>NC_091626.1:51864500-54364500 GCF_027580195.1 Bos mutus | reverse complement strand
GAATACACAAAAATCTTTTTCATTTCTACACACTATCAGGGCTTCCCCGGTAGTTTAGTGGTAAAGAATCTGTCAGCCAGTACAGGAGACACAGGTTTGATACATGATCTAGGAAGATCCCAAATGCCACAGAGCAACTAAGCCTGTGCACCGCAACCATTGAACCTGTGCTCTAGAGCCTGGGAGCCACAACTACCGAAGCCCACATGCCCTAGAGCTTGTGCTCCACAACAGCAGAAGCCACTGCAGTGAGAAACCTGGGCACCACAGCTAGAGAGTAGCCCCCATTCATGCAACTACAGAAAAACCAGTGCAGCAACAAAGACCCAGCACAGCCAAAAATAAATAAATAGAGTTATTGCATTTTTTTAAAAGCTATCAGAAAGCAAAATTAAGAAAACAATCCCATTTACAGTTGTATCAAAAAAAAAAAAAATTTAGGATTACATTTAACCACAGTGTTCAGGACCTGTACACTGAAAAACTACAAGACATCAAGGAAAGTAACTGAAGAAAACACAAATAAATGGAGAGATAGTTTGTCCTCATGGGTTGGAAGAATTAATAGTGTTAAATGTCTGTACTAATCAAAGCAGTCCACAGATTAAATACAATCCCAATAAAAATTCCAATATCATTTTTCATAGAAACAGAACAAGGAATTCTAAAATGTGTGTGGGACCAAAAAAGACCTCAAGCAGCCAAAAAATCTTGAGAAAGAAGAACAAACCTTCAGGCATCATACCCCCTGATTTCAAACTCTATTTTGTAACAATATGGTATTGGCATGAAAACACATAGTTGAATGAAGCTGAATAGAGGCCAGAAATAAACCCACACATATATAGTCAATTAACTTACAACAAAGAAGCCAAAATTATGCAGTGGGATAAGGACAGTCTCTTCAATAAATGTGTTGGGGAAACTGGAAGCTTCATGCAGAAGAATGAAACTGGGATTTTATACCACACGAAAAATTTCCTCAAACTGGATTGAAGGCTTGAACACAAGACCTAAAATCATGAACTCCTAGAAGAAAAGATAGGTAGCAAGACCCACTTCTTTTTTTTTTTCCCAATGTATATATGTACCACATCTTTTAATTAATTTTTTTATTGAAGGATAATTGCTTTATAGAATTTTGTTTTCTGTCAGACCTCAATATGAATCAGCCATAGGTATACATATATCCCTTTCCTTTTGAACCTCCCTCCCATCTCCCTCCCCATCCCACCCCTCTGGATTGATACAGAGCCCCTGTTGAGTTTCCTGAGCCATACAGCAAATTCCCATTGGCTATCTATTTTACATATGGTCATGTAAGTTTCCATGTTACTCTTTCCATACACCTCACCCTCTTCTCCTCTCTCCCCATGTCCATAAGTCTATTCTCTATGTCTGTTTCTCCATTGCTGCTCTGTAGATAAATACTAGAGTACCATTTTTCTAGATTCCATATATATGCATTAGAATATGTTATCTTTCTCTTTCTGACTCAGTTCACTCTGTATAATAGGTTCTACGTTCATCCACCTCATTAGAACTGACTCAAATATGTTCCTTTTTATGGCTGAGTAATATTCCATTGTGTATATGTACCACAACTTCTTTATCCATTCATCTGTCAATGGACATCTAGATTGCTTCCATGTTCTAGCTATTGTAAATAGTGCTGCAGTGAACAATGGGTTACATGTGTCTTTTTCAATTTTGGCCTCCTCAGGGCATATGCCTGGGAATGGGATTGCTGGGTCATATGGTGGTTTTATTCCTAGTTTTATTCTTAAAGAATCTCCATACTGTCTTCCATAGTGGCTGTATCAATTTACATTCCAACCAACAGTGCAAGAGCTTTCCCTTTTCTCCATACCCTCTCCAGAATTTATTGTTTGTAGACTTTTTGATAATGGCCATTCTGACTGGTATGAGGTGATATCTCATTGTAGTTTTGATTTGCATTTCTCTAATAATGAGTGATGTTGAGCATCTTTTCATGTGTTTGTTAGCTGTCTGTATGTCTTCTTTGGAGAAATGTCTGTCTGGGTCTTTTCCCCACTTTTTGATTGGGTTGTTTTTCTGGTATTGAGTTGTATGAGCTGCTTATATATTTTGGAAATTAATCCTTTGTCAATTGTTTCATTTGCTATTATTTTCTCCCATTCTGAGGGTGTCTTTTCACCTTGCTTCTAGTTTCCTTTGCTGTGCAAAAGCTTTTAAGTTTAATCAGGTCTCACTTGTTAACTTTTGTTTTTATTTCTGTTACTCTAGAAGGTCGTCATAGAGGATCTTGCTTTGATATATGTCATAGAGTGTTCTGCCTATGTTTTCCTCTAAGAGTTTTATAGTTTCTGGTCTTACATTTAGGTCTTTAATCCATTTTGAGTTTATCTTTGTGTATGTGTTAGGAAGTGTTCTAATTTCATTCTTTTACATGTAGCTGTCTGGTTTTCCAAGCACCATTTATTGAAGAGGTTGTCTTTGCCCCATTGTATATTCTTGCTTCCTTTGTCAAAAATAAGGTACCCATAGGTGCATGGGTTTATTTCTGGGCTTTCTATCTTGTTCCATTGGTCTATATTTCTGTTTTTGTGCCAGTACCATACTGTCTTGATGACTGTAGCTTTGTAGTATACTCTGAAGTCAGGAAGCTTGATTCCTCCAGCTCTATTCTTCTTTCTTAAGACTGCTTTGGCTCTTCAGGGTTTTTTGTGTTTCCATATGAATTGTGAAATTTTTTGTTCTAGCTTTGTGAAAAATGCCATTGGTAATTTGATAGAGGTCACGTTGAATCTGTAGATTGCATTTGGTAGTATAGTCATTTTCACAATATTGATTCTTCCTGCTCAGGAACATGGAATATCTCTCCGTCTGTTCATGTCATCTTTGATTTCCTATAATTTTCTGTGTTCAGGTCTTTTGCCTCCTTAGGTAAGTTTATTCCTAGATATTTAATTCTTTTTGTTGCAATGGTGAATGGGATTGATTCCTGAATTTCCCTTTCTGATTTTTCATTGTTAGTATATAGAAATGCAAGTGATTTCTGTGTATCCTGAATCACTTCTGTGTACAAGTGATTTTTTATCCTGCAACTTTGCTAAATTCACTGATTAGCTCTAGTAATTTTCTGATACTATCTTTAGGGTTTTCTATGTACAGTATCATGTCATCTTCAAACAATGAGAGCTTTACTTCTTCTTTTCCAATCTGGATTTATTTCTTTTTCCTCTGTGACTACTGTAGCTAGAACTTCCAAAACTATGTTGAATAATAGTGGTGAAAGTGGACACCCTTGTTTTGTTCCTGATCTTAGGGGGAATGCTTTCAGTTTTTCACCACTGAGAATAATGCTTGCTATAGGCTTATCATATACAGCCTTTACTATGTTGAGGTGGGTTCCTTCTCTGCCCATTTTTTTAAGAGTTTTAATCAAATGGGTGCTGAATTTTGTAAAAAGCTTTTTCTGCATCTACTGAGATTATCATACGGTTTTTAATCTTTCAATTTGTTAATATGGTGTGTCACATTGATTGATTTGCATATATTGAAGAATCCTTGCATTCCTGGAATAAACCCAACCTGGTCATGCATGGTGTATGAGCTTTTTGATGTGTTGCTGAATTCTATTTGCTAAAATTTTGTTGAGGATTTTTGCATCTATGTTCATCAGTGATATTGGCCTGTGGTTTTCTTTTATTGTGTTGTCTTTGTCTGGTTTTTGTATCAGGGTGATGGAGGCCTTGTAGAATGAGTTTGGAAGTGTTCCTTCCTCTGCAATTTTTTGAAAGAGTTTTAGAAGGATAGGCTTTAGCCTTCTCTAAATGATTGATAAAATTCTCCTGTGAAGCCGTCTGGTCCTGAGCTTTTGTTTTTTGGGAGATTTTTGATCACAGCTTCAATTTGAGTGTTTGTAATTGGGTTGTTCATAATTTCTGTGTCTTCCTGGTTCAGTCTTGGAAGATTAAACTTTTCTAAGAATCAGTACATTTCTTCCAGGGTATACATTTTATTGCCATATAATTGTTCATAATAGTCTCTTATAATCCTTTGTATTACTGCATTGTCTGTTGTAACCTCTCCTTTTTCATTTCTAATTTTGTTGAGTTGATTCTTCTCCCTTTTTTCCTTGATGAGTCTGGCTAAAGGTTTGTCAATTTTGTTTATCTTCTCAAAGAACCAGCTTTTAGTTTTATTAATCTTTACTATTGTTCCTTTCATTTCTTTTTAATTTATTTCTGTCAGATCTTTGATTTCCTTTTTGATACCTTCAGTAACCTGTTGGTTATTTAGAAATGTGTTGTTTAATCTCCATATGTTTGTGTTTCTCACAGGGTTTTTTTTTGTTTTTGTTGTAATTGATATCTAGTCTCATAGTGTTGTGGTCAGAGAAGATGCTTAATATGATTTAAGTTTTCTTAAATTTACTGAGGTTTGATTTGTGTCCCAAAATGTATCCTGGAGAATGCACTTGAGAAGAAGATGTATTCTTCTGCATTTGGATAAGACCCACTTCTTGATGTGGATCTTGGCGATGATTTTTTTTTAATCTGACAGCAAAGATAGAATTTTTAAAAATCAAAGATAAACAAATAGAACTGCATTAAAACTATCAGCCAAATAAAAAGGCAACCTAGTGAGTTGCAAGTCATATATCTGTTAAAGGGTTAATATTCAAAGTGTATAAAAAATCATTCAACTCAACAACAACAAAAATAATTTGATTTTTCAATTGGGTAGAAGATATAAATAGACATTTTCCAAAAGAGACATCAAGATGAATAAGAGGTATATGAAAAGATGCTCAGCATCACTAATCATCAGGGTAATGCAAATCAAAACCACAATGAACTATCATCTCACACCTGTCAGAGTGACTGTTATCAAAAAGACAACAAATTACAAGCATTGGTGAGGATGTCAAGAAAATTGAACCCTTGTGTGCTGTTGGCAGGAATATAAATTGGTGCAGTCACTATGAAAAACAGTATGGAGGGTCTTGAGAAATTAAAAATAGAACTACCATGTGATCCAGCTATTCTGCTTCTGGCTGTATATCTGAAAAATGAAAACACTAACTTGAAAATATAGGCACTGCCATGTTCACTGCAGCACTGTTTATAAAAGCCAAGATATGGAAACAACCTAAGTGTCCATCAGTGAGTGAATGGATAAAGACATTGTGCATATACACAGCGGAATATTATTCAGCCTTAAGAAAGAATGAAAGCTTGGCATTTGCAGCAACATGGATGGACCTCAAGAGCATTATGCTAAGTGAAGTAAATCAGACAGAGGAAAGACAAATACAGTGTGATCTCGCATACATGTTGCAACTAAAAATTCTTTTTAAAAAAGCTAACAGAGATAATTTATTGTTGGTTGCGAAAAGGATGATCGTAAAGGCTGGGAAAGATGAGTGAAGTGGGTCCAAGGGTTTAAAAAAAAAAGGCATTTTGAAATCACGCATTAAGTCAGAAGTAGATGCCTTGAATTTGTAGGAGTCCATAACCCAACTAGAACTTTTGGTACACAAATTGAAAGCATGTTCTTATGAAGAAAAGCAGCTGGACTTTATACCATTTCATAAACATGTAATGGTATTTTCCTTTATTTTCTACATAATATACAGATTATCCTTTCATCAATCTTTTTATAGGTAGAAATGTGTCATTGCATTGAGACAGCTTAATTGCACTCTAGGGGCTATTGTCACCATCCTCATTAACTGGCATTTAGGCAGTAGTGGCTCAGCTGGTAAAGAATCCGCCTATAGTGCAGGAGACATGGCTTTGATTCCTGGCTTGGGAAGATTCCCTGGAGAAGGGAAAGGCTACCTACTCCACTACTCTGGCCTGGAGAATTCTTTACAACCCCATAGACTGTATAGTCCATGGAATTCTCCAGGCCAGAATACTGAAGTGGATGGCTTTTCCCTTTTCCAGGGGATCTTCCCAACCCAAGGATTGAACTCAGGTCTCCCACTTTGCTTTACCAGCTGAACCACAAGGGAAGCCTGAAAATATTGGAGTGGGTAGCCTATCCCTTCTCCAGGGATCTTCCTGACCCAGGAATTAATCATGGGTCTCCTGCATTGCAGGCAGATTCTTTACCAACTGAGGTATCAGGGAAACTTGGGGTGGAATTAAATGAAGTAACATGTATGAAGCAGTCCAAAAATGTCTAAGTATTGTTATGTATCCTATGACTGTATTTTGCCACAAGTAGTTTATGATTTTCATTTATATTTTTGTACCTTTAAACAATGTTTACTGTTAACTTACATAGTTTATTTGTAAATGGTATGAATAAACTTTAAAGATAGACTTGCTGCTGAAAATTTTGAGTGACATGTTGGCCATATTAAATGTTAAGCTTAATTTCAAAGTCTGTAAAGCATACTTCAAAAAAAAAAAAAAACAGTACAACAAAAAGAGAAATCTGATCTCAAGAATGGCATTAGACTGTTCGTTATCCTGTGAATAGGACATACTCTGTGCCTTCCCTTTTTTTTGAGTCCTGAATAAATATAATCTGATGCTGAGTTAGATGTTAATTGACACCATATCTTGCTTGATCAAACTGCAGTTAAAGTTATGAAGCAGGAAAACAAGATATAAACTAACCAAGATCTTGACATGGACTGGAATGACCTATGGTGTGTTATATAGTCCTGGTTTCAAAATTGTGAATAAGTAGGATAGCCTATAAATGGCTCAGACAGCAAAGAATCTGCCTGTGATGCAGGAGATCCAGGTTTGATCCCTAGGTCGGGGGGAACCCCTGGAGAAGGGAATGGCTACCCAGCCCGGGATTCTTGCTGGGAGAATGCCATGGACAGAGGAGCCGATAAATACTTGATTATTGATATATTAAAGAGTCATTGAATACCTGGAACTTCTCAGTAGGGAAGAGGCTGTAATAATGAAATTCTTTTTCTTTGGTAATTAGAACCACTGAAGATTGGTTAGACCACCTCACAATCTAGGGCTCTCTCTCTCAAGCAAAGTGCTCAGATACCCATTTGAGGATAGCCGTTTCCATACCTGGCAGAAAGTTGAACTATACAACCTTCTGAACTCATTTCACAAAGAAATTGATGACCTGTTCAGGTGTTGTTATTGCTACTTTCAAACTGAGGCACTCTGTTTTCTCTTAGACGTATAAGATTTCAAAGTGTAGAGTGTTGAGTCATAAGTAGTTTTATTCCCAACATTGCCTTCTGTTTGATTCAGGAGGTATAATTTGAGCTGTTTATATGTCTCCAAAGTACGTTTTACATTTATCTGCTAAAGAATATTTTAAAGGTAAGTTCATTGTTTTAAAAATTTATTCTCCCGATGAATTCCCCTCTTTTAGTGGCATAAATAAGGGTCAAAAACCAGATGAAACTGTATGTTCACATTCTAAAATCATACTCAGGATTAGTTCAATTTGACAAGCAAATTTTGCATCGGTCATCCTGACACTTAGTTTTGCCAACCTTCTGCCTACCCCTTCTGCCAAAGTAAAGAACTTTAGTGTACTAATACAGTGAAAAAAAAAAAAAAATCAAAACCTCAGTCACAAAAGGAGGATAGAATGGATATTATATCTCTCATTAGACTCATTGCTTTCTCTTTATATGATTTCAGGTTTTTTAGGCCCACCTGCCAGTGCTGTTATAGGAGCCAGTGGGCACTGTTTTCTTTTTTGCTTCATTTGCACATTGCTTCAATGTGTTTCTTTAAGGTTTCTTGTCATTTTAAATATGACATACTTACTAAGTCATATTTAAAGTCATATCAAGTTATATGTCATATTAAGGTTTAATGTGATTCTTCAGTCTTGTTCCTTGTTCTAAGAATACAGTGGTGAACCAAATAGACATGGTCACTGCCCTGGTTGAACTTACAGTCTAATGGAGGAGACAAACAACAAATAAATTAGCTGTTACATAATTGGGAGCTAGGAGAATAAAAGATACAAAGTACACAGATAAGGAAGGTGGTGAGGGCATGGCAGGAGAGCGCTGCTTTGGATAGGGAAGACAGAAGAGACCCTTTCAAAATCATACCAGTATGGAACTTGAAGGGTAAGAAAATATTCGAGGTAAAGGAAACAAGTATCATGGCCCTAAGCTGTAAAAGAGCTTATTCACATTTTCTTGCTGTGCTCGTTTAAATCATAAAGATGACTGATTTAACTTGCTAGTGAAATGGTTATGATTTGATGCAGTTCATTTATTTAAATTGTCAGTTCTGCAGAAGATCATTGCTTCACTTTGCACTTTAAACCTTGGCCCCTGAACCGATGGGATATCACATTTAGTCTCAGCTTAAATATGATGTGTCTAATATTCCTTATAGAGGGAATTCGCAGTACATATCAGCTCCTTTCCCTTCTCCCTGCTCTGCAGCATTGTTGAGAATTCGTCTGCTAGGCACCTCCACTCCTTCCCCCAGCCCCACCCACAACAGGAGTGTGCGGTGCTTGGTGCTGCAACAGGGAGGGTACAATCAAGAAAAACACCAGTCTTCAGACCTACCCATCTTCTCTGTTGAGGCTCCCATCCTTCTCCTGAGTGTCTACCAATTTGACTTCCAAGTTCAGATCACTTCAAAGATGTTGCCAGCATACTCAACCATCCACTACAAGAACTCAAGTCCCAGTTACCACTATATGCTGCCCATTCTAGTGGATTTTCTTGTTTATCCTAAACCTCTCTCCTTGGATCTCTACCACATGACTTCTTCATCAAGAAGCTATATTGGTTGATTCTGAAATGGGGAGTGAGCAGGGAGATTTGACTGAGTTATTTTGCAGTTCTTCAGACTTCCTCTTTGGTATGCCTCAGGTAGTGGTTCTCCCAAAGGCCAAGAAGAAATGGCCTTTTCCTGCTGCTGAACTGGTGAAGGAGGAATTGGTCTTCTACCTAGGACTGGCAGCTGTAGAGAAAGACAGAGTACCTGATTCTAGTAGTAGTTAAGACTTGGCTTGTTTCCCTGGTCCCACTTGAAGTTACTGCCTTATTAATTTTTCTTGGCATTAATAGGGGTGATAGGGATGAGAACACTGTGCCTTCATTTTTTTCCCTTACTGGTAAAATGAGAATGTTGGTATAGATGATCCCTAAGGTTCCTTTAGTCATAATATATCATGTTTGTAATCTAAACCATGTAGTAGTCTTGTCTCTGTCTGACACTCATAATGTTTACATTGGAAATTATTCCAGTATATGAGCTTGAGACATATGTGGAAACATAGAGCCCAACTGGTTGAGTGTTAGTTTCTGCTGTTAAAAGCAGTAATACTGTATGCCCTGAGGATGAAACAAACTAAGCCTGAGTTAGTCTTTAAAGAAGGATGAGCATGTATCAATGAAAATTGTAGTGAATGACTTGAAGATGTGTTTCTTCACTTTGTCATAAGGGTCAGATTTTACTGAAATGACACTGTGCTAATGTGATTCTGAGTTCTGTTGCTCTCTAAATTGATCTCTCCTTCTCTTGCAGGAGCTATTGTGACAATCTTGGTTACCATCCATTAAGTGCTGCTGACTTCGGGAAGATTATGAAAAATGTCTTTCCAAACATGAAGGCACGTCGTCTGGGCACAAGAGGCAAATCTAAATATCCTTTACCAGTTTGATTTTCAGTGATTTCTTAAAGTTCTCACTTATTACTGAACATCTGCTGTTGTAGTTCAACTAGCAACTATATTTTTTTTTTGCAACTATATTTAGAAATAAATTTAAATCAACAAATATAAACAACTCAAAAGTACTTAGAATAATTGTAAATGTTATTCTCCCAGCTATTTATCACACTGAAAGAGAAATAACAAATGGTAGTTATTAAGACTGTGATAGATCTCACCTTACTTTGTCACTGTAATGTGTCCTTAATGGTTTGATCTTCTTTTCCTTAGTAATGAGGATTATCAAGGTATACCATAGGACAGCACTTGAAAATTATATGAGTAAAAGTGGAAAAAGATGTTAGCTTATCATCTTTCCTTCCTCTACCTTAGAAACATAGGGCTCTCCCTGGTGATATATACAACGTTCAAAAAATTTTCTTGTGGAACTTGGCCTGCAGGATTAGTGTTATCTTTAAACTGTTTTTCATCCAATCATCTAAAGGCTATTTTAAAATTAAACCAGGGCATAGAAAAGGCCCCATAGGAGCAAACAGAAGTAAGGAAATTAAAATTAAGACTTTATTATAAAGTTCTTCCTACCCTTGGAAGAAGATTGTCACATGGAGGGTTAGAAATCCTATTAGAAATACATCATTTCTCTCTGCTTAGCTGTTGGCCTCTTTCAAATCATGAAAATTCTTCTGTGGAGGAGATGAGAAGGGGAAGGGGAGAGGCTGCTTTTCTAAAATGACTCCAGGCAGGTGTTCTTTAACTACTAGTTGCACGACCTAGTCTTGTTTCCTGAGTGCAAACAAAAATGTCTTGGTGTGTCATTGGCATGTTACAGGTGATAATCCTGTGTGTTTCAGTGGAAAAAGAGAAGTGAAAAGGTTAAAGCCCTTGTGACACTCTTAAGAGTTGTTTTTGTCCCTGTGCCCTGGCTAGAGTTTCCCTTCTCTCTGCCAGGTTTCCATCTGGATATTCCTTTCCTTCTGACCTGTTTGTTACTGGTGGCTGGCACAGCTTATTAGGAACATTTATTCATAAAATTTATACCAGATGAGAATCATTTTGTTTCCTTTAAGATGGTAATATTCTATAAGAACTGTTGCAGTTTCAAAAGAGTAAAGGTGTCCTGAGTTTCTAATATTAAAGTCTCTTCCTAAAGAACTCAGAAAGTAGATGATGTCTCAGGCCGATTTTATTATCATTTCATATATGGTTGCTTTCCAAGTGCTAACTATATAAACAGTTCATTTAATGTAGAGTACTTTAGACCTTGACCATTTATTACATATTGCTACAGTGGACTAAGAAAAAAAGCTTTTGTTCATATGCCAACACTGCCCAATCTTGATTTTCACAAAACTGGAGATGGGGTAAGAATTTCTGCTTTTTATTTTTAATAAGTAAAATTGTACATTATTATCAACATCGAAATGCATACTGCATAGTCTCATTTGGATAAACAAACAACGATCATGTGTTTGGACTGTTCGGTCCATAGAATTCTCCTGGCCAGAATACTGGAGTGGGTAAGTTGTTCCCTTCTCCAGGGTATCTTCCCAACCCTGGAATTGAACCCAGGTCTCCTACACTGCAGGTGGATTCTTTACCAGCTAAGCCACCAGGGAATCCCAAGTAAAATTGTACCTTATTATCAACATTGAAATGCATACTACGTAGTCTCATTTGGATTAAACCAGGGACCAGGAACTGCGCCTTTTATTAAATAAATGAGCCAAAAACTCAACAATGGCTGGACACTGTTAGCGTACATTACTTATTTCACATGGCTCTTGAAATTAAGGGGAAAAAAAGATGGATCTAAAGTTACTGATTTATAGATATATTCATAGTATATATCATCAAATGGAATATTTGAGCTACAGAGTAATGTGTATAGAATGAATATTTTCAGAAGAGAAAATATAGTTCATGGCATAGTTTGTTTTCTTGATGTTAGAAAAGGCTTTTAGAAGAATTCAGATCTGTTATTCTTCATGTATGTTTAATAACATATGTTTAGATGTTATATTCACAATGCTGCTGATGGCTATGCACCAGTAGGTACAGGCATAGGACTCATATTTGCAAGGATCTACTTTTATGCCTGCCAACACCAGTCACTTAGTACTGCTTTGACCTGACAGATTCAGATTATATCTTCTGATTAAAGGGCTTCACTGGTGGTTTAGACAGTAAAGAATCAGCCTACAATGCAGGAGACCCAGGTTCACTCCCTGGGTCAAGAAGATCCCCTGGAGAAGGAAATGGCAACCCACTCCAGTATTCTTGCCTGAAGAATTCCGTGGACAGAGGAATCTGATGAACTACAGTCCATGGGGTCACAAAGAGTCAGACACAACTGAGTGACTTTCACTCACTCACTTCCTATGTATCTTGAGTGTACTTCAATTTAATTTCTCTTAACTTTCTTTTTAAAAGTCTACCCCCCCCGACCCCCCTTTTTTCTTCTGTTTAGTTGGAAGGCGCTGAACCTTCTGGGCAGCTTCAGAACATTGATGAAGAAGTTATCTCTTCTGCCTGCCGTCTTGTGTGTGAGTGGGCCCAGAAGGTGTTAAGCCAGCCATTTGACACAGTCTTGGAATTAGCCCGCTTCCTTGTAAAAAGTCACTATATAGGCACCAAGTCGATGGCAGCACTTACTGTAATGGCAGCAGCACCACCAGGTACAAAATTATTAACAAGCTGAAACTGACAGGGTGTTACTACATCTAGAGTTGGTGGTAAAAAAAGAGTTTAGCCATAAAACTTCTTTCTCTTTTTAGTATTTGTATATGTTCACTCTTCGTTTAATACTAAATTCAGATGGACTTATTGAGCTAACAAAAATAATAATGATAGTTTTTCATGATAAAATTTAAGTTACAGCTTTGTATGTTAATCTGCTTAAATATGAAACCGTTATGATTTGGCAGTTGGTATTTCATTAATTTTTCCATTGCTATTTTAAAGTTTAAGGAATATATATATGTGCACTTTTAAGTATATATGTGTTTCTAAATTAATAAATATTACAAGTAAATAGTAAAGTTAAGTTTTTAAATTACTTGCTGAGACTCCTGTCCCCAAAACTAATACTTATAAATGAAATGATCTTTGGACTATGTGAAAGGTACCTAGTCTCACAAAAAGTAAACCATGTGAATGAAGCATTACTATGAAATAACGAGTGACTTTTTAAATATGCATTCAAATAGCTATTTTTATTCAGATAGGAGCTCTAGAATTGACAGTTTGAGGACTGTCAGTATCACTAGAATAATGACTCCCTTGTAAGTTAATAGCTGCATAAAGTACCTGTTTTCATGAAATTTTTTAAATGTCTTATTTCGGTCATACTTTAATAACCTAAGAAAGAGTGAATAAATTTTGTTATTACTCTAGGAAATTATAACTTTTAAAAAAAAATTTATTAATGTGAAATGGTAGATTTCTGACAGTGAGGACTATAATTATACTCTTGAATAACTTTACTTTTTTATCTTAACTTCATTATTTTAATAAGAAATCCTTTTCCTCTATGTTTAAGAAGCTTTAAGCATTTGTGGTATGTGTGTGAGATTGTTCTGTTATCTCTTTTTTTTGTCATTTGAGGACCATCAGTGTGATCAAAATAGCCTTTTACAAGAGCCTCATCATAATTTTTCTTATCTCAATATAAACTGGATGACTCAAATCCATACATTTACAGTTACACAGGGGCTGAAGTGCATGGGCAGCCTGATGTAGCTAGTTAGTTCACATCTGTTACCTCATTTATTCCCATGGCAATCCTGTAAGAGACATGATATTTATTCCCATTTTAAAGATCAGGGAAAAAGTAAGACTAAGGGAAGTTAAGTAATTTGTCCATAGTCAGATGAATTGTGGAGCCAGAATTTGAATCCTGATTTGTCTGTCTCCAAAACCAAGGTTACTCCTTTACATAAGACTGTTCTAGCTTCTGGCAAAACAGGTTCAAAAAATCTTATGGGCCCTTCAACTTTCAATGTTCCCTTTCTCCTACCCCTACTGACACCCAGAAGAGGAACACATTGAAGATTTAAGAGATAACATAGGTATCTAGATATCATGATATCTATGATATCATAGGTATCTAGATATCATGATATCTTTGATATCATAGATATCATATCAAAGAAACATCTGTCTTATTTCCCACAGTATTCACATAGGCTGACTGAAAAAAGAATGTTGAATTAATAGATTTTTAAGGCATAAGTGTGAAAAAAGGTATATTCTATAAATGAAAATACTGACAATCATATAAGTAAACATTTGTATAAATAGATAATATATATTATACAATATATAAATAGACATTTGTAACTTTTTGAAAGTAGCTTGAGAGGCTGTTCTTTTAACAACTGTGTCATTATTCAGTATTTTAGAATCTCCTGCAATTTTGTTCTCAGCCACTGCCACTTTTAAAAATACCTTTTGTAGTGAATAATCTTCATCCTTTGAAGATGAATCTGTTTTTTTATAGTCTCCATATTAAGAACAGGTTGTATTACAGATGTCCTTTTCTAAGTCAGCTGCTTGGAACCCGTTCCTGTCCAGAAACCCTGGCAGGAGGCATCAGAGAGCTTTGGGCGGTTGGCAGAGGCTCTTGGGGTGCAGGTGCTGAGTAGCCGGAGCCGAGGCTACGGGTTGCATGGGAGCAGTGCGATTTGAGTTGGATTTGAGGGGAAAAAATAGTACTTAGGTGATTAAAGGGAAGGTCAGAAAATGAGAGATTGTTGAGGAATGAGTGTGTGGGTGAGAGTTTACAGGTACTTTCTCTTCTTCTCGTCTCCCACTCACCAGGCTGTTGCTGTTCACAAGATGAAAAGTAGAACCGTCTGGGGAAGGGAAGGGCAGGGCGTGCCCTCAGGACGGGGTGTCTTCCCCTGGCCTCTCTCCATTCTTCTTACTGACTCTGCTCCCTTTCTGTTGATCTTAATGCCACTCCCTAGATGTGAAATGAGCTTTTGAAAAATTAATTTTATTACATAACCAGTTTTTCTTAAATTAAAATTTATCCCATATTTATTTTATCATTCCTTTTTCTCAGTGTTTCATCTTACTACTGCTTGAAAAAGTTTCCTCGGAGACGCTTTTTTTAGACTTTATTAACTTCAGTCTTACTAAGAAATTCTGCTTAATTTCTCCTAAGTCATACTGATATAATTGTATCAGTTAAAACTGTAGTACCTATTTTTATGAAATTCTTGTGGAATTAAAGACTTGTTTTCCCCATGCATTCTTTCCTACGATATAGATGGTTTCTGCAAATATGTATTGAGTGCCCCTTGTGGGCTGAATATTAAAATCATAAAAATACATGAATTTCTTAATTAGAGAAGAGAGGAAGGAGATTTTCTGACATCTACTGATAAAATCTAAAACATGTTAGCTTGGCACTGACTTGTCTTAACTTCTGCACGTTAGTGATATAGCTACTATTCTTTTCAAAGTCTTCATCTGTTATTGCTGGTTTGACTACCAAGTTGAGCCATATTTTAAGGTTCAATTAAAACCATATTGGCAAGTATTTATAAACTGTAAGTGTAATGTGAGTTAAAATGTCCTGGGTTTGTTGCTTTGTCCAGTAGATGGCTACATAATCAAAGAAATTGAATTGTAACTGCCTTCTCTAAAGAGTATTTATGCTCTCCTTTCTGTTTATTTTCAGGAATTAAAGGAATTACCCAGCCTTCTGCTTTTATACCTACAGCTGAAAGTAATTCCTTTCAGCCTCAAGTGAAGACTCTGCCATCTCCTATTGATGCTAAACAGCAATTGCAACGGAAAATCCAGAAGAAGCAGCAAGAACAGAAACTACAATCCCCTTTGCCAGGAGAATCCTCAGCAAAAAAATCAGAAGGCTCAGCAAGCAACGGAGTGACTAATCTCTCTAATGGGAACCCTGCAATCCTCTCTCCTCAACCTATCGGTATCGTCGTGGCAGCTGTCCCTAGTCCCATTCCGGTAATATAATTAAACAGCATTTGGCATGACTGGGATGGTGGGAAGTCCATTGTTTAATTAAAAGTAGCACAGGAGAAGGCAGCAAGCAGAGGTATGCTGCTGCTGCTGCTAAGCCGCTTCAGTCGTGTCCGACTGTGCGACCCCAGAGACAGCAGCCCACCAGGCTCCCCCGTCCCTGGGATTCTCCAGGCCAGAGCACTGGAGTGGGTTGCCATTTCCTTCTCCAGTGCATGAAAGTGAAAAGTGAAAGTGAAGTCACTCAGTCTTGTCCAACTCTTAGCGACCCCATGGACTGCAGCCCACCAGGCTTCTCCATAAGCAGAGGTATAAATTCAGGTATAAACTGAGTTTGTGACCACACAAAGATTTCACTTCAGTCAGTTGTCTTTTATTCAGGATATACATTGTTGTCTACAAAATAAGCTATAAACAGAACAGAAGTGAAATTACAAGACACATAAGTTTGCGTATAACCAGTCAGAGCTTTACATAGGAGATGAGTCATTTTCAGAGTTGTCAGAGTTGTCATCTCTAGCTCAGCAAAGATGACACAAATGCAGGCTTTTTTTTTTTTTGGTTTAATTTTTTTTTCTTTTTATCATTCAGATGGAACAAAATTATAATGTGTATCGGTAAAACATTAACATAGTCCCGTCTCTGGCTTGCTGAACACGGGACCTCGGGCAAGTCTCTTAGTTACTCTGAGTCTCTCTCCTTATCAGCAAATTGAAGTCTTGGTATACTCCTTGCCTGTCCCACACTTGTTATGTCACAACATAACAAGGTTATGACAAACTGGCTTTTAATATGAGAGAGTATCGTACTAAAGCAAGATGGTATTTTAGGTTGTTATTTGTGATACTATTAGAAAGATATTGTATCTTATTTTTTTCTTGTTTTTATCATTATCATCGTCATCATCCTGTCATTAAAGCATGGAGTACCTGGGAACCATTCTCTTGCACTGATCATTATACAGCGAACTGGGGAAGGCGGTAGTTTTATCTGAGACCTTATCCACAGTGGTTTGTTAGTAATGTCCAAGGTCAGTCCACGTATAAGACAGTCTCCCCTGTGAGTGAGTCATCTTGGCACAAATTCCAGTTAGTTACCTCTATATTAAATAGTTGTGATAGTTCTTCAGATTTTATCTCTGCTCCCTATAACCTCCTTTAAAAAATCATTGTTTTAGCAATGTGAAGTTTTTTACTGACATCTTAATATTCTTCTTACATATCATTGTATTTGGTAACTATTACACTGTGTTGCATGTATTATAGTGTTTATTTATCTGGTCTAAAAGAATTCTTGTCTAACATAGGAACTGTTTTTTGTTTTTTTTTTTAGCATTACATGTATAAAATGCCTCAATACTAATGAATTATATGAATCGCTGTTTATACTCTGGACTTGATAAATCTGGTATTTTTGTTTTCCATCTTTTAACAGGTCCAACGGACCAGGCAGTTGGTAACTTCACCAAGTCCAATGAGTTCTTCTGATGGCAAAGTTCTTCCCCTCAATGTACAGGTGGTCACTCAGCACATGCAGTCTGTGAAACAGACACCAAAGACTCCTCAGAACGTCCCGGCCAGTCCCGGCGGGGATCGTTCTGCCCGGCACCGCTACCCTCAGATCTTACCCAAGCCAGCCAGCACCAGTGCACTCACCATCCGCTCTCCGACTACTGTCCTCTTCACTAGTAGTCCCATCAAGACCGCCGTTGTGCCCACCTCACACATGAGTTCTCTAAATGTGGTGAAGATGACAGCGATATCCCTCACACCCAGCAGCAGCAGTACCCCTCTGAAACATTCTGCCTCAGCAAACAGTGCTACAGGAACAACAGAAGAAGCGCGGACCATCCCACAGATCAAGAATGGTTCTGTTGTTTCACTTCAGTCTCCCGGATCCAAGACCAGCAGCACCGGGGGACCCTCTGCCGTGGAAGTCAAAATGGAGCCTGAGACATCATCAGATGAGCCTCCGATACAGTGCCAAGAGAACTCTGACGGGACCGACGTGCCCAAAACAGCACCTGGTGCCCTCTCGGGACAGAAAAGTAATATAGATGGAGCAGTACAGAAACCTTCCAACGAAGGTGTTGTTGAAATAAAAGCAACTAAGGTTTGTGACCAGAGGACCAAATGTAAAAACCGCTGTAATGAAATTCTGCCAGGCACTTCAACAGGCAATAATCAGAGCACTGTCACTCTCTCCGTTGCCACTCAGAACTTCACTTTCACCAGCACCAGCTCACCATCTAATGGTGACTCAATAAATAAAGACCCTAAAGTGTGCACTAAAAGTCCAAGAAAGCGGCTCTCTTCTGCAATGCAAGAGTCCCAGGTGCCTCCTATAAAGAAACCAATTGTGGAACAGCTGTCTGCAGTTATCCCAGAAGGTCAGAAACCAGGCAGTGTTAAGAAGGACCCAAAGGTTCCACATTCAGGGAAAACAGAGAGCTCAGCAGCAGGTGCTCAGATTTCCAGCAAGGTCTCAACACATGTCAACTCACACATAGTGGCAAGTCAGCCCTTGGATCCCTCTGCTCTTGTTACCAGCGATTCAGCGTTAGAACAGCAAACCACACCATCATCATCTCCAGATATCAAAGTAAAGCTGGAAGGCAGTGTCTTTCTCTTGGACAATGATTCAAAATCAGATGGCAGCTTTAATCCAAATGAGTGGCAACAGGTCACTAAGGATTCTGAGTTTATATCCGCCAGCTGTGAACAACAGCAAGATATCAGTGTTATGACAATTCCCGAGCACTCGGATATCAATGACTTAGAGAAGTCTGTTTGGGAATTAGAAGGAATGCCACAGGACACATATTCCCAGCAGCTGCATGGCCAGATCCAAGAATCTTCTTTGAATCAAATACAAGCACAGTCTTCAGATCAGTTACCTCTACAGTCCGAACTGAAGGAATTTGAGCCTTCTGTTTCCCAAACAAATGAAAGCTACTTTCCTTTTGATGATGAGCTTACACAGGATAGTATTGTAGAAGAGCTGGTGCTCATGGAGCAGCAGATGTCAATGAACAACTCTCATTCTTATGGTAACTGTTTGGGAATGACCCTGCAGAGTCAATCTGTGACTCCAGGAGCTCCAATGTCATCTCACGCCTCCAGCACCCACTTCTATCATCCAATTCATAGCAATGGCACTCCAATCCACACCCCCACCCCGACCCCAACACCCACTCCCACCCCCACCCCAACCCCGACCCCCACATCTGAAATGATTGCTGGGTCGCAGAGTCTGTCACGGGAGAGCCCTTGCTCCAGGCTGGCCCAGACAACACCTGTGGATAGTGCTTTGGGAAGTAGCCGACATACACCCATCGGTACACCACACTCTAACTGCAGCAGTAGTGTCCCTCCCAGCCCCGTGGAATGCAGGAATCCTTTTGCATTTACTCAATAAGCTCCAGTATGGCGTATCATGATGCCAGCATTGTCTCAAGTAGTCCTGTGAAACCAATGCAAAGACCCATGGCCACACACCCTGACAAAACCAAGCTTGAATGGATGAATAATGGGTATAGTGGGGTTGGTAATTCATCTGTTTCTGGCCATGGCATTCTCCCAAGCTATCAGGAACTAGTGGAAGACCGTTTCAGGAAACCTCATGCTTTCGCTGTGCCTGGGCAGTCTTATCAGTCTCAATCCAGACATCATGACAGTCATTTTTGTCGTTTGACTCCTGTCTCTCCTGTGCAGCATCAAGGTGCCACTGTAAATAACACCAATAAACAGGAGGGTTTTGCAGTCCCTGCCCCTCTTGATAATAAAGGAACTAATTCATCTGCCAGCAGCAACTTCAGGTGCCGGAGTGTGAGCCCTGCTGTTCATCGCCAGCGTAATCTTAGTGGAAGCACCCTCTACCCAGTATCTAATATCCCCCGATCCAACGTGACCCCCTTTGGAAGTCCAGTAACCCCCGAAGTTCATGTTTTCACAAATGTCCACACAGATGCATGTGCCAACAACATAGCTCAAAGAAGTCAATCAGTTCCATTGACAGTCATGATGCAAACAGCCTTCCCAAACGCTCTTCAAAAGCAAACGAACAGTAAGAAAATAACCAATGTTTTGTTGAGTAAACTTGATTCTGACAATGATGATGCTGTGAGAGGTTTGGGCATGAACAATCTGCCCTCCAATTACACCGCCCGGATGAATCTCACTCAGATTTTGGAAACGTCCACTGTCTTTCCGAGTGCCAATCCGCAGAATATGATTGATTCCAGCACTTCTATTTATGAATTCCAAGCACCATCTTACCTCACCAAAAGTAATAGCACCGATCAGATCAGTTTTTCTCCTGGGGATAATCAAGCACAATCAGAAATTGGAGAGCAACAGTTAGATTTCAGCAGCACTGTTAAAGACCTGTTGAGTGGAGACAGCTTGCAGACCAGCCAGCAGCTAGTAGGTCAGGTAGCACCTGACCTCACTAATCCTGCGTCTGACTTCTCTAGCGACATCAGGTTGTCTTCTGAGCTCTCAGGCAGCATCAACGATTTGAACACTCTAGACCCAAATCTACTGTTTGATCCAGGTCGTCAGCAGGGACAAGATGATGAACCTACACTGGAAGAATTAAAGAATGACCCCTTGTTTCAACAAATTTGCAGTGACTCCATGAGCTCTATGACTTCATCAGGTTTTGAATGGATAGAAAGCAAGGACCATCCTACTGTTGAAATGTTGGGTTAAATTGTGTTTTATAATATGTAGCACACTGTAACTAAAGACATATGTATTGTATTTGTCTTAATGGAAGTGCCTCCCGCAGCAGAAACACTTACTATTAATTGTGACATTTTAAAAAGAGTTTGCTGCCGAAGTGGTTTCTTCTTCAGTAGGAAATGGTTAGACTCGCCTCAGTTCTTACCAAGTTTCTGAAAAGAGTAGGCTGTAGAAAAACATATTAGGTTTTAAATTTTGTAATGTTCCCCCATTTAATCACATTGTTTGCTAGTAAACAAAAGAATAACCAGCTTTTACAAGAGCAGTCTAGATCTTTATTTTGTATAAGTTCATTTTATTTCATTGGTTGATCTGCACAGATTTTAGAGGAAACCATTGATTTTAGATATAGGATATTTTGTTGTTGTTGGCATTATCTTTTTAAGTATGAAATCATAGCTAAAGTGAACTGTAGACAAGAAGGTCTTCCTTGAAACAGGGATAATATTCAGGTTATTATAAGTATTTAGGCTTGAAGCATAGAGCTACTGTAGAATGAAAAAATAAAATCTCTGTAGGACTTTCTGGGACTTCAGTACCATTTGCACCTGCAACGAAGGGCTTAAATAGGAGGAAATAATGGAAAATGAAATATTAATATAAGGAAAGCAAAAGCTGCACTAAAATTATTAAAAGGAAAAACTAGTAGCCATTTTTATTTGTGACCTTGTGTTAGTCTTCTTTTAAAATGTTAGTTTTAATATGGAGCTACCACAGAAGACGTGCACGCATGCAGGCGTGTGCACACATACACACACACGTATGTAAACAAAGCAAGTAAGTAATGCGAAATGTTGTAATTTAATAGAACAAATGCAAGCATGTTAGAAGAATATCTTATGTTTTATTATCTGGTTAGTTGAGATAGGGAAATTTAGAAGGAAACTAAAAAGCATTTTCTTAGTTTCATCACAATATGTCTGTATGCACATATTAAATTCTATTTAAGATTTATTTTGAAGGTTTTTATTTATAGTATTCTTAAGTCCTCAATTTAGCGACTGGCTCCTTCACTCCTCCTGAACATAGAAATGCAGTTTGATCATGGGATCCCTTTGAAACACAAGCAAGCAGGAGAGAAATAACACAAAAAACTGAAAAGACAACATTTCATCACCCGAGGTCCGAAGTCACAAATCTTTATCTCTGATAAAACAAAGGGGATATCTAATAGTACTTGAAGAAGAGGAGCATTTTATAACATGCTTAATTTATTTATTGTGATAACCACAATTGCAAAAAGAAGCACTCAGGATTTGTTTTAGAATGTTTCTCTCTTATAGCTCCCATTTTGTTTTGTGAATAACTATTTATGAATTTCATGCTGACACAAGTCTTCTCACTAGTTGACAGCTCCATTTAACTGAGTTTCAAGATTAGTTTCAAATAGACTTAAAAATTTGCCATTAAATTTATAAAGTTATTCTTAAACCATTGTCTGCTACCTTGAACCTAACTAAGCTTTCCTTTACCTTAATTAGTAAGCCAATCAGAAGACTACAATCAATGAATATTTAACAAATGTGATGAGTTTAATACGGTTTCATTGTTCAGTAAATTTGCAAGGTAGGATATTAACATTTTGATAAATAAATGGTGCTAGGGTTGGCTCAGAGGTTTATATATTGATATGTCCTAGTTACTGACATTTGTGTGTTTGCTGTTATCTTGATTTAATGATCTGTTAGATATTTTTTCCTTGATGCTAGTTATTTCTTCACTGTACATTGAGACACAGCACTACTGCACACCAAAGTATGCAATACCCAAAGGAAACTGTGTGATTTCTCTTAACAAATGATGGGAGCCTTTCTATATGAGATACTCTGAAAAGGAGATTTTGAGGCCATTCTAATCCCTTGTTTACATTATTAGCTTCCTACTAATATAAAAAATAATGGGAATCTTTTTTGATAAAAATATAAAGACTGGAGGATTTTTAACCCCTGTATAGTATTGCAGCAAACACTTTAAATTTGGTTGAATTCGTTCAGCAAACTTTCTGGGATTCATATATTGCACTAAATTTGTTGAACCTGTGGTAGGCACATCTCTTAGGATAAATGCAACCAATACAGTCCACAGATTAAACTTTTTAAATGTGTTTCATTATGAAAAGACAAAATGTCATCAAAGTGACAGATAAAATTGTCTTATGTAGCAATGTGCATTAATCTCAATGAGATATTTCTATTTCTTATTCTCTTACATGAGAATATTACAGCAGGAAGAATTAAGTTTAGTTTGCTTCACCATGTTAATACATGATCACAAAATGTGCATGAGTGTTATTGACTTATCTTGTACAGTACTAGGTATTCCTGTAACCACTTTTTTTTTCTTGGCTGTATTGAAACTGGTTCAGTGTTAACCAGACAGACATAGTTATTCACAAGTTATTTACTTTTTTATGTTTACTAATTCTGCTTAGTTATTGTTGAATATGTTCTTTTCTCAGATTATTTTCATTGTTTTGATGTTTTAAACATTTTGCATACTGTTTATCATGATAAGACTTCATGAAGTAAATAATTTTGCATATAATTGCAATAAGCACTGACTTTTGAACTGAAAAGAAGGAAAGTGTTTTTTTGTGCAGTGCATCAGAGGTTCATATAAGAGTCTTGTACTATAATGTGCTTTACTACACCATAAATGACAAAAACAAGCCCTGTTTCATGTTTTCATTTAGTGCAAAAAGTCAAGATTTCCCCAGTGTTTTGTTGTCTGTTGTACCTGCTGAAACTACAGTAGTTGAATATTGCAGTAGCATTTCAGTTCTCTTTTTTTATTGAAAGTGCTCAAAAATTGTTTTTTAAATGTTTTCAAAAACAATTAAAAACATTTTATATTAAACTGACTGGATTTTAAAGTGATTTATGGGATCTATTTTATGTAGAGCGCATGTCATTTTGTAAACAGACCTGAAGCACTTCTTCCTTTGATCTCCTGAAAGTTGAGGAAATGGGGGGAAAAAATCAACATAAGGAGGAGCAGTGCTGCTAAATCTAGTCTCTGTCATTAATCCAGAAGGCTATATGGATCTTAGCTTGTTCATCCAAACTCTGCTGTTCACTTAATGATTTTTTTTTTTTTAACTGATGAATGATATAGAGTTTTATGTTGTAACAACAACAACAAATCTTTCCTTTTGTTCATTGACATAAAATGTTTGCTTTAAAATGTTAGTCCATGGTGTACCTAGATATGGGTATTTGGGGATCTTTGAATTGAAAAACCGAAGAAGGCAATGGCAAGCCACTCCAGTACTCTTGCCTAGAAAATCCCATGGATGGAGGAGCCTGGTAGGCTGCAGTCCATGGGGTCGCTACGAGTCGGCCGCGACTGAGCGACTTCACTTTCACTTTTCACTTTCACGCAATGGAGAAGGAAATGGCAACCCATTCCAGTGTTCTTGCCTGGAGAATCTCAGGGGTGGCAGAGCCGGTGGGCTGCTGTCTATGGGGTCGCACAGAGTCGGACAGGGCTGAAGCGACTTAGCAGCAGCAGTAGCAGAATTGAAAAATAATAGAAAATTGGGAAGATTTTAAAGCATATCTATGTCCAAAAGCATTATAGGCATTTTGGTGAACCAGAAATACAAAGTGATAAGTGCACTGAACTTGTAAGCCAGAACTTGAGTTCTAGGTCTGGAAGCAAGAAAGACCACCTAGAAATTTCAAATCTTAAAGAGTAAGAAGCCACAGTCTGACTTGAAGTTTTCTCACTTTTGATACTAAGATGCAGCAACAACCAGTGCCTAGGACTGTAACTTATATTGATTGTAGCCAGGTCTTGCCTGAGCCAGAGCCTCCTTCTTTGTGAAACAGATCTATGTAGGTTTTCAGTAGCCCCGCTCTCACCACAGGACCAGAGCCCTGAGTGTGGACAGGTGGTAGAAGCAATCATAAAAGGCAAGAAGAGTGGAGATTGGGAAGGGAGGAAGAGAAGAGCAGGAAGACTCATAAGAGAAGCCTGCAAACAAAAATTCTAAAGTACTTGAAGAAAATGAAAAATCCTAAGGAAGACAGTCAGCAGTCACTCAAGGTAAAAGTCATGTACTCTCTGTATAGTTAAGTATTTAGGATTCTCAGTAATAAAGGGGGGTGGTGTAATTTTTGTATGATCAAGAATAGGCAAACAAAACAGGAACCAGTGGATACAATAAACCAGGAAGGCATTCTGGAGGAAAAGTGTTGTGTAGTACTTGAGGTGCTTTTGGCTACAACTAGAGAAAACCCAACAGTGGATTAAGCCATAAAGACATTTATCTTAGCTTAATAAGAATTTTGGTGATAGGAGGTACTGAAGGTTCATTCAGTGACTTGTTTTTCTTCTGTGTTCTATCAGCTTCAACGTTGCTGTTCTGTGTCTGTTGCCTCATGGTCACAAGATGGCTGCCACAGCTCCAAATATTTTACCTTCATACATCCCAAACAAGGTGGTAAGGGCAGCTCTCAGCCTTTTATCAGAGAGAAAAAGAAAAATATTTCCCAGGCTCTCCCATTACTCCCTCCCACTCTATCCCCAACTTCGTCTTATTAGAAAAAACAAGTTCAGAGACCTACCCTAAAACTGACTAAGATTCTTGATTCATTTTTTATAGCTATGGGAGGGGCCCATTTTCAGGAGCATGTGATCATCTACCTAAAATAAGTCCCATAACCTAGAGAAGATACAAGGAACTTAAGATTTAGTGCCCACTCTTGAGAGAAGCTCACAGTCTTGTGAAGAACTAATTGTGTGTTCTTTGAGAAGTGCCAAATAGAGGTATATGTGACGTGCTATCTGGAAGGAAAACAGGGAGAATTCACACTGAGGATCCAAGAACTGGGCAAAAGAAGGTTCTTCCTGTTAACTAACCTGTGGTTTGCCTTCCCCCTCTAGAGAAAAATCAGATATTATTGAATATCATAAATGCAAATTGCCTCAGTACCTGCTACTGTCATAGAAGACCAAAATTTTGATTTTTGTTAAGACTGTAGAGATTTATTTTGACAAACATTGCTATAAATGAATTTTAAACAATTAGAATTACAGATTTTATGGATGGGATAATTTATCAATCGTGTATAATCTGAAATTTTTAAAAATGTGTATGACCATCCCTGGATCTCTAATCTGCGCATAAGTTTAGAAAGGGAAAAACAAAAAGACTATGATTTTCTAGATTTTATGTCTAAGAAGTACTTGATTTGGGAGAGAAAGGAAAATAATTTTGTAAATGAAATACATCATGAGGATGGTATTACTACCATATATAGAATATTCTCTTGCACTAAACCCTGTGCTAAATACTGCATGTATATTTTGGTTTTCTCACTGTAACAATTCTGAAAGAATATTGTTTTTCAAATGAAAATTTTAGCTCAGAGATCAACTGGTAGGAGTAATAGCTAATAATAGGAAAAGCTGTAATTAACTTGGTTCCAAAGCCTAGTTCTTAACTATGACACTGTATCTAAAGATACTTCTTCAAATTACCTGCTGTATTAGTTTGATTTGCTGGCTTCTTTGAAATGTTCTTTCTGGCTTAAAATTAAGGTTGATTTTTTTGGGAATTTTCTTTCTGTGTAACTTATCCTTATATTTTTTATACTTCCTTTGCATTTTTATTTTGGGATTTTGCTGTATTTTGTGACTTTCCTCTAAACAAATTCCTTTCCCTTCTCTCTATCCTTGGAAATATATGCCCTCGTGTATTGGAAATCAAGGGGGAAGTAAGATTTAAATAGAAAATTTTATTTTGAACATAGCCTTTCAAGCACGTCTTACCAGGTATGCCTAATCGTATCTACTTTAAAATCACCTTTTAAATGTCACCAGGAAATAAAAACTAGACAAAAAATGTTTTGTTGAACAAATGATAAATTGCCTAAAATATGTCAGTGTCTGTGCCGGGAGTTAGAGAAAATGTCTGCCATTTTGAAATTTTACAGTATGATGAGGAAGAGATGCACAATGAACAGGATTGCAGGATGCAGTCACTGTAGCAGAGACTGCTATTTGCCACTAGCACATTCTCTTAGCCATCTGCACAAAAGACACTCACCAGCTTCCCTCATAGCTAAGTGGAGCTACTTACCAAGTACTCGGCCAAAAAGATAGAATCAAAAGGTTTGCGTGTTTCTTTGAAGTGTTCCTGCCCTCCTTCCTCTCAGCTGGCTGGAGTGTAGATAGGATGACTCCAGTAGACAGAACTCCAGTAGCTCTGCAATGAAGCCACGTGTGGAGGATGATGGAGCAACGAGATAGAAAGAGCCTGAATCCCTGATGACTTAGGAAGCTGCTTTACTAATCCTGACTGTTGGCTCTGGGTGTGTTTTATGTGAGTGAGAAGTTTGTTTCTGGTTTCAGTCTTTCTGAGTTTTCTGTCACACAATGTAAATGCAAATTCTAACCAACGAAGCCACTAGAGGATTTTAATGAGCAGCAGTGGGGAATGTTAGATTAGCATGGAGATCACTACACCATCTTGGGTTCCCCTGTAGACTGGGTTCCCCTTGCATCTCCTTTTCACTGGAAATGGTAATTCAGCAGAGACTTAGAATACCCTGGTTTAGCACAGATTTGAATATTGTTTCATAACTGTACAAAAAAGAATAAATTAGGTGGATTCTAAGCTGCTTAAACAACTAAAGAAAATTAATGGGTTGAACTGAAAGTCACTATAGTTTTCTAGTTATTAGTGTTAGACCTAGGTTTAAGTCTCAGCTCTGCCAATTATAACCATAACCCTAGCAAGTTATATGAATACTAGTGATGATATCCATCTGAGTGCATTTTCTAGTGGTGTGCCACGTGGTTCTGGCCTGTTTGCTGTTTTTGCCAACATCTTGAATGAAGACAAAAGTTTTACCCTGGCAAATACTGTGGAACAGCTTGCTAAATGTCTGTTCCAACCTCTTCCTCTTATGCAGATCCTAGAAAAGCCCAAAACATTTTCTAGGCTTCCTCACAGCTTGGGTTCTGGACATGAATTGCATTCCTTCTATTAGAGGCAGGCTTGCAAGATTTGGAGGATAAAAATGAAACAGAAGCAATCCTCCTACCCATTTTTGGTGGTTTTCTTGCAAGCAAGCTTGTAGTAACAAAATCTTTTAACAGCAGTGTTCTAGAGTCCTTTCTTGAGATTCTTAGATATCTAGAATTTTTAGGTATCATGTTCCAGGGCCAAGTCACAAGTTCTGTGAACATCAAGATGCAGTCAAGTGGGGGCAATGATGGTAACAGTGTCAGTATCAGCAACTTCCTGGTCTGGCTTCCTGATCTCCAGTGATTGCAGGTACGAATTTGTTTCCTCAGTGGTCCACTCTACCACGTTGTTCTGAGAGTCATTTCTGGAGACACAACCTAAAGCTTGTTTCTTCATTTACATAGAAGCATCAAATTCCCTGCATTAACTAGTTTTCTGCTTAAAATACCTAGAATAAACATTTCCTACACTTGGCCTTGACTCATACACCTATAGGCTAGAAGTCATGAACACTGAGCTTGAGATCTGGTTCTGTCGTTCTTTCCCCTCTTTACACTTGATGAAGAATAACGAGCCTCATCCTGGTTACTTCCCAGAATCCTTTGTGAAGTTCAGTGAGATATGATAATGTCTTGTAAACACTAAATATAAGCTCTTATGATTGCTATAAATTCCTACCTAAAAGAATAGACGTTTACCTAAGAGTGGGGAAAGTTCTTGTCCTTTTTAGCACTAAAATGCTATGTTTTACTTAAGCACACACACATCACATCTGTCAGGAGGTAAAGTAAGAATGTATATCCAGACAAAGGGCTGAACTTTGAATTAGGTTATGTGTTATAAGAAATAACCATTAATTTAAATCAAGTTATTGTCACTGGAGCATGTTTAATTGATACCTACTTTAAATCACTATACCTTAGATTTCACATTTGAAATTAAATGTCTTAACACAAATTCACCCCTAGTCAATATAATCTCTTTACTTAATCTTTCATAATTTTACATTATCCTCACAACAGTTCTGAAATGGCTGTCTCAAAAATTACTAGTGATTTCATAATTGGTAAATCCTGCAACACTGTTCTTTGGTTTCTATGATTAAAATTCTTATTCACTTCCTACCCAGAACCCCCAGCTGCCCATCTCTATCAAGAATCAGCTTCCTCTGGTTAGGAATAGAAATCCTTCCACATTCTATGATTGACTTTTCTTGTCATTTCAAACCTTCCTACAACGTTTCCAGATAGCTTCCAATTTTAAATTTTCAGATTTGACCTCTCCCTGACTTCCAGTCTTAAAATTCAACTCCCAAAATTGAAATTCGCTCTCTTTTCCCCAACCCTTTTCTCCTAGCATGTTAACAACATTACCGTCATTGCAGTCACCCAGTTGAAATTTCATGTGCCCTTTCAAATTAGTTTCCAAGTTCTGTACCTTTGAGGTTCCTATCTCCTTGTTCTTTCCCTCCTGATCCTGCCGTGGTACATGTATTCATTTCTCACTTGAAATAATTATCTCTTACTTCTCTAATAATTTCTGTACTGTGTCACCTTTGAAATCCTTAATTAAGCCCTTGATATTCAGAAATCAATATTCTTCATGTATATAAACAATAACCAGCTAGAAGATAAAATGCAAGAGAAAAACTTTTTTATGCTAGCAGCATAAAAGGTAAAATATCCAGTCAAGAACCTAATGGGAAACATGCAAAATTTATATAGAGGAAATTTTGAAAACACTTTCACTGAAAGACGCAAGATAGACTACAGCAAATGAAAAGAGAAAACCATGTTCTTAGATGGAAAAACTCAACATCATGAAGATAATTAATAAACTTAACATGATCCCAACAAAAGTGTCAATCTCCTTTTTCTAGAGCTAGATACTTCAAATATATACTTAAAATAAGAGTGTAAGTAATTATACCCTCCCCTGAAATCTTTAAAGAAGCAATGTTTGAGGGGTTGACCCTACTAGATATATTCAATCTTCAATATATTCATTCAATTCAATATATTCAAGATATATTCAATCTTGACTGATTGACTGATATATATGGGTTTCCCAGCTGGTACAGTGGTAAAGAATTCACCTGCCAGTGCAGAAGCCGCAGGAAACAGGAAGATCATCTAGAGGAGGAAATGGTAAACCACTCCAGTATTCTTGCTGGGATAATCCCATGGACAAAGGAGACTGATGGGCTACTGTCCATGGGGTCGCAAGGAGTTGGACACAATCACATGCACATAGGAATTTCCTAAATCCCTGTAAGTAAAGTCAAACAATAAATGACAAAGTAGGAAGAGAGATTTATAACCCATACCACATACAAAGGAGTGATGACCCCAATATGGAAATAACTAAAAATGGGGGAAGAAGGAAAGCCAACAACCACATAGAAAAGTGGACAAAAGATATGACTAGACAGCTCACAGAAAGAAGAATGGTCCTTACACTAAAAAAAAAAAAAAAATTTCTCAAACTGATTCATACTCAGAGAAATATAAATTAAAACTATGCCAAATTACCCTTTCTACATTTGAGGCCATCCTCTTTCAGAAACATTGTGGGGGCACAGGCATTCAATATTGTTTCCTTGCACTTTTTTGTAAAAAATCTAAAGGACTACAGATGTCAACCTAAGGACTGGTGGTGAGCCTTAAATACCTATTTACTTGTAAAAGAGGATTAAAGAAGAAAGCATATACTATGTACTGCCTATACACTCTGAAAATGTCAATAGAAAATGGAGAGAATGCATATAAACAATTTTTAAGCTGTTTCAGTAATACTGGTGGGAGTAGAATGGGTGATTTTGCTGAGACTGTTGTGGGTATAATACATGACCATGAAAACTGTAATTGTGCGATATTCTGTCATTTTCTGGTCTCTACGAACTTGAATTCTCAGAAGAAAGGCTATACCAAGGTAAGATAAGAAGATGTTAAGTAGAAACAATGCAGTCCTGACTTTGCGTTGGAAATACCAGTGTGAACTCATGGAATATCTTGCCATATGAGAGCAAGGAAATTACCAAATGCTGCTGAGGTCATGTCAACAGGACACAGCCAAATTAAAGAAGCTGTCACTGCCAAAGATGGAACAATTTCAACTCAATAAGGATAGTAATTTCAGTGAATTGACACACTTAAAATGTTTAAATCCGTGAGTTTTAATGATCCTAAAAAACTAATTGGTCACCTTTTGAGGGTGATAGGCAAGCAACTTGTCCTTCCTGTGTGAGCTCTTTTGTTCAGTCGCTCAGCTGTATCTGACTCTGACTCCATGGTCTACAGCACGCCAGATTTCCCTATCCTTCACCATCTCCCGAAGCTTGCTCAAACTCATGTCCATTGAGTCAGTGATGCCATTCAACCATCTCATCCTCTGTCATCCGCTTCTCCTCCTGCCTTCAATCTTTCCCGTCATCAGGGTCTTTTCCAATGAGTCGACGCTTTGCTTCAGGAGGCCAAGTATTGGAGCTTCAGTTTCAGCATCAGTCCTTCCAATGAATATTCAGGATTGATTTCCTTTAGGATCAACTGGTTTGATCTCCTTGCAGTCCAAGGGACTCTCAAGAGCCTGGATAATCAAATAATAATGAGAGGGAGCTACTCTATAGTGAAATATTCTAGATAATATATGAAAGTGATAAAATTGGAATATCATTTTGCAATCCCTAATGAATTGAATGGATCTCTACAGTGGGCATTGACAGCTGCTAGTATCACAAAGTACTCTTGCCTGGAAACTCCCATGGGCGGAGGAGCCTGGTTGGTAGGCTGCAGTCCACTGGGGTTGCTAAGGGTCGGACACGACTGAGCGACTTCACTTCAATTTTCACTTTTATGCACTGGTGAAGGAAATGGCAACCCACTCCAGTGTTCTTGCCTGGAGAATCCCAGGGACCGGGGAGCCTGGTGGGCTGCTGTCTATGGGGTCACACAGAGTTGGACACTACTGAAGTGACTTAGCAGCAGCAGCAACCACAATTAAGTAGCCTTGCCTCCAAAAATTTAACTGAAATCTAATTCTCAATAATTAATCTAATTTTCTCTAAGTCTCTGTACCCAATTACCAATTTACAGGAAATACATAGATCATGAAACACTGCATCATGGGAATACAATCATTGAAATCCAGAGTCTGGGACACTCTACAGATGAAACAGTTGAGTTTCTTTAACAAATAACTTTAAAGGGGAAAAAAATAAAACCACAATGGATTAAAAGAGACTATAGATTAAAAGATTTTTTTTAAAGTTCAGAGTAAATTTTTAAAATAGAAGAAAGTTATCTATAGTGTTTGCTGCTGCTGCTAAGTAGCTTCAGTCATGTCCGACTCTGTGTGACCCCATAGACTGAAGCCCACCAGGCTCCCCCATCCCTGGGATTCTCCAGGCAAGAACACTGGAGTGGGTTGCCATTTCCTTCTCCAGTGCATAAAGTGAAAAGTGAAAGTGAAGTCACTCAGTCATGTCAGACTCCCAGCGACCCCCATGGACTGCAGCCTACCAGGCTCCTCTGTCCGTGGGATTTTCCAGGCAAGAGTACTGGAGTGGGGTGCCATTGCCTTCTCCATCTATAGTGTTCAGGGATACACAATTGGGTGATAAAAATAAAGCAAGGAAATGATTATCATAAAAATGAGAATAAGTGAAAATATAAATGGATGGCTTCTGGGTAGCTGCCAACGTTTTATTTCCTCACATAGGTAGTGGTTACAAATTATTGCTTACAATAATTTATGAAGGTATTATTTATTTTATGTGGCTTTCTATATCTATTTTGTACTTTTTAAAGTTATTTTTTAAATACTAGGTTGAAAATTGACAATTATAAGAAAATTTGCCTTCCCTATGTCAGCTGTTATTTATGATAACCAAATTGCCCAGGGACATAAGGAAATTTTTACCTTAGTAAAAAATTTCAAATTATAAATGTGGAAGGAGTGATAAAATTAAAATCACCACTTTGCAACCCCTAATGAAATAAGAGATTCAGGCATAGATCATCAGTGGATGAAACCAGTATGTAGTAGATGAATAGGAAATTTTATAGTGGAAGAATCAGACTGTAACCATCTGAACCAACCGATCAGTCTTTGCATTGCTATTAATAAATGTGGGCAAGCAAGACATTGGGGTATTTCTGTTCATAAATACAGCAGATAGAGGACACCCCAGGAAAGCAACCAGACCAATCCAGAATCAGGAGGATTCTAAGGAATGACTTGCATGGTTTCCTCAATAAAACAACAGCATAAAGAAAAAAGATGGGGTGAAGAGGGCTACTGTAGATTAAATAAAATTAAAAGCTATTAAAACCACATTCCATCTGTAGATCTTGTTTAGAACATGATTTAAACAAGTCAGCTTACAAAGAAATGTTTTAGATAATCAGGGAGATTTTATTTTATTTTTAACTTTTTTTTATTGGGGTACACTGATTAACAAGGTGTTGGCATCAGGTACACAGCAAAGTGATTCAATTATACATGTATCTATTCTTTTTCAAACTCTTTTCCCATTTTAGGTTATTCAGATATGGAGCAGAGTTCTCTGTACTGTACAGTAGGTCTTTGTTGGTTATCCATTTTAGATATAGCAGTGGAGATTTTAATAAGGATTGGGGATTAGTCAATCCCCAATCAAACAAAATAATAGCATTTTGTTTGTAAGAAAATCCTCATACTTTTTAGAGGTGCATGCTAAAATACATAGAAGTAAAAACACAGGATATCCAGGATTTACTTTGAAATACTTTGGCAAAAGTCAGAGAGGAGGATAGAGGAAGAATAAAATCTTAACACAGGCACACCTTGGAAATATTGCAGGTTTGGTTTCAGACCACCACAATCAAGTGAATATTGCAATAAAGAGAATATTGTGAATTTTTTGGTTTTCCAGTACATATAAAAGTTATATTTACACTATACTTGTAGTCTATTAAGTATGCAAAAAAAATAGACTTGTAGTCTATTAAGTGTGCAAAAAAAATTATACCTACCTTAATTTAGAAATAATGCTTTTGGGAAAATGGCACTGATAGGCTTGCCTAACTCAGGCTTGCCACAAACCTACAATTGGTGAAAAAATACATGCATTATCTTCAAAGTGCTATAAAGCAAAGTACAATAAAACAGGTTTGCCTATAATTGTTCAGTCTGGGTGTGAAGTTCATAGAGATTCATCATTTTGTTTGTTTTTTTTTTAACTTCTGTATATGTTTGAACATTTTTCCATTTAAATATTTTTTCATGATTCTCTTGTATTAAATAGAAACTTTAAAATATAGAACTCAAAGCCCAGGCTCTTTTGGATGGCATTCATGGCATTGCACAATCAGCTCCTTCAAATCTCATGAGCTTAAAAGAGGTCTGACGTAGATTCCCAAGGGAAAATTAAGGTGCTGTTTCCAGAAGGAGAATCAAAGCAGGCAAAACACAGTCACATGCCCACCGCTGTTCCCACAACTTTTTGAGCTTCATCTTCCAAAATGCATGTAGCCAAACAGAACCATGTGCTGCTTCCTGAGTTGAGCGCACTCCTATACCCCTTAGTCTTGCTCAGGCTGTTTTCTGTATGTTTTTTTAACTGAGTCATACTTTACTTCAAAATCCTTTGCAACTGCCATCATATGGGAAGACTTTGCACACATGCCTTTAAAATAAGACTCTGGCACTGGATTCATCCTCTGTGACAGTATTCTACCTTGTGTGGGCAAATGTGTGTGTGTATCCATGTGTGCTCATTCATGTCCGACTCTTTGCAACCCCATGGACTGTAGCCCACCAGGCTCATCTGTCCATGGAATTTTCCAGCAAAAATACTGGAATGGGTTGTCATTTCCTCCCCTAGGTGATCTTCTTGACCCAGGGATCAAACCCATATCTGTATCTCTTGCATGGGCAGGCAGATTCTCTACCATTGAGCCACCTGAGAAGTCCATGTGTATCCATGCTGCTGCTGCTAAGTCACTTCAGTCATGTCTGACTCTCTGCGACCCCATAGACAGCAGCCCACCAGGCTCCCCCATCCCTGGGATTCTCCAGGCAAGAACACTGGAGTGGGTTGCCATTTCCTTCTAGCCTCCACTAAATTGGAAGCTCCCTGAATGACCCTTTCACTGTATGTCTCAAAGCATGGAGCCCAGTGACCTGTCTATACCAAGGGATCAACCCTTGTTGCCTAACTGAATGGACACTAGTGATTTTCAGATTGAGTTTCTCAACAAGGCACAAAGTATTAGTAAGCTAAGAAACCATCTGTCTAGTGAAAGCTATGTTTTTCCAGTAGTTATGTATGGATGTGAGAGTTGGACCATAAAGAAAGCTGAGCACTGAAGAATTGATGGTTTTGAACTGTGGCATTGGAGAAGACTCTTGAGAGTTCCTTAGACAACAAGGAGATCAAATCAGTCAATCCTAAAGGAAATCAACCCTCAATATTCATTGGAAGGACTGAAGTTGAAGCTCCAATACTTTGGCCGCCTGATGTGAAGAGCTGACTCATTAGAAAAGACCCTGATGCTCAGAAACATTGAAGGCAGGAGGAGAAGGGGACAACAGAGGATGATATGGTTGAATGGCATCACCGACTCAATGAATATGAGTTTGAGCAAACTCTGGGAGATGGTGAAGGACAGGGAAGCCTGGTGTGCTACAGTCCATGGGGTCGCCAACAGTCAGACATGACTGAGCAATTGAACAACAAGAACAACAACAAAGAAACCATCATCCTTTATAATAGCAAATAAATGGAAATTTCATTATCTAATATTTCTTGCTGATTTAAAGACATCGGATATCGTCTTAGTTGAAGTACCAGATACTAGATCCAAACTGCCTATAGCCAAGATGCCTGCTTTGAGGTCTTTAGGGGTAGACTAAGATGTATTTGCTTTTGAAATATATTAATTTCTTTGCCAACCACAGCAGATAGTCACTCTTACTGCTTATAACAGAAATTTAACTGATTTGTCAATAGCCTTATGGTCTTTCTGGTAGGACTCCAAATATTTGTGTTAAATGAATCTTTGGTTAAACTGTTTTATCATGTGAGTCTGTAATTGGTAACATCCTCAAATCTACTGAATTTAAATAAGAATAGAACATTTTTATAATTTCATTTCTATTTTTATGATTGGAGTCTACTATAGTCTTTGTGACCAGTACTCTTGCCTGGAAAAATCCCATGGATGGAGGAGCCTGGTGGGCTGCAGTCAATGGGGTCTCGAAGAGGCAGACACGACTGAGCGACTTCACTTTTCACTTTCATGCATTGGAGAAGGAAATGGCAACCCACTCCAGTGTTCTTGCCTGGAGAATCCCAGGGATGAGGGAGCCTGGTGGGCTGCGGTCTATGGGGTCGCACAGAGTCGGACATGACTGAAGTGACTTAGCAGCAGTAGCAGCATAGTCTTTGTGAAATTATGCTATGCAAATATAAAATTTTTTAAATTTAATAAGACCTTTTGAAATGAAAGTCTTGACATAGGCTTGTGTCTGCATTTACAAATTAGAGTTGCTTCTCTCTCTTGTCCAGGTGAGGTGGTCCTATATATGGAAGGTGGTCTTCACCTATGGGAAAGAAGCAGGCAGCACATTCACTGAGTACTGTGGCAAGTACCTTCATTTAACTTATTCCAAGAAAGACAATATCAGTTTGGGGCTTTGAATATAACTGCAAAATGAGAAACTAGTTCCTCCCGCTTGTCCATAACCTACTAGCCACCCACAGGAATTGCATACCCAATATTTTTTTTTTTTTTTTTTTTTTACTGCTGAACAGTTCTTTATTGAAATAAACAGAGGCGGCAGGGCCAAGGGCGTGCTCAGGGCCAGTGGGGTGAAGCGCCCCCCCTTCTTGCATCCCTCTGGCCCAGGGGGCCACAGGTCAGACCCCGAAACCCTTCTGTGTTCGGGGTTTGTGTTTAGACATGCACCGTGGGCGGCAGGGGGGGTGCGGAATTTCTGGATAACTATCTTTCTGTAAGAATAATTTGTCGGTTCAGGGGATGGCTCTGAGGAAGGGGTTGCCAGCCCCGTCAGCGCAGCCCCCAGCGATGGGCAGGGGTGGGGTCACCCATCAGTGGTGCCCGCCGACGTGCTGCAGAAAGCTGGTGGCCCGGGGTGGACCATGTGGGTGGGCGTGGCGTGGGGGAAGCCCCTGAACCCGTGGCCCCCTGAGGCCCTCCAGCGTCCAGTCTGGCTCACTCAGCCATTCCCCAGGACAGCTGTTGGGATCGAAGAGCTCAGGGCCTGGACTCTCAGCATCCATGGTCATGTCCTTGATGTCTGGCCCATCCCCATCACGCTGTGGGATGACAGGCGGCTCGGCAGAGGCCCCAAGGCGCTCTCCTTCTGCCCAGCCGCTGGCCCTGCACAGGGCGTTGTCCTCAGGTGAGGCCTGGCTCAGCCGGATCAGGTTGCTGAAGTTGGAGTCAGACTTGGAGCCTGCCGGTGCCTTGCGGACCTTGTGGCTGCCCACGAGGCGGGTGCCGTAGAAGGCCAGGATGGGCTCAGGGCTGGACTCGGGCAGCCGGCGGCCCACAGCGGCGGCCTTGAGCGGGGCCAGCACGTCGGGGACCACATCGGCATGAGTCTCGCCCCAGAGCCTGATATCTCAGAGAGGTTAGACCATTCCCTCCTTGTTCAAATGGGAAAACAGGGTTTGGAAAGGTGGGAGAAAAGTGATGAGTCAAGAGTAGAACTCAGGCTACCTGGCCCTTGACCCAGTGCTCTTTCCACAGGGCCCCTTTGAGAATATGAAGCTGCCTAGGGAGGTGAGACTGGTTGAGTTAACCCACACTTACAGTTCACTGTTACTTGCAGCTAAAAGCACCCTAAACTGACATGCTTCTCTTACCCCAGGTCTCTGTCCTCCACACAACTCTCTTTCTATGTTTTGACCTTTCTCCAACCATCTTTGTAATTAGACAGTATTAAATGTAGAGAGTGTGTAAACTGTGAGGACAAATCCTCCAGCAAAATGACTTCCATTAAAACAAATTCACACTTGTTTCCTTACATCTCTTCCAGAGGCAGAGATACCCAGCAGAACGGTCTTCCTGAACAGATTTGCCTGGTTGTAATAAATCTGGGGGTCTCTAGGACTGAGAGACCCTATAGCTCTGCCTTGGCAAAAGCCTCCTGGTCGCCTGCCCCAACAACCACATCATTGATTCCATTACTCACTGATGAGTAGGCTTTGTGCTGAATGATTTCAGCCTCCTGGCCCTGATTCCCTAAATGAGTGCCCTGGATATGACAGCCCCCAAACACATAATAGTCTTCTTTGAGTTCTGGATGGAAAATATCATACATTGCTTTAAGTTTGGACTTGTTCCTAAACCTTCTAAATCTTCAGGCTCCTTGATAACAGGAACAAAACCATATTTCTTCTATATTCCCCCAAAGTATTTCTCACATGGAAGACATAATAATTAAAAGTCTCATTAATTGAATTCTGCCAACAGATGAACAGCTCCCCAGACTGATAACAAAGCCAGGCAAAGTGCTGTCAGCATTTCTCAACTCCTGCCTTGAGCTATAATTAGCAGGGAAATCAACAGGAGGTATGAGAGCAAGTCTTCAAAGCTGAATGGAAATCAATGGGGAAATTACTGGCTTTACAGAAATCTGTTCCACATACCAAGTTCCAGGGATATCTTAAAGTAAGTTCTGCTGCTAAGTCGCTTCAATCGTGTCCGACTCTGTGCGACCCCATTGATGGCAGCCCACTAGACTCCTCTGTCCCTGGGATTCTCCAGGCAAGAATACTGGAGTGGGTTGCCATTTCCTTCTCCAATGCATGAAAGTGAAAAATGAAAGTGAAGTCGCTCAGTCGTGCCCGACTCTTAGCGACCCCATGGACTGCAGCCTACCGGGCTCTTCCGCCAGGCAAGAGTACTGGAGTGGGGTGCCATTGCCTTCTACTGCAGGTTAAATGCAGCATCTAAATAACCTCCAGATTATCTAGCCAATGACATTTCTAGATGATCTTTAAAATGCCTTCCATTGTATCTCTTTCTAAAAGATGAAAGAAAAGTAACAATATTAATAGATTAGTTCATGATTGTGAATATTTCTTAGTCTTTCCAATGCTCTTCAGTCCCTCAATAATCTAAATGTAATTTTGAACATTTTATTATGAAAATTTCAAAGTAAGTAAAGAGAACAGTAAATGAACCTTCACATACCCTTGCTGCTGCTGCTGCTGAGTCGCTTCAGTCATGTCCGACTCTGTGCCACCCCATAGATGGCAGTCCACAAGGCTCCCCCGTCCCTGGGATTCTCCAGGCAAGAACACTGGAGTGGGTTGCCATTTCCTTCTCCAATGCATGAAAGTGAAAAGTGAAAGGGAAGTCATTCAGTCGTGTCCGACTCTTAGCGACCTCATGGACTGCAGCCTACCAGACTCCTCCGTCCATGGGATTTTCCAGGCAAGACTACTGGAGTGGGATGCCATTGCCTTCTCCCTCACATACCCTTAGCCCAACTTAAATAAGTATCAATTCATAGTCTGTTTCATTTTATTTGTCCTCTGGCCCATTCTCCCATATTTCCAGATTATCTTGAAGCAAATCTCAAGTATATCATTTATTTTAAATATTTCAGCATTCTATAACCATTGTTAAGTACAGTTCCCAAGTACTTTTCTGGATCACTCATGAATTTTAGTAGTTAATAGTTGTTCAAAACCTTGACACAGTTTCTATAAAAATAAACATATTTACTTATAAATTTTTTTACACTTGATTTAGTTAGTGTATCCATTTGTCCATACATTTGTTCATCCATCATACATTCAGAAACATTGCTGGGAATTCCCTGACATTCCAGTGGCTAGGACCCTGCGCTTCCACTGCTGGGGCCACGGGTTTGATACCTGGTCAGGAAACTAATATCTCGCATGTCACATGGTGCTGCCAGAGGGGGGAAAAATGTTTATTAAGTATTTAGTATGTATTGGACCTGTTTGGAAGTCTGTGAATACAGCTATGAACAAAGCAGACCAGAATTAGAAAATTCATAAACAAGATTATTTCAAATGTCAAGAAAGAAAGGAACAAGGTAATGTGATAGTAATATGGTTGGATGGGAGGTGAGGGGAGGTGTGACATTTCGGCTGATACCTGAAGAATATAAAAGAACAACGGTTTAAAGACTGGATGTAGAATGATCCAGACAGAGGTTAAAAAAAAAAAAAAACAGGCAAGGAAGAGATGTCTGTGTCAGGGAACAGCAAGGAACACAGTGTAAATTCAGCAGAGTAAGCAAGGGAGAGATTGGTCAGACATAAAGAGCGTGGTGGACAGTGACCCCCAACCAGTCACCTCTTCCATTGTTCATGGCCTTGGAGTCCACTCCCACGTAGGCTCCAGACTTGATCCTGTGCTTTGCTTTGGCCACTGGGACATTAGCAAGCATGACAGAAGGACACTGGGGAAGCACCTGCCCACTGGGGCTTGTCCCCTAGGAACCCTCTGGAAGCTAGCCACCATTGCTGAAAAGTGACTTGAACTAGACCAAAAAGTGATGAGAAGCCACATGGAGACACTCTGGAGAATCTGTGTTCTTGGACAATGCAGTCCCAGTGAGCTCCTAAAGGAATGCGATCACATTCCTGCAGGCAACCCACAAAGTCAAGAGAAACAATCATTGTATTTAGTTCTTATATTTGAGAGTGGTGATTTACATGGCAATAGAAAGCTGAAATGGAAAGCAATACCTGGAAGTGGGGTGCTGCGGTAAGAGAAACCTATATAACAGGTTATTTTGAGAGTGAGCTGCAGAGGAAGGCTGGAAGGGTGGCAGAGGCAGTGAGAAACTGAGGGCTGGAAAGATGGTCATCTGTATTGTCAAGAAGGGGAACAGTTGATAAAACTGATGACTATGCTTACATTTAAGAGAGAAGATGTTCTTAATGAGCTGGTGGGTGTGGACAAAGGAAGCTTCCAAGTAGAATGCTCAAGGGGCTAGCTTGCTTCTTCTAGCTAGCTGCCTGTCATAAAATATGGGAAGGAGGAATGAATGAGCAGTTCAGTTTTCAAGCAGAATTTAGAGAAAATATGACCTCAGGCTTGCTGGTTTGGAAAATAAATTCTTTCTCTATCCCAGACTCTCCTGACCCCGAGCATTCTCAAAGTAATAAATGGCCTTTGGATACTGCCAGCAAAATGTGATCTTAGTCAAGATCAAGTTGAGGGTGTGGCTGTAAGACCTATTTTAAGACATCAGAGCCCAAAGTGGAGAAAACCCATCCCCAAGAGAGGTGTGGTGTGGACAAGAGTGTGACTCTGACCTAATGGAGTAGATTGTAATTTAATATACAGAACATCCACAAGAGTTTTAAAGGATTTGTAGACACTTGGGCTAAAGGAACAAAACAATTCAAAATGAAGAGTCAGAAATCTCTGGGACTTGGTGAGATCTCTGGTGGTCCAGTAGTTAATTCACCTTCCAGTGCAGGGGACATGGGTTCAGTTCCTGGTCAGGGAACTAAGATCCCACATGCCACAAGGTGACTAAACCCGTTCACCTCAGCTACAGACCCCATGCTCTCTGGAGTCCTCACACCACCACTAGAGAGAAGCCTGTGTGCCCCAACTAAGACCTGAGGCAGCCAAAAATAAATGAATAATTTTTTTTTTTTTTTTTAAAGAGACCTCTGGGCACCCACCTTTCCATGAGCAAGAAGCAGACTGAAAAATCAGCCTTAAAGATGAACCATTTCTCATGGAAAAGGAAAAAAAGTTCTCAGAGGGCAGAGCCAACAGCCAAGAACAATGGATTAGGGAAAAAGTGAACCCATTAGAAAATTCACAAACAGGATCAATTCAAATGATAAGGGAAAAAAGAGGACAAGGTAATGTGATGATAATTTGATGGGGTGTGGTGGAAAAGGGAGCAGAAACAGGCCCCAGTCAAGTCCTTTCTGGAGCCAGGGAAACTGGTAACATATGTACAGTCAGCTTAGAGTTGCTAAGGACCTATGCCAGCTACATGCCTTCAGTGCCCTCCCGCTGAGAATGAGAGCGTCTACTGTTGTTATCTTATCCCTCTGTCACCACAGCATTCGGGGTTGGTGGGGAGGGGTTGGTGATGGAGGCAGATAACTTGAATTTTTAACTCACAGGTCTCCAGACTGAGGAAAGCCACACCCAAACAACCTCATCAAATCCAGACCTGACCCAAGTGATGACATTCTAAACCTTGAGCAGCTGCCATCCTAGGTGAGACTCCAGGAGGTACTGGAAGAGATAAATGTGTTTTGCATAAGGGAGAAATGCAAATGATTTATGGCCAGATTTAATCTATGTAATAGATTAAAGATGGCCACAAAACCTTTACTGTCCTTGCATGGAGACCGGGCATCTGTTTCTACTCCGCTTGAGTCTGGGCTGGTTTTGTGACCTGTTGTGACAACTAGAATGCAGCAGAAGTGATACTGGGCCAGGTCCTACAAGTCTGTGCAGCTTCCACTTTTGCCCTCTTCGAGCCCCAAATCACATGGAAAGAGGTTCGGCCTCCCAGATGGAGATACTGAAAGGGGCCTGGCTAAAAGAAAACTGTTACTCTTCTCACAGCACTTATGATACAAAGTGTATAGGTTTTCCAAACCAAGCAGTTCTCCAGCTCTCTGTGGACACCAACTGGTGTCCCACAGTTTAATTCAATTCTGACACTAGTTATCCAGAGTTAGCTTACAGGTTAAGGGATCAGTCCCACGAGGCTCCCTCCACCTTCAGATGCAGATAGTGAGTCCCTGGGTTACCCACACTTCTGTCCAACTTGGATATCAGTCAGGATTTCCCACAACCTTCTCCTTGGGTTTGATAAGTTGCTGTAATGGCTCAGAACTCAGGGAAACACTGTGCTTATGATTATTGACTTATTATCAAGGATATTGTGAAGGATACAGATGAACAGCCAAAGGAAGAGGTACATGGGGTGGGGTCTGGAAGAGTCTTGGACACAGGAGCTTCTATCCGATGAATTTGGGGTGTGCACCCTGCCGATACATGGGTGTATTCACCTACCTGGACATTATCTTAACACTCTATAGTTTAGTCATTTTATGAAGGTTCCATTTAATAGATATAATTGATTAAACCACTGGTTACTGGTGATTAACTCAGTCTCCAGCTTCTCTTCTCTCCATGGAGGCTGGAGGATGAGACTGAAAGTTCTAGTCCTCTAGTCACATGGTTCCTCTGGTGACCAACTCCTATCCTGGGACTTTTGGCCACCAGTCATTTCATTAACATCAACTCAAGCATGGTTGCAAGGGGCTTCTTATGATTAACAAAAGACCCTTCTCTCACCACATCACTCAGGAAATCATAAAACTTTTAGGAGCTCTGTGACAGAAACTGGGACAAAGACCAAATATAAGAGTCTTATTTTATCACAGTGTCACAGTGGCCAAGTCTTTGATGCTCCAGTTGTCAGTGAGATACCAGACTTGTGAGAAAACTTGTCTTGAATTTTTTGGCAAAAATTTTTGGCCATAGGCAAGAAACTATCCTACTAAGTCCAGTGAACCCAAATTGTTCAACTTTAAGTCAGTGCACAGAGGCTCTTTTAAACCACTAAGTCTTAGGATAGCTAGTCACAAAGCAATAGATGAATGCAACAGAAATATAGTGATGATAAAAATAGAATTACCATATGACCCAGCAATCCCACTCCTGGATACATAACAAACCATAATTCAAAAAGATATATGTACCCTGATGTTCATTGCCGCACTATTTACAATAGCCAGGACATGGAAGCAACCCAAATGTCCATCAACAGAGGAATGAATAAAGAAGGTGTGGTACATGTATACAATAGGATATTGCTGCTAAGTCGCTTCAGTCGTGTCTGACTCTGTGGGACCCCATAGATGGCAGCCCACCAGGCCCTGCCATCCCTGGGATTCTCCAGGCAAGAACACTGGAGTGGGTTGCCATTTCCTCCTCCAATGCATGAAAGTGAAAAGTGAAAGTGAAGTCACTCAGTCGTGTCTGACTCTTAGCGACCCCATGGACTGCAGCCTACCAGGGTCCTCAGTCCATGGGATTTTCCAGGCAAGAGTACTGGAGTGGGGTGCCATTGCCTTCTCTGAATATGATATTACTCAGCCATAAAAAGGAATGAAATTATACCCTTTGCAGAGATGTGGATGGACCTAGAGATGGTCATACAGAGTGAAGTAAGTCAGAAAGAGAAAAACAAATACTATGTATTAATGCATGTATGTGAAATCTAGAAAAATGGTATAGATGAACCTATTTGCAAAGCAAAAATAAAGACAGACCTAGTGAACAAATGTAGGGCTATCAAGGAGGGCAACGGGAATGAAATAAATTGGGAGATGGGGATTAACATATCTATAATACTGTGTATAAAATAGGTAAATAATGAGAACCCACTATATAGAACAGGGAACTCAATGCTCTGTGGTGAGTTAAATGGGAAGGAAAATTTTTTTAAAAGTTATAGCTGTTAAGTATAGCTAATTCACCTTGCTGTACAGCAGAAACTAGCACAACATTGTAAAGCAACTATTCTCCAATAAATGTTTTTTTAAAAAGGAATATAGTGATGGGCTAAAGATAGCTCGGATTTTTGAGGGCTCCTCCCTCAAAAACTAGAGGTTTCGCCTGGGCTAACTCACAGGACTTCATTCAGCAGGAATGTCAGCTGGACTGGAAGGTCCGAGATGGCCTCACTAACAGGACTGGCTGTTGGTTCTCCTCCCTTTGTTCTCTCTTCTTCAATAGGCTAGCCCAGTTTCCTTACATGGTGGTCTTAGGGCAATATTTCCAGAAGGAAAAGCCAGGAGCTGCAAGGCTCCCTGAAGGTGAGTCTCTAAGGGCTTGTAGAGTATCACTTCTACCACATTCTATTGGTTAAAGTCCAACAGTCAACTCACTTTCTTTTCTCACCTTACTGATGTGAAGAGCTGCAAAGTATTGTGGCCAAGTTTTTTAGTCTATCATCGTATCATAAAGATTTTAGTCAAATGCTGGCTATTTGTACTTAGGAACAGAACTAGAATACTGTACACAAAATAACATAGATGACATTTAAAAATTAATCTTATGAAAGCATTATCATTATATTTTACTTTAGCCCTCATGTCAAAACCATTTGAACTTTCTTTTTTTCTTTATTTTTAGAAAGCCAATTTTAAAAAAAAGATACCCAATACTAAAATAGGGTCTCCAAACTGTTCTGAGTTACCAAACATTTCCTCAGGTTGTCTTGAGATCATCCTGCAGGGACCCCATCACTGATGAGGGCTGTTCTCCCTTTGAAATCCTTTCAAGCCTGGGGGAAAGAGAGTAAGAAAAAAGTGGAATGTGAAAGCAGCCATCAGTTCAATATTCTGTCAGATAAGATCTCTAGAGCATTGGGTAGGTCCTGATCTACCAGAAATCCTACTCTAAGAACTTCTGTTAAAAACCTACATTTCAGTGTTAAGCTTAGCTTTTCTGGACTTGCCCATGAGTATTAATAGTGAGAAGCAACTCTTGTAAAGAGTCCTTTAGTTCACAAATTCCACAAATATGGGTTTGCTAAACTAGAAGAATCAGAGAACATCTGCATTTATTCTAAGATATTTATGTCATGGGTGAGAAAGCAATCGTGACACTTATCTAAGCCTGATAAAGGAAACTTACCTATTTACATGAAACCTATATGCAGGTCAGGAAGCAACAGTTAGAACTGGACATAGAACAACAGACTGGTTCCAAATAGGAAAAGGAGTATGTCAAGGCTGTATATTGTCACCCTGCTTATTTAACTTATATGCATAGTACATCATGAGAAACGCTGGGCTGGAAGAAGCACAAGCTGGAATCAAGATTGCCGGGAGAAATATCGATAACCTCAGATATGCAGATGACACCACCCTTATGGCAGAAAGTGAAGAGGAACTAAAAAGCCTCTTGATGAAAGTGTAGAGTGAAAAAGTTGGCTTAAAGCTCAACATTCAGAAAACGAAGATCATGGCATCTGGTCCCATCACTTCATGGGAAATAGATGGGGAAACAGTGGAAACAGTGGCAGACTTTATTTTGGGGGGCTCCAAAATCCCTGCAGATGGTGATTGCAGCCATGAAATTAAAAGATGCTTACTCCTTGGAAAGAAAGTTATGACCAACCTAGATAGTATATTAAAAAGCAGAGATATTACTTTGCCAACAAGATCCGTCCAGTCAAGGCTATGGTTTTTCCAGTGGTCATGTATGGATGTGAGAGTTGGACTTCGAAGAAAGCTGAGCACCGAAGAATTGATGCTTTTGAACTGTGGTGCTGGAGAAGACTCTTAAGAATCCCTTGGACTGCAAGGAGATCCAACCAGTCCATCCTAAAGGAGATCAGTCCTGGGTGTTCATTGGAAGGACTGATGCTGACACTGAAACTCCAATACTTTGGCCACCTCATGTGAAGAGTTGACTCATTGGAAAAGACCCTGATGTTGGGAGGGATTGGGGGCAGGAGGAGAAGGGGACGACAGAGGATGAGATGGCTAGATGGCATCACCGACTCAATGCACATGAGTTTGGGTGAACTCCGGGAGTTGGTGATGGACAGGGAGGCCTGGCGTGCTGCGGTTCATGGGGTCGCAAAGAGTTGGACACAACTGAGCGACTGAACTGAACTGATAGGTTTGTAGCATCTTTCATCATCCAGAGGAGTTTCTTGGGCAAAGGGTTTTGATCAAAAAATGCTATGAGAGAGCTCCATGTCTCCCTAAGAAGTAATATCGTGCATTCCTCAACAGAGAATAAAGAAGCAAGCTGTAGTATCCATGAATCAGTCTTTTTTTGTAAAATAATTTAAAGAAGGCAAAAGTTGCATGCAGCTTTTTAGTTCTACCACTAGATGGAGAACTTGTCTTCTTAACAACACAGGACAGCCCTCTCCAGTGCCTAACTTGTGCAAAGCTTGATGTTGGGCCCTCCAGATGATCAAAAATAAGATATAGTTGATGTTCTAAATGTCCTAGTAGTCTGACAGGGGTAAGACAAGAACTCGAGTCTGTATTTCAAAGCAGAATATAAATGTCAACACACAAATGAGAAGTTCTATGTAAAGTCAAAAGAAAGGAAAAAAAAAAAAAACATTAGCAGAAGACTTTTGGGTGAGGTAGCATTTGAATTTTAAAGTTCAAGTAGGCTTTCTACTAACTGAGGTGAAGAATGCTGGATCTACAAATACAGAGGTGGAAAAGCATGATAATGTGTTCTTGGAACACCAAGAGATAAGATCTGAGAGGTAGTGTAGGGCTTGAAGCATGTGCTCAGTCATGTCTGACTCTTTGCGACTGCAGTCCACCAGGCTCCTCTCTGTCCAAGGAATTCTCCAGTTAAGAATACTGGAGTGGGTTGCCACGCCTTTATCCAGGGGATCATCCCTAGGGATATAACCTGGGCCTCCTGCATCAGCAGGAAGATTCTTTACCGTCTGAGGGTAAAGGGAAGTCTGGGGGTTATATTGCTTTAAATGCAGAGTTGAAGAGATTACAATTAATTCAACCAGTGTTAGAGATGCCCCAGGTTCTCTCCAGTGGCTCAGATGGTGAAGAATCCACCTGCAATGCAGGAGACTCGGGTTTGATCCCTGGGTTGAGAAGATCCCCTGGAGAAGGAAATGGCAACACACCCCAGTATTCTTGTCTGGAAAGTCCTATGAACAGAGAAGCCTGGAAGGCTACAGTCCATGGTGTCGCTAAGAGTCAGACACGACTGAGCAGCTAAACAGCAGCAAGTTTCTTTGACACATGAATCAATAAACCAAGCTCTGCTCTTCCACATTCCTTCCTTTGGGTGGAGTCAGGACTTCCTTTCCCCACACCTACAGACCTCCTGCTGCTGCTGCTGCTGCTGCTAAGTTGCTTCAGTCGTGTCTGACTCTGTGTGACCCCATAGACGGCAGCCCACCAGGCTCCCCGGTCCCTGAGATTCTCCAGGCAAGAACACTGGAGTGGGTTGCCATTTCCTTCTCCAATGCATGAAAGTGAAAAGTGAAAGTGAAGTCCCTCAGTCGTGTCCGACTCTTCGAGACTTCATGGACTGCAGCCCAGACCTCCTACCTACTAGAATATCCATCCAACAAATGTCTTTGGTGGTAGTGAAAGTGGGAGAGAAAAAAATAAACCCAAACTCATTTTTCCTATTTTTTTCTCTGTTTATTAAAGGTATTCATGTTATTATTATTTTGGCTTTTTTTTTAATTTGGCTTTCCACTAAAGAATGTATCCCCGCATGGCTCAGACACTAAAGTATCTGCCTGCAATGCAGGAGACCCAGGTTGGATTCCTGGGTCAGGAAGCTCCTCTGGAGAAGGGAATGGCTACCCACTCCAGTATTCTTGCCTGAAGAATTCCATGGTCAGAGGAGCCTGGCAGGCTACAGTCCATGGGGTCACAAAGAGCCTGACTGAGCAACCAACACTTTCACTTTTCAAAGAATGTATATTTCATGTGATGAAAATACTCAAAAGAATAGATCACTTTATGAAGGTAACTAAAACATCCACAAATATTATTGAGTTGAGGTAGATTATTTGAAAACATAGTATGTACTGCTCCAAAGTATAATATCTCTAGGACAGAGATTGCTAACTGGTGAATTGGAGTTCTATCTAATCCAAGATATGTTTTGTTAAATTTGCAAAACAGTTAATTTTTTTTTAGTTAGTTGATATTATTTTACAAATCATGAAATTTTCACATACAACCTTGATTCCTAGCTTCTCTTCAAATATTGTAACATTTCACAGCAAGGAGTCCTCATTCTCACACGGCAGTCACTGGAGCTGGGCAGAGACCACCTCTCCACTCAGTAACATATTCCTTTCTAGTTTCCAGGTACCCTCCTCCCTTCTGTAACACACAGGATCTCCTTCCCCATTTATGTTACTGGTCTGGCCCCATAGATACTTGATCTGTGTGATCTCTAGGTCTGCCCATTTGGATTTGCACATTTTCGTATTTTTGTTGGACCTGTCTTTACCAGTCATTATACACTGATATGCTCAGACTCTTTTCCTGCATCCACACTTTGGCCAGTGTATAAAACTGATTTTATTACAACTGAGCATATTTGCCACCACTTCATTAATCTGAGTAGGTTGTGTGACTTGATATTGAATGGAGTACAATCTTTAAGAAAGAGGTAAGAGACAATGTGTAGGATCCAGAAAGATCACATGATTAATGAAACACCTGAGAACTTTGCCCCAAGATTACATAAGGGCAGCAAAAAACGTCTATTCAAGTAACAATACAATGAATTTAATAACTGTGGATGCTTTGGTGGTGAGATATTTTGAAATATATTAATGTGTTATTTATTTCTGTGCTCTTTGCCTATGGCTTTCCCTCTAATTTAGTCTTCATTTCCTTGAGAAGGATTAAGTTTTTGTGGTTTTTTTGGAATGCAAAGTCATTGTTCAATCTTGAAGCCCATTTCAGAAGCAAGAGTCTTGAAAGCCAGGTGTGCAGTGAGGTTCTAAACAGGAAAACAGAAACCCTTTTAAGATCTTACAGTAGAAAAAAAAATTGACTTAGGTAATTGGGTCCACAGGAAATGGAGTAAGTGAGAAGCCAAGGCTAGATGATGAAGTCACCCAGAGATGAGCAACATCAGCCAGACTAGAGGGACAAAGAGAGGTGATGGTCAGGGTAGGAACCTGGCTCCACAGTGCAATAAGGCAACTCCTGCCAGAGGTGTTGCAGAAGCGGAGAGAAATACTCAGACTTCTCCCATTTCCTGTTCGTGTCACCCTATGGCTGAACCCGGCCAGAGCCAGTACCATGGGGACCTTCAGGCATCCAGGGCGCCAGTACCATGGGGACCTTCAGGCATCCAGGGTGCCCAGACCAGAGAGATGGGCAGGGTAGGTCAGGAAAGGACTAGAGAGTGAATGGGCTCAGTGTCCACACACCAGTTACGAAGGCCAGCCACTGGGGTAGAACAGGGTTTTGCACTATTTCGTTTTCATCTTTCAAAACACTCTCTTTAAATCTCTAGACTCAGAGCATGGAGGGCTAAGTTTAGAGTTTTTAATATAAACCATAGGTTTTAGGACGAAAGGTCATGGCAATTTCCTGTCACACAAAAGGCAATAAAAGTCCTTCGTGGCTTGAGAGAAGGAGCTTGGAGAAAAGACCGAGGAACACAGGATTCTCAAATTCTGTGAATGGAAACAGGTTGGGATAAAGAACCTCAACTTGAAATTCATAGAGCTGTGGATACTCAAGCACTATTGTCTGTCTGGAAATTTAGAAGGACACCACCTTACAGAATGCCCCACACTAACAATAGAGTAGCAATGTTGGGGTGGGGTGTTTATGCAGAAAAATAGCCCGAGGTTGTGGTTTTCTGTGAATTTTCTAGGGTTATGTGTGTCCTGGACAAGATCCAGAAGCCACATGCCTCCACGCAGGATGTAGCAGTTCAGAGGGCATTCCTGGGGCAGGACTAGATTCCACAGCCCTCATGGAGGGAGGCCAGGGCAAGTACCATAGGTTTCCAAGCAGGTGGTGGAAGGACCACAGAGCAGGGGCTCCAAGAAGTGGATGGCTCGCGGTGCACACAGCAGAGAATAAGACACCTTAGCTGAGCAAGATGTCATCTTGGGCCAGCAAGGGGCAGAAGTTGGCAGGTCTGCAGGTAGGTCAGACACTCCTCTCCAGAGCACAGTGCTGCCCATGAACCTGCCCCCTGTCTGCAGAGCACAGCCCTGGGGCAGAGGGCTTTGAAAAGCCTAGATACGGAGTTTGACTTTGAATGAACTAAATTTGAATTTTGCATTGTTTATGTATGGAGGAAAAAACATAATTTTCCTGCTATCCTTCTAAATTCTCAGTGGGGACCTTATAACAAAAGACAGATTAACAAGAGAAAACAAGTTTATTAATGTGTATACCATACATGTAACACATGGAAGACCCCAGAGATGAGAAACTCACAGGTTTGATTAGAACTTTAGTTTATGTAATATCTTAGCAAAGGAGCAATAACTTTAGAGAAATGACAAGAAAAAGAAGAAGGACCTAGAATCTCTAGAGGTGGCAAATTGTAGGCCGGCAAGTACACGAGAAACTAATGAGAGACAGAGGCTTGGGAGTGAAGTTGGCGCGTGGATGCCCCTGGTGGCTCCTCCAGGCTGGCAGGGTCTGATGTGTCCAGTGAACTAGCGTTTGTCCTTCCTCATAGAGAGGGGAGGAGGGACACTTGGGTAAATTTATGTCCTGCTTGTCAGCAGATAGGAAGAGGGCAGGGAGCTTTTGTTTTGTTTTTTTCCTTTCTTTTTCTTTTTAAAGAAGAAACTATTTCATAGACAAATAGCATTAAAAATATTTTTTTTGAGGTATGTTGTTGTTCAGCCACTCCATCACATCTGACTCTTTGTGACCCCATGGACTGCAGCATGCCAGGCTTCCCTGTCTTTCACCATCTCCTGGAGTTTGCTCAAACTCATGTCCATTGAGTTGATGATGCCTTCCAACCGTTTCATCCTCTGTCACCCCCTTCTCCTCCTGCCTTCAATCTTTCCCAGCATCAGGGTCTTCACCAATGAGCTGGTTCTTTGGAGCTTCAAGTGGCCAAAGTACTGGAGCTTCAGCTTTAGCATTAGTCCTTCCAACAAATATTCAAGGTTGATTTCTTTGGGACTGACTGGTTTGATCTCCTTGCATTCCAAGGGACTCTCAAGAGTCTTCTCCAGCACCACAATTTGAATGCATCAATTCTTCTGTGCTCAGCTTTCTTTATGGTCCAACTCCCACATCTGTACATAACTACTGGAAAAATAACTGACATCTTAGTTTCATAAGTACAAAGCAATGATTACAATATTTGTATGTACTGCAAAATGATCATCACTGTAAGTTCACTTAACATCTATCCCCATGCACAGTTACAAATTTTTTTCTTTCATGCTTCAAACTTTCAAGATCCTTGCTGTATCTTCATGACTTTCCTTTGAGCTCATACATCTCAGTTGCCTTTAGCTCAGAATAGTCCTAATGTCTATGTGGCATATTTGGGGGTGGCATATCCTGCCATATTCAGTTATTCTTCCAAAAGAGATGAGATTTTAAACTGGAGATATCTGAGTTACCTTAAAGGGGTAACTTAGGATGAAATTTCATCCTTCAGAATGAAACATTTTTCCACCATTTGTAGAAAAGAGTGGCTCTTTCCAGTTTAATGACAAATAAAGATTACATTTATTTGTATCTGCGTCATGATAACCATAAACTTCAAACCTGTTGTGTGTGAAGTGTTTCAGGCAATTTTTCTGCTCTGGAGTTTAAAAGTACAGACTACACACACACACACGCACACATAGACATGCACACATGCGCACACACTCCTTTGCAGTCCTTCTATGCCCTTCTTTGTTCCAGCTGAATCGGCCTATCCCCGAAGCAGTGAATGCCATTCTAATGGATGGAGAATCACTGGGCAACAAGTGTCAATTTTGGAAAGAAAACAAATCCTGATATAAAATTTCCAAGTATCATTCAAAATTTCAAGTCATATCCTCTAATGAATTAACCATGGTCCTCATAAAGACATTTACTCTCATCTGAATGGGCCCACTTTCAGAAAGTTTCTGTATAGATGCTGTTTTCTCTCTCTTCAAAAGCCCTCTAGGTTTACCTAGGTGGACTTGGTCTTAAGTAAAATCCTCATATTCCTTCATCAGTGGCTTCCTTTTTTACCCCCACTGACTCCACCTTGTAGGAAGTTTCAGCCATGATGTACGCAGAGCTTCCTCTGATGGGGGATAAGCTTCAGACAGGTTTTGAACAAGGTACCAAGTGCAGGAATGCAGGATGTGCATTTTTGTCCTCGTCTGAATGTCTGGCATCCCCTGTGAAGTGAAGTCTCTCAGTAGTGTCTGACTCTTTGCAACCCTGTAGACTGAAGCCTACCAGGCTCCTCCGTCCATGGGATTCTCCAGGTAAGAATACTGGAGTGGGTTGCCATTTCCTTCTCCAAGGGATCTTCCCAACCCAGGGATCGAACCTGGGTCTCCTGCATTGAAGGCAGATGCTTTAACCTCTGAGCCACCAGGGAAGCCCCGGCATCCCTGGTAGGGTTGTACATAGTGGTCCTCGCTTTCACATCACTGAAGGTAAGTGGCTATCTTTTCTTAAAAGCAACCCCTGTCCCTCTTCTCCTTGCTGGGGGTCGTGTCTTCCTTGGCTTGTGGCTGAGAAAGGGCTGTGGGTGTTTCCTGAGCCAAGACTTTGCACAGATCAGTATACCCCTGCCCTCGTCAGCACTCTGCCTCCCCAGCACTTCCCAGGTCTGCTCAGCTCTTATCAGTAGTGTTGGGTTCTCTTTCAAGCCTCGCTTTAAAATCTTGTCTCTTTCTCCAAAGCCTAGTATTTCCAGATATCCAAAGTCTCCATACTTAGGGACTGAGTTGCTTTGTGATTTTATTTGGTGCTTCATGTCTTTATCTCTCTGAAAAGAGGCTCAGTTCTTTGAATGATTCAGAGTCCAAGAAAGAAGCTTTAAATATAGTATCCCACTTTTTTTTGCTTTCTTCTTCCACCAGTTATCCTGTGTCTGCCCTCACTTAACTCACCTGGCCTGTCACTCTGGGCCCAAGGAACTCAGGGATCTTGTCCAGATGATGGGGAGCCAGAGACTCAAACACATTATGGTATCATTTATGCTCTACTGAGGCCACCCACAGTGGTGTGAGGCTCTCTGCAGGGGTGTCCTCCGAGGGTCCCATGTGAAAAGTCGGGCACAGGCTCCTGCTGTGACTACTGAACCAGGCTCGGCCAACTTGCCCATCCTTGCAGGTCTGATTGCTCCCCTAGGGGCTGGGTTCTAGTAACCCCATTCAGATACTTTAGTTTCTTTCTCTCCTCTTCTTTCTCTGATTCCTCTCTCCCAGCCCTGGAAAAGCTTCTTTGATTGCCCTCCTGGAGGTGGGGAAATGCCCAGGAGTCAGAGTGTTTTGCTCCCTACTTTATACTTACTTTTTATAAAGCCTAAACCCTAGTCCCGGTCACGGTCACGTTCCTAATTTGAAACCAAAAACCATTTCTCTGTCAGAGACTTGGTTCATACAAATCCATAATACTGTGCTTTCAGACTTTTACCAGGTATGAACTTAAAAATTCATTCAGTCCTTCAATTAAATTACTTGAATTATTTCTTTGCAGGCAACATCTGCCCTCATCAAACAGTGAATGCCATTATTCAACAGTGGAAAACTATAAAATAATTTTAGGAGCAAAAAAGTCCAAGGTTAATATCTCTGAACTCTTATCTCAGTACAATGTTATAGACAAGCTGAGACTTCATTATACTTTGTAATTATTGCTGATTATATGGTTTTGTTTTGACTCTGTATTTCTTCAAGAATGCCAGCAATGGCTTTAAAAATATTTGATGAATCACTTCTTTACTGGTGTGTCTTGCAAGGCACTGTGGAAAGATGGATGTTAAATGGAGTCAAGGTCTAAAGGCTTTATCAAAATTTCTGAACTTAGAGAATTACTGATCATATGTGGTTATTTCTTCTGATATATTTAACATCTCTTTATAACCTGATACTTAGTAAGAGAGAATCCTTACTTAAACTAGGAGATGATTTGCATAGAGAAAGACATGAATTAATTAATCATTGAATTAAAACTTGTTTTGGTAAATTTATGAGGTAATAGGGTAAATTTAAGACTTTATTTAGTAGCCTGTTTTTTTCAGATTTTCATTTTGGCCATACTAGTTACTCCTTGAGAAGAAGATTCTAGAAAGAACTGTCAGTTTTTCTTCAAAAGGGTCTTTAAATAATCCATATAATCCTTTGTTTAATTAACTGGATAATTAAGCCTTGACTCATGTCTCCTGACCCTGTAGATTTTCACCATTTAGTATCTGTGGCTGGTCTTGATTTCTCTCTGGGCATGACCTAATGTTGATGAAGAGATAATGTGTCCTTAAAGTATCTTTTCACCCTTGACAATTAATGAGAAAAATGATGTATTTACCAGATGCTTGCAAATTTTTTGTGCACATTCCATAGTTTTCAAGCGATTGGCTCAAACTGTAGCTCAACAATATTGTTAATAGTGAAATATTTGAATTTCGAGGTAGATAATACCCATTTACTGCAACGATATCAAGGCTAGTTTAGAAAGAAAGAGTAACGCACCTACTGAAAGACCATTTTCTACTTCCATTCCATGAACGTCTTCATGGAATTACGTTACTGGGGAAATCTCTTAGTCTGTCATTAAGGAATTAGCTCCTATATGGGAATTATTCTTTTTTAAAAATTGAAGCATAGTTGATTTACAATATTGTGTTAGTTTCAGGTATACAGCAAAGTGGTTCAGTTATACATACATATTTTTTTTTCAGATTCTTCCCATTATAGGTTATTATAAGATATTGAGTATAGTTCCTTGTGCTGTATAGTAAATCCTTGTTGTTTATCTATCATATATAGCAGACTGTATCTGTTAATCCTATACTCCTAATTTATGCCTCTCCTTCTCCTTTGGTAACTGGAAATTTGTTTTCAATGTCTGTGAGTCTGTTTTCTGTTTTATAAATAAATTCATTTGCATCATTTAAAAAATTCTACATAAAAGTAATCTCATACAATATTTCCCTTTCTCTGTCTGACTTAACTTCTCAGTATAATCTCTAGGTCCATCCTTGTTGCTGCAAATGGCAATCATTTCATTCTTTTTTATGGCTGAGTAATACTCCACTGTATATACCTACTGCATCTTCTTATCCATTTATCATTGATGGACATTAAGGTTGCTTCCATGTCTTGGCTATTTTAAATAGTGCTGCTGTGAACTTTAGGGTGTGTGTATCTTTTCAAATTAGAGTTTTTGTCTTATCTGGCTATATGCCCAGGAATGGGATTGCTGGATCATATGGTAGTTCTATTTTTACATTTTCAAGGAATCTCCATATTATTTTCCATAGTGGCTGCACCAGTTTACATTTCCACCAGGGGTATGAGGGTTCCTGTATGGGAATTATTCTTAGAGAGAGAGCAATCTAGTTCCTTCTAGAAAGGAACAGGGTTATTTTTTGTCTTCAATTATTAATTTATTTGACCAGCTCTCTACTATGGACTTTTCTTTTTCTGTAACAAGTAATGCTGCTTATATATATATATTTGGGAGAATATTTCTGTAGATTAATTCATAAAAAAAAATTTCTGTGTTGGGTAGTAAGTAGATTTTTTAATTTGATAGATGCTGTGAAATCTCCACAAGGCTCTGTGCCATTAGCAGTCCAACACGAGTATGTGAGTGGCATTCCATTAAGGTGTGCACTCCTTAAATTATTCATTGATAAAAAATAATATAATTTACTGTTAGCTGTGTATTATATCACTTTCACCAAAGTAATATTAGTCCATAGTTTTAAAATATCACATAACTATTGAAGGCATGTACCAAAACACAGCAATCTCCTGCCCCTTCTCATCTTCTTATGCTGTGCCTTACGTGCAAATACTTAGGTGTGAGTGCATGCTCAGTCACGGAGTCATGTCCCGACTCTGCGACCCCATTAACTGTAGCCTGCAAAGTTCCTCTGTCCATCGGATTCTCCAGGAAAGAATCCTGGAGTGGGTTGTCATTTCCTCCTCTAGAGGATCTTCCTGACCCAGGGATTGAAACTGCATCTCCTGTATCTCCTGCATTGCGGCAGATTCTTTACCATGGAGCCACCAAGAAAGCCCACTTAGGTGTGTATGTATGTGTATACACACATATGTATGTATGTGTGTGTATATATCGGAGAAGGCAATGGCACCCCAGTCCAGTACTCTTGCCTGGAAAATCCCATGGACAGAGGAGCCTGGTAGGCTGCAGTCCATGGAGTTGCTAAGGTGGACACGACTGCAACTTCACTTTCACTTTTCACTTTCATGCGTTGGAAGGCAATGGCACCCCAGTCCAGTACTCTTGCCTGGAAAATCCCATGGACAGAGGAGCCTGGTGGGCTGCCTTCTACGGGGTCGCACAGAGTCGGACACGACTGAAGCGACTTAGCAGCAGCAGCAGCAGTGTGTGTATATGTATATATATATATATATATATATAAATGTTTTTTCATATATATAACTCAGGTACTACGAATGAACAGTGCTTGTTGGTTGGTAGTCTTTACTTTAGAGCAAACAGGTGGCCAGCTGCCTTTATCATCATGTAGCCCCAAGGGTCAGTACCTATAGACGTTTTTTTCGTGAGGCTGTCCATCTTGCCATCTTCTGCCTGTGTTTATAAGACAGTTTATTGTTACTTTGAAACTTGGTAAAAAAAGGAGAGCTTAATTTTCAGTACCTGGTGGCTCAGATGATAAAGAATCTGCCTGCAATACAGGAGACCCAGATTCAATCCCTGTGTTGGGGAGATACCCTAGAGAAGAGAATAGCAAACCATTCCAGTATTCTTGCCTGGAAAATTCCACAAACAGAGGAGCTACAATCCATGAGACTGCAAAGAGTTGGACACAACTGAAGCATGTGTCCTAGCACACATGCAAGCCAGGATTAAAACCCATTTATAGTTTCCTCTACTCCTATACAATATAAGAAATGGGAGGATATGTGGATTTTGAATTGTGTGACACCCTAGGATAATCATCAAACCAACATATTCTTTACCTGTTTTCTCTTCTGATCTCTTATTTATATAAATAGTGTTATTAAATCCAGAACAAAATAATGAACTATAAAAGATTTTTAAGACTTGATCATTTGATTTTATCTAAAAATAATCTTAAAACCCCAAATAATTAAGTAAATCCCATTCTTTAAATCCTAAAATGATGAGGGGATATCTTAGATGATAACTCTTTTCCAGTAAAACACTGAAGACAGAGCAATCTGAAACAATTATAGAAAAATAAAATGCTAATATAGTTAAAGGGAAATGTTAGTTTCAAGATTAGAAATGGATGACCAAAAGTTCTGAATTTACTGAGGTATCAACCTCCTCTTTGTCACAGTTCACATTAGACATGGTCTTTTCAAGATCGAGACTTCCTGGAAGACTCAGGCGTGACCTGAGCACTGAAGGCAAAGGCCCTCATATATGGATCTCAAAGAGAAGAATCTTACATTTTTGCTTGTGTGAACTAAAGCAATTACCTAGCATTTTTTGCATCTGAGTTGCCTTGTCTGTAAAATGGGATAATTATCTTGTGGGAGGATTGTGAAGGTTAAAAGAATTAAACATTTAGAGGAGTGCCCAGGCACTCCCCTAATTGTTAGCAATGATCACCTAGCACATAAGAAAACATGGAAACAGAAAAATACTTTTAAAAGGAGGGGGAGGACAGAATTAGCTAAAGGCCAAAAAGTCCAGAGTCCCTTCCTCTGGTTCTAAATTGTATTTCAATTCAGGAAATTCCAGGATTACATCAGCCCAATGAGATAAGCAGCCTGTCACATTACACTGTTGGCCAGCACGTGATACTCTTTTAATATTAGGTCGCTGTTCCAATATGAGTCACACATGTGAGCTCCAGCTACTTCTGCAGATGGAATGGTGTTACGTCAAGGTATAGGAAATGACCTTTCTCCTTTTTTTTTCACCTTTAACCTGAAAATCATGTGGTATTTATTTCCTTAGTATTAACTCTACAATTAACTCTAAATTACCCATGCTAGTAAACAGAAAGAATGATACAGATGTTTATGAAGAGTGCTTCAAAAATCCCTTATAACTTATGATTTTTGTGTTTAGAATATTATATTTGAGAACTGGTATCTAAATGTTGTGGAAACAAAGTGTCAAGCAAAACAACTCTTTCTGGAGGACTGCTCTTAGAGAAGTCAGAAAATTGAATCCATTCTCCATCCCATAATCTGGTACACAACCAGATTATGGTTTTCCTCTTCTGAGCTAGGATGCACTGTAGCATCTGAATGGACAAAACCAAAAGCCTAAGTTTCAGGGTCCACTGTTTGGTTCACACCCTTCCTGGGGATAAGGAAAGATGTTTCATCATTTCTGACAGTTGAACCTAATGGTGAATAGAGCCTCTGGCTCCTTATTCTGGAAGACTGTGTATAATAGAAAGAACTAACAAAGAAGACAATGCATTATCTATGAGTTTAAATTGCTTTTTAAATGCACAAGTTGTATGGTTTATGTAATATGAAGAAATCAGCTCTTTAACAATCTAGCCCTGTGCAAACTCATTGATGAGATGAATTCCCCTTTACATTCCTGACAAAAAGAGGAAGGGAGGAAACAAAGAATTACTTTAAATCAATGATATTTAAATATACATACACACACACGTATAGTTTTACAGAGTTGTAATATTTTTATTGAATGAAGGCATCTTTTGAATTCTTCAGTGCTTTAAATTTTCAAATTTTACACACACATGATTTCATATAATCACATAATAACCCTACCTCCCACCTTGCCCCTCCACCCTTCCCTTGCCTCACTGGTAACCACTAGTTTATTCTCTGTATTGGAGAATCTATTGCTTTTTTGTTTTTTTTCACTAGTTTGTTTTATTTTTTAGAATCCATGTTCTTAGATTGGGGGTGGGGATTAGTAGCCCACAGTAATTCTACAAAATAGAATTCAACAAACGCTGCTAGGTGTAAGAAGGACAGTTTTTTTTATAATACCTGTGTAGTGAAAGTTCTAAACTTTGGTGGGTATTGAAAGCTGCTTATTTCAGCTTCATATTCTAGATGGGGACTCATTTAGATATTCCTGTACCAACTTTGAGTGGGTTATATGCTGAGCCTAACATTCTTCTTGCTCTTTGATCACTGACAGAGAAGTAGGTTCTTCTGCCAAGAAAAAGATTGTTGTTCTAAGGTGTGAGGACAGAGCTGTAAAATCACAATCCTTCAGTTAGATGGTTAATGGTCCAGAGGGCCTAGTTCTTCTGGACTTATTGGTCCCACCCAATCATAGTGAAACCAGCAGAGGGGGGGGGGGTTTAATCCCAATAGCCACATGAGGCTAACCCTCAATAGCCAGGTGGTTCTGAATGAGAGGAATGGAAAGCTGACCTCTGACAAGTGGGCAGACCCTGTAAGCCTCCCCTAGAGCCCTGCTGTAAGCTTCGACTGGCGAGGCAGGATCCAGAGATAAGAGCACCGGTAGGGAACACAGTACCAGAGAAGACGATGGCACCCCACTCCAGTACTCTTGCCTGGAAAATCCCATGGGCGGAGGAGCCTGGTAGGCTGCAGTCCATGGGGTCACTAAGAGTCGGACACAACTGAGTGACTTCACTTTCACTTTTCACTTTCATGCATTGGAGAAGGAAATGGCAACCCACTCCTGTGTTCTTGCCCGGAGAATCCCAGGGATGGGGGATCCTAGTGGGCTGCCGTCTCTGGGGTCGCACAGAGTCGGATACGACTGAAGCGACTTAGCAGCAGCAGCAGCAGCAGCAGGAAACACAGTACAGCTGAGAGTTTGGCAAAACGCCTGCCACTTCTGCTCCATCCTGGGAGTGGCCTTGAAGACTATTGATACTGAATCACGAGTTGCTGGGAGTTGTCACTGCCCTCCAGTCAAAGTGCATCCGGAGCACCCCTGCAGTTGAATGGTTGGGTTTATTGCACCTGCACAGGAGGAGACAACATCCCATGGCATGTGACTCAGGTCTCAGCAACCACGAGGGCTTGAAAAGGCTTACTATAGGATTTGGGCTCAAGTTAGTTCATTTATTTTAAGGAGAGTTTAGAGCTTGCTTTGGGTTAGAAATGGCTGTAGGGAAGCAAGGGTAACTCTGTGACCGGGGATCTTAATGAATCTTATCTGGAAGGAAGGAGGACTAGCATCAAGCTAAAGCCTTAATTGGTATACAAGCAGCAGCCAGTCCTGTGAGGCAGGTTAGGGCATGTTTGGGTCGTCAGTTTTGTAGTTCGGACATGATTACAGAGTGGACTTGTTTTCTGCCTTGACCCACCTTGGTAGCAGGGGCCTGGTCTGATGTTTGTTCTGTGAAATTCTTTATGTTCAACAGGAGAGCACCAAGGACAGCATCAGGGGCTTCTCATCCCCTTCTCCCAGTCAGTCTGCAGTGAGCAGCGGAGTTCTTCAAGATCATGTGGGGTGATAGAAGAACAGGACTGTGGCTGGCAGGAGTGCCAGAGTGCTGTGAAGCAGGAGGGAGGCAGGAAGCCACAGACAGGCTGCAGCCTGCCTGGAGGATGCACTGGGTAGGCACACAGAAGGCACATGTCAATGAGTGAGCTTGAGCCAGGATTGGAGACCTCAGACAAAGCGGGAAGGTGTATGTAAGGAAGATTCTGAGAGGATTAGCAGGGACTAGGGAAGGAGTGAATTCTTTGGCAGATATACTGGGGAATGAATTCCTAGGCAGGTATAACTAAGGATTAGGCTTCCTAGGATAGCTGAATTGGTATGATCAGTTCAATAAAAGTGTGTAATTGATTTGAAGGTGGAGACATGAGCCTTCTGCTCTGATCTTTTATATCCTAGAAAGTGTGGACTGCAGACCACTGAATGCTTTAAAAGATCTATTTGTTATTATTTTGCTGGTCTCAAAAACTTCGTCTCCATTAGCCAGCACATTAATTGTGAACCAGGTGCATCACTCAGACCAGAAAATAAAACTAGTTGGTTAAACCTTGGGTAAACGGTAGGAGTGCCAGATTTAGGAAAATACTAGAAATACACACATGCACAGATAGTTGTAGATGGATATAGGTATAGATATAGAAATAGATCTCCGGTTAAAATTTGTATTTCACATAAACAATGAAGATGCAATACTTAGGTATACTTATACTAGAATAAGATATTAGTTCCTTACCTGAAATGCAAACTTAACTGTCCTGTGGTAGATATGGCAACCCTAACTTAGGGAGGTTTGAACGACAAAACAGTTTAGCTTAGAAATGAGTTGGTGTCACCCAAATGGAACAAGTTGTGTGGGGCACTAACACCTGGCTGAGGGAAGGACTGCCATGAACCAGTCACCTGAGAGAATGGGGTTACCAAAGGACAAGGGAATTTTTGATCCAATAAAGCTAATTATGATTATCAGTATCATTATTCCGGAGAAGGCAATGGCACCCCACTCCAGTACTCTTGCCTGGAAAATCCCATGGACGGAGGAACCTGGAAGGCTGCAGTCCAGGGGGTCGCTGAGTCGGACACAACTGAGCAACTTCACTTTCACTTTTCACTTTCATGCATTGGAGAAGGAAATGGCAACCCACTCCAGTGTTCTTGCCTGGAGAATCCCAGGGATGGAAAAAGACCAGGACCCTAAGTGCAGAAGTAGGAGGCCCATGGGAGAAGAAAGAAAGTCCTAGATGTCCACCTAAGGGAGACCTGGATGAAAAGGTGACTCAGTAGGGAAAAAAAAGAAATATTCTGCATAATCTCTGGCACCACAGACTTGTGCCTCACACACAAGGTAGCATAAAACACGTACTGTTCACACACACATGCTAACAGGAAAATGAAAATTAAAATGTGATCCTACTATATATACACATACCTTTTACACATATTAGAATGGCCCAAATCCAGAACACTGACACAGCTGATGCTGAGGAGGATGTGGAAAACAGGAACCCTCATTCATTGCTGGTGGGACTGCTAAGTAATATAGTGCAGTGATTTGGAAAACAGTTGGCATTTTCTTACAAAACAAAGTATACTCCTATGATTAGATCCAGCAGTTGTGCTCCTCAGTGTCTACCCAAAGGAACTGAAACCTTATGTTCATGAAAAAACCCACATGAGGATGTTTATAGCAGCGTTATTCACAATTGCCAGAACTTGGAATCAACCAAGATGTCCTTCAGTAAGTGAATGGATAGGTAAACTAAGGTATATGTCCCCTCCAGTATTCTTGCCTGGAGAATCCCATGGACAGAGGAGCCTGGCAGGCTACAGTCCATGGGATCTCAAAGAGCTGGACATGACTGAGCAACTAACACATACAGATAGTGAAATATTATTGGTGCTAAAAGGAAATGAGTTATCAAGCCATGAAAAGACTTGGAGGAAACTTAAATGCATATTAGTAAGTGAAGGAAGCTACTATGAAAAGACTGCATACTGTATGATTCCAAGCATATGGCCTTCTGGAAAAGGCAGAACTATGTGTTTCCCCTGTAGCTCAGCTGGTAAAGAATCTGCCTGCAATGAGGTAGACCTGGGATCTATCCCTAGGTTGAGAAGATCCTCTGGAGAAGAGAAAGGCTACCCTACCCACTCCAGTATTCTGGCCTGGAGAATTCCATTGACTGTATAGTCCATGGGGTTGCAAAGAGTCGGACATGACTGAAAGACTTTCACTTCACTTCATGGAGACAGTAAAAAGATCAATGGTTGGTAGAGGTTGTGATGAGGGAGGGATGAATAAGCAGGACACAGAGGATTTTTAAGGCAGAAAAGCTACTTTGTATGATATTCTAATGGTAGATATATGTCACTGTACATTTGTCTAAATTCACTGAAGGTGTAACACCAAGAGTGAGCTCTAATGTTAACTATGGACTTTGCCTGATAATGATGCATCAATGTATATTTGTCAATTGTAATAAATGCATTGCTCTCATGGGAAATGTTGATCATAGGAAAGGCTATGCATGTGTCAGGACAAGGAATATTTAAGAATCTCTACCTTCTGTTCAGTTTTGCTGTGACCCTAAAACTGTTCTAAAAAATAGTCTATTAAAAATAGAGAAAGAAAAAAAAGAAGGAAAGAAAGAAGGAAGGAAGGAAGAGAAAGAAAGCCGGAATTTGGTAATAAATCCTTGGGCTAAATGCCCCTACTTTGGGTCCAAAAATGATCATAGTAACAAAAACAAAAATAATATTTTAACAATACTAATCATGAGAATAAGTAGCATTTATTCAGAACTTCAGAGAAGGCAATGGCACCCGACTCCAGTACTCTTGCCTGGAAAATCCCATGGATGGAGGAGCCTGGTAGGCTATAGTCCATGGGGTTGCTAAGAGTCAGACACGACTGAGCGACTTCCCTTTCAGTTTTCACTTTCATTCATTGGAGAAGGAAATGGCAACCCACTCGTGTTCTTGCCTAGAGAATCCCAAGGACGGGGGAGCCTGGTGGGCTTCTGTCTCTGGGGTCGCACAGAGTCGGACATGACTGAAGCGACTTAGCAGCAGCAGCATTCAGAACTTACTGTACACCAGGTTCTAGTCAAAACATTCTTCATGGGTTAATTCATTTTAAAGGATAATAACTAACAGCTTGTTACAAAAAGAAACATAAAGAGCAAGCCAGGAAAATATTCACATTTTTGTAAGTAAATAACACAAGTTAAAATAACTATTTCTTTATACCTAATAATGTAGCAAAAGCAAATAAAATACTAAAGGTGGAAAGGGGAAATAGGCTCTGATGAGTGGAGCAGCCTTTCTGGCACCAGCGCTGTGCAACAGCAGCAGGGCTGTCCTGTTGCAGGACTCCAGAGAGGATCACCTTTTCTATATCTCATGAGAATGGTGCCTCCTAGAACTGGGCATCAAAGCGGTCCTCGGCGAAACATATACTCATTCAGATCTCTTTCTTTTTTTAAATTAAATTTTATTATTATTTTTTAACACCAAAGACATTTTATATTGGGGTTAGCCGATTAACAGTGTTGTGATAGTTTCAGGTGAACAGTGAAGGGACTCAGCCATACATATACGTGTATCCATTCTCCCCCAAACCCCCCTCTCATCCAGGCTCGTAATATCTGAGCAGAGCTCCATGTGCTATACAATAGGTTTTTTGTTGGTTATCCATTTTAAATATAGCAGTGTGCACATGACCCTCCCAAGGTCCTTCCCCCGGAGCAACCATGAGTTCTGTTCTCTAAGTCTGTGAGTCTCTTTCTGTTTCCCAAGTACATTCGTTTGTATCATCCAGATCTCTTTTATTCTGGCAAGCTTCCTTTCAGGAATATGTTCAAGGGAAATATTTCAACAGAGGACAAAAATTTAACTGTGGGGAACAAAAGTATTCATATTGGAGAAAATCCAGAAATAACACAAGGGTAAAACAAATTGAGAAATATCAAATGAATTATTCAAAATTAATACTGGAGTGATCTATATATGAATTAAAAAGTGAAAAAGCATAAGGGAGCTAATAATAAATTTAAATTGTTAGCTTAGGTGGGTGATTTTAGGAATAAGAGGAAAAATGTTTCTATACATAAAATTGATCCAAAAAGCTCAATGTGGCAAAAGAACATTATTTTTAAAGTCAGTATTTCTGTATTTATTCTGCAATAAACACTACTTCTGTCCTTCAACATCTGCTAGCCATATACAACAAGGGACATGCCCTCTTGCTCTAAAATTCTGTGATTCTATATGTATTTCTAGTAAAAGATATCAAGTTGTTTTTGTACTTTCTCTAGACAGGTATAGTGTTTTAACCTCAAAAATATCTCCTTAAAAGAAGTGACTTTATATTTGGCCTCAAAAATGAGTCAAGAGGAAGAGGAAGAATTCAGATGCAACAAATGTGTTTAATAACTTGCTTGTAAATTATTTATCTGCACTCGAATCTCTTCTCTATCTTTATTGAAAGATAAACAAGTTCGTGCAGGTAGATAAGACCTTTAGCTCAATTTATAAGTGGTTCCTTGCAAACCCCTCAAGCCATTCATGTTATCATTCACTATCTCTTAATAACTAAAGTGGAATGTTAATCTATATTTGGTAAGAAAATGAGAATTTTCCCAATGGTTTAGACACTTCAGGCCATGTGTAACTCAGAAATAACTTCTTTGCCTTAGAAATGTGGCATGAAGAGAGAGAAGATAAAATTACACACACTTGCACATAAACACGCACACCACCATGCGTTACCTACAGCATAGTCTTCACTTTTTAAATAAAATGTTGAACTTCTAATTATTTTCCAGCTTGTCTTCTTGTGTTTATATGGAGGTAATGTCAATGTTATTGAGGGAAGGAGGAGAAGGAGCAGTGTTACAGAATGGCAAAAGTCAGAAATCTTTCATGGCAGTGTTTAAAGAGTATCTCCTGCAGCTTTAAGGAAGGTTGTGATGAAAATAAGTCCAAGCTTTAATGGCAAGAGTGGCAGCGCCACACAGGAAACTGAACAGAGTCTCAACAGGTTGGTCATGTTTTCAAAAGTTAGGACTTAATAGAGAAAATACTGGACTCAATTCTGTGAACGTTAGAAGGGGACATTTGGTTGGAAGAGCCTGAGAAATTTGAAACCCCAATATATTAAACTGAGTAATGGCTACCTGAACATAGCAAGTCCTAATCCTTGGAACTTGTAATTGCACTATGAGAAGGCAATGGCACCCCACTCCAGGACTCTTGCCTGGAAAATCCCATGGAGGGAGGAGCCTGGTAGGCTGCAGTCCATGGGGTCCCAGAGGGTCAGAAACGACTGAGCGATTTCACTTTCACTTTTCACTTTCATGCATTGGAGAAGGAAATGGCAACCCACTCCAGTGTTCTTGCCTGGAGAAGCCCAGGGACGGGGGAGCCTGGTGGGCTGCCGTCTATGGGGTCGCACAGAGTCAGACACGACTGAAGTGACTTAGCAGCAGCTCCCACAATTTAGGCTCTGCTGTATTGAAAGTCCTAGTTCCCATTATGGGGTATGGGGATACTTCCTTGAGGAGACAGTAATAGGTTTCACTATCCCTGAAGCTATGACTGTCAATCACTTGGTCATTTTGAGCTTGTCATGGTCAGTTCAGTTCAGTCGCTCAGTTGTGTCTGACTCTTTGTGACCCCACGGACCAGAGCACGACAGGCCTCCCTGTCCATCACCAACTCCCGGAGTGCACACAAACTCATGTCCATCAAGTCGGTGATGCCTTCCAGCCATCTCATCCTCTGTCATCCCCTTCTCCTCCTCCTGCCCCCAATCCCTCCCAGCATCAGGGTCTTTTCCAATGAATCAACTCTTCGTATGAGGTGGCCAAAGTATTGGAGTTTCAGCTTTAGCATCATTCCTTCCAATGAACACCTGGACTCATCTCCTTTAGGATGGGCTGGTTGGATCGCCTTGCAGTCCAAGGGACTCTCAAGAGACTTCTCCAACACCACAGTTCAAAAGCATCGATTCTTCGGCACTCAGCTTTCTTCACAGTCCAACACTCACATCCATACATGACCCCTGGAAAAACAATAGCCTTGACTAAACAGAACTTTGTTGGCTAAGTAATGTCTCTGCTTTTCAATATGCTATCTAGGTTGGTCATAACTTTCCCTCCAAGGAGTAACTGTCTTTTAATTTCATGGCTGCAATCACCATCTGCAGTGATTTTGGAGCCCCCAAAAATAAAATCTGACACTCATTCCCTATCTATTTCCCATGAAGTGATGGGACTGGATGCCGTGATCTTTGTTTTCTGAATGTTGAGCTTTAAGCCAACTTTTTCAGTCTCCACTTTCACTTTCATCAAGAGGATTTTTAGTTCCTCTTCACTTTCTGCCATAAGGGTGGAGTCATCTGCATATCTGAGGTTATTGATATTTCTCCCGGCAATCTTGTTCTGTTTCTTCCAGTCCAACATTTCTCATGATGTACTCTGCATATAAGTTAAATAAACAGGGTGACAATATACAGCCTTGACGAACTCCTTTTCCTATTTGGAACCAGTCTGTTGTTCCATGTCCAGTTCTAACTGTTGCTTCCTGACCTGCATACAAATTTCTCAAGAGGCAGATCAGGTGGTCTGGTATTCCCATCTCTTTCAGAATTTTCCACAATTTATTGTGATCCACACAGTCAAAGGCTTTGGCATAGTCAATAAAGCAGAAATAGATGCTTTTCTGGAACTCTCTTGCTTTTTCTATGATCCAGCGGATGTTGGCAATTTGATCTCTGGTTCCTCTGCCTTTTCTAAAACCAGCTTGAACATCAGGAAACTCACGGTTCACATATTGCTGAAGCCTGGCTTGGAGAATTTTGAGCATGACTTTACTAGTCTGTGAGATGAGTGCAATTGTGCGGTAGTTTGAGCATTCTTTGGCATTGCCTTTCTTTGGGATTGGAATGAAAACTGACCTTTTCCAGTCCTGTGGCCACTGCTGAGTTTTCCAAATTGGCTGGCATATTGAGTGCAGCACTTTCACAGCATCATCTTTCAGGATTTGAAATAGCTCAACTGGAATTCCATCACCTCCACTAGCTTTGTTCATAGTGATGCTTTCTAAGACCCACTTGACTTCACATTCCAGGATGTCTGGCTCTAGGTCAGTGATCACACTATCATGATTATGTTTGTTGTGAAGATCTTTTTTGTACAGTTCTGTGTATTCTTGCTACCTCCTCTTAATATGTTCTGCTTCTGTTAGGTCCATACCATTTCTGTCCTTTATCGAGCCCATCTTTGCATGAAAAGTTCCCTTGGTATCTCTAATTTTCTGAAGAGATCTCTAGTCTTTCCCATTCTGTTGTTTTCCTCTATTTCTTTGCATTGATCGCTGACGAAGGCTAAACAAAGCCTTCCTATTCTTTGGAACTCTGCATTCCGATGCTTATATCTTTCCTTTTCTCCTTTGCTTTTCACTTCTCTTCTTTTCACAGCTATTTGTAAGGCCTCCCCAGACAGCCATTTTGCTTTCTTGCATTTCTTTTCCATGGGGATGGTCTTGATCCCTGTCTCCTGTACAATGTCACAAACCTTTGTCCATAGTTCATCAGGCACTCTGTCTATCAGGCAGGCGCAGGAGAGCCAAGGGGAGCTACTCCACGTTCAAGGTCAGGAGGGGCGACCTCGTCCAAGGTAAGGAGCAGCCAAGAGGAGCTACTCCATGTTCAAGGTCAGGAGGGGCGACCTCATCCAAGGTAAGAAGCAGCGGTTGCACTTTGCTGGAGCAGCTGTAAAGAGATACCCCACATCCAAGGAAAGAGAAACCCAAGTAAGACGGTAAGTGTTGCGAGAGGGCATCAGAGGGCAGACACACTGAAACCATAATCACAGAAAACTGGCCAATCTGATCATATGGACCACAGCCTTGTCTAACTCAATGAAAGTAAGCCATGCTGTGTGGGGCCACCCAAGACGGATGGGTAGTGGTGGAGAGGTCTGACGGAATGTGGTCCACTGGAGAAGGCAATGGCAAACCACTTCAGTATTCTTCCCTTGAAAACCCTATGAACAGTATGAAAAGGCAAAATGATAGGATACTGAAAGAGGAACTCCCCAGGTTGATAGGTGCCCAATATGCTACAGGAGATCAGTTCAGTTCAATTCAGTCGCTCAGTCGTGTCCAACTCTTTGCCACCCCATGAATCGCAGCACGCCAGGCCTCCCTGTCCATCACCATCTCCCAGAGTTCACTCAAACTCACGTCCATTGAGTTGGTGATGCCATCCAGCCATCTCATCCTCTGTCGTCCCCTTTTCCTCCTGCCCCAAATCCCTCCCAGCATCAGAGTCTTTTCCAAAGAGTCAATTCTTCGCATGAGCTGGCCAAAGTACTGGAGTTTCAGCTTTAGCATAGCAAGGAGAGATAAGAAAGACTTCCTCAGTGATCAATGCAAAGAAATAGAGGAAAACAACAGAAAGGGAAAGACTAGAGGTCTCTTCAAGAAAATTAGAGATACCAAGGGAACATTTCATGCAAAGATGGGCTCGATAAAGGACAGAAATGGTATGGACCTAACAGAAGCAGAAGATATTAAGAAGAGGTGGCAAGAATACACAGAAGAACTGTACAGAAAAGGTCTTCAGGACCTCGATAATCACGATGGTATGATGACTCACCTGGAGCCAGACATCCTGGAATGTGAAGTCAAGTGGGCCTTAGAAAGCATCACTATGAACAAAGCTAGTGGAGGTGATGGTATTCCAGTTGAGCTATTTCAAATCCTGAAAGATAATGCTGTGAAAGTGCTGCACTCAATATGCCAGCCAATTTGGAAAACTCAGCAGTGGCCACAGGACTGGAAAAGGTCAGTTTTCATTCCAATCCCAAAGAAAGGCAATGCCAAAGAATGCTCAAACTACTGCACAATTGCACTCATCTCACATGCTAGGAAAGTCATGCTCAAAATTCTCCAAGCCAGGCTTCAGCAATACGTGAACCATGAACTTCCAGATGCTCAAGCTGGTTTTAGAAAAGGCAGAGGAACCAGAGATCAAATTGTCAACATCCTCTGGTTCATGGATAAAGCAAGAGAGTTCCAGAAATACATCTACTTCTGCTTTATTGACTATGCCAAAGCCTTTGACTGTGTGGATCACAATAAACTGTGGGGAATTCTGAAAGAGATGGGAATACCAGACCACCTGACCTGCCTCTTGAGAAATCTGTATGCAGGTCAGGAAGCAACAGTTAGAACTGGACATGGAACAACAGACTGGTTCCAAATAGGAAAAGGAGTTCGTCAAGGCTGTATATTGTCACCCTGTTTATTTAACTTATATGCAGAGTACATCATGAGAAACTCTGGACTGGAAGAAGCACAAACTGGAATCAAGATTGCAGGGAGAAATATCAATAACCTCAGATACAGATCAGTGGAGAAATAACTCCAGAAAGAATGAAGGGATGGAAGCCAAAGCAAATACAATACCCTGTTGTGGATGTTACTGGTGATAGAAGCAAGGTCCGATGCTGTAAAGAGCAATATTCCATAGGAACCTGGAATGTTAGGTCCATGAATCAAGGCAAATTGGAAGTAGTCAAACAGGAGATGGCAAGAGTGAACATCGACCTACTAGGAATCAGCAAACTAAAATGGAGTGGAATGGGTGAATTTAACTCAGATGACCATTATATCTACTACTGTGGGTAGGAATCTCTTAGAAGAAATGTAGTAGCCATCATAGTCAACAAAAGAGTCCGAAATGCAGTACTTGGATGCAATCTCAAAAACGACAGAATGATCTGTTTGTTTCCAAGGCAAACCATTCAATATCACAGTAATCCAAGTCTATGCCCCAACCAGTAATGCTGAAGAAGCTGAAGTGGAACGGTTCTATGAAGACCTACAAGACCTTTTATTTATTTTTTTTTTTCTAATTTTATTTTATTTTTAATCTTTACATAATTGTATTAGTACAAGACCTTTTAGAACTAACACCCAAAAAAGATGTCCTTTTCATTATAGGGGACTGGAATGCAAAAGTAGGAAGTCAATAAACACCTGGAGTAACAGGCAAATTTGGCCTTGGAGTACAGAATGAAGCAGGGCAAAGACTAATAGAGTTTTGCCAAGAGAACACACTGGTCATAACAAACACCCTCTTCCAACAACACAAGAGAAGACTCTACACATGGACATCACCACATGGTCACACTGAAATCAGATTGATTATATTCTTTGCAGCCAAAGATGGAAAAGCTGTATACAGTCACCAAAAACAAGACTGGGAGCTGACTGTGGCTCAGATCATGAACTCCTTATTGCCAAATTCAGACTGAAATTGAAGAAAGTAGGGAAAACCACTAGACCATTCAGGTATGGCCTAAATCAAATCCCTTATGATTATACAGTGGAAGTGAGAAATAGATTTAAGGGACTAGATCTGATAGACACAGTGCTTGTCATGCTAGTAGACAGATAAAGAAGTTATCATATAGGGCATGGTGGAGGGGTCAACTCTGATTGTCATGAAGAGCTGGTGTGGGGCTGTCCAAGAAAGAATACGTATAGAACTCAGGGATTTTACTGCAGCATATCTTAGTACTTGGATGTCCAATGATAACTGTAAGCAGTCTGTTATAGCAACCTTGGCCCGATAAAGTTAACCCAACTGATGGTTCATAGCCCTCGGGAATAAAAACCTGAGTCACCACCAGGCAACAACCCAGACTTGCTGAAGTGCCAGCCAAGCATGGGGGAAATTAGACTGGGTGGAGAGAGATGATGAATATTAATTATGACCCTGAGCCCGGTTACCGCAGTGGGCACTGCAGTTTATCCTCCTAAGCCTTGTAGCAGATTTCTCTTGCACACTCCCTCCTGTCCTCTCAACTAGTGTTTACTTCAGTCCTGCTGCAGCAACCAGCTGGGTGGTGACGCCATCGGGCAGTAATGCCCTTTGGTTGTTTAGCAGGCCTCTCCTTTTCTGCACCTGGGCTTCATTGCCACTCCTGGCCAAGGTGTCACCTGGGGCCTACTCAGCCATCCTACATGCAAGCAAATCTGGAAAAGTAGGAGAAGTGACACCCTGCAAGACAACCCCTGTCCAGTGGGTAATGAAAGCCAGCGGATAAAAACTCCTTTCTTGGGAAGATAATTCTGAGTTATGGGAATTCCTTGGTGGTTAGGACTTTGTGCTTCTACTGCAGGGGACCCAGGTTCAATCCCTGGTCGGGAACTAAGATCCTGTAAGTAGGGCAGCACAGCCAAGAAAAAAGAAATTCTTAAGTATATTTTACATGGCTCTATGACTCTTCAGGGGACCTTAATGAGACTGAGCCCCAAATCAACCAATAATAGTGATCAAGCTCAGTAACTCAAAAACCAGTGCATTGGTTTTACCTGCTTCTCTATTTTACACTTCTTTGGCCCTCACTCATGTTCTCTACGGTTCAGAAGTATGCTGGTCAATGTTTTTTTCTGGCTTTCCAGCAAAAAAAAATTACCCTGGTTTGTAGCATTTGCCAGTTTCTATAGCTGGATAGGGACCTGCACAGTTGGTCCTTGGGAGCATGACCCCAAATAAACTGCTGCTGCTGCTGCTAAGTCACTTCAGTTGTGTCCGACTCTGTGAGACCCCATAGACAGTAGCCCACCAGGCTCCCCCATCCCTGGGATTCTCCAGGCAAGAACACTGGAGTGGGTTGCCATTTCCTTCTCCAATGCATGAAAGTGAGAAGTGAAAGTGAAGTTGCTCAGTCGTGTCCGACTCTTAGCGATCCCATGGACTGCAGCCCACCAGGCTCCTCCGTCCATGGGATTTTCCAGGCAAGAGTACTGGAGTGGGGTGCCATTGCCTTCTCCGCCCAAATAAACTACCTGCATACAAATCTTTGTCTCAGAAGACAAAGGTGGCTCCAGAAGGATGAAGAGTTACCTACCTGTCTGAGCCAACAGGCAGAGAACAGTTGGTACACTGACATGAGCCATGAATACTAATAAGACAACATATTAAAATAAGATTGGAGAGAGAAGAGTTCTATTAACTAACAAATTGGTGGTAGGAAAAGTGGCAGGGGGTAAGAATTTGAGGATACTCAGAAGTTTCTAGCCTTTGATGCTGGATAGACAGTAATGCCATTTCCAGACACAGAGAATATAGGGCAATGGCGAGTTCAGCTTTGTATCTAATAAATGTAAGAGTGTTTAAAGATATTCAACTAGATTTAGCTGGTGAGAAGCACATGTGTGAAGCTTAGGAAAGAGCTAAGGGTGTGGAAGCTGTGCACAGTATTATTTTGAAATGTTATTGTTGATAATTACTTGTTGTTCCTGGAATATCCTGCCTCCCCCTCCCTCCCCCAACAGTGGGGAGGGAGCCCTCCCCCAACAGCAGCAGTGAGGCGTGCTTTCAGTATTTACTGCCCCCAGGGGAGGGCTGTTACTACAGAAATGAAAAGAAAAAGATGAGTCAATGTTCAGTTTATAAGTTTCAAAATAGAGCTTTGAATCTCTTAGTAGGAAAAAAAAAAATAGCCTGAGAAAAAAAGGTTTTTTGAGTCTCAAAAGCATGGAGTTTCAGTACCAATAGCTGGAAGTAATGCCATTAGTGCCCAATATTGGTAGAAAAAAATGATGATAAAAGAGCCAGTTTTCCTAACCTGAAGAGAAAGTTGGTGATAAAAACGAGATATAGATATAGAGTGTCTCTGAGAAAGGACCGTTTCCCTGGCTTGCATCCTCACTGCTGAGCTATCTGTGGAAGCAAGGATAGAATTTCCTAGTAATGGTAGAGACTGAGAGGAAATGTGTGCCCCACTTCCTGTCAGGACCCCTGTGGGATGGTCTCCCAGGCAGTTCTCCTCGGGGAGCACAGCCTGGCAGCAAACAATAGCTGTAGTAGAAACGATGATAGCGTGTGATCTGAAAATATGCTGGAGTCCAGCCGCCAAGATTTGTCTCTCTAAAGTAGTAGGGGATAGCACGCAAAAGTTTCCACAACCCTAAAAGAGGGTGGAAAGTGACTGCTAGAGGGCTAGTGAACCAGAAGAGCCCTGAGAGCTGGGACAAGAGCCAGGAATGATGGGTGACCAGACACCAGCTAGAATTACAATACAGAGGGACAGCATGAGAAAAACCAGACACACTCCTGCATGGCCACGGCCACACGGAAGCTCCTCATACTTAGATTCCACTCGTGAGAAAATGAGGAGAAAAGAAAAATAATTATTTGATTGAGTTAAAACCTTGAAAAGATTGGAGAAATCTGGAATGACTATATCTTTACACCTAAAATTTATTATAACTAATTACTGTAACTTAACCAAAATTTCTGCTAGATGGCATATTGAAAGGCAGAGATGTTACTTTGCCAACAAAGGTCCGTCTAGTTAAGGCTATGGTTTTTCCAATAGTCATGTATGGATGTGAGAGTTGGACTGTGAAGAAAGCTGAGCGCCGAAGAATTGATGCTTTTGAACTGTGGTGCTGGAGAAGACTCTTGAGAGTCCCTTGGACTGCAAGGACATACAACCAGTCCATTCTGAAGGAGATCAGTCCTGGTTGTTCATTGGAAGGAATGATGCTGAGCTGAAACTCCCAGTACTTTGGCCACCTTGTGCGAAGAGTTGACTCATTGGAAAAGATTCTGATGCTGGGAGGGATTGGAGGCAGGAGGAGAAGGGGACGACAGAGGATGAGATGGCTGGATGGCATCACCGACTTGATGGACGTGAGTTTGAGTGAACTCTGGGAGTTGGTGATGGACAGGAAGGCCTGGCATGCTGCAATTCATGGGATCACAAAGAGTCGGACACGACTGAGCGACTGAACTGAACTGAACTGAACCAAAATTTACCACAGTAGAAGATGAAAAGACAATAGAAAGTGTTAGTCACTCAGTCGTGTCTGATTCTTTGCAACCCCATGAACTGTAGCCCGCCAATCTCCTCTGTCCATGGGATTTTCTAGGCAAGAATGCTAGAGTGAGTTGCCATGCTCTCCTCCAGGGGATCTTCCTCACCCAGGGATTGAACCCAGGTCTCCTACATTACAGGCAGATTCTTTACCATCTGAGCCACCAGGGAAGTCACACACACACACACAAAAGATGCTCTCAAAAGATACAAGTAAGATACAGAATATGTTGTTCAGTAAAATCCAATGTTCATTTATGATCAATAATCTTAGTGAACTAGGAATAGAAGTGAGCTCCTTAACCAAATAAAGCCTTCAAAAAAAAGATAAACCCCAAATGAAAACAAAACCCAAAACCCTGAAGCAAGTATCATTCTCTTTAAAGCCAGGAATAAGACAATTACACCTGTTATCACCACGTCTATTTGTTAGACAGGACAGTAAGATAAGAAAAAGGAATGCAAGTTGAGAGAAATGGAAAGGAATAAGCAAAACTGTCCTTCAAAGATGCTAATAAATGCCTATGTGAAAGTGAAAATAATTATTTTAGATATAATGAAGTTGAAGAAGGTTGTTGAATACCAAAGTAAATATATAAAACTAAGTTCATTTCTGTACACCATCAATAAAGTATTAGGGTGTATAATAATATAAAAAGACACTACATTTACAAAAGCAAGGAAAACATAAAGTACGTTGGAATAAATGTGGCAAAATACATGCAAGACCATAGTGGAGAAAACTGTAAAACTTTTTGAAGGACATTAAGATTTAGTTAGTCTTTAAACTTTAGTTTTTAGAACTATTCAGATTTACAGAAAAACCGTGAAGACAGTACAGAGTGTTCCTATCCATGCTATAGTCAGTTTCTCCCGTTACTGCCATCTTATGTTAGTATATTTAGTACATTTGTTATAATTAATAAACAAATCTATTCAAAGAAAATATAAAATACGTCTCTGCCCACAGTTCCCAGCACAGAGCTCCTAAAACTCATGTTATTTCATAAGTGATAAGAACACTAGGAACATTTCTTGTTCTAATACTGATCTTTGATCTCTGTTTCAGACACAAAGCTCCTGAAAGCCTTGTGATTTCCTAATAGGAAATAGGGTAATAGGAGTATCTTTTGGAGAAGGAAATGGCAACCCACTCCAGTATTACCTGGAAAATCCCTCCAGTATTACCTGGAAATCCCTCCAGTATTACCTGGAAAATCCCATGGACAGAGGAGCCTGGCAGGCTACAGTCCATGCGGTCGCAAGAGTCGGATACAGCTTATCGACTAAAGAGAGGAGAGGAGTATCTTTTCTAATGATCCAACTCTGTGTGGGCTCCTGGATGAGGGCTGGGAGAAGGGAGAATGGCTGAATATGGAGTGAATGATACCATTACCAACTCAATGAACATGAACTTGAGCCAACTCCAGGAGAGAATGAAGGACAGAGGAGCCTGGTGTGCTGCAGGCCATGGGGTCACAAAGAGTCAGATACGACTTAGCAACTGAACAACAGCAGCAGCAATGCCTCCGTGGTGAAGCCGCCATAAAATTCCAAAAGCATGGGGTTTGAAGAACTTCCAGGTTTGTGAATGCATCTGTGCTGGGAGGAGTCCCAGCTCCACAGGAACAGAAGCGCTTGTGCTTGGGACCCTTCCAGACCTCTCTTCATCTGGCTATTCATCCGTATCCTTGATCATCTCCAATAATAAACTTGTTAAAGTAATGTTGCCCTAAATTCTGTGAGCTGCTCTAGCAAATTAGTCAAGCCCAAGGAGGGGGTCATTGGAATCTCATCCATAGCCAGTCCATCAAAAGCATGGGAGATTACCCGGGCTTGTGACAGGTGTCTGAGGTAAGGGAAGGAGAGTAGTCTTGAAAGACTGAACCTTAACCTGTGGAGGGGCTTCCCAGGTGGCACAGTAGTGAAATAATCCATCTGCCAATGCAAGAGACATGAGAGATGTGGCTTCAATCCCTGGGTCAGGAAGATCCCCTGAGAAGGAAATGTCAACCCTTTCTAGTATTCTTGCCTGGAAAATGCCTGGAGGGCTACTGTCCATGGGGTTGCAAAGAGTCAGACACAACTTAATGATGAGCATGCAAGCCTTGGTAACCTGTGGAATCTCTGGGTAGACAGTATCAGAATGAAGCTAAATTGTAGGACACCCAGCCAGTGTACAGGAATTGCCTCTTGGCAAGGGGGAGAACCTCTACACATTTGGTGAACAGCAGTGTCAGAAGTGACATTGCCTCTGTAAATGTCAAAGAGATACACAGGGGAGAAATGGAATAGGGAGAGACTGGATTTCCTTACACAGAAAGGAAGAAATAGGATTTTCCCTTTAATGTAATTGTGAACTAAAAGTTATACTTTCTTTAGGTTTTCTTTGTTCTTACCCACTGTTCTTTTTTTCTGTTCCAGGATCCTGTTTAGGATACCATATTACAATATTACATTTAGTCATCCTGTCTCTTTACGTTCCTCACAGCTGTAACTTTCCTTGTTTTTGATGGACCTTGGCTGTTTTCAGAAGTACTTACCAGGTACTTTGTAGATTGTCTATTGGAATTTGTCTGATGTTTTTCTCATGACTAGCCTGGGGTTACAGTTTTGGGCCTCAAAGAGGTAAAGCGCTACCTTCATCCCATTATATCAAGGGTGTGTGTGTGTGTGTGTGTGCGCACGCGTGCATGTGTGTGCATGTGCACACGCGCATGCACACACACACACGTGCAGTCACATCTCTTTGCCACTGCATTGACTATAGCCCGCCAGCCTCCTCTATCCGTGGAATTTTCCAGCCAAGAATTTTGAAGTGGGTTGCCATTTCCTACTGCAGGGGATCTTCCCAACCCAGGGATCGAACCCACGTCTCCTGTGTCTCCTGCATTGGCAGGCAGATTCCTTACCAATGTGCCACTTGGGAAGCCCATATCAAGGGTACATACTATCAACATCACTTATCACTACTGATGTTGACCTTGAACTCCTGGCTGAGGCAGTGTTTTTCATGTTTCTTCACTGTAACTTTCCTCAAACCTTTGGGAGAAAGTTACTAGGCTCATCCTACATGGTAGCAGTGGTAAGTCATGCTCCCTTTCCTTGAGGGTGGAGTAACTGCATAAACTATTTTGAATTCCACATAAATATTTGTCTGTTCTCACCCATTTATTTACTGAATCATTTATTTATATCAAAACAGACTCATGTATATTTATTTTATACTTTGGGTAATAATCCAATACTACTTTATTTTGTTGCTCAAATTGTTCCAGCTTTGGCCACTGAGAGATCTTTGACATACCCCATAATTGTGGGTTTGAATTTTTCAAGCACTTTACTTTCTGGCACTAAAGGATGCTCTCAGCTCATCTTGTGTATTCCCTGCCCTGGTCCTAGAATCAGCCCTTTCTCCAAGGTGACCTGGTTCCTTTCATTGGAGACATTTGTTTACTTTTAACCAGCACAATTTCATTTCTTTGGGAGGGAGGAGGGTTCAGGATGGGGAACACATGTATACCTGTAGAGGATTCATTTCGATATTTGGCAAAACTAATACAATTTTGTAAAGTTTAAAAATAAAATAAAATTTAAAAAAATTTTTTGAAGCAATCTCAAACTTACAGAAAGTTTGAAAGTATAAAGACATTTTTTTTTTCTTGTACCATTGGAGAGTACTTTGTCAGTTTGCTGTCCCATCACCTAATACCTTAGTGTGTACTTTTTATGAACATGATCATTCTCCTCTAGATCACCACAGTACAAACATCATAATCTGGCAATTAACATTCATAGATTATTACCATTTAATCCTCAGCTATACTCATGTTTCAGCCAATGTCCAAATAACATCTTTCCTAGCAATAGAATTCAGAATCATGAGTTGCCTATATGCCATGTCTCTGTGATTGTTAGTTTTATGTATTAACTTAGAGAGTGTTTTTTGTATATATATACACACACACACATATCCTATTGGTTCTCTTTCTTTGGAGAACCCCGATTAACACAACTGCTTTCATCTCTGTCATTCTGGAATAGTTCCTCAAATTTCTTTAACATCTATGTTCTTGACACTTCTGAAGATTCAGTTCAGTTCAGTCACTCAATCGTGTCCGACTCTTTGCAACCCCATGAATCGCAGCATGCCAGGCCTCCCTGTCTATCACCAACTCCCGGAGTTCACTCAAGCTCACGTCCATCGAGTCGGTGATGCCATCCAGCCATCTCATCCTCTGTCGTCCCCTTCTCCTCCTGCCCCCAGTCCCTCCCAGCATCAGGGTCTTTTCCAATGAGTCAACTCTTCACATGAGGTGGCCAAAGTACTGGAGTTTCAGCTTTAGCATCATTCCTTCCAAAGAAATCCCAGGGCTGATCTCCTTCAGAATGGACTGGTTGGATCTCCTTGCAGTCCAAGGGACTCTCATGAGTCTTCTCCAACATCACAGTTCAAAAGCATCAATTCTTTGGCGCTCAGCTTTCTTCACAGTCCAACTCTCACTCCATACATGACCACTGGAAAAACCATGGCCTTGACTAGATGGACCTTTGTGAAGATTACAGGGCAATTATTTTATATTATTTATATATTATTTATATATAATAATATTATATATAATATATATATTATATATAATATATATAATATATAATAATATAATAAATATATAATTATATATTTATTATTATTATGCCTTAAGCTGGATTTGTAAGATGTTTACTCATGATTAGATTCAGATTGGGCAGGAACAGCAGTGAAGCCACGCTCTGTACTTCTCATTGCTTCCTATCAGATTGTAAGATTTCTGTTTCATTCTAATACTGATGTTCACTTTGACCACTTAATTACATTGGTGTCTTTTAACTTTTCCCCTTATATAATTAATATGTATTTTATGGAAAGATACATTGAATTCTGTAAAAATCTTACTTGCCAAACTTGGAATTTAATCATCTATAATAATTTACATTGGTATGGACTCACAGTACTGGATTTAGTCATTGGATTATAATCTGTTGCTACCAATTTATTTTGGTGCTCAAGTTAGTCCATATTTGGCCAGTGGAAACCTCTTCAAGTTGGCTCCTATGTCCTTTTGACATGTCCCCACATTACTTTCATTACTTCCTGGCATAACAAGATGTCCCATAAAAAGACTTTCCGAACAAGACAGCATTGTTAATAATAGACAAAGCAATAGGGAAATGATCATTAAAAAAAGAAAGGGGAAAAAGGGATGCACTGCCTCTCATTGAAGTGTAAAGTCCAAACTCCTTGACATGGCATGGAAGAGAAACTTAAAGCAAGAAGCACTGTGCTGTATTTGGGTTTCAGTGGGGAAACTTTTAGGATTTACTTCATTAAAAAAAAAAAAGTATAATGGGATCAGACATTTAGCACCATAATTTCAAACTGACATTTTTGCCTTTGAATGTAATGTACCTTTGGGAAAATATTAGTAATATCACTGGTACTTCGTTTATCTTGAGTGATACAAATTTTGAACCATTATTAAATTTCAGAGACACCATGGTAATTTATCTAAACATCATGCTATAAACATTCAAAACAGCTAAATCATATAATAAAAGGTTTTATAAATTCAAGACAAAACCAGAAAACCTGAAATCATGCCAACATCCAATAACAGAAGAATAATTGAGATAGAGTCATCCAATGAAATATTACACAGCAATGAAAATAAATTAACTACCACAAACAGATCAGTGTGAATCCATCTCACAAATGGAATGGTAAGTAAAAGAATTCAAGTCACTTTATGATTGCATTTATGTAAAGAAGCAAAAATGAACAATGCATTATTTAGTAATACATACATCTGACGAAAAAATTTTAAAAAAAACAAGAAAATGGTAAACATAGAATTCAGAATAGTAGTTATCTTTTGGTGAGGGGAGAAAAGGCAATGTAATAGGAAGACATGAAAGAGGTGAAAAAAGTTTCTGGTAATGTTCTTTTTCTTACAGTGGGTGATGAGTATATTAGTATTCAATTGACTTTTATTTTTATAATCTTTGGTATGTACTCAAAATTTAGTTTAAAACGTTCCTACAAATTTGGACATGTTAGACAAAGTTCCTGTGTTGCTTAATATAGTAGTCACTAACCACAAGTGACTAAGTAATTAACAAGTTGCACCAGCCACATTTCAAGTGCTGAATAGCCATATAAGCTAGCAGCTAGAATGATGCTAAAGCTGAAATTCCAGTACTTTGGCCACTTCATGCAAAGAGTTGACTCATTGGAAAAGACTCTGATGCTGGGAGGGATTGGGGGCAGGAGGAGAAGGGGACAACAGAGGATGAGATGGCTGGATGGTATCACCGACTCGATGGACGTGAGTTTGAGTGAACTCCGGGAGTTGGTGATGGACAGGGAGGCCTGGCGTGCTGCGATTCATGGGGTCACAAGGGGTCGGACACGACTGAGCGACTGAACTGAACTGAACTAAACCACATTGGCAATGTAGATATAAAAGATTTCCTTCATTGCAGAAAGTTTTGTTGGACCATACTGGACATAATGACTGTCTCTGAAAACTTCTTTCCCACGCTTGGATTTTCCCTTCAAAGCTAGATTCCTGGAATCCAAGAGTAGAGGTGACCTGTGTCTTGGGTACCATCTTAAGTGGAAAGCTTTACAGAAATGCCCAGTATCCCCAGCTTATTCCATAGTGGAACAGCCACAGTACTGTATAAGTGATGCACAGGATAGGCTGGAGCACATCTCTGCAGCCACAGAATGATGTGGAAGGGCCAGAGGCAGATAAAAGAGGTCGGAGGACCTGAAGGGCTTTTCATCTTTGAGCCTAAAGTTCTACAGCCTGAATACCACAGACAGATGAGAGTGCTGGTTTCTCCATGGATGCTGGAGGGTGCTAGGGCAGAGACTGTTAATTCTCTTCCTAATCCTTCCCTCCCTAGCAAGAGAAGCTCAACAAGGCTTCCCAGGAAAAAAGAAAAAAGTCTCTTCCTGCCCTGTATTTAGACACATCCATGTGACTCAGATCTTCTCTCCGAGTTTGTGTAGAAGGTTTTGTTAGCCTTTCTGAAAAGTAGAACATGAGATCTGAACTCCAGTTTTCATTCCTTCCTCTGTCTTGTGGCCTAAAACATAGATGGAATGGTTAGAGCTTTTGCCTCTTTCTGGACTATGACAATAAGGGCCATACTTACAAATGGCAAAGAAGCTAGTTATAAAGTACCTGGATTTCTGATGCTTTTGTGGAGTAAAATAGCCATACTTATCCTGGCCTCTAGGCCTCCAAAGGCTTCCATGGTGGCTCAGTGGTAAAGAATCCACCTGCCAATGCAGGAGATGTGGGTTCAATCCCTAGGTCAAGAAGATCCCCTGGAGAAGGAAATGGCAACCCACTCCAATATTCTCACCTGGGAAAGCCCATGGACAGAGGAGCCTGGTGGGCTACAGTCCATGGGGTCACAAAAGAGTTGGACACGACTTAGAGACTGAACAACTTGACTTCCATATAAGGGAACAATATAACACGTATCTTTAAATCCTCCTAGTTAGGGTTACTAACAGCCAAATGTCATGGCAATGACAATGGCAAGGCATGAGGTAAAGGGAGTTTAGAGTGGAAGAAGAGAAAGAAAAAATAAACTCCGAAGATCTCAAATATCTAGTATTAGAAGAGAGGCAACCAGCAGATATTATGAGAGAATTAAAGGAGAACTTTCAAACACGACTTTTGTTGCATTCCTTATAGAACTAATAACCAACATTAAAGTACCTTTCATTTTGTGACCCTTGTTAGATCAGTTATTTAACACCAGAATTTTTTTTTATCCCAAAGACTCCCATTAAAAAAATAAAATCAACTGCAACTTCTGCCTTACAATTAACATCATAAGCACAGATAGAGTCGTTGGTACACAAACTACTAGGAAGTCTTGATGAGGTTTATTGATTTTTCATTCATTTACTGCTCCTTTATCAGTTTGGAGACTCATGTAAAAAGAGATTTGAAGGGAGAATAAGTTCATGAACAAGAAATAGCATGGCGATGCCACTGGAGGTTGCTAGAATTGCCTAGCCTTTCACTTGGGGGCAATCCCTAGCAGGGGTGTAAGGCTTGGGACAAATTATTATTCACAATATCACATTCTTCCTACATGCCTCTTACAGGGTTATACACAAAGTTATTCAAGTCAAATCAACATGAACTTAATTGAAGGCAGGCTAGGTGGGCAAAAAGTCTACATGAGAATACCATGAAGTTGAGATGTATATCCAGCTGAAGAGGGGCTTCTCATTTCAAACAGCTTTCTTGACCATAGCACTGGTTATTGGACCACCATCTAATACCACCGTCTCTATTTGAACACCATGATCATTCCAGGTACCAGCTATACAGGGCTTCTCCTACCTTTTGGCTGGGAAATAATAACTACTTTAGTTTATCATATGTCAGTAAATTGCCTGCTTAATTCTTCATTATGATTTTGGGTCCAGACAGAAAGAATAAGAAATCATGAGTCAAATCAGTGGTTGGGGGGATTATCTTCACTACTGCTATTAGCTATATGAGCTGATGCTTTACTTTATAAATCACTGGGAATTCTGGTTGATTTTATTACCAGTTTTAGGTTGTGTGTATCCTTCTCGTCTATTCATTAAATTTTAGTAGGAAGATGGAAGCTATTTCTGTATCTATTTGAAACCAAGACCTGAAATGACATGAATGCCCTACTTAAAATATAAAAATGTGTATCAAGAAGAGATTAGGGAAAGTTATTTCCAAAATAAAAGGGCATAGAGAATACTGTCAGATTATTTTACTCCTAACATACTAAAACCCACAAGTATGTGACAATTTATAAAACAGAAATTAATACTATTATAGCTTTTTAAATTTAGTTAAGCCAACAATTCCTGACCATTTTGGAATTTTGCACTATGTTAATTGCCACTCTTTCTCCCTAATGCAGATGATAAAATCTGAATGATGTATTGATGGAATTTTGATACATAATACAAACTAAATGGGTCCTGCCAAACAAAGTCCAACAAAATCTTAAATAACAAACTATTATTATGGGCTGCAGTCTTATTCTCCTTTCTGCACTTTGTTTATTCTGAATTCCTTAAGGAAAATTTAAATTAGATTTTGAGATTCCAGAGTTTTGCAAATTTCTGCAACTGTAGGAAAAGGACTCATTGGAAAAGACCCTGATGCTGGGAAAAGACTGAAGGTGGGAGGAGAAGGGGGAGACAGAGGATGAGACGGTTGGATGGCATCACCGACTCAATGGTCATGAGTTTGAGTAAACTCTGGGAGTTGGTGATGGGCCTGGAGGCCTGGCCTGCTGCAGTCCATGGAGTTGCAAAGAGTTGGACACGACTGAGAGACTGAACTGAACTGAAGAAAAGGACAAGGTATTAGTCCTAACTTAGACAGTGAGCACTTATCATTTTCCCCATTCCCTTTGGGGTGGTTTATTTGATGAGGATCATCCTGTGACTGTAGAAGTATAAAACCCATCAGATATGGCTGTAAAATAAGCATGATTATTCCATAGTATGCTGCTGCTAAGTCGCTTCAGTAGTGTCCGACTCTGTGCGACCCCATAGACGGCAGCCCATCAGGCTCCCCCATCCCTGGGATTCTCCAGGCAAGAACACTGGAGTGGGTTGCCATTTCCTTCTCCAATGCATGAAAGTGAAAAGTGAAAGTGAAGTCGCTCAGTCGTGTCCGACTCAGCGACCCCCTGGACTGCAGCCTTCCAGGTTCCTCCATCCACGGGATTTTCCAGGCAAGAGTACTGGAGTGGGGTGCCATTGCCTTCTCCGCTATAGTATAGGAGGTCCTAGTTTATTTTCTCCCTTCTTTGCTATCTTCCAGCGGTGCTGCAGATCAAGGCTTACTTAGCTAAGCAGATTTACAGGGTTAAGCCTGAAGGCTGGACATTATTGGCAGACCATATAACAAGAAATATTAATTGGTACAGTGTTTACAAGTCACAGGGAGTGAATTTCAGATCCTGAGTCCAAGGCTGATGCGATCCCTACTAGCGTCCCCATTTGCCGCCATGCTCAGGCTGGGCTTTGCACCTGGGTCCCAAGGTCCGGCTGCTTTTGGAATCCGTAGCCTCAACCCACAAAATACAGGTCTGATTCTTAGCTTATGGAGAGAGTGAGGCGGATCTCAGTGAGACATGTTGCCGAGGAGAGCCGCAGCTTTGCTTTCCTGGGGAAGGGCTGGAGTCCTCCCGGCGCCACTGCCCGCTTGGCGAAATGCCTGGGGGCTGCCTAGATCCCCGAGGCGGCGAGGTCTGGCCTCATCCTCCTGGCGGGGAGACGGAAGGCGAGCCCCCACTCCTCTCACCCGAGTCCCAGCGCCCACGCTCCCCCACCGCGCGCGGCTCCCAGGCCCGGAGCCTTTTCACACGCGCCGCTGCCGAGGCGCCGCAGGCCCTCCCGGCCCCGCTTTCTCGTGTCACTAGCGCTAGTTGGCCGCTGGGGGCGCTGTGCGGCCTGGGGAGGACGACCCCCTCTTCCTCCAACTCCTCCCTCCTCCTCCCTCTTCTCCGCCTCCTCCTCCTCACTACAGTTCCCACTCTGGGTGGGGGCGAGCGCGTCCGGTTTGCAGCAACCTTTCGGAAATGGCAACTTGCGCGGTGGAGGTGTTCGGGCTCCCGGAGGACGAGGTGAGGGGTACGCGGGACTCCGAGCGGGCTTCCCATCGCGCTGCCCATCAACGGGACTGGAGGAGGGGGCGGCGGCCGGAGGGGCGGCTGTCAGCGACCTCCTTCCTCTGCGCGAGACCCGGGAGCGCGCCGGGCGCTGTGGGGACCCCCCGAGACTGCCCGGCTCGCACAGGCTTGTGGGCGGGGGCGTTGCTTTAGGAAGCGGCATTTTCTTCGCGAGCCTGTGGACTCCACACCCCTCTTTTCCCTAGAACCGCCGCCTTCCTTGTCAGTTTCTTTCAGGAAGTGATGAGGAGGGGGGTTAGGCAGCCCTCGGGTTGAGTGCGCGGGGGTACGCGCAGCACCTCGCCTGCCCCTTCCTGCCACCCCGAGCCGAGTATGCGTGAGCTCCGGGAGGGGGTGGGGCGCATTTCCCTGGAGCTTAGCATCCCGGCTGTTGATTAGACTATTCTGGCAAAGAGAAACCCTTTGGGCTTAACTTTATGGACTTTGACCTGAAGTGTCATTAGTTTTTTTTTTCTTTTTCTTTTTCTTCTGCTATCCTTTTAAACTCTCTTAGACGAGATGGGGATGGGAAAGCAGGGAGATAGATTTTTTCCCCCCTTCCTATTTAGCAACAAGTGTCAAGTGTGGAAAGTTCATGTTGTTTCCCTGGTCTTCACTGATATTTTACAGATGAAGCCAAAAAAGTATAAATATTTAAAAGGACTTGCCACAGCTGTTCAACCTTAAAATTCTGTGATTTGAGAAGGCAAAACTGTCTCTTATCAGCTAAATAACTTATGCTGGTTATGCCTTGTGCTTATTAAAAACAAACTTATTTGTAAAGAGTAGTTCTATTTTAAATGAGATGGGGCTTCCTTGTGTTATTGGTGATTGTCTCAAAAATGGGAATGGGTGGAAAATGAAAAGAATGTCTAGTGTAACAGTGACTGGTTAAATTTTGCTCACAAAAAATATGAGCATTCTTGCTGATTGAATAAGCTGTCACATGTTCCTATTATCAAGATTAGACCCAATTAACTGTAAATCTTTCAGCCTAATTTAGATTAATTACTTAGATTGTTCTAAGTGTTGTAATAGTGCTTTCTCTTGGTAACTTGGTGTCTTCAGTCTCTACAAAGTATCTTTATGTTTCTCTTGAAAGTTTTTGGTTTATAAGCAGTGGGCAACTTGTTGATTCAAGCAAGTTATCTCAGAGTGTTTTGAGAATGATTATGTGATGCAATTAGAATTGAATTTCTTAGTTATTGCTACCAGAGGAGAAACAAAGAAGTGGTGGACAAATGGTGGCTTCTTGGCAATCCTAAGGAAAGACTGTCAGTATGTTATGGCTGAAGATAATAGTCTAGCTAATGTCCCATTATTGTTCTGTAGAAGAGATCAGAAGAAACTAATGCAGTATTGAAACTATGATAGCTTTCTTCTTATCAGATCTGTCTCCCTGCTTGCTACAACAAACTGTTCAAGGCAGATAATCTCAGACTGGCAGGCTGGCCTTGGACTTTCTTTCCTTGTTGTTGTTACTACTCAGAGGTAGGCTCTGCTAGTCCAGATTTCTCATCTCACTTTCTTCCAGCAGAACCAATTGATCCTAGATATCATCTTGCCAGAGGTGTCATTCATTCTGTTTCTCTCTCCTTCTATCCCTCTCCCCTCTTGGTACAGATCTGTGTTTTCAGTTATTTGCTTCTCACATCATTCTTCTTCCCAACTGAGATAAATCAAATTATGCCAATTGGTGGGTGGTCAGTCAGCAACTGGTACTAAGGGCCAGAAACTCCACCCTTTGAAATGAGGTTTTCCTAAACTGGCTGAAGGATTTGTACTTCTGGGCACTTTCGTGGTGTGGGGCCCACTCTGTTGGCACGGTGGGCGTCCTGGTTGTCAGACTCAGATTTCCCTCCTGCTCTCTCTGTTCCCTTTTTCCTCAATGAGGAAGAGTGAGATAGGAAGATAAGAGACATGATGATAAAGTGTCATCTTCCACTTCTTCCAGTGTAATTTGGGTTATTCATTCAACAGACACTTTTTAGCAGTCTGTTCTGTATTGTGCAGTATGCTAGGCACCAGGTACACAGAAAAAAAAAGCTGTGTCCGCCTGTTTTGTGAGAAGCTCACAGTCTGTGGGGAAGACAAAAATTGCTTGTATTCTGGTAGAGATTGTCATTTCATCACTATCATTTGCTTTTTATTTTCTGATCTATCACAAAAGTAAAAGAGGGCTTAGAAAAATCACCCACTCATTCCTTTTATTTTTTGAAGAAAAACATTGCAGCGATGTCATTTTCTAAAACTCACAGACTAGCCTTGGAATAGGCAGCCCTCTGCTGTTGGTTATAAGTAAGATAGGGTTCATATGGCAGCAAAAGAGATAATTAGTTTAAATTAGAAACAGAAACAAAGAGAAAAATGAATGGAGATGGGATAGAAGATGGTGAGAGAACTGTAATTTAACCAGTATATACTGGAGAGCCACTGAGTCACACTGTATGAGCATGTTAGTATACCAAAATTTAGGTCATTATACCTCTCTCTCACTTGTCAGTGAGTTTTAGCTCTTCTAATTTAAGTGTCTTTGAGTAAGAGACAGTCCTGGCTCCATGTACAGAATTTTGTCATTAAAGTTTAATAAACTAAGAAAGTAGCATAATTTATACCAAATTTACTCTGACAACCTCTTTTTGAAAAATATTTATTTGTTTGTTTGACTGCCCTGGGTCTTAGTTTTGGCATGCAGGATCTAGTTCCCAGACCAGGGATCAAACCTGGGCCCCCTGCATAGGGAGCTCGGAGTCTCAGCCACTGAACCACTAGGGAGGTCCCTCTGACAGTCTCTTGGGATTAATAGTAGCAGATAACTCCCACCCAGCTGTGGTAAGTAGTGTGATATACATGGGACTGGCCACTCAGCATCCTTTCCTCTTCATTTCAGTGGACTTACCTGTTACACAGAGGCTAGAAAGCTAAACACTGTGTTTCTCAGACTCTTGCATTTAGCCTTCCAGAAAGAGTGGTGAAACAGTTTTCCCAGTGAGGTACCCCTACTCGAGATGGGGAAGGTGCAAATAAAGTGATGCTATATAACTTCTTGTTTCTTTGGCTTTTTCTGCTGACAAGCATAGTCATATAGATATTGAGTTTTTCTAACAAAAGTCTTTCAGTGCCTGATAAGTTGTTTTGTGGGCATTGATAGGAAATTACAGAAATAGTGGTGGTGGCAGCTTCCTGGCATCTAGATGGATTATGTTCATAAAGTCAGCAGGTCTGATGGTGGCTCCTGATAACCTTCCTTTCTCAGATGTCGCAGCTTCCTGGGTAGGCCAGTTCTGAGGTGTTTTGGGGTCCTCTAAAGGCACAGCCTAGAGCCTACCTCTCCAGCTCTTTTGGAAGCACCTAATTCCCTGTTGGAGAAGACTCTTGAGAGTTCCTTGGACTGCAAGGAGATCCAACCAGTCCATTCTGAAGGAGATCCGCCCTGGGATTTCTTTGGAAGGAATGATGCTAAAGCTGAAACTCCAGTACTTTGGCCACCTTGTGCGAAGAGTTGACTCATTGGAAAAGACTCTGATGCTGGGAGGGATTGGGGGCAGGAGGATAAGGGGATGACAGAGGATGAGATGGCTGGATGGCATCACTGACTCGATGGACGTGAGTCTCAGTGAACTCCGGGAGTTGGTGATGGACAGGGAGGCCTGGCGTGCTGTGATTCATGGGGTCGCAAAGAGTTGGACAGGACTGAGCGACTGATCTGATCTGATCTGAATTCCCTGTATGAGCTTCTTTCTTCTGAAAATATCTAGAGTACCTTCTATTTCCTGCAGCTGAAACCTGACTGGAAAGGAAAAGAAAAGAAGGAAATAAAGAGGAAAGGATTGAGTCTCCATTGCCAGTTTGGGAGTAGAGTTTGCACATACAGAAGAATGGATGTCTCTGATGCTGACATCTACAACAGTACGTAAGCAACAGGGTTTCTAAGAAGTGCATGTTCTGACACTTCTAGACTGTCACTGAGCAGAAGCAGACCCTTCCTGCCCTGGCATCATACTGAGCATGAGAACCAAGTTCCCAAAACCTGTATTCACTGCACACAAAGAAGGAGAAGCACAGTGTACCTGGCAGCCATGTTAGTGTCTAACCCAGTACTTCATGTGTTGTTCTTCCCATCACTGCTTTTTTGCAGTTCTTTAATTCCAGCATAGGAAAAGGAGTACGTCAAGGCTATATATTGTCACCCTGCTTATTTAACTTATATGCAGAGTACATCATGAGAAACGCTGGGCTGGAAGAAGCACAAGCTGGAATCAAGATTGCCAGGAGAAATATCAATAACCTCAGATATGCAGATGACACCACCCTTATGGCAGAAAGTGAAGAAGAACTAAAGAGCCTCTTGGTGAAAGTGAAAGAGGAGAGTGAAAAAGTTGGCTTAAAGCTCAGCATTCAGAAAACTAAGATCATGGCATCTGGTCCCATCACTTCATGGGAAATAGATGGGGAAACAGTGGAAACAGTGTCAGACTTTGTTTTTTTGGGCTCCAAAATCACTGCAGATGGTGACTGCAGCCATGAAATGAAAAGACGCTTACTCCTTGGAAGGAACGCTATGACCAACCTAGACAGCATATTCAAAAGCAGAGACATTACTTTGCCAACAAAGGTTCGTCTGGTCAAGGCTATGGTTTTTCCAGTGGTCATGTATGGATGTGAGAGTTGGACTGTGAAGAAAGCTGAGTGCCAAAGAATGGATGCTTTTGAACTGTGGTGTTGGAGAAGACTCTTGAGAGTCCCTGGGACTGCAAGGAGATCCAACCAGTCTATTCTAAAGGAGATCAGCCCTGGGATTTCTTTGGAAGGAATGATGCTAAAGCTGAAACTCCAGTACTTTGGCCACCTCATGCGAAGAGTTGATTCACTGGAAAAGACTCTGATGCTGGGAGGGATTGGGGGCAGGAGGAGAAGGGGATGACAGAGGATGAGGTGGCTGGATGGTATCACCGACTCGATGGACGTGAGTTTGGGTGAACTCCGGGAGTTGGTGATGGACAGGGAGGCCTGGTGTGCTGCAATTCCTGGGGTCGCAAAGAGTCAGACACGACTGAGCAACTGAACTGAACTGAACTGAATTCCAGCATCATTCTAATTATTTTTTGTGAGTTTCCATGGGAACAAAGAAGTAGATAAATTTAGTTCATTTTTAATAATTTGCTTTTTAATTATGTTAAACCAACTGAGAAGTTGGAAGTACAGTACAAAGAACTCCAAATCCTCCTAAAGCAGATTCTCCACCTGTTGTTATTTCACCATAATTGTTCCATAACCTTTTAATTGTCATTTTCATTAGTCTTTTTTGGGAACCATTTGAGGAAAACCTGCAGGTAGGATTTCCCATCACCACTAAATACTCTTTATTTTCCTAAAGGAAGAATGTTTTCCTGCATCACAGCCATCCAGCCGTCTAAGGTAGGAAGTCAACATTGTTATGACACTACACCCAATCCACGGATCCCATTCAGTCTTTGACCAGAGTTCTAATAGTTTCTCTTCTTTTACAATGTAGAATCCCATCCAGAAGTGTATGTTGCATGTACTTTGTATCAGTTCCTCAGTCTTTCTTATCCTTAACAACTGTAAGGAGCACAGGCTGTATAACCTGTCAATGTTCCTCAACTTGGATCTGTTTACTGTTTCCTCAGGATGACGTCAAAGCCATGCTTTTGGGGCAGGAATCATCGAGTTAATACTCTATTCTTCTCAGGGTATACCTGTCGATGTTCCTCAGCTTGGATCTGTTTACTGTTTCCTCAGGATGACGTCAAAGCCATGCTTTGGGGGCAGGAATTATCGAGTCAATACCATATTTTTCTCAGGGTATATCAAGGGGTGCTTGATTTTGGCTTATCTCATCATCGTTTAACCTTGATCACTTGGTAATTTTGGTGTCTGCTAGGTTTCTTCTTGGTGATGTTGCTGCTTTCCCTTTATAATTGATTGATATTTTGTGGAGGCATATTCAGAGACTGTGGTAGTATCCCATTCCTCATTCATTACGAAAGGTTGTTGTTGAATGAAAAGATGCCGGGACTCTTGGCCTCCGGAGGAGAAGAATTCAATCCAGGGCCAGAGACGAAGCTTGATCGCTCAGAGCTTTTGTGTAATAAAGTTTTATTAAAGTATAAAGGAGATAGAGAAAGCTTCTGACATAGGCATCAGAAGGGGGCAGAAAGAGTACCCCGCTGCTAGTCTTTAGCTGGATGTTAATATAGTCACTAGCAGTCTGTTAATGAAAGAAAGGAATGTCTTAAAACTCAGAATGGCACTGGGCCCCTCTCCCATAAGATGCATTTTGGGATAATCTTGACCAGACGATTCATCCCGGCCCATAAAATGATTAACTTGAATCTTGTAGAAGGGCAGATTACCATACAAATAGTTTAGTTTACATAGATTAGGGGAACAATATCTGAGTATAACATACTGGTTTGTCAAGTAGGTTCTGAGCCATTAGGCAGAACCGACTTGAAGACAGAGTCTGCGGTAAATGCATAGTACATTAGCATAGCTTAAGACAAACATTTCCATAAGAGAAATGGATCGGTTAACTCAAGGTCTGAGAATAGTTAACTTCAGGTGAAACCAGGTGTCAGTATGGCAACACAGTATTTTAAGAGAAACCTCCTTTTAAATTTGTATAGAAAAGGAAAAAAAAATAACGCTAGTTTGTTTCCTCCTGCCGCTTAAGAGAGATAAAAATGTCTGACACTTGCAGGCTATTTCCTCCGTTTGGAGACCCCTGGCCTTCCTGCCTGTTACTCCCTCAATCAGATCTGCATCCACTAGTTTTAATATCCATCCATGACTTCCACCTGAAACAAATGCTGCTGTTTTTATTTCCATTTTTATTAATTGATGTTTTGTGTAAGAAGAACCTTTTCTTTCTTGGCCATTTGCTATCTGTTTATTTATTTGTATCAGCATGGACCTGTAGAATCCCACCTGTTCAATGGGTTGTAATTAATCTCTATCCTTAAATATTTTATGGCTCAAACTATCTCGGTTTGGCCAGTGGAAGCTTTTCCAAGGAGGTTCCTGTGTCCTTATGGCAAGTCCCCACCATTCTTTGAACTCTTCATTACTTTTCTGGCAGAAGATGTTCTAGGCTCCTCTTATATTTTGCCTGGTCCAGCACTTTCTGGAATCAGCCATTTCTCCTAGAAACACTGGTTCATTTAGTAGGGAAATGGTTTTTAGAAAGGGCTTCCCTGGTGGCTCAGATGGTAAAGAATCTGCCTGCAATGCAGGAGACTTGGATTTGATCCCTAGGTTGGGAAGATCCCCTGGAGAAGGGAATGGCTACCCACTCCAGTATTCTTGCCTGAAGAATTCCATGGACAGGGGAGCCTGGTGGGCTACAGTTCATGGGGTCACAAAGAGTTGGACATCTCTGAGTGGCTAAAACGAACAGTGAAAATTCTGAGTTTCATTATCCTCATTCTATTTACTTATTTGCTTAGTCCCAATTTACATATGTTTCTGGTATAAATGATCTTCCAGTCATGCAGGTATGCCACTTCTGCACCCTGTGTTTAGCTCCCTGGGTGCCAGTGGGAGCACTGCCGTGTATGTCCATACTGTCTTCCTCTCTGTCCTCCGAGGCCCATTCCAGTGGGCATGCTACTGAAGCCTCTCTATATGGCACCTTCCTCTTCTCCTCAGTTCCCCATGCTGTGGACCTGCTGCTCATGCACCTCCATGCACCTTACTGCTCCCCCCAAACTCTGCCTGAGGCCTGCTGTTGATTCCTCTGCACCAGGAAGAGAAGAGAAGGGACTACAATTTTTTTTTTTTTAAACAGCTAACTATTAACAATTCATATATCACATGGGAATAGAATCTTGGAGGTACCCTTTAAATACATCACTTAGGGAGAGGAGGGGTATAAAAATTGGAATTTGACTAGGTTGTAATTCTGGCCCTGTCACTTATAGGACACCTGGCATAAGTTTTTGACATTTGTCAGAAAAGGATATTTAAGTCAGCTATTTGCCTACCTCCTAGCTATATCTGGTATTAAGAATATTATATTCTACCACACCTGGAGACCTATAAGATTGCTGATTCGAATTGCTAAACTCACTGTTCTACTGAATCAATGTTACTTCTTCCTTTTTGAAGCTTCCATTTAGTCTGTATTCTGTCCCAATCCTGTCAAAGTTTTAAGAGGATAAGTGAATTGGAAGGTTAATAAATCTTCAGATAAATGCTGAGAGAAAGACACAGCACAAACAAATACAAAAATGTCTTGATGAGACTTTTGTGAAATAAATATATCTGTAGCATAACTTCCTGGCTTGACCCAAATACTTGACTTTCCTTGAGTGAACCATGTTGGAGTGACGAAAAGACTAATGTGGACAACCAATCATGTCAGTATAGATAGATGCTGTAATGAAAATATCCTCCTCCAGGGTGAAAAAGTCATTTGAAATATAATCATAGTTGCCTTTAATTGAATACTTGCTATACACAGATTTCCAGGTTCTGTGTTCTCTATACTTTGTAATTATCCCAACTGTCCTGAGAAACTAGGTACTGCTATCTTCATATTACAGATGGGAAATCTGAAATTGTGATTTGCTCAAGGACTTAATCTCAGTAGGTAGACTGAGTGACTTCACTTTCACTTTTCACTTTCATGCATTGGAGAAGGAAATGGCAACCCACTCCAGTGTTCTTGCCTGGAAAATCCCAGGGACGGCAGAGCCTGGTGGGCTGCCGTCTGTGGGGTCGCACAGAGTCAGATACAACTGAAGTGACTTAGCAGCAGCAGCAGATGTAGGACTGAAACCCAGAACTCTTTTGTACCAAAGTCATGGTCTTTCCTCTGTCTTACTGTGAATAGTTGCTCAAATAATAGAAATTAACAGATGAGATTCTTGTTCAGTAAGAGGATGAATGGAACATGTGCAGAATTAACTTGCAACTATTCCTCTGTTCTTCTGAATCTTCTGTTTGTTTTTTTTTTTTATAGCTTTTCAGTGGACCTATGAAGTACTTGAATTCTGTATTTGCTTGAAAAATATTTGTTGAACATTTGAGTCAGGCTATTTGGTTATAATGAAGGACAACAGACTTTACTGAATTTATAGCCTAGAGGAAGAGAGGGTCATTAAATACATAATCACACATCAATGTTTTATAAATGTTACAAAGGAAAAGGTGTGTAAGATAAAAGTATATTACAGGAAAAAAAAAGAATTAGTCTTATAGGGAGGAGGGGAGAGAATATGAGGAAAAGCAGAGGAAGTACACTATGGATGGATAGGAGTTAGCCAGGCAGGGAAGGGGAAACGCCTTCTAGGTAAACAGAAGTGCATGTGCAAAAGATGAGATGGAGATGACCGTAAAGACACCTCGAGTGTTGGACAAAGAGGGACGGTATCAGGAGTTGAATCTGGAGTGGAGAGCAGACCCCAGTGAGGCACGGCCTTAAGGCCATTTATTCAGGATTTTGTATGGGACCCTAGGGCTTCCCAGGTGGCACTAGTGGTAAAGAACCTGCCTGCCAGTGCAGGAGACATAAGAGATGTGGGTTCGATCCCTGGGTCGGGAAGATCCCCTGGAGAAGGAAATGGCAACCCACTCCAGTGTTCTTGCCTAGAGAATCCCATGGATAGAGGAGTATGGCAGGCTACAGTTCATATGGTTGCCAAGAGTCCAACAACACTGAAGTGACTTAGCACGCATGCATGCATGGGATCCTAAGTGGAATGGAAACTCACTGATTACCTGTGTTACCTTACACACACATCATCATCACCACCAACATTGCTATTATTTTTCTCATAAGTTTTTCCTCATGTATTTAATATTTTCTTTTCTTGTTATTTCTTCATTTCTTCCCATACCTCTGACTTTCCATCTGGGTTGACTTTTTTTTTCTGCCTGGAGAAATTCTCTAGAATTTCTTTCAGTGAATGTTTCCTGCTAATGAAGTTCATTGGTTTTTGTTTTTGTCTGAAAATGTCTTTATTTTACTTTTCTTTCCTGAGGGCAGGGAGGAGTACAATTTATCCATAGTGAAATGCACATATCTCAATGTACAATTTGATGTACAAGATTTTCAACAACATACATAGCCAAGTGTAGCTGACAATCCAATTAAGATGTAGAACATTTCCTTCACTCCTAAATGTTTCCTTGAGTCTTCTTCCATTCAACTTCTCACCTTCACTCAGGCAACTTTTTATTGCCATGTATTAGTTTTGCCTTGGTCCTGAAACTTCGTTTAAATGAAATCATACAGTATTTACTTTTTGGTGTCTGGCTTCTTTTGTTTAATGTTATGTTTTTCAAAGTAATAATGTGGTTGTTTGATTTAGTAGCTCATTGTTTTTATTGCTGAGGCTTCCCTGGTAAAGAATCTGCCTGCTTGGTAGGAGACCCGGGTTCGATTCCTGGGTCAGGAAGATCCCCTGAAGAAGAGATAAGCTATCCACTCCAGTTTTCTTGGGATTCCCTGGTGGCTCAGACAGTAAAGAATCCACCTGCAATTTGGGAGACCTGGGTTCAAGTCCTGGGTTGGAAAGATCCTGTGAAGGAGGGTATGGCAACCCACTCCAGTATTCTTGCCTGGGAAATCCCATGGAGGAGCCTGGTGGGCTATAGTCCATGGAGTCACTAAGAGTCGGAGACAACTGAGGGACTAAGCATAGCACAGTGTTCCATTGTATGAATTTACCAGATGTTTATGCACCCTGCTTTTGATGGACCCTTCATTTGTTTCCAGGTTTTGGCAATTATGAATAAACCTACTATGAACATTCATCTATAGATCTTTTTTATGGAAATTATATTTTCCACAAATATAGGATATCAACTTGATATGTTTCCTTCCAGACATGTTTTATGTATAAATAAGCATTGGTATTTGTGTGTGTTAAGTCACTTCAGTCATATCCAACTCTTTGCGACCCTATGGACTGTGGTCTACCAGGTTCCTCTGTCCATGGGATTCTCCAGGCAAAAATACTGGGGTGGGTTTCCATTTTCTTCTCCAAGGGAGCTTCTGACCCAGGGATTGAACCTGCATCTCTTTTGTCTCCTGAATTGGCAGGCAGGTTCTTTACCACTAGTTCCACCTGGAAACCCAGAAGCATAGGTATGGTGTGCTGCTGCTGCTGCTGCTAAGTCACTTCAGTCATGTCCGACTCAGTGCGACCCCATAGATGGCAGCCCACCAGGCTTCCCCGTCCCTAGGATTCTCCAGGCAAGAGCACTGGAGTGGGTTGCCATTACCTTCTCCAATGCATGAAAGTGAAAAGTGAAAGTGAAGTTGCTCAGTCGTGTCTGGTATGGTGTAACACATTTTAAAGTAGTGTTAAGATGTAAGGTAATGATGAGATTCTTTTGGGGGGAGGTTCAGATCAGATCAGATCAGTCGCTCAGTCGTGTCCGACTCTTTTCGACCCCATGAATCACAGTGATTGAATAAAAAAGTTATAGTTTTTAAATGAGGAATACTCTTGCAGCTGCATTAACTATAGCACTTCTCTTTCTTACCCTCATGCTCTTTATCTGCAGTTCTAAATTTTAGTATCCTTCATAATCACCTGCAGAGTTTGTTAGACTACTGGCCCATCAGTAGTCTATTTTCAATAGGTTCTGAAAATTTCAAGAGGTTCTGAAAATCAGAGTTTCTAAACTCATACTACTAGTCCAGGGAATACACTTTGAAAATCTCTAATGTCTCTTAAATCTAAGAATTCTAGGTATTCTAGTTTCTATTCTAGTCATTATTGCCAAAAACTCCTGAGGAATTTTGATCATATGTAGCAAATATATAGCAGTCATATATATATTCCAGCATTACTAGGACAGCCCTGATTTCATTTAGTTTTCAATAAAGATGATCTAGCATTTATATTTTCATTTATATTTATACTTTTGTAAAATGTTTCAAGTAAATTTACACAGCAGAGAAGGAAAACTGCCATCAAGCCACAGGTTCCAGTATTTAATTTGGAAAAAAAGTTATATTAAAAAAAGCTAAATCCCTCCCTCCTACCCTAGTAGATTTTTTGTTATGTAAATATTCAGTATTTATATTATTACACTATGTAGATGTAGCATTATTCACATCTGAACCATTGTACCATATTTATAATTATTTATTGTACATTTTTGTTTGCTTTTATTTTCTGTACAACTGTCACATATTAAGGGAATCCTGGCAGTTCAGTAGTAAAGAATCCACCTGCCAGTGCAGAAGATGTCTTCTAGTATTCTTACCTGGGAAATTCCATGGACAGAGGAGCCTGATGGGCTACCGTCCATGAGCTCTCAAAACAGTCAAACATAACCGAGCAACTAAACAACATCACAAATTAGAGTGCAAGCTGCCTGAAAGCTTTACAACTACTCAGTGTGTTTATACACACACACATATGTAATGAATGCTGTCCATTCCCTTTCTGCATTCTGTTAGAGACAGCTTCTTGCTACGTTGCATTCCATCTGACTGGCTTGCACTCTACACCTGTCATATCACTATTGTCTGCAGGATTCCATTTATCAGCATTGTGAGAATTCTCTTGATCTCTTTTCTGTGTTGGATCCACTGCTTTTTTTCACCTCTTGTCTTCCTCTTTCCTGATTTAGTCCCATCCTTTATATGAGTGGGCAGTTACTATTCACTAGAGCATTTCACAATAGGGTTATCTGAACCCTATCAATATGTGTTATCTGAACCAATCCCATAGTGGTGGGATTCTCACATACAGTATATATCCGCAACCCCTTTGACTTCCTCACAGAGAAGTCTTCCAGTCTTCTGGGCCCAAGAAGTGAAGGGGCTGGGAGCTCACTGTTTGTGCAGACTTTCCCTTGCTTTTAATTTGGTACTTTATTCCTACTTTCAGCTACTTCAGAAAGATTTGTTGTTAATCAAGAATTTATCATCCCCTACTATTTGCCAAGTAATCTTCTGGGTTCTATAGAGGATGCAAAGAAAACATAAAGATGAGTTTCTTGGTCTTCAAAATTTCACAATTTTAATAATAGAGAAAGATACATAGTTTATTGCCTCAGATACAAGATGGTATGTGATAGATGCTATGTAATTGAGCCTCTAACAAAGAGAAGGAAAATTCATATCAAGGGTTTTAGAAAGATATCATTTGGTCTTTAAAGAAAGGACAGGCATTTTTTTAAGGAAAAAACCTTAAATTTATACCAAACCTTTTATTTTTTTATTATTATTTTTTTAATGAAATAAGTATTTGTTTTATTCACAGGCTGGGCTTAGACCTGTGTTTTAACAAGCAAGCCTAATAATAGCACCATGGTTAGACTATAGCTTGCTTTTCCAAGCCATTATTGTACAATTTATTAAGCAAATAGGGGTCAAGTGTCTCTCATCCACCTGATGTGATTTTTTTATACATATTCCTAATAAGTCCCATTTGGAACACCTGAAAATCTTTTAGCAACAGCTCTGAAGATGAGCTCATGAACTCAGTTTAAATTGCAACAGTTAAATTAGGACAAATGGAAGGAATTCAAAATAAGTAGTTGCCCAATCAGAGCCCATCATCTGAAAGTCATCAGCCTGTGTGGTCCACCCCCCAAAATAAAACTTAAAACCTTGACTCAATTATTCAAAACCCAGGTTGTAACAAAGTGAAAGGATTAATTTCCATTAATTTCTCAGTCCCAGGTTAAAACAAACAAACAAACAAACAAAACCCCAAACAGCAGTTTAAGAAATACTTACCCAAATCAAGATAGGAAAATTAAAGCCTGCATAGTTATCAGAATTGTTGTACTACACCAGGTTGCATACAATTACATCAGCTGGTTCTGTATACAATCTAGTATTGACTAGAACAAAGATTAGAATAGAAAAGCTGTAAGAAACAGGTTCCTAACTATAGAAACTGAATTTAAGGGTATGAAAAAATGAAAGTAAAATTTTGTTTTTATCTTTTTGATTAATACTAATTTCCAAACTTATAAACAATTTTTATAGATAAACAGAAGTTTTTCAAAATTGAACATTCCAAATTTGTAATTCTATTCAAACTTTCAGTATTCTTGGCCATGACATTAGGCAAATAAGAATCCCTCAAAGTAGAACAGCTATAAACATCCTGAGCATTTGGTCTATTGAAGAATCCCACGTGGGAAAGCTAACTAGAGAGGAAAAAAAACTTCCCTTCACTCTGCTGTACAGTACTGAGGCTTCTTGTCATAGTTGTAGCTTAAATTTTACATATGCCACTGGCATATTTTAACACTATAGAAGTTTATGAATTCAGTGGGCATATCTATGACCAGACTGTCCATTTCCTGTTCTAGGAGAGTTGTCTCTCCACTCTACAGTCTTGAGCAAAATGTCCATCTCCATAGCTTCCCAAAGGTTGCCTGTTGCTGAAACAGAACTCAGCTTCTTTCAGATACTGACTCTTCAAGGGAAATTACTTTTCTCATGTGTTTATTACTGTTAGCCACAATCCTGTCATTTGGTTTTATCCATCGCTAGGTGATGGCCTGCACAGCCTGATGTCCGACTTCATAAATATGTGTGAGTTCACAGTGGTGATTTTGGTGGCTGTTTTGGTGGTTGAAGAATCAATTATTGCACTTAAAAGGCTATCTTATTAGATATGCCAAACCAGCTCCTACTCCGGCAACACCTGCAAAAGCCAGCAGCACATTTCTGATGCCGCCTTCTAGGTCCTCTACGTGGAAGAACTCCACAAACCCATCCCAGCCTCTCTGTTTGACTATCCAGTCTCGTTTTGACCTTACGACAACATCTGTGATGCTTTCTGCTAGTGGTTCGATGCAGCTTTCTTGATTTATACCCTTCAAGTGTTTGGCCACAAAGGCACCAAAAGAAATAAGAGTCACAGTCCTGCCCGTTTGTTACTCCGTCACTGAAAACATGAACCATCACTCGAGACAAAGATTTGACATCGTCTTCGTTTTTGATGTCCAGTTTCCGAAACATGCCTTGGAAAGCCGTCTCGTGGTTGCGCTGCACCCCATCCCCGACTCAGCGCAGGGTATCCAACGCCTTCCGGCTGGTGGCCCCAGACCCGCCCAGGGGCTTCGCGTCCTTGGCGCCGGTTGCCTGGAGGTACTGAGAGATAATCTCCAGGGACTGCCGATATAACTCGTCCTCCTCCTCCTCTGCTGGGGGCGCGTCGAGGGCAGCCAGCCGTCCGAGCCTGGACTGTTGTTACTGGCTTCTCCGACCAACAAAGGTAAAGGCCGGACGGCAGGCCGCTTCCCGAGAGGGTCTGGCTCGCACCCGTCCAGCTCCTCTTCGGGCGACATGATGGCGTCGGAGATTGGGGATTCCATCTCTTCAGCTATACCAAACCTTTTAAATTAAACTTTAAAACCTAAATTAAAATTTAAAACCTTTATCTCATTATTATTATGGTAGCTATTTTCATTGTTGCATACTTACTTTATCCATCTGAATTTATGATTTTATGGAGTTGTCACAGAACAGATACCATTTGGCAACTTGATTATTCCAATTAACATTATAATTATTTTTTGTCATTAAATAATATTAATAATTCCATTTTTAACGGTCTCTAAAGAATCTGCTCAGATGATGTAGGACTTTAACAATGAAGGGGTAGAGGATGGGGAAGAATCTCCCAGGCAGAGGGACTCCAGCTTGTATAAAAACTCAGAGATAAGTAAACACAGGACATATCTTTTTTAAAAAGTAGACTGGTGGGAGTGGGCAATGAAAGGAGGGGAGAAGGATGAAGAGGTTAACAAAAATTCTCCCAAGACCTTTGAGAGATGGAAAGACTTAAAGCTCTGGATTTCCTGTTCCTGGTTTTTATTTATTTATTTGGTGGGGGAGGTTGACAGAAGATTAAGGCATAATTCATCACTGTTTTCATGAATTGTAGAGAAAATCTCAGCCTTTGGAAAGCTGCTTTTAATTACTGAAGCTGCCTGCATTGATAACATATTACCAGTTTGTTTCCCCCTGTCCTTGAAAAAAGCCACACATCTTTGCCTGCAAGTTGCAACCTTTTCATTTCACTTTCAAAAATCAGTAAAGCTCTCTTATGAGTGAAAGAGGGAGAGAGTCCAGCTTTAGTGAAGAGCCCTGGCCTGCTTGAGGATAAAGACTCTGTTTTGATTAAGGAAAAGATGTTTCTTTTTTTTTTGGTCTCTTTTTTACTCATTTGAGTACTATCTGGAATTCTGTTAATACTACTTTTAGTGTCACAATTCTAAAATTACTAGAGTTTGGTCTCTAGTTGCAACATATATGGCCTTCTTCATTTGCAAAGATAATATCAGTGTGATCTCTGATGATGGATGTGATCAAAGAGAGCAGTGGGGACAATTTTTTAGCATAAACTTATAAAATGAAGTTATAAATGGTATTTCTTATTTAGTTTCCTGAAAGACTCTTAAATCAATATAGCTTTACATCATTTAACCACAGCATCTGAAGTAGTTCTCATTTTTGTGGTTGTGAAATGCAAGGATAAAGTTTAAAAGTTAAATGTGTCTGTGACTGTAAGTTATTACCCCTTGGAATTGTTTTCATTTAATGCTTGCTACATTTCTTCAGGAGACTTCTGGGGGATAGTTTCAGTAGAGGCTAATGTGGATGATTTTTAAGTCAGGAGACGGATTAACAGTAACAAATATGGATTAGCTTTTTTTAGAAGGGAATGATAATTTCTTCCCTCAATTAAGATCATGTACAAATCACAAACAATTGTCTGCACTTAGAAAAGATAAGATTATCAAATAACATTATTTTCTGAGGGCACCTTTGATTATAATTTACCACTTGAAAAAATTTGTATATATTAAGTCATCCCTGAAAAGATATATGATTTTTAGAATCAGTCTTGGGAATTAGTACCTACTTAATTACTGAATAGAGTAGCCACTTTAATAGAGTAGCCACTTCCCAGTCAACTAGTATAGGAAAATTCAGTTGTAGGGCCAATAGAATATTTAATTGACGTAATTATTCAGTGACCTTCCAGAAAAAAATGGTAGTTCTGTAAATCTCTTCAGATTTTTGGAAATCAGTCCCCACAGAAAACAGAAATTTCAGTTTATGTTTTCCTCTCTGATTTTCAATTGCCTTTATTTCTGATACTTGAGGATTTCTCTTTTTACTTGTAAGATCGGCTGTGTATTTAATATTTGGTGATGGAGAAAAGTTATAAAATATCTAGTATCTCTAGTCAAGGATTTTTGTGTTATATGAATTTGTCATCTGAGTTTTATAGCTTAGAGGATATTTCTGTTATCATATTTATTCAATGGAACTTCCAGGAATGAGGGTGGTTCTGAGTATTTAGAAATGGATAAATAAATAACCTATGATATGTATATTATCCGCCACCCAGATTTCTCCTCAGAAAGGAATATGACCTACTACTTGCTGATGGGATAATTTTATTATGTTTTAGAATTTTTACACGGTTTTAAAAGGTTACTTTCTATTTACAGTTATTACAAAATATTGGCAACATTCCTTGTGGTGTACAATACGTCCTTGAGCCTACCTTATACCCAGTGGTTTGCTACTCTGCCACTCTTATATTGCCCCTCCCAACCTCTCCCCACTGGAAACCACTAATTTGTTCTCTGTGTCTGAGCCTGCTTCTTTTTTGTTATATTCAGTGGTTTGTTGTATTTTTTCGATTCCACGTATAAGAGTATCATACAATATTTGTCTTTCTCTATATGACTTATTTCACTTAGCATAATGCCCTGCAAGTCTATCCATGTTGTTGCAAATGGCAAAATTTCATTCTTTTTTGTGGCTGAGTAGTATACATTGTATGTATGTGTGTGTGTGTGTTTGTGTGTGTATCACATCTTTTTTATCTATTCATCTGGCTGATGGAGTAATTTTAGAATAGAACCAGTTGGGTTCCTCTCTGTTAGGCCACATTTGTTTCACATTTGTTGATCTTATAAATGCTATTGTGAAATCGTTGGCTTTATGTATGTCAGTGATAGTTTATCTAGGGCTTATATCTAATAGTGAAATTCCTGGGCTATTGATTTAGAGCTTTCAATAGATATTGCCAAATATCTCTTCAAAATTACTCTCACGAACAGTGTATTAGAGTTCTTGGTTGTGTTTGTACTGGCAGCACATACACTAGAGATCTCTCGTATCTGGTGAAATTGAGGATCTTTTCATGTTTATTGACCATTCTGTATGATTTCTTATATTATGTTGTTTAAATATCACTTTGTGGGTTTTAGAAGTTCTTGATATATTCCAGATGGGCTTGTGTGGTGGCTCAGTGGTAAAGTATCTGCCTGCAATGCAGAAGATGCAGGTTTGATCCCTGGGTCAATCTCCTGGAGAAGGAAATGGCAATCCACTCCACTAGTCTTACCTGGGAAATCCCATGCACAGAGGAGCCTGGTGGGCTCCAGTCCATGGGGTTGCAAAGAGTTAGACAGGACTTACCAACCGAACAACAATAATGTATCCTGGATAATCATAATTTGAACTTGGTATATATATTTTAGATATTTCTACCCTGTGTGTCCCGCCCGTGGTTTTTTCATTTTGCTCATGGCATCTCTTTTCACACAAAGGATACGTAATTTTAGTGTCAGAGCTAACAGCTCTTTCGATTAGAGTTTGTATTTTTTAAAATTCTTTCTTCAATGTCAGAAATTGACATTGAAGATTCAATTTAAGATTCATTTAAGATTCTTAAAATATCTTAAGAATTTTTTAAAGTTTTCTTTTTCATTGTTAAAATTTGATGTGTCTGGAGTTTGTTTTTGTATGTAGTATAAAATAGTGATCAAATATTATTGTTTACTTCTTTACTCATTCTCACTCCTCTGTATGAATTTTAGAATCATTTGTTAAGATCTATGAAAGAATTTAAGGAGGGGAGCTGGAATTGTATTGAATTTGTAATTTACTTTGGAGAAAATATATAATAATATTCAATATTTACTTCTATGAATATAGTGAATTTCTTCATTTATTTATATTTTCCTTATTTTCTTTATTTACAGATTTTATCCATAAAGGTCTTGACACTCTTTCTTTTGTTTCTCTGTATCTAACAGTTTTGCTTATTTGTGAATTTTTTAAATGTGCATTCTGTTTTACAGTATTTTTACCCACCTTTTTATTTTAAAAAATTTCAGATTTATGGGACAACAAAACAATAGTGTAATGAACACTTGATTACCCATCAGTCAGATCCAGAAATTGGCAACAGTTGGTTATTCCCTTTACTTCCATATATACACACATTCACTCATGTTCAACTTTTTATTTGCTGAGCCATTTAAGCATGAGTTGCAAACTTTATCTTACTTTATCCCAAAATACTTCAATATGTATTTCTTTTTTTTTTTTTTTGACAGCTTTAATTTTTCAGCATTTTATTTATTTTTTTTATTTGATAAATTTAACGCCTTTTATTGCCATACCTCATTTTACTGTGCTTTGCTTTAGTGAATTTTATAGATACATGTTTTTTTTTTTTCCTTGTTAATTTTCTGTTTAGTTGATCTATCCATAAGTGTGAGTGGGGTATTAAAGTCTCCCACTATTATTGTGTTATTGTTAATTTCTCCTTTCATACTTGTTAGGATTTGTCTTACATACTGCGGTGCTCCCATGTTGGGTGGATATATATTTATAATTGTTATATCTTCTTCTTGGATTGATCCTTTGATCATTATGTAGTGACCTTCTTTGTCTTTTTCGAGCCTTTGTTTTAAAGTCTAATTTATCTGATACTGAGTATTGTGACTCCTGCTTTCTTTTGGTCCCAATTTGCATGGAAAATCTTTTTCAGCCCTTCACTTTCAGTCTGTATGTGTCCCCTGTTTTGTGGTGGGTCTCTTGTAGACAACATATGTAGGGGTCTTGTTTTTGTATCCATTCAGCCAGTCTTTGTCTTTTGGTTGGGGCATTCAACCCATTTACGTTTAAGGTAATTACTGATAAGTATGATCCCGTTGCCATTTACTTTATTGTTTTGGGTTCGAGTTTATACACCATTTTTGTGTTTCCTGTCTAGAGAATATCCTTTAGTATTTGTTGGAGAGCTGGTTTGGTGGTGCAGAATTCTCTCAGCTTTTGCTTGTCTGAAAAGCTTTTGATTTCTCCTTCATACTTGAATGAGATCCTTGCTGGGTACAATAATCTGGGCTGTCTAATTTTACCTGTCTAAATAATTAGTACAAGTGATTATGAACTCTGAATTTTGTGTTATCCTGTACCTAGCAAAAATGATGAATCCATATAAGTTCCAGTAATTTGGTTTTGGATTTTCTTGGCAACAATGATAAATTTTTGCTCATTATAATAATTTGACTCTAGCTTCTTTGGGTTTTCTTTGTAGATAATCCAGTCATTACAAATAACAATACAATTTTTATTTTTCTCTATATACTTTTAGTCATTTTAATTCCTGAAAAAGATTCTTCCAATTAATTTTAATATCCTGTTATTTTATTTGGTGTGTGTATATATATATATATAAAAAGATATGTGTCTTAAGTAAGTTATGAATTACATGAAAATAAAATATAAATTTTTGTATTTTAGGAAAATTCCCGAATTGTGAGGGTAAAAGTTATAGCTGGAATAGGCCTTGCAAAAAGGATATCTTGGGAGCTAGGTAAGTATAATAAGTTGGGATGTAATTTTAAAACTTAGTATTAATTAATTAATTTTTTCTAATTTTGGTTAGATTAAAAATTGAGTGATATTGTTAGTAAACTGTTATATGAAGTTGGTTGTTTCCAGTTGGTGGTTTACCAAATTCCTTGACATCTGAATTGCAGAATATGTGAAATTAGGCAAAGGTATAACTCAGAAAGGTAGTTAGAAAGTACATTAGTGAATTCTGTTTCTGGGAATTAGTAAAATTCTAATCCTTGAGCAGTTAACAACCATAAACTGTGAACGTATTACTGAAAGCAGCAACTTAAAGGCAGTGGAGTGTGAACAGAGCGGGTAGACTCTAGTGAAAGTCTAGTGAAGAGTCCCTGTTTGGAGGTGGGAGTTGCACTGAGTAAGTCTCCAATTTATGAATTAGTCTGAGGTCACATGGAATCAGAACATGGAAAAATTATAATATTCATGGCCTAGGAAATCAGAAGACTTAATCTGAAGAAAACATACAGTGGTGAGGATTCTGGAATGGAAAGAGCTGGAAAGGAGATTCCCAAACTATGTCTACTGTCATTTCTTGCTGACCCTGAATCACACATATGATAGCAGATTCCATACAACTTAACTAAGGACAAAAGATCAGAACAGAGATCAAAGTTGCTGCCCAAGAAACAGAGCTTGTGGTTCTTGTCCAAGTAAGATAATTGATTACATGATAGAATTAAATAAAAACACAAATTCTTATCAAAGAGGAAATGCAGCATCCACAGTCTCTACAACTTAACATTTATAATGTCTAAGATAGAATCCAAAGCTATGTAATCTAGAAAAAAAAACAGGTAAATGGAACACAGTTTCAGAAGATGAAAAAAATATGCTCACGTAAGTAAAAAGATTGGAAATCTCAGGAATAAATTATTCTATGCTAAGTCACTTCAGTCGTGTCCGACTCTGTGTGACCCCATAGACGGCAGCCCACCAGGCTCCCCCATCCCTGGGATTCTCCAGGCAAGAACACTGGAGTGGGTTGCCATTGCCTTCTCCAATGAATGAAAGTGAAAAGTGAAAGTGAAGTCGCTCAGTCGTGTCCGACTCTTAGCGACCCCATGGATTGCAGCCTAACAGGCTCCTCCGTCCATGGGATTTTCCAAGCAAGAGTACTGGAGTGGGGTGCCATTGCCTTCTCCGAGGAATAAATTAGAAACCATAAAAAGTGAAAATTGTAAAACTGAAAATATAGTATATTAAATTAACATTCTTAGATGATGTTAACAGCAGAATGTAGATGAAGAGGAAGAATTAATTAAACTTAGAGGTAGATCAATAGAAATTATTTCTCAGCAGGAGGTGAGAGAGAAACAGATTAAAAAAAAATTTAATGAACACAGAGAGAGCCTCAGGGACTTGTGAAATCATACCACACAGTCTAACATACATGTAATTGGAGTCCTAGAAATAGAGGAGAGAGAATGAGGCAAAACTCTGTTTTAAGAAATAATAGCCATATTTTTTCCAAATTTGATAAATAACACAAGTTTATAGTGTCAAAAAACACAGAGCAGGATAAATATTGAGAACATCATACTGAGGCACATAATAGTCATGCTATCGAAAGCCAAGGATAAAGGACTGACAAAGCACTCAGAGAATGACAAATTATATACAAGGGACCTATAATTTAATTGACTACTGACTTCTTACCAGAAACTACAGAGCCCAGATTAAAAAAAAATGGGACAATAGAATAACTGTCAACCTAGAATTCTCTACTATGTTCAGAGAAACTATTCTTTAGTATGATGACAAAATAACAACATTTTCAGATAAAAGAAAGCTTTGAAACTTTGTCATTAGCAGACCTGCACTCTAAAAAAAGCTAAAGGAAGCTCTCCCAGGTAAAGAGGATAGATAGCAGGTGGAAACTCAGATCCTTACAAAGGAATATAGAACATCAGAAATGGTAAACATCTGGAAACATCTGAAAGACTTTTAGCTCTTTCCATCATAATTTTTTAAAAAGCATGCCTGGTTATATCACAGCTTATTTTTTATTACCTTATAGATGGAATACATGTAATGATTATTGTATAAAGGACAGGGATGGTATGCATTATGAACTTTTTAGTAGACTAATATATTATGTGTAAGTGGAATAAAAAGTAAGAGTGTATATTGCAATATGTAGAGGAACTACTAAAAACTAATGTAAAGAATTATAGATTAGAAAACAATCAAAATTTTAAAATGAGATTCTTGGAAAAAAAATACTTAAAGGCCAGGAAAAGAACACATGACCAAAAAGAGAGAGAGAGAGAAAGGAGAAAGAATAGAAAACCAGTAATAATTTGATACACTTAAATCTAACCATAGCAATTGCATTAAACATTAATGAACTAAGGTGAACATGAGGTAGAAGTTATTAGAATGGGCTGAAAAAGAAGACCCAACTAAATACTGTCTATAAATGATGCACTTAAAATACAAAGACACAGCTAAGATGAAAGAGAAAGGATGCATATGCCATACAAACAGTAAGCATATGAAGACTGAAGTGGAGTTTTGAATGTCTGATAAATGGATTTCAGCACATGGGATTTTTCTTATGAATATAAGATTTGTTCAAGTCAACCACTGTCATATTAATACAGTCCAGAAGAAAAAAATGCATGATCATTTCAGTAGGTGTAGAAAGTGCACTTGTCAATATTCAACATCCTTTTATGATAAAAAAAAGAACTGTCAACAAACTAATAACAAGATGCAGAATTAGTTTAACATCTGAAAGTCAATCAATATAATATACCATATTACTAGAATAAAAGAAAAGCGATCATTTCAGTAAAAACAGAAAAAGCATCTGACATCATTGAGCACCCATTCATGATGGAAACTCTTAGCAAACTAGGGATAGATGGAAGTTGTAGATCTGATTAAGGTTTTCTGTGAGAAAGATAGTAGTTAACATTATGCACAGTGATGACAGTCTGAATGCTTTCTGCTTAAATTCATGAATAAGAAAGTTTGTCTGCTTTCACATTCAGCTCAACATTGTGCTAGATGTCTTAGCTGTGTAATATGACTAGGAAAATAAAAGACAGACTGAAAAGGGAAAAACTTTTTATTTGCAGTCAGATCATGTACATAGAAAACCTTAAGGAATCTACAAAAGAAAAAGCTGCTAAAACTAAAATATAAGGCCACAAGATACAAAGTTGTGGTACAAAAATTAGTTATATTCTTATATCTTCTAAGGGGATGACAGAGGATGAGATGGTTGGATGGCATCACCGACTCGATGGACATGAGTTTGAGCAAGCTCCAGGAGCTGGTGATGGACAGGGAAGCCTGGCATGCTGGGGTCGCAAAGAGTTGGACACGACTGAGCGACTGAACTGAACTGAACTGATCAATCAGTTAATAATTGGAAAATGAATTTTTAAAATTTAAAATTCATTTAAAATTAAAAACTTTGAAGAAATAACTTTAACAAAAGATTTGCAGGTACTGCACACTGAAAACTACAAAACATTGCTAACTAAGGGAAATTGAAGATCTAAATCAATGGATAAACATTGTCATATTCATGGATTGAAGATATATTATTGTTAGAGTTGTATTTCTCTCCAAATTGAATAGATTTGGCTCAATCCTAATAAAAATCTTGGCATTTTTTTTTGAGAAACAGATGAACTGATTCCAATATTGTTATGAAAAGTCAAAGACACAGAATAGCCAAAACAATTTTGAAAAAGAACATAGGCCACATAGGTGGAGAATTTATGCAACACAATTTCAAGATTTTCTATACAGACAATCAAGACAAAGCAGCATTGGCATAAAAGTAGCTATATTGTTCAGTGGTCTAGAATAAAGAGTGTAGAAGTACACACATGCCCCCCCCACACACACATGCATACATGTGTGTGTGGTCAGTTGCTTTAAGCGTTAAGGTAATTCAAGAGAAAGGATAATCTTTTAAATGCATGATACTAGAACAGCTGGTTATAGGTGTGGAACAAAATGAAGCTCTGTCCTTATCACATATAATATAGAAAATTAATAAGAGCTAAAATTAATAAACTTCTAGCAGAAGACATAGGAGAAAATATTTGCTCTACTGAGTTACACAAAGATTTCTTGAATAAGACTAAAAAAATACGCACCATACAATTTTGAAAGAAAAATGTTGAAACAGACTTCATTAGAATTAAAAACTTCTGTTTGAAAGACACAGTTGAAAGTGAAAGTGATAGTCGCTTGGTCCTGTCCAACTGTTTGCGACCCTATGGACTGTAGCCTGCCGGGCTCCTCTCTCCATGGGATTCTCCAGGCAAGAATACTGGAAAGGGTAGCCATTTCCTTCTCCCGGGGATCTTCCCAACCCAGGATCAAACCTGGGTCTCCTGCATTGCAGGCAGATTCTTTACTGTCTGAACCACTGTGTTGATTGAAAGACACAGTTAAGAAAAGGAAAAGGCAAGCCACTGATTGGAGAAAATGTTTTCAAAACATGTATCTGACAAGCACCTTTAATTCACAACATATAAAAACTTATTATAAGTTAGTAATAATATGATAAAATGGCCAATTAAAAATGGGCAAAATTCTTGAACAGATATTATCCAGGTGGAAGTGTCTAGCTGGGTTGTGAGATCTGGAATATATATTTATATTTGCCATTTATGTTTTATATTTATATTTGTGAGTATACAGTTAATTGTTAAAACCATGGGTGAGATTTTGAAGGAAATAGGTAGAGAAAACAAAAGGGAGAACCAGAAGGGTCTTGTGTCATGAAAGCTAAATGAGATGAGTTTCAAGGAGAAAATGGTCAGTAATATCAAACATACAGAGAGCCAGCAAAATAAGTGACTAGAAAGTGTCAATTGTTTTAGCAAGATTGGTGACTTTTCATGGAATGGGTCTGAAAGAAAGAGGTGGAAGCCAGATTATAGGGCTTTGAAGACCACTGGCTGTTGGGGAAATGAAGGAAGGGAGGTTGTAGGCTGTCGTGGTTATGAACAGGGTCTCTGGAGCCAGGTGCTTGAGCTTCAGTCCTTACTGTTCCGCTTCCTAACTGTGTCATCTGGGATGAGTTGACTTTTTTAAGTCAACTTAAAGTTGACTCTTTTTAAAAAATAATCTAACCTGCCTCATAGGTTGTTATAAGGATTCCAAAAGTTAATATATATATAAACCATTTATAACAGTGCCTGACACAGAGTAATTGCTGCATATGTGTTAGTTGTTATTTGTGTCATTATTATCACAGATTTTTCACTTGGGAACTTTGACTGAAACAGGAAGAAAGTCTAGTTTGCTTTGCTGGAAGCATGAAGGAGAGTCAGGGAGTGGAGGAGCTTAAATGACATTTATATGACTGGAAAAACCAAAGTCAAAATAGATGATGCAAGGTTCCAGAGAAGGTGGGAGGACACTGGACAAGGGTGATTGGGTGAAACACCTGAATCATTGAAGTTAGGGGTAGGATGGTCTCTGATAAACACCAGGATGTTGGGAGTATTGTGATGCCTTTGATTTTTGTCAATTAAAGAGATAAGGTTGTATGGGGGCTTCCCAAGTGGCGCTAGTGGTAAAGAACCCACCTGCCAATACAGGAGGCGTGAGAGACATGGGTTCAATCCCTGGGTCAGGAAGATCCCCTGAAGGAGGGCATGATGATCCACTCCAGGATTCTTGCCTGGAAAATCCCTTGGACAGAGGAGCCTGGTGGGCTACAGTCCATAGAGTTGCAAAGAGTCGGACAGGACTGAAGGGACCTAGCAGCAGCAGTAGCACCAAGGTTGTATGCAGAAATGGGAGGAGGGAGTTGGTGGTGGAAAATAGTGAGTACTTGGGATCCCCAAGGGACATGAGAGAAATATGACCATGGAAAAGTAAAATGTCAAGTCTTTTGCTTTGCAAACCTGAATATCATCACAAGGTTTTCCTTCTCCATGTCTCTTTGTACAAGGGTTACCTGGCACACAATTATTTTGAGCTCACACACTTTGTCTTTATTTTGTAAGAAGAGTTTATACCTGTGAGATAACTTGAAACTCCCTTGAGGTCTTATAAAGCTATTCTTGAAAATCATTGAATTAACCTTCTTAACCCAGAAGAAGTCATGTAATAAAAAATTAAACAAAGTTTCCAAAAATATTAAGAGATTGGAAATCATTGAATTGTGATTAAAAAGTTTTCTTTCTAATTCTTTGTCTGTTTCTCTAGCATGCCATTTCAGCTTTTTAGTTAGATACCACAATTACTATAATTACTTACCCCTGCCTAAGGAACCCTTACTTTTATGTGTAGAAAATAATTGTAGAAATTGTTAACAAGGAAAATTCTGTGATTTTTATAGTTTGAGAAACCTGAGTTTGGGAATAAATAACAATTAAATTTTAAAAAATTTTAACAGTGATCCTTATGTGCGAGTGACGTTATATGACCCAATGAATGGAATTTTTACAAGTGTGCAAACAAAAACCATTAAAAAGGTTAGTATTTAAAAATTTTTAAGTATACGTGGTTTTATTTTTGTATAATGAAATATTGAAAAGTTAGTTATACTGTGTTTATTGTCTTTCAGACTTTGAATCCAAAATGGAATGAAGAAATATTATTCAGAGTAAGTATGCATTTTATTTCATTATAACAGCAAAGATTTTTTTCTCAATAGGTTAGAATGATAAGTTCTCACAATATTCTAAAATGTATCTTACAAGAATTTGTAAAAATTTAAGAGTTAAATCTGGGTATCCTCATGATGAGATGGCCTTGGGACCATTTAGTTTATTATGAAAAACATGTGTAAGATAATGAGATAAAGGATGATGTAAGCCTGAATTATCTTATTCTAATTTAATTCTGATGGAGAGACAGTCTTATTCCAATTTTGCAGATTTTTATGTTTTTCTTTAAAGATGATACAATATTTGTGTTTCTCTTAGTCATTTATTAAATACACTGATCCAAACAAGAGATGGTGAGAGCCTACCAACAAGTGGATACATTAAACATCCTTCATTCACATTCCTGCCTTCTTCCTCATCCCACTTCACTGTCCCGTAAGAACAAACTCCAGGCTCCCAAGAGGGCCCTCAAACTGACAGTGACACATGATGTAGATGGGAACAGTGATTCAAATAACTATAGATTGCTCATCAGAAACTGTGTTGAAACAGTATAATTAAGGTTGTAAAGAAAAAAGAATGATCAACTCAGAATTCTGTATCTAATAAAAATATCCTTCAAGAATGACAGTGTACTAAGGTATTCGAAGCTGAGGAAAAATAAGAGAATTATACTTGGAAAACTAAATACTCTTTTTCTAAAACTAAAGCTAAATACTACTTCTTCTCTGGTAGAATAAGTAGACAAAAACATTCAGTAAAGATACAGAAATCCTGAACAACATTATCAAATCAGTTTTACTTAACTGACATTTATAGACCTACCCAACAACAGCAGAACACATGGTCTTTAAAATTGCACACGGAATATATACTGAGTAAGCTGGGCCAAACCCCAAACCTCAACAGTGTTAAAATAATTTAAATCGTGCTAAGTATGATCTCTGACTGTAATGGAATTAAAGTAGGAATTAGTAACACAAAAATATCTGAAAAATCCCCAAATATTCGGAAGTTAAACAACGCACTTCTAAATAATACAGGAGTCAAACAAGAATTCTCAAAAAGAATTAGGAAATATTTTAGTAGAATGTAATAAAAATACAGCGTCAGTACTTCCCTGGTCCCCTGCAGGGGGTGTAGGTTTAATTCCTGGTGGGGAAACTAAGATCTCACATGCCACATGATGTGGCCAAAAAAAAAAAAAAAAAAACACCAGCATCAAATGGATAAAGGAGATGTGGTATATATATACAAGGAATACTCATGAATACAGTGAATACTCAGCCATAAAAAAGAATGAAATAATGCCACTTGTAGCAACATAGATGGATGGACCTAGAGATTATGGTGGCTTAGAGGTTAAAGCGTCTGCCTCCAATGCGGGGAAACCCGGGTTCCATGCCTGGGTTGGGAAGATCCCCTGGAGAAGGAAATGGCAACCCATTCCAGTATTCTTGCCTGAAGAATCCCATGGACGGAGGAGCTTGGTAGGCTACAGTCCACGGGGTTGCAAAGAGTTGGACACGACTGAGTGACTTCACTTTCACTTTCAGAGATTATCAAGTTGTCATACTAAGTGAAGTAGTCAGAAAGAAAAGACAAACACCATATGATATCACTTCTATATGGCATCTAAAATATGATACAAATGAACTTATTTATGAAACAGAAGCAGACTCAAAGACATAGAAAACAAACTTATGGTTACCAATGGGGAAAGGGGGTGGGGAAGGGATAAATTAGGAGTTTGAGATTATCAGATACAAACAATATATATATAAAACAGATAAACAACAAGGTTCCACTGTGTAGCATGGAGAACTATATTTAGGAGATCCAACCGGTCCATTCTAAAGGAGATCAGTCCTGGGTGTTCATTGGAAGGACTGATGCTAAATGAAACTCCAATACTTTGGCCACCTCATATGAAGAGTTGACTCACTGGAAAAGACCCTGATGCTGGGAGGGATTGGGGGTAGGAGGAGAAGGGGACGACAAAGGATGAGATGGCTGGATGGCATCACTGACTCGATGGACATGAGTTTGGGTGAACTCCGGGAGTTGGTGATGGACAGGGAGGCCTGGCGTGCTGCGATTCATGGGGTTGCAGAGTCAGACACGACTGAGCGACTGAACTGAACTGAATAAATTTTATTGGAAGAAAATATGAAAAAGGATATATATATATGTTTACGTGTGTATGTATAACTGAATCACTTTGTTATACACCAGAAGCTAACACAATACTGTAAATCAGCTATTCTTCAGTAAAACAAAACCCAACAACATCAAGGTTTGTAGGATGCAGCTACAACACTGCTTAGAGAGAAATATATAGCATTAAATTATATTGAAAAAGAAGAAAGGTCTTGAACAATTAAGGTTCTACCTGAAGAAACTAGAAAGTAGCATCATTATAGAACCAACAGACTCTAAATGGATAAGTAAGGGATATTATGAACATTTCTGTGCTTGTAAGCTCAATAACTTAGATGAAATAGACCAATTCATTTAAAGACATACCGTACCAAAATTTTAATAAGAAATAAATTACCTGTTAACTCTTAAAGAAATTAAACTTGAAATTAAAAACCATCCAATAAAGAAAACCTTGATACCAGGTAGTTCCACTAGTTGAATTCTACTATGATTCTAAGGAATAAATAATTCCAATTCTATGCAGTGTCTTATTGAAACTAAAAGAAGGACTTTTCCCAATTCATTCCTGAGGCCAGCATTATTCTGATACCAAAACCAGACTAAAGACTTATATAAGAAAGTTAAAACTGCAGACCATTCATGCTCATGCTCATAACCATTCTACGGTAAGTTTGTTAAATTGGGTCCCTTCCATTCTGAAAGGGCAGTAATTTGTTCTCAAATTACTTACAGAAATGAGGTTTGCCTTTCCTATCTGTAGAACTTAAGCCAGCACAATTTTGTGTGTGTTTACGGAATATGTGTTTATAGGGATGAAATCTATGCAACATTTCATCCTTTCAAGGGGCCCAATTCACAGAGAAGGAGGTGCAAGAATGAGCCCATGACCATGGGATCCATTAATCACATCATCTACCACACCATCTAGAAGCAGGCACTGGAATGGCCTACTGAAAGCACAACCCAAGCACCAATATGGAGATAATACTCTGTAAAGATGGCATGCCAGTTTAATATTTAAGCCAAAAACCTCAATATGAGCTGTATTCACAACAGAAAATATACACGGTCCAGGAACAAAGGGGTAGAAGTAGGCGTAGCCCCACTTGCCATCATTTCCAAAGACCCACTGGAGGATCCCTGGAACTCTGGGCTTTGCCATGTTAGAGATCCAGGCCCCCAGAGGGAAAACACACCTTCTAAGGGACACACCTTCAAGGATCCCATTCAACCACGATCTACGCCTGCTGCCAGGGCACTGTGGACTCCTTGTATCTGGGAACCAGCAGGTGATTGAGGCTGTTACGTGGCTTCTAAGGGACCAACGGGAGAATTAAATGAGCTCATTATAGGAATCACTCTATATCCTTTTAAGTATTTAATGGTGGTACAAATCTGTGATATTCCCACTAGGTTGCCATATTTTTATTTGTTTTTTTAAACAGATTTATTAAGATACAGTTAACAATCATGTGCAATTCAGTGGTTTTTAGTATGTTCATGGAGTTGTTCAACCATCACCAAAATCTTAAAACATTTTCATCACCTGCAAAATAAACCCCATACCCATTGTTACTCCTCATTTTCCCCCAGGATCTGCCCTCTTTCCCAGGAAACTTCCAGTCCACTTTCAGTCTCTTTTAAAGAGATTTGCCTATTTTGGACATTTTGTTTAAATGGTATTATGCAATACGTGGTCCTTTGTATCTGGCTTCTTTCACTAAGTGTAATGTTTTCAAGGTTCAACCATGTTATAGCATGTGTCGGTACTTAATTTCTTTTTATTGCCAAATAATGTCCCATTATATGGATAACCACACTTTATCCATGCATTGGGTGGGCATCTGAGTTGCTTCCACATTTTAACTGTTATGAATAATGGTGGTATGAACATCTGTATACAAGTTTTTGTATGGACATCTATTTTCATTTGGGACGTATATACCTAGGAGTGGGATTGCTGGGTCAAATGAAGAACTGCCAAAGTTTTCCAAGTGGCTTGGTGGGCTGCCGTCTATGGGGTCGCACAGAGTGGGACACGACTGAAGCGACTTAGCAGTAGCAGTTACCATTTTTACATCCCTACCAATAGAGTTGTGGTCCTAGTGTAATTAGATTGACTAGTTTTCTGTGAGTATGGTTTCAGTGTGTCTGGCCTCTGATGCCCTCTTGCAACACCTACCATCTTATTTGGGTTTCTCTTACCTTGGGCGTGGGATATCTCTTCACGGCTGCTCCAGCAAAGCGCAGCCGCTGCTCCTTACCTTGGACGAGGGGTATCTCCTCACCGCCACCCTTCCTGACTTTCAACATGGGATAGCTCCTCTAGGCCCTCCTGTGCCTGCGCAGCCACGGCCTGGGGTTGGTCCTCCCGGCCACCGCCCCTGGCCTCAGGCCTCGGGGCATGGGGTAGCACCTCCCGCCTGCCGCCCCTGGCCTCGGGCTTAAGGGCGTGTATCTCCTCTCGTCACCGCCTGGACCTAGGAGGCTGGGTATCTCCTCTCGGCGCCCAACCTGACCTCGGACGTGGGGTAGCTTCTCTCAGCCGTTCCTGCGCCGTCGCAGTCTGGCACTCTCGGCCGCTGCCCGGACCTAGGACGTGAGGTAACTCCTCTTGGTCGCCGCCCTTCGGGCATGGGGTTCTCCCGGCTTCTGCCCCTGACCTTGGACTTGGCGTAACTCCTCTCGCGTGCGCTTTAGGGCGCCCGTCGCAGCCGCCTGCACTTTGAAGCAACAGTTAGAACTGGACATGGAACAACAGACTGGTTCCAAATAGGAAAAGGAGTACGTCAAGGCTGTATATTGTCATCCTGTTTATTTAACTTATATGCAGAGTACATCTTGAGAAACGCTGGACTGGAATAAACACAAGCTGGAATCAAGATTGCTGGGAGATATATCAATAACCTCAGATATGCAGATGACACCACCCTTATGGCAGAAAGTGAAGAGGAACTAAAAAGCCTCTTGATGAAGGTGAAAGAGGAGAGTGAAAAAGTTGGCTTAAAGCTCAACATTCAGAAAATGAAGATCATGGCATCTGGTCCCATCACTTCATGGGAAATAGATGGGGAAACAGTGGAAACAGTGGCAGACTATTTTTCTGGGCTCCAAAATCACTACAGATGATGACTGCAGCCATGAAATTACAAGACGCTTACTCCTTGGAAGGAAAGTTATGACCAACCTAGATGGCCTATTCAAAAGTAGAGACATTACTTTGCCAACAAAGGTTTGTCTAGTCAAGACAGTGGTTTTTCCAGTGGTCATGTATGGATGTGAGAGTTGGACTGTGAAGAAAGCTGAGCGCCGAAGAATTGATGCCTTTGAACTGTGGTGTTGGAGAAGACTCTTGGGAGTCCCTTGGACTGCAAGGAGATCAACCAGTCCATTCTAAAGGAGATCAGCCCTGGGATTTCTTTGGAAGGAATGATGCTAAAGCTGAAACTCCAGTACTTTGGCCACCTCATGCAAAGAGTTGACTCATTGGAAAAGAGTCAACTTTTGATGCTTCCCTTCTGATGCTGGGAAGGATTGGGGGCAAGAGGAGAAGGGGAGGACAGAGGATGAGGTGGCTGGATGGCATCACTGACTCGATGGACATCAGTCTGAGTGAACTCTGGGAGTTGGTGATGGACAGGGAGGCCTGGTGTGTTGCGATTCATGGTGTCGCAAAGAGTCAGACACGACTGAGTGACTGATCTGATTTGATCTGACCAATACAGTATGAGAATTCTCACTTTACATCCTTGACAGCACTTATTATTATCTGACTTTTTATCACAGCCTTCCTAGTGGGTGTGAAATGATATTTTATTACAGTTCCCTGATGGTTCATGATATTACGAATTTTTTCACGAGCTTATTGGCCAGTTGTGTATTTTCTTTGGAGAAATGTCTAGTCAGGTCTTTTGCCTGTTTTATAATTAGTTTATTTATCGTTTTGTTATTGAGTTGTCCTAGTTCTTTTTATTTCTAGATACAAGTCTCTGGTCTGATACATAATGTGCAAAAATTTTCTCCCATTCTGTGAGTTGTCTTTTGAATTTATTGATAGTGTCCTTTGAAGCACAGAAGTTTTAAATTTTGATGATGTTTGGTTCCTTGTGCTTTTCTTGTCATATCTAATCAATATCATTTTAATTTACTATCTTCACTGGAGGGAGGACAGTTTCAGAGGCTTCCACTTGGCCTTCTCACTATGATAGTTCTTATCCCACAAGCCATAGATGCAATGTGGTAGTGGTAGTGAGTAGATCCAACTTTCAGTACACTTGAAAAACAGGACAGTGACTTTTGGGTGGATCCGCAGAACCAGTGAACTCAGTATAAATTGAACATTAGTCAGGACCCCGTTTGTAATCAGGTCCCTTCAAGTCCTGCATTTTTGTTTTTAAATTTTGTTTTTAGCTGTGCTGGGTCTTTTTTGTGGCACGTGGGCTCTTTGTTGCAGTGTGCAGGCTTCAGTTTATATCAAAAAATCGATAGAAATTTGGAAGTTAAACAGCATATTTTAAATAAGCCATGATCAAAAAGGAAATTATAAGGAAAATTAGAAATCATTTTAACTGTTTGGCAATTAAAACATACGAGGATATGGATGAGATAATTCAGTGCTTCTTCAAATACTTTTATACAAAAGAAAAAGGATATAAAATTGATGATCTAAGTTTCTACCTTAAGCAAAAAATAAAAAGTAGAGGGAAGAAAATAAGAATAGAAATCAATAAAATAGAACATGGACAAAAAGTAGAGAAAACAAATGAAACTAAAGCTAGTTCCTTGAAAAGATTAAGAAAATTGCTACATCATAGCAAGCCCAAGTAAGAAAGAAAACTCAAATGATCAGTATCAAAGAGAAAAGGAATCTCAACATGTGGGTAGAAATAGAGAGGAATTAAAATTACACAAATTTTAAATTTAAAACTGTAATTAAAAACTTTCCCATTATTTTTTATGATCTTGATTTCCTATTAAAAAGGATATTTGAAAGTCTGTGCTAAACTCTTGAATTAGAGATATTACCACAAAAATAAGAAAGATGACCATTTGAAAATGCACACCAGGCTTAGGACTCTATTGCCTTGTACTCATCTCTTTTACCATAATTTCACTGTTATCAAATGTTCTAGCCAATATTACTTTATTCTGGGATCATGCATAGGTCATGCATTTATTTTAATCATAAATTTCCAAATTTATTGTGAGGATAACTAGTTAAATTTGTGTGGATCAATGCTAATTCATCACAGCTAGATACAGAACTGAAAACATGGTGATTTAGCACTTGCTGTCCAAAGGACATAATTATGTGTGGTTTTCTATTTTCTCCTTTGTCATTTCATTATTTATACATAGCACAAACTGTTTTCCATTGAATGTATTCACAGAGAAATGACTATTGAGATAACATAGTATAGTAAAATCTTGGTTATCTGGCATTCAGCCAAATGGATATTGTGACCAGAAGTTGAAAGGAGATTTTATATCTTTTAGAAAACATGAAGTTCGAAGAAAGTTTTTTTTTTGTGGAGAACTCTTGTTGTTTAGTCACTGAGTTGTGTTCTGACTCTTTGTGACCGCATGGACTGACTGTAGCCTGCCAGGCTTCTCTGTCCATGGGATTTCCCAGGCAAGAGTACTGGAGTGGGCTGCCATTTCCTTCTCCACGGAATCTTCCTGAACCAGGGATTGAACCTATATCTCCTACATGGGCAGGCTAATTCTTTACTATTGAACCAGAAATGTTACTGGTAAATTAACAGACAGGACAACTCCAAATTGAAGTTAATGTTCAATCACAAAGTATAGTAACATCTGCACTTAGAGTTGCTCACGTGAGACCAGGAGAGGCAAGTTATCAGGAGGGAAAACAGTCTGACACATTAGGGAACCATATACTCATATGCTCTGCATCAGCATAGCATAGGAGCCTCTGAAAAAGGACCACTCATTCCCTGTACACCCATGGTGATCAGTTTGTATCTTTGGTATTCACACACATCTTGTTATATGTACATAATGTGTATATGTTCATGCATATATTAGTACTATGTTACAGAAGCAACATGTATACCTTAGATATTTTTATAAAAAAATAAAAGTCAGCTGTAATTTAATTTCCATAAAGCCACCACTAATTGTGTGATAGTCTGGTATTTTTTCCTATGTATTTTTATCCATAAATTTATCCTGGCAACCAACTCCAGTATTCTTGCCTGGAGAATCCAATGGACAGAGGAGCCTGGCAGGCTATAGTCCATGGGGTTGGAAAGAGTCAGACACGACTGAGCAACTTAATACTCACTCACTCACAGTCCCTACCCTCAACCAGGGTTACTATCTACTGTGGAGCCCTATGAACTAGTTTCTCAGAAGTATTACCAATGTGCTGAACCTTGTGAAGAGAAAACACGGGTGCTAGTGAGTGAATATCAGGGGATATTAGAGAATTTAGGGGAGTCCCTACATGTAAAGTATTTAAAGTAGGCCCTTCTGTAGTGTATCATTTAGGATGCTTTCAGCTTCCAGTAACAGAGTCACTGTAACAGCTAAAATTGGCTTAAATGACAGTTACATTTATTATTTCTCATCACAAGAGGCAGGCATAGAAGAGAGGTAGTGACTGCAGCAGCTGAACGGGGTCATGTGAAGCCCAGCTTCTCTGGGATTCTCTTGGCTTTCTGTCCTTGGTCACAAGAAGCCTGCAGCAGTTCCAAACGACATAGCCTCCGATGATGATGTCCAGAGGTAGACCCTATCAGTCTCCTTTAAAAAGTGAAGAACCCTTTTTCAAAAGTTTCCCTGCGAGACTTTCATATCTCTTGGGCCAGAATTATGTTGTGTGTATATTTCTAACCCAGTCATGGATAAAGAGAGTGGAATTACTGGGAAGCTTAGAGGAATCAGAAGTAAGCTCATAGGAGGCGAGGTGGGGGAAGTAGCTGCTGGTATCCCTGACATGCATTGCCATCCAATATTTCAATAAAATTAGAATTCTGTTAGCTAGGAAAAAGGATGGGGTGACTAAGCACTAAGTATAGGTTGGGGCTTCCCTGGTGGCTCAGATGATAAAGCATCCACCTGCAGTACAAGAGACCTGGGTTCAAGCCCTGGGTTGGGAAGATCCCCTGGAGAAGGGAACAGCTACCCACTCCAGTATTCTGGCCTGGAGAATTCCATGGACTGTATAGTCCATGGGGTCGCAAAGAGTCAGACATGACTGAGCGACTTTCACTTTCACTTTCATAGTATGGTATAGCCATATAATGAAATCCTCATCAGCTGTTTAAAAAGAGACAGATGTTTATGTATTGATAGAGTGTTAGTTTCAAAATATACTAAATGAAGGAACAAATGTGCAGAACGTTGTATGTATGATTCACCTATTTGTGTAAAAGCAGAACAACTCTCTCATATGCAGGTATTTGAAAAAATACTTCTGGCAGGACCTAAGAAACTGTTCACAGTATTTTCTCTGAGGGTGGGACAAAGATGAAAGATTTATAATTTGATGTTCTATGTATCTTTTTTTACTGCTTGGATTCCCCCTCTCCATGGTTGTGTATCTATAATTTGTTTTTATATTTGTTGATAAGAAATAACTATATAGAGAAACAAAGAAGACACAAAACATGTACATAAAAATGTGAAGATACTTTCTATTTATAAAATGCTTATAGCATTTTATATGCCTATAAAAATACTTACCTAGTTGATGTAACTTTACACAGTTTTTATTTTAAAATCTACTTACCACAGATATTCAAACAAAAAAATGTAGATGAATGCTCATAGCATCATTATTCATTATAGTAAAAAAGTAGAAACAGCCTGTAGGTCCATCAACAAATGAATGGACAAACAAAATGGACAAATGAATGGGATATATACATACAATGAAATATTATTCAATTATAAAAAGGAATGATGTAGTGACACATGCTACAACATAGGTGAACCTCAAAAATATTTAAAGACCACATATTGTAGGATTCCCCTTATGTTAAATGTCTATAGTAGGCAAATCTGTAGAGACAGAAAATGTATTAGAGGTTGTCTGAGATTGAGGAAGTTGAGGGGAAATTAGGAGTGACTGCCTGGGCTTCCCTGGTGGCTCAGCTGGTAAAGAATCTACCTGCATTGTGGGAGACCCTGGGTTTGATCTCTGGGTTGGGAAGATCCTGGAGAAAGGAATGGCTACCCACTCCAGTATTCTTGCCAGGAGAATTCCGTGGAGTGTATAGTCTATGAGGTTGCAAAGAGTCGGACATGATTGAGCAATTTTCATTCACTTCACTAGGAGTTACTGCTGACAGGCATGGAGTTTCTATTTGAGGTGATGAAAATGTTCCAAAATGGTGAGGGTAGTTAGTTGCATAGTCTATACTAAAACCCATTGAATTGTACATTTTCAATGGGTCACTTACATGGTATGTGTATTATATCTCAATAAAGCTTTTTTTTTTTTTTTTTTAATATACCTGCTTTGTTTTTTTTCCTGCAACCACCAGCATAATTTCCAGGAACATTACTTTAGGTTGTTTATGAATGCTGCTGCTGCTAAGTCGCGTTAGTCGTGTCCGACTCTGTGTGACCCCGACATTTATCAGTACCTTTATCCTTCTTTGAAAAATCTGGTTACTACTTTGGTGGTTTTTTTTTCCTTTTCTCTTTTGTCCATTTATAGACTTACATATTTTTCCACAAACGTCACAATAGTCTTTATTTTTGTTTTTCCTTATACCTTTCATTTAACTATGACCCTGTAAACTGTTTTTTTGTGACCATAGCTTTACTCCTATTTTTAATAGAAATTTAAAAAATAATCTCATCAAAAAATTCACACATAGCTTAAAAAGAAATAGTATAAAGAAAGGGGCTTATAGTGAAGAGCGAAAAACTCTGGTGCCTCATCCTCAGCCCTCCTGTTCTCGCTTCCCAGAAGGAACTGCTCTAAACTGTTTCTGTTTGTCCTTCTGGTCGATATTCCCATTCTGATGAATAGTTCACACATCCCTGTCCCAAACTGACCTCTAGCTGTGATAGATGAGTAGATCGCCAACTTACGTTTGCTGTCTGTCCACGGTCACAAGAAGCTTGCCATGATTCCAAACGACATAGCCTCCCAGGATGATGTCCAGAGGGAGAAAAGGGAGAATTTCCCCTATCGTGTCTCTTTTAAAAGGTGAAGAACCCTTTTTTGAAAGTTTCCCCAGAAGATTTGGCCCCTCATAGGAGTCTAGGTTGGAAATGGTTTTTCTTCAGGAAGTTAAAGCTGTTGTTTTATCAACATTGAACATGGTATTGCTATTGAAAGGGCTGATTCTTGTTCCTTTGAGGGTGATTCTTCTCTCTCTGTAAAAAAAACTGATGATTTATCTTTATCCTAGTGTTTTAAAATTTCAAAGTATTATGCCTTGTGTGTGCAGTGTCATCATATTGGGCCTTTGATAAGCATTTCAGTTTAAACACCACTGTTTCCCTTCAGTTCTGAAGCTTTTATGTGAATAACTTCTCTAATAATTTCCTTCCCTCTGTTTATACGATTGTTTGGAGATTCCAGCTAGTTGGATGCAGGGCCACCTAGTTGATTCTTATCTTTCTCAGTCAAAATTCCTCATGTAAACCACAGAACACAGAAAATGATTCGGGTGGCATTTTTCTCACATATTTCAAAAATAACCTTATCCAGTACCTTCCTAGATATATAGGAGAGAAATCAGTAGGTAACATACAGTAAATGTCTTAGAACAGGAGTCAGCAAACTTTTTCATAAAGAGCCATATAGTAAATATTTTAGGTGTCACACAGATAGGAGGCAAAAAGTAAGTCTGCTATGTAGGTACTCTGATAGCCATTTAAAAGGTAGCCATTAAAAAATGTTAAAAAAAAAGAAAAGAAAAGAAAAACTGTTTTATGGGCTGTTAAAAAAAAAAGAAGCAGGTGCCTGGTGGGATTTGGTCCATAAGCTGTAGCTTATTCAACCTCTGTTTAGGGCATTAGGGCTTAATTTTTTACTGAATCTGTTCAGAAAATCCTCTTTTTATTTTCTCTCATATTTTCCTTCAGCTTAGCTTTTTGTTCTACATTTTGAGAGATTTCTGCAAATTTACCTTAGATTGCTTATATTTGAATTCAGCAGTCATTTTTAGTGGCAACACCACTCAATGCCTCTTAATATAGTGTCCTATTTTTGTCTTATAGATTCAAGATGTCCGTAGATATTTCTAAGAAAACACCTTATAGTTTTTAAAGGTGTTTACTTTTGTTTCCTAAGTATTTTTTTCCTTTGGGGACAGTTTTTCTGGTTATACATCTGTGATCTCTGCTAATATAGTTATACTTAACAGTGACACAATAGAAAAATCATCTATTGCTTCTACATATGAAAAGCGCAAACATGTAACAATTATATTTTTAGTTATCATTTATAAATTACATATTAAAACTGATGGTTGCATTATTATTGAACCTGTATCTGAAATCAAAGAGGAACTCTTTCATAATGTGTGTCTGTGTGTGTTTACCAGAGGTTTAGGTGCCATATGAATATTCTCTCATTAGGGCCATTGACCCCTTTACTTCAACTTTCTGTTCTTGTTTTTAGTTTCTTCAGAAGCCCTGCTTCATTGCTTTCCTCCCCACTTCATCTCTGCCAGAAAAGTGTTGATATTGCTCAGCTGCCGTGGCCCTCGCATGTGCATATGATCTTTGCTGTGTTGCTTTTATGCTGATAGCTTATGGTGAACGATGTCGGATTCATGATCTCCGAAGAAGATTTAACTTCGGGACCAGGGACCAGGCTTGATCACTCAAGCGCTTTAGTAGCAGAGTTTTATTATTATTATTTATTATCACTCAAGTAGCAGAGTTTTATTAAAATATAAAAAGGGACAGAGAAAGCAAAGATCTTACCAGGCCCACTCCCACTATATATACATTTTAAGATAACAGGTTTAGTCAGAAGGTTTTCAGGAAGGAGAAACATGTCCTCAAGCAGGATACATTATTGTTATATAATCCTTACTAAGGAATGTAGAAAAAAAGTTTGTCCTTTCTTCCTCCTTGAGAATTCCAGACCCCTGTCTCTGCTTTGAGAGCCCCAGACCCCTTTCTCCTCCCCAGAGACCCTGGGCTTCATGACAGTTTGCCTAGGAATTGACTCTTTCAGTGCCTTTTACAAATTCCTTTGCTATTACGAAAATAGGATCTCAAGAGGGAGAGAATTAATGTTTGTGTTTAAGCTGTTTGAGCTTCTCTAGTGGCTCAGAGGGTAAGGCGTCTGCCTGCAGTGCAGGTAGACCTGGGTTCGATCCCTGGGTCAGGAAGACCCTCTGGAGAAGGAAATGGCAACCCACTCCAGTACCTTTGCCTGGAGAATCCTATGGACGGAGAAGTCCGGTAGGCTACATACAGTCCATGGGGTTGCAAAGAGTCGGACACGACTGAGTGATTTCACTTCACTTTAAGCTGTCCTTCTTGAATTAGAATTCTCACAACACATTTTAAATTGTATTCTTGCATTTACCGTGTGCCTTTGATATAACACCACCCCCCCTCCCAAAATAAACAAGTGTTTTATGGTGTGTTTATAATTTAGTAGGCACCTATTCCTGGAGGAGGAAATGGCAACCCATTCCAATATTCTTGGCTGGGAAATCCCATGGACAGAGCGTGCTACAGTCCATGAGGTCACCAAGAGTCAGACACAACTTAACTGAACAACAACAACAGAGAGCTATTACATACTATTAACTTCAAAAATGGAAGGATGTAGTCAGTTTTCTAATAACTGAAAATGAAGGGGAGTGACTGGGGAGGTAAGACTTCAGAGTGGAGTTGACATTTGAGCTGAGGTTGAACAAGGGGTAAATTTTGGACTTGTTGAGTGGAGAAGATATTGCACATGGAGTGACCTTAGCATGCACAGAAGTGCAGATCAGAAAGCTCAGTAAGCAGTAATTAGACTGTTGTGGGATCAGAGCATAGGGTGTTGGTGTATCTGCGTGGGCAGGGGACAGTTACAGGACACAAGGCTCGAAAGGCAAGCTGGGCTGAGGTCATGAACAGCATTCTGTGCCCAGGCATTTGAATACTTTTCTTTAGGCCACTGGGAGTATCTTTTGAGTACAGCAGTAAAGAAAGCTGAAATTGTCTTTCAGATAAATCACTCTAGTTACAATAGGAAAGATAGATTTCGAAGATAAGATAGTTGAGGTAGAGCCTCCTGCCCGGAAGCTATTAATTATAGTCTGAACCAGGACAGCAGAGGCCTGTTCAGGTCACATCTGATATCTGTTGTCTTAGCAGTATTCATTAAACATCTGCATTGTCTACCAGGTATTTTGTTAGGCATTGAGACTTTTTGTTTTTTTCTCTTAAAATATTTTTCATGGCCTTCTTCCCTATTCTCACTGGGACCGTCAAAGGCAAAGCTCTCAACCCTTCATGCCTGAATTACTAGCCACAGTCCCTGTGGACTCCAGGGTCTCTCTCTAGTCCTGTTTATTTTGTGCATCACTCACAAAATAATATTTACATGTGATCTTCATCATTTTACTTTTTTCCTTTGAAAGCTTAATTTTCTCCCATACCAATCAAGTTTTAATTCGTTTTCTGGGTATCAGTGCCTTCAGCCTGGCTCTTCCCTAAATAACCAAATTTTTCTTAAGACTTTCTACCATAAAAATGCTCTTATTAGTTGATTTTCTTAGAGCACACTCATTCTGCCCCCTTGCCTTTCTCCCCTGTGATCTTCTTGGTGTGAGTATTCTCTGTATTTTCTTACTCAAATTCTTCCCATCTTTCTAGTCTTAGCTCAAGTGTCATCTCCTCCCCTAAATTTCCTCTACATCTTCCTAGAAAGGATTATTCTCTTACACTGTTTTTCTATCCCCAAGGTGTATCTAGCCCTTAGTTGTGGCTTCCACCCTCATTGTTCCTGCGTGGTTACAGTATGAATGCAGGGGTGCCAGCTGTCCTAACCAAGTTCCACATAGGAAAAAGGAGTACAAAGGGCAAAGGCAGCAGCTCTTCCAGCTGAGTCAGCCCCATTTAAAGAGCTCTCCCAGAAGTCCTACCCAGTGACTGTCGCTAGACTGGCCTCTTTGGTCACCCCTAGGTGCAAGAGAACTCTTTTAGGGAGTCTTACTGAGAGTTTCAATGTTAAACAAGTCCAGAGGGCACTGTTCACACAGAAAACAATACATGAAAAAAATGGAGTGTTTTGTATTTTTATCTGGGTGATGATGACATGGTAAACATGCATGAAAGGTCATCAAGCTGTATATTTAAGATTAGTAAATGTCATACTTTTCTGAATTTGTTATACTTTTCAATTAAAAAAGTTAATGCCCCTCTTCCCCAGAGTTGTGGTGACCCTAGGCAGATTGCTTCTGGTATAATTAGGGTTATGTTATCAGAAGGACATAAGGAAGAGCGGATATTGGTCTGGGTATCTCAATATCCTTGTCACATGTGTAGGACTTTTTTCTGAAGGGTAGTGATGCTTTTGACATATAAGCCAAAGTTTTAATATATTTGTGTTTAATGTGATTTATTTATCATAGTGAAATATGAACTTAAATGTAACAATGTTCTATACACCATTTTAACCTCTGGTATAAAAAGTTATTAAAGATTTTCTTTTTGTTTGATATTTAGTAAATATTGTTAATAACTTGGGAGAAGGCAATGGCACCCAACTCCAGTACTTTTGCCTAGAAAATCCCATGGACGGAGGAGCCTGGTAGGCTGCCAGTCCATGGGGTCGCTAGAGTCGGACACGACTGAGTGACTTCACTTTCACTTTTCACTTTCATGCATTGGAGAAGGAAATGGCAACCCACTCCAGTGTTCTTGCCTGGAGAATCCCAGGGACGGGGAAGCCTGGTGGGCTGCCGTCTATGGGGTTGCACAGAGTCGGACACGACTGAAGCAACTTAGCAGCAGCAGCAGCAGTTAATAACTTGATGTTGAGACATTTCAGCAAAAATAAAAGCATTGGCTTTGAAAAATAAAATATTAATACTATATGTTAATTTTTACTTGCTGTAAGATATAAACAATAAGTGAAAACTCAGTGTATACTTTTTGACTGCTTTTATGTAGTAGAAGCAATATCGGTTTTATCAAGTCAGTACTACAAGGATTCAGAACACTTGCTACCATAAAATCAACATCTTTTCACTAGTTCAAACCTGATAAATAAAAAGTGAGTTCATTGCAGTTCAGTTCAGTTGCTCAGTCGTGTCTGACTCTTGGCAACCCCATGAATCACAGCACGCCAGGCCTCCCTGTCTATCACCAACTCCCGGAGTTCACCCAAACTCATGTTCATCGAGTCGGTGATGCCATCCAGCCATCTCATCCTCTGTCATCCCCTTCTCCTCCTGCCCCCAATCCCTCCCAGCATCAGAGTCTTTTCCAATGAGTCAGCTCTTTGCATGAGGTGGCCAAAGTACTGGAGTTTCAGCTTTAGCATCATTCCTTCCAAAGAACACCCAGGGCTGATCTCCTTTAGAATGGACTGGTTGGATCTCCTTGCAGTCCAAGGGACTCCCAAGAGTCTTCTCCAACAGCACAGTTCAAAACCATCAATTCTTCAGCGCTCAGCCTTCTTCACAGTCCAACTCTCACATCCATACATGACCACAGGAAAAACCATAGCCTTGACTAGACGGACCTTTCTTGGCAAAGTGATGTCTCTGCTTTTGAATATGCTATCTAGGTTGGTCATAACTTTCCTTCCAAGGAGCAAGCATCTTCCAACTTCATGGCTGCAGTCACCATCTGCAGTGATTTTGGAGCCCCCCAAAATAAAGTCTGACACTGTTTCCATTGTTTCCCCATCTATTTCCCATGAAGTGATGGGACCAGATGCTATGATCTTCGTTTTCTGAATATTGAGCTTTAAGCCAACTTTTTCACTCTCCTCTTTCACTTTCATCAAGAGGCTTTTTAGTTCCTCTTCACTTTCTGCCATAAGGGTGGTGTCATCTGCATATCTGAGGTTATTGATATTCCTCCTGGCAATATTGGTTCCAGCTTGTGCTTCCTCCAGCCCAGCGTTTCTCATGATGTACTCTGCATATAAGTGAAATAAGCAGGGTGACAATATACAGCCTTGACATACCCCTTTTCCTATTTGGAACCAGTCTGTTGTTCCATGTCCAGCTCTAACTGTTGCTTCCTGACCTGCATACAGATTTCTCAAGAGGCAGATCAGGTGGTCTGGTATTCCCATCTCTTTCAGAATTTTCCACAGTTTACTGTGATCCACACAGTCAAAGGCTTTGGCATAGTCAATAAAGCAGAAATAGATGTTTTTCTGGAACTCTCTTGCTTTTTCCATGATCCAGCGGATGTTGGCAATTTGGTCTCTGGTTCCTCTGCCTTTTCTAAAACCAGCTTGAACATCTGGAAGTTCACAGTTCACATATTGCTGAAGCCTGGCTTGGAGAATTTTGAGCATTACTTTACTAGAGTGTGAGAGAGGGCAATAAAATTAATAATAAGTTAAAATCCCGTCTGTATTTTTAAGTGGTTGCAAATATTTAAAATTTTGAAATTGTGTCTTTTATTGTATTTTAGAAAAAAATGGGAAAATAAGAAACCAAATCCACTTTGTTATGGTAAAACTTAGAAAATGGTTGACATATGACAAGTCTTGGCTTTTATATTAAGTTTCACATGTAATTTAAACTACATTGTAAGTAACAGGAATTAGGAAATGACAATGTTTACAAGCATTTATTTCTTGGTGTCTGTGGCTTGATGTTCACTTCTTTAAACATTAAAAATAGAGTTGATTTGCAGTGTGTTAGTTTCTGGTATACAGCAACGTGATTCAGTTATACACACAAACACACAGGTACGTGTGTATATATATATTCTTTTTCATTGTAGGTTATTATAAGATACTGAATATAGTTCCAGTGTTCACTTGTTTTTAAGCAAAGGCTGTTTTTTCCTTCCTTAGGTTCATCCTCAGCAACACCGGCTTCTATTTGAAGTGTTTGATGAAAATCGATTGGTAAGTCCTACCGTACAAACATAAACTGTGAAGCAAGGGTATACTTGAGTAACAAGCAAAAGTAGGCCAGGAATCTGTGAAGTGAGAGGTGCTTTCGAGGTGGTTATGGAAAGACTGGGCAAAGTGGTGAATAGAAATTTTTCCCCCCGCCTTTCCTGGTGCTCCTCTCTACTCTTCTATTCTCCCTGGCACCTCTCCTGATTATCAGTTCTCAGCAGATTTCATGGTCTTCCTCAAGGTCTCTCACGGCAGGGGATTCAGAAAAGTCAGCCTCTTGGCCTGACCTTCCTGCACACTTATGCTGGTACCCTGGTTGATAGTCCCAGGCTCAGGAGCCTTCCCCTCCACACTCCAGTGGAGGTCTTGAGGTTGCCTGTATCCAGTTATGACATCCCATCCTTTCCCTTATCCCCACTCTTCTACTGAATACAAAGGAAAACCTCTCTAACTGATGAAATTAAGTTCTCTAAAGAATTGCCGATGTTCAGAGAGACAAAAAGCAAATATAACCTGTTTTTATTTTTATAAAAGGATAGTTGTGATTCCTAATTTCCTAAAGACTGTCTTGAAGTCCTACCCTCTTCCTAATTTGTCTTGAAACTATTTCAAACCTTTTTAGCATTTTACATTTACATTTAAACCTGTAAGATTTGAATATGGAGGCATAAGAACAGTGTTATGTAGTCAAAGCTTATCAATTACTAAACAGAAGCACAACAAGAATTAAAACAGTTTTATTCATTTTGTAGCTAACATAGAAACTAGATTTTTTAAAGAATCTGTTTTTAGTGTTGGACTATATAACACTTGGTTTTATAGATGTGATAACTGTACTAGTAACAGAAGATATTGGAGAAGGGAATGGCGACCCACTACAGTATTCTTACCTGGAGAATTCCACGGACAGAGGAACCTGGCAGGTTATAGTCCATGGGGTCACAAAGAGTCAGACACAACTAAGCTACTAAGCTCAGCATAGCACAACTGAAGATATTTCAGATGAAATGATTAATTAGTATCATTATAGGCAAAGGTACTTTTTTGCAGCCAAGGGAGACTTCATCACTAACTTGGCAATCTAATTTTGTAAGGCTCAGTGACAGATGTTGATGATTTGCTTATCATTTGGTTAGTCACAGAGCTTTTTATTTTCTGTTTGTATTTTTGCCTTTTTAAAAATAAAATGGAGAATGTTTTCACTTTTTCCTTCTGTTGCTACAGATCTGTTTTCCTTCTTGATGGGACCAGGTGAAATTTAGTATTGGTGTTTTGTAATCATGAAATAAACATACAAAAATATGTATACTATAATATTTATCTTAAATGATAAGACAAATATCTATATGCTTATTATTCAACTTAAGAACTTGAACATTACCAAAACCTTCAAAACATCCTTTAACCCTTCCAATAACATCTCCTTTTTCTCTCCCACAAGTAGTAACCACTGTCCTGAATGTTGTGCTTATCATTTCTTTGCTATTTAACAACTTTTATCATGTATATATGTATCCCTAAAAAACATAGTGGTTTCCGTTTTCATATTTTTGGATTTACTAAAATAGTAGCAGTGTGAATAATTCTTTCCTCTGTGACATGCTTTTGGCTTAATGATATATTTGTGAGGTCAATCCATAGGAACATATTTCACAAGTGCATAGTTTTCCCTTCATCTGCAAATGCTGTAATACCACAATTTATGTATTTATCCTGCTTAATAGATATGAGTGTTGTTTCCAGGTTTGTGCTATTACCAATTGATAAACATTCTTGTTGTGTTTCCTGATACACATGTATGATTGTATCTCTAAGATTAATATTTTGGGCTTGAATTGCTGGTCATGGTATTACTGTGTTATTTTTCCTGTTGTTCGTGATACCAGTGTGACTTTCTCCCTGATTCTTGGGCACATCATTAGTGAACTTTTTTATTTGAATTATTTGCATATTGTACACAAGGAGGGATAGCTCATGCTGATGCTTTCCACCTGCTTATAGTTATCTAGTCTTTTTGCCAGTAATCTTAGTATGGTGTGACTCTTCATTGCCAAAACTAATATTTGTCATGCTCTGATTAGTGCATTAACACTCCTTGAGCATTTACCGTGTATAGTGTATATACAGGGTATCATGATTTGTCAAAAGAAAAAAGCATTGCTTATGATATTAACAATGGAATATTTCTAAAAGCAAAAAGAAAATAATGCATTGAGCAGCATATTCTAGATCCCTATACCAAAGAGTCAGAATTCTTTGTAGTCCAACTTGTGTTTTGGTATATTAGCTTATAGCTCTATACAAATTATTTAATCCTTCTGAAGATATTTTATGAAAATAAAATGAGACAGTAGCTATCAAAGCACTTGAAAATTTTTCATCATTAATATAATGTGTGATTTAGAGTTCATGGACTTGTGCATTTACGGCTGTCTGATATCACATTTTGTGTGTTAATTATAGTATGCATTTTTGGCATACATTGTGTTCAGTACTCTGTTATGCATTAGAAATATAGTTTTTCTTAAGAAGCTCACTTTACTAGCAAAAGGGAATAAGAAATAATTAAGAGTGGTGCATGTCATTGTAATGCTCTGATTTGTTGCTGGTCCCAGCAGGTAATTGAAGTGTACAGATTACCTGAGATGTCACAGAAGCTATAGCCATTGATGGAATAACAAGCTGGATTGTGTAGCAGTAAATTGACCTGTGCACTGTAAATGCCATTTTACCTTCTCCTGTAGCATTCACAACTAAGTTAGAGACACATCCTTTTCCTAGCAAGGTTCTCTTTGGAATGTATGGCAAAGAGCAAATATACTTTAAGGAGAAAGAATTTCTAGTATTCTGGAAAATGTTTGCAATATAAGTGATATTTTTTCAGCCAGTTTTAAGAACCTGGGGATTATAAACTATCATAGTTGGGTAATGGTGTTGTTAAGGGTGATGGGATGTTTGGGACTGATGTGCCTTTAAATGAATTCTACATATACCAATGCAAAAGTTAGTGCTTCTGTGTCACTCATTTCAGTTCAGTCGCTCAGTTGTGTCCGACTCTTTGTGACCCCATGGACTGCAGCACACCAGACTTCCCTGTCTATCACCAACTCCCAGAGCTTTCTCAAACTCATGCCTATCAAGTTGGAGATGCCATCCAGCCATCTCATCCTCTATCATTCTCTTCTCCTGCCTTCAATCTTTCCCAGCATCAGGGTCTTTTCCAATGAGTCAGTTCTTCACATCAGGTGTCCAAAGTATTGGAGTTTCAGCTTCAGCATCAGTCCTTCCAGTGAATATTCAGGACTGATCTCCTTTAGGATGGACTGGATGGATCTTCTTGCAGTCCAAGGGACTCTCAAGAATCTTCTCCAGCAACACAATTCAAAAGCATCAATGCTTCAGTGCTCAGCTTTCTTTATAGTCCAACTCTCACATCCATACACGACTGCTGGAAAAACCATAGCTTTGACTTTGTGGACCTTTGTTGGCAAAGTAATATCTCTGCTTTTTAATATGCTGTCTAGGTTGGTCATAACTTTTCTTCTTCAAGGAGCAAGTTTCTTTTAATTTCATGGCTGCAATCACCATCTGCAGTGATTTTGGAGCCCAAGAAAATAAAGTCTCTCACTGTTTGCATTGTTTCCCCATCTATTTGCCATGAAGTGCCATGATTTTGATTTTTGAATGTTGAATTTCACTCTCCTCTTTTAGTTTCATTAAGAGGCTCTTCAGTTCCTCTTCACTTTCTGCCATAAGAGTGGTGTTATCTGTATATCTGATGTTATTGATATTTCTCCTTGCAGTCTTGATTCCAGCTTGTGCTTCATCCAGCCCAGCATTTCTCATGATGTACTCTGCATATAAGTTAAATAAGCAGGGTGACAGTATACAGCCTTGACGTACTCCTTTCCCAATTTGGAACCAGTCCATTGTTCCATGTCCGGTTCTAACTTGCTTCTTGACCTGCATACAGGTTTCTCAGGAGGCAGGTAAGGTGGTCTTATATTCCAGTCTCTTTAAGAATTTTCCACAGTTTGTTGTGATCCACACAGTAAAAGGCTTTCATGTAGTAAATGAAGCAGAAGTAGATGTTTTTCTGGAATTCTCTTGCTTTTTCTGTGATCCAATCTCTGGTTCCTCTGCCTTTTCCAAATTCAGCTTGAATATCTGGAAGTTCTCGGTTCACATACTATTGAAGCCTAGCTTGGAGAATTTTGAGCATTTCTTTGCTAGTGTGTGAGATGAGTGCAATTGTGTGGTAGTTGCATTGCCTTTCTTTGGGATTGGAATGAAAACTGACATTTACCAGTCCTGTGGCCACTGCTGAATTTTCCAAAATTGCTGGCATATTGAGTGCAGCACTTTCACAGCATCATCTTTTAGAATTTGAAATAGCTCAACTAGAATTCCATCACCTCCACTAGCTTTGTAGTGATGCTTCCTAAGGCCCATTGACTTCACCTGTCTGGCTCTAGGTGAGTGATCACACCATCATGGTTATCTGGGTCATTAAGATCTTTTTGTATAGTTCTTCCATGTATTCTTGCCACCTTTTCTGCTTGCCATCTTCTGCTTCTGTTAGATCCATACCATTTCTGTCCTTCATTGTGCCCATCTTTGCATGAAAAGTTCCCTTGGTATCTCTAATTTTCTTGAAGAGATCTCTAGTCTTTCCCATTCTATTGTTTTCCTCTATTTCTTTGCATTGATCACTGATGAAAGTTTTCTTATCTCTCCTTGCTATTCTTTGGAACTCTGCATTCAGATCGGTATATCTTCCTTTTCTTCTTTGCCTTTCACTTCTCTTCTTTTCTCAGCTATTTGACTTCTCCTCAGACAACCATTTTGCCTTTTTGCATTTGTTTTTCTAGGGGATGGTCTTGATCACTGCCTCCTATATAGTGTCATGAACCTCTGTCCATAGTTCTTCAGGCACTCTGTCTATGAGATCTAATCCCTTGAATCTATTTGCCACTTCCACTGTATAATCGTAAGGAATTTGATCTAGGTCATCCCTGAATGGTCTAGTGGTTTTCCCTACTGTCTTCAGTTTAAGTCCGAATTTTGCAATAAGGAGTTCATGATCTGAGCCCCAGTCAGCTCCCAGTCTTGTTTTTGCTCACGGTATAGAGCTTCTCCATCTTCGGCTACTACCCAAAGTGACACATGTGTGTCACTACCCAAGAGCTATGTCTGCACACATCCAGCCTCTGAAGCCTTAGGAGACTCCTATATTTCATATTCTAGGTGGACATGCTGTGCATCTCAAGTTTAGTGGTTGTGTTAGTCAAGGTTATCCAGAGAAACAAAACCAATAGGGTACACATACATGCACACGGAGAATAAGAGAGGGAGAGATAATGAGGTGGGGGGGGGATTGATTTATTTTAAGGCATTGGCGTGTCTGAAATCCGTGAGGTGGTACTGGGAGGTTGCAGATTCAAGTAGGAGTAAGGCATCTGAAATCTGTACGGCTGGGCCGCAAACTGGAAACTCAGGCAGGGTTTCTTGTTACAGTCTTAAGGCAGAATTCTTGCTTCCAGAAATCTGTCTTTTTTCTTAAGTTCTTTAACTGATTGAGGTCCACTACCACCCACTCCAATATTCTTGCCTGGAGAATCCTGTGGACAGTGGAGCCTGGCAGACTACAGTCCATGAGGTTGCAAAGAGTTGGACATGACCGAAGTGACTTAGCATGAACGCACAACTTATGGAGGGCATTTTGCTGTATTTAATGTCTACTGATTTAAATGTCAATCACATCTAAATAATAGCTCCATAGCAACACTTGGATGGGTGTTTGACTCAAAACTTAGCCAAGTCAACATGCGCAATTAAGCCTCACAGGGGACATCGACCTTCAGAGTTCTAGTCAATGATTAGTATAATCCTGAGCCTGTCCATAGGGGTATATAACCACATTTATTTTCTGTGTAGATAATCGAAAACTAAATATCTCAGAATGTGGGGTCCTGAGCTTCTGTCTAATCCTAAAATATGATCTGTTTCATTCTAGAATATAAAATGCTCTATGATTTGCATAGATTCCTCCCAAGTGAGGTCTGGTATCACTCTCCAACTCTTCTCCCCTTGAGGTTAGGGTTGATACTCCTCTCTTGGCATCTCTTTGGCCAGGAGGCTACATCTTATCCTAGGTTCTCTAGGTTGCACACTGCTCTATTAGTGGTACAGATCCTGTGCAATCCTAGACCAGAGCCAGGAATGCAAACTGTTTAACCTTTCTAGAATTGAAACACAGCCTAGAGTACAAGGAATTGCATTTGATTATCTTACTTTTCCTTGGCTGAAGCCCTCTTTGCAGATGTTTCAAGTATTTTGCCTTCTTGTCCAGCTGCAGTGTTTTGATATTTCTTTAGAAGTAGTAGCTAGGTCCATCCACCATCCCTCCAGCCTCATCTCTTTGGTGCTTACATCGTTCCAGCGCGATCTCAGGAGGATCAGAAGATATGCTTAGTTGTGATCCTGGAAGCTTAAAATGTAGTTAGGGGACATGAAGCTGATATTTAGAATGAAGCTTACTGTAGCTTTACTATAAGAGAAAGAGAAAATGCTTATTCAATTAATTGTTTCATATTAACACCCAAAAGAGATTTGCTGATTAACTGGAATTTTTAGACTACAGGCATGAGTGGTTGATCTCATAGGTTAGCTTATTAGAAATAATCCATTTATTGAGTCATCCCTAACTTAATTTGAGAAGGAAAGCTGAAGTTTTTTGAAGGTATAGTGAAAAGATTAGGACTCTTCCTTATATAAAGAAAAAAAGATTATAAGGGAATATGTACTGAAGTCTATAAAATCATAATGTAGATTATACCAAACCAAAACAACATAACAATTTTATTACTAAGTTTACAACTGTACACATTCTAAAACATAGTAGTATCTCATTCTAGTCAGAAATAGAATCTAGTAAATTCCATATTTCTGTTTTGTCCTGTCTTAATTGATTAAAAACACTGTTTAGAAAATTATGATTGAGAACAGATCTATCCTAAGTTTTCTTTTTTAAACAAAGTGCAAGTATATGTTTTACATATTTGCTTTTACTTAGGAAAAAAAAACTTACTTAGAAAAGTACAACTTGGGTGTAGTACTATGTGGTGTAAACAACTGAACTATTTTACTTTTTACTTTCCTATGAATGAGCCAGTATATATTTATTACTGGAGTTCCAGCTGTAAAATTCAGGTAAGAAGTTTAAATATACCCTAGAGTATTATTTAAAAATAAATGTGTTTCTTTCAGATAGAATACCAACCTTGGTCTATGACTTTTAGGGGAGAAATTAAAATATTAAACTTTTATTACCTAGTAAACTGAAAATAAAGTAAAGGTTAAATAAATACAAAGCAGAAAAATAAATATATATATACAAAATCACAACGTCTAAAAGGACAAACAGTATATTGTTCTCTCCTGCGGGAGCTTTATCAGCAGTGGTAAGTAATTCCATCTTTAGGTCAGTGCTAGTACTCAAAAATGTAAACAAGTATGTACTTTGTCTATATAAAGAAATATGCCATACGGTTTATGCTTCTTTATAGATATCAAACAACTAAATGAATTGTTTCAATGCACCAGTAGGGGCCAGCAAAGAGCTCTTAGAGTTTTTCAGAATAGAGTTGGCAATGAGATATGTTTATTTGATGTGTTAAATCCTTTTTAGACTTCTTTACTTACCACAACACTCTCTTAAGTGAATGAATTGCATAGACAGTGGAATAAAATATCTTGTGTGCTCAAACTATATTGGGGTATAGTTTTTCTGTCTAATCTGCATATATTTTTAATGGAATGTTTGCTTAGGCTATTTCTTGGCAGAATTTTAATAGTCAAAATATAAATGGAATCATTTAAAGACTGTACTGCTTGGCTGGAAAGGCCTTAAAATTACAGGGGAAAATGCTTGGTGACAGCTTCTCACAAACGTTTTTTTCTCAGACGTATGCTCAATTTTTGCAATAGTATTACTAGGCAAATTTTGTATTTCGATCCTTCAGCTTTCACTTTTTATAAGTACGTAGTGTTTTGGAAACTAAGATATTTATGTTTGGTTTAATGCTAAACTTTTAATTCACCCCCAAAGTTTTGGTATTTCCAAATATATACAAACATTTGAACTTTCTCCTTTTAAAAATATTAACAGTCTATATTCCTTTCTACATTTACTAAGTTGACTGGATTCCTAGTATGGCCACTATTTGGAAATGCAATCCTTGATTTGATACTCAATTACATGGAGTTTCATTCCTACCAACTTCCTGTAATCCTATCCCTATGGGTAAAAATATTAGTGGTCAAACTCTGCTGGAGAAAGTATAGGCACCGTGATTCACAGAGTTAAATGTTCATTTAGTAGAGCTGGAGTGAAAAAAATACTGTTTCAACTTGAAATGCTAGAAGATTGTTGTTCTTGTGTTACTCATTCATGCAAATTGGAGAAGGTATAATTGAAACAAGGTTGGCAGTGTTTGAGGCAGTGTGCTGCAGCTGAGCTCAGCTTAAAGGTCGCTGGAAATCAAGTGCTTTGTAAGTGAAGGCATTTTGACTACAAGCGATTCAAGACATTTTGGAAACGTCAGTCTCAGTAATGGGCCGTCTTTTTCTTTCTATGCTATCTGGTCTTTAAGGTTTTACTTAGGATAAAAACTACTACTTCTGAGCTCTTTCAGGCACCACAAATGATTTTTTCTTTTGCTGCAGTGCAGCTGCTTCTAGCCTGTCTACCGACAGAGATCTTTGTTATGACTCTCAGCCCTTAACATGTTTGGAAATGAGAACAAATGGCACAAAGCTTACGATTGCACTTTGCAGCCAGAAGAAGCAATACTTATCCTTTGTCAGAAACCTCCGGAGATGATTTGGATAGCAGCATTCACATGTGCTTCACGAGACCAACACGGATTTCAACGGCGAACGTGGTTCAAATGAAGCTGACTCCAAAACAGACTGCACTAGCTCCGTTAATAAAGGAAAACCTTAAGTCTCGGGAAAGATCATCTTTTCCTTCACCTGAAAATGTTCATAAAAAGAGCAGCTGTCTGCAGATATCATTACAACCAACAAGGTACAGTGGATGTCTTCAGTCTGGCAATGTCTTAGCTGATGGTGATGATGCTTCGTTTACTTGTGTCTTAAAGGATGGCAGTGCTGTGGTTGATAATGAACTGAATGCCATGGATGATGGTAACCTCTTAAGCAGTCCTGCCATTTGCAGTGGTAGTCTTAGTAACTTTGCAGCCAGTGAAAATGGGTCTTACAGCAGCAATGGTAGTGATTATGGGTCCTGCACAAGTATCACCAGTGGAGGTTCATACACCAACAGTAACATCAGTGACAGCAGTGGTTATACTTTTCCACCAACTGATGATACCTTTTTTGGTGGAAATTTATCTCCTGACAGCGCCTCCAATAGAAGTGTGCCAAACAGGAATACTACTCCATGTGAAATTTTTTCAAGAAGTACAAGTACAGTTCCCTTTGTCCAGGATGACTTGGATCATGGACTAGAGATTATGAAATTGCCAGTGAGCAGGAACTCGAAAATTCCACTAAAACGTTGTTCATCCTTAGTCATTTTTCCTAGGAGTCCTTCAAATACCCCACCAACTTCTCCAACAAGTACAGGTACTCTTTCAAGCAAAGGATCCTATCAGACCTCACACCAGTTTATTATTTCTCCTAGTGAAATTGCCCACAATGAAGATGGCACTAGTGCTAAGGGATTTCTTTCAACAGCTGTCAATGGACTTCGGTTATCCAAGACAGTCTGTACTCCCGGAGAAGTAAGAGACATACGGCCTCTTCACAGGAAGGGCTCGTTACAAAAGAAAATCATTATTGCAAATAATAGTCCAAATCAGACTGTCTGTGAAAAGCCATCTGAAGGATATTCTTGTGTTTCACTGCATTTTACCCAACAGAAAGCAACTGCATTAGATTGTGAAGCAGCAAATGGTGATTGTAAACCAGAGATGTCAGAAACTGAGCTTAATTCTGATCCAGAGTTTATTAAGCTTATGCATAGGACATCTGCATGTTTACCATCCTCCCAAAATGTAGATTATCAAATAAATATCAATGGACAGTTGGAAAGACCAAATTTACAGATAAACAAAAACCATGCTCTTTTACAGAGAAGTATTTCATTGGGGGGAACTTATCCAAATGTTTCCTGTTTATCTAGCATTAAGCACAATTGTTCTAAGGGGGGACCATCTCAATTACTCATAAAGTTTGCATCTGGAAATGAAGGTAAAGTTGATAATTTAACCAGAGACAGCAACAGAGATTTCACAAAAGAACTACCTAATTCTTTAAAGCATTCTTGTAAGGTAAGTTTCCTTTGATTTTGGAAAATGTTAATTTATACTAGAATAGCTCTGTGAAATATTTGGTAAAATTTATTATAACTTGGCTGCTTTATATATTTTTTTGGTCCTTAGCTAGCAAGTACTTTGTAGTCATGAACTTGATATTTGTGAATCTAAAAAATGCCTAATAGTTTTTCACTCTATTTATTATTTTATCAGCATACAAAATATGCATTAAAAAAAAAACCTTTCCAAAGTGATTTAAGCCATAAAACATTCTGTAGCATAAGAACAGGCTTTAACTAATAATTTGTTTTATAATATTTTGCCTTAGTATATTTTCCCCTTGAGTGGCATGGTGTTTTAAAGTCTAACTCCGTATTTCATTCTTATTTTCAAAAATGCTCATTTAGTATTTATTTTAAAGCATTATAAATGCTTTAAGCATTAAGCATTTTGAAAAAAAGCCCTTTTAAGCCCTCTTTAAGCTTTATGAAAAAAGTAAAATATCGAAAGCCACTTAAAGTATTAAACAGTGAAAAGTCTACTTAAATGTGAAACTTTTCTTATAAGTGAACATAGGGAAAATATTTCTTTGAAATACATATATTTATTTGATCATTGATAAAAACTATTATACTGAATGTTTAAAGCAGAGGAAAAATAAATGGTATTTGCATTTGTATATACCCTTAACCACAGGAATTTTGTTCCACCCTGTTTTTCTTTAGCTACCAGTTAAGAATGCCTTCTAAAATGTAACTCATTCCTTCAATAATATTGAACTCTAAATTTTATATTTTTATGGTTTCAATTGCTAGGCATTTCCTAGTTATCTTATTAATTTGTTATTTGGGTAATTTTGCTTTATTATAGTAGTAATTTAACTCCAGTGAATCTTAACCAAAACAATTTTTTGTGTAATTTGGCCATTCCAAAGTATTTTAAGTGTTTTGAACTTGAATAGATTTTTTAAATTTCTGTGTTTGGAAGATCTTGCCAGATTTTAGGAAATTTTTAAAAAAGTATTTCTGACTAAACCAATTCTAGATGACAGTACATAATAGTTTGAGGCAAAGAAACTTATCTGCTTATCTGTGTTTATATAACACTTACTATCAAAATTAAAGTGTTTTTTAAAATTTCTGGGCAAATAAAATATTAAATATTTGCTAGTTTGTTTTCTCTCTTTTGAAATCTGATGAATATAATAATTCTTATTACCAATGCCCAGATGTTAATATAAGCAACTACTTTACTGAGGATGAATAAAAATCACATTTCATATTCCAATGTATGTTTTAGAATTATTAATTCCGTTTGCAAAACTTTTAAAACACTAACTGTTAAGAGATTATAATCCATTCAATTATTTTGTCTCCTAAAAAAAGCAATTAAGTGATACTGTGAAAAAACGTATTAGTAGTTTGCTAATTGAATTACATGTACTTTGCAAATGTATTTTACGTTTAATGAAATAATTAACCTGAAACAAATAATTGACCTAGAAATATTTATAAAAATATTCTTTAAAGAATTGATTTTGTGGTAATATTATAGTTTGTTGTTGTTGATACTTTTGAAAAAATTGTCTTTTTAATGTTTTTAAATTAAATTTGACTGCCTTTTGTGTGGCTAAAAGATATACTTTCACTGGTTTTTCTTTAAAATTGGGTAAGCTAACTTAAACATATTTTGTGACAGCTGAATGCCTAGCTTTCTGCAGAATCTATTTTTTGCTAGATTATTCAGTTATAAAATAGTTGAAGTGTGTCGTTTGCTGGAAAGCTCTAAGTTGTTTTTCCTCTTAATGTTTATTAAACAACTTTTTATATAAGAATTGTAAACAACATAGGACCATTAAACAACACGTGCTAGATCTAAATTGATCTAATTGATTAATGGTAAATTAAGGGCTTGTTTTAAGAGGAAAATAGTAATGTTGTTTTTTCTAAACATAGCAGTGACAACAATAATGGGGTTTTAGAAATAATCCTGTGTTTATCAATAATTATATATTAATCTAATTATAGTGGTATATTGTAACTCACTTATAAATAAACAGCTCCCAAAATATTTCCCATGACTCCAGTTAGTCTGGGTTAGTATTCTGATATGCTGAGTCTGGATTCACATTTAACAAGTTGATATTAGAGTAGCATTTAGTAATGTCAGCTATCTGTACCCAGCAGCCGTGAAATTAAATCACTGCTTTGGTCAGGGACCCTGGTTTTTAAAACATGAAGAGGTCTACAGATTCTTTTCTTCTGTGTTTAGCGTCCAGTCTCTAGCAGAATAGTATCCAGTTTCTAACTCTATAATCAACAGCTCATTAATGGCTAATTATTTAAATCTAGTGAGAACTTTTATATGTATCTGCAACTTGGGTCTGTGTGTTGTTTACAATTTAGAATGAAGAAGAGACTTTGTAATCTGCATGATCATGTTTATCTCACTTATTTGCCTTCAAAGGATGTACCAATAACTGGCATATATTTATGGTATATACTTTTTGAGAGACAATATTACTTTTGTAAAGGCTTTATAATCTAGAAGTAGGCATTTGACATTTTAACATTGTGTGTCTTATCAGCTTGATCAAGAGAGAGATTAAGTAGGTGAGATGGTTTTTATTCAGTTACAAAAATTACCATTAGGTTTCTAAAATCTGTATAATTGTTAGTTTACTCTGTTATTGTTTCACTTTTCCCTATCTATGTTTTTAAAATTTCCTGTGTTGTTAGGATGCTCAGAAATGTCATTGCCCTGTTATTTTAAATACTTTAGCATTTGCCCCAGCTTGTTAATGTCTTCCATTCTTCATGTATATGCATATTTTTTTCAGAAAGTTTGGCTTTACATTTTTCTTTTTATTGTAAAGGTTTTTGTTTATTTTCTGTTATTTAATCTCAGATAGGTAAATTGCTTAAGCCTGGTATGGTAGAACTTTAAAAAACTGTCTCAATTATTTCAAAGCCTTTAAAACTAATCTCAAGATTGTACGTTTCAATAATATATTTAGTTGTTCTTCCCAAAATAACTGTTTTAAATATACACTGTTTTCAGTGTTCCATTATTTTCTGTCCTCATTTTATTAACTTTAGCAGAATATTTAGAGACATTTGGTTAAATTTATTTTGAACACTTAATCTTTCCTATAAAAATCAATATAGTTTATAAATATTGACTCTAAAACTGTGATGCAACAATGTTAATGACCAGTTTTAGAAACTTGGAGAGAAGTATGTGCTTGTACATGTGCATTTCTTAGAACTGAAGAACTAAAATACTAATTTCAGGGTGGTTCAGGGAGCTAAATTGTTTTCTTCAGAAATATTTTATATTTCTCTGGAGATGTTTCTTTAATTCATTCATCTAGCACATGTGTGAGTGCCTCCTGTTTGCCAGGCACGGACTCAAGCTCTGGGAATAAAAGATAATAAAGCACAGTGTCTTCCTGGGGGAAATCCCATTCTCCTTAGAGACATATTGGTAGACAAGAAAATTCTCAGACTAAAATGTGATGTGCTCAATAGAGCTGCATATGAGAAAGTGAGAAAGATGCAACAATATTTGTCTGAAGGAGAGGACCCGGTTGGTAGTCAAGGCTTCACAGGGGAGGTGACATTTGAGTTGAATCTTAATGGGTGAGCTGGAGTTCCCCAGGCAGAGAATCAAGGAGGATATTTAGGGCAGGGATTCTCAATCTCAGCACTTTTTTGTTGCGGAGGGCTGTCCTTTGTCTTGTAGGATGTAAGCAGCATCCCTGGTGTCCATTTACTCAGTGCCAGTGGCATCATCTGCCTCAGTTGTCACAATCAAAAAATGTCTCCGGACATGGCCAAATGCCCCCCAGGGGCAAACCTGACTGCTCTTGGGACACATTGCTGTAGGCAGAAGCAGCCACACGTACAAGGCTGGAGATGTGAAAGAACCACGCTGTAAGTAGTTCAGTGTGACTGGAGTACACAGAGTCAGGGGTTGTGGTAGATGATAACACTGGAAGTGGTGGGAGTTCCATTGCGTGGAACACCTCATGCTGAAGGAAAGCAGCGTGTCTCCTGCCGACAGACAGTAGTTAGGCGACGGAAAAGTTGTTATTGAGAGTGTAGTGTGCCTACTTCTGTGTTTTTAGATGATAATTTTTTTTTATGACACCATGGATTATAAGTGAATTAAACTTTTCTTAACTTGGCCAACTAGGTGAATGGTGACATCATGAACTAAGATAGGGAATTCAGGAGAAGGGGCCAGATTGGGAGGGCAAAGAAGAAACCATGAATCATTAAGTTTTTGTCCTGAGAAGTTACCCTGGTAGTACTGCTGTCAAGTAGGGTAGTTGGAGATACGGGCTCTGGCTCAGGAGAGGAGTGAGAGCTGGAAATGTAGCTTGGGAGTTAAGCATCTAGTCAGATTTCCGTAAGGATGGACTGGAAAAAGCATGAAAGTGAGATGGGAGGAGTGATAAATCAGAGTTCTGGGGACTACTAACTTGGGAGAAGCAATGGAGGAGGAGATAAAAAGGAGACCAAGAGTCACCAGAGGGGCAGAGAGGCCAAAAGAGCTTAGAGGCCTGAGGGCCAAGAGAGTGGAAAATTCAAGGCGGGCAGCATACAATGCCATGGAATTTATGTATCCATTGAATGTAGGAGGTCTTCATAACTTCAGTAGGAGTAGGCTCAGGAGAACAGTGTGAAAGCCTGGATGAAAAAAGAATGAAACAGGTAAGGAAGCAAAACAGGTATAGCTTGTTTGCTCAGTGTCACAAAAATAGTCATGAGTTAGTGTAGGCAAGTTTTATATTTAATGGCTACAATATAGAGGACAAGCATGGTGTTAGGCAGATATAATTGCATAAGACAAATTGTTACAAGAATATTGCAGCCTGTTCTCTAGGAGAAAAAAAGTTCTGTTAGCTCCCTATTATTTCACCTTAGAACAATAGAATAAGTGAGCACAGGCAGAGAAAACTGAAGTGGAGAGTCAGCAATATGAAATGAAGGGAAAAAATTAGGAGTGAAAATGTGAGATGGCCTATGAGTAGGCATAACTCTAGGTGAGCAGGATTATTCAAATTTTCTCCTGCCCCTCCCTACCACCAAAAATAAGACAAAACAAAAATAGAGCTAGGTAGAAAACAAGTCAGGGTTTAAGGCTGCTTCCTAGACACTGCTTGGAGAAGAGGCCCTCTGTCTTGCTGTCACCTGCTTCTTCCAGGATATGGAGCCCACAGCAGCTACCTGTTGTGAGGCCTGGCCCTTCTAGATCCTCTCTCCCCTTACAGGGAACAGGATAGATGAGAAGAAGCTAGGATCAGAGCCTTTGTGGGCAGAAGGGTCTTGGCAGAGTCCCTGGGTGTGGCCTGCCAATGTGTTGAGATCAGGAAGATGGTTAGCAGAACAAATGAGTTCTGAGAAGGGGATCCAATGATCTTGTCAGCATATCCACAAAATACCTGAAATCTTGCTCAGGTGTGTGGTTGGGTATTCTTTGTTGGCCAAATGTGAGACTGGAAGGCTATGCTCAGGTAAAGACCCAATACTGAGAGATATAAGAAAGCCTTTCAAAACAAGAGGTAAACGCATCTGTGCTTGTTCAGTGAGATATTGGGAGGAAGCTCTCAACATAGCAGCAGTTGTTGGAAAGTAATTTTACTTTCACTGAAACTTAAAAAACCTGTATAATATAATTAGAGCAGAACTGAGAACTTCTGAGAGAAGAAGAAAATTCTGAGAACTTGGAAGGGCAAGGAACTAGCATGTTTATGTACCTTGTAACCCAATTCATGGATGGGTCATAATAAAGAACACCTTGACCAAGAGATCCCATGATGTTTCTAGTGAGGTTCTGGAATATCTGGGGGTGGGGGGAGGATCATAATTTCTCTTGATTTAGATGTATTACATCTAAGATAAAACTGTAACATTGTAAAAAATTTTGTGATTTACTATAATAGAAAAAATATTACCAATCAAAAAGAAGTTTGTATCAAAGATATTGGTATTACAAGGGACAGTGGCTTTAAATGCAGTTGTTCATTAAATACAGAAACATTCTTAACTGAATTTTTATCTTTTGTCCTTCTTACCAGAGCTGAAGATAGCATTTTATGATATAGCTAAAATAATATCTAGGACTGCTTCCTTTTTTCTCTCTTTTCTCTCAAATGTTTGTTGGTAAGCTGCCTTCTGAGCTACTGATCTGATCTGAAGCTGCCTTCTAATGCTTTAAGGATTACAATTAGAGAATAGTTCATTAAGTCATCATTTGGACTACCAATTTTCCAATTTTCATGTGTGTGTACCTCTCCTAGAAATCTTGTTAAAAGGCAGATTATGGTATAGTAGGTCTGGGTGGGGCCTGAGAGTTCTGTATTTCTAACATGCTTCCCAGGTCATACCAATGCTGCTAAAATTCCTTAATCACACTTTGAGAAGCAAGACTTAAGACCATTAAAAAAAAAATAAGGACAATAATACAGTTCATAGTTGAAATATCCAGCGAGTCTGTCTTCCACTTTTGCATAAAGAAGAACTGTATGTATACCATGGTCAGGGCTAAGCTAATTTGCAGGGGATTTTAAATCCACTTGGACATTTACACTAGTTATTGGTTGAGACCACGTAATACAGAAGGGATTGTTTGGACCAAAAGCCATTCAAGAGCTCAGTTTAGGGTACTACTGAGAATGTTTGAATCTTACATTGGCTTATGTAATGAAATGAAACGCCATCTATAATCAGTGCTTACTATGAGCTATCCTTTTGATAGATCTATAAGGAGAAAGTGAAAAAAATCCTTTATGTGTAATTTTGTGATGCTACTTAAAAGTATATATTCCTTCTTAAGCATAAATTGATATATGAAAATGTTAGGAACTGATCTTCCATTGGAGCAAGTGAAGAAATCTTACTGGTAGCTGAGTTTATATGGTCTTCATGGCCTGAATTCAGGAAGCCTGTGCGTGTGTGTGTTTAGTCACTAAGTCATGTCTGACTGTTTGCGACTCCATGGACTGTAGCCTGCCAGGCTCCTCTGTCCATGGGATTTCACAAGCAAGAATACTGGAGTGGGTTGCCATTTCCTTCTCCATCAGGGAGTATAAAAGACATTAAACATTTCAAATAAGCAATGAGAAAAAGGGAGCATAGCAAGAAAAAAGTTGAAGGTGGGGAGATAGGCAGGCAAGGAGGCAGGCAAATATAAATTTTCTAGAATTGATTGAATCTAGAGAAGGGGTTAGCAAATGAATAATCTTTTCTGGGCTCTCATTTACTAGAATATTATTCCCTAAATCAGAGACTGCTAGATACTTAGTACCTAGAACAGTGCATAGCTCAAAATAGACACTATTAAGTATTCATTAAATTAATCTCTGAAGCCAAGGGACCCTTTGTAATGGGGTAGAGATGACTGTAGAATCTGGTAGGTGACTAGAATCTGAGGGTGACCAGACAACCTCGCACAAACAGATAACCAAACTGGGATATCTGAGGGATGACTATAATGATGAGTGGGAGCTTCTTGATGCTTCATCCTCTGTTTGAAAGAGTGGCACTCTTAAATGAATACCTTGTCCCTGGGGTGGATGCCAATGGAATATTATGATCGTGACTCAAGGATTCATTTCCACAGTGGAGTCTGATTCATAGCCTACATATTCCACTAACTGGTGCTGTAGAACTATGTGTCTGGGTAGAGGCTCAGATCAAATTTTCTAAAAAAGAAGATGGAATGGATCAGAAGTTTTAAGAATATTTAAACACAGGCCATTTGACTAGCTTTAAGTTCATCATTGTTTAATAAAATGACTTCATTTCAGACTTGATGTAACAGCCGATTTCTCACCATTTTTCTTGGGGTTTTAAGTAACTGTTTTAGCTAAGAATGACCTTTACCTTTTGTACCAAACCTGAAAGACTGAACCCTCTTAAGGAGTTTCAGAGCTTAATGGAAACTCAAGTCATCTTCTAAGCAGATGAGCTTAACAAGTATTTATCAGAAATAGAATATGTGCCTACTGTGAGTGGCAAATATTATTCCTGGCTTTGAAGAGTTTGTACTTTAGACGAGAAGACAGCATTATCTGTTTAAATAAAGAACCAGAAAACAACATAATAATATAATAATGTTCATATGCCTACTTCAGGCAGGTGAACACCTAAACTCTGAGTTATGTGATTGTCTATATAATTTTTAATTAATTCAAATTTTTATCAAGATGACACAGGTGCTTGTTTTAAAAATCAGGTGTTTTCTCATTGAAGATTTCCTTTCTGCCTTTTTCTCTGTGTTCCCTCTCACCAGAATTCCTATTAGCCCAAGTTTGTACATCTTGGATTGATCTTATAATTTACTTTTCTCTTCTGTTTTCTGTTTCTTTGCCTTCTTATTCTGCTTTCTGGAAGATTTCCCCCAAGTGGTCCCTTCTGTTTAATTTTAAAATTTTGGTTGCTTTAGTTCCTAAAGTTCTATCTTGTTTTCTGATGATTCCTTGTTTTTATTCTTGCTTTAGAAGTGCAGTCTCTTATTTCTCTGAGAATATTTTACTTAAGGCTTTTTCCTTTGAGTTTTGTTATGGGTCCTATGTTGTGTCTGGTTCCTGTGGGTCACTTTGCCGCTGTCGTTTGTTTCTCTGTGTTACTAGATGAAAAATTTCCTCCAGGTGTCTGGTGAACCTTGGCTGTCTGTTCATATTTGAGAGTGAGTCACTATGAAGTTATCTGGAGGCGCTGTAGTTGGGTGAGGCTTTTCAGATGGTTAGCTTCATTGTCAGGAGTCTTCTAACTGTCAGTATCTGGAGGTCTTGTCTCAGAGGTCAGTTTCTCCAGAGAAGAAATTTGCAATGATTGCCCAGTTATGTTTCATAGCTGTGGTGAGCGATAAACTAGGAATGGAGGTGATTTGTTTCACAAGTTCTGAAACTAAGTTAATTCAAGGTAAATCATGCCTTAAAAGTGATATTTACTTATCAAATTCTTAAGATACTAATTATAATTTAATTAATATACAGTCTGTAAGGTGCCTGATTTGCATAACTTGTCTGAAATACATTGTGTATATATATTCTAGAAGTGAAGATGCTCCCAGAAAGACCAGATTTAAACATCCATTATAATAGAATATGTGGTTTCCTTAACACATCTCCCAACCTCTTATATTTAAATGTAAATGGGGGTGCCTGTCCTCAGAGGAAGAGGATAGAGCTTTTAGAACTGTATTTTGGTGCAGACAGAAGGGAGAGGAGACCAGAATGGCCCCCTGGTGGAGTAGAACATTGGATGCTCACTGGCTCACTGGCATGTCATCACCTCAAATATGATTGTTTTAGCTTGGACAAAATTCTGATATATTCCTTTTTTTTTTCCCTTAAAAAAATAGACTTTATTAAAAAAATTTTTATTGGGGTATAGTTGCATCACCAACTCAAATGACGTGAATTTGAGCAAACTCCAGGAGATAGTGGGATGGATGAGCCTGGCATGCTACAGCCCATGGAGTTACTGAGTCTGACATGACTTAGCAACTAAACAACAACAGATAGTTGCTTTATAATGTTGTGTTAGCTTCTGCTGTATGGCAAAATGAATCAGCTATATGAATGCTTATGATATGTTCTTTTTTAAACTTTTGACCCAATATCTGTGAAAGGTTGAATCAGTCAACATATTGTGTTATGTACCACATTTAGAAAAACTCTTTGAGTTAGTGATTATCTCCATATTACAAATAAGAGAAAAAGATCAGAAAAGTTAAAAATTATTTAGTCAGGATCATAAGTCAAATAAATGTCATATTTGGACCAAAACTCAGCTCAGTTATGTATTCTAAAGCCCTTTTCTGCATTTCTAACCAGGAAGACTTCATTCCACACTGCAATAGGGGAAATCTACAAGATAAATAAAACTGCTTGGGGAAGGTTATTCTTGTAAAAATAGCATCAGAAAGGACAAAAAGAGAGTTGTCTAAAGGAAAATTTCCACTTAGGCTGACTACTACCTGATGAATAACTTTTACTCTCTGAAGAACAGGTCGAGTCCTGTTCAAGTCCAGATCAAGTCCTTTTTTCTTGGCCATTGTTGAGTGAAAGTGAGGTTCAGGGATTAGTTAAGCATATTTCTAGACAAACAGTTTATCTTTCAAACTTTTCTTTTTCTTTTCTTCTGAGTTGGGACCCAACACTTATAATTACTTTCTTCTTTCTGATTAATTTTATTGATCAAATAATGCATTCTGTGTGTTTCTACCTCCTACGACACTCTTTGAGTTTTATTTCTCTTCAATAACTATTATATCATAAACTACCTAAATCATGGTAAACCATATGTCTTTTTTTCCCCCCAGATATTTTTAAACTTTTTATTGTGGGAAATTTCCAAGACGCACAAAAGTAGAAAGAATAATGCAGTGATCCCCCATGTATGCCCCCAGTGAACTCTCAGTTTCAGTAGTTACTAACGTCTTGTCAATCAGGTGATCCATCCTTCCCCCTCCTTTTTAAACTGATTTTTACTGGAGTATAGTTGGTGTACAATGTTGTGCTAGTTGCTGCCAAGTGAGTCACTTAGACATCCATATATACACACTCTGTACTATGCAGTAGGTTCTCACTAGTTATCTGTTTTATTATAGTAGTGTGTATATGTCAGTCTCAGTCTCCTAATTTATCCTTCTCCGCCCACCCCCGATAACCAGGAGATTGTCTTCCATATCTGTGACTCAACTTCTGTGCTGTACATAGGTTCATTTGTACCATTTCTTTAGATTCCACATATAAGCGATATCATACGAATTTGACTTTTTCTGTCTGACTCACTTCACTCACTGTGGCAATCTCTGGGTCCATCCATGTCACTGCCAGTGGCATTATTTTGTTCCTTTTTATGGCTGAGTAATATTCCATCAGCACCATGTCTTCTTTATCCATTTCTCTGTCAATGGACATTTAGGTTGCTTCCATGTCCTCCCCTCCTTTTCTTCTGTTGTTTTTTTTTGTTTTTTGTTTTTTTTTTAGTAAATCCCAAATATCTTATGATTTTACCCATAAATACTTGGAGTGGATCTGTAATGGAGAAGGACCATTTAAATATACAAAATACCACACAGTCATTGTTTTTAACAAAATTAACAATAGTTCTGAACTGTTTTGACTGGATCTCTTTCTAAATCATCTAGGTCATTTTAGTATTGACATAGCTCTCTCCTTTAAGATGTGTCTATCTAATTCTTCATCTATGTTATGATGTTCATTCACTTTGGGGCTGAGTGAGCCAATTATTAGGCATAGGATTTTCTATCTCTTTAATCAGATAATTTTTGATAATATGTTTGTTACCAACATGATTGAGGCTGTCTTCAGAACCTAAAAGTAAAGTTAGAATTAGGACTTAGAGCTGATCACCTAACTATACCTTACCTCCCCCTTAATTACCACAGAGCTGCCTTGAGAGTTCAAACATCTGGGATACCTACCTTCCTAATTCCCTGGTAGTGTGAAAATGTGCTCAAAACAAATTAGCTGTATTAATTCCTCTTAAAGCTTCTCTGCATCTTAATTTTATGTTTATGGAATGAGAAGGATATGAAACTTGGTGAAGTTGTTTTGAAGATTGGAAATTTTTATCTGTTTGGCAAATAGTTGGTGATCAGTAAAAAGTGACTATTATTGTTTGCCTTATAATATTGTTGTGAGAGTATATGAAGGTGTATCTTAAACTATAAGGTGATACAGTGCATAACATAATAGTTATTTTTTATATGTACAATCTGAATCATATATAAATCTAAGAATCCAGGTTAACAGTTAAGTAATAGGAAATTAAAAGATGCTTGCTCCTTGGAAGAAAAGCTTTGATCAACCTAGACAGCATATTAAAAAGCAGAGACATTACTTTGCTGACAAAGGTTCGTCTAGTCAAAGCTATAGTTTTTCCAGTAGTCATGTATGGATGTGAGAATTGGACTATAAAGAAAGCTGAGCACTGAAGAATTGATGCTTTTGAACTGTGGTGTTGGAGAAGACTCTTGAGAGTCCCTTGGACTGCAAGGAGATCCAACCAGTCCATCCTAAAGAAGATCAGTCCTGAATATTTGTTGGAAGGACTGATGCTGAAGCTGAAACTCCAATACTTTGGCCATCTGATGTGAAGAATTGACTCATTTGAAAAGACCCTGATGCTGGGAAAGATTGAAGACAGGAGGAGAAGAGGATGACAGGGGATGAGATGGTTGGATGGCATCACCAACTTGATGGACATGAATTTGAGCAAGCTCCAGAAGTTGATGATGGACAGGGAAGCCAGGTGTGCTGCAGTCCATGATGTTGCAAAGAGTCGGACACGACTGAGTGACTGACCTGACTGAATAGGCAACACATGAAAAGAACACATTAAAAAGTAGTGTGAAAGTACAGACTAGAAATCTGGGGAAGCATTTCTTTCTAAGATTCTAAATCAAATATCAAGACATATTTTTCAAGTGAACACAGTTTTTCTAAAGCCCTATTAAAAATTAAAGCTCAGATCTTTTCACTTAAACTCAGTTTTGACTATGCATATTCTTGGGGACAAAACTATGACAAGACTTGATATTCAAAAGAAAGAAATAACTCAGCAAATTAATAGAAGAAGAGAATTAAAATCTAGAAAGCCCTCCAAGTGGACCACAAACCACTTTTTATGCAGTAACTGGTAGTGCTAAAGAAAGTGGTCCTGTAATTTTTTTCCCCCTCATTGAAAATACTGACTCATAAGAGACAACCTTACTCATCTTATGTCATTGACAGAGTCAGCTTGTAGCCCTAAGGTGATAGATTCCTTCTGTTCAATTTGTAGACTAAACAATTCCAGACCTCTCAAAAGGTGTTTTTTAAATAGACTTTATTTTTTAGAGCTAAAAGTTTTAGATTCATAGCATTAGTGAGATTTCCTATATTCCCTACGCCGACCTATGCAGCCTCCTCCATTATCAGTATTCCCCACCAAAGTGGTACATTCATTACAATCAATCTATTTTGACATAATCACCATCATCCAGAGTCCATAGTTTAATTTAGGGTCCATTCTTGGTGGTCTATATTCTGTAGGTTTGGACAATTTTATAATGTCATGTACCCACAATTATAGTGTCATACAGAGTAATTTCACTGCCCTAAAAATCCTCTGTGTTTTGCATCTTTATCCCTCTATCCCCTGTCCCTGGCAACCCATAATCTTTCTGCTGTCCCTATAGTTTTGCCTTTTCCAGAATGTCACATAATTGAAATCATACAGTATGTAGCTGTTCAGTTGGGCTTCTTTCACTTAGTATTAATAATACTCATTTAAGTTTCCTTCATCCTTTTACATAGTTTGATAACTGCTTGGTTTTTTTTAGTGCTAAATAATATTCTATTGTCTGTATATACCCTGGGCTTTCCTGGTAGTTCAGCTTGTAAAGAATCCCCCTGCAATGCAGGAGACCCCAGTTCAATTCCTGGGTCGGGACGATTCGCTGGAGAAGGGATAGGCTACTCCCTCCAGTATTCCTGGGCTTCCCTGGTGGTTCAGCTGGTATTCCATTGTCTGTATATACCTTAGTTTATTCACCTACTGAGGAACATCTTGGTTGTTGCCAAGTTTGGGCAGTTGTGAATGAACCTGCTATAAATATCTGTGTGCAGGTTTTTGTGCAGACGTAATTTTTCAGCTTCTCTGGAAATATCCCAAGGAGTGTGATTGCTGGATCATATGGCAAGAGTAAGTTTAATTTTTTAAGAAACTACCCAGATGTCTTCTAAAATGGCTCTATTACTTTTTAATCCCACCATCAATGACTAAGAGTTCGTATTATTCCATATCCTTACCAGCATTTGGTGGTGTCAGTATTCTGGATTTTGGTCATTCTTATATGTATGTAGTGTTTCACTATTCTTTTAATATGCATTTCCCTGATGACATATGATATGGAGTATCTTTTCATATGCTTATATGCCATCTGTATATCTTCTGTAGTGAGGTGTCTGCTAAGGTATTTGGACCATTTCTTAGTCATGTTATTTTCCTGTGGCTGAGTTTTCAGCATTCTTTTTATATTTTGGATAATAATCCTTTACAAATGTGTTCTTTGCAAGCATTTTCTCCCAGTCTGTGGCTTGTCTTTCATTCTTTTGACAGTGTCTTTCAGAGAGTAGAAATTTCTAATTTCTTTGAAGTCCAGTTTATCAGTTACTGTATTTCTTTCATGAATCATGCCTTGGGTATTACATTTAAAAGGTCATCACCAAACCCAAGGCCATCTAAATTTTCTCTTATGTTATCTTATAGGATTTGTATAATTTTACATTTAGGTCTGTGAACCATTTCGAGTTCATTTTTATGAGGGGTGTAAGTTCTGTGTCTAGATTCATGTTTTTTGCATGTGAATGTCCCGTTGTTTCAGCACCATTTGTTGAAGGGACTATCCTTTCTCCATTGCTCTTTGCTCTTTGTCAAAAACCTACATATTTATGTGGGCCTATTTCTGGGGTCTCTATACTATTCCACTGAATCTGTTTGTCTTTCACCATTGGCACACTAGAATATTATAGTTTTACAGTGAAATAATATCAGTCCTCCAACTTTGTTCTTGTCCCTTAATATTTTTTTGGCTGTTCTGGGTTTTTTGTGTCTCTATATAGTAAGCTTTAGAATCAGTTTTCAATAGCCACAAAGTAACTTGCTGATATTTTGATTGGAATTACCTTGAATTTATATGATATCTTGGCAATAATAAGTCTTCATATCCATGAACATAGACTCTCTCTCCATCTATTTAGTTCTTCTTTGAATGCATTCAACAGAGTTTTGTAGTTTTCCTCAAATAGATCTTGTATGTATCTTGTTAAGTCATTTCTTAAGTATTTCATTTTGGGGAGTGCAATTGTAAACAGTACTGTGTTTTTTTTTTTTTTTTATTTCAAATTCTACTTGTGCATTGCTGATACATAGGAAAACAATTGACTTTTCTTTATTAACCTTTTAGCCTGTGACGTTGCTATAATTGCTAATTAGTTCAGAAGTTTTTTGATCATTTTTTTTTAGACTTATTTTCTACAAAGATGCTCATGTCTTCTGCAAAGAAAGACAGTTTTGTTTCTTCTTTTCCAATCTGTATATGTTTTATTTCCTTTTGCTGTCTTATTATATAAACTAGGACTTCAGTACAGTGTTGAAAAGGAGTGGTGAAGGGGGACATAATTTACTTGTTCCTGATCTTAGTGGGAAAGTATCTAGTTTCTCACCAGTTAGTGTGATGTGAGGTGTAGGTTTTTTTGTAGATGTTTCTTATCAAGTTGAGAAGGTTTCCCTCTGTTCCTAGTTTATATCATGAATTGGTGTTGGTTTTTGTTAAATGTTTTTCCTGCACCTATTGATATGATCATGTGATTTTTCTTTAACCTGTTGATATGTTGGATCACATTAACTAATTTTTGAGTATTGAAATAACTTTACAAACTTGAGCTAATGCCACTTGGTTGTGGTGTGTAATTCTTTTTACACATCATTGGCTTTGATTTGCGAATACTTTTTTGAGAATATGTTCATCAGAGATATTGGTCTGTGTTTTTTTTTTTGTATATAATGTATTCATCTAGTTTTGATACCAAGGTAATGCTGGTTTCACAGAATGAGAAAGTATTTTCCTTTGATTTTGTCTTCTGAAAGAGTTTGGTGTAATTATCTTCTGAAAGAACTGTATAATTTCTTTTTTAAATGTTTGGTAGAATTCATCAGTGAATTCCTCTGGGCTTGGTGCTTTCTGTTTTGTTAGGTTATTAATTACTGATTTATTTTATAGATAAAGGCCTATTCAGGTTATCTATTAATAGTTGCTTTCAGATCATATCAGATCAGTTGCTCAGTCGTATCTGACTCTTTGCGACCCCATGAATCGCAGTACACTAGGCCTCCTTGTCCATCACCAACTCCTGGAGTTCACTGAGACGTCCATCGAGTCAGTGATGCCATCCAGCCATCTCATCCTCTGTCGTCCCCTTCTCCTCTTGCCCCCAGTCCCTCCCAGCATCAGAGTCTTTTCCAATGAGTCAACTCTTCGCATGAGGTGGCCAAAGTACTGGAGTTTCAGCTTTAGCATCATTACTTCCAAAGAAATCCCAGGGCTGATTTCCTTCAGAATGGACTGGTTGGATCTCCTTGCAGCCCAAGGGACTCTCAAGAGTCTTCTCCAACACCACAGTTCAAAAGCATCAATTCTTTGGCGCTCAGCCTTTTTCACAGTCCAACTCTCACATCCATACATTACCACAGGAAAAACCATAGCCTTGACTAGATGAACCTTTGTTGGCAAAGTAATATCTCTGCTTTTGAATATGCTATCTAGGTTGGTCATAACTTTCCTTCCAAGGAGTAAGCATCTTTTAATTTCATGGCTGCAGTCACCATCTGCAGTGATTTTGGAGCCTCCCCAAAATAAAGTCTGACACTGTTTCCATTGTTTCCCCATCTATTTCCCATGAAGTGATGGGACCAGATGCCATGATCTTTGTTTTCTGAATGTTGAGCTTTAAGCCAACTTTTTCATTCTCCTCTTTCACTTTCATCAAGAGGCTTTTTAGTTCCTCTTCACTTTCTGCCATAAGGGAGGTGTCATCTGCATATCTGAGGTTATTGATATTTCTCCCGGCAATCTTGATTCCAGCTTGTGTTTCTTCCAGTCCAGCGTTTCTCATGATGTACTCTGCATATAAGTTAAATAAACAGGGTGACAATATACAGCCTTGACGAACTCCTTTTCCTATTTGGAACCAGTCTGTTGTTCCATGTCCAGTTCTACCTGTTGCTTCCTGACCTGCATACAAATTTCTCAAGAGGCAGATCAGGTGTTCTGGTATTCCCATCTCTTTCAGAATTTTCCACAGTTGATTGTGATCCACACAGTCAAAGACTTCGGCATAGTCAATAAAGCAGAAATAGATGTTTTTCTGGAACTCTCTTGGTTTTTCCATGATCCAGCGGATGTTGGCAATATCACAGTTTTTTACTAATAGCATTGTTTTCATTTAAATGAGATGGCAACCCACTCCAGTACTCTTTCCTGGAAAATCCCATGAACGGAGGAGCCTGGTAGGCTGCAGTCCATGGGATTGTGAAGAGTCGGACACGACTGAGTGACTTCACTTTCACTTTTCACTTTCATGCATTGGAGAAGGAAATGGCAACCCACTCCAGTGTTCCTGCCTGGAGAATACTAGTGCTGCCATCATTGCTGCTGTATTTTCAGACATTGTTGCTTTGGGGTACTGCTACATTCTACTGGGATGCAGTTTCTCCTTCTTTTCTTGGGGTGACTTCTTAGGAGCATTCTTAAAAAGCTTAACTCAGCTTTTCGTCAGGTAGGATGAGCTAACCTAATAATAATAAAAAGAAAGGAGTCCTGATTCCAAATACAGTATAGTGGAGGAATCAGTCAACTCAGGGAATTCTTAATGAGTCCCAGATAAAGAACTAAAATCAGTCATGAAACCAGAAAGTACTGCTTTCCTGAAAATTCTTCTAGAATGTCACTGTTCAGTACAGTAACTCCATATGGCTAGTGAGATTTAAATTAGTTTAAATGAAATAAAATTTAAAATTCTTAACCTCATTTGCACTAGACACACCAATGCCCACATGTGATTAGTGGCTACTGCATTAGATAGTATAGGTACAGAATATTTCCCTTACTGCAGAAAGTTCTAATGGACAAAGCTCCTCTAGAATATTACATTTCGAGCTACAAGCCATTGACACCTCTGTAACTTTGACAGTGCTCCAGTGTACTGAGGAAGGCGCCTACAGCTACAGTGCTTGGTAGCTGATATGGGTGAAGGAGTTAAACCACATTCCAATGGCCTTATTTTTCTCTACTAGTACCTGCCTTGCTGTTCAAGAAGAAAAATTTGGTTTTAAAGAAATCCACTGAGTTCTTATTTTCTAAAACAACAGTAACCCACATCTTCTTCCCACCACCCCATTTTCACTGATACCTTATTTTCTTCGGTAAACATTATATGAGCTTTTAGCTCTTAGAGAAACTTAAAAATCTATTTATAGATCTGCTAAAGTACACTTGATCAGATAAATAGGTAGTCAAATTATAAGAATAATCAGTTTCTACTTCTGAATTATGAAAACTTAGAGTTGTTTATTTCAAAAAGTGAATATTATTAGAGAAAATATTTCATCCTACCACTGTATAGATACTGTTGTACCAAGGTTTACGAAAAAAAGAAGAGGAAAAATCTTTGGGGGTATCATTTGATAATTATTTTCTTGTTCTTGAGAGCTATTTTTGGCCAGTCCCTTTAGGTTTTGTCCAAATGTATTCATTTTGCTGACAATCAACCTTTGAAAATATTTGCCAGCCACTGTACATTTTTTGTGCTTAACATTATTTTAATACTATTTGCTGATGATTAGGGAAAATGCAGTTGAAACAGCAGATCAAGATCAAAAAGCAGATTTTGCTTTTTAAATGGCTTTTGTTGTGAACACACAAAAGAATAGAAGACATCCTCCCAACTTTTGATAGGCCTATCAAAATAACATGTAAAATAACATATAAAAACATATCAAATAACATAAATATATGTATATAATGATTTGAATTGTAGAAGAGTTGAAATGATTTTAGCTTCAAGGCTGTTTGCTCATGAATCAAGGGAGTTTGCAAGAGGATCACTTCATTCAAGTAGTCTACAAACTGAAAACTTTGATATATTCTGAATCGTCAGCCGTGTTCTCCAGACTCACTAAGTACTAGCTGTTGTTTAATACACTGAAGAAAAGTATTTAATACAAAGTTAAGGGACTTGTAAATTTCAGATTCAGTTACCTTTAAAGATGATTAAATCAGAATCTGGAGTAGTTAACCTAACAATGAGCTAAATAACTTCTTAGCTATGTGTATGGCATTATAGGCCCAGTACCATATGGCAAAATTCAGGAATTATTTTTAACCTTCTTTTTAAACATTGTTTAAACATTCTTGGAGGAGCCTGGTAGGCTGCAGTCCATGGGGTCGCTAAAAGTCGGACACGACTGAGCGGCTTCACTTTCACTTTTCACTTTCATGCATTGGAGAAGGAAATGGCAACCCACTCCAGTGTTCTTGCCTGGAGAATCTCAGGGACCGGGGAGCCTGGTGGGCTTCAGTCCCTGGGGTCACACAGAGTTGGACACGACTGAAGTGACTTAGCAGCAGCAGCAGCAAACATTCTTAGATTATATTTAAACTATTAAGTGGAGTAGTTTTATCTGAATCTAAGTTTATGTATCAGAGAAGGCAATGGTACCCCACTCCAGTACTCTTGCCTGGAAAATCCCATGGACGGAGGAGCCTGGTGGGCTGCAGTCCATGGGGTCGCTAAGAGTCGGACACGACTGAGCGACTTCACTTTCACTTTTCACTTTCATGCATTAGAGAAGGAAATGGCAACCCACTCCAGTGTTCTTGCCTGGAGAATCCCAGGGACAAAGGAGCCTAGTGGGCTGCCATCTATGGGGTTACACAGAGTTGGACACGACTGAAGCTTTAGCAGCAGCAGCAGCAAGTTTATGTAAGTTGTGAATTTCACCTTTCATGGATATATTTCAATTTGAGGATATTGGAGATTGATTCTACTTTTGTGGGACTTGAGTAATAGAGACGCAAGCCTAATACACTGTCTTGACAAACTTTACCAACTATGCAGATTCCAAGAGATATATTCTGTAGACCAAGGATGGGAGCGTAGCTTCCAGACGGTAGAGGGGAAAAAAAAGGTCAGAACAGTTTGGGAAGGCTGAGACCAAGTGTAGGGAAAAGTTTGCACCATGTCTTCACGAGGAAGACAACGTCTCACAACCGGAAGAAAATATAGTTCAATCCCTGGGGCAGAAAATGATCCAAGAAAATGATCCAAGCCATAGTCAAAGCAATGAGAAATGCGGGCAGGGAATCAGTAAACCCTAGAGGCCAGGCATTACCAAGTTATCACACTGATAAATAAATTGAAGTCCAGGTTGAAGAAGATAGTCAGATTGCTGAAAGTAGAATAGGTCATTTAACCTTGTTGATTACTGCTCCAACACTGTTCAATGTACTGACCCTCTTGAAATGGGCAAGCAGGAATTGAGTCTATTTCCCGAACAGGCAAAGAAATCTGATACTTATTTTGGTATCATTGTATTTCCTGTCACATTGCTGATTAAGATTCATAATGCTAGAACTATTACTCTTTTCTTCCTGGTAAGTTCTCTCCACATCATAGAGTACTTCTTCAGATCTAAAGAGTTAGTTTTTTACAAAGGAAGAATTAATTGACATAAAAATGACATAATTTTCTAGTAAGTCTGGCCCATTTCAATTTTTAATGCTAATAATTTATAATTTATCTCTAATATTACATACCTATAAAAGCAAGGTACATTGGGATATAACAAAGAATAAAAATTTTCGTTAATCTCTCTCTCATATACATCCATGGAATTCTGTACTTTTCCTTGACAGTTTTTACACATATTTTATTTATGTGTGTCAACATGTAGGACTGTACCTCCATGAGATCAAGAACGTTTTCCACATTTATTATGGAGCCTGACTATAGAAGTCAGTCACTAACATTTGTTGACCTCATAAAATTTATGCTCTAGTTAGAGTAGAAGAGAGCTCTAATACAGATGTTAAAAGATACAAAGTAGAGTAGAATTGGGCTTCCCTGCTGGCTTAGTGGTAAATAATCTGCCTGCCTATGCAAGAGACGCAGGTTCGATCCCTGGGTTGGGAAGATCCCCTGGAGAAGGAAATGGCAACGTACTCCAGTATTCTTTCCTGGAAAATCCCATGAACAGAAGAGGCAAAGAGTCATTCACGACTTAGAGACTAAACAACAAGAGAGTAGAATTACAGAGAAGGAAATGAGCAATTTAATCTCATAAAGAAAAATTTGGGGATTGATATGTACACACTATCATAATTAAAATAGATAATAAACAAGGACCTACTGTATAGCACAGGGAACTCTGCTCAAAATCTGTAATAACCTAAAATGGGAAAAGAATTTGAAAAAGAAGAGATACATGTATATATATAACTGAATCACTCTGCTATATGCCTGAAACTGGCACAACACTGTTAATCAACTATAATAGAAAATTTAAAAAATGTTTAAATGGTGTTGAACAAGGCCTCATAAGGAGGTAGGATTTTTTTTAAATTGAAGTATAATTGCTTCACAGTGTTGTGTTAGTTTCTTCTGTACAATGAAGTGAATCAGCTATACATATACATACATCCCCTCCCTCTTGGACTTCCCTCCCCACCCAGTCCCACCCATCTAGATCATCACAGAGCACCAAGCTGAGCTCCCCATACTATATAGCAGGTTATATCTCTTTTACACATGATAGTATATATACACCAATCACAATCTCCCAGTTCATCCCACCCTCCCATTCCCCTGCTGTGTCCACATGTCCTTTCTCTACATCTACGTCTCTATTCCTGCCCTGCAAATAGGTTCATCTGTACCATAGTTTTAATGATAGTTCTTTATGTATTTATTTTTTTTTACTGTTTTAAATTGTTTAAAGTTTATTTTTAACTGGAGGATAATTGCTTTACAGTGTTGTGTCGGTTTCTGCCATACATCAGCACGAGTCAGCCATAGGTATACATATGTCCCCTCCCTCTTGAACCTCCTCCCCATCTCCCGCCACATCCCACCCCTCTAGGTGGTCATAGAGTACCAGTTTGTTCTCCCTGTGTCATTCAGCAAATTCCTACTGGCTATCTATTTTCCATATGGTAATTCATGTTTTGATGCTGCTCTCTGTATTTATCCCACCCTCTTCTTTCCCTGTTGCATCCACAAGTCTGTTCTCTGTGTCTGCTACTCTCTTGCTTCCCTGCCAGTAGGCTCATCAGTACCATTTTTCTAGATCCCACATATGTGTGTTAATATATGATATTTGTTTTTCTTTCTGCCTTACTTCAGTTTGTAAAACAGGCTCTTGGTTTATCCATCTCATTAGACTCAAATTAGACTCAAATTTGTTCCTTTTTATGAGTAAGTAATAGTCCTTTCGATGTATGTAACACATCTTCTTTCTCCGTTCATCTGTTGATGGACATTTAGGTTGCTTCTATGACCTAGCTATTGTAAACAGTGCTGCAGTGAACATTAGGGTACATGTGTCTTTTTGAATTATGGTTGGTTTTCTCAGGGAATATAACCTGTAGTGAGATTCCTGGGTCATATGACAGTTCTATTTTTAGTTTTTGAAGGAAACTCCATACTGTTCTCCATAGTGACTGTATCAGTTTACATTCCTACCAACAGTACAAGAGGGTTCCCTTTTCACCACACTCTTTCCAGCACTTATTGTTTGTAGCTTTTCTTGATGGCAGCCATTCTGACTGGTGTGAGGTGATACTTCATTGTAGTTTTGATTTGCATTTCAGGTGATTGGGTTTATATAAGCAGAGGGAGAAAGAAATTTTCCAGGCAGTTGAGGGGAGTTTGAGAGGGCAAAATACTGAATTTGTTCAGCACAAGCATGAAAACTCAACTGGGAGTCTTGTGTTAATAGATAAGACTGTAAGGTAGATTAGAAAAACAAAAATAGAAGACCTAAGTCTGTCTGGAATCTCTATCCAGATGAGTGCTTGTGGTCAACCTCAGCACAGGGATGGCGCTGAATGTTTTGTTTTTTAATATTTAAATGTTTTATTTTAAAATATTTAATTTTTATTTTTTAATATTTTAACATTTTTAAATGTTCCTCATCAGTTTGTAAGATACCTTTGTAAAACCCATCCCATTGACTAATACATTTGTATAATGCCACATGCTATTCCACATTCTTGGAATGTCACACTGTATACTAGTGAAGTTCCTAAAGTCTTACAGGAAATAAACTTCAGAACTTTGTTTAACCAAATGTTCCCCAATCATGTGACCACCTCTGAAGTCTTTTAGTATCCAGCAGATCCTTTATTCCTCAGAACACCCTTGAAAATGATGTTTCTATGATAGAAAGCCTTCAAAGATTTTGAAAAGAGCATTGCCATCATTAGAAAATATGTTTTTATTTATACATTTTAAGCCAAAAAGAAATGCAGCTATATAGATCCCTGACTCCTTGTGCTTCTTTTAGAGGATTTCTCTTCTGTGTTATCTCTAAGTGCTATTTACATTGTGTGTTATCTTAAAATTACCAAGTCCATTTGGATGTAGGCAGGATAAAAACAGATAAATTTAAATGCCCAGCTCATTCATTTTCAGCTGTTACCAATCACTGTTCACTTGTCTTGGTTTTCAGGACAAAATCCAGAAATTGAATTGAGTAGAAATGTGGTTCTCTAGGTGTGACTAAAAGGTCTTGTAGATCTTCATAGAAACGTTCAACTTCAGCTTCTTTAGCGTTACTGGTTGGAGCACACAGGCTTGGATCACCGTGATATTGAATGGTTTGCCTTGGAAACGAACAGAGATCATTCTGTCGTTTTTGAGATTGCATCCAAGTACAGCATTTCGAACTCTTTTGTTGACCGTGATGGCTACTCCATTTCTTCTACAGGATTCCTGCCCACAGTAGTAGATATTATGGTCATCTGAGTTAAATTCACCCATTCCAGTCCATTTTAGTTCACTGATTCCTAGAATGTCGACGTTCACTCTTGCCATCTCCTGTTTGACCACTTCCAATTTGTCTTGATTCATGGACCTGACATTCCAGCTTCCTATGCAGTATTGCTCTTTATAGCATTAGACCTTGCTTCTATCACCAGTCACATCCACAACTGGATATTGTATTTGCTTTGGCTCCATCCCCTCATTCTTTCTGGAGTTATTTCTCCACTGATCTCCTGTAGCATATTGGGCACCTACTGATCTGGGGAGTTCCTCTTTCAATAGCCTATCATTTTGCCTTTTCATACTGTTCATGGGGTTCTCAAGGCAAGAATACTGAAGTGGTTTGCCAAACCTTCTGCAGTGGACCACATTCTGTCAGACCTTTTAGAACTAACACCCAAAAAAGATGTCCTTTTCATTATAGGGGACTGAAATGCAAAAGTAGGAAGTCAAGAAACGCCTAGAGTAACAGGCAAATTTGGCCTTGGAGTACGGAATGAAGCAGGGCAAAGGCTAATAGAGTTTTGCCAAGAGAACGCACTGGTCATAGCAAACACCCTCTTCCAACAACACAAGAGAAGACTACACATGGACATCACCAGATGGTCAACACCAAAATCAGATTTATTATATTATTTGCAGCCAAAGATGGAGAAGCTGTATACAGTCAGCAAAAACAAGACCGGGAGCTGACTGTGGCTCAGATCATGAACTCCTTATTGCTAAATTCAGACTTAAATTGAAGAAAGTAGGGAAAACCACTAGACCATTCAGGTATGACCTAAATCAAATTCCTTATGATTATACAGTGGAAGTAAGAAATAGATTTAAGGGCCTAGATCTGATAGACAAAGTACCTGATGAACTATGGACAGAGGTCCATGACATTGTACAGGAGACAGGGATCAAGACCATCCTCATGGAAAAGAAATGCAAAAAAGCAAAATGGCTGTCTGAGGAGGCCTTACAAATAGCTGTGAAAAGAAGAGAAACGAAAAGCAAAGGAGAAAAGGATAGATATAAGCATCTGAATGCAGAGTTCCAAAGAATAGCAAGGAGAGATAAGAAAGCCTTCCTCAGTGATCAATGCAAAGAAATAGAGGAAAACAATAGAATGGGAAGGACTAGAGATCTCTTCAAGAAAATTAGAGATACCAAGGGAACATTTCATGCAAAGATGGGCTTGATAAAGGACAGAAATGGTATGGACCTAACAGAAGCAGAAAATATTAAGAAGAGGTGGCAAGAATACACAGAAGAACTGTACAAAAAAGATCTTCACGACCCAGATAATCACGATGGAGTGATCATTCACCTAGAGCCAGATATCCTGAAATGTGAAGTCAAGTGGGCCTTAGAAAGCATCACTATGAACAAAGCTAGTGGAGGTGATGGAATTCCAGTGGAGCTATTCCAAATCCTGAAAGATGATGCTGTGAAAGTGCTGCACTCAATATGCCAGCAAATTTGGAAAACTCAGCAGTGGCCACAGGACTGGAAAAGGTCAGTTTTCATTCCAATCCCAAAGAAAGGCAATGCCAAAGAATGCTCAAACTACCGCACAATTGCACTCATCTCACATGCTAGTGAAGTAATGCTCAAAATTCTCCAAGCGAGGCTTCAGCAATATGTGAACCGTGAACTTCCTGATGTTCAAGCTGGTTTTAGAAAAGGCAGAGGAACCAGAGACCAAATTGCCAACATCCGCTGGATCATCAAAAAGCAAGAGAGCTCCAGAAAAACATCTATTTCTGCTTTATTGACTATGCCAAAGTCTTTGACTGTGTGGATCACAATAAACTGTGGGGAATTCTGAAAGAGATGGGAATACCAGACCACCTGACCTGCCTCTTGAGAAATCTGTATGCAGGTCAGGAAGCAACAGTTAGAACTGGACATGGAACAACAGACTGGTTCCAAATAGGAAAAGGAGTACGTCAAGGCTGTATATTGTCACCCTGCTTATTTCACTTATATGCAGAGTACATCATGAAACATGCTGGGCTGGAAGAAGCACAAGCTGGAATCAAGATTGCCGGGAGAAATATCAATAACCTCAGATATGCAGATGACACCTCCCTTATGGCAGAAAGTGAAGAGGAACTAAAAAGCCTCTTGATGAAAGTGAAAGAGGAGAGTGAAAAAGTTGGCTTAAAGCTCAACATTCAGAAAAAGAAGATCATGGCATCTCGTCCCATCACTTCATGGGAAATAGATGGGGAAGCAGTGGAAACAGTGTCAAACTTTATTTTTGGGGCCTCCAAAATCACTGCAGATGGTGATTGCAGCCATGAAATTAAGACACTTACTCCTTGGAAGAAAAGTTATGACCAACCTAGATAGCATATTCAAAGGCAGAGACATTACTTTGCCAACAAATGTTCGTCTAGTCAAGGCTATGGTTTTTCCAGTGGTCATGTATAGATGTGAGAGTTGGACTGTGAAGAAAGCTAAGTGCCGAAGAATTGATGCTTTTGAACTGTGGTGTTGGAGAAGACTCTTGAGAGTCCCTTGGACTACAAGGAGATCCAACCAGTCCATTCTAAAGGAGACCAGTCCTGGGTGTTCATTGGAAGGACTGAGGCTGAAACTCCAATACTTTGGCCACCTCATGCGAAGAATTGACTCACTAGAAAAGACCCTGATGCTGGGAGGGATTGGGGGCAGGAGGAGAAGGGGAATACAGAGGATAAGATGGCTGGATGACATCACCGACTCAATGCACAAGAATTTGAGTGAACTCTGAGAGTTGGTGATGGACAGAGAGGCCTGGCGTGCTGCGATTCATGGGGTTGCAAAGAGTCCGACATGACTGAGTGACTGAACTGAACTGAACTGAACTGAGGAGTGACTACTGGATTGGCTGTCTGAGTATCACTTAAGAGGAAGGAGGCAGTGATCTATCTTTAAAAAGCCCTCCAGGTGATTCTGACACTCTGAGCTTTGAAAACATCTTGAATGGACTAACTCAACCCAAAACTTTGGAAAGTGTTAGGTTGGAAACAGAAGCATCTTGGCTGCTTTCTCAACTGTCACAGCTTCATTGATCCATTTTAAAAGGATGATATTAGTTCATCTTCTAGAACTTAACTCATTTTTAAATTAAATATCTGAGATTTTACACAGCTCTTTGGTTTCTTAGATTTATAGTCAATATATCTTTCTCAACATTGACAGCCATTTGCTAGTTTCTCATTTAAACTACAGGTACAGTTCTCTAGGGAATATTAGCTTCCATCTTCTCAAACGTTTGCCTTTTTTCTTTCCCTGGTAGCTTGGCAGACATTCCTAGAAAGAAAAGAAGTAGTATCATAATTTATTGAAGCTCAAAAGAATGAATCTCTGTGTCTATTTTTAATCAAGAATGAATGTTTTTCTCTCTGAAAGGAAGATCCTTACCCCTTTTATGAGTTGTCTAGCTGTGGGTATTTCCTCATTGAATTATAACTTTATATATTTTGTCCTCTTATTTTCCTTTGTTTAGAAATGCAAATGCGAAACTATGGGAAAAATTGATGAGCCCTTCATCTCTTTTGAAGGAGGGGAAGTTGTAATAAATGCAAAACCTTCTTCACTCCTTTAGTTCTCTGGTTTAGGGACATACATACAATGTAAATTGCTTATAAAATTAGGTTAGATATATTAAAATTTAATTTTGACAATTATTATGAAATCCTGTTTATGCCTAATATGTAGTACAACCTGATAACTGTTTACTCCTGCTTTAGATGCCTTCTCTTCTATACCATATGCTATTTATTTAATGTTTATTTTATAATTAATTTTTTTATATAGTTGCTTTTCAACGTTGTATTCATTTCTACTGCATAGAAAAGTGAATCAGCTATATATATGCATATATCCTCCTTTTTTTTTTAAAAATTTTCTTCCCATTTAGGTCACCGCAGAGCACTGAGTGGAGTTCTGTAAGCTATACAATACTGTATTTTTAAAATGGTTTTTGTTTGAAAAGCCTCACAGTAAATTACAAACTACATTTCAAAGGATATAAAGATAGAGGAACAGGTCAAGGTAAATCTTCAGCTTTCACAAGTCTGCAAAGATTCTAGAGTCCTCCAAAGAAACTGAAATTTAGAGGAGGAAAATTCAAAGTGAAACTAATTTAGACAGTGGCTTCCCTGGACTCCCTTCCTACTCCCATCTGTTAGGTTAAAATCCCTTTTAAAATTTGAGAATTGCTAAAGGCTGTAGGATGCAAGTACTGAAATTTTCAAGCAGTATGAAGCTATTATCAAAGAACAAGTACAGTTTGTGTCTTACAGTTAAATCTGCCAGACAGGCTGGCTAGCCAGAGCAAGTCACGAGTTTGGTGTGGTGAGTGTTTGCTTTAAGCAAAGACATCCAGTCTCCACAGCACTGTGATTTTATAGCATAGATCAGATTATACTGTTTGTTTAGCTAACACCATTTTCCCCTCAACATACTAAAAACGATTAAATCAATAAATCTTGAACTTCCAGAAAGATGTGTAAAATAAGCAGATCATAATATAGAGTGAGTCAGTAAGAGGGAAAGTAGAAACTGTAAAAAGTGAAGGAAACAGCAGTTTTACTTACTAAGATTTGTATGTATGAGAAAATAGTTAAGTTGAATTTAGCATGATTTTCATAATCCTTGTTTAATTATAATATTTAGGATGTGGTATACATTCATGTAGTATGAATTTTGAGAGTAAGGATATTCATTAAAAATAATAGTTTTATAAAATTTTGAAAGCAGGAAATATATGGTTTCTTGTTTTTTTAAAAAAATACTGTAAATGAGTCCATTCATAAAAGTTCTGCTTATTTTTCTCAGAGATTCACATGTGCTAATATCCTCTGTGTCAAAATATTGACTTTTCATGTGTTCAAATCAAGAAAACATTTATCCTCTTAAGATAAATAGTAGAATGAGAGTTTAAATTTTACCTTATACAAAGAGGTTTTTAGATAATTTCACTTTAGTGTCTCAGGTTCAGAGTTTTAAATTCTACTCTTCTCTTTTGTGATCTCTGAAATAATTCTTGATCTGTTGCAATATAATCAATCATGGCTTGAGCCTTTTATAGATAGGAATTTGTTTCTTTTTCACTGCCTGCCCCAGTTAATTTTTTTTAGGCTATTAGTGATCTCTGCAGAAGAATCATGACATTTTCGCATAGAGAATTTGAAAGCTGCTGTGTGAAGACAGTAGTTATTGAGCAAGATATTCATGTAAATGCAAACTATCTTAAATCTTTTATCTTGATCTTATCTTTGAAAACTTACATGTGCTTTTCAGTTTACTCAGGACACTACTTCCTTCTGTAACATCCAGTCAGTCATTGAGATCTGCTTCCATTTCAGATTAGTTCAGGTTAGTTTAGTGTAGTATTTATTATTATACAAAATAAAAATTATCTTGGGTGTATATGAAAAATTATAAATACAACTTTATTTGTTGAAGCATTGCTTATGTGTGTATGCTCAGTTGTGTTCAACTCTTTGGGACTCCACCAGGCTCCTCTGTCCATGGAATTTTTCAGCCAAGAATCCTGGAGTGGGTTGCCATTTCCTATTCCAGGGGATCTTCCTGATCAGGGGACCTTCCCAACCCAGGGATAGAACCCACATCTCTTGTATCTCTTGCAATGGCAGTTGGATTCTTTACCACTGTGCCACCTGGGAAGCCCTGGGCAAAAGACAGAAACAACCTAAATATCTGAACTAGCTAAATAAGTTTCAGTATTCCATACATTGGCATATACTATATCCCCATCAAATATGTAAAATATCTCTTTGTGGACCAAGATTGGACAAGGCGTTAGAGATATTGAAGAGCAAAAAATCAAGATACATAAGAGTGTATCAGAGATCACTCTGAATGGTTTCAGACACACCAAACACAAAAAATAACAGCTATTTTCTCTGGGTGGACAGAGTGTAGAGTTAGATGGATGGAGGCTAGGAATTTTTTTCTTTTAATTTTGTACCCTGTGTGTGTTGTTTTAAAATGAACTTGAAAAATTATCTTGATTATAAATTGCTGATAATAGACTTGATGATAGCTAAATCTGAAAATTGAAACTATGTTATATTTAATGACCAGGTGTAAAGTTCATTTTTAGTGATTAAAATGTATGATTGAAATGAAAAGTTGGATATTACAGCAGAAAACTTTGGCTCTGTTGCTTGGCTCTGATTATAAGGAAGTGATTCTTCCTTTAATATTTTGCTCTGTACAGTAGATTTACCCTGGGAAGTTATCTGTAACTCAGATTTAGTAGAAACACTTTTTAAAGCCAAGTATTCTTCAAAGCTATGACACTTTAACATAGCTGTTTTTAAAATTTTGACTTTTTTTTTTATAACGTTAGGTTCTTGTAATGCAGAGCATTCAGCCGCTCTGCAGGTTTATCAAAGTTAATGTTTGTCTTGATAAACTTAGAGCCATGTATATAGTTCTAATTGAAGTTTTGCAAAAATAGCAATTTGGATTTTTATCTTTTAATATTACAAAAATTGTTTTAAGAGATTAAAATTTGTATCTTTAGATATTGGAAAAAGTGTTTTTTGCTGACTAAACTGTACCCTAGATGGTTGTTTAAAATCACCCGCTGTTCTAAATTCTTTCTCAGATTTTCAGGCATTCTTAAATGACTTCTGTTTTACCAAATGCAAATTTGCTTTATGAAGTGAGCTGTATGCAGTTCAATATAGGAAATAATTCTTACAAAGAAAGGCTTGAATATTCAGTTTGGAACAATTGGTTGGCTAGGGAAACATTAATGAACATCACAGACTGACTTGCCTTCATAGGAATGAATTTTAAACTATTGCTTTTTCTTTGTAAATGGAAAAAGAACCTCTAATTGTCCTATATTTATAGTAACCATATGTCCCAGACTTTCCAGGATAGTTCCAAGTTTTGTATTCTCCATCGCCTCAGACCATGCACATTGATTTTTAGTTTGGAAAATGTGTTCATTCTTCCAGTGTTAGAAATATGGTTCTTTGGGATCATTTCATTTTAAGTAGATGTTAAGAAGCTCATTTTAGATCACCTCTTTTAAAGAAGGAAGATTTGTTGCAAGAACTTTCTAAAATGCATTTTTACATATCAGAAATACTTGAGACAGGGAACGTTTCAGGATGTGGAATTTTTTGCTCTATGCTCTTATTCACACAGTGCAATCAGTGAAAAAAGGAATATGGGATAAGATGTTTTCTTTCTGTCCCACAGTGACCAGGCACTGCCTCTGTAATGGAGACTGAATCTCTAGGAAAGATTTATAATAAGAAAGAGGTTTTAAAAACTAAGGAGCACAATAAACATGAAAATGTGCTCAGCATTATTGATCATCAAGGAAATGCAAACAAACCTTAATGAGATATCACTTCACACCTTCTAGGAGGGCTGTATCAAAAAGATAGATAATAATAAGTATTGGCAAGGATATAGAGAAATCAAAAACCTTCCTACAGTACTGATGGGAATGTAAAAGGTGCAACCACTTTGGAAAGTCTGGCAGTCCCTCAGAAGATTAAAGAGATACCAAATTACTCAGAAACTCTACTCCTAAGAATATACCCAAGAAAAATGAGATCATGTGTCAGTACTAAAACTTGTACCAGAATATTCATAACAGTCTGATTTATAATTGCCAAAAAATGGGAACAGTCCAAATTTAATCAACAGATAAACAATATGATATGTCCGTATAATGTAATATTTAGCAGTAAAAAAGAAGTGCTGATACTTGCTACAACATGAATGAACCTTGAAAACATTTCTTGTAAGTGAAAGAAGCCAGTCATAAAGAACCTCATATGTAGGACTTCATTTATGTGAAATGTCCAGAATAGGTAAAGCCATAGAGACATAAAGTAGATTGGTGGTTGCCTGGGGCTAAAGAAAGAGGAGGGAAATGGGGAGTGACTACTGATAGATATGGATTTTCTTTTGGGGGTGATGAAAATGTTCTAAAATTGATTGCAAACTTTAAATGGTTGAATTGTATAGGATATGAATTATATCTCAGTAAAGCCATTGTTTTTTAAAGTGGAGTGTCTTTTGCTCATTGGTTGAGACATTCTGTTTTATAGCAGTGGTTCTCAACCAGGGACAGTTTTGCTACCCAAAGGACATTTGGCAATGCCAGGAGACATTTTTGGTCATCACAACTGATGGAGGAGTGCTACTGGCATCTAATTGGTAGAGACCTCATGATGTCGTGAAGTTGCTCAGTCGTGTCCAACTCTTTGTGACCCCATGGACTGTAACCCACCAGGCTCCTCCATCCATGGAATTTTCTAGGCTAGAGTACTGGAGTGGGTTGCCCTTTCAGGATGCTGCTAAACATCCTTCAGTGCATGGAACAGACCCCACAGCAAGAAAAAGTTTATCTGCCTTATATTGTCAATAGTGCCCAAGTTAAGAAACCCTGTTCTCTATGTGTGTTACTCTAGTGATAAGGGACCACATCAATGTTTTTGAAGCACTAAAAGATCATGAATCATCAAACAGATGATTCATGATCTCACTGAATTCATTTTACTGTGGACAGGGTTATTCAGTAAGACTAAATCCACCAAAAATGTTTTGTTTCTTTACCTGGTTAAGCCTAAACCTATTAGATAATTCAGTTAACCAAAATATTTTATCCCTCAGTTATCCTGATTGAGATTTAACTGTATTTTGTTGTGTTTTACTTTGTTATTCATAGCTTCTTAAAGATGAAATTTATGGGATATAACATCTGCTTGCCATAAAAACAAAAAAAGAAATATACCACAGCATAGCCTTGAGGCTATCATTAAAGGCAACTTGTCCATTTCAAAAATTATCATCAGTTCATGTTCAAGAATAGGAATATGCCCCTAAACTAAGCTAATTTGCTAGGCTTTCTTCTCCAGTCATGCTTCTTTAATGGTATGTATCTATTTGAAATGTCCAAAGATGGGTCCATGGTAAAGGGAGCAGAGGTTTCATTATAATATCTAGCATTTCAAATATAATGGCTAACATTTATTGAATTCTTCAGTTCAGTTCAGTCGCTCAGTCGTGTCCAACTCTTTGCGACCCCATGAATCGCAGCACGCCAGGCCTCCCTGTCTATCACCAACTCCCGGAATTCACTCAGACTCACGTCCTTCGAGTCGGTGATGCCATCCAGCCATCTCATCCTCTGTTGTCCCCTTCTTCTCCTGCCCCCAATCCCTCCCAGCATCAGAGTCTTTTCCAATGAGTCAACTTTTCGCATGAGGTGGCCAAAGGACTGGAGTTTCAGCTTTAGCATCATTCCTTCCAAAGAAATCCCAGGGCTGATCTCCTTCAGAATGGACTGGTTGGATCTCCTTGCAGTCCAAGGGACTCTCAAGAGTCTTCTCCAACAGCACAGTTCAAAAGCATCAATTCTTTGGCACTCAGCTTTCTTCACAGTCCAACTCTTACTGCATACTATGTTTTATGCAAAATACTTTGTGTATATTAAATAATTTAATCCTCACAAAACCCTTTAGAGATTCTTTTTTCTTGTCTCCTGTCTTGAATCCCCTGCATCTTTCCTTACCATGTTGTACTCCCTCATTTTGGCAAAATATATCTTCTATTACCTTAGAACACCAGTGTCTTTATTCTGCTTTCATTATTGGGAAAGATGTTTTGGCTGGGTATAGAATTCTGTGCAGGATACTTTTTTTTTTCCCCTCTCAGAATTTTCAAAGCATTATTTCTTGTCTTTCAGTTTGGAGTATGATCTGTTTTGTATCTCTCAAAGCTCTTGGAATTTCTTTATCTCTGGTGCTTTGAAATGTCACAGTGATGTGCCTTGCTGTGGGTCTTTTCTTCAACCATTTTCCTTAATACTCAGTGAGGCCTTCCACTGTCAAAATTCATTTTCTTGAGTATAAGGAAAATTTCTTAAAATGCCTCTTTGATTATTCCTTCCCTGTATTTTTTTTTCTTTCTGGAATGCCTTCTACTTAGAAGTTGACGTTTAGAATTTATCCTGTAATTTCCTTACTTGGGGAATTCTGCAGTCTTTTTCTTTGATGTTTTAGTTCTGCTTTCTGAGAAATTTCTTTAACTCTAGCTTAAACATTTATTTTCAGATAATGTTTAATTCCCAAGAGTTCTTTCTTGTTTTTTAATTGCTTCTTTTATATATATATAACTTTTTATCCTATTTGCTAGATGTTTGTCTCTTATCTCCAAGAACATTAGTTTTTCTCAAGTATTTCTCCTGCAGTCTGACTTAATTCTTATTCATTTGACTCCCTTCTTGCTGCTTGTTTTTTGGATTAGGTCTCTTATTTTTTTTCTTGTAAAAAACTTTCCTCAAATAGTTAATCATCTTTAACTGTCCATAATGTGTAAGATTCAGGATTTTTGCCTGCTGATATGATTCATTGAGAAGTGCACCAACAGCATTTTTATAGTATTCTTACCAAAAAATGCATAACCTAAATTCAGCCATGAAGAAACAATACACAAACCCAAATTGAGGAATATCCTATAATTAGCCAGTACTCTTTTAAAATGTCAAGATTATGAAAAACAAAGAGACTGAGGTACTTTCCAGATTAAGAAACTAAGGAGACATGGCAATTAAATGTAATGTATGATCCTAGATTGAACCCTGGACCAAGATTAGTATGATAGTTTGTGAAATTTGAGTAAGATCTGTAGATTAGTTAATGTTATTCCTGGTTTTTTTATGCAACTCAATAGCAAAAAGCAAACAATCCAATTTAAAAATGGACAAAGGATATAAATAGATGTTTTTCCAAAGAAGACATACATATGGCCAACAGACACCTGAAAAGATGTTCATTATAACTGATAAGGAAAAGGCAAATCAAAAGTATAATGAGATATATAATCTCACACACGTCATAATGCCTATTTTCAAAAAGACAAGTGCTAGTAACAAGTGCTACCAACAATGCCGAGATAAGGAACCCTTATGCACTGTTGGTAGGAATGTAAACTGGTACAGCCACTATGAAAAACAGTATGGAGATTTCTAAAAAAAATTGAAACTAGAACTGCCATATGATCTAGCCATTCCATTTTGGGGTATTTATCCAAAGAAGAAAAAAATACTCACTTGAAAAGATATATGCACTCTCATATTCAAAAATACACACACACACCCCATGGAATATTATTCAGCCATAAGAACAGAATTAAATCTTGCCATTTGCAACACCATGGATGGACCTTGATGGCATTATGCAAAGTGAAATAACTCAGAGAAAGACAAATAATGTATGCTCTCACCTATATGTGGAATATAAAAACAAAACAAGCAAAAACCAAGCTTATGCAGAAAAGATTGATGGTTGTCAGAGGCAGGAGATGAGGAGTCGGGTAAATCGGTGAAGGGAGTCAAAAGATACACACTCACAGTTTTAAAATAAATAAGTCTTGAGGACTTACTGTACAGCATGGTAACTATAGCTAATAATACTGTATCACATATTTTAAAGTTGCTGAGAATAAATCTTAAAAGTTCTCATCATAAGAAGAAAAAGTCTGTAACTATGCATGGTGACCAATGTTAACTAATTTTGTAATGGTGATTATTTTGCAGTGTATACAAATATTAAATCATTATGTTGTACATCTGAAACTCATAAAATGTTGCATGTCAGTTATTTCTCAATTTTTAAAAAATTAAGTATGTGGATGGATACATGCAAGAAAGTCTCAGAGAAGTTACTTAACGGTTAATCCTAGTTCCCCTGGGGAACTAAGATTGGAAGAGGAGGAACTAGGATCAGAGGGTCAAGGTTTTCATAAGCCTGCGTGTGTGCTAAGTTGCTTCAGTTGTGTCTGACTCTTTGCAACCCTATGGACTTTAACCTGACCCATCTCTTCTGTCCAAGGGAATTCTCCAGGCAAGAGTACTGAGTGGGTTGCCATGCCCTCCTCCAAGAGATCTTCCCGGCCCAGGGATCGAATCTGCATTTCTTCTGTCTCCCGCATGGCCAGACTGGTTCTTTACCACCAGTGCCACTCATAAATTGATTAAGATTATGGGTGACAGATATTTACAGTCTGTTATATATATAGGGTTTTTTTTTTTAACAATTAAACAAGCTTAAGAATAAAAGATTGAATAAACAGAAGTGTTAATGAAGTGAAGTCACTCAGTCGTGTCCGACTCTTTGCGACCCCATGGATTGTGGCCTATCAGGCTCTTCTGTCCAAGGGATTTTCCAGGCAAGAGTGCCGGAGTGGACTGCCATTTCCTTCTCCAGGGGATCTTCCCAACCCAGGAATTGAACCCCGGGTCTCCCGCATTGCTGGCAGACGCTTTACCATCTGAGCCACCAGGGGTTTGCCTAGTTTTGATCATTGTGCTAGGGTTATGTGAGATGTTAATATTTGGAGAAGCTGGTGACTTTATTCTGAAAATATTTTTCTGCCTTATCTTCTTTCTCTGTCTCTCTCTTTTTCTCTTCTCTTTTCCTTCCCCCCTTCTCCTTTCTGGAACTTCACTGCCATATATATTATACTGCTTGGTATTTTACCACAAGTCCTCTTTTTTTATATTATGTAAATTCTATTGATGTATCTTCAGGTTCACAGAACTTTTCTCTAGTCATTTTCAGTCATATGTTAAGCCGATCCACTGATCTTCAATTCCTATATTCTATTTATTAGTTATATATGTATTTCAAGCTATACATTTAACTCACTTTTATAATTCCTATTTCATTTTATATTTTTCATTTCTTTTATAGATTCCTCATATATTTGTTTATTTTGACCTTATTTTCCATTTTATGTCCTTGAACATCTCTGTAATAGTTACTTTTAATTTTCTTTTCTGCCAGTTCCAAGATCTGGATTATCTTGTTGTCTTTTAATTACCTTTTGCTTCTGAGTCCTATTTTTCTATTTCTTAGTATGCTCAGTGACTTTTATTGTATATAAGACTGTGTAAGTGGCACATGATGAAGAAGACATTGAGTTTGATCATCTTTCCCTGAAAAGTGTTGATTTTTGTTGTAGCGGGTTGGTAACTGAATTCTAAATGCTAGCTTCCCTAGGAAAATATCAACTATGAAATCTATGCTGAGTTCTTTCAGCCTTTAGGAATTTGGGTGGAGTTTATACATAGATCTGGAGGGACTCTTATGGCTTCTTCCTTTTGGGAGTTGTCCCCCTCACTTTCCAGTTAGACTGTTGACTTTAAGTTTTCAGACTCCTCAAATGAGTAAGATTTCTGATTTCTCTGTGAGTTCCAGTCATTCAGATGAATTGTGGAGTACTGCCAGGTGAAAAGCCATATAAACAGGAATCCTACCTAGTACAGTTCATTCTTTCAAGGACTGACTCCTTTCTAGTTTCTGCTTGCTTTTGGTCATTCTGTGTTGCTTTCAAATAGTTGTTTAATATATTTTCAGAGTATATAGTTGTTATCTTCAGAAGGCTCAATGTAATTTAGTCTATTCTGCCATTACCAGAAGTTGTACCGTATCACCTTTTATTTTCCATTGATTTTTTCGTAAATATTTCATAGGGTTAAACAAAGAAACACAAAAAAACTTCTATATATTTTTATGAATGATGACAATAGCTATCAAAGTTTTCCAGAAAGATCAAGCATATTACTAATGTTATTTTTTTCTTTTTTCTTTGGTAGACAAGAGATGATTTCTTAGGTCAAGTGGATGTTCCTCTTTATCCATTACCGGTTGGTATAGATGTCCATGATTTTACTTTCTAATGTTTATTCTTTTTATTTTAATAAATCCTTAACAGATACACAATATAGTAAATGTAAGTATTTGATTTGTAAAGTGTATACTGCTGTTAATTCTTGAGCCTCTTATTTTCTGAAAACATCTCAATTTTCCATTTTAGTTTTAAGATTCCCTTATATGAAACCCAGTAAGAAATAGAGTTGGGAAGGGAACTGGGGGGAGATTGGAAATACTATATGTATGGCTGGGTCACTTTGCTGTGCATCTGAAAGTATCACAACATTGTTAATTGGATATATTCCAATATAAAATACAAATTTTAATTTTTTTAAAAAAGGCCTAAGTGAACTTAGAAGGTATGACAAGGGCCTGAATTTTTTTTTAAAAAGAAAGAAATAGAGAGCCCCTGAAGTTGGTTGACATCCTGAAAGCGTTGTTTGAGGGAGATCATTTTGAAAATATTTTACTGAAAAACTAGACTGGGGAAAGCTTAGTTTCACAGAAAGAAGTTGATCAATTACAACAACGTGGGCATGAAACTGAATATGGACCAACCATACAGCAACAGAAGAAAACAGATTCAGGAGATATTTCATTACGTGATATTATTGGACCAGGAGCTCCAGTTGAAAAAAGCAAAAGAAGCAGAAAGTAAAGATAATACATGTTGAACTTGGGAGATAAGGGTGGTATCTCAAGCAAAAAGAGTAGGAGGAAAGCCTTTTTTTTTTTTTTTTTTAGATATGGTAAGTTTATTTTTGGCCGTATTGCATATCAGTTGAAAACAAGAAAAATGAAACTTAAAGCAGGCAACCGAAGAGGTATAAAAATAAATTGTGTAGGGAAAAGGGTCTGGAAGGATTGAGAGTTATCACTGCTGAGGTAACTGCAGAATCTCTGAGAAGGATGGGCTGTCCAAATGAGAGGGATGAAAGCGTTGAAGGCCAAACACTGAAAGTTCATCAGTGTGCTTCTGTCAGAGGAGAAAGAAGACAGACCAAGAGAATACAGAAAAGACCCAAGTGAAATGATGTCATGAGAATTTAAGAGTTTCTAGATGTAATGGGTAGTTTAACAATGTCAAATGCAGCAGAGAAGTAAAGAATAATAAAAACAAAGGGCTGTTGAACTTGGTAGGAAAGAGAAGTACTAATTCTTGATCAATCTTTTCAGATGTTTATTGTCTCTCTACAGTCTTTAGACATTGCAAACTTTTAATAATGAATTTAATCCAGTCTTATTTTCCAAGCTGCTTACTTTTTTTGTTCTAGAATTGCCTCTGTGGTCTAACCACGCCAACATTTTATTGAATACATACTCCATATTGTTTTGGGGCACAAATACACTAACCGTTCTCTAGTGTTTTTCTGCTTTTACCCTCCTTTTGGCCTCACAAACACCTGCTCAGATAGTTTTATACTGACTTGTGCTGCCAGGAGCAATTCCTACAGGGCAGGAAGGTGAAAGTATTGTCAAATCACCAATTGTAACCATTTAATAAGCTAAATCTACTTTTTTCTGACTTCTAACTTCAATTATGCCTTAAGTCATAGTTTATGAATATTCTTGAAAAGTATATATTTTTGTTGTTATAGATATATCTTGAAAACCCACTGTTTTATTCTAGACAGAAAATCCAAGAATGGAGAGACCATATACATTTAAGGATTTTGTTCTTCATCCAAGAAGGTCAGTAAATATAAAATAATAGCTTATGAAGGGTTTTTAAAAATATCATTATACTTTACAGTAGCCCCTTTGGAAAATCAGTTTAAACCTTTGTAAATAAGCTACTTTTAAATATTAGTTTTTTAAAGCTTTATTGCTGTTTCTGATTAAAAAGTAATTTCTGGTGATCTAGTGGTTAAGACTTCGCCTACCAATGCAGGGGGTGCAGGTTTGACCCCTGATCAGGGAGCTAAGATCTCACATGCCTCACAGCCTAAAAACCATAACATAAAACAAAAGTAATATTATAACAAATTCAATAAGGGCTTTAAAAATGGTCCACATCAAAAAGTCAAAAACAGTTATATATGCATAGTACAAAAATTCTGAAAATATAGAAAAGTGATCATACTCCTTTGGGAAAGACTTTTCTCTCTAATATTTATCAGACTAGAAGAATGAAATATGTCATTACTTTATATGTATTTTATATCTTATACTGTGTGTAATTTTGTCATACTGTGTTTTGAAAAATTGCAAACATCAGTTTATCTAAAAAAAAAAACCTAGGGAGTTCTCTGGTGGTCCAGCAGTTAGAACTCCATACTTTCACTGTCATAGCCCCGTTCAGTCCCTGTAGGGGAACTAAGATCCCCTAAGCTGCATGGCACAGCCAAAAAAAAGAATCCAACTTGATACAAAAACATTTTCAAGGAAATGTAACTACATTTTGCATACTTTCATTTAAAAAAAATTTCAGAAAACTCAAATATTTAGAGAAAATACATGAGCAAAGACTGTAATTTAAAACCCAAATAGCATGTTCATAATTCCATTTTCCTAAACTGAATTACTTGATTTTTGTCAAAAACTTTTAAGTTTAAGCTTTAAATAAAACCCCTTTTGATCTTCTATACCACATAATCTAGTAAAATCTAGTTAAGACATGTATGGGAATTTACTGACAAAAAGGTCAAAGTAAAGCCAAGGAACGACATCTGTGCAAAACTATTTGTTTTCTCTTTAAAACTAGAAAATGCAATTGAATTTAGTAAAATTTTTGATTAAAAAATTTAAATATTCATTGTAATATAAATTTAAATAAAGGGAACAGTGGTCTTTGACTGTATTCATATTTACTGTCTAAAGTCACATTTAATTTCTGTAGAAGTTGTGCAATGTGAGTCCCTTTTCTTGCTTTAATTTTGAATTGATTGTGACATCTGTATACCAAGAATAACTAACTAGTTCTTCTCTTATTTGGTTGCCCTAATAACCTGCTTTTCAATTTGTTGAATGCTTTCTGGTGTCTTTATCTTTAAAACACTATAACAGTTTACATCTTCTGTCTGCACTGGTATTGCTGCAAGTGCAGAAAGAGTTTTATCCAACTACATTATTAGATTATTTTTGAACATCAATAAATTTAAACCCTCAGGCTTATTATCTAGTTGGAAAAACGTAATAAAACCTATCATTGTAGAGAAACCCTCCTATAAAATATTACCTGAGTAAGTTTTATGTATCTATCTTTTATAAGAAGTCATAGAGTGTTCATACCCCCTTAACTATGGAGACACGAGTCACATTAGTGATCTGGAAATAAGCACTGGGGGCTTACTGACCAGTCAGGGAAGGATACTTTCCAAATCCATGAGAACTGTGTAGAGAAGAACAACTAAAAAGATTAAGAGAGGCATAGGGGAGTACCTCTTGAAGACAGGAGGAAAAATTAGGACCCTTGTGTCTTATTATATAACTGAAATCTATAAAAATTATCCAGAAAACCAATATAGAAAGCTATGACAAGCAAGGATTTCCTAAGTAAACCGGATGCTATTATAGAATTGGTGGGGGCAATAGACAGAGTTAGGTCTTAAGTTAGAATCTTAAGAAAGACAGGTTTTTAAAAAAAAAAAAAATGAATGAGGGGACTTCTCTGGTGGTCCATGGTTAAGACTCCATGCTCCCAATGCAGAGGGCATGGGTTTGATCCCTGGTCAGGGAACTAAGATCCCACATGCTGTGGGTGTGGCAAAAATAAATTAAAAAATTTTTTTAATTAAATATTACTACTCTGGGAAGCAACCCTTAACTTAGACAACTCATTTTTCTAAGAGGTGGTATGAGATACAGTATGAAAGTAGATTAGATAAATTAACATATGACAGATTCAAACAGCTGTCAAAGACATTAGGTTTCAGATAGTTACCTGACCTTGCTCTCTACTTTTCTATTATACAACATGGCTAGATTATTATCCCTAAAGCACATCTGTGAGGATGCCTTTCCCTATCCTCCAAATTCTATGCAAAATAAAATCTAAAAGTTCTACTTCACTTAGACCTCATCAGCTGGACCATTCCCACCTCCTTTAATTCAGCCAACCTCAGCTACTTCCAATTCCTTAAATGCACCCCTGGTTTCCCATCTATTTCCTTATTTTTGCCCTCTTCTCTACTCTTATGCCTTTCCCTGACTGCCATAGATCAAAATCCTCCCCAGTCTTGTAGCCCAACCTAGATGCCAGCTTCTCTTTCAAGATCTCTGTGATCTTTCACTTAAACTTCCATAGTTCCTTATTTATCTCATAACAATTATTTATTTATGGATGTTTCTTTTTCTCCACCATCTATTCCTTTTTCTTCTGCATTGAAACTTGTCTTGAATCTCTCCTAGTAAGCTAGTAGATGTTCAATGAACTCTTATTGAATGAATGGTTTTCTTCCTAGTGTTAAAGTTGTATGAATTATTATTTTCTTTCTACAGTCACAAATCAAGAGTTAAAGGTTATCTGAGATTAAAAATGACTTACTTACCTAAAACCAGTGGCTCAGAAGACGATAACACAGAACAGGCTGAGGAATTAGAGGTGAGATTTTATAAATATTTGGTTAAACTAAGAAGAAAAATATCCAATTTCTTATTTTACTATACTCTAAAGAAAAAATAACTGCTTAATAAAGTTAAATGTGTGCAATAAAAATTACTTCCCTAGACATTTGTTTATTTTACCCAAGAATTTGTTAAACATTTCTTTCCTCTAAGGATATTTCTGTGAAATGAATGGCCATTACTGATGGCATTCTTAAAGCTTAAGGAATAGAGATTACAATGTTTATAAATGAAAGCATTTGTTGTAATTAAGTCATTAACTGTTTCTAGTTTTTCAGAGTTTTCTAAAAACATGTCATGTGCCCCCTCTATTAAAGTAAGAACACAATTTATTGTTTGAAAGTTAAATATATGGAAAATTTGAAGATGCTACTTAGGAACTTCTTTATGAAATGTAATTCCTGTTACTTTTCCTATCATGGTTGGGGTGGGTGTGGGAGGGCTCATAGAAAAGGAGACTAAGAGAGAGAGAGAAAAAAAAATATATAAGTGATCTAATAAAAAGCCACATTTATTGGAGGCCAAAAGAAGTTAACCATCTTCATGGGTGATAGGATAAAAGGAAGTCCAGTCAAGGATTTGGGCAGAGCCACCTACATTTGGGATAAGTGAAGAAGAGGCAGAGAACATGTATTTGGAATAGAATTGGACAGGGATTTGGAACCCTCCTAGTCGCGAGCTCTGCCACTTATGAGCTGAGTGACCATGTGGCCAACTCAACCATGAGTTGAGTGACCACTCAACCCTCTCTGCACTTCAGGTTCTTCCTTTGCAGAGTGACAGGATGTACTGCTACCCTTAGGGTTTCTTCCAGCACAAAAAATTTGTGATCTGAAAAGGGAACAAAAACATTTGCCTCTTGAGGTTCCCACTTAACAAACATTATCATCAGAAGGTAGCACCTTATTCTAACCACATTGACTGAAAGCACCCTTTGTTGTGGCATCAGTTTGCTTTGGAGGGGTTGTGTGTGTGCCTCTTCCTCAGTAGTCATGCTTTTTTGATTAAGGGTCTGCTAAAGTCTCCAGAAGGACTGTCAGGATGAGGGACCCTTCCCCAGGGCTGGGCTTTGCATCACACACCCAAACATCTTGAGAAAGTTTGATAACAAGCAGTGCTTTTGCGACAAAGATTCCTGGGAATTTTTTTTATATGCACTGATGAGATTTTACTTTGTGGGGAAATCTATAACAACAGAAAGAAAGAACTTTTTTCTTTAAATAGTTAGCCGTATTACTCTGGTGACCAAAGAAACTTAATATCCTCTCTCATGTCTAATGCCCTTATTTGATACCTTTTTTTTTTTCTTTTTAGTTTTTCTTTGATGTGTCATATAATAATCTTTTTTTTTTTTTAATTTAGGAATTTATTGAGTAGAATTTTCTCTCTAACTGGCATTTTAGTGCACAGGGAAACCTGAATAATGGAATTCTGTTTGAAATGAAGGATGTCTGCTATAAAGAAAGAAAATTCTTTATTTAGTAACTTAAAAAATTTCTAACAGCATTTCATTATTTGGTAACCTGCTCCAAGTTTTGCCCACACGCATGTATCACAGGTACCTTATTCACAGTTCAGTTTCTGTGGGTAGAGCTGCTTCGCTTCATTTTGTGGTCTCATGTCTCAACTTTGAATTCCCTCAGAATCCACCTTATAATTTCAGTAGATGTAAGCATGTAGGAGTTTATTTATGAAAGGCCCTAGGAATTCAAACACATGAATCTGTGCTTATTTATCTTCTGTGTAGCTAATGACCAGAGAAGTCTTGTCTTTGACATCTGGTTTGTGACTGAATATATAAAATCCTACCATTTAAAGAAAACAGTTGTCATTTTCAAAAGAGGCTCACTCTTAGGCAGTGTATACCCTGGTAGGATAAAGTTTGGTAAAGTGTGACTGTAGTACATAATTATGTAGTATTTTTTTTGTGCCCCTTGTAACTTTAGGTTTAGCTCTATGTATTTTATGTGGTTACTACTACTGTATTTGCTGTACCTCTGAATGCTTTCTTTTTGATCATCTTTGACTGTTAAATTGTGGGTGGTTGCATGTTAGCTTTGAGGTTAGTAAATAAATAACATACATTGATCCTTAGAAAATTATTTTGTGAAGAATATTAGCTGGTACATGTTTAATAGGGAGGCATTCTATACTGAAAATGAAAACCCATTCTTTCTAAACAATGTTTATATTTAGAAATGGGTAAACAAATGGATAACTATACTTCTTCTCAAACTGAAACAGGTTTTTAAAAAAATAGGCCCTTAATTAAATTAGTTTTTTTCCCCTCCAGAAGTTTACTTGAGTAACATAAATTCAATTAAAAAAAACCTTTAATAGAGAAATCTTTTAAGAAGATTCTAAAGAAATATTTTTGGTACCATTTTCCAAGCTCTGAATATTTTTATAATCTTCTACAGCAGTAGTGAGGACCTATTTATTAATAAATTTTATTAATCTGCAGAAAAGTAATCAGTGACCATATTTTTAAAAATTGGTCCTTTTTTTCCAAGAGAGTGAAATATAAAAATTCAACTCACATGCTTTTAAAATTGAGACCAGAGAAATAAAATGTGATTTGATATGTACAGACTGATTTTTAGATATATAGATCTTCTATCATAATCATTTAAGGGAAAGGAAGTGAGAGAGAGAAGGAAGGTAAACATCAATGGAGAGAAAAAGTAGAGGGAAGAGAGAAAGAATGGAGTTCCTGGCAATAAAAAGAAACAAAATTAGCAAGATGTCAGTTCCTATCGAAGAAATAAGAAGAAAATAAAGAAGGAGAAAGAGAAGGAATCTGTTTTACTTCCCATCCATATGTCTTTTCCTGGAATAATTTTGTCTGTCTTCCTCTCTCCTATGCCTCACCTTCCATTCCACCTCAGTCTATAACCCTCTCCTTGGCACTAGCCAAAGATCAACCCTGCTTCAGCCTTATCCTGTTCTGTCTGCTGCCAGAAAACAATTGTTTTCTTCCCAAGGTCTCCCTGACCCTTCCTGTTCAGACCCCACCTTCCAAGAGGGAAGAATTCTCTTCTGTCTTCTAAACCATCACCTGGCTGGCACAGCAGTCCTCCAGTACTAGATCCCCAATGTCTAGGCAGAAAAAAAAGACTCTATATATTAAGGAAATTATTTTTTACCTATTATTATGGTACCAAATATGTTCCCCAGTTTCTCTCTCTCTCTCTCTTTTTTTTTTTTTACTTTTATTTAGTAGTTTTTGCCATGTACAAATTTGGGGGATTATAATCAAATCACTCAGCCTCTTTCAGGCCATCTGGGTTTGATGTCATACTTAATGGTTTTTTACTCCTAGAATATACTTTTTTAATATCCCTAGATTTGTTCTAATACATTTTGGTTTTACTTTGTAACATTTTAAGTATTGCTCAATCTGTAACATTCTGGTTATAAGGTATGAGGTAGCAGTGCAAATAATTTTTCCCTTTTTTTCCTAAGTAATTTGCTTATCTTCCTACAGATTTGAAATGCCTGTATCATATACTGAATTCTATAAATTGGATTCTCTTTCTTAGCTTTCCAATTCTATTAATTAATTGTGGTTTATGTTATGTTTTATCTGATAAAGTTTATCTTCACTCATCTTTTTTGGAATTGTGCTGATTATTTTTGCTTGTTCTTGTTTCTATTTGAACTTGAAAATGGCTTTGTCATGTTATATTAAAAATCCATGATGTAGTCTTATTTAAATCTTGACAACTTTATAAATTAACTTGGGGAGAATTGATGTCTTTGTGAGATTAAATCTCCCTAGCCAAGATCACATTGTCTTTTCATTCACTCAGGTCTTCTCTCGTGTACCTTTTAGGAGAATTTTAAAGTTTTCATTGCTAGTTTATTTATGCTTCCTAACCATATCGGTGTTTAGCAGAACCTTTTACTGACTGCCTTCTCTGTTTTGAGGTTTCTTGTATAAAATCATGTCATTAACCCTTGCTACTTTTTTCAAATAATTCCTTACTCTAACTACTCTAGCTAAGGTTTTTTTGTATGTTTGCCTCTTGCTAGTCTCAGAGGAAATTTCCAGTGCCTTCCTAGCATATAAACAAAACAAAACTTTCTTTCTCTGGCTGTTTTATGACTTGACCAAAATGCCATTCCATGGTCCAGAGGAGAAAGAGAAAAGTCAGACCAGAGAATCATAATGTCTTTTCAATCACCATTTCTAAATCATTCGCCCTTCCCTATCATGCCTCTACATGTTTGACCTTCATACAGCAATTTTTTTCAAGTTTCAGAGAGTTATTTACTTCCACCATTAACAAGGTGCTTTCTCTCTGAGAGAGACAATGCCCAATAAGACACGATCCCTGTTTATATTTTAGAGAATAGTGTGACGTTGAACTATGCTTCTCCATTTCTTAGTGTCTTCCAATGCTGTTTATTTTAAAGTTTTCCAAGTCCTTTTTCTCCTATTAGACATGTTTTAAATTTTTTCAAAAAAAATTAAATTTTTTCAAGCAAAATCTAAGTGTTATCATTTTGAAAACAAACAAACAAACAAACAAACTTCATTATCATCAGATATTCCTGTTAGGTGTTAAAAGTTGACAGTGTGCTCATTCTGTCTGCGTAGTTTTTGAAACTGGGTATGCTCAATCTCTTAAAATTTCCTCTAGCATAATTTATGGGCTTTCCAGGTGGTGCTAGTGGCATTAATTTATACGGTTAAAAAAAATTAAGCATAAACTTAATTGTCACCATTCTGTTTTTCAGCCTGGCTGGGTAGTTTTGGACCAACCAGATGCTGCTTGCCATTTGCAGCAGCAACAGGAACCTTCTCCTCTACCTCCAGGATGGGAAGAGAGACAGGATATCCTTGGAAGGACCTACTATGTAAACCATGAATCTAGAAGAACACAGTGGAAAAGACCAACCCTTCAGTATGTGCTGGTGACTTTTGTGTTTGTAATCTGAATACATTTTGACCACTGATTTCCATTATGAAGTCATGACTCAAATGGATTCATAATAGTATGGGAATCCAAAGACTGTAAGAATACTAGGATTTTTTTTTATGGCATTGGGCATAAAAAGTGCTATCTTAGATGTTTCTTTCTTAAAATGATTTGATAGTATTAAAAAGTATTTGAATTACAAATATCACCCTTCTGATTGCTTCTTTAATATTAATGAATTGTCAGTTATTTCTGTTTTAAATTATTATATAGCCACAAAAGGAACATTTTTCTTTCTAGACTGAGGTGGAAAATCTTGGAGATTTTTTAGTTTGTTACTAAAATATAATGAGAAGTTGATTTCTACAGCACAGTGTTTTTAAAACAGAAATTTTTATAAAATATAAAGGACCCAATAATAAGTTCTTTTGTTAAACACCCATTTGCCAGTCTGGTCAATGTGTACATAATTTCTGATGTATCTGAATCAAGGACAGAATGGCCTTTCAGGTATTCTGATTTATGTCTCCTCAGTGATATTTTTCTTTTATTATCATCAGACTGGTTTTTATAAATGGGGCTTTCCATGTGGCACTAGTGGTAAAGAATCTGCCTGCCAGTGAAGGAGATGCAAGAGATGTGGTTTCAGTCCCTGGGTGGGGAAGATCCCCTGGACTAGGAAATGGCAACCTGCTCCATTGTTTTTGCCATGGAAAATACCATGGACAGAGGACCCTGGTGGGCTACGGTCCATGGGGTCACAAGGAGTCAGACACACTGAGCGACTGAACACACACACATGGTTCAGCACTTTTTTTTCTTACTTTTGGCTGCGTTGGGTCTTCGTTGCTGCACACACAGGCTTCTCTTTTTCCAGTGTGAGGGCTGTAGAGCACGTGGGCTCAGCAGTTGCGGCTCAGGCTTCTCTAGATGCCGCGTGTGGCCTCTCTATTTGTGCCACACCAGCTTCGTTGCCCACGGCTTGTGGAATCTTAGTTCCCTGACCAAGGATTGAACCTGTGTCCCTGCAATTTGAAGGTGAATTCTTAACCACTGGACAACCAAGGAAATCCCCAAGCACTTTTGTAGATGTTTTTTGATCTCAAATGCTTCCAAAGCAAGTTGATGATCCAGCTGCTTTGTGTCACAGAGGCATTGATCTGTAGAATGGCATACAGATTACAAGACTGAATGCATGATAAAATTCTGAAACATCTTGTTGTATACCTGTATTGTGGCAGGCCTGACTTGAGCAGAATCACATTTCTTTCACTGTGGTTGAGGTTGCTTTCAGCCAGCAAAAATCATTTATTTGGGGGGAAAATGTACGAGGCATTCCCTTAGGACCACTACAGTTGTACAGCAAGAATTGGTCTTCTGAATATCCTGGGCGTATATGGTATTAGATAAATTAACAGTAATCTTGTTATTAAATACTTATACAAAATTCTTGATCTTATGGTCTGGCTATATTAAACATGACTAGCTAGAGTAGTATAACTAATGAATGACTGCGGAAAGGATATGCAGTCTGATTTACCATGCCTTTCCTAAATTCAGACACTCCTTTACTACTGTCCTTTCTCAGAACAGGCCCATTACTGTATATGATCAAAAACACATACCATTTAATCTATAATCTATTAAGTTTTTAATTATAGTGTCCTTATACTGTCTTTCCTTCTGCCTTCTGCATTCATGCATGGGAAACTAGAGGGTAGACCCTTGGCTTAAGATCAGTTCTGGAAAATGTTACTTTCTAATTCATGAAGGTGTATATGCAACTCTTAAAAAGCTTCTGTTTTATGAGCTTTCTAGAGCTACTTCAGATTTTACTCTTGTAATAACATGGTTAAATAATAGTGTAATAAAAGTACTTATGCAACACTCAGGTGTTCATTCATTCAACAAATATTTTTGAGTGCCCATACACACGAGACATTTTCCTAGGTACAGTGATGAATGAAAATATTGTGCACGTTACACATTTTCACAAAAATTTTTAACTCCATAAGGTACTCGGAAGGTACTGCTGTGCCTACAACTTAACCTGAGCATGTTGAACTAGCCTTTGGGCCCAAACTATAAATTCTGATCTAATATGGATACTTTCTAAATGAACACAGAATTTTTAGCTATCATTTTAACTCTCTTCAGGCGTGGATGATGGCTTTTACATTTCTAATGCAGGGACAACCTAACAGATGCTGAGAATGGTAACATTCAACTGCAAGCCCAGCGTGCATTTACCACCAGGAGGCAGATATCTGAGGAAACAGAAAGTGTTGACAACCGAGAATCTTCTGAGGTAGAAATCATTTTCTCGTTCTTGTTGGTAGACATATGTTATAGCAATTGATTCAAGTATGTAGCTTAAGCTTCTGTTCATTTTAGAACTGGGAAATTATAAGAGAAGATGAAGCCACCATGTATGGCCATCAAGCCTTCCCTTCATCTCCACCATCAAATAACTTGGATGTCCAGACTCATCTTGCAGAAGAATTGAATGCCAGACTCACTGTTGGTGGAAATTCAGCCACTGGCCAGCCAGTATCCAACTCAGTAAGATGATTCTTAGATTTTGATGGAGCTTCAGGATTTTATATTTTTATATATAAATATTATATATGTATTTTATATATAAATATACGTGGACTTCCCTGGTGGCTCAGTGGTCAGGAATCTGCCTGCCAATGCAGGAAATGTGGATTTGATCCCTGGGTCAGGAATATCCCCTGGAGAAGGAAATGGCAACCTGGGAATATTCTTGCCTGGGAAATCCTATGGACAGAGGAGCCTGGTGGGCTACAGTTCATGGGGTTGCAAGAACCAGACATGATGCAGCAACTGAGTATGCACACTTGCACACACACACACACACACACACACACACACATATCCATTATTCCGTTCAGTATCTAACCTTTACATAAAAGGTTGTCTTTTTTCTCCATTTTTGTTGAGATATAATTGACATAATACATTGTGTTAGTTTAAGGTGTACAACATAATGATTTGATCTATGTATTGCAAAATTGTAAGTTTAGTTAATATATAACACCTCGCGTTTTTTTTTTTTCTTGTGATGAAAAATATTGTCTTAAACTGCACATAATAATGTGTAAGGGACTTTTGTACTTTACAGTATGGCCATTTTCAAATATCCTCACTAACAGTATGGAGCAGAGTTGTGGAAAATCCACATGGTCATTGGACTCTAAATATCCATTACATAAATCAATGCCCTCAGCCACAGACTATCAGGAACACACTTGTAATTGAACAAGTTGAGTTTATTATTCATTTCAGCAAGGGGAATACAAACCATGAACATCTCGGTAATAGTATGTTATGAAAGACTTAAAGGATTTCAACTTGTGTTAGGCGATTTTCAGGAGGGTTTAAGGAAGCAGGACCTCACATTGGATGCTATCAGGAAGCAGGGATAATTCTGTGATGTGATGTCTTAAATCTTATCTGTAGCAAGGCTAAAGCTATGATTAGCAAAAAGCAGCAGTCACTTGTATCTGCCAGGATATAGGGAGATATTTGGTATCTTGTGGCTTGGACAGTGTTCATGTTTTGCTGTGTTTAGGCATGATTACAAAGTAGTCTTGATTTTGTCTTGAATTGTGCTGATGAGTGCCAGGCCAAGTCCTGGGTGCTTGGGGTTACTCTTCTCCTTTGCAGGGATACCACACATGTCACCAACACACATGTGAAAAAGAGCTGATATACTTTGACTAAACAAAGAGATAGATGACCTTCTCACTCCAGCAGCCACTATAAACTTGCTACCTCTGGGGTCCAGAAGCCAGTATTCCAACATAACACTGCCCTGATGGGACCCTTGTGGCTAACTCTCTCATCTGTATCAAAGGAGACATTTCAATGGAAGACAAAGAGGTGTCCAAGGATATTGTGGTCATTTCCTTTTGGAATTCTGCACTTTCCATTCCATTAGTAAATATGGAGGGCTGACTACATACTGGTTGTATGCTGGTTAAAACAGTTCACCCATCTGTTTAAGTATTGCCTGTGCCTGCTTTCACAGTAAATTAAAAGAGACAAGATAGTCAACAAAAACTACTTACTATCTGGACCTTAACAGAAAAATTTGCTGACTTCTGTTTTAGCACCTTTCTCATAATGCTTCAGTGTAGACAGTTCTATGTAAATGCCTGTGTGAATATCCAAGAGCAGATAGGCCTGCCTGCTCCCTTCCCCTCCTTTCTTCCATCCATCTATCTTCCTTTCATGTCATTTCATGTTTTTGTTTGAGGAGTGGGAAAGATCAGTCAAAGACTTAAAGGATAAGCTATATTGATTTGATGGTGACATCCTATTCTCTTTCCTCCTGTTATTTTTATTTTTTTAATTACTAAAGTAATAGGTGGCATCTATACAATGGCATACTATGCAGTCACTGAAAAGAATGAAGTGTCTTTGAATACATATGTTGTATGGAACAAAGAAATATTGCTCAGTGGAAAACTGAGGTACTGAGCAGTATGTTTGATGTGTTACCATTTATACAATTATTTACATGACAGAATAAATATGTGTATCATATTTCTTGAAAACTAAACTAGGTAACCTTGCTCAGCTCTGAAGAGAAAAACAGGGTGAGCAGAGCATATGTCTTTCGTACCTTTTGAATTTCTTACCATGTGCATATTAATTCAAAAAAGTTAATTTATTATTTTTAAAGTATTGTATGGTCATGGTTAAAAATTGAAACAGTACTGAGGTGTATAAAATAAAAATTGAGTTTTCCGTCTTACCTCTGACATATGCTCCATCAATTGCCATTAATGGTTTGGCATATACTGTTTTTTAAATTTATTTTATTGAAATATAGTTGATTCACAGTGCTGTATTAATTTCTGGTGTACAGCACAGTGATTCAGTTATTTATATATATATATATACACACACACACACATTCTTTTTCGTATTGTTTTCCATTATGGTTTATCACAGGATATTGGATATAGTTTCCTGTGCTGTACAGTGGGACCTTCTTGTTTATCCATTCTACATTTAATAGTTTGCATCTGCTAATCCCAAACTCCCGGTCCATCCCTCCCCCATTCTCCTCACCCTTGGCGACCACAAGTCTGTTCTCTATGTTTATGACTCTGTTTCTGTTTTGTCGATAAGTTCATTTGTGTTGTATTTTAAATTCCATGTGTAAGTGATATCATATGGTATTTTTCTCGTTTACTTAGTTTGATAATCTCTAGGTCTGTCCCTGTTGCTGCAAATGGCATTATTTTATTCTTTTTTATGGTTGAGTAATATTTCATTATGTGTGTGTACACACACACACACACACATGCACCATATCTTTTTTTTTGTTTTTAATTTATTTCTAATTGAAGGGTAATTGCTTTACAATATTGTGTTGATTTCTGCCATACATCAACATGAATCAATCATAGGTATACATATGTCCCCTCCCTCTTGAACTTCCCTCCCACCTCCCATTTTATCCCCTCCCCAGTTGTCACAGAACACCAGTTTGAGCTCCCTGAATCATACAGCAAAATCCCACTGCTGTCTGTTAGATATATGATAGTGTATGCTTCCATGCCACTCTCTCCATTCGTCCCGCCCTCTCCTTCCCCCTGCTCCTCATGCCCACAAGTCTGTGCTCTGTGCGTGCATCTCTGTTGCTGCCTTGCAAATAGGTTCATCAGTACCGTCTTTCTAGATTCCATGTATACATGTTAATATTCAATATTTGTTTTTCTCTTTCTGACTTACTTCACTCTGTATGGTAGGCTCTAGGTTCACCCACCTCATTAGAACTGACTCAAATGCATTCCTGTTATGGCTGAGTAATACTTCATTACATATATGTACCACAGCTTCTTTATCCACTCATCTGTCAGTTGTCTAGGTTGCTTCCACGTCCTACCATTGTCAGTGGTGCTGCAATGAACAGTGGGCTACATGTATCTTTTTCAGTTAATGGTTTTCTCAGGGTATAAGTGGTTTGGCATATATAGTCTTAAACATTTTCTGTGTGCATAAAGATGCATGCACACATATTTGTATATCAGTTTTTTAGCCTGAGATCACCTTGCACACACTTTTTGGTAACTTATTTTTTTTACATACTGTATCATAGACATTGGACCATTTCAGTCAATATTGAGGTGCTCTTTTTTATAACCACTACCAACAAAATAATCAAACGTCATTCCCTTGTGCAAGTAACCCTTAAGCTGTTTCTCTAGTTTCCTTTGATGGACTTCAGATTGTTTACAGTTCTTTGTTATTGTAAACAATCCTACAGTGGCCCTTCTGAATTAAGTCCTACATATATTATAAATGTTAATGTCATTAAGTAACAAAACTAAACTATTTCAGGAAGTGACAACAGCATGCATGTAAAAGCACAGGAAAGAAAAAATACTGGATTTCTAGGAAACAAGTAATCTTGAATGTCCAGAGGGTGGCTTGTGAGGGAAGAGGGCTGGAGTCAGCCCTGGAAGCTCACTGGAGCTCTTCTGGAAGCTCATTCACGTTGTGTTCTGTACTGTAGATTTTACCCTAGTGACGGAAGAAGTCATTGAAGGGCTCTGAGTGAGAGAATGGCGATGAAATCTGTGCTGCAGAATGCTCTCTGGCTGCAACTCGTGGTATGGAGAGCAGATTTAAGCAAAAAAGACTTGCAGCAGTCAAATCTGTTAGGATGTTGCCACAGTAATAGTCAAAATGACAAGTGATAAAAACTTGAAATTTTTTTTAAAGTGCAAGGGAAATGTATTTGAGAGCTTGCAAAGAAATAGAATGTGTAGGATCTGGTGACGGACCTGGCCGTAAGGGACAGGAGGGGAGAACTCAGGGAACTGACTGCTGTCTGCCTGGGGGGCAGCTGCTGGCCTCCTAGGCTGCCCGCTGAAGATGAGGAATACCTGAGAGGGAATGGATTTGAGTGGGTGTGGACAGGGAAAAACTGAGTCCAGTTTTGAACACAATAAAGGGCTCTCTGTTAGACATTCAAGAAAAGGTGTCCAGGAGACGGTCTAGGACTCAGGTGGAGAATTGTGAGCTGGAATTTGGAAGGTATTTGGTGCTGAGCGAGGCTGAGAGAATCTCCATGTGGGTGGAGTGGGTGTTCGTTTTTCTTCTCCATCACACCTACCCCACTACCTTATCTGCCATTCAGAGACAAAGCAGAGACCTAAAGTTATCATTGTTCTTTTTTTATATATAAGAATCATTCCAGCAGAAGAGGCAGCTTACAAGCCTATACTTTTGAGGAACAGCCTACACTTCCTGTGGTAAGTTTTAGCCCCTCCCCTCAATCCTCAATAAAAATATAAGACTCAGCAACTTTTTTTTTTTTTTGGGAACACTGAATATGAACGTTTGCTCCAGCATAGTATCGGGGCTCTGGGGGATGAGGTTGTGGGAGGAGAATGGGATAGGTAGGCCCTTTAAAGACAAAAGACAGAGAACTGTCTCTCTCATAGTGAGAAAGCCAAGTCCCCACATGGCTGTGGGTGGCGTTTAGGCTTGGCAGGTGAAGTGCTGTGCAGGCTGGATGTATTGCATACTGATCAGGACTGTGGTATCCAGGGGCCTCTGCTCTGTGCCTAGCCTATGTGTCTTGCAGCTGTTTCTGCCCCAGACATGAAGCTACATCAACAGCTGGTCATATGGGTGGGTGTGTACACGTGTCGGCAGGCTCAGCAGCCAGGATGGAGTTTGTAAGCTCCCTTCTCAGTCTTGTTTTCCAGGCTGCCAAACCATCCACTGCCTCTTAGGTAGCATCTCTAAACATGACCTTGACTACAGCTTAGACTTCATAGCTTCAGGCCTTTTAGTCTCCCAGCCTCCATCCTCTTTCTGACTCAACTCTCACCTGGGTTCGAACCCTGGGTTGGGAAGATCCCCTGGAGAAGGGAACAGCTACCCACTCCAGTATTCTTGCCTGCAGAATCCCATGGACAGAGGAGCCTGGTGGGCTGCAGTTCATGGGGTCGCAAAGAGTTAGATACTACTGAGCGACTTTCATTTTCACTGCTTTGAGTTGGTCTCTTCCTTATATGGTCCCCACTTATTTTTTAAACCAAATGTAAATGTCCAGGCTCCCAGCCCCTTGAGCCTCCTCTATCCCTTAGCCACCTACCCACCACCATCACCTTCACTCCTGCCTGGGCTCTTTCTTCCAAATGGGTGTGTGTGTGTTCTACGTCCATAGTTGGAACGGCCACCTCACTTTTTTTCTACCAACAGTTTGTGATTTTGAATGGCAGCCTATATATTAATTTTGAAAAGTAGGTTTTTTTTTTTTCACTTTTATGGGGGTTCCAGCAAAGGAATTCACAGGCTCAAAAGGCCTTGAATTGGCTGATCCATCTAAAAAGGTGGCCCTGCACCAAGAGAGGAACATGGGCACTGTGCGGAGGAAGGAGGTGGGGGCACCCACCTGTGCATTTGGCCCAGTCAGTGTCAACCTTCAACACGAAGGTGGATGTCACAGAAAGACTGCCCTCCCTAGCCTTCCTCTCACTTAGTGCCCCGTGTCTAGCCATCTCCACTCACCTTACTGTTCAGTTGCTCAACTCTTTGCAACTTTCCAACTTTCCAACTCTTTGCAACCCCATGGACTGCAGCATGTCAGACTTCCCTGTCCTTCACCATCTCCCAGAGTCTGCTCAGACTCATGTCTGTTGAGTTGATGATGCCATCCATAATGCTATGAGATGTCATCCTCTGTCCACTCACCTGGAGCCACTTGAACTGAGATCCCTAGGTGTCTCTCCCACTGCATTTCACATTGTCCTCTGTGCAGTGAAACTGGTGAACTTCTGATTCACTGACAGGCACTCATCCAAGAAACAATTTTAAGTGCACCAAATGAGCTACAGAATCTAGAGACGATTTACATTTTGTGTACTGGAAAAGCTGTTTCCGTGCCTTTTCCTTCTTAATACACTGATTAGAGATTTGTTTGCTTTCACAAAGCTTTCTTAAGGTATAATTTACATACCATAACATCCATCCATTTTTAAGTACACAAATGAGTTTTAGTAAATTTATACAGTTGTGCAGACATTACCACGGTGAAGTTTGAGAACTCTTCCTTCACCACAAAAAGTGTTCTTAATCCTAATACCTACTCTTAGCCCCAGGTGACTACTCGTCTGCTTTCTGTTGCTAGTTTTGCCTTTTCTAGGAATTTCACTTAAGTGGAATCATACAGTATGCCATCTTATGCATCTGGCCTCTTTCACTTACTACGATGTTTTTGAGATTTATCCATGTTGCTACATGTTTCAGGAGCTTATGATAGTCCATCATTGTAGATGTGTTTACTACATCCCATTTATCTACTCACTAGCTGTTAGACATTTGTAATGCCGGGCAACTTTGAATTCCATTATTTTATAGACTCAGAGCTCATTACAACTGTCAGCATTGTACATCTACCTCTGTGTATCTACAGAACGGGGTATCTAGTGAAGAGACTAGTGGTCATAGTTTTTATATTAATATGCAAGACACATTAGGGAACCAGGCCAAACGTTGAAGAGTCTAATCTAACTCAAAAGACAAAAGGAAGGTCAGACCTGGACTGTTTTCAGTAAACCTGGAAAACTAGACCTCTTTTGTTCATTAGCAATGAACTACAGTAATCAGCACTTCCCCAGCCTTCACAGAAAGAAAGCAGGGGTAACTTTTGACTTGGCACATATGGGTGATAATTTCTATAGTTTGACTACCTGTGTTCAAATCTCAGCTCCATAATAGCAATGTTATCGGTTAGGAAATTACTTCCATTTTCTAAAACTTCAGTTTTCCAATAAGTTGAATGGGCCAGTAATCTTAATTATCTCATTAAGATTTGTGTGGCGGTTAAATGACATGATCTGTGTGAGGGCAGTATGTGGTTGTTAATACTCTCATGTTGTTATCACACTCATCATTATTGTCTGCTCTGTTTTTTTTTTTTGTAATTGAAATGCTGTGCACTTTAAAGTATGGTTTAAAACATGATTCATTTTAAAGAGGGTTATCAGTGAAAAAGGAGATATGGTCCTTTAAAAACGATTCTTTCTGGGCGCTTTCCTGGTGGTCCAGTGGCTAAGATTCCATGCTTGCAATTCAGGGGAACTGGGTTTAATCCTTGATTAGGCGGCTGCATCCCACATGCTGCAGCTAAAAGATCCTGCATGCAGTAACCAAGGTCCTGTGTGATACAGCTGAGACCCAACACAGTCAAATAAATAAAATAGATATTTATAAAAATAGTAATGATAAAATACAATAAATAAGAAGGATTCTTTCTTATTAATATTTAATTCTGTTATTCTTCACTGTAGCTTTTGCCTACTTCATCTGGATTACCACCAGGTTGGGAAGAAAAACAAGATGAAAGAGGAAGATCATACTATGTGGATCACAATTGCAGAACTACTACCTGGATAAAGCCCACTGTACAGGTATCCTGCAGTCTGTTCATTATGGAGTTTTCTTAGGTAATTTAAACCATCATATTTCTATGGGAGCTATTAATATATCACTTAGTAGTAGATGCTGAATACTTCTAATTATTTTCTGTTATTGGTGCTGTCTGTCATTTCCTGCAGATCTCTAATATACATGAGTCATTACTGGTTATTAGGTCAAACAAGTCCATTTGGGACTAGGAGGACAAAGTAAATGATCTGGTCTACTGGGTAATTTTGTAATTTGAATGGTTAAGATCATTATTTTGCTAAAAATAATCTTGGTGATTAGCATCTATAAAAGAACTTTGTCATAATGACACTCTGTCCTTGGCAACAGTTTGCCTTTTGTATTAATAATATTTCTTTGTAAGCATTTAGGAAAATATCACCATTTCTCTTGAGAAATTTTTTAAAACTGAAAAGTACAGAGAATAATATAGTAAGTATCCATTTTTTTAACACCCTGAATTTACCACCATTAACAGCTCACCGTATTTGGTTCTAGATTTTTTGTTTTTCAAAATAAAATACAGAGGAAAAGATTTTATCTTTTAACCAAGCACTTGGCCCCGCTACCCAGAGGGACATATCACTGTGAGCTTGTTGGGAATTCTTCCTGCCTATTTTATGACTTAGTAGAGAGCTAAACAATGCAAAATATTATTTATGTCCATGTGTCAAATTTAACAAAGATATTATGTAATTCTAAATATTTTTTGCTCACTATTGTTTTAAAATCCTCTCATGTGGGTTTATATATAGATCTAGTGTATTTTTTTAGCTGCCTTATATTTTATCACAGAAATGTATTACATTTCAGTTATCCATTTCTGTAGTGGCTGTTTGCCATTTATTTTGTCTACCACCACTTAAACCCATTTTTGTGTGTGGGAAATTCCTACTTTATGTGAGTCTTTGGGGTGAGCAAAAAACAACCTTCTCTAGTTGTCAATGCGGCTTCCCTGCAACTAGGGTTAACAGACTGTTAACTGCATCTTACTGCTCAAGAATTATCTGAGAAATTTTAAATTGTTTTAAAAACAAACTTTGACAAAGCACTTTATTGGAGAAATGAGCCTCCAGTCTTTAGGCCTGTTTATAAGTGTGTGCACTGTTTGCAGATCCAGTTACCTTTTTAACCACAGCTATTTATGTGTTCTCTGTAAATACTATTACATAATTGAATTAATGTGCTAGGCCACAGTGGAGACCAGTCAGCTGCCGTCAAGCCAGGGTTCTTCTGCAGGCCCTCAGCCACAGGCCTCCGCGAGTGATGCAGCACAACAGGTGACCCAACCATCTGAAATGGAGCAAGGATTCCTTCCCAAAGGCTGGGAGGTCCGGCATGCACCAAACGGGAGGCCTTTCTTCATTGACCACAACACCAAAACCACCACCTGGGTAACTTCAGTGGTTTCCAGTTTAAATTTGTAATAACAGTAACAATCACTTACGTGTAGTTCTTGATAATCTTTATAAGTATACATTAATATGGGCTTCCCTGGTGGTTTGGATGGTAAAGAATCTGTTTGCAATGCAGTAGAGACCCGGATTTGATCCCTGGGTCCAGAAGATCTCTTGGAGAAGGGAATGGCTACCCAATCCATAGGCTACCCAGTCCTTAGTTAAACTATGTTGAATTCTTAATAGTATTATTTCTATTCAGTATATTTATACCTATTTTTAATATCAGGGGGATTGTTAAGAAGATGCATTTATTTCCTGTTTGCAGTGGGCTTTTGTTTTTGGTCATGCCACATGGCTTGTGGGATCTTAGTTCCGCAAGCAGAGATTGAACCCATTCCACTCTTCAGTGGAAGCGCGGGGTCCTACCTACCAGGGAAGTCTTGTGTTTCTTATGTTTGCAGTTTTTAGCTCACTAGCCATAAATGCCCAGGAAGATATTTAGTCATAATCATTTCCCTTTATATGAGGCCTCTAGTTCCAAAGTACTTTTGAATCCATACCTCATAATATCCAGAAAGCCTTATGAGCTAGGTAGAATAAGTATTTTTATTTTAAGATAAGGCTTAAAGTTGTTGAGTAGTTGGTTCACCACTAATAGAAAAACTACTGAAAATTATCAATAAATGCAGAGATTTTGATTAATTGCTTAAAAGTTATTAATATGCCTAAATTAAAATTATATAATACATTATTTAATAAAACAATATTGAAATGATAATATATAAATAAATCCAAATAAATTAAATTTTGTTCTTTCAATAATTTGAGTTGCCTTTACTAACCTTTTTGAGCTTACCTTCTTATCTCTTAAGATAAATAAATATCTAATAAATTAATACCTTAGCACCTGTCTAGGTACCAGAAATCATGTTCAAGGCCTCAGAAATGACACGTGCTCCAGCTTTATGTCTACTCTTACACCAGTTTTTATTTAGAGAAGAGCCCTGTGTAGTGACATAATCCTTAAAGAGTGGGCAAAATAAATGGTTTTTGTGAAAGAGAAAGTAAGTTAATACGGATCCTCCTCAAAATCTAATTGAATTTTTTTTTAATTTTTAAATTAAAAAAAATTTTTTTTTGGCCATGCCACAAGGTGTGTAGCATTTTAATTTCCCAGTCAGGAACTGAACCCATGCCCCCTGAAGTGGAAGTGTGGAGTCTTAACCACTGGATTGCCAGGGTCCCTTAGAACTGAATATTGTAGACTATGAATGAGAGATTTTAGATAAGAACCTATTATTTCATTGAGTAAGGAAATGAAAGTGAATCCACTGATACTAGAAAACATAGGAACAGATTGACTTTCACGATTTTAAAGTTTGTGTGTATATATTGTTTTCTTTATTTACTCTACCAAAAAAGGAAGATCCAAGACTGAAAATTCCAGCTCATCTGAGAGGAAAGACATCACTTGATTCTTCCAGTGACCTGGGGCCTTTACCTGTAAGTTTATAGAACTGTTACCCATCTAACTTGACTGTCTCAAACATCTGTATTTCGGAATGAAGTAGTTCTTTCACAACTATAATTAATATTATTGTTGAAGTGTTGATGTCTTCTACTAAGAATGGAATATACAAATTAAATCAACCCTATAACCAAAACCATTTTTCTGCCCATACACTGAAAACCTGTTCCTAATATAATTGAAATATGTTCTTCATTATAGCCAGGATGGGAAGAAAGAACTCACACTGATGGAAGAATCTTTTACATAAATCACAGTATGTGCGGTGTGATTTTTTTCCCATTACATTATCTTTTGTAATATTGAATTTTTTGCATGAGAATAAAGAACCTCTTTTTTTCTCTCTTTCTTCAGATAGTAAAAAAACACAATGGGAAGACCCTCGTTTGCAGCATGTAGCAATAACTGGACCAGTAAGTCTCTTTGTATCAGCATCCTCTGATGGGGTTGTCCTCTTGCTTGTCTCTTAAAGGACAGATGATGAAGGATATAGCACTAAATAAAGGTGTTGAGAGGAAAGCACATTTGCAAATCTCTTCTCTCCCCACCACCCACACACCCGGTCTCAGTTATTTGAAAAGGGCATTTAAAGTAGTTACCTTTACTCTACACAACAGCCTTGGGATGCCAGTGAGCCAGTAAGTTAACTCAGTGAAGCTAACTCAGTGAGCTAACTCAGTGAGGCTGCTGTGCTCAGACTGGTACTTGAAATAACCTGAAAAAAGAATGCTGGGCTCCTCAGCAAATCAGATAAGAGCCAAGAGTATATCTGATGAGAAAGCTGACAGTGCCTTGTCAAATCAGGGTCATGTCTTGAACTTTTTGGTTGAAATCATTGTAAATACTGGTATATAAGACATTCATATTTAAAGTACAAGTATTACCATGTATGATGTTTATACTACTCTTGAGTCAGATTAATGATAGGAAAATAATTTTCCTCTTTTATATAGCTTCTTTTTCAGATTATAATTGTTTTCTAATTCACAAAAATAAGTAAAATTGAAGATACAATTCTTTTAGACTACTCTTGTGACTCCATGTTTAGTCTTTTAAAGTAATGGATAAAAAAGGCAACTCCTCAGAGTTCAAGGAAAAAGTACATTTTTCAAATTGTTCCTTTAATGGAGAAATCACTTTGAAAGTCTCTTTAGAAATGGAAATTTTCATTTCTAATATTTCTTTACTTGGAAGACATTTCCTGTTTCTGGCCTATTGCATTTCAAGAATACTGCATGATGAAAATTACAGCCATAAGAATTGCTGGATACAATTTTATCTTAAACGGAGAAATTAAAATTTTTTAAGTTTTATATTTCTTTTTCTTTGAATTAAACTTTTCTTTCCAAATATTCTCTTTTAATGCCCTTAACTTATGTTCATAAAATACCCAGAGGGGAGTTTTTTAAATTGTTCCAGAATAAAATAACTAAAACCTTCTTTATTTTTCCAAAATTTTTAACTCAAGGCAGTGCCCTACTCCAGGGATTACAAAAGAAAGTATGAGTTCTTCCGAAGAAAGTTGAAGAAGCAGGTTAGTGATACTTATAATGAGTTCTTAGGAATGTTTGTCATATGGACTGAAAGCATGGGCAGTACATTTGAAAAAGTAATAGAGAATTTATTATATATGAACAATTTTGGATAGCTTCTTTTAGGGAAAGGATGCTTATTTTTTGAGTAGCTGTAATATATGATTAGAGTCTAGTTATTTTATGTCTGTGTTTTTCAATATACCTTGCAACAGAGAAAATAGTTTTAAAAACTTGCTTTTGAAGAGCTCTAACTTGAGTTCCTCCTGGGTTTGTGGGGTTTGAGTTTTGTAGAAACAGAGTAATAGTAACTCAGGAGATTATCCGGTAGCCTAGACTTTGCTTGTGTAGGAGGACTCTCTGGATTCTGCTTCTGCTTGGACTATTGTTTTCCAGTGTTAGTCATTCATTCTTTACAGCTTCAAGTATAATATATCTCTGCATAATTTGAATGTACAGCTGTGATTGGAGCAGGCCTCTTGTTGTTTATCTCCTTTTGCTTATCAGATATATTCACAACACTTTTTCCATCACCACAAATTCAGTATGTTTGGAACTAAATCTGCCTGTCTATTTCATTTCTATTGGTTATGACTGTTTTTTAAGTAATTAATTTTTTTAAATTGAAAGAGTCTTTAAGTTCCATAAAGCTTTACAGTTTTCAAAGGTTTCATACACATGGTTTTATATAATTCCATAATAACCCCTTTTTCCCCACCTCTGTATTGCCCCTCCCCCCACCCATAACCACTAGTTTGTTCTCTCTATAAATACATATTATTTATTTATTTATTTTTGGCTGTGCTGGGTCTTCGTTGTGGGGGCTTTTCTCCAGTTGTGGCGAGCAGGGGCTTCGCTCTCTTCATGGCAGTGCTCGGGCTTCTCATTATGGTGGCTTCTCTTGTGGTGGCACTCGGGCTCTTAGCGCACAGAGGCTTCAGTATTTACGGCACATGGTCTCAGTAGTTGCGGTTCCTGGGCTCTAGAGCACACGTTCAGTAGCTGCCACGCACAGGGTCAGTTGCCCGTGGCATGTGGGATCTTCCAGGACCAAGGATCAAACCCATGTCTCCTCCATTAGCAGGTGGAATCTTTATCACTGAGCCCCCAAGGAAGCCCTGTTCTCTGTGCCTGTGAGAGGGATGACCGTTTTTTAACGCCTTTCTGATTTGCTCAGGCCTCTCCCCTTGCCTGCAGTTTAGGAGTACTGCCACTAGGTGGCTACGTTGGGTTACACTTCCTTGCCTTCCAAGCCGGAAGCCTGGTTTTACAAAGGTTCAAGATGGTTTCTGCTGCCCCCAATTTTTCTCATCCAAAACAGGACAAAAATGAAATACAGTACTTATTTAGTGCAAATATACCTTAATAAAATCTTAAAATATCTTCAGTGTTTTAAACTCATCTTCAATAATAACCTTGTTTTAAAATTGCTCTGGAAATTTGTTTTCTACTTAAAATTCTTTGGGATTCTAAGTCTGTTTTGAATTATTTATATGGTAAATGTTTTCACTCTTAATGACAAGACACTGGTGGAAGAGAAGTACTAGCTTCTCCATTTGCCAGTCTGAACACTTATAAACATGTTACAGTGTCTAATGGTTGATATTCTCTAAGCAGCAGGTCACAGAACACAAAACCATAATGAAAGAATAAAGTTTTAAGTTCTGACCACATACTAGGCATTTTTCTTAAGTTACATGTATGATCCCTGTGTAATCTCTGTAGTAACTCTATAATGAAGGGACTATTATTATCACATCTTAGAGTTGAGGAAGCTGAGGCTCAGAGAAACTAGGCAGTGTGATCCAGTTCCATGGTTATTAGCAGAAAAGCCAGGCACAAACCAAGTGGCGCAGTGCCAGAGTCCATCCTCCTGACTCACATGACGTACTGGACTGGGGATTAAGAGAGGAAATTGCCCAGAATGCAAGAAAGGTATACAAGAAGATGAAATTATGAAAGAAAAGATAAGAGACATGAAGCTGTTCCAGAAGAAGAGCCTGAGGAAGAGGCTGAGAAGCTGAATCCTCAGTTTAACAAAATGTCCCAAGCAGGATTTAAGAAATAAGACTCCTGTCTGGACACATCACATCACAGCAAAAGAACAGAACATCAAGGAGGAGATAAAAATGTGTGAAGCAGTGCTCCAAAGCCTTGAGCTGCCTTTATCCTTCCCCTCCACCTCATCCTTAACATGTCGTTAGTTTGGATTAAGGGTGGCTAATCATTATTGAGACCACTGTGTGCCAGGCACCGTGTCAGCACATGCAATGCATTGTCCCAGTTATTCCTGAAACAGCTCCCTAAGGGTAAATACTTTTATCGTCCGTATTTTATAGATGAGGTAATTAAGCGTTAGAAAAGATGTGCGAGCTGAAGCCAGGCCTTGAACACAGGGTCACTTGACTCCAGAACCCATGGATGATACACCACTCAGCTCTGATGTGGAAATTGCTCCTGTGGCCTCCCTTCTGTTGTTGTCGCTCACACAGAGGGCCCATTTACTTTCTGTCACTCAGGCTGTTTCAGGGGTCTTTCACTGACCAGTGTGTCTTTTGTCTCCCCTTATGTGTGCTTAGTTGCTTAGTCGTTTCCAACTCTTTGAGAACCCATGGACTGTAGCCTTCCAGGCTCCTTTGTCCATGGGATTTTCCAGGCAAGAATACTGGAGTTGGTTGCCATTTCCTCCTCCAGGGGATCCTCCCAACCCAGGGATCAAACCCCAGGGTCCTGTGTCTCCTGCATTGCAGGCAGAGAGCCATTGGGAAAGCTCCATTGAAATACCTTTTAGATCTGATGGTGTCAGCCTCTGAGAACATAGAGAGCAGTCTGATCCTGCAACTTCCTGCTCAACTTCCTAGGCAGCCTTCACACTGTCTACACTGTGGCCTCAGACTGCTTCTGCAACTCCTTCTACTCAAATCCCTCTCTTCTTCCCCTCCCCCTTCTGTACCATCCAGCTTTCAGATGGCTGGAACACTTCTCCCTGCTTGCTGTTCCTCAGCCCTTCTCTCCCTTCCCACCCCAGACAGGACTTTCTCTCGAAGCCTCCTTGGTTGTCTCACTTGTAATTAATAGCTCATTTTTTTTTTTTTTTGCCTACAAAACTTTGCTTCTGTTCCTATTGTTAGCAATTTTTGTACTCTTTTAAATCTCAGAATGAGTAACATTTACATTTGTTTCTCACACACACACCACATTGTAAACTCCCTGAAGAAGTGACCACATTTTATGCCATGTTTTCATTCCCTTTTCCTCCCATCTCTGGCCCCTTTGCAGTACCTACCTAGCATGGACCTGGCCCAGAGTGGGCCTTGAGTAAGTGCTTGTTGAGTCACTTACCTGCACTAGTGGTTTGCCCACTGTCTAAAATTATAAAATTGCTTTTGTCCAGTCTTACCAGTTTTTTAAGTTGCATAAGCAGCAGAGGAAATTGTTTATGGTTTACTTCCTCTGCTGCTTACACAGGGGAAATGTACCATACTTCAGTTGCAGCCCTCAGCCTTGGTAGTTGTGGCACATGGGCTTAATTGCTCCACAAAACTCATGTTATACTTATATTGCTTATATAAACTGCTTATATCATTATGTTTCTAAGGGCTTTCCCACTTTTCCTAAGTATTTTGTGAGTGAAATTGATTTAGAGCTAACCCTCTTTCCTTTCCTTGATTCTACAGAATGTTGATGGCATGTTTTCTTTTCATGGTTTCCACTGGAACATTGCATACAGAGTACTCAAAAACAAAATATTCAGATATGTTTCTATATAATTTACAGTAAAGTCTGCCTAAAAGCATAGTTATCTACATTTGTCATATGAGCAAATTATGTACAAAAGATAAATGAGGCAATGTAGCTCATTCATTAAGAACAGAAGCTCAGAAGCTAAGACTTTCTTAACTTGTATCTTTAGTTTCTTCATCCATAAAATGAAGACAATAATAGTAGGTTCTTCATAGTGTTGTTGTGAGGAGTAAATGAATTAACCCATTAAAATTCTGGTAACAGTGCTGGCACAGTCTGTAAAAGTTAGCACCTGTTAATGAGTGAAGTAGACAGGCTCCAGAGAGGAAATATGGAGGGGAGAACCCTAAGCTGACAGGCAGACAAGTATTGAGAGCAGGCAGTGCCTTGACTGACTGTCGGTCACAGAATGTCTTTCTTGGATCTTAAGGTGGAAATGACTGCTCATGAAATGCCTTCATGTGAGTGTTACTTTCACCATCAGTAGCTGCTTCTTCAGATGTGAAAATGAGAAGTCTTTGTTATTACATGACTAGAGAAAATGCATGAGTTCTTTAATACTGTGGAGGGAATACAAGACAATATACCTAGGCCTGAAAGAGGATCCTGGGCACAGGAATAGAATACAGTGAATTTTATAACATTCATGAAAGAAATGTGTGTTGAACTGATTTAAACAGTCTCTCTTCTCTGGATTTTCAGAATGACATTCCAAACAAATTTGAAATGAAACTTCGCCGTGCAACTGTTCTTGAAGACTCTTACAGGAGGATTATGGGGGTCAAGAGAGCAGACTTCCTCAAGGCTAGACTGTGGATTGAGTTTGATGGTGAAAAGGGACTAGATTATGGAGGAGTTGCCAGAGAATGGTTCTTTCTGATTTCAAAGGAAATGTTTAACCCTTATTATGGGTTGTTTGAATATTCTGCTACGTAAGTACCTTTTCAATGACTGTACAGAAAAAAAAAAAAATCACTGTTTTGAAAATAACAGAGTAATGTGATGGGAGGGAAATGTAAGTCACAATGTGCCAGAAAAGCGGAGAGAGTAACTAATGTTGTTTCAGAAATAACTTTTAAAAGTTATAGTGAAATATACATAACATAAAATTTAACATTCTTATCATGTTAAGTGTATTCGTTGTTGTGCACCCATCACCACCATGTACCTCCAGAACTTTTTCATCATCCCATACTGAAACTGTATCCTTTAAACATGATCTCCCCCATTCCCTGGCATTAACCATTCCACTTTCTGTTTCTATGAACTGGACTATTCTCAGTATCTTGTATAAGTAGAATCATACAGTATTTGACCTTTTATAACTGACTTAATTTCATTAGCATAGTGTTCTCAAAGTTTATCCATGTAGCAGTATGTGGTAGAATTTCCTTCCTTTTGAAGGCTGTGTAATATCCCATTATGTGTCTATACCACATTTATTTATCCATTTAGCTTTCAGAAACATTTGGATTGTTTCCACCTTTTGAACAAAATGACTATTTTTAAAACCATTAAATCCAGTGGTCTAATATGGTTGTAATAGAGTTGAACAACTGTAAAAAGAGGGAGACAATTTACAATTACTTGTCATATTAAAATTTTTATATGAAATATAGAAAGGAGCATTTAAATGTGGTTGTCTTTACAGGGATAATTATACCCTACAGATAAATCCCAATTCTGGACTGTGTAATGAAGATCACCTCTCTTACTTCAAGTTTATTGGTCGGGTAGCTGGGATGGCAGTGTATCATGGCAAACTGTTGGATGGTTAGTATTTTTTTTAATTGGAGGATAATTGCTTTACATGTTGTGTTGGTTTCCACAATACATCAACGTGAATTAGCCGTGTGTGTGTGTGTGTGTGTGTGTATATCTCCCCTCCCTCATGAGTCTTCCTTCCACCCAACCCCCTACCCTACCCCCCTCAGTTGCCACAGAGCTGAGCTGAGCTCCCTGTGTTATACAGCAGCTTCCCACTAGCTATCTTATTTTACACATGGTAGTGTATATGTTTTTTTTTCTTTCTTTTTTTATTCATTTTAATTGGAGGCTAATTACAATATTATGGTAGTTTTTGCATTACATTCACATGAATCAGCCATGGGTGTACATGTGTTCCGCATCCTGACCCTCCCTCCCACCTCCCTCCCCATCCTATCCCTCAGGGTCATCCCAGTGCACCAGCCCTGAGCACCCTGTTTCATGCATCGAACCTGGACTGGCAATCTGTTTCACATATGATAATATACATGTTTCAATGCTATTCTCTCTAGTCATCCCACCCTCACCTTCTCCCACAGAGTCCAAAAGTCTATTCTTTACATCTCGGTCTCTTTTGTTGTCTTGCATATAGGGTCATCATTACCATCTTTCTAAATTCCATATATATGCGTTAATATACTGTATTGGTGTTTTTCTTTCTGGCTTACTTCACTCTGTATAATAGGCTCCAGTTTCATCCACCTCATTAGAAGTAATTCAAATGCATTCTTTTTAATAGCTGAGTAATATTCCATTGTACTACAGCTTTCTTATCCATTCATCTGCCGATGGACATCTAGGTTGCTTCCATGTCCTGGCTATTGTAAATAGTGCTGTGATGAACATTGGGGTACATGTGTCTCTTTCAATTCTGGTTTCCTCAGTGTGTATGCCCAGCAGTGGGATTGCTGGGTCATACGGCAGTTCTATTTCCAGTTTTTTAAGGAATCTCCACACTGTTCTCCATAGTAGCTGTACTAGTTTGCATTCCCACCAACAGTGTAAGAGGGTTCCTTTTTTCTCTGCATGCTCTCCACCATTTATTGTTTGTAGACTTTTGGATAGCAGCCATTCTGACTGGCGTGAGATGATACCCCATTGTGGTTTTGATTTGCATTTCTCTGATAATGAGTGATGTTGAACATCTTTTCATGTGTTTGTTAGCCATCTGTATGTCTTCTTTGGAGAAATGTCTGTTTAGTTCTCTGGCCCATTTTTTGATTGGATCACCTATTTTTCTGGAATTGAGCTGCAGGAGTTGCTTGTATATTTTTTAGATTAGTTGTTTGTCAGTTGCTTCATTTGCTATTACTTTCTCCCATTCTGAAGACTGTCTTTTCACTTTGCTTATAGTTTCCTTTGTTGTGCAAAAGCTTTTGAGTTTAACTAGGTCCCATTTTTTTATTTCTGCTTTTATTTCCATTGTCTGGGAGGTGGGTCATAGAGGATCCTGCTGTGATTTACGTCAGAGAGTGTTTTGCCAATGTTTTCCTCTAGGAGTTTTATAGTTTCTGGTCTTACATTTAGATCTTTAATCCATTTTGAGTTTATTTTTGTGTATGGTGTTAGAAAGTGTTCTAGTTTCATTCTTTTACAAATGGTTGACCAGTTTTCCCAGCACCACTTGTTAAAGAGATTGTCTTTTCTCCATTGTATATTCTTGCCTCCTTTGTCAAAGATAAAGTGTCCATAGGTGCATGGATTTCTCTCTGGGCTTTCTGTTTTGTTACATTGATCTATGTTTCTGTCTTTGTGCCAGTACTATACTGTCTTGATGACTTTTGCTTTTTAGTATAGCCTGAAGTCAGGCAGGTTGATTCCTCCAGATCCATTCTTCTTTCTCAAGATTGCTTTGGCTATTCGAGGTTTTTTGTATATCCATACAAATTGTGAAATTATTTGTTCTAGTTCTCTAAAAATACTGTTGGTAGCTTGATAGGGATTGCATTGAATCTATAGATTGCTTTGGGTAGTATACTCATTTTCACTATATTGATTCTTCCAATCCATGGACATGGTATATTTCTCCATCTATTTGTGTCACCTTTGATTTCTTTCATCAGTGTTTTATAGTTTTCCATATATAGCTCTTTTGTATTTTTAGGTAGATTTATTCCTAAGTATTTTATTCTTTTCATTGCAATGGTGAATGGAATTGTTTCCTTAATTTCTCTGTTTTCTCATTGTTAGTGTATAGGAATGCAAGGGATTTCTGTGTGTTAATTTTATATCCTGCAACTTTACTATATTCATTGATTGGCTCTAGTAATTTTCTGGTGGAGTCTTTAGGGTTTTCTATGTAGAGGACCATGTCATCTGCAAACAGTGAGAGTTTTACTTCTTCTTTTCCAATCTGGATTCCTTTTATTTCTTTTTCTTCCCTGACTGCTATGGATAAAACTTCCAAAACTATGTTGAATAGTAGTGGTGAGAGTGGGCATCCTTGTCTTGTTCCTGACTTTAGGGGAAATGCTTTCAATTTTTCACCATTGAGGATAATGTTTTCTGTGGGTTTATCATATATGGCTTTTATTATGTTGAGGTATGTTCCTTCTATGCCTGCTTTCTGGAGGGTTTTTTTTTATCATAAATGGATGTTGAATTTTGTCAAAGGCTTTCTCTGCATCTATTGAGATAATCATATGGTTTTTATCTTTCAATTTGTTAATGTGATGTATCACATTGATTGATTTGCGAATATTGAAGAATCCTTGCATCCCGGGGATAAAGCCCACTTGATCATGATGTATGATCTTTTTAATATGTTGTTGAATTCTGTTTGCTAGAATTTTGTTAAGGATTTTTGCATCTTTGTTCATCAGTGATATTGGCCTGTAGTTTTCTTTTTTTGTGGCATCTTTGTCTGGTTTTGGTATTAGGGTGATGGTGGCCTCATAGAATGAGTTTGGAAGTTTACTTTCCTCTGCAATTTTCTGGAAGAGTTTAAGTAGGATAGGTGTTAGCTCTTCTCTAAATTTTTGGTAGAATTCAGCAGTGAAGCCTGGTCCTGGGCTTTTGTCTGTTGGAAGATTTCTGATTACAGTTTTGATTTCTGTGCTTTTGATGGGTCTGTTAAGATTTTCTATTTCTTCCTGGTTCAGTTTTGAAAAGTTATACTTTTCTAAGAATTTTTCCATTTCTTCCAAATTGTCCATTTTATTGGCTTATAGTTGCTGATAGTAGTCTCTTATGATACTTTGTATTTCTGTGTTGTCTGTTGGGATTTCTCCAATTCCATTTCTAATTTTGTTGATTTGATTCTTCTCCCTTTTTTTCTTGATGAGTCTGGCTAATGGTTTGTCTATTTTATTTATCTTCTCAAAGAACCAGGTTTTAGCTTTGTTGATTTTGGCTATGGTCTCTTTTGTTTCTTTTTCATTTATTTCTGCCCTAATTTTTATGATTTCGTTCCTTCTACTAACCCTGGGGTGCTTAATTTCTTCTTTTTCTGGTTGCTTTAGGTGTAGAGTTAGGTTATTTATTTGATTTCTCTACTGTTTCTTGAGGTAGGCTTATATTGCTATGAACCTTTCCCTTAGCACTGCTTTTACTGAATCCCATAGGTTTGGGGTTGTATTTTCATTTTCATTTGTTTCTATGCATATTTTGATTTTTTAAAAATTTCTTTTGTGATTTGTTGGTTATTCAGAAGTGTGTTGTTTAGCCTCCATATGTTTGTATTTTTAGTAGATTTTTTTTTTCCCCAGTAGTTGACATCTAATCTTACTGCATTGTGGTCAGAAAAGATGCTTGAGATGATTTCAATTTTTTGAATTTACCAAGGGTAGATTTATGGCCCAGTATGTGATCTATCCTGGAGAAGATTCCATGTGCACTTGAGAAAAAGGTGAAATTCATTGTTTTAGGGTGAAATGTCCTATAGATATCAATTAGGTCTAACTGGTCCATTGTATCATTTAAACTTTGTGTTTCCTTGCTAATTTTCTGTTTAGCTGATCTATCCATAGGTGTGAGTGGGTTATTAAAATCTCCCACTATTATGGTGTTACTGTTAATTTCCTCTTTCATACTTGTTAGCATGTGCCTTACATATTGGGTGCTCCTATGTTGGGTGCATATATATTTATAATTGTTATATCTTCTTCTTGGATTGATGCTTTGATCATTATGTAGTGTAGTGTCCTTTTTTGTCTCTTCTCACGGCCTTTATTTCAAAGTCTATTTTATCTGATATGAGTATTACTACTCCTGCTTTCTTTTGGTCTCCATTTGCATGAAATATCTTTTTCCAGCTCTTCACTTTCAGTCTATATGTGTCCCTATGTTTGAGGTGGGTCTCTTGTAGACAGCATATATAGGGTCTTATTTTTGTATCCATTTAGCCAGTCTTTGTCTTTTGATTGGGGCATTCAATTATTGATATTCAATAAGGTAATTATTGATAAGTATGGTCCTGTTGCCATTTACTTTGTTGTTTTGGGTTTGAATTTATAAACCTTTTCTGTGTTTCCTGTCTAGAAAAGATCCTTTAGCATTTGTTGAAGAGCTGGTTTGGTGGTGCTGAATTTTCTGAGCTTTTGCTTGTCTGTAAAGCTTTTGATTTCTCCTTCATATTTTAATGAGATTCTTGCTGGGTACAGTAATCTGGGTTGTAGGTTTTTCTCTTTCATCACTTTAAGTATGTCCTGCCATTCCCTTCTGGCTTGAAGAGTTTCTATTGAAGATCAGCTGTTATCCTTTTGGGGATCCCCTTGTGATTTATTTGTTGTTTTTCCCTTGCTGCTTTTAATATTTGTTCTTTGTGTTTGATCTTCATTAATTTGATTGATATATGTGATGGGGTGTTTTGCCTTGGGTTTATCCTATTTGGGACTCTCTGGGTTTCTTGGACTTGGGTGGCTATTTCCTTCTCCATTTTAGGGAGGGTTTCAACTATTATCTCCTCAAGTATTGTCTTATGGCCTTTCTTTTTGTCTTTTTCTTCTAGACTCCTATGACTTGAATGTTGGGGCATTTTACATTGTCCCAGAGGTCTCTGAGGTTGTCCTCATTTCTTTTACTTCTTTTTTCCTCTCTGCTTCATTTATTTCCACCATTCTATCTTCCACCTCACTTATCCTATCTTCTGCCTCAGTTATTCTACTGTTGGTTTCCTCCAGAGTGCTTTTGATCTCAGTTATTGCATTATTCCTTATTGATTGACTCTTTTTTATTTCTTCTAGGTCCTTGTTAAACTTTTCTTGCATCTTCTCAATCCTTGTCTCCAGACTATTTATCTGTAACTCCGTTTTGTTTTCAAGATTTTGGATCATTTTTACTATCATTATTCTGAATTCTTTTTCAGGTAGACTCCCTATCTCCTCCTCTTTGGTTTGGTTTGGTAGGCTTTTATCATGTTCCTTTACCTGCTGAATAGTTCTCTGCCTGTTCATCTTGTTTAGGTTGTTATGTTTGGGGTGGCCTTTCTGTATGCTTGAAGTTTGTGGTTCCTCTTTATTGTGGAGGTTCCTTCCTGTGGGTGGGGTTGGATGAGTGGCTTGTCAAGGTTTCCTGGATAGGGAAGCTTTCATTGGTGTTCTGGTGGGTGGAGCTGGATCTCTTCTCTCTGGAGTTCAATGAAGTGTCCAGTAGTGAGTTTTGAGGTGTCTGTAGGTTTGGTGTGACTTTTGGCCACCTGTATTTTTGTGCTCAGGGTTATGTTCTTGTGTTGTTGGAGAATTAGCTTGGTATGTCTTGCTCTGAAACTTGTTGGTTCTTGGGTGGAGCTTGGTTTCAGTGTAGGTATGGAGGCTTTTGGATGAATTCTTGTTGATTAATGTTTCCTGGAGTCAGGAGTTTTCTGGTATTCTCAAGTTTTGGATTTAAGCCTCCTACCTCTGGCTTTCAGTCTTATTCTTACAGTAGCCTCAAGACTTCTCCATCCATATAGCACCGATGATAAAACATCTAGGTTAATGGTGAAAAGATTCTCCATAGTGGGGTAAACCCAGAGAGGTTCACAGAGTTACATGAAGAAAAGAGGGAAGAGGGAGATAGAGGTGACCAGGAGGAGAAGAGGGGGTATCAAAAGGGGAGAGAGCAGTCTAGCCAGTAATCAATTCCCTATTTGCTCTCTACAGTCTGGAACACTCAAGACAGTTTCATGGAGTTCCATAGAGAAGAGAAGAGGAGGAAGGAGATAGAGGTGACCAGGAGGAGAGGATGGGGGAAGTCAAAAGGAGAGAGACCAGTCTAGCCTGTGATCAGTTCCCTAAGTGTTCTCCACAGCCCAGAACACCTAAAGAGATTCACAGAATTAAGTAGAGAAGAGAAGGGGGAGGGAGGAGATAGAGGTGACCTGGGGGAGAAAAAGGAGTGTCAAAAGGGGAGAGAGCAATCAAGCCAGTAATCACACTCTTGAGTAAAAATGGGTACTGATGATTGAATTCTTAAAGGTACAGAATTGATAACAAATACCAAAAAGCAAAGATTAAAAATCTAGAGTAAAGGTTAGACTCTCAAAAATACAGTATTAAAAAAAAATCGCAAAAGTTATAAAAAATATATATACATATGAAATGTGCTTTAAAAATAGGGTCCTTTTTTTGCAAGATGATAGTAGGTTTTAAAAAGGAAAATTAAAGGAATAATAAGGAACTTAAAAATTAAAAAATGATAATAGTAAAATATATCTAGGAATGTTTCTGGAGCTGTTGAGGGCAGTGTGGGGTCAGTTCAGTTTCAGATAGTTCCTTGTTCCAGCTTATACTTCTTCCCAGGGTCTATGCTGCTGCTGCTGCTAAGTCACTTCAGTCGTGTCTGACTCTGTGCGACCCCATAGATGGCAGCCCACCAGGCTCCCCCGTCTCTGGGATTCTCCAGGCAAGCACACTGGAGTGGGTGGCCATTTCCTTCTCCAATGCATGAAAGTGAAAAATGAAAGTGAAGTCATTCAGTCATGTCCAACTCTTTGCGACCCCATGGACTGCAGCCTGCCAGGCTCCTCTGTCCAGGGATTTTCCAGGCAAGAGTACTGGAGTGGGTTGCTGTTGCCTTCTCCCACAGGGTCTATAGGTCCCTTCCAATGTAGCCAATGCTAACTACAGGGTTTTAATCTGTTGCACCTGTCACTTCCAAAGTGGTTCCCTCTTCTTTATTTTGGCTTCCTCTGTTTGCAAGTCTCTTCAGTATGTAACTTCTGCCCTGATACAAGGGGGCGAAAGTGGTCATTTATTTAGGCTCACTTGTTCAATTGTGCTGTGGGGAGGGAGGAACACACTGCAAACAAACATCACTGCTGTGTATGGGGAGTGCTCACAGTGTCTTTGCCACACTGGGTTTGCTCCCACTCACAGCATGTGTGCTTTCCTGGTCTACACTGCTCAGGCTCCAGGTTGCTCTGCAGGGGAACTGTCTAAGGCGGCCCTAGGTTGTGTGCACTTTACAGGTCTAAGCCACTCAGGTTCAGGTTCTCGGGTACTCCACAAAGGCACAGACTTGGTTGGGCCTGCGTTTTGTGCCCTTCCCTGGTCTGAGCAGCTCAGGTAACCAGGTGCTTGGCGAGTGCACACTCCCCAGATGGGGCAGTGCGTCTTATCACCTCCCCCATCCTAGACGCTCAGTTTCCTGGGTGCGCAGTGGGAGCGCCATCTCGGGTGTGCCCTGTGTCTCCTCTGGGGAGCTGATCTCTGGCTGCGACCCTGCTGGCAGATGTCAACTGTCCAGGATCCCAGAAAGACTTGGTTAGCAACTGGGAGCCTGCTTGCAGTGTGGTGGAGGATGCCATCTCTGGGGCCGAGTTTGCCCCTTGCCTTCTGGCTCTGGCTGTCGCCCGCCTGCCTCTCTGCCTCCGTGGAGGATGGGCTGGTCCACTGTTGGCTAGCTCTCCTCTGGTATTTGCTCTTTGTTCTGTGAGCAGACCCGGCAGTGCCTTAGGTTAAAGCTTTTTGCCGGAAAGTTCTTTCTTGTTCTTTCCTTTTTTTTTTTTCCTCTCTGGCTATCCCATGGTTTGGGTTGCTATCTCACGTTAGCTCCCTCAGATTGCCCTCAGGGCATTCAGGCCCAGTCCTTACCCTATGCAATGCAGCCCGCGTCTCCCTGTTCAGCCCCCACTTGCTGGTGGCAGACACCAGCGTCTGGGCTACTTCTCCACTGGGAGTTGCAATTAGGCGCGTAATCTGTGGGTTTTATTTATTTATTTTTTCCTCCCAGCTATGTTGCCCTCTGAGATCCCAAAACTCCCCACAGACCTGCCAGTGAGAGGGTTTCCTGGTGTTTGGAAACTTCTCCTCTTTTATGACTCCCTCCCCGGGATGGGTCTCCATCCCTAACTCTTTTGTCTCTCTTTTTATCCTTTTATATTTTGTCCTACCTCCTTTCGAAGACAATGGGCTGCCTTTCTGGGTGCCTGGTATCCTCCGCCAGCATCCAGAAGTTGTTTTGTGATATTTGCTCAGCGTTCAAATGATCTTTCAATGGATTTGTGGGGGAGAAAGTGGTCTCCCTGTCCTATTCCTCTGCCATCTTAGTACCACCCTCTGTTAGTGTATATGTTTTAATGCTACTCTCTCAATTCATCCCACCCTCTCCTTCCCCCACCGTGTCTGCAAGTCTATTCTCTATGTCTGTGTCTCTATTCCTTGCAAATAGGTTCATCAGTACCATTTTTATAGATTCCATTTATATGCACTAATATACAATATTTATTTTTCTCTTTCTGATTTACTTTACTCAGATTGTTAATATTAAGCATAAAACTTTTTGGTATGTAATTATCTGATTTCTTTTGCTTGGTAATCATTTTAAATATATTTGATTTTTTGCAAGGTTTTTTCATCCGTCCATTTTATAAGATGATGCTGCACAAGCCAATAACACTTCATGATATGGAATCAGTGGTATGTTTTTTTCACTTATCATATAAAGTATAATTTAACAGGCAACTGAATATCTTAAAGACTTACTTTTTAATGATGAAATCAATGGATGTTCTGAATATAAATGAACATTTCCCCCAACATTTTATTTGGAAAATTTACTAACATATAATAGAGTTGAAAAAGTTTTACAGTGGATATGTGTATATCTACCACCCAGATTCCACAATTAGCTTTTTATCCATACTTACTTTATGATATACCTATCCACATGCCTGCTCCCTATCTATCAACCCATCTTATTTCTTTAATGCATTTCAAAGAAAGTTTCAGGTATGAGTAAATTTCTCCCTAAATACTTCAGCATGCTATATACAATAATTTTGTGTGTCTGTTGTGTCAGTATTTGAATTGTGATCATTTGTGATGAATGACATGTTTTCAAACTGGCAGTCCAAAGCAAAGTTTTGAAATTAGGCTACTACATAGAAACAGAAACCCAAGAATTAAATCCTTGACTATACCCTTATAACCCATGCTGAATAGCATCATAGAAATGTGTAGAACACATGGATTCCAAGGCCTCTTCCATGGCACCAAGTCCCTTTCTCGTGACATATTATCAGTATGAACATTATGTGCACGCATGCTTAGTTGCTTCAGTCGTGTCTGACTCTTTGCGACCCTATGAACTATAGCCCTCCAGGCTTCTCTGTCCATGGGGTTCTTCAGGCAAGAATACTGGAGTGGTCTGCTATGCCCTCCTCCAGGGGATCTTCCCAACCCAGGATTGAACCTGCGTCTCTTATGTCTCCTGCATTGGCAGGTGGGTTCTTTACCATTAGTGGCACGTGGGAAGCCCCTGAACAGTATAGTTCTTTATAAATCATAACACTGCATAGTTATTGGAGTTAGAAAATTAAGGTTCTGTATTTAATTTGAGATTTTTCTTCAATTTAGGGCCAAGTATAAATACTAGTCTCCTCAGAGTTACTTAATCATTTCAAACACAGTTTCATTGGCCATATGGACTGGTGCTGAGAGCCCCTGAATGTCATGGAAGTTAGGATATATCTCAGAACTGACCCTTTAACTGGATAATAAAAATCTGTACCTCCACTGCTTCCAAACAGAAATAGACTTCTAAACTTTTAAGCAGCACCATGCTATTGATAAATGCTTTTTTTTTTGGCCACACCCTGTGGCATGCTGGATCTTACTTCCCCAACCAGGGATGGAACTCGCACCCACCCTGCAGTGGAGGTATGGCATCCTAACCACTGGACTGCCAGAGAAGTCCCAATATCTGTATTTATACTCATGTACTTACTATTCATCTCTTTTTGTAACATGTGTGTGTGTGTGTGTGTAAAAGAGATCCATCTGACCTTTTCGTCTTTTGTCCAGTTATTCAGACCTTGGGTTACTTTCTTTGCAGATTCAGATATCTTCTTTCTGTACACAAATTTTAAATATGCAATTTATCCCATCTAGGATAGTGAGTATTACAATTCATTAAGATGGATTCTTGAAAATGATCCAACAGAATTGGACCTCAGGTTTGTCATAGATGAAGAACTTTTTGGACAGGTTTGTAAATTTTGATTTATTTAAATGGTACATAAATTGTAAAGCTTTAAACTTAAGTTTAATAACTTAAGCAAAATTTTATAAATTTAGACATTAAATAATGCATATACTCAACACATTTCTGCATTCTATTTTAAAATTTATTTTCCTGTAACAAAAGCTGTCTCTCAGAAAGAATTTCTGCTTCTTTGACTTTTGACTCATTCCATACGTATTTTAGTAAAACTAATATTTCAAGTTTCCTTAGCTTTTGAGTGGATTTAATTTAAAACACCAGGCTTCTTGTATAACTGTAATATGTATACTTTATTTTTTTCACTAAAATAATATACAAGGTATCATGCTTAATTTCAGACACATCAACATGAGTTGAAAAGTGGTGGATCAGAAATAGTTGTCACCAATAAGAACAAAAAGGAATATATTTAGTAAGTATTTTGTTATACTTTACTATTTTTAGTAAATACTTCCCTGGAAATAATTTTGTACTTCTTTCTGTGAAGATTCTTTGTATCTTCTTTTTCTTTCTCTAGAGTCAGAGTCTCAATATTCTTTTCTATAACAATTCTATACTTTTACTCACTCATTCAGTTTTTGCCTTGGACTTAGCTAGTCTTTATTTTTTGTTTCTAACCAGAATATGTGTACCTTAACATCTTTTCTTATTCCCTGTGAAAAAGATAAAATGTTTTCTTTCTTCTAGTCTTGTAATACAATGGCGATTTGTAAACCGAATCCAGAAGCAAATGGCTGCTTTTAAAGAGGTATTCATTTTCTTTTGTTTTCTATCCTATAGTTTCAAAGCACAGTCCATTGTCATATCAGAGAAAAAAGGGACCTTATTGTATCAGAGAAAAAAGTAGTATGTGATTTGCTTTTTAAAGCCATCTTGAATTATGTTTTCATACTGAAGTAAAGTGTTACTCGCTCAGTCGTGTCCAACTCTGCAATTCCACGAACTGTAGCCCACCAGGCTCCTCTGTTCATGGAACTCTCCAGGCAAGAATACTGGAGTGGGTTGCCATTTCATTCTCCAGGGGATCTTCCCCACCCAGGGATCGAATCCAGGTTTCCTGCATTGCAGACAGATTCTTTACTGTCTGAGCCACCAAGGAAGCCCATGTTTTCATACTGAAGTGAAGTGAAAGTCACCAGTCATGTCTGACTCTTTGCAACCCCATGTACTATACACTCCGTGGAACTCTCCATGCCCAAATACTGGAGTGGGTAGCCATTGCCTTCTCCAGGAGATCTTTCCAACCCAGTGATCAAACCCAGGTCTCCCAGATTGCAGGTGGACTCTTTACCAGCTAAGCCACCAGGGAAGCCCAAGAATACTGGAGCGGGTAACCTATCCCTTCACTAGGGGGTCTTCCTGACTCAGAAATTGAACTGGGGTCTCCCGCATTGCAGGTGGATTCTTTACCAGCTGAGCTACAAGGGAAGCCCTTGTTTTCATACTAACAGAGTATTAAATGAATAGATGTTGAGTTAAAAAGCAGTCATTCAAGAAGTCCATGCAATAAACAGTCCTCCGTAGCATGGATCCCCCCTCACCTTTTATAGTCCCCTCCCCTCACCTTAAGTAAACATAGGTGAACAAAGGGACAAGAGTGTGGAATATATCAGCAGACCCCAATCTTTTTGGCCCCAGGGACTGATTCATGGAACACAGTTTTTCTGTGGATCTTGGGGTCAGGTGGAGGGATAGTTCAGCAGTAATGCAAGTCATGGGGAATAGCAGATGAAGCTTCACTGGCTCACCCACCCCCACCTCCTGCTGTGTGGCCCAGTTCCCCAGACCAGCACTTATTCATGCCCCAGGGGTTGGGAACCCCTGAAAAGTGAAAGTGTTAGTCACTCATCATGTCCAACTCTTCTCAACTCCATGAACTGTAGCCCACCAGGCTTCTCTGTCTGTGGAATTCTCCTTGCAGGATTACTGGAGTGGGTAACCATTCCCTTCTCCAGGGGATCTTTCCAACCCAAGGATTGAACCCAGCTCTCCTGCATTGCTGGCAGATTCTTTACTATCTGGGAACCCCTGGAACATGCCGTTTATGTCTTTTCCTAAATGGAATCATGCCATACATGTTGGTTTGTGACTCTTTTTCTTCTCTTGTCAAATACTTATTGGAGGTGTTTTACATATCAAGATATATAGTGACCTTTCTTTGTAGCTGTATTTTATTCATCATGTAAATTCATAAGTCACTTAAAGTTCCAAATTGATGAACATTTAGGCTGTTGCCAGGGCACTCATTTCCTAAGCTAATTAAAAGTCTTCTGTTAAATATCACACACTTTTTCATTTATTCAATATTGAGCACTGACCGTGTGTCTGGTGCTATGCAAGGCAAAAGGACGTAGGTCCTGTTGTCGAGGAGCAGAGAATCTAAGGGTGAAATGGACCAGGGAAGCCCATAGTACTAGGTGAGCAGAGAAGAGAGGTAGAAACCAGAGCAGGGAGAGGTGGGGGCAGGGCCATGGGAGGGGTAGAGGGATTGGCCAGCCACAGAGAAGAAGGAAATACAGTTCCAAACAGAGGGAGCGGCACATGTAAAGTCTAGTAATAAGACAAACTGGGCACACATTAGAGAAAATACAGGCAGTTGTACTGGATGAGAGGATGCAAGTGTTAATTGCCCAGTCGTGTTTGACTCTTTGTAACCCCATGGACTGTAGCCTGCCAAGCTTCTCTGACCATGGAATTCATCAGGCAAGAATACTGGAGTGGGTAGCCATTCCCTTCTCCGGGGGATCCTCCCAACCAAGGGATCCAACCTGGGTCACCTACTTTGCAGGCAGATTCTTTACCATCTGAGCCAATGGGGATGCAAGAGGTGAACTAAGTCTGGAGAGATGGGAGGAACCAGATGATGAGGGGCCTATTTGTTTGGTGTTTTCTCTGAAGTCCAGTGAGGAAGGAAGGTGGCATTAAAGACTGCTAACAATAAAATACCAAGATTCAGTGTATATTTTGCTCAGATTTTTCTGGAAGTGATATGAATGAATAGTAAGCTAGAGGAGGGCAAGACAAGCAGCAGAGGCTAGCTGAACAAGTGCTGGAATCACCCCAGGGGAAATGATCAGGACAGTGGGAACGGAGCTATGCATGCACATGAATGATACTCAGGAAAGGAGATTTATAGCTCAGGGTGATTTAAAGGATGGAGATCTGGGGACTGTCTGCTTTCTGTGAAGCTGTGGACTAAACAAGATGGAAAATTCAAAAGAATGGTAAGAATGGTGAAAGTGGATGGCCACACACGGGGATGTCGGAACACCAACATTTAAGGAATGGACAGGAAGAAAGGAGACATCAGAGAAAATCAGCAAAGGCAGAGACATAAGAGGAAAACCGTCAACAGCAGACAGTTTCAAGAACAAAGGTATTGTCAACAATATCATAGTATAGAGAAGTCAGATAAGATAGGGAACTAGTAAGTATTCCTTAGATGTAGCCATAAAGTTGTCTTTGACTTTCTCCAAGACAGTTTCAGGGAAGCATTGGTGAAGAGGTCAGATTGCAGTGGTTGAGGGATGAGGGGGAGCAAGTGGATTTGGTAATGTGTAGTAACACTGTCCAGAACATGGGTGTGAAGAGAAGAAAGAGGGGTTTGCTTTCTTATTTTGTTTTGAAAGTAAATATGGCTTGAACAAATTTAGATGCATCAAGAGTGAGTTAATAGGCACTTGCCTGATGGTCTAGTGGTTAAGACTTTGCCTTCCAATGCAGAGGGTGCAGGTTCCATCTCTGGTTGGGGAACTAAGATCCCACATGCCTCGTGGCCAAAAAACCAAGACATAAAACAAAAGCAGTATTGTAACAAATTCAATAAAGACTTGAAAAATGATCCACATCCCCCAAAAAATCTTAAACAAAAAAAAAATGTGAGCTAGTAAAGGTTTGGTGAAGATATCCTTGGGGAAACAAATGAAGCACAGAGAGGAAGTGGTCCCTCTCTCCACTGCAATGGGGACAAGACCCTCATGGATGTTGGTGCTAAGTGGGGGTGCAGAATGTTGAAGGGAATTCCATCCAGCAGAACTGCTTTTATTTTCTCTCTCAAATAGAAATTGTCTGCTGTGAAGGGTGACGTGGAGAAGGAAGCTTGAAAGGTGTAGGGTGGTTTGAAAATAACCACTTTGAGGAATCAATGGGAGAACAAACGTGTACTTTCTTGCTGACATTGAAATGTCAGTTAAAGAGCCCATGAACCATGTAGGGGTAGGAATCTGTGTGGGTATGGGATTTCTCCATTCCCACCCAGAAACTGAAGTATGGAATTGTCCATTGACCCCACTAACTAGGGTTTTAAATATATTCTTTCTTCTAGGGGTTTTTTGAACTGATACCACAGGATCTCATCAAAATTTTTGATGAAAATGAACTAGAGGTAAGAAATATTGCTTTTATCTTAAAACAGGACTTTTGTACCCTGATTTTTCTTGTCTACAGTTTGACATGTCTTCTTATGTAGCTTCTGATGTGTGGCTTGGGAGATGTGGATGTGAATGACTGGAGAGAACACACAAAGTACAAAAATGGCTACAGCATAAATCATCAAGTCATCCAGTGGTTTTGGAAGGTAATAGAAGGTTTCCCTTTTCTTATGTTACTTTTTGATAGATTCAGTCATATTTACCTATACTAGTGGATCACATATAGATAAGACAAAAAATATATTGAGTGGGCCAGAAAGTTTGCTCAGTTAGGGAATATGTTATTCAATTAAGTTCTTGGTGAAAATGAAAAATATGTTTTTAAATTTTACTTTTAAACCAAATGAACTTTTTGGCCAACCCAGTACATAGCCCCACAAAAATTGTTTTTTATTTTGTACTATATACATTTACCTTCATACATACTTATTTGTAGATAAGTAAAATGTAGTAAGTGGCAGTATTAGCTGAGAGAGAGGCTCTTGGTTCCTTACTAAAGAAGGGATTCTTCAAGGGAACTTGTAACCTGCAGTGTATTCTCTGGGACTCCTACTTGGCTCCTTGGAATGTGATAGAGAAATGGGTATGCCAGTAAATACAATTTTTAAATAATAATTCCAGTAAATAAAAAATTTTAAAAAGCCACATAGTCACAGCCAAGAGGAAATTTTGTCACTTTGTTAGGCTATAACCCCATTCTCAACAGTTACCATGAAGCCTTGGAAATGGAGTCTCAAGAACTTTGTAAACCACCATAAACACAACTTGAAGTAAAGGAAACATGCAAATTTCACAAGTGATGATTCAGACTCTAACTAAACTCTGGTAACATATTTTTAAGGGTAGTTTTGTTAACATTTTTTCCAGTGATGTTCCTAAATGCTGCTTATATTTTATGCAGGCTGTTTTAATGATGGACTCAGAAAAAAGAATACGATTACTTCAGTTTGTCACTGGCACATCCCGTGTGCCTATGAATGGATTTGCTGAACTGTATGGTATGGATTTTCCGTAGATCATTTAAAAATGGAGCTGATGCCAGTTGTCTTTTTCATGACTGACTAGTCTTCAGTCTTCTTTCATGCATACAAATATTTAATTAATTAAAAAGAATTCATAGTTTTAAATGATTACAGTTAGATACACTGCAGAAGATCAAAATATATGGACACCTTCTATTTTGTTGTTGTTGTTTGTTGTTCAGTTGCTAAATCATGTCCAACCCTCAACCCTTTGCAAGCCCATGAACTGCAGCATGCCAGGCTTGCCTGTCCTTCACTGTCTCCCAGAGTTTGCTCAAATTCATGTCCACTGAGTCAGTGATGCTATCTAACCTTCTTATCCTCTGCTTCCCTCTTCTCCTTTTGCTTTCAATCTTTCCCAGCATCAGGATCTTTTCCAGTCAGTCAGCTCTTCACATTAGATGGCCAAAGTACTGGAGCTTTAGCATCAAAGTACTTCAGCTTTAGCAGAAGTCCTTCCAATGAATATGCAGGGTTTATTTCCTTTAGGATTTACTGGTTTGATCCCCTTGCAGTCCAAGGCACTCTCAGTAAGATAGCAAAAGAGAAAACTGAACACAGGAAATGATTCAAGTTACTTTCCATTCTTGAATTTTAGATTTGATTCCCATTCTGCATTCTGTTACAGAAAAAACATTGCTGTGGTGCGATGGTTTAAGATAGACAGCATATAAAGTTCCACAGGGTACTAATAGGTGTACAACAAAATACAGAGTGTTTCATAGTAGAATACATTTGGGGGAAAGAATGGAATAAAGAAAGTCAAATATTCTGTTTATTGGAATGGCATGTACTTGCTTTTAAAGATATCAAGAAAAACAACTCTTTCAGAGGAGGTATAGCCAAGATCGGAGCCCTTCTATCCCCTCCTTGGCCTATGTGGTTTCCTTGTTAAGCTTAACTGAACATCTGTTTGCAAAACCTGTCAGGCAGCTGCCTCTTCTCTCCCAAGGAGAAGGATGAGACTATAGAGTTGCCACTCAACAACATGCTCATTCCCCACCTGACTGGGTTTGTCTTTCCAGTGGTTTTCCCTGACTTCCATTCTCTCCTCCTGCTCTTTGACCAGTCAGTAGAGAAAAATCAAAGCAGGGCAAGCACCCTCTCCATCTCTAGCTCCACTGTCCTCTTATATGCAGCCCAGACCTACAGTCACCCACTGATGGCATGCATTTTTTGGAATTTGGAGGAGATATTTCACATACAGGCTTCCCTGGTGGCTCAGATGGTAAAGAATCTGCCTATGATGGAGGAGATCCAGCTTTGACCTCTGGTTCAGGAAGATCCTCCAGAGAAGGGAATGGCTATCCACTCCAGTATTCTTGCCTGGGAAATTCCATGGACAGAGGGACCTGGCTGGCTACAGTCCATGGGGTCGCAAAGATTCAGACACGACTAAGCGACTAACACAGTATCTCATACACAGGTCCAGAGTTATTAGTGTTAGACTATAAATTCAAATTCTTATGAATTTACAAAAGAAGTAGAAGTTGCTTCAGAATGTTAATATTACAATACAGTATTATCTAGCCAATAAAAAGTATGTTACGGGGACTTCCCTGGCAGTTCACACTAGCACTGCAGGGGTTTGATCCCTTCCACTCGGGTTTGAGCCCTGTTTGTGGAACTGGGATCCCATATGAAGTGTGGCTTAGCCCCCCAAGAAAGAAGAAGTATGTTATATTTATATTGGTTGACTTAATAGGGAGTGTTTCAAATGGAGTGTTCAGGTGAGAGAATCAAGAGGCAGGAAAATATGGAAAATACAATGACAAAAGTACTGAAATTGTAACTGTAGATATAATTGTGATGGGTGATGTGTGAACAGCAGTGCTTTTTGAGAAAACAGTAGTATGGAAAATAGTATTTTTAGTACTGCTTCTGACAGTTATACTCTCACACACATATTTGGATATGAGTCTGAGACATGGAGAAAAGTATGGAAGGTGACTCATCAGGTTGTTAGCATTGATGACCTGGGAGGTTGAAGGATGTTGAGAATTGCAAAAGGAATAATTGAATAAAACTCCAAAGGAAGAAAAAGTTTCTAAGAATGTTCATAATAAGAGAAAAATGTAGCATGTATAAATGAACACATGCACATAAAATTCTATGCATATGCAGAAAAAGATTAATGATAGGATGTTTACTTAGATTTAACAGTGGAATTTCAGGTGATCTTTACGTCTTTTATTATATAATCTTACTGCAAAAAAATAAAGCAATAGAGAAAAATAATCAGAAAAAAATTAAAGCTGTTTTCAGTGGAACTCAAAAAAACGCCCATTTTCTGTGTACCTATGATAGAGGTGGTATATGGAAATGCAGGGCTGGGGAACAGCAAAAGTCCCATTAGACATGCCCCACAGGTCAGAGTGATACCTGTGATACAGATGAACTGATAGGAGTCCTCATTTCGTGGCTGGACAGTAAAGTCATCAGCCCAAGACAGCATTATTTCTTTCGAATTTAAAGAAACTAGATGAATTATCTGTGTGTTTTAAGTTCTGCATTAGCAAAAGTGAGTTGTGAAATGTTCAGGAGCTCCTATAAAGGCTAAATGAAACCAAAGTAACTTCTCTTCCTTGTAGGCTCAAACGGACCACAGTCATTTACAGTTGAGCAGTGGGGCACACCTGAGAAGCTGCCAAGAGCTCATACCTGGTAAGCAGTTTCTTTGACCCTAGAGAACCAAGTCCTCAGAGAGAGAAGGTCCTTTCACAGTCTAGACACAGAAGGTCTAGTTCCCTCTGTGCTTTGTTGGTGGCAGATAAGGAGGTGGGGGATGGGAGGGAGAGGATGGAGAGACATTAAGACTAACTCAGGAACAGGTGTTTCTTTACCAGGCAGGCTTGGGCTTTAAGTCCAGGTAGCTGAACACTGGAGAGACACATCTGAGCTGTTGATGATATGTTGCCTCCGTCACATGAATGATAAGCCATTCCACAAAGGCCTAGAACATTCCCTCTTGAAGGTTCAAATGACAGGAACCCAAACATTTGGAGGTCAGGGTGGAGGTCAGAGGTCACCACCAAGAAGTCCGGAAGAGAGTCCGCACCTTGAGTCCAATCCTAGACCTTCCTTCTCCCTAAAGAGAAAAGGTCTTGTCCTGTTGTTGGAACATTCTGTCACAAATAGCTGCACTGTGAATAGTTTGCCCTGGGAGCTTGCTTTGTCACTTTGTCACTGTCCATCATAACCAGCCTCTCTCTGTTCTTTCAGCTTTAATCGCCTGGACTTGCCACCCTATGAGTCATTTGAAGAATTATGGGATAAACTTCAGATGGCCATTGAGAACACTCAGGGTTTTGATGGCGTTGATTAGATTTTAAGTAATCATTTATGGTGTTTTACTGCCACTTTTTTTTAAAGCAAGATCTTGACTTAAAATTTTCCAAGGAACTACTAATCCTTGGCCATTGATGCTTCTCAGATATTGGAGAAAATCATGTCAACGAATTAGAAGAACTAGTATGACAACTTTTCCATTATTTCATTCATTTTAGTAATGTGTTGCATTTACATAGTGGTTTTGTTCTATTTTGAGTTCACACCCAAGGATTGAGTTCACACCCAAGTCCTGTGTGCCTGAAATCGTGAGTTTTGTCCTTGGATTTACCTCTTTTACAGTATTTGCCAGGCAGTTCTTTCTTAAACTACTGAAATGATAACTGTGAATACCTGTGATAAGTGTCATGTGTGAAAAGTGTGATTTTTTTGAGAAGGAGAACTGAAATTTGGGGAAAAAAACTTCAATACTGAGTACACGACAATATATTCAGTGCTGCCTGCAGCTAGTTATTATTTTTTAGACCTGCCTACTGCACATGCAGTAGCAGGTTTTTGGAAAAATATTGGAAAGTGTGTAACCTATATTTTCAGTCAACTGATTCACTTACAAAAAGCTGTTTACTTCTTCATTTTAAAAGTATTTGGCTTTTGTTAGTACGCGGTTTTACTAAACAAGGTAGTTCATAGGACATGTGAAGCAAATTCAGATTTGCGAAGGTTGAAAGGTATCAGTGCCTCCCTCTTGCCTGTATATCCTATGGCTCATTGATAGAGCCATTACTCTTTACTGTTTTCATTTAGTTAAAAGAATTCCTTCTTCAAACTAAAGCTCGACAAAGCAGTATTCCTAAATATGCCTTGAAGAACTAAGTTAAATGTATAATACTTGCCTTTACTAGTCATTCTTTACACTTGCACAATTATGTAGTACTTATATGTTTACAGGGTTTATTATGTTTACAGATTAAGCTAATTTCTGTAGTTGCATTTTTATATTTTTAGTATTTCACTTTAGTCAAAAAAACCAAATAATTTGTTAAAAATTACCAAAGAATAGTTACAGTGCATCATTTTAAATTTATTACCATGTTTCTTATGCTTTTTAAAAAACTGTTTACTATGAAAATATTTTGCTATAAATCCAAAACTCTTTAGGCAAAATGCTAGAGATAGACTTCTACTTTAGCTAAATAGAAGTACATAAAAATCCTGTGCGTGCATTCAACAAAGGTTTACTGAATGCCTGTGATACGCATAGCTCTGTCTAGGCCAAGGGGTGAGAGTTGTCAGCTTCAAAGAAATCCATCCCCATCCTCAAGGAACTTAGAGATGTGTAAAGGAATTTTGAAACAATCAAAAGTCAGGGTGAGCAGAATAAGGCAAAAGGGAAAGTGTTCCAGTGCATCTGCAAAGGTAAAGTGTGCCAAGGCTGTATTTATATATTTTATACCTGAATTGGAATGATTGTAGAGAAAAATGCTCTTGAAAAAAGTTAAAGCTATTTCTCAATATGGTATTTTGGTGATTTAGGGATAATTGTAAATATATGTTATGAATCTTCTTAAATACACACACACACACACTCCAAGAGGTGTAAAAAGTGTATCCGGCTGTTGGTTACAGTTTGCTGGGGTCTAATACCATGTGTACTTTTCAGCACCTGGTAGGGATCTCATAAGTGACAGAAGCAAAGCCACTTTCCAAACATCATATCAGCAGCCCAGGTTAGAGAAAGTAATTCACAGATCCATGCACCCTCTGTCTTATCTTCTTCTGTGTTAACCAGCATTCAGGGGAAACGCCCTGCTTTTATCACTTACCAAATGTTTAAACTGAAGCAACATACTTCACCTCTCTGGGTTCCTGGTTCTTCATCTGTCAAAGGAAAATAACCACGCATGCACGCTCTCATTGTCATGTAAGATTGTTGTCCGTTCCAGAGAGATGCTCTGTAAAGTTTCATACAATCAGAAGGTACTTTGTGCCGGCCATCAGATTTTGTCAAATCAGGTGTGAACATGAACCACACTCCCGAAGAGAAATCTCTTCATTTAAACATGAATTGACTGCTAACAGACAGGGAAGGATCATCTCTGGTATTGAATATATACAAATATATGTATACATATTTTTATCTGTATATGGATCTTACCATCAGAATTCATTTTCTCTACATGAGCAAAGTAGTGTTAAGATGAGCCAATGCATTTTGGAATGTTCTCATTATGTAGAACTGAACATGAAAACTGCTTTTGTTAAAAAATGATTTTACCACATGATTGTTTAAATATCACTTCTGTCAAATATGGCAGATTTCAGAGCTTGAGAAAATATATAGCTTGCTTTTCATCTGACTCATTCACTTGGGTGATTCTGTGACTTGATAAAACAGCATGTTAATAAGACCAGACACTCCCACCAGCACCCAGCCACAGACCAGCATCTGCTTCATTTTCCAGGTATGCAGTGATGGTCTGAAAGGAGCCTGAATCAAGCAACACAGCCCCTCATCCCAAACAGCAAAGTATCTCAAAACTCATTCTGCAGCTGGAAGTAAATAGGGTCATTTTCTTAAAGCAAGGATGTCATTTTTTTAGAACTTATAAGCACATAATTTTAGCCTATATTTTCTCTGTAATCAAACAAATTTTAATGGACATAAAATTGTATTACAAATATGTTTCATCCTAATTTAAATGGTTTTATTTGTTTTCGTTTTTTATTTATAATCTGAAATTCCAGAGAATTATCAAGTCAAACAACTCTTTTGAATTATAAGCCACTTGACATTGTTTTCTAAAATCTTCTCATATGGGAAAATATTACCAAGATCAATGTATCAAAATTTATTGCATACTTTAAAATATAAAACCGTTTTAAAAAATCTTGATACCATAAATAAAGTTCTATTCTAGCAAAACCAAAAACTGTGACTTATTTTTCAAATAGAACTGTTTCCAAGCCATTATCCTTGGTGATAGCTTCTGATACAGTTCTTTGCAACAACACAAAGAATTCTCAAGATGACCTTGAATTTACAGCAGATGACGTAGCATGATTATAAACTCAACTGCAGAGAATCTCCACTTTACAGACAAATCATGTTCCCAAAATCTGGTTGTTAGTAAATTATCCAGAAGACAATGTAATAGTACACAAATGTACTAGATTTCAGACTTGCTATTCATTCAAGATGGGCACAATAAAGGACAAAAATGGTATGGACCTAACAGAAGTGGAAGATATTAAGAAGAGCTGGCAAGAATACACAGAAGAACTGTATAAAAAAGTTATACACACACCAGATAACCATCATGGTGTGATCATTCACCTTGAGCCAAACATCCTGGTGTGTGAAGTCAAGTGGGCCTTAAGAAGCATTACTACGAACAAAGCCAGGGGAGGAGCTATTTCAAATCATAAAAGATGAGGCTGTTAAAGTACTGCACTCAATATACCAGCAAATTTGGAAAACTCAGCAGTGGCCACAGTACTGGAAAAGGTCAGTTTTCATTCCAACTCCAAATAAGGGCAATGCCAAAGAATGTTCAAACTACCATACAATTGTGCTCATTTCACATGCTAGTAAGATTATGCTCAAAATCCTTCAAGCTAGGCTTCAACAGTACATGAACCAGGAACTTCCAGCAAGCTGAATTTAGAAGGCAGAGGAACCACAGATCAAATTACTAATATTGCTAAATCATAGAAAAAGCAAGAGAATTCCAGAAAAAAACATCTACTTCTGCTTCATTGACTATGCTAAAGCCTTTTACTGTGTGGATCACAACAAATTGTGGAAAATTCTTAGAAAGATGGGAATACCACGCCACCTTACCTGCCTCTTGAGAAACCTGTATGCGGGTTAAGAAGTAACAGTTAGAACTGGACATGGAACAATGGACTGGTTCCAAATTGAGAAAGGAGTACGTTAAGGCTGTATATTGTTACCCTGCTTATTTAACTTATGTGCAGAGTACACCATGCGAAATGCCGGGCTGGATGAAGCACAAGCTGGAATCAAGACTGCTGGGAGAAATATCAATAACCTCAGATATGCAGATGACACCATCCTAATGGCAGAAAGCAAAGAGTAACTAAAGAGCCCCTTGATAAAGGTGAAAGAGTAGAGTGGAAAAGCTGGCTTAAAACTCGGCATTCAAAAAATGAAGATCATGGCATCTGGTCCCATCATTTCATGACAAATAGATGGAGAAAACATGGAAACAGTGACAGACTTTATTTTCTTGGGCTCCAAAATCACTGTGGACAGTTACTGCAGCCATGAAATTAAAAGACACTTGCTCCTTGGAAGAAAAGTTATGACCAACCTAGCATATTAAAAAGCAGAAACACTACTTTGCCGACAAAGGTCCATCTAGTCAAAGCTATTGTTTTTCCAGTAGTCATGTATGGATGTGAGAGTTGGACTATAAAGAAAGCTGAGCACCGAAGAACTGATGCTTTCTGACTGTGATGCTGGAGAAGACTCTCGAGAGTCCCTTGGACAGCAAGGAGATCAAACCAGTCAATCCTAAAGGAAATCAACCTTGAATATTCATTGGAAGGACTGATGCTGAAGGTCCAACACTTTGGCTACCTGATGTGAAGATTCAACTCATTGGAAAAGACAGTGATGCTAGGAAAAATTGAGAGCAGGCGGAGAAGGTGGCAACAGAGGATGAGATGGTTGGATGGCTTCAGTAACTCAATGAACATGAGTTTGATCAAATTCTGGGAGATAGTGAAGGACAGGGAAGCCTAGTGTGCTGTAGTCCATGGGGTTGCAAAGAGTCAGACCTGACTGAGCAACTGAAGAACAATTCATTCAAGAGGCCTGCCATATAATGCATTTATAACATTGTTTCTATATAAAAGGAGTTCCAGGTTTTAATTCAGAACTAAGTGTCTTTTCATCCTTCCTCTGGATACCTGGAAGTTTCCCAGATAGAAGGGAATCCAACACCCCAACCCCTATCAGTGCTGGGAATGTATTGTTCTAGCTCTGTTTCTATTAAAATCAAGACTGTAGTTTTAATCTATGGGGTGCAGACCCCTTTCCTCCCTGCTCCCACCCTTCCAGTGCTTACCAGCTCAGGCAGTAGCTAGCCCTCACCATGTCTCCCTGTACGGGAAGTCCTTGCTTTGCTGTCCAACATGGCAGACACATTCCTCTTATAAAGGATATTGAACTGTGTTGTGGGCTTCCCAGGTGGTCTAGTGGTAAAGAATCTGCCTGCAGTTCAGGAGACCCGGGTTTGATCCCTGGGTCTGGAGGATTCCCTGGAGAATGAAATGGCAACCCACTCCAGTATTCATGAGTGGGGAATCCCATAGAGAGAGCCTGGTGGGCTACAGTCGATGGGATCACAAAGAGTCGGACACAACTGAGCAACTAACGCACACAAACTAAATGTTAGAATGTCAGGACCTCATTCTGAATAGTGGGCTTTAGTAGATTCCTGTGTATTTTTCTTGAGCATTAAAACTTACCACTAAATCAGCCAGCGTGTTTGGGTTCTCCCAGTCTTTTCATCTGCTATCCATCCTATGCAATCCATCCCTCCCACACCTGTGCTTCCTTTCTAGTAGACAAATCTGATCAGGTTACTGTGCCAAAAACCCTTTGAAAGCTCCCCAGAGGCAGAAGCAAGGAGCCCAAACCCACTGGCATGAAATGCAGTCTGTCCCCAGCTTAATGTGTGAGTTCCACCTTCCATTGTACCCCACTCAGGCACCCTCCTCTCCCCCCAAACCAGGACACCCTCCAGTCCCTAATCACTGAAAGTTTCTCTGCAACTGCTAATGTCCACTTGCAAAATCACTCCTCCTTTTGGACCAGTACAAGGGTTCTGTGGCCTTGGCCTTTGGTACATAGTAGCATGAATTGCTGGAGAAGGCAATGGCAACCCACTCCAGTACGCTTGCCTGGAAACTCTCAAGGATGGAGGAGCCTGGTAGGCTGCAGTGCATGGGGTCTTGAAGAGTCAGACATGACTGAGCGACTTCATTTTCACTTTTCACTTTCATGCATTGGAGAAGGAAATGGCAACCCACTCCAGTGTTCTTGCCTGGAGAATCCCAGGGACGGAGGAGCTTGGTAGGCTGCTGTCTATGGGGTCGCACAGTCAGACACGACTGAAGCGACTTAGCAGCAGCAGCAGCAGCATGAATTGCATTCTTTCGCTCTGCTTTGTTTACATAATTCTCTCCTACACACGTAGGCAGTTTGAGAACAGGGACTTTGTATACATTTTTAATATGTTCACTTCCCAACACGTAAATACTTGACAAACATGACTACAGTAAGTTCCCTACATGCAAACGAGTTCTGAGAGCACATTCGTAAGTTCACAATTTGTTCATAAGTCCAACAAGTTAGCCTAGGTACCCAGCTAACACAATGAGCTATATATACACTGTATTGTAATAGGTTTATAGTACTTTTTACACAAAGAATACATAAAAACAAACACTGGCTGAGCACATACATATGCATCCTTAGAAGCTTCCTTATTATATAAACAGACCATCGCTGATCTTTTTGTTTGTTTGAAGAATTGGTATTCCTTCCAGTGAAGTTATGTTCAGGATAGTGTGTGTGTGCATGCAAAGTCTCTTAGGTCATGTCCAACTTTTGCAACCTCATTGACTGTAGCCCACCAGGCTCCTCTGTCCATGGAATTCTCCAGGCAAGAATACTGGAGTGGGTTGCCATGCCCTCCTCCAGGGGATATTCCTGATTCAGGGATAGAACCTGCATCTCTTTAAGTCTCCTGCAGGTGGGTTCTTGACCACTAGCACCATGTGGGTGCAAATCAAGTGAAAGTGAAATTTGCTCAGTCCCGTCCAACTCTTTGTGGCCCCACGGACTGTAGTCTGCCAGGCTCCTCTGTCCATGAAATTCTCCAGGTCAGAATACTGGAGTGGGTTGCCATTTCCTTCTCCAGGGAATCTTCCCAACGCAGGGGTCGAACATAGGTCTCCCGCATTGCAGGTGGATTCTTTAACATCTGAGCCACCAGATAAGCCCTAGCCAAAAGCAGAGAAAGCTGTTTGCAGCCCAGAGCTGTTGATTATTTGCTGGCTCTCAGTCTCCAGAGAGGAGAGGGGTGGGAGAACCTTCAGATGCCCCGGGGACTGAAAGGCCAAGAGCAGGCACAAAACTCTGGAGCAGAGTGTTCTCCTTGGGAAGCTAACCAGTTGTTAAAGCCATAACTGTAGGCTGTTGAGGATCAGCTGTAGGCTGATCTGAATTCATTGTTCAGATTCTGATTTAAGTTCTCTTATGAAGAATAATGACTATCAAGGCACACCCTCATACCTGCCTGAGAGTTGTTTTTTCTTTAATATATATATTTTATAAATCAGAAACTCAAGTATATTCTCTCCAGTTAGTAACAGGTAATGAGCACAGTGTGCTAAGGATAATCTGTTTAAACAAACAGGATTTTCATGAATGCTATACTTAAAAACAGAATCCAGATCAATGATGTGGTTAATACTACATCACTGGGCATTAGGCCAAAGTGTAGCATAAACTTCTAGACTTGAAGACAGTGAAATAGCTCCAGTGGGATGACCAGAGTCTCAGTGATGAAGACTGAGTAGCCAAGTACGTTTGCTTTTTCAGTATTTCTCTGTGTTGTAATGCTGTAATGCTTATGAATAAGTGTTGATGATGTGTGATTTTAAGCTATGAGGAATTCAGTGTTTTATTCTTCAAAAGAAGTGTGAGAAGGGAAAAAAGAAAGCTCTGTTAACTCAGTCCCTACTAGAGCTCTGAATATCTGTGGTTGCCCTGTGAGTCAGTTTACATACTTTCCCCATTGCCATCTGGGGACAATGTGGATAGAAATTTGAGGTATATCAGCAAGACATCTAATTACTCATTTAAGCATTGCCAGGGATGGAAAAAAGGGAACACACAGCATACACTGCAGGCCTTTGGAAGGTATATTAAGACATTTAAGACTGAGCCAAGGTCTAGTCCAGCATTGTCCAATAGAAATATAATACAGTTCACATTATTATACAGCAGAAACTTAGCATGGTAAAGCAATTATACTTCAATTAAAAAATTTTTAAGAAATAAAAAAATATATAATGCAGGTGACATATAATTTTAAATTTTCTAGTAGCACATTTTTAAAAGTAAAAAGAGGTAAGTGAATTTGGCAGTAGTAAGATATTTTAATGAAGTATATCTAAAATATTAACATTTCAACATGTAATTAACAATGTTTTTTATCATCTGATACTAAGTCTTCAATATACAGTGTGTATTTTATGCTTCCAGCACATCTCAATTAACAACAACCATATTTCACATAGCCACAAAGGGCTGGTGCTACGTATCAGACACCACTGGAATCAATGGGCCTGGGTCATGCTTCGACATCACAAAAAGGAATGAAGAAGCAGCTAAGAGTGGCTCACCCAGGGAGGTGCTAAATTAGCTTACTTCCTATAGGCAACTCTAGTCTTGGAATAAATTCCTCTAAGACAGCCCAGTGCCAAAAACTAAGCAGCATTCCAGATCTGTGCCAGATAGGAGCTTAAGGATGGCAGTCTGGTTGAAAGGGGAGCTGTATCTGCACTGTGAACACAGTCTCCACATCGATTCTGTCTGCTGGGGATGGCTTGGGAGAGATCCAATGCAGATTATAGGGAGAGAAGCCAAAGCCCCAAATCACACCTGCAACCTCCTCCCTAAAGCTGAAGCTGCCCCCTGACAGTGATGCTGAAAGTGGCCCACAATGAATGTTCTACATGCTGTGGGAGAAAGCAAACGTGGAAATCACTGGCAACCGGCATCCATTGTGAAGCACTGGGTCTAGGACGTGGGAAGAGCGTGACAGAACAGGGAGAGGGGGATGGGGAATGAGGTAGTTTATCAGAAACTGCCAGAAACGGGAGGGTGGTGACCAGACTAGACAACTGGGAGGACAAGGCCACTGCAGAGGAAGGAACTCCATGGGGTCGCAGGGGGTCACCTGGGGGAGAGCCTCTTTGACCTTGGGAGGAAGGCAGAGACTGTGGGAGGGACAGCTGTTTGTTTTTCCTGCTGCAAGGAGAATAACAAAATGCTATCGGGAGAGCTAATAGGCTGCAGATGCAGAACTTCTGGCTGAGCGCTCAGGTCGGTGAAAGGCTTTGAACTGGAACCAGCCCTCTCATTTTCAGCAGTGCGTGTGGCCTGTGAAAAAGAGAGTGAAGTAAAGAAAGAGACTCGCCGGAGATAATTAGTTATTCCTAGCGGATAAAACAACAGAGACGATACTGGGCTGGAGAAAAAGTAGGGGTTTGATTGTGAAAGGACTCTTGTTTGATGCTAAAGAAGTTGATTAACACTGAGGAAGCTATTCAGAAGTTACATGTAAATTATGTATGCTCTAGTATGAACTTTAGAAAGCTAGCTCTGCCTTTTTAAGGGTAGCAAGCCTGGGGTCCAGTGCTAATGTGGACAGCAGTTCACAGATGCAGATGAGAGACAATAGCCAAGGCTTCAGGTGTATGGAGTGAGGTGGTGCTGTTGTTGGGCAGGAAGGATCCTGTCAGTACGCTGACACCTACTCTTACACCTGAATGGGTGCCGGTGCCCCCATTGGTCTACCACATTGACTTTCCATGTGGTGACATCAGAGGGGCAGCTGCTGGTAGGCACTTGTGGATCTAAAGGTGGGTAAAGATTTGGAGGTTATCAGCAAATAATTGGGAGCCTGTGAGGGGATCATATTACATGTGCAGCAAACTAAGAAAGCTGGTACAAATGATCAAACATCACTTTTAAAAAAATTACATTCATTTTTAATTGATGATTGCTTTACAATATTGGTTTGATTTTTGTCATACATCAACATGAATTAGCCATAGGTGTACATATGTCACCTCCCTCTTGAACCTCTCTCCCACCCCACCCCTCTAGGAGAACAGATTTGTGGACAAGTGCAGGGGAGAGGAAGGAGAGGGGGAGATGAAGGGCGAGAGTAGCATCAAAGTATATATGCTAACATATGTAAAATAGATAGCCAGTGGAAATTTGCTGTATGACCCAGGGAACTCAAACATTATTTTTAAAAAATTCCAGTGTCAGATTTTATTGGGCTAACATAAGCTAACAAAGCAGAGGAAAAGTCTACAGCTAATGCTATATATGTTGTATTTAAAACATCAGTTTATTATATTTTAGGTTATACCAAGAAAAAACACTGGCCACTGGTGTCATCCAAGCAAAATTAACCATACAGATGTTTAATATGATTATAATTTTTCCCTAAGAATAAGTTTCTTTGTCAAACATCACTTCTGATAAGTTAATTTTTATTATACTTTGTGTTTAATGGAATAAGTGGTGATTGGGGGAAGATTATAAACAATACAATCCGTAGTGTGAAAGTGAGAGTCGCTCCGTTGTGTCCGACTCTTTGCTACCCCGTGGACTACACAGTACATGGGATTCTCTAGGCCAGAATACTGGAGTGGGTAGTCTTTCCCTTCTCCCGGGGATCTTCCCAACCCAGGGATTGAACCCAGGTCTCCCGCATTGAAGGAGGATTCTTTACCAGCTGAGCCACAAGAGAAGCCCCAATCGGTAGTGTATATCTAGCCAAAACCAAATTTTTAGGTTTTTCTTCACTTTTTGCTAGGTATTCCAAGACTTGTAATTATTGCCAACAGTTTTTGTACTTGGTGTTGATCTTCCTCCTCCTGGCAGGCAAGAACCTAATGCATACTGGTGACCTGGGTCCCAGTTGTCCCTCAGTCAGGCCACATTACTCTTTGCTTGCTTCCCTCTGAGGCCATTTATGGCCCTCTTCCCTGGAGCCCTGGCATCTGCGGATAATGTCGCTGATGGGAGCCACCTGAAATCTCGCGAGGGTGGGTGAGACCCCCCCCCCTCCCTCCTAATGACGAGAGCCAGATGGGCCAGAAAGGTGAGGAGTAGTGAGCATGCGCTCTCCAACCAAAGAAAGACGCCGGAGAGGAAGGAGGGCCTGGCAGAGGACGAGGGGCCCGAGAGCAGGCGCCGTGGTCACCAGGTGATCTGGACGGAGAGCAGATAAGATAGCAGTCCTGGAGGAAGAAAGCCCCCCCTCTCCCCTTTTACCTCGTGACTCGAGTGAGCCCGCAGCACCCCAAGTGAGTAAATTTAGTTCCCTTGGGACTGGCCTTCCTCAGGGTAGGAGTCAAGGCAATTGGATGAGCCCTCCAACACCCTCCCCCCCGCACCCCCCCCACACACCTGTTTGCTGATGCCTGAAATTATTTTAACAGCAAATAAGACCTTTCACTTCTGTACTTAAAAGAATTGAATTACAATACAAAGGACAAATATTTCCTCACCAAATGAGTTCGTAGCGAAGTATTGGGGACTAGGGTGAGGCCTGTTCAGTAATGATGGAGATTGGGAAATGGCACGCCTCCCCTGAGTGGAAAAGCTCTGAAAAGGGAGGCTGGGGTTGGAAAAGACCGGTATTCACAGTCTCACCTGTTCCCTTGGGCTGTTAACCTGAAATCAATCCGAGTCCAGGACAAACGGGGGCGAGGCGAGTGTAGGGGTGTGGAGCCCCCCGGGGTGGGTGGCCGTGTTGTCAGCTGTAATAGCGTCGCTACTTGAGTCATTTCATCTGCATGAGATCGAGCTCAGAACTCCTGTGTTAGAGAAACATTTCACAAATCGCTGCACTGCAGAATGCTTCCAAGTATTAAGTTACTCAAAAGATGCTTACTATTCATGGGCATGAACTCAGAGAACAAATATGCTCACTCCAAAAGGGACAGACATAAATGTTGGGTTTTCTTTAATTATATTGGTTCCTAGTTAAATATAACAGACACTGCTTCTCCGAGTGTCTAGAGAATCTTTTCCAGAGTGACAGTAACTTTTCCTGTTTGATTTAACCTCTTTCTGCATTTCCTCCGCGTCCCCTGCCAGCGGTGCGGGGATGGCCTCATTCCCAGAACTGTCTGTCGGGTTATGGGGCTTGGAAGTCTTTTTAGCAGTGGGGCACAGATTCCTCAGCCCTTTAAAAATGATTTAAGGTACATACAGACGTGGTTAAAATAGTGACTCAGCCACTAAGTGAGTGGATATCTTTTCATCCATGACAAACACGTCTGAAAATTATCTAATTGTTTCCTCACTTCCTAATTAGGACACTGAAAAGTTCTGGAACAGTTCATTGGAGCAGTCTAGGGAGGCCCTTCCATTCAGACAGCACTTTTTGTCTTTAATGTATTTCCATGTTCATTGTCTGCTTTGATTCAATGCTAGTAAAGTAGGCAGGGTATGTGTCATTCTGTTCACTTGACAGACCAGAAAGATAAAACATGACAGGGCAAGGGTTTGCTTTCCTCTCAGAATAAATTAGGAGCAGACCCGGATCTAGAAGTGAGGTCGGCCACGTTGGGTGGTCTCCTGACCCCAGCTTCACACAACTTCAGACCCTTGTATCCAGGACTCATGAGCTCACCTGAATCTCACTAGGCCTGAGTCAGGTGAGCTGCGGAGGTACCCCCTCCACTAGGTTGTCAGTCATCCAGCCAGCACCCTCCTCCCTCCAGATAGGATGGGGGTCAACCCTGAGCCAGGGATTAGGGCAGGAGGAGGTCTGCATTTGTTCAGGTAAGGTTCTTAAAGTGGAACTTGTAGTGAACAGTATTCTCCAAACAACATGTCAGTGATAGACAAAATTTTCTAAATAGTAAAACATACTGTTAATTAAAAATTAATGTGTCAAGGTGCTTCAGACTTAGAACATGACACTTGATTCACAGGGGCTTTGTTAATCATCCTGTGGCCACGGTGGCAGAGTCAGGGTCTCTGTTCTGTCCCTCTCAGACCTTTGTTTTGTGTCTTGATCAATTCTTCTGTCATTCTCTGTCCTCTGTGGGTATGTTTGTGCATGAGGATAGAAAGGGTAGATGGATATGTATAAATTTGCCGCAGTATATACCGTGCCTGATCTATTATGAGGGCTTTGCTGTCCTGCTTGCATATCCCTACACAGTTCTTTCTCTCCTCCACTCTGTTCAGCAAATTTTTGCCTCAGATCATTGACTCCATTGGTTATACCAGCCTCCCTCTCTTCAACAGATAGACGCTGTTTATGTTTCCCAAGAAATTTTATGGTTTGGGTGGGAAAGATCTTGCTCCCTGCAGAGCTCTGAGAGGAAGATCCAAGAAAGAAAATAACCTTGTATTTCTGGCATTTCCTGGCTGGCCCAGAGCTTTCCTCTACAGCTGACATTGATAAAATTTCAAGGATATTAGTCGATCAGGCTACTGGCTTTTATAATGTCATATTAGCATTTAAGATATTGGTCCTTTTTCTGCAGAGAATATGACATATCTCTATTTTGCATGTTATCAGATTGCTAAAAACTCAATATAGCCCCTACAGTAATTGAAAAGTGATTTTTAAAATAGAATTTGACACTCCTGACAGACACAAAAGTATTCTTAAACAGACACCTCCCTGTTTTTGCATAGGATGATACAACATTATAAAGATGTCATTTTCTCCTAGGTGAATTTAAAAAGCTAATGCATACTGACAAGCTTTTTTAGGCAAGTTGATAATGAAGTTCACGTGAAAAAACAAAGGCATCAATAGCCAGGAAAACACTTGAAAAATACCAACTACTAGAGATGACTTACCCTACCGGATATTAAAGTATACTCTAAATCCTGTGTGATTAAAAGTGTAGTAGTACCACATGAAAAGATACATTGACTAGTAAAATAGAATGCCTAGAAATAGATCCAAAAACATATGGAACGTTAGACATTAAAGATGGCATCTCAAATCATGGGGTGAAGATGGACATTTTATTAAAGGACACTATTTACAAAAACCAAAAAGTGAAAAAAGCCCAAATGTCCATGTAATGGATGGACAAACAAAATGTTGTGTGCTCATACAATGGAGTATCATTCAGTAAAAATGAGATATTGATATCTTCTATAACTGATAAACCTTGAAAACGTTAGGCTAAGTGAAAGAAGCAAGTCACAAAAGACCATTATTTTATGATTCCATTTATCTGAAATGTCTACTGTAGGCAAATCCATAGAGACTGAATTTGGTTAGTGGATGCCTAGGGCTGGGGATGGGGAAGAATAAGAGTGGATGCAAGGTTTCTTTTGGGGGTGATAAAAACATTCCAAACTTAGACTATGTTAATGGTTACAAAAGTCCCTTAATATACTAAAACCATTGAATTGTACACATAGAGGGTAAATTCTATTCTATATGAATTTATCTCAGAAAGGGTGCTTTTAAAAGGGACAAATGATCCAACAATCAATAGAAAAAATGGTAAAGATATTTTTCAAATATATGAAAAAATGTTCAAACTCACTCAGAAATGCAAATTAAACAACACAGAGATACAGTTTTAATCCATCATATTGGCAAAATATCAAAAAGTATGATATGTTCTGTGGGCTGTGGGAAACAGGCATTCTCACACATTACTGGTGGAAATCCAAACTGCAAAGAGAATTAGGCAATAATCTAACAAAACTACACAAGGAGTTTGACCCGGCAACACCACTTTTAGGAACACATCTTGCAGATACACCTCTAACAGTATGAGAATATATATGCACAAGGTTACTCATTGCAACACTCCTGGTAATTACACATCTAAATGCTCATTTGAAAGATGAATTGAATCAGCTATGATTCATCTAGAAAATGAAAATACTAAGCACTCTAGAAAAGAATGAGGAAGATCTCTATGAAACTGATATGATTTCCAGGCTATACTGTTAAGTGAAAAAAATAACATGCCCAAGAGCATTTTTAGTATGTTATCCTGCATGTGAGAAAGAAGGGAGATAGGGAAAATATATAAATATTTGTTCTTTCATACAAAATCTGAGGAGAAACCAAAAATTGAGGAGATAGGTTACTGTTACAAGTTCAGTTGTGATTCCCTGGACTCCCACTCCTGAAAAGATATGTCAAAGTCCTAACTCATAGGACCTCAGAATGTGATATTTGGAAACAAGGTCCTCCCAGATGTAACTAGTTAAGATGGGGTCATGCTGGAGCAAGGTGGGCCCCTAATCCAGTGTGACTGGTGTCCTAAAATGATGATCATGTGAAGAGAGAAACAAAGAGAAAGCAGCCTGTGGAGATGATAAGCATCTGGAGCATTGATAAGGGTAATGTGTCTATGAGCTAAGGAGCACCAAAGATCACCAGCAGACCATCAGAGGCTAGGAAACAACAAAAGGTATTCAGAGGGAGTTTGCCCCTGCCATAATCTCCATTTTGGACTCAGAGCCTCCAGAACTGTAAAGATAACTTTTTATTGTATTAAACCAGTCACTTCATGGCATTTCGCATGGCAGCCTTAGGAATTACAGTTCCCTACAGAAGGAGATCCAACCAGTCCATTGTGAAGGAAATAAGCCCTGGGACTTCTTTGGAAGGAATGATGCCAAAGCTGAAACTCCAGTACTTTGGCCACCTCATGCAAAGAGTTGACTCATTGGAAAAGACTCTGATGCTGGGAGGGATTGGGGGCAGGAGGAGAAGGGGACGACAGAGGATGAGATGGCTGGATGGCATCACTGACTCGATGGACGTGAGTCTGAGTGAACTCTGGGAGTTGGTGATGGACAGAGAGGCCTGGTGTGCTGCGATTCATGGGGTCGCAAAAGGGTCAGACACGACTGAGCGACTGAACTGAACTGACAGGCTATAGGTGGGAAAAGGGTTGAAAGAAGGGAGGAACTGGATTGGGGTCATGGGAATAAGGAGAGAGCATACTTCTCTGAATAGACCTTTTACTATATATATATTTAATTTATATTTAATTTATTTGGCTGTGTCGGGTCTTAATTGTAGCATGGGGATCTTTAGTTGTAGTTGGCAGCATGTGAACTCTTAGTTGTGGCATGTGGGATCTAGTTCCATGACCAGGGATCAAACCTGGGCTCCTGCATTGGGAGTGTAGAGTCTTAGCCACATTCAGGGAAGTTCCTGAATGGATCTTTTTTTGGAGCTCTAACTCAGAACGGTTGTAATGTTTCACATACCACCCCAAAATAAACATTTAAAAATCAGTCAAGATGTGGGGGAACACAATGTGGCATTCAGACAGTAAAAACCAAACCTGACTGAGGTAAAAATAACACAACTCCACTGAGGAGAGTAAGGGAGAAAAGGAATAACTTAAATGACTTTGTAGAACAATATTGTGGTTGGATATAATAAGGTTAAAGACAAACTACATACAAACTTTGTACTCTGGTTTTTAAGTTTTTTTCACAGTGGTATGAGTTAGCAATTCTGAAACTACTGTAGGTATATATTCAGGATTGAACAAATAAGTAAATATATTGTAAATATTGAAAGCCACATTTATCAAGGCTAGAAGAGGCTCTAAAGGAGTGAGTGGGTTAAATTTGGAGGAATTCTAATGAATCATGGTTTGTAATATATATAAATATAGATAGAGCCATCCTTCTCTACTAAAAAGAACCAAGGTTCCTTAGAGAAAAAGTTGAATCCAGGGTTGGGGCAGGGAAAATTAAAAAATGAGCCTGGACCATCTTGCAGTTACAGAAAATAAATTCTCAAAACATCAGAAGAACCAAGGAGCCGACCTCATGGGTCTCTCAACAGTAAGAGTGGAACAAATTGAGCAAGAAACTGATAGTATTGTCTTACAATCTATAGAAAAAATATCCATGAGTCTGTACTGATAAAAATAATTGAGTAAGTAAAACAGTGGTAGCAGGGGACAGCTCTTCCTCACAAAAGAATTCCAATGAATTAATGTGAGAGGATTTAGAAAATAAAAACTTGGTTAGGTAAACATCATAGTAATAATTGTTGCAGGCAAGGCTCACACTAGTCAATTCTGGAGTTTAAAGAGAAATGGACATTTGCATATTCTTAAAAGTATTTCCTTGGAGAGAATAGTTACCAAGAGGAAAATAGTAACTTTTGGAGAAGCCCTGCATACACCACCTTAACATCACCAGGGTTAACATCACCAATTGATAAGTCATGTTGATATCAGGTACCTCTGATTCAAGGTAGTGAGAGGGGCACAGTATCACTCATGATCTTCAAATGCATAGTTTCAACCTAATATAATGAGAAAACATCACACAAACCCCTGCAAAACACTACAAAATAACCCTTTCAAAGAGTCAAAGTCATGAAAGACCAGGCAAGACTGAACTGTCACAGATTGGCAGAAACCAAGGGTGCATGACTAATAAATGAATTATGGGATCCTGGATGGGTTCCTAGGACAGAAAGAAAAAGGACAAAAGTGGAAAAACTGGTGAAATTCCGATAAGGTCTCTATTTTAGTTAATAGCATCATATCAGTGTTAACTTGCTGGTTTTGATCATGTGCCATGGTGATATAAAATGGCCAGATTAAAAGTATATGCAAAATATTTGTACTATTTTTTACAACTAAGTTTAAAATTATTTCAAAATATTTAAGGAAAATGATGTAGTTTGAAATGTTTATCCTCAATCTTACCCCCAAAGTTTTAGTTATTTCTCATGATATGTATAAAGAACATTCCTGCTTGTATTCCTTGATTTACCAATTTTACACTTCACCTGGTTCCTGCTATAATAAATGATATAGCTCATTTAATAAGTGATATAGCTCCTACCACTATAAAATCCTAGGAATAGTTATATTCCAATTTTCAGTTTCTCTGTTGACCCATCGCTATGGCCCAAATGTCTGTGCCCCGCCAAATTCACATGTTGAAATCCTAACCAGAGATGATGGTGTTAATAGGTGGGTTCTTTGGGAGGTGATTAGGTCATGAGAGTGGAGACCTCATGAATAGAATTTGCTCTTATTAAAAACTATCCCACAGAGCTCCCTTGCCCTATCACATGAGGATACAAGGAGAAGTCCACACCTGGAAGAGGGCTCTCACCCGACTAGGATGGCACCCTGATCTGAGACGTGTATCCTCCAAAACCGTGAGCAGTAAATTTCTGCTGTACATAAGCCACTCAGTCTATGGTATTTTGTTATAAGAGCCAGACAGACTAGGGCAGCCATACTTAAACCTTTAAATACAATAATGTCTTTATCTGTTCCATCTTGGCTTCCCATCAACATCCCTGCTTTTGTCTCCAGCTTGGCTTCTTCTTTTCCTTTCTCCTAACCCAGTTCACCTAACTTTTAGTTTTGTATTTTGTCATTTCCTAACAGTTAACCATAATTTAGTCTTCTTTGAACTGCCTGTTAAGTCCAGTAAGTGAAAACCAGTATGCAACAATTATATTATTATGACCAGGTAAATACTGTTCACTGCTGAGTCACACAGTGTATGCATCATAATTGAACTTCTTTTTGTGCAGCTTTCTGTTGTTCCTGGAATTTCTCAGTAGCTTTCTTTTCTGTTCCATTAGTTGTCTTTATCATATTCCCAATTATTTCCAAGCTCTTCCTAACTTAAGTATTAAGTCTCCATTTTCCCTGGAGACCTCTTTTCAGGGATTTCTGGCTTCCTGCTCAGGTTGGAAATGCTTGCTCTAGAAATCTCTGGTATCCCTTGACTCCTCTCCTAGACTGGTTCCAGTACCTTCTTAGGTCTTATTTTTACCTCAGTTTACTACCTCCTTTTTTGAGAGCCTGTCTTAGTAAATTCCTTAGAGATTGTGTGAAATAAATTTCTTGAGTCCTTGCATGTCTGAAAATACTGTGGTTTCTACCCTTGTATTCAAATGATGGTTTTGTTGAGTATATAGAAGTTGATCATTCTTTTTCCCTGAGGATTTTAAGATCTTTGTTCCACTTCTTCTCGTATTTATTGTTAATATTGTCGTTCTGATTTTTGTGCTTTTGTTGATGTTCTATTTGCCCCTGAAGCATTCAGCATCTTTTTCATTCTCATTATGGTGCACTTTAATGTTATATCTAGATCTGAATCTATTTTTTAAGCTTATTGTACCAGGCACTCAGTGGACCATTTTAATTACATTGTTCATTTACATGGTAACATCATTCAGGCTTAAACATTTTTCTTATGTTCTTCCTTTCATAATTTGCCCCCTTCTGTGTTCTCAGTTTGTTCTTTCAGAGACTCAGAAGACAATTTGGACCTTAATTAGTTGTCTTTCCCCCTCATTTTTGCATCTTAATGTCCTTGTGTCTTATTTTTGTGTCTTCATGTTGTTGGCTTCATCTTACTTTCTGGGAGAGTTCTTTTTATTTCTATAATCTCTATTGAATATCTATTTCCACAATCATATTTTAATTTCCAAGGTCTCTTTCATGTTTTATTCCTTTTAAAACAGCATCCTATCCTTGCTTTTAAGGCATGGTTTCTTCTCACATTTTTCTGAGGATATTATTTACAGATTTTTTCCCCCCAAGTTCTCTTCTGTTCCCTGAATTACTTTTGTTTACTCTGGAACCAGTTTCTCTATTTGTTTGGCTCTTTTGTTCATGTTGTAATTTGAGCCAACTATCTGGCAATCCTTGTATTTCTGTTCTTGTTTAAGAAGGAGACTTAAATTGTGTGAATGGGAGAGGCTTGTCAACCAGCAAGTGAGTGAGCAGGAAACCAGCTGTCCACTGGGCAGTCCCTAAATGCTAAATCTAGAGCTGCTCAACTTCATTAGAAGAGAACCTCTCATTTAAACTTTTTAAACTTTTTCCCCCCTAGGGAACAGATTGCAACTTCCAAGAGTTGTGTGTATAGACAGGGGAGAGATGGTAGGACTCACCTTCCTCCTCACACGGCTTGGTGCAGCACAAGTCTCCAACCTGGGTTCAAGTCCTGGTCCCCTTCCTGGGCAACCTTGGTGAGTGACTGCAACATCACAGGGCCCAGGCTTCTTCCTACTGCAGGTCCGTCTAGGATATTACCTTCAACCTCAGCAAGGTCAGATGGTAAGTGCAGTCTCAGAGAAGCCTTCTCTGTGTGGCAGTAAGCCTGGAGGCCAGCTCTATAAATAGCCACGGTGATTACAGAGTAACACTCCTTTTATATGCTTGGACTTTATAGCTTTCCATTCAAAACAGTTCTGGCCCCCTTGTTTAGTCTCTCCAGGGGGTAGCTATAAAGGCCACCTTGTTTCACAGCTAAGGAGAGGTTACAAGGCAATTAAAATATTTTTGGCTCTTCTGTCCTGTGATGATTATCCCCATGTGGTGGCAGCCACTAGAGTATTCCTGCCTCCATTACCCACGAGGAACTCGACAATGCAGCAGCAAGCTGGGCTAGAATTGAGAGTCTTAGCCTGAAACCTTCCCTTGGTTTTCAGAGATTTTGAAGTAAAAGTCAGAAATAGTGATGTCTCTGGGACTTCCCTGGTGGTCCAGTGGTTAAGACTTTGCCTTCCAGTGCAGGGGGTGTAGGTTTGATCCCTGGCTGAGGAGTTAAGATCCCACATGCATCATGGCCAAAAAAAAAAAAAAAAAACCAAAAACCATAAAACAGAAGTAATATTGTAACAAATTCAATAAAAACTTTAAAAAATGGTCCATATTAAAAAAAATAATAATAAAGAAACTAGTGATGTGTCTAATTCCAATAGGCAGGCAACTGCCACTTATTTTAAGGATGTTTTTCTCCTGTAGGAATAGGATTAGATCCTTCAGGAACAGAGTAAATACTTCTTGTGCTAGAGTGATTAGATGCTCAAAACTGTCTGTTCTTCAGTCTGATAAATGTAGTATGTGCCTGTGTGCTCAATCGCTCAGTTGTGTCCAACTCTTTGCAACCTGATGGACTGTAGCCTGCAAGGCTCCTCTGTCTGTGGGATTTTCCTATCAAGAATACTGGAGTGGGTTGCCATTTCCTTCTCCAGAGGATTTTCCCAATCCAAGGATCGAACCTGAATCTTCTGCGTCTCCTGGATCGCAGACGGATTCTTTACTGCTGAGCCGCCAGGAAACCCCAATAAAAGTAGTCTTTATTCAAATAAATGTATGTTCAGAGCATGTGGAAATATTTAGGTAAATACGATGTGCCACATCTAATAGCTCTGAATAGCAAATAATGCTGATTATCCTGGTCATAAAAATTATCATCATGTGGAAAGAGTAGCTGTCATACTCTTAAAAATGACCCTGACACAAGCAGCCTCTTCAGTGTTCAAAATCGTGATTAACTCCTCAGAGCATCCACACAGGGCAGGCTAGACAGGTGTCATTACCACCACCCCCCTCCCTGCCCCGCCCCATACAGCTGAATACACAGAGACCTAGAGAAGTTCTAGCAAAACTTAGTAATCAGTTCTGTATTAGGCTTATTAGATGTCAAATGCTCTGCGTAGTCTGTCTCCCTCGGGCTTGGTGGCCAGTGGACAAGAGCCCACATTATACACCTCCCAGTGCTCTCTGCACCAAGTGATGAAGGCTGGTGTTGAGGGTGCTTGTTCCTGTACTGGCCTGAGGTATAGATGACAAAAAAGAGAAGGAGAGAGAGGATTTGGAATGTTAAGAATTCTCCAACTCAGCAGGAACAGATTCTGCAAAACTTTTTTTTCCCTCTTTCTCTCTCTCTACCCTGACCCCAAAGAGCAATTATGAAAAATATTTTCAGAAAGGAAAATATTAAAATGCAAATTAAATACAGTTGTGACTGTAAATTACTGAATAAAAATGCCAGCACTGTTTTAAGAGTCCAGTGTAAGCATTGAGGACTACTGGTCATGAGGCCAACGGAGCTGACATCAGATAGGGTAGGACCACAGAGATAATCCAGTCCAGATCCCTCATTTTACAGATGAGAACACTGAGGCAGAGATGGTTAGTAAATTTTCCCAACAACGAGATAGCATTAGTATGGAGAAGGCAATGGCACCCCACTCCAGTACTCTTGCCTGGAAAATCCTATGGACGGAGGAGCCTGGTAGGCTGCAGTCCATGGGGTCGCTAAGAGTCAGACACGACTGAGCGACTTCACTTTCACTTTTCACTTTCATGCATTGGAGAAGGAAATGGCAACCCACTCCAGTGTTGTTGCCTGGAGAATCCCAGGGACAGGGGAGCCTGGTGGGCTGCCGTCCATGGGGTCTCACAGAGTCGGACATGACTGAAGTGACTTAGCAGCAGCAGCAGCAGCAGTATTAGTACAGTAGCCAGCACAGGGCTGGATACAAAGCAAGTACTTATGTCCATTTGGAAAAGTGTTCAGTTGCAAACGGTAGAGAATTGGCTTTACAAGTTGGTTTTTTTCAACATGAGTCTAGAAGTAGGAGTGCATGGCCTGGCTGTTTGGGTCCTAAACAAGAAAATTGAGCCTTGCACGTCAGCAGCTGATTTGCCCAGAGGCTGGGTGGAGTTCTAGCAGTGTGACCAAAGAAGGGTGGCCTTGTTAAATGATGAGATTAACCAAGGAATTTTAACTTGAAGAGGAGGAACCATGGAAGCTTGAGAGAACAGGCCCTGTATTGCCCAAGAGGTCAGAATTAAGACCAATAGTGTAACTGTTAGATGACCAACAGGATTGGACAACGGGAATAATTTTTTAAATATTTTTTATTTGACTGCATTGGGTCTCAGGTGTGGCATATGGGACCCTCGTGTGGCACATGGGCTTCTCTGTAGTTGTGGTACTCAAGCTCAGGAGTTGTAGCAGGAGGGCTTAGCTGCCGCAGCAGGGATGGAACCTAAGTTTCCCTGCATTAGAAGGCAGATTCTTGACCACTGGACCACCAGTGAAGTGCCAGGCATAGTTTTAATGATAAGCACTTACCGAAAATTATCTGCCTCTGAAAACAGTTTCTTAGAGACATTCATGGAATTGGAGGGGGGTGGGAGTGTTGGATGCTGCATGTTGGATGGGGGCAATGAAGGAGAGCTTAGGAGGGAGAGGGAAGTTAACAGCACTGAATGGGCACATGGTCTCCAAATTCCCTTTTGGAACAATCCATTTAGCAAGGATCTGTTGAGTTTCTACTGTGTTCCACAGAGGAACCGTATTTTCCAAATAAGAAGCTGGTCTGACATTTACGAAAAAGCTAACGAAGAGAACAGGGTGTCTGATGAGTGTTACATACTGTCTTCTCCGGAACCACTTGGTTCCTCCAGATGCCAGGGCTCCCAGTATCCCCTCCCTCTCCAGGGAACCGGCTGTTTCCATCCAGACTCTCAGGGCGGATGAACAGGGCCAGATGCGTAGTTCAGTAGCAGCATTTTTTCCAGATAGGCTGGAGCCTGGGTTTACTCTGTGTCGCACTAGATGCCCACGTGTCTGCAAGACAGCTGGGAAGTATCAGAAAGGTAGTGGGGAGCTCAGTCACTCATCTGCCATCTCTCCAGGCTTTCTTGCCCTCGCTTTTCCTACCTGGAACATGGGAGAGAAGAGTATCTTCCTCCCAGATTTGCTGTGAGGAAGTTCTGGGCTTTGCATAGTGCTCAGTCCTTGGTAAGGATTCAACAGATGTGGTTCATGTCGTTCCTCAGCTCTGTCACTGATTTTGTCCGGTCACTTTTGCAGACGTGGGTATCCTGTCCTTTACATCGCGGCCAGGTTGGGCTGGAAAAAGCCCCGGGATTCCCCCCAGGGCTGAACCGGCTGGTCCTCAAACAAAATGGCCGCCGCGCTTCCCCCTCCTCGGCCGGGAGGGCATCTCTGCCAGGAGGTGGCACCACGAGCTCATGTTTCGGGCAGAGACGTGTCTGACCATTTGGTAATCGTCCCTCAGCATTGCAATGAGCCCGAAAACTCGCCTATTTAATAGCTGCCTCTACACAGATTTTTAATCACGGTACTGATGGTGTGATTGGATTTTCCACTCTTCTGCTTGCTTCCAGAAGATCAAAATCATCTTCCTGCCAACTGTCCTCAGTATTTACGAAAGGGGTAAAGAGAGAGAATGTGGCAAGGCCAGCTTCCCTGCTGTGGTCTTTCCCTGTGCTCAGAAGCACAACTACAGACTCTAGGGAGCATGTACTGTGGAATCACACCTATAAAAAGCCATTTGCATGCTATTCAGGAGCACAAATGGCCACTGATGCTGGCGGTTGCCTCATTGTCACATAGAAGATCACAGATAGGATTTTGAAGCCTCACAACTCTAGCAGTGGCTAGGCTGGAGAGGTCCAGAAAAAGTGGTTAAGGGGGTCTTCTTGGGTTCCTGTGAGCAGGATCAGTGTTGTGAAGACTGAGGAGGACTTGAACTAGAGGCAAATAGGGCCAAAGTCTGGGCTTCCCAGGTGAGGCTAGTGGTAAAGGACCTGCTTGCCAATGCAGGAGATGTAAGAGGCCAGATTGGATCCCTAAGTGGGGAAGATCCCCTGGAGGAGGAAATAGCAACCCACTCCAATGTTCTTGCCTGGAGAATCCCAGGGTCCTGGTCAGGGGAGCCTGATGGGCTACAGTTCATAGGGTTGCATAGAGTCACCAGGGCTGAAGTCTTAAATTTGTCCTGGGTTTGTTAAGTGAATTGAAGAGGGAATTCCCCAACTCTCTTCCACTCTGTGACATTTCTCAAGAGAAGAAAGAGGAAGGAAGAAAAGAGACTGCATGGGAGGTGGAGTGAAAAGAAAGATTAGTTATGTGAAACAGTTAATGTTTAATTAGATTATCCTGCCTTTTCCCTCTTAAGAAGTGCATAACTTTAAGCTTTAGAAAGTAGAAGATATATAAATGTATTATTTGGTCTTTGCTTTGAGCTCTTCCTGTCTCTTGTACATGTGTGAGCACTAAACATGTATTTGGTTGGCAGGCTGGAAAATTAACAGGCTAAATCAAATTATCATTTGGACTGGTTTTGACCTTTTGAATATTAGGTTGTCAAAACTGTCTTTTCTGGGGTACTAGCCTCAACTGAACATTTAGGATGCATTCATTTTGAAAAGGAAAAAATTACTTTCAGACCCCATACAAGATTCTTTTATCATTTAAAAAAGATATAATGATTTCTCATGTATGGCAAAGGAAGTGGTGCAACCACAACAGGTGTCTCTCTGTTCTCTCTTTTTTAACATTTTTTAAATTTAGGTTTTATTTTATATTGGGGTACAGTTGATTTACAATGTTGTGTTAGGTTCACGTGTCAGTTATACACATACATATGTCCATTCTTTATCAGATTCTTTTGCCATATAGATTATTACAGAATATTGAGTAGAGTTCCCTGTACTGTACAGGAGGTCCTTGTTGATTATTATTTTATATATAGTAGTGTGTATTGGAGAAGGCAATGGCACCCTACTCCAGTACTCTTGCCTGGAAACTCCCATGGACGGAGGAGCCTGGTAGGCTGTAGTCCATGGGGTTGCAGAGTTGGACACGACTGAAGCGACTTAGCAGCAGTAGCAGTGTGTATATGTTAATCCCAAACTCCTGATTTCTCTCTCCCCACCCATACTTGCCACCTTTGGAAACCATAAGTTTGTTTTCAAAGAATGAGTCTGTGTCTGTTTTGTAAATAAGTTCACTTGTATCATTTTTTATATTCCATATATAAGTGATATTATATTTGTCTTTCTCTTAGTATGGTATACGTTCATGTTACTGAAAATGGCATTATTTCATTCTTTTTATGGCTGAGTAATATTCCATCGTGGGCTTCCCTCATAGCTCAGTGGTAAAGAATCTGCCTGCTAATACAGAAGACACAGGTTTGAACCCTGGATTGGGAAGGTCCCCTGGAGAAGGAAATGGCAACCCACTTCAGTATTCTTGTCTGGGAAATCCCATGGACAGAGGAGCCTAACAGGCTGTATATTCCATGGGGTCACAAAGAGTTGGACATGACTTAGTGACTAAACAACAAGCACAACAGTATTCCATTGTATATATGTACCACATCTTCTTTATCCATTCACCTGTTGATGAATATTTTGATTGCTTCCATGCCCTGGCTATTGTAAATAGTGCTGCAGTGAACATTGGGATGCATATATATTTTTGAATTATGGTTTTCTCTGGATATATATCCAGGAGTGGGATTGCTGGATCATATGGTAGTTCTATTCTTAATTTTTTAAGGAACCTCTGTACGGCTCTTCACAGTGGCTGCACCAATTTACATTCCCAACAACAGTGTCAAAGTGTTCCTTTTCTCCACACCCTTCCTAGTATATATTATTTGTAGATTTTTTGATGATGGCCATTCTGACCAGTGTGAAGTGATAACCTCATTGTATTTTTTACTTGCATTTCTCTAATAATTAATGATGTTGAGCATCTCTTCATGTGCTTTTTGGCCATCTGTATGTCCTCTTTGGAGAAATATCTGTTTAGGTCTTCTGCCCATTTTTTCAATTGGGTTGATTTTTTTTTTTTTTTTTTTGGAGCTACATAAGCTGTTTGTATATTTTGGAGATTAATCCTCTTCTGTTAGAGCTAAACTGATTACATTAGGTTGCTAGAGAAATCACATCACACACTGTCAAGTCTCATGGTAGGGGGGTGTAAATCTTGTGAAGCAATCATTTTTCTTCATTACTACCAAGTGCTTTGTGTGTGTGTTTGAAATTTACATTAAAGAACCCATGTCTTGAAAGACTGAAAGTCTGTTGAGGTTGGAGAGGTGGAATGGGACAGGAGATGTGAGAATGATGGTTCTGCAGTGTCCAGTATCATGTGGACTTCAGTGGAGGCTTGTTTTTTTCACTGGGCTGGGACAGAAGGGGTTGCTTCATCCTAGAACAGTCCCTTCTGCTCTTTCCCCCATACCATCTGCAGAGTGGAGCAGGTGGTGTGTGGTTGAGAACACTAGCATGGTTTCATTTGTTGTTGCTTACGGGAGGAGAGCCTCGGGAGGAGAGCCTTCCTGTTGAGGTTTTGGCTTTCTCCTGTCTAATGAATGAGTCCTACTCTAAGATCAGCCTCTCACGGTGCCACCAACAAATGAACTCTGTTAGAGGATTTTGCAGCAACTTTAAAAAATATCATCAGTACCATGCTGCGTCCTTGCAAAACGCATTTCCTTTCTCTTGCTTAAAAGTCACACTTCTCGTGTGCTACTGACTTATGTGACAGCATATAAAAAGCAGAGAATTTTCTATTTTGAGAAGCATATCCAGTCAGATTTCTGACAAACTGGAAGATGCTTTAGGTCCTATTTCCTTTTTGGGGACTTTCCCAGAGTGTCAAATAATGAGTAGGGGGCCAATTCTACAGGCTGTTCTGAGGGGTGGTGCTCTATTAAAATGCATTTGAAATGAGAAGAAACCAGCATTTGCTAGAAACACACTGTAAAGGAAGACGTTTAACACATGATATGAATTCTCTCATTTAGTCCTCACTTCAGTGTATAAAGAAGGTTTTGCCATCTCTTTTCTTAGGTAAGGAAACAGGTTCAGAGAGGAGGAGTAATTTGTTCTGAGTCACCTTGCATGTAGGCTCCAAAAGGGGAGTTGAAATCTAGGTTTGTCTGACCAACTCTGGTGCTGTTTTGATGTTCCATGTAAGTAGATTGCTATAGAAATGCAAAATGTTATTTGTCAATCATTTCTATAGCACATATTTTATACTAAGCACTGTTTTGAGTTAGAGCCTGAACTGGGGTGGCTGGGGGGAGAGTGACTGCCAGAACTTGCAGGAATGGGCTGGAGAAATGGGTTCAGGGGAGTTGTCAAAGGAAGCATTAGTAGCACCCAAGGATGATCCATCGTGGGGTCTGAGGTAAGGAGCGAGCAGTCAGCTTTGGTGCCAGGGTTGGATCTGTACCAGAACATTATTTCAGATGAACTCAGAGTACCCTGAGGTTGAGGAAGATGATCCCCCTTCCTCAGGCTCTAAGCTTTGCAAAAGGTTCAAGAAAATATTGGCCCAGAGGAATGTAAAACATAGATGTGTAGACCAGCTGAAGTGAGTTTTAGGCCCAGCTGAATGTTGTCTTGGCCACATTCCCTTGAAGCAGTGAAGTTCTCGAGTCTGGCTTTCGCAGTTAAAAGCTGGCTTCACATTTCCATGTTTACTTATTTGATATGTGACCTTGCACCTCCGTTTCCTTATCTCCAATAATAGCTGCCTTTTAGGGTTATGGTAAGGATCCAGTGATATCATTTATAAGATGCTCTTGGTTCAGTGCTGGCCTGAGTTCTGCATATTATACATAGCACCTCTGGGATTTCACTTTCCTGTCTATCCCCCTTTCCTGGCATTTCCAAACTCCATCTCTGTCTCCCCTCAGTCTGAGACCATATGCAGATCTTCATCTTAATACCAAAACAACAACAAACCAAACAGATTTTCTCTCCATTGCTTTGTGGTGCTACCCTCCTAGTTCTCCTGGTTGTTCTCCAATCATCCTCCTTTTTTTTTTTTTTTTTTTATAGAGGTATAATTGACATATAGCTTTTTTCCAGTTTTCTTAAAAGAGGACTCATGGGCTGCTGGTTCCAAAAAGTAGAGACATGACTATTGCATATGTCTGAATCCCTGTGTCTAGCGAAGTGCCTGGCATGTAGCTGGCACTCAAATATTTGCTGAATGAATAACTGACTGCCTCCATTTCTTCATTCCCAACTTGTATCCTTGCAATATAGCTGCTTGTCTCACCACTCTTCTTAAACTTCTCTTTCCAAAATTACCTCTGACTTAATTACCAAAATCAGGGCTTGTCTCTTCATCCTCTTGTCTCTGAGCTCTCCCTAATGACTGCAAGTCTTTAATCTACTTTGGAGTATAGTGAAGCAAATCCGAAAGTACTCCAGAGGACACAGACAAGGCTAGGCTCTCCAGTTTCTAACTTATCTACTTGGTTAGCAGTATCCTTTGAAGTCTTCTGAGGTCATGTCTCTTTGATGAGGGTGAGTGACATAAGACAGTGAACATCCCGGAAGCCATCTTCCCTGATCTCAACAGCTGGAAACAATCTCCTCCTCTCCTCTGACATGCTGAACTAAGCTTTATCTGTGCTTCTCTAATGGAACTCTTTCAGTTTTGAGTTATGGTTCATTATAACCATATCTGTGTCACCTGCTACATTTATACTGTCTGATGGCAGGAACTGCGCTTTTTCCTCATCTTCCTCTCGTACTCAGCCTATACAATCAGGTAATGCAAATAGGCCATTTGAAAGAACTAGGGACTTCCCTGGTGGTCCAGTGGTTAGAACTCCACACTTTCAGTGCAGGGGGCACAAGTTTGAATCCTGGTTGGGGAACTAAGATCCTACATTCTGTATGGCATGGACAAAAAAAAAAAATGACTTAATTTAAAACTTTTTTCTTAAAAGAACGAGCTAATGGTGGAAAGAAGAGGACATGACCTTGAATGACTGACTACAGAGATCCTGCCCATGGAGGGTTTTATAATAAGCCTTTCACTCATGTTAAACTGAATAAAGCCCTGTTTTGTCTTAGCCCTATGTTGGGTACAATGGGAAGAATAAGATAGAGAATAACACTGAGAGCAGAGACCTAGCTTACAGTCTAAGAACAACAAGCTATTACATGAGAAATGTTAAATAGCAATTAAAAAGTGCAAGAAAAAAATATGAGAACAACAGGTAAAGAACATAGTGAAATACTAAGTAGCTACTACGGCTGCTGCTGCTGCTAGGTCACTTCAGTCGTGTCCGACTCTGTGCGACCCCATAGACGGCAGCCCACCAGGCTCCCCCATCCCTGGGATTCTCCAGGCAAGAACACTGGAGTGGGTTGCCATTTCCTTCTCCAATGCATGAGAGAGAAAAGTGAAAGTGAAGTCACTCAGTCGTGTCCGACTCTTCACGACCCCATAGACTGCAGCCCACCAGGATCCTCTGTCCATGGGATTTGCCAGGCAAGGGTACTGGAGTGGGGTGCCATCGCTAGCTATGTGTTATAGAACTAGTAGGGGCTGGGAGGAGAATCTCTGAAGTTGCAGTGATGAGGGGCAGTTTCTAGAAGATACTGGGATTATGCTGAACTCGTTGGATGACTTCTTTCAGTTTTCCACAGTCTTAGATAGATATGTGGTGTTGGAGAAGACTTTTGAGAGTCCCTTGGACTACAAGGAGATCCAACCAGTCCATCCTAAAGGAGATCAGTCCTGGGTGTTCATTGGAAGGACTGATGTTGAAGCTAAAATGTGAATACTTTGGCCACCTGATGTGAAGAGCTGACTCATTTGAAAAGACCCTGATGCTGGGAAAGATTGAGGGCAGGAGGAGAAGGGGACGACAGAAGATGAGACAGTTGGATGGCATCACTGACTCGATGGACATGGGTTTGGGTGGACTCCTGGAGGTGGTGATGGACAGGGAGTCCTGGCGTGCTGCAGTTCAAGGGGTTGCAAAGAGTCGGACACTACTGAGCGACTGAACTGAACTGAGATAGATATGTCCTAGCGTTAATCCCACTCTACAAGCTATGGGTCTTGGGTACTGTGCCCTTTAAAGCTCAAGTGGTTCCACTGCAGTAGGACGGTCAAGAGCAAGAGCTTTGGGTCAGCAAGATCAGAGAGAACACATGGTCTCTCTGATCTGGTAGCTTGCTGCAGTAAGAGGAGTTCAGTCCAGTCTCTAGTATTTTTTTAAATGTCTAAGTGTTATGGTACTGTCTTCCCCCAGAAATATTTCGAAAATGTAAACAGAATAATGCTAATTGTCATTAAGTTGGCACTACAGCTGGGCTCAAGAGAATGCAAGGGTGACCTTTCTGGGCTGTTCTTGGCTGAAATGAGCTCAGTGCCTGTTGAGGGTGGACTTTGCTGCTGGCCCCCTTGCTCTTCTTCCGAGTCTCTACTCCCCTGCTCCTGCCATGGTGCTGGGTAATCAGAAACACAAACTGGATGACTGTACTCACTTTTTATCTGATTTGTTTGGGGTCAACTCCATACTTGTTTGAGGCAAAGTTCTCCAGTTACTAGGTAACTTGACCTTTAATCCCACCATTTTTAAGTTAAAGGTTCTTTATTCTACACTCCATCATTTTACCAGCAGTATGTTGTGTTCAATTACATCCATGTAGGGCATCCTCAGTTTTATGTATACATCTATCAGTTCAGTTTGGTCGCTCAGTCATGTCTGACTCTTTACGACCCCATGGACTACAGCATGCCAGGCTTCCCTGTCCATCACCAACTCCTGGAGCTTGCTCAAACTCACATCCATCAGGTTGGTGATGCCATCCAATCATCTCATCTTCTGTTGTCCCCTTCTCCTGTCTTCAATCCTTCCCAGCATCAGGGTCTTTTCCAATGAGTCAGTTCTTCCTATCCAGTGGCCAAAGTATTGGAGCTTCAGCATCTGTCCTGCCAATGAATATCCAGGATTGATTTCCTTTAGGATTGACTGCTTAGATCACCTTGCAGTCCAAGGGACTCTCAAGAGTCTTCTCCAACACCACAGTTCAAAAGCATCAGTTCTTCAGCACTCAGCTTTCTTTATGGTCCAGCTCTCACATACAATACATGACTACTGGGAAAACCATAGATTTGACTATATGGATCTTTGTTGGTAAAGTAATGTCTCTATTTAATATGCTATGTAGGTGGGTCATAGCTTTTCTTCCAAGGAGCAAGTGTCTTTTAATTTCATGGCGGCAGTCACCATCCAAAGTGATTTTGTAGCCAAAGAAAATAAAGTCTCTCACTGTTTCCATTGTTTCCCCATCTATTTGCCATGAAGTGATGGGACCAGATACCGTGATCTTCATTTTTTGAATGTTGAGTTTTAAGACAGCTTTTTCACTCTCCTCTTTCCCTTTCATCAAGAGGCTCTTTAGTTCCTCGTCACTTTCTGCCATAAGGGTGGTGTCATCTGCATGTCTGAGGTTATTGGTATTTCTCCTGGCAATCTTGATTTCACCTTGTGTTTCATCCAGCCAGGCATTTCACATGATGTACTCTGCATAATAGTTAAATAAGCAGGGTGACAATATACAGCCTTGATGTACTCATTTCCCAATTTGGAACCAGTCCGTAGTTCCCTTTTCAGCTCTGTTGCTTCTTGACCTGCATACAGATGTCTCAGGAGGCAAGTAAGGTGGTCTAGTATTCCCATCTCTTTAAGAATTTTCCATACTTTGTTGTGATCCACGTAGTCAAAGGCTCTAGTGTAGTCAATGAAGCAGAAGTAGATGTTTTTCTGGAACGTGCTTGCTTTTTCTATGATCCAACACATGTTGGCAGTTTGACCTCTAGTTCCTCTACCTTTTCTAAATCCAGCTTGAACATCTGGAAATTCTTAGTTCACATATTGTTGAAGCCTTGCTTGGAGAATTTTGAGCATTACTTTGCTAGTGAGTGAGATGAGCACAGTTGTGTGGTAGTTTGAGCATTCTTTGGCATTTCCTTTCTTTGGGATTGGAATGAAAACTGACCTTTTCCAGTCTGTGGCCACAGGACTGAGTTTTCCAAATTTGCTGGCATATTGAGTGCAGCACTTTCACAGCATCAGCTTTTAGGATTTGAAATAGCTGAACTGAAATTCCATGACCTCCACTGGCTTTGTTCATAGTGATGCTTCCTAGGACCACTTGACTTCCTTCTCTCTGCTGCCAGCCTGCAGGGCCCACTCCCACCCTTCCTTCAAGGCTATTACCTGATCCTTCCTCCAGCCATCCATTTGTTAGCACAATTTTCTGAAGGGAAAAGCTGCTCCTGTCTTTTTTTCATATTTATTCAATCACAGGATTGTTGGTGGGGATCCTACAGAATAAGAAAAGTGAATGTTTTACAGAAAATAGAAGGTCAGACCCTGGAAGGGAGCCCCATTGGGAAGGGGACATCTATGGACTGGCTTCCCTTTGTGACAGATTGCAGCGTGGTTGGGACAGCAGCCCTCCACCGCCCACCCACGCCCTCCAATTCTCCTGTAACTGCAGCCAGAGTCTGCAGATGCCTATCTGGGTAGCCCCGGGCTGCTGTCCCTCATCCCAAAACCTGAAGTTATTCAGGGGCTCTTTTGTGTTAGCAAGCTCCTTTCTAGAAGTTAGGAAGGAAAATTAAGCCACTTGCCTTTTACATCTTAATGTGAATTGTCATAAACTTTGCCTTTCTATTAAAGTCTGAGAGGAGGGGATTTCTAAAGGGGGCTACTCAAGCTGTTTGCCATTCTGACTATGACAGCTTACTAAACAGAAGTGGGAACCAGCCTTTCCAAGCTAATGGGTACATTTTTACCTAACATTTCTTTCTTAGTCTAGTAGCACATCCACTGGAGGCCCTCGAGCTTTTGAGCACTCCCTTTATGGAGCAGTGCCCGTTGGCTGCTATAGAACGATTGACAGAATGACCTGGGTGTGGGCTCTGCAGATGGCCTCTCAGGATCCTTGCTCTGCCACTGGCATTTCCTAGCTGTGCAATTTCAGGCAAGCCACAAAAACTCAATTTCTTTATCCATCAAATGGAACTTATAGTAATGATGCTCACTTACAAAGTTGTGAGGTCTAGACAAATAAATAAAAGTGCTCAGCAGAGAGACTAGCCCGTGGCGAGCTTCCCAGGTGGTGCAGTTAAAGAACCCACCTGCCAGTGCAGGAGGTGCCAGAGACTCAGGGTCAGTCCCTGGGTTGGGAAGAGCCTCTGGAGAAGGAAGTGGCTGCCCACTCCATTATTCTTGCCTGGGAAATCCCATGGGCAGAGGGGCCTGGCGGCTACAGTCCGTGGGGTCACAGAAAGTCAGATATGACTGAGCGTGCACGTGAGCATTGTTACTTGTTAGCATTTATTCCCTGTGTCCTCCACTAGGGCACCAGATACCTAAAAGACCCTTTGTGAAAGTTAGTTGAAAAGGAGAAAAGCATTTTGGAACAATGAAAGGGACACTTGGGAGAGATGTCCTGGGTGTGATTTGTTCATTTCTCCATTCACTCACACTGAATACATAGCAACCAGGCCAGCCAGATAGACATCCTCCCAACCCTAGGGGCCCTCAGGTCTAGATGAGACAAGTATACACACATCACAAATCGGACCAAGTCCAGGAAAGGGATTGAGATTAAAGCACAAAAGAGGAGGTGGGAGGGGAGCAACATCACATAGATACCTCAGAAAGGTGAATTCAAGCTAAGAATTTAAGGATGGATGCTGGGGTGGGGTGGGGGTGTGTGGAAGAACTGGTGCGAAAGAAAGGAGACACATCCATGGGTGCCAGCACTGAGCTTTCATGCCTGCAACTTTGGCTGGGGGGTGAGTGCTCTCCCCTTCTGCTGAGATCAGACAGACAGCTGCTTCTTTCTTAGGCTCCCAAGGAGAACGGGTGCCAGGCCCCCAAAGCCCACGATCCTGTAGGCCATTGGGAATCGAGCTGAGGGTATTAAATCTTCTCCATTTTCCTCGGGACAGCCCTTCACCCACAGCCCAGGGATGCAGCTCCAAGGACAGAGGCAGACCCAATTTCTTCCCTTGCTGCCAGGGGGGATAGAGAAGCCTTTCCTCCCTCCCTCCCTCACGTGCCCCAAGAGCTGGCGCCAGAAGGGAACTCAGAGCCTGGAAAGATTTCTCTGGGACAAAAGCAGGAAGACACCAGAGAACGGACTTCTGACCACTAGGGGCCTCTGGCGGGGACCTCTGTCTGCAACTCATCAAGCAGCCTTTTGTTACCTGCTGCTGGGGGATTATTGACCCAATTGTCAATTCTGAAAGGTTATCGGTTTAACATTCCTGCCTGGCCTGGGGACTGTGTTTTTCTGTGTTTCATTCCTACCACCAGACGTGAGATTTGCCTGTGTGAGTCCATTAGGGGACAGTGTTTACTTCTTCGATTTATGTGGGGCCTTCTCTTTGAAAAGCTAAATCCAGGCTTGCAAATCATGCCAGTAGGTAACTGTCAGTGTCCTGACAACAAAGTCTATTGCTTTTGCCCTGAAAAGGAAGAAGAATTTTGAGAGTAGGCCTTTCCATGGCTTCTGGTGACCAAACTGCTCCCTACCCTCCCACCTCCCACAATTATTCACTGATGGAAATACTCACCTGTCAGGCTTTTTACTGAACTATTTTAAGTATTTAGTTGGATGACTACTTGCATCCCTTCCAGAAGTAACCATGCTCCACACCCACCCTGTACTACTGAATCAGACGGCAAGCAAATAAGATGCACTGGGGCTTCAGAGAATCTCCTCTGGTGGAGGGGGAGGTGGCTGCCATGAACACCTGGGTCCACAGCCAGCTTAAAGATAACAGAAACAGGAGTTGCTGCAGACATACTGGCAAGATGGATAGGCATCCCCAGAAATTCAAGCAGCTATTCTCAGGTGGCAGATGTAGCATCAGAGAACCACTGTGTGTTAATACCCTTCTCTTTCCCATTTTTCTGTTTGCTTACCTATTTGGAGGGAGGCAGTGCTTTTGTTTTAAAGACTTTTTTTTTTAATGTGGACCATTTTAAAAGTCTTTATTAAATTTGTTACAGTACTGCTTCTGTTTTATGCTTTGGTTTTTGGCTGCCAGGAATGTGAGATCTTAGTTCCCTGACCAGGGATTGAACTCAAACCCTCTGCATTGGAAGGCAAAGTCTCAAGCACTGGACCACCAGGGAAGTCCCTGCTCACCTATTTTTGAACCAGTTTGTCTTGGCATTGCCGCCTCCTAAAAGCCCAAGTTGTGCTACCTGCCCCAGGGGATCCTGAGATGGCAAGAACATGTGACTGGGTGCAGAGCAGTCATATTTGGGGTGTTTTTAAAGCAGGGGGATGGCCTGAAGGGTCCTTCCAGAGCAGGGGTGGGTAGGTGGTGCTGGGAACAAGCTTCACAGACAGAGAAATCTGTTTATCTTCACACTCTGGAGAGGCAATCACTCTTCCCCTGACAGCGGAGAGTACTGTAGGGAGCACATTCCAGGAGCAGAGATGTGTGGGCTCCCTGGCCAAGTGGCCCTTTTCCTCATCATCAGTAGGTCTCCATGAGATAAAATGGGGTGAGAGCAGCAGGAAGCCTGTTCCATCTTTCCCCCTAGGTCTTCAGAAGAAACTTTGATCAAAGGAGAAGTGGTATTTGTGAAGAGCTGAGAAAACTTGAAAGAAAATCACAGTGGGCATGGATATTTGTTTATATTTGTCTGGGTTTCTGGGGCAGTCTGGCCTGCAGCTATTCAGTGGCTCTGCCCTCGCTTCATCTCTCCACCGCTCACCCCATTTATTCCCCTAAACAGAGAGCTTTTCTGAAAGGTACAGCATTTCTTACAATTCTGTCATTTTTCCAAGAACCTAATCCATTCATGATTTTAGAGGCTAAGGAGGTAAAAAAGTAGAAACTCTCAGGAATGTTCTTATCTTTGTCTCCAAGGCCTCAGAAAGGAAGGCTTGTGGACACAGACTGGTCAGAGAGAAACCAAATGCGTGTGTGTGTGTGTGTGTGTGTGTGTGTGTGTTGCAGAGGCATTTTTTTTTTTTTAGATCAAAGAGTTTCCTTTGGTGTCCTTTCTCTCCTTTCCTTCCCCTCCCCCTTCATCTCAGATCAGTTTGAAAGGACTTGGATCTCTTTTCCCACACACACACAGGCTGAACTGATAGTGGAGGAATGAGGGGGGAGGGGTCTGTGCTGGTGTGGAGTAGAGCCGACTCAGCACCCCCAATCTCTGAGCTAAAGAAGAGCCTGGTAAAAGGAGACTGTGTATGATTGCTGGACAGTGTGGAGGTGCAAAAAGTAAAAACAAATGCTCCCAGACCATTCAGTAGTAGTGTTACTTTTTTATTGCTTCACCCAAGACTCCTGACAGCTGCCATGGACTGAGTGTTTATATTCCAGGAACTGTGTTGAGGATGTTCCAGGCAATGTGTTCAGCACTGTCCACAAATTAGCTCATTTATTGCTACTGACCACACTCTGTGATAGAGCCAACCCCTGATTTCCAGATGAGGAAACTGAGGTTAAGGGACATGAACTGACCCAAGACTGCCTGGCTGGTGGAGCCAGTGTTCACACCCAGCTCTGTCCCACTTCAAACCCCCAGGTCTTGGTCACTCTGCAATAAATGGTGCTGAATGGTAATGTAGATATAAATCCAGTGCAAGGACTCCTCTGAGAAGAGTTAGGCAACACACTGTCCACGACAGTGCAACAAAATGAATAACATATGTCAGTAAACATGGAAACCTTTGTGGGAGCAGAAGGACCATGGCTCGGCTGACAGATGGAGACATTATTGTAGTCATCACGGAGTGTGGCACATCTGGAAATAGAGGCCAGCCTTGAAATCAGATGTATTCCAGACATGCACAAGTCCCCCTGCATCCCCCTTGGAAAAACCTTTGCTGGGTCCTGCTGTGCCCTCCAGCTATGAGCCTGTTCTCTCTTCCCTTGCCCTGCCAAACTTTCTGAATGAAAAATGGAGCCACTCATCATCCCGTTTCCTCAACCCCACCCCCTGCACTCCGGCTTCCTCCCACTGCTCTCCTGAAACCTTGAAGGGGTCACCAGTGAACTCACTGCTCATTTCCAAATCCTGTGACATTTTTTCCATCTTCATTCTCTCAACCTTCCCCCAGCATCTGATGCTGTTTATCATCATTTTTTTCTCCCTCGATTTGTGGTTCTGTCCTGTGTGAATCCACTCACACCTTGTCTCCTCCATGTGGTCAAAACATGGTCTTGGTGGACTAGGCTTCTGCCTCTTCTCTCTTTTCTCTACCCTGTGCTCTTTTAGTGATGTCTTGTAGTTGTCACTGCTTCAGCTGTTGTCTGTGAAGAAGACATCTAAGGGGATTCTGGGAAATCTTGGGAAGGTCACATAAGTGCTTTTGTGCCTCACTTTTCCTCATCAGTAAGTTAAGGATGGCCCTAGGTACTGCACAGGAGCATCCTGTACAAACTGTAAAGCACTGGGGAGATACTAGCTATTGTTAGTGTCATAATCTTTTTTTTCTCACCTTCTGCTCTAAAAATAGCACTCACTGACTTTTCCCCCAAAATTGGAGCAGGACTTTTCAACTCCCCAAACTGCCATTCCCATCCCAAGGTGCATAAATATTGTGAGTTATTAAAATACATCAACTGACATTTAATGGTGTAAATCTGTCATGAGAATTTTATGTTGCCAGCTTGACTAAGCCCTTGGCCACTTGGCAATAACGCTACTACTACTTGATAAGTTCAGTGCCCACACTGATTGCTGCTAACTTTCTTGCAACCAGAACTTTCCATGTTCTCTTCATCAACCCTCAGTTCACAGAGAAGGCATTTCAGTCTTTGGTTTAAATTCTGACTCTGACTCTCACAAGCTTGATGACCATGGCAATGGATTTGGCTTCTCTGAACCCCAATCTGCTGATTTATAAAAAGGAAACTGTGAATGGTTGAATAGTGTTTCCCTAACCTAGACAGCATATTAAAAAGCAGAGACACAACTTTGCCAACAAAGGTCCATCTAGTCAAAGCTATGGTTTTTCCTGTGGTCATGTGTGGATGTGAGAGTTGGACTGTGAAGAAGGCTGAGCGCTGAAGAATTGATGCTTTTGAACTGTGGTGTTGGAGAAGACTCTTGAGAGTCCCTTGGACTGCAAGGAGATCCAACCAGTCCATTCTAAGGAGATCAGCCCTGGGATTTCTTCGGAGGGAATGATGCTGAAGCTGAAACTCCAGTACTTTGGCCACCTCATGCAAAGAGTTGACTCATTGGAAAAGACTCTAATGCTGGGAGGGATTGGGGGCAGGAGGAAAAGGGGATGACAGAGGATGAGATGGCTGGATGGTGTAACTGACTCGATGGACATGAGTCTGAGTGAACTCCGGGAGTTGGTGATAGACAGGGAGGCCTGGCGTGCTGTGATTCATGGGGTTGCAAAGAGTCGGACACGACTGAGCAACTGAACTGAACTGAACCTAGACAGCATATTAAAAAGCAGAGACGCAACTTTGCCAACAAAGGTCTGTCTAGTCAAGGCTATGGTTTCTCCAGTGGTCATATATGGATGTGAGAGTTGGATTATAAAGAAAGCTGAGTGCCGAAGAATTGATGCTTTTGAACTGTGGTGTTGGAGAAGACTCTTGAGAGTCCCTTGGACTGCAAGGAGATCCAACCAGTCCATCCTAAAGGAGATCAGTCCTGGGTGTTCATTGGAAGGACTGATGTTGAAGCTGAAACTCCAGTACTTTGGCCACCTGATGTGAAGAGCTGACTCATTTGAAAAGACCCTGATGCTGGGAAAGATTGAGGGCAGGAGGAGAAGGGGACAACAGAGAATGAGATGGTTGGATGGCATCACCAACTCAATGGACATGGGTTTGGGTGGACTCCAGGAGTTGGTGATGGACAGGGAGTCCTGGTGTGCTGCGGTTCATGGGGTCACAAAGAATCAAACATGACTGAGCGACTGAACTGAACTGAAAACAAATATGTGACTCAGAATGTAATCCAGTAACTCAGGGTATGATCTTATATGGAAATAGTGTGGTTCCAGATGTAATTAATTAAGATGGTGTCAGGACTTCCCTTGTGGTCCAGTAGTTAAGACTCTGTGCTTACAATGTGTGGGGCACAAGTTTGATCCCTGGTCAGGGAAGTTCATGCCATATGGCATGACCAAAAATGATTTTTTAAAAAATTAGAATGGTGTCATACTATAGTAGGAAGGACCCCAGTCCATTATTATTGTTGTCATTGTTTAGTCACTAAATTGTGCCTGACTCTTTTTTGACCATATGGACTGTAACGTGCCAGGCTTCTTTGTCCATGGGATTTCCCAGGCAAGAATACTGGAGTGGGTTGTCATTTCCTCCTCTGGTGGATCTTCCCCAGCGATTGAGCCCGTGTCTCCTGCATTAGTGTCCTTATAATAAGAGGGCTGCGTGAAGTTACAGGGAAAACACCATATGAAGGTGAAGGCAGAAATTGGAGTGATGAACCTACAAGCTAGGAATACCAAAGACTGTCAGCAAACCAGCAGAAGCTAGGAGAGAGGTGTGGGGCAGGTTCTTCCTTAGAGACCTTAGGAAGAACCAATCCTGCCAAGTCCCTAGTTTCAGAGTTCCAGCTTCCAGACTGAGAGGCAATGAATTTCTGTTGTTTAAACCTCATAGTTTGTGACACCTTATTACAGCAATCCTGGGAAACTGATACAGGAACAATGCTCATCAGAGAAGAGACCATAGACTAAGTGTTAGGGTGTTGGTATGGGATCATCCCTGCCCCACTCTTCTGGGTCCATGTTGTCTGCCTTTGCAGCCAAACTGTTATCTTCGCCATGGTCCCAAAGGGAGGGAGATGTCCTTCCTCTGCTTGAACACATAATAACCGCCTACCCCAACTCTAGTCCTGACCTCTTCTTTACTCCACAAAATCCTGCCAGCAGTGGGTCTGCTTTCAGAAGCTGCCATGATAGCTAGATGCCCCTCCACCCCATCCCACACACCTTCTTACTTGACCCTCTCTTCCCACTCATTTATCCTGCTGACCAACTTACCTTCAATCACATCCTCAGTTCAGTTCATTCACTCAGTCGTGTCCAGCTCTTTGTGACCCATGGACTGCAGCAGGCCAGGCTTCCCTGTCCATCACCAACTCCTGGAGCTTGCTCAAACTCATGTCCATTGAGTCGGTGATGCCATCCAACCATCTCATTCTCTGTCGTCCCCTTCTCCTCCTGCCTTCAATATTTCCCAGCACCAGGGTCTTTAAGTTTCCACCAACATGAAAAGAGAACAGTCCCTGGAATTTACAGAAATTTTCTCTTTCCATTGCAACTGACTCTTCAATTATATGATTCAAATCAGCAGTGGGTTTAAGATCAGCTTCTTTGCTGTATGTGCTTTTCCCCCCTCCAGCCTCTACCTCTATAGTCTACAAGATACAACAGACTACTAAGAATGAGAGCAACATTTTTATTTTGAAAATAAAGACATGTTTTCATTCTCCAACTTATAGGGGTTGGTCAATGATAACTCTTTTCTTACCCATTATTTGCCTTTTCTAGAGGTGAATTTATCCTTCCTCTTTCTGCCAGACTTTCCAAATGGACTTCTGACTGTGAGGTAGATGCTGCTTGTGATTCTGCGCAGTTCACAGACTCCTCCTCCTTCGAGAGGCAGCCCTACCAGACAGGCCTGGGCCCCAGAGGCCACGTCCTTACTATGTAACCCAGTGACCTTGGCCATAGGTGTGCTAATTCCTCCTTGGGACATGAAGTTGGAAGGGAGAGAGGAGGGATCCTGGGCCTTGTTGAGGCTAAGTCATGTCAATGGAAGGATGCCTAAAAGATCAATGTCTACTGCACAAGCACCCAGAGATGTCCTGGGTCCTTTCCTTTCTTTCATCTGATTTTTCCTTTCTTTTTTAATTTTTAAAAATCGAAGTATAGTTGATTTACAATGTTGTGTTAATTTCTGCTATACAGAAAAGTGATTCAGTTATATATGTATATATACATTCTTTTTTTTTTAATTCTTTGGCATTATGGTTTATCACAGAGTATTGAATATAGTTCCCTGTGTTATATAGTAAGACCTTGTTGTTTATCCATTCTGTTGTCTCTCTATATAATAGCTTAAATCTGCTAACCTTCCACTCCATCCCTTCCCCAACTGTCTCTCCCTTGGCAACCACAAGTTTGTTCTGTGTCTGTGAGTCTGTTTCTGTTTCATAAATGCCTTCCTTTGTGTGGTACATATATTCAGTGGGATAATTCTCAGCCATAAAAAAGAACAAAATAATGCCATTTGCAGCAATATGAATGGAACTAGAGATTATCGTACTAAGTGAAGTAAGCCAGAAAGAGAAAGACAAATACTATGTCATATCACTTCTGTGTGGAATCTAAAATATGACACGAATGAACCTGTCATCAGATTCTTTCTTATTCCAAAGTAGACCCTACAGACACTTCCAGTCTCCTGTCCCATGTGTAAGGAGTTGTCGCTTCCATCCACACAAAAAAGAAAAATCCTAAACAAATGGAAAATAAATGTCTTCTTAAATCCATCAGAGAACTGAGGTCACAGGGCAAACTCCTGCCCCCCAAATTGCAGAGATACACAGTAGGATACAGAGAAATACTAGTAATCAGGGTAGAAGCCCCAAAGCAGAAAACTCTGCAGCAACCACTGCCAGTTTCCTTTTACCTGGCACTGACATCTGGCTTTCAGCAAGACAGACCCTATACATTCTTTTCCTTAGTTTAAGATAGACAGTGTTGGCTCCTGTTCATCAGTGTTCAACTCTGATGAACATGGCCTAGACATTTCTACATTCTTTCACATAGTCAAAGCTAACAGGTGCCCACTGGGTAAAAGATTGGTACCAGCCCTGATGAGAAATGTGAAAACATGGGATTCCTTCTCTCCTGGAACTCACAACCAATCAGAAGCAAATTTACAAAATTAATGTTAAGTACAAGTTTGGTTGTGATCTGCTAAAGCAGAGGCACCGGGAAGTGCTATGGGAATTTAAGCTTGTGAATATTTGGGAAAGCTTTTGCAAAGCAAATGACGTTGAACTGGGTCTGGTTTCAACAGACACAGATAGTGGTGTGATGGTTTTCTTGTAAGTGGATGGAAATGAAAATGCAGAGTTTAGAACCAGAACACGAAGGATAAAGAATGGGCATGCAGACATAGAGAACAGACTTGTTACAAACGGGGGAAAGGAGAGGGTGGGGTGAATTGAGAGAGTAGCATGAAAGCATATATGTTACCATGTGTAAAATAGATAGCCAGTGGAAATTTGCTGTAGGATGCAGGGAGCTCAACTCAGTGCTCTGTGACAGCCTAGAGGAGTGGGAGGGAGGTTTAAGACGGAGGGGACTTATGTATACCTATGGCTGATTCATGTTGATATATGGCAGAAACCAATACAATATTGTAAAGCAATTATCTGCCAATTAAAAAAAAAAGAATGGGAAGGGACTGAAATCGATGTGCAGGCCTGGAGTTGTGGGATCAGACTGATGAATGTAATAAATTTGACATCTTGCGGTAAGGTGAACTAGAAAGAGGAGAGATGCTGAGGGAGGTCACTGAAGTACATCAGAGAAGTTCTTGAAACCGAAACTAGATGGAACCTATGGGAAGGAGAGACAGACACAAGCTGTGTGGCAGGTGAGACTCACTAACTGGACGTGTGCACACCAAGGGGACAAAAGGCAGAGATGGGTCTACCTCTACCCATGCCTTTCTTCACCCCACACCCTTTCTAGCCCTGGTGATCTGCTGTGCTTTGTAATCTCAGAGGGCTCCACCTCTCCTCTGAGCCACCAGGGCTGGCCTGGCCTGTGTCCAGAAAGATGTGGGGCCTCAGACTATCTCAGAGTGTGTATCCTTAGCAGAATCTCGCTGGTACAAGTCAGCAACAAGTCATACAGCCTTAAAAAAGGGAAAGAAGGGCTAAGCCATCTGTCACTATTCCACCATTTACATGCCTTGCATTTTAATCACATCCCTGACTATTAAGTCACAGATTTTCCAAACTGAAGGTGATCTTGTAGATCATAGCATCAAGTGCCCTCATTCACCTCTGAGGAGACTGGAATCCAGAGGAATTAAGAAGCCTGCCTTTACCTATTGTATAACACAGGGAACTCTGCCTAATGTTAAATGGCAGCCTGAATGGAAGGGGAGTTTGGGGGAGAATGCGTGCCATGTCACTCAGTTATGTCCGACTCTTTGTGACCCCATGGACTGTAGCCCGCCAGGTTCCTCTGTCCATGGAGTTTTCTAGTTAAGAATGCTGGAGAAGGTTGCCATTTCCTACTCCAGGGGATCTTCCCAACCCCAGAATCAAACCCTCGTTTTTTTGTGTCTCCTGCATTGGCAGGTGGATTCTTTACCATTACGCCACCTGGGGGAGAATGGATACATGTATATGTATGGCTGAGTTCCTTTGCTGTGCACCTGAAACTATCACAATATTGTTAATTGGCTATACTCCAATACAAAAAAAAAATTCAAAAAGTAAAGTGAGTGCATTTTTCCATGTCAAAAAAAAAAAAAAACATTAATTTTTGCTATGTTAACAAAAAAACCCAAGCAGATAACTTGACCTCTCTGGTTCTCAGCGTTTTCATCTGTAGATAGAAATACAAATCATGCTTTTTTTTCATAGAGCTATAGCTTAGATTAAATAAGACTGTGAAGATAGAGTGCTGAGAATAGTATCTGAAGCAGAGAACAAATGTCGGCTATTACTATTATTAACTGCTCAGACATCATTATTGTTGTATCATGGCTTTGAATGTATGAGTAATTTCCCCATTCAGTCCATGCATACTTAGTGAGTATCCACCATGTGCCAAACACTATGCTAGGTGCTAAGGGTAGAGTTAGACCCTGCCCTCAACTATTTCACAGGTCACTGATTGCTGGCACAATGCGGACCAGGAGAGAGCTCCGGGAGAACAGTGCTGCCGGCTGGCTGCAGGAAAGCTTTCAAGAGAAGACATTTGATCTTCTTAAAGGATCAGTTGGCGGGCTGGGGATGAGGAGGGAGACAGCCTCACAGGCATTCCAGCCTCAGGGAATATCCTGGCAGAGACTAAGAGCTGAAAAGCAAGGGAGGCAGTGCTAAGAAAAGAGACCACAATGCAGAAAGGTTCTTATAAGTAAATTGCAAGCTTCCTGTCTGTCCCTTAGGGGTAATTAGCATGGTGCTTAATTCAAAAAATGACTTGATTGATTTCTTTTTTCCCTGTAGACACACATGGAGAAAATGGATTCATTCTCAGCTTCCGTTATCACCACACTGTTTTTGATTCAATATGCATTTCCTCTTCTCTTTTCTCTACCATATGGCCAGATACCTTTGTAGTTGAAACATTTAAGATTCCTATATCCCACTATTTCCCATTACCACCCCCCACTCTTCCCTTAATCAGGCAGCTAGACCAGAGGATGAATAGATGTCTATTTCATGGCAAATAGATGGGGAAACAGTGGAAAGAGTGACAGACTTTACTTTCTTGGGCACCAGAATGACTGCAGCTATGAAATAAAAAGACACTTGCTCTTTCGAAGGAAGGGTATGACAAACCTAGACAGCATATTAAAAAGCAGAGATGTTACTTTGCTGACAAAGGTCTGTATAGTCAAAGCTATGGGTTTTCCAGTAGTCATGTATGGATGTCAGAGTTGTACCATAAAGAGAGCTGAGTGCCGAACAATTGATGTTTTTGAACTGTGGTGTTGAAGAAGACTCTTGAGAGTCCTTTGGACTGTAAGGAGATCCAACCAGTCAATCCTAAAGGAAGTCAATCCTGAATATTCATTGGCAGGAGTGATGCTGAAGCTCCAATACTTTGGCCACCTGACGCAAAGGGCTGACTCATTGGAAAAGACCCTGATGCTGGAAAAGATTGAAGGCAGGAGGAGAAGGGGATGACAGAGGATGAGATGGCTGGATGGCATCACCGACTCAATGGACATGAGTTTGAGCAAGATCTGGGAGTTAGTGACAGACAGGGAAGCCTGGCATGCTGCAGTCCATGGGGTCACAAAAGGTCGGACACAACTGAGCAACTGAACTGAGACCAGAGGATATTCGATGCCTCAATTAGTAGAGGAAAAACTTTTGACACTTCAAAGTTCAAGCCATTTTTGGCCTGTTATTTAATTAATGATAATAGATTTCAATTTCTAAAACCATATACATAGGCTTCTCCAAGTGTTATATATTTTTCACAAGATGTAACAGGCACTCCTGTTTGATTTTGAATTGAAATTACAATTTTTGTCTATTAATGTTATTAAAATATTAAAATAATATTTAGAGATCCTTTATTTACTCTTTATTATTTGTATTTACCTGTATCAACTTAAATTTTTTTCTTATTCCAAAGTAATATGTGGTTATTATAGAAAAATATGGAAAAATAGAAAAGTCCACATCAGAAAATTAAATCTATACTTAATCTCCTAGGACCAAAAAGATAATTATCATTACTCTTTTGCTGTGATATTGATATATCTTCATACATAAAGTTTTATTTTTACAATATCAAAGCAAAATTTTGCTTAAAACTATGTTATGAATATTTTTCCACGTCAGCACACAAAGTTCCAACAAATCTTTTAACAGCTGCATGTTATTCCATTGTAGCTATTCATAAATTATTTAACTAGTCCTCATATCGACAGAAATTCAACTAGTCACCAGTATTTTTTATTTTGTAAATCCTCGGATTCAGCTCTTTCAGACAAGTGTGAGTATTTCTCTGGGGTAAATACCAAGATGTAGATTTGCTAGGTATAGAAATAAAATAACAAAGCAGTTATACATAGGCATCAAAAAATTTAGAAGTCACAGGAAAATAAGCATTGGAGTTGCTCATCTTAATCATGAGAAATTTTCATTTATTCCTTTGAAAACAAACTTTCTTAAGTTGCTTAGGGAGAAAAAATGTTCAGGTCTTGGAGGGACCCTCAGAACACAGAAAACAACAACAATAACATAAAAAATTCTGATGCATATATCAAAGCAAGTTTCCCCACTCTCGAGCCAAGAAGACGATCTGCTTTGGAAGGAGGGGGAAAGTCCAGGCTGGGTTGGGAGACAGTGATAAAAATCACTACAGGCAGTTCCCTGAGAAAGGATACTTGCGCCCGCTGGCCTCTTCTAACTTGGCCTGGGATGTGGTGTTGGGAAACAGGAAAACCCCAGATGGGTTTGGGGAGGCTGAGAGCAGAGAACAGTCGTCCTCTTGTCCTTTGGATGACCCCAGAGACAGCCCAGCACAGAGCAGGTATGTCTCTGTGAGTATCTGAGCAGCTGGCCCCCAAGGCACCAGGGTGGTAGGATGAGCTCCCTTGTGCCTCAGAGGCAGAGTCAAGGAATGAGAGACATCTCAGCTGTGAGCTATGTAGATGGGAGACCGAGGACAAGATAGCTGTGAGCCCTCCAGGTCCTACACGTAGTGCTAAGGAAAAGTGGGAGACGGCCCCTAAATTTCTGTCACCCTGAGGGAATAGGACTTATAGAAAAGTAAATTTACTCCCCCCCACCGCCCGCGCCCCCACGTCTAGGGTTTGGGGAATATCCCCAACACCCACCTGAAAAAACTTAACTATGGTAAACTTTAAACTCACCTTGTGTCCTTTTATTTCAATAAATGCCTCTTGGGCATCCACTAATTGCAGGGCACTTGAAGGAGTCCCAGCGGAGGGGACAGACACCCAAATGTGCTCGGACTCAAGGGACAAGCAACACATTGTGAGCGCACAGAGAAATACTCCTGCGTTCTGGCTGGCAGGAGGGCAGAGCCTTGAGGAAGGGGCTGGCATTGGCTGGGGGACTAGAGTCAGGGGTAGGAAATTGATAGGGAAGCAGCAGTGGTTTCTACTGTGAAGAAGCTGGCCGCATTTGTGTTTAGAGCACAAGGCTGGAGGAAAGGGCCACAGAGCACTAAATGTCCCAGATCCTGTCCTCACTTCTGATGCACTGGCACTTCTGTTCTCTAAATCCGTAATCCATATTTTGGGGGGTGGGGGCTGAGGTGGTTCTTTGTTGCAGCGCACGGACTTCTCTTGTTCCAGAGAATGGCTCTAGAGCGCGCAGGCTCAGTAGTTGTGGTGCCTGGGCTTAGTTGCTTGGAGGCATGTGGGACCCTAGTTCCCCTACCAGGAATCGAACTGTGTCCCCTGCATTGGAAGGTGGACTCTTAACCACTGGACCACCAGGGAAGTTCCCTCTTTAAATCCTTAGAGTTGTTTTTTGATACTTTCCTTCCCTCTCTTCTTGGGGGCAAGCACTTTCAAGTCTTGGTTTTTTGAACTTGAGTTTCATATAACTATAATAATAGCAATAAACATAAATTTAAAACAGTATCAACTGTCATTTAGGGGTTTGTCATAATACTAAACTCTTAACCTAAATTATCTTCTTTATCCTTACAATAATCCTAAACATAAAAATTATCCCATGTGGGAATATTATCTTTCCTTTTCTAAGCTCTACCCTAATCTTAATAGTGTCTAAATAACTAGGATTTTTCCAATTTTAAACTAATTCTCTAAAATGTATTGTCTTTTAATTTTCTTCCTGTTCTTCATCCAGCTACTATAATTTCATATTTCTCTTCCTCAATGCAATTTCATACTAAAATTTAATTTTTCAAAAACCTACTCCCTCACTCCTACCTGTATGCCTCTCACCATTTGCTTCCTCTGCTAGGATTTCACTCAAGCTGTTTCCTTTTCCCTTTTCCTGGAATATCCTCCCTGACCTCTGTCCCCCTAACAAAACCCATTCATTAAATCATTCCTATTCTTCAAAAACAGGCTAACATGCTGCCTCCTACAGGCAGGCTTCAGGAAGTCTTCCCATCAAAATAATTCCCTTTTTAGGGGGAGAAAGGACACATATATATGTATGGCTGAGTCACTCTGCTATACACCTGAAGCTATCACAACATTGTTAATTGGGTATACTCCAGTATAAAATAAAAAGTTAAAAGTTTCGCTGTGTATGACACAGTGTAATTTCCTTTGCCACCTCATCAGGAGATCTGCAATAAATACCTACATATTTTTTAAGTTAAAAAAAAAGAATAACTCCTTTCCTCCTCTCTGTCCCTGCGAGCATTGTGTCTGTATTTACATGGTTGTATTTAAATTGTAGGGCTTCCCTGGTGGTGCTAGTGGTAAAAAGCCCACCTGCCAAGGCAAGAGGCGCAAGTTTGGTCCTATATGTGTGTATTTTTCTTCCTCTTTCACTAGATTGTGCACCCACATCTTATTTCTTGTTTGTCTTATGCATCCCCATTGTTCATATTTTACTGATTTTTACTCATATAAAAATTTGTTGAATTGAATCAGAGACAAATCCAGATTTCTCCATCAGGTGTTCTGAGCCTTCCCATATTCTGTCCTTCCAGCATATACCCTAGATTTTTGTGAGGCCATGATCATTAACACAATCATTTCCTCTTCTTCCCTTGGTCATTTTGTCCTAAAGTGGAGGCGGAAGGAACTAGATGAGCATCTGGCAGCCAGAAGTGCCCTAGGCATGCCCGAGTCCTCAACAGGCAGACACCATGGTGTGGGGGGGTGTAGAGAGAGGGAGAGGCTCTGGACGTCTAGCCATTGGAGTAGCCTCCTCTGGGGGGACCCTAATGCTGGGGGCAACTGTTTCAGGGAGCTGAGATCCCTGTGACGGGAAGCCTGGAAAATACTCAAAAGTCAGACCCAGATTCCAGCAGATTTTCAAAAGAAAGCAAAAAATGAAGTGCAGAGGTAGAGAGGACTCGTGGTGAGGTCTTGCTGATTTCCTTTTCAGATTGATGGAGAGAGGTTAACAAGGAGGAAATGTCCCTGTGTCAGTTAAGTTACACATGAGCAAATCACTGAATTCCTCTTCAAAAGATGTCTGTCCAAATGTGCTTTAAAATGTTCACAAGGGGGAAAGGCAAAGTTCTTTTAATAAGAAGTCCTTGTCTGAAGTACAGCATAAGCAATGGACAAGTTAGATGCCAGAGAAACCAAATCCAACCATATGCTGAGCATATCTCATGTGCATAGTCTTAGAAGCTTAACGTCCTTAAGTAGTTTGGGGATGAAGGCAGAGGGTTAGCCCTTGGGAATGGTGCTCAAAATGTCTTATTCCACCTTCTAGAATACAAACAATTACACATAAAGAATAGTTTGCAAGAACAAGAGTAATCCAACGTCTTCATTCCTAGAGAGAGACTATGAACAACAAAATGGGTCCTGTCCTTAATTCTTTGTTTATCAGGGACAAAAACAGCCCTGGTGTTTTAACTACCCAGACTAACAAAATAAAAGTAAGAATAACAAAAAGCAATACTGTGTCATGCATTCTCACTGTCTCATCTTGTTGATGAGAAAAAAATGAGTCTCTAAATGGTTGAATGACTTGCTCAAGATCATCAAAGACACTGATTTAAACTCATAATCTCAGAGAAGCCAAAGGGCTTTCCAAAGGGAAATAATGCCAAGATATTAAATGATTCTTATAGCATGAGAGATGGGAGAGTCCCCATGTCCCCTCCATGGTCTTGGCTATCCCACCAAATGGGAAGAGATTTGAATGCCAGCATCTGGTGGTCCATGTGCCCTTAGCCTAGGGAGGTCAGCGAGTAAGTCAGTTTCCAAATAGTGCTGGCTTTTAGAAAATGGCCAAGCAGGGAGGAACCAAAAGTTAAGGCCTTTTAAAAGCTCTTCACAAAAGGCCAAGAGTTCTCCTCAACCAATCCTGACCCCAACCAACCTCGTGACCTTGTTACCTAAGGTCAGCTTAACACTTTAGAAATGGTCCTGGCTGGCTCTGTAACCTCTGTCACTCACAACTAACAAATATGTCTTTACAGAGGTCACCTTGCAGATTCTTTCCTTTCAATTCACATATTATCTCAAAGTCTCTTTGGTTTCTATTAGGAAATTCAAGCTGTCTAATTTGAAACCTTTTTCACTAACACAGGATGCTGTAGTAATTGTCACTAACTCAAAATTCTCTAGAGAGTCAACATACCAATACACACTTTGGTAAAATGAGTACATTTCACAGCGACACTCAGAGAACAACCATAGTGTATGTCCCTGTAAACTTTCATGTGCTGTTCAAGACAAGAGAGCACAGGATGGCAGGAAACTTGCATTTTAAGGGTCCAAATAAGTCTTGTCTTTGGATGAATTGTCAGTAGTCTCTCTGGTTCATAGAGATACTTAGAGAAAAAGAACAGGGGCCTAAATAAACAATCATCAACTATTCTCATGACATTGTCAAATGTTGAAAGATCAAGAACAACCTATTTAGAGTGAGGGGTTTCCATGTGCAAATAGACAATTTAAATGACTACAGCTATTCAACCCAGCTTCTGTTTTAATCAAGTTTCAATTTTTTCAAGGCAGGAGAACAATCAAAAGTTATACCTAAGGGACCTCTCTGACAGCCCAGTGGTTAAGCCTCCACATTTCCAATGCAGGAGGTGTGGGTTCAATCCCTTGTTGGAGAACTAAGATCCCACATGCTGCACAGTGTGACCAAAAAAATTCCTCTCTTAAAAAAAATTATACTTAGTCCCCAGCCTTCAAATTCCTTACATTTATTATGTGTATAAGCAACTTATAGTCGCTGAGTCATGTCCAACTCTTTGCAACCCCATGGACTGAAGCCTGCCAGGCTTCCCTGTCCATGGGATTTTCCAGGCAAGATTACTGGATTGGGTTGCCATTTCCTTCTCCAGGGGAATCTTCCCAACCCAGGGATCGAACCTGAGTCTCCTGCATTGTGGATGGACGCCTTACCAACTGAGCCCGGGAATCCCATACATTTATTGTAAAGATGTCTTATTACTCAAAGGATTTTCCATCTCTCTGGCTGATCTTCCAATTCATTTAAAGTACGTTCCAAATTCAGTAAGACTTCCTTGTTAGAGTGGAGTTGGCGTCCAAGTTCTGGTTTTTAGACCCTTTTTCCTTAACTAAATTTAATCCAACCACAGTGTGCCGGATGTTAGGGATTTAGAACTAAATAAAGTAAAACTCCTGACCTCGGTGAGCTCAAAACGAGGGACAGGGAACCTGACTAGTAAACAAATGAAAGAGCAGTATTTCGGAAGAGGGCAGAGAATACACACACACACACACACACACACACACACACACACACACGAGTATGGTGAGGGCAGGACAAAGGTTAGTGTGGTAAGCTTGCCTCCTATATGGCCTCCTAGTACAGGGTACTCACCCGCTATACGGGGAATTCCTGCGCTGTGTGGTCTCTCCCACATCATATCAATTACTCTCTATGACTGTAAATACGGTAGAAGTGTTAGTGTGTGACTCTGAGGCTGGATCATAAAAGACATGGCTGCTTCTGCCTTGCTGTCTTGGATCGATCATTCTGTGAGATATTACTAGTCATGACTGGAGGACTCCCAGGCAGCAGAAGAGAGCCTCCATGGGAAGGAACTTTCACCAAGAGCTGACATCAACTTGATGAGTCGCCTGGGAAGAGCATCCTCCAAGCCCAGTTGATATCTTGACTGCAACCTTGTGAGTGACCCAGAGTTAAGATGCTGCTGAATTTCTAATCCATTGTTGTAGGCATAATAAGACCTCCTTTTAAGATTTCCATGTCATAATCCCCAGAACCTATAAATATGGAATATTACATGGCACCGGAGGAAAAGGTAGCAGTTGGAATTAAGATTTTTAATCATCTGATCTTGAAATGCAGAGTTTATCCTGGGTTATCCATGTGGACCCCGTGTCATCACAAGTCTCATTAAATGTGGAAGAGGAAGAAAGGAGAAGAGGTCAGAGCAATGTGAGAACTCAGCCACTATTGCTGGCTTTGAGGATGGAGAAACGGGCATGAGAAAAGGAATGCTGTGGTCTCTAGAAGCTGGAAAGTGCAAGAAAGGAAGATTCTCAGTAGAGGTTCCAGAAAGGAAGACAGCCCATCCAACACCCTGATGTTAACCCAGGGAAACCTATGTCAGACTTCTGACCTCCAGAGTAGGAAGATAATAAACCTGTTGTTTTAAGCCACTGTGTGTGTGGGAATTTGTTACAACAACCACACAAAAATAATACAGTAACTTGAATATAAGGATAAAAAAACTGATGTTATTTTCAGACACTAAAGGGGGGTTATTTATTGATGCATAATTTGTTATGCATCAATAGATAACCAGTACAGATGTTGATGCCTTGAAGTGGGCTGCTACCAAAATAAAAAACAGAATGTGAAATTTGGAGCCAGACAGTGGGAAGAAACTGGAAGGACTTTCAGGAGAGCATTAGTAAAAACCTAAAGGGCTCTGAAGAGACTGTCCATTGAAGCCTTGTGGCCTTTGAGAAAGCTGACACTAAGGTCTTAGAGGAAAGTTAGGAAATTTTTATTAGAAACTGAAGGAAAGGTGATACTCATTATGCAATGGCAGAAACTTTAGCAATGCTGTTGCTTGTAGTAACAGGAAAGTAAAAAATGTGTCTAAAGAACTAAGTGTTCTAGCTAAAGAGATTTCCAGGCCCAGTATTGCAGGCGCCACTGGTTTCCCTTTGCTACTTTAGATAAAATGTGAGAGGAGTGAAAGCAAAGAAAGGACTGTTCAACAGAAAGATCCCAGGACTTATTAGGTTTGAGGATGCCTGGCCTTTCCAGATGACACATGTACTGTGATGTGTACTAAAATGAAGAAAAGGAGTTTTTGGAGGAAAATAAAATCAAAGGCATTTGCCAGAAAACATGGTATATGCAAGGATGAAGTTAGCTGTAGAGTCCTTTGTTAAAAATCTCATAAAAATTCAAGACGATGCTTCAGATAACCTTTCAGTTTTAAAAAATTGGGCTTCTAAGAAACTTAGAAAGTTTGGATGCTATCCCTTACCAATGGGGTGAGACACTGAGGGGGACTTGGATGTTGGCAAATGTGTTTTTTTGTGTTTTTTTTTTTTTAATAATTGTATTTATGTATTTTTGGCTGTGCTGGATATTCGTTGCTGCACAGACTTTTCTCTAGTTGTGGTGCTCGGGCTTCTCATTGCAGTGGTTTCTGTTGTAGAGCACAGGATCCAGGCACACTGGGTTCAGTAGCTGCAGCATGTGGGCTCAGCGGTTGTGGCTCCTGGGTTCTAGAGCACAGGCTCAACAGTTGTGGCACATGGGCTTAGTTGCTCCGAGGCATGTGGAATCTTCCAGGACCAGGGATCAAACCCATGTCCCCTGCATCAGCAGGCAGGTTCTTAACCACTAGACCACCAGGGAAGCCCTATTGTTGACTTCTTACTCTGTGATAGCTTCCCAGGGTATCTGTTGGCTTTCTTTCTGATCTAGCCTCTGGCAGAGACATGTGTTCATTAAAACCTATTTCTTTTACTCATGGGAACCCATCTAGACTACATCTCCCCACCCCCACGTAGAAAGTTTGGGTCAGGGGTTGAGTTCTGGCCACTGAAAAAAATGGGCTACAATGATGTACCCTATTTCCAAAACTGACCCATAAATACCTTCTGCAAGGTCCTCTACTCTGTCTCTCAGTCTGTTGCCCAGATGTAGACTCCTCAGCAGAGGACTGTGCAGCCCTATCTGATGGCAGATCCTGGGTCCCTACATGACCATGTGGATCTTCATCCACTAACCAGGATTTACACTGGACATAGAATAGCATGAAATAAACTTTTATTATGTTAAACTGTGGAGTTTTACAGCAGTTATTGTTCTTTATTACACATAAAACATGGGCCTCCCAGAAGAGCATGCAGAAATGAAACTTGATCTATTCATATCATAAATTGCTCAGCATCTTCCTTATATGAAGTACCTTTCTGTCTGCTAACAGTTGCTGCAAGTATTAATAAATTACTTTAGAATCAAATTCCTATAACCTAAAGTGACTGTCATACACAACGTGGATATCTAGAAGAGATTCATCTAAGTATACTCTACAAATCAATAAGTAACCCTTGTTGTTAGAGCAGGTGGATTTGAAGCTTCTTGGTCATTATAGACATGGGATTGGATACTTGTGCATTGATTTCAATAGTTCACAGGAAAGCTTGCATCAGATATTGTTTTGACCCTTGTAAGACAAGAATTCTCATTATATTCATCTAGAACAAAAATCTCAAATGAACAAAAGTGCGAAATGGTTAACTGAACGTGGAGCTCAGATGCACATTATGTATGCAAATATAATATGGTTTACATTTATTGGGCACTTATTTGCTGTATGCCAGGCACTCTGTCAAACTGTTTTATATGTACCATTTCATTTAGCATTTATAACAGCTTTGTGATTTAGGTACTAATTATCTATTTACCACAAGTAGGGAAACTATAGTTCAGGGGATTAAATAATTTGCCCAATATCATTGAAGGAAAACAATTTGAAATCAAGTGGTCAGATTCAAGATTAGAGAATTCATTCTTGATAACTACAATGATTATGAAAATAAAAATGAAAATTAGGAAAGAAAACTTCACTTATATAGTTAGTTCCAAATCAGGTGTTTCAGGCAAACAACTGAAAGTAACTATTCATAATACAAATTTCTTTCTAAAGTTTTGAAGTCAAGATCAGAGCATCTTGCAAGCTGATAAAAGCCAGTAAAATTACTTTTTCTCTTGAGAAATTTGTAGCTCAGAAAGATCCCACAAGTTTTTGGAATAACAAATGAAAAATAACCCACACCAAATGTAAATTGGTGTAGCCACTGTGGAAAACGTTATGGCATTTATTTAAAAAACTAAAAATAAAATTATGATTTAGCAATTCCACTACTGGGTATAGATCTGAAAAAGACAAAAACTGTAACTCAAAATGATGCTTGCAGCCCAATGTTCATAGCAGTACTATTTACAATAGCTAAGACATGAAAGCAACCTAAATGTCCATTGACAGATGAATGGATAAAGAAGATGTGGTATGTACAAACAATGGACTGTTACTCAGCCATAAAAAAAGAATGAAATATTGCCATTTGCAGTAACATGAATGGGTCTAGAGATAACCATATTAAGTGAAATCAGAGAAAGACAAATATTATATCACTTATTTGTGGAATCTGAAAAAGAATACAAATAAACTTATTTATAGAAACAGACTTACAGACATAGAAAACAAACATGGTAGAAAACAAACATGGTTATCAAAGGAGTGAGGGAGGGATAAATTAGGACTATGGGATTAACAGATATATACTACAAACAAAATAAACAGGGATTTATTGTATAGCACAGGGAACTAACTATATTCAATATCTTGTAATAATCTATGATGGAAGAAAATCTGACAAAAGTGTTTATAGATGTATATAGTTGCTATTTACATCTATATTTATATTTATGCTATTTATTTATAGTTGCTTAGTTTACTAAGTCATGTCTGATTAGTCTGTGACCCCATGGACTGTAGTTTGCCATGCTCCTCTGTCCATGGGATTTCCCAGGTAAGAATACTGGAGTGTGTTGCCATTTCCTTCTCCAGGGGATCTTCCTGACCTAGGGATGGAACTCGTGTCTTCTGCATTGGCAGGCGGATTCTTTACCACTGAGCAACCAGTGAAGCTCTGGTGGGGTTTTATATAAAAACTATATATAATATATATATATATATATATATATAACTGAATCATTTTGTTGTATATCTGAAACTAATACAATATTGTAAATCAACTATACTTCAATTAAAAAAAAATCCACACCAGTTACATGAAATTTAAGAACAACTTTCAGAGCACATCTGGAAAGAAAAATCAAGCCACAAAGAATCAGGAAATCAATTACTTTAAAGGACTCTTCAATACAAACTAATGCCAGAAGACAGTGAATGCCTTTAAAATTTTGCAGAATGGTGATTTTCAATTGAGAATTCTGTTATCTTGCCACATTGCCATTCAAGCATGAGAGTGAAGCAAAAGCATTTTCAGATATTCAAGGACTTAATACCTCCCAAGCACCCTTTCTTGGAAATCTACTACAGAATATACATTAGCAAAATAAAGGAATAAGAAAGAGGATATGGGACCCGGGAAACATGACTCCAACTCTGGAGAACTAGATAGGAAAGTTCCAGAACAAGAACTATGCAGCATCTGATAGATTTTTCTGAGCCCAGATGGAGGAGGGAGATGGTGGCTCTGATGTGGTGGTGGGTGCACGGAACTGCTCATTCTCATCATGACTCTTTATGTCCATGTGTTACTTTAATAACTTTTAAATTATGTCCTGTCTTGGATTATCCTCTCCACCACTTAAACACATTCCTCCCCAGTCCAGTCGTCCTAGCACTGTTACTCACTGCTGTTATACAGCATGTATCATGGAGCCTTATCAGCATTTGTTTATACGTCTGTCTCCAGAGTTATGATGTGAGTTTTATGAAGGTTGGGACTGTGTCATTTCATCTTGATTTTCTCAGCCTCTAACAGAGTGCCTGAGTATGTGTTTGCCCAATTAAACCAAATACTGATTAAGCTAGTTGCCTGAGAGAAATCCCTCAAAAAGAGCATTTTATGTTGACATGATAGGATTTTAAATCAGAGGAAAAAGTCTATTTCAGACCTTTAATATTCTCCCAACATTACTATTAAGCCATCAACAGATGAAATGATTATATCTACCAAATGCACTAATTCATTCATTGAATAGATATTATGTCTATTTTATGCCAGAAAATCTTCAGCTTGCTCTGAGTCAGGTAAAATCCTCTAGTGGAAGAATGAGTAAATAAATAAAGTACAAAGAAATACATACAATAATGCTGTGGTGGGTAAGGGAACAGAGAATGACAGTGGAGGAGAATGGAGTACTCTTTTAGATGGGGTGGCCAGGGAAGCCCTTCTTTTGTCCTTGTTCTTACTCTGTTTCCCTCCACCTTATTAGAAAATGGGGCAGTCTTAGAAAACACACAGTGAGGTTTTAATCAGGACTGCCCTGAGCTAAGTCCAATTCTTTAAGTAGAGATGGAAAAAGAGAGGGCAGCTTTCCTCTCCTTCCCTCCATTTAAGGTGATAAAGCAGAACAACCTCTAAGGGACTTGGAAAAGGCTTTCTTGCATCCTCAAAAGTTGTGAAGGAGCCACTGTGAAATCTTGGAAGAAATTAACACTCCTTTACTAGTATAAGAGCTTTGAACTGAAAGCAAGTATCCAAGGTACCATTCTACCTTAGCTGCTGCCATTTGGTGATAAATGGGATTGGACTGGTATGATGAGAGTATGATTGCTTAGCTGACATCAAACCTCAGGGAAATTTCGAGCATCAAGCTTGAAAATGACAGTCTCTCCTAATTCCTAAAACATTCATAATTAAGGAGGATCAATTTTTGTCAGCACATGTTATAAATTGTATCTGCTATGCTAAGTCACTTCAGTCGTGTCCGACTCTGTGCGACCCCATAGACGGCAGCCCACCAGGCTCTGCCGTCCCTGGGACTCTCCAGGCAAGAACACTGGAGTGGGTTGCCATTTCCTTCTCCAGTGCATGAAAGTGAAAAGTGAAAGTAAAGTCGCTCAGTCACGACCCCATGGACTGCAGCCCACCAGGCTCCTCCGTCCATGCGATTTTCCAGGCAAGAGTACTGGAGTGGGTTGCCATTGCCTTCTCCGCAGTTATCACTAAACATGCTACAAAAGAAAGTTGCTCTCCATTACAAAATGGATCTTTATCGGTAGGCTATTTAAAAAAAATAAATAGAAGGCAGCTACTAACTTGTTGTCATCAGTCTTAGTTATTTTAGTGATAAATTTGAATTTGCAGAATGTACATTTCCTGAAAAATACTAGCTGAAGCAAACAAATTATAATCTGTATAGTTATCTATGTCCTTGCATTTATTTACCTTTTCTTCTCTAACTCTTGTAGACAAAAGGTCTAAAAAACACCTTGCAAGGATTCAAAAATCTTTTAAAATCTTAATACCTACTTTAAAGATTCTATGTCTATCAGTATAATTAAACTATTCTCTCCTAATCACCTTCATATATCATCTATCCCTTGCCAATGATAGCCACACAATCTGCAAACTAGGGAATGTATCTACATGTTTGTTAGCTGAAAGAATGTGTGCTTAATGTCAAGGATCTACAGGTTTATGAGCTCTTAGATAGAGCTGGTGAACCATTTGGATACAGCCACCCAGCAGACAGTAAACAGAGATGACTAAATAGGACTAGTGCTCTTATTTATGGTAGATAGGAGGAGTAACAGCAAATCAATGTATAGTGACAGGCATAAAATTTCCCACTGATACAAAATGCATTTTCAATGCGACATTAAATCCCTTCTAATTTATAGAGGTCTTTGAAGGGCTGATCAAGAAAATTATTGGTTTATAAAATGTAACTCAGTAAATGATAGGCTAGAAGTTGCTACTCTCTCTCTTTATGTGGGTCATCAACATTTCCATAACAGGGAGTGGAGACAGGTTGAGGCTCAAAGCTTGAGGTTTGAAACACTAGCCAGCTGAGTGGAGGGTGGGGAGGGGGGGACACAATCAGAGGCTTTCAATTGTGAAGTATATTCCTTTCCCTACTTCTACTTCAGTCCCACCACACACATACCAACCACTGACTGGAGACTATCAGCACCACTCCACTCATCAGAAGACAAAGTGAAAAGCAGTTTATTTCTCCCTTGGAAAACCTGGGGACCCCTCGGTCCACTGTGTGCAAAGCACTTTGCTAGGTGCTATGTAAAGGTGTTGCGGGATGGTGCACTATTTGAGGACAGTCATAAAAGATTTATGAATGTACTAAATAAAAGCTTAGCATGGGTGTGTCTAGAAATGGAGTGCTGAAGTCCCTTTAGACCCCTGGCGTGTCTCTAATGAAGCATGAAGGTGTTGGGGCCAATATCAGTCCACAGCATTCCCTCTCACCGCCACTTTTCTCTTTTTCTCCTCCACCAAACAGAGCATGAGTAGGAACATCACCTCTTTAGTGGTTTAGGAGACCTATGACAGGACTGGCTGGAAGATGGAGAATTTCTAAATCCTGCAGTTATGTTGTGAATTTATTCCCCAACTTTTACTTTGGTCAAAACACTTTTTTCACCTCTTTTTGTTGATCTCACTTTACAGTTCTCCACTTCCCTTCAGCATCCTCAAACTTCCCATTTTCTAATTGTTTTTCTTCCCCTGGAGTTGTATCAAGCAGAGCTGGACACAGAACTCTTACGTGAAGAAAAGCTCATTGTTAGAAAGAAGGGAAAAGATTAACTTTCAGGTGCTGAAGTTATACTTAGGCCTCCCACTGCCATTGTTCATGCATGTGTGTACTTTGTTTGTTATTTCTTAGATGTATTGAAGTAAAATCTCTGAAATAAATTAAATCTTGTCTACTGTAAATAGTAGACATTTGTCTTGAACATAATCAAAGACAAATATGAATCCAATAATAAAGCCACTCTTGTTGTGGTTAAAAAAACAAATACAGGGAATTTCTCAGATGGTCCAGTGGTTAAGAATCTGCCTTCCAATGCTGGAAATAAGGGTTCAATCCCTGGTCAAGGAACTAAGATCCCACATGCCGTGGGGCAAGTAAGTGCACACTGCAAGTATTTAGCCCATACATTCTGGAGCCTGTGACCACAATGAAGAGCCCACATGATGCACCTAAGACCCAACACAGCCAAATAAATTAGGAAAAAAAGTACAAAGCAATGAAGCATGGATGAGACGAGCCCAACTTTGAATTTTGCATTGCCACTTAACTGGTTGTAAGACCTTGAGTACGTTTTTTTAACCTCTCCAAACCAAGTTCTTTAACCTCTGTGGAATAGATTAGCTATTTCCATGGCTGATATTATTTTGGCCTCCAAACATTTATCCTCTTGGGTTATTCTCTGCTTGTATTCTAGGCCTTGACTCTTAAAATATGGAATTCAAAGATGACTATAATACACTAAACCTAGTAGGACCAAAGGGACATAATGAGACTAATTCTTCCTTATTCTGGTCAGTGTGCATCCACGAACACAACACAGATTTGCACTGGCACAGCTGCAACCACACACAATGTTGCCTCAATTGTGATCAATATCTTCAGGTCATTTTCTCACAATCTACAGATAAATCAGGTTTCCCCATGACTACCCTTGATGTCTGTCCATCAAGTGCAATTAAATTAACCAAAAAGTACAAGGTTATATTTATCACAGTTCAGTTACATGCTATTTGAAAAACAAAGATGTTTCTCACCTGTCACATAGCCCAACAGTACCAACTGTATATGTGTTTACTGGTCCAGGTAAAGCAGAAAAAAGTGGTCTTAGGTAGACTGTGAAAGAAGAAGGGAGAATGTGCCAGCAAGAACCAGTGAACTGTGTTATTTCAGAGCTTCAGTAATAGAGACACAATTCTTGGCTAGTAAAAGTACCTTGGTGGTCCAGTGGTTAAGAATTCACCTTCCAAAGCAGGGGACATGGGTTCAATCCCTGTTGGGAGCTAATATCCCATATGGAACAACTAAGCCTGTGCCACAACTTGAGAAGCTGGCACATTTTGGAGCCCGTGCACTGCAACAAGAGAAGCACCAGTGCTTCAGTGAAGACTCACTGCACCCAAAATAAATGTAAATATTGAATGACTAAATAGTACTTTTTAAAAAAACTACCATGTTAGATCTGTCTGTAGTTCTAACTGTCCACTTCTAGCTATTATTCCTCTTTCCCTTCTACTTTTCACAAAACGCTCAGAGAGCTAAGAACAAGGGACTCTGAGTCAAGTAGACTTAGAGGAGAAGCATGCTTTTGTCACATATCTGCTATGGGAAATCGACTAAGCTGCTTAGCCTCTCTGAGCCTCTGTTCATCTATAAAATGAGGACAGCAATACCTAGCCTAATCCTGTAAAGATTGGGTGAGATAAATTGCTGTAGCACCTGGCATGGGGATCACAGAAAAGAATGCTCCACAGGTAACCCATCCAAAGGGCAGCTTTTTGGGAAATCATCACCCCCGGGACAAAGGTCAGTCTCCTTAGCATGGCATGCTAAAGGCCTCTTTAGACGTGGTCCTGCCTCTTTTTCCTCCACTCTCCAAGGTGGTCTGCATTTCAGATTGCTGACCTACAGCTAAAGGTCAGCATCCTGAATAAACCTTGCTCTTTTGTTTGGTACTTCAGTCTCATATTCATACCATTCTCTGGAAGGCTCACCCCAATCCAGTCCAACTAGAAAACTTCCACTCATCCTCCAGATTCACTAAAGATGTCAGCTCCACAGGCAAGCACACGTTAGGAGACAATCCTTCATGGTTCTCTTGCATTTCTGCACATCTTGCAAGAGAGAAACCAGCTGCACTTTATTCTGGACTATCTCTTCAACAATGTTTGTGTAGCAAGTAGCCATGGAAGACAGAAATGGTGCCTCCTGCTGAAGCAAAGGGCAGGCATGCCTACCATAAAGATTGGGTTCCTAAAGGCCAGGGCTCCTCTTCTGTAATACAACCCACTGTATGTGCAGGTGACATCTGGTTCTCTTTGTTCTGCTCTGTGGAATTTTAGGCTTAGGGGAAAAATTGAGGCTGATGCAGAATTGCTGGTATTCTAGCTACTGCTATCACTATGCTTAATAAACTGCCCATCATCTCTGATACAGGAGTTGTGTGTCTTCTACCAGAATCCATGAAACAGTGGCAGGCTGATTTGTTAGCTTGCAAGCAGGGTAAAATCTGAGACCTTCTGACTTCTTGGTAGCATGCTCCCTCCTTCCTATTTCATCCCTCTGTAGGCCTGCAATTGCTCCTTAAATTCCATTTTCAAATTATCATGAACATTGCAGACTTTATCACAATATTCAGTATCTGCATCATTTTCTGATAACTGTATCTGCAACATCTATCAGTCCTATAACACGTTGGATGCTCAGTACTTTATTGAGTGAGTGAATGTAGCCAGCTCTCTGCAGTTTCTCAAGACTCTTCACATGGCTAATTTGTATCCAAGGGGATGCTCAGTGCTCTTGTCCTCAGTTCTAAATGCCCTGTGCTCTTCTACAAACCCTTGATCATCTCCCCTTTCTGGCCCTGGAATGACCCATTCATTCCAGGTGGTGGTTGATGAGTTGCTTCTGGTTCCTGTTTCCTGACTCTCTTCTGTTCCCTTGGAAATTCTGTACTAAACAGTAACAAATTCTCACTTGAAAAGACCCCCAGGACACCTCTTCTGAGTTTTCACCTTCTAAGACAACTACCAGGATTGGAAAAACATTCTCATTCTATCATATTAGTTGTGCACTTGTTACATGAAAATTAAGATAAATGTGTCCACTGTACTTTTTATCCAAGCCAAAGGTATTTAATATAGACTAGACAAGGTCAACCCTGGGGACTTCCCTGGTGGTCCAGTGCTTAAGACTCCTTGCTTCCGTTGCAGGGAGCATGGGTTCGATCCCTGGTCAGGGAACTAAGATGCCACATGCACAGTCAAAAAAATAAAAGTCAACTCCAAATATATGACTTTGCAATATTCTCCTAGAGAACTTTCTCCTAATTGCTTTCCATACATTTAATCAGTATTTCAGTATATGAATTCATTATTTCTTCAGTCAGGAAATACCTATTCATTTCCTCTTCATGGTAGTGTCCTTCTCACTATGGAGAACACAAGATGAATAAGATATAATTTGTGCGTACAAAATGCTAGTAATATGAGTTATGCAATGGCATCCCACTCCACTACTCTTGCCTGGAAAATCTCATGGACAGAGGAGCCTGGTAGGCTGCATGCAGTCCAAGGGGTCGCTGAGAGACACAACCAAGTGACTTCCTACTTTCACTTTCCACTTTCATGCATTGGAGAAGGAAATGGCAACCCACTCCAGTGTTCTTGCCTGGAGAATCCCAGGGACGGGGGAGCCTGGTGGGTTGCCATCTATGGGGTTACACAGAGTCGGACACGACTGAAGCGATTTAGCAGCAGCAGCAGCAGCAGCAGCACATTTTTGTGTCACAAAAATACTATAAGGTTTCAGACAAAATAACATCTGTGCTGCCCCTAGAAATATAAATAATATTTGGAAAAGTCTCAATTACAGTGTGGGAGTGAAGGGTAAAGAAAGTAATGTAGGTTTAGGGAGAGATCCTACAAAGGCTTAGAGTCAGGATGGTTCAAGTGCTATTGGGCAATCACCAGATGGTTCACTTGGGCCTGAGTGTCAACTATATTTAGGAAAAAATGGACAGTAAGTTTGTAATGGTAGATTGGGGCCAGATCAGGGGCCATTAGGAATAAGGAGTTTATTGTTTAATGATCATTTGGCATTTTACAGGCCATGAGAGGGAAGTGAAAGGTTTTTGATCAGAAGAAAACCTTGATTACAGACAAATTAATCTAGTAGTCATTGTAGAAATGGGTTGGAGTACGGAAAGATTGGAATATTTGAGAGGAAGTCTCCTGATAGCCCATTCTAATGTGAAGTGAGGTACTGAGAGCAGGAACATGGGCAGGATACTGAGTGTAGAACAGATTTTAAAAGGCTTCAGAGAGAAACTTGACAACGTGGAGCTCTTGAGTGGGAGTAGATGCTTCAGTTGAATGGTATTTTGTATAATCCCCTTAACATCCAGTCAACTTTGTTCATATCATGAGATGGGGGTGGTCAAATGTCTTGTTGAAATGAAGATGTTTTGCTTTTCCATTTTCCTTGACCTACTCTGATATATTCTTAGCAAACATGGCCTTCTGCTGTGTTATTATCACTGCTTTTACTGTATATTTACAACCTGCTTTTTAAAAATTGTGGTTAGAAAAAACAATGTAAATTTACTCTTGACAATTTTAGGTGTGAAATATAGTATCAACTATATGCACATCATTGTACAACAGATTTCTAGAACTTTCTCACATTGCGTAACAAACACTATAACCATGGAACCTCAACTCTCCACTTTCTCCTCCCTGCAGGCCCTGGCAACCACCATTCTATTTTCTGTTTCTATAAATCTGATTACCTTAAATACCTCATATTAGTGGAATCATGCATTACTTGTCTTTTTGCAGTTGACTTACTTTGCTTAGTGTAACTCCCTCCAGGTTTATCTATATTCTGGAACATGACAGGACTTCATTCTTCTTTTAGGGCTGAATAATATTTCATAATATGTGTTGTGATATATATATATTTTTCTTTATCCATTCATCCGTTGATTAACTTTTAGGTTGCTTCCACATCTTGGCTATTATGAATAGTGTCACAATGAACATAGATGTGCAAGTATCTCTTCAGGATTCTATTTTCAGTTATGTATACCCAGATGTGGGATTGCTGGATCATATTATAGTTCTATTTCAATTTTTTGAGGAACCTCCACACTGTTTTCCATAGCAGCCATACCATTTTTCAATCCCATGAAGAGTCATCACCACTTTTAAAATAATCATTTCAGAATGTTTCTGATGGCAAACTATTAAGCTTATCAGAGAGTCAGTTCTTAAATCACAGGAAGATCATAGCATGTGATACTCATCCAGGCCCTGGCCAGCTAACCAACATAGTAGGAGCTCAATTCCAGGGGGAAAAAAAGTGAACAACTGCAGACTTTCACTGTGTTTTCTCATTTGCTGTGCTTCATAAGCGTATACAAATGGGCCTATGATTCCACAGAAACAGATAACACTTAGAGGTCAGAGGCCTAGAAGATCATTTTGTACAACTCCATAACTTGCTGGGAGAAGTTATGTCATTTTCCCCCCTGAAAGGCTAGGAGTCTTGATTTTATTTAGAGAAATCTGATTTTTTTTTTTTAACCTACCATCATCAGATTTCAATTCTTTTTTAACTATATAGACTCTACCCTCTTTGGCCTGAAAATAATTGTCCTTGTTTTAGAATATGAAAGCAGAATAGGGCTTAGGTAATTGTATTTGTTTGAGATTTTTCCTTCAAAAGGGTATTTGGGACATTAAACACCTAGGCATTTCTTATCTTTCTCAGGACCAGCTTAGGAACCTTTCCAATAAGTCAGTAGTGTCACCAGCAGTGTAATCACCAAACAAATGAATCAGATTTTACTGTTAAACAACCTGAGTATTGCTAAATTAAGCCCACTCAGAGAGGACACAGATTTGGCACTACTGGGAATATTGACTCACAAAATAATAATAGCGATTATTTATAGAGCTGTGCACTACTATCCATGCATTCTATCACAGCACTCCATTGGTATTATATATACATATTGCCATTAAATGGATGAAGTTTGAGAGCATAACTTGTCTACATTAAATTGAAATTTGAACTCTAGTCTGTCAGACACTCAAAACTACACCCTTAGCCACTGCATTGTTACCTACTATGTGCAAGGCACTGTGGTGGAATCTGGGGAGCATTCAAGAACTGGGTAGCAAGTCCTTTGGTAGCTTATGCAGACTACATCATGATATAAGGCAAATATTTTACAGGAAAGAAAGTGTAACTGTCCAAGAAGACATGTACTGTGTTATTTAAAGACACATGCTATAAATTCTGAAGTCCACAAGAATAGAAGGGACGGGAGGAAGGGAGGAAGAGGGAGAGGAGAGATGGCAGGAAGGGAGGAGGGAAAGAAAAAAAGTTTAAATTTAAGACATAAAGGATTATACGGTAGAAAGGGCAACAAACAAATCAGAAGGCATAGATTTTGGTTTCCAGTTATCACTTACTAATAAATGACTTTGGGTATACTGTAAATTTTATGATATTGTATAATTACATCATCAGGATAAGTTTATTGCTGCCGAACATGGGACCATAAATATATCAGAAAAGTTTAATTTGGGTTATTTAATCTCATCACATTATATATCTATATACATATCACTTATATTATTTCATATTAGATGCAGTGCTGTGATCCTCCCCAGAACAAGTCAAGGTCCAAAGTCATCTTAGGATCAAAGGCTCCTATGATTAATTGAAATGTTAACGAAAGGGCGAAGTAGCAGTTTAAAAAAAAAAGTTCTTCCTTTGCTTTTTAGCTTATCTCTTCCCTCCCCCAATCTTTATTCTTCCGATTTATTCAAAAAGGAGAGCATAAAAGCATCTTGTTAGCAATTCTTATCCAGGAAATATGAGCACTTAGGATCTACTGAAAGGGAACTGGGAGAAAGGGGAGTCAAGAAGAAGGATGTCATACAATAAAAAAATCTAGTTGGCACACAGTTAAGAGTATCATTTTGTGTGTTATTTATCAGATGTTTAGAACATCCTCGCAAATGTTTCATCACCTCTAAACATTTTCCCTTTCCATAGACCTTTATTCTGATGCTTAGAAATACTTGAAATTCATCTAAATTTTAAGTAAATTTTGGGAGGCAATAGAGCCCAGGGTATTACTGTTTTACATGAAGTTAAGGTGAAATTGTTATGTAGACTGATCCCTATCATATAGTAAGCTTCCGGGGAAGGTTACTCCCAGCAGATGTTCTAAAACTGTTGATCCGCTCCCCGCCTTTTTCCCCTGTAAGGAGGACTTTTGGAAGATGCTTTAGCAGTGAATGTGTTGCTGTCCTACTGAAAAAAGCTAGATTTCTGTCAGCAGCTTTCATTAAGGTTAGCTTTTAGCCTGTGCCCTAATCATAGCCGTGGATTTCGTTTTGGATTAGGAAACCCTAATCCACATGTAAATATTCTCCGTGATCCACACATGGTTAGCAATCTGATTACATTTTTAATGTACCTTTTAACGCCTGTTGTTATCCTTAATTACTTTTAAGAGATGTGAACAAATTCACAACATTTGTGTCTTTCCAAGTCAGTTTAACTTGTAGCCAGGTAGTCTATCCACGCCTAGTCCACAGACCCAGCTCGGAGAATCTAGAAATCTCATCTGGCCTCACCTCTCAGGACAGGGCCTTTTGTGTGCACAGTTCTGACGAATTAAAGAACTTGAGTTGAGAGATAATAAAACATCTCCCCAAACGGCAATTGTTCATTTCAGGGCACTTCTCAGAGATGTTTTTAAGCCAGCGCTGCTTCTGATGGGGACCGGGGGGGGACAGGAACCGTCCCCAAATGTGGGGGCTGATCTCCCGGAGATGCCTCCAGTGGAGCTGACAAATCTCTGAAGTGGGAAATAGTTTTCCCTCCGCAGGGCCTCGGCGTGTGAGGGATGGAGGGGGATGGGCAGGGGCCATCAGGGGAGAAGTCTCCGGCCTTTCCACGTCTCTCAACACCATCCCTCCGCCACCCCGCCTCCTCCTTCCCCGAATCCTAAACAAGCCCAGGAGTGAAGGGGGGTGGTCTGGGGAGGAAAGAGGGGCCCTGGGTTGGGCCTGGCCCCGGCCGGGAGGCTTGGCCTTTATGGCTCTGTCCTCGACGGTGGTGGGGAAAGCCAGAGGGGGCGGGGAAGCGGGCCTGAGACCCTCAGCCGGGGCTTGACCCCCAGCTGCATTGTCCGGCGGGGCCCGTCCCCTCCCCCCGGGGCCACGACCCGGCGGCCACGGGGCCCCCTCCTAGCGAGCGTCTCCCTCCGCGGCCGCACCGACCTCGCGGTCCTCAGACCAGGGGCCAGATGTAGAAAGTAGTCCCCAGGCCAGCAGCAGCGGCGCTGTCCACTCCACCGCCCCCGCCCCCTCCAGCCGTCGCCTCACTCCGCCCCCGGGCCGGACGCTCGGGCCCCCCGCCTCCTGCGAGCGGGTGTCCGTGCGCCGGCCTCGCGCTCCCGCAGAGAGCAGACACCGGCCGCGCCGCGCCACGCCACGCCGCGCCACGCCACGCCACGCCGGTACCCGAGCGGGAAACGCACGCTGCGTGTGTCCAGCAGCCGCGCCAAGAGGGCTCGGAGTTGGGGGCTGGCAGGCGGACAGCGGCTGAGGGACGCCGGGGGAGCATGCCCGCGCAGCCCCGCTGAATGGCGCCTTCCCTGCGACCCCTCGCCCGGCCGCGGCCGCCAGGGATGCTGCTCGGCGCGCTCCTGCTCCTGCCGCTCCTCGGCCGCGTTCCAGGTGGGCGCGCTTTCTTCTGCGGCGGTGGGGAGTGAGCGGGCGCGAGCGGGCTGGGGAAGGAGGCAAAGGGGTGCGTGCGTTGGGAGGCGGCGGGGTCCTCTGCGGGAGCGCTGACCCCCGGCCTCTGCCCCCTCCCTGCAGCCAGTCGGGAGCCCCTGGGACGCGAGGTGCGCGCGGGTTCTGCTGGGGCGCGGGCGACGGTGGCCGCCTCTCGCAGCGCCCGCCCCTCCTCGCTGCGCTCCCCCGGCCGCGCGCTGGGGGCCGGCGCCCGCTGTCCACTGTCGCCCCTGTCTCTTCGTGCCATTGTCCGCGCTCCGGCCGTGTCCTCGCTTCCGCGCCCAGCCCGGGCACCGCGCGCCCGCCCGCCCGCCTGCCTGTCTGCCTGGGCCGCAGCAGCCGCACGTGGCTTTATTTATATTGTTTCCTTAGTGGCAGCCTCGCCGCGCAGGGGGGCGCCGCTTTTCCGCGCGGCTCCCGGGTTTGTAGTGGGGGCTGCTTCACATTTTAGGGCGGGGGAAAAACTAGGTGAACTCAGCGCCCAGGTCATACCCCTAAGTGCTCCCACTTTCCCGGAACCGGATCGAATGAGGAGGAGACGGGAAGGGTGGCATTGGAAAGAGAAGAGTGGAAGTTTTGTGGCCCATTTGTGCCCCGGAGGGGAGGAAGAAGTGTCCCGAAGCTGAGGAGGAAGGTATCAAAGTAGGATTTACTTCTCACAGCTAGGTATTTGGGGGCAGGATCTGAGGTGTGCACGAATGTAAAGATCCCTCCAAACTCCGGGTTAGCCTTGCGCAAACTTGAATGAACTAATTTTTGGCTGTGTGTGTGTGTGTGTGTGTGTGTGTGTGTGTGTCCGGGTTGCTTTATCCCCAAACGGTTAAGAAGTGTAAAGTGGAGGGGGGTGGGCGGGGAGAAGAGGTGTTCAGAAGAATGGGTTCTTTTATTTATTTACAGGTTACAAACCCCAGACTTTGGTGTTCTAACCACACCCCTCTTCTCCAGGAGGAGTTAGTTTTCTTTTAGCATGAGAAAAGGATCAAAGTCAGATGTGACTCGGAAACACAACGGGCGCCTTCCGGAGTGGTCCTCGCTGCGCGGGGCTGTTAGGGTCGCTCTTGTCGCCCTGGGCATCCATTAGAAGTCAGCAGCCCGGGCGTGGGAGCGTGACTGGTGTGTGAGGTTTGGAGGACCTGCCTTGATGAGAAACAGATCAGTCCGTAGATTGGTACTGTGAAATCAAGACAATCAGAAGGAATATGAAATGCACACCCACCCCTCCCCAGCCCGACCCTGCTCTAGGGCGCTAATACTCTACTCGGCCCCAGTCAGTATGCAAGACTTTAGTTGACCTTTGCGCTAAATGAAGGAGGTGACAGGGTATTAGTTGGTCATCGGATGCTTTATTCTGGCGGGGACCTGGGCCGATGTGTATACTTAGAATAAAGCCTTTCCTCTGCTCTGATAAAAATGTGTATTGGTTGATTAAGCAATCTCCTCTCTCTATTAGACAGTAAGGACCAATTAGTCACACTTCCCCTCCCCCCCCCAAACAGTTGGTAGTTCTAAAAAAAAAAAAAAAATAGAAGGTTCCTAATCCGATCACCCACTGAGTACAAGCAGCAAGAGTTACCAGCATTTCAGAGTCAACTGTTTGTCCTTTAAATACCTTACCATACTCTGCAGAAATTAAGTAAATGGGTCTCTTTCAAGAAGAGACAGAATCTTTGCTGTTAAAGGGCAGGTATAAAAGTGCAAACTTGTAATTTGTCACAAAAGATAAAACGCACTTCCCAAAGGACTAGGTGCCAAGGGTTTCAAAAACTCTTCAAGGGACAAGGAAATAAACTTGCTTGTTCACAGAGTTGGAGTTTTGCTAATGATTTCTTGTAAAATTAGACTTTTACGACTTACTCTGTTCAAGATCTTTTTGACAAGCTTGTAAAAGTAGCAAACAGCTTTTGCTCAAGAGCTTTCCTGATGATTTTGAAACTCTAGCAGGGCACTTGAGAACAGAATTCTTAAAAGGGATGAAAAGTTATTGAAATTTTCCGAGGTTTTTAGTGTAAGATGTTGTAAAAAGATTTATCTGATTTGTTGAAAAGGTTTGCTGAAACTTAGATTGGTTTATTAAGGTGTTTGTCAGTTAACTAATCTGGTTTGTTAAACTGTGACCCATTACACTCTGAATATGTGTTTTACAATTGTGTTAAGAAATGATTTTACACCTGTAATTCTGGATATGACTTTCCCCCCTTTTCTTCGTAGGAGTATGGTGCTTTAGCGAACTGGTTTTTATAAAAGAACCACAGGATATAACTGTTACAAGAAAGGATCCAGTCGTTTTAGATTGCCAGGCTCATGGAGAAGTTCCTATTAAGGTCACTTGGTTGAAAAATGGAGCCAAAGTGTCTGAAAATAAGCGGATCCAGGTTCTGTCCAACGGCTCTTTATACATCAGTGAGGTGGAAGGCAAGCGAGGAGAGCAGTATGATGAAGGATTTTATCAGTGCTTGGCCATGAACAGACATGGAGCCATTCTTAGTCAAAAAGCTCATCTTACTTTATCAAGTAAGTGCTTAAGTTCTTGATTGTTGTGATGTTTTTCACTGCTACATTTTGATGTTTTTTTGATTTTCATTAATATGCTAACCTGAAAAATCATACATTAGGAATTTTCCTGGAGATAGTTGATGCTAAGGCCTGCAAAAAAATCTGAGGGGAAAATATATATGCATGTATAAATTTGAATGAGTGAGAACAAAAGTCACATTTACGTTTAGAACACCAGAACTTGTAGAGGTGACTTTATATGAATAAACACTTCAAACTCTGAAAAGAGTTGGTGAAAATTTGGTCAACACAACAAAGGTTGTCTAAAATCTCATTTTTAAAATTAATAATTAAATTTTGAAAATCATAAACAGTGTTTTCTGCTTTGTAAATGGTCCTTAAACCCTAAATCTTCCATATAACCCAACCTTTCAGTTCTCTTACTGCTTTAAGATCACCCATGTTGCTTTTTAATTGAAAGAGAGGGCACTGGTCAGTAACTCTCAAGCCTTTGAAGTATTCGTAGGCTTTTCCTGCTGGGAGAGAAAGAGATTAAGGCCATTTCCATATTATGCCTAATGGACTTAAACCAGATCTGCCCACTTTTTCTCAGTTGTCATAAAGTTTGCTGTCTAATGATTTCCTTTGTATTAACAACCCCATCAGATCAACCATTTGTCCAAGTGACCCACTGCTTGGTGGTTGCCCTGATAACCGTTGAGTGTAAACGTGGGCCTACGATAGTTGGAGAACTCCTTGTTTTCACCGAAGCTTTCCATCTCTTCAGGTGATCCCACACCCAGTACTCAAGATTACAATAGACAAAATTTAAAACACAACTGTATCTTAAAAACAGTTTTACAGGCATAGTATCCACATGTTTTTGTTAATCCACAAAAGATAGATTTTGCTCTGCACCTACAAATTGATCATTTACAAGATGAACACTAGAAGGAGGGAGCTCTTGAGATAAAGTCATAATCTTCAGGAAATAGTTTCTTCAAGGTCTCCACAAGTTGAAATTTAGGAAGCTATTGGTGGGGGTTTCCTAGGTGACTTTATTGTAATAGTCCGTATTTATGCCACCTTCATTTTAGTAACTTATTTGTGCAATAATAATTAATAGTAGAAAATAAATTGTAAGCGAAGATCTTTTTGTATTGAAATATGTCAGGAAAGTAGAGACATTTCCAATTCTAATAAGCCTGAGAGAATGTCTGATAAACTTGCCTTTTTTTTTTTTTTTTTTTGTGATCATTGGTCAATCATCATTTGTTGCTGCTGCTGTTGTTGAGTAATGGTTTTTCACTACCATATTGTTTTCAGGATAGTGTGCTTTTTATGCCTATGTTTTATTCATTTAAATTTTGTCTAATTGTTCCATAAAGTTGTAATTTTTTTCACCTTTTTGGGTTTGTGGAATCTTGTGTTTTCATGTCCAAAAACTGTAACTTGTATTACTTTGCTAAGGAGAAGGGGCAGGGTGGAAAGGTGGAGGGGGACTGATGGCTCTGAAAGATTTGTCATGACCACTCTGTATCAGGACCTCCTTAGCAGCCTGCCAATTCTAGGACACTTAGAAATGCTTTGAAAACATGCAGAGCTTTCAGGTTTCATAAATAGTCTCAATAGTATTAACAATAGTAACTAACAGTGTTAGTAACAGTGAAACGAAGGTTTGTATTGGCTTTTGAGTAGCCTTAGGTTTTTATCTTTATAAAAATTATTAATGACAAATATTTTGTAAATATTTTGAAGGATTTGGTGGTGAAGTAGTTTTGATATTTTAAGTATCAAAAAAACCTTTCTAGTTAAACTATGTAGAACATTGCTTTGCTATTAAATATCAACTATAATATGTTAGTTATAGGAACCACACTTTTCATATGTACACATCTTATTAACTTGGAGGAGGTACTCTGCTCAGAAAGTGCATTAAGTTATTATAGATTTAAAGTAAGATATGCCTAGTGAGTTTAGATTTTTCCTTAAAATATGAAATTTCTTAGAGATTTAAAATTTACTAAGTCAGTTCTGATATCTGAGAAGCAGTGTCCAATGACATTGTAGGCTTGGATGACTTTATCCTGTGTTTAGGGTGAAGATGTAATACATATTAAACAAGAAGAGAATAGGCATTAAGTGGACATTCTGTTTTGTTTTTTTTTTTAAGGCTGGCTCTCTCCTAGCTATTGATAGCAGCGGGGTGCAAGTATGTTCTTTTTATTTTCTGGTCAAGGGTTTTGTTGCCAAGCATATCATTTAGTTCTGAAGTGTAATAAATATAGCACCTGGAAATCTAAAACTTTAATCGGTACAAGTTTTAGATTTTTAACACAGGCAATAAAGTCTTGGTTTCTAAACTTAGGAACTAGGGGCTGAAAGTTGCACTCTAGGCAAGAATTCCATTATTCATGTGTAAATTAGGAATTCACAGGGTTAAAAGGTTAGAAACTGGCCAGGATGAGGTTTACCCTTGTGATAAAGAGCAGATGACCCTCATTCATTGGCCGAAGCTTTCATGTAGCTCTTCTGCAAAGTTAGTTATTGCCATGAATTGTTCTTGAGGAATGCAGAAATTCAAATGTGAGCAGGCCTTTCCTTAAGTGTCACTGTGGAGCCTTATCTCCCAGGCACATCAGAGCCTGCTGTGGGGACAAGGTTCCTCCCCTAAGGCCTGGAGGCTTTGCTTTCCTGTTCATCCAAGCACAAAAGAATTTGTCTAACTTAGCTTTTCTAAAGCATCCCATTTTTAAAGGAAAGTATAGGGTTAAAGTAATATTTAGTTTTTTTTTTTTAAGTTAATCCTTTTTATTGATAGCTATTTTAGCCATTTTACATTTTCATGTAATTAGAATAGAAAAGGGAGTGATGTGGAGGGCTCTTTTTCCAGTTGTATACAATAGTAGGAACAGGAGATTCAACCTTTACCTATAAATTTCAGTATTTTTAACTTTTGGCAGATCAAATTTTCACTTTCATAGGTGCTAAGTCTTCACTATATAAATAATTTAATTTAAATATTTTAGGAGTAAGAAATAATCTATGACATCTTGACATTTCTTACATTCTAAATGTTGAAGTAAGTAAGATAAATTTCATAGAAAAGCATTAGTGTGGTAAAACGGTCTCATATTTCAACAAGTTTAAATTAAGATAAGAGACATTTGAGAGAAGTAAAGGAGGAGGCGGGTTGTGTTCTGTGATGTGTAAGAGACTGGCGGTAAGCTAGTGATTGAACAGGAAGCTGGTTGTTTATTTCCTTTCCATAAAAGGTGGAAATTGAGTCTTAGGATGGAGGGAAAGAGCTGACATAAAGCTGACTTATATTTGCTGGGTTTTTCATGACTGTTCACTTGGGTGTGAAATAAATTTTAAGTGAGCATTTGTAGCTGGAAGACCATAGGAATTATTACAACTTTATGATGGATTTCACCCCCCACCCCAAATTTTGAGATTAGTTTTAGCATCCATAAAACTAATAGCAGTAGTTGTTTTTCTTTAAAGACTGTAGGTTGTTTTCAATGAATAACATGTTTATCATTTCAGTTTAAGTTCAGATGAAACGACATTTTTTTGGTGAGATTAATGAAAAACTGTTCTATGAGTGTGGTTTCTATTTTAAAGAGTAATACATAAATTATCACTCAAAGCTGATCTTTGAAATGTGAAGGTAAAATATATTCAAAACATTGGAAGTCTTGTTAGAAAGAAAAGAAGGTGGGTGGTATATTGAAAAGAGAAAGATAAGAACTATGAACCTGTTAGCCTAAATTTTGAATTTTATTCATCATCCTCGACCCCAGATGGGCAAGAATTTGCTTCATTGACACTTAGTGAGATTTGTAGATGCTGTAAAAAGGATAACATCTCTTACCTGTGTGCATGTTCACTTCAAATCAAGCTGTTAACAGTTACTTGTCCTAACTCTAGAGTGCTAGCACAAAAGCAAAAGTTGTTTGATTTTGGAAAAATAAGACAAACTGAGATATTTAGAGAGCCTAATCTGCCAGCATTGTAGATAAGGTTCAGATGGTGCTTTCTGGGATCCCAGAAAAATCATCTTTAAATAGAAGAGAGGATGGTATGGTTGAAAAGTACATGTTTAAATTAAAAACTGACCATCCTAAAATTGTCTAAGTTAAGGCAGGGAAGTAAAAGCACGTGTAGTTCTACAGGCTTATTTACAATAACACTTGGTTCTTAAAGTCTGTCTGCCTAAAAGGTTTATCAGGTACCTGTAATCTCTGGGTGATGAAACCAGTTTTTACCACTTTGCACTTGATTATTGAGGATCATTTCTCATTTTCAGAAACCTGTAATACTATCTCACTATTTTTCAAAGTTGTCGGAGTTTTTATTTTTCAGTGAAGCAGAGTTCACTGAGGGATAGAAATATAATTTGGTTTAAGATGTATAAATGTGTTTGTTTATTTCTGTCAAGCTTCTTAATGGAATTTTGACGGGCATTTGGTATGGCCCTGCTGTGTCAACTAGCTCTGATTATTCTAAAGAAAGGCCCTCACTCTCAGCACTTGTTTGAGCATTTGTTGTCATTTCCCCTGAATTTAACAGCTGGGCTTATTGATGAAGTCCAGAGCAGTTTAAAAGAATAGCAGAAAACAAATCTCTTAAGCAGCCGTGTTAGGTTGAATGAGTATTTCAATTAATAAATGAATGTATTTGAGGTTACTTTTTTTGAAAACTTTTATATTCTTGACTACAATTTTGAGACATGATTTTTTCTCTCTCATTGGCAGAGGTGCTCAATTAAGGTTATTTACTTTCAGCTTTTAAACTGGCAATTACTATTAATGTGAAAATAATCAATAATGTTAAGTCAAGCATTTTGCTGAGGATTATACTTGCATTTTACAATCATCTGATTATTGATGTTTTAAGAAAAATTCTAAAAATTATACCACAAATATAAGCTTTTTCCTGTCAATCAGGGCTATCTTAGTACTTCTGACAGTTTATGGTGTTCAGACTCTTTATTAAAACATTTTAAAAACTCATCATTTCCTATATATCTTAGTACATAAGAGAGGAAGAAGATATGGTTGTAATCATTGAAGGAGAATTGACAGTTACCCTAACATGATAATTGGCACAGAGGAAGTTCACAGTCAACAATGGACAATAGTGATGTACAAAAAAGGTAAAACTGTACCAAATTACCTTCAGTGGCTATAATTCTGAAGCCAAGTGAACTGCTTTGGGGATATGTATTACAGAGGATAAAGGCGTCATCCTCACAAAGGTCTCTGACACTAATCTGACAAATACTTTCCTGACTTCTACATTTCTTGTTTTTTTCTTTTTTTAAACCTCTGGTTCTCAGAAACTGCTTTTGATGAGCTTTAAAAGCCAAATTCTTACAGACTGAACAGAAGGTATGAATTAAATTTTTTTTTTTTTTTAGTTTCTGGAGTGTTTGCCTTTTCTGTGTGTATGTGTGTGTGTATTTTATAGCTTTAATATGTGTAGTGATTAGATTAATCAAGTAACTATTGGGGAGTGCAATCATTGTTCATGGTCCTGGTTTCAAACTTGTATCCTTGCTGGACTTAATTTTTAAGACTGATGAAAATAAAATTTTCTTTAAAATTTTTGCTTTATGAAACTATAGTAAATCCCTGTTTGGAACAATGTGACATTTAAAAAAAAATGATGTTGCTTTATATAGACATCTTTCTCTAAGTAAATCATATTCCTTTGGGATAATCCCCCCAAATGCCCCCCCCCACCTTCTTTTGGTAGTCTTTTTAGTACTACTGAGAATATGATTTAGTAGTATTTAGAATGGATCTTCAACTCCACCAGTATACCAAATATATATATATAGAGAGAGAGTTAATTGATTACATTTCTCAGGGTTTCTCAGCCTTGGTTCAGTTGAAATTTGGGGCTCGGTAATTCTTCATTGCAGATGCTGACTTGTATAACATAGGATGTGTAGCTTCTAGATACCAGATGCCAATGGCACCGTTTTCTAGCTGTGTTGATGAAAGAATATGTTTTGGGAGGCAAAATCACCCCTGGTGGAGAGCCACTGATGTTTCTGAAAATAGTGGCAAACTTCAATCCAAATAATACTTGGTTATTAGTTTTTTTAACTGTTTTTGTCTTAACTTGATATTCAACTTTTCTTGGTGTTAAATTTATTGATTGAAGACTCCTTTCCATCCCTTTTCACACTCGAGTATATTGACAACTGCTATTAAGAGTTTATCCTCCTGTAGGTTCATTCATTTTGATTTCAGTATTTTAGATCTTTTCTTGGGAATATCTAGTCCAAGAGTAAACACAAATTTCATTTAGTCATGTTTATGTAACACTTTTTTTTTCTTAATGTAATGGACACTGTAGTTGAAGAGATGAGAAATCGCCATGTGTGGTAAATGTTAGAGAATGTTAGAGAACATCTTTTGTGAGTGCAGCAGTGCGTGCAAGGGACCTTTTGAAGGAGGTCACCATTATCTTCATTACGTCCCCCATAGTTTGGATAAGGAGATAGCCCTACGTCCAAGGGCAGAGAAGCCCCAGCAAAACCATAGGCACTGGAGCGGCAGCTGCGCAGCACTGGAGCAACTTTGAGGAGATACCCCATGTCTAAGGGCAAAGGAGAAGCCCTAGAAAGATGGTAGGAGGGGCGAAATCACGTTTAGAATCAAACCCTGTACCTGCCAGAGACACTCAGAGGGCTCGAACAAACCTTGTGTGCACCAAGACTCAGAGACAACACACAGACTGAGGCAGAACTGTGTTTGAGTGTCTCCTGTGGTGGTATGGGTTAGCAGTGGACTGCTGCAGAGGCAGGGGCTCTGGGTGCAGCAGACTTGGGTATGGCTTAAGCCCTCTTGGAGGAGGTCACCATTAACCCCACCACAGAACTGCCAGAACTTACACAGGACTGGGGAAATAGACTCTTGGAGGGCACAAACAGAACCTTGTGTGCACCAGGACCCAGGAGAAAGGAGCAGTGACCCCATAAGAGACTGACTCAGACTTGCCGCTGAGTGTCTAGGAGTCTCTGGCAGAGGCGTGGGTCGGTGGTGGCCTGCTGCAGTGTCAGGGGCACTGAGTGTAGCAGTGTGTGCATGGGGCGTTTTGAAGGAGGTTGCCATTATCTTCATTACCTCCACCATAGTTTGGCTCCCAGGTAAATAATAGGGAGGGAACACAGCTCCACCCATCCACAGAAAACTGGATTAAAGATTTACTGAGCATGGCCCTGCCTATCAGAACAAGACCCAGTTTCCCCCTCATTCAGTCTCTCCCATCAGGAAGCTTCCATAAGCCTCTTATCCTTCTCCATCAGAGGGCAGACAGGCTGAAAACCACAATCACAGAAAACTAACCAATCTGATCAAATGGACCACAGCCTTGTCTAACTGAATGAAACTATGAGCCATGCCTTATAAGGCCACCCAAGATGGACGGGTCATGGTGGAGAGTTCTGACATAATGTGGTCCATTGGAGAAGGGAATGGCAAACCACTTCAGTATTCTTGCCTTGAGAACCCCAGGTACAGTATGAAAAGGCAAAAAGATAGGACACTGAAAGATGAACTCCCTAGGTCGGTAGGTGCCCACTATGCTACTGGAGAAGAGTGGAAAAATAACTCCAGAAAGAATGAAGAAACAGAGCCAAAGCAAAAATAACACCCAGTTGTGGCTGTGATAGGTGGTAGAAGTAAAGTCTGGCTGTAAAGAGCAATATTGCATAGGTCCATGAATCAAGGCAAATTGGAAGTGGTCAGACAGGAGATGGCAAGAGTGAACATTGACATTTTAGATATCAGTGAACTAAAATGGACTGGAATGGATGAATGTAACTCAGATGACCATTATATCTACTACTGTGGGCAAGAATCCCTTAGAAGAAATGGAGTAGCCATCATAGTCAACAAAAGAGTCCAAAATTCTGTACTTGGATGCAATCTCAAAAATGACAGAATGATCTCATTTGTTTCCAAGGCAAACCATTCAGTATCACAGTAATCCAAGTCTGTGCCCCTACCAGTAATGCTGAAGTAGCTGAACAGTTCTGTAGCTCAGTTGGTAAAGAATCCGCCTGCAATGCAGGAGACCCGAGTTCGATTCCTGGGTCAGGATGATCCCCTGGAGAAGAGAAAGGCTACCCACTCCAGTATTCTGTCCTAGAGAATTCCGTGGACAGTCCATGGGGTCACAAAGTGTTGGACATGACTGAGCCACTTTCACTTTCAAATGAAGACCTACAAGACCTTCTAGAACTAACATCCAAAAAAGATGTCCTCTTCATTATAGGGGATTGGAATGCAAAAGTAGGAAGCCAAGAGATACATGGAGTAACGGGCAAATTTGGCCTTGGAATACAAAACAAAGCAGGTCAAAGGCTAACAGAGTTTTGCCAAGAGAATGCACTGGTCATAGCAAGCACCCTCTTCCAACAACACAAGAGAAGACGTTACACGTACATGACCAAATGGTCAATACTGAAATCAAATTGATTATATTCTTTGCAGCCAAAGATGGAGAAGCTCTATATAGACAGCAAAAACAAGAGCAGGAGCCGACTGTGGCTCAGATCATGAACTCCTTATTGCCAAATTCAGACTTAAACTGAAGAAAGTAGGGAAAACCACTAGACCATTCAGGTATGACTTAAATCAAATCCTTTACAATGATACAGTAAAAGTGAGAAATAGATTCAAGGGACTAGATCTGATAGACAGAGTACCTGATGAATTATGGACAGAGGTCCATGACATTGTACAGGAGGCAGGGATCAAGACCACCCCCAAGAAAAAGAAATGCAAAAAGGCAAAATGGTTGTCTGAGGAAGCCTTACAAATAGCTGAGAAAAAAAGAGAAGCTAAAAGCAAAGGAGAAAAGGAAAGATATACCCATCTGAATGCAGAGTTTCAAAGAATAGCAAAGAGAGATAAGAAAACCTTCCTCAGTGATCAGTGCAAAGAAATAGAGGAAAACAATAGAATGGGAAAGACTAGAGATCTCTTCAAGAAAATTAGAGATACCAAGGGAACATTTCATGCAAAGTTGGGCTCGATAAAGGACAGAAATGGTATGGACCTTACAGCAGCAGAAGATACTAAGAAGAGGTGGCAAGAATGCACAAAACTGTACAAAACAGATCTTGACCTGGATAAGCATGATGGTGTGATCACTCACCTAGACCCAGACAGCCTGGAATGTAAAGTCAAGTGGGCCTTAGGAATCATCATTATGAACAAAGGTAGTGGAGGTGATGGAATTCCAGGTGAGCTACTTCAAATCCTAAAAGATGATGTTGTGAAAGTGCAGCATTCAATATGTCAGCACATCTGGACAACTCAGCTGTGGCCAGAGGACTGGAAAAGGTCAGTTTTCATTCCAAGCCCAAAGAAAGGCAGTGCCAAAGAATGTTCAAACTACTGCACAATTGCACTCATCTCACATGCTGGCAAAGTAATGCTCAAAATTCTCCAAGCCAGGCTTCAACGGTACATAAACCATGAACTCCAGATGTTCAAGTTGGATTTAGAAATGGCAGAGGAATCAGATCAAATTACCAACATCCACTGGATCATCAAAAAAGCAAGAGAGTTCCAGAAAAACATCTGCTTTATTGTCTATGCCAAAGCCTTTGACTGTGTGGGTCACAACAAACTGTGGAAAATTCCTAAAGAGATGGGAATACCAGACCACCTGACCTGCCTTTTAAGAAATCTGTATGCATGTCAAGAAACAACAGTTAGAACTGAACATGGAACAACAGACTGGTTCCAGATTGGGAAAGGAGTACGTTAAGGCTGTATATTGTCACCCTGCTTATTTCTATGCAGAGTACATCATGTGAAATGCCAGGCTGGATGAAGCCCAAGGTGGAATCAGGATTGTCAGGAGAAATATCAATAACCTCAGATACACAGATGACACCACCATTATGGCAGAAAGCGAAAAAGAACTAAAGATCCTCTTGATGAAAGAGGAGAGTGAAAAAGTTGGCTTAAAACTCAACATTCAGAAAACGAAGATCATGGCATCCAGGCCCATCACTTCATGGCAAATAGATGGGGAAACAGTGGAAACAGTGAGAGACTTTATTTTCTTGGGCTCCAGAATCACTGCAGATGGTGACTGTGGCCATGAAATAAAAAGACGCTTGCTCCTTGGAAGAAAAGCTATGACCAACCCAGACAGCATATTAAATAGCAGAGACATTACTTAACCAGCAAAGGTCTGTCTAGTCAAAGCAGTGGTTTTTCCATTAGTCATGTATGGATGTGAGAGTTGGACTATAAAGAAAGCTGAGTGCTGAAGAATTGATGCTTTTGAACTGTGGTGTTGGAGAAGACTCTTGAGAGTCCCTTGTACTGCAAGGAGATCCAACAAGTCTATCCTAAAGGAAATCAGTCCTGAATATTCATTGGAAGGACTGATGCTGAAGCGGAAACTACAATACTTGGCCCCCTGATGTGAAGAGCTGACTGATTTGAAAGGACCCTGATGCTGGGAAAGATTGAAGGCGGGAGGAGAAGGGGACAACAGAGGATGAGATGGTTGAATGGCATCAGTGACATGATGGAGATGGGTTTGAGTAGGCTCCGAGAGTTGGTGATGGACAGGGAGGCCTGGTGTGCTGCAGTCCATGGGGTCGCAAAGAGTTACACACAACTGAGCGACTGAACTGAACTGAACATGATGATAAGTAAAACTGTATGAGGTTAACAACCATAGAATAACATTTGCTGTGTAGTAGGTGGTTCATTGGGTAAATTGTTAACAGAAGTCTTTCAACTCATTCATTGGTACCATAGACTTATTTTGGGCAGAAGTAATTTAACTTTTATAGATAATAATGTAAAGATGGTAGCATCTTCTGAGGGTATCAAAGGGTTATTAAAAGAAAAAGAATTAGACAATATAATATTTAACTAGTACACAGAAAGTCACATGGAAAATTTTGAGTGATTGTTATTGAAATATTTGTTTTATGTTATTTTTTAAAAACTTCTTATTTTGTATTGGGGTTAGCCGATTAACAATGTTGTGATAGTTTCAGGTGAACAGTGAACGGACTCCACCATATATATACATGTATCCATTCTCCCCCAGACTTCCCTTTCATCCACATAAGATTGAGCAGAATCCATCTTCTGTACAGTAGGTACTTGTTGGTCATCCATTTTGAAATATTTGTTTTACATTACTTAGTAGCAGTGGGCAGGGATTTCGTAGTTTTTAATCTTCTGCAGGATATTACTCTTTGTGTATGCTTCAGTTTTGGTTAAGCTGTTTATGCTAGTAAAAGTTATGATTATTGCTACATGGAGTTAATCACCCATAGAGGCCAGTAGCCACTGGTGACTCAAGGGAGATAGACGAAGAAGGAACCAGAATATTTTAAAGTTGCTCCAGTGCTGAGCAAGGGTGGGTAAATGTTTTTGGTACCGTGTGTTCTATGCCAAAAATGTGCTCGGAGTGGAACAAATCACTGATGAGTTCAAAATAGAAGAATGCACATTTTCATTATATTTGAGGAAAATAGTATTTGGGTCAAAGCAGAATTTTAATTTTGTTGAGTTCTTATTTTCCTGTCCTTGTAGTCATTCATAAAGAGATGATGGAGTTGACAGTTTCCAATAGCTGGTAAATGCTCTTAGCGTTTCTGTGTTTTTTACTCAGTTACTGGGAGGGGTGAGGTGGGAAGGCAGGAAGATTGATAGAAAGGCAGAAGAGCCAAACATTAATGCCTTCTCCATTATTGGTGATGTACACAACTTTAGACAAATCACTTTATCATTCTGATCATTGTCAGATCCTGGACAGATACTTGTCTTATCTGTAAAAACAGGTATCTGGGGAGAAAAAGGAGGAGGGATGGATATTGAGAAACAAAGTGCCCTTAGTTTTGTAATTCTTTTATTATAATTCTAAGTAAATGGCCAAGAGATTATGTTTTTGTAAGGCTGAGTCCAGTGACATTGCAAGAGAACAATTTAAGTCATGGAGAAAAAATTAAAGTAGCTTGTCAGTTATTTGGTACTTTTAAGAATTCATACTCTTGCCATAGACCTTGGGAAGATCTGATTTTGGAGAGGGGAAGCCTTAAAGCTGTACTGATCATTTGAACTAGTATTATTTTTAGGAGTCTAGAAAAGTAGATTACCTTGCCTGAGATTGGACAGTTCAGAATAGTTGTGCTGCTTTGAAGGCTGACATAGTGTAAGAGAGGTATAACTTTACAAATATGTGTCTGGCTCTGCCAGTAATTAATAGTGTATTCTAATGTTTATTGACTTGGTGTTTGAAAAAAGTAGTACCGATTTCATCTTAAGAGATTTTTGCTAGTGTTTTAATAGAAATAGATTAAACTGGCTTCCTGCTGTGACCACCAATTCCTGTTAAGAATGATAAGGTTTAATTTTTCCCCCAGCTTTCAAACTGAATTAGCTTGAATCCCTCTGATTGGACTTAAAGTAATTTCGATTAAAGTAGTGACCTCAAACTGGACAGATAACAAGAAAAAATGCTTTGATGTTGGTATTGCATTTTGGTAGTTCTTTTTAAAAGGGAGATTACTAATTTTCTTGAATAATTTTACCAGCTAAAAGTGTTCACTATTTTCTTAAAAAGAATTCATTTTTATATGTTTTAGAAAGCTGTATTTTCATGCTCTGACTTAGTAATAAGTTTAATATAATTTTAATTGAGGAAGCAGCTTCATTCAATAAAGTAGTAAGGTTACCAAAAGTTTCACCAAAAGGATTATTAAAATTATCCTAATGATGGAGTAATGTTTCTTCAAAGCCTGTTAGTTTTTAGAACTAATAACACTTGAAAGAAAATATACAGACAGAAGAAACTTTGTGAAATTTGAATCTATCGAATGTCAACTCGGAAGTTCTAATATTAAGGGAGAGAATTTTACTGCTTAGCAGGTGGAATAATGAGAAAGTATAAGTGGATTCACAGTTGGTCAGTAGAAAGGTTATCAGTTTCTTATCATACTTGAATCGACTGTGCCATTCTTTTTTTTTCCTAATTGAGGAATAGTTAATGTACAATATTACATAAGTTGTATGTGTACAACATAGTGATTCACAAATTTTAAAGGTTATACTCCATTTACAGTTATAAAATATTGGCTTTATTCCTTGTGTTTACAATATATATTGCCGATTGTTTATTTTACACTTAGTGGTTTGTACGTCTTAATCTCTTACCACTATTTTACCACTCCCTGATTCCCTTTCCCCACCCACCCACTGGTAATCACTAATTCTCCATAAGATCATTTCCTTTTATTATAGTCACTAGTTTATCGTAGTTTTTAGATTCCACGTATAAGTGGTATCATACAATATTTGTCTTTCTCTGTCTGACTTATTTCACTTAGCAAAAAATTCTCCAAGTCCATCTGTGTTGTTGCAAATGGCAAAATTTCATTCTTTTTTATGGATGAGTAGAATTGCATTGTGTGTATGTGTGTGTATACCACATATCCAATTGGACCATTCATCTGTTGGCAGACACTTATGTTGCCGCCATATCTTGTAAATAATGCTGCTATCAACATATATATATATACACATATACATACCAGGGATGGAATTGCTGGGTCATATGGTAGTTCTTAAAACTCAACATTCAGAAAACAAAGATCTGGTCCCATCACTTCATGGGAAATAGATGGGGAAACAGTGGAAACAGTGTCAGACTTTATTTTTTGGGGCTCCAAAATCACTGCAGATGGTGACTGCAGCCATGAAATTAAAAGACGTTTACTCCTTGGAAGAAAAGTTATGGCCAACCTAGATAGCATATTCAAAAGCAGAGACATTACTTTGCCAACAAAGGTTCGTCTAGTCAAGGCTATGGTTTTTCCTGTGGTCATGTATGGATGTGAGAGTTGGACTGTGACGAAGGCTGAGCGCCGAAGAATTGATGCTTTTGAAGTGTGGTGTTGGAGAAGACTCTTGAGAGTCCCTTGGACTGCAAGGAGATCCAACCAGTCCATTCTGAAGGAGATCAGCCCTGGGATTTCTTTGGAAGGAATGATGCTAATGCTGAAACTCCAGTACTTTGGCCACCTCATGCGAAGAGTTGACTCATTGGAAAGGACTCTGATGCTGGGAGGGATTGGGGGCAGGAGGAGAAGGGGACGACAGAGGATGAGATGGCTGGATGGCATCATTGACTCTATGGACGTGAGTCTGAGTGAACTCCGGGAGTTGGTGATGGACAGGGAGGCCTGGCGTGCTGTGATTCATGGGGTCACAAAGGGTCGGACACGACTGAGCGACTGAACTGAACTGAACTGAACTGATGATAGTTCTGTTTTTAGTTTTTTGAGAAAAACCACCTTACTGTTTTCCAATTTATAGTTACACCAACAGTGTGCACAGGTTCTCTTTTCTCCACATCATCTCCAACGTTGTTATTTTTGTTGGTTTTGATGATAGCCATTTTTACACGTGGGTGGTGATAGCTCATTGTGGTTTTAATTTGTATTTCTCTGATGATTAACAATACTGAGCATCTTTTCATGTGCCTGTAGGCCATCTGTATGTCTTCTTTGGAAAAATGTCTATTCAGGTATTTTGCCATTTTTAAAATCAGGTTGTTTGTATTTTTTATATTTAGTTGTATGAGCTATTTATATATTTTGGATATTAACCTTTATTGGTAATACCATTCGCAAATATTTTCTGCCATTCAGTAGGTTGTCTCTTTGTTTTGTCAGTGGTTTCCTTTGCTGCTTAGAAGCTTTGAAGTTTAATTAGGTCCCATTTGTTTATTTTTGCTTTTATTTCCTTTGCTTTAGGAGACAGATCCAAAAAAACATTGCTACAATTTATGTCAGAGTGTTCTGCCTGTGTTCTATGCTAGGAGTTTATGGTTTCTGCTCTACCATTCTCTATCATAACAGAAAGAAAGTGAGTAATCAAAGATTTTTTTCCTGTTAGACAACTTTCAAAAGGGGATGACATTTTTAGAAAATAAAAGACATAGAAAACGCATTATTATTTTCCACTGATCTCCAAACTTTTGAAGACTTGTTTAGATACTAGCTATGAACATTTTAAAGAGAGAACCTTAAGATCCCATAAAACTTATACTACAGTCAGTAGTGAGTCCTTGCTTCCTAATTTGACTTGCAGTATCATTCTGCCTTTCTTTAACATGAGTAAAGATCATAATTTGTAGTCTTAGACATTTCCATTTTGCAAATAATAAATATAAAGCTGGAAGGAGGTAACTGCTTTGTCCAATGACACAGCTACTAGATCTGAGAGCAGAGCTCAGGCTTGCTAATGTGTGGAAGTGTGTCTTACTGTATTCACATATATCTCATCAAGTGCAGAATATAGAAAAGTGAATGATAGTGGAACTGAGCCTGAAGTTAAAGATAATTTCTTAATATTTATATTAAAATTATTTTATCATTGTGCAGCTTACCCTTTACTGTACTTATATGAGGTATTATTTTTGTTGGTGCAGTGAATCGGTTAATTTGAAATAAAATCACTATTTTATTTCATTTATAAATTGTGCTTATATTTTTATCAGTCGTGTGGCACTTCACAGAACTTCTTTCTTGTGGATAATGTCTATGTAGGGATATTGAGCTCCTGTCCTTTTAGAGGCTCAGCGTTTGTTGATACATCTGTCCAAATGGAAGTTTGACTGAAGCAGTGATTTTCAGTGTGTCTTTGAAGAACCTCCAGTGGACTGAAACACTTTTGTAATCAAAAGGTTGAGGGTTTTTTTTTTTTTTTTAAACGAAAACTACTTTCGTTTATTGGCCCCAGTGCCACACAGCTTGTGGGATCTTAGTTCCTTAAACTGTGTGGGATTGGACTTGGACCCTCAGCAGTGAAAGTGCAGTGGTAACTACTGGGCCACCAGGGATTGGATTTTAAATAAATGATCTAGCATGTGTCATTATCTTATGGGAAGAGTGACATAGTGATAATCTATATCTAGCATGGAAATGGATTTATAATAAGATTTTTATTGAGATAGAATTAACATACCACAAAGTTTACCCTGGTAAAGTGTACAAGTCAGTAGATGTTTGTGCATCTATCACCACTATCAAATTCTAGATTATATCCAGAAAGAAAATCCACACCTCCCAATTCTCCCCTCCCCTATCGCTGAAACAACTAATCCTGTTTCTGTCTCTGCAGATTTGCCTCTTCTGGATATATTATAAAAATAGGATCATACAGTATGTGGACTTCTGTGTCTTGCTTCTTTCACTAACCAACTAGCCATATGTTTTCAAGGTTCCTCCATGTATTAGCATGCATCAGTACTTCATTCCTTTTGGGGGCCTGTTTAAGATTCTGTTGTGTGACATACCACATTTTATTTATCTAGCCATCTGCTGATGGTCACTTGGATTATTTATATCTTTAGGCAATCTTGAATAATTCTGCAGTGGACATTAGCACATAAGTAATTGTTTTCTGCGTCCCTCTTTTCAATTCTTTTGGGCACGTACCTAGCAATGTCATCTGAAAATTCTACATTTAACCTTTTGAGGAGACACCAAACATCTTTTATGTGCTTATTGGCCATTTGTATATTTTCTTTGAAGAAATATCTTTTCAAATTCTTTGCTCATTTTAAAAAATTGGGTTATTCATCTTTCTGTTGTTGAGTTGTAGGAGTTCTTTATATATCTTGGACATTAAACCCTTGTAAATTATCTGATTTACAAATATTTTCTCCGGTTCTGTAGTTTTGTCATTTCACTTTCTTGTTAATATCCTTTGATCCTCAAAAGTTTATAATTTTGATGAGGTCCAGTTGATTTTTTTCTTTTGTTGCTTGTGCTTTTGGTGTTATATCTAAGAATCCATTACCAAATCCAGTGGTAGGAGTCCAGCTTCACACTTTTGCATTTGGAAATCCAGTTGTCCTGGCACCACTTGTTGAAGAGACTGTTGATTCCCTCTTGAATGAACTTGGCATCCTTGTTGAAATCAAATTGCCATAGATACATAGGGTTTGTTTCTAAACTCTCAATTCTATTCCATTGGCCTATATCCCTGCCTTTATAGAACCATGCTATTTTGATTATTGTGGCTTTGCAAAGTTTTTAAATCAGGAAATGTGAGTCATTCAACTTTGTTGTTCTTTTCCTAAGACTGTTTTGGCTATTCATGGCTCTTTACAATTCCATATGAATTTTAGGATTGGCTTTTCCATTTCTAAATAAAAGAATGTGGAATTTTGATATGGATTGCATTAAATCTATAGATGGCTTTGGGTAGTATTGATATCTTAATATTAAGTCTTCCAGTTCATAAGCAGTGTATCTTTCCATTTATTTTTGTCTTTATTTTCTTCCTGCAATATTTTACAGTTTTCAGTATATAAATATTTCATCTTTTGGTGAACTTTATTTCTCACTATTTTATTCTTTTAGATGTTCTTGTAAATGAAATAGTTTATTATGGGTGTATATATACACGATGGCTTTATATGTGTCATCTTGTACCCTGAAACTCTACTGAATTCACTTATTAGCTTTAGTAGTTTTCTTACAGATTCTTTGAAATCATATATAATCATGTCATCTGTGAATGATATAGTTTTACTTATTTTTCTCCATTGTATGCCTTTTATATCTTTTTATTATCTAATTGCTCTGGCTAGAACTTCTATGTTGAATAAGTTCTCCTTCCAGTTATCAAAACAGAAATATGGCTATTACTACTGCAAGGACTGCAGCATATTATGGGAAAGTGCTTATGTGTGGTATCTACAGGGTTCTTACAAGGTTTACTTTAAGCAATTTTGCAGAACTTGTCAGAAGTCTTATAACCCTTACCAAGTGGAGAATATCACCTATCATGTAAATCATGGGTTTGCGTTTTGTGTCTGAATTTGTTGGTGGTGGTAGATCTTAGCAGAGAAGGCAATGGCACCCCACTCCAGTACTCTTGCCTGGAGGATCCCAGGGACGGGGGAGCCTGGTGGGTTGCCGTCTATGGGGTAGCACAGAGTTGGACACGACTGAAGTGACTTCACTTTCACTTTTCACTTTCATGCATTGGAGAAAGAAATGCAACCCACTCCAGTGTTCTTGCCTAGAGAATCCCAGGGATGGGGGAGCCTGGTGGGCTGCTGTCTATGGGGTCGCACAGAGTCGGACACGACTGAAGTGACTTAGCAGCAGCAGCAGCAGGAGCAGAAGGTCTTAATGGAGAAGGTGATGGCACCCCACTCCAGTACTCTTGCCTGGAAAATCCCATGGACAGAGGAGCCTGGTAGGCTGCAGTCCATAGGGTTGTGAAGAGTCAGACACGACTGAGCGACTTCACTTTCACTTTTCACTTTCATGGATTGGAGAAGGAAATGGCAACCCACTCCAGTGTTCTTGCCTGGAGAATCCCAGGGATGGGGGAGCCTGGTAGGCTGCTGTCTATGGGGTTGCACAGAGTTGGACACGACTGAAGGGACTTAGCAGCAGCAGCAGGTCTTAGTGTATTTTCTTGAGTGTATTTTCTGAAAGAGGCTAGGTTCCCAATGACCTTAGGTTTTGATTTCTTAGGTAGGAGTTGTAGAAATAATATTCAGCTAGGAAAGTGAGACCTTAGTGAATGTTTCCTTCTGCTCTTGCAAATCTTGGTTTTGTTAACCTCTTTTGAAACTTATCTCACGTGCATTATGGAAGAGTATTTTCTTAACCTACTATTCAGAGTCTAATGTAAATATATATATATATATATATAAAGTGCTTATATATTTACATTAAAATGTTTATACTTTGCTACCATCTATTTCATATATTTCTCTTTCAGTATTTGTTTCCTTTTTATGCTAGTTTAGATTTACTATTTACTTTTTTTTCGTATTTCCTCAAGGTATAGTTTAGATTATTGTTTTGAGATCTTTCTTTTTATTAAATGTTCACATTTACTTATATATATATATATATATATATATATATAAATCTCCCTCTGAGTACTGTTTTCATCAAAACCCCCATGAGTTTTGGTATGTTTTATTTTTATTTGTCAAAATATTTTCAAATTTTTATTTTGGTGATTTTTTCCTTGACCCATTGGTTAAGAGTGTGTTGTTTAATTTCTACATATATGTGTCTTCTAGGTTTCCTTCTGTGCTTTTACTTCTAGTTTCATTCCATTGTGATTGGAGAAAATATTTTGTATAAGCTTAATACTTAAAATGTATTGAGATTTGTTTCATGGCCCAACGTATGGTCTATCCTGGAGAATGTTTCTTGTATATTTGAGGAAAATGTATGTTCTGCTCTTTTGGTTGTTGGAGAGGGAAATGGCAACCCACTCCAGTATTCTTGTCTAGGGAATCCTGTGGACAGAGGAGCCTGGAGGGCTGCTGTCCATAGGGTCGCACAGAGTTGGACACGACTGAAGCGACTTAGCATGCATACATGCATTGGAGAAGGAAATGGCAGTCTACTCCAGTATTCTTGTCTGGAGAACCCCAGGGACGGAGGATCCTGGTGGGCTGCTGTCGGTGGGATTGCACAGAGTCAGACACGACTGAAGTGACTTAGCAGCAGCAGCAGCTCTTTTGGTTAGAGTGTCTTTGTATGTCTTATTAGGTTTAATTGGTTTATGGTGTTCTTTAAATCCACTATTTCCCTGTTGATCATCTGTCTAGATGTTCTGTTCATTATTGAATGTCTTGTATTGAAGTCTCTGTTATTATAGAACTATCTGTTTTTCCCTTCAATTTTGTCAGTGTTTGCTTCATGTATTTTGGGACTCTGTTGTTTGGTGTACATGTGTTTATAATTGTTTTATTTTCTTGATGAATTGACCTGTTTAGTTGTATTTAATGTCCTCTCATCTCTTATAACAGTTTTTGACTTAAGAGTCTATTTTGTCTGATACTAGTCTAGCCCCTCAGCTTTCCCTAGTCACCATTAACATGGAATACCTTTTTCCATTCTTTGACTTTCAACCTGTTTGTTTCTTGGATATAAAATGACTCTCTTGAAGATAGCATATAGTTAATTAATCACTTTTTAATCCATTTCACCAACTTCTGCCTTTTGATGAAGTGTTTAACCTACTTATATTTAATGTAATTCCTGATAAAGAAGAATTTCTGCCATTTTTATATTATTTTTATATGTCCTGTGTATTTCTTCTTGTCTCATTTTCTCCACTAGTGTATTTTTTTTGTAATGAACCATTTGACTCCCTTCTCATTTCCTTTGGTGTGTATTTTTTAGATATTTCTTTGTGGTTATCATAGGGATTATATTTAACATTCTAAATTTATAACTATCTAGTTTGAATTGATGCCAACCTAACTTCAGTAGCATGTAAAACTCTGTTCCTATGCAGCTCAGTCTAGCCTTTAAAAAATAATTTATATATTTATTTAGTATTATTATTTTTGGTTATGCTGGGTCTTCATTGCTACACATGGCCTTTCCCTAGTTGCAGCAAATGGAGGCTACTCTTTATTGCACTGTGTGGGCTTCTCCTTGCAGTGGCTTCTTTTGTTGTGGAGCACAGGCTCTAGGCAAAGGGGCTTCAATAGATACAGCCCATGGGCTTAGTTGTCCCATGGCATGTGGAATTTCCCCAGACCAGGAATCGAACCCTTGTACCCTGAGTCTAGCCTTTTATATTAAACTGTGATAAACTGCATCTTTCTGTGGTATGTCCCCAGTAAAATAGATTTATAATTCTTCTATGGTTTTTCTTTAAATTATGTAGGAAATAAAAAGTGGAGGTACAAACCAAAAATATATTAATTCTGACCTTAATGTTTTCCTATTTAGTTACATTTACTGGAGATCTTTATTTCTTCATATGGCTTTGAGTTACTGACTAGTAGTATCCTTTCTGGAGAAGGCAATGGCAGCCTACTCCAGTACTCTTGCCTGGAGAATCCCATGGGTGGAGGAGCCTGGTAGGTTGCAGTCCACGGGGTCTCGAAGAGTCAGACACGACTGAGTGACTTCACTTTCAGTTTTCACTTTCATGCATTGGAAATGGCAGCCCACTCCAGTGTTCTTGCCTGCTGAATTCCAGGGACAGGGGAGCCTGGTGGGCTGCTGTCTATGGGGTCACAGAGAGTTGGACACTACTGAAGCGACTTAGCAGCAGCAGCAGTATCCTTTCATTTCAACATGAAGGATTTCTTTTAGTATTTCTTACAGGGCCAGTCTCATGGTAATGAGCTTCCTTAGCTTTCGTCGATCTACAAATGTTTTAATTTCTGTCTCATTTCTGAAAGATAGTTTTATTGGATATACAATTCTTGGTTTACAGTGTTTTCTGTCACTGTAACTATGTCATTCCACTGTCTTCTGGCCTCTGTGGTCTCTGGTGAGAAATTAACCATTAATTTTATTGAGGAATAATGAGTATATGACCAGTCTCTTCTCTCTTGTTGCTTTCAAGATTTTCTGTTTGCCTTTGTCTTGCAACATTTGGATTATATTTAGGTGCCTATCTTTCTTAATTCATTCTCTTGAAGTTCATAGAGCTTCTTGGGCTTTCATCAAATTTGTAAATTTTTCAGCTCTTATGTCCTCAGATAGTCTTTGTGCCCCATTTTCTCTCTCTCTCACTTGTAGAACTCCCACAATGAATATGCTGATTGGCTTAGTGTATCCCATGTGTCCTTTAGGTTCTGTTTACCCATCTTTGGTTTTGCAAATCATTATGTTTTTTTCTTTATGTGTTTTATTTTTGCCTTTTCTTTCATATCTTTAAACATTTTAAATCCTTATCTTGCAGTTTTCTTCAACTTTACTGTTAATCAGAGTGCTTGAGGTACCAAATTCCTTGTTTACTGTCTGGTGATTTTCCTCAGGGCAGATTGTTTACTTACGTGACTTGTAATCTTTTATTATGAACTCATCTTTACTAGGGCTTAATATATGGAAGTGTTTGCTTTTGTTTGGTGCCCTACAGTTTCACTGGTCATGGACCAACTGGGGATTACTTTTTGGCTGCTCTACATTATTTGTATAATTTTGTAATCTACACAAGTGTGTGGTAAAGTCCAGGGGTTTATGTTTGTCATGGAAATCATTTCTTCTCATCTAGAATTAAAGCCTCCTTGTTGCTGAACTGACTGGTGGTTGAGTGTTTCTACTGACTCTTCCATTGTTTTAGAGATTTCAGCCTCAGGTCTTAGTTAGTTATGTTGTGATGGAACAAAACCACTTCTAGAAGCCTGTAGTGCCTATAGCCGACTGTCACTGCATCAGGCCAAAGTTTACTATTCTGTCCTTGCCCTTAAAATTTTGTTAGTGGTGGTGATGTTGTTTTGAATAAGTTTTGTACAACATTTCAGTGTGTTTTTAATAGGAGAGAACATCTATATTTACTCAGCCTATTGTTTTGCAGGAAATGAAAAGGATATGGAATCTTGAAGAATCTTTTCTTACCTCAGAAACTATACAGCTGATCTTTGAGGACTTAGTTTCTAACTTCTCTTAATGTCACATCTCTGTATAATCCTAGCTATCTTCATTTTATTTCTCAACACCTCTTCCAGTTATATTTCTGTCTTTCCTTATTATTTCAGTCCAGTCCTAGTTAATGGGATTTTTCAGTGACCTTGACATATATTCCGTTCCACTGCCAGAACATTCAAGAAAATGCTTGGCATATTGTAGACACTAAATCACTTACTGGCTTCTTGAGAATTCTGTGTTTAGACTTATTTCTGACTTGACATTGTCATTCTTTGCTTCAACAAATACTGATTGAAAGCCTGCTCTGTTGTTAGATCCTAAGAATGCCACAATTTAATTATAAAAACCCCTGACCTCAGTGATAGGTTAGTGGGGGAAAGGAATTAATAAATACATGATTTTTAGAATACTATGATTGTGCAGTAATAGAGTGTGTTTTTGATAGAATTGCATATGTAATATTATTTTTTCTAACTTTATATTGAAAAAGTTTAAATCTGTAGAAAAGTGGCAGGGTAGTATAATGAATACATGAATACCTTTCACCTAGATTCTTAGCTGTTTATTAAAATTTTGCCACAGTTGCTTCATCCTCATTCTCTGTAAAAATGTAAGTTGCAGGCATCATAAAATTTTGCCTCTGAATACTTACGTGTGCATCTCTAAGTAGGTGGAGGTAGTAGGAAGGGTGGAAGGTACTTAGGGAGAGATAATTTGTGGAAGTGATGCCAAAGCTTAAATTTTCAAGGAAAACTAGAGTTTAGTTAAATGAGGAAGAGGGTTAGTCCAATAAGGTGCAACAGTAAGTAATAGCATATTATGTGTGCATTAATAAACTGTTTGGTGTTGCTAGAGAACAGATTTTAAGGAAATGATGCTCAGAAATGGAATTGGAGATGTGGGCAGGATCCACTCAAAAAAAAAAAAAAAAAAAAGAAAGACCTGTTTCTTATGTACCACATGCCATTTTAAGGAACTTAACCTGTGAATGATGAGGAGCTGCAGGGGATTGGACTGGCCAGTTTGTGTTTCACATTGATTACACTGGAGTCTGTGAGAACAGCGTCAGGTGAACAGGGACGGAGGCTGTGGCAGTAACGCAGTGAGAGCTCCTAAGGGCCTGGACTAGAGCACCAGTAAAGGGATATGGGGAAGACAGAGTTTAGGTTATTGTTAGGATTAAAAATCTGTGGTGCTTGTTAGATGTGGGGAATAAGGGAGAAGAGAGGAAAAAGTTCAGAATGATGTTGATATTTCTATTTTGGGGGCCTTGGTGAATGGTCATGTCACAAACTGAGATAGATCACAGGAGGAGGAGCTGACAGATGGAGCAAGAGTATGAGTTTGGCTTGGAATAAGTTCATTTTTGGTGTCTGTGAGATACCTATGTGGTCCAAGAGAGTGATTGGAGTCAGGAGAGACATGGCCTAAAGATGCTGAGTTGAGCATCACCAGAACTTAGGTGGAGCCCAAGTTGTGGGTACTTTTGAGCAGGATGGGTGTGCAGTGCAAGAAGCATGGGCAACCACCAGAGACAGAAGCAGTTGTCAGGAACGTAGGTGGAAAACCAGGAGGATGTACAAGCACAGAAGCCAAGGGTGAAGTTTCAAAGAGTTTATGAAACAAGATTAGATGGAATAAAGAGTTTCAATAAGACAAGACTTGAAAAATACCCTTTGCTGCAGACTATTAATAGGTCATTAAAGTCTTTGAGCCATTTTGGGAGAGTGAAAATGAGCACAGTTTTTAGGAACACAGAATTTTCCCTAAACCTTAAATTGGGATAATTTCTCATTTTTTTAATATTGTCCAACATGATTTTCAAATTATAAATAATACTCTTATGTTATGATTTAGTAAAGTAATGCCATTTTTTATTTTACTGAAACTCGAATCAGTGTCATGGTTGATACCAAAAAGTTGAGTTATTTAAATAGTATTTGTTGTTCAGTCACCCAGTCCTGTCTGACTCTTTGTGACCCCATGAACTGCAGCACGCCAGAATTCCCTGTCCTTCACTGTTTCCCAGAGTTTGCACAAACTCATGTCCGTTGAGTTGATGTTGCCATCCAACCATCTCATCCTCTGTCACCCCCTTCTTCTCCTACCCTCAGTCTTTCCCACCGTCAGGATCTTTTCCAATGAGTCGGGTCTTTGCATCCGGTGGCCAAAGTACTGGAGCTTTGGCTTCAGCATTAGTCCTTTCAATGAATATTCAGGATTGATTTCCTTTAGGATTAACTGGTTCCATCTCTTTGCTGTCTGTGGAAGTCTCAAGAGTCTTCTCCAGCACCACAGTTCGAAAGCATTAATTCTTTGGTGCTCAGCCTTCTTCATGGTCCAACTATCACATCCGTACATGACTACTGGAAGAACCATAGCTTTGACTCTATGGACCTTTGTCAGCAAAATGATGTCTCTGCTTTTAAATATGCTGTCTAGGTTCATCATAGCTTTTCCTCCAAGAAGCAAGTGTCTTTTAATTTCATGGCTGCAGTCACCATCTGCAGTGATTTTGGAACCCGAGAAGATAAGGGCTGTCACTGTTTCCATTTTTTCCTCATCTGCTTGCCATGAAGTGATGGGACCAGATGCCATGATCTTATTAGTTTTTTGAATGTTGAGTTTTCAGCCAGTTTTTTCACTCTCCTCTTTCATCTTCATCAAGAGGCTGTTTATTTTCTCTTTGCTTTCTGCCATTAGTGTGATGTCATCCTTGTATCTGAGGTTATTGGTATTTCTCCCAGCAATCTTGATTCCAGTTTGTGTTTCATCCAGCCAGGCATTTTGCATGATGTACTCTGCATAAAAGTTATATAAGCAGCGTGACAGTATATAGCCTTGACATATTCCTTTCTCAATTTAGAACCAGTAAGTCTGTTGTTCTACTGTTGCTTCTTGACCTGAATACAGGTTTCCCAGGAAAGCAGGTAAGGTGGTCTGGTATTCCCATCTCTTGAAGAATTTGCCACAGTTTGTTGTGATCCACACAGTCAAAGGTTTTAGCATAGTCAATGAAGCAGAAGTAGATGTTTCTCTGGAATTCCCTTGCTTTTTCTGTGATCCAGTGGTTATTGGCCATTTGATCTCTTCTTCCTCTGCCTTTTCTAAACCAGCTTGTACATCTGGAAGTTCTCAGTTCAAGTACTATTGACTCTAGCTTGAAGGATTTTGAATGTTACCTTGCTAGCATGTGAAATGAGTGCAGTTGTGTGGTAGTTTGAATATTCTTTGGCCTTGCTCTTCTCTGGAGTTGGAATGAAAACTGACCTTTTCCAGTCTTGTGACCACTGCTGAGTTTTCCAAATTTGCTGGCATATTGAGTGCAGCACTTAAACAGCCTCATCTTTTAGGATTTGAAATAGATCAGCTGAAATTCCATCACTTCCACTGGCATTGTTCATAGTAATGCTTCCTAAGGCCCATTTCACACTCCAGGATGTCTGGCTGTAGGTAAGTGATCACACCATTGTGATTATCCGGGTCATGAAGACCTTTTTTGTACAGTTTTTCTGTGTATTCTTGCCACTTCTTCTTAATATCTTTTACTTCTGTTAGGTCCATACCATTTCTGTCCTTTATTGTGCCCATCTTTGTGTAAAATGCAAATTTTCTTGACGTGAGAGTCTTTCCCATTCTATTATTTTCCTCTATTTCTGTGCATTGATCACTTAAAAAGGTTTTCTTATCTGTCCTTGCTGTTCTTTGGAACTCTGCATTCACGTGGGTGTATCTTTCCTTTCCTCCTTTGCCTTTTGCTTAAGTAGTGTAAATGGTAAAATTGCTATTGTATTTTACCTGAAATAACTATTACACTTACATAGTTCTGTTTTGGGGGACATGCTCTTTAAAAATAATGATCAGGGACTTCCCTGATGGTCCAGATAATAATCTGACTTCCAGTGCAGGGAGCATGGGTTTGATCCCTGATCAGGAAACTAAGATCCCACGTGCAGCAGAGCAGCCAAGCCCATGCACCACAACTAGAGAAGCCCCTGTACTATAACTCTGTGCCTCTAGTCACTCTGTAATTAGAGAGAAGTGACCACTCACGGCAACTAGAGAAAGCTTGTGCACTGCAACGAAGACCCAGCACAGCCAACATTTTAAAAATAAATAAAAATAAAAGTAATGATTAGTGAGTATATGAAACTATTAATAGCCATTCATCATTTATTTATTAAAGTGCTTTGTGCCATCCATTAAATTGGTGTTCCCTCAAAATATTCACTTCTAAAATTTTAGCATACCAAGTCTTGAACTTGAAAAGGAAAAGCTTGATTTATAAACAAACTTCCCTGTTCTTTATCTTCTAGTATCAACTTTACAGATAACGTTCATGTGGTATAACAGATGTAGCCATTTCTCAATAACTTGTAAATCTTTAAAATATTTTAGAAAACCAGTTAAGGAAAACAATTAATCCCACAACTCCTGTACTACTGTGTACCTTGTACTGTGGCTTTTCTAAGTAACTGAGTTACTCTGTTCTAGTAAGGAACCCAACTGAGATACTGGTTTGAAAGTGTATGTATTTATAAAAACCGGTTACATGTGTATGTGTACTTTATATAAAGTAATTTGAGTCTTAGACCTATTATTATAAACATGACATAGCCATATTTGAGAAGGCCAAATGAAAATATTGCATTAAAAACTTGAAATTTTTACAAAGCTTTTTTTTTTTTTAAGAAAAGAGATGTCATGTTAACTTTAAAATGCTGGACACTTTCCATATACAGTGACAATTACAGTGGTTTTTAAAACTGCAAAACAGGCAAACAAAATTTCGTCCTAATGAAACAGCAGCATAGGTGTTAATAAGAGAAGGACATTTGGCTCTTCAAGCATATTGTCCCACTACATAATAGTTCACTAGATTAAATGAAATTATTGATTTCTGCTTCATTACTGACATACATTTATGAGCAGTTTCTTTGGCACCACAGCTCTGTGTCAAAGGTCATAACTTTCTTTCTTTGGGAGAATAAAAGCTTTCAGATGGCAACTCCCAGAAACCTTCACGGTGGCCTTTTGCTTTTTCTCTCTTGCATAGAATTACTTGAGAGGCATGATTCAAAGAGACATCTCATAAATCAGCAGGAGAGAGCCTTTACCCTGTGAGGCTTCTTAAAATCATTGATGACTAGTAGAATTCCACTACAGGATAATATTGTGCTTTACCCAGATTTTGATAGTTTGCAGTAGGAAATGGTTTGTCGTAACATGCCTCATTGTGTCCTCTACTTTATGAGTGATGGTGGTTTTGTTGCTAATTCACGTCCGACTCTGTGTGACCCTGTGGACTGTAGCTCGCCGGACTCCTCTGCCCATGGGATTTCCCAGGCAAGAATACTGGAGTGAGTTGCCATTTCCTTCTCCAGGGGATCTTCCCAAGCCAGGGATTGAACCTGGGTATCCTGTATTACAGATGGATTCTTTACCAACTGAGCCACATGGCTTATGGGAAATACTTTGATTTTTAGCAGAGCGTTCAGTATGAAACGTTAGACTGTTGAGTCTGTGTTAAATTTATACGTTTTCTACTTTCCTATAGAAACCAGGTCTCCATGACATCAGAATGGACCAGTATAGAGTTAGGGGTTTGGGAATTCCCTGGCAGCCTGGTGATTGGGATTCAGTGCTTTCACTGCTGGGGGACCAGGTCCAATACTTGGTTGGGGAACTAAAATTCCACAAGCTGCACAGCAAACTCAAAAAAAAAAAAAAAAAAAAAGGCATTTGGATGTTTCCATCACTTAACTGGGTCATGTAACCAAAGCTCTTGTATCCATGGCTGTTTTTTCCACTTTGCGTCAAGTTGTTTTGGTATCATGTAGCTAAAACCACGGGAGAAGGCAGTGGCACCCCACTCCAGTAGTCTTGCCTGGAAAATCCCATGGACTGAGGAGCCTGGTGGGCTGCAGTCTATGGGGTTGCTGAGAGTTGGACACGACTGAGAGACTTCACTTTTCACTTTTCACTTTCATGCACTGGAGAAGGCAATGGCAACCCCACTCCAGTGTTCTTGCCTGGAGAATCCCAGGGACGGGGGAGCCTGGTGGGCTGCCATCTATGGGGTTGCACAGAGTTGGATACGACTGAAGCGACTTAGCAGCAGCAGCAGCAGCAGCAGCTAAAACCACAGTTTTTACATAACTGGCACATCACTGTGCACATGAGGATGTTACTAGACATGGATCATATTGGAGAATAAAAAGCTCTTTCAGTTTCATAAGGGCAGCTTGAGTTTTAGGGATTAGCAAGTTTATAAAGATACACAGGCATACCATGGCAGTATTACAAGTTTGTTTCCAGACCACTGCAGTGTAGTGAATATCACAATAAATTGAATCACATTAATTTTCTGGTTTCCTGGTGCAAAGTTCAGCTTACACTGTACCATAGTCTGTTAAGTGTGCAATAACGTAATGTCTAAAAAATGTCCGTATCTTCATTAAACACTTTATTACTAAAAAATGCTAACCGTCAGCTGCACCTTCAGCAAGTCATAATCTTTTTGCGGTAGTAAGGTCAAAGAACCCTGATAACAGATCACAAGAACAAATATCAGAATAATGAAAAGTTTGAAATGTTGTGGGAATTACCAAAATGTGACAACAGAGATACAAAGTGAGCAAATGTTAGAAAAATGGCACAAAGAGACTTGCTTGATATAGAATGGCTACAAACTTTCTACTTGTCAGTAAGGTCTGCAGAGCACAATAAAGGAAATCACAATAAAATGAGGTATACCTGTGTGTGTATGCGTGTGGTGTCTGTGTATACATAGATACTCTATTACACATAGTATGTTTTATGTAATCTATATTTTTCTTATATATATATATCTATAAAATTACTTACTTAAAACTACTTACTGCTGTGATAAACTTGGCAATCATAATCCTAAGAATTCTTCATTGTATGTTTCATCTATATAGATACAAACGAAAAAAGAGAGGTGAAAGAAACTATTTTCTTCCTCCTTAGTGGCCTGGTCATTTAGAAAGAAATTTAAAACTTAATTATACTGTTTTCTTCAAGAGTAGATCTTCTTATCCCTTGACTTTAAGATGATTTTCATATTCTGAAGATTTTGTAACACCCTATTGAAATGCTCTTAAATTCCCAAACTTCTCCAATGAATCCTGGACTCCCATGCAACTAAGGGTTAACTGACTACCAGTTTGTCATAAGGATTAGAGAGGTAGGGAAAGCATATGTATTTGGCAAAGGACTTGTCATTCTTCAGCCCATTGATTATTTATTCTGAATAAAAAATCAGTCTTTGTTAACAACAAATAGGGCTGCTGTGATTGATATAAAAATTTATTTGGAGAATCAGCTAAATATCCAAATTGACTTATACATTGGTGGCAAATAATTTTTACTTTCAAGCAGAGTGCTATATTCTGACTGATAGTAAATAGCTTTTGGATGTATCTGAAAAACAAGTTAATGTGAACAAATGTTGAGCATTTTAATATCTGTGCACTTGCTGAATAATTTACCTATGCCTCTTCATCAACTTGTGCTAGTTTAGATAGAAATGTTTATCTAAATGTTATATCAAAAAGTTCTCCCTGAATTTTCCTCTCTCTTGGTGTGTTAATTGATAGACCAAGCCAACAGTAGTTAAATAGCTTTTTGAGTTTCTTTCACTGCCTTTTTGGCTTAAAGATGAGCACTTTTTGATGTTAAAAATGGTATTTTCCCTGCAAATTTCCAGCTTGAATCCCCAATACTCAAAAGAATTTTTTGGATAATTCCAAAGGACCCAGGATGCTGTGATTCCAAATCAAAGACATTTATCCCCCTTTTTAAAGAAAAAGGGATTAGGAACTTCCTGCTGCTTTTGTAAACACTAAAAGCATCCTTCAGGGCTTGGAGTTGCCCTAAGGTCACTTTTACAAATGCTTTGAATACTCTCAAGGCCTGAGGTCAGCTCCCAGCTTCATGATCTTGCTTTTATGGGTAAGGGGTAAAATTCCTAATAGTCTTAATAGATTTGTGCATAGGATCAGTAAATCAATCAGGTTAAAAATATATTTGGGATTATCTAAAGAAAGTGTTCTTATTCCTGAAGGCAAATGGAAAATATCCTGATTAGCTTGAAACTTCAGATTTTCCTACGGTTTTGCCACGGATGTGGTAGAAACTGATTCACTAGACCAGAAACAAATGTGAAAGCTTTGGCATTGAGGTTTTAGGATGAAAGTATTTTGTTTTAGCTCATAGTCTGTCATTGTAGCCTCAGTTAAACAGTAGACACATAAATATATAAAGGTAGCTGATGTTATCAAGTGTTTTGGTATTAGATAATTTGAAAAATACCTTACCATTTGAATAAATAGAAATATTAGATTAAAAGTTAATTATATTCAGTATTATCATGATAATGTTTTATCTGTTATTATAAAGCTCTACTCCTAAAAGGTTAAGGAACTCTCTAAATGGACTTTCCTCAGTTGTCTCCATTGTGAAGTTGCCATTTGAATTCGCTAAACACAGAGTAGTTTTTGTTTGTTTTTTGGCTGTGTGTCCTGTGCCTTGCAGGATGTTAGTTTCACCAGCAAGGATTGAACTCAGGCCACTGCAGTGAAAGCACCAGTTACTAACCTGGACCACCAGGAAATTCCCTAAGCACAGAGATTTTTAAAGATTATTTCCAAATTTAAACTTTCAGCAACATCAAAAGATACTTATGTATTTCTTTAAGAAGTGTCTGCTTAATTTTGATTCATAAAAACATATGTTTTAGGTAGGGAAAAAATGTATATCATTTCTTAAAGCTATTTTATGTAGGTTTATTTTTTAAGTGGTTAGGAGATTTAAATAGTCACAATCTGGACTAGATCATGATACCTGAAACAATATTTCAAAGCTGATATGGTGCATAAACATGGGAAATAGCCTTTATTTAGAAACTTAACCTTACTTAAAGCTTTTTTCTCTAGTTAAAAATAAAAGAAGTGTCACTTTTAGTGGTCATGGAGCAGTGAGCTGATGCTTTGGCATATTCTCTCTGCTCCATATACATAGAAATGGTAGTTTAAATATAATAACAGAAAACTGAAAGACATCCTGGCTCAAAAATAAGAAAGATATAGAGAGACCAAAACAGAAGAGAAATGTAGAGGGTTGTGTGGTCTGAAGTTATAGACTTGCCATTAGTTCTGGATACAGAAGGGTTTAAAAATAATTGACAAACACCCTAAAGAAAAATTTTAAACTTATGAATTTTGACAATTAATATAAACCAGGAGTAAAATGACAAGCCACACCGAAAATAAGAAATGTGTAGTGAATCTAAATGACAAAGGATTCATAACCAAAGTATATAAATAACTCCTGCAAATCAATAGAAAAAGACATGTCATAGTGGAAAAAAATATGAACAGGAGACAGTTCACAGATAGCTGATAAATGTATAAAACTGTGCTTCACTCGAAATCAGAGAAATGAAAAAACATTTTTAAATGATACTGTTTTACATCTAATAGATTCATAAAAAAAGTGGTATTTCCAACTGATGGAAAAGAATGCTGATGGTAATCTTAATTGGTAGAACTATTTTAGAGAGTAATTTGGGAATATCTGGAAAATTTGAAAATGTTTATGCCCTTTGAATCACTAATTTCATTTCTAGGTAAATGTCATAGGACAACTCTTGCCCATATATATAAGACAACTTATATAAGAATGCTTCTTGAAGCATCCTTTGTAATAATAAAAAGTTGGGAACAGCTTCAGACCAGATCAGTTGCTCAGTCGTGTCCGACTCTTTGTGACCCCATGAATCGCAGCACGCCAGGCCTCCCTGTCCATCACCAACTCCCGGAGTTCACTGAGACTCACGTCCATCGAGTCAGTGATGCCATCCAGCCATCTCATCCTCTGTCGTCCCCTTCTCCTCTTGCCCCCAATCCCTCCCAGCATCAGAGTCTTTTCCAATGAGTCAACTCTTCGCATGAGGTGGCCAAAGTACTGGAGTTTCAGCTTTAGCATCATTCCTTCCAAAGAAATCCCAGGGCTGATCTCCTTCAGAATGGACTGGTTGGATCTCCTTGCAGTCCGAGGGACTCTCAAGAGTCTTCTCCAACACCACACTTCAAAAGCATCAATTCTTTGGCGCTCAGCCTTCTTCACAGTCCAACTCTCACATCCATACATGACCACAGGACAAACCATAGCCTTGACTAGACGAACCTTTGTTGGCAAAGTAATATCTCTGCTTTTGAATATGCTATCTAGGTTGGTCATAACTTTCCTTCCAAGGAGGAAGCGTCTTTTAATTTCATGGCTGCAGTCACCATCTGCAGTGATTTTGGAGCCCAGAAAAATAAAGTCTGACAGTGTTTCCACTCTTTCCCCATCTATTCCCCATGAAGTGATGGGACCGGATGCTGTGATTTTGTTTTTTGAATGTTGAGCTTTAAGCCAACTTTTTCACTCTCCACTTTCATCAAGAGGCTTTTTAGTTCTTCTTCACTTTCTGCCATAAGGGTGGTGTCATCTGCATATCTAAGATTATTGATATTTCTCCTGCCAATCTTGATTCCAGCTTGTGCTGCTTCCAGTCCAGCGTTTCTCATGATGTACTCTGCATATAAGTTAAATAAACAGGGTGACAATATACAGCCTTGACGAACTCCTTTTCCTATTTGGAACCAGTCTATTGTTCCATGTCCAGTTCTACCTGTTGCTTCCTGACCTGCATACAAATTTCTCAAGAGGCAGATCAGCTGGTCTGGTATTCCCATCTCTTTCAGAATTTTCCACAGTTGATTGTCATCCACACAGTCAAAGGCTTTGGCATAGTCAATAAAGCAGAAATAGATGCTTTTCTGGAACTCTCTTGCTTTTTCCATGATCCAGCAGATGTTGGCAATTTGATCTCTGGTTCCTCTGCCTTTTCTAAAACCAGCTTGAACATCAGGAAGTTCACAGTTCACATATTGCTGAAACCTGGCTTGGAGAATTTTGAGCATTACTTTACTAGCGTGTGAGAGAGTACAATTGTGCAGTAGTTTGAGCATTCTTTGGCATTGCCTTTCTTTGGGATTGGAATGAAAAGTGACCTTTTCCAGTCCTGTGGCCACTGCTGAGTTTTCCAAATTTGCTGGCATATTGAGTGCAGCACTTTCACAGCATCATCTTTCAGGATTTGGAATAGCTCCACTGAAATTCCATCATCTCCACTAGCTTTGTTCGTAGTGATGCTTTCTAAGGCCCACTTGACTTCACATTCCAGGATGTCTGGCTCTAGGTCAGTGATCACACCATCGTGATTATCTGGGTCGTGAAGATCTTTTTTGTACAGTTCTTCTGTGTATTCTTGCCATCTCTTCTTAATATCTTCTGCTTCTGTTAGGTCCATACCATTTCTGTCCTTTATCGAGCTCATCTTTGCATGAAATGTTCCTTTGGTATCTCTGATTTTCTTGAAGAGATCTCTAGTCTTTCCCATTCTGTTGTTTTCCTCTATTTCTTTGCATTGATTGCTGAAGAAGGCTTTATTATCTCTTCTTGCTATTTTTTGGAACTCTGCATTCAGATGTTTATATCTTTCCTTTCTCCTTTGCTTTTCACTTCTCTTCTTTTCACAGCTATTTGTAAGGCCTCCCCAGACAGCCATTTTGCTTTTTTGCATTTCTTTTCCATGGGGATGGTCTTGATCCCTGTTTCCTGTACAATGTCACGAACCTCATTCCATAGTTCATCAGGCACTCTATCTATCAGATCTAGGCCCTTAAATCTATTTCTCACTTCCACTATATAATCATAAGGGATTTGATTTAGGTCATACCTGAATGGTCTAGTGGTTTTCCCTACTTTCTTCAATTTAAGTCTGAATTTGGCAATAAGGAGTTCATGGTCTGAGCCACAGTCAGCTCCTGGTCTTGTTTTTGCTGACTGTATAGAGCTTCTCCATCTTTGGCTACAAAGAATATAATCAATCTGATTTCGGTGTTGACCATCTGGTGATGTCCATGTGCAGAGTCTTCTCTTGTGTTGTTTGTTATGACCAGTGCATTTTCTTGGCAAAACTCTTATTAGCCTTTGCCCTGCTTCATTCCGTATTCCAAGGCCAAATTTGCCTGTTACTCCAGGTGTTTCTTGACTTCCTACTTTTGCATTCCAGTCCGCTATAATGAAAAGAACATCTTTTTTGTGTGTTAATTCTAAAAGGTCTTGTAGGTCTTAATAGAACTGTTCAACTTCAGCTTCTTCAGCGTTACTGGTTGGGGTATAGACTTGGATTACTGTGATATTGAATGGTTTGCCTTGGAAATGAATAGAGATCGTTCTGTTGTTTTTGAGATTGTATCCAAGTACTGCATTTCGGACTCTTTTGTTGACCATGATGGCCACTCCATTTCTTCTGAGGGATTCCTGCTCGCAGTAGTAGATATAATGGTCATCTGAATTAAATTCACCCATTCCAGTCCATTTCAGTTCGCTGATTCCTAGAATGTTGACATTCACTCTTGCCATCTCTTGTTTGACCACTTCCAATTTGCCTTGATTCATGGACCTGACATTTCAGGTTCCTATGCAATATTGCTCTTTACAGCATCGACTTCTATCACCAGTCACATCTGCAGCTGGGTATTCTTTTTGCTTTGGCTCCATCCCTTCATTCTTTCTGGAGTTACTTCTCCACTGATCTCCAGTAGCATATTGGGCACCTACTGACCTGGGGAGTTTCTCTTTCAGTATCCTATCATTTTGCCTTTTCATACTGTTCATGGGCTTCTCAAGGCAAGAATACTGAAGTGGTTTGCCATTCCCTTCTCCAGTGGACCACATTCTGTCAGATCTCTTCACCATGACCCGCCCATCTTGGGTTGCCCTACGTGCATGGCTTAGTTTCATTGAGTTAGACAAGGCTGTGGTCCTAGTGTGATTAGATTGACTAGTTTTCTGTGAGTATTGTTTCAGTGTGTTTGCCCTTTGATGCCCTCTTGCAACACCTACCGTCTTATTTGGGTTTCTCTTACCTTGGGCGTGGGATATGTCTTCACGGCTGCTCCAGCAAAGCGCAGCCAATGCTCCTTACCTTGGACGAGGGGTATCTCCTCACTGCCGCCTTTCTTGACCTTCAACGTGGGATAGCTCCACTAGGCCCTCCTGCGCCGGTTCAGCCACGGCTCCTTGGACGTGGGGTTGGTCCTCCCGGCTGCTGCCCTTGGCCTCAGGCGTGGGGGTGTGGGGTAGCTCCTCCTGCCCGCCTCGGATGGGGGGGTACCTCCTCTCATCGCTGCCCCTGACCTCGTATGCTGGGTATCTCCTCTCGGCCGCCCCCCCTGACCTCGGACGCGGGGTAGCTCCTCTCGGCCGTTCCTGCGCCGTCGCAGTCGTACTCTCGGCCGCTGCCCCTGACCTCGGACGTGGGGTAACTCCTCTTGGCCACCGCCCTTCGGGCATGGGGTCCTCCCTGCTTCTGGCTCTGACCTCGGACTTGGGGTGGCACCTTCGGCCGTGCTTAGCGAGTCTGTCGCAGCCACCTGTGCTTTAGCGCACCCGGAAACAGCTTACATGTCCCTCAATAATAAAATGGTTAATAAATCGTGGCATACTCTGTATAGTGAAATAATCCATTAAAATGATTAGTTATTATACATCTCAATATAGATAAATGGTCAAAAAAAAGTTGAGCATAGAAATTAATTACAGCATAGAATATGATGACTTTGTATATAGATTGAAAGTATGTAGAACCATGTATACTTTTTGTTTATAAATACATAGATATTTAGTAAAAATACCCATGGGACTAATAAATGCTAAATTCAGGTTAGTAGTTACTTCTGGAGAGGGAAGGAAGATGATCAGGTCAGAGAAAGGTATACAAAGAACTTCAACCAAATCAGTAGTATTCTATATTCTTTAAGAAACTTCTGGAACAAATCTGATAAAGTTAATGTTTGATAAAGCTTGGTGGAGTGTACATCATTGCTTGTTATAAGCACTTACATTACTCCCTCTTACATCTGTATGAAATATTTTGAATAAACACTCTTTAGATAAGTGGTTTTAAATACATTTTCCTGTTTTGTCAGAGATAGTGTCCTTTTAATGCCTTTCTGAAATTAGATTATCTTATATTGCTGTAAATACTTTGTTTGCTTAAGTTATTTGACAGCTTATTTAAAGTTTTATCTTTATTGTATTTTTACTATCTTTCTTCTAAGTCTTGAAAGTAACTTGAATTTGTGTATAAATTTATGATATAAAAGGATATTAATAATCCAAAATAACATCTACCCTGGTATATGTTCAAAAATTAAAGCCATAACTGCTTGGCACCAAATTGTCTTAAGTTGTTTCAGTATGTCCTTTGAGTTATCAGTTGTATTGCCGTATATTTAATTCATTTTGAGAGCACAATTATAATGACCAGACCATAAACCATTATTTTGGTTGTCTTAATGATCAAAGTGGATCAACAATTATGGGTTGGATCAGCTGTTTTTCAGTTATCTATTATAGTATCCAAAGAAAGCAAAGCCACCTGAGATTTGTGGATTTGGTTAAAACATACAGACACAAAGCTACATTCTGGAAAATCTTTGCAGGTATAGAAGACAACCCCCTATCTCTGAAGACTAAAGCTATTATTTAAGACAGGACTCTTTGTCTGTCTTTGACCAGTGGTCAGTGAACTCTGACCGCACATTTCATTTCACCATCTTGACCATGGTGTGGGTTGCCAGTGATTGATTCATTAACCCTCTAGTGTTCACATTCTTATGTCAAAGACATCAATATAGGGGGAAAGGTTCCATGTGAGGTTATTCATTTGATTTAAAAGGCTACGATGAGCTGTGTGATCGAGGAGGTTACTCCAAGGCCTGAGAATGCCTTCATTGCTTCATTTTAATTTGACCCAATTCAAGTCTAACACCCAGAATCATTTACTGTTTTCTTAAACATTTCATCAGTTATCTATCTCTTCTGTGAACTTCCCTCTGTGTAACATTCATCTGACAGCTGTCATCTGTTTTTTACTTACAACTTATATCTGCATTGATTAGTAAATGTTTTTGTGTATAGATACATAGACATACACATACATATATACACATATACATAGATACACAGGACATAGATACACATATATACACAGGACTTCCCTGGTGGCTCAGACAGTAAAGTGTCTGCCTATTAATATGGGAGACCCAGGTTCAATCCCTGGGTTGGGAAGATCTCCTGGAGAAGCAAATGGCAACCCACTCCAGTACTCTGGCATGTAAAATCCCATGGACAGAGAAGGCTGGTAGGCTGTAGTCCATGGGGTTGCAAAGAGTTGGACACGACTGAGTGACTTCACTCACTTTATAGGTATACACACAAATACTAAAATTATTTTTATAATATATATACACATACCTGTGCTGAGTCACTTTAGTCGTGTCTGACTCTGTGCTACCCCATAAGACGGCAGCCTATCAGGCTCCCCCGTCCCTGGGATTCTCCAGGCAAGAACACTGGAGTGGGTTGCCATTTCCTTCTCAAATGCATGAAAGTGAAAAGTGAAAGTGAAGTCGCTCAGTCATGTCCGACCCTCAGCGACCCCATCGACTGCAGCTTTCCAGGCTTCTCCGTCCATGGGATTTTCCAGGCAAGAGTACTGGAGTGGGGTGCCATTGCCTTCTCCAACGCACACCTGTAAATATACATAAATGATTACAGGGTAAGAGACAAAGCAAGGAAACCGATTATGGCACATTTCCAATAGCCAACTCAGAGATGGTTGCATACATAACCATGAGAACAAAAAAGACAGTTTATCAGTTAGCTATCACACATACCAAACTACTCCTAAACATGGTGGCTTAAAACTGTAAATATTATCGCTCACAAGTCTATGGATCAGGTGGGTGGCTCTGCTGACGTGAGCCATATTTGGGTGATCTTATCTGGGCTCACACATGTGTTTACAGTGAGCAGGCAGGTCTGCTGGGAGGAGGGGTGCTGGTTGGTCTAGGATTATGTCAGCTGATGTGGCTGCCTGTTGGTTGGAATGATGGAAGAGATTGGACCACATGGTTTTCATCACCCACCAGATTGTCCTGAATTTATTCACGTTATCGTGGCAAGTTCCAAGAGAGTGGGGGGAATCACGCAAACCTTCTCAAGGTGCTCTCGTGGAATTAGCAGGCTGTTATTTCCATTCCATTCTGCTGGCCAAAAGCAATTCTCAGGGGCAGCCCGGATTCTAGAGGTGGGAATGGAGCTCTTTCTTTACAATGGAAAGAACATGGATTTGGAAGAGTGAAGCATCAGTATACTACAGATGGAAAAGATATAAGAGAAAGTGTGGAAAGGAAGATTTGTTGATCTCTACCCTTGAAGATAACTTGAAGATTTATGGCTTTGTTTTTAGATGGTGACATCATTAAGTCACATTGGAAAAAAAGAAGGGATTGGTAGGTGGAAAGAAAGAAGGGATTGGTAGGCAGAAAGAAAGAGTTAAGAGGTGGTAGAGATAGAAAGGGGAAAGTAGAGGAAAGAACATGAATGAATGAGAGAGAGAGTGAATTTAGTCTTATCGTACCAAGCTTTAGGTGTCTTTGGGACTTCTTGTTTAGACATTTAGCCGTATTGTTGGTAGAACTGAAGATTTTCTAAGAGCAAAGTTGAAGCCTAGAAATGTATAGATTTGGCCGTCATTAACACATTAGGTGCTGAAAGTTGATGGGGTTGCTAAGGAAAGAGTGGGGTATACAAAAATAACAGTAAGAGGGCTGCAGACACAGTCAGCCTTAATGTTTAAGGAGTGAGTAAAAGAAGAGTCATCAAAGTAGGTTAGGAAGCAGGAAAGAAAATAGTGATGCGGGAGTCAAAAGGAGAAAGTCTGAAACTGAGTGTATTCCACTTTTGTGGATACTACAGAGTTTGAATAAGCTGAGCATTGAGGAGAAACCATTTGGTTCATCACTGATGGTCATGGTGGGGTTGAGAAGTAGGAGATGTAGTGGTAGAGGGATGAAGTGAGAAAAAGGCAAAGGGCTTTAGACAGAAGCCCAAGAGACCATCCCTATAGAATAGGAAAGACAAGAATATATTTGTAAGCTAGTGGTCCTGAGGGATGAGGAAGAGCTGGAAGACAGAAGTTGTAACAAATCAGTATTATGGAGCAGTGGGAGGGAAAGGACAGAATTAAAATCCTTTATTAGAATATTTCATTTAATTCTCTCTATGACCCTATGAAATAAATTTCTTACCCTTTTATAGATTAAGAAACTAAGACATGGGGACTTCCAGGTGGTTCAGTGGTTAAGACTTCACTCTCCAGTGCAGGGGTTGTGGGTTCGATCCCTGGTTGGGGAGCTGAGATCCCACATGCCTCTCGGCCAAAAACCCCACAACGTGAAACAGAAGCAGTATTGTAACAAGTTCAATAAAGACTTTAAAAATGATCCACATTAAAAAAAAAATCTTAAAAAAGTAAACTAAGACATAGAAACATTAAATTACAAAGTCACACAGCTATTCAATTAGTGGCTCTAAAATTACTGTTTTTTCCCTTAACTTCACTCTTTTTGTATTGTTTTTTATTTGTGCATATTTAATAAAAGTGTATCTATTTTTGGAGGGGAAGAGGCAAGTCTACTGAGGGCAGGTATAAGTTTCACTTTTTCTTCTCCCACTGTGTCATAGATAAAATTTGAGGGTTTACTATATTTTTGATTGACAAGTTTTATTAGCTTAGATTATCTGTGTTTAAATTGATCAGGAATTTAATGAATGCATTTGAAGAGGTGTAACATTTTAGCTTATAGATAGAGAAGATCTTTGCATCTGTTAAAAATAGAAGAATGTTTTAAGGACAAACTTAAAGTATTTAAACATACCTGTGGTAGATATCCTTGTACATTCATATACAAGTCTTTTTGTGGATAAGTTCATTTCTCCTGGTTAGATACTTGCAGGTGAAATGGCTGGGTTGTATTTTACGTATTTGTTCATTTTTTTTTAAGAAACTGCCAATGGTTGTAATCCCATAGTATGAGCACTAATTATTCTTCAGCTTTTTTTCTCACTTAACAAACATTTTATTTTTGTTACTGGCCTCCTTAACACTGTTGAATCATTATTGTGTCCTTACATCCATAACTACAGCCATAAAGAAATTTAATTAAACCATCTTTGAGGTCTCTTAGAGCATATAAAAAGTTCTACAGTTTTGTTAACTACTCTTTTTCCAAGATAACTAGAAATTTAAAAAAAAAAATCGATTTCATAGCCCCAGCAGTGATCACTTTGAAAATAATCCTGGCTAAATGTATTTACTAGTGTAGTCAACTCCAGTATTCTATCACCAAATTAAAATGTTCTAGAAGCTATTGTCATAATTGCTTAGCAGGGATTGGTAGAGCCATCATTATCCCTTACAAATTTTTTTTTGTTTCCCTTTATTTACACCATTCATTCTTGATCTGTTCCTTCTTGTTGTCTTTTTACTTGTCATGGAATATTTTCTCCTGTATTTTTTCCATTTTCCTCTTTCTCTTTACTCTCTTTCTCACTAATTCTTTTGCCTCAGTTTTCTTTGCCATCTTACTCCACCTTTCCATAGATATACACACAGACTCCTATCAACAAATTTGTGTTTGTGGGAAAGGAAACTTCTAAAGGGCTGCCTGTCATGGAATAGGAGTTGAAAACTGCTGCTTTAGTGACTTCTGAGCACTGGTACATGCCCTCAAATCATTCAAATTACCTGATGCCACTGATGGTCATTTTTTTGAAAGAAACCCAGAGTTTCTATTAAGCCATGTGGAAATTTTGCATTAGGCTATGAATAGCACTCCACACCAAGTTGGGGAATCCAGCTTTATGACTGGCTCTGAATGTAGTTTTTCTAGTAGTCACGTATGGATGCGAGAATTGGACCATAAAGAAGGTACTGAAGAATTGATGCTTTTGAATTGTGGTGCTTGAGAAGACCCTTGAGAGTCCCTTGCACCGTAAGGAGATCAAATCAGTCAATCCTAAAGGAAATCAACCCTGATCAGTATTTCATTGGTATACCGATGCTGAAGCTCCAGTACTTTGGCCATCTGATGCGAAGAGCTGACTCACTGAAAAAGACCCTGATGCTGGGAAAGATTGAAGGCAAAAGGAGAAGGGAGCAGCAGAGGATGAGATGGTTAGATAGCATCACTGACTTAATGGACATGAGTTTGAACAAACTCCAGGAAATAGTGAAGGAGAGAGGAGCCTGCATGCTGCAGTCTCTGGGGGCTCAAAGAGTCGGACACAACTTAGCAACTGAACGACAACATCTGAATGTAGTTACGTTTATATCAGTCACGATTCTATTGGGGTATCTGTCCAGACCAGAGGACTGTGAGGACTGAACGTGGGTAGCATCGTAATTTTTGTGTCACTATGAAAGATGCATTATGTAGTCAAATGTAACTTTTAGTACATTTTTGCTACTATTATTAAGAAAATCCATTTTATTTTCTTCAGCAGGATCATGTTTATTTAAGTACAAAATCTTTTCTATGACATTCACTGTAAGCCATGGGAAAAAAAAAAAAAAAACACACACACACAAAAATCGGGTTTCTAGCTCTCTCCACTGCCAATAACAGGCATTTAAAAGCAGATTTCTTTATCAGTTAACTTTCCTTTGCTTGAATGAATGTGACACTTGACAACAGATGAGATATGAGCTGTAAGTTTCTTTGACCCCATTTCTGTAAACTATGGATTCTTTTGATATGGCTCTTTGAACACATTATAGGAGATTTCTTTATGACTATTGTTCAGAATTCTGTGCTCTTACCCTTCTTAGCTTAAGATTGCATATAATTTAGAAAAAAAAATTCTATAAGAGTGTATGCTTTCTTCATTTAAAAACTGGTTTCTGAAGAGCAGATCCAGCCTTAAGCTGCCCTACCCAGGTAATTCAAAAGCTGTTAACAGGCCAGGTAAGATTTTGAGTTAAAGAAATTGTTTAGGAAGCATGGTTTCATAAATTTGATTTAAATCATTAGTTGTATATAGTTAATATATGGATATGGTGCTTTTATCCTACAAAAAGTGCATTCTTGGTGTTTGAGATAATATTAAATGTCTTATCACTGGGAGCCTTTGTATAGGTAAGGAAGTACTTCATAAAAAATGTCAGCTCTACTGGGGTATAATTGGCATAAATTGTAAGATATCTAGATATCTAAAGTGTATGTCACAGTGACTTGATATACATTGTGAAAGAATTCCCTTCATCTAGCTACTTAGCAAATCCATCACCTCACATGTTTGTGCATGTGTGAAAACATTAAGTTCTGCCCCCTTAGCAAATTTCAGTTATACAATTTATTGTTATTAACTGTAGCTTCCATGTTCTCAATTAGACCTTCAGACCTTATTGTATAGCTGAGAGTTGGTATTCTTTTGCCATCCTCTCACATATCTCCCTTACTCCCCAGGTCCTGACAAACATAGAAAAAGAGAGTAGAAACGTGGAAAGCGTTTTTATGAAACAATCATTCTCAAACATCAGAATCCAAAGCAGTTACACCATAACAAAAAACACATTTGCATTTTTGGTTACTCATAGTAAATTTCCCATATTGCTTTCAAATATGATCATATATATCTTTTACTTAAAATGTTTCAGTGGTGGGCTTCTGTGATGGCTCAGTGATAAAGAATCTGTCTGCCAATACAGGAGACTCAGGAGACACAGGTTTGATACCTGGGTTGGGAAGATCCCCTGAAGAAGGAAATGGCAACTCACTGTAGTATTCTTGTGTGGAAAATTCTGTGGACAGAGGAGCCTGGCAGGCTACAGTCCGTGGGGTCTCAAAAGAGTTGGACACGACTTAGCGACTAAAAAAACAGACCAATGTATGAAGAAAGTGGTTGACAACGTTAAAAAAAAAAAAAAGACGTTTCAGTAGCTTCTTATTGCCTTCAAGATGCAACCCAAATGCTTAGAGCCTTGCTTCTCAAATTGTTAAAGCACATATAAGTTACCTGAGTATCTTTAAAAAATGCTGATTGGCATTTGATAAGTCTGAGGTTCAGCTTGATATTGTGTATTTCAAATAAATTCTAAGGCTTTTCCAGGGACCACACTTAGAGTAGCAAAGCATTAGAGCACTAATAGGCAAGGCTCTTCGTTATCCCAACCCTGCCCACTTGGCAGCTGTACCCTTTACTATTCTGTCTCCACCCTACCTCGCCCTCTGACTCTCCTACATGCCTTAAATTCCTATTGCGTGGAATTTCAATTCTGTGAATGCATTATACTCTCTTGCTGCTCTGTGCCTTTGCCCACTCTCTACCCTTTGCCAGGACTACTCTTGATAATCTCTGGCTGCTTCAATTCATTTCAGTTCAGTCGCTCAGTCGTGTCTGACTCTTTGTGACCCCATGAATTGCGGCACACCAGGCTTCCCTGTCATCACCAACTCTGGCTGCTTAGTAGTTCTTAAATCCTCAACTACACATACCAGCTCTTCTGAGAAGCCTTCCCTGATTCTCAAGCTTGATTTGATGGCTGGGGGATGTGAAAGCATCCTGTGGGTTGTCCTTTTATGGAGGACTTTATCAGTTTAATGTTCTTAGGTTCTGAGTGTTCTTATTTTTTTTTTCTCCCTCTTTCATTTTTTAAAAAATTATTTATTTTTAAATGAAGGATAATAGCTTTACAATATGGTGTTGGTTTCTGCCATACATCAAAATGAATCAACCATAGGTATACATATGTCTGCTCCCTGAGTCTTCCTCCCACTTCCCACCCTTCCCAGCCATACTACAGAGCCTGATTCTGAGTGTTCTTTAAAGAATGGCAAGTGATTCACTTGTAATAGACAAATCTGTATTGGAGAATAATATGGAATTAAGATAATGAATTGCACAATTAAATTGATGTTGCTAAAAAATAAGAAGAGGGAGAAAGAATTGCTGACAGAAGATCCTAAAAGTGCTCACTGATGATTTTGAGAGTGATTTAATCAACTGAAGGGTTGGGGAAGTATGTTTTTGCTGTTACTTCTAGGAAGCTTTAAAGGAGAGAAAATTGGGGGAAGGGAAACTGCTTGTCTTCTGGGCATGCATGTCTGTTTCCTGTCAGGAGAAAAGATTCACAAGTCCAGATTTGTGAATCCTTCTCTGAAGTGCCATGATGAACTTCTTGGGTGGACTCCTTATGTCTCTAGGGCTGCAGGTTGGTGTAATTAAAAAAATAAAAAGCACCATTTTGACTCATGTCTCTGCTATTTACTAATTCTATGACCCTGAGCAAGTGCTGGGAGAAATATCAATAACCTCAGATATGTACATGACACCACCCTTATGGCAGAAAGTGAAGAACTAAAGAATCTCTTGATGAAAGTGAAAAAGGAGAGTGAAAAAGTTGGTTTAAAGCTCAACATTCTGAAAACTAAGACCATGGCATCTGGTCCCATCACTTCATGGCAAATAGATGGGGAAACAGTGGAAACAGTGGCTGAGTTTATTTTTGGGGGCTCCAAAATCACTGCAGATGGTGACTGCAGCCATGAAATTAAAAGACGCTTACTCCTTGGAAGGAAAGTTATGACCAACCTAGACGCATATTAAAAAGCAGAGACGTTACTTTGTCAACAAAGGTCTGTCTAGTCAAGGCTATGGTTTTTCCAGTAGTCATGTATGGATGTGAGCGTTGGACTATAAAGAAAGCTGAGCACAGAAGAATTGATGCTTTTGAAGTGTGGTGTTGGAGAAGACTCTTGAGAGTGCCTTGGACTGCAAGGAGATCCAGCCAGTCCATCCTAAAGGAGATCAGTCCTGGGTGTTCATTGGAAGGACTGATGTTGAAGCTGAAACTCCAATGCTTTGGCCACCTGATGCCAAGAGCTGACTCATTTGAAAAGACCCTGATGCTGGGAAAGAGTGAGAGCAGGAGGAGAAGGGGACGACAGAGGATGAGATGGTTGGATGGTATCACCGACTCAATGGACATGAGTTTGGATGGATTCCAGGAGTTGGTGATGGACAGGGAGTCCTGGTGTGCTGCGGTTCATGAGGTCACAAAGAGTCCGACATGACTGAGTGACTGAACTGAACTGAGCAAATGGCTTAACTTCTTAGAATTTTGGCCTATAAGTAGAAGTAGTAGTATTTATCTGTTAAGGTTTCATGAATATTAAATGAATTGATACATATAAAATGTGTGGTAGATTAATCTTGTCCTTTTTAGTACTGGGTGGTCAAGCCAAAAGAAAAGAAGGGAGCTCTAGTATCGTTAAAAAACTCCATTGTATTATAGACGGGTAGCTTAGAACTCAGAGTCTACTATATGAATTCACTTTAACAAGGTCACCTGATGTGTGTGTATATCCATATTTTTCCTGTTATCAGCTATATAGGCTTGTCTTTAACAGTTATTAGAAGATGAAAAAAATACCCAGACATTTCATAGTGATTGATGTCCAGTTTATGAATTGTTTCATACATAGACCATTTAATTAATAAATTATGATTATGCAAACTTTAATGAGTTGTATTAACAGACATTTATTAAATATCCACTGAGTGTCAGGTTATTATGTGAAAAAGAAAGGAAAACCAGGTTTTTTATAATCTGATAAAGCAACATGTAAAACAATAGTGGAAAAGAATATAGTAAAGTTTATCAACAAATAATATACTGCAATTCTTGAATTGTTTTGAATGTCCTTTAAATAGTTATTTGGAAAAGCAAAAGTAATCCTAGTAGAAATATTTCTGCTTTTATTTTGGTGGATTTCGTGATTTTTCTCATTCTAAATTTGTACATGGATGAAGTTGCTAAATAACATGAATTTTGTTACAAAACCTCACTCCCTTAATGCTTTTTGATCCTTCTGTTTCTCTGACTGCTGCAAAGTGTAAAATTGCATGGAATGTTCTTCCTGCACAGTTGAGCTATTAAGCAGAACTAATTCTTTATGGAATGACAACAAGGCGTAAGAAAGGCATCTCTTGGATTAGGCAATATAAGGCAATCACTTGGCAAACGCTGAAGGGGAAGTGGTCTTGGAGAAGACAAAGCAACAGCGCTTTTTCTCTTCCCTCTGAATTCATAGGAACCACACAAGTTGAACAGCTTTGAAGCTGGTTAATGTGGCTTACTATGCATGTTTTTTCTGTGCCATTTCCTGCTTGTTTTTGCCAGCAGAGGGGCCAAGAATAATCACTTGATAAATGCATTAGCATGTCTCATACACTTCTGTGACCACACACTGTTGCTGGGAAGACAGATAATTTGAGAAGAGGAAAATCCCAGTTGGGGATGTCTTTCAAAGCGAGATCAGATTTTACTCCCAAACTAACAGGATCCTGTCTAGATTATGAGAGTACCATATGGAGACTGATTATTTAAAACAAAATTTTTAACTCAAGATTAAGTAACAGTTGGGAAAGATGAAAGGCAAAGTGAACAGTGGTTTATTTTCATTTTATCAGCTTTAGAATGGAAGACAGGAATGTTGGTATTAATTTTATGATGTTTTAACAATTATAGAAAGCTGTTTTTATTTCCTTGGATTTTTCCTGTTGGCAGTGAAGGTCTTCCCAGGTGGCCCAGTGGTAAAGAATCCGCCTGCCAGTGCAGGTGACACAGGAGATGTGAGTTCGATCCCTGGATTGGGTAGATCCCCTGGAGAAGGAAATGGCAACCCACTCCAGTATTCTTGCCTGGGAAATCCCATGGACAGAGGAGCCTGGTGGGCTACATTCCATGGGGTTGCAAAGAGTCAGACATGACTGAACAGCTGAGCATGTGTTTGCTCCTGTTTGTTTATTTGCTGAGGTGTGTGGTTTTTCCTTCTTCCTAACCTCTTCCTTAAATTCCTGCCAAGACAGACCGTTTCTCTTATAGCATCACATTTCCATATCTGCTTCTGGTGCTCTTTATGATTTGGCCCTCAGAAGCCACTCTAATTGCCTGCTATTCTCTACTTACTGCTGATCTCTGCAGGAGGGAACAGAATGCAGCAGAATGCAATGCAGCAGAACGTAAGTCAAGGTGCAGCTGAGGAGATCTAACTGTATGATAGCTGTAGGTGAGGATGTTGGAAGCATAAGTAACTTCACTCTCTTCACCTCTACGTTAGGAGAGTGTAAGTGCAAATGTGGTACAGATGCATGTGTAAAACTGCACCTTTATTTTAGCATGCAGTGGGGCAGTTTAATCCTGAATGTGATGTGCAGGTCTCAGATACATAGCAGTCTTTTTAAAATTATTTTTTATTAGAGTATAGTTGTTTTGCAGTGTTGTGTTTCCACTGTGCAGCAAAATGAATCAGCCGTCCCCTCCCTTTTGGACTTCTTTCCCATTCAGGTCACCACAGTGAATTAAGTAGAATTCCCTATGCTATAATGTATGTTCTTATTAGTTATCTATTTTATACAAGAATTCCAAAAACCCAGTAGCCAATCTAGAAAATCTGTTTCTCACATGAGATACCTTGGATCAAACCGTTTGGTTCTAGGACCAAATTCTAACTAATTTCAAGCCTGGCCCGATGGAACCTGAAACAGGTGAATATTATGAAACTCCTTAAGTTGGGTTCAGAATGCCAGGGGTCCTAGAGCTGACCAGTGTCTGCAGGATACGCTGGGTCAGCAGCCTGTGTAAAAGGTTTGTGCAGAAGTTGGAGCCCTGCAGTGTGCTTCTGGCATCAAGAGGCGGGGAACTGAGCTGGGCTACTCAGGAAAGACTGGTTGTTCAGATGTTTGCCTCTGTTTGTGTTGCCTCAGTGACTCCCCACTCTTCCAGCCTCTCTGCAGAGGTGTTACTGATTTTGCACCGCTTCACTATGTGAAAGGATAGGAGGACTGTAGGTTCCTTACTTCTTCTGTTCCTCAGGCACATATATTCATTTATAGTTATATCTATATGTCTCATGTGTAGTATTCTAAAGAAAATGTAAACTTAGATTCATCGCGTTATACTCCTGCAGATTATTATTGTGTGCATACTATACTGTGTGTACTTAAGATGCAGTGACTGAACTGAATGTATATGCACCCTAGGACGTATTTTATTCATGTGTTTATTAGATATCTATCGAGGGCTTTTTATATTTATGGTATTAATGCCAGGAACATAAAGCTGAAAAGACAGGTTTTGTCCTGTGGGTAGAAGCAGAAAGTAGAGCTTAGAGAACAGTGGGATGGGGTGGAAGGTAGGTTCAGGAGGGAGGGGACATATATATACCTGTGGCTGATTCATGTTGCTACATGGCAGAAACGAATACAATATTGTAAAGCAACTATCCTCTAATTAAAGATATTAAAAAAAAAAACTAAACAGACAAACAGTGTACTCCAAACTCCTGGGAGCATGTAAGAGTTGTGTAGTTTTATTTGGGAAGATCAGGTGTATCCTCACAGAAGAAATGAAATGGTTTGCAGGAGTCAGCAGACCACACATAAATTAAAATTTATCCATGCTGTCAATTTGATTTATAGTTCTTTGTTAAGAATGATTTGAAAATTAACAAGTCTTTCTGCTTTGTAAGGAATACAGTCTTATTGAAACTTATTTTTAAATTTACATACAGTGAAACTTAGTGATTTGGGTCCACAGTTCTATGAGTTTTAACATATGCAGAGTTATGTAACCTTCACTATGATCAGGATACAGAATAATCACCCAAACCTTCTCTCGTGTGCCTTCCCTCTTCCTGACTCCTAGTACCTACTATATTTTGCATTCTCCAATACATCATATAAATGAGATTATACATTATGTAGCCTTCTGGGTCTTGCTTCTTCCACTTAGCATGATATGCTGAAATTTGTCTATATTGAGTGTTTCAGTAGTTCTCTTTTTTATTGCTGAGTACTGTTCCATAGTATAAATTTACTATTGTTTATCCATTCACCTGTTAAAGTTGAAGGACATTTTAGTTGTTTACATTTTGGGCAGTTATAAATACAGCTTTGATAAATTTTCTTGTACAGGTTTTTGCCTAAACAGAAGTTTTAATTTCCATTGAGACCGAGCATGTATACTTTGTTTATTTGCTGAGGTGTGTGATTTTTCCTTCTTCCTAATTTCTTCCTTAAATTCCTACAGAGCCAGACCATTTCTCTTATAGCCTCCAATTTCTGCATCTACTTCTGGTGTTCCTTTAAGGTGACAGTGCAATCAATATGTATTTAACTTTATAAGAAATTGCTAAGTTATTTTCCAAAGTGACTGTACCAGTTTGCATTCCCACCAGCAAGTTATGAAGTTCCAGGTACCCCACACCCTCCCCAGCACTTGGTATTGTCAGTTTTTTTATTTGAGCTACACCAATAGGTGGTTCCAAATAGGAAAAGGAGTACGTCAAGGCTGTATATTGTCACCTTGCTTATTTAACTTATACATCATGAGAACACTGGGCTGGAAGAAGCACAAGCTGGAATCAAGATTGCGGGGAGAAATATCAATAACCTCAGATATGCAGATGATACCACCCTTATGGCAGAAAGTGAAGAAGAACTAAAAAGCCTCTTGATGAAAGTGAAAGAGGAGAGTAAAAAAGTTGGCTTAAAGCTCAACATTCAGAAAACTAAGATCATGTCATCTGGTCCCATCACTTCATGGGAAATAGATGGGGAAACAGTGGAAACAGTGTCAGACTTTATTTTTCTGGGCTTCAGAATCACTGCAGATGGTGATTGCAGCCATGAAATTAAAAGACGCTTGCTCCTTGGAAGGAAAGTTATGACCAACCTAGATAGCATAATCAAAAGCAGAGACATTACTTTGCCAACAAAGGTCCGTCTAGTCAAGGCTATGGTTTTTCCAGTGGTCATGTATGGATGTGAGAGCTGGACTGTGAAGAAAGCTGAGCGCCGAAGAATTGATACTTTTGAAGTGTGGTGTTGGAGAAGACTCTTGAGAGTCCCTTGGACTGCAAGGAGATCCAACCAGTCCATTCTGAAGGAGATCAGCCCTGGGATTTCTTTGGAAGGAATGATGCTAAAGCTGAAACTGTAGTATTTTGGCCACCTCATGCAAAGAGTTGACTCATTGGAAAAGACTCTGATGCTGGGAGGGATTGGGGGCAGGAGGAGAAGGGGATAACAGAGGATGAGATGGTTGGACGGCATCACCAACTCGATGGACTCGAGTTTGAATGAACTTCAGGAGTTGGTGATGGACAGGGAGGCCTGGCGTGCTGCAATTCATAGGGTCGCAAAGAGTTGGACACGACTGAGCGACTGAACTGAACTGATTACTGTAACTAATGAAGTTAATCATCTTTATATGTGTTTAGTTTCCATCCTTAATCTTGTTTCGTAAAGTATCTGTTCAAATCTTTTGCCAAATTTTTTGTTGGTTTTCTAACTATTAAATTCTGAGATTTTTTTATGTATTATTGATACAAATCCTCCCTCAGATATGTGATTTGCAAGTTTTCTTCCAGTTGATGGCTTGCCTTTTCCTTCTCTTAAGTTTATTTTTTCAAGAGTAGAATCTTTTTTGTTTTGATGAAAGTGTTTTTATCAATGTTTTTCCTTTATGGATTGTGTTTTTATGTCATATCTAAACAGATCATAAAGATTTGTCTGTGTTTTCTTCCAAAAGTTTTACTGTTTTGTGTTTCACATTTAGTTCTATGACCCATTTTTATATAAGGTGTAGATCAAGGTGCGTTTTTATGTTACAGGCACTGTGCTAAGCACTTTACACTCATTATCTTATGAATTCATAAAAACTTTAAAAAATCCTATTTTATATAACAAAATATGCTTATGAAGAATAAGTAGGGAATTTCTTGGTGGTCCAGTGGTTAGGACTCAGGTGCTTTCACTGTTGTGGGGCCAGGCTCAATCCCTGCCCAGGGTTATGCAATAGGGAGTGATGTAGCCAAAATTATGGTAATCTTCTCAAGGACATAAGAGGCAGAGGTTTTGTTGTAAATACGGAGTGAATGGTGATGTGGTTCACTGAGTTTACTTAATGGTTTCTTTAAGTAACCATTACTGAGTGCCTGTTGTACACAGGCCACCATTCTAGCAATCTGCAGACAAGTAAGACATATCTCTAAACTTCAAGTCATTTAAACTTTTGGTTAAAAGTGGCTGGGAATTTGAATAAATAGGAAAGGTAGAGAATTTCTGAAACCAGTTATTAGTGTGAGTTAAGAAGAGAATTGTTGAGTACCATTGAGTGGCAACATGAAAAGCTTTGTGTCACTCTTTCCAGCCAAAGAAATTGAGTTTGGGGACTGCCAAGTCTGGCATTTGGCAGGATAGGGTTGATAAAATATCAAAGAAGCAAATTCTCAGATGTTATTAAAGATGTCTTTCAATATGGATACAGTAAGAATAGACTGAAAAATAATGTCGTCTGTGGGAAATTTGCATATAGGATCTATTTCTGAAAGGTCCTGGTTCCTAACTTCATTATAAAGTTTCTAGCCTTCATTTTGTTTATATGTCTGTGGACACATTTTGATCCAGATATTTCCTTTGAAAAGCAAACGTATACAGCTTAGCAACTGGATTTTAGAGTTGCCACATATTCAAGCAGGATACTAAATTCACTAGAAGTTGGGTAATAAGCCACTTATAAAATAGCTGTTGCATACTCAATATAGATTTTCAAAAAGAAGTCAATGCCCAAGATGTCGTGATTGTGTTACATTGTTTTTATTAAACAGATGAATATTTTTCTGTAAAATAACTTTTAAAAAAGTTTAAATAGCTACTTGTCTAGTCTTAAGGCTATAATAAATTTTCAGCTTTTGTTTGAAACTTGTACCTTGGTTGATTTTTTTACCTAAGTAGCTAAAGCTTGAGTTACCCTGGTTTGATGAAATGCTGGATCAGGGTCTCTTGCTTACTTCCTATTCAGTTGCAGGTCAGTCTTCAAGGTTTGAAGACTTGAAATGAATTGAACCTGTTGAGGTAAGAAGTTACAACTGTGTTTTGATTAGTAAATCCTGGAGTAGGCAAATGCATGATTTGAATGACCAGCATCATACAAATAAACTTTAAGCTAAACTTTATATGCATAAAATTCTGTAACTGACTCTGGAATTGTGGATATTTGAGAGTCTGAGATAGGAATCTTCCTGTTTCCTTGATGAGCTAGTTATAGAATTCTCCAGAGTTGGGCCGACCCGTGCAGGTACAAAGAGGGTGCTACTGAGAGCCGGGGTTCCTTGAGGTCTCGGGAACTGTCTGGGGTTTGGCAGGCAAGAGCTGTCCCTCCATCCCACTCTGGATATAGCCGCAGCCATTTTCCGCCCAGAGTCAGAGGCTTGTGGGTCTCCCCCCAACTTCCTTGCCCTTGCGGTAGCAGTGGGGCCCTGGTTGATCTGAATGATTGTCACTGTATTGGATGGACTGCTAAACTATTGAATTGCTTCCATCTTTTGACGACACTAGGAAATTGTCCATGGAGTTGAGATATTTATTGTAGTAATTTCTTGTCTTACATACTTAAGAGATCAAGCCCTGAGCCTTTGGAGTGGGAGCATTGACTCCAAGACTCTAGACTACCAGAGAACTAACCCTCGGGGTATCAAATAGTGAGAACTCATACAAAGGAAACCACTGGAATACAAGACCCAGCAACACCCAAACACCAGTAGCACCCTGTGCAGGACACCTCATCTAAACAGCAAACAAAACAAAAATACAAACCCAATCATCAGCAGACAGGATTACCACCTCACTCAGACCTGTCCATCAGAGGAAAAACAAACAAAAACTCAGCACAAATCTCACCCTATAAGAAGCTTACATAAACCACTGAACCAACCTTGCTGCTGCTGCTGCTGCTAAGTCACTTCAGTCATGTCCGACTCTGTGTGACCCCACAGACGGAAGCCCACCAGGCTCCCCCGTCCCTGGGATTCTCCAGGCAAGAACACTGGAGTGGGTTGCCATTTCCTTCTTCCAATGCATGAAAGTGAAAAGTGAAAGTGAAGTCACTCAGTCGTGTCTGACCCTCAGCGACTCCAGGGACTGCAGCCTTCCAAGCTCCTCTGTCCATGGGATTTTCCAGGCAGGAGTACTGGAGTGGGGTGCCATTGCCTTCTCCGAACCAACCTTAGGAGGGCAGAAACCAAAAGGAAGAAAGAATTCAACGTTGAAGCCTGGCAAAAGGAGACCTCAAACACAATAAGTTAAAAAAGTAATAATAATGAAAAGGTAGAGAAATACTATATAAGTGAAGGAACAAACTAGAAACACAGAAGTCCAAATAAATGAAGAAAAAATAGGCAAACTACCTGAAAAAGAATTCAGAATAATGATAGTAAAGATGATCAAGAACCTTGAAAACAAAATGGAGACAATGCAAGAATCAATTAACAAAGACCTAGAAGAATTAAAGGATAAACATACAGAGACAAACAGCACAATTACTGAAATTAAAAATACTCTAGAAGGAATCAACAACAGAATATCTGAAGCAGAAGAACAAATCAGTGAGCTGGAGGATAAAATGGTGGAAATAAATTCTGAAGAGCAGAATAAAGTAAAAAGAATGAAAAGAACTGAGGATAGTCTCAGAGACCTCTGGGATCATATCAAATGCACCAATATTCAAATTATAGAGGTCCCAGAAGAAGACTAGAAAAAGAAAGGGTATGAGAAAATTTTTGAAGAGATTAGAGTTGAGATTTCCCCAACATGGAAAAGAAAATAGTCAATCAAGTCCAAGAGGCACAAAGAATCCCATACAGGATAAACCTGAGGAGAAACATGGAAAGACACATCACATACTAATCAAACTAACAAAGACTAAACACAAAAAGAATATTAAAAGCAGCAAGGGAGAAGCAACAAGTAACATACAAGGGAAGCCCCATATGCTTAACAGCTGATCTTTCAGCAGAGACTCTGCAGGCCAGAAGGGAATGGGAGGATATATTTAAAGTACTGAAAGGAAAGAATTTACAAGCAAGATTACTGTTCCCGGCAAGGATCTCATTCAAAATTGATGGAGAAATAAAAAGCTTTTCAGACAAGCAACATTTAAGAGAATTCAATACCACCAAACCAGCGTTACAACAAATGTTAAACAGACTTCTATAGTCCAGAAATACAAAAGAAGAAAAAAGATATACAAAATCAACCCCAAACAATTAAGAAAATGGCAGTAGGAACATATGTATCAATAAGTACTTTAAATGTAAGTGGATTAAATGCTCAACCAAAAGATACAGATTGGCTGAATGGATACAAAAACAAGACCCATATATATGCTATCTACAAGAAACCAACTTCAAACCTCAAGACACATATAGACTAAAGTGAGAGATGGAAAAATATATTCCATGCAAATGGAAAGCAAAAGAAAGCTGGAGTAGCAGTCCTCATATCAGACAAAATTAAAGTAAAGAAGTTTACAGGAGATAAGAAAGGGCACTACATAATGATCAAGGGATCAATCCAAGAGGAAGACATAACAGTTGTAAATATTTAAGCACCCAACATAGGAGCACCTCAATACCTAAGACAAACACCAGCAGAATAAAAGGAGAAATTGACAGTAGCACACTAATAGTAGGAGACTTTAACACCCCACTCACACCAATGAACAAATCATTAAAACAAAATTAATAAGGAAACAAAGTCTTAAATGATACATTAGATGAGATGGATCTCATTGATATCATCAGGACATTCCATCCAAATGCAGAAGAATACACCTTCTTCTCAAGTGCACATGGAACATTCTCCAGGATAGACCACATCGTGGGTCACAAATCAAACCTCTGTAAATTTAAGAAAATTGAAATCGTGGTAAGCATCTTCTCTGACCACAACACTATGAGACTAGATATCAATTACAAAAACAAAAAACAAAAAAACTGTAAGAAACACAAACACATGGACATTAAACAACACATTTCTAAATAACCAACAGGTTACTGGAGAGATCAAAAGGGAAATCAGAAAATTTGTAGAAACAAATGACAATGAAAACACAACAATTCAAAACCTATGGGATGCAGCAAAAGCAGTCCTAAGTGGGAAGTGTATAGCAATACATTCCTACCTCAAAAAACAAGAAAAACATCGGACAACCTAACTTTACATCTAAAATAACTGGAAAAGGAACACACACAAAAAAACACACCAAAATTAGTAGAAGGAAAGAAACATAGAGATCTGAGCAGAAATAAATGAAAAAAAAAAAATGAAAGAAACAGTAGTAAAGATTAATAAAACTAAAAGCTGGTTCTTTGAGAAGATAAAATTGACAAACCTTTAGCCAGACTCATCAAGAAAAAAAGAAGACTCAAATAAAATTAGAAATGAAAAAGGAGAGGTTACAACAGACAATGAAGAAATACAAAGGATTATTATGAACAACTATATGGCAATAAAATAGATAACCTGGATGAAATGGACAGGTTCTTAGAAAAGTTCAATCTTCCAAGACTGAATCAGGAAGAAATAGAAATTATGAACAACCCAATTACAAGCACTGAAACAGAAGCTGTGATAAAAAATCTCCCAAAAAACAAAAGCCCAGGACCAGATGGCTTCACAGGAAAATTCTATCAAACATTTAGAGAAGAGCTAATGCCTATCCTTCTAAAACTCTTTCAAAAAATTGTAGAGAAAGGAACACTTACAAACTCATTCTATAAGGCCATCATCACCCTGATACCAAAACCAGACAAAGACAACACAAAAAAAGAAAACTACAGGCCAATATCATTGATGAACATAGATGCAAAAATTCTCAACAAAATTTAGCAAACAGAATTCAGCAACACATCAAAAAGCTCATACACCATGATCAAGTTGGATTTATTCCAGGAATGCAAAGATTCTTCAATATACACAAATCAATCAGTGTGGTACATCATATTAACAAATTGTAAGATAAAAACCATATGATAATCTAAATAGATGCAGAAAAAGCCTTTGACAAAATTAAGCACCCATTTATGATTCAGTTCAGTTCAGTCGCTCAGTCGTGTCCAACTCTTTGTGACCCCATGAATCGCAGCACGCCAGGCCTCCCTGTCCATCACCAACTCCCAGAGTTCACTCAGACTCACGTCCATCGAGTCAGTGATGCCATCCAGCCATCTCATCCTCTGTCGTCCCCTTCTCCTCCTGCCCCCAATCCCTCCCAGCATCAGAGTCTTTTCCAATGAGTCAACCCTTCGCATGAGATGGCCAAAGTACTGGAGTTTTATGATTAAAACTCTTTAAAAAAATGGGCATGGAAGGAACCTACCTCAATATAATAAAGGCCACATATGATAAGCCTACAGCAAACATTATTCTCAATGGTGAAAAACTGAAAGCAGTCCCCCTGTGATCAGGAAGAAGACAAGGGTGTCCACTTTAATCACCACTATTCAACATAGTTCTGGAAGTCCTAGCTACAGCAATCAGAGAAGAAAAAGAAATGAATCCAGATTGGAAAAGAAGAGGTAAAGCTCTCACTGTTTGCAGATGACATGATACTGAACATAGAAAACCCTAAAGATAGTATCAGAAAATTACTAGAGCTGATCAGTGAGTTTAGCAAGGTTGCAGGATACAAAATCGATACACAGAAATCACTTGGATTTCTATGCACTAACAATGAAAAATCAGAAAGAGAAATTAAGGAATCAATTCCATTGCAATGCAATTCCATTGCAACAAAAAGAATTAAATGTCTAGGAATAACCTTACCTAAGGAGACGAAAGAACTGTACACAGAAAATTATAAGACACTGATGAAAGAAATCAAAGATGACATAAACAGATGGAGAGATATTCCATGTTCCTGGGTAGGAGGAATCAATATTGTGAAAATGACTATACTACCAAGTGCAGTGTACAGATTCAGTATGACCTCTATCCAATTACAAATGGCATTTTTCACAGAAACGGAACAAAAATTTTCACAAGTCATATGGAAACACAAAAGACCCTGAATAGCCAAAGCAGTCTTCAGAAAGAATGGAGCTGGAGGAATCAACCTTCCTGACTTCAGATTATACTACAAAGCTACAATTATCAAGACAGTATGGTACTGGCACAAAAACAGAAATATAGACCAATGGAACAGGATAGAAAGCCCAGAAATAAACCCATGCACCTATGGATACCTTATTTCTGACCAAGGATGCAAGAATATACAATGGGGCAAAGACAACCTCTTCAGTAAATAGTGCTGGGAAAACAGGACAACTGCATATAAAAGAATGAAATTGGAACACTTCCTAACAACATACACAAAGATAAACTCAAAATGGATTAAAGACCTAAATGTAAGACCAGAAACTATAAAACTCTTAGACGAAAACATAGGCAGAACACTTGATGACATAAATCAAAGCAAGATCCTCTATGATCCACCTCCTAGAGTAATGGAAATAAAAGCAGAAGTAAAGAAATGGGTCCTGATTAAACTTAAAAGCTTTTGCACAACAAAGGAAACTATAAGCAAGTTGAGAAGACAACCCTCAGTATGGGAGAAAATAATAGCAAATGAAACAACTGACAAAGGATTAATTTCCAAAATACATAAGTAGCTCATACAACTCAATGCTAGAAAAACAAACAACCCAATTAAAAAGTGGGAAAAGGACATAAACAGACATTTCTCCAAAGACATACAGATGGCTAACAAACACATGAAAAGATGCTCAACATCACTCATTATTAGAGAAATGCAAATCAAAACTACAATGAAATATTCCCCTACACTGGTCAGAATGGCCCTCATCAAAAAGTCTACAAACAGTAAATGCTGGAGAGGGTGTGAAGAAGAGGGCATGCTCTTACACTGTTGGTAGGAATGTAAATTGATATAGCCACTATGGAAGATGGTATGGAGATTCCTTAAAAAACTAAGAAAAAACCAGCATATGACCCAGCAATCCCACTTCTAGGCATATACCCTGAGGAAACCAGTGTTGAAAGAAACGCATGTATCCCATTGTTCATTGCAGCATCATTTACAATAGCTAGAACATGGAAGCAACCTAGATGTCCATTGACAGATAAATGCATAAAGAAGTTGTGATACATATACACAAAGGAATATTCAGTTCACTTCAGTTCAGTCACTCAGTCGTGTCCGACTCTTTGCGACCCCATGAACTGCAGCACAACAGGCTTCCTGTCCATCACCAACTCCCAGAGTCTACCCAAACCCATGTCCATTGAGTTGGTGATGCCATCCAACCATCTCATCCTCTGTTGTCCCCTTCTCCTCCTGTCCTCAATCCCTCCCAACATCAGAGTCTTTTCAAATGAGTCATCTCTTTGCATCAGGTGGCCAAAGTATTGGATCTTCAGCTTCAACGTCAGTCCTTCCAATGAACACCCAGGACTGATCTCTTTTAGGATGGACTGGCTGGATCTCCTTGCAGTCCAAGGGACTCTCAAGAGTCTTCTCCAACACCACAGTTCAAAACCATCAATTCTTTGGTGCTCAGCTTTTTTCACACTCCAGCTCTCACATCCATACATGGCTACTGGAAAAACCATAGCCTTGACTAGACAGACCTTTGTTGGCAAAGTAATGGAATATTACTCAGCCATAAAAAGAAGCACATTTGAGTCAGTTCTGATGAGGTGGATGAACCTAGAACCTATTATACAGAGTAAAGTGAGTCAGAAAGAGAAAGATTAATATCGTATTCTAACACACATTACGGAATATAGAAAAATGGTACTGAAGAATTTATTTATAGGGCAGCAGTGGAGAAACAGAGAATAGACTTATGGACATGGGGAGAGGGGAGGGCAGGGTAAGATGTATGAAAAGAGTAATGTGGAAACTTACATTACCACATGTAAAATAGATAGCCAAGGGGAATTTGCTGTATGGCTCAGGTAACTCGAAACAGGGAGCTCTGTATCAACCTAGAGGGGTGTGATGGGGAAGGAAATGAAAGGGAGGGGATATGTGTATACCTATGGCTGATTCATGTTGAGGTTTGATAGAAAACAACAAAATTCTGTAAAGCAATTATCCTTCAATAAAAAATAAAAGAATTCTCCAAAGTTACTGATTGGTGACTTAGAACCATGGAAACAGCAAGAAGTATTGGAGCATGACTGCTGGCCACCATATCTTGGTACTTAGGACTCCCCAAGGAGAGGTGAGGCACTAGCAACTGGTACATTCCTTGACCAGTTGAGACTCCAGATCCTCTGGCTGCTGTGCAGTGTCAGAATCACCAGTGTAAATCCTGTGTTCAGGTTCTCACCAACTGAAGTATTTCCTTTTTAGTGAAAGAATATTTTAAATGTAATTTACACAAGAAAATTATGTTTTCTTAGATTAGGGAATAGTTCCTGAACTTATGAATTGTCATTTCAGATTGTGTATTCATAACTTTTGGGCTTCCTTGGTGGTTCAGCAGTAAAGAATTCGCTTGCAGTGCAGGAGACAAGAATTTGATCCCTGGGTCAGGAAGAGCCCCTAGAGAAGAAAATGGCAACCCACTCCAATATTCTTGCCTGGGAAATCTGATAGATAGAAGAGCCTGGTGGCTCCAGTCCATGGGGTCTCAAAGAGTCAGACATGACTGAATGACAACAATCATTCACAATTTTTAGTTGGTTTTAAAATCAAAATGTGTTAAGTATTTCATTCATTGCAACTTCCATTCTTTGTAACACGTATTAAGTTATTTCATTCATCGCAACTCAAGAAGCATGAATAGCATGTTAGTTTAACATTATAGTCATACATTTCCATGGTGGAAACATGAATGTGTTGCTTTCTGTTCTTCAAATAAAACTTTGAAGAACATTATCCTCTTAGCATTTTTTTTTCCTCTTAGCCTTTCTGATCCTTTTTCTCTGACTATAAATCATAGAAGCAAATGCTTAAGTAGACAGGTGAAGAAGAGGAAGTCACAAATAAAATAGGCACTTACATTTATTGTGTTTGCGAGGTTGTTTTTGAGGATGGTGCATGTTTCTTGAGACCTTGTTTCTTGCCTGTTTTATAGAGCTCTGGCCTCTTAACAGCACTGCTTTAATGACTTCTTGTGAGGCTCTCGGTTTATGTTAGCACTGACTATGGAGGGAAGAAAGAGGTCAGGTTTCACAAGGAGGCTGTGGACTTGTAAAATCATACCCAACTGGCAGAAATGAAGTCTGCTTTAAGGAGAAAGCGAGATTTTCATAACACAAGATATTTTGCCATATAAATAAGTGCACGATGTTTTGATGATGCCTAAAACAGTTTGTCAAACGTGGGTGTTCTGGGGGGGGGGATTCTAACACTCATTTTAAAGGACCTATTCATTTACTCAGTTTAATACCACAGTTAAAAAGTTAAAATAGAAAAATATTTGCTGAGAAAGTTTGACTATCATGATATATGATATTTGTGCATGCTTTTCTGAAGTTTCTAAGTTTTGATTCAAATTTTCATGTAATTTATCTTTTTGTTGAAAAGTAATTTTTATTCAGATGTTCTTTTTCTTATTGTTTTTCACATTGAAGGCACTGACTAGGGAGGGAATCAAACATCCATATAGATGATAGCTACCCAAAGAATGATAAGGTCAAAGTACTAAAAAGGCAAATAAAAATTAAGAATGAGGGATCTTTCTTTTGGCTGCACTGCATGTCATGCAGAATCTTAGTTTCCTGACCAGGAATTGAAAGTTTACCCCCCTGCAGGAGAAGCTCAGAGTTTTAACCACTGGGCTTCAATGGAAGTTCCAGGATGAACGATTTTATAAGTCAGTGGAGCAGTGGTAGAAAATTTATGCAAATTCCTCTTTCAATCCATTCAGCATAAAACTTAGTCATGTCTGACTCTTTGTGACTCCATGGACTATAGCGCACCAGGCTCCTCTGTCCATGGAGTTCTCCAGGCAAGAATACAGGAGTGGGTTGCCATTTCCTCATCCAGGGAATCTTCCTGACCCAGGGGTTGAACTCAGCTCTCTCACAGTGCAGGCAGTTTCTTTACTGTTGGAGTCACACATACAAAGTTTATTTTTAAATATAATTACTTTTTAAAAATTATATAATTTTGTAGGAAAAAATAAAAGTACATAATTTATAGAGATCCTCTTGTAATCTAGCCCTTAGTATTTCATCATTGAAGTAGGGGATTTTATGCTCTTTAAATAATTTGTCTATCACATTAAAAATGAGAAAATTATTTCTATTTCTCTACACTTTATATATACCTTTATGTGAAAACTACATAGTCTGGCTTAGTAGGAAAAAAGAAAAAAATTAAATCTTAGAATATCTCTACCTTTGTTAGGGCTTTAAAATTTATTTTATTGTATAACATTCTGGAAGCAAAACTAGTGTATTCATAGCAAGATATCCTCTGTCCTATGCTTTCATAATACTCCATAATTTTCCTTCGTAATATTTATCACAGTTTAAAATTGCTATATACTTGAATAGTATATAGACAAAAGTCCGTCTAGTCAAAGCTATGGTTTTTCCAGTAGTCATATATGGATGTGAGAGTTGGACCATAAAGAAGGCTAAGTGCTGAAAAATTGATGCTTTTGAACTGTGGTGTTGGAGAAGACTCTTCAGAGTCCCTTGGACTGCAAGGCGATCCAACCAGTCCATCCTAAAGGAAATCAGTCCTGAATATTCATTGGAAGGACTGATGCTGAAGTTGAAGCTCCAATACATTGGCCATCTGATGCAAAGAACTGACTCATTAGAAAAGACCCTCATGCTGGGAAAGAATTGAAGGCAGAGGAAGGGGATGACAGAGAATGAGATGGTTGGGTGCCATCACCGACTTGATGGACAGGAGTTTGAGCATGCTCCAGGAGTTGGTGATGGACAGGGAAGCCTGCCGTGCTGCAGTCCATGGGGTTGCAAAGAGTCGGACCCGACTAAGAGACTGAACTGAAGTAAACTGCATGGTAATTTTAGTTAAATCTTTCTCCATTGCTAGACAAAAATCCCTGAGGGTAGAGCCTTAGTTTTGTTTATCATTGGATCCTTGACATGTTGAACATGCTAGGCACAGAATAAACAAGTGTTGATGAATGAATGAATGAATTTAGAAAAGATTCGGTTCAGTTGCTCAGTCGTGACCGAATCTTTGTGACCCCATGAATTGCAGCACGCCAGGCCTCCCTGTCCATCACCAACTCCTGGAGTTTACTCAAACTCCTGTCCATTGAGTCTGTGATGCCATCCAGCCATCTCATCCTCTGTCGTCCCCTTCTCCTCCTGCCCCCAATCCATCCCAGCATCAGGGTCTTTTCCAGTGAGTCAACTCTTCGCATGAGATGCCCTAAGTATTGGAGTTTCAGCTTTAGCATCCGTACTTCCAATGAACACCCAGGACTGATCGCCTTTAGAAGAATGTACTGGTTGGATCTCCTTGCAGTCCAAGGAACTCTCAAGAGTCTTCTCCAATACCACACACAGTTCAAAAGCATCAATTCTTTGGCACTCAGCTTTCTTTATGGTCCACCTCTCACATCCATAAATGACTACTGAGAAAACCATAGGTTTGACTAGATGGACCTTTGTTGGTAAAGTAATGTCTGCTATTTAATATGCTGTCTAGGTTGGTCATAGCTTTTCTTCCAAGGATCAAGTGTCTTTTAATTTCATGGCTGCAATCACCATCTGCAGTGATTTTGGATCCAAAGAAAATAAAGTCTCTTACTGTTTTCATTGTTTACCCATCTATTTCCCATGAAATGATGGGACCAGATGGCATGATCTTAGTTTTCTGAATGTTGAGTTTTAAGCCAATTTTTTCACTCTCCTCTTTCACTTTTATCAAAAGGCTGTTCACTTTCTGCCATAAGGGTGGTGTCATCTGCATATCTGAGGTTATTGATTTCTCCCAGCAGTCTTGATTCCAGCTTGTGCTTCATCCAGCCCAGTGTTTCTCATGATGTACTCTGCATATAAGTTAAATAAGCAGGGTGACGGTACATAGCCTTGGTGTACTCCTTTTCCTATTTGGAACCAATCTGTTGTTCCATGTCTGGTTCTAACTGTTGCTTCTTGACCTGCATACAAATTTCTCAGGAGTCAAGTAAGGTGGTCTGGTATTCCCATCTCTTAAAGAATTTTCCACAGTTTGTTGTGATCCACACAGTCAAAGGCTTTGGCATATCAATAAAGCAGAAGTAGATGTTTTTCTGAAACTCTCTTGCTTTTTTGGTGATCCAGCGGATGTTGGTAATTTGATCTGGTTCCTCTGCCATTTCTAAATCCAACTTGAACATCTGGAAGTTCATGGTTTATGTACTGTTGAAGCCTGGCTTGAAGAATTTTGAGCATTACTTTGCTAGCATGTGAGACGAGTGCAATTGTGCTGTAGTTTGAGCATTCTTTGGCATTGCCTTTCTATGGGATTGGAATGAAAACTGACCTTTTCCAGGCCTGTGGCCACTGCCGAGTTTTCCAGATTTGCTGGCATATTGAATGGAGCACTTTCACAGCATCATCTTTTAGAATTTGAAATATCTCAACTGGAATTCCATCACCTTCACTAGCTTTGTTTGTAGTGATGCTTCGTAAGGCCCACTTGTCTTCACATTCCAGGATATATGACTCTAGGTGAGTATTCGTACCATTGTGGTTATCTGGGTCTTAAGATCTTTTTTGTATAATTCTTCTATGTATTCTTGCCACCTTTTGTTAATATCTTTTGCTTCTGTTAGGTCCATACTGTTTCTGTCGTTTATTGTGCACATCTTTGCATGGAATGTTCCCTTGGTATCTGTAGTTTCTTGAAGAGATCTTTAGTCTTTCCCATTCTGTTTTTTTTCCTCTTTTTTTTTTTTTTTTTTTTGCACTGATTGCTAATAAAGGCTTTCTTATCTCTCCTTGCTCTTCTTCAGAACTCTTCATTCAGATGGGTATATTTTTCCTTTTCTCCTTTGCCTTTAGCCTCTCTCTTTCTCAGCTGCTTGTAAGGCTTCCTCACACAACCATTTTGCCTTTGTTTTTCTTGGGGATGGTCTTGATCACTGCCTCCTGTACAATGTTACGAACCTCTGTCTATAGTTCTTCAGGCACTCCCTCCATCAGATCTAATCCTTTGAATCTATTTGTCACTTCCACTGTATAATCATAAGGGATTTGATTAGGTCATGCTTGGATGGTCTAGTGGTTTTCCCTACTTTCTTCAATTTAATCTAAATTTTGCAATAAGGAGTTCATGATCTGAGCCACAATCAGCTCCCAGTCTTGTTTTTGCTGGTGGTATAGAGCTTCTCCATCTTCAGCTGCAAAGAACATAATCAATCTGATATCACTATTGGCCATGTGTAGAGTCATCTCTTTTGTTGTTGGAAGAGGGTGTTTGCTATGACCAGTGTGTTCTCTTGGCAAAACTGTTAGCCTTAGGCCTACTTTATTTTGTACTCTTAAGGCCAAACTTGCCTGTTACTCCAGGTATCTCTTGACTTCCTACTTTTGCATTCCAGTCCCCTATAATGGAAAGGACATCTTTTGTTTGGTGTTAGTTCTAGAAGATTTTCTAGGCCATCATAGAACCATTCAACTTCAGCTTCTTCGGCCTTAGTGGTTTGGTATAGACTTGGATTACTGTGATATTGAATTGTTTGCCTTGGAAATAAACCGAGATCATTATGTCGTTTTTGAGATTGCCCCAAAGTATTGCATTTCAGACTCTTTTGTTGACTATGATGGCTACTCCATTTTTTCTAAGGGATTCTTGCCCACAGTAGTACATATAATGGTCATTTGAGTTACATTCACCCATTCCAGTCCATTTTAGTTCACTGATTCCTAGAATGTCAACGTTCACTCTTGCCCCTTTTGTTTGACCACTTCCAATTTACCTTGATTCATGGACCTCACATTCCAGGTTCCTACACAATACTGTTCTTTACAGCATTGGACTTTACTTCCAACCCCATCATATCCACAACTACGCATTGTTTTTGCTTTGGCTCCATCTCTTCATTCTTTCTGGAGTTATTTCTCCACTCTTCTCTAGTAGCCTATTGGGCACTTACTGAGTGGGGGAGTTCATCTTTCAGTGTCATATCTTTTGGCCTTTTTATACTGTTCATAGGGTTCTCAAGGCAACAATACTGAAGTGGTTTGCCATTCCCTTCTCCAGTGAACCACGTTTTGTCAAAACTCTCCACCATGACCCATCTGCCTTGGGGTAGAATTAGAGAACATTTAAAAATTTTCAGTTTAATTCAACAGGTATTGTTTTAGTGCCAAGTCTGTACCATTCACTGGCTTAAGGGATCCTGCAAAGTTATGACCCACTACTTGTCCTTATTGAGCTCAGAATGTGGAATGGGAGACAGTCTTGTGAATATGTGACTATAATACTGTGGGATAAAAGTAGCAATAAAGGTCTTCATTCTACAGGAGTCTTATAGAAGAAAAAAATCAGGAACAGCTTCCCAAAGGGTAAGACAAGAGAACTAGGTTTTAAATGATAACAGGATTTCATCAGGTGGACAAAGGGATCTACAATATTTGAAAGAGAAGGAAAGCATGTATATTGTTCAGAGATGTGAAATACAGTATATTCAGAGAATCATAAATAGTGCAGTGTCTGTGAGACATAATTTCAAGTGGTTGAATGCAAAGTGATAGAGTTTTATAGGGACTAAATAATTCATCAGTAACACAAATCAAATTTGTTTTTTATGACCATCACTCTCGAAGGTAACTCTGATATCAGGACAGATCTCACCTAAAGACACTCCTTTAAGACTTCCAGGCAGTTGGTGATAAGGACCTGAATCACAGAGAGAGTCCAGTGTTCTTGAATTGTGATCCTTAAACATTTTAGTCTCACTCTTTATATGCTTAAATCTTGAGGACTCCAAAGAGCTTTTGTTTAGGTAGGTTATATTTAATAATACTTTATTATTAGAAATTAAAACTGAGAAATTTTAAAAATATTAATTTTGAAATGAAAACACGGATCAATTACATATTAACATAGCACATTTAATGAAAAATAACTGTTTTCCAAAAAATTTTAGTAAGATGAGTGACACTTTTTTTTACATTTGTCCAAATCTTTTAAATTAGCTTAGTAGAAGACAGTTGGATTCTCACAGTGAATTAGATTTGTTGCTTTATATCACCCATCAAGTAGCTTCTGGAAGTACTGTATACTCAAGAGAAATGAAGGTGAAAAAGGCAAAGGATGATTATCGTAAAAATGCTTTTAACCTTCTGAGTCTATTGACAACAGCAGTTTGAAACTGCTGTTTTGAAGTAGTAAGTATTTTTTGTTACATACACAAAATATTAATTTACCCCAACTCCATCCTTTTTGGAAGGAGATATTCCTAAGAGTATTTTCGTTATTACTCACTGACTTTGTTCTGTACCTCTAAAGGCCCATGATCCATTTACAGATTAATGAAGTCACGTCCAAGGCAGAATTCGTTAGTCTTCTGTAACCTCTCACACTTCCCAGTGCAATGAGGCATAAGTCATCCAGCCCTTATTACTTCTATATTTCTTCATAATTTCTCATTTTGTTGAAAATTGTATATATGCATATTTATTTTTTGAACTGGGGTTTGAGGATGGAGAGTAAGACTATTATTGTGGCCCTTTCTTTATATCCTGGAAGACTTAGTAGAGGAAAGGCAAGCTACACTATTACCTGGAGTCTGGGCTCCATCAAAATGTAAAACTTGGAGGCTTGTCTACAAGAGTAAAGAAGAATTATCTCTAGAAAATATCAACATTTGAAGACTTAAGTCTAAAAATAGTCTCTTGAATCTGTGTGCGTTTATTTTTCAGGCACATCATTTGTCTTCACTTTTTCCACTCTCATTCTGCTCCATCAATACCAACCTCATTTTATTCCAAACATGGAATGACATATCTGTGTCCAATAAAAACCAAGTCTGTTTTCATTACAATATCTGCAGAATCTCTCTGTTCTCACTGCCGCCACCCGGTTTTGTCATTTTTATTTAAACAGCCTGTTGGTCTTTTGACTTAAGGCTCTTTTTCTTCAATCCATCCTAACAGTACCTGATTAATTTTCCCACACACTATTGTTACCATGATACTCCTTTGCTTAAAGCTTTTCAGTGATGCCTTATTTTGTACCGTGGTACAAACCTGTTTTATCTCTACTCTCCTTCCACTCTGCCATGAACATTTAATCTGATTTATTCTACAATAGTTAATCCTGGCTGTTGCCTCACAATCCTGTGAACACAGGCTGTACATTTCTTACTTCTGTGCTTGCCTTCGTATTACTCCTTTCATCTGAAATGTCTTATTTTTCTCCTTCCATCTAAACCCAATGGGTTCTTCAAATCTCAGTTTAAAACCAGCCCCTGTTGGGACTTCCGTGATGAAACAGTGGATAATAATCCTTCTGCCATGTTGGAGACACAAGTTTGATCCCTGGTCAGGGAATATCCCATGTGCCACAGAGCAACTAAGCCCATGCATCACAGCTGTTGAGCCTGTGCTGTAGAGCCCAAAAGCTGCAACTACTGAGCCCATTTGCTGCAATTAATTACTGAAGCCCACGCACCCTAGAGCCTGTACTCTGCAACTAGAGAAGCCATCGCAATGAGAAGCCTACGCACTGCAGCAAAAAGTAGTCCCCACTCGCCACAACTAGAGAAAAGCCTGCACAAAAGCAACAAAGACCCAATACAGCCAATAATAATAATTAATTTTAAAAAACAATCCTTGTGAAAGGTTTTTACCTGACTAGTTTGTCTTTACTGATTTCCCTGTCCTCTGAAATACACTAGTATTTGAGATTTTTACTGCACAGCTTAATGTATCATTATCTACCATTAATAATTGCTGTTTTTTGTTTCAGTTATGTTCATTTTTTTCTGAAATCTAAGATTCTTGAGAATTTCATTTTGGGAAAGACTAAAGTCCTTTAGCAGGGTAACTGCCCAGTGGTTTTTCTAAAATTATCTTTTAATTTCTCTCTGTGCTTGTTACGTTGAGTTGGCCTTATGTTTGAGCAGAAGTTCAAGTTTGATAAGTAATACCTAGCATAATTTTATTTCCAAGCATTATATAATAGTGCATATACTTATTCTGAATATGAAAAACTTTATCTTATAGCTATTTCTGCATTTGAAGTTCAGCCAATTTCTATTGAGGTCCGAGAAGGTGGAGTTGCTAGATTTGCATGCAAGATTTCATCAAACCCTCCTGCGGCCATAACATGGGAATTAAATCGGACAACTCTATCTGTAACTATGGACAGGTAAATGCAGCTTTTGTCTTTGAAGATGATACAGAAGGACCAAAGATTTCATCATAAAACTGTATATGGAGAAAGATCACGGTGAAACTGATTTTTGTTTATGATAGCGATAACTAATTTCTTAAAGTGAAGTCGCTGAGTCGTGTCCGACTCTTTGCGACCCCATGGACAGTAGCCTACCAGGCTCCTCCATCCATGGGATTCTCCAGGCAAGAGTACTGGAGTGGGTTGCCATTTCCTTCTCCAGGGGATCTTCCCGACCCAGGGATCGAACCCAGGTCTCCCGCATTGTAGGCAGACGCTTTAAGACATCTCAAACATAGGCAAAGAATTAGATTATCAGTCTCTGGTACATGGGGCATAGTTCCTGGCCTCTTGGTTCAGATCAGAATTCAGATTCTCTTAGTGCTTTGTTCTTTTCCTCAAACATCTTTTCTAACCATGGGACCCCCTGGGCACCTGGATTGCAGCCCAAGAATTTAGGAAACTAAATTACACTTTGACTACTGAGAATAGCAGTGCTGTTTTAAAGGTTTAAGGGTTTCCCATATATACAATAATGGTTGCCCACTTCCATCTTTGCCAATTGCTTAGCAGCCCCCTCTACACCACACCACACACACACACACACACACACACACACACACACAGTCACGTGCCTGCATGCATGCATATACCTAGTGCTCTGGGGTGGTCAGAGTTTAGGGGTCAGGAACTTGGCAGCAACTTCAAAAGTTTGGTTCCTGCCCTAATGAGTAGCAATATTCCTTAGCAGGCTCAAATTGCTTGCTGAAATGGTAAAGAGCACTAAGATGGACAAACTTATTCAAGGAAGAGCTTTAAAAAAAATTTACATTCAGATAAATCTTGACAAATACCTAGATACTAACAGGCAAAAAGTCAGGAATTTGGGAAAAAAATCATACTAAGCTCTAGATTGTAAGTTCTAAATGTACTAAGTACTAAAAGTACTAATCATACTAAGCTCTAAATGTAAGTTTTCATGTCAAGTGAGATTCTGTGTAAAATTACACCAATAGATTTCACAAGTCACATACAGCATAATTACTTGTGTTTTACAGAGTTATAGCCCAAATGAAAACAACTGAATCAAGCTAGTATTTTTAGTCTTGAAAGTATTGCATCTGGCATTTTTAAAAGATTGACTATATTAATTCTTACCATAGGATAAATGTTAAAATAGAATGTAAAATCTACTACAAAGAGTTTAATCATGTTTCTTCTAGTGACAGGATAACTGCCCTGCCAACAGGAGTACTGCAGATATATGATGTTGACCAGAGGGATGCTGGAAATTACCGTTGTGTTGCTGCTACTATAGCCCACAGACGTAAAAGTATGGAGGCCTCTCTCACAGTGATTCCAGGTACCACATAGAAGTTTATTTTTCAAGCTTTAATTGGCCCAGGTTTTAATTTTCCTTCTCTGGTTATAATAGTATGCTCTAAAGTAGTACTTTAATTTCACTTAAATTTTATTGTAATCTAGTTGGAAAATGATCATTTTTATATATTTAAGCAACCTTCTTCCTCTAACTTGCTTTATACGTTAATATCAACATCTTTAAGAAAGACTGAATTTTTGTTTTATAAATACTTTTGTTTTTAAAATATAAAATGCAGAAAGACTTAAAAAAGAATAATAATCATCTAGTTCTACCAAATTTTTCCATTGTCAATAAAAATGTATTTGTTTCCAGTTTGGGTTTTTCTGTCTGTTGTTTTAGGAAAAATTATCCTTTGTAGAAATGATGCATGCTTTATTATAAAGAGTAATGTCTATGAAAGTAAAATACATTTTTTTACATTAAACAACTTGAAAAGTACAAAGATATGTTTTAAAATGTCCCTAGTCCATATCCAGAGGTGATCATTGTTAACATTGAGTGTATATAATTTCATGTATTTTGCCATACATGAATATAGTTAGAAGGGAAACTAGCTAGAGAGATGAATATGAAGAAATGTGTTTTATTAAAATGGAATTACAGATGCTAGTTTTTTATTTTTAAATAATTAAATTTACTTGAATGTTGTGGGGAAAAAACCTGTCCTAAAGACACTGTTGAACTTCAAATGAATGTTTACTCTTCACAAGAGATATTACTTCCTAAAAGATCCTTTAAGATTAAAAAAATTTTTTAAGAAACATCGAAACTGAAATTAAATTTTTAATGCCATATTTTAATTTGAGGTGGTATCTATTAGCTTCTTGGTATGAAGCATAAAGACAAAAGCACTCTCTCACTTCTTCATTCCCCCCACTGTCACATTAATTCCCAACAAGATTGTGAAAGTATTAAGTCAATGTTTGAATCTCTACGGAAACAACCTAAGTGTCCATCAACCGATGAATGAATAAATAAAATGTATCTTATCCATTTAATTAAGTATTTAATCTATTATTATTATTCAATAAAAAGAAATGAAGTAGTGGTACATGGTACAACTTAAATGAACCTTAAACTAATGTTTAAATGAAAAGAAGCCAGTTCCAAAAGACCATGTAAGATGTGATTCCTTTTTTATTAAATATCTGGAATAGGCAAACCCAGAGACAGAAAGTAGATCAGTGATTATCAGCCTATGGGGAGCTTTGAGAGTGACTATTGATAGAGTGGAATTTGTTTTTGGGGTAATGAAAATGCTTTAAAATTGGTTATGGTAATAATTGTACAACTCCAGAAGTACTAAACGCAGTTGAATTGTGCTTCAAACGGGTGAGTTATATCTCAATTAAGTTGTTTTAGAAAAGGAAAAAAGTGACTTCAGAATAGATATTTTAATTCATTTATTATATCTTATTTATAATATTTTCGCATTTCCTGCCTTTTCCCTCTTAAAGGTAAGGAGTCTAAGTCCTTCCACACACCGACCATTGTAGCAGGTCCACAAAACATAACAACATCCCTTCATCAGACTGTTGTTTTAGAATGTGTGGCCACGGGAAATCCCAAACCAATCATTTCTTGGAGCCGTCTTGGTAAGTCTTCTGAGGAAAAAAAAATACTTTCCTTCAACTTTGTTCATACTAGTGAAATTGATAACGTGTTTATATACAACACGCATGTTTGGCAGTTACATGGCTTTTAACTTTCTGCAGTTACAGAGTGTAGATGAAAGGTTTTAGTATAGAAAATTTTAGACCTTTTGTGATAATGATTGTTTGGATAGTGATCTTCTGTCAAATTTTAGATCGTATATTACATTGTTTTAACTCAAGTATTCTCTTTGAAATAGATCACAAGTCCATTGATGTCTTTAATACTCGGGTACTTGGAAACGGTAACCTCATGATATCTGACATCAGGCTGCAACATGCTGGAGTGTATGTTTGTCGGGCCACTACCCCAGGCACACGCAACTTTACAGTTGCCATGGCAACTTTAACTGTATTGGGTATGTTTCCTTTCTTTCTGCAATTAGGAGAATCTTACATTTTAACACTTGCTGTTTTACCTCAGAGCTTATTTCCACTTTTCTTTAATTCTGTAGCATTTATGTGAAAGTTGATATGAAATATTATAATCCAGTAATGAATTTTAGGAGGAAATCAAAGCCTTGTGTTAAAATATGGCTAGGATCACTCTGAAGTATTCATCATGTTTGCTTTTATAACATCATGGTCCTTCTTAGTTAAGCTTCCCTTTTATTTTCTCACCCACCTACAAATTCATAAACACATTGACCAGTCTACAATTTTAATTTAATGTCTATGTGCATTCACAAGGGCTGTATGTTGGGCTTAGTTAAGTTAGGATCATGGCACACATATTTTTAGTGTGTTTGTATGTTTGGTGTCAATGGGGAAAGCCTGTGGGAAGTGGACATTTAACTGAGCAATGCAGAGGAAAGGCATCCAGAGAGAGAGAGATTTTAATAGATGTAGAGTGCAGGCAGGAAGCTTAGAATGTCAGATATTTTCAGGGATGGGACTTGTATCATTTGCTGTTCTCTTCCTTGACTGTCTGATTTGTGTTTGTACCACAAAAATATTTTCTTTTTTTTTTAAATAGCTCCTCCTTCATTTGTTGAATGGCCAGAAAGTTTAACGAGGCCTCGAGCTGGTACTGCTCGATTTGTATGTCAGGCAGAAGGAATACCCTCACCCAAAATGTCATGGTTGAAAAATGGAAGGAAGATACATTCAAATGGTAGAATTAAAATGTACAACAGGTGGGCTAAGTCACTTTGCTACTGTTTTAGATAAAACATAATGATTTAGTAATTCTTATGTGAAATGGTTATAATTATAACATCAAATACCTAAATTGGTATTTTAAACTGAAGTAACAATAAGAAATTAACTTAAGACTGTAATATCAGCATGCCAGAATCCATTTGTATTTTATATGTGAATCATGGTAGATTATAATAAAAGTTGGAACGGTTCTCCAGACCTGGCTTCTGGTACTGGTAAGCCACCAGCTAAATTTTTAGCAGCATGTAAACCCTTTGGAGTCTTAGTTCCTTGCTCCATAAAGTGAAGAATTTAGAAGGAAATAGTTAAGTCTCTAAGCATTCCTCCACAGTTCAAACTTAATGATTTTAAGAATTCATTTTTATTAGTGTAAATAGGAATCTTCTTGTACCGTTCTCATATGTTGAACAAAACTTCTGAACATTTTTATTGACCTGAATTTATGTAACATTGCAACATTATAGAAATTAGATGCTATTAATGATTAATGTTAATATACTTAATATACTTCCTTAATAAAAACCAAATTTAAAAAAGAGATCAAGCTGTCACCTCAAGACAAAAGGATTTGGATATCACACATACTTACTTATATAGACTCAAAAAACAAGAGTAATTTTAAACAATTCATATAGGTTTTTCTTTAGTAGGGCTGGTTACACAGGTTGCTCTTAGTAACTTGTTATTTAAAGTTTAGAGTGCACTTAGCATAATTTTATTTTTATGTCATCCTTAGACGTTTCATTGAAATAATTTTTTTCTTCCTTCAGTAAATTGGTAATTAACCAGATTATTCCTGAAGATGATGCTATTTATCAGTGCATGGCTGAGAACAGCCAAGGATCAATTTTATCTAGAGCCAGACTGACTGTAGTAATGTCAGAAGACAGACCCAGTGCTCCCTATAATGTGCATGCTGAAACCATGTCGAGTTCAGCCATCCTTTTAGCTTGGGAGAGGCCACTTTACAATTCAGACAAAGTCATCGCTTATTCTGTACACTACATGAAAGCAGAAGGTAAGCAATTTGAGAAGTGTTTATTTTTAAGTGCTACTTACTGTCACGGCTTTGTTTTCAATATAAATGATGTTTTACATAATCCACAAAATATTTTTGAAGTTCTGTGGCATTTACCTCTTTTAATAAAAATAATTACTATATGATCTGTGTATCAGTTTTTTGCTAAATTTTGTATTATTGTATACCTTATATGTATGCATGCCTGCTCAGTCCCTTCAGTCCCGTTTGACTCTTTGCAACCCTCTGGACTGTATAGCCTGCCAGGCTCCTCTGTTAATGGGATTCTCCAGGCAAGAATATTGGAGTGGATTCTTTACGTGTTTAAGGATAGTTTAAGATTTTTCTGTTTAGAAATAAGTACCATCTTTGCCTGTTCCAAAGTTAGAGTGGTGTACTTTATGAATTTCATTTCAGCCAAGGTATCAATTGCTTAAGACTTAGTATACCAATTTAAGTATGCAATCACATAGGAACAATGGTGTAAATACTTAATAAAATAAGGTGAACTCTAGTCACTGCAGCATGTTATTTTCAAGGGGGAAAGTAAACATTTTCAAATTCCCCATAATATGATTTTGTATATTTTGAATGTTTTCTGAAATCTCATAGAACTCTTTAAAAATTGAGCAGGATACTCTTTATTGATATCTCATTTATTATATAAAAGTAGAAATCAAATCTGTCTTAAAATTTTTATTCAGTTCCATATCTGGAATCCTTTTTATCCTATTTTCTTTTAGCAAAAAAATGTAGAGGAAATGGAAAAACTAGTTGTAAATCCTAGAGATTTCACTATTGATTTCTTGTGGAAACCATAGCAGAGGTTTACAGATTTTAGTTGTTTACACAAAGTCTGCTTTTTATGCAGTAGACATTCCAAACAAATTTCAAAGAATAGTGCTCTAATAAAATTGTCTGTAGAAACAGGTGGTTTGTTGTTGTTTGTTTTTTGTATTTTGAAGTAGTATTTTGAATTTAAATCAGAGGTCATGGTAGCAAGAAGAATGAAAATCTGATAACTAAGCATGTTGGAGTATGTTAATACCCTTTTTAGTGATTTAAGAAGGTAAAAGGAATGCTGGCTTTGGTGGAGACCACTCTTGTTCGCTATTATGGCTGTTTCATTAGAGCCTCCACATGCAGCTCAGTGGTCTATTCATAGGCAGCACAAGGCTTTTTAATTTGAACTCAAGGACCTTGTTTGGTAGGTCAGAAATCATACTATGCCGTTCCTAATTAACGAGCCATTAGCTAGTCTGTTGTGAAATGCCTGTAATCTTGTCTAATTAAAATGCTATCAAGTTAATTCAGAAATGTGGGAAAACTTAATAGTGGAATTTGCCTTCTGTTTTGTTTATAAATCCAGTGTGGAGAGAAGGGGCTCTGTCCTTAGAGAGTTTTGATTAAGTTGACGTGCATTTACTGTGAATTGTTCACAAAACACAGTAGCTGCCAGCGCTCTTGTTCCACTTTACAGGTTTGCTCTGTAGGAATTAAATCCCACAAAGACAAATCCTCTTCTATATCTTGCCATGCATATTTTATTAAGAATTGCTGAGAGTATTTTTCCTCTTTGGGCGTGGGGGGGTGGGTACCTCATAGTGGAACAAAACGTTTTGAAGCACATTCTGTGCCTCCCAGTTCTTTTGCTTTTAGTATAAATAAAAGAACAACTTGTGTCAGTCAAATTTAATAGAATCTCTAGGGGCAAAATGAGACCTTTTGCAGGACAACTTTTGGTTTGGTTTATTTTTATAAAGAGTCGAGCCATTACGTTCCCTACTGTCTCTCCATTTATGTTTAAAAGAAAAAGAAACCGTGATTTAAGCAAGTAAGATTTACACTGTTATGAACTACAGTGTTCTGTAGTATTAAACTCTGTTGTGTTACTGCTGTACATTGTCTCTGATATGGGTTTTGACTAGATGTTAAATGAAGTTTAGAGAAGATTAATTGTTTTCGGTTTGATTTCTTCAGGAAAAATTCAAGCTAAAAACTTGTAGCAAAACATGGTTACTTTTAGAAAATAAAAACCTTCCTATTCACATTTTTCAGAGTCACAAAAATAACAGAGATCCAAGGATCAGTGTATAACAAGACTGTATGTAGTCTTGTTAAATGGTAATGATCTTGTTAATTTAATTTTGAATATTCATAATTTTTAAACACCAATTATTTAATCTAGGTTTAAATAATGAAGAGTATCAAGTAGTCATTGGAAACGACACCACTCATTATATTATTGATGACTTGGAACCTGCCAGCAATTATACTTTCTACATTGTGGCATATATGCCAATGGGGGCCAGTCAGATGTCCGACCATGTGATACAGAACACTTTAGAGGATGGTAAGAAAACGTGATTCTAAGATATCTAAGCATGAACATTAATATGTTTCTTACAACTTTAGAGGAATATGTGTTTTAAGAGAAAATATCCTGGTTTTGGTTTAAAAAAAAAAAACCAGATGTGATAACTAGCAGGCTAATTTACCGTTTTAGATCTTACCCTCAATTTTTGACAGTAACAGGATATGATAAGGATAAAGAGCACTTTTGTTTATAATTCATACAGTTTTTAATTGGTCATCTGATTTAGTAATAATTTTAAATTTCATGAGCTATAAATATTGAACAAATTCAGACACATAATGCAAATTTTAATAACAAAATTGTCATTATATTTCTTCAAGTTCCTAGTTTAAATTGTAAATGCATTGCAGAGTTTTTTATTTTCTTTACTGAGTGAAACAAAATGTGAGATTCTCTAGGCAGGAATAAATGTAATGACAATTACATTGAGTGTCTGTAAAGACTGGAGGCCAGAGGAATTGAATTTCTGAAACTGAAAGTTTATAAAATTTAGTACTATCAATTAAAATATTCTTATAAAATCAGATAGCTTATTTTTAGAAAAATTTGTGTTTATTCTGCTTAAGGAGGAAAGTACTACTTGTTCAGTTTGTTATCTCCTATTGGAAGTTGAATTGCTGTGCATTTGAGGGCGGGCCTCCATGTACTCTTATGAAAGTGAAAATGTTAATCGTTCAGTCATGTCCAACTCTTTGTGATCCTATGGACTGTATGTAGCCCGCCAGGCTTCTCTGTCCCTGAAATTCTCCAGGCAAGAATACTGGAGTGGGTTGCTATTTCCTTCTCCAGAGGATCTTCCTGACCCAGGGATTAAACCCAGATCTCCTGAATTACAGGCTGATTCTTTACCATCTGAACCACAGGGGAAGCCCATATATTCTTATAATGGTGGGAAATTCTGTCTGTCAAAATAGTCCTGATAGAACTGATTCTCCTCCTCTGACTCTTCATCTCGCTCTTCAGGGCCTCTCCACAGCCCATTTTTTGTACTCTACAGTGTGAAAGGGGGATTATTTAAAATATACTTAATTACACTGTTCCCCCTTTACAAATGTTTTCTCATCCATCCTCAAGAAATGGTCCTCCTTGAGTTTTCAAAGCATTTTAATATAAATGATTCTCAAATCTTTCTCTTCATCCATGTAGTCCTACATCTCTTATATTTGTGTAATGCCACTTGTGTAACTGTTTATTTATAAATTCAGACTTTTACTAGAGGAAAAATTATCACTGATCTGGACGCTGAATTCCACATTTGAGTTTATTCCGTTTTAGGGTGAACCATGACCTACCTCTCTAGTTATCTCATTATGTTTAACAGCCTCTGACATGTATAACTAAAGTGAAACACAGGCTGGTGTTTGCTCCTGCTGTTGCTTTGGGTTTATGAGGTATATGAGGTATTGCATAGAAGAAAATGTGTCTAAAGCATAGCAAGCCACTGGTTAAACTTGCAGTTTAACAGTTCCAGTTCAGTTATGATCTCAAAGTTTTCTCCTTTAAACCTTTCCTTATTTTGCAACTTTTTTGTTTAATTAAATATCATTTTGTTTTCTGGATAACATACAGACTTCTGACACTGCTTTTTCAGTTTCCACATCAGTATCCTCCCCCCATTTCCTCAGCCTGTGCTTGTCAGGCTTCAGGCAAGATACTGGAGTGGGTTGCCATTCTACTCTGTGTGGGTCTCCTAGGGTACACAGCAGACACAGCTAATATTTGTGAAATGTTTACCACTGTCTGTTCTAAAAACCTTTCTTCCAGTGGCTCATTTAATCCCGACCTAGCCCTATGATAGAAGAACCATTGTTATATAAGAGTAGTAAAGTATAGGCGTGAGAATGTAGGCTCTAGATCTACTTCCTTACTTCCAAGCTGTGTGACCTTGGATAAGTGATTTCACCTCTCTACCTCAGTTTTCTTAGCTATAAAGTATAAATAATAGGGACGCTCTCTTCACTGGGTTTTTGTGAGAATTCATGAGTTCATGTAAAGGACTCAGAAATGCTTAGTTTTCCCTTTTCTACCTATTATTTCATTAATTCAACAAATATTTATTGAGTACCTGCTATGTGTTATTCAGTATTCAGTAGTGAATGAAAGAGATGAAAAATTGGCCTATAACTTGTGGAAGAAGAAACTATTACTTTCTACTGTGGGAGAAGAGGGAGAGGAACAATAAATAAGATGAACACCCAGTGATATATACTAAGTTAGATAGTAGTAAGTGTTGAGAAGAAGGAAGAAAGCAGGAAAGGGGAGTAAGTCTTCAGACAGAGATACCTCTTGTCATGGGTTACATTTGAAGACCTAAAGGAAATGAAGGGGCTTCCCTGGTGGCTCAAATGGTAAAGAATCTGCCTGCAAAGCAGGAGAACTGGGTTCGATCCTCTGAAGAAGGGAATGGCTACCCACTCCAGTATCCTTGCCTGGAGAATTCCAAGAACAGAGGAGCCTGATGGACTACAGTCCATGGGGTCGCAGAGAGTCGGACACGACTGAGCGACTAACACACACACAAAGGAAATGAAAATGGGGACTGGCTAAGCAAATGACTGAAAGATGTGCATTCTAGGAGAGGAAACAGAAATTGCTAAGGGCCTGAAGCACAAGCATGGCTACAGTGGAGGGAACAAGCAGAAAGTAGTAGGAGATGAGGCATAGAATGAGGAGCCAACCATACAAGTATCAGTGGATAGGGTTTCGTGTGAAGCTTCAATGAGGACTTTAGCTTTTCCTGTGAGTAAAATGGGAGCTATTTTGAGGAGAATAATGACAAGATCTGACCTGGAATTTAATAGCAAATGTGTTGAGACTAAATGGTAGAGATGAGGACAAAGGCAGGGAGATCTGTTAGGAGGCTATTGGGACAATACAGGCTGAGGGTGATGGTGCAGGGACCATGGGGGTGGCCATGTAAGTCATAGAGCCACGGGATTGAATGTGGGGAGTGTGTGGAGGAGTCAAGAGTGACACCAGGGTTTTCATCTTTTGCGGTTGGACAAATAGTTTCCATCACTTGAGGTAGGAAAGCCTGTAGAAGAAACTATTGTTTTCATACCCATTTTGTATATGAAGAAACCTAGACACAGAGAAATTAATTTGGCTAAGATCACACACAGTAGAAATTGGTATAACGAGGACTCAGTAACTCAGAGGCTAACTCCAGAACTCATCTTAACTTTTAATATTAGACTGCTTCCCAGTATTCTTGACCCATTTTCCTGGAGTGCCAGTTATATTCAGATTATTTACAGGAAAATCATTGTGTTCATATTAAGCAGCATGGAGATATAGTTGGGGATAAAAAAAGTCACACTAATTTTTAAGATACAACTGTTAAACACTTCAAATTATTTGTCAGGTTTTAACCCTGCTGTCCTCAGCTTCTCCATTCTTGTGTAATTCTCTTTTCTATGTTTTAAGGCATCTTGGTGAAGTTATTGTGAAATATTCTCATGTTTTTTATGAGTATTAAGTAAGCTCATATTCATCCCAGACAACATCAAAACAGTCACAGCAACATTGATGAAAATCTTGCTTTCTTTGGTTCTCCACACTGGATCCTCCCTTCAATATTTTTTCCTTCCTTTTTCTGGTTTGCACTCTGCTTGACTGGAAGCCTCAGCCAGGGTTGAAAGGACCTGTTCTTTATTATATGATGTGCTGCTGCTAAGATACTTCAGTAAATACTAGTGTGCTAGTTGATCATTTTGATCCTAAATATTGATAAGCAATCTGCCTTCTTTTATGACTAGTTCCCCTGAGACCTCCTGAAATTAGTTTGACAAGTCGAAGTCCCACTGATATCCTCGTCTCCTGGCTGCCCATCCCAGCCAAGTACCGGCGGGGCCAGGTGGTCCTGTACCGTCTCTCCTTCCGCCTGAGCACTGAAAACTCCATCCAAGTTCTGGAGCTCCCAGGGACCACTCATGAGCACCTCTTGGAAGGCCTGAAACCTGATAGTGTCTACCTGGTGAGGATTACTGCTGCCACCAGAGTGGGGCTGGGAGAGTCTTCAGTGTGGACCTCACACAGGACACCCAAAGCTACAAGTGTGAAAGGTAAATGTGGACTATTAAGGAAGAATAACACAGTATCTTTCTTCTTTGTCTTATCTAACTTAGGTTTATATTTTTAAATTTTGTCTCAAAAATTAAAATATTCCATAGATCATGGGTTTAATTGAAAACAATTTAAACTTTTGGTTCAGATCAGATCAGTCGCTCAGTTGTGTCCGACTCTTTGCGACCCCATGAATCTCAGCACGCCAGGCCTCCCTGTCCATCACCAACTTCTGGAGTTCACTGAGACTCACATCCATCGAGTCAGTGATGCCATCCAGCTATCTCATCCTCTGTCATCCCCTTCTCCTCTTGCCCCCAATCCCTCCCAGCATCAGAGTCTTTTCCAATGAGTCAACTCTTCCGCGTGAGGTGGCCAAAGTACTGGAGTTTCAGCTTTAGCATCATTCCTTCCAAAGAAATCCCAGGGCTGATCTCCTTCAGAATGGACTGGTTGGATCTCCTTGCAGTCCAAGGGACTCTCAAGAGTCTTCTCCAACACCACACTTCAAAAGTATCAATTCTTGTGCTCAGCCTTCTTCACAGTCCAACTCTCACATCCATACATGACCACAGGAAAAACCATAGCCATGACTAGACGAACCTTTGTTGGCAAAGTAATGTCTCTGCTTTTGAATATGCTATCTATGTTGGTCATAACTTTCCTTCCAAGAAGTAAGCGTCTTTTAATTTCATGGCTGCAGTCACCATCTGCAGTGATTTTGGAGCCCAGAAAAATAAAGTCTGACACTGTTTCCACTGTTTCCCCATCTACTTGCCATGAAGTGATGGGACCAGATGCCATGATCTTCGTTTTCTGAATGTTGAGCTTTAAGCCAACTTTTTCACTCTCCTCTTTCACTTTCATCAAGAGGCTTTTTAGTTCCTCTTCACTTTCTGCCATAAGGGTGGTGTCATCTGCATATCTGAGGTTATTGATATTTCTCCTGGCAATCTTGATTCCAGCTTGTATTTCTTCCAGTCCAACGTTTCTCATGATGTACTCTGCATATCTATGCTTAATTTGCACATCCTTCAAAGATACATGGGTCCATATTATACAGAGTGAAGTAAGTCAGAAAGATAAATATTGTATATTAACACATACATATGGAATCCAGAAAGATGGTATGGAATAATTTATTTGCAGGGCAACAGTGGAGAAACAGACATAGAACACAGACTTAGGGACGTGGGGAAAGGGGAGGAGACAGTGAGCTGTATGGAGAGAGTAACATGGAAACTTACATTACCATATGTAAAATAGATAACCAGCAGCAATTTGCTATATGTCTCGGGTAACTTGAAACAGGAGCTCTGTATCAACCTAGAGGGGTGGGATGGGGAGTGAGATGCGAGGGAGGTAAGAGAGAGGGAATATATGTATACCTATGTCTGATTCATGTTGAGATTTGACAGAAAACAGCAAAATTCTGTAAAGCAATTACTTCAATTTAAAAATGAATTAAAGGAAGATACATGGGTCTAAATCAAATTGAATTACCAAGTTATTTATTAATAGAGGCCTAATTAACTCCTGTGCTGGCACAGCCGCCACACTCAATGCAAAGAAATAGAACAGTCAATTTTTCTGGGCTCCAAAATCACTGCAGATGGTGATTGTAGCCATGAAATTAAAAGACGCTTACTCCTTGGAAGGAAAGTTATGACCAACCTAGACAGCATGTTAAAAAGCAGAGACATCACTTTGTCAACAAAGTAGTCAAGGATGTGGTTTTTCCAGTGGTCATGTATGGATGTGAGAGTTGGACTATAAAGAAAGCTGAGCACCGAAGAATCGATGCTTTTGAACTATGGTGTTGGAGAAGACTCTTGAGAGTCCCTTGGACTGCAAGGAGATCCAACCAGTCCATCCTAAAGGAAATCAGTCCTGGGTGTTCATGGGAGGAACTGATGTTGAAGCTGAAACTCCAGTGCTTTGGCCACCTGATGCGAAGAGCTGACTCATTTGAAAAGACCCTGATTCTGGGAAAGATTGGGGGCAGAAGGAGAAGGGACACAGAAGATGAGATGGTTGGATGGCATCACCAACTCAATGGACATGAGTTTGGGTAAACTCCGGGAGTTGGTGATGGACAGGGAGGCCTGGCGTGATGCAGTTCATGGGGTCTCAAAGAGTCGGACATGACTGAGTGACTGAACTGAAATGAATCAGTATCACTATCATATATTTTTAAACAAATCATCAATTTAATAGAAAGATCATAGTACTAGGAAGTTCCAGACCCTCTTCCTCTTTTACTAATGTGGAGTGTAATGTGACTGGGCTTTTTGTTGTTAATTGATTAATCACAATTAGATGGTCAAAATTAGGAAATACATATGACTGATTCATTTTGATATTTGGCAAAAACAACAAAATTCTGTAAAGTAATTATCCATCAAATAAAAAATAAATTTTATAAAATTACAAAATACATATTGCTTCTTTGAAAAAACTTAAAATCCACAAATATAATTTTGTTCTTATTTATATATTGGATTGGCCAAAAAGTTCATTTGGGTTTTCATACACTGTTATGGAAAAACCCAAACTTTTTGGCCAACCCCATACCTTAGTTTTTTTTTCTGTAGTATCTTATACTTTTAATTCAGTCTCAAAGTTTAATATCGTTGTGTAATTTTTAATATGAAGGGCAAATGTAATTATTGGAATTGAACTTTTATGCAGTTGTTGATTTAGAATGGAGAGCTCTCCACTCTCCTGTGTTTTCATGTGAATTAGGAGTTTTCTTACACATACACATCTGGTGAATTTTTGTAGCCCCTAAATCTCCAGAGTTACATTTGGAACCTCTGAACTGTACCACCATTTCTGTGAAGTGGCAGCAAGATGCTGAGGATACAGCAACCATTCAAGGCTACAAGCTGTACTACAAAGAGGAGGGGCAGCAGGAGCACGGACCCATTTTCTTAGATACCAGTGGCCTTCTCTACACTCTCAGTGGTTTAGGTGAGTGAACCTGTATAGTGCTTTTCCTTTTTTCCTTCCTCTCTGACCATTTGGGAGAAAAAGTTATTGGATATAAGGCAGAATCACTGACTTAGTGATAAAAAGAAAAGAAGTGACTTTACTACCTCACTGTGTGTATTCTACTGCATAAGTCATTCAGTGGTCCTTGACTCACCGCTGAGTGACTCAGCACAATGTCACAAGTGCTCAGTCATTCAGTCATGTCTGACTCTTTGCAATCCCATGGACTGCAGCCCGTCAGGCTCCTCTGTCCATGGGATTCTCCAGGCAAGAATACTGGAGTGGGTTGCCATTTCCTCCTCCAGGGGATCCTCCCAACCCAGGGATCGAACCTGGGTCTCCTGCATTGCAGGCAGATTCTTTACCATCTGAGCCAATGTATCTTTCTATCTTCTCGCCAGCACTGGGCATCTGACTTTCTTTCTGAAGTTCACTTCTGGTGGAGTGATATACCGATCTTACTCTTGTGATCTATTCTTGTGACTGTATGGTGGATGTAGAATAGAAATGTGAAAATAGCAATATTGTTATGCCAGATGATCAGATTAACTTAGAAATTGCCTGAGAGACATAAAGAGCAAATTAATGGTTACCAGTGTGGTGGGGAGAGGCACTATGGGGTGGGGGAGAGAAGGGTATAAAAATTATTGGGTGTAAGACAGGCTCTAGTATTATGGTACAACATGGGGAATATAGCCAATATTCTGTAATAATTGTAAATGGACTATAAGATTTAAAATTGTATTAACAAATAAATAACCAAATTAAAAAAAAAAGAAATTGCCTAAGAGTTCTCTATATTATATAGAGAGTTCTCTATATTATTTTGCATATGTAAAAAATATGTAAATTGTGTACAAAATAACGCTGTTACATATGAATCATGTAACTGTAAATATTTATTGTATGTAGTTCTAACACAGAAACACTCAAGAAAAAAACCCTTAATTTTATGTTTGGGTTCATCAGAGTTCTGAAAGATACTGTTTTATTTGCTATTCATCCTATCTTTGCACAGTGAAAGGGTTTTGTTATGTAAACATGTTTAGTAGACGGTATAATAAAGACACAACTACAATAAATGCATGAGTATAAACAGATACTCAAGGTGTAGACTGCACACTTAGCTGTTTGTTGCTCATGAGTAGATTTTTACCCTTAAGCACAAAGCAGCAAGTTTATGATCATCAGCTGAATTCCTACTGGATTATTACAGCCCCTTCTGCACATACTGGACATTTACAAGCACTCTGGCTTTCCCCATCACAGACCACCCTTTGGTGTGCGGGCAGGAAGGAGTCATAGTGGTCCCATCCAGGAAGGCTTCATTTCCCTGGCCTTGCAGCATTAGACCAGAGTCCCTGTGAGTAAGAAGCAGTGGTGCAAATCTCTTTTCAGACCCAAGGACACAGAACCCCACCCTCCAGTTCTTGGCAGTAGTTTCCCAGATGGCATTTTGCTTGTAATCTTGTTGTTTTGGATTTTAATTGAATCTGTATTAGGTTAAATAAGTTTCACAGTTGATCCCTGTCATGCAGCTTTATAAAGGATGAGAAGTTACATATGTTCCAGGGTGACCTTCCTTAAGCCATTGATGCTCAGATGACGTTAGCCCAACCTACTGCCAAGCACTCAGCAGCAGTTATCTCTAGCCATGCTTTCTCAGGGTGCCTTCCCTTTCCGTAGGCATGTCATTTCATCTGGAAAACTTTAGTCAGTATCAAGTAAGAAACGGGCTTTGAGACAATTGTTGATGAAAAATCATACATCAAGCTTAATACCTCCAATTTCTTCACTGATAGTTTAGAAATATAAATACACTGAAGATACAAAACAGGAGATTCTTAGAGCAATCTTCTTGAACATATTAGTAGCTTATTCTAAACAGATGAGTAATTTATTGGAAAAAAAAAGTAATGCTCTGCTTGTGAAAAGTTTAAAGAAACATTTTATTAAAACTTTGCCAATTAAAAACAGTTCTTTAAAATTTAATTTTTTTCTGCAGATAGCATACATTTATATATATATATAAGATCCATTGATTTTTGTTAAAATCTTTTATAATCTCTATATAATAGCTTTCGTCCTATAAACCTTTATTTCTTCCTGTGTTTTAAAAATAAATTGCATATGTTTACTGCCTGTGTTTTTTTATGGTATGATCCTTTGCATATGCCATTTGGGGTAATTCAGTTAAAATCATTTTATAGTGTATAAAAATAGGAAATGATTCTGTTATAGTCCATATACCCCATCTGTTAAAATAGCCCCATGTTTCTCGACTGGAGTTAGACTGAGTAGCTGGAGTAATTGCAGTGCAGGGTGGCAGAGGACTTTGTCATAGCTTTAGAGCTTTCTTGTTAGAGGCACGTTCCATACCCCTGGAGTTTCAGGGACAGAGCTGGAATGGTTGACTGCCAGGGATGCAGTTGTACAGATTCACACATTGTACAGCTGTTAACTAGATCACCTTTAAGATGCCTTCTAATTTTTAGAGTCCTGGGATCCCATTTTCCTTTTCTTAAAAGTCACCGTGGGGCCTAGCCCAGCTTATAGCAAGCGAATGGGTTTACCCAACTAAGCAACCAAGTGTTAACAGCTTTCACTCCTTTCCTTCTTACTTTTGGCTGTTGGGGGTGGGCAGTATCTTCTGTTAACTGGACAGCTGACCATCTGTGATCATTTTTAGCGTGAGCATCTGGCAGTAGCTGCCTGTTTAACAGCTAGTGAGATGTCTAAAGGGCAGTAGGTTAAGGGAACACTATCTATGTCTTACATGGCAAATACTTGCTTTTATTGAGCTTCTGCACATTAAAGATACTCTAACTGGAACTAGATTTACTAAGTGGGCTTGGAAATGAAATTTAAATGCTTTTGTTTGCTGATTCAATGTCAGTTTGAGTAGCAAACTAAGGTCTCAAAATTTCATTTTCATACTAATCCCCTTTCTGATGCCCTTTTTGTTCAATTTCTGATAATTAAGTTTTCATTAAAAAAGTATGTTACTGGGACATTCTGTCCGTAGTAATATATATAGTTCTTTGTTTCTGAAAAAAAGAAATAGGTGAAGGAGTTCATGTATTTCAGTTGCTTTAACAGTCATTTAAAATTCTTTTTTATGTAAGGCATTATAGCACTAGATTAAAAAAATGTAGCGAATGTGACCACTGCCTAAAACAAGAAGGATTAAACCAAGATTCAGTTGACTTGTCTAATTTTCTCCTCAATTTTTTCCCAAATCTGATTAACTAAATTTAATTGTACTTAATATTGAAAGTTATTTTAGAACATTTTACTCTAAACCCTCAAAGCTCCATTCCCTGAAATGTAGAATGTTTTCTTTTTTAAAGCGGCTAAAAAGATTCTTGTATATTTGTTAGTGTGATATAAATTTTGTCAGAGCAGTGGAAGTATTTTAATGTTGCTAGTTTGTTCTGGTTTAATGGTTTTAAGATACACAGTTTGATTTTATTGGAAGTGGTTTACTTTGGGGGAGTTGGATAAAAAGCACTGGGCTTGTGATTAAACGTTTATGTGATTTGTTCTAAATTGTGGTTTGTGGTTTTCTTCAAGATTTTGTTAGCTTTGTAGTGATTATTTTCACTTCGGTTTTTTACCCCCTTGGCACTTTCAGTGTTTAGTTCAGTTTTAAATAGAATTTTAAAATGTTTGTTTCATTCATCATACAATAAACCGAAGCAAAATTAATAGCACAGTTGTGCTCCCTGATAATAGGCTGATTGGAATAATTTGTTCCTCTTTTATTGTCTGTTTATTTCAGAAATTGGCTTCACATTTTGAAGTTAGAGTTTCTAATCACAAGAGGACTTTTTATAAGCTGATTGTCAGAAACTGTTCTTAATTGTTTTGTCTGTGTAGAAGAAATTGAAAAGGGGAGGATTACTTATATAGTGCTATTTTAGTTTAGCATTTAGGACACTGATACTAGATCATCTTTAGCTTCTATTTTGTCAAAGAATTTGTGCTATTAAATATTTCACAGCAAGCCTGATTAGTGAGCAGGTTTTTTACACCAATTGTAAAGATCTAAAATATTCAAAATCACACCTTCAAAACTTAGAGATCTCTTTTTGAGAAATCTAAAGTTAGAACTTTATGGGAAATAACTTCATGGGAAAAGGATGGGGAAACAGTGGAAACAGTGTCAGACTTTATTTTTCTGGGCTCCAAAATCACTGCAGATGGTGACTGCAGCCATGAAATTAAAAGACGCTTACTCCTTGGAAGGAAAGTTATGACCAACCTAGATAGCATATTCAAAAGCAGAGACATTACTTTGCCAACAAAGGTCTGTCTAGTCAAGGCTATGGTTTTTCCAGTGGTCATGTATGGATGCGAGAGTTGGACTGTAAAGAAAGCTGAGCGCTGAAGAATTGATTTTTTTGAACTGTGGTGTTGGAGAAGACTCTTGAGAGTCCCTTGGACTGCAAGGAGATCCAACCAGTCCATTCTAAAGGAGATCAGTCCTGGGTGTTCTTTGGAAGGACTGATGCTAAAGCTGAAACTCCAATACTTCGGCCACCTCATGCAAAGAGTTGACTCATTGGAAAGACTCTGAAACTGGGAGGGATTGGGGGCAGGAGGAGAAGGGGACGACAGAGGATGAGATGGCTGGATGGCATCACCGACTCGATGGACTTGAGTCTGAGTGAACTCCCGGAGTTGGTGATGGACAGGGAGGCTTGGCGTGCTGCGATTCATGGGGTCGCAAAGAGTCGGACACTACTGAGCGGCTGAACTGAACTGAAAGTTAGAACTGCCAACTCTAGGAGTAGGAGTCTCCAGAAACAGTCCCTGGTTAATGATGTAATTTTTTTAATTGTAGGAAATTTGCTGTACAGTGTTGTGATGGTTTCTACCATACAGCAACACAAATGTAGTTTTCAAGTCCATTAGCCATTTTTTGTAGAAGCATAATAAAATTAAGTTAGATTTCTGGGTGTTATCTTGCCCTATGGTACTGATAGAACAGGGTTTGGTTGTGGGGCTACATATCTCATGAAAGAAAATAGAGAACTAGCACTAGTGAGCCAAATTGATCTAACCAGAGGAAGTTGTAATCTTTCCTTTCATCAAGGCAGAACAAGATTTTGTGGCATGATGATCAGAGACAGTTCATTGTGAACCTTACTATAATAGAGATTTTGTTTTTAGGAGAATTAGAATCATTAAATGGCACCCCACTCCAGTACTCGTGCCTGGAAAATCCCATGGATGAAGGAGCCTGGTGGGCTGCAGTCCATGCGGTCGCTAGAAGTAGGACACGACTGAGTGACTTCACTTTCACTTTTCACTTTCATGTATTGGAGAAGGAAATGGCAACCCACTCCAGTGTTCTTGCCTGGAGAATCCCAGAGACCGGGGAGCCTGGTAGGCTGCTCTTTATGGGGTTGCACAGAGTTGGTCACGACTGAAGCGACTTAGCAGCAGCAGCAGCAATTTATGACATATGGAAGTCACATTTTTAAAGCAAGCCTAAGTCTTTTCAGAGACTGTATTCCCTCACCCCTCTCAGCCAAGGAAGGCTTAGATAACACTCAGAAAATCTTTAAAAGTATGCTGCAGGTGAAAATCCGTATGATGTGGTTGGTCTGCATGTTTCTGACTGCATCACTTAAGATGGAGTAAAAAAGACATGGTATTGTATAACAAAATCTTCCTAATGGTGAATAATTTCAGTTGTATAATTCTGTACTGACTTTTAGTGTATAAATTCATTTCAGATAATATGGTGCTTTGATACCAACTACTAGCCCAAATACCATTACAGATGTCAGGAGTCTTTCACTGCTGAAGTAATGTATCAACAACAACATAAATATCATTAACTATTCTGTCCAGATTAGCTTTGACTTCGTAATGCAGCACTCGTTTCTATGAGATCATTTTGCTTTTATTTGTTAACAGACCATGTTTAGGATTGGTGTAAACATTCCATTAACATTATTGCTGTCATTTACCACAGGCAAGATCTTTGAGGACATAGCCTCACATTTTTTGTCTCTCTTCAGTTCTTCCTGTGCTTTACCACAGATAATTCTCACTTTTAGTAGAAAAAGTTGCTCTGAACAGTATCTGATTACATTCTTTTATTGTTTCTTTTCAAATAATTACAAAATAAGTTCATTTAACTGAAGTCAGTAGACTTCTTAAAGGAATGATCTTTGGAAACCACCTACTATGTAGGCCATAAAATTGACTATGAGTACAAATTAAAGGGAACATTTAAAAAGTATTGCATTTCACTTCCTTCATTGTTAAGTATCTCTTAAGTTATCATTTTTTAATTTTGTGTTTAATTTGTTATCAAGACAAAACATGTTGACAGTTAGAGACTTTAGGGAATAGTGAAATATTTTTTCCTAATTTACTGAGAGTGAAAATCTTAAAAATTTCCTTCTCTGTACTGTCCAACAATGCCACATATGATTGATACTCAGATCACATTTTAGAACCTTAATACTTAAATTAAAAAAAAAAAAACTTAAAAAAACCTGTTGCTCAAAAGAAATGGGAGCTTCCACGTCTAAAACATCCCATTACTAAAAAAAATACTGTTTCATTAAGACAATAAAAAAGATTTTTGTTTGACAATTTGCAACTACCTCTAACTAAAGACAGAATGTTTGTAGGTTAATGAAACTGTAAAAACTATACAAAAGTTACAGTTAATCATCCGTTTATCTTTTCTTAAATTCTTTTTCTTGGATGAAAGGTAATCTTCCATTTTAAAATATTTTTTATACTCTCTGGACAAAATTAGAGACCTGTACTTTCTGTTTGGAAAAAATCTTGCTCAGCTGTTAAGTCTTAACTCTTCTGGGAGTATTTTTGTGATCCCAAATGGAATCAGGCTTTCCAGTAGTACATCATGTACAATACACTGGTACAGAAGCACTTGGCACTGACAGAGGAAAAGCATCAGATGACAAAGTTTCGTGTCTACTGCCTCAATTTAACTTACAAGTTCCACAGTTTATTAACAGATCCTGGTTGTTTGCCTCAATAGAGATAATAATAATAGTTGTTTTAGAATGTTAGGAAGATTAAGTAACATAATACACATAAGAGTTAACATTGCATTGTAAATTGCATTGTAGGTCCTCAACAAATGTTAGTTGTCGTAACTGTTTTTAAAATGGTTCTTCTCCCATTTTAAATCTTCTCCCAGGATAGAGTCTGAAAATCTGGATTTAAAAAAAATTTTTTCCCATGTTACCTTCCATGATCATTAGATGTGGAAACCACTACTTCTTGAGCTTTAATATGTGTATGAATTTACCCAGGAACCTTGTTAAAATTTACTATGTCTGGGTGAAGCTGGAAATTTTTGTATTTCTGCCCATTTTGAGAAGCAAGGGTCTAGACCAGGACTAGGCAGATTTTCTCTGTAATGAGCCAGATAGTAAATATTTTAGGCTTTGTGGGTGCTATGAGCTGAATGTTTTATGTTCCCACCAAATTCATATGGTGAAACTCTAATCCCTAATGTGACTGTATTTGAAGACATAGCCTTTGAAAGTGTGATAAATGTTGAATGAGGTCATGAGTGTGAGGCCCTAATCTAATAAGGCTGGTGTCCTTATAAGAAGAGGAAGAAATACCAGAGTGCTCTCTCCATCAGGAGATAGTGAGAAAGTAACAGTCTAGAAGCCAGGAAGAGACTTCTTATCAGACATAGACTCCTGCCACACGTTGATCTTGGACTTCCCAGTCTCCAGAACCTTGAGAATATAATTTCTATTGTTTGAGCCATCCAGTCCATGGCATTTTGTCATGGCAGCCTACACAGATGAATACAGTGGGCCATATGGTCTCTTCCACAAATGCCTGACTCTGGCACTATAGCACAAAGCAGCACAGAAAAGTCATAAATGTATGGATGTTGGTTGTGGTCCAATAAAGGTTTATTTATGGAAACTGAAATTTTAAACAAATATTTATTTGTCTGTAGTGGGTCTTAGTTGTGGCACCTGGGATCTTTGGTCTTCATTGCAGCATGCAGACTTTCTAGTTGCTGCATTCAAACTCTTAGTTGTTGCATGCGAACTCTTAGTTGGGATATGTGGAGTCTAATTCCCCAACTAAGGATCAAACCCGGGCCCCCTGCATTGGGAGCATCTTAGCCACTGGACCACCAAGGAAGTCCCTGGAGACTTAAATTCGAGTTTCATGTAATCTTTGATGTGTCATAAAATATTGTTTAAAATTTTTTTCTGACCACTCAAAAATGTGAAAACCATTTTTTAGCTGGCAGGTTACCCAGAGGCAGTAGGCCATGTTGCTATGGTTTGGCAATTCCAGGTGTAGACTTGATAGTCTTTGCTCTTCAAAATGTGGTCCCAGGATCAGCAGCATAATTTGAAATTTTATTTAAATGTTGAATTTCAGGTTCCCCGTCCCTTCCCCAGATCTACTGAATCAGAGTCTCCACTTTAACACAATTACTAGGTGACTAGTATGTACATAAAAGTGGAAACACTGGTACCTAGTACAGTAATATTTTTCTTAAATAGCCATGTTAGTTTTTTATAACTTAATAACTCTTAGTTCTAGTTTGTTATTCTTGTTGGAAATCTTCATAAATTTATTTTTGTGCCTTCTAGATGCCTATAATTGTCAGGCCAATGATAGTTTTTAATTTTGTTACTGCTGAACCTCTGTTTAGTCCATGTTTATTGTGCTTTTTATTGTTTACCTTGTTTCCAGTCACATTTCCCCATACTTCTCAGCTTGTTGATGTTGTTCAATTGCTGAGTTACGTCCGACTGTTTGTGGGTCGCAACAGCAACTCTTCAGCTGCAGCTCATGAACTGCAGCTCTCCAGGCTTCCCTGTCCTTCACTATCTCCTGGAGTTTGCTCAGACTCATGTCCATTGAGTCAGTAATGCCATCTAACCATCTCATCCGCTGTTGCCCCTTCTTCTCCTGCCCTCAGTTTTTCCCAGCATCAAGGTCTTTTCCAGTGAGTCGGCTCTTTGCATCAAGTGGCCAAAATATTGGAGCTTCAGCTTCAGCATGAGTCCTTCCAATGAATATTCAGGGTTGATTTCCTTTATATAATAAGGAAAATGTGACCTTCATGGTTATCATCGTTCAGTCAGTACATTTCTTCCCAAACATCCAAGGAGTGGATGAGTCACAGGCTCTCACGTATAATCTTGTAGTTTGAGCCCTATATTCCTATATTTTGTTTGCCACTGAGTATTCCTTCACAGATTCATTTTCTGATTCTCAAATATTTACCAAGTTCACCATGTGGTGGTCCCTACATTAGAACCCAACCATATTTAATGTAGACAGATCATACATTTGGGGAACTTAGGAGGAAGAATAATAATTACATAAGCAATTAAAATAAGGTGTGATGAACTCCTTGATAGCGGAAGTCAGATCGCTGCTATGGCATTTGACAGGAACCTCAGACCTAATTGAGGGATAAAATGGGGATGGCTTTCAATAAGAGAACATTTGTGTTGAGATCTAAAGGAAGATCTCAGCCAGGCAAAGGTGCTGGGGCAGATACAGTTCATGGGGGTCTGATAAAATAATATAAAATAGGTTAAAGCAATATAAAAATATACTATAGATACAGGGTCTTTAATAGACCTCTTGTGACCCCATGGACACCAGGCTCCTCTGTCCATGGGATTTTCTAGCCAAGAGTACTGGAGTGGGTTGCCATTTCCCTCTCCAGGGAATCTTCCTGACCCAGGGATCGAACCCAGGTCTCCCACATTGTAGACAGATGCTTTACCATCTGAGCCACCAAGGAAGTCCCATGCAAATAAAGGGTTCTGAAACTCCAGCTTCATAGCTTCTGGGTAAAGTTACCTTTGCAAAGAGGGGATAGCAGAACCCTGGAAGTACTCAAGGAATGCTGGAGTTTATGTGGGTTAGCCAGGAGGTGAGGAGACTGTGTTCTGGAGGAACTAAAATGTTACTATGACCAGAGTGAAATGGGAGAGGAAAGTGCCTGGTAAGGCATGTGAGGGAATTCCAGCTTTATCCTTCGGGCAGTGTGAAGCCATGAAATGATTTTAAGTAAGCAAGCGGCCTGATTAGGTTCATGTTTAGAAATACCTTTCTGTTGCAGTGTGTGGAATATAATACAGAGAAATGAGACACAAATCAGCTTAGAACTTACTTCTTCCCTTAAAGAGGAAATTTTGTGAACTTTCTTTTCACTTCTGATTCGGAAATGTTATAAATATCTGTACTCCCAAGTTTGCTCTAGACCCTACTATACATGGCGATTTTCATGTACACAAACAGTAAATTAAAATTCCTTTAGAAAACAGCTTATTCTGTTGCTTTAAATCACTTTACACAAGGTTCAGTGGTCAAGAATCCGCCTGCTAATGCACGAGACTCAGGTTTGATCTCTGGGTCAGGAAGATCCCCTGGAGAAGGAAATGACAACCCACTCCAATATTCTTGCCTGGGAAATCCCATGAATAGAGGAGCCTGGAGAGCTATAGTCCACGGGATCACAAAAGAGTCAGACACTGCTGCTAAGTCTCTTCAGTCATGTCCCACTCTGTGCGACCCCATAGACAGCAGCCCACCAGGCTCCCCCATCCCTGGGATTCTCCAGGCAAGAACACTGGAGTGGGTTGCCATTTCCTTCTCCAATGCATGAAAGTGAAAAGTGAAAGTGAAGTCGCTCAGTCGTGTCCGACTCTTAGCGACCCCATGGACTGCAGCCTGCCAGGCTCCTCTGTCCATGGGATTTTCCAGGCAAGAGTACTGCACTGGGGTGCCATTGCCTTCTACTTAGTGACTGAACAACAAGCAACAACTGTAACAACAACAAGCAACAATTGTAAAAATCTGATATTCACCAGATCAGCAAATTTGGAAATTTTTACTGTGCAGACCCTCTTCAAAAGTCATTTACAAAATATTAGGTAATATTGATCACATATCTGAAAAGCAAACTATTTTAACATATAAGGGGGAAGGTATTTGAACCTTTGGCTCGTGCCTGTCTTTAAGCCAGTTCCATAACTGTCTTAAAGTGTTCTAATTTATCCTTCATTTTGATTGAGGAAACTCTCAGGAGACATCTTGTCATAAATCTAATGACATATTCTGTCCCCTGAGAAAGCCTAGTTAGTCTTGATTTGGTCAGTAACTGTTACAGTGCCAATTAGATGATCAGAGAAATAAAGGAAATACAACCATGGATTCCATAAACCCATAACACAAACTGTTCTTTGAATCCACAGCATGAAGCCAGGAGCATTTAGTAGTCACTCAAATGGAGAATATTTTTTAACTCACTCAGCTGCTATTATTGAGCTTTATTATGGGCCCTGAGACTTGCAGTACTCTTTGTAAAGCATTCATTTTAGCACTGTGTGAATACAGTGAGTACAGTGTTTTATGGAACTTATTAGGTCTCGGATAAAGAGGCTCCTATGAGCTATGGAAAGAGGTTCGTGACATTGTACAGGAGAACAGGGATCAAGACCATTCCCATGGAAAAGAAATGCAAAAAAGCAAAAATGGCTGTCTGGGGAGGCCTTACAAATAGCTGTGAAAAGAAGAGAAGCGAAAAGCAAAGGAGAAAAGGAAAGATATACACATCTGAATGCAGAGTTCCAAAGAATAGCAAGAAGAGATAATAAAGCCTTCTTCAGCAATCAATGCAAAGAAATAGAGGAAAACAACAGAATGGGAAAGACTAGGGATCTCTTCAAGAAAATCCAAAGGAACATTTCATGCAAAGATGAGCTTGGTAAAGGACAGAAATGGTATGGACCTAACAGAAGCAGAAGATGTTAAGAAGAGATGGGAAGAATACACAGAACTGTACAAAAAAGCTCGTCATGACCCAGATAATCACGATGGTGTGATCACTGACCTAGAGCCAGACATCCTGGAATGTGAAGTCAAGTGGGCCTTAGAAAGCATCACTACGAACAAAACTAGTGGAGATGATGGAATTTCAGTGGAGCTATTCCAAATCCTGAAAGATGATGCTGTGAAGGTGCTGCACTCAATATGCCAGCAAATTTGGAAAACTCAGCAGTGGCCACAGGACTGGAAAAGGTCAGTTTTCATTCCAATTCCAAAGAAAGGCAATGCCAAAGAATGCTCAAACTACTGCACAATTGCACTCTCTCACACGCTAGTAAGGTAATGCTCAAAATTCTCCAAGCCAGGTTTCAGCAATATGTGAACCGTGAACTTCCTGATGTTCAAGCTGGTTTTAGAAAAGGCAGAGGAATCAGAGATCAAATTGCCAACATCCGCTGGATCATAGAAAAAGCAAGAGAGTTCCAGAAAAGCATCTATTTCTGCTTTATTGACTATGCCAAAGCCTTTGACTGTGTGGATGACAATCAACTGTGGAAAATTCTGAAAGAGATGGGAATACCAGACCACTTGATCTGCCTCTTGAGAAATTTGTATGCAGGTCAGGAAGCAACAGGTAGAACTGGACATGGAACAACAGACTGGTTCCAAATAGGAAAAGGAGTTCGTCAAGGCTGTATATTGTCACCCTGTTTATTTAACTTATATGCAGAGTACATCATGAGAAACGCTGGACTGGAAGAAGCACAAGCTGGAATCAAGATTGGCGGGAGAAATATCAATAACCTCAGATATGCAGATGACACCACCCTTATGGCAGAAAGTGAAGAGGAACTAAAAAGCCTCTTGATGAAAGTGTAGAGTGAAAAAGTTGGCTTAAAGCTCAACATTTAGAAAACGAAGATCATGGCATCCGGTCCCACCACTTCATGGCAAATAGATGGGGAAACAGTGGAAACAGTGTCAGACTTTATTTTCCTGGGCTCCAAAATCACAGCAGATGGTGACTGCAGCCATGAAATTAAAAGACGCTTACTCCTTGGAAGGAAAGTTATGACCAACATAGATAGCATATTCAAAAGCAGAGACATTACTTTGCCAACAAAGGTTCATCTAGTCAAGGCTATGGTTTTTCCAGTGGTCATGTATGGATGTGAGAGTTGGACTGTGAAGAAGGCTGAGCGCCGAAGAATTGATGCTTTTGAAGTGTGGTGTTGGAGAAGACTCTTGAGAGTCCCTTGGACTGCAAGGAGATCCAACCAGTCCATTCTGAAGGAGATCAGCCCTGGGATTTCTTTGGAAGGAATGATGCTAAAGCTGAAACTCCGGTACTTTGTCCACCTCGTGCGAAGAGTTGACTCATTGGAAAAGACCCTGATGCTGGGAGGGATTGGGGGCAGGAGGAGAAGGGGATGACAGAGGATGAGATGGCTGGATGGCATCACTGACTCAATGGACGTGATTCTGAATGAACTCTGGGAGTTGGTGATGGACAGGGAGGCCCGGTGTGCTGCAATTCATGGGGTCGCAAAGAGTCAGACACGACTGAGCAACTGATCTGATCTGATCTGATGCTTTCTTGGGGCTGGTCTCTTGGGCTCTACTAGGAGGCTTATAACACAGAAGCTCTTTGGCTTTGCATATCAGTTGAACTCCATTTAGAAATTACTGAAAATGAGCTGCAGTTAGCATTAAATTAGTGTAAATTAATTACCAGCAAATCAGTTGCAAAATTGAAACCATCCCCACAACATTCAGTTTTGACTTGTGTGAGTTCTTATAACTCCTCACGAAGACATTGCCTGGAAGATAGTGCCAGTTAGAAATGCAAATTTTCTGATGTTAAGGTTAATACAATACACATTTTTCTCAGAAGTTTCTGTGTGTGTTCTCTGTTACTCCCTATTACTTTTAAAATGAAAAAATTAGGATATATTAATCTAATGCACATACTCACCAGGCCCTGGATTGGACATAAGGAACCTGAATGTAAGATGGCATGTCTGCCTCCAAAGTGTTTAACTTCAGCCTAGAGGCCCTATCAGCGTTTATAGGAAAATGTGCTGATAAAATTGAGATGTGATCAGAGTATTTGGTAAGCATGAAGGATAAATGACTAATTTTACTATATGACGAGAACTTCCCCAGTTGAAAAGTGGAGGAAAATCATTCCAATCATAGGAGCTCAAAATGTACAAAAAGATTAAAAGAAGTAGCTTCATTGGTTTGTTACGGCTAAATCATGGGTTGCATGGGTGGGAGCTGTGGAGACTAAAACCATGGAATTAACTAGGGCTGGTGTTTTAAGGACCCTGCATACCATAAAAAGTTATTTAGTTTTTGTCTTATATTGTATAATAAATAGTGAAGAGCCATCAAATTTTGAAGTGAGAAAATGACATGCCTTGTTTAGACACATAACTGGTAATGATACTGTAAAGGGTAGATTTAGAGAATCAGTGAGCATGGGCCCAGGAGAGGGCTACCAAAGACAGGAAATCAATGAAATGGTTGTTGAAATAATCTAAAATAATAAGATAAACTAAAACAGTTCATTGGAGAGAAGGCAGGTGTGAAATTTTGGGGGCTTAGAACTTGACTCATTACATGTGGGCCTGATGGAAGACCTTCATGTATAGCTATTATGCCTAAGGGATCTATGAAAAGATGTACAACATCATTAGCCATTACAGAAATGCAAAGTAAAAAATTTTAACTGTAGTAGGATACCACTGCGTACATATTAGAATGACTAAAAAATTTGTAAATGTCAAAACTGCCAATAACAAATGCTGACATGGATACAGAACACCTGGAACTCATGCATTATTGTGGGAATGCAAAATGGTACAGCCACTCGGGAAAACAGTTCAGTGTGTCTTAATGAAGTTAAATATGCCTGTGCCATGTGACTCAGCCGTCCCATCCTACATGTTTACCCTAGAAAAATGAAAATGCATATTCACACAAGAACCTATACACAAAATGTATAGCTCAAGTTACTGTTCCCACAAACTGGAAACAGCAGTTGTCCTTCACTGGGTGAGTAAATAAACTGTGATATAGCCATATAGTTGAGTTACTCCTCAGCAGTGGAAAGCAATGAACTCTATGGCTACTTGCAGTAGTTTGTTGATGGATATCACTGGCATCATGCTGAGTGAAAGAATCCATTCTCAAAATACACTCTGTATTATTCCAATTATGTGACATTCTTGAGAAGTCAAAACTATAGGGATGGAGAACAGATCAGTGATGGACATAAATTAGGGGTGGGAGCGGGGTTAACTACAAAGATGCAGCACGGGCCATTGATACTATGAAATTGTTCTGTTTTCTGATTGTGGTGGTGGTTGCATAAACCTGTACATGTGTTGAGTAGAACCATACACCACCAAAAGGTCAGTTTTTTCAATTTAAAATAGAAGAATGAGGGTCTTGAGACGAGATGGCCAGGGTTTGAATTCTAGCTGTCCTCACACTTGGTGTGATCTTGGTTAAATTACTGTACCTCCATAAACCTCAATTTGCACAGTGTCCAGGATATTGAGGATTAAGTGTACTAGAACGTGCTGAACCCTCAACACAGTGCTCTTGTACATAGTAAGTGCTTAGTAGCTGTTAGCTGCTTATAAATCTAATTAGGTGAAGAGGAAGTTGGACTGATTCTCAAGAGTCCTGAATGGATGATACTTCACTGGAGTAGAGCTTCAGGAGTAAGACCGGGTTTGGAAAAGTGGGAGATTATTTAGTTCAGTTTTGCTTGTATTGGGTTGAAAAGTTTGATATTCTGGTGGAGATGTCTCTAGGAGCTTAATATATGGCTTTGATTTCAGAAGATCTGAGATAGTGAATCACTGCTGTACAGTTTGGAGTTAAGCCTACGCACTGATGCTGTCCTGCTCCAAGGGACCCAACATTTTTTGTCTGAGCTACAAAGATTTGAGTGGAAGAAACCACTTGTCAGCATAATTGTAAAATGAAAGACATTTTCAGGAAATGTTTTTCCTGAAAGGTCATTTTCAGGAAAGTAAGGCACTTTCAACAAATCTCATTGAAATTTCAGATGAGATCATATCTATATTCTTAATTTGGTATAATTCTAAACATTTATCAGTTTTTTACTTGCTGCAAAAGATAAAGGAATTTTGATTAAGAAGGAAGCAAAAGGGATCAGGCAAATCATTGCTGCTTTATTATGGGAGAAATATAGCTAGCAAATTCCAAATTGTATTTTGAATTATAGCAGATCACAGAGGATATTTTGTGCTCTTCAGTGTTTGAAAGCCATTTTTTAATTTTTTTGGTAACTCAGTTGAATGCAATAGCAATACTGTTATAATTTGTATTTCTGCCTCTTAAATTCAGAGGACTGCAGAGAGTGTTAAAATGACAATGCCCCATTAAAGAACAAATGCCTTTTACTCTTGTGCTGTATATTGCGTTGTCTTAAAATTGTATCAGTGGCACCTTATGGGATGTTACATTCAATTTTATTTCCCACTTTAGAAAAGATCATTTTGGTGAGAGAAAAGAAAGGGAGCAATAAATGCTTATATTTTCTTAAATATTTTTCTCCTTGTTTAAAAATTAAGGTTCAACTTTCCGTATCAAAACCAAAAAAAAATAATTGGGAAAAGAATTTTGATGGTTTTTCCTGGACTTTTATATGCTTAGTCTTGAATAGTCATCACCTTTCGAAATACTCTAAAACATGAAAAGCTCTGTGAAAAACATCTGTCTTGTTATTAAATGAGGTGTAATTTGTGAACAAAAACCTTACTCCTTTTTTTTTTTTTTTAAAGATAAAGCAAAGTTGTTTTTTTTCCAAGAACAAAATTGGTGCATTTGCCTAAATGGTCATCACTTTTGTAGGTTTGAAGTTGTTTTACTGCTTTAGCAGCTGTGTGTAAGTTTTCTAGCAGACAATAGTGGTGGGAAGGGGGGACTCGGTTGCATCTGGTTTCTCTTTGTAAAATGCCTGAAAAGTTGATATTTAGTACTTTTCTTGAGAAAGAGGTTCATCGGTAGAAGAACTTTTTTAGTACCTAAATTAGCTTGGTGTGTTTCATATGCCTATGTTTTGTTTTCTTAAAAAAAAAATGGGGAGAGAAAGAAAAGAATAAAGAAAATCATCTACCCTAAAACTGCATAGCACAGATAACCCTTTGACCTTTGGCACTGGGTAAAGATTTACAGTACTTGTGGAGCCTCACTTCTCATGCCTGACTGAAAAGAATCCTAAATAAAGTAAGGCCCCTGTGGAGATGGAGAAAATAAGCAGGGTAAGGAAGTTCCATTATTTCAAGTAGCTCTGTTTTTTTTTTTTTTTTAACCAGTTTATGAAGTGAAATACCAATTGTGATATGTTTCCGCTTTTGAGTCTTATGTCACTTAAGTATGAGGTCTGATGTTACAGTAGTTAAAGAGTTGGGGATGCAGGAAGCAAAGTGTCTTTCTCCATTTCCTTCATTCTCAGCAAATATCCCTTCCTGCTGCCTTCCTCAAAGTAAATTTCCACCTGAAATTTCTTTAGGGCGATATCTCTTCTTTAGGGAAAGCAGAACAACAGAAAGCTTTAAAAAAAATGCGCTATTGAAATACAGATGAGAATGGGAATTGCCAGTTGTTTCTTTCTCTGTATGTTAAGTGCTCAAGTTTTATTTCAGATATCAAATATAAAAAGTCTATGAGAACAAAATTAGTTCCATGGTTTGTCTCCCGAAAAAGTATTCTTAAAATTTTATTTTATTCAAGTATAGTCGATTTACACTGTTGTGTTAATTTCTGCTGAATGGCAAAGTGATTCAGTTTTATATATCACTTTGTCATTCTTTTTTAAAATATTCTTTTTCGTTATGGTTTATCACAGGGTACTGAATATAGTTCCCTGTGCTATACAGTTAGGACCTTGTTGTTTATCCATCCTGTATATAATAGTTTGTGTCTGCTAATCCCAAATTCCCAATCTATCCCTCCCCACAGAAAAAGAATTTTTAACTTCATTCCAAATGACACAAATTAAGATCTTTGAAGAAACTTTTACTATCTAATGATGTTCACATCTATTTAATAATTAACTAACTTCTTTACATTGAATCTTTATGTATCTCTCTCCTAAAATATTCCAGTACTCTCTATAACCCTTTGTATTTATATTTTGAAGGTTGTTAAGTTTATCTTCTGTTACCTTTTCTGCTTCCTTTCTACATGTGCTAATAAAACCTCATTAAAATGGTAACAAATGAAAGCCATGTTTCCTTGGTATTAGGAAGACACTCATAATTTTTGATCAACTCTTGACTGTTTTATAGTGCAGAACATTCCCAGTGGTAATTTTATGAATGAAGGAAAAACTTCAGTAAGCCTTTTCTTCTTATTTTTAAAACTATGTAAAGCATGATAAAATGCTTTACATGAATTGCAAACAGTTTTCCTTCCCAGAAGGGAAAACTCTTGTTGTAGGAAATTAAATTAGGGCTATCCATTAATTGTCAACCTTCAGACCACTCTGGAAATTTCTGGTCAATGTAAAGAATCTTTAGATGTGTGAGGTCTTTAAAAATCTAAGTAAGTTAAAGGAGAGAAGGTTTTTTAAATACCACATTAGCACATGAAAGAAACTTCAGAGTGGAGAGAAAAAAACATTTGCTGCATAGCAGTAATTATACTTGAGGGTTTTGTTTTTTGTTTTAAGCTTGTTCTTAAAAAAACTTAGTGCAAATGAAATGTTAAGCTTTGTACCAATTACACACACCGTGAGGTAGAGGGGAGCTATAAGACAGGCATTGCTGTAGGAAAATATTTTTATATCTTAACGCTTTAAAAGTATTTTTGTATGTTTCATAATGTATATAAAAGGACAGTCACATATGTATATATTATAAAGGGTGTATATGAGTATGCTTGCTAGAAAAAATTATTAATGAGTAAAATGAAAAAAATGTGGAGACCACTATTCTAAAATAGAGAATTGGTTGTTTCTAAGTAACTACCCAAATTATGAAGCTTTACAACAAGAAGAGGAAATAGACATTATAATCAAATCACCATATGAATTATATTAATAATTGTAAGCTTTTGTAGGTGCTGTGGTAGAAAAGTATACAGAGTTGTAAGTTATAGGGAACACTATATAGTTTGCTAGTAAGGATCTGGTTACATTTCCCTGAGAAATTGATAATGAATTAAGATCTAAAGGATAACAGAAGTTAACTAGGTGAAAGACCCGGATGGGATAATGAAAGATTTAAAGGAGGCATGGCATAAACCATAGTCATAGACTAAGAATCAAAACAGGCTAAATACTGGTATATTCCTATTTAAACAACTTGACTTATCATTTGATTTGGATAAGCTGCTGTGATATCATAATCCTGACAGAGTTTATTGATATTGTACTTTTCCATTTTGAGATGTTTGAACTCTTGAAAGATTTTGTATAATATCTCAGAATGTAGGCTGCCCTATAAGCAGAGGCTTCTTAAGTTGGCCAAGATAGCATAACTCTATTGACACTTACATTATTATAGAAACTAGAGTGGATACTTCAGCTGAAGGTGAAAACGGCATCTTAGCTTTCTCAGCATGCCAGACGTTAACAATAACTTAGGAAATCTGTGCAGACAGTAGGCATCACATTTTGCCTGTTTATCACAGTTGATACATCTTTCCTGGTATAATATGTAAATATATCTAGCTTGACATTATTGAAAATTTATGTACCTCCTAACTTCCTTCTAAGGGAGATTTGAAGTAACTCAATATAGAAACACAAAATTCAACAAAATTAAAAAGAAATAGGTGATATAAGGCCAGAGTTAGTGAGGGTTTTGGATTAAAGAACCACTCATATTAATAGTGGGAGTATAAATTGATACACAGCTTTTCTAGAGATAATTAGGCAACTCCAAAAGCGGGTAGAATAATAAATACACACTCTTTTACCCAACAACTCCATTAACAGAACCTGCCATAAAAAGGTATTCTAAACATGCACAAACATTTAACCACAGAGATGCTCACTGTAGTATATGGGGTCATTTATAACTGTGAAAATCTGGAGAAAACTGAAATAGTCAGTTTTTTGTTGTTGTTTAGTCGCTAAGTTGTGACTCTTTGCGACCCCATAGACTGTAACCCTCCTGGCTCCTCTGTCTCTGGAATTTCCCTGGCAAGAATCCTGGAGTAGGTTGCCATTTCCTCCTCCAGGGAATCTTCCCGATTCACGGACCGAATTGGTGTCTCCTGCTTGGCAGGCAGATTCTATACCGCTGAGCCACCTGGGAAGCACTACAGAGGTTTAATAAAATAAGCTATGGTACATCCATACAGTTTGAATAAATGTAGACATTAGAAAGAATTTTTTAGGATAATATGTAATAATATGAATAGTTATCCATAGTATATTAACTGAAAAAAATTATAAAGTACAAAATATACTGAATATGGGTGCATATGGATAGGAAATGGAAGGAAAAACATAACACTAGTGTTCACAGTGCTTATCTCTAGGTGCTAGTTTTAAGAATATTTTATTTTTATTTCTTCTTTTGGCTTGTCTGAGTTATATAAATTTTCTGTAATAGATATATTTTATCATAATGAGAAAAAACAGTACTTCATCTGGATGACCAAGTATGATGATTTTTAGTATGGTTTCCCTTTCTTGAATACACTCCCACTCTTTTCATAAAAATGGCCTTTTGTCTCAGAAGAAAAATCATGGCAGATGGGCCTTAATTCTGACCCTACAAAACTATAGAAACTACTTTGGAACACTCTTTTTCAAGGGCCCATTTCTCTATGCACATATCCACTCTGAGAAATTACAGTGATTGTTTCAATTGTATTAATTTTCTTTCAATCATATTAATTCTCTTTCCCATGTTGACTGAATTGCACACTTCATGGCCATGATTTCTTCGTTTACGCTGTTCTCAAGCTGTGTGTATTACAAATTGGCATTCCATTGTGAGTCGTTGAGAGTTAAGGAAAGAATCTGTATTTGCATTACTTATACACAGAATCTCAGATATTTCTGGAAATCTTGTAAGAACCTAAAACCGTATTGGTACTTTGCATTGTCTTGTCAGGCTAGAGTTCATTACAGACATTCATATGGATAAACGTAGATAAATAGATAATAGAGATAAAATTGCCCACTAAGAAAATTACACTGTTCTGGAGTTAGGAAAGCTTTTGAAACTATGTGAGTGTGTGAAAGTCGCTCCTGTGTCCGACTAGTTGTGTCCGACTCTTTGCGACCCCATGGGCTCTACAGTCCATGGAGTTCTCCAGGCCAGAATACTGGTGTGGGTAGCCATTCCCTTCTCCAGGGTATCTTCCCCAACCCAGGGATTGAACCCAGATCTCCTGCATTGCAGGTGGATTCTTTTACCAGCTGAGCCACAAGGGAAGCTCTATGAAATTTCAAACTATGAAAGCCCTATGTGAAACTATGAAATCTAACAAATTTGCAGTTACAAAAAATGTGGATTTTAAGATTTATTTCCCTTAATAAAACCAAAACCCTATGTTAAAGTCATAGTCTGACCTGTATAATAGTCTTTCCAAAAACATTTAGTCTGAATCTGACAATGAGGAAACAATTATTATAGATAAATCCAGATGTGAGATAGTCTGTAAAACATCTGGACAGGATTCTTCAAAGAATGTCATTGTTACGAAAGATAGGAAAAGGACAGGGAACAGTTCTAGATGAAGAAGCAGTGATCCTTAGTTGGATTTAGGAATTGCAGATGAGGGGTGTAAAGGGTATTATCAGTAGGAAATTTAAAAACAAACTATATATCAGATAAAATCGTGTTTTTGTTAAATCTACTGGATGTAATAATGGTATTCTAGTTATATAAGCGAGGATGTCTTTGTTCTCAGGGGAATCACGTTCAAGTATTTAGGTGTAAAGTATACTGATTACAAAAGAAAAACTGTTTGTGTATATGTATACTTGTACATATGCACATACAAATAAGAGAATAATAAATAAGAAAAATACATCAAAATGTTTAAAAAATAATTTAAAAGGTTAAAAAAGCACTGTGTGTGTTCAGTTGCTTCACTGTGTCCACCTCTTTGTGACCCTACAGGCTGTAGCCTACCAGGCTCCTCTGTCCATGGGATTCTCTAAGCAAGAATACTGGAATGGGTTGCCATGCCCTCTTCCAGGGGCTCTTCCCAACCCAGAAATTGAACCCATGTCCCCTGCATTGCAGACAGATTCTTTACAAAATGCCCTGTGCTGTGTGGTTAATCAGTTCCTTCAAATTGAGAGTGGTTATGCAATGATTATGCACATGGTTAAAACAAAAGCACTTATGAAATAACTGATTATATAAAACAGTTTTCTAGTGATATGTGGGATATTTAAAAGTTATGTCAAGTGGTATACATTGTAATATAATTTTACCTACTGAGAAATAAAGTTCAGAAAATCAGATTCTTTATTATCCTGCAGAGTAGCCCCTCCAGTTAAAGCATATTTGAGGAACTAAAAAAAAAAATTATTTCTTTAAACAACTAAATGTTTCTTCTATCCATGGAATATTTATAAAATGATATTTATAATCATGTATCTCTTTTGTGTGTGGGGGGGTGGTCCACCAATGGCTTGTAGGACCTTAGTTTCCCAACTGGGAATTGAACCCAAGCCACGGCAGTGAAAGCGCTGCATCCTACCACTGGACCGCCAAGGAATTCCCTGTAATAATATAGTTCAGGTTGAATGTAAGAAAACTTAGGTCTTCTGTTGAATATTTTATTTACCAGAAAATATTTTTAGTTTAATTCCTCATGCTTAAATTGTTTCTAATTCTCTATCATATGTGTTGAAAACTATTTAAAGACTTATTGAATAACTGCCAAGCACTCTCAAACATTTTCAGTGTCTTTCAGTACCTGAAAGACTTAAGATTTATATAAAATTTGGGTGGACCACTTATAGCCAAGTAACATGGTAATGACCTGCACCTGCTTGTATCAAAAAACTCTCAGAATTCTCTTATCTGTTAACATCAAAATCAATTTCAAAGTGATAAATTCAGCAAAGATGAAATAAATTGCTGTAACAGTGCTTTTTGTGAGTTCTAAAGGAGGTATAAATAAATAACACAATAATGTTTTATCACTATCACTGATGAAGCTTATATTTCACCAGCTTGCATTTCATACTTGAGAAGAAATTTTAGACTGGTTTCAAGCTGTCTACCTGCTTCTCTCCCATCCTGTAAGCATGCTTTTAATTGCCGAGGGCTGAGATTTGGAGGAATGGTTATCAAGCCACAGATGTTTTTGCCATGAAACTCTGCACCTCCAACCAAGTCACCGTGGTTCAGGAGATGATAGATTGTATTTTCATGTTGCCTCACAAAAAGGTCAAAATGGCATGGTGAGCCCATGACAGTGAAAGGGAGAAATGTTAGTCCTGGAAGGAAATTTATTTCATGGCTTCAGGGGAAATGTGGTTGTCATGAATAGGCTCTCTCTGTCAGTCTATAAAAATATTGTTTGTAAGGCAATGATGTATGTCAGACAGACAGTGTCTGTGTGTTGGCAGACAGAGCAGCTACTTAAACAAATGCTAAGCCAAGTATAGTAGCATAAGTCAAGTACTTTGGATGTTTGTAGGGGTAAGGATTGCTCTTGATAGAAATATCAACATAAAGGAATTTACTTCATTTTCTGTAACAACTTTAAGTAAACTTCCTTTGAAAATTTTATAGCCTCTTAAAATGCTCCCCCCCAAATTCTGACACTTTTCTGGTGTTTGAAATTCTTGTCATTGGCAATTGCTCTGTTTTATTCATTTTTATTCATTCATTTATTCATTTTAAATTATTCAGGAACATATAGGTCGGGCTAGCCTTATTAACACTCCTCCTATAAGGATGTTATCAATTTTGAAACTGACAGAGCAGGTAAGCCCCTGCTCTTTTGGAGTCTTTCTGTTTCTCCTCCCAGCCTGTAGGAATTATCAACCACGGGCATAATTCCATGAATTGATGGTTTGGTAAGAGAGGTTCAGTGGCAGTCAAAATTAGACAGTTGAGGTGATTTTCTTCCACAGAAATTCCCAAAGGGAAAGGAATGCCATAAAAAGAAGATAAAAGATCAAAAACTGTGTTTGTTGGAGTCTCCAGTATCATTTTCAGATTTGTTTTCTCAGTGTTTGGATGTAAATCAGATTCACTCATGGCAATATTGAAGAAGAAATCTTCAACCCCAAATATTTCTTATCCAGAGAGCCCTAAGTAATACATTTATCAAAAATGAAAAGTAGATTTTTTTAAAATAGATTTTTAAAGTCTTGAAAATCTAATAGATATATAAAAATGAAATCACATAATTAAGAAAGAAATATCAGTATCACAGTATAATTGGGAAAGCCTTATACTTCTGGATTTTGCTAAACAATCCCAGTCTTTTGGGGAAGGTTTTTAAAATAGAGGTGAACAATAGGGTATACTTACTTTGGTAGGAAACTAATTCTCACACGTCATATACAAAGAACTTTCTTCCAAATTATCCTAAACGCAGTAGGAGAGGGGATGTTTTTACTGGGAGTGAGAGGTGTTATTTGTCTTCAGGCCCTTGGAGCGAGGAGGTACAGAACAAAAGGAACTGAGTCATTTCAAGTTTAGACAAATACTCAACCAACAGCTTCCGTAGAGAGCTATTCTGCAGAACACTTAAGGAAAGTTGGGAGAGTGGGGGATTTCCCACTCCATCTGCCATTCTATCCATTTTACACTCAAATAAATATTCTGTATTATCACAGATCAAATTTATAACATTCTTGGCATGGTGATCATACAAAAAAAAACCTTTTCTTTAAATTTAAATTCAAATGAAGTGAATTATGTTTGTGATTAACAGTCCCTTACAGAAATTCAATTTAACAAAAGAATAAACTTTTAATATAGGTTTAAAATTTGCATTGTTTTAGCTAAAAGTCCTTTGCTTTTATCAGAACACTAGCACGTTTATGTAAGGCATTATTTCAACCTTCGTGAACTAGCTTTTTCCATGCTTAACATAAATCTGATAATACAAGACAAAGAAACCCCTCTTAGAAGAGACTTGCTCTCCTAATTTGCAACATGGTTTAGAGAGAAGAGAAACACTAGTCTTTCACAGTTTAGATAACTTGAAGGCAAACCACATCATTCAAATGTGATTTGTGTTTTTGTTACTTTGCTTAAACATGGCATTTTAGAGTTATTTCACTCTGCTTTCCGTTCCCACCCATCCCCCTTAGCATTTTTTCTGCTCCTCTGCTGTTGGACCAGACTTGGTCTGGCCCCAGATTCTGTGTCAGAGGCCATGACCCAGGTGTCACAGTGGTCCGTACTGCTGGCCTCTTCTCTGAATAATTATATGGGGGTATTGTGTTAGAAGGACAGGCTTGGGGGCAGTGCAGTCACCCTGGCTATCCAGACCAAGGAGCTCTCCAGTCCAACCACAGGGGAACAATGGGTCTGAAAAGGCTCACACAAAACCTTGTAGCACAAAAGATTAAATTAAAAATGGACATTTAGCCAGACACTAGTTTCATCCCTGAAAATGTCACCTTTCTCACTTATTCTGAGCATTTCATACTTATACAGTGTTCATATATTGACCTTCTAGCAGCAGATTTTCAGATTGCTACTTTCAGATTACCTTTGCATGTGTATTCTAATTTATTTGATTATTTTTAATCCTTTGAGGATATCTTGTGACACTGTTGCTAGTATAAGCAAAGCTTTCTTTAGCAGTGGTTTAAGTAAGTATTTTAAAGTAATACATAGTGATTTTTAAGGTAACCCTTTTTGTCCTCTTAAGATGTTTTATTAAGCTGTCTGTAAATTGAACAAGTGGCAGGGGGCTGTCCAGAGGAGACGTGATTGCTTTACCTTACTCTGGCCCTAGGAGGATTATTTTTCCCACCACCTGATAAGTTTCCATTGAAGGATGGGTAATAAAACTCATTGTCTTCATGAGGTTTAAATGTTAGAAATGTCAGAGATGGACTCACTGCTGTGGAGTATGAGTTTTCTCATGGTCCTGATCTCAGGTTTTCCCTGAATTTTGTCCACCTCTGATCTGTCCACATGGGCCTGGCTCTTGTCAAGGCTTCTGGAGCCTCACCAGCAAGCCCCAGCCAGAAGAAACAGAGGCTTGGTTTTCATGACCCTGATGTTATCTCTTATTATTGTCCACAGCTAAATACTTTGTAAATAATTGTCTTCTAGTATGCATTGTCCAGGAAGCCAAACTTCTAGAAATGTCAGTATCATCGGAAAGAATCCATAAATGGTGTCCATTAGTTTTACCATCTGTCTTTATCACCAGTCAGAGAGCACTTGGTCTTTATAGCATTTGGGGGAAAGTATTGGTGTAAGAGCTTCCTACAAAGTGAGTCTTCTAGTTTTTACCTTCGAACCTGTGTCTCTTACGTCCCCTGCATTGGCAGGCAGGTTCTTTATCACTGGCACCATCTGTGCCAGTGGAAGCCCCAAGGGTAGAATAGTGATCAAAATCCAGAAGAATTGAAACTCTGTAAATGTTTTCTCCTCAAAGTAAATTTTATTCCTTACTGGTTAAATGTATGATTTTTTTTTTTTCCTAATTGTGTATTTGATTACTTTGAATGTATATTAATATCACCCACTTATTCAGAGCCTATTTTAGAGATAACCTAAACCCGGAATCAAGCCAGAAAAAGGGTTGAAGTCATAAAACCACTCAGTAGAGAGGATGACATTCTTTAGAATGTGTTCTCTTAATTTTACACTTGTACTCAAATTTTGCTCTCTGATTTCTTAAACACCCTTGATTATAAAACCACGGACCCCTGATTTTATCACATATCCCATAAGCACAGTATTGAAGCCAAAGGACAATAAAAGCAAGTTTTAAAAAGCCCAACTACTCTATGTTGTAGAAGATATACTAAGTGAACTTACAGTAAGCCCAGCTTATTTTTAGCATACTAAAGAATCAAAGAGATTTGAAATAGATGGGGGGTATTTTATATAGAAAAAAATGGTTAATTTTTTCCCCAGTTTTATTTATTTATTTATTTTACTTTACAATATTGTATTGGTTTTGCCATACATAGACATGAATCCGCCATGGGTGTACATGTGTTCCCCATCCTGAACCCCCCCTCTCACCTCCCTTCCCATCCCATCCTTCAGGGTTAATTTTTTGAGGGAAGTCAGTTTACTTATATAGAAGTGTATTTATAAAATAAAAATAATAATTCTTATTTTATAGGGTTGTTGTAAGTATTATTTAAGATAAATGCAAATAAACATATAGTAGTTTGTTGGCATATCGGAGAAGGCAATGGCACCCCACTCCAGTACTCTTGCCTGGAAAATCCCATGGACGGAGGAGCCTGGTGGGCTGCAGTCCATGGGGTCGCTAAGAGTCGGACTTGACTGAGCGACTTCACTTTCACTTTTCACTTTCATGCACTGGAGAAGGAAATGGCAACCCACTCCAGTGTTCTTGCCTGGAGAATCCCAGGGACGGAGGGGCCTGGTGGGCTGCCATCTATGGGGTCGCACAGAGTCAGACACGACTGAAGTGACTTAGCAGTAGCAGTTTGTTGACATATAAAAGGTACTACATTTTCCCAACAATTCTTTAATATTATTATCACAGCAGTTCATATTTATTGTAGAACAGTTACAGGAAGCAAAGTAATTAAAATTTTGCCATATAGAGCCAGATACCACTATTAACATTGTTACACATCATAATAATAATGCATTTTCATTCCCTTCGTAACTCTGCCTCAGATGTCCCACCACTTCCTTGCTCCTTAACTCCATGTTTCCTGCTGCCTCTAACCTCACCCCTTTCTGATGAATTTATTCTGTTAAAGGACCTAGATAACCAAATGTCATTCTTACTCTTGATGCTCTCTCTGCAGCTTTGGATATTGTCAACCAGCCTTCTCTTGGTTTCCATGGTATTTTACTTTCCTCGTTCTCCTCATGAGTCTTCAAGTCCACGTCCCTCCCTGCCCTCAGTTTCTAGTCATTGCTGTCTTTTCTGTCCTGTAACACCCCTTCTTCAGTGTGAATGACTGCTGAATGTGGTTCTTCATCCTAACTGTTGGCTCCAGTCCACACTTCCAGTCACCTGCTGGTCAGCTCCACTCCAGTGCTTCTCTGGCATCTCGGATTTGGCATGTCACTGGCTCCGCCGAGCATATCCTCTTCTATTTCTGTTGGTCAACCCAGGCTGGAAACTCGGGAACTTTCATACTCCTTCTTATTCATCCTTTCTCTCAACAGTCTTATTTAGTCAGCTATTTCCCAAGTATATGTATAAAATCTGCAATGTCTAGCCTGGCTCTCAAAGCCCTCTGAGATCTCACCCCCAGCCCAACTTTTCTTTGTGACCCTCACTCATGCACCCTATACTGAGCACTTCTTTATCACTCATCCTTGATCCTAGTGTTCCTGTCCCCAAACCTTTGTTTATACTCTTTCTATTGCCTCCATCTCTTTTTTCCCCATGCCTACTAAAAGGTCAAATTCTGATCAGATGCACTTCTGTGGTGTCCTCTCCATGCCCCAAACTACTAGTAAGCTTCCCCTCTTTTTTAATTCCCTTAGAGTTCCAACAAATCTCTTTGCACCAGTTACTCCTATCTTGCATGGTGCTTATTTGTATCTTTGTCTTAACTCCCCTAGTACATTATTACCTAAACAAATTTGAGAGCAACTGAAATATTTCAATTTCGTAATCTTAAAGACAAGGAAACTGAATGCCAGGATGGAGACTACCTTTGCAGCCACACTGCTACTAAATCCAAGATTAAAATCCAAATCCCCCAATTCTCAAACCAGCCCCCTCCTCTGCATTTATTTATTTAGAACTAAAAAGCACCTACTCAGTGCCAGACATTTTCCAAATCATTTTATGTATATAAATTCATTTAATCCCCATTTTATAGAGGAGGAAACTCAATCTGAACCCAAGTAGTCTTATCTGCTCCCAGGGTCTGTCCTTTCACCATTATACCATTCTGCCCTTCTACATGAGAGGGAAGAGGGATTAGGGGTCATAAGATGCTTCTCGTTGTCATTCAGTCACTAAGTTGTGTCTGACTCTTTGCAACCCCATGGACTGGAGCATGACAGGCCTCCCTGTCCTTCACTATCTCCTGGAGTTGGCTCAGCTTCATGACAATTGAGTTGGTGATGCCATCCAACCATCTCATCTTCTGTTCACCCTTCTCCTCCTGCCCTCAGTCTTTTCCAACATCAGGGTCTTTTCCAGTGAGTCGGCTCTTTGCTTCAGGCCAAAGTGTTGGAGCTTCAGCTTCAGTGTTAGTCCTTCCAGTGAATAGTCAGTGCTGTTGTTTCTAATAATTAGTTTATTACTATCGGTATTTTTATCTGTATATCATTTTTATTTGTAGGTTATTATTATTGTTGATGTTATACACTGTCACTACTTTAAGTACCTCAAGTGAATCAGTTTCTGTCCTCCTCTCACCGCCTCAAGAAAGATGCTTTATCATCATCACATCCATCATATAGATTACTTTAACAAAGGTAAAGAGAGAGAAAATAAACTTCCCAAGTTACACAGTAATGACCAAGGTAAATTGGAATCCAGGCTGTCTGGGTCTGACATCTCAGCCCTTAACCCTTTTGCTAAACCATCTCTTAGCTTCCTAGTAGTGCTGAGCCATTAGATAAGTTGTCTTCTGTTTGTCTCAGCACCCTGTAGAGGACAAGTGACAAAAGCAGCACCTTGCTCACAGGGTTTTTAACGTTCACATGAAATACTTCTGGGTATGACAAAAACTGATCCAGGGCAGCCCTTTCCCCTTTCTCCAGCTTTGCATTTCATCAAGTCTTTGTAATATGGTGAAACTAAAGCAGTTGTCCTGGAGGAGGAAACGGCAACCCACTCCAGTATTCTTGCTGGGATAATCGCATGGACAGAGGAGCCTGGCCGGCTACAGTCTATGGGGTTGCAAAGAGTCGGACACGACTGAGCAACTTAGCATGCACAGTCAAAGCAGTATCGCATTTCCTGGACTTGAATTGCTCTTTCATCAGTTTCAGTGGGTATCAGAGTATCTCCCACCTTAATAGCTAGATGAGTCATCCTTGTCCTTACAGGCACACAGATGCCATCTAGTGATAGAGAAGAGAAATGCAAGTTATTTTAAGTAAAACCCTGGAAGAAGGCAGGGGTTTTTTGTTGTTTTGTGGTCTTTGAAAACCTGTTGCAGTGAAAAGTGGGTGATATTATACCAACACTTTCAGTAGGTTACTTAAGATTTTGTGTCAAGATACAATTAATGCATGGTTGTTAAATCATATGATTTTAGAATAGAATTAAAGCAGGTTCTGTTTTAATCTTTGTGCATCTTTAAAAGACCTGTGCATTACAAGGAGTCTCATTGTACTGATCTTTGTTTTTGTTTTTTTTTTTGCTGCAAGTTGTTGTCGCTGAAAGGTAATAAACACCTAATTGTTAAAACTGGATATAATTAACAATAAATCAATTTGTTGTGTCCATCTGCTTGATGTATCTAATGCTAGTCCTCAGATTTTCCCATACTTCATTTATATGAAACAATCTACTGTTCTTCCATTAGGGAAGAAATCTATTAAGTCGCTTTCCTAAGCATTTATCTTCATCAGGTAGTTTCTTTGTTAACACATGATAACGTATTCAATTAATATAGAAGACATAGGTGAAGGTGGATTTGACACTAAGAGGACTATACACCATGTGACGTGGTTGCCAGAACAGCAAGCATTCTTAGTGGCCATAAACATAAAACACAGCTCCTTCAATATGTGTACAACTCTGATACACATTTGAGGGCTTTTGCCAGCTCTGCGAACCTGGGAATGTTCATGAGGACAGAGGGTAGTTAGAGCTCAGCTTCATTGTCTGCTAATTGCTGATTTGCTGATATTCTGGAGTCTGAACCTTGCTTGTATGAACGAATAGCCTTCATATCCATTTGCCTTCAGCAAGATGATCCCCAAATTTAAGTGCACCCTACTTTTGGTAGTGCCTTTTCTGTTATCCCAGGCAACTTTACTCACATAATGACAGCAGTAATGTTGTCTTTACTAATTATAGGAACTGTACAAAGCCCTTAATAGGCATGATTTCATTTAATACTGTCGAAATTCCTATAAGTGATTATATCCCTGTTTTCCAAATGAAAATAAAGCTTAGAAAACTAAGAAACTTACTCAAGGTTATACAGTTGGTAAACAGTACACATATTCATTTCCATAGTCTATCCCTGTTGGCAGATTGAAATTAAGAGTTTTCTAATCCTTGAGTCTTCTGTAAAGTGCCTGACTTTTAGTAGACACTTGATAGATGTATATTTGATACCTGTGAACTCTTTCTTGGCCAGCTAGACTTCTGGTTCTGATTCTCCCTTATGTGAAACAAACTCATATAGAAGAACTGATAGTGAGAATGAAACAAAGCGAAGAAAGAGAGGTGGGTCCTAGGACCAGTGGAGAAAAAATAAAAGGTAGAACCGTAGTCGTGTTTTAGAAAGGAGAGCTTCAATTTTGGCCACAAGTTGACTCCCTAATAAAGACAGGTTAATTTGGCTGAGATCTTGAGCACATTAACTTAAACTGACACTCCAGAGTTAAGTATCAAAATGTTTAGCCAGATATGTGTTAAATTAATTTGGGCTTCCTTTCCTGACGCTTCATCTTTATATATTGCTAAAGCTTTAGACAAGTTTAACCATAAATCCGTATGCTACCTGTCACCCCTGGGATCAGTTAAGAAATTAGCCCTGTTGAGGAGTGATTTCTATGCCCCTTGTATTGAGTTTTGAAGGAAGTGGGACCAGCTCTCTCCCCCATTTCTCATTTTCCTTCCCTCACTGGGTTTTGAGGAGGCCTGTGCTGTTCTTTGTGGCTGCTCTTCCTGACTCTGCTGGTTTCCCCTGAAACCACAGAGTTTAAGTCTGCTGAGTCTTTTGTAACCAAGCACCACATACGTGGCAGTGCTTGACTCAAGAAGGCCTCTAACAGGCCCTGGAAACTCGCTCCCCAGGGCATTTCACAACATTGATCCTAAGTCTCTGCTTTGTCCCTTTTGTATCATCACAGGGTCTTTGCAGAACTGTAGAGTTTTATGACTTGTGCTACTTTGCTGAGGTTCATTATGTGTGCACTTAACTGTACTTAACATGTTGGTCCTAAATTTTATTTTTTTATTCTGTATCTTTAATTTTGTTAATTGTGCAACTGTTCTCTGTTTTCTTTCTTAGCTGGTAACTTGTTGCCTGGTTATGGTCATCTTATGGGCTTCCCTGGTGTTTAATGATGAATTTGCCTGCCAAGCAGGAGACGTGGATTTGATCCCTGGGTTGGAAAGATCCCTTGGAGAAGGAAATGGCAACTCACTCCAGTATTCTTGCCTGGGAAATCCCATGAACAGAGGAGCCTGGTGGGCTATAGTCCATGGAGTCGCAAACAGTTGGACATGACTTAATGGCTAAACACCAACAGTGCTCATCTTAATGTTATTTGAGGTCTTCTGGTCCTTGGGTCCCCTCTTAAATTTACAAAAGTAGATGAAATGAAATTTCTAGCGAATTGACAAACAAGAATGAGCCAGGTTTTTCCTGGGGTCTCTGGATTCACAAACCAAAATAATACAGCGACTAGATTTTAAAATTGGAGTCATATTTTTATAGTCTAAGAGAGAGGAATACATGGCAAATGCAAGCGGCCCACAGCTCAGCTTGGTCCCCAGCCTGGTACTTTTTATTTTTTAAAGTAAGATTCTTTATAGAGCATGAAGAATAGATCACATGTGAACAAATGTGAATGGATTTTCCCTTTCCTTTACATTATTTTTCCTACCTAGTATGTCCTCGGAGAAGACAATAGCACCCCCACTCCGGTACTTTTGCCTGGAAAATCCCACGGATGGAGGAGCCTGGTGGGCTGCAGTCCATGGGGTCGCTAAGAGTCGGACACGACTGAGCGACTTCGATTTCACTTTTCACTTTCATGCATTGGAGAAGGAAATGGCAACCCACTCCAGTGTTCTTGCCTGGAGAATCCCAGGGACGGGGGAGCCTGGTGGCTGCCGTCTATGGGGTCACATAGAGTCGGACACGACTGAAGTGACTTAGCATAGCATAGTATGTCCTAGTGGCTCAGACAGTAAAGAATCAGCCAGCAGTGGCGGAAACCCGGGTTCAGTCCCTGGGTTGGGAAGATCCCCTGGAGAAGGGAATGGCAACTGACTCCAGTATTCTAACCTGGAGAATTCCATGGACAGAGGAGTCTGGTGAGCTACAGTCCATGGGATTGCAGAGAGTTGGGCACGACTGAATGATTAACACACACAGTATATCTTAAAAATTTTTTTTCTACTAAAATAATTTCCAAAATTATCCTGGTTCATGTTTTATCTTTTTTGTGTGGAGAGAAAGGAATCTCATTTACTCAGTGTATTGAATACTTATTTGCCTGTCTGTGGTTTACCTTTACCTGACCTCACATGGACTTGAAGGGGAAGGAGCCCAGCGCTGGAGATGGTTGCTCTGGCCACGTGGATGGGTTTCCAGGGGGCCTCAGAAGAGCTGCCTCTCCTGGTGTAGGGCTTGCTGCCGTCTGTGCTGAGTGGGTAATAGCCAGGCGTGGGGCATGTTGAGGAACCAACTGTGTTCTCTCATCTTCCTAGGACATTTAAGCTGCTTCTGTCTGATCGGCAGCAACAAAAAAGGTTAATTCTGGGTTTAAAACTTGGGGTAAGCAGCTCACTTTTTTAAAAGAGGAAAATGAAGAATCAATTTTAGGGCTAAAAATAAGTAACCATTCTGGAGAGGTGTTTATGAAGTGTTGGTTGACTGTTTGCACAGTGGAAAAAAGCTTAATCTCTCTACCTCTACTCATAACCCTCAAAAAAATCAGCTTTCTAGGCTGATTTGTGTAGCTGTATCTGTGTCTGGCTCTGGGAGAACGTGAGCTGCGTTCATCAAATGCTGTTTCATCCTTCCTTTTCTATGTCTCGTAACTCCTGGCATAACACATCACACTCAGGAGGCTGTCCTAAAGGTACTCTTCTAATTGAATAGAGATAGGATAAAGCAATATGTTTGAAGAACTTCTGCAGAGAGGTGATTGAGTTACATTTGTACCCATTCACAGGGAGAATTTGTAATGTGGGTCTCTGGATTCAGTTGACTAATGAATACAGCAATAGGAAGAAAGAAAGAAGAAAACAGATTCAAATGAAGTAGCCACTGATCTGAACAGAAGCCTTTTGAATCTTAGAATTTCAGGGCTGAATATTAGAGATCATTTCAGTGATGAAACTCAAATGTGTTTATGTTTTCTGATAATTATCTTGTAAAATTTGAAAATTTCTGTTTTAAAATGCATTATCAGAAGACATACTTACTGTGACAAAGGCACTTGTATTTGTGTAAATTTAAATGCCCTGTATTTTTGTCATAGAAATATCCACAAGTTCTTGGTTCAGCTTTGTGTGACATTGGACATGCTACTTAACACTTTTGTATGATGGTTTATAAAATAGGAATAACAAACATATGTCTTACAGTGTTTTGTTTAAAAGATATTCTCTATGGGATGGTGAAATGTTAGTCTTCTTACCTTTCTATCTAGAAAGTACAGAAATGTTCTAAGTTGTATACATTTTTCTTGTGTAATTTTGTCAGAACAGAAAAATTTTATGTTTTAGGATATCCTTTTAATGCATTTAATATTAAATATTAAAATGCATCTATTTCAAAAATATTTATACAAAGTCTTAAATTACATTGGAAAATTTAGTAAACTTCACATCTTGTTTTTGGATTTTAAATGTTTGAATTCAGTGTAGAATTTTTATTATATTATTCTAAGGTTTTTTTTGATTTGATATATCTACTAAGGATGATTGTTTTCCTTTGTGAAATTCCTATGGATTTATTTATATATGTTATTATTATTTAGAGAATTATAATGTAGAAATACATTAGAAATAGACTTGCCATATGACCCAGCGGTCCCTCTTCTGGGTATATATCAAAAGGAAATGAGATCAGTGCCTCAAAGAGTTATCTACATCCTCATGTTCTTTGCAGAATTAGTCACAGTAGACAAGCTGTGAAAACAACCTGAATGCCTGTTAGCAGGTAAATAGAAAAAGAAAATGGGGCACACACACACACACACACACAATGGAATGTTATTCAGCTTTTAAAAAGAAATCTTACCATTTTCATGACTTAAATGAAATAGAGGACATTATGCTAAATGAAATAAGCCAGAAAGACAAATATGACATGATTTCATTTATATATGGAATCTAAAATACTTAAACTCTCAGAAGCAGAAAGTGGAATGGTGGTTACCAGGGGTGGGGAAAATGGGGAGATGGCTCGAGTTTCAGTTATGCAGGATGAGTAAGTTCTGGAGGTCTGATGTACAGCATGGTGATTGTAGTTCTCAATGATGTATACTTGAAATTTACTGAGAGTATAAATCTTAAATGTTTTTACCACATATATACATACACACACAAATGGTTAAATAGTGAAGTAATGGGTCTATCTGTTAATTCACTTGATTATAGTGATCATTTCACAATGTATACCCATATCAAACATCAAGGTTATATACTTTATATATAATGTATACATTTTATTTGTATATTAAACAACTATACCTCAGTGAAGATGTGGGGAAGAAAGAATTACATTATTTCTGAATAATGTTTATTTTTGCCTTAAGCAAGTATTATTCTATAGATGTTATCATAAACACTAACATTTAAATGTATTTATATCATTAAGCTTCATAAATATCTCCTAAAGTATATTTTTTTAAATTTGTAACCACTTAATTCCTCAAAAACCTGAAAAAATTTTTTGTTTAATATGTATGAGAATCCCAGGGTTGGGGGAGCCTGGTGGGCTGCCATCTATGGGGTCTCACAGAGTCGGACATGACTGAAGCGACTTAGCAGCAGCAGCAGCAGCAGCAGCAGCAGACTTTTAGTTTCTGTATTGTGATAGTTAATGATCTCCAGTAGAGGGAGCTCCAACTCATCTTTCTTAATAAATATAGCTCTCACCTGAAATGTGAGTGTGAGGAAAGGGCATAGGATGAAATAAAGTTAACACACGGGTGTAAACATTTTCAAAGGTACTAAAGAATGACAGCTGTAATTCTTAGGGGGAAAACAATCTCAGTTTGATTTCCATGCTTTTAACTTAACTACCATCAAATAACTAAACAGAAAACTATGTAGCTTAACCACTTGTAAGGAATCCATCAGTCAGCCCAAGGCTTTTAAAATCAAGAATCTATGTCTGGTCATTTGAGGAAGGGAGAAAACAGTGGTGGTAATGTTTTTGTTTGAAGTAAGGTTAAATAAAGTAAAATTTTATTAATTGGTATTATTGTGACTCTCTCGTCACAATAGCAAAGGTGAATTGCTGAGTCATTGTGTAGGACAAGGAGAGAGAAAATTTTCATTTTATTTAGAGCTTTTACTCATTCAGAATATTTTAAAACCAAAATCTAGAAAATCTATAGAACCCTTGTTTCCATCTAGAAAACTGGAACTAATTACTACCTGTTGGTTTCTTTACAGACCCGAGAAGAAAGTATCATGTGAGGCTGCTGGCTTACAACAGCATAGAAGATGGCTACCAGGCGGATCAGACAGTTAGTACACCGGGATGCGTGTGTAAGTAAGAGCTGCAGTAGCTTGTTTCACTGTGTAAGACTCATACTCTTTTTTTCTCCTCTTCTTTCTTTAAATTTAAGTCTCTTTACTACTTGGATACCTTGATGGTTTTATTACTTTTGTATCTTCCAGGATACTCAACATAGAATTTGGAACCAAGTACATACTCAGTAACTATTTGAGACTTGTTTAATCATAAGAACCTGTTTTAGTTTTGCATGCAAGAGATCATTAGAAATTAAACTAGGAAAATAACCCTGAATACCTACATATATTTTCTTTTATCTCCTTTAACCTTGAGGCTAATTGTTTCCTTCCAGTTGCTGTTCAGTTTTATTGCTACTGAAAGCTGTTTGGTTTTATTGCTACTAAAGAGGATGTCAGTCTAGTTTTTAAGTCTACTGCTGGCTTTCTGAATATTTTTGGCTGGTAGCTTGACTCCTCTGTGCTTCTGTTTTGCATTTTAAGTATTGATAATATTTAATTCCTTATCTAACTCATGGAAGAGTCGCTCAGGTTTGAACGATGTATCTCTAGACCACTGTGAACCTTTGATGGAATAAAGACCTAAAGGGAGGGGTGTTACGATTTTACCATTTTACGACTTTCTGTATTAAATATTACGCCATGTGCCAAAGTAATACTGTCTTTTTCAATAGCTGTTCGTGATCGCATGGTTCCTCCTCCACCACCACCCCACCATCTCTATGCGAAGGCTAACACCTCATCTTCCATTTTTCTGCATTGGAGGAGGCCTGCGTTCACCACTGCACAGATGATTAACTACACCATCCGCTGTAACCCTGTTGGCCTGCAGAATGCTTCTTTGGTTCTGTACCTTCAAACGTATGTAACTTCTATTAATGGTTGTTTTCTTTGCTCTCCTCCCCACTCACACTTCCTTCTTTACCATCTTGAGCCAGCTTGAGCTTCAGCTGTAAGCAGTTGTCTCAGGACCTGTTTTATGTATACAGTGGTGGGAGATTTCATCTTTACATATTCAATCTGAGAACCATATTTTTTGAAACTGAATTTTCAAAAATGATTTTTTTTTGTTTCCCTAGACTCACACAGCAAAATTAGACAAGAAACTATCAATATTAATGACCTTCAATCAGCTAAACTTAGCATTTTTAAAGAAGGAAACGAGACAATTTTCAGATTACATCAAAAAATAAACCTAGTTATTCTGTTTGCTAGGTTATAGTTAGAAACCCATAAAATGCTTTAAAGGAATGATTTGACTTCCAGTATTTCAGAGGAAATCCCTTTGATTTGGGACATATTTATACTCTTAATTTCCTAGTTTCCTCTTGGAGAGGCCGCTTTTAGGCTTATTTCTATAATATCAAATATAGCATTTTAACAGTCAAATTAGATTCCTAATTTTTTTAAAAAGAAAATGAAGAGGTAATAATAACAATAACCTATATTGATTGGAAATACAATCTTTTAGAAACAACGTACTAACAATTTTATTACTACTTATTATAGATCAGAAACTCACATGTTGGTTCAAGGTCTAGAACCAAACACCAAATATGAATTTGCTGTTCGACTGCATGTGGATCAACTTTCCAGTCCCTGGAGCCCCGTTGTCTACCACTCTACACTTCCAGAAGGTAAAGAAAGCAACTCCTTGTGGGTTTTACCTACATATTTGATGTGTGTGTGTGTGTGTGTGTGTGTGTGTGACTTTGAAGAAGAATCTACCCTGGTTGCCACCTACCAGTCTACCTGTATATATTTGTGTTGCTTCTTAACTTTTGAAGTTTCTTTTCCTTTATTATAGTAAAAACATTTTTCCTCTCAATGTGTTGCACAAGAAGTGAACTTAAATTTAGGGTCATTTTAGGGGGTGCTACATTTTCTAAGAACAAGTATAATGTACAAGGCTGCACCCAGGCAATTTAAAATGGAAGTAAGTAAATAATGTATTTAATGATGTTGTTGTTTAGTTGCTAAGTCATGTCCAACTCTTGCGAACCCATGGACTGTAGCCTGCCAGGCTCCTCTGTCCATGGGATTTCCCAGGCAAGAATATTGAAGTGGGTTGCCATTTGCTTCTTCAATTTAATGATATTAGGAGGCCATATTAGAACCTAATGTGAGTAGTAGCTTGATGCTGTGCATAGTACAGTATACATGATACCTGACTGAGCACCAATTCTGTAGCTTACCTATAGCACTTGCTAAAATGTTTCATGTCTCTAAACCTGCATTTCCTTTTTCTGGAAAAAAAAATTTTTTTAATTATTTATTTATTTGGCTGCATTTGAGTCTTAGTTGCAGCATGTAGGCTCTTTCGTTCCAGTGCAGGGCTCTCTAGTTGTGGTGTGGGCTCCAGAACTCGCAGGCTCTCTAGTTTTGGCATATGGGCTTAGTTGCTCTGCTGCATGTGGGATCTTAGTTCCCTGACCAGGAATCTAACCCACATCTCCTGCATTGCAAAGTGGATTCTTAACCACTGGACCACCAAGGAAGTCCCAGCATTTCCTTTTTTTAAAAAAATTAACTTTTCTTGGGATATAGTTGCTTTACAATGTTGTGTTAGTTCCTATTGTACAGCAAAATGAACCGGCTCTACATATACATATATCCCCTCTTCTTTAATTTTCTTCCCATTTAGGTCGCCACAGAGCATTGAGTAGAGTTCCCTGTGCTACACAGTAGAATCTTACTAGTTACCTATTTTATACCTAGTTAGTGTATATATATCAGTCCCAGTCTCCCAATTCATCCTACCTCCTCTTGCTGCTTGGTATCCGTACATTTGTTCTCTACATCGTTGTCTTTATTTCTGGTTTGCAAACAAGTTTATCTGTATTCTTTTTCTAGATTTCACATATAGGCAATGTTATATGATATTTGTTTTTCTGATTTACTTCACACTGTATGACAGTCTTTAGGTCCATCCACATCTCTGCAAATGGCATAATTTCATTCCTCTTTATCTTTGAGTAATATTCCATTGTCTATATGTACCACATTGTATATATGTACCATTCTTCTGTCAGTGGACATTTAGACTGCTTCCATGTCCTGGCTTATGTAAGTAGTGTTACAGTGAACATTGGGGTGCATGTATTTTTTTTGAATTATGATTTTCTCTGAGTATAAGCCCAAGGGTGAGATTACTGGGTTATATAGTCGTTCTGTTTTTAGGTTTTTTAAGGAACCTCCATACTGTTCTCCATAGTGGCTGTATAATTTACATTTACTACCAACAGTGTACGGAGAAGGAAATGGCACCCCACTCCAGTACTCTTGCCTGGAAAATCCCATGGACGGAGGAGCCTGGTAGGCTGTAGTCCATGGGGTCGCTAAGAGTCGGACATGACTGAGCGACTTCACTTTCACTCTTCAATTTCATGTGTTGGAGAAGGAAATGGCAACCCACTCCAATGTTCTTGCCTGGAGAATCCCAGGGACGGTGGAGCCTGATGGGCTGCTGTCTATGGGGTCGCACAGAGTCAGACACGACTGAAGCGACTTAGCAGCAGCAGCAGCACAAACAGTGTAAGAGGGTTCCCTTTTCTCCAAACCCTCTCCAGCATTTATTGTTTGTAGATTTTTTTGATCATGGCCATTCTGACTGGTGTAAAGAGATACCTCATTGTAGTTTTGACTTGCATTTCTCTAATAATCAGTACTGTTGAGCATCTTTTCATGTGTTTGTTGGCCATCTGTATATCTTCTTTGGAGAAATGTCTGTTTAGGTCTTTGCTCATTTTTTGATTGGGTTGTCTGTTTTGATATTGAGTTGCATGAGCTGTTTATATATTTTGGAGATTAATCTCTTGTCAGTTCCTTCATTAGCAAGTATTTTCTCTCCTTCTAAGTTGTCTTTTCATCTTATGATTTCCTTTGTTGTGGAAAAGCTTTTAAGTTTAATTAGGTCCCATTTGTTTATTTTTGTTTTTATTTTTGTTACTCTAAGAAGCGGGTCAAAAGAGATCTTGCTGTGATTTATGTAAGTGTTCTGCCTATGTTTTTTTAATATTATTTTTATTTATTTATGTGGCTGTGCTGGGGTCTTAGTTGTGGGATGCGGGATCCAGTTTACCCCACCGGGGATTGAACCCAGGCCCCCTGCATTGGGAGCATAGTGTCTTAGTCACTGAACCACCAGGGAAGTCCCTGTCTATGTTTTCTCCTAAGAGTTTTATAGTGTCTGGCCATACATTTAGGTCTTTAGTCCACTTTGAATTTATTTTTGTGTGTGGTGTTAGGGAGTGTTCTAATTTCATTCTTCTACATGTACCGGTTCAGTTTTCCCAGCACCACTTACTGAAGAGACTGCCTTTTCTCCATTGTACATACTTGCCTCCTTTGTCATAGACTAGGTAACCATAGGTGCATGGGTTTATCTCTCAACTTTCTATCCTGTCCCATTGATCTGTATTTCTATTTTTGTGCCAGTGCCATACTCTTTTTTAAAAAATTTAACTTCTTAGTTTGTACTGGGGTATAGCTGATTAGCAAACAATGTTGTGATAGTTTCAGGTGAAGAGCAAAGGGATTCAACCATACATATACATATATCCATTCCCCTCCAAACTCCCCTCCCATCTAGGCTGCCACATAACGTTGAACAGAGTTCCATGTGCTATACAGTAGGTCCTTGTTGGTTATCCATTTTAACTATAGCAGTGTAAATAACCCAGCTCCCTAATTTTCCTATCCTTCCCCCGCAGCAACCACAAGTTCATTCTTTAACCCTGTGAATCTCTTTCTGTTCTGTAAGTGAGTTCATTTGTATCATTTCTTTTTAGATTCCATATGTAAGGGATATCATACGATATTTCTCTTTCTCTGTCTGACTGACTTCACTGTATGACAGTCTCTAGGTCCATCCATGTTGCTGCAGATGGCGTTACTTCATTCTTTTTAATGGCTGAGTAATATTCCATGTACCACATCTTCTTTATCCGTTCCTCTGTCAATGCACATTTAGGTTGCTTCCATGTCTTGACTATTGTAAACAGTACTACAGTGAACACTGGAGTGCATGTATCCTTTCAGATCATGTTTTCCTCTGGGTATATGCCCAGGAGTGGGATTGCAGGGTCATATGATAGCTCTGTTTTTAGTTTTTCAAGGAACCTCCATACTGTTCTACATAGTGGCTGTACCAATTTACATTCCTAACAACAGGGTAGGAATGTTCCCTTCTCTCCATATCCTCTCCAGCATTTATCGTCTGTGGATTTTTTGACAATAGTCATTTTGACTGGTGTTAGATGATATCTCATTGTAGTTTTGATTTGCATTTCTCTAATAGTTAGCACTGTTGAACATCTTTTCATGTGCCTCTTGGCCACCTGTATGTCTTCTTTGGAGAGATGTTTATTATAAGTCTTCTGCTTATTCATTAATTGGGTTGTTTGTTTTGATGATGTTAAGCATCATGAGCTGTTTATAAACTTTGGAAACTAATCCCTTGTCAGTCACATTATTTGCAAATATTTTCTCCCAGTCTGTGGGCTGTGTTTTGGTTTATTTATTGTTTCCTTTGCTATGCAAAAACTTTTTTGAGTTTAAGTAGGTCCCATTTGTTTATTTTTGTATTTATTTCCATTATTCTGGGAGACAGATTGAAAAACATACTGCTGTGATTTATGTCAGAGACTGTTCTGCCTATGTTTTCCTCTAAGAGTTTTACAGTGTCTGGTCTCACATTTCCATCTTTAATTGATTTTGAGCGTATGTTTGTGTATGGTATTAAAGAATTATCTAATTTCATTTTTTACATGTAGCTGTCCAGGTTTCCCAGCACCATTCATTGAAGAGACTGTCTTTACAAGAATTTGTAGTCTTGCCTCCTTTGTCATAAATTAATTGACCATTGGTACATGGATTTATTTCCAGGTTTTCTATCCTGTTCCACTGATCTATATTTCTATCTCTGTGCCAGTACCATACTGTCTTGATTACTGTAGCTTTGTAGTATAGTCTGAAGTCAGGGAGCCTGATTCCTCCAGTTCTGTTTTTCTTTCTCAAGATTGCTTTGGCTGTTTGGAATCTTTTGTTTCCATACAAATTGTAAAAAATTTTGTTCTAATTCTTTGAAAAATACCATTGGTAATTTAATAGGGATTATATTGAATCTGTAGATTGCTTTGGGTACTATTATCATTTTCACAATATTGATTCTTCCAATTGAAGAACATGGTGTATCTCTCCATGCTTTTCCTTTTCTCTAGAATGAGGGTGAATGTGTAGATGATCTCTAAGAACCATTGCAGCTCTTTTTTTAATGATGTTGAGAGAAAACAATGGATATTTATTTAAGTGAGCATTGGGCTGTTTTGCTATGGTTTTGACAATATTCCATATAGACATGTTGCTCAAATCCAGCTCTTCACATCTTTAGCTCATAGTGAACATGGGATCAGCTGAAATCCCAAGACTTCCCTACCTTCTGTAGATATAAGGTGTTAGTCTAAAGTCTGTTCTGTAAACTCACTGATTCACAGCATTTGGAGAATAACTGAATATTTCAGTCTCAAAAGTATTTTCTTGAGTGGCTTCCCGCTGCTACTGCTGCTGCTAAGTCGCTTCAGTGCGACCCCATAGACGGCAGCCCATCAGGCTCCCCCGTCCCTGGGATTCTCCAGGCAAGAACATTGGAGTGGGTTGCCATTTCCTCTCCAATGCATGAAAGTGAAAAGTGAAAGTGAAGTTGCTCAGTCATGTCTGACTCTTTGCGACCCCATGGACTGCAGCCTACCAGGCTCCTCTGTCCATGGGATTTTCCAGGCAAGAGTACTGGAGTGGGGTGCCATTGCCTTCTCTGGAGTGGCTTCCTAGATCAGGTTAAGTATACATTATATGCATTTTAGTAGTAAGTGTAGAACTGTAAACCTTTCTAGTTGTCATTGTGGCAAAACAGTATGAAGAGCCCTAAAAATGCTGACAACTTTTGACTCAGCAGTTCCTCATCTAGGAATCTACCACGTCCTTTATTTTCTTTTTAATGCTTTAAACATAATAAAAATAAAATTAGCCTTGTGGTAAAGAAGAGAAACATCATATTTTGGTGTATCACTAATGGTCTGTGCAAGCTGTGATTTTGAGATGTTTTTATAGCAGCTGCTAGTGTTTCTAACTCTCATCTGTACCTATCCAGGTATTTGAGTAACTTAGTGACCATTCTCTCCTAATAATACAATATTTTCTGCATGTGCACACAGCACCAGCAGGCCCACCAGTTGGAGTGAAAGTGACACTGATAGAGGACGACACTGCTCTGGTTTCATGGAGACCTCCTGATGGGCCAGAAACAGTTGTGACGCGTTATACTATATTGTACGCATCCAGGAAGGCCTGGATTGCAGGGGAGTGGCAGGTCCTCCATCGAGAAGGTAAGTATGACCAGAATTTACCAAAGGGCATGAGAAGTAAGACTATTAATGATAAGGAAACAAAGGGAAAGAGGGATCTTGAGTTCATTTTGAATTTATATTTATGAAGTAACAAATGACTAAGGATTTTGGTTTTATTCTAGGGACATTGGGAAGCCATTGACATACTTTAAGCATGAGCATTCATGCTTCAGAAAGCTCACTCTGAGTATTGTGAATAGAAGAGGTTTGGTAGAGGAGAAGTAGGGGTAAGAGTAATGCAAGCAGACTAGAAAATGATTGCTGTGGTCCAGGAAAGAGAGAAGCCTAGATTAGGTGGTGAGGATTGAGATGGAAAGGAGAGAGAGGTTGAAAGACACTGAGGAGATAAAATTAACAGGACTTGGTAGCTAAAGAGGGAGAGAGAGGATAAGAAAGAAAGAATTGTTACAGATACTACTGTATTTCCTGTGGTTGTGTGTCTTGCACTAGAGTAGCAAACAATGGTAGAAAACCTGGTTTAATGGAGAAGACCTTTGTACAACTACTAAAATGGTCCATGTGCAAATAAATTGACCCATATGAATACCAGACAGTGTCTACTTAAGTACAGGGAAAAGTTGATTAAGGCTTAGGAACATTGAATTTAAATTTTTTCATACCAACTGTATTTTGCCTGAGAAAAAAATGAATTCTAGAGCTCAGTATTCTTATTTCATGCTGTTATAGTATGTCCTTTTTAAATTTTTCATTTGGACAAGTCCCACAAGTTTTTGGATGGGTCATCACATAAATATTATAGTTTCATTATTTTGATACTTAAAATTTTTTAAATTCAGATATAGCTCAGCTGGTAAAGAATCTGCCTGTAATGTGGGAGACTTGGGAAGATCCCTTGGAGAAGGGAACAGCTACCCACTCCAGTATCCTGGCCTGGAGAATCCCATGGACTGTGTATTCATGGAGTCGCAGAGAGTTGGACACAACTGAGTGACTTTCACTCACTCATAGTTGATTTTGATACTTTCTTAATTCAGACATGCATGCTAGGAAAAGAACAGTTTTCCAAGCAATTAAAAGCTTAAGAAGAATTTTGAGAAGGAAATTTGTTGGCTATCTAACACTTTACAGTGCCAAGTACTTCCACATACATTTTACCTTTTAAGGGGAATATTTACCCAATTAAGAGAATATACTTTAAGATCACTTATGTGGATTAATTAATATATAACACTTTTGTAACTATAAAATATATAAATGGTAACTGTAGCTGCTGCTGCTGCTGCTAAGTCACTTCAGTCGTGTCTGATTCTGTGTGACCCCGTAGATGGCAGCCCACCAGGCCCTGCCGTCCCTGGGATTCTCCATGCAAGAACACTAGAGGGGTTTGCCATTTCCTCCTCCAATGCATGAAAGTGAAAAGTGAAAGTGAAGTCGCTCAGTCGTGTCCGACTCTTAACGACCCCATGGACTGCAGCCTACCAGGCTCCTCCATCCATGGAATTTTCCAGGCAAGAGTACTGGAGTGGGGTGCCATTGCCTTCTCCAGGTAACTGTAGCTAGTAGTTGTATATTCATACACTAAGCACGTGCCCCAATAAGTAATGATTTCCTAGTTACTGAACAGCCTGGAAAGTAATAAGTACCTGCTAACAATACAGTTTTGTATTTTATCCATTGCTGCTGCTGCTGCTAAGTGGCTTCAGTCGTGTCCGACTTTGTGCAACCCCATAGATGGCGGCCCACCAGGCTCCCCCGTCCCTGGGATTCTCCAGGCAAGAACACTGGAGTGGGTTGCCATTTCCTTCTCCAATGCATGAAAGGGAAAAGTGAAAGTGAAGTCGCTCAGTTGTGTCCGACTCTTCGAGACCCCATGGTCTGCAGCCTAGCAGGCTCCTCCGTCCATGGGATTTTCCAGGCAAGAGTGCTGGAGTGGGGTGCCATTGCCTTCTCCAATTATCTATTGCTAAATAGCACACCACTCTAAAATTCAGCCACTTGATTTTCTCACACTCTGGGAGTCAGCAATTAAGCCTGGGATTAGCTGGGCAGTTCTTGTGTTGGTCTCTCCTGAGGTCACTCATGAGGCTCTAACCATCTCAGAGTTTCAACGGAGTGCGGGTAACATAAAAAACATGAAGAGATTTCCAAAATCAGGGAGCGAGGGAGTAGGATGTTCCACGTACAAAGAATCAGACCTCTGCCTGATTCACATTTGCTAACATCCCACTGGCAGGCAAGCCCATACTTAGCTTAGTGTGGGTAGAGACTGCCCACAGGTATGGAGAGATAGAGGCGTAATTTGTGCAGGACTCTTCATCCTACAGCTGGCTACCATATTCTTAAAATACATAATTCAGTTTTCATAAATTAATTCCAAAATGATCTCTTGACACATTTGTCCAAGTGACTAGCTTGATGTAATGAGTGTTATTTGTAAGTACTAATAGAAGAATTTTAATCTCATGAGCACATACTTCCTTTACCTTTTTGTATGTACCTACCTGAAAAGAAACAGTACTTTGTTTTGGTACTTTTTATTGCATTCATTTGACAGTTTCAGACAAGGCTCAGAAAGCAGTATTTTTGTCTCACTGGTGGCCCAATAACCATCAATGGATTGTAATTGGAGGTTTTTACTTCTTCTAACTATATAATAGTGCATGGAGAGGAGAGAATCCATTTTTGCCATTATGCTGCTTCTGTAATTTTAAGAAACGTTATCAGTGAAAACTTTTTTGTTAAATGTAGGGAACCTTTTTCATAGCTAATGCTAGTAATTTGTAGTGAACAAAAAAACAATATAAGTAAAATGTAATTGAGGTTTTTTTTTCAGAGAGAAAAATACAAAGAGTTTGAGTTGCCTACTTCTAAACAAAAAGCAAAGAATATAACATGGCATTTACAGAAAAAGAAAGCAAAGTAGTCTTGTAGTACCCAATTATGGCAACTTTGGGAAAAGGTAATGGTGTAGAAAAATATGAGGGGAAAAGGGAAGAATATCAGTATCTCTTTCATATATACCTATTAATCATCTTATACATATTATGTTTTTACACATTTATGTGTAATTCACATATTTATTACCAAGTAGAACAAGTTTTTTTCGTTAGTCAAACATTTAAAAAGTGTTCCTGGTGACCATATATTTGTGGCTAAAATGGGACGTGGTAAAATGGTGTAGAACAAATGCAGGGTGAAAGTATGCTTGTGGATAATGTAAAGTGGGTCAGAAATGACAGCCTTCACCTTCCCGATACACGGTAGATTAGCAGAGTACTCAGTTATTTTAAAATCTACAAGGCACTGTAAGAAATCATTCTCTACTATCTACTACAGCAGTTTCTTCATAGATTAGTTTCCCAAGATGATAAAGATACCTTGCTTCCAAAAAAAAAAGTTCCATAACTAAATAAGTTTGAGAAACATTATGCACTATTTCCTATTAAGAAGAATTCCTTTCCTTCAATAAAGGAGTTCATCTAACTTAATATTTACTGAATAAATTGGACTACTGATATTAAGAACCTATTGAATTGTTAAATATTGAGGGATTGCTATGTGTCAGGGTCTCTTCTAGGCATTGTCAGTACCACAATGAACAGAACAATGGCCCTTTCTTATTAGAGCGTACGTGTCAGATAACAGATATGTTCAGGTAGTGTCATAAGTGCTACGAAGAAAGCTACAGTAGTGAAAAGAACAAAGCGATGGAGTTGGTGAGTAAGTTCTTTTGAAAGAAATGGCATCTGAGCACAGCCATATGGATATCTGGGGGAAGTGCAGAGACCCTGAGATAGAGGTGTGCTTGACATTTTAGAGGAACAACAAGGAGGCCAGGGAGGCTAGAATGAAGGGAAGCGTAGGAAGTGGGAAATGAGATGGGGAGGTAGCCGAGAGAAGATCTTGTAGGCAGACTTTTTGGACCATAGACTTTTTCTAAGAGGGATGGAAGACATTGATATCGTTGACATTTTGAAAGGATTTCTTTGTCAGCCTCCTAACAGCCCACCTGAAAAATTGACTCTAGAGAGGTAAGAGTTGAAATTGGGAGACCATTTAATACTCAGGTGTCCGTGTGAGAGTTAGTAGGGGTTTGCGTGCTAAGTTGCTTCAGTCGTGTCTGACTCTTTGCAACTCTATGGACTGTAGCCTGCCAGGCTCCTCTCTCCATGGGATTCTCCAGGCAAAAATACTGGAGTAAGTTGCCATGCCCGCCTCCAGGGGATCTTCCCAACCCAGGGATCGAACCCACGTCTTTTATGTCTCCTGCATTGTCAGGCAAGTTCACAGTGATATTAAGAAGGAAGGTAGTAAGAAGCTATTAGAACATATTTTGAAAGAACGGTCTCCTCAGTTTGCCACAGGTTGATGTGGTGTGTAAGTAAAAAAAAGAGAAACAAAGTTGATGGAGGAAATCACAGGTTTAGTTTTGAGCATAGTACATTGGAGATGCCTGTTAGATGTAAGAGAGGTTGGGTAAGCAGGGAGAGTTAAGTTCATAGGAGAGGTATGGACTAGGGATATAACTTAGAAGTCATCTGTATGGAGATGATGTTAAGACTCTGGAATTGAAAAAAATCACTTAGTGTTGACAGAAGAGAGAAAGGTATGAGATTGCATTCTGAGGCTTTTCTTCATCCACAAAATCTTACCCTTTGCTTTTATATTTTAAATGAACATTCCTTTAATAACAAATGGCTCATATTCTAATGTAAGTTCAATTGGTATTTACTGAGAGTTATCGTGAACAAAGCATCATGCTAGCCACCTTCAATTGTGCAAATGTGAAAAAAATTTCCTGTCCTCCAGAAAGGAAAGGGAATATCAGAGGTGAGGAAAAAGACTTACTTTCATTGATGATATACACTTGTGTCAGACGCTTGTCCATGGTAGTTTATTTAATCCTGGACTGCAAGGAGATCCAACCAGTCCATTCTAAAGGCGATCAGCCCTGAGTGTTCTTTGGAAGGAATGATGCTAAAGCTGAAACTCCAGCACTTTGGCCACCTTCATGCGAAGAGTTGACTCATTGGAAAAGACTCTGACGCTGGGAGGGATTGGGGGCAGGAGGAAAAGGGGACGACAGAGAATGAGATGGCTGGATGGCATCACCGACTTGATGGACGTGAGTCTGAGTGAACTCCGGGAGATGGTGATGGACAGGGAGGCCTGGCGTGCTGAGATTCATGGGGTTGCAGAGTCGGACATGACTGAGCGACTGAACTGAACTGAACTGATAGTAATTATATGAGGTGGGAATTATTGCCCCCATGAGGAAAGTATAGTTCAGTGACATGTCCCAAGTTGCAAATTACTTAGTTGGTAACATGCCAGGATTTGATCAACATTGATCCAGCGCTGAGCCCATTACACTGTCTGGTTTGTGAAGCTCCTAGTCGAGTTAAAGATTCAGATGCATATAAAAGGCTAGAGATTGAAATAATCATGCCAACTAGAATTGGGACTGTTTGCTGAAAGAATACAGGGACAGTCAGATTACTTTAGTACTTGGGCTTGACTGTGCTCATAAGGAAGACTTTCTGTGGAAGAAAGGGGAACATGTGTACACACATACACACATACACACACACACATACACACACAGCTCATCCGCTTGCAATGTTTAAGTTAAGTGAATTTTAATTTCAGGTAGTGATTGGTTTTGCCAGACACTCTCTAAAATTAAATGTATGATAATGATAAATTGGAAGCAATTTACTTATATGTCTATCTGTGAAGAAATTGAAATTTTCTTCCTCCTAGCTAATAGTAACATGTCCCAAACATTGTTGTTTTTTAATTCACCTGCCTAAGAATACTAACAGTGGAAAGACTCTTCCTGATTCTAAATAGAGGTTGGTTTGTTTATTCAACAGTTGTGCGCTCAAGTAGCTCACACTCTCTCCAGGCCAAGTTGAAACCAGAGCACAGGAAAACAAACCACCTTTAGCTCCTCAAATTTCCACTTGGTACAGCTGCCTCCCTCCATGTGACCTGCAGAGGCAGCCTCTGAATCATGACCTCAGCTCTAAGATCAGGCGCATTTCACTTGCATAATGAAATACACTACTGTAGCAAGTGCACTAGAGGAGCCAGCTCTGAGCTGGTGGTGAGTGAGGACTACCAGCAGTTGTAAGCTCTCTGAAACTATTTTAAGGGTGCCCTGCATCACAAAAAATGAGAAGAAAGCACCATAAGGAAGCTAGGTTTCCCTGTGAATATCCACCCACCAATGCAGTGCTGGAATAGCTTCCTGGCTGAATTTCTCTTATATCTGTTTTCTTAACATTAGGGCTAGTTCCTAAGGTGAGAGCCCCTTTGTAAGAAAATACTTAAATGCCATGGCAGGACAAGAGCAGAAAGACCCCTCAAGAAATAGGAGTGCCCAGATAGGAATCCTCGGAGAAGGCAATGGCACCCCACCCCAGTACTCTTGCCTGGAAAATCCCGTGGATGGAGGAGCCTGGTAGGCTGCAGTCCATAGCGTCGCTGAGGGTCGGACACAACTGAGCGACTTCACTTTCACTTTTCACTTTCATGCATTGGAGAAGGCAATGGCAGCCCACTCCAGTGTTCTTGCCTGGAGAATCCTAGGGACGGGGGAGCCTGGTGGGCTACCGTCTATGGGGTCACACAGAGTCGGACATGACTGAAGTGACTCAGCAGCAGATAGGAATCCTTGGCAGTCATGCCATCAGAGGAGATACCCTTCAATACCAAAGATTATATATAAATTCAAATGATAACTACTTCTGGAGAAAAGTAGATGCCAGCCATGTTGCTGGTGGTAATTTTGATAGTTAATCTGGGGTTAATCTAGTTAATCTAGATCTTCAACCCTCTGAGGTTCATACATAGCTTTGGCATTTTCTGACCTGTTTATATTCAAGAAATCTGAAAAAATAATGAGGAAGATGAAAAGCATATTCATAGTTTCAGAAATAATTGTGTTTCTAATTTAAGAAATAATAACAAAATCATCTATCACAGTTGCTGTAAGTGGTTTAAACATTTCATAAAGGAAACAAAAAGACAGCTCTCATCCACTTCCTGGCAGTCCAGTGGTTAGGTCTCAGTGCTGTCACTGCCATGGCCTAGGATCAATCAGTAGTCATGGAATTAAGATTCAGCAAGCCACAGGTGTGGCCAAAAAAGAAAAAACCAAAAAGTCTCACATTGGATTTTTTTTAAAGTGGATGTTTATATTTTTGACTGTGCTGAGTGTTAGTTGCAGCACGCAGGATCTCTGTGACATCATGCAGCATCTTCCACTGCACTGCTTGGACTCTCTAGTTGTGAAACTCAAGCTCCAGAGCGGACAGGCTTCAGTAGTTGTGGTGGCTCAGTTGCTCTGTGGCATGTGGGGATCTTAGTTCCCCAACCAGAGATGGAACCACATCCCCTCCATTGCAAGGCAGATTCTTAACCACTGGACCACCAAGGAAGTCCCTCATATTGGATTTTAAAAATATAATTATAATTGTGGAATCTGAATTTTTTGTGTCATTTTCTCTTTACCTATGTTTGAAATATTCCATAATAAAATGCTTTCAATGCTATTTGTATCCATACCTGTGTGGAGAGTAAAACATTTTATATATATATATGTTTATATTTTTTAGTAAAAAAAGTGCTGCTTTTCAAGCTGCTTTTAAAATTACAAACAAAAATATATGCAGCTTTTACAAGCTACTCTTAAAATTACAGAGAAGGATTATATATGGGCACAGTGTTAAATGAAAACTCTAGGATAAAAAAATATGTGTAGTAGATATGTACTCACACATGTATGGTACACACATACACACACACAAATACACCAAAATGTTAACAATAGGAGATTGTTATTGTATTTATATTATTTTACAGGTGTTCTACAATAAATGTGGTGCTTTTATAATCAGAAAAATACTTTAAAAATAAAGGATCATGAATGTGTGAAAGAGTGAATAAAAGATACAGTTTATTTAATTTGTAATTGATGTATTTATAGGAGCAATAACCATGGCTCTGCTGGAAAACCTGGTGGCAGGAAATATATACATTGTCAAGATATCTGCATCCAATGAGGTAGGAGAAGGACCTTTTTCAAATTCTGTGGAGCTGGCAGTTCTTCCAAAGGAAACACCTGAGTCAAATCAGAGGCCCAAGCGTTTAGATTCTGCTGATGCCAAAGGTCTGTATGCTGCCGTAATCACTGATTTTCCTAAAGAAAAGAAAATACCCGTGTTTTTTTCTAGCTCCCTTGTGCTTTATTTCTGCTCCTACTTTGGCCATGTCCCTGAACCCACACTCAGCTCCTTGAATTGTTGCTCGTGAGGTTCACATGATGTGAAGCTGCATGGCTCTGTCTGCACTCCTACATGGAGACACACTTACCTCGGAATTTCCCGCAGTTTTCGGATCACTATGTCCCAGTAACTTCTCCTTCCAGCTGTGCACCCACCAAAACAGATGAACCATACCACCCGTGAACTGATGGGAGTAGGCGTCCAGGGAGGTCCATGGAAATAAACAGCAGTGGTAGTTGCGGTGTTCAAGCGAAGGGAGCATGATTTTCATCAAGAGTTTTCACCACACACACACACACACACGCGCGCGTGCGCGCGCACACACACACACAAACCAACAACAACCTTTCCAGAGAGAAAGTTGTTTGTCTCCAGAAAATAGTTGGAAAAAGTATCTTTAAAGAGCCATTGTCGCTCCAGTCAGGGCATCGTCCTTCTGTTTTGAAGGAAACTGGGGCCCCTGTGGGAGAAGGCAATAGCACCCCACTCCAGTACTCTTGCCTGGAAAATCCCATGGACGGAGCAGCCTGGTAGGCTGCAGTCCATGGGGTTGCGAAGAGTCAGACACGACTGAGCGACTTCACTTTTACTTTTCACTTTCATGCACTGGAGAAGGAAATGGCAACCCACTCCAGTGTTCTTGCCTGGAGAATCCCAGGGACAGGGAAGCCTGGTGGGCTGCCGTCTATGGGGTCGCACAGAGTCGGAAACGACTGAAGTGACTTAGCAGCAGCAGCAGGAGCCCCTGTGACGCAGGACTAGATGCTTCCTTTTCTTCCTCCCTGGGGAGGTGTGCCTGTGTGGTAATGCGGGGTGTGGCAGGGACAGCTTTAATGGAGGAAATACCAACTGAACTGGGCAGGATTAAGGGCACTTAGTTCTTCAGAGAATAGCCATTCAGTAATGTGTATGTCTTAAGGGGAACACTGGGGAGGAGAGAGACAGAGAAAGGAAGGGCTGTCAGGTTTAAGCTCAGGAAGGAGGTAGCCATAGTAGCTGCCATATCATCAGGGAAAGCCGAGGGCAAAGCTCATATGTGCTCTCAGATACCTTGCTAGTCAGTGTCCAGGGACCAGCAGCGTGACTATCTCCCAGGAACTTGTCAGACATGCAGGATTGCATATGGGCTTTACCCTAGACCTCGTGAATCAGAATCTGCATTTTAACGTATCCTTTAGTGACTTTTGTGCACATTAAAGTTTGAGAAGCACTGTTATATGAAAATACATAATGAAAACTTATCTTCAATATACAGCTCTGCTTTTAAGGTAATATGACATGAAAGGTATCTTTGGCCCATCAAGGAACATCTTTGCCTTGTGCCTTTTAGCATTATAAATTTTGAACTGATGTTCATATTTGATATAATATCTAGAACTCATATTTAGAATCTTCAATATGAGAAGGTAGGCCAATTTTAAGTTCCCTGATAAAAGAGTAATACATCTTTTTTGGTTAGACACGGATACTGTCAAAAGTTTTCCTATGAGAGGAAGACAAATTATTGAAAAGGTAATATCTAAGAATTATGATATATGGGGTCATTTATTTTTTTGATTGATTCTGATACATGTACTTCCCCTTCTAGTTTATTCAGGCTATTACCATCTGGACCAAAAATCAATGACCGGCATTGCTGTAGGTGTTGGTATAGCCTTGACCTGCATCCTCATCTGTGGTCTCATCTTGATATACCGAAGTAAAGCCAGGTGTGTTTCCATTGCTAGAGATGTTGAGGTGATTAACATTTAAATTACAGTAACCACAGAAACAAAATCAAGTGCCTGTTAGAGGAACTGGGATTTTCCCACTTAAAAATGAATGTTTTATTACTTGAGTTCTTGCAGCTAGAGAGATGTGCTTACTTTGGAAGATTATTCTCTCACCATTTGAAAAAAATTGCTGTGCCAACAAAATATTCTTAAATGAAGACCTAGTTTCTTCATTTTCTTGGTATTTTGAGAAACACAAAGTATATCCTTTGGCTTTTTTTTTTTTTTTTAATGACATGCTTAATCTGATGTATCTCCTGATTGGAGAATTCCTTACTGCCTGGACTATTTTCATATTTAAGTAGCCTGAAATGTCTGAGTCACTTGAGAGCTCTACCCTCACCACCACAGGACACATGGTTGGGATTCTCCAGACGTGGATTAAAAGAAATGTAATACCTGGGGATTAGTTCTCTATAAACTTTGTCAGGCAGTTTTATCTGTGATTTTGACTTCAGCTAAATTCTCAGCATTCAGGGAATTTGTTTCTAAACTTTTATATTTTGACTTTTGCCTTCATTTATTTTCTTAAAGTTCTCTATTAAATTTAAAAAACTGAAGTCAAATACACATCGTTTTTAGGTAATCTCCATCACTAGACTCTCTATTGTTAGAGGTTTTTCAGAGTTTATTCTATATGTTTTTGGTACTTGTGCATAGAAACACACTATGCACAAGTGTGTTTCATTTTACTGTTCAATTTTCTTGTTTCCCAAGAACTTTTTAATGAAATCTTTCTGTACACATCTTTTTAGTGATGCCCGGATCTTGCAGAAGTGCTGCTATAAATTTGTCATCATTAATTGTTCTGTTAGTGTGAAAATCTGCAGACCTGAAGGAGAACATGTAGATTTTAAAATTTATAATTTCTACATAAATTATAAATAAGCAACAATAATTAATAGTACTTTGTAAATAAATATTAAGGTTTTTACTAAGTATTTGTAAAAAGTAATTTTATATATACAGACATTGGGGCCAAAAAACAATAAGAATCTTTCTTCCATTATAAAAGTTTGCATCAGTGAGTTGGAGTTAAAATCTAATCATTTCTAAGGATATTTGATAAACAAGCATTAAGGAAGTCCATTGTTTGCAAAGTTGTGAATGTCCCAGATTTCACCAAGTTTGTTACATTTGCCTTTCTCTTCTTGTGGACTTAAAAGATTTCCTTTTCATTCAATATTTCAGGAAATCAACTGTCTCCAAGACAGGCCAGAATGGAACTCAGCAGTTACCTCGTATCAGTGCCTCCCGAGCCAGTGGAAATGAAGTGGGGAAGAACCTGGAAGGAGCCATAGAAAATGAAGAGTCATTGATGCCAATGATCATGCCAAATAGCTTCATCGATGCCAAGGTACTCTGAGCTAACAGGCTGTTGTGCTGCGTAATCTTTCCCACCATTCATCTTCTCTTTATGTGTAAAATCTTAACAAAAAATTATATGTTAAATGTACTATGTCCATAGGCCACATAATGAAATGTGAAACCATTTCACTCAGATTCTTCCTTGCATAAAATTTGGGGAGAAGAAGATAGGGTAAATAAAAGAATAAAAGATGAAAAAGATAAATAAAAAATGAGCAAGTAGCCTAAATTCAGTTAGTTTGGATCATATTGAGCTGAGATATTGCAAATAAGGGCACCAAGGTTATCAGTCCATATTTACTATAATTTGGATTGTTCTGGGTATACTGGATGGAACATTTTTTATTAATCCATTCTAAATTTAGTTTATTTGATTTTAGAACTAAATGGAGCATCAGAATATTCCAGATGTAAATTACATTTTAAAAAATATGAAGTATCTGAATAGGTGTTTTAAGATCCTTCTCTTCATGGCCTTAGGAAGTTGGATACAGTAAAGAAATGTCATTGGAGGATGTCATTTCATGTCCTTCCCACTGCGGGTAGTAGTGGTACAGTGATAAGCATTATGAACACCAACTGAGAATTATTTTTAGTCACATTGCAGCATTAGATATTGTGCATTATTAAATAGTTCTCATAACCAGCATGTTATAAATAAAGTATCTGCAGACTGTAACCCAGCTCAAGCCAGTCCGTGGCCTGTTTTTGTATGGCCATCCTGAGCTAAGTATAATTTCTACATTTTTAAAGGATAGTTTGGGGATGACAAAAAAGGAGGAAGAGAAAATGAAGCAGAGGCCATGTGTGTTCTGCAAAACCTAAGACATTTACTATCTGCCCTTTTATGGAAAAAGTTTGCCAAATCCTGTCATACATTCTTCTTATCTAACCCTTCCCCAAAATCTAGAATATCAAAAATATAACAGAATTTTAGGAAGTTTCAATATTAAATTTTATACAATTAAATTTAACAAATGCAGTTTACATGTATTTAGCTATCATGGTGCTATATATGATACATACAATGGGTAAATAATAGTGAATTGATTGTTGCTATTCCTGTTTTCTGTTTTGTTACAACTTAATTTAGCTTTTATTATCTGATACAAACATAAGCCATTTAACTTATTTCAAACTAATCTAGAACATCAGAACCTAAAACTTTAAATAAGCACAAAACTACTAAAATACACTATTGTTCTGTTATTATTAACTCAGAACTAGACATGAGAAAGGATTGAGGAGAAGTGAAAAGGGAAGGAAGACATGGGAAAGAGAGAATCTAAAGTGAAGGAGGCAGAGCACAGTTGGGGGCCTGAGTGAAGCAGAGGTCAGTTTAGAGGCCAGGTCTCTGACTTCCCTTGGATTATTAGCCCAAGAGTTGATCCCCTGTTTATTGTCATTTTGTTGAGGGTATGCAGGTTCATTAAAAAAAAAAATTTTTTTATAGCACTTTAAAAAATTGATTATTTTTGACTGCTCTGGGTCTCCATTGCTGCGTGCGGGCTTCCTCTAGTTGTAGCAAGCAGGGGCTGCTCTCTGGTTGTGGTGTGTGGGCTTCTCATTGTGGTAGCTTTTCTTGTTGCAGAGCATAGGCTCAAGGCTCGCTCACAGGCTTCAGGAGTTGTGGCTCGCAGGCCCTAGAGCACAGGCTCAGTAGTTGTTCTGCAGCATGTGGCATCTTCCCAGACCAGGAATCAAACCTGTGTCCCCTGCATTGGCAGGCAGATTCTTAGCCACTGGACCACTAGGGAAGCCCTATGAGTCTATTTTTATTGCCTAAATACTTTATAAATTTTTCAGTCATGTGGAAAATTTGAAAAATAATAAATGCACAAATAATTGTCAGTATCTTTTCATAATTCTGTATCTCTTCTATATATTTTTGTTCTTCCTGTCATTTGAAAATAAATTTTGGGATTATTACACTTCACTCCAAATACTTCAGCATCTCTCTCTTAGGAATAAACTTATTATATCTTTTTTATCACTAACAAATACCCCATATTTGTTGTGTGCCACTGTGTAAAAGAAGAAATAAGAATATCTGTGATCATATTTTTCTTTTAACATTTTAAAATTTTGTGTACTTGTAATAAACTGAAATTTTCCTTTTATATCTACAGGGAGGAACTGACCTGATAATTAATAGCTATGGTCCTATAATTAAAAACACCCCTAAGAAAAAATGGCTCTTTTTCCAAGATTCTAAGAAGATAAAAGCTGAGCAGGTAACTCCCCTAAATGGGGAAACTCTTTCAATACTCATGGTGTGTAAGATGATAATTTTAAAAAGAGGAAAATGTAAATGAATGTTTTTTTTTTTTAACTTCAGTATTCTTTCTGGATATGATTTTATTAATTTGGGGCATGACTCTATGGAAAGCCATGGGGATTGATGATTGACATGACAGTTGGAATTGTAATCAGAGCTGTGGTTTTCAGTGGGAGCTGGGGGATAGTGGAGAAAGGGATGAGGCAGGAGCCTGCATCCAAACCACTGAAGAAGCCTTCTGACACTTCACTTGCCCCAGTAACTCTGATGTGTTCCCACTGCTCGGAGAACCATTGACAGTTCCTTCGTGATGATGAACTTTTCACCCACATACTCCATCAATTTGCTATCTCAGAATATATGAAATATGTAAAACCAGATTTATTAGTTTTCAGAGCACTCTGTTATCACTGATGGTGTTTTATGTATTTTTACCTAGCCTCAAAGAAGATTTACTCAAGCGGTCTGCCTTTACCAGCCAGGCACTACCATACTAATCAGCGATGAAGACTCCCCCAGCTCCCCAGGTCAGACAGCCAGCTTCCCAAGACCCTTTGTTGTTGCAGCTGATACTGAGCATTCAGCCAACAGTGAAGGCAGCCACGAAACTGGGGATTCTGGAAGGTTCTCCCACGAGTCCAATGATGAAATACACCTGTCCTCAGTTATAAGTACCACACCCCTAACCCCAAGTTCCTTCACCGGCAGCGATTTGGGTGGGGACCCCTTGGTGAGAAAGTGTGAAGAGACTGCAGTGCGGTCGGGTGCTGAGCAAACTTCCTCTTCAGTTTCTCAGCCAGTCCCTGCCAGGCTTTGCTTTGAGAAAAAGGATTTTCCAATCTAGAAAAGCCACATTCAGGTATTCTCACCTTTAAGTCTGTTCGAAGGACAATGAACAGGGAGCCAAAGCCTTTTGTGAAACTCTTGGTATCTTGGTATCTTATTGGGTATCTCACCTTTTTGAATGTTTTTTTTTTTTTAATCTTTAAGCTCACGTATTTTGAATGTTTCATTGTCAGCAATGTGAAAAGACAGTCAAGGTGTTTGACTGGATTATAAAATATATCACTGGAGCAAAGGGAAGACTTTTGAAAGCCCCTTTGCTGACTATCTACCTCAGTTTGCCAGAGGGCAAACTCAGAAGACAACTTGGTTACCTCATTCGTTGTGGTAGTTGATCTCAGCTGCATAAACGATGATACTTCCTAGTAGCGTTTTGTTTTCAGTTGCTGTATGTGTCATGTGTGTGATCCAAGGAGTCATATAGGTAGGTGAGTAAGAATGTTTATCTGAAGCTCTGAGTTAAAACAATAACAAGAAACTGACCTTTGCATGGGGTTTGGATCATTTAACACCTTTAGCTATGAGGACTGAAACCACTGAGAAGAGAAAAGTGGGCTGTTGACTCTACTGAATGACCAGCACAGAAAAAAGTCTCTCTCTTCTGAGAACAGAACTGTTCAGTAGCATACAGGGAACCCTCTTATATCAAGGGCTTCTGTGTTGTGGGCATTAGAGTCCGACTGCTGTATCTGCTGTGTCCCACACCTCAGCCTGCCTGGAAGCCGTGCCTTTTCAACCTGTTCCTTTGCCTGACGGTTGGCCAAAGTCTACACTGTCTTAGTTTGCAAAGCATCCTCAGCATTTTCAGAATTAGTTGCAAAACGCCTTGCAGAAAACAGATTTTTAAAGAAAATAAGTTAGAGTTTATGGTTTTCTTTTGTATAAATCCCAGCTTGGTGACCCAGGTCTCCTGCATTGCAGGTGGATTCTTTAGCATCTGAGCCAACAGGGAAGCCCAAAAGGGGTAAAAAAAAAAAAAAAGTTTCATTAAATATTAATAATGAGGGTAAATGCAACAGTAGACAGTAAAATGAACTTGAGGTTATCACGGCAACAGTGCCTTCCATTATATATTACGAAGTTCTTTGCCTTATACTTTTTTAATATTCATGAAGTTGTTCAGGATAAGAGTACCAAAAGTTGCCTTAAGAGTTTCTTGGATTTCATCAATAACTGTTTTAATGTACAGTATTTTATAAAAGTATTTGGGTTTGTTTTCGTACAGGTTTTGTTTAGGGATAAGTATTCTGAGCTCTACTAACTTGTTTGTATTTTCTTGAATTCTTAAGAGAATTTGGTACTCTGTTTAATCTTCCTTCAGTGTTGATGCTGTGAAGGAGGAATGCTAACTCCAGTAGTAAGTTAATCCTCTTGCTGGTTTGAAATCCATAAACTGTTTACTTAGCCACACAGAATAGGCCTTCTCTGAGTTTTAAGACTGTAACCTATTAGGTGCCCAGCAGTGGGAGATGAAAAAGAATTAAACCCATGGTGTAGAGAGGGGATCCCCTTATCCTTTAAAAAATATTTCTTCAAATTATCTGGAACTGACTTTTGAGCCTCTTTTTAAAAGGAATCTTTACCCCCCTTGAAACCTTTGTTTATAGACTGGGATGAGGTCATGTTAAATGGTGTTCTAAAGACAAAAAATATTATTGGATAATAGTCCCATCTCTGTCATCTTCTTTCCCAGTATCTGGTGATACAACATTTTTTGGTTGTTTTCCAATCTGTAGTTTTGTGCCAAATTGGATGTGCTCAGAAGCAGACCACCATTAAGTGCCAGTTAATGCAGTTCTGAACTAAATTCACAGTCCTCCATTTAGTTATCTAAGTATGGGCTTCGTGGCGAAACAAAAAAGCAGAGCTTTAGGTGAACAATCTGAGGCAAGGAAAAATGCTGCTCCTGCCTTTATAGCTCCTGTTTATACTACCTCCTTTTAAAGTTATTCTAGTGTTATTTTTTTTTTTTCCTGTACTCAGGGAACATTTTGTTACTTTTGAGCTGCCTCATGGAAGCATGGGCACATTGACAGGGTATATCTTTGTGGGCTTGTAAGTAGAAAGTATGTGGGGCCAACTTTTATCAGTATCTAAAACGAAGGAGTACAATGAGTTCATTTTATTTTTTTTTAACTTTTCTTAAAAGGCAAACAAAATCTATAAAGTTGAAACATCATCCATCCTGTTTAGGAGGCTATTCATTTGAGTCATTTTAAAAGCCTAAAATTGATAATTTGAAGTCCTTAAGGAAAGTGTTTTGTTTTGTTTTTGATAAATAGGCCCATAGTTATTGTAGATCTTTAGGCTGTAACTATTTGCTAATTATTTACCAGTATGTTTTTTACTCTTTCACCTTTTCATTTTGTTCTTGTATAAGATTTTTTCATAATAATCTTGTTACCAAAGAAGTTTCAGTAGAGAGTGAAAATTCAACTATGATTTCCCTCCAAATTGAATTAACTAGAAACATCTATAGGTATGAAGCTTATACAAGTAGTTACTAACCCAGAATAATAGGGGATATATTGATCATTATAGTTAATTAGACTAGTATTTTAACTACCTTATTGTTACCAGAGCATTTAAAAGTTCTTCACCAGCAGATAGTTCCAAAGAATTTCAAGTGTAATTTTTTTTCTTCAGCAAGTAAATCTTCAGCTATACAGTATTATGGTATTTTGAAATTGTTGAAACTACTTGTTGGAGAGGAAAAAAAATCTTTTCACCAAAGACAAATATTTTAGTATCATTGAATAAGATATTTAGTATACACCAAAGACTTCTTTTTACTTGGCCAAAGCTAGCTTCTTTGAAGTCTTAAGTATGAAATTGTAACTGAAATGTGAAGGTTCTCATTCATCTTTCACAGTGGTGTTACTTCATGGTGTTTCACTCTGAAGGGGCTAATATGCAAATAGTAACTATTTTCTTTTCCAAAGACTTATTTGCTATAAATACTAATACATGCATGTCATTTTTATGCCAAATATTACAAGATTCTGCTCATCAGTATTTTCATACCAAAGACCGTTTAAGTATATAGATTAGCCTGTAAGTAAGTAAAGATGAGCAGATTTGAGATAAATTTATTTAGAGGCTGATAGAGACTCTAGCTTTAGTAGCAAAGGGTATCAAAAGGCTAAGTTTACATAATTAAAAGCAATACAGTTATATTGGTATTTATCAGTGTTTTAATTCATGTGCTTTTTATCAGCAAGTTTTTAAAAAACCAAAGATAAATTTAAGGTTTCCTCCACATATAGGCAGATTTAGTTGTACATTTAACTGTTGTTTCTTGTTTCTATGTCAACCAAACTTTTTTCTCCAGAACTCAGTCTGTATACAAACAGCATACAAAGGGACTTTCCATTGAATCTGCTGATTCAACCACAGGATGTTTTTGCCAAATGATGTGATACTTTCCTAAGCACCTTGAGTGTGAGATGTCAACAGAAATATCAGCAGGCTCTTCGATTGTGGGGCATTGTGGCAACCCCTGAATCAGCCTGTGTAGCCTTCCTCCTGCTTAAAGCATTTACTCTGGTTTACTCTGAAGGCTTGAGGCAGTCACTTAATAACAAGGATGTTCTCATGTCTGGGGAGCAATGGGATATAACAAGGAAATGAATCATTTCAATTTTCAAGTGGCTGTTCTTTGATAGATGTGCTCTTTGAAGTTGTTCGTAAATTGACATATTTTAATTGCAGCAAGGGAGCTTGCTATTTCAAACTTCAGTGGAACCATGGGTAAAACAAATATCTTGTTCATGAAATACAGAGTTGTATATTTTGATTAGCTTAAAAGTAAGAACACAACTTTATCCACTAAGTGGCTTTAAAAAATTAGCTTTGGCACATCAGGGAAATTAGATCCTTGGGGAAGTGCTTTTTATTTGCCTTAGCTTCAAACAATAGTGGTGCCAACCTTGGGAACAATGACAGTGATTTGCATTGGTTTGTCTTGGCTTTGTTAAGGACATCGTGCTTGCCCATGTTGACGACTCAGGGTCATTGTTCAGGTCCATGAAGACACCTTTGGAGACAATTGAGTCTCACAAAAAAGATGGATTTGAAAGGTTTTTTTTTTTTTTTAATGCTAGAATATCCAGATGTGGTTCCACCTCAGCAGTGGTTGTCATGATTCACATATACATTTGTATTCCATTGAATGTAAAATTTTAATAGTGAATGTAAAAAAAAAAAAAGTTCCAGAATATTGAAAGAGTCATGATTTAAGACTAAACATGTATTCTGTAGATTTTGTTTCTGACAGTTTGCCACGTGGGTCTCTGATAAAACTGCTTTGGTTTAATGGTCATAATTTCTGTGAGCACAGAATAGAGGGTTCTGGAGATCACCAAACACAATCAGTTGTCTAATTGTGAATTTTGTTGATGTTTAGAAGGACACATACATAGAATTGTGTGAAGCTGATTTATGCTCAGGACGTAAGATTGCAGGCTAATGCAATGTGTATGTTTGCAGGCTTTAATCTTCTCAGGCGATTTCCCCTGGTAAGCTTTTGAAGGTGTTTAAGATTAACATGACAGTCTTGCATTTTTACCAGACAAATACTGTATTATTTTCTTGCTACCGCTATAATAAATTACCACAAAGAAGGCCTTAAAGCAACACAGATTTATTATCTTACAGTTCTGTAGGTCAGAAGTCTGACACAGGTCTCAATGGGATAAAATCAAAGTTCATTTCCTTGTCTTTTCTGGCTTTTAGAAGTTGTAGATCCCACCCTTTGTCTTCAAAGTCAGCTACATAGCAGCTCTCTTGACCCACTTCCATTAACATATCTCTTTTTCTGACCCTAACCAGGAAAGGCTCTCGAATGTTAAGAACTCACTTGATAAGATGGGGCCCATTTGGATAAAGCAGGGTACTCTCTCCATCTGAAAATTCTTAACTTAATCACTTTCTTAGTGTCTTTTTTTGCCCTGTCTGGTAACATACTCAGAGTCCTGGGATTTAAGCATGGACTTCTGTGGGTGGCCATTATTTTGCTTACAACAGGTACATTATTTCTGTAGAACTCTGATCCCCATAAAATGTCTATTGCATTACAGAGATTGGGAGTGTGAAGTCATGTGTCCCTTGGGGATCTTCAGTATTTCAAAGGTATGAAAACCTTGGCTTATCGCCTGTCAAATGTACACATTAAGCTTTCTCTCCAAATCACTTGCAAAAGCAATTCAACTTTAAACTTTTTGAATATGTGAATTAACATCTCAGTTCCATCTGTTTAACAGCAATGTTTCCTAATATTTGGCTCTAACTTTACGGAATTTCATCAGAAATTTTTGAAACCTGTTCTTATTATAGTTGAGCTTTGTCCTTTTCTCTTGAGTGATTGTTAGGGTAGAGTGGAGGAAAACACCTCAAACATAGGAATTCAGAGTAGATGAACAGAATTATGCTCAAATTCATTCTTCATTTTCTTTTAAAAGCATTTTGCAACATGCACACCTTCTGACTTTTAAGTCAGGCTTATTTCTTCAGCTTCACAAGCCACTGTTTGGTTTTCAATTTGATACAGCTTCTTGATTTTCCATGAGCCTCAGCTAGAGCCTCCACTTAACCTTATCAGCAGGTACAACTCCTGGGAAATTTTATCTTTCTTGTAATTCTTCTTTGATGTCAGTTGTTCCTTTTCCTAGAAAGCTTTAGATTCCACTGCTGTAGTTTGTTCTGATTCCTAGGTCACGTCAATCAAGCCTTCTTTCAGATATGAAGGATAATTTATAATTCTGTTCTAAGTTTTAGCATTTCTTCAATGAACAAGATAAAGCTTTCTCCTTTAAGAGGTAGAGCCCGTGATGATATTATGAGTAAGGTTAAGAGTGCTGGTCATTTTTCAGCCACTTTTGATTCTATTCCTTAGAAAGGGATGTGCCATTTACTGAGCATATGGGATGTGCCATTTACTGAGCATATGTGATGTGCCATAAACATGCTTCGGCCATGCATATTGCTACATTCTACAGAGTAAATAGTATCCCCATTTTAGAGATCAGGAAGTAGTTTAAAATGTCTGACTTGCCAAAGATCACAGCTAGTGTGGTGCTTAGCCAAGACACAAACCCAAGTTGGTCCAACTGCATCATTTACAGTATTTGTACTGTGATACATTATCTCAGCTAAGACATGATATTTAATTACCTAGGCTCATGGTACCTTCCACTCTGTCAACACAACCTGTCCACATAGTCATAGCCAACCAACAGAGAGAACTCTGTCTTACTTACATCCATTTATTCACAGGAGTTTAGAGGGGCTATAACTCACTCTTTGTCATCTCCTAACCACCCTTCTTTTCTCCTTGAAACCTTCAATTTCTCTTAGTCAGAACTGAGTGTGAAAGCTGATACGGTTTTTTGGGAGCGGTTTTTTGGAGCCCTTAACTATTCAAGCACTTCTTTATTAGACTAGGTGTTCAGAATTAAATTTTTATTTTTTGTAATTTTCCTGTTGTCCGCAAATCTAAGTAGAAATTTATTAACTGGAAAAAGCCAGACCTGTAACCAGTCATCCCTGTTTTGTTAGATCTGAAAAGCATAGGTGTTATTTGAATTCAACCTAATTAATATAGGAGGGAGAAAAGTTGAAGGAGAATCATATAGTAGAACAAGTATAATGTTAGTCTTTGGCACACCTAAATTCTAGTCCTTGACCATTTTGAAAATTGGTAGGAAAAAAAATCCTTAACTCATTTTTTGTTCCTTTTATTCCATACTTTGTTGTGCAGAATGAAACAGTGGTACTTTGAAAACTTAAAAGTATAAATAATTAGAACCCTAAAGTCATTTCTATTCAGCTATGAAACATATCTTAATAGCTTTTTCTTTCTTTACCTGGCAGCCTTTCCAATTACATTTGCCTTTGCTAAAATGAAAAATGCTTTCGTTTTCTGTATACTCACCAAAAAAAAAAAAAACCTACCAGAAGAAAGCAGGGGATAAAAGATGTAGACAGGGATTTGAACACTCATCTTTAATGTAGGTAAATCTATATGCTGAGCAGGGGGATTTACAGTGCTTTTGAAAGTACTAAACATGAAATTGTCTTACCCTAATTTAAATCTTTTATTTTTTGATATCTTGGCTTTTAAAGATTTAGGGAGAGAGTCAAATATCCCCAGAGGGATAGATGGGTAAGGACAGAGTGCATTTTTAGGATTCTTCTCTAACAGATCTACTTTTTCAAGATTATGGGGCATTTCCAAATTTCTTTAAACTGTTTGGAATAAATTTTAGGGTAAGACATACTGGCATCTAATTCTAGTTTATTCAAGTCAACCTTTAAGGCTTATTGACAAGAATTACATGATTACCTTTTTTTAGAGAAAGAAAATATTTTCCCTAACTTTCTTGAACCAGCAAATATCACTCAGTATAATCCATGAGATTCTGAACACCTTTCTTGATTTACTCGTTTGTATCTTGTAAGTAGTTCATGGTATATAGACATAGTCTTAATTTACAGATTTTATCTTTAAAATTTATGTTACAGAAGTTTGTTTTTATTTAAAACTATCAGAACTCAGGACTATCTTTAAAAATAACAGCAAAGAATACTTAAAAATTTTTACCTGAAACATTTTTCTCCCTTTTACCACATTCTGTATTCTTTTTGCAAATGAAAATGATTACCAATGATTTAACATGAGCCTGATAAAGAAGTTTGCAAAGCCTTAATTCACACACATTGCCTTAGCCTGTCAGTAGACTAGAGGACATATATTAAGTTTGTCTTTCTGTTGCTGTTGTTGGACGATATTTTATGTCTGTGTATGTGCGATTTTTTTTTCTATTTTCTTCAAAGATGTGAATTAAATGAAAGTGTGGGAGCCAGCTGTATATTGTTTCATATCATGGGTGTTCTGGATCCTTTCACTCTGTATACCATTTTCTTGTAAGGGCAGCATTTGCAGACTAGCTAAAGGACTCTAGAGCTGAGCTATTTTAATTTTATACTTGACTCAGGGGATCAGCTCTGTGAATTCCATTGCATGAAGAAAGCAAATGTTTGCCTTGATTTTGAATGTACCTTTTTAATGTCTTCTTAAAACATATTTTGCTTAATAATGTGGGTTTGTTTTCTTTTTCTAGCATCATAGTAAATATTGCCTACTACTTTTCCCATCCTCAGGATAGTTTATATACTATCCTACAGGTCATGCCAAAAATGAATAAAAGTTTAAATGTCAAAATGTTTATGAAACTGCTGTCTAAATACTGATTGATTGCACAGTTTAAATAAAAATTTTTCTTAGTTAATAAAAGAAAAAAAGACATGTTTTCTTTTACTTTTCACTTTTCTTTTGGGTGATAGAGAATGAAAACTTTGAGTTTATGAAGTGATGGCTTTCATATCCTCCGATGGGATGATTATAGAGTCAACTCCAAGCAGTAGGAATAGAGTTGGGAGAAATATCAATAACCTCAGATATGCAGATTATACCACTCTAATGGGAGAAAGCAAAGAGAAACTAAAGAGCCTCTTAATGAGGGTGAAAGAAGAGAGTGAAAAAGCTGGCTTAAACTCAGCATTAAAAAACCAAAGATCATGGCATCTGATCCCATCACTTCATGGCAAGTAGATGGGGAAAGGGGGAAACAGTGACAGATTTTATTTTCTTGGGCTCCAAAATCACTACAGATGGTGACTGCAGCCATTACATTAAAAGACGCTTGTTCCTTGGAAGAAAAGCTATAACAAACCCAGACGGAATATTAAAAAGCAAAGACATTACTTTGTTGACAAAGATCCATATAGTCAAAGCTGTGGTTTTTCCAGTAGTCATGTGTGGATGTGAGAACTGGACTATAAAGAAAGCTGAGTGCCAAAAAATTGATGCTTTTGAACTGTGGCCTTGGGGAAGACTCTTCAGATCCCTTGGACTGCAAGGAGATCCAGCCAGTCAATCCTAAAGGAAATCAGCCCTAAATACTCATTTGAAGGACTGATGCTGAAGCTCCAATACTTTGGCTACCTGATGCGAAGAGCTGACTGGAAAAGACCCTGATGCTGGGAAACATTGAGGATAGGAGGATAAGGGGGCATCAGAGGACAAGATGTTTGGATAGTATCACCGACTCATTGGACATGAGTTTGAGCAAACTTCTGGAGATAGTGAAGGACAGGGAACCTGGCATGCTGCAGTCCATAGGGTCATAAAGAGTCGGATATGACTTAGCAACTGAACAACAACAGCAAGGCATCTTAGAATTGTTTTCATCTGGCATTTATTGAATAGCAACAAGAAAAGAGCAATTTTCCCTTTCCAGTAGATGACTGCTTACCTTAGAAATAAATAGCCTAAAAGCTATGATTCATCCAGATAGACACATTTCTAACTCAGTTAAAATTGTTTCTTAATATTATAAAAAATGATTGAGAAATATTGAAAGTCCTTCCACTTAAAAAATCTAGAAATAACAGGTAAAATATGACCCAAACAAACTTTGTAAGATAGCTGAATTATTTTTTTAAAAATCTCCCAATTTGGGTAATGAAAGGGGAACTGAAAAATAGAATAGTAGCTTATCGAAGGAAATGGCAACCCACTCCAGTGTTCTTGCCTGGAGAATCCCAGGGACGGGGAACCTTGCTGGGCTGCCGTCTATGGGGTCGCACAGAGTCAGACATGACTGAAGCGACTTGGCAGCAGCAGCAGCAGCAGCAGCTTATCGAAATGACATTGTGCTGACTGTGGAGGACATGAAAGAAAGAAAACATAAGAGAACAAGAAACTATATCAAAAAATAAGAAAAGTGAAAGTCACTCGGTCGTGTCTGACTCTTTGCAACCCCATGGCCTATACAGTCCATGGAATTCTCCAGGCCATACTGGAGTGGGTAGCCATTCCCTTCTCCAGGGGATCTTCCCAACCCAGGGACTGAACCCAGGTATCCTGCGTTGTAGGCAGGTTCTTTACCAGCTCAGCCACAAGGGAACAAGTACATTAAAAACATAAATGAATAGATTTCCCAGAAATTACAAAAAAAAAAATAGTTGTTGAATTTTTGAAAATCCATTTAACAGCATATCAACTACATTGGATATTCTAAAACTGGAAGATGTAAGGAAATTGTCTAGGATGCAACACAACAGATAAATAGAAAATAGAAATAAACAGAAGATTCAGCATATATCTGACAGTCATTCTAAAGTGAAAGAATGAAGGCTAAGCAATTTTCAAAAAGAATATGACTAAATTTATGAAATCCTTGGATTCAGGAAGCATAATCCTCAGTCTAAAAATAAAAAAATCTACACCAAGATGTCTTTCTTTTCATATTAAGAAAGTCTTGAGTTGTATTCAGAATTTTATCAAAGGCTCTAATGAGAGTAAAAGAAGAAAATGATTATCTCACATTCAATTTTAAGGACTCTTGCAATAGTGAAAGCACACAGACTATAACAATCTTGAATGTATGAAATGCATTGTTTACAATACACATACCATAAAGGTTTTGTATCAAAAGGAGATAGTCTGAATATCTGCAAAGTCTCTCCAGTCCAACGACTCCAGTAGTCATTGTTCTGTTTTCCGCAATTCTAAACTAGAACTCTTGAAAGATGATGCTGTGAAAGTTCTGCACTCAATATGCCAGCAAATTTGGAAAACTCAGCAGTAGCCACAGGACTGGAAAAGGTCAGTTTTCATTCCAGTCCCAAAGAAAGGCAATGCCAAAGAATGCTCAAACTACTGCACAATTGGACTCATCTCACACGCTAGTAAAGTAATGCTCAAAATTCTCCAAGCCAGGCTTCAGCAATACGTGAACTGTGAAATTCCAGATGTTCAAGCTGGTTTTAGAAAAGGCAGAGGAACCAGAGATCAAATTGCCAACATCCACTAGATCATCAAAAAAGCAAGAGAGTTCCAGAAAAACATCTATTTCTGCTTTATTGACTATGCCAAAGCCTTTGACTGTGTGGATCACAATAAACTGGAAAATTCTGAAAGAGATAGGAATACCAGACCACCTGACCTGCCTCTTAAGAAACCTATATGCAGGTCAGGAAGCAACAGGTAGAACTGGACATGGAACAACAGACTGGTTCCAAATAGGAAAAGGAGTACATCAAGGCTGTATATTGTTACCCTGCTTATTTCACTTAAATGCAGAGTACATCATGAGAAACGCTGGGATGGAAGAAGCACAAGCTGGCATCAAGATGGCCAGGAGAAATATCAATAACCTCAGATATGCAGATGACACCACCCTTATGGCAGAAAGTGAAGAGGAACTAAAAAGCCTCTTGATGAAAGTTAAAGAGGAGAGTGAAAAAGTTGGCTTGAAGCTCAACATTCAGAAAACGAAGATCATGGCATCTGGTCCCATCACTTCATGGGAAATAGATGGGGAAACAGTGGAAACAGTGTCAGACTATTTTGGGGGGCTCCAAAATCACTGCAGATGGTGACTGCAGCCATGAAATTAAAAGATGCTTACTCCTTGGAAAGAAAGTTATGACCAACCTAGATAGCATATTCAAAAGCAGAGACATTACTTTGCCAACAAAGGTCCGTCTAGTCAAGGCTATGGTTTTTCCAGTGGTCATGTATGGATGTGAGAATTGGACTGTGAAGAAAGCTGAGCGCCAAAGAATTGATACTTTTGAAGTGTGGTGTTGGAGAAGACTCTTGAGAGTCCCTTGGACTGCAAGGAGATCCAACCAGTCCATTCTGAAGGAGATCAGCCCTGGGTGTTCTTTGGAAGGAATGATGCTAAAGCTGAAACTCCAGTACTTTGGCCACCTCATGCGAAGGGGTGACTCATTGGAAAAGACTCTGATGCTGGGAGGGATTGAGGGGAGGAGGAAAAGGGGAGGACAGAGGATGAGATGGCTGGATGGCATCACTGACTCGATGGACGTGAGTTTGAGTGAACTCCGGGAGTTGGTGATGGACAGGGAGGTCTGGCGTGCTGCGATTCATGGGGTAGCAAAGATTCGGACATGACTGAGTGACTGAACTGAACTGAACCTAGAACTCTGGACAAAACAAACAATAAAAAAAACTTTTCTAGGCAAAGGAGTCTCTACTGCTGCTGTTTAGTTGCTAAGTTGTTTCCGACTTTTTGCAACCCCATAGACTGTAACCTTCCAGGCTCTAGTCCATGGGGTTTTCCAGGCAGGAATACTTGAGTGGATTGCCATTTTCTTCTCCCACATCAAGATGTGAATTTGGTGAACTGCAGAACATCAAAGACAAAGATAAGAATTTAAAGGAAGTTAGAGGGAAAAAATGATTAATAGATTTCACTAAGAAGATTTCTCAATAAAAGAAGCAAGAAGATGGTGGGATAATATCTTTAAGACATCACACACAAAAAATAACTACAGTGTGGAGTTATAGAACTACACACTGTAGAGAAGTGTATATGAGAGAAAGCTACAATAAGCAGGAGATACCAATCAAAAAGATAATGAGCTACTACCCGATATCTACTAGGATGACTAAAGAGATCATAACAAGTGTTGACAAGAATGTGGAGAAATTAGGACCCTTTCAGACTGCTGGTGGGAATGTAAAAGGTACAGCCTCTAAACTACTTAGTTTAGCAGTTCCTCAGAAAGTAACATAGTGTTATCATATGACCCAGCAATTCAGTCCTTATATATATATACCCAAAAGAAATAAAACATGTTCATACAAAAACTTGTACAGGCATAATCACAGCAGCAGTATTTATAATAGCTCCAAAGTGGAAAAAAAAACAAATATCTACCAACTCATGACTGGATGAATGGAATGTGGTATATTAACTCAATGGACTTTATTCAGCAATATAAAGGAATTAAGTACTGTTAAATGCTATAGCAAGCATGAGGTTTTTTTTTTAATACTAAGTGAATGAAGGCAGTCTAAAAGAGCAACATGTATCTATAGAGACAGAAGGTAGATTAGTGGTTGCAAAGGACTGGAAGCTCGTAGTGAATGGGAAATGATCACTGATGGGTATGAGGTTTCTTTTGGAGAGATGGAGAATGTTCTGAAATTGATTGTGATGATGGTTGAACAATTCTGTGAATATGCTAAAAAAAAAAAAAAACTATTGAATTGTATAATTTAATTGGCATGGTATATGAACTACCTTTTTTCTTTTTTTGGCCACACCACATGGTATGTGGGATATTAGTTCCCTGACCAGGGATCGAACCTGTGCCCCCTGCAGTGGAAACAGAGCCTTTACTGCTGGACCACCACGGAAGTCCCTGGTACACAAGTTACATCTCAGTAAAACTTAAAAAAAACTCATGATGAGCAAAGAGAGAAAGGTGGGTAAATCTAAATCAACATTGACTATATAAAACCAAAATACTACTAATGAATTTTATATTAAAACAAGGTTAAACTAAAATACTAGAAAGAGTAAACCATAAGGCTAAAATAAAACTGAGCAGAGCCAAAGTATTCTACCATTCTTTAAAAAAATAATTATGTTAAAAATTTAAGTGCTAAAATAATACAGAAGTTATCATTTCTAAGTCTACTAATGTAGGTAGAAAAGGACATGAAGACACAATCAATTTAAGAGGAGACAATGAAGTAGGGGGAAAAAAAGCAAAGATAACCCTGAGAAAAAGAGTAATATGGTAGGAAAAATACAATTATATCTGTAGTAAACAAATTACTCCTACTTTAAGGGTTGGATGAAAAAATCTTCCTGTATGTTGTTGCCACTTAAAACATAGTGATCCCAGTCTCCCAAGGCAATAGAAATAAAAGCAAAAATAAATGGAACCTAGTTAAACTTAAAAGTATTTGCACGGCAAAAGAAACCATAAACAAAACAGACAACCTGTGGACTGGGACAAAATATTTGTGAATGATTTGGCCAATAAGGACTTAATTTCCAAAATATACAAACAGCCCACCATTACTCCAAAGAAGTAGGCAAATGGCTAACAAGAATATGAAAAGATGTTCAACATCCTGAGCCACAGGAGAAATGCAAATCAGACTACCATGAGATGCCACTTCATATCTACTACAGTGGCTATAATGAGCCCTCACACATGGCTAGTAGGAACACAAAATGGTGAAGCAATGTGGAAAACCGTTTGGGTTCCTCAAAAAGCTAAATGTACAATTACCATATGAAAAAAAAAGAGTTACCATGTGGGCCACCTATTCTACTTCTAGGTACATACCCCCCAAAATAAAAACAAAGACTGAAACACATACTTGTACACCAGTGTTAACTGCAGGTTTATTCACAATAACTAAAGTTAGAAACAACCCGAATGTCCATCAACGGATGAATAGGTAAACAAAATGCAGTGTGTCCAGAAAATGAAATATTATTCACCCATAAAAAGACATTAAGTTCTCATACATGTTACAGCATTGATGAACCTTGAAAACAATACCAGCTCACATGAACTAGGTTAGTAGGTAGAATTGTAAATGAAGAAACTATCATTACATGCATATGACGACTGTCTACATAGGAAATCCAAGAGAAGTCTATAGACAAACCACTGGTCCAAACAGAAGATTTAAGCAAGATTCTTGGGTATAGGATCAAAATACAAAATACAATAGAGTTCTCATTTATCAGCAAGAAACCCCTACAATGTGTAATTTTTAAAGGTATAATTTACCATATCAACAGTAATTAAGGATTAAAAATACCATACCAAATATGTAAGCCTTTTACAGAGAAAATTATAAAGCTCTGATGAAGGACATATTTGAAGAACTATTTACAGAAGGAGAGAGCCCAAGTTAATGGATAGGAACATTGATTATTTTTAAAATTTCAAAATCCCTAAATAAGTCTATATACTTAAGGCAATTCAAATAAAAATCCTAAGAAGATTTCTCACAGAAATTTCCACATGAAAAAGATAATTTTGGACACCTATATAATCTAAATGAACAAAACCACAGATAAATGAACAAAACATTAAAGACCTTATTGTAAAAAGCCCAGCAGAATCCTATATACACTTGCTACTATTCTAAGCACTTGATGTACATTGACTCATTTAATCCTCAAAACAGCCCCTTGAAGTAGATGCTATAATTGTCCCTATTGTAGATGAGAGTGGTGAGGCACAGAAAGATCAAGGAACTCCCAGGATTACACAACAAATGCAGAAGCAGGATTTGAAGTCAGGCAACCTGGATCCAGGTGTCTTGGTACTTAGCCAGTATACATACTGATTTATTTTACATGTATTTATACATATATTCAGATCAGCATAAAGAAAATTCAGTTCAGTTCAGTTGCTCAGTCGTGTCCGACTCTTTGCGACCCCATGAATCGCAGCACGCCAGGCTTCCCTGTCCATCACCAACTCCCAGAGTCACTCAGACTCACATCCATCGAGTCAGTGATGCCATCCAGCCATCTCATCCTCTGTCCTCCCCTTTTCCTCCTCCCCTCAATCCCTCCCAGCATCAGAGTCTTTTCCAATGAGTCACCTCTTCGCATGAGGTGGCCAAAGTACTGGAGTTTCAGCTTTAGCATCATTCCTTCCAAAGAACACCCAGGGCTGATCTCCTTCAGAATGGACTGGTTGGATCTCCTTGAAGTCCAAGGGACTCTCAAGAGTCTTCTCCAACACCACACTTCAAAAGCATCAATTCTTCGGTGCTCAGTTTTCTTCACAGTCCAACTCTCACATCCATACATGACCACTAGAAAAACCATAGCCTTGACTAGACGGACCTTTGTTGGCAAAGTAATGTCTCTGCTTTTGAATATGGTATCTATGTTGGTCATAACTTTCCTTCCAAGGAGTAAGCGTCTTTTAATTTCATGGCTGCAGTCACCATCTGCAGTGATTTTGGAGCCCAGAAAAGTAAAGTCTGACACTGTTTCCACTGTTTCCCCATCTATTTGCCATGAAGTGATGGGACCAGATGCCATGATCTTCGTTTACTGAATGTTGAGCTTTAAGCCAACTTTTTCACTCTCCTCTTTAATAATTAGTAAAACAGCCTTTTGCTCTATTAGACCCTCCCTGACTTCCTCCAATTCTTACTGCTCTCTTTCTCACCATTCTTCATTTCGAGTTCCTTCCAGTTCAGTCTTATAAGAGCTATCTATTAATTTCTTTGTAAGGTGTAAACTATAAAGTGGTTAGAGCTAGGTAGTATACATCTTTAATAGATAATTCTTTAAAACCAGGGCAAAAATTTTACAATCCAAAAGCATGGTGAAGTGACATCAAAATAATAGTGGAGGAACAAGTGAGGTTGACACTTTGGGGAAAAAAGAGCCTGACTAAAATTCAAACGAATGACCATATACTCTCAAACTGTGCATGTATACATGAGTGTATATACTTATAATCTGTATGCACTGTTAATAGACATTTGAATATGAAAACCTGTACTTTTACATTTTGCTTATTTTGTAACAAAAGCTACAATAAATATGGGAACTCTGGGAGCCAGGGTTCTCAATTCAGGAGAAGAAAGATACGAGGATGGAAGGGGTAAAGCCAAGAACCATGTGAAATTGGCTTGGAATTGGAGGCATTCATATGTATTGACATGAATTCATGATTTACTGTATGTAGGTGCACCATATGAAACTGCGTTTTTCCAGGGTCTATAAACAATGACACTTACTGGCAATGAGTGCGTTAAGCACTCTGTTTTTTAAATACCATTTCCCACGAAAAGGAACCAGGGGTCCTTGAGGAAAATTGCTAAATCTAGGGCTGGGGCAGAGACAGTATTTCATCCTGGAACATCTTGTGTCAGAAGGAAAGTAATTGTTCAAGAAATTATGGGATATGTTTAAAAGATTACAGGAATCACCCAAAGGGCTCCAACTAGCAAATCTAGAACAAATTGAATAGTACAATGAATAATGAATTACTATTATAATTCCTTGACTAAGTTAATTCTGACAGGAAGGAAAGATAGGAGGGAGAGAGGAAAAAAAGGAGAAAGGCAAGCTCTTTCTTATACTAGAATGTCGAGTAAGAAGTGTAGAGGAGTGGCGGAGTTAGAAATGACCATTTTGCACCTATGACAGTAATAACTGATTCAGGTAAGAATCACCAATGAATACAATAGGGGGTGACTGGTGATCAGCACAGAGTTTCTATTTGGGGTGATAAAAATATTCAGATTTAGATCGTGGTGATGGTTGGCACAACTCTGAATATACTAATACACACTAAAAAGTGAATTATACTATATGCTAAATGGTACATATTTCAAGGGTGAATTTTATGACATAAATTATATCTTCATAAAAAAATCTCAATGTACAAAAACTGGGGGAACTCAACGAAATGTTCCTGTGCCAACTTGTCATTGTCTTACCTCCCCTTTCCCAATCTTTGCCTGCCAACACACACACAAACTAAAAAGGCTTAAAATTGGCACATTTTCTGCCTTTTAAAAGAGATTTCATTAAAAATGACAATTGTTCCATATTTACAGTTTGTTGTTTTAACACCCAGATTTGTCATGTTCCTTAGGTAGTCCTGCTGTGCTGTGTTTCATTCACAAATATGCACATATCTTTCTCATTCCCACATGCTCTTAAAAAATTTCTCAAGCACCCACAGTGTTGCAGTCTGCCTATGTTGGCAGTATTTATATCCTCAAAAAAATCTGCCTCTTTTCCCATTTTGCTGTAAGAAACAGAGCAAAACAAGGCAAAACTCCCATATTACTTTGCCATATTGCTTTATCAGCTGTCACATAAGTACATGACTCACTATGTCTTTAGAATCAAAGATCAGACACAGGCATCCCACTGGAGGCACCTCATTTAACCATGAATGCTTTAACCACACTGTCCCAGGAAAGATTCTGAGGACCTTCCTTGATTATCTTAAATTCAAGTCTGTGGTTATTACAAAGGGTATGTCAAGTTCATATGACAATGATCAAGATGAACAGTTACAGAGACACTTGTCCCTTTCTTGTATTGCTAAACTCCTGAATATGTTAAAAGGAGTACATATGCACAGTCAATCGTTTTCTTTGTTATTTTTCAGTAACAATTATCCAGGAGGAATCCTGAGAAAATGCTTGGTCTGAAATAATATATTTCATAATGTATTCATCTAAACTGTATATGACTGAAATTTGTCTCTGTCTGAAAGTCGCTCGGTTGTGTCTGACTCTCTGTGACCCCATGGACTATATAGTCCATGGAATTCTCCAGGCTAGAATACTGGAGTGGGTAGCCTTCCCCTTCTCCAGGGGATCTTCCCAACCCATGAATTGAATCAGGGTCTCCTGCATTGCAGGCAGATTCTTTACAAACTGAGCCATCAGGGAAGCAGAAATTTGGCTAAAGGAATCTATTACTTAGTTGACCACTTTAAACATGAGTAGTTAATGTATCTTTTCCCCCCAGCTTTAGAGTAGTTTGTTTAGTCACTAAGTCCTGTCTGACTCTTCTTTTTTTTTTCTTTTGGCTGCCAAGTGCAGCATGTGGGATCTTAGTTCAATAACCAGGAATCGAACGCGTGTCCTCTGCAGTGGAAGAGCAGAGTCGTCACCACTAGACTGCCAGAGAAGATGCTGTCTAACTCTTTTATGACTCCATAAACTATAATCCACCAGGCTCCTCTGTCCATGGAATTTCCCAGGCAAGAATACTGGAGTGAGTTGCCATTTCCTTCTCCAGGGAATCTTTCCAACTCAGGGATCAAACCCACGTCTCCTGCATTGGTAGGCAGATTTTTTTACCATGGAGCTACCAGGGAAGCTTAGAGTAGTTAATATAACTTAAGTAATCAATAGACAAAATTATAGAAGGTTAAAACTTTGACACTGAATTCTCAGCAAGTATATAATTCATTCATTCATTCCAAAAAATGTTTGTTTAGCACATAATATGTGCCAGATAATAATAAATAAAAATCAAGACAACCCTTTTCTCATGAATTTTGAAGTCTGGCAATAAAGACAAAATGTAATCAGATAGTCACAAAAATTAATATGTAGTTTCAAACTGAGAGAAGTTAAGAAGGAAAGTACATGAAAAAACAGCATCTGAGGTAGACTACAGGGAGGCTTCCTGAGGAGAAAGATACTTGAGAATGAATGAGTTTGAGTTAATTAGACTAGGAGTAGGGAGAAGAGCATTCCTGAAATAGAAAACAGCATTTGTAAAGCCCCTGTGGCAGGAGAATGTTGCAAGAAACTTTTAAAAGGTCTGTGAACAGTAAGAGCAAGGGCAGTGGTACAGGATGAAGCTGGAGAAATCAGTGGAAATTATTGTATAAGCCTTATAGTTTGTGTTCAGAAAAAAAAAATCTAGCCTTAATTGTAATAGCAGTGGGAAGCCATTGAGAAGTTTTATGTAAAGTGATGACAAGATGAGATTGTGTTTAAAAAGAGCACTGTACATTTTGGAAAACAGGTTGGTGGTTACTTCAAACTAAAATGAACTTACCATATAACCCAGCAACTGCATTAAATGAGGACTTAATTTTATACAGGAACTTGTTCACAGATGCTCATAATGGTTTTACTCATAATAGCAAAAAAAAAAAAAAGAAACTACCTATGTAATACTTCAGTGGGTAAATGGTTTAACAAACTGTGGTACATCCATATCATGGAATAGGAGTACTACTAAACAGTTAAAAAGGAGTAAAATATTGACACACATTATAACTTGGATTAAGTTCATGAAAATTATATTACATGAACAAAATCTCAAAGGGATACATACTGCATGATTTCATTTGTGTAACCTTCATAAAATAAGATAACTATAAAAATGCAAAATAGGTTAGTGGCTGCCAATAATGGGTTAGGAGAGTGGATGGGTGTAGCTGTGATGAGAACACTAGGGAATCATTATCAGGGAACTTGTGCTGATATAGTATAAGTATTTTGGTTGTGGTAGTGGTTATACATGTGATAAAATTGTATAGACCTACACACACGCACATACATACACTCCTGTATGTATAATTGCTAAAATCTGAATAAGCTCTATGGATTGTACCAATATAAATTTCTTTAAAATTTAAATTTTTGGTTTTCAATATTGTACTATATAGTACAAGAAGCAACAGTTAGAACTGGACATGGAACAACAGACTGGTTCCAAATCGGGAAAGGAGTAGGCTGTATTTTGTCACACTGCTTGTTTAACTTATATGCAGAGTACATCATGAGAAATGCTGGGATGGAAGAAGCACAAGCTGGAATCAAGATTGCAGGGAGAAATATCAATAACCTCAGATATGCAGATGACACCACACTTAACGGCAGAAAGCAAAGAACTAAAGAGCCTCTTGATGAAAGTGAAAGAGGAGAGTGAAAAAGTTGGCTTAAAGCTCAACATTCAGAAAAGGAAGATCATGGCATCCGGTCCCATCACTTCATGGCAAGTAGATGGGGAAACAATGGAAACAGCAAGAAACTTTATTATTTTGGGCTCCAAAATCCCTGCAGATGGGGACTGCAGCCATGAAATTAAAAGATGCTTGCTTCTTGGGGAAAAAAGTGATGACCAACCTAGACAGCATATTAAAAAGCAGAGACATTACTTTGCAAATAAATGTCTGTCTAGTCAAAGCTTTGGTTTTTCCAGTAGTCATGTATGGACGTGAGAGTTGGACTATAAAGAAAGCTGAGCGCCGAAGAATTGATGCTTTTGAACTGTGGTGTTGGAGAAGATTCTTGAGGGTCCCTTGGACAGCTAGGAGATCCAACCAGTCCATCCTAAAGGAAATCAGTCCTGAATATTCATTGGAAGGACTGATGCTGAAGCTGAAACTCAAGTACTTTGGCCAGCTGATGTATAGAACTGACTGATTTGAAAAGGCCCTGATGCTGGGAAAGGTTGAAGATGGGAGGAGAAGGGGATGACAGAGGATGAGATGGTTAGATGGTATCACCGACTCAATGGACATGAGTTTGAGTAAACTCCAGGAGTTGGTGATGGACAGGGAGGCCTGGTGTGCTGCAGTCCATGGGGTTGCAAAGAGTCGGACACGAATGAGCGACTGAACTGATTGTACTATAACTGTACATAGGGCTTCCCTGGTGGTTCTAGAATCCTCCTGCCAATGCAGGACATGCGGGTTCAATCCATGGGCTGGAAAGATCCCCTGGAGAAGGAAGTGGCAACCCACTCCAGTATTCTTGCCTGGAGAATCCCAAGGGCAGAGGAGCCTGGCAGGCGATAGTCCATAGGGTCGCAAAAGAGTTGGAGACAACTTAGTGACTGGACAACAACAACATAGTTGTACATGATGTTAACACGGGGGAGACTGAGGGAAGAATGCACAGGACTTCCCTGTACATTTCTTTGCAACTTCCTGTTAAAGCTATAATTATTTCAAGATAAAAATTTAAAAAGTAAAGAACACTCTAGCTACAGAGTAGGAAATAGATTGGAGTTAAGGCTGATATAGAAGAAACTACTGAATGATTATTATAGTAGTCTAGAAAAAAGCTAAATGATCATGGCTGAACTTGGGTGGTGGCAGTAGGGAGAGAGAGATGAATGGACACATCAGAGAAATATTTAGAAGGTAAAAAGGAAAACTTTTAGAATCTGGTGATGGATGGGATATAAGAGGTTGAAAAGAATGAATTCCAGGGTATTTTGAAGTAATAACTTTCCCCCATATTTCATACCCTAGAAAATAAATATACATTTAGCACAAGACAGCAAAAAATTGGAAGCCATCATCTTATGACAGCATATTCCACAAGCAAAGGCGATGTTGCTATGAGCTGGGGAGCTTTGCTAGCCTCAAGTACACACTGTTGTTGTGTCAAAAATAGTTTATTATGGGGGACTTCCCTGGTGGTACAGTGGATAAGAATTTGCCTTCCAACGCAGGGGACATGGGTTCAATCCCTGGTCCAGAAAGATTCCACATGCTGCAGAACAGCTGACCCTGAGAGCCACAAGTACTGAGCCTACACTCTGCAACTACTGAAGCCCAGGCACCTAGAGCCCACGCTCTGCAACAAGAGAAGACACAGCAGTGAGACGCTCGCATAATGCACTGAAGAGTAGCCCCCACTGACCACAACTAGCGAAAGCCAGTGCATAGCAATGAAAACCCAGCACAGCCAAAAATAAATAAATAAACAATCAATTTATTAGGGACTTCTCTGGTGGTCCAGTGGTTAAAACTCTACACTGCCAATGCAGGGGGCACCTGGTCATGGAGCTGAGATCCCACATGCCCTGTGGCATGGCCAAAAGATTTTTAAAAAAATGTATTGCCTCTCCATCCCAATTTACCCTTCTTTGCCTTTTCTCCAAAAAGGAATATGAACCCTTTGTTTTCCCTTTGTCAACCAGCATGATGTTATACTTTCTCAGCAGAGGGGGTTAGAGAGACATTACAGGAGGAAGGGGCTTTTCTTCCTGCTCCAGTTTCTCCTCTTGGTAGGCTCCCTGCAGCAAGCATGGCTTTTCCATTGTGCAGCTCCTGCCATGCTGGCAACTTATCGAGTGCCAGGATCCTGCAATCCAGGCAGCACCCAGGGAGCAGCACTCTCTGGCACTCCCCTTAGACTGCTGGCTGCACATTCTCCAGTCAGGTCAGGATCTTAGACTGGAGAGTGAGAGAGCTCTAACTCAGTTTGAAGGATTGTAGCTCCTCCCAAATTATATTTGCATTTCTCCTATTTTTGGATCTTCTCTGTAGCTCAGACAGTAAAGAATCTGCCTGCAATGAAAGAGACCCAGGTTCGATCCCTGGGTCAGAAAGATCCTCTGGAGAAGGGAATGGCAATCCACTCCAGTATTCTTGCCTGGAGAATCCCATGGACAGAGGATCCAGGCGGGCCACAGTCCATGGGGTCACAGTCAGACACAACTGAGCAACTAACATTACTACTACTACTATTTTTTAGCATTCTCTTTACTCTACTATCCAATCCCTCCCCACTGCAACCTTCTGCTATAGTCAGTAATTCTTCATTTATTGTTCAAATTACTACATGATTTTTATGTTTTGATTGAATCCTGATTCAAACAAGCAGTCCCCCAAAGTGTGCTGTTTTGATTCCCTAAACATTGAGCGTTAATAACTCATCTGTATTTGTCAACAAAGGGATCCTGGATATAGGTGACCAATATATAGAGGCTGCAAAACTGACCATGGTTTCAATTGTCTTCTGAAAGCATTTAAACCAGTATTGCAAATTTACCAAATATCTAGAATTGGATTTTTAAATTTTTATTTTATGTGAAAAATCTATGATTTTACAAGTTTAAAAATAGAGTTTATAAAATATTTCCCTTTTTCTGAAAAAAAGTTGACATGTTAATAATCTAAACCAACTTGTTGTTGTTCAGTTGTTGTCTTTCTGACTCTGTGACCCCACAGACTGCAGCACACCAGGCTTCCTGTCCTTTACTATCTCCCAGAGTTTGCTGAAACTCATGTCCATTAAGTAGGTGATGCCATCCAACCATCTCATCCTCTGTTGCCTCCTTCTCCTCCTGCCCTCAATTAGCATCTTTATGTTTAACAACTCTACTGTATTCACTATGTTACTTATAAACAGGTAAAATTTTGAAATGTAAAAATTTAACAGCAACACTATAAAAATACTTCAAAATATAAGAAAACAAGGAGGTTGAGTAGATTCCAGGCCAAGTATGATATGACAGAAATGAGTATTTCTTTCTGTAGCATGTGAAAATCTTGATCATTTCTCCCTTTTCTTGAGTGCCCTAACACTCCTATTTTTGTTTTTTGTGTTTTTTAATTTTTCATTCCTTCTTATTTTCCTTTACAGGCTCCTCTATTTCAGTCCATCCTTTAAAATGTCAGCATTTCCCTGGATTTTGTTTTTGGCTCTCATTTCTCATTGGTATTGGGTGAGTTTATCCAGTCTTAGGTAATGTCTTCCTTATTTGTATATGCAGCCTATGCCTGTCCTCTGATCTCCAGAGTCCTTTACATGATCCAGTTTATAGTCTGGGGTCAGCAGATTACAGCCTATGGGCCAAACTCAGCACTCTGTTTTTACGTACGAAGTCTTACTGGAACGTGGCCGCACTGTCTATGGTTGCTTTCCTTATATAAAGACAGAATTGAGTAACTGTGACAGAGAATGCATGGCCTACAAAACTCATATTTATTATCTGGGCTTCCAGAGAAAAAGTTTACTGATCCATGCTCTAGCCTAAGCTGTGCATTCTACTGTGGTTTAGGCATGACTGAGCATGTACTTTTTAAAATAAAGGGACAGGCCTGTCAACAACAGCTAGCTTTACCTGCATCTCTCCATCAGTTCAATTCAGTGGGTCAGTTGTGTCCGAATCTTTGTGACCCATGGACTGCAACACGCCAGGCTTCCCTGTCCATTACCAATTCCCAGAGCCTGCTCAAACTCATGTCCATTGAGTCAGTGATGCCACCTAACTATCTCATCCTCTTTCATCCCCTTCTTCCACCTTCAATTTTTCCCAGCATCGGGGTCTTTTCAAATCAGTCAGTTCTACGCATCAGGTGACCAAAGTATTGGAGTTTCAGCTTCAGCATCATCCTTCCAATGAATACTCAGGATTGATTTCCTTTAGGATGGACTGGTTGGATCTCTTTGCTGTCCAAGGGACTCTCAAGGGTCTTCTCCACACCACAGTTCAAAAACATCAGTTCTCTGGCAGTCAGCTTTCTTTATAGTCCAACTCTCACATCCATACATTACTACTGGAAAAACCATAGCTTTGACTACACGAATCTTTGTTGGCAAAGTAATGTCTCTGCTTTTTAATAAGCTGTCTAAGTTGGTCATAGCGTTTCTTCCAAGGAGCAAGCATCTTTTAATTTCATGGCTGCAGTCACCATCTGCAGTGATTTTGGAGCAGAAAAAAATAAAGTCTGCCACTGTTTCCATTGTTATTCAGTCTATTTGCCATGAGGTGATGGGGTCAGATGCCATGATCTTCGTTTTCTGAATGTTGAGCTTTAAGCCAACTTTTTCACTCTCCTCTCACTTTCATCAAGAGGCTCTTTAGTTCTTTCCTTTCTGCCATAAGGGTAGTGTCATCTGCATATCAGAGGTTACTGATATTTCTCCTGGAAATCTTGATTTCAGCTTGTGCTTCATCCAGCCTGGTATTTCACATGATGTACTCAACATATAAGCTAAATAAGCAGAGTGACAATTTACAGCCTTGACATATTCCTTTCCCAATTTGGAACCAGTCTGTTGTTCCATGTTCAGCTCTAACTGTTGCTTCTTGACCTGCATACAGATTTCTCAGGAGGCAGGTTAGGTGGTCTGGTATTCCCATCTCTTTCAGAATTTTTCACAGATTGTGGTGATCCACACAGTCAAAGGCTTTGGCATAGTCAATAAAGCAGAAGTAGATGTTTTGCTGGAACTCTCTTGCTTTTTCCATGATCCAGTGGATGTTAGCAATTTGATCTCCGGTTCCTCTGCCTTTTCTACAACCAGCTTGAACATCTGGAAGTTCATGGTTCATGTATTGTTGAAGCCTGGCTTGGAGAATTTTGAGCATTCGTTTGTTAGTGTGTGAGATGAGTGCAATTGTGCGGTAGTTTGAGCATTCTTTGGCATTGCTTTTCTTTGGGATTGGAATGAAAACTGACCTTTTCCAGTCCTGTGGCCACTGCTGAGTTTTCCAAATTTGCTGGCATATTGAGTGGAGCACTTTCACAGCATCATCTTTTAGGATTTGAAATAGCTCCACTGGACTTCCATCACCTCCACTAACTTTGTTCGTAGTGATGCTTCCTAAGGCCCACTCGACTTCACATTCCAGGATGTCTGGCTCCAGATGAGTGATCACACCATCGTGATTTTCTGGGTCATGAAGATCTTTTTTGTACAGTTCTTCTGTGTATTCTTGCCACCTCTTAATATCTTCTGCTTCTGTTTGGCCCATACAATTTCTGTCCTTTATTGTGCCCATCTTTGCATGGAATGTTCCCTTGGTATCTCTAATTTTCTTGTAAACATCTCTAGTCTTTCCCATTCCATTGTTTTCCTCTCTTTCTTTGCACTGATAACTGAGGAAGGCCTTTCTTATCTTTGTTATTCTTTGCAACTCTGCATTCAAATGGGTATATTTTTCTTTTTCTCCTTTGCCTTTTGCTTCTCTTCTTTTCATAGCTATTTTAAGGCCTCTTCAGACAACCATTTTGCCTTTTTGCGTTTCTTTTTCTTGGGGATGGTCATGATCACTGCCTCCTGTACAATGTCACGAACCTCCATCCATAGTTCTTCAGGTACTCTATCAGATCTAATCCCTTGAATCTATTTGTCACTTCCACTGTATAATCATACTGCTACTGCTAAGTCACTTCAGTCGTGTCTGACTCTGTGTGACCCCATAGACGGCAGCCCACCAGGCTCCCCCGTCCCTGAGATTCTCCAGGCAAGAACACTAGAGCGGGTTGCCATTTCCTTCTCCAGTGCAGGAAAGGGAAAAGTGAAAGTGAAGTTGCCCAGTTGTATCCGACTCGTAGCGACCCCATGGACTGCAGCCTACCAGGCTCCTCCATCCATGGGATTTTCCAGGTAGGAGTACTGGAGTGGGGTGCCATTGCCTTCTCCAGTATAATCATAAGGGATTTGAATTAGATCAGACCTGAATGGTCTAGTGGTTTTCCCAACTTCCTTCAATTTAAGTCTCAATTTGGCAATAAGGAGCTCATGATCTGAGCCACAGTCAGCTCCCATCTTGTTTTTACTGACTGTATAGAGCTTCTCCATCTTTGGCTGCAAAGAATATAATCAATCTGATTTCGGTATTGACCATCTGGTGATGTCCACGTGTAGAGTCTTCTCTTGTGTTGTTGGAAGACGGTGTTTGCTATGACCAGTGTGTTCTCTTGGCAAAACTCTTATTAGCCTTTGCCCTGCTTCATTCTGTACTCCAAGGCCAAACTTGCCTGTTACTCCAGGTGTTTCTTGACTTCCTACTTTTGCATTCCAGTCCCCTATAATGAAAAGGATATCTTTTTGGGATGTTAGTTCCAGAAGGTCTTGTAGGTTTTCATAGAACCATTAATCTTCAGCTTCTTAAGCATTACTGATCAGGGCATAGACTTAGATTACTGTGATATTGAATGGTTTGCCTTGGAAATGAACAGAGATCATTCTGTCATTTTTGAGATTGCATCCAAGTACTGCATTTCAGACTCTTTTGTTGACTATGAGGGCTACTCCATTTCTTCTAAGGGATTCTTGCCCACAGTAGTAGATATAATGGTCATCTGAGTTAAATTCACCCATTCCAGTCCATTTTAGTTCGCTGATTCCTAAAATTCGATGCTCACTCTTGTCATTGCCTGTTTGACCACTTCCAATTTGCCTTGATTCATGGACCTAACATTCCAGGTTCCTATGCAATATTGCTCTTTACAGCATCAGACTTTCATCAACAGTCACATCCACAACTGGGTGTTGTTTTTGCTTTGGCTCCATCTCTTCATTCTTTCTGGAGTTATTTCTCCACTGATCTCCAGTAGCATGTTGGGCACCTACTGACCTGAGTATTTCTCAGACGAGAGACTAAAGACCTGGGCATCATGCACCATGTTCTTTTTGTACAGTCACCGAGAGAGCATTTAAAGACAGATTGCTAGACCTCTTTCTGGAGATTCTGATTCAGAACAATTGGGGAGAGCCTTGGGAATCTGAAATTTTGAATGCTTTTCAGGTGATTCTGATATGTAGCAAGTCGTCAGGATCTGGAAGTAAAAATGACCTAAAAATCCATGGCCAAGTAAAATGGTCTTTTTTTTTTTTGCCTCCAATTTGCCATCAGTTCAGTTCAGTCGCTCATTCATGTCTGACTCTTTGCGACCCCATGAATCGCAGCACGCCAGGCCTCCCTGTCCATCACCAACTCCCAGAGTTCACTCAGACTCACGTCCATCGAGTCAGTGATGCCATCCAGCCATCTCATCCTCTGTCGTCCCCTTCTCCTCCTGCCCCCAATCCCTCCTAGCATCAGAGTATTTTCCAATGAGTGACCTCTTTGCATGAGGTAGCCAAAGTACTGGAGTTTCAGCTTTAGCATCATTCCTTCTGAAGAAATCCCAGGGCTGATCTCCTTCAGAATGGACTGGTTGGATCTCCTTGCAGTCCAAGGGACTTGGGATCATAGGTCCCTGGCCAGGGATGGAACCCAAGCTCCTTGGAGTGGAATCTCAGAGTCTTAACCACTGGGATGCCAGGGAACTCTGTTTTTTTATTCTTGATGAATCATTAAGAAGAGGCCAGTTTGTTTCCCTTCATTATATATTATTCCTGAGTCTCTAGCTTTAGGAAATACAATAAAGAATTCAAAATCTCTTAGCCATGATTTTTCCCAACCACTTTTCTTGCACTAAGGATCATATAAGGAAACTCTGTTTCCATATTACCTGATATTTTCAAAGTGCTTTCACATCTTCTCTCAAGGACCATGTGAGTTAGAATATATGATCCAATACTTAGCATTTGCTTGAGTTTATCACACTTACCAAAATCTTGTCGATCTAATTCACTAAGGACCACTTCCAGTCTGTTATTCACACATTTATTCAACAACAAAAAAATTTTTAAACACTTGCCAGTCACTGTTAGGTACCAAAGGATAGCATACTGCATAAAATTCCTGCCTGCATGGAGCTTACATTCTAGTTGTGGGGCCTGCGTTGTTGGGGGTTGGGGGTCGGTGGGTGGCTCTCCTTACACGTGCCTCCTGTAAAAATTTTCCTAGCCTATCCTAGTCTGAATCTTAAAATTAGAAATTTCTCTCCAAACCTATTAAATGAGAAAGGGTAACATTTGTTCCATGCCCACACTATATCCTGTCTTTGAAGCTGATTCCTCTGCTTTGGTGCTTGTCTGTCACGTAGTTCTTAAGACCGTACATCGGCTTCGTGTTTATACCTGTTCTGTCATTATCTGTGCAACTCAATGAGTTCTATGGGTCTTGTCTTCGAAAGGAAGAGACTCCTGTTTGTAATCATATGATTAACGAGTGCTTCTCAGTGATTCTCCATTAGAATGGTCAGTGCCTCACCTGATTGAAGATTAAAGTCTACACCTACAGAATGTCTTTAGTAGAACTGGAAACCTAACAAACAGGGAAAACATTTCCGTGAAAGTTAAGTCAAAGAATGTCAGAGTCAGAAGAGATCTGAGATGTAGCCCCACTGCCTTTTCAAGATCAGAAATCTGAGACCCAGAGAGGTTACTTAAGTTGCTTTAGGTCACACAGCATAAATGGATGTGGAATCAGTAATCATACAATCACACGGCTTTGTGTGTGTGTTGGGGGGGAAAGGGCAGGGGGGTCCTTCTCCTAAAATTTGACGTCTACATCAGGTTCAGGTGCCCCATCACTCCCACCCACCCTCCTTTCTTATATTAATTCTGCATCGCTTTCCGAAGAATCAGGTCGTGAAAACTTGCAGTTGTGGCATTCTACAAGCAGGTGTCCAGACAACGGACACGGAGTGGGGAATCTGGGTCTCCACTTGCCCGCGGAGAACTCTCCAGCCCCCGCATACAAAGTTTCCTCGGTTCGTACGTTTCTCTTTCAGATCCCTGGCCGCGAGGGCCAAGATGCCTGCTGTGGCCTCGGAAGAAGTTCGGAGATGCCGATTCCTCGAAGAAGCCGGGGAGCGTCGGCCGCCGAGCCGGGCGTCCTCTAGCCGGGTGGTGGCGGCGGCGGAGGGGCAGCGCCGCGCTAGGAGCAGCGTGGGGCTGGGCGGGGCGGCCCCTAGGCGCGCGCTGCCCGCCCCGACTGCCAGGGCCGCGGGCCCGCTAGCCCCGCGCGGAGCGAGAGGCGCGCGCGGGCCGTGGGGGCTGGGCCGAGGCGGAGCGCTAGGCGGCGGCGGGAGGCACCGCGGGACCAGGCAGCGGCCCCCCCGCCCCACCGAAGTCCGTCCCCGCGCGGGGCTGGGGAGCTCGGGGCGGGGAAGCCGCGGGGCCGCGCCACGTCCCTCGCCCGCCCCAGAGCGGGTTTTGCAGGCGGCTCCAGGCTGGGAGCTTTTGTGTCTGCGACTCGGGAGCGGTGAGAGCGCAGACCTCCTCCTCAGAGGGCGCTGTGAGTGCGCCTCCTGGGCCCGACCGCCCGCCTCCCGCCTCCCCTGTCAGCGGCTCCTGAGGCGGCGGCGGCGGCGAAGAAGGAGTGGGAGGAGGCGGCGGCGGCGGCGCACTCGTCCTCCGCACACGCCGGCCCCGGGCGGGGGGCCGCCCCGAGGCCGCGCTCCCGCCGCCGCCGCTGAGCCCGGCCGGACCCCGCACGCCGCCCGGCCGCCCGGAGGCCTCGTCCTCCTCCCAAACTTTGCAAAGTCGCCCCGCGTCCCTGCCGCCCTCGGCCGCGCCTCAGCTCTGAGGCTCGCCTCGCAGCCGCAGCGGCCCCGCGAGCAGGAGGAGGAGCCGCCGCCGCAGCATCAAAGAGACCGAATTCCCGCGGCCTGGGGGGGAGTCATGCTTTGCGGTCTGTAATGTCAGCAGAACAGGAGAAGGATCCCATTTCGCTGAAGAGAGTTCGAGGTAACCGAGAAGGGCGCCGGGTTGAGGGAAGCGGGGTGAGCGGGGCGCGCGGGGGCCGCGTGCCCGGCCGCCGGGAGGCCACGGGGCTCTGTCCGGGCCTAACTCCGCGCAGCCCGCGTCCCGCCTGCGCCCCGGGGCCCGGGCTGCGGTCGAAGGCGCGCGGCCCCGGCGCTCGCCCGCCCGCAGGACCACCGCGCCGGGCCCTGGCCGCCCCGACTTTGTGTTAGGAGGCAGTTGAAGCCGCACTCCGCATCCCTTCATACCCCGCTTCTCGCCCACCTTACCTCGTTGGCCAGACACAGCACAATAGGCAGCTCAGAGGGTGAGAAAGAAACACCCCCGGCAGAGACCACGAACGGTGCCTACCCCCCACAAAAAAGTAAGTTGGACCGCACTGGAGTTGACGCTCTTGCAGAAGGTGTGCCGGGCCTTCGCGTCTCTCCCGGGCCCCCTTCCCACCTTCCAAAAGGCAACAAACATGCAGCTTATTTTCCTTAGGAAAGGAGAAACTATATTCATTGAAAACGCTTTCCTCTATTGGCTTGTGGATAAGAAGCAAGTCGCCCCAAATCAGTTTTACACACGGTCGGTCGGCTGGCTTCTTCCTCGCACACGAGTTAGGAATTTCCCTGCTGCCTTACTAAGAAATATCAGGGGGAACGTGTGCCAGACAAAAGATACTGCCTGTAAGTTCAGACGTCAAGTGCCGTCTCGAAATTTGGGGAGTGTCCTCCAGCTCTTTATTTCTAGCGTTCAATAAGGTTAAGGTTGAAAGTCCTAAAGTTGAAGTCATACAGTTTGCTCATTAAGCAAATATTTATTGAACATCTACTCTGTGCTCGGCACTGTTTTTGACACTGGGATACCACGGTGAACAAAGCAAAAAGACCATCTTCACCCACCGGGAATTCAAACTAGTGAGGTAAACAAATGATGAACAAATGAAAGGTATAGAATGTCAAATGGTAAGTGCTATGGAAAAGGTCAAAGCAGGGAGAGTGGTTGGAAAGTATGTATGGGGGTGGGGAGGTAGTGATTATTTATAAGAGGGCTCACCTGGAAGATGAAGTTTGGCAAAGATCCGAAGGAAGTGATAGAGCAGAGCCCTACGGATAGGCGTGGGAATAGCAGTATTGGCAAGAGGAACAGCAAGTGCAAGGGCCCTGGGTCTGGAAGTTGTCTAGTGTGCTCAAGCAGCTGCATAGAAACTCTTGTAAGTGGCATGGAGTGAGCAAAGGGACAGTAGTGTGAGCTGAGCTGAAGGATAGGGTGAGTGTGTATTGGGGGTCTTGTGAGCCATTGAAAGATTTTACTTTGGCTTTCACTCTGAGATAGGTGCTGGATGGTTTTGTCTAGGAGAGTGACTGACGTGACTTAGGTTTTTACTTGCCGCTGTGTGGAGAATAGACTGTAGCGAACAAGGGCTAACAAGGGAGGCTACTTAGGAGGCTATTGTAATAAACCTTTCAGCCAAACAAGATACAGTGCTTTATAAATCAGTAGTAAGGTAAATTTCCAGTTGATTTAAGTGATGTAGAGACTGAGGACCGCAGCCATTCATCTGTGTTTTTGTTTCTTGTGACTAGATATTAAATCTGTAGAACTGGCTTGAGACACAGTGACAATGTGGGATCCAAATAACATCACTTGAGTTTAGATAGAGATTGATTTTCTTAAACATTTAAGCAAAAACATAATTTAGAGCAGAATATTGTTTTTACAGGCTTAACATCAGCACAGTCTTTCTCTTGGTGAAGATTTTCTATTTCAACTTTTCTTTTCTCTTTGTGGTTATGAGTTGCCAAAGCCTTTAAGGAGCAGACTTTCTGAAATAGTTATCTCTTTCATATGTGTACCATATTGTTTTGCCTATTATTGTAAATTATTTTGGGCTTGAAGGAAAAGAAATCGTTATCAAGTTTATACCTTTGAATTCAATTGTCAGTCTTACTCAAATGTAATTTTAAATAAAATTGATGGGTATGTCATTGTGGGTCAAGAGCACAAATCTATCTTTGCTTTGTTACAACTGCTGGTTTTAACTTAGATGTTGGGAATTCACTCAGGTGTCAGTTCAAGAATACTGTGAGAGTTAAGTACCAGAATATAAGACAAAGCACTTTTTAAAATAAAAAGCTGATACGAAGAGGAGTTTTTATAATAAGTCGTTTTGTACTAATTAGAACATTAATTTTTAAAGCATTCTAAAATTATTTTATAATCCATAAAAGGTACCAGTATATCTACCTGAGCTCTTCTGAAGCACGGTTCTGCTGAACTTCACTGCCCTGAAGCTTTTGGTTATAATTTATGTCATCTGACTGCTTATAAGAATGTGGTGTTTGCAGAACATAATCTCTTGAACATTGCTTCTCAAACTGTTTCTCCATCCATTGATATACATAGGCAGACTTTTTAATGGTTATGTATTTCATGTGTATAAAAAGTGTAAGTCATCAAACCTCTTGCTGAGGATAAGGCTAAGATATAGACGATAGATAGACATAATAGGTAGATAGATCTCTCTACATATCTGTATATGTATAGATAGAGATATATGTATAGATATTTATCTATATTTATAGATGTATCTCTACATATGTTTATCTATAGAGAGACCTATATATATATTTAAATTTAGAAGAATTATTAGAAAATAATATTATAGGTATAACTCAGATATGGCAAAATTAGGACAACATGAATGACTTAAGGACTTTATAATAGTATACTCTGTAGACCTAAAGCACCATGATTCCTTAGGATGCTTATACAAAATGTAGCTTCCTGGACCCACAGAATTAGGATTTCTGAAAGATTTCTCTGCATCCTTAACAAGCTCTCCTGTGGGTCCTTATGTACACAAAAGTTTGAGAACTGCTGTTGTTAGACCTAGGTTATGATAGGTAAGTGGACCAGAGGAAGTGGACTGGTAGTTTTCCAAACTTGTCCTGATATTTTAATATTAGATTCAGAGTTCATATCTAGAAAGGCCAAGTATCTTTCTCATATTTCCTACCAGTTCTTACCAGCTCCCAAGCCCTCAGCCCTTGATTGAAAGACAGATCCATGAGAATATGTGCAATATCTTGATTCTTTTTCTTTTTCTTCCCTAACTGCTTTGCTCACAGGAGATACTAGATGAATGAATGAGTGAATACGTGAAGGAACTCATTCATATCTTTATGCTGCTTTCAGATTGTCCATAGCCTCTCCCACCAGTTTTTACTTGCCCTTTTCCCTTAAAATGTTACCATCATCCTTAGTTTAACCAACAGTCCTGTTATCCAGTATTCTGATGACAATACTTGTTCATTTATTCAACAGATATTTATTGGGTAGACAATGGGAATACATTGATAAGAAGACATAACGCTTGTCTTCACTAACTTTTAGTGTAGTCTGGGATACTGAAAAGTAATCATTTACAAACAGTGTGATAAGTGCTGTGATCATCTATGAAAAAATAAACATATAACCCCTCTTTAAGGGAGTCAAGGAAGGCCTCCTGGAGGAAAGTTTTAAGAAGCAGTGGGTGTTCCTTTGTTTTAAATGTAGAAAGAGCAGCAAGGAGGATGAGGGGTGAGAAGAAGGTCTAGGAACTTAGTGATGATTTTGAGAAGGCACTTTTGGGAGAAAACCATATTTCAAAGTGCTGAATATTAAGTGGTGAAGATGTGATTTAAAAGAAGCTTGGTGGCAGAAGGAAATACGTAGCCAATAGATTGAAAAGAGTCAAGACAAAGTTTGTGTGGGTTCTCTTTGTTTACTTTTTCTCCCTTGAACAATAATAGACATATTAGTAGACCAACAGAAGGACCTGATTTAGAGGAAGACGGGAGAAACTGAAAAAGCAACGGAAAAAGAGAATAATTCATTAATAAAGCATTCAGTACATATAAAAAAATATCTACTGTGTGCTAGGTACTTGCTGTTGTGGAAGTTGGGCATGAAATAGACAAGGCTCCTATCCTCATAAATCAAGTTTCTGCATATGAGAGAAGGAATAGCATCAAGGATGCAAATGAAGAGTTAGTCTTAGAGAATTAAAGAGAAAATGAAGAAGAAAAGCAAATTTAGAGTTGAAGCATTCATTTCAGATGAAATGCTATTTTTTTTACATAAATGTCACATTTATTGTTTCAAATACAATTCTGTCTGATTTACTACTGATTTTGTGTGGAAAAATTAAGACAGCTGACATTATATGACTCATGTCAGAACTGTGGTGAACACTATATAATATCAAGATAATTCCATCTAGACTATGAATAAATGATAGTTCTTTAGTAGAAATTTCACTAGTCATGAGGCAAAAGTGATTAAGTAGCTATCTGCTTTTAAAAGACTGTAACCTTCAGGTGAAAAGCTTTTAACCAGAGTTGAAATGACACTGAAGAGGTGAGGATGTATTTTAGAGTGGCATAATAACACAGAAATGTCACAGAAGCATACAAGGTAGACGGTACTAAAAAAATACAGACCATCTTGATAAGAGGAGTGTATGGAAGATTTGGATTAAGATAGAAGAGTAAGCATAATTTACGTAGTCATAGAACTGAGGGAAGCAACTGGTGAGAGAAAATCTAAAGGACAGGATTTTGAGGGGGATCGTTGTTTTGTTTTATTTTTTAATTAGCATAAGTAAGGACTAGGCAGAGTGTCAGGAAGGCGAGTTTGGTTTTCAGCACGTTGAATGAGTATCCCCGTGGGATGTTGCAGAGTATGCAATGGATATACATGGTTTGGAACTGAGGTGGGTGGTCTGAGCCAGAAATAGAGATTTGGAAGTTATCAGTAAACATGTGAATATTAATTTGATGCCTTGGGAGTAGATGAGCTTGCCCAAGAGAGGGAAAAGTTAGAAGAAAAAAGCACTGAGGAAAGCAACTTTGGGAACACTAATGTTTAGGAGATAAGAGGGAAAAGAGGGCGCTGAAAAACAGAATGCCAAGGAGTAGCCAGAGAGATAGAGGAGAAAAACAGAAGAGAATGGTGTCACAGATATATAAAAGAATAATTGATGAGGGAGCGATAAATGGGTTTTGTTGTTAACAAATGGAATGAAAGGTGTCTATGAGACCTTCAGCATGCTTTTCCTCCCATATTCCCTAACTTGATAACGATCATTTATTTAGTAACCCAAACCCATCCCCCAGTACAACTCAGCACTGTCCCAGAGTCCTAGATATTCTGTCTCTTTAGTATGTTTTGTACTTGTCATCTCCTAGTCTTTCCACAGCTACTTCTTTTAGTTCAGATTTTGCTTATCTCTGATTATTACACTAACCTTGTCACTGGTTTCAGTGACCCATTTTGTCTTTTTTAACCCATTTTCCACATTGCTACTTCCTGCTGGTGATATATAACTGCCATTTATTAAGTACTTACCAAGCAGTTTTCTAAGTAGTTTAATCATCTCGATAACCCTGTAAGTTATGTTATTATTATTCTAGGTTTACGGTTGAGGAATTGATGTTCAGAGAGGTTTAGCAATATGTGGTAATGTAACATATTCAAGTCTGCCTGCTAAGTTGCTTCAGTCATGTCTGACTCTTTGTGGCCCCATTGACTATAGCCTGCCAGGCTCCCCTCTCCACGGGGTTTTCCCAGCTAGAATATTAGAGTGGCTTGCCGTTTCCTCCTCCAAGAAATCTTCCTGACCCAGGGATTGAACCTGCGCCTCTGGTGTCTCTTGCATTGGCAGGCAGGAACTTTACCACTAGTGCCACCTGGGAAGCCCATATTCAAGTCTACCCAGCCAGTAAGTGGCAAAGCTAGAATGTAAATTCTGGGGCCTCAAATCCTAGCCACATAGTGCTCCCCAAACACAGTTTAGTCACATTACTCTTTTTTGTAAAATTCATTGGTTTCCCGTTGCATTTCTGATGAAAATCCAACCTTCTTATGTTGACCCAATCTAACATTCCTATCTTCTTATTTGACCCAGGCCTACCACTTAGTCCTCCATCCTTCATATTCATAACATGTTCATCCTTGTCTCCCATGCTCCATTTCTGAAATATTCACATTTCCTCTCTAGATGTCATGAGCTCTCTTGCCTTTACATTTTTCTTTGCACATTCTGTTCCTTCTGCTAGGCATGTCCTCTTCTTTTTCCTAACTTTGCTATGATACCCATCTTCAAAGCATCAGCTCCATTGAGACCTCCCATTATTAGAGGTGTTATTGTATAGAGTCAGCTTTCCTCTTGGACACCATCTACCCACCCTTCTAAGCTTTACCTTTGTGAGCAGCCTTAAACTGCACCACAGTAATGCAAAGATTGTTAGTTTGGGGAGAACAGCTGGCTCAGGAACCACAAATATTTAAAAACTTAAATGACTGAGGTTGAGGGCTTGAGTTTAATATTTATTACATGCCCAGATTGATATAGATTTGAGGCATCATATAGTGGACACTTTCTGCCTTGCATTTGAAAAGGAAATAATGTGTTTTTCATTTCAGTCATATACGGCCGTTTTGCCAAATGCTTGATGGAATTCATGTAACACTATATTCACGCATTCACAATGTTTCCATTCCATGGTAGAGACCAGTATTATTAAAGTGTATGTTTCAGGTGAAGATAAAGCTGTTTAACTAAGAAGCTCACATCCAACTGACAGTATATGCTAGATTTCTGTGCTGTTACGAAAAACTGATATTTGAGTGTCCAGTGATTGTGTCGTCACTGCTGGTTATTAGATATTGATAGGATGTTAAGTACTGTAGAAACGGAAGTGAAGTACGCTAGTGATAAAGTTTAGTCTAAAGGGAAACAAAATGAGGACTAGCAATTGAGGGTCTGCTCTGTGCCAGGCAATGTATTAGGTACTGTTTCAGTCTGTTTGGGCTGCTGTAACAGAATACCATAGACTGGGGGGTTTGTAAACAATAGATATTTTATTTCTTACTATTCTTTTCTAAAAAACTTTTATTTACTTACTTATTTTTGGCTGTGCTGGATCTTTGTTTCTGTGCACAAGCTTTTCTCTAGTTGTGGCGTACAGGGGCTACTCTAGTTGCAGTGTGCATCTTCTCATTGCAGTGGCTTCTGTTGTTGCAGAGCACAGGCTGTAGGGCACGCAGACTTCAGTAGTCACCCCGCTCAGGCTCAGTAGTTGTGGTGCATATGCTTAGTTGCCCTGCAGTCATGTGGATTCGTCCCAGATCAGGGATCAGACTCGTGTCCCCTGCTTTGGCAGGCAGATTCTTAAACACTGGACCACCAGGGAAGTCCTATTTCTTACAATTCTGACAGCTAGAAAATCTGAAAGCAAGGAGCCAGCAGACTTGGTGTCTGGTGAAGACCCACTTTGTGGTTCATAGACAAGTCTTCCTACTCTGTCCTAATATGGCAAGGGGTGAGGAAACTCTCCTAGGTCTGTTTCATAGGGGCAGACAGAGCCCACTTGACCTAATCACCTGTCAAAGACCTCACCTCCTAATACCATCACACTGAGATTAGGATTTCAACATAAGTATTTCGGAGGGCAAAACCTGGTTTGAGTCAAATTGGTCTAGAGTACATACTTATTCTAATTCATTCACATTTTAAAATACACACTTGGAATAATGCTGAAGCAGGTCTGTTTAAAGGAAAATATTAGAATACTCATTGGAAGGACTGATGCTGAAGCGCCAATACTTTGGCCACCTGATGCGAAGAGCCGACTTATTGGAAAAGACTCTCATGCTGGGAAAGTTGAGGGCAAGAGAAGGGGGTGACAGAGGATGAGATGGTTGGATGGCATCACTGACTCAATGGACAAGAGTGTGAGCAAGCTCTGGGAGATAGTGAAGGACAGCGAAGCCTGGCATGCTGCAGTCCACAGGGTCACAAAGAGTTGGATACAACTGAACGACTGAACAACAAAAATGTTTTAAAATAATGCAGTCATATTACTTACAAGAACAGTTACTATCACATACCAAACCATAATGTGATAAAATGAATAAAATGAGTTTAATAAAAGAAAAATTAAAATATAGGAGGCACACTCATATCTAGTGTACAAGAATAATGTTCCCTTTAAAGACTTGGTGCCAAAATAGATTGAGTCTTAAACCTAAAGAATAAAGAAGTTGTACCTAGACCAAGAAAAAACCATAAGAGGCCTAAAGTAAATAATCCACTCTTTAAAAAGGGAAAAAATTGATTTTAAGAAATAAAAAGTGCTTACAAATACTTCCCTGGTGGCTCAGATGGTAAAGAATCCACCTGCAGTACGGAAGACCTGGGTTTGATCCCTAGATTGGGACAATCCCCTGGAGAAGGGAACAGCTACCCACTCCATATTCTGGCCTGGAGAATGCCATGGACTGTGTAGTCCATGGGGGTTGCAAAGAGTCAGACACTACTGAGCGACTTTCACTTTCACTTTGGCTTTCCTGGTGGCCCAGATGGTTAAGTGTCTGCCTGCAATGCAGGAGACCCGGGTTTAGTCCTTGGGTCAGGAAGACCCCTTGTTAAAGAAATGACAACCCGATTCAGTATTCTTGCCTGGAAAATCCCACAGATGGAGGAGCCTGTCAGGGTATAGTCCGTGGGGTTGCAAAGAGTTGGATACAACTGAGTGACTAACGCATACAAATAAATGATTTTATCCTTATAAATGAGTTTCATATAAAAATCATTAATTTGTAGAGTCTTTAGATGGGAAAAAATAGCTTCATTTAATAGGTTGGAAACTCCCCTAAGATGATAAGGAGAGAAATAAGCTTCCAGATCTACATAAAAGGTAAAAGTTTATTTTGCTTAATTGAGATTGATTGACATAATGAAGGGTGATAATATATAGATTAAATTCCTTTACTTTCTTAGGATGAGAGAGGTTTCTTTCCCTATTGTGGACATCACTCCTTCCAACTTCTCTGCCCCTTGTGCATTCGGAGGGCACTGGGCAGGTAGGAGTGAAGAGATAAGATTAAGAAGTTCAAGAATTAACAAAAGGATCAGAGTAGCCATTGTTACAACAAGCTTTGAAAGTTCCCTTTTCTTGGTTCTGTGCCCCACAGCTCTCAACTTCTGGCTGAAATGGTCATGGTTTCCCTTGAAGAGTGTAGAGCAGATAGAGAGAAGCTCTGGCATCAAGTTATTAAGATAACCTAAATAACTACCTCTATAATCACTACTTTCCCTCCTTAGGGATTTTGGCCTTGCAGCTTCATTTCTAAGGAGTAATAATTACAGAAATTCTTGGTAGCTTATATTCTAATTAGCCCCAATGAGCATTAATCTGATTTAACGTGACTTATTATATCATGGAGATGACAGAACCAGCATTATTAGAGACAGTGATGGGAGGGACCTAGGTAAGGCCAAGAGTCAAGCCATTGGAAATGGCCTCATTAACTTTTTAGATGAATAATCAGTGGGGCAACAGAGACCAGTGGGAACTTGAAGGATTGTTTTATGGAGGAAAATATTAGACTCTTAAATAAAAAAGTAATACTATAAAATTCAGTTTTCAAAAAAGAATTTTAGATGGCTTTGCCCACAGATTACTTGAAAATATGGAATTTATTTAAATGATTCCAAATGTCAGAGTTTTGCCTTATAGTAAATATAGAAATTATTATTAAAGTTTCAGAAAGTGAACAGAGATGATAGAGTAGATTTTGTTCATCTTTAAATTACAGTATTTTAATAGAAAAAGTTACAGCTATTCAGTAGTCTTAATAATGCTGTGGAAAAGGTAATTCATATGTACTAGAAGAGACTCAGAGAAGGCAATGGCATCCCACTCCAGTACTCTTGCCTGGGAAATCCCATGGATGGAGGAGCCTGGTGGGCTGCAGTCCATGGGGTCACTAAGAGTCAGACATGATTGAGCAACTTTTCACTTTCATGCATTGGAGAAGGAAATGGCAACCCACTCCAGTGTTCTTGCCTGGAGAATCTCAGGGACAGAGGAGCCTGGTGGGCTTCTGTCTGTGGGGTTGCACAGAGTTGGACATGGCTGACGTGACTTAGCAGCAGCAGCAGCAGAAGAGACTAATGTATTAATCAGTTCAGTTCAGTTCAGTCGCTCAGTTGTGTCTGACTCTTTGCAACCCCATGGACTGCAGGACCCAGGTCTCCCTGTCCATCACCAACTCCCAGAGTTTACTAAAGTCATGTCCATCGAGTTAGTGATGCCATCCAACCAGCTCATCCTCTGTCGTCCCCTTCTCCCGCCTTCAATCTTTCCCAGCATCAGGGTCTTTTCAAATGAGTTGGTTCTTTGCATGGGGTGGCAAAAGTATTGGAGTTTCAGCTTCAGCATCAGTCCTTCCAATGAATATTCGAGACTGATTTCCTTTAGGATGGACTGGTTGGACTTCCTAGCTGTCCAAGGGACTCTCAAGAGTCTTCTCTAACACCATAGTTCAAAAGCATCAATTCTTCAGTGCTCATCTTTCTTTATAGTCCAACTCTCACATCCATACATGACTACTGGAAAAACCATAGCTTTTGACTAGATGGACCTTTGTTGGCAAAGTGATGTCTCTGCTTTTTAATATTCTGTCTAGACTGGTCATAACTTTTCTTCCAAGGAGCAAGCGTCTTTTAATTTCATGGCTGCAGTCACCATCTGCAGTGATTTTGGAGCCCAAAAAAATAAAGTTTGCCACTGTCTCCACTGTTTGCCCATCTATTTGCCATGAAGTGATGGGACCAGATGCCATGATCTTAGTTTTCTGAATGCTGAGCTTTAAGCCAACTTTTTCACTCTCCTCTTTCACTTTCATCAAGAGGCTCTTTAGTTCTTCTTTGCTTTCTGCCATAAGGGTGGTGTCATCTGCATATCTGAAGTTATTGATATTTTTCCTGGAATCTTGATTTCAGCTTGTGCTTCATCCAGCCCAGCATTTCTCATGATGTACTCTACATATAAGTTAAATAAGCAGGGTGGCAATGTACAGCCTTGACGTACTCCCTTTCCTATTTGGAACCAGTCTGTTGTTCCATGTCCAGTTCTAACTGTTGCTTCCTGACCTGCATACAGATTTCTCAAGAGGCAGGTCAGGTGGTCTGGTATTTCCCTCTCTTTCAGAATTTTCCACAGATTGTGGTGATCCACAAAGTCAAAGGCTTTGGCATAGTCAATAAAGCAGAAATAGATATTTTTCTGGAACTCTCTTGCTTTTTTGATCATCCAACAGATGTTGGAAATTTGATTTCTGGTTCCTCTGCCTTTTCTAAAACCAACTTGAACATCTGGAAGTTCACGGTTCACGTACTGTTGGAGCCTTGCTTGGAAAATTTTGAGGATTCATTTGTTAGCATGTGAGATGAGTGCAATTGTGCGGTAGTTTGAGCATTCTTTGGCATTGCTTTTCTTTGGGATTGGAATGAAAACTGACCTTTTCCAGTCCTGTGGCCACTGCTGCATTTTCCAAATTTGCTGACATATTGAGTGCAACACTTTCACAGCATCATCTTTTAGGATTTGGAATAGCTCCATTGGAATTCCATCACCTCCACTAGCTTTGTTTGTAGTGATGCTTTCTAAGGTCCACTCGACTTCACATTCCAGGATGTCTGGCTCCAGATGAGTGATCACACCATCGTGATTTTCTGGGTCATGAAGATCTTTTTTGTACAGTTCTTCTGTGTATTCTTGCCACCTTTTCCTAATAACTTCTGCTTCTGTTAGGTCCATACCATTTCTGTCCTTTATCGAGCCCATCTTTGCATAAAGTGTTCCCTTGGTATCTCTAATTTTCTTGAAGAGATCTCTAGTCTTTCCCAATCTATTATTTTCCTCTCTTTCTTTGCACTGATCACTGAGGAAGGCTTTCTTATTTCTCCTTGCTATTCTTTGGAACGCTACATTCAAATGGGTATATCTTTCCTTTTCTCCTTTGCTTTTCACTTCTCTTCTTTTCACAGCTATTTGTAAGGCCTCCTTAGGCAACCATTTTGCCTTTTTGCATTTCTTTTTCTTGGGGATGGTCTTGATCCCTGCCTCCTGTACAATGTCACGAATCTCCATCCATAGTTCATCAGGCACTCTGTCTATCAAATCTAGTCCCTTGAATCTATTTCTCACTTCCACTGTATAATCATAAGGGATTTGAATTCGATCAGACCTGAATGGTCTAGTGGTTTTCCCTTCTTCCTTCAATTTAAGTCTGAATTTGGCAATAAGGAGTTCAGTTCTGAGCCACACTCAGCTCCCGTCTTGTTTTTACTGACTGTATAGAGCTTCTCCATCTTTGGCTACAAAGAATGTAATCAATCTGATTTCAGTGTTAGCCATCTGTTGTTGTCCATGTATAGAGTCTTCTCTTGTGTTGTTGGAAGAGGGTGTTTGCTATGAGCAGTGCATTCTCTTGGTGAAACTTATTAGCCTTTGCCCTGCTTCATTCCGTATTCCAAGGCCAAATTTGCCTGTTACTCCAGGTGTTTCTTGACTTCCTACTTTTGCATTCCAGTCCCCTATAATGAAAAGGACATCTTTTCTGGGTGTATTAATGAATTTTTATTATTAAGCATTACCTTTTTCTATTTACACTTTTGTTATAATGAAGTACCCATAACAAGCATTAGGAAAGACAGGGCTTTAATGTTTGGCCTCTTTATTTGTTTATATAATCACTTTATTATTTGACCTCAGGCCCACTGCTTATTCTTTTCCACGAAATTTCTAGGTATTCAGATATAAGAACAACACATTTCTCCGTTCAGTATGTTAGTATATACTGTTATGCCTTTTGTGGGCCATTGAGGAAGACATTATATGTATAAGATTTCTGGAAGGCAAACTTATATCTTAGAAATTGAATAAACTTAGTTTTACTTAAGCAACAAAGCAAAAATAAATAAGTTGGACTTCACCAAAATTAAAATCTTACATGTTTTACATCTGATAAGACTCTTGTATCCTTAATATATATGTAAAGAACTCTTAAAACATAACAGAAAAGACAATCTAAGTGAAAAAATAGGCAAAGAACTTGAAAAAGCATTTCTGCACAGAAGATCAATAAATACACGAAAGGGTAGTCAACATCATTCGTAATTTTGGAAATGCAAATTAAAAGCACAAGGAGATACCATTTCACACTCACTAAAGTCACTATTAAAATAAAAAAATAAATCTCAGGGAGGATATGAAGAAATCAGAACTCTTAGACTTCAGAGGCGGGGAATGTAAAATGATGCAGCCACTGTAGAAAACAGCTTAGTGTTTCCTCAAAATGTTAAACATAGAGATATCATGACTCAGCAACTGCACTCCTAGGTGTATACCCAAGAGAATTGAAAATACACTTTCATTTAAAAAGTGTACATAAATGCATCCAAAATAGAAACAACCCAGGTGATCACCAACTGATGACTGGATAAAAATAATGTGGAATGTTCTTCAGCCATAAAAAAGAATGCAGTAGTACTACATAAAGTAACATGGCTGAACCTTGAAAATATTATGCTAAGTGAAAGAAGCCAAACACAGATCCACATATTGTATGGCTAACAGGTACGTGGTTTCTTTTTGGGATGATGATAGTGTTCTGGAATTAAATAGTGGTGATAGATACACTGCTTGGTGGTGGTGAATATGCTAAAGACAAAACAAAAACCCATTGAATTGCACACCTACAAGTAAAAGAAAACAAATCCCAGTTTCAGATTTCAGAGCTGCTTTTTACCAGAGGTATGGCCCAGACCTTTACAATTTCATTTCTCTTTGTTTCTTTTTTAAAATGAGGATGATTTTCCTCATAGGTTTGTTATGAAGATTAAGTGAAGGAACATAGATACAGTTAGATAGAAACCTTTAAGATAAGATGCTAGTACAAAACTACAGAGTCTCTTCTTAAATTTCAAGTGAAATGAACCAAAACAGTTGGAAAAAAAAAAATGGCAAAAAATGTCAGCAACAAACAAGGGAAGTGGCACAGCCCAGTAACATAAATCTGGAATAGGCTGAAATCTGGATCACTGTTTTAGGCTTCTAAAACAACCCCTTCCTCTTGGGAGCTGTTGGTGATTTACAAAATTTTGAGAATGCTCACTAGTAACCCCAGGTCTGGAGAAAAGCAAATTAAACGAGTGTTCTTATTGTCTCACTTTTTTGAGTGAGAAAAAAAACGAGTAAAACAGGTTTGTTGTTGTTTTTAAAGGACTCTCTCTGAGAGAGAAGAAGTCTTCAGGGATACAAGGTGAATAAGACAACACAAGAGAATACTCTAATGTGAGTGGATTACTGCACCCTACAAATAAGTAGATATGCACTTAACAAAACCTCAAAATTAAGAACCTGGATGTTTCAAGGAAACACGAGAGGTTAACAACCTTACTAAGATAGGCAAACATTTTAAAGAGAATATCCAGTCTAATAAATGTAACATTCGTATTGGGTTTATTCTAGGAATGTCAGGCTAGGTTTAACATTAAAATAATGTAAAGGAAAAACATCATATGATTAGATACATACCACATAAGCCAAGAAAACCACCTAAGCCAGGCAAACAACCTTAGATAAGAATAAAAGGGAGTCAAAGTCACATACATTAAATCAGAGTTTAAAAGGTCTGGGCAAAGTTACAGGGTAAAAATAAAAGCATGATAATTACTCAGACATGCTATAGCAAACTAATGAACTAACACACATAGTGAAGAAAAAGAAAAACAGCATGCAGAAGATAAAGAAACCATAACCTACAGGACAAAAAGGAAAAAGTAAAAATTTATAGTCCTCAACTTTCAATGAAGGAAGTGTCAACATTATTTAAAGAAAAAAGAAAAACCATGTTTTTAATGTTTTTTTATTTAATGTTTTTATTGATGTTTTAGCCTTAGAGAACCCATTCCAGTGTTCTTGCCTGGAGAATCCCAGGGACGGCAGAGCCTGGTGGGCTGCTGTCTATGGGGTCGCACAGAGTCGGACACGACTGAAGCGACTTAGCAGCAGCAGCAGCAGCCTTAGAGAATTCTCTTTTGATGAAGAAACATTTAGCATATTCATCATTTTAACTTGTTTCTTTTTCCTTATTAAATTTGAATAAGTTGACATTTAATGCTTTTATTTAAATATATCCCATTTTTGTAAAAATATTACTATCAGTGTTTATACACAGGAGTGAAAGTAGGTAGGTAGGTAGTAAGCTAAAAGTCTGGACTGATGTTAACTTACGAGTAATGATAGTTTCTGGCTGGTAGGGTTTGAGGTATGTATCAGTCAGGGTCTAGTCAGGAGGCAGAAACCATACCAATTATTTTTAATGTAAAGAATTTGATATAAAGTATTGCTAACAGATATTAAACTGGCAAAATGGAATACTAAAGATTTTACAGAGGTAACAACTGTGGGAAGAAGCTCCGCATGTCCTCATGGCTGTAGGACATAGGAAACACGTTGGAATTATAAAAACATGTCCACTCACAAGAGGGACCCTGTGGAGTTTAAACTCCGGTCTCTGAGAAGGAGGTGCTGCTTAGGCTGGTATAAATGCCCATGGGGTTAGAGGATGGGACTAGTGACTCAGTGCTGATGTCTCTGAGGAGGGCACAATCAGGTTACCTGGGATAATATGTGCTCTAAAGAAAAACAGTGTTATTTTGTTCCAGATGGTTAGCCAGAACAGGGAGTACCTTTCCACTCATTAGAAGACTTCCTCTCTGTCCCTCAATAGGGCTTTTAAAAAGTTTTTATTCATACTGGTCTTGTGCATTTCTTAAGTTTATTGCTAGTTATTTTAGTTTAGTTTTGTTCCTGAAAATGAAAACTTTTCTTCTTCTTTATCTTTTAATTAGTTGTGGTTTTTATACATGAAAGCTTTTGGTGTTTAAATATTAATTTAACATCCAGAATCCTTACTAAAATTTTGTTATTGTTTGTCATAGTTTTTACCTCCACAGTATTTAAACTTGTCCTAAATAGCCCTTACAGAAATCTGCTTTGCATTTTGTTATGTGTGGGACTATTGCCAGCATGCTGATTTCTCTTTATTGCTATGTACCATTTCTTTCCCTGAGCTACTGTTGTAAAGATATCATTACAGGTCTCCCTGCTCCTGACCTCATTCTCATCACCAATTTATTCTCAGCACAAATGCTAATGTAATCTTTTAAAAACACAAATCGTGTTACTTTCCTGTTTGAAATTCTTAAATGATCATCCACTGTTCTCCAAATATAATCCTGATTCCTTATCATAAACTACAAGGCTCTATATCTCAGTCAGCTTGGGCTGCCACAACAAGATGCCATAGACTGGTGGGCTTAAACAACAGAAATTTATTTTCTCACAGTCTGGTGCTAGGAAGTCCGAGATTAAGGTGCCAGCCAGTTTGTCAGTTCCTGGTCAGAGCTTCCTTCCTGGCTTGTAGGTATATGCCCATCTTCTTGTGTCCTCACGTGGTCTTTCCTAGTGTATGCATGAGGGATGAAGGAAGGGAAGGGGAGAGAGAGCAAGGACAATCACTTATTCTTCTTCTAAGGCTGCTAATCCCATTATAAGGGACCCACCCTTGTGACCTAGTATGACCCTAGTTACCTCCCAAACCCCTCATCTCCAAATACTCTCAAATTAGGGTTAGGGCTTCAATATAGGAATTGTGGGGGGATACAGCAATCAGTCCATTAACACTTTAAAATGATCTGGTCCCTGCCTGTCTCTTCAGCCTCTTCTGAAGGCACTCTCCAGAGTCCCCTAACACACTGGCCTCTTTTAAATGTCTCAGACACATTTGTGCTCCTTTCTTATTTATTCTCTCTGCCTACAGGCTTATTGTTCTGCTCTTCAGATGAGAGATTTCTTGTCATCTTTTAGGTGTCAGTTTAAGTATCTCTTTCTTAGAATCCACGTGTATGAGCAAATCTCCTAAAATCTTCTGTCAACCCATTGAATTTATTTATTAATCTGTTATAAATATGTATTATATGGCTACATATATGTGTACATAATTTTATTCTGTCACTTTTGTATATGTTCAGAATTCTCTATAATAAAAAATGTGCTTTTTTAATGGAAAAAAGTTCCATTGATAAACTTACTTTTTAACATAGTCAAGCTTTTGCTTTTAATTGATTGAGAAAATCATGCCCACATTCATTGTTGTGTTTTGATAATACCTTTCAGAATTAAAAGGCATATGCCTTTGATGCCATAATTCTAGTTCTAGGAATGACTTGTACATGAGTGTAAAGACATTTATACATGGATTTTCATTGCAGAAAAGCAAAGGTTTGGAAACAATTGAAATCCATCAATAGGGAGAAGACTAGTTTAATGAATTATGGTATAATCATACTATGAAATACTACTCAGTTGTTAGAGAATGGAACAGTTCTATATGTAATGGCATAGAATGATTTCCAAGTAAGAAAGCAAGGTACAAACCATTGTTCTATACTAAACATGGTATCCTTTTTGTACTCCCTAGAGATACACTAGAATTAATCTAGATTATCTTTGGAAAGATGGAGAGAAACTAGCAACAGTGTTTGCTTCAGGAATAGGAAACCAGATGACTGAAGGTTTGAGGGTAAGATAGAGACTTACTTTTTCACTGAAAAAAAAAAAATTAAAAAACAATGCTGTGGGAGTAGAAGTGAATGACTCTGGCTGAGATTATGGGGAAGGCTTTTTGAAGAACAAAGATAATAAAAGCGTAATACTACTTTTATCCAGTAAAAATAGAAAACATATTAACAGGTAGCTATAATGGTATAAAAGATATAAAATTTAACTTATGAATAGAAATATTATTTGGATGTATTTACTTATTTTTAGGTGGTGATAGTGGACTGGATGGGTTAGGAGGACCAGGTGTGCAACTAGGAAGCCCAGATAAGAAAAAACGCAAGACAAATACACAGGTAAATTGGCATTTTCTTTGTTAACAGTTTTTCTTCACTGATATGATCACGCTATCAGGTAAATTTAACTTTGGTCTTGGATTTTGTTTACTATCCTCATTCTGAACCTAGTAGTAAATTCTGCAGTGATTGTATTTTTATTCATTTATTTAGTTTTTACTCTGCAACTCATGGCTATTATTGGACTGTAGGCCTAGAGTGAATACTGCAAGAAGGAAATGTAGGCAAATAAATTAAAATGCTTATTCTTAAATCTAACTTCAAAGGAATAGATGCCTGTAGTTTTATGAAAAGATTTAAAAATACATGGACACAAGTTTAACCTGGAGTAATGTTCAACTATTATAATAAATCAGTATGTATGTACATAACATGAAGCAGAAAGCATCTTTTGTCTATAATCTTTGGTCGTAATAAACATTTATAAATACTGACTTTCTTGGTTTTATCCTCTATAAATTTGAAGCACTCTTTTTGTTGTAAAGACTGCAAGTAAGTATGAAGTGTGTACATTTTACTTTTCTCCATTTTGGCTACACTGTTAAACTTGCAGTGTGACTAAAACTGGCAGTTAATTTTTCTAGTCTGAGGTCTAGAACGTAGTGCTTTGGGACTACTTCAGTAGCTACTCCCTGAAATTTAGCCAGGAAAAAAAAATTAGGTCCTGTTTACTGTTATTTAATTTTATAGCTATTTGGAGGCATAAAGGTATTTTTAGTTAAAATTTTAAGTGAAAGATTATAGTTGTAGGCTAGCATATTAAATGAAAATTATGGTAATGAAGCTTCTTTTGAAGACTGAATACATCTAGAGTTTGAAATAATTGATTTGAGCTAAAAAAAAAATACCATATTTCCTTTCCTAAATGAAAGAAACCTACACATTTTTATCATTAAATATAATTAAATATAAACGTTTTTTGGGATTGAAAGGTCAAGAATTAAATTTTCATAAATTAAAATTTCATAAATTTCAAAAGAAATTTAACTAAAACCTGGGTTCATAAATGTTAACATTTATGACTTCTTTGATCAAAAACATGTATTTCACTTTACATTCTCATTTCAGGGGCCTTCTTTTCCTCCATTGTCTGAGTATGCTCCGCCACCGAATCCAAACTCTGACCATCTAGTGGCTGCTAATCCATTTGATGACAACTACAATACTATTTCCTATAAACCACTACCTTCATCAAATCCGTATCTTGGCCCTGGTTATCCTGGCTTTGGAGGCTACAGCACATTCAGAATGCCACCTCACGTTCCTCCAAGAATGTCTTCCCCATACTGTGGTCCTTACTCACTCAGGAATCAGCCACACCCATTTCCTCAGAATCCTTTGGGCATGGGTTTTAATCGACCTCATGCTTTTAACTTTGGGCCACATGATAATTCAAGTTTTGGAAATCCATCTTACAATAATGCACTGACTCAGAATGTTAACATGCCTAATCAACATTTTAGACAAAATCCTGCTGAAAACTTCAATCAGATTCCTCCGCAGAATGCTAGCCAAGTATCTAACCCTGACTTGGCATCTAACTTTGTCCCTGCAAGTAATTCCAATTTTAGTTCTCCGTTAGAATCTAATCATTCTTTTATCCCTCCCCCAAACACTTTTGGTCAAGCAAAAGCACCACCCCCAAAACAAGACTTTAGTCAAGGAGCTACCAAAAACACAAATCAAAACTCCTCTGCTCATCCACCTCACTTAAACATGGATGACACAGTGAATCAGAGTAATATTGAATTAAAAAATGTGAATCGAAACAATGTCGTCAGTCAAGAGAATAGCCGTTCGAGTAGCACTGAAGCTACAAACAACAGCCATGCAAATGGGACACAGAGTAAACCACGACAGCCTAGAGGTGCCACAGATACATGCACCACTGAGAAAAGCAATAAATCCGCTCTCCACCCAAGCCGTCATGGGCATTCTTCTTCTGACCCAGTGTATCCTTGTGGAATTTGTACAAATGAAGTGAATGATGATCAGGATGCCATCTTATGTGAAGCCTCTTGTCAGAAATGGTTTCATCGGATCTGCACTGGAATGACCGAAACAGCTTATGGCCTCCTAACAGCAGAAGCGTCAGCAGTATGGGGCTGTGATACCTGTATGGCTGACAAAGATGTCCAGTTAATGCGCACTAGAGAAACATTCGGTCCACCTGCAGTGGGCAGTGATGGCTAATAACAGGCATTCACTTCAGTGTTTCCCCACCCTCTGTGTATTACAGAGGGTCAGTGACACAGGATGTTAATGTTTTACATAATTTTTTAAAATGCATACATGAAAAGATTATTTACCTTTTAGTTTTTATTAATACTCCACTTCATTGCTAGTGCGTATTTTGTATTGTCTTGTTTGCTATCATAAATAAGAATAATGTATATGGGGGTGCATTAGAAAGTACTATACAAATAAATTTTAGCTGTTGTTAAACATAAAAGCCTCTTGAAGCTTCAAGATAATGTATAGCAAACGTAGGCCAGTTTTTACTTTTTTAAAAGTTAAAATTGAAAGATGTGTCAGTTGACCCTTGAACAACACAAGTTTGAACTGCATACGCCCACTGATTTTCAGTAAACGCATACTGTAGTACTACATGATCCTTGGTTGGTTAAATCCTAGAATAGGGAAGCACAGTTTTGGGGGGCTGACTGTAAAGTTGTATGCAGTTCTTGACAGTGAAGAGATTGGCACCCCTAGCTCCCACATTGTTCAAGGGTCAAGTGTATTTCACTGCTGAACTTCGGCAATATCAAATTAAACATTTAGTTCAAAGAATATTTGAGAATCCATGTAATGTGTTTTCAGAAAGAATATATGTAGCTAAAACATGAAAACATACATTTTAATGGATCATCTAACAAATAGTAGAGTATGACACCAGATTCCTCCCTTACTGGTGTTCCTGAAATTAGTGACTTTCATATTATCAAGTCAGTCTTTCCAGGATGTCTGTTTGTACAGCTACAAGACAGATGTTAGCATATAGTAGATGTTCAATACGTATTTGTTGATTAACTTGTGGATTGTACCACATGAAATTGCTAACGTAAGATCAGTTGAAAATTGACTACAATTAGTAGAGTTGTCATAAAGGGTGTTTTTAGTTGTGCTTTTATTTAGAAATATAACAATATTATGCTCTTCACTCTTCAGTTTTCCTTGATTATTGAGTTGTTTTGTTATTGTTTTCCAGAGAAATAAATAATACAGTATTCTCAGAAGAATTGTGAATACTTTTCTTAATATCATTTCAAACTGGGACATAGAAAAATGAATTTGGCCTTACAGGGCTCTGCTGGCAGAAGAACTACTCAGTGGTGGTTTGAAAAACCTTGTTCTTGGGATCTGAATTTAAAAATGAGCCTCACAGGACTTCAAAATCCATTTTAAGTGAAGATCAATTAAGAGCCAAGGTGAGAGCTTACTGACAGCCATTTGAGGCCCTGCAGGAGACACAAGTTTCTGCTGGGGCTGGGGAGAGTGTAAAAATAGACTTAAAGGTATTCTCTTGAGAGAAGATCAAGAATGGAGACAGTTGAAGGTACACTCATTAAGATTTGAAACAACAGAAACCTGTTTTTGGAGTGGATCAAAACCTGTGACCCAAAAAAAGGATTCTATATGACAGTTGATAGCAATTTACACAATGGTTGGTTGTTGATAAAGCTCCCAAACTTGAACCATCATTACTGTTGTGACCAAATCTGAAGACTGTGTGTTGATCTGCAAAAGGGATAGTGACAACCATTTAAACCTTGGTGAAATGACAGCAGCAGCAATATTGCCAAGAAACTTAAATTATGCTTGAAAATTTTGATTATATACCCTTTGATTAGTAAACATGAACTGACACTTTTACATGACAGCACTGGCATCACATGTCACAAGCCACTAAGCAGTTAATTATTTGATTCTGTCGTTTCCAGCATAGTCACCAGAACTTTATCCAGTGAACTGGTGTAGTTTGCATCGTTTGGAGCTTTTTCTAAGAAACTACATGTTCTCCAATTGAGAAACGGTAATTGGAGGGTTTGAACAATTTATACAACATAGCAAATGATGAATTTTATAAAAATGAAATATTTAATATCCTATTAGAAGAAAATTATTAATGCTCATGATGCGTATTTTGATTGAATAAAACTTATTTTTTTAAATAGTGTTTTAATTGTGACCAACAAAAACAGCAATTTCATATGGTACAAGGTAATATAAGGTTTTTCCCATTTACCTGTGACTAGTTAGAGGTGAGTACAAAATATTTTAAGCATAGCTGTAAGATAAATATCTTTATAGTTCTAGGAAATGATATAAACTCTCATACTAGGTACTCCTTTGTGTGAAAATTTAACCATTTGAAGCAGATTAAAATGCAGTACATTGGGCTGACTCTTGACATTTGATTGTTCAGTAGCATACTTGAAGATCATATTTTGCTTACATTGTTCAGTAGCATACTTGAAGATCATATTTTGCTTACATTGTAGCTTTTGTTATTTTCTAAATATATAAGGATCTAGTTAAGTTGTTTTTGGAATCCCAATGAGTGCTGTTTTTTTAAGATATAATGCACTGCATGCTATAAACCCAGTTCTAGCATCAGATGGTGATTAAAAAAGAAATGACTGAGTACAGTTAGATACTGAGTAGAACCTTCCAGTGTCCTCAGGAGTTAACACAGTAGTACTCGCTGTGTTCATTGCTAAAACTGGTGAGAAGCAGTTTCTAAAGCCCTCTGTTGCTTACAGTTTTATTTGTTATGAATGTTTTGTGAAAAGGAAATAACCTCTCTCAAATTAGTCTAAAAATACTTGATTTATAATGTGACTTTTATTTTCCATTTCCAAATAATTGTTTTTAAAATTTTACAAACAAGTGAATTTGTTCATGTGTTTAGGTCTTAAGAACACCTTACTTACTTAGATAAAAATCTGTTAAATATCCAAAAGAGGAAAAAAACATGGTTGATTCCAGCAATGAATTACAGGCAAACTGTAATCATAACTGGCGAATGTTTTCATCTATTTGAATTAATTTTCTTACTAGTTCTACATTTGTCTATATAACACTGTCAGAAGTTTTCTAGAGGCTTTTTGGTAGGGAAGTGATGAACTTTAAGAAGGCCAGATATTAATTTGCCTAATATAACTCAAAGAAGACTGTTACACAAATTGATGTGGCTTTCATAATGCAAGTGATGAGTTGCCCTAATTTCAAAATATTTAAAGAGGGAATGAGATGCATAATCTTCTAGTAACATCACACCTTTTTTAGCGTAATCCTCTTCCTTCACTGAAAGGACCTCATCTCACATGCACACATATATACAAGGACTCACAGACGTGCAGTTGAGCAGGAAATCTTGGAGTTTCTCCTACATTCTCAAGTTTTGCCAGAGTTCAGCCTGGCTGTCAGCAGCTGGCTCCCTCAACAAGACTCGGTTACTGATAGAAAGTTTTAAATCATCAGTTCCTTTCTCAGAACTCGCTTTGTTCATTTCACGAGAGAATTCTTGAACCACTTGCTTCCAGATGCTACTGGACTCACTAATACAGAAATAATTTAGCTTGTAAAAGAAAAATAAATTATTCTTCAGATAGAGTGCTTAGAATTAGATTTGTGATCCGTGTTTTCCTTGTGTGTGAAATACTTTAGAGTACTGCTATTATGATTCTTGTTATCCAAACTAGAAGATTATGTACATAAAACTGAAGATTTTCTTGTACTAGTGCTTATTCTTCTTAGATGAACACAATACAAGAAATCCAATTTGTGTGTGTATGTGTTTAGATTCCCAACTCTTCCTAGTGGTAGGAAAAAAACTGCAATAATAGGTCACCCTGATATCTGCTGACTTTAATCATCCAGGTAAATATCGGGAGTTTTCTTCTAATACTCTTCCAAATTTGTTTGTCTTGAACAAACTGAGTGCTAGTACTTACTATTCAACATGTTATAGTAATTGTATTTAATAGTAAATATATATATATATATATAAGCAATGATTTTTAAAGGGAGCTCGAGAGAGTTTTTTGATTTCTTTTTTGCAGTGTATAGAGGTTTCATATGCATGAGTGTCTTGTTATTTAAGGTCTTTTTAATTAAAAGCATCAAGATTCCCAAAGTTCATCTGTAAATAGCGATTTAGAACTCTCTATAAGATGACTAGATTCTTAGGGAAGCTCATAAAGGCTTATTTAAACCTCATATAGTTAGCCAATAGTATCATGCTGAGTGCTCCTTCTTTAGGAGAACCAATTAATGTAGGAAGGAGAAAGGAGAGGTCGGTCTTACCTTTTTCCTGATTGGACACAGGAAGGTTACGTACTTTGGTGTGAGTGTTTCCCAGTTGCCCTCCTACCATCTTAAATTCTCCAGTGAAATGCTCTAGAAACCAACCTGCCTTTTCCCTTCCTGGATGTTCTATACTTCAAAATTTCATATCTTTCCTCAGAAGTCACACTTCTTTGTTGGCTGTAGTTGGCTAGATTTTTAAGGGGAAAATGTTTTCCAATAAGTCTTGAACAAAGTGAAGAATATGGGATTAAATTTCTCATTTTTTAAAGACTTTATGCAGAATGAATCCTAATATCTTAGATTTCCGGCAATATGACCACATTTCAGGCACCATAGAAAGCAGTATTTTTATTAGATCGATACCTTGAGAGTACTTCCCAGTTTCCTTTGAGACTTTTCACTTTTTCTCTGCTTCAGAACTCAGAGATTTCCTTCTTATTTCCAAATTTAAGTAACTTCCCCATTTCCTGTATTCCATTTGTCCTATAAAGTAGTATAGAAGTCGCATCTGTATTTTTCCAACTCTTGGTACAGTGATGGGAGCTTAGAGGCACCCCTGGAGTAAAGGAACTAGGATGGCATTAGTATTTGCCAAGACAAGTGGTCTAGGGCAAGTAAAGGGAAGGGAATTTTCATTGACAACTTAATGAAAGCCAATGGATAAGCTTCATCTTATGTCGTATTTTGTCAAAACACATTATTTGTAATTATATTAAAATTCTAAATACCTGTCCTTTTCTTGTTCTGTAGGTGATGTAGATGATGTTGCTTGTTAGTTAAAATACCTTTTATAAAAGAAAGTCCTGCTTCTTATCATGATGTATGTGACTTAAATGACTGTTTCATATTAAAACTATTTCTTCCTTATGTACTGCTTACATATACCTCTTTTTGGGATATTAGTTCAGTACTTTTATACAAATCTGAGTGTGTTCCACATTGGTGACATGTATTTTTGCAGTAAATTTTTGTTTTGTTCTTAGAGCATGTTTAAAGTAACACATGCACTAGTGCTGTGATCTGTGGCAAAATTACTGTAATTCAAATTGGAAAATAAAATGTTTCCAGACTTTGTCCAACATTTATTCCTATGGCAAAGGAAATTACTATGTAATACTAATTATTTCTTATGCTGATATGTTTAAGCTACTCTATGAAGTATGTGAGACATCAGTATTTATGGGTTAGTATTAATAGATGGCCTGATGTCTGAAATGGAAGAGAGGAATAAAATTTGGTGTTGGCAGTTCCTAGAAGCACTCATAATAAATACTTTTTAAAAATTTGATCTTCCTTTTACAGTTATAATTTACTAAGGAATTATCTTAACTGACAGTGCATATTAGATTTTTTTAGCCTGTATCATTATATACTAGACTTTGAACTTATTTTAATGTCTTCCAACCAAGAAAGATATCATTCACTCCACCATAATCAAAATAAATAGTAATAGTAATCTTCATTTATTGAGAAACTATTTATTAAAATAACATGAAATGCCTCTAGTTAGAATTTGTAACCATTGATTCAAGGCTTGATTGGTGTTTGTACTCTCTGATGAAAAGATTTGTTAATGAAAATAATAAGATTTTAAAGAAAAATGTTTAATCTTGAAAAAAATGTTAGCTTTTTATAAGCATTTATTTCAGAATACTAGTTTAAAAGCATTCTTTTGTCATCAAACCAAGTACCCAAAAGAATTGTAATAGATAATACTTGCAGATTTGCATATTTGAAATTACACACTTAACAGAAAAAAAATGCTTGTGAGTGCTTAAACTGCATATCTTTTTAAAATATTCAAAATTTCAGACTTTTATCAATTTAAACTATCCTGGATTGATAAAATTTTACTATATCAGTGATGTATATTACAAGGTTAATGTCTACTGATGTTGTCATTTTTGGCATGGTTGTTTTGGTATGTATCATACATTTGATTGTCAGCTATTGATAGAACTGACATAGCAATGAATCTCAGTTACTTAAAAAAAAATTCCAGATGCCATACTGTGTCATAATCCCATTATATTTTATTTGAATACTCAGTGTTTTCATGGGTTTCTTTTTTTTTTTTTTTTTGTATTTTAGTTTTACATGTTTTTTTTTTTTTCCTGGTACTTCATATACAGTCTTTTAGAACTGGATCTATTTCTATTTGAATCATAGAGTTTTAAAGAAGTACTCATATTAAATGATTCATGAATTGCTTTGTGGAAAAATTTGAATAAAGTATGAAATGACTAGGTTACCTCCAAATTGTTTATTTTCTTTATGTAGTTAACATGCAGGTTACAGTTTTCAGAGAAAATTGGCTTAGTAACTGAATGCAGTAGATAATGGGCAGTTTGGCTTCCAACTCGTAAACCAAATAATTCTCAATTCTGAATACTTTTTAATAATTACTGTAAATAATGGTAAGCCAGTTTTCATTTCTCTTTTTAAGATACTAATTTCCTCCTTATTATTCTTTTTCCTTAAACATCTGCTAGAATTTTAAAATTGGAGTTTAACTTATCTTCCACATTTTAGTTTTTTATTCTATAGGTAAGTAGTAAGATGTGTAGAGGTTCTATCAAAACAGTCTGTGTTATTGTTGGCTGTTCTTTTCAGGGATCATGCTAAATGTCATTTGTGCATTGTATAATGTTATTTACCAGTATATAGACCTACTATTAGTTGAAATTATGTATGGCAGGCTTTCTTGAACAATATGTATTGTAAATTTGTTTCCTGTTAGTGTTATGCTTTAGATTCTTTTAAATAAAGCTAGTTTTTAAAGAGAAAAATAACTGTTTTTTAAATGCTTGACTTTCATCAAGACAAGTAAGTGTGATGGTCTTGGCTGTGGGTAGGAGATGTGCCAGGAAGTGTTAAGCCAGGGCCATAGCTCCAGTTTACTAGGAATTTAGTTTTATACTGAGGAGCAAACCAAGATTTTTGTTGTTTTCCCTATGAAGTTTGTATATAACACTGAGCCCTGAGTTTCCTTAAGAAAACGTGAACATACCTCTATTTTGATTGTTACAAATTAGGACTCTAGTTTTGTTAATAGAAAATTAATTGGAGAGGAGTTCTACAATCTCAGCAGCATAGTGATCCTTGAAGTAGAGATACAGTATTGCTAATACTGTAGCAATATTAAGAACAAACTTGCTTGAATGATAAAATTAGGTTTACAAAAGACACCCAAAGTCTGTTTGAAACAGTCATCGGGTGCCTTGAGAAAAACAAAGATGCATAAAATATGACTATCGGTTGATGCAACTTGATATTAGAGGTAATAAAGGTGACAATAAGATAAAAGTACATCAAGGTAAAATTTGAATGTACCAAAGGTTTATTTAAATGTGTGGAAGGGAAAAAAAATTATCCCATCTGTTGTAGGAAAAAGATGTACAGAGACTTCTGATCAAATAACATTATGAAACTGATGCTCTAAGGTATCACTTTGTTTCAAACATATAAAATGATAAATATAAAAAGATTGGGTTCAAAACAAATATATATATACGTGTGTGTGTGTGTGTGTGTGTGTATATATATATATATATATATATATATATATATCCACACCAGGATAAGAAATAAAGGAAAAAACAAACTATGCTGAAGCAGCATCCTGCATGACTCTGAGCCCAAGACAGAAATCTGTCAAAAACTCTAATCTGGCAGGGTAATGAGGTCTAAGTGCTACTACATTCCAAACTTGAGATGCAATAATGCAGTACTTGAAATGTATAGCTTTAGATAACTTTGCCCAAAATATAATGAGCTAAGTGTTGGTCTCAAGAGCATAAGAAATAAATAATCCTAAGGAATAAAATTCTAAGGAATAAAAAATCCTAAGGAAAGTAGAGGAAGGAAATAAGAGAATAGAATAGAAAACAAACACTAGAGAGGAATAATAGGGCCACAAATTGGCTATTTAAAACATGTAAAAGATTTAATATTTAAAAGATTTATTTAAATGGTTAATCTTTAAAAGATAAAAGTTTATTTAAAAGGTGAATAAAATTGATGGGCTTCAATTTGGTTAAATTTGTGAAACTGATTTATTTTTAGTGGTCAATAGAACAGGAATAACTGCTTTAAGCCTGGTGTGAGTTGGGATTACTTGTGCTGCTGCCTCACATGTGAAAAAGGTTAAAAAGCAAACTTGGCTCCAGCTGATACCTGGGACTCTAGCTTATGGGCCTAATGTGGCACAAATACACAGTTTTGTAATTTTCTCAGTTGGTAACTTGTGTACAGTATCACCAAAGAATTTGAAACAGTAAATTGACGTAACACTTGGCTGAATTGGAGTTCCTAGGACACAGGTTAGAGGCAACTTAAAACTGCCAGAAAGGAAAGGAAGAACCTAGAAGAAAGAAACAAAAGTAAAGAAAAAAAAAAAACCCACTGTAAATCAAAATTTCAAAACATGAAGAAAACTAATGATAAAAATAGCCAACAAACATCTTTTAAAATTTTGATCCACTCAATGAAAATGACAGCACAGCCTGAAAAAGACTTTAAGAGAAGTACAATTCAGGATCCTGAAAGGTAAAGAATAAAAAACAAAAATTATGAAATCCAATATATAGATAAGATATTCATTCATTCAACATTTAATAATGAGTGTTATTTATGTCAGTCACTGTTCTAACTGCTAAGAACATCGCAGTGCATGCCATAAATCAAGCAGACAAAACTCACTACGCTCATGAAATTTTTATTCTATAGAAAAAGAAAATAAACTAAAAGTGAATTAGAGTTTAAGTGCTAAGAAGAAATAAAAAAGGGAATGCTGAGCCTGGTGAGGTGAGGTGCTAGAGCAAATAGAGAATGTTTCATTTTGTAAGAAACCACTAAACTGTCTCAATTTTTTGCATTCCCACCAGCAATGAATGAAAGTTCTTGTTCCACTTCCTTGTCAGCATTTGGTGTTGTCATTGTTGTGGATTTTGGCCATTATAATATGTGTTTAGTAGTGGTATGTCATTGCTCTAATTTGCATTTCCCTTATGACATATGATGTGGAACATCTTTTCATATTCTTATTTATCATCTGTGTATCTTCTTTGGTGAGGTGTCTGTTAAGGTTTGGCTCATCTTTTAATCAGGTTGTTTGTTTTCTTAAGAATTCTTAGGTATTTTGGGTAACAGTCCTTTATTATATGTATCCTTTGCAAATATTTTCTCCCATTCTGTGTCTTGTATTTTCATTCTCTTGATAGTGTCACTCATAGGACAGAAAAAAACTTACTTTAATGTAGTCCAGCTTACCAGTTTTCTTTCATGAATCATGCCTTTGGTGTTGTACCTAAAATTTATCACTAAATCCAAGGTCATCTAGATTTTCTCTTGTGTTATCTTCTAGGAGTTTTATAAGTTTACATTTTAATTTTAGGTCTGTGATCTGTTTTGAATAGACTTTGTGAAGGTTAGAACCACTATGCCTAGATTTACTTTTTTGCATGTGGGTGTCCAGTTGTTTCATTTGTTGAAAAGACTGTTTTTTGTCCATCATATTGCCTTTGATCCTTTGTCAAAGATCAGTTGACTATATTCCTGTGGGTGTATTTCTAGGCTCTCTGTTCTGTTCCACTGATTTATTTGCCTGTCCTTTCACCAATACCACACTGCATTGATTATTGTACTTCAAACTTGATCTATCAATTTAATGCAATCCCAATCAAAATTCTAGCAAGTTATTTTGTAGATATTGACAAATTGATTCTACAGTTTATATGGAGAGGCAAAATACCCAGAATAGTCAACACATTACTGAAGGAGAAGAAAGAGGACTGACACTACCCGACTTCAAGACTAGGCACAAGGTTGGCCTGTCTTGGAGATTTCTAGGTGCTGGTATGTCTGACTTTGTAGAATGAGTTAGGACGTATATCCTCTACCTCTGTCTTCTGAAAAACTATAGATAATTGGTATAGTTTCTTCCTTAATGTTTGTCACCAGTGACCCCCATCAAGGTCTGGAATGCTCTCTTTTGGGAGGTTATTGATTATTGATGCAATTTCTTTAGTAGATATAGGCCTATTCAGGTGGTTTATTTCTTTTTGTGTTAGTTTTGGCAGATCATGTCCTTCAGGAAGTTGGCCCATTTCATCTAGGTTATCAAATTTGTAGGCACAGAGTTGTTCATAGTACTACTCCTTTATTATCCTTTTCATATTCATGGTGTCTGCAGTGATATCGCCTCTTTCATTTCTCATATTAGTTATTTGTGTCCTCTCTACTCCCCTTACTCCCCCGCTTTTTTTCCCTTATGTAGGCTGGCTAGAGGCTTGTTGATTTTATTTTCATAAAACCAGATTTGTTTTATTGATTTTCTCTATTGATTTCCTAGTTTTAATTTCATTGATTTATGCTTTAATTATAAATTATTTCTCCTTTTAAAATACTTTTTACATTGGATTTATTTTGCTTTTATTTTTCTAGCTGCCTAAGGTAGACACTGATTGATTTTAGATCTTTCTCTGACATATGCATTTAATGCTATAAATTTTTTTCTAGTCAAACTCTGATAAAACTCGAGCAGTTTAGGCTCTGGTTAAATAATTTCTTCCAAGGTAAGGTATTGCTAAGAACAAATAAATGCTCTGGCATATTTCAAAATCATTCATTTCCCATCCCCCTGATGAGAGCTTGAGGATATTTTTGTGTAAATATAAACTGTGAGAAACTGGTGGGGTTTCAGAAAGTAAAACTCACAAAAATGTTGGGGGCTGAGTCCCCCTAGACTAGCTTTTGTCTCTCAGATCTGCCCACATTGAGCCTCTAGCAATTTGTTAACTACATTCAGGTTTTCCTGCCTTGGCACTAGTTCCATGGACGTTTCTGCTCTGATTGGTTGTGATTCACCATACATACAATCTCTCCCATTTGGGGGACAGTGGCTTGCTCTGTGACCTTACTTGTCTTGTGCAGTTAAGAAGAGTTGTTGATGTTTCATTTTCTTCAGTCTTTTTCTTGTTGGGATGGAGTGACTTCCAAGCTCCGTAACGCCAGTTCAGGAACTAGAAACACTTAAATTCTTTTAAAAAAAACTGATATGCTAAAACAAGTCTAGTAGGAAAAATCATTAAGATCTATACTCTGTAAATGTCAACCTAAGATATTTCGGCCAAAAATAAAAAGGATAAATGGCACTTCACACTCTCTACATGAGCTCTACCTATATATTCTTGTCTAGCTGTAAATCACATTGTCTTTTCCTAAAGCCCAAATTTAAAATAGTAAAATAGTGAATGCATTTAAAACCTAGTGCTGAGATATTGACTTGAAAGCTATTCTGCATTCAGTTCAGTTCACTCGCTCAGTCGTGTCTGACTCTTTGCGACCCCATGAATCGCAGCAGGCCAAGCCTCTGTGTCCATCACCAACTCCTGGAGTTTACCCAAACTCATGTCTATCGAGTCGGTCATGCCATCCAGCCATCTCATCCTCTGTCGTCCCCTTCTCCTCCTGCCCCCAATCCCTCGCAGCATCAGGGTCTTTTCCAATGAGTCAACTCTTCACATGAGGTGGCCAAAGTATTGGAGTTTCAGCTTCAGCATCAGTCCTTCCAATGAACTAAAGTTTCTTGGAGAATGACTGATTCCATTTCCTAGAGTAAAAAAGGAAAAAAATTCCAAATGTGTCTAAATCATTTTGTTGCAAGAATAAAGGCTTTTTTTTTCAAAGGGTTTTTTTAAAAAGTTCTGAGGTGGTGTTAAAAAAAATCATAAATGAGTCTTTCCTTATGGCCAAATTTGATTTTGATGATCAAAGAATAAATTATGGTTAATTAGTTTTAGGTGAATAATAAATCGGATTTAATTTTTGCTTTGTAATGTACGTACATTTTCACTCCCTAAAAGCCTGACAGTACGGAAGAAGAAAATAAGGACATGCCTCTATTATAGAACTTGTTTTTAAATTTTTACTTTTTCTAATATTTGTTACATACAAAATAATATAGAGATTTGTATATGTACATTATGAGTCAAAAGATGAATAAAGCAAATCCATCACCAAAACTAGAGGCAGAAGGGTAAAAAAAACTTAGCAATTTTTTTGATGGTCTCTGATGGCATACTTTGTTATAATGAACAAAATCAAAAATAATTTGAGGTGTTCTCTCAATTTTTCTAGGGAACCAGCCAATATCCTCCTGTCTTCCAGTGGGAGGAGCTGCACCTGAACTCATCTTGCCAGTGCTAGTAATTTTTTTTTTTCCCAACTTAATCTTTCCATGTGAATCAAGGTCTCCAGATACTGGGTAGCTGGCTTTCTCAGATAATTCTTATAGTTTGCACCTAAACCACGAATTGCCTGGGTCCCACTAGTTTCCCTCCTGAAAAGGTTCCCCTTCATGTTTGCCCTTACAGATAAAACCTTACAGAAAAACTTAACGATGACAAGATCACACACACACACGCGTGCATGTGTGTGTATATAAAAATACATATACTTAAGCTTTAAACTTGTATGTTCTCCTTTCTTATGGAAGGGAGGACAGCAAGGGGATGGAATTCCTCTCCTATAATGCAAAGCTACATTGCAGATCAAGCATATTGCTTTGGGTCCTATATGCTTCTCCTTGGGATGAGGGGAGAATGGGGGAACCCGGGTTGTTTTGTTATTTTCTTGGCTTTGTGAGTTTCTCCTTTCCCCTATTAAAAGCTATCTCTTACCCTTGTGGTTCAGTTTTTGGTGTGTATCAAAATTACCTGGAGGTTCTGTTAGAACACAGATTGCTGGGCCACAGTTCCAGGTTTTCTGGTTCAGCAGGTCTTCAGTGGGGTCTGGGAATTTGTATTTCTAGCAAGTCCCCAGATGATGCTGACATTGTTGTCAGGGGACCATGCTTTGAGCAACTTTGTTTTAATTCATGCAGTGTGTCTATGCAGAAATCAGCTCTTTTGGCTACCACAAAGAATGTCACTTGCCAGAGTTCCACCTAGGAGTTAACTGTTATCCTTTCTGACATCTTATCTTTCCTTTATAGTTTTACCACATATACAGGAATCCTTAACCAACAGATTTGCTTTTCATTAAAATTTTATAAAAATGGCATTATTCCTTAAGGGTCTTTGCTTTTTTTCCCCCACTCATCCACCCAGTATAAAGTTATAATTAATTTTTATTGTTGGATGATATTGTTTTGTATGAATATACCTACTGATATTTGGCTTGTTTTCAGGTTTTTGCTAGGAAGCTGCTATGGACAGTTACTTCTTTATTCAAGCATAGAGTTTCCCTCTCTTTATGAAAGGATCCAATCTAGAGGAAACCCTCCCTCCCTTAGACTTTCCCCCTAGTTCTGAACCCCCTTACTGAGACACTCAGGGTGGCACATGTTCTTCCTTGCTCAGTGACTGAATAAAACACAAGTTATTCAACTACAGATGTCCAATATATATTGAAAAATATATATCTTGTCATTCTTTATTGTGCCTGTTGGTGAATACAAGTTCTTAATCTTAGTTCAAGTTTTCAATCTTTTTTCTTTAACATAAGTGCTTTTTGATATCATACTTAAGAAAAGCTTAAGTATGACAAAATCATATATACACACATGTATGTGTATATAAAAATACATACATATAAGTTTTAAATTTATATATCTTCATCTGAAATTCATTTTTGTGTGTGACACCATATGCATGTAGCGATTCAATCTCATTTTTTTCCCATATGGTTACAATTTCTAACACCAATGTATTCAATAGTCATTCCTTTCTTTGCTTTTCCCCATTTATGTGCACACTTTTGCCATATATCAAATTTCCATCTACACTTGGGTTAGATTAAGATCTTTTTGTTTTTTAAATCTGTTAAGGAACACAGATAAGGAACACTTTTAAGATTGAATTAGTTTCAAGGCTTGTGAAACACTTTTTAGGTAAGTACCTAAGTCTTGAAGTATACAGATTAATGGTGTTTTAAATTGGTATCAGCTGGTGTAATGATTCAGTAATAAAACCGATCAAGTTTTTTAAAAATATTCATTCAGAGTGCAAAAAGTTTCATAAGACTGATAGAACAATTTCACCACACAAGTTTGTACGTGCTTAACAAAGTGATAATTTCCCTGAAACTCGCAAACAGCTCAAAGTATACTTTTAATTTACCATAAATACATTATATCACTTGTATTTCTTTATAGTGGCAGAATCTACACTTTAAAGTTTTGGAATACATAAACTGTCTTTAGAAGACACAAAAGAGAGTTTGAAAGAAAATGGTGAAAGTAGGCATTGCACACAAGAGGGAAAAATGTTAAAAGCAACATGAAAAAGAATCTACAGGATTGATTTTTAGGTTTCTCTGCTTGGGAGGACAAGAGACAAGAAGTCTAACATGGTCCCAGTATTCAAAGTTAGGATATCTTGAGACGATGAACTGTACTGAGGGGTGGCCTGTTTGCAGGGTAAAAGATGGTGTTTTTTCCCTCCCAAGTCTGTTGTTTCGTAGCTTTCCTCAAGGATTTTTTTCAGTAGCTTTTAAATTTTTATTAGTGACTTACAAAATAAAATGTTAAAAATCCCTATTTCTAGGTGGCAAATAGTTTGTAGGTGCTTGCTGCTGCTAAGTTGCGTCAGTCGTGTTCTACTCTGTGCGACCCGAGACGGCAGCCCACCAGCCTCCCCCGTCCCTGGGATTCTCCAGGCAAGAACACTGGAGTGGGTTGCCATTTCCTTCTACAATGCATGAAAGTGAAAAGTGAAAGTGAAGTCGCTCAGTCATGTCTGACTCCTAGCGACCCCATGGGCCGCAGCCTACCAGGCTCCTCCGTCCATGGGATTTTCCAGGCAAGAGTACTGGAGTGGAGTGCCACTGCTTTCATGTTATTAAAAAAAAAAAAAAATCAAATTCCGGTAATTTTTAAAGCGTCTCCAAGGAAAGAATATTGGGAGCTACAGCATTAGGATCTTAATCACGGTGTAGCCACAATAATCCAAGTGACAACAGGGTTGGGTATATGGATCTCAGATTCCTTAAACACGGCATGTGGGAAGACTAACATGGTCTTCAAGTTTCGTTTCAGCGCGAAAGTTACAAGTCTCCCTAAGCAATTATAAAACATATCAGTGTCAATTTAACTTATCCTACAGTTGAGTTGCTGCCAAGCATTTTCAGGTGAGTCATACGGTCATTAAGTTCTCAAACCGAGGAGCGAACCCTATCTACACGCCTGTGAGTGGCTTCCGACTGAAAGGCTTTGAACGACTATAACTGGACAGCAGGCTTCTAGGCCAGAACGTCTATATGAGCAGGAAATTCCCCGAACAAGAACACCAAATGGTGCTAACTTCTACAGCTTCCGTCACAACAAACAAAAGGCCAGGCTGCCACGGCGCGTGGGCGTCGCACCTGCTTCTCGCGGGTCACGCTTTCCTACGTCCCTTTTTTGCATTTTTAGGCGTGAAGCTTCTTTCTTGCTTAAGCGGAAGTGGGTCTGCTACTTCGCAGATTCCCGAAGGGATAAGACCCCAAACAGCGGGAACGCCCCCACAATCTGGCCCAGGCGGTCGCGAGGGGAGTCCGCAGGGCGGCCGCAGGGGCGCGCCCGGGGCACGCTGGGAACGCTGGGTGCCCCGGCCCTCCTGACCCGGAAGGGCTGGCGTGTGGTAACCCCGGGTTCCCTAGCAACCGAGCGGGCGTGAGTCCGCCTCACTCTCGCCGGCTGCCTCACAGGATGCCGCTGCACGTTAGCAATTACAGCTGGCAGCAGACGAGCACTGCGGTCTTCATCTCTGTGCCTCTCCGAGGCGTCAGCGTCCGAGACGCGGACGTGTTCTGCACCGAAAATTATCTGAAGGTAGGAACGCAAATCGTGCCAGCCTGCCCTGGGGGTGTGGTCTGAGGCGTCTGCGAGGGCATGGCTGTGGACGCGCAAGAGGCGCGTCCTTGCAGATAAGCATCCTAAAATATTAGTCCTATTAAAAATAAAACAAAGCAAAACAAACAAAATAAGATACGAATCTCATACAGGTGACACCTGGTCTGTAGATAGATGTCATCGGGTCAGGGATGGGATGATTTTATCCATGGCTTCCGTATGCCTTGCTACTTTTATCGTGACCTGGGAATAAATTTATAGCAGGAATTTAAGAAAATGATTTTGGCTTCCATCACTTATTTCTTAAGCGGTGTGTTTTTCATTTTGTGTAGCCATATTAACTTTCGTTTCCCCTCTTCTGAATAGGTGAACTGCCCTCCATTTTTATTCGAGGTGTTTCTCTATGCTCCCATAGACGATGAGAGCAGCAAAGCTAAGATTGGGAATAACACTATTGTTTTCACCCTGCGCAAAAAAGAAGCAGCCATGTGGGAGACCCTTTCTCTGTCAGGTGGTAAGTTCTTTACTAAAAGATGTTAAGCTGGTTGTGCTTTTAAAACTTTATACCATTCAAAAATCTATCTTTTGAAATAATTATGTTGCTCTTCTGGGAAAACAAAACAGGCACGAGCGTCATTTAGATGAGGTAGTGCTTCAGCTGTCTCTTAAATAACCTAATAACCTAATTATTGAGTAACCGAATTTCTAAAAAATTGAGTCTGTTAATAATAGCTCTTAAACGATGTGAGCTTCTATCTTCAGAGGGTAAGGCCTCCCGGTTTGGCCTTTATGAGCGCTCATTTTGTATTAGGCATTCAGTTCAGTTCAGTCTCTCAGTCGTGTCCGACTCTTTCATCTGTTAATCCTTGTAATAGTCTATCACTTAGGTACTCCACCACCCCCGCCATTTTTTTTTTTTTTTCCTATTAAGGTGAAGCTACTGAGGTGCAGAAAGGTTCAGTAATTGCCGAAGGTCACACTCAACAGTGGCTACATGTTTGAAGATGTATACTACAGAAGATAGTGAAGGACAGGGAAGCCTGGTGTGCTTGCAGTCCATGGGGTCCCAACGAGTTGGATGTGACTTAGTGACTGAACAACAGAACTTTTACAGAATACAGATGTCTGAATCTTACCCTAGACAGATAAAATCAGTTTGTGGTAGTGGGACCTAAATTGTTAAAATGTTTTTTAGAGATTAAAATGTACAGTCCCAAGTTGAGATCTCCTGTTGTCTGTACTGTTAATCTGTATTCTATTCTTCTGCCAAAATCAGCTTTGTGGGTCAGTAATTGCCCTAGATAGCATATTCAAAAGCAGAGACATTACTTTGCCAACAAAGGTCCGTCTAGTCAAGGCTATGGTTTTTCCAGTGGTCATGTATGGATGTGAGAGTTGGACTGTGAAGAAGGCTGAGCGCCGAAGAATTGATGCTTTTGAAGTGTGGTGTTGGAGAAGACTCTTGAGAGTCCCTTGGACTGCAAGGAGATCCAACCAGTCCATTCTAAAGGAGATCAGCCCTGGGATTTCTTTGGAAGGAATGATGCTAAAGCTGAAACTCCAGTACTTTGGCCACCTCATGCAAAGAGTTGACTCATTGGAAAAGACTCTGTTGCTGGGAGGAAGACTGAGGGCAGGAGGAGAAGGGGACAACAGAGGATGAGATGGCTGGATGGCATCACTGACTCGATGGCATCACTGACTCGATGGGCGTGAGTCTGAGTGAACTCTGGGAGTTGGTGATGGACAGGGAGGCCTGGCGTGCTGCGATTCATGCGGTCCTAAAAAGTCGGACACAGCTGAGCGACTGAACTGAACTGAATTGCCCTCTACTGTTTTAGCTCTATTATCTTCCTCTCTGATACAGTTACCATGTTTTCTTGTGTTTTCTGTCTACTGTCTGAGATTTCTCTTAGGTCTTTGGCATTAAGCCTTGAGTTGGAACTATTGAGAATGGGAAAATTGCAGCCACTCTTTATATTAATGTTTTCTTCATATCTTGCAGTGGAATTAAATTTTTTAGTTCTTGGTACTAGGTAAGATTTTTCTCTACAATGTGGTTTTGAGTTCAGAAGATACTGAAAGGGAAATTATCATAGCCAGCTTACTTTAGTTCTGTATTGAATCCTAGACTAACTGAGGGGTTTTTAAAACCAGATTTGTTCTCTCCTACCCCTGCCTTACTTTTTGATTCTTTAAGTCCGAGATGGTGTCTGGGAATATGTCATGAAACACACACAGGATGTTCTGACTTCTCACCTAAAATTAAATGTAAATACTTTGATTTATTTCATTTGATGTTGATAATCTTAATTTTGAAGTTAGATGAGACCAGAATCATCATCTAATATAATGACTTAAACAGATAGCATACATGCTAAGTTGCCTCAGTCATGTCCGACTTTTTGCAACCCCGTGAACTATAGCCCACCAGGTTCTTCTGTCCATGGGATTTCCCAGGCAAGAATATTGGAGTACGTTGCCATTTCCTTCTCCGTGGGATCTTCCCGGACCAGGTCTTCTGCATCACAGGCAGACTTTTTACAGTTTGAGCCACTTATGTCATTAAATATTACTATTATTTTGATTTTTTCCACTATTTAAAACTTTAAAAATAATTCTTAGCCTATGTGCTGTAAGAAATCAGGCAGCAGATTGGGTTTGACCATAATTACCAATTAGACGAATCAAAATAGTCTTAAAACTAACTTATGTAACAAGTAATGAACATTGACTTTACTTCAGAAACCAAGTTTGAGATTCTTTTAGATGTCAAACTCAGTTTTTTTTTTTTTAATTTGTTAACCTTGATTTTTATTTTTTATTTTTTTCAGACTAGTTTTACATGCAATTCAGTGAAATTGTTTTAGCAATCTTTTTTTCCACATATAGTATTATGAAATTCCAATATCTACTCCAAGCCTGCCTCCCTCATTATTCACAAAATACTGCTCCAGTTTTTTTTGAAGTTCATTCTTGATCCGTTTTTCATTTCTTTTAGATGTGGAGCATTTAATTCAGAAACTTGATTTTTTAAAAATTACTTCTACCCCCCCAAAAAAAATTACTTCTGCCCCTGAAGCTGGTCCAGGTCTCTGCCACCCTCTTACTAAAACAGGTGTATGATTGGGGAGAGGCTTCAGACCTCATTCCAGTCCTGATTTCCAGCCAGGATCTTGGATGGGTAAAAATTCCATACTCTTTACTCATTTTTAACTGAAATTTAATATTCCCTTCAATTATGAATGTAGACAACAATCAAAAGTAGTATCAATAAAATTCACAACATGTTCATATCAGGTACCTTTGTCTTTTAGATGCACTACTTTGAAATTATATATTAGACATTTTGCTATGTATTATTTAATGCATTAATAAAGAAGCAGGTATTTGTATATCACAAACTTAATGTTTTGTGTTTTAATATAACACTTAATATTTTGTAAGTATTTTAATATAACACTTTGTAACTAGTTTTCTTTTTGTATTATTTTCATATATTTTAAAACAATATAAAGGGTTAGTATAAGGGTTTACTAGTCATCCCTCCACTCCTACCCTCCTTGTCTCTTCTTACTTCACTCTCCCAAGTTTCCTCTCCCCTCCTGTTTTTTTTCTTCAAAGTCTGGATCCCTTCCTTAATCCTTATTCTCTTAAGATAATTTACCCCATAATGGATCACAGCCTGCAGTTTCTAAAATACTGAATCACTGAATAAAAAATGACTGTGAATTGTAAAGTTTTGTATGTAACATGTCGTGTGACATTATAATTTTTCCTAAAGCTTGCCCTGTACTCTTCATACATAAGCTAACCATTGATGTTTGTGAAGGTGATCGATCATGTTAGATGATCTCAACCCGTGTTCTTTTCTAAGAGACCTCCTAGTGATGCTTTATTGTGATCAGGTTTATAAGCTAATAGGAGAGAGAGGAGTATCAGTGTGTTCTCTTTCCTCCTCTCCTGCCCGATTTGCCTCTCCCCATCCCTCCCATTGCACACCCTCTCTCCCCCTCCTGTGACCCTCTCCTCCTCCTCTTCCTCCCCTGTCCACATCCTCATTCCCTGTCTTATTTCCTGTCTCCATTGCTCCTCTTGTCTCTTATTCATATCTTCCCTCTCTGTCTCTCTGTGTCTGTCTGTCTCAGTGCACAAAGGCATCCATTCTTTACTAATTCACTACTGTTACAGTCACTCTTATTAGCTTCTTGACTAGTTTAATACTGAGAAATGTTCTTACTTCTCCATGTGAAGTTGGGTCCAAAACCATCTTATCCCAGATCAATATGTAAGAAAAACAAATTCTCCTAAGTAAGACAAATTCATCATGATTCTTATTTAGTGATATTCTTTGTTTTAGTTGACAAAGAGATGATGCAAAGAATAAGGGAGAAGTCTATCCTACAAGCACAGGAAAGAGCAAAAGAAGCTATGGAAGCAAAAGCTGTGGCAAGGAGGGAAGATCAAAAATATACACTAAATGTCATGATGAAGGTAAGTTGCAGATTGATAGGAAGGTCCTTTAATTAAAGATATAATAGTAAACTATGCAGTGATAATTTGTTCCATCTATGTACTTTCTCACCTTTTTGTTTATACCTTGGTTACAGGACTTGCTGTGTTACGTAGGTTGTCTGCTACTTCTGAAAAGCTGTATGAAAGCATGAAGGTTCAACAATAGATTTACCTGTTTTAAGGAGAATGTTCTATTTCCAGGGGAACAAAAATTATAAGGTTTTATGGTGGAAGTGTTTACTTCTTTTTTTATCTTGAAATTGATGGACATTATTATTTAAAACAAGAAAAACATAGATTGAACACTGAATATTGACCAATAATATCTTTTAACTGTTGAGGCTTTCAAGTTAAAGCTTTGATCAGCAATATATTTTTTGAGATATAACTCACATACCATACAGTTTGCCTATTAAAAGCTTACAATTCAGTGGGTTTAGTATATTTAGAGTCATAAAACCACCACCACAATCAATTTTAGAACATTTTCATCACCCCAAAAAGAAACTCTGCACCATGAGCAGTCACTCCCTATTCGTCCAAACGTCTTAACCCTAGACAACCACTAATCTACCTTCTGTCTCTATAGGTTTACCTATTCTGACTAATTTTTACAAATAATTTCCCATCTTAAATTCTCATTTTGAATGACTAAGAAGTCTATAACAAGCATTATCTCATCAAGAGTTCTGTGGACTCATGATTGTTCTTTTGCTTTTGGATCACTAGTATTGTTTTTATAATCAACAGTTCATAATTCCAGTCCATAATTCCAAAGGCTTCTCTGCTTCTTTATCACTTTTACTTGATTTTTAAATATTGCCAATGGTTAATATACTTCGTTTTTTACTTAATAATTGAACATGTGGTCAGCCATCCGAAGATTCCTGCTTTCAGTATACTTGATGAGTTCCACCTTTTCTTGATCGTATTATCACTACTATCAAACTTTTACTGAATGTAAAAAAAATACAAGCAAAATAGTATAAAATTTGTGGCAACAAATAAGTATTTGTTGAACTGATAAATAATAGCCCACATACTGCTGCACTGTAAATAAAACAAAGCTGAACAATTGATTGCCAGGCAGTACCACAATGCTGTACCTTGAAGTTGATAAATATCTCCTGACATATGAAAGTCTGACTTTGGTATTTGTGACAGTAGTTTAGGGTCATTAATGTAGAAAGAATGAAGCTGTAGTTTACATTGAAGTAATAGAACCTATGAAAGTCTGTACCCTATACTACAAACTATTTATTTTGTCTGTCTCTTCCCCTGAGTATTGTTGAGAGTTGAGACTATATTTTCTTTCATCCTTATCATAACCATTGCCAAGTAAATAGTAGGTGCTCAAATATTTGAATAAATTAATGTGACTACATTGTTTGAGTACTCTGTAATCATAGTAAAATTCTATTCTGGTGGATAAATGTAGATAATTTTACTCTGTACAGTATTAGACACCATTTAGAAAAGAACTTTGATGGTCAATTAAGAGTAAATGAAGCAATATGATGACAAAAGGCATCTCATTATTAGCTTAAACCATAAATTAGCTTAAAACTTGATTTACATATACCCAAAACATTTTTTTTTTTTTCGCAGTAATCTTTTAAAAAGAGTGAGCAGGGCTAGTGCTAAGACTCACTGTTCAGTTTGCTATGCTGTATAGTGGTAACCTGCTCAGGCTTCCCTAACAGAACACCACAGAGTGAATGACAAAGCAACACACATTGGTCTTCTTGCAGGTCTAGGGCTTAGAAGTCTCAGATCAAGGTATAGCGGGTAATAAGTCTATTCCTGGCTTGCAGATAACTGAGAGAGAAAAATTCTCTGGTGTATCTTCTTATTAGGGCATATCTTGTTGTATCAGGGCCCCACCCTTATGACCTTATTTATCTTTAATTACTTCCTCAGAAACCCATGTAAACAGGAGTTAGAGCTTTAACACATCTGAGGGGACACAGACATCTAGTCTGCAATTCAGGAGACTGCCTGCAGTACAGTATACCCAGGTTCAATCCCTGGGTTGGGAGGATCCCTCTGGAGAAGAAAATGGCAATCCACTCCAGTGTTCTTGTCTGGGAAATCCCATGAACAGAGAAGCCTGGCAGGCTACATAGTCGGTCATGACGTAGCAACTAAACCACCAAACCAAATGTTTAGTCAATAACACTGTAAAAACTATCCAGACTTCAGTGGCTTATACAGCAATCCCCAGCCTTTTTGGCACCAGGGACCAGTTTCGTGGATTTTGCCATGGACCAGGAGTGGAGATGATGGTTTCAGGATGATTGAAGCACATTTATTGTGTGCTTTATTTCTAATCTAATAACTGCCACTGATCTGAGGAGTTCCGGTCTGTGGCCCAGAGATTGGGGACCTGTGGCTTCACACATTATTTCTCACAATTCTGCATGTTGGTCAGGCAGTTCTTGTGGTCTGAGTTTGCCTTGGTTGTGGCTGGATATTCTAGGATGACCTCACTCACATGTCTAGAGCTTTGCTTGGGAAAGCCGAAGTCCCTCTCCATGTGGTATTTCATTCTCCAGGTTAGCACAGATTTCTTTACTTCATAGTTAGTGTTTCTGAGAGTGGGAATGGGAAAGCCCTAATGTACAAGCCCTTTTAAACACACTTCTGTGTCACATTTTCTAATGTTCCATTAACCTAATGTTGCATAGAACCAAGCCCAAATTAAGGGTTAGAGAAATAGACTGCACCTTTTCTGGGGAAGAAGGGTGAAGTCACATTGCAAAGGAACATGCTTATAATTAAGGAGGGAACTTTTGGCCATTTTACAACTTAGTTTGAATTGAAAAGATTGGAGTTTAAGCAATAAAGATAATTTGATTTCATCTAGCAGGAGAAGTTCAGAGACAGAGCAGTGAATCCAAGCCCTGACTCCATCTCTCTACAACATCCTTAGCACTGCCTTTTCTTTGTAACTGCTTCATCCTTAGGCTGATAGGAAGATGATCCACATCTGCACATAACCAGGAGCCAGCAGGAGACAGTCTGTCTATTCCGTTGGCTCCCTTTCAAGCCCCATAAAATGATTGCTTTATATACTGTAGAATGATATTTCACATGGCAGTCAGTTTTACATAAGTGCAAATATATCTTTACTTCAAGTCTGATGCTTCAATCGTGGTTTACTGTGTCCATGTCTGCTTATCTTTGCTGCTGATCTGTCATTCATTTAGCAGACATTTACTGAATAGTTTAAAAGACATTGAGGCAGAGCTGACAAGTCAGTCTTCGATTTCAGTTTACTCATAGTATAGAGAGGGTGACAGACAATAAAAAGCAAAGATTACAGCCTAGAATGCATAAGAAATCATGGGCAGATAAAGAGAAAACACTGGCCAAAGATTGGTATCTCAGTCTGAAAGGATGATCAGGAAATAGGAGGCAGTGTGGCTTGTGCTGAATACTGGAGAATGAGCTACAGTTACCTAGGGATAAATGGGAAAATGGCATTATAGTCAGTTTTGTATAAGTGCTCGACAAAATTTGGCACAGTGAGGAACAGTTGTGATGAGAAATAAAATCTTGATATTTAGAAAAATCTCTGGAGGGGAACTTTTTAGGAATTTTCAGCAAGAATACCAAAATAATTGGTTTTGTGTTTTAGAAAGCCCATTCTGGCAAATGAGTTTGAAGAGGTTGCAAGGAGGAGGCAGAATTTTTGTATTCTTAGGATGAAAGAATTTTGAACATATTTATGTGTTGAAGAAAGAAGCCAGTAAAGAGGGAGAGATTGATAATATAACCAGGAGAGAGGATTGATGATGAAGCAGTTTTTTTTTGTGGTGGGATGAAGGTTGGAACAGGTGAAAAAATTAAGTCCTATGCAGTAGGGGCTATTTTATCTTTTGACTAAAGGGCAGGAATAAAGAATCACCAAGGGTTTGGAAAATTTTTCATGACACAGATAGTTAAAGTAATCCTTTGTTTTCATGGTGAAGGTAGAAAGTTCATCTACCCAGGGCATGAATAATTGAGATGGAGTAGGGGAGACTAATAGAAGCTTGGACTATTGATGCCAGGCTAATCTGAAACATGCTTCCCGCTCTCCCCTTTACTTTGGACTACTATTGCCTACTTTTTCCTGTTTTCTTCACTCTTTGTTTTGTAGGTTATCTTCTATTTTGAATTTTTTGGTTCTATTTTATTTTCTCTTTTAAGGAGCTTGTTTTCCCACTAATTTTTAACCTAAATAGGTCAAATTTGAAGTGCTTTCTTCTGCTATTTTTTTAAAGTTGAAACTCAGAAGCGTGGAACTGTAAAATAACTTTGCCTGATTATGTGTGAGTTACTTTCTGGAGTTGTCTAGATTATACTATAGGGCCTTTAAAAAGTCCTTATGGGTGAAACCACATGCCCTGTTTATTGGAAGCATGTATAACTAAGGAATAGAAAAGCTACAAGTAACTGCTTTCTCATTTTTTTTTTTCTATGCAATTGTAAAGGTGATTGTTTTATTTATGTATTTAACCTTGCAGCTTATGGGATTCTAGTTCCCTGACCAGAAATTGAACCTGGGTCATGGTAGTGAAAGCCTGGAATCCTAACCACTAAGCCAGTAGGGGACTCTTGTAAATATGACTTTTAAATTTCTCTTTTTGATAGTTCGTTGTTAGTGTATATAAATGCAACAGATTTCTATAGGTTAATTTTATATCCTTCAACTTTACTGAATTCATGTGTTAATTCTAATAGTTTTTTGGTGGCATCTTTCGGATTTTCTTTATATAGTATCATGCCATCTGTAAACAGAAATAGTTTTACTTCTTCCTTTCTAGTTTGGGTTCATTTTCTTTTTATTGTCTGGTTGTTATGGCTAGGACTTGCCATACTGTGTTGAATAAAAGAGGCAAGAGTGGGAATCCTTGTCTTGTCCTGATCTTAGAAGAAATGCTTCAGCTTTTTACTGTTGAATGTGATTTGGCTCTAGGTTTGTCATATGGCCTTTAATATGTTGAGGTATATTCCCTCTTGTATCCACTTTGTGGACAGTTTTTATTGTAAATGGATGTTGAATTTTGTTGACGGCTGTCTGTGCATCTGTTGAGATGATCTTAAGATTCTTATTCTTCAGTTTGTTCCTGTGGTGTATCACATTGATTTATTTGTGGATATCCTTGCATTCCTGGGATAAATCTCACTTGATCATGGTGTTTAATCCCTTTAATGTACTTTTGGATTCAGTTAGCTAATATTTTGTTGAAGATACTCACGTCTGTGTTCGCCAGTGATGTTGGCCTGTAATTTTCTTTTTTTGTGGTGTCTTTGGTTTTGGTATCAGGGTAATGCTGGCCTGGTATAATGACTTCTGAAACATTCCTTTCTCTTCAGTTTTATGGAGTAGTTTTAGAAGGATAGATATTAACTTTTCTTTAAATATTTGGTACAGTTCACCTGTGAAACTGTCTGTCCTGTACTTTTGTTCATTGGGAATTTTTTAAGTCAGTAATCAATTTCAGTACTGGTAATTGGTCTGTTCATATTGTATATTTTTTCTTGATTCAATTTTGGGAGATTTTATGTTTCTAAGAATTTATCCATTTCCTTTAGGTTGTCCATTTTATTGATGTATAAATTGTTTGAGTAATTTCTTACGATCCTTTGTATTTCTGTGGTGTTAGTTATAACATCGTTTTTCATTTCTGATTTTATTTGGGCCTGCTTTTTTTTTAATTGATCTGAGTAATAGTTTATCAATTTTATTTTTTGACAGATTCAGCTTTTAGTTTCCATGGTTTCTTAAAATTGTTTTTTAGTCTCTATTTTATTTATTTCTTCTCTGATCTTTGTATTTCTTTCCTCCTAATTTGGATTTTATTTGTTCTTTTTCTAGTTTTTCAGATGTATTATTAGGTTGTTTACTTGAGATTTTTCCTGTTTCATGATGTAAGCTTGTATTGCTATAAACTTCCCTCCTTGAATTGCTTTTGCTCCATGGCATAGATTTCAGTCATTATGTTTCCATTTTCATTTGTCTCCAGGAATTTTTTTATTTCCCCTTTGATTTCTCCAGTGACATGTTTTTTGCTCAGTAGCATTTAGTTTAGCCTCCACGTGTTTGTATTTCTTGCACTTTCTTTCTAAGCTTACAGCGTTGTGGTAAGAAAAGATGCTTGATATGATTTCAGTTTTCTTAAATCTGTTCAGACATATTTTGTAGCCTAGAATGTGATCTATCCTGGAAAATGTTCCATGTGCACTTGAAAGGTTTATTTTGCTATTTTTGAATAAAGAATTTTATATATATATATATATATATATATATATATATATATATATATATAAGGGCATCTGATCTTATATATATATAGCCATCTGATCTAATGTGTTATTTAAGGCCAGTGTTTCCTTATTGATTTTTTGGTCTGAATCGTCTATTGATTTAAATGGGGTATTGAAGTTTGCTACTTTTACTTGTTAATGTCAATTTTTGCTTTTATGTTTGTTCACATTTATGTATTTAGGTGTTCTTATATTGATGCTTTTGAACTGTGGTGCTGGAGAAGACTCTTGCGAGTCCCTTGGACTACAAGGACATGCAACCAGTCTGTCCTAAAGGAGACCAGTCCTGGGTTTTCATTAGAAGGACTGATGCTGAGGCTGAAACTCCAATGCTTTGGCCACCTCATGCGAAGAGTTGACTCACTAGAAAAGACCCTGATGCTGGGAGGGATTGGGGGCAGGAGGAGAAGGGGACAACAGAGGATGAGATGGCTGGATGGCATCACCAACTCGATGCACAAGAGTTTGGGTGAACTCTGGGAGTTGGTGATGGACAGGGAGGCCTGGCGTGCTGCGATTCATGGGGTTGCAAAGAGTCGGAAACAACTGAGCGACTGAACTGAACTGAACTGATGTTGAGTGAACGTATATTTACAATGATTATATCTTCTTGTTGGATTGATTCCTTTATTATTATGTGATGTCCTTTTTTCCTCTCTTGTTAACAGTCTTTGTTTTAAAGTCTATTTTGTCTGGTAATAAATACTGGTACTCTAGCTTTCTTTCCATTTCCATTTGCATGAAATACCTTTTTCCTTCCTCTTACTTTCAATCTGTGTGTCTTTAGATATGAAATGAGTCTCTTGTTGGCAGCATACAGATGGGTCTTGTTTTTGTATATATTCAGCCACTCTTTGTCCTTTGATTGATCCTTTTAGTTCTTTTACATCTGAAGTAATTATTGATAGGTACGTACTTACTGCCATTTTGTTAATAGTTTTGGGGTGGTTTTGGTAGTTCTTTTTATTCTTTTCTTCTCTTGCTCTCTTCCCTTATGATTTGATTCCTTTCTTTAGTATTATGTTTGGATTCATTTCTTTTTTGTGTTTCTATTATACATTTTTGGTTTGTGGTTACCATGAAGTTGTATACAGTAACCTATATATGTATGTGACTGTTTGTTTTTACTCTCCCTTTCCCCACATTGAATGCTTTTGACATTATTTTTTACTTTTTTGTTTTGTTTATCCTGTAACTGCCTATCATGGATATAGATGATTTTACTACTTTGTTATTTTATCCTTCCTACCCACTTTATAAGTGGTTAATCTACTACCTTTACTGTATATTTGCCTTTACCAATGAGATTGTATTCTTTTATAACTTTTATATTTCTAGTTCTGGTCTTTTCTTTTTTGCTTAGAGAAGACCCTTTAATTCTTTGTAAAGCCAGATTAGTGGTGCTAAACTTTATGCTTTTCCTTGTGTGTCAGATTATCTCTTTCACATCTGAAGTAGCTTTGACATGTATTCTTGGTTATAGGTTTTTCCCTTTCATCACTTTAAATATATAATGCCACTCCCTTCTGGCCTGCAAAGTTTCTGCTGAAAAGTTATCTACCAGTCTTATGGGAGCTCCCTTGTATGTAACTAGTTGCTTTTCCCTTGATGCTTTTAAGATTCTCTCTTTAATTTTTGCCATTTAATTTATGTGTCTTGGTGTGGACCTCTTGGGATTGATGTTATGTGGAACTCTGTGTTCCCTGGACGTGGATGTCTGTTTCCTTTCCTAGAATGGGAAATTTTCAGCTATTATCACTTCTAATAAGTTCTCTGCCCCTTTCTCTCTTCTGCATCTGGGACCCATATATTGTGATTATTTGTTTGCTTGATGTTGTTCTAGAGGTCTTTAAGACTGTCCTCATTTTTTAAAAATTCTTTCTTTTTTTCTTGTCAGCTTTGGTAATTTCTACTACTTTGTCTTTCAATTCGATGATCTATTCCTCTATATCATATAACCTACTGTGATTTCTTCTGTTGTTTTTTATTTCACTTATTAGATGCATCAGCTCTGTTTGGTTCTTCATATTTTCTAGCTGTTTGTTAAGCTTCACACTGTGTTTATTCATTCTTAAATCCTTTACAGGTTAGATTCTTTGTCTTCACTTTGTATAGTTCTACTTCTGGAGTTTTGTCTTGTTCTTTTGTTTGGACATAGTCTTTTGTTACCTCCTTTTGCCTAATTCTTTGTGTTTATTTGTAGGTATTAAGTAGATGGTTTATGTTTCCTGATCATCGAGAAGTGACCTTATGTAAAAGATAATCCTGTGGGACCCAACAACATCCTCTCCTTGGGTCACCAGAGTTATATGTTCTAGGGCTAACTCCTATGCGGCTAAGTGGGGCCTTCTCTTGTGTCAGGGCCAACTACTGTGGGGATGGGCATGCTGGTAGACAGGGCTCACCCCTATCCCTGTTGTGTGTGAGGCCCTTCTTATAGGGAAGTAGTCAGCTGACAATGGACAGAGCTGGGTCTTGGTATTTTGGCTGCATGGCTTCGGCTGTCCCAAAGTTGGTGCCAGTCTGATGGTGAGTGGGGCCAGGTCCCACTGAGGCTGTCTGTGGGCAGGGGACCCTGGAACATCTGGCTGCAGGGCCTGAGGGATCTCAGGATTCATGTCACCTGCTAGAAGGTGGGGTTGGATCCTAGGGGATCCTGTGTCTTGTGTCAGCCCACCGGTGGGCAGGGCCAGATCCTAAAGTTTGGGATCTGGCCCTGGCTGGAAGGCTGTGTAGCCAAGGCTGGTGCTTGCCCACTGGGGAGGAAAGCTAGGTCTCCTGTGAAGCTTGCAGCTTGACCATACGTGTCCTGGTACTGGTGCTGATAGGCTGATGGGCAAGTAAGCTTCCTGCTAGAGGGAGAACTCCAGAATGTTCCTAGCATCAGTGTTCTCGTGATAGAACAAGCTCCCCAGAGTGCCTGCTGCCAGTGTCTTTAGGAGGAATCCAAGTCACTTCCTAGCTCTTTGGAGAGTTTTCCAGTATCAGCCAATGGCTTTGACCTAAGCTCTTTTCACCTTACTGCCTTTGTTCTGGGTCTTTGAGTGTGTGAAATTTTGCTACTCAGCTGTCTTGGTTACTCCCCCATCACCATTGCTTTAAAAATTTTTTTTTTTATCTTTCTAATTTCTGATATTTCAAATAACAAGTTCTACAGACCAAATGCACTTTGGCTTTTTGTTTGTGTTCCTTCTTCATACTGCTGCCATGGTGACTTTTTAAATTTTTAAGCTGTTTTTTCCCAGTTACTGCAGTAAAATTGGCAAAATTGTAGTATATTTAAACCATACAATGTGAAGATTTGATCCATGTTTATACAGTGAAAGGAATCACATTTTCAAGTTCACTAATATATCTGTCACTTCACATAGCTACCTTTTTTTCATCTTTTTTTTTTTTTTTTTTTGAGGTGAATCCTTCAGATCTACTCTCTTGACAACTTTCAATTATGTAGTACAGTTTATCACTATAACCAATATGTTGTATACAGTAGATCCTCAGCAGTTACTCATCCAACAGCTGAAAGTTTGTGCCCTTTCACCAATGTGTTCCCATTTCCTCACCTCCTCTCCAGCCCCTGGCACCACGACTCAACTTTCTGTGATTCTGATTTTTTTTTTAAGATTCCATGTATGGGCTTCCCTGGTGGCTCAGATGGTAAATAATCTACCTGCATTGCGGGAGACCTGGGTTCGATTTCTCGGTTGGGAAGATCGCCTGGAGGAGGGCATGGCAACCAACTCCAGTATTCTTGCCTGGAGAATCCCCATGGACAGAGGAATCTGGTGGGCTACAGTCCATGGGGTTGCAAAGAGTCAGATACGACTGAGCGACTAAGCTCAGCACATGGTACCATGCAGTATTTGTCTTTGTGCGGCTTGTTTTGCTCAGTGTACTGCCTTCCAGGTTCTTCCATGTTACTGCACATGGCAAGATTTCCTTTTTTAAGGCTGAATGATACTCTGTTTTGTGTGTGTGTGCGTACATATATATTTGTTGTTGTTTAGTCACTAAGTCGTGTCTGACTCTTCTGCAACCCCATGGACTGTAACCCTCCAGGCTTTTCTGTCCATGAGATTTCCTAGTCAAGAATGCTAGAGTATCATAGCTATTTCTTTCTCTAGGCGATCTTCCCAACCTAATGATTGAACCTGTGTCTCCTGGCAGAGGTAGGTGGATTCTTTACCACTGAGCCACCATGGCGGTCCATACATATATATAGGAATAATAAAAAAAACAAAGTGTACAATTCTTTGGCTTTGTTTATTCACAGGTTATACAACCATCATTACTTTGTAATTTTGGAATATTTTCACCACCTTAGAAAGGTACCCTGTGCCCATTAGTAGTCACTCCTCACTCTTCCCTCCCCTAAAAATCCCTAATCTCCTTTTTGTCCCTATGAATTTGCCTATTCTGGACCTCTCACATACAGTATATGGCCTTTGGTGTCTTCAGTCTTTCACATAATATAATGTTTTTAGAATTTATCTATGTTGTAACATGTTTGAGACCTTTATTTTTATGGCTGAACAATATTCCATTGCATGAGTGTACCGCAGTTTGTTATCCATTCATCAATTGGTGGAAATTTAGTTTCTTTTCATCTTTTAGCTTTTGTAAATAGTGCTACTGTTAACATTCACTTATAAGTATTTAACTGAATGTTTTCAACTGATTTGTGTATAAACCTAGGAATAGAATTGCTGGGTCATTTGTAATCGTATATTTAATTTTTTGAGGAATCACCAAATAATTTCTCATAATTGGTACACCATTTTACATTCTTTCCAGCAGTATATTATGATTCCAGTTTCTTCCATCCTTGTTAACACTTGTTATTTTCCTTTTTTTAAAAATTATAGCCATCCTATCAGATGTGAATTAGTATCTCAGTGTGGTTATGATTTGCATTTCTCTGACATTAGTGATTTTGAACATCTTTTCATGTGTTTCTTGGCCATTTGTATATCTTATTTGCCAACATGTCTATTTAAGCCATTTGCTCATTTTATAATTGGAATATTTGTCTTTTTGTTGTTTTATTCCCAGTTTTTTAAGGAATCTCCATACCGTCCTCCACAGTGTCTGTATCAGTTTACATTCCCACCAACAGTGCAAGAGCGTTCCCTTTTCTCCACACCCTCTCCAGGATTTATTGTTTGTAGACTTTTTGATGATGGCCCTTCTGACCAGTGTGCGGTGATATCTCTTTGTAGTTTTGATTTGCATTTCTCTAATAATGAGCGATGTTGAACATCTTTTCCTGTGTTTGTTAGCCATCTGTATGTCTTCTTTGGAAAGTGTCTGTTTAGATCTTTACCCCACTTTTTGATTCGGTTATTTGTTTTTCTGGCATTGAGTTGTATGAGCTGCTTGTATATTTTGGAAATTAATCCTTTGTCAGTTGTTTCATTTGCTATTATTTTCTCCAATCTGATGGTTGTCTTTTCACCTTGCCTATAGTTTCCTTTGCTGTGCAAAAGCTTTTAAGTTTAATCAGGTCCCACTTGTTTACTTTAGTTTTTATTTCCATTACTCTAAGAGGTGAGTCATAGAGGATCTTGCTTTGATTTATGTCATCAAGTGTTCTGCCTCTGTTTTCCTCTAAGAGTTTTATAGTTTCTGGTCTTATATTTAGGTCTTTAATCCATTTTGAGTGTATCCTTTTGTGTGGCGTTAGGAAGTGTTCTAATTTCATTCTTATACATGGAGCTATCCCATTTTCCCAACACCATTTATTAAAGAGGCTGTTTTTGCCCATTGCATATTCTTGCTTCCTTTGTCAAAAACAAGGTACCCATATGTGCATGGGTTTATTTCTGGGCTTTCTATCTTGTTCCATTGGTCTATATTTCTGTTTTTGTGCCAGTACCATACTGTCTTGATGACTGTTGCTTTGTAGTATAATCTGAAGTCAGGATGATTCCTCCAGCTCCATTCTTCTTTCTCAAGACTGCTTTGGCTATTCAGGGTCTTTTGTGTTTCCATATGAATTGTGAAATTTTTTGTTCCAGTTCTGTGAAAGATGCCATTGGTAATTTGATAGGGATTACATTGAATCTGTAGACTGCATTTGGTAGTACAGTCATTTTCATGATATTGATTCTTCCTACCTGGGAACATGCAATATATCTCCATCTGTTTATGTTGTCTTTGATTTCTTTCATCAGTGTCTTAAAATTTTCTGTATACAGTTCTTTTGTATCCTTATGTAAGTTTATTCCTAGTTATTTAATTGTTTTTGTTGCAATGGTGAATGGGATTGATTCCTTAATTTCTCTTTCTGATTTTTCATTGTTAGTGTATAGAAATGCAAATGATTTCTGTGTATTGATTTTGTATCCTGCAACTTTGCTAAGTTAACTGATCAGCTGTAGTAATTTTCTGATACTATCTTTAGGGTTTTCTATGTACAGTATCATGTCATCTGCAGACAGTGAGAGCTTTACTTCTTCTTTTCCGATCTGGATTCCTTTTATTTCTTTTTCTTCTCTGATTGCGGTAGCTAGGACTTCCAGAACTATGTTGAATAGTAGTGGTGAAAGTGGACACCCTTGTCTTGTTCCTGATCTTAGAGGGAATGCTGTCAGTTTTACACCATTGAGAATAATGTTTGCTGTAGGCTTATCATATATGGCCTTTACTATGTTGAGGCAGGTTCTTTCTATGCCCATTTTTTGAAGAGTTTAATCATAAATGGGTGCTGAATTTTGTCAAAGGTTTTTTCTGTATCTACTGAGGTTATCATATAGTTTTTATCTTTTGATTTGTTAATATGGTGTATCACATAGGTTGATTTGTGTATATTGAAGAATCCTTGCATCCCTGGAATAAACCCAACTTGATCATGGTGTATGAGCTTTTTGATGTGTTGCTGAATTCTGTTTGCTAAAATTTTGTTGAGGATTTTTGCATCTATGTTCATCAGTGATATTGGCCTATAGTTCTCTTTTTTGTGTTCTTTGTCTGGTTTTGGTGTCAGGGTGATGGTGGCCTTGTATAATGAATTTGGAAATGTTCCTTCCTCTGCAATTTTTTGAAAGAGTTTTAGAAGGATAGGCATTAGCTCTTCTCTAAATGTTTGATAGAATTCTCTTGTGAAGCCATCTGGTCTTGGGCTTTTGTTTTTTGGGAGATTTTTGTTCACAGCTTCAATTTCAGTTCTTGTAATTGGGTTGTTCTGGTCCTCCTCCTGTGTGTTCTTGCCTCTAATGTCCACAGCTATTAGAACTAGTGTGTTTTCTTTTGTGGGAGCTCTCAATGTCCTTTTATATATTCCATAGACACAGAGTCTGCCTAGTTGATCATGTGGATTTAATCTTCAGCTTGTACGGCTGGTGGGAAGGTTTTGGGTCTTCTTCCTTAGCCCCACTGCCCCTGGATTTCAATTGCGGTTTTATCTCCTGTTCTGCATGTGGGTCATCTGCTGGGGTTTGCTACTGCAGCTGCCCTGGAGGACTGGGGTCTGCTCCTGTGAGGGCCAGGTGTGGAGGTGGTGCAGCTGCTTGGGTCGCAGGTGTTCTGGCAGCACCAGGTGCTCAGGGGAGTTGGCGGCTAGGGCAGCAGGTTATAGTGCTCTCGAAGGGTATGGCAACCAGTATTGGCCAATATGCTCCAGTATTCTTGCCTGGAGAATCTCCCTGACAGAGAAGCCTGACAGGCCACAGTCTACAGGGTCACAAAGAGCTGGACGTTACCAAAGCGACCCTGCGTGCATAGACGCAAGACATTTTTTGCCTGTGGCAGCTCTTCCCCAGTGAGAGTTGAGCATGAAGGTGGCACAGCTGCTTGGCTTCAGAGACCCTGGTGGTGCCTAGTGTGCTGGGAAATGGACTACCTTCGCCACAGGAGTTATGGCCCTATCAGTGTCTTTTTTTGAGCCTCTTGTAGCTGGCAATCAGAAGGCCTTTTTGGCCAGTCTGTCTCCATAGCTCTGCCATTCAGACACTTAGAGGGTTCCCTTGCCTTGTGTCCTTCTCTGTTGTTTGGCACATCAGGCACATAGAGGGGCCCCCCTTGCTGGGGCCCTACTCTGTAAATTGCACATCAGGCACTTAAAGGACACCCTGGATGGGGTCCTACTCTGTAGTTCAGTGGGGCTAGTGTTTGATGGGCCAGTCTCTCTATTGTTCTGCTGTTGATGCTGGTGTGTCGGGGGAGAGAGGCTATGGTGATGGCTCCACCCACTATGCATGACTCAGCAGCACTGACTTGCTTCCATGGCTGCCAGGCTTTCCTCCACAGGCGTTTCCCACCACAGTCTCCTCCCTCACATCCCCTCTATCCGTCTCTCTGCAGTCAACAGCAGCCCTTGACCTGGGATTGCTCCACAATCCCTAAACTCCAGCTGCCAGCTGCTGCGCCTTCCAGGGGACCTGTGTCCCTGTCTGCCACAAGGACTATCTGATTGTCATTCCATTTAGGCTGCCACAGATCAGCTGTTTCACTCTCAGCCTTAAATGTCTCTTCTCTGACTCAGACAGTTGCCCCAGTGTGGGGATTGGACCCCTGCTTCAGTTCCCCCACCCGCTGAGGGCAGGTCCAGTCCTACTAACACTCCTGTTTTCCCCGCTAGTTCCTTCCTCCTACCGAGTTTTGCATGGTTCTATATATTCTTTTCCGCTGGTCAGGTACTCCTGTCTGCTCTCAGCTGGTGTTCTGCATGCACTTCTGTGTCTGAAGGTGTATTCCTGATGTATCCATGCAGAGAGATGTACTCCACGTCCACCTCCTCCTCCGCCATCTTGTTCTCTCTGTGTTTTTGTTGTTGAGTTGTAAGAGTTCTTTACATATTCCAGATACTAGGCCTTCATTAATGACTTTCAGATACTTTCTTCTATTTTGTAGATTGTTTTTTCACTTTGATAGTATCCTTCTTTGGTAGTATCCTTTGGTACACCAAGTTGATTTATTTTTGGCTGTGCTGGGTCTTTGTTGCTGACTGGGCTTTGCTCTAGTTGTGGCCAGCAGGGGCTTCACTCTAGTTTCAGTGTGTGAGCTTCTCACTGTGGTGGCTTCTCTTGTGGAGCACAGGCTCTGGGGGGCGCGGGCTTCGGTAGTTGCCACGCAGGGTCAGTGGTTGTGGTTCCTGGGCTCTAGAGCGCAGGCTTAATAGTTGTGACACATGGGCTTAGTTGCTCTGTGGCATGTTGGGATATTCCCAGACCAGGGGTTGAACGTTGTCTCCTGCATTGTCAGGCAGATTCTTTACCATTGAGTCACCAGGGAAGCCTCATGAAAGGTTTAAATTTAAAGGCCAATATGTTTATTTTTTTTCCTTTTGTTGCTCATTCTTCTGGTGTCAGTCATATCTAAAAATCTGTTGCCAAATCCAAAGTCATGAACATTTACCCTATGTGTTCTAAGAATTTTATGTTTTCACTCCTTATATTTAGATTGTTGTTCCATTTTAAGCTAATTTTTGTATATGGCGTGCAGTATGGGTCCTGTCTCTTTCTTTGGCCGATGGATATTCAGTTGTTCTAGCACCATTTGTTAAAAAGCCTATTCTTGCCCTCTCTGAAAGGTTTTGGTAGCCTTATCAAAAACCTGTCTGTGCATAGATGTGTAGATTTATTTCTGGACTCTCAATTTTATTCCGTTGGTCTCTGTGTCTGTCCTTATGTCAGTACCACACTTTCTTTTTTTTAAGTAATTAATTTTACTTAATCTATTTGACTGTGTCGGGCCTCAGTCGTGGCACGCAGGATCTTTTGCTGCAGTGCCCAGACTCTCGGGTTGTGGCACGCAGCGTCAGTAGTTGTGGTGCGTTGGTTTAGTTGCTTCATGGCGTGTGGGATCCTAGTTCCCTGACCAGGGGTTGAACCCAAGTCCCCTGCAGTGCAAGGCGGATTCTTAACCAGTGGACCACCAGGTAAACCCAGTACCACACTTTCTTCATTACTGGAGCTTTGTAAATAATATATTTTGAAATTGAGAAATATGAGCCTTCCAGCTTTGTAGTTTTGGTTATTCTGGGTCCCTTGTAGTTACTACATTTGAATCTGAAGAAAGACTTCTATTTCAGTTAATATTATACGATATCTATGTGTTTTCTGACAATTTGAAAAGGCCTTTACATGAAATCTTATTTTTATAATTTAGAAAGTATAGAAAATGAATGGGGAGTAAGATTTCTTGTAGTTTTCTCTTTTTTTTTATTTTTATGTTTTTCTAATAATAAACATTTATTTTTCCTAATAAGAAAACATTTATTTTTGAAAACAGAACAATGCTTATCTTCCTATGATCATTTTTAGACTTTTAATTTCTTTTTGTTCTAACAGGAATTTACTAAAACTCTATGTACATCTACCAATTTCCAAACATATGAAAAATTAACTGTAGCCATTAGCATGGTATCATGAGAAAAAGGAGTATCTTTGACTGTCTTTCTTATATTTACAGTTTGTCAAGTCTACTGACTTACTTCCTTTTTGTGTAAGCATATCTCAAATTCACAGAGTCTGTGCAGAAATAAAATGTCAGCAATTATATATATGTCCACTTTTTTGTTTACTGCAGGCTTTTTCATCTTTTCCAGAGGTGTGGTTAAAATCTTTTTTTTTTTTTTAATTTCATTTGTCCTGTTGCCCCATGAGCTTAGAGAAAGTCTGTGGTCAGTTTTTCAGAGCTGTTACACCTTGAGTGCAGGACAGTTGGTCTTCTTGCTCGCCTTTCCCCGGGTCCCTGAATCTAGACCCTAGTGAGCTTTTTGGAAGTTACTGAAGGTTTGTAAGTAGATAATTTTATGACAGTAATTTTTTTAATGCTCTATGTATGGAGTCAGTTGCCCATATTTTATAGAGTTACGTTTGAAAACCAGTTGAGTTGTTAGTGGCTAAGTATATGTATTATGGAAAAGAGATGGTTGGTGTAAGGTCATGCATTCATAATACTGATTAGGGTGTTGGTTAGCTTTGAAAAGAACAGAGTGTGGAAGAAGAAATACTTTGGTTTCAGAAAGAAGTTGAAAGAATTTAAGATGTTGATGGTTCCCATCATCTCAACAGCAAGGTCTTTTGAACCAGAAGTAGCTTAGCTCAATAGGACACCCCCAAAAAGAAATTGTTTGCAAAAGTCTGTTATAAGAGATGAATAAAGTTACTATTGAGCAGCAAGGATAAGGTAAAGAGTAGGGTACAGGAGTAAGATATTAACTAATTTCCATTAGTCAAAATCTTGTTTAAAAAACTAAATTTTACTTCTGTTCCTCCATTCTGTCAGTTTTGCTCCTTGAAGCTGAAGGCTAGTTTAATAGAAGCATTTTAGCATATATAACATTAAATATATCAGTACTGTATCTCTGTGTAGTAAACCCGAGTATTGACTTCAGGATGATTTCTTCAACAGTAAGCCAAAGCCGGATCTTTAAAAGATACCAGCAAATCATGATAAGACTGTAAAGTCATATAGTGTAATACCAAAGAATTTCTATCGAGTGATAACTGCTCTTCAAGGACAGATAGAGCTAATACTTTAGTAAGAGTTTACTCTTATCTTTGTCTGTGTGCTTAGTCACTGAGTTGTGTGTGACTCTTTGTGACCCCCTGGACTGGGATTCTCTGTCCATGGGATTTTCCAGGCAAGAATACTAGAGTGGATTGCCGTTTCCTCCTCCAGGGGATCTTCCCAACCCAGGGATCAAACTGGCATCTCCTGTGTCTTTTGCATAGGCAGGCAGATTCTTTACCACTGAACCACCTGGGAAGCCATCCTTATCCACACATGTAGTTTCCAAGGCACTTACAAATTCTTACGCTTTGTGTGAAAGTCCAGATTTCAGTTTAGTTAAGTAAACTGAAAGGTAGAATCCCTATGTCCAAATTTGCTGCTGAGTTAAATAAGTTCCTCTCAGTTTTTCTGAGTTTGACTTTTCCCTTTGTGAATTATTTAGCCTTTGGTTCTTCTTACAGCTCTCACTGATGTCTTTGGGCCACGTTTGGCCTGTCTGAAAATCTGCCAAAGGGAAAAGAAAATGTCCTAGTCTGCTTGGGTTGCCATAACAGACCAACAGCAAAAACACAGACTGTGCAGCTTAGGTAATAGAAATTTATTTTTACACTTCTGGAAGCTGGGAAGTTCAATATCTGGCTTCAGGTCAGTTCATTTTCTGATGAGGCCTCTCTTTCTGGCTTGCAGCTCTGTGTCCCTACATGATGGACACAGATAGAGTGTCATTTCTATAAAGACAATAATCCTAGTGAATCAAGGCTCTACCCTTATCACCTCATTTAATATTAATTTCCTCCTTGTAATTGTAAGCCTTATCTCCAAATATTGCTTCATTGAGTGACTGTTAGGGTTTCAACACACAAATTTGGGGGAACATGATTCAGTTTTTAGGGAAAAGAGAACTGAAGTGAAAATCAATTTTATTATGTTTTAGCTATGACTGAACACATCTCACATGCTAGTAAAGTAATGCTCAAAATTCTCCAAGCCAGGCTTCAGCAGTACGTGAACCGTGAACGTCCAGATGTTCAAGCTGGTTTACAAAAGGCAAAGGAACCAGAGATCAAATTGCCAACATCTGCTGGATCATCAAAAAAAAAGAGAGTTTCAGAAAAACATCTATTTATGCTTTATTGACTATGCCAAAGCCTTTGACTGTGTGGATCACAATAAACTGTGGAAAATTCTGAAAGAGATGGGAATACCAGACCACCTGACATGCCTCTTGAGAAACCTATATGCAGGTCAGGAAGCAACAGTTAGAACTGGACATGGAACAACAGACTGGTTCCAAATAGGAAAAGGAGTACGTCAAGGCTGTATATTGTCACCCTGCTTATTTAACTTCTGTGCAGAGTACATCATGAGAAACGCTGGACTGGAAGAAGCACAAGCTGGAATCAAGATTGCAGGGAGAAATATCAATAACCTCAGATATGCAGATGACACCACCCTTATGGCAGAAAGTGAAGAGGAACTAAAAAGCCTCTTGATGAAAGTGAAAGAGGAGAGTGAAAAAGTTGGCTTATAGCTCAACATTCAGAAAACAAAGATCATGGCATCTAGTCCCTGACTTCATGGCAGATAGATAGGGAAACAGCAGAAACAGTGTCAGACTTTATTTTTTTGGGCTCCAAAATCACTGCAGATGGTGATCGCAGCCATGAAATTAAAAGATGCTTACTCCTTGGAAGGAGGGTTATGACCAACCTAGATAGCATATTGAAAAGCAGAGATATTACTTTGCCAACAAAGGTCTGTCTACTCAAGCTATGGTTTTTCCAGTGGTCATATATGGATGTGAGAATTGGACTGTGAAGAAAGCTGAGCACTGAAGAATTGATGCTTTTGAACTGTGGTGTTGGAGAAGACTCTTGAGAGTCCCTTGGACTGCAAGGAGATCCAACCAGTCCATCGTAAAGGAGATCAGTCCTGGGTGTTCACTGGAAGGACTGATGCTGAAGCTGAAACTCCAATACTTTGGCCATCTCATGCAGAGTTGACTAATTGGAAAAGACTCCGATGCTGGGAGGGATTGGGGGCAGGAGGAGAAGGGTCTGACAGAGGATGAGATGGCTGGATGGCATCACCAACTCGATGGACATGAGTTTGGGTGAACTCCGGGAATTGGTGATGAACAGAGAGGCCTGGTGTGCTGTGATTCATGGGGTCGCAAAGAGTCGGACACAACTGAGCACCTGAACTGAACTGAATACATACTTACATCATTCTAAACACCAGATTATCTTTTCTACATAAATAAACAACTAAATAATTTAATTTCAGAAATTAATAGAAATTTTTCACTATATGAAACTTCAGGCTGAATTAATACATCACTTTTCTTAGCTCATTGTTAGAATGATATATAGCTCTGTGTGAAAGATGTTGGGTGAAAAAATAATACACAGCCTAAAAATTGAGAGTTATGTTTTTACTAAGGACCCAACTGAGGACTGTAGCCTTGGAAACAGACTCAAATAGCTCTGGGGAACTGTCCCACAGAGGTGAAGAAGGACCTGGGATATAGAGGGGTTCTTAAAGAGATGGGAATACCAGAGCACCTGACCTGCCTCTTGAGAAACCTATATGCAGGTCAGGAAGCAACAGTTAGAACTGGACATGGAACAACAGACTGGTTCCAAATAGGAAAAGGAATATACGTCAAGGCTGTATATTGTCACCCTGCTTATTTAACTTATATGCAGAGTACATCATGAGAAACGCTGGGCTGGAAGAAGCACAAGCTGGAATCAAGATTTCCGGGAGAAATATCAATAACCTCAGTCAGCTATGCAGATGACATCACCTTTATGGCAGAAAGTGAAGAGGAACTAAAAGCCGTTTGATGAAAGTGAAAGAGGAGAGTGAAAAGTTGGCTTAAAGCTCAAAGGAGGAGAAGGGTCTGACAGAGGATGAGATGGCTGGATGGCATCACCAACTCGATGGACATGAGTTTGGGTGAACTCCGGGAATGGTGATGAACAGAGAGGCCTGGTGTGCTGTGATTCATGGGGTCATAAAGAGTCGGACACAACTGAGCACCTGAACTGAACTGAATACATACTTACATCATTCTAAACACCAGATTATCTTTTCTACATAAATAAACAACTAAATAATTTAATTTCAGAAATTAATAGAAATTTTTCACTATATGAAACTTCAGGCTGAATTAATACATCACTTTTCTTAGCTCATTGTTAGAATGATATATAGCTCTGTGTGAAAGATGTTGGGTGAAAAAATAATACACAGCCTAAAAATTGAGAGTTATGTTTTTACTAAGGACCCAACTGAGGACTGTAGCCTTGGAAACAGACTCAAATAGCTCTGGGGAACTGTCCCACAGAGGTGAAGAAGGACCTGGGATATAGAGGGGTTCTTAAAGAGATGGGAATACCAGAGCACCTGACCTGCCTCTTGAGAAACCTATATGCAGGTCAGGAAGCAACAGTTAGAACTGGACATGGAACAACAGACTGGTTCCAAATAGGAAAAGGAATATACGTCAAGGCTGTATATTGTCACCCTGCTTATTTAACTTATATGCAGAGTACATCATGAGAAACGCTGGGCTGGAAGAAGCACAAGCTGGAATCAAGATTTCCGGGAGAAATATCAATAACCTCAGTCAGCTATGCAGATGACATCACCTTTATGGCAGAAAGTGAAGAGGAACTAAAAAGCCGTTTGATGAAAGTGAAAGAGGAGAGTGAAAAAGTTGGCTTAAAGCTCAACATGCAGAAAACGAAGATCATGGCATCTGGTCCCATCACTTCATGGGAAATAGATGGGGAAACAATGGAAACAGTGGCTGACTTTATTTTTTGGGGCTCCAAAATCACTGCAGATGGTGATTGCAGCCATGAAATTAAAAGATGCTTACTCCTTGGAAGGAGGGTTATGACCAACCTAGATAGCATATTGAAAAGCAGAGATAGTACTTTGCCAACAAAGGTCTGTCTAGTCAAGGCTATGGTTTTCCCAGTAGTCACGTATTAATGTGAGAGTTGGACTGTGAAGAAGGCTGAGCACTGAAGAATTGATGCTTTTGAACTGTGGTGTTGGAGAAGACTCTTGAGAGTCCCTTGGACTGCAAGGAGATCCAACCAGTCCATCCTAAAGGAGATCAGTCCTGGGTGTTCTTTGGAAGGAATGATGCTAAAGCTGAAACTCCAGTACTTTGGCCACCTCATGCGAAGAGTTGACTCACTGGAAAAGACTGATGCTGGGAGGGATTGGGGGCAGGAGGAGAAGGGGACGACAGAGGATGAGATGGCTGGATGGCATCACCGACTCAATGGAGGTGAGTTTGGGTGAACTCCGGGAGTTGGTGATGGACAGGGAGGCCTGGTGTGCTGCAATTCATGGGATCGCAAAGAGTCTGACATGACTGAGTGACTGAACTGAATTGAACTTGCTGAAAAAAAAACAAACAAAAACCATGTAGTTGAACATCAAAAGATTACTGCTTGTCACAAGAAACAGACATCTCAAGTTAATGTTTTTAGTGCTTTTCTGTGTATGGGAAGATGCTCGATAATGTGCTTATTGAAATTATTCCTTTGAAATGCTTGTCAGCTGTCTAGGGCCAGTATTCTGCACCACTGGTGCATCTGCAGTGACTGATGGCTTGATGGTGGACAACATTGTTTATTACCGGAACGACAGTCAATGAATGTTCTTTGTTGACAAAGATAATAAAGTTTAAAGATACTCTTAGGCATTTTTGCATGTTTTTTTTTTTCCCATTATCGCCCTTGACATTTTAAGCAGTTATTTTAAATTCCATGCCTAATAATTCTTACATCTGTGTTGTATCTGATACTGGTTCTAATTATTGCTTGTTTCTTTGCAATGTGTTTTTACTTACCTTTTGGCATGCCTTACAATTTTGTTGTTGTTAAACACTAGTCATATTGTATCAGGTAATAGAAACTAAGGTTAGTAGGACTTTAGTGAGTAAATTTGTTTACTGTAACAGATTTGGGGTTATGTTTAATGTTAGCTGTGTTAGCTGTAGAGGTATAGGTATTAGAGGCTTCAAATTCCTCTAGTGTTTTCTTTTTTCCAGTTCTCTTTTGAATCTTGGATTTTCGGCTTCTCTATCTACTCATCCTCAGAGAGAGCCTTTGTCATGCAGCTCTTTCTTCTGTGATCAAGTGTCATTATCCTGGAACCCTGTTGGTGTGGTAGTAAATTGTAAGGGAGTGGAAATATTCTGTCATCTTTCCATCAAATCCCAGTCTTTTCATGGGTCTGTATCTTGGTTGTGTGATCTTTTTACACGTGTTCTTCCAGTGAACCAGCTTTTCTCCCCTGGCCCTCATTCTCTTCCTGGCTGCATTGTTCCTGTCTATTTTCCTGAAGCCTGACAGCTAACTGTGTTTTTTTTTTTCTCCCTTCAGGTGGGACAAGAAGTCTGGGGAGGACAGGAGTAGGAGGAATTCCTTCTCCCAGTGCAGATAAGGGACTTCAGCTCTGACAGGTTGCTTTCTCCTGGAGAGTCGATCTTTGTTATGGAGAATGCTTTGGGTATTTCTGTATTTCACAATGATTATTTTTTGAAATTCTTTTTGTAAGGATAATTGCTCTGCAGTATTGTGTGGCTTCTTCCATACAACAGTGTGAATCAGCCATAAGTACACATATATCCCTTCCGTCTTGAACCTCCTCCCACCCGCCATACCATCCCATCCCTTTCGGTTGTCACAGAGTACTGCATTGAGCATCCCGTGTTATATGTCAGCTTCCCATTAGCTATCTATTTCATTAATACATATGATACGGTATATGTTTTAATGCTACTCTCTCAATTCGTCCACCCTCTCCTCCCCTCTGCCTCACTGTGTCCAAAATCTCTCTCTGTGTTTGTATCTCTGTTCCTGCCCTTCAGATAGGTTCATCAGTACCATTTTTCCAGATTCCATATATATGCATTAATATGCGGTATTTGTTTTCCTGTTTCTGACTTACTTCACTCTGTATAGCAGGCTCTCAATGATTATTCTTCTCCACCTTCTTCCAGAGTTCTTATTCAGATCTTAGTCATGGTAATCTAGTGGGGTTTCTGATGGTAAAGCTCATAAAAATATGGGGTCACCCTCTAAGACTGTGGCTCCCCAGAGTTTCTCACTGCCGTGCTGGGCCACACTCAGACTCCAGCATTTTGTCAAAGTTACCGTTTAAGTGTTTTTGCCAGCTTATAGCTCCAGTTGCTTCTGGAAAAGACAAGCAGATCTTTGTGTCTTTCTGGACACACTTGTCTCTCTGGGTTTCAGAGTAGCAGTTTTCTCTGTGACTTACTTTTCTGATGGGTCCAAAAAGCTTTGTTTTTAGTGTATCCATCTTTTTATGTTATAAGGATAGGAATAACAACTTTTTAGCGTGTCAGAATGGAAGCTGGAGCTCCTTTGTTGACCTTTTAGCTTTATATATATATATATATGTGTGTGTCTATGTGTATGTGTGTATACATACTCTATATAAATAAACATAATTTTTATGATATGGATATAAATTTTAGGTTATTCAAGTTTTTAATGGTTGCCATATGCACCTTTAGCTTATCACAATCTATGATCTACTTCAGTTTAACACTGACTCAGTTCCAGTAAAATATAGCAAGTTTGCTTTATACTGCTTCATTTGGTCTCTTTATTTTTGGGCTATTATTGCCATTCATGAATAGGTATATGTATATGGATTTTATAAATAAATAATATGTGTTATAATTTTACTTTAAAAATTATTTTTTTAAATCTCTAGTTTTCAAAGAAAGAGAAGAAAAGCAATCAAATACTGTGTTTTAAAAAATTTTAATGGATTAAACATAAATAACATAAAATTTACCATTTTAACCATTTACAAATACATAGTTCAGTCGCATTACATACATTCACATTGTTTTGCCACCATCACCAACCATCCATTTCCAGAACTTTTTTTATTTTCCCAAACTGAAACTCTGTACCCATTAAATAGTAACTTCCCATTCCCCATTTCCCTAAGCCCCTAGCAACCAGCAGTTTATTTTGTCTCTGTGAATTTGACTCCTCTAGGTGTCTCATGTAAGTGTCATCATACTATATTTGTCCTTTTGTGCCTGGCTTCTTTCACTTAGCATAATGTCTTCAGGGTTCACCTACTTTTTAGCATGTGTCAGAATTTTCTTCCTTTTTAATTCTGAAAAATGTTCTGTTAGTATGTATATACCACATTTTGTTTATCCATTTGAATTGTCTTTTATACTTACCCATATATTTACCATTTCCCATATTCTTCATTCCCACTTACGGATCTGAGTTCGTGTTTAGTATCACTTCCTTTCAGCCTGAAGAATCTTCTTTAGTATATCTTTTTGGGCAGGTCTGTGACAAATAGTTTCTCTCAGTTTTCATATGTCTTAGAATGTGCTTATTTCATCTTCATTTATGAAGAATGGTTTTGCAGGATCTAGAACTTGCAGTTTTAATTTCTGTCTGTCTGTGCTTTGAACAACAGGTCTTTCGCTGCTTTCTGTCCTCCATTGTTTCTAATGAAGAATCAGCCTTTAATTGTATTATTATTCCTCTGTACACGATGAGTCCTTTTTTTTGTCTCTGCTTTAAAGATTTTCCAGTTTTTGTTTGGTCTTTGGGTTAATTTAGTAGTTTGACTAAGCTTTATCTAGGTGTATCTCTTTGTATTTATTTTACTCTTGGTTGAAATTCTCTGAAAAGTGTAATGTTCTCATCAGATTTGAGAAGTTTTTGGTAATTATTTCTTGATGTATTTTTAGTTGGAAACTACACATTTTAGTGGTTGGTAATTTAGTCATTAAGTTGTGTCCAACTGTTGCTACCCCATGGACTGTAGCCCACCAGGCTCCTCTGTCCATGGGATTTCCCAGGCAAGAATGCTGGAGTGGGTTGCCATTTTCTTCTCCAGGGGATCTTCACAACCCAGGGATCAAACAGAGGTCTTCTGCATTGCAGGCAATCTCTTGCATTGCAGGTGGATTCTTTATGGACAGAGACACCAGGAAAGATATTTTCGTAGATTATAATAATTCTGAGTTCTAAAAAATTATTTATTGATTGATAGTTGTTTAGTTTTTAATAACTTGCCTGGACTTTAACTGTGGAGTCACACTAGACTCACTTGTGGTAAACAACTGCTGATGTTTCTGCTGAGTTTTCTCATTCTTATTTTTAATTTCTTACGTTTTTTTCCTTAAGTGTCTTCCGTGTGTCTGCATAGCTACTTGTTAGCTAATGACTTGGGCACAGGTGGTAAATACCTTCAGCCTGAAAGGTTTCTACCCCTATGCTGACTGGTCTGTATGTGGATTTGGGAATACATTCAAAGTTAGAGCAAGTTCTCAAGTATCCCTTGGTTTTGTTTTATGCCAGGCTTCCTCAAGTATCCCCCAGTAATGCATCACTTTCTATTTAACCAGGGGTGTATGGTGAGTTTATTACAGACCTTCCATGGCTCTCTAATTTACATGCTCTTTCTTTTAATTTTCTGACTAGTCAAGCACTTACCCTAACCGGGACTTCAACCTCAGACCTCAGCTGCAAATTTTCCCTTTTCATTCCCAACCAAATTTACTACTTTTCTCCGCCAAAGCCACAGGTTTTCACTACCCCACCCTGAAATGAGTCCACTGTTTTTACTAACAAAGCTGCCGGGTTTTTTTTGTTGTTGTTGTTAGTTTCATGTTAGTGAAAATGTTGGTCTTGTCATCCTGGCTGGAGTGAGTGGTTGGAAGAAACCTTGGGCAGAAGGGCAGAGCCTCTCACAGCTTTTAACTTGTGACATTAGCAGTTTCTCTGGAATCAACATTTATCAATTTGCAGGCTACCTTTGGTTAATTCCCACTGCCTTGAATTGATTATTTTTGATAAATTTGTCTAGTTTTATACTTAATCTTTATGGATGAAAATTGCCAACGTCTTCATTCTTCCATAAAACCTGCATGTTTACTGCTGTGGATGAATTTCACATTTACTTATTACCAAAATTCCTAAGAATTCTGTTGGTATTTTGATTAGATTTAAATTGACTTATAAATTAATTTGCAGAATGTCAACATATTTAAGGCATTGAGGTTTTCTTCCAGGAATGTGGCATTTATCTCTCTTTATTCAGACTTACATTTTATATTCCTCAGCAAAATTATTTAGCTTACATATAGGGCTGGCTCATATTTTGTTAAGCTTATTTGTAGCATTATAAAAGCTTTTATGGCAATTACTAATGAAATGACCTTTTTTTTTGTATTTTCTGATTGTTGCCAGTTTGTAGGAAAGTTAGTTTTTATGAGTTTGTGTAAGTTGATCCTGTATGTGATTGCCTCTGAAATCTTTTCATTTTGATGTGCTGTGCTTAGTCACTCAGTCGTGTCCGACTCTTTGTGACCCCATGAACTGTAGCCTGCCAGGCTCCTCTGTCCATGGGGACTCTCCAGGCAAGAATACTGGAGTGGGTTGCCATGCCCTCCTCCAGGGGATCTTCCCAACCCAGGGATCGAACCCAGGTCTCCTGCATTGCAGGCAGATTCTTTACTGTTTGAGTCATCAGGGAAGCCCAAGAATACAGACTGGAGTGGGTAGCATGTCCCTTCTCCAGGGTATCTTCCCGACCCAGGAATTGAACTGGGGTGTCCTGCATTGAAGGTGGTTTCTTTACCAGCTGAGCTACCAGGAAAGCCCTTTCATTCTAATAGTTTGTCAACTTATTATTTGTATTCTTTTAGGTAGTCTATGATATTATTTGCAAATAATGATGGTTCTATCTCTGTATAATCTGTTTGTAGTTCTTAAAGTTTTTAATTTTAAAAATGTATTTATTGTAAAAATTCTGTAGTGTAGGTTATGCCGTCCAGGAAAATAGTAAAACAGTAGTCATATTGGTCTTAGGGAGTTTACTGGAAATATTTCTAATGCATCATCATGAAGTATGATATTGTGTAACTCCTTTTATTGATCTAAAAAAATTTTTTTTTCAGTATAAACTAGTATATTGGCATGTACTGAGATCATATTATTTTTTTCTTTTGAGTGCCTAATATAAATAAGAAGCACCATATTTGATCAAGATGTATTATAGTTTTAATATTTTCCTTGATTCAGTTTCCTAGTATTTTATTATTTTTGCATTTTAATTCATAAATGAGATTGGTTTGTAAAGAACATTGCCTTGATAAACCAGAGATTCATTCCAGATTGAAATAAGTATAGGCTTCCCTTTCTTCAGAAATTTGGATTAGAAGCTGCTCATTATTCAGTTACTTACATTTGCTGTCTATATTAAACTCATATCCCAGACTGTATGGCATCCTTTTTTGAGCAGTACAAGGGACCTAAAATCCCTTCATGTAAGGTGATTATTTTTCTAGCTTTCTGAATTTTTCTGTTACCACACATTCTTCCTTTAAATGGTATGTTCCCCTGATTGCATTTTGTAAAAAAATAAGACCATCAAGGATTATTTAATGTTTGTCAGTCTCTGTTTCTTTGCTGTATGGAGTCTCCCTTTTCTCTTTATCATAATCATAAGGTATTACCTTCTTCATGTTTTTCTTTTCATTCCAGTTCATTCTGTGACCTGTTCTTTGATGCCTTTTGTAATTATTCCGCTTCCTCATTAATCCCTGAAGACTACTTTTATGTTTGTGATACAGCCTATTATACATTATATACACATATGTATTTATAGTACATATGCATGTGTGGCTACCCACACACGTATTTCCCTTAACTACATCTTGGCATAATAGAACTTTCTTGTTACTTTTGGTTGTAAGAACAGTCTTATTTTTGGTAATTGAGACTTAGTTTGTGCCTTTATAAAACTTAAAAAAATTTATTCTGCTTAACAGGGATTATGAGGGGTGAAGGTGTTCTGACTCTACACATACTTTTTCCTCCTTCCACGTGTTGGAGCGGAGAGGAAGGAGGGGGAAAAAGGCAAATATATTACTAAATTAGGGGAAGTTGTCATCATCCTTTAGGTTGTGGCTACCTATAGCTAATACTGACTGTTCATCATGACCTGTTGTGAGGCCTTTAAATGCTGGTTAATTGCCCTATGCAGATTTGTCCTGGTCCAACCTGTTGACAGCTCACTGCAGCTCTCTGAACTTGGGACATGTAGTAGTTAGCATCTTGTGTGCTTAGTTTAGGTCTTAGAAGCAATTCTAGGATTACAAGAAACTTCTGTTAGTAATCTATGAAATTTATTTTAATGTCAGTGTTTCACAGTTTAATAGGAAAAAAAATTAGTCTCTAGAGGAGGGTATTAACTCATGCAAATATTTCTTTGGTACTTCACAGTTTTCATACATGTAGTTTTAATTCCATATCCTAAAATAATTCAGCCTCTTATAAATTTCTTCCCAGCATGTCATTCTAGAGTTGTGTCAGATGTCCAATGTAATTTAAATTTACATTAATGAAACCTAAATAAAATGAACAGTTCAGTCCCTCAGTCACACTAGCTACATTTTCAGTGCTTCATTAGCCACAAGTGGCTAGTAGTACAGAACATTACTACCTCTGATAAAAGTTCTGTTAGACACTGCTTCTCTAGAGGATAGAGGTGAGAAATACTTGTTACCATAGGAAAGTTAGAAAAGTGGAGTTAACCATATATACTAACCAGTTACTCTGTTACACAGATTTTTTTTTTCTTGACCATATGAAGTTTGTGAAAGGGAGAAAAGTTGGCACACAACTGAGCAATGTATTGCTTTCAGATTCATCTGATATTTAGCTTTTCATGTGGAAATTTCAAATAACTTCACTGCAAACATAGTTGGGAGAAGGCAATGGCACCCCACTACAGTTCTCTTGCCTGGACGATCCCATGGATGGAGGAGCCTGGTGGGCTGCAGTCCATGGGGTCGCTAAGAGTCGGACACGACTGAGCGACTTCACTTTCACTTTCCACTTTCATGCATTGGAGAAGGAAATGGCAACCCACTCCAGTGTTCTTGCCTGGCGAATCCCAGGGACAGGGGAGCCTGGTGGGCTCCCGTCTGTGGGGTTGCACAGAGTCGGACACGACTGAAGCGACTTAGCAGCAGCAAACATAGTTGACAGCAGGGTTCAAAGTTCAAACATTTCCACCCACCAGAGACTAACTCTCTAGTTCCTGCTTTCTGTATCCCTTCTTATTATGTCCTCATTCCTCAGATGAAGGTCAGTGCAACTTCAGTCCTAAGACAGGAAAGACTGGCATTTTTGAAAGCCAAATGTTTGCATATACATATTTGTGTATATGGAAGGGTTTGAGACAAGTGACTTAACTTTCAGAATAACAAATTTTTCTTCTCTTTTTTTTTTTAAACCAAACTCTTACATATCATCTAATTGAATTTGTGCCTATATTTTACATACAAGTAAACTGAGGCTAGGGAAAGTGACTGCCCAAGAACATATCAATGTGTGTGTGTGTTAGTCACTCAGTCATGTCCGACCCTGTGACCACATGAACTGTAGCCTGCCAGACTCCTCTGCCCATGGAATTCTACAGGCAGGAATACTAGAGTGGGTTGCCATTCTCTTCTCCAGGGGATCTTCCTGACCCAGGGCTCAAACCTGGGTCTCCTGTGTTGCAGGCAGATTCTTTACCATCTGAGCCACCAGGGAAGCCTGAAACTAAGGTATGTGTTCAGTGACGCCCAGATTGTTGAGCATTCTCCTAAATCATTTGCCTTTCCTATTTTAATTCTTTATTCATTGCTAACTATTGCTGCAGTTTTAACGACAAGTGTTTAGAGGTGAAAGTAAATAATTATTATAATGAATTTCTTATTTTTAAAATGTTGCTTTTTATATGTTTTAAAGGATTTGGTAATTTTAATTTTTACAGATTGAAGAAGAAGAGAGGAAAAAAATAGAAGATATGAAAGAAAATGAACGGATAAAAGCAACTAAAGAATTGGAAGCCTGGAAAGAATGTCAAAGAAAAGCTGAAGAACTTAAAATAATTCAGAGAGAAGAAAAATTATATCATCAAGAAAAGCAAATGGAAGAAGAGAGAAAAAAATTAAAACATAAATGTCTTACTGGGAATTCAGCATCTAAAAATCTTGCCACAAAAGGTACGGTGATTAACAGTTTCTGGGAAAGTGAGTCATGTTAGTGAAGTATATATGTCATTGTGTGTGTGTGTGTATGTGTGTGTGACAGAGAGAATCTGTCCACAGTATTAGGTCATTATTTTAGTATATGATGTACTACAATACAGAGAATAAAGTGAAAGACTTATTTCTTCCAGAAAGTAATTAAGTTTTCATAATGAGCAAAGATTCAGTACTGTTTTTACTCACATGCTTTCTTTAGACTTTTAGGCAAGTATTATCAATTGTGGGTTTAACTCAGGTACAGTAAGACTTGGAGTGAATTAGCAGTACCAGAAACATTCATTTATTCTTTAGAGATAAGAAACTAGGAATTTCATTAAAAGGTCTTTTATTCATGTAACTCAGGAAAGCAAGTACTAATAAGCAGATTTAGTTGTAAACAGATAAGAACTCTGCTGGCTTTTGATTCTGGTATTTTCAAAAATAAGTGAGAGGACATTTTTCTTTATTGAAAACTAAGAGTTTGTTTTTATCTGATATTAGAATATTAAACTTTGTTTTGGGCTTATTTATATTTACTAAATGGAACATTTTGTAGTAAAATCTTACACAATAGTAACTTCATATTTCTTGGGTGATTACTGTATGTCAGGTAATTTTATTGATTGTATCACTGTTTTCTCACAATAGCACTTGGAGTAAGTGCTGTTATTCTTTTTTGTTTTATTTTGTTATTCTTATTTTAAAGGAAAAACATGTTTTGAAAGGATAAACAACTACCCAGTAAGCAAACCTGTAGGATTTGAACCCAGATCTGTCTGATTCTGAAACCTGTATTCTTTTCAAAGGCTATAGGTCTTTACTACTATAACAGTGAGATCTAGCATGTTAAAAAGTCATTTATAGTGACTATTAAGCAATAGCCATTATTAAATTTGTATATTTTTCATGGTTTAATATTGACATGCCAGTTAACTACTATGCTATCTCCTTTAATGCCATTTCAGCAAAATATTGATACAGCTAGAGAATTTGGAAACATCTCCTTCCAAATTTCAAATACTGCTAGACAAATTGATTGTTTTTAAATACTGTTGGAACACAAACATACTTTTATAGGTATGAGGTATCCTGAAGATGCTTAGAAAAAATTCATCCATGGATATAAGGGAAATTAAACATGGTAGAGGGAAAAAATACATGTCACCCTTTTTTTTTACTCTAGAAGTCTCCCCCCCCCCCTTATTTAAGTTGTGTCATTACAGATGCCTGACAAATGTGGTTACTTTCTTCCATCTTTTTCATACATTTAACAGATATTTATTTACTGCATGTCTCCTCTGTGCTGGAAGTTATGGAATATACATTTATGACTAAACATGTGGCCAGTACCTTCAAGGAACATATACTGTTATAGATACAGATATCTTCAGTTAGCTGGGATTTGTACATAACTGCTTTAAAAAAATTCACAAATATCTCATTGGTCAATAAAGTTAGACCTCTTGAAGCAGGAAACTTGGCGCTCCTAAAAAGTCTAATACTACTGTTTCAATGTCACTGTTAACTAAAAATGCTCATTTGATAGCATTTTTAACTATAGGAAGCATATTGTATTATTTTCCCCAGAAACACTCTTTGGACAAGCTACTTTTGTAGTATATATAGAATACAGGTGGCGTGGCAGGTACTGCAGCTTGCCTACTCACTGTGCACTCTTCTTTTCACTGATAGAATCATGACTTGGGGGTAGGGAACAGAAGAAATGTGTCCAGCTAAAAAAAAGTTAACTCTGGGAAATTTGACTATTGGTTGGATATTTGAAGAAATTAACAATTACATTTTTTTCTTTACATGTGATAATGATATTATAGTTAGATTTATAAAGTCCTCATCTTGTAGAGGTGACTACTGAAATATTTATTGATTAAAAAATACAGTGTCTGAGGTTTGCTTCAAAATAGTGTGGAATGTGAAAGTGGATAGAGGTAATGATGAGTGGTGTTGGCCATGAGTTGATAATTGAAGTCATGTTATGAATGCATGATGGTAATTATTCTTTCCTGTCTACTTTTGTACATATTTGAAATTTTTTATTATAAAATGGAAAAAAATTAAGGATCAAACAGTTATTCATTTTTCAAAGTAATTTTAAATTAGTAAAAAAAAGAAAAAAGGAAAACAAAATTCACCTTCAGCTCCCTCAGACTCTCTTGTAGCCAAGTGACACGTGTATGTCACTTGTATATGCATGTCGCTTGGGTGTATGTGTATGTCACACACACATATATATGTATGTACCTTGACACATGTATGTCACTTGTCATACATATGTATGACATGTAGCCAAGTGACACAGCTCTGACTCTTGAAATAGAAATGTGCTAATGATTTGTAGAAAAGTATTACTTTTCCAAGATGAGTGTCCCTAGTTCCTTTTTGCTTGCTTCCTCTTTCCTTTTTCTACCTAAGATGAGGATCTATGCCAGGAAATGAATTAGCTATCGTCTTGAGATCATTAAGTGGTAAGTCATACATTAAGAGTGATGGAACAGGGAAGAAGGAGCTTGGGACATTAATAACATTGGAGAGCTTATAAATCATGCTGGAGTATCTTTCTTCAAACTTGTTAAGTGAGAAAAACAAACCCATGTATGATTAAACCACTTTAATTGTGTTTGTTATTCATGTATCCTAGAGAATTTTGACTACTGGAAATGGCTAATGGAAGGCAAGGTTGATTTAGCCTTTGAAAATCACTCAGTATAGTTAATTAAAGGAAAAATGTGATTATTTCAATATTACAAAAAGGCGTTTGACAAAATCCAACACCCATTTATAATAAAAATTGCTTAAAAAATTAGGACTAGAAACTTTCTTGATCTGGTAAGGGCCTTCTACACAAAAACCTATAGCAAACATCCTATTTACTGATGAAATAATGGATATTTTGCCCCTGAGGTTGAAGAGTAAGGCAAACATTTCTGTTTTTACTGCTTCATTCAGCATTATACTGGAGGTCCTAACTGCTGCATTAAGACAAGAGGGCACATTGGTGGTTGCCTGAGACCAGGAGCAAAAGGAAGGAATGAACTGCACAGAGCTATAGGGGGCTCTTAGAGATGATAGAAATTTTCTGTCTTGATTGTGATTTCATGAGTATGTACATTTATCAGAACTCATTTAATATGCTTTAAGTACAGTTGTTGTACATGAATTATTTCTCAATAAAATTGGAAAAAATGTTTATTATTTTTAAGCATGAAAGCATCAAAGTGTATATGATTTCCTCAAATTCTTATTATTCCACAGTAGTGCTTAGGGCCAGGCATAATGAGGCCATCCCCCAAGTGGTTTCATTTGAGGGTCCTTGCTTTTATGTCTGTTTTTATAAGGGAAAGTGAAATCAATGAGCGTTAATTAGTTACACAACTTTGGAAACTTCCTTGTCTTGTTAGGAAGAGCTTTGTTTAAAAGGGATAAACTCTTGAAGTCAGTTACCGGTATCAGCCTGTTGTGTTGAACTAATTTTGTGGTGTTGAGCTATCTTATTTGCTAAGCTACTAAAAGCATTGTAGAGGGAAAGATGAGACTTCAGAGCACGTGGATTTTTCCATTCTCAACTTCATAGAACTAGGTATTTCTAAAGGTAGGAGAAAGCATAAGTCTGGAGAAAATAAGGTTGGTTGAAAGTGTGTAAGACTTTGCTTACCAGTTCTCCTCCTCTACCAGAGCAGACAGCTGGAGGTTTACTTTCTGTACAGTTGAGGACTCAATGAGATTCTGCTCTGAAAATACAGAGATTGAGGAAAGTCTGCATTATGAAAATCTAAATACTGATTCAAGAGATCCCTTCAAGTCCTATACTCTTTGCCATATGCATACATGAGCCCAGTGTACCTGGGATGCAGATTGAACAATTCCTCTACAGGGAAGCCAAAACCTTGCAAAAATCTTGTCGTTTTTAATGGCCCAGCTAATTCACCATGCTGAAGCTTATTCATCAACAATCTTCAGATTCATGTACACAACTTCCAGTCAGAATATTTATACTTAGCATTTTTAATATGAACAGATAGCCAAAACCGAACAGAAAAATATAACTTGGAACGACCAGGTATGAAACAAGTAGGAATGGAAGAAAACTTAAAAAGAACCATAATTAACGTCCTCAGAGAGATGAAAACATATTTTAACCTTGAACAAAAACAGAGGCTGTAACAAAGAATTTTCCATAAAAACAGTTTGGAAATTTAAAATGTATAAAACGTTCGATCAGATAGTTGGAATATAGTAAATTTTCCCCAGAAAATAGAAAAAAATGATGAAGAGATTTTAGAATAGAAAAGATGGAACTTCTCTCATGGTCCCGTGGTAAAGAATCTGTCTTGCAATGCGGGGGACACGGGTTCAATCCCTGGTTGGGGAACTAAGATTCCCCCATGCTGCAGAGCAGCTAAGCCTGGGCATTGCAGCTACTGAGCCCACATGCGCTGGAGCCTATGTACCACCACTGGGTAACCTGCACGCTGCAGCTGCTGGAGCCCACCTGCTCTGGGGCCTGCACTCTGCAACTGCAGAGTCCATGCTCCAGAATGAAATCTCCCACATAACACAATGAAGGTCCTGGGTGCCACAACTAAGACCTGATGCAGCCAAATAACAATAAATAAACAGATAAATTAATGTAATTAAATAAAATAGATGAAACAACTAGAGTATACAGCCACATTGTCCCAACATTCAAATAATAGAAGTATTAGGAAGAGAGAAGGGAGAAACAGGAAAGGAAATAATTTTTTTAAATCTTTTTTTAAATTTGGATATAACTGACTTACTATGTTTTAAGTGTACAATATAATGTTTGGATATATGTATATATTGTGAACTGATCACCACAGTAAATCTAGTAAATCTGTCCAGCACCATACATATTTACAGTATTTTTTCTTATGAGAACTTCTAAGATTTACTAATATAAAGTACAGTGTATTAACTATAGTCATCAGGCTATACGTTTCATTCCTAGGACTTGTTTATTTTATGACTAGAAGTTTGTACTTTTTGATCACCATGACCCATTTTGTCCACATCCCAACCCCCGTCTCTGACAGCCACCAGTCTGCTCTCTGTAACTATGAGTTCCATTTTTTGTTGTCGATTCTACATGTAAGAAATAATTTAAAAATTTTTTAGTGAGGGGCTGTGGAGGGAGAAAGAAAGGAGGAGATTGGGATTAACAGATACATACTACTATATGTAAAATTACACACTCCAGTATTCTTGCCTGGAGAATCCCGTGGACAGAGAAGCCTGGCGGGCTATGTTCTATGGGTTTGCAAAAAGCCAGACACGACTGAAGCAATTTATCAGCAGCATTTGTAAAATAGAAAAACAGGGACCTGCTGTATAGCACAGGGAACTGTATTCAGTGTCTTGTAGTAACCTATAATGTAAAAGAATCTGAAAAAATATATATTTGTTCCTGCTGCTGCTGCTAAGTAACTTGAGTCATGTCCGACTCTGTGCGACCCCATAGACGGCAGCCCACCAGGCTCCCCCGTCCCTGGGTTTCTCCAGGCAAGAACATTGGAGTGGGTTGCCATTTCCTTCTCCAGTGCATGAAAGTGAAAAGTGAAAGGGAAGTTGCTCAGTCGTGTCATATTTGTTCCTAATACTATTTTATTTTTCATTAATCAATTATTGCAGCATTTTGCAAATTTCATTAGTCTATTCCAAAAAGCAGTTTTGGATGTTATTGACTCTTTTATTGTTTATTTGTTTTCTATTCCATTAATTCCTGTGTGTATTTTTATTTCGCTACTCCTAGTTTCTTTGAGTTTTCTCTGTTTTTTTATATAATTTGTTTGCATTAATTTTTGAATCTTTTAATTCATGCATATGAAGTGTAATACATTCATCAAGTCTTGACATCTTGTTTTTTCATTGTCATGTGGTTACAAATATTTTGCAAGCCATCATAATTTTTTTGGTCTCCAATTATTAGGGAGAATTGTTTTAAAATTTACAAATGTATAAAAAGGCTGGACCAAAGCAGAAATGATGCTTAGTTGTGGATGTATCTGGTATTAAAAGTATAGTCTGGTGCTGTAAAGAACAGTATTACATAGAAACCTGGAATGTTAGGCCCATGAATCAAGGTAAATTGAAACTGGTCAAGCAGAAGGTGGCAGGAGTGAACATTGACATCTTAGGAATCAGTGAACTCAAATGGATGAGGATGGGGAAATTTAATTCAGATGACCATTATACCTACTACTGTGGGCAAGTATCCCTTAGAAGAAATGGAGTAGCCCCTCACGGTCAACAAAAAAATCTAATATGCAGTACTGGGGTGCAATCTCAAAAACAACAGAAATGATTTTGGTTTGTTTCCATGGCAAACCATTCAACATCACAGTAATCCAAGTCTATGCCAGAGCCACTAATGCTGAAGAAGCTGAAGTTGAATAGTTTTACAAAGACCTTCTAGAACTAACACCGTAAAAAGATGTCCTTTTCATCATTAGGGATTGGAATGCAAAAGTAGGAAGTCTAGAAATTCATGGAGTAGTAGGCAAGTGTGGCCTTGGAATACAAAATGAAGCAAGGCAAAGGCTAACAGTTTTGTCAAGAAAACACACTGGTCATAGCAAACACCCTCTTTCAACAACTCAAGAAATGACTCTATACATGGACATCCCTAGATGGTCAATACTGGAATCAGTTTGATTTTATACTCTGCAGCTGAAGATGGAGAAGCTCTCTGCACTCAGCAAAAACAAGACCTGAAGCTGACTGGCTCCAATCATGAGCTCCTCCTGATTGTAAAATTCAGGCTTTAATTGAAGAAAGTAGAGAAAACTGCGAGGCCATTCAGGTATGGCCTAAATCAAATCCCTTATGATTATACAGTGGAGGTGACAAATAGATGCAAGGGATTATATCTGGTAGACAGAATGCCTGAAGAATTATAGATGGAGGTTCATAACACTGTGTGGGAGGCAGTGACCAGAACCATCCCCAAGAAAAATAAATGCAAGAACGCAAAGTGGTTGTCTGAGGAGGCCTTATAAATAGCTGAGAAAAGAAGAGAAGTGAAAGGCAAAGGAGAAAGGGAAAGACACACCTAACTGAATGCAGAGTTTCAAAGAATAGCAAGGAGAGATAAGAAAGCCTTCCTCAGTGATCAGTGCAAAGAAATAGAGGAAAACAATAGGAAAGAGTAGAGATCTCTTCAAAAAAATTAGAGATAATGAACATTCCATGCAAAGATGGGCACAATAAAGGACAGAAATGGTATGGACCTAACAGAAGCAGAAGATATTAAGAAGAGGTGGCAAGAATACACAGAAGAACTATACAAAGAAAATCTTCATGACCCATGACCCAGATAATCATGATGGTGTGATTACTCACCTAGAGCCAGACATCCTGGAGTGTGAAGTCAAGGGGGCCTTAAGAAGCATTACTACCAACAAAGCTAGGGGAAGTGATGGAATTACAGCTGAGCTATTTCAGATTCTAAAATATGATGCTGTGAAAGTGCTGCACCCAATATAGCAGCAAGTTTGGAAAACTCAGCAGTGACCACAGGACTGGAAAAGGTCAGTTTCTATTTCTTCTTTTTTTTTTTTTTTTTACACCGGGTTATTGTTACCATCTTTCTAAATTCCATATATGTGCGTTAGTATACTGTATTGATGTTTTTCCTTCTGGCTTACTTCACTCTGTATAATAGGCTCCAGTTTCATCCACCTCATTAGAACTGATTCAAATGTATTCTTTTTAATGGCTGAGTAATACTCCATTGTGTATATGTACCACAGCTTTCTTATCCATTCATCTGCTGATGGAGATCTAGGTTGCTTCCATGTCCTGGCTATTATAAACAGTGCTGCGATGAACATTGGGGTACATGTGTCTCTTTCCCTTCTGGTTTCCTCAGTGTGTATGCCCAGCAGTGGGATTGCTGGATCATAAGGCAGTTCTATTTCCAGTTTTTTAAGGAATCTCCACACTGTTCTCCATAGTGGCTGTACTAATTTGCATTCCCACCAACAGTGTAAGAGGGTTCCCTTTTCTCCACACCCTCTCCAGCATTTATTATTTGTAGACTTTTGGATCGCAGCCATTCTGACTGGTGTGAAATGGTACCTCATAGTGGTTTTGATTTGCATTTCTCTGATAATGAGTGATGTTGAGCATCTTTTCATGTGTTTGTTAGCCGTCTGTATGTCTTCTTTGGAGAAATGTCTATTTAGTTCTTTGGCCCATTTTTTGATTGGGTCATTTATTTTTCTGGAGTTGAGCTGTAGGAGTTGCTTGTATATTTTTGAGATTAGTTGTTTGTCAGTTGCTTCATTTGCTATTATTTTCTCCCATTCTGAAGGCTGTCTTTTCACCTTGCTAATAGTTTCCTTTGATGTGCAGAAGCTTTTAAGGTTAATTAGGTCCCATTTGTTTATTTTTGCTTTTATTTCCAATATTCTGGGAGGTGGGTCATAGAGGATCCTGCTGTGATGTATGTCAGAGAGTGTTTTGCCTATGTTCTCCTCTAGGAGTTTTATAGTTTCTGGTCTTATGTTTAGATCTTTAATCCATTTTGAGTTTATTTTTGTGTATGGTGTTAGAAAGTGTTCTAGTTTCATTCTTTTACAAGTGGTTGACCAGATTTCCCAGCACCACTTGTTAAAGAGATTGTTTTTAATCCATTGTATATTCTTGCCTCCTTTGTCAAAGATAAGGTGTCCATATGTGCGTGGATTTATCTCTGGGCTTTCTGTTTTGTTCCATTGATCTATATTTCTGTCTTTGTGCCAGTACCATACTGTCTTGATAACTGTGGCTTTGTAGTAGAGCCTGAAGTCAGGTAGGTTGATTCCTCCAGTTCCATTTTTCTTTCTCAAGATCGCTTTGGCTATTCGAGGTTTTTTGTATTTCCATACAAATTGTGAAATTATTTGTTCTAGCTCTGTGAAGAATACTGTTGATAGCTTGATAGGGATCCCAAATAATGGCAATGCCAAAGAACGTTCAAACTACCATACAGTTGTGCTCATTTCACATCCTAGCAAGGTAATACTCAAAATCCTTCAAGGTAGGCTTGAGCAGTATGTGAACTGAGAAATTCCAGGTGTACAAATTGGATTTCAAAAAGGTAGAGGAACAAGAGATCAAATTGCCAGCATTCATTGGCTCATAGAGCAAGGGAATTCCCGAAAAACATCTACTTCTGCTTCACTGACTACACTAAATCCTTTGACTGTGTGGATCACAACAAACTATGGAAAATTCTTAAAGAGATGGGAATACCAGACCACCTTACCTGCCTCCTGAGAAAACTGTATGCAGATCAAGGAGCAACTGTTAGAACCAGAACCAGAACAAATCCCAACTGATTTGTTTCACGTTGGGAAAGGAGTATATCAAGGCTGTATATTGTTACCCTGCTTGTTTAACTTCTGTGCCGAGTACATCATGCAGAATACTGGGTTGGATGAATCACAAGCTGAAATCAAGAGTGCTGGGAGAAATATTCATAACCTCAGATATGCAGATGATATCACTCTACTGGCAGAAAGTGAAGAGAAACTAAAAAGCCTCTTGATGAGGGTGAAGAAGAGTGAAAAAGCTGGCTTAAAACTCAGCGTTCAAAAAACGAAGGTCATCACATCTGGTCCCATCACTTCACAGTAAATAGAAGGAGGAAAATAGAAGCAGTGACAGATTTTATTTTCTTGGGCTCCCAAATCACTGTGGATGGTGACTCCAGCCATGAATTTAAAAGATGCTTGCTCCTTGGAAGGAAAGCTGTGACAAATCTAAGCAATGTATTAAAAAACAGAGATATCACTTTGCTGACAAAGGTCTGTATAGTCAAAGCTATGATTTTTCTGGTAGTCATGTACTGATGTGAGGGCTGGACCATAAAGAAAGCTGAGCAGTGAAGAATTGATACTTTCGAGTTTTGGTGCTGGAGAAGACTCTTGAGAGTCCCTCGGAGAGCAAGGAAATCAAAGCAGTCAATCCTAAAGGAGATCAACCCTGAATATTCACTGGAAGGACTGATGCTGAAGCTGAAGTTCCAATACTTTGGCCACCTGATGCAAAGAGCCGACTCATTGGAAAAGTGGGAAAGATTGAGGGTAAGAGGAGAAGGGGGCAATAGAGGATGAGATGGTTGGATGGCATCACCGACTCAATGGACATGGGTTTGAGTAAACTCTGGGAGTTGGTGATGGACAGGGAGGCCTGGCGTGTTGCAGTCCATGGGGTCACAAATAGTTGAACATGACTTAGTGACTCAACAACAACAGCAGGTTCTCATTTTTCATTTTTACCCTCAAGTTTTCCACTCCTGAGATCTTAATTTTGTTTTTCCATGTTCTGGTACATTTCTTTGAGTAATTTACTCAGAAAAGATGGCTAGATGGTGTATTTACTTAGTTCTTAAATATCTAGGAATGTCTCTTGGCTTCATAAGTGAATAGTAGTATACTGGGTATAAAATTCTTGGACATTGTATTAGGTAGGTTCAAGCCAATTACTGAAATAAGTGGTCCAAAGTCATAGATTGGGCATCCCTGGTAGCTCACTTGGTAAAGAATCTGCCTGCAATGCAGGAGACCCTGGTCCAATTCATGGGTTGGAATAATCCCCTGGAGAAAGAACAGGTTACCCACTCCCTGGAGGCTCAGATGGTAAAGAATCTGCCTGCAGTGCAGGAGACCTGGGTTTGATCCCTCAATTGGGATGATCCCCTGGAGGGCATGGCAATCCACTACAGTATTCTTTTTTTTTCCATCAAATTTTTTTTTTTTAACTTTACAATATTGTATTGGTTTTGCCATATATCAAAATGAATCTGCCACAGGTATACATGTGTTCCCCATCCTGAACCCTCCTCCCTCCTCCCTCCCCATCCCATCCCTCTGGGTCGTCCCAGTGCACCAGCCCCAAGCATCCAGTATCGTGCATCGAACCTGGACTGGCGACTCGTTTCATATATGATATTATACATGTTTCAATGCCATTCTCCCAAATCATCCCACCCTCTCCCTCTCCCACAGAGTCCAAAAGACTGTTCTATACATCATTGTCTCTTCTGCTGTCTCGTATACAGGGTTATTGTTACCATCTTTCTAAATTCCATATATATGCGTTATTATACTGTGTTGGTGTTTTTCCTTCTGGCTTACTTCACTCTGTATAATAGGCTCCAGTTTCATCCACCTCATTAGAACTGATTCAAATGTATTCTTTTTAATGGCTGAGTAATACTCCATTGTGTATATGTACCATAGCTTTCTTATGCATTCATCTGCTGATGGACATCTAGGTTGCTTCCATGTCCTGGCTATTATAAACAGTGCTGCGATGAACACTGGGGTACACGTGTCTCTTTCCCTTCTGGTTTCCTCAGTATGTATGCCCAGCAGTGGGATTGCTGGGTCATAAGGCATGAAAAGATGTTCAACATCACTCATTATCAGAGAAATGCAAATCAAAACCACTATGAGGTACCATTTCACGCCAGTCAGAATGGCTGCAATCCAAAAGTCTACAAGCAATAAGTGCTGGAGAGGGTGTGGAGAAAAGGGAACCCTCTTACACTGTTGGTGGGAATGCAAACTAATATAGCCACTATGGAGAACAGTGTGGAGATTCCTTAAAAAATTGGAAATAGAACTGCCACTCCAGTATTCTTGCCTGGAGAATCCCTTTGGACAGAGGAGCCTGGCAGGCTGCAGTCCCTGGGATCACAAAGAGTGGACACAACTGAGCGACTAAGCACAGCACACAAAGTCATAGATCAAATAAGATCAAAATTGAATGTTATCTAATACTTATTATGTAACAGTCATCAGTCTAGGCCTGATAGATGTCTTTGTTCCACAGGGCCTTCCAGGGTGGTGGGTTAACATCTATTGTACCATTATTTGGCTTCCATCTCTGGGTCCAAGGTGGATAATGCAGTTGGCATTGTTTTTTAGCCAGTGGGATGGGGAAAGATGTCCACTGCAGGTAGATTTACCGGTGAAATGATGATCTGTAAATTGTATACATCGCTTATATTCACATTGCGTCGTGTCAGGTTTGGCACGTAACTGCACCTACTCTTAAACAGAGAGGGGAGAATTGATAGGATACTGGATGATAGCATTCCCAACCACAACCATCTATAGAAATTGTTTGTTTAAATTTTTGTTGATGTTACTTTCTAGTTTGAGTCCTTATTCTTTCTTCCCTATCCCCTCTTTTCTCCCTTTGAAACGTTAATTCAGGCCCTTTTCAGTTTTTCTTTAAAGTGGAAATTTTATATCTTAATTATATGTGTTCATTTTATATCAAAGATATAAACTCTCTGTCATGTTTGTAGAAAATCATTTTTGATCAGTTTTGATATTTTCATTTTTTAGTACCATTCCTTCCTTTTACTTATACAGTTTATATTCTAACATATAGATTAATATCTTCTCTTATATTGACAGAACAATTATTATATCTAACTGCCTTTGTATAGATGTATAGCTTTTCATCATAACTCTTTGCCTGTTCCCATTAGCTTTCTCTAATAGCTGAAAATCTTTTCTGTCATTACCAGGAAGCCTGTAGAAGATAACTGTTATAGGAGCTTATGGAAAGTGATGACTTTGCCTAGGTACCCTCCTGTAGAGTTGACATAGGTTATAAGAGTGCCGTCCTCTATAGTGAATGTAAGTTAGACACTGTGTGGTTTAACAAAGAGAACCCCAGAAAAGTAGCTGAAGTCATTGATTAAAGAACAGATAATTAGCTTCCATAATTTCAATGAGGAATTTTACATTCCTTCCTGTAGAAAATATGTTTGGATTATTTGTATAGAATTTTAAAAGTAACTTTAATGGGTAATTGCCATAAAAGTCTGTTTGATTGTTAACTAGGAAATAAAAGATAAATAACTTAGTTGCTAATATTGTTTCTGAAGGGAGAAATTCAGAAAATATATTTTTTGAGAAGTTAAAAGAAGACAGTATTCCTGCTCCTCGCTCTGTTGGCAGTATTAAAATCAGCTTTACTCCTCGAGTATTCCCGACAGCTCTCCGGGAATCACAAGTAGCAGAAGAAGAGGAGGTTGGTACACTTGCCGTTAGTTACAGTGACCACACATGAGAGTACTTAATTTTTTACTTCATATGTTGAAACTTACTGGATCTGAATTTTTAAAGTATTCATTGCACTACAGATATTACTTCATGAAAAAATTTAATATTTCTTTTTGAGAAAAATATATTTTGCAGGATCTATATTTTTTTGGCTTCAGAATGCTGATGAGAAAACACTGATTTAATAGTCAGCATTTTTGCTTATTCTAGGAGATAATCTGTTGCATGTGCATTTATTTTGTTAAATATATCGTTTTCCATAATAGATTTGTAAACTTTGAGACTATGTGTGTTGTGGTAAGAAAAGATTTGTAAATTTATTATAACTATATTATTACAATTAATTAGTAACGTCAAGTATTTCTAATGTGACATTTGGCATTGATGTTTTTCATTTATAAATTCCTGAGCTCTGGGATTTTGAATGTCATATATCTAGTTGTATAAGCACTAAGAATTCTAAGAACTGCTTTTATTAATTTTTTTTTACTATCAGGTATGAACTGATACCTCTCTCAGTTGAAAAGTTGTGAAAATAATTGAAGTTTCTTAATATATGATGATAATTTATAAATATTAACTTTTTTCTTAATATTAGCAATATATTTCTGTATTTCATTATTTATAAAAGGATTTCTATAACTATAAAATTATAATTATTTAAAAATAATCTATATATTTTTATAATATAAAAATACATACATATTATAAACAAGAAAAGTAAAATAATATTCACATGAACTACCAGAAATTTGGACAAAGTTTGAACTAGAAATTGTTATATATTTGATTTTAATCAGCTAGTGAAATTAAAAAAAAAATTTGAAAATGTATAAAAGCTGGAAGTTTAAAATCACCATGATCAAATATTGTATCAGTCTGCTTAGAATACTATTACAAAGTACGTAGACTCGCTGGCTCTAAGAACAGACAATTATTTCTCACAGTTCTGGAGGCCGAGAGGATATGGGGGTGGGGTGTAGAAAAAAGCATGCCCTCTAGTTTCTTTCTTCTCTTATAAGGATACTAATCCTGTCTTGGGGGCCTCATCCTCATGACTTCATCCAAACTTAATTATCGCTCAAGGGCCATAGTTCCAAATACCATCACATAGGTGGTTAGGACTTCACCGTATGAATTTTGGAGCACACAAACATTCAGTACATAACAAATAGTATTTCCATGTTATGTAGGAAGATGGGAAATCTAAAAGAAACAGTTAATAAAATAATACCTTTGTGTCCTTCATTAAACTCATTCTCATTTCAGTGGCTACATAAACAAGCAGAGGCACAAAGAGCAATGAATACTGATATTCCTGAACTTTGTGATTTAAAAGAAGAGGAAAAGAACCCAGAATGGTTGAAGGACAAAGGAAAGTAAGTTGTTTGCACCCTGGCCATGAGACTTATTATAAATCTATGTAGATATTAGTACTTATAACATTTTATAGATATCTTGACATATGTGTGAATGTGATTGTTGGGAAGAAATAATGTAAGTTTGCCAATTATGTAGGTAGCACCTCTGTGTTTAAAAAGTCAGATCCTATAACAATTAAATGAGATTCTTATTTTTATTTGCTTTTATATTTAAATGTCATGGAAATGAAAAAATATAACATCTTTGGACTGCTTATTAAAGTCTCTTTTAAAATTACTCAGTGTTTGACATAAGTCCTTGCTAATACTTCCCTTAAAATCATGGTTCTTCAAAACTAGAATTACTTTGATTAGTTCTATCAGTCTTTGAAAGCTTATCAGATTAGCTTGTTGCTCTGTCATGACCTAGATGGGTGGCATGGAGTGGTGGGGTGGAAGGTTCAAGAGAGAAGATATATATACACATATAGTGGATTCACTTTGTTGTACAGCAGAAACTAACACAACACTATAAAGCAATTATCCTCTAATAAAAAAAAATTATCAAATCAGTCTATAAATTATCATTTTATGTCTAGACAATCTTTTTATTTATTTGTATGTGACTGTAAATTTTAGACAATTATCAAAAATAATGAATTCTGGTACATTCTGTGGCAATTTGAGTTCATATTTTGAGGCAATTGTATATATTATTTATTATATCTTATTTTGTATGTTTGTATTATTTTCCTGTTGCTGCCATAACAAACTGCCACCGACTTACTGGCTTAAAACAATACTAATCTATTATCTTATAGTTCTAAAGGCCAGGAGTCTAAAGTGGGTTTTATTAGACTAATATCAAGTATCAAGTGCAATCCTTCTGGAGACTGTAGGAGAGAATCTATTTCCTTGGGTTTTCCAACCTTGAGACCGCCCACATTCCTTGGCTTATGGCCCCAAACCAGTAGTTGCATCACTCTAGCCTTTGCTTCCATAGTCACATCTCCTTTTCTGACTCTGGCTGCCTCCCTCTTTCATTTATAAACACCCTTGTATTTATAATCCAGGGTAATCTCCTACATTAAGATTCTTAATCACATCTGCAAGGTTCTTTCTAAGTCACCATTTTATGTATTCACAGGTTTTGGGGAGTTAGGATGTGGCTATCTTTGTGTTTTCCTGTTCTCATCTCTTCTCTGTTCTCCTGGTCTTTTCTCTTATCTAAAACACCACCAGAGATTGATTTGTGAAGTTGAGCTGGAGTAGACAGTTTTCTAAAGTTCGGAAGCCTGAGGCTCACAGGTTTGTTCCTCTTACTCCCAAGAGTAATCCCTTCTCCTCCTCCTCTTCCTTCTTCTCTCCCTTCTCTCCATCTTTTGAACCATTACATAAATATCTGTTGATTATTTATGGTTTGTCAGGCTGTAGGCTAGGCTCTGAACTACAGAAATAGAGGAGAGAGACATATACTTACAACACTGTATGGAAAGTGCAATACATAGAAAGCACATGATAAAATGAGAGTACACAAGAGGGGCGCTTAACCTTAAAAGAAGGGAGTAGTTTCAGGAAGAGCTTCCTAAAGAGTATGGCACCTGAGTTCCTCTTAATGATAGGTAGGAGTTTCAGGAGGAAGGGAGAGAAAGGTGTTCATTTTAGGCAGAGGATACAGTGTGAGCAAATGCTCAGAGACAAGAATAGTGTGACATACAGGCCAGGAACTATGGGTAGCTTACTTTTTGATAAAACATAAATTTGAAGCTAAGAATAATAACACATGAACCTAGAAAAATAGGCAGTGGCCTTGTGTTATTCTTAAATTTTTTTCTGTAAGGTGGAGGAAAATGTGCTCCAGTAACTAAGGTGGAGGTCTTGAACAGTGACATTGTTGTAGAGAGGGGAAGGCGAGGGCCATGTGAGAAATATTCAGGAGGTAAAATAGGGAGGACATCTGAGTGACTGTTGAGGAGTAGAGAAGTAGTTATGGACATCTTCTGGGTTTCTAGTTTAAAGGATTGATTATATGACACCAACTGAATTAGAGAACACTAGAAGAGGGCCAATTAGGGGGAAATGTAGGTAAAGGTCAGTTTTGAATATGTTGAGTTAGAGGTGTCTTTTGGTCAAGCTGACAGTGTCCAGCAAGTTTGAAACCCAGAGGAGAGTCCAGCCCTGTGTTATCGATTTGGAGGTCATCAGCATTTATGCAGCAGTTGATTTATAAGAGTAGGTGAGGTATCTAAAAATAGGGTATAAAGGGGAGTAGTGGCCTAAGACTAGAACCCTGTGATCCACAGTATTTGAAGATCTGGCAAAATAAAGTTGTACACAGAAGTAGTCTCAGAAGCCGATGGAATAAAAACTTTTAAGAATTTTTTTTGTCTTGTTCTTCTCTAAAAGTTCTCCAGGCAAGAATACTGGAGTGGTTCATCATTCCCTTCTCCAGGGGATCTTCCCAACGCAGGGATCGAACTGGGTCTCCTGCATTGCAGGCAGATTCTTTACCATCTGAGCCACCAGGGAAGCAAGCCCTCTTTACAAATAGAAAAGATTCAAAAAGATGTGCAGATGAGACAAAAGAAGTGGTTGAAATGTCCTCTAGAAGAGTGGGGAAAACTCAGTCAAGGCCAATGGTGAATGGATTATCTTGATTTTGTTATTCTTTTTCCTTTCGTTAAAAGTTGTGTTCATTTTTACACTTTATAATAAAGATATACCTTTTGAAAAAAATTTACACTGCACATCAAATGTAAGTTCCCCTTGGTTTTTACCCAGTTTGCTGGCCTTCTGCCTTCCCTGTCCCTCAGATATATCCAGTCTAAATATTTCTTTAATTACATTTGCTTGTCTTTAAGCTGTCATTGTCATAATCACAGTTATTACGTTCATAGCTTGTGACAGGTTACCAGAGCTTTGCCCATACAATTTCATTAAATCCTTACTACTGTAGTTAGATAGGAACCACTGCTTTTGCATTCATTTAACAAATGTTTATTGTAAAGCTAGCTGCTTTACACAAACAAACTCTTTTAATTCCTTTAACAGTATAACTAGTTGTATATTATTATCTTTACCCCAAGTTTCTAAAATACAGAAAGAGGGCCAGAGAGGTTGAGAAATTTGGCTAAAGTTGTGGTTTATAAATAAAAGCAGGATTCAATCCCATGTCAGTATGATTACAAAGCTTTTGTTTCAGGTAGTGTTGTATAACCCTCACAGATGAATAAAATTCTTGTTGTCCTTTTGTTCTGATTGTTTAGCCTTAGTAAAGACAGCCCAAGTGGTCTGGCTCTGTGTCAGGAAGCATTTAACAGGAGGCTTCCTGTGTGCTGTTTTGGATCTGTCAGGAATTCTCTGTTCCTTATTAATGGCAAGCCTGTCCCAGGGGCTGAGGAATCCAGGCATTTCCTTCATTAGTGCTTCTATATGTTGATAAGTACCCTCTTCCTTCTTGTGAACCATGCGGTAAAAGTGATTGTTTACAAATCTCTCTCTTTTATATGGATTGCCTATGTTTTGTAAGTCTAGAATTTTAATATTTATCTTTGCTGAGAATAACTACTTTGTAAGACGGTATATATGCCCACACCATGTTGATTAAAACACCTTTGCTCCATCAGAGCTCTGGTCCCCGTGTCTTTATCTCTCTCCTCCCTCCCTCCCTCCCTCCCTCCTCCCTCCCTCTCCCTCCCTCTCTCTCCCTCTCCCTCCCCTCCCTCTCCCTCCCTCCCTCCCTCCCTCTCCCTCCCTCTCCCTCCCTCTCTCTCCCTCTCTCTCGATCCCCTGGAGTGCAGAGGCTCTCTAAGTTCACTTTCCTGCCTCGGCTTCTAAGACCCTCTCGAGAAGGTGCTCTGCGCCTTCACCCCATCGAGAGGGCGCCTGAGGCCTCCGTGAACAGAGCAAGCCCCACGTCAGGGGCTTTATTGGCTTTCTGTGTAAACCAAGGAATATCAGCCTCTTTCTCTCTCCTTTACTTTCTTATCGGTCGACTCCGGACCACCAGGTTCCGGTCCATTAAAGGACCTCAACAGCTATGAATTGCTCTTCCTGGAGGCCTGAGGTGCTGAAGTGCACGTAGCTGAATGTGCTCTCCTACTGGATTGGTTACTGAGGTCTAAAAAATACTGGAAGATTAAGTTGTGATAGAGATAGAATGGGAAAGACTAGAGATCTCCAAGAAAATGAGAGATACCAAAGGAACTTTTCGTGCAGAGATGGGCACAATAAAGGAAAAAAATGGTATGGACCTAACAGAAGCAGAAGATATTAAGAAGAGGTGGCAAGAATACACAGAAGAACTATACAAAAGAGATCATCACGACCCAGATAATCACAATGGTGTGATCACTAACTTAGAGCCAGATATCCTGGAGTGTGAAGTCAAGTGGGCCTTAGGAAGCACTACTAAGAACAAAGCTAGTGGAGGTAATAGAATTTCAGTTGAGCTATTTCAAATCCTAAAAGATGATGCTGTGAAAGTGCTGCACTCAATATGCCAGCAAATTTGGAAAACTCAGCAGGGCCACAGGACTGGAAAAGGTCAGTTTTCATTCTAATCCCAAAGAAAGGCAATGCCAAAGAATGCTCAAACTACCACACTATTGCACTCATCTCACATGCTAGCAAAATAATGCCCAAAATTCTCCAAGCGAGGTTCCAACAGTATGTGAACGATGAACTTCCAGATGTTCCAGCTCAGTTTAGAAAAGGCAGAGGAACCAGAGATCAAATTGCCAACATCCATTGGATCATTGAAAAAGGAAAAGAGTTCCAGAAAAACATCTACTTCTGCTTTATTGACTATGCCAAAGCCTTTGACTGTGTGGAAAATTCTGAAAGAGATAGAAATACCAGACTACCTTATCTGTGTCCTGAGAAATCTGTATGCAGGTCAAGAAGCAACAGTTAGAACTGGACATGGAACAACAGACTGGTTCCAGATCGGGAAAGGAGTACATCAAGGCTGTATATTGTCACCCTGCTTATTTAACTTATATGAAGAGAAATGCTGGACTAGATGAACACAAGGTGGAATCAAGATTGCTAGGAGAAATATCAATAACCTCAGATATACAGATGACACCACCCTTATGGCAGAAAGTGAAGAAACTAAAGAGCCTCTTGATGAAACTGAAAGAGGAGAGTGAAAAAGTTGGCTTAAGGCTCAGCATTCAGAAAACTAAGGATCATGGCATCTGGTCCCATCACTTCATGGCAAATAGATGGAGAAACAGTGGAAACAGTGTCAGATTTTATTGTTCTGGGCTTCAAAAATCGCTGCAGATGGTGACTGCAGCCATGAAATTAAAAGACAGTTTACTGCTTGGACAGAGAAGGCAATGGCACCCCACTCCAGTACTCTTGCTTGGAAAATCCCATGTACGGAGGAGCTTGTTAGGCTGCAATCCATGGGGTCGCTAAGAGTCGGACACCACTGAGCGACTTCACTTTCACTTTTCACTTTCATGCATTGGAGAAGGAAATGGCAACCCACTCCAGTGTTCTGGCCTGGAGAATCCCAGGGACGGGGGAGCCTGGTGGGCTGCTGTCTATGGGGTCGCACAGAGTTGGACACGACTGAAGTGACTTAGCATAGCATAGCATTACTGCTTGGAAGAAAAGTTATGACCAACCTAGACAGCATATTAAAAAGCAGAGACAGTACTTTGCCAACCAAGTTCTGTCTAGTCAAAGCTGTGGTTTTTCCAGTAGTCATGTATGGATGTGAGAGTTGGACTGTAAAGAAAGCTGAGTGCCGAAGAATTGATGCTTTTGAACTGTGGTGTTGAGAAGACTCTTGAGAGTCCCTTGGACTGTGCCAGTCCATCCTAAAGGAAATGAGTCTTGAATATTCATTGGAAGGACTGATGCTGAAGCTGAAACTCCAGTAGTTTGGCCACCTGATGTGAAAAACTGACTGATTTGAAAAGACCCTGATGCTGGGAAAGATTGAAGGCAGGAGGAGAAGGGGATGACAGAGGATGAGATGGTTGGATGGCATCACTGACTCAATGGACATGAGTTTGAGTAAACCCTGGTAGTTGGTGATGGACAGGGAAGCCTGGTGTGCTGCAGTCCGTGGGGTCACAAAGAGTTGGACAGGACTGAGCGACTGAACTGAACTGAACTGATTTTCTGAGGTGGAAGGAAAGAAAGTGAAGACAAATGGGAAACTAGATAAATTTCTAACAAAAATTGCTTAGTGGGCACTATTGAGATCTCTACTAGGTTAGAGAGCATGAATTCATGGAGATGTTATTCAGCACAGCTCTGTGATTTATCTTCTAAATAGTGTTTAGTGTTTCAGATTTAAGAGTAGATTATTGCACCAAGATTGGAATTTTGATGGACAAGTACAACAGAAGACTAGTAGTACAAAGGACCAGATTGGAAAAATAGCTTAGATATCTAGCTGTGACATCTAGGCTGGGGGACTAGCCAAGCAATCCAGTGGTTAAGACTCTGTGCTTCCAATGCAAGAGGCTCGGGTTTGATCCCTGACCTGGAACTAAGATCCCACATGCTGTGCAGCATGGCCAAAAAAATAAAAAATAATCTATTTTTTAAAAATAGAAATCTAGGCTGGGTTAGAAAGGAATAGATGCCATAGTGACCCAGTGGACTAAGGAAAAATGGAGCAGTTAAGACATTAGAGGACACTATAAGGTTGAAGATTGATGAAGGGATAGTTTGCAGGATAGAAAGTTCTAGTCAGTGACTGGGATTCCAGAGTTTGATATCAGTGAAGTAGTGCAGATCAGGTGATGACAAGTCCAGGAGGTGGTCCTGGAGTGGGTAGCAAAAGTGAAGGAAAGGTCATTTGAGTTAAGGTTGTTATTGTTTAGCCAGTGAGTTGTGTCTGGCTGCAACCCCATGGACTGCAGCATGCCAGGCTCCTCTGTCTTCCACTGTCTCCCAGAGTTTGCTCAAATTCATGTCATTGAACTGGTGATGCTATCCAACCATCTCATCCTCTGTCACCCCCTTCTTCTCTTGCCCTCAGTCTTTCCTAGCATCAGGGTCTTTTCCAGTGAGTCAGCTAGCTCTTCACATCAGGTAGCCCAAGTATTGGAACTTCAGCTTCAGCATAAGTCCTTCCAATGAATACTCAGGGTTGATCTCCTTTAGCATTGACTGATTTGATCTCCTTGCAGCCCAAGGAACTATAAAGAGTCTTCTCGAGCACCACAATTCACAAGCATCGATTCTTCGGTGATCAGCCTTCTTTATGGCACAACTCTCACATCGGTACATGACTACGGGAAAAACCATAACTTTGACTAGATGGACCTTTGTTGGCAAAGTGATGTCTCTGCTGTTTAATATGCTGTCTAGGTTTGTCAGAGCTTTCTTTCCTTTTGTCCTTTCCTTAAAAGAAGCAAGCATCTTTTAATTTCATGGATGCAATAATCGTCCACTGATTTTGGAGCCCAAGAAAATAAAGTCTGTCACCGTTTTCCTTTTTTTCCCCTTCTATTTGCTGTGAAGTGATGGAACTTGTACATCTGGAAGTTCTTGGTTCATATCCTGCTGAAGCCTAGCGTGAAGGATTTTGAGCATTACTTTGCTGGGATATGAAATGAGCGCAACTGTATGGTATTTTGAACATTCTTTGGCATTGCCCTTCTTTGGGATTGAAATGAAAACTGACCTTTTCCAGTCTTGAAGCCACTGCTGAGCTTTCCAAATTTGCTGGCATATTGAGTGCAACACTTTAACAGCGTCATCTTTTAGGATTTGAAATAGCTCAGCAGGATTTCCATCACCTCCACTAGCTTTGTTCGTAGTAATACTTCCTAAGGCCCACTTGACCTTCTATTCCAGAATGTCTGGCTCTATCTAGGTGAGTGACCAGACCATGCCATCCTGGTTACCTGGGTCATTAAGACCTTTTTTGTATATTTCTTCTGTATTCTTGCCACCTTGAGTTAAGGAGTCCCAGGTATTTCAGGGCTAAACGGATAAATGGGTCATATACCTAAACTTTAGAATCTTCTGGAATTATGGCATGAATTGGGTTGGAAACAGATGCTGGGAGCCAGGTATCAAAGACTTCAGTGAATAAGAGAAGAATGATTTTAAAAAGCCAGTTAGATGACAGTGACCAGAGGTTATAGAGTAAAGATGCCAGAGTCCTAAAGGATGATGATTTTTTTTTTTTTTATTAAAGGAGAGTTACAGCTTGGAACTTGGCAGAAGTGAGTCTGGAGAATGCCTATGGTCCTAGCCCCTCCCGTGATATGGGGAGGGAATCCTCCGTAGAGAAGGTGGTAGATATAGCACTGCCCTCCAGAGAGAGCCGGGTATACTTTAAGAAGCATTGTGTGGAAAAATTAAGGATTAAGAAACGATGGGGGTGGGAGTTGGAGTCATTTATGCTTGGATCACAAGTAAGAAAGTGTAAAGGAATAAAGGGGGATGAGAACAGGAAAAACCAGCAAATGTGAACTTTCATGTGAGGGCAAAGAAGCAGCTGCTTTTTGATCAGTGCCCGAAGATTACAGGTTGTTGGACAGTTAGAAAGTCCTTTGGCACACACAATGTGTTATGGTGCTGGGACTGGCTAAATGGGCCTAGACAGTGTGTAGTCCGGTTTTATTTCTTTTTTATAGGTAAATGTATTTATTTATATGTTTATGTTTTGGCTGTGCTGGGTCTCCACTGCTGCATGGGCTTTCTCTAGTTGCAGTGAGTGGGGGCTACTCTCTAGCTGCAACGTGCAGGTTACTCTCTAGTTGCGGTGTTCAGGCTTCTCATAGCGGTGGCATCTCTTTCTGTGGAGTGTGAGCTCCAGGGTGTGTGGGCTTCAGTAGTTGCAGCTCATGGGCTCTAGAACACAGGCTCAGTAGTTGTGGTACACGGGCTTAGTTGCTCCACAGCATGTGGGATCTTCCCAGATCACGGATCAAACCTGTGTCTCCTGCATCGGCAGGAGGATTCTTTACCACTGAGCCACCAGGGAAGCCCTGGTTATTTCTGATATACCAGTGATGTGATTTCGATTTGAATGGAAAGGACAGATGAGATCATTGAGCTAGTGTTGGAATTTTGCTCACAGGTACAGCGAAAGAAGTGTGTGTGCATATGACAACTGGCAAAAGCCTTGAATTGGTAACACCCTAGTGCAAAAAAGTGTACTTGATTGTGGTGAAGTGTGACTGGTAAATTATAATCATCTTAGTCTCTGTTGGTTTTTTGTACCAGTTAGGATGTAGGGTAAAGATGGCAAAGTCCCAAAGGAAGCATTACTATGAACAAAGCTAGTAGAGGTGATGGAATTCCAGCTGAGCTATTTAAAATCCTAAAAGATAATGCTGTAAAGTGTTGCCGACAGTTAGGTACAAAGAGAGGCAAAATAGGAGAGTTAAAAATGAGGAGAGATGGAAGAAAACTTAGTAACTAGTGACATCCAGAGAAACAAAGTACAGCTAATCATAGTGCCAAGTATGAACAGATAAAAGGAAAGGTAGTAATTATTAGAGAGAAATGTATCCTCTTTAGCCATGTAACACAGTACAGAATATAGAAACAGACGTAATAGACGCCATTCAGAAGCAGTGTTGGATTTAAGACAAAGGATGAAATGCTTTCATCTCCAGAGGCTTTGTTTCACGTTAGCCTTCTATATTTACACTGGCATAAACAGTCCAACTGTCCTCTATTGTGTTTAAACTCACAGGACACTTGTTCACAAAGGGTAGGAGTGGACAAGCTTTCCAAAAGAACAGTCATTTGAGAAAACTCTTCACGGGATTGTATCTACTCAAAAGAGACTCTTTTGAGTCTACCCTTTCTCAAAAGAGAAAAAGCCATAGAATGTTTTCATTTTTCTTTACCTAGTCTTTTACTGCCGGTCTTTAGTTTAAATGCCAAATCTACATTTCAGGAAAATAAATCAACTAAGGTAATTTTATTTGTTCATGAAAACATTTTACCTTTTGCAATTAACATTGTACCAGATAGCTTTTTAGTGAGAAATTTCACATAAAACAGTCTCTGGCTCTAATTTAGATGTTCACATGGTGTGTTGTTATTTAACAGCCTTACATGACTCAGAATCTGTGAATAACTAATAACTACCCTTCCAGACACTTTTAGTCATGTAAGGTTAGCATGATCGTTGTTTTATCCCACCTATGTTAGTCTGTACTTGAGTTTTAGCATGAGTTTTTTTGGACTGTCTTAACCACAGACTAAAGTTTCTTCTTCTCATGACGTAGGCCTACTTGAATACCATTTGCATACCTCACTCTGTACAGCAAATTATACTGTTAGATAGGAGGAAACTAAAGATATGTAATTCTGGAATCTAGTAGCACCCAGCAGCATATTATTGTCACGACATAAAATTACCTATACTAGTTCTAGTGTCTGAATTTTCCTTTTTTTTCTCTTGGCCTAAGTGCCAGCATTAATAACTTGCCTAATCCTCCAGTCCTTTTAAGACTGAGGCTGTGATTTGCTTTTACTTTTTCTCTTGCCACTCAGGTTAATTCTGCTTCTGAACCCCAGCATTGTGTGTAGGAACCTGCCATTTGCTCACTGACTCACCTGGTACCAACTTGTGCCAGTCTGAATCCCTGTTTGCTTGCCGTTTGTGAATTTTCTGTAGCTGGACTCTGCCTGCCTGTCTGGATATCCTTTTACTTCATGTTGAACTTTTTGATGCTGATTGTTAACCACCTGTTACCAATTTCTCCCAACACAGGATATGGTTCTGCTTGCCAGATTGAATTTCTTTCTGGTACTTCGGTTTGGATCCATGCCCTGGCAAGAACTGTGAAGAATTAGCTTACCACAGTTTCACAGATGCTGGCAGAAGTCAGGAGACTCTTGAGTCAAACACGAAGGACTTTATTATTCAAGGCATGTCACACAGTATAACCTTCATGTTAGTTCCTTCTGTGCCTGAAATCCCATAGGGCAATGCAGAAGTGGACCCAAGTGGATGCTGTACACAAAGTAGGTTTGTCCCAGAGCTGAGAAGGCCAAGCTTAAGGAATGCAGTTTTTTACAAGAGTCTTATAAGCAAACCTGTCCAACTTTTGCCTCACAGGGTGATAATATCTTTATTATACTGAACAGCAAACAAATCTATTATTTGCCTCAGAGAGAGACCATGTCTCTGTCATCCAAGGATGTCCACTATACAAACATCTATGAAAAGATAGTCCCAAGCAAAAGCCCTCAGTGCATCTGTTGACATATGACATGCAAGAACATAAAAGACCCATGGAGAATTGTCTCCCAGTATCCTCTTGGATCTGCCTACTTTCAGAACAGATCTGCCAAATCTGCCTTGCTCTCCTGCATTTTTTACAAGTCTGTTTGTTTGTAGAGATAAGACAGTTTTCTTATACTGTCTTTTGCCTGACTTGAAGTTTAGAATCCATATTCTAAAATAACTTGACATAATTATGATTTTGTTTGTTGATTGATTGTATGCATTTTACAACCCAGAATATTCAATTGCAGTGCAGTCACCATTATGGCCTAACTTGTCATATTATTTAGTTGTACAGCATCCTTTTCCTCCTTCCATCCTGAGTGCTAAATTGTACTGATTGATGTTCCTTCACTAAGATGCAGTAATACTCAGTTTTAGAAGCTCTTGAAATACCAAGAATGTTTTCTACCCATATAAGATGTTGAGAGAAACAAGGACCTTCAAAATCTTTGGAGCGGTAGGTGCTGTTACAGTTCTTATTGCCCACCAAACAGAGCTGTTGTGTCTTCTGTTAGAATATGTATTACTCCTGGCCTCCACTGCTGTTTCTAAGCCCCACTGCTTTTGATTTCTTTAACTTCTTTTACTGTCTCTTTCTTTACTTCCGTCCAAATTGCTTCTTTCTAATTTATGGCTGCTCTTATGTTCAACTGTTGCTCAAAATGTTTGGCCTTTCTGGCTATTGCCAATCATGATGTTTCTTTCTTTACAGTGGAAACCAATCAATCATTGTAAAAATGACGGTAGTGTTTGCAGTTGTCCACATCTCTTCTGTTTTTCTGTATAGGCAGTACCATAAGGACTCAGTATGTTTTGAATGAGTATTTGTGCATAATTCTTTTCACTGTCATTGCTTTATTTGGAGCCATCAGGCGAGACTTCCTGGTTATTAGCTTCTGTATTTAAATTTGTTGTTCAAATGCTACTGCCCCTAACATTGAGGTTTATTTTTTTCCCCTTTTCCTTTTGAAATTCAGCTATTTCTGAGTTCAGAACCATTGTGAAAGTCGTAAAACAAATTATACTTTGTTGAATGTTTGTATTGGTGTTAAACTTTTAGGAATATAATGTTCATTGCATTTATAGTTTAATATATATGCAAACATTGAAAATGTTTAATATTTCATATTTCTTCCTATTAAACCTCCTACAGTGGTTCTTTTTTTTAAATTTTGATTGGCATACAGATGTTTAGAGTGTTGTGTTAGTTTGAGATGTACAGCAAAGTGAGTCAGTTATACATATACATATATTCACTCTTTTTTAGATTCTTTCCCCATATAGGTCATTACAGAGTATTGAGTAGAGTTCCTTGTGTTGTACAGTAGGCTCTTACTCTCTTTTTTATATAGTAGTATGTAGATACAAGCTCATGAACAGTTTTCTCAAACTTGGAATGCTTGTCCACCTCAACACTTCTGTGAACAACTGTTTCATGAGTTTAAACACAGTAAAGGACAGTTGGACTGTTTACGTCTGTGTAAATAAGAAGGCTGCTGCTGCTGCTGCTAAGTCACTTCAGTCGTGTCCGACTCCATGTGACCCCATAGACGGCAGCCAACCAGGCTCCCCCGTCCCTGGGGTTCTCCAGGCAAGAACACTGGAGTGGGTTGCCATTTCCTTCTGCAAAAGCCTAGCATGAAACAAAGCCTCTGGAGATGAATGCATTTCATCCCTTGGCTTAAATTCAACAGAGTTTTGTTTGGGGGAGATAAAAACATTCTAGATATGGAGGGTGGTGATGGTTGTACGAAAGCGTGTTAAGTGTTTATGTGTTTAATGCCACTAAACTGTACACTTCAAAATGGTTAAAATGGTAAATTTTAGAATTAAATGTTAATTAATTTAAAAAGAAGGTTTGTAGTGGACACAAGAGATTATCTAACCAACGTTTATTGTCTCCTTTTATCCTTGCTGACAGAGTCCCTATTTTGTTTAGGCGTGTAGACCTTATCTATGTGACTTAGGGTCACATAGACAGGAATAAATTCTGGATTGACTGCAGCATATCAAGATTATTGTCATTACACTGCTGGTGTGTGTATTATATATATGTGTGTGTGTGTACACAGTAATGTTTATTACAGTATTGTTTATAAAAGCTGAATATTGGGAAACAAGACACGTGAGTGTCCATCAGTAGGAACAGACTGGTTTTAGAAATCCTTGCACAAATGAGGGAACCTCTGTGAAAATCTCTGTGAAAATAGTATATTTCTGTATTTGTTAACATGGAAAGATGGTCATATTGTTGAATTATTTAAAGAACTTTCCAAACAGCAGTGTATAGAACTTAGGAATGAAATTGGAGAAAGAGAATGGGTGGAAGGACTGAGAACAAGAGAAACTGGTAGGTTTTTTTTAAGGCAAAATACTTTTTAAGGCTTGGTATTTTTGATCCATGAGATTTGGGAAAGGTGGTAAACTGGGAGATTTCTGGCAAGGTTTTCTTGATTTCAAGAAGCATATACCAGAAGATACTGTCTTATTTTCTTTTAATGAATATCGTGCCTGAGTGTGGCTCTTTGAGCCACGCATGAGGAAAACCAGCCCCAGGATGAAGCAGGAACCTGAGGCCTTGATAAGACCCATGTGCTACTGATCACATGGGGCCTGGATCCTTTCCCTCTAAGCTAGTTTAATGTGAGGTGATCTGTTTCCTTCCTTGTTTAAACCAGTTTGAGTTGAGGTTCTGTTACTTGTGGTCAGAAGCATCCTAGCTGATATGAGACATTTCAGAAATGTAAATGTTCCCACAGAATTAGCTTTTCTGGTTTGTGCAGGTTATTTTAAACTTGAGTCAGACTTAGGTTAGATGTCACTGTGGTGTCCTTTTACCTTTTATTCATGATTTGCAGGGTGCTTTTATGGGTCTGCTTTTGAAGTCATTGTGTTTAATATTCTAAAATTGTGAAGTGTATATAGTACAGTTGCTGGAAATGAATACTAAATGTTGTTTATATGGCACTTTTAATATTTGGCAAAGACTTTTAATTTTCCTTATGTTTATGTATTTTTCAAAATACTAGGAATTGTACATAAAAAACAGAAAAGAAATTATGTTTTAAATAAATCTTTTAATTATGTATATATCTTTATTTGAAGAGAATTTGGGGAGATTTGAACTGAAAGAGTGTATTTATTAGAATGCTTTCGTTTGCAAGTAACTGAGAAACCCAATTTAAACTGGCTTAATGTTTAAAGGATGGCTCAGTGGGTAAAGAATCCACCTTTACACAGATGTGGAAACACAGATGTGGGTTCAGTCCCTGGATCAGGAAGATCCCCTGGAGGAGGAAATGGCAACCCACTCTGGTATTCTTGCCTGGAAAATTTCCTGACAGAGGAGCTTGATGGGCTACAGTCCACAGGGTCACAAAGAGTCAGACACTACTGAGCATGCACAGGCATAGCAATATTTAAAGGAATTTATTTGCTTACATAACTAAAAAACTAAAGGTGTGTTACTTGTTGGTTAAAGCTTGATCCAGCAGCTTAACTGTATCACTAAGAACTCGAGTTTCCTTCTGCCTTATTATCCTTTTCATAATTCCATAGTATTAGCTTTATTCTAGTGCTGGCTCCTCCCACAGTTTCAAAACCGTCAGCAATTTTGACTTGTGTGCTTTCTACATTTGTATCCAGCAGGGGGCGTTTTCCCAATTTTTCGCTCTCCAACTTTGGTAATATAAAATCACAGGCTTCATTCTGAAAACGCAGTTTAGGTCAAAAATCCATCCCGTGTCAATCATTGTAGCAAGAAGGATGGAAATATGCCTACTGGCTTAAGTTACTAATTAACTGCCCTTGGAGGTGGAGGTGAGGCCAGTCCCCTTCAGATTACATGCTGATGTTTGGAGGATAGGTACGTTAGTGCCATGTCCAGAGTATGATTCAAGGAACGGAAAGAGAGGTCAGCCATCCATCCCCTCTGCCAGATATAATTAGATAGTATTTCTGTGTTTCTGTTTCAGTCTTAGATTGTTTTTCTTTTATGTTTTTGTCTCATTAGCAAATTGTTTGCAACAGAAAACTATTTGGCAGCTATTAATGCATACAACTTAGCCATAAGACTAAATAATAAGATTCCACTACTGTATTTGAATCGGGCTGCTTGCCACCTAAAACTGAAAAACTTACACAAGGCTATCGAAGATTCTTCTAAGGTATGTGTATCTATTTATATATATTGCTTTAAAATTTCTCTGCTCCCATTATTGATTGAAATGATGGCTTTATCTTTTGTTGGGTAAATTTAAATAATTGAGATGCAATGATTTTTATTTTTATTACATTGCTTATTACATATTTTTACTGAAAAAAAATTTTTTTATGGATAAGTTACTGGTGTAGTTTGAGACTTCAAGTTAGATTAGAGATACCTTATCAATTGCCTTAGCGTATCAGTTGAAGTTCAAAAGGAAATTAGTAAATGGTAATCATTTTGTACCCATCTTTTTTCTTAATAAAGTTTTGGAGACAATGGGAGACAGAAAGAGACTTGATGTAACTACAGCTTGCACAATAAAAGAATATCTCCATAATCATTTTTCCATTTTCAGAGTAACTTAGTATATCCTAATTACCATTGCAAATAACATGTCATTATCTTAAACTTCTAGTTTTTCCTTTTTTTTTCCATATCAAAGTAACATTTTAAGGGAAACTCACATGCAAAATCTGTTACGTGTCTCCTTGAGATTGAGGATATGGAGGAAACAGTTAAGTCCTCATACTTCAATCTCATTAAGTTATTGAAGATCTGATAATATTTTCAAGATCCAGTTTTCATTTTACTAGCACAATTTCATGTACAAATATTTACTGAATGAATGAATAAACTGAATCACCAAATTTGAATATAAAAGCATTATATATAGTTATGTTTATTATTAGAATTAATAACATTAACTAAATTAATGCTATTTAACCATCTCTGCTGTAAAGGTTTCAAATGATAAACCAAAACATAAGTCTGGGGGCAAGGGAGTGAATCTCATATAGGAACAATCAAACAAGTCCTAAAATTGTTCAACGTAAATGTATATATTTGATAAATTCCTGTCCAGTTAAGCCAAAAATTTAGGTGGGTGAGGGCCTGAGGCTTGTTTTAAAGTTGAATTTTATCTTGTTTTTGCTCAAGTTTAAAATGGGAAATTATGTTTTTCCCTATTTTTTCTGTAAGGCACTAGAAATATTGACACCACCTGTTGCAGACAATGCTAATGCAAGAATGAAGGCACACATACGTCGTGGAACAGCATTCTGTCAACTAGAATTGTATGTCGAAGGTAAGAGATGAAATGCTTTAAGATCCAGATTATACTCTGAAAAAAAATGTCATTGCCATTATTCAAGAGACTCCATTATTTTATACTTTTAGCATTTAATTCTTTGTAATTTATCTGGCAAAAGATGACTTGAAATATTTTTAAAAATCGTTGTAGAAGGGAATTAATGCAAGTTATAAACATCTCCCTAGGTCTAGGAGATGCTGTAATATCAGACAACTTTTTGTAGAAAAAATGTGTGATAAAGGATATAAATGAATCATTTAAGACATAATGGAAATTTTAAAAATTAGCTTCTTTGGTCAGACACACAGATAGCACATACATACATATGCATGCTCAGTTGTGTCTAACTCTCTTTGACCCCATGGACTGTAGCCCACGAGGCTCCTCTGTCCATGAAATTTTCTAGGCAAGAATACTGGAGTGATTTGCCATTTCCTACTCCAGGACATACATACATACATACATGCATAAGCTCAGAAACAATTGATGTAGCACAGTGCATGAGCAATTGCTTATTTTTGTGAGAATGTACTAAGGTTTTTAATTCAGTCCCATGTATGTAGAAGCCATATTTATTTGATTTTTAGTGTTTTAATTTCTTTTGTTTTTCGTTTTTAATGTATTTAAGAACTATTTGCAGTTATTCATGTTGTCCCAGAGTTTTATCTTCAATGCTCTTCTCATACCCCCCCACCCAGATACCAGTTCAGTTTCTTTTCATTTAAGACCTAAAGGCCTAATTCCTGATAATGTCTTGCCAGGAAATGGGCTCTAGCTTATAAAGTTTTCTATTTCTGACTTGTTTCTGTCATTTTTAGATTTTTCTAACCAAAGCATCCAAATTAGGTTTATGTGCCTATCCTTTCTTTGAGTCATACCCAGCTTCATGAGGATAAGAATTATCAAGACAGGAATGAAACACTGTAAGCATTCTTTAGGAATTACAGCATCATAGACTTTTTTGAACTTAAAGACTTTATTGAACCTTCATTTTAAAGATGAGAAAATGGAGGCTTGGGACATTCTAAGTGATTTGCCTGAAGTGGAATGTCAAATCCATAGCACCTGGAACGCAAGTTTCCTTCGTGGTTGGTGGTTTAGTCCCTAATTTGTGTCCAACTCTTGTGACCACATGGACTGTAGCCTGCCAGGTTCCTCTCTCCGTGGGATTTCCCAGATGAAAATACTGGAGTGGGTTGCCATTTCCTTCTCCAGGGGATCTTCCCAACCCAGGGATCAAACCTGTGTCTCATGCATTGCAGGCGGATTCTTTACCGCTGAGCCACCAGAGTTATTCACAAAGAAATTCTTCCCACTGATTTTTTTGGTAAAGATTTAGATTCAGTTATATATTTTTAACATCCAGTCTACAATGCTTTCCTTTTTAACCAATTTTTCACAAAGAAACTTTATAGATAGGATAACTACAAAAAAAAGTACAAACTATAGTCTATGAGTTATATAAAGTATGGATTAAGTCTACCAAAATTAAGTTTTAGGATCTAGAATTTTGAAATGATGACATTAATTACTTTTTAATTGAGGTGATAAAAATGTCCTTTTGATATATGAGTTTTGAGTCTGTTCATGCTTTAATGAGTTTAAGCTGTTAGCTTATTTGTATTTCAGTTTAAAATTACTGTTTCTTACTGAATCTTGGTTAAAATCATTATAATTATTTCTGAAATTACTTAAAAATTTTTTTAGTCTAGACCATGTATGTGAAACTGGGAATCTGACTAAAACCTATTACTTACGCTGAACCATGGATTTAACGATTTTTTTTTTATTTTTAAAAAATGTTGTCTAGATAACACAGGTACTTAGAAAATATTTTATTGATCATCATTGCTATATAAATATAGGCCTACAGGATTATGAAGCTGCTCTTAAGATTGATCCATCCAACAAAATTGTACAAAATGATGCTGAGAAGATTCGGAATATAATTCAAGGAACAGAACTAGAATCTAAATGACTACAAGAAGCAACTAGGTATTGTTCTAAGTTTAACAAAATAACTGGAGGCATTAGAAATCTGTGCATATTATGGCTGATTATACAGAATCACTTTGCCTTTAGTTCCATAGAGGGCAGAGTATTATAAATCTGTAGAAAATGAAATGTTTGATTTGAATGGTTTTTGAATAAGTAAGTCAAAATAGGAATAATTGTTTAAATTATTTGTTTCATATTACTACAGGATTTTTTTTGTTACTGAATTCAGCTTGCCCTTATAACTAACAATATATTTGTTGATGTGATTACCAGGACACTTACTGATTCATTTTTAACAAGAAGTTTAAAATAAAAGATTATGTTTATAAAATATTTTTGTTTGTATTAAATACACAATTTAATTGTCTGAATGCTTGGCCTTGGTATAATCAATATTGATGTTTCCACTTAGTTTCCAAATGCACAGAACCTTCTTTTAAAAGAATACTGCTCCACTACCTGTTGTTTTAGGTTAGACTAGTTTACCTTAGTATTAATAAAACAGCTGTTTGGAAAACCTTATCTTCAGCTGTAGGGAGTGTAGCCAAAGCATGGATCATATCTTATAATACTATCTGATGATGATTTTTCTAGTAAGATTGTTTTCTAGTACTGTCAAGTATACCAGGAAAAAAAAAAAAAGACTGCAAAGGTGAAAATGTTAACTTAAAACATTGTGATACTGGCACTGGATTGCACCACCAGTTGTGTTGTGTCACTTGATGATGCAAGTGTTAAGCAAAACCAGCACAGCTTCCCTTTTGCATCTAACAGTTGTCACAATTCTCTGTGATTATATTTAGGGTTTTTTTTTAGGGGAAAAAAACCCACAAAATTTTTAGGAATAAGTTTTACAGTATTTGGTCGTCAGATGTCATTCAAGTAGATCATAAAACAGTCTTTTTTTTAGAAAAAAGATGTAATACTTTTTTGAATATGTAAGTGTGTATGTAAGTATATGTAAGTAAGTATACATATGTAAAAATGTAAGTATGTATGTAAGTATATGTAAGTAAGTATACATATGTAAATATGTATCCTAGTTCAGCAACCTTGAAACTTTTACTTCTATAAAGCAACTCTTGATAGCTTCTGTAGCAGTCCTGCCCAGTTATCAGACCTTCTGGTGAGGTAGGATTGCTTTTTCTTACAAACAGCCCTGGTTTGTTTTTATTTTTAAAAATAAATGTGACCAAAGTAAAGGTGTTTCTCTGGGAAATGGAGTCACTGTAGACCCAGAGATGGAAGTCTCATGTTAACGGTGGCCGAGATAACCCATCAACTTAGGTCCCAGAATGACTTTGCAAATCAGATCTGCTTACCCATCCTGAACCATTTGTCTGTTATGTGGGAGAAAAATGAACTTTTATCTTAAGTATGAAAAAACAAAAAAGGTGGTTCTTCTGTATATCATGTTCCAGTTTGACATTCAGAATACTTTAACCAACCAATACTTTAACTAGTCTTTTCTCAGGCTCTTCCTATTGCAGGAAAAACGGGGCATGAGAGGATGGTCACGTCCCGGGTCTCAGTGAGTCCCAGGGACAGCCCATCAAGTGAGGTTCTTTGGCTTTGGGCAGGAAAGAATTCAAGAGTGAGTCATAGTAAAGTGAAAGCAGGTTTATTTAGAGATGCACATTCCATAGACAGAATACAGGTCACCTCAAAAGGTGATAGCTGTGCCTGGGTGTGGGAGTAGTTAGTTTTATGGGCTGGACAGTTTCATAGGCTTACTGAGTGGGAGAATTATTCCTACTATCTTGGAGAAAGGGCAGAGATTTCCAGCAATTGGGCCACGCCCACTTTTTGGCCTTTTATGGTCTTCCTCAGAACTGTCATGGCGCCTGTGGCTGTATCATTTAGTTAATGTATTACAGTGAGCATATAATGAGGCTTAGGGGCTACTGGTAGTCAAAAATGTTCCACCATCTTAGACCTAGTTGTTTCTAACCAGTTTTTTCTCTATCCTCAATGACTGTGGCATTCTTTTAAAGGTTGTGCCCTGTTCCCTTCCCTCCTGTCTCATTCCTGTTACATCCCAACCAGAAACAAAAACCTGGGCCCAAGAGTTACCCTAAGCGCAAAGGATCTATTTTTGGAGGAGGTAGAAGGGAGTTTTAAGTAGTTAGTCATTATTTTTGACCCTATCCTGTAAGTCTTGGTTTAAAAGCAATAGATACTCATTTGTATTCATGAACTACTTGACCTTTTTTGAGCAAATCTTCTGTTAAGGGACTTTTATCTTAGACTGAAGTAGTGATAGAGTTAAATTAGAGATATGCACATTCCCATTTCATTTGTGATAAAAGCATGCTTCCCAAATAGAGATATCATTAAAACTTAGAGTAAAAAATTGTTAAAAGGAAAAATTATTATGGTAGTCCTTAGACATGACCAAGTCAAACAGGGAAAGATTTATTACTTGCAGCAAGTAAGGAGAACACTGGGGACTTTCCCCCAAGCTCCAAAATTGGGGAAGTTTTTGCTAAAGGTGCATCCATATTCATGAAACACGCTGAGCAAAGAATTCTCCTTGGAGTTGGCCAAGTAAATAGAGTTCCAAGCTCTAGCTGATTGAAGTTAAGAGTGTCAGAAAAGGTCCAACATCATCATCCCTTAGCTTCCGGTAGATCTGGTGGTTGAGCCCTGGTTGTTGTTCAGCCGCTAAGTCATGTCTGACTCTATGTGACCCCATGGACTGCAGCACACCAGGCTCCCCTGTCCTTCACTATCTCCCACAGTTTGCTCAAATTCATGTCCATTGAGTCAGTGGTGCTATTTAACCATCTCATCTTCTGCTGTTCGCTTCTCTTCCTGCCTTCAATCTTTCCCAGCATCAGAGTCTTTTTCAGTGAGTCAGCTCTTTGCATCAGGTGGCCAGAGTATTGGAGCTTCAGCATTAGTCTATCCAATGAGTATTTAGGGTTGATCTCCTTTAGGATTGATTGATTTGACATCCTTGCTGTCCAAGGGATACTCGAGTCTTTCCAGCACCACAATTCAAAAGCATCAGTTCTTCAGAGCTCAGTCTTCTTTATGGTCCAACTCTGAGCCCTGGAGGGGGGTTAAATTCTTCAAAACAACTCAAGAAACTGCTTCAGGCTAATCTTTACCACTGAAAGAGTGAAGTCGCTCAGTCATGTCTAACTCTTTGCAACCCCATAGACTGTAGCCTAGCACAGTCCTCCATCCATGGGATTTTCCAGGCAAGAGGATTGGGTTGCCATTTCCTTCTCCAGAGGATCTTCCCAACCCAGGGATCAAACCTGGGCCTCCTACATTGTAGGCAGACACTTTACCATCTGAGCCACCAGGGAAGTGGTGTTACCACTGAAGCAGACTTGGAAGTCTTTATTATCTGATTTGTTATCTTTACTGTTGTTCCTTGCCTGGTAAGAGTGCTTTGTTCTTTTGTTCCTGTAAGATCATTGTTATCAAGACTGGATCAAGGTCAAGCATTGTGACCAGGCTTAGATCACAAAATGGTTTAGCCCTCAAATGACTTCTCTTTTGTCAAAAACTATATCTGGTTTTTTTCTCCAGGGACCCCCTACCCCATCTGCTTACACAAGGATGAGGCCTAATTAAAAAAGTGGCTAAGAGGAGCCTGTTTAGAGTTTGGTCAAGGAAAGACCACTTGGCACTGGTAAGCCAGGTTTTTTCCAACACACCTTATCTATGTGGAGAATAAAGGGAAAGGACTTTTGCATATACTATCTGGGGGAAAAAGTTGGTATGTGGTCTCCTAAGAATCCTGAAAACAAGGGTGTGTTTCATTATGTTACTGAATTGATCTGCCTCAGTCTCACTCTCAGAGACTCCCGAGCACCCTCAAGACTGACTCATCTGCAAGGATCAGAGTCATATTAACCAGGCTCAGGAGAGTAAGTAAAACAGATTACATACTTATTACTAATGCAATAATCAGAAATTGACAGGATGTTCATGGTCATGGTAGGTTAAATGAAAATTCATTTCTCTTTATAAGCAGATTTGATATGGTAAATCATAAATTTGCTTGACAGACATGGACTCAGAACAAGGAAAATTACTTTAATGAATGGACTGTTTCATGGCATCATGCATCCAGTTCTACATAACAAGCTTCCTTTTTCCTAAAATGTTTAGGCTAATTCCCTTTGTTTACAAGCCTTAAGACATACTTCACTATAACTAACTCTCTTGTACTAACAATAAAACCAGGTTAACTCTTCAGGTCATGATAGGGTTACCAGTATCATCTCTTTGAGATGTGATTTGCCTTTTTTTTTTTTTCCTATTAAAGAATATTAATAGAGGAATTTATTTAGTCGATATTGTGATTCCGCCTTATAAAATGTTTTAAAGGAATGTGACTCCTAAGGCCATCTCTTTCTTAAGACACTCTCTTCAGGGAACTGCTTTTTTTTTTTTTTTAAGGTGCTACTTTTGACAGTACTAGAACACACTTCATTTTAGCCTTTGCATGACCTAAATAAGCATGGTTTTTATTTAATAAATGGACTGCCTTGTATAGGACCTAGAACATAATAAACTAAGCATAATTTTGAACTATTATATATAGTAAAAACCAACATTATTTGGTCAAATACATTAATTAGATTATTGATGGGGTTTAGTTTATAGCTAAAAGAGGAAAAAGACCTAAATAAACTGATAAAATATTCCTTTGGGAAGATAAGCCTTTAGTTTAACTTAATGCTCTATTTCTAGAAATAATCAGTCAGTGAAAGTGAAAGTGCTAGTCACTCAGTCGTGTCCTACTCTTTGTGACCCCGTGGGCTGTAACCCACCAGGCTCCTCTGTCCATGGAATTCTCCAGGCAAGAATACTGGAGGGGGTTGCCATTTCCTCCTCCAGGGGATCTTCCCGACGCAGGGATTGAACCCAGGTCTCCCACATTGCAGGCAGATTCTTGACCAACTGAACCACCAGGGAAGACAATCAGTCAATAAATGGAGGTAAAACTTTAAATATTCTGATAATTGTGTAAAGGTAGGAAAATTTTCCTAAAGTATGTGAGTTTTTAATTTAATGTGCTTTAAATATTTTCCAGGGGAATTTATTGTTCAAACTGTTACCTGAAGTGGAGTCTTTCTTTCTGGAAAAATTACTGAGTATGTTTATTTTTTACAATTTGCTGCTGCTGCGTCGCTTTAGTCATGTCCGACTCTGTGCGACCCCATAGACGGCAGCCCACCAGGCTTCCTGTCCCTGGGATTCTCCAGGCAAGAACACTGGAGTGGGTTGCCATTTCCTTCTCCAATGCATGAAAGTAAAAAGTGAAAGTGAAGTCGCTCAGTCATGCCCGACTCTAGCAACCCCATGGATTGCAGCCTACCAGGCTCCTCCGTCCATGGGATTTTCTAGGCAAAAGTCTAGAGTGGGGTGCCATTTCAAATGTACTGCTTTATTTGGTGTAGCTCACAAAATAAATTAATACTTTACAGTCCATATTCCAATGCTTTTATTTTTAGCTTGTTCTTATGTATCCTGGTTCTAAGTATACTATAAATTGATGGATAATTCTGTGTCCATCCTGTCTATATGTTTGATTTTATACACTCTACTTTTTTTAGTCCATGTTACAGAACATTACTCTGCAGTCATATTTAGCTACATTTTTCTCTGTGGAACTGATTACTGTGGGTGAGAGATTCTCAAAATGTGCTTCCATCAAATGCAAATATGCTTCTTCTTTTTAAAAAGTAACCTTTGGCCCCCACATATATTTCCAGCTATTACCCCATCTCTATATTCACTGTACAGAAAAGCTACTAAAAAGTTTTTACTTCTTGCAGGCTTTCATAAACCTGTTCTAGTATGGTTTTCCTCTCTACAACCCCACTGAGATACTTCTTGCTGAGGCACCAGTTATCTCTACATTGCCTAATCAAACCCTCAGGTCTCAGTCTATGTGTTAGCTTCCAAGATAGTTTCCCAAAGGTGGGTCATGCCCTGTTTAGGAAACAAGTTCCTTACTTGACTTCCGAGTATCACAGTCTTCCTCGTTTCTTCCTACTTCACTAGTTACTTCTTGGTCTCATTTGTTTATTCCTTGTCATCCCCCTGACTTCTAAATGAGTTGCCTAAAGATTAGTCCTTTGGTCTTTATTCTGCCTACACTTTGTTATCTTATCTCATGATTTTAAATAATATCTTTGTGTGAATATTGTTTAAATTGATTATATTCAACTTCTTCCTTGAACATCAGACTAGATATTCAGTTCCCACAATAACTTGACTTTCTCTTGACTTTCTTCAGGGGCATCTTCAAATACCAACTGATCAGACACTCCTGTACCTTAAATACCTCCTTGTCCAAGCACTCTTCCGCTAACCCTGTGTTAGTTTTTCCCTATATTTCTTTTCACCTGGCATGTTGTATACATATATATATACACACACACACATGTCAGTAACATGTAAATAAAATATTTACATAAGTAAAATTTATGTAACATAAATATGTAAATGTTGTACTTATATGGGGGCTTCCCTGGTGGCTCAGACATTAAAGAATTTGCCTGCAATGCAAACCCAGGTTAGATCTCTGGGTGGCAAAGATCCCCCTGAGAAGGAAATGGCAAACCATTCCAGTATTCTTGCCTGGAGAATCCCATGGACGGAGGCGCCTACAAGCTACAGTTCATGGAGTTGCAAAGAGTCAGACATGACTGAGCAACTAACATACATACATGGACATAAATATTTATGTGTAAATATGTACACATTATGGTGCTGCTATTAGTTACTCAGTCGTGTCAGATTCTTCGCGATCCCATGGACTGTAGCCACCAGGCTCCCCTATTCATGGGATTTTCCAGGCAAGAATACCGGAGTGTGTTGCCATTCCCTTCTCCAGGAGATCTTCCTGACCCAGGGATCAAACCCTAGTCTCCTGCTTTGCAGGCAGACTCTTTACTGACTGAGCCACTGGGGAAACCCAACATAAATATTTATGTGTAAATATGTATACATATAAGCCAGTGAGGGTGCTCACAATAGCACCTTCTTCAAGGGCAATGCCAAAGAATGCTCAAACTGCCACACAATTGCATTCATCTCACACGCTAGCAAAGTAATGCTCAAAATTCTCCAAGCCAGGCTTCAACAGTATGTGAACCGTGACCTTCCAGGTGTTCAAGCTGGATTTAGAAAAGGCAGAGGAACCAGAGATCAAATTGCCAACATCTGTTGGCTCATCAAAAAAACAAGAGAATTCCAGAAAAACATCTACTTCTGTTTTATTGACTATGCCAAAGCCTTTGACTATGTGGATCACAATGAACTATGGAAAATTCTTCAAGAGATAGGAATACCAGACCAGCTGACCTGCTTCCTGAAAAATCTGTATGCAGGTCAAGAAGCAACAGTTAGAACTGAACATGTAACAACAGACCGGTTCCAAATCAGAAAAGGAGTATGTCAAGGCTGTATATTGTCACCCTGCTTATTTAACTTATATGCAGAGTACATCATGAGAAACGCTGGGCTGGATGAAGCACAAGCTAGAATCAAGATTGCCAGGAGAAATATCAATAACCTCAGATATGCATATGACACCACAGATATGCATATGACCAACCTAGACAGCATATTAAAAACAGAGATGTTACTTTGTAAACAAATGTCCGTCTAGTCAAAGTTTTGGTTTTTCCAGTAGTCATGTATGGATGTGAGAGTTGGACTATAAAGAAAGCTGAGCGCCAAAGAATTGATGCTTTTGAACTGTGGTGTTGGAGAAGACTCTTGAGAGTCCCTTGGACTGCAAGGAGATCCAACCAGTCCATGCTAAAGGAAATCAGCCATGAATATTCATTAGAAGGACTGATGCTGAAGCTGAAACTCCAATACTTTGGCCACCTGATGTGAAGAACTGACTGATTTGAAAAGACCCTGACGCTGGAAACATTGAAGGAGGGAGAAGAAGGGGACGATAGAGGATGAGATGGTTGGATGGCATCACTGACTCAATGGACATGAGTTTGAGTAAGCTCTGGGAGTTGGTGATAGACAGAGAAGCCTGGTGTGCTGCAGTCCATGGGGTTGCAAAGAGTCAGACACGACTGAGTGACTTAACTGACTGATTTACACATATTTTAAATTTATATATTTATACATGTAAGTAAGTATTTGTAAATATTTCTACATCTTGTTGCTCAGTTGCCCAGTCATGTCTGACTCTTTGCAACACCATGGACTGCAGCATGCTGTATGTCTACACGTGTATAAATACATGTGTACTACCTATGTCAGTGTAACATAAAGACAGAGAAACATTTACTTTAGAAAGTGTGTGTATATATATATATATATAAATGTATATACATTTATATATAAATGTATATACATATTTATACATATGTCTTTTGGTGGTTTTCCCCTACTAGAATTTATTAGAATCTAACCTCCATGAAGCTGCTGCTACTGCTGCTGCTGTGAAGTTGCTTCAGTTATGTCCAACTCTTTGCGACCCCATGGACTGCAGCCTACCAGGCTCCTCCGTCCATGGGATTTTCCAGGCAAGAGTGCTGGAGTGGGTTGCCATTGCCTTCTCCGTCCATGAAGCTAGGTGCCTAGAAGTCCCTGGACTTTAATAGACACTGAATGACTACTTAACTGCATTCCAGACAACATGCTTGATTCCATGATACTCATCCTTCTTAAGAATTTTAGCAACAGCAGCAAAAGAAAACAAAAAAATGCCTAACCACCTATCATAGTAAGGAACTTTTGGTTACCCTCTAGATTTTACATGTTAAAAAGTTGACTTCACTTGGTACAAATCAAGCACCTACAGTGAAGGAGTAAAATGGTTTATATAGTTTATGCCAAAGAAGTCTGGTAAACTCAAATTCTGTTGCATCATTCACCTGGAAATCTTGTGCAGTGCCTTCATTTTTGATGTTTCAGAGGAAGTTAACAAAGTCAATCTTTTTTTCTTTCCTCTGCCCATATCATATTTTGGGATATTTGAAAGAATTTCATGAGGCTGCAAAGGTTGAGCTGTTTCCTAAGATTCAACTTTTCTGTGTCCAACTTTTCTGATCCCCTAGTTACTCACAAGATTATTTTTTCTAATTGATGTTAATATCCTGAATCTGAAACCAACAGGGAAAAATAAGAATAGTGATTCTGTTTTTTTCCAGTAAAGCAGTTTAGTTCCAATTGAACAGGCAGTTTCAACAGATGGCAGCTGAAATATATCTCTGTGTAGTGTGATTTCAGAGTTTAAAGAATTGTATAGGCTATCATTGGAGAAGGAAATGGCAAACCACTCTAGTATTCTTGCCTAGAGAATCCCATGGACAGAGGAGCCTGGTGGGCTGCTGTCCATAGGGTCACACAGAGTCGGACATGACTGAAGCAGCTTAGCACGCGTGCATGCATTGGAGAAGGAAATGGCAACCCACTCCAGTATTCTTGGAGAATCCCAGGGACAGAGGAGCCTGGTGGGCTGCCGTCTATGGGGTTGCACAGAGTCAGACACGACTGAAGCGACTTAGCAGCAGCAGCAGCATAGGCCATCATCTGTCACTGCTCATGCTCTGTGTTGAAGATGTATCAGAGTAATTGCATTTGTGAAAATGTGCAACATTCTTACACATTTTCATTCTTTTATATCTAAGATTTCTTTTTCCTGGACTGGTCTTTCCTTTGATTTGGCTTTACGTTCTCTAGGATGTTTCTTCTGACCTCCTTGTCTCTGTTTAAGCCAATTGTGTCTCTGTGTCTGAAAGACCTTTTATGTATTTTATATTACATAAATTATCACACATTATTAATTTGCTAATCTCATTTCCCCCAAATATTGTTTATTGAAACAATAAAACAAACTCTCTTTCATTTCTGTGTTCACTTTACACATTTTTTGTTGTTTAGTCGCTAAGTCATGTATGAATCTTTTGTGACCCCCATGGACTGTAGCCTGCCAGGCTCCTCTGTCCATGGAATTTTCCATGCAAGAATACTGGAGTGAGTTGCCATTTCCTTCTCCAGGGGATCTTCCTAACCCAGGGATCAAACTTGTGTCTCCTGCATTGGTAGGTAGGTTCTTCCCACTGAGCCACCAGGGAAGCCCACTTATTTTGAATAGTGCCTGCCATAAGTAGGTGTTCAATAACTGAATGAAAAAATTTCAAATCTTCTCTTCCACCAGCTTAGCAGTGAGAACTAACATTTCCCCAGGTTCTAAGCTATTAGTTGAAGTAACAGAAAAGTAAGAAATTTCTCATCAAAATCTTGTTCAATTCAGTTTTTCTAATTAGAATTCCTGTGTTCCTTTGTCTGGGTAAATATACTCAGTAGACAAGTTGAGATCCTGAAAACATTTTGAAGTTTTGGAACTACATGAGCTAAATAAAGCTAGGTATAATAAAATGCTTTCTACCATTTATTCTGTTTTGAACACATTTTTATTTAAGAAGTCACTGTCATTCACTTATCATTTGAAATGCTTTATTTGTCAAAGGTATTTTTAAAAATTACTTCAAGGCTTTTTTATATTTCAAATTAGATATCCTAGTTTAGATTTAAAACTCGTTTTTCCTGAATACATTTTCTCTTTAAGAGTAACATACTTTCATAGAGTGTTTTGAAAATTAGGGAAGTCAAGGGTTCTTGTTCTGTCAGGTGCAGTGTTTAGAGTATTATTTTGATAAAATCCAGTCGCTCTGATATGACTAGAAAATACTTGCTCCCTTGGAGTATAATAGCAGGGGAAAAACTGTGGCATAGGTAAAAATTCACCGTAATTACTTGAATTGGTTTTATACATAATCATCTTAGGTTTTGATAGTGAGGTAGTCGTATGGAGTGTCTTTGGATCCAACATACATGAAAACACCGGATTGCCAGGATTCACACAGGGAGGCAGTTCAGGTTTCATTTCTGTGTCTGAATTTGAAGCTGAAGTACTTTTCTTTTCCTAAAAGATAAATGCATAAAATAATTATCAATTACACAGTTGTGAAAAAAAGAAAACAGAATTATTTAAATTAAGCCCTAACCTTTTTTATACAACTCAAAAAAATTGACTGAAAAAGATCAAAGACTTGAATGTAAGATCTGATACCATAAAACTCCTAGAAGAAAACACAGGGGAAAAGGTCCTTGGAGGTGGCCTTAGTAATGATTTTTGGATATGGCAACAAAACTACAAACAACCAAAGCAAAAATCAACAAGTGTGGCTACAACAAACTAAAAAGCTTCTGTACAGCACAAAAACAGCAGAATGAAGAGGCAAACTTGGAATGGGAAAACATATGTGCAAACCATGTATCAGATAAGGGGTTAACTTCTAAAATATCTTAAGAACTCATACAATTCAGTAGCAAAAAACCAAGCAATATAATTAAATAATGGGCAGAGGATCTGAACAGACATTTCCCCCAAAGATACATAGATAACTAACAAGTACATGAAAAGATGTTGAACATTCCCAGTCATCAGAGAAATGCAGACCTAAACCACAATATGATGTCACTCCACACCTGAAGAATGGCTATTATCAAAAAGTTAAGAGAGAATAAGAGTTGAGGATGTGGAGAAAAGGGAACTGTTGGTGGAAATGTAAATTGGTACAGCCACTATGGAAAACAGTGTGGAATTTCCTCAAAAAACTAAAGATAGAACTACCATATGATCCAGCAGTTTCACTTCTTAGATATCCAAAGAAAATGAAATCACATCTTGAAGAGATATCTGCACTCCCATGTTCATTGCAGCATTATTCATAATAGCTAAGACATGGAAACAAGTATCCATCAACAGATGCATGGATGGAGAAACACACACACAGAATGGAGTACTATCAGTCATAATAAAAGAAGAGCCCTGCCATTTGCAGCAATATCTAGGACCTTGAAATCATTATGTTAAGTGAAGTAAATCAGAGAAAGACAAATGCTGTATGATCTCACATATATGTAGAATCTTAAAAAAAAAGAAAGAGCAGAATGGTAGTTATCAGGGGCTGGGTATGGGGGTAAATGGAGAGATGATTGATGGTCAAAGAATCAACTTTTTTTACAACTTTCAGTTGTAAGAAGAGTAAGTTCTAGGGACCTAACATACAGTATGGTTACTGCCATTAACAATACTGTATTTGAAAGTTTGAGAGTAGATGTTCTCACCACACTCACACACAAAAATTTGTAATTATGTGAGGTGATGGATGTATCAGCTAATCATACTGTGTTAATCATTTCACAATATATATCAAAGCATTAGGTTGTACCCCCTAAACTTACACAAATGTTATATGTCAGTTATATCTTAATAAAGGTAGAAAAACAGAAGAAAACAAAAACTTAGCCCCATCTACTCTCCTTTTGGGAGTCTTTTCTCTTGAGGACATTGAAGAGTAGCCATTATATTATAATGGCTTCCTGGGACTGCAAGGACATCAAACCAGTCACTCCTAAAGGAGATCAACCATGAATATTCATTGGAAAGACTGATGCTAAAGGTGAAGCTCCAGTACTTTGGCCACCTGATGGGAAGAGCCAGCTCATTGGAAAAGGCCCTGATGCTGGGAAAGATTGAAGGCAAAAGAAGAGGCCAACAGAGGATGAGATGGTTAGATAGCATTACTGACTCAATGGAGATGAACTTGAGAAAACTGGGAGATAGTGGAGGACCAGGAAGCCTGGTGTGCTGCAGTCCATGGGGTCACAGAGAGTCAGACACAACTTAGTGACTGAACAATATATATATATATATATATATATGTATATATGTATATATACACATACATATATATGTATGGGCTTCCTGGTGGCTCAGATGGTAAAGAATCCATCTGCAATGCGGGAGATCTGGGTTCAATCCCTGGGTTGGGAAGATCCCCTGGAGGAGGGCATAGCAACGCACATCAGTATTCCTGTCTGGAGAATTTCCATGGACCGAGGAACCTGGCAGGTTACATTCCATGGGGTCACAAAGAGTCAGACATGACTGAGTGACTAAGCACATATATATGTATATTATATATATATATATTTCAATTATATATGTCTGTACAGAGCAAACTTTTCAAAAGTATGTACAAGATAAGTTTTAAAAATCCCGTACTAGAACTATGAGAACTTATAAAAATGTGTAAATTATAGAATAGGATGCAATAGATCATAGTTCAAAGAGGATGTACAGTTGAATTTTAGAGTGAAAAAATAACAAGATAAACAAACATTCAGCAATCTGAACCTTGTGGATCTTTGCTTTGTGTATTAAGCAAATGATTCCACAACAACTAATTACAATTGTAAATGCTATGAAGAAAAAAAAATTCAAGGTATTTCTGAAGACTCAGGGGGGTTCTAATCTAGTGTGAGGGCCTAGGAAGGCCATTCTGGTGAAGTGTCGTTGAATCTAAGACTGGAAGGCAAGGAAGGAAAAGATAGAAAAGGGCACAGAGAAAATGCATGGCCCAAGTGGAGTGAAAATGGCTTAAGATGAGGAGAGAGGGGCAGGGGCAGAACCTGAAGTGTCTGGTTGACTGTGTGAGAAGTTTGGATCTTTATGGTAAAAGCTATGGAAAGCTATTGAAGAGTTTTAAAGAGAAACATAATTTTTAGGACGATTACTTGGCTGTCAGAGCCTTGAATGGATGTGGAGAGGAGCTTCAGTAATCCATGTGACTGATGATGATGATTTATAGAAAGATGGTGGTACAGAGAGGCTAGGAAATAAATTTGAGACATATTTTGAAAGTAGAATCCATAGGACCTGGTGACTGATGGATGTGGATGGAGAGGAAGAGGAACATATCAAGGAAGACCCCCAGATTTATGGACAAACATTTGGGTAGATGGTCATTTGCTACAATTTGTAACTAACATACATAATAAATTCAATAAATATTCAAAATAATTTAGCTATTTGGGGGAGGAGGGAGCAAGACAGTAAAAAGAATGAATACAAAAGTGATATTTTCTAGCATATGAACATAACATGCTTTATCTTCAGTAAAGTCATGTCCATTAAAATCAACAAGCTTCAATCATGAAGGTGAAAGAATTCACATGGAACAGACTATACGGACCTTATTTATCACTCATTCAACAAATAGTGAGTACCTACTGTGTGCTGGGCATTGTTAGATGCTGGAAAAATTGTGATTAAAAATCTGAAGTTCCACATTTTATTGTATAGGAGATAAGCACATAAGAAACCAGCTCAATAATGTTGGGAAATTGGTTAGTTATTTTTTAAAAAGGTAGGTCTTCGCCTCCAAAATTAGGTGTCACCAGTTCTAGGTTCTGATGTTGCCAGTAATAAAAGCTGCGTGACTTTGATGAAGTTACTTCGCAAGGATTCAAATTCCTTGTCTATAAATATAAAACAGGAGATGGATTAGATAGGTTTGTTTCCTAATCTGAGGATATAGATAAGATCAGTCGCTCAGTCGTGTCTGACTCTTTGCGACCCCATGAATTGCAGCACGCCAGGCCTCCCCGTCCATCACCAACTTCTGGAGTTCACTCAGACTCACGTCCATTGAGTCACTGATGCCATCCAGCCATCTCATCCTCTGTCGTCCCCTTTTCCTCCTGCCCCCAATACCTCCCAGCATCAGAGTCTTTTCCAGTGAATCAACTCTTCACATGAGGTGGCCAAAGTACTGGAGTTTCAGCTTTAGCATCATTCCTTCCAAAGAAATCCCAGGGCTGATCTCCTTCAGAATGGACTGGTTGGATCTCCTTGCAGTCCAAGGGACTCTCAAGAGTCTTCTCCAACACCACAGTTCAAAAGCATCAATTCTTCAGCACTCAGCCTTCTTTACAGTCCAACTCTCACATCCATACATGACCACAGGAAAAACCATAGCCTTGACTAGACGGACCTTTGTTGGCAAAGTAATGTCTCTGCTTTTGAATATGCTATCTAGGTTGGTCATCACTTTCCTTCCAAGGAGTAAGCGTCTTTTAATTTCATGGCTGCAGTCACCATCTGCAGTGCTTTTGGAGCCCAGAAAAATAAAGTCTGACACTGTTTCCCCATCTATTTCCCATGAAGTGATGGGACTAGATGCCATGATCTTTGTTTTCTGAATGTTGAGCTTTAAGCCAACTTTTTCACTCTCCACTTTAACTTTCATCAAGAGGCTTTTTAGTTCCTCTTCACTTTCTGCCATAAGGGTGGTGTCATCTGCATATCTGAGGATATAAGGGCTCTCCAAATGTAGCCATAAGAAAGTGATCTTCAGTTATTTGAAAAACATGAATGAAGAGTGTACATTTACTTGTGATAAGGCCCTTAAAAATGCATTCTGTGGGGTCCATGTCAGCATAAGCAGTTTAAAAAAACCCCCAAATTTGGTAATTTCTGAAATACTTAACATCTAAGTCCTTTCAGATCAGAATTTATATTATTATAATCTAACCTTATAGAGAGGTTGGCAGGGTACAGAGCGTGCGTGCATGCTAAGTTGCTTCAGTCCTGTCCGGCTCTTTGCAGCCCTATGGACTGTAGCCCACCAGGCTCCTCTGTCCGTAGGGATTCTTCAGGCAAGAATACTGGAGTGGGTTGCTGTGCCTGCCTCCAAGGGATCTTCCTGACCCAGGGATTGAACCCACCTCTTGTTTGTCTTCTGCATTGGCAGGCCGTCTTTTTACCACTGGTGCCACCTGGAAAGCCCCAGGGTACTGTAATTGTGACTTTTTAAGGTTGAATTAAATAGAAGGTTGCTTATATGCATTAAAATTCTTTTTCTTTGAAGACTTTATAGTAGATTATTGTGATTCATGAGGCTCAGACCCTTTAAGAATTCTAAATTCTTAAAACTAGCAAGCATAAAATCTCAGTTTCTCCAACTCTAAAATGGAGGAAAGAATATTGGCCACATTGTTGTGTCAGGATCAAATTTGGGTCAGATTAACTTGGTTTCTCTTAAAATAACCCAGCTTACTCTGAATTCCTGGGTGATTCCACTTAGTATCTCAGCAAAATTGTTTCCCACCATCAAAAACCTATTTGTTTTGAAATCTTTAGTTCTAGTCTGCAAATGTGAAGTATTTACTCCACCTTCTTTTTATAGCTTCAAATTTTAGACCTATATATTATTTTATATTCACATTTAATGGATCTAATTTGAGATACTAAAATTCATAATCCACTTGTTCACATTTGAAGAAGTATGATAGTATTAGGGGAGCAGCACAAGGCGAGAACTCTGTGACCTACATTTCAATCCTTTATCATCACTGCACCTTTGTTTTTATATTGTCTGTAAAACTGGTTAAAAAATTTTGCTATAATTCCTGTGGTTGGAAAGTGAAAGAAAATCAGATGTAAATGATACATTACTATATAAATGGAACCAATTTTTATCATTTTTTTTTTTGCAGGTATACCTCAATGCATATGCACCATTTTCCACAATTCAGTTCTGAAATTTACAGGTTAAGAACATTTACACTAGTATGCTCCCATTTACTAACACTTATCATCTTGTAGGAAGCTGGCAAAGCTGGAAATAAAACTCATCAGATCTTGCTATTTATCCTTTTTAACACTGCTTATTAAATTGTTTTAAATATCCAGAGCAGAGACATTGGAGCAGAGTAAGTTGCCAGAATGTTATGGCATTCTGACAACAGGTCACTTTGTCTCAAAATGTCAAGGTTCCCACTTTTCTTAAGTGGGAGGTGCTGCCTTGTGACTTGTGAGAGAAAGTACCAATCCTGATATAATTTATGGACACCAGTCAGGTTGCCCAGGGCAACCTCACTCACAGAGGTTGTGACTTTCAAATTACCCTCTACAACTGGCTCTGAAATTCAGATCAACTTTGACTCCACAATGTAATAGAGAAAACAGAATGTAGTCAAAATAGAAGACAAATGAGCTGAAAAATTTTGTTGGCATTATCTGTACCATACAATCTGTAGAAGTTACTGTCCACCTAAATCTTTTGTACCTCCAGAACAATTCACAAATGTTTATGGACTTTGAAATAAAATAAAAATACCCATTGCTTTTACTTTATATCCTAGGTCCTCACTGCAGCTTTCTTATTTAGGTTTAGCCCTCTTCAAATCTGATATTCTTGAAATGTGGAGTTCAAAACGGATACATTAAAAACAAAACAGCCTAATAGAATAATAAAAAGATTAAATTCTCTACTAGATTACACACTGAGTCAGCGACTGTTAGTGAAGGATAAGAAGGTTAATGAAAATTATAAATGAATCTTTTAAAATCAATTAAGTGCCTTGAATGAAATCTACAAATAAATGGTATTGGCTTTCTTACTAATTTAATACTCAGGCTCTCCTAGAATTAGAGACTAGGCCACTTTGACTTTTGCAAGTCTTTTGTTATAAACACACATTTTTATAAAGATAAATAAGCCATTGAAATAATAAAAATGCCCATTATAGAAGCTGTAATTATAACATTAAAAGTGCTTTTTCTTCTTTGGTTTTGGTTTCACAGTTGATGTTAATCACAGTAACACCAAAAGCAAAAAATTCCCTAAGGCCTAATTTTTAGGCACGCTTTTGTTTCTCCTCAGGCCCAACCATCCTTCTTGCTCATGTTAAAAAAAAAAAAAATTGGCCACAATTAGGGACAGAGAATTAAACCTTAACTTTCTACTGTTTCTATCAACAGTGATATAAATGCATCATATTCTTTCGCCCCCTCATATCCTTTTTTGAACAAGACAATGTAAACATGTGAATTAACAAGGAACATTTTTCTTGTTCAAAACCATCACCCCATTTTGCAGTGGGGTATGAGTTGCATACCATCCCCAATCATCTTTATACCTTCAGAGGCAATTCCGGCTTAATGCAGTGTATGTTACATCTGTGTAGTCCAGTGATTGCCTACAAAAGTGGTTTTTTTGGAGCGTGGGGTGGGTGGGAATGCGAGGTGCCCAAAATTTATAGTAAAGAGTACCAACAGTCAAAAACATCCAGCCCTCTGCCCAAACCCACCCAGTCGCACTCGGTCATTCTCGATGTCTTCTTTATTTTTTCCGCAAACGCAGTGTTTTCCTGCAGCTGATGGCAAAAAGGCCAGGGAGCACCGAGGGGACGCGGCTCTTTTTCTACACGCAATTAAAGCAGCAAAGAGCTGGTGAGCGGTCGACTGGATCAATACGCATAAACTAATCCGCCTAATCCCAGGAGCGGTCCTCCAGGGTGGAATCCTGCCAAGTGGTTGTAGCAGCCCGTCTCCATAGTAACCGGCCGCGGCGCCTCTCCAGCGCCGGGGCCCGGATGTTGTCAGGATCTCGGCCGCGGGGCCCAGCTTCCAGCAGCTTCCCGGCGGCCCGTTGCGCTCCTCTTCGGGAGTCGTAGTTCTTCACTCGGCCGCCGCCGGGTATGAGGCGCGGACCAGACTACGAGTCCCGGCATGCGCCGCGGCGCCCCGCCGGCCGCCGCCTCCCGGCTGCGGACGCCTGTGAGCAGGTTGTTTTTATGAGAGGCGTCACTGCTCTCGGAGTTGTGACCGCCGCCACCGCGACAGCCAGCGCCGTCGGGCGGAGGTGGCGCTGCCCCTTCAGGTAAGGTCCTGGGCGGGTTTGAACCCAGGGAGGGGAGTACGCGCCGACTGTCGCGGTTCTTGTGTCAGTCGTCTGGTGGAAGTATTCGTGGGGTCTCAGCTGAGGGGAGTCTTGACCCTTAGGCTCTCGGCGTTTGCTGCCGCCTGGGTGGCCCCTTCAGAACGCGGGGCCGCAGTCCCCGCGGCGCAGCAGATCCCCAGGCGTCCGGTCCGGTGGTCCTGTATCCTCGGTTTCCTGCGTGCAGACGCGAGCGGAGCGCCGGGGTTGTAGGGGAGCCGTTGGTCCGGGGGACGCACCCGCCTTCCTCCACTGGGCTGGCTTAAGGCTCTTCTCGGTCCTGATTGATGAGAATCCATATGGTAAGATGTTGTGTGCGTCACCCCGCCGGGTTTTCAGCCAGCCGGTCTTTTTTGGTGACGTTTGAGCCTTGTGATGCCAGGAGCAGAAAGATTAAATAATGCATTTGAGATTTCTGCTTGTGCGCCAGTCTGATAATCATCAAATCTCCCTGCCTTCCCCTCCCCCCCCCGTCCCCTTCCTAATCGATAAGCACCCGCCGTAGCATCAGTCCACACCATGTCTTGTACGCGTTACCTGTTTATTTTGTTTCATGAGTCCAACTTTTTGCCATTGGGAGCGCCAATTTTGACGAACTCGGCCAATTAGGCACTTTCTTGAGCGGGTGAAATTGGTGCTGCTTCAGTCTAGCTTTATTAAGAAATAGAATGGAGCCTTCTTGTAGCTAGGCTAGGTAATTATTTTAGTACCGCAAATTTTAGGAAATTTGCCTCCAGTAAGGTCACATCTACTGAATAGTACTTGAAACGTCGTTATTAGCGCATCACTTCTTTGTGTCAAGTTTGAATCTTATTAGGCCCCGCATTTCTCAGGGGCTATTTATCACATCTCGGACACTAGTGTGAATGGTTTACAATTCTTTTCTACACTATGGTCATAAAGGGGAAGGGAAGGGAGAAAGTGAGGGGATTATTTTTAATCCTTTACCCCAACCTAAGGATTGGCTAAGAATTCGAATAAAGTTGCTATGAATATATAAAAAAGAATCCATTAAAAATCGCTCTCAAATAATATTTAAGCGTGTGGGAAATATTAGTTTTTAAATGAAAATAGATTAGAAAGTAGTGTAATTCTAATTTTGTTTACTAAACTATAGAACTAGAAGTGGTTATATGTGTTTTAGAAATAAGACTCAAAGAGTCATAGTTATGAAAGTGATTAGATGATGCAACTACAATTTTTTTTTACATTTTCTAGTATTTTCCAAATTTTCTATAGGCAAAATTTAATTTAAAAAAGGGATACAGATAAAGCAATTCCAGTTATGTAAACTCTTTAAACATTAATTTTAAAAAGCAAGTAACGACAAACAACATAGGCAGAGCCCCTGTTACTGCATCCACAAACTATGAATAACAAGTTTAAATGTAAGTTAGTTGTGGAGAAATGACAAGAAATGCTTTGGTTGGACTGGAAAGGAAAACAAAACAAATATGACACATTCTCAGCATTTGTACATCTTATCTTGATCTGTTTTTATTTTGGACAGTAAAATCAAAAGACAAAATTCCTTAGTTTTCTTCAGTTAAGGCAGTGCAGTCTTGATTATTCCTGTAACTCAAGGTGACAAAGCATGGGCATGTTAATCTGAAAAGATCTGGATATAGCAAGATTTTTTCATTTATCATTTGCCAGTGGAAATAAAGAAGTTAAACATTATTAAAAATAAGGGATGTTAAGCTTGTTTTCATTGAATCATTTTAAGCACTGTGTTTGATACGCCTGATATTTTGGATTATGTTTTTGTTTCATTTTCTATTATGATTATGTTGGATATGGATGGTAAGTTGCATGTTTGGGCCACACTTTGTTTTCTGTTCTAAAGACAGGGCTGCATTGTTCTTTGAGAAGAATAGTCTGTGTATTTTTGCAGTTATCAGTCTTGAAAAATTGGGGTTTACCTCAATTCCAAGTGTTCATTTATTCTTAATAAAATATCCATTCTACAGCTTTTTTTTTTCCCCCTTTTTTTAAACTGTAGAAGTCATACTTTGTTTTCTTAGATTCTTTTCTTTGGAGCGTTGTTTCTTTCCCCAAATTTCAGTTTCTTGTCGGTATTTTGTATTGGTTTGTGTGTCTTGTGCCCTGTGTTAGTTCAATACCTTGTTAAAAATTTGAGTTCCTTTACATGGCATAAGAAACATTCATAATTGCTTAACTTGTCTGATTTACTAACTGGTTCTAGATTATAATATTGTATTTTTATGCAGGTTAATATTTAAAAAATTATGTGAGTTTGAACTGAGATCTTAGAAGTAGTAGTTTCTGACATGTAAAGAATATGGACACAGTGTAAGGCCTGTTAAGCCCAGAGTATTTTAAAACAGAAAATGCAGACTCATCTAACAATGTAGAACTAGTAGAGGCTGAATTGTTTTTGTTTTCATGTGTGGTTAAAGTGAGGAAGTTGCCATATTGTAAGTAATAACTTATATTTTCAAGAATCTTCTTTCTGGGAGTTGTGCAATTTTTCTTTTTTGTAATAAATTTTTTTTGTAGTTTTTAAAGGTTACTTTCCATTTATTATTACAAAATACTGACTGTATTCTCCGTGTTGCACAGCACATCCTTGAGTCTGTCTTATACCCACTAGTCTGTACCTCATTCCCTTACCCCGGTATTGCCCCCCTCACTAGTTCTCTATATGGAAGTCTGTTTCTTTTCCTGTTAAATTCACTAGTTTGTTATGTTTTTTATATTCCACATGTAAGTGATATCATACCATATTTGTCTGACAATTCTGCAGTCTTGATTAATTTAAAACAGTTAAAAAATATGAGTTTGTTTCAAAGGTCATGTTTATTGTATCAGATGAACTTGAAAAAAAATCTTAAGAGTTCTAAAGTGAAATTTAGCTCTATAATGGGAAGACTGCAACTAACTGATTTGATTTAGAGGATTTTTTTAAAGGGTGTTTAATGTATGGAAACCTGTGTAAGGGCTTTCTGAAGGAAGTATTAGCAAGGAAGTCAGAATCTAATTTTTCTTCAGTATTTGCCCATGAAGCACTTTACTAAAATCTTACTTCTGGTTCATGTTGCCAGCATGATGAAATGTGAAAAAAGAATTGGATTAGGAGTCAGAATGTTTAATGATGTTGACAGTAATTCAGTTTATGAATCTGTAGTTTCCAATTTTATGTTATAAATAATAGCCATTGCCACATTTCATGGCATATTCATGAAAATCAGATCTGGTATAAAAATCATATTACTTTGTGTCAGAGTGATCTACCAATGCAAAGTATTATTGGCTTTCGTAAGTAACATTTACATAAAGCATGTTATACATTTGAAATGTGATGACTTAATGTGATACACACTTTTGGCTGACAAGTTTGATGGAAAAAAGTCAAATGAGATCTTCATTTGACTTTTTGGTAGTGCTTTTTGGCTTTTACTAGGTCGAAGGAAACCTGGCCCCTTTCCTAACTGTGACTTTGCACTTTGCTGCATTAAAGGTCCTGAAATTGCAGTGTGATTTTATGGTTGGGCCTTTAATTTTGGTTTTGAATTATTTTAATTGCGCATCTAAAGTATAAGGAAGATCATCAGTGTGACTTAACAGTAGGAAGCGAATGCTGTTTTTAATGTTCTAAAATGGTACTGTAAGTTGATTTCATGAGTAGTAAGCCTACATTGAATGTCAAATCCCAGGTCCTCCCAGAGATGCATGACGTGTGTGTAAGCATTTATCTTTGAGGGAGAGGAATAGTTTAGAGCTTGGACACCTCCTTCTGGGGACATCAACCCTGTCTGTATGTGACCGTTGAGATTAACATCAAGTTTGGTTGACATACAGAGCATTCAAGTCTTTTAGAAACTTATAAATCAATTCTGAGGACTTTATGAGAACAAATATAAGTGAAAGTAACAGTGGGGGTATACTTAATTGTCTATTATATACTTAAAAAAAATGGAAAACAATAAAAATATATAAAATCTCTTTGGGGACTTTTCTGGTGGCCCAGTGGTTAAGACTCCTTACTTCCACTGAATGGGGCATGGGTTCCAGCCCTGGTCGGGAACTAAGATCCTACTTGCTGCTAGCATGGCGCCAAAAAATAATCCCTTTGTTTTCAATCTTTCTGGCTTTTTTTTCCCCAACAGAAAAGTAGAAGAGAATTGTAAAAAAAAAAATTATGACAAATTATCTTTTTTGTGGAAAGTATGTTAAAAAATAATAGATATATGATTAATACATACATTTTAACAAGTAAAAACTTTTTTTTAATTGAGAGTAGAAGAAAACATCAAGCTATATAGTTCTACTTATTTATCTCTGAAAAGGGAAAAGGAGTCACCAGGGACTTAACAGTGTCCAAGTGAGGGCAGTATGGAGCTAGTCAAGCTTTTAGATTTACTCTTGGTTCTTTTAGCCTTTTTCAAAATAAAGATGTAACAATTTTGGAAAGTTAGGATTCTTCTCAGAGTCAGAAAACCTGGTGGAAAGGATATTTCCATATTAATCAGTATCATAATTTCCTTCCAGCATTTTGAATCCATGTTGTTTACTACTTTATTTCAAACTTTTTATCAAAGGTGTAGCTTCTTTATCAAAGGTGGAGGCAAAAGGGGATACTTCTGTCTTCAAATATAGCAGTAGTTGCTTTTGTTTCCCCATTTGAAGGATATTACATCAGAAAAGGAAACTTGTGAAGAAATTGTATATTGGCTCACTTCTTGCAGAATTTGTTTTGTAAATCAAAAAGTTAACCTGTATTATAACAGTATTGCTGCCTATTTCTGGGGTGGATAAAGTGAAATTCTTAATACTATTCCTATTGGAGACTTATCTCCAGATGCCTGTCTTTAGCAACAGATTTCAGTGTTTAAATGAAATTCACTCCATTAAAACTAGGAAAGCCTGTTTGCTATGGAGTGGTTATCTTTGCATCCACTTAAAAGATGAATGTAAACAAGAGGAAGGACAGCCATTGGATCCACATCTTGATCCCATAGTTACTACACTGTGGACTCTTCAAAGCTCTGGGTTATGTTCTTTTTTCTCTAATATTAGTTTTCCACAATAAACTTCTGATACCTCAGATATAAGTATTTTAATATGATTCCCTTAAGTCCTTTAACTTGTCCTGAAAAGACTGGTCCTCCAGAAGATGATTAGATTTTGTTTCAGTTAATCATTTACTTAGTATTGGGCTGGTTTTTTCATTTTAAAAAAAGTCCCTTTTCCTGCTGGTTATGAAGGTAATAAATAGCTTATTGAAATTTAGCAGACATATTGCATGTAATTTTTTTTTTTTTTAGATTTGAAATACACTCTTTAAAATTTTAACTCATTTAAAGCATATAAATTAGTATCAGTAGGGTTTATTTTTCTTTAGCATATTAACCTGTTTAATCTTTGTTCATCATTTAGGTGTTAAAGTAATTTGGCTTCTCTTTGTGTATCTTTGCTAGTAATGTTGAACATTTTTCCTTATAAGCTATTTTAGTGTCTTCTATACATTGCTTCTATACATTGCTTCGGAGAAGGCAATGGCACTCCACTCCAGTACTCTTGCCTGGAAAATCCATGGGGTCGCAGAGAGTCGGACACGACTGAAGTGACTTAGCATAGCATACATTGCTTACTCTTGTTCCTTGTTAAATTTTCTGTTCAGTTTTAAACCTTTTTTCTTACTGACTTATTGGTGTATTTTAAATGTTTTAAAAACTCTGTTATATATATGTTACAAATATGCTTAGTATTCATTCTTACTTATATGACTTTTAAAATAAGTTTATGATTTTTGTACAACGGAAAACTTCTCCTATATAGTTTCTAGGTTTTGTGTAAAGCCTAGAAAAAGATTATCTTTAAGATTTTAAAACTTTTCGGTTTCGAGTCTTTTTTTTTTTTTCCCTGTGTTTTTATCTTATATGTTTAAATCTCTGGGCTGTATTTTTGCCAGGCGGTCTTAAGGTTTTATGAAGCCTTACATTAATAATGCTGAACTTACACACGGCAAACTGGAGAAATGACATCAATCTGAAAGCCTTTTGCAACATCACATTTATGAAGTCTAATTGAGATTATATTTCTGAGTGATGCAATTTGGCAAAAAAAAAAAAAAAAAAAACCCTGATTTCCCCCCCTTCGGGAGTCAGGAGAGGGAGAACAGTGAAATTTACTTTCTTTTTAAATTCAGAGGCATTTTATGTGAAAATGACTCTTATCTTTTGCATCTCTTTCATCCTCTACCTTTCACAAAAACCATAGAAGGCTTTTGTGCTGTTGTGAGCATCCAAAATGGCAGCCGGTGCTTGAGTTCATATGCAGGATTGCCTGTGAGATCTTTCTTCTCTTGCTGCTGCTTGGAAGCAGCTTTAGTTTGGCCTGTACATGGTGAAAATATGCTGCAGGATTTATCTGCTATAACAGTTAAAATGCCATACAAAAACTCAGTCTATTTCAAATAGAGAGTTTACTTGACCATTCTAGCCAGTAAGCTTTGGAATTAGCTTTGCTAGGGTGACAGCACAAAGGCCAGGCACTCCTAGGTTAGGCTTATTTATTGTCGGAGTCTGGGGGCTGAAATAAGGTTGACATTGTAGATGGGAAAAAATATAAACTTCACCTTCACTTAAGATGAGACTATTTGGAAAAAAAGAAGCAACAGAGTGAAAGGTTCTCTCCCCTTTCCAATGAACAGAATTGAAGACTCCTTAATTCCCCAAAGAGATACAGTTCTTACCATTTACCTCCAGAGGTATTTGTCACAATACTTTTTAAAATGTGAATTTGTGCCAAATTACCATAAAGCATAGTGACAGTAACAGTTTTAGATGCTTTCTTAGACTGAAAATCTTGGGAATTTTTAAGCTTTTCTGTTTCAACCCCTTAATTGTGGTGCTCAGTGATTTTAGTGACGCTACCACACTTTTGAAAATAGAAATAAAAAAGTTCATAATTGTGCTACATTTAACAGAGGCAAGCTTAAGGGTGGAGCTGGACTTGAAATTAGACCTGTAGTTACATTCCTATTTCTGATCCTTTAATTCCTGATCTGGGTAAACATGCTGTATGTCCTTTTCTGTAGATAAAATAGAGTATTTAAGTGATTAAAGATGAGAGATTATTATGTTTGTATTGTATGACTTCTGACTAATAGAGAGCAGTTAAATTTTTTGAGCTATTATAAAGACATTAAAAATAAAATTAGAACTTCTTGTCAGAGCTTTGAACTTAATACTAATTAGTAAAGTAACCGGAGAAGGCAATGGCACCCCACTCCAGTACTCTTGCTTGGAAAATCCCATGGATGGAGGAGCCTGGTAGGCTGCAGTCCATGGGGTCGCTAAGAGTCAGACACAACTGAGCGACTTGACTTTCACTTTTCACTTTCATGCATTGGAGAAGGAAATGGCAACCCACTCCAGTGTTCTTGCCTGGAGAATCCCAGGGATGGGGGAGCCTGGTGGGCTGCCGTCTGTGGGGTCGCACAGAGTCGGACACGACTGAAGTGACTTAGCATAGCATAGCATAGCATAGCATAGCATAGTAAAGTAACTCATGGATAAAAGTAATTGAAGCTGACATTAGGCAAGTTATGCTCAGAAGTATAGAAGTTATGCTAATAAATAAATGCTGTACGTTCAGGGAAAGGAGAGATCAGTGTGTCAGAAACATGAAGGAAAACTTCATGGAGGAGGACTAAGCCTTAAAGATAGAAGAAAGGAAGAAGGAAGGCATTCAGGAAGTATGACTTGAGTAGGTGGAGACGTGGAGGATTGCTACAGTTCCTCCTCTACTTGTAGCAAGTAGATCCTTTGATCAGATGAGATAGTTCTTGGGGGGAGATCTCATCAACTGCAGTAATGGCTAGAGCCAGATAGTGGAACATTTGGATGTCACCCTAAGGAGTTTGACTTTATAGTACAGAAGTCTTATTCTCAAGGTCATGGAGAGAGTTTCTGCAAGGGAAGTTACAAAAAAAATCTTAGCACTTGGGATAAGTATTATATGTAACCCGCAGTCAATTTCAACATTGCCTATATTTAAGTGTTTTAGGGTGGTTGTGTGTGTTTAGGGAAGGAGCAAGGAAACAGTTGAAAAATGGCACTGTAGAAAGTGATGAGAATACCATAGTCATTTAAACAGCTTTGTTTTGGTGCTGAAATATAGATCATGAGAACAGACCTGTAACTGACTCATAAATGTATGGGACTGCATGTGACAAAGAATGGCATTTTAAATCATAGAATTACGGACTATTTAATAGTTGAGATTATTTCTAAACTCACACTAAAAGGGAAAAAATCCATATTCATAGTTTAAATAGCTAAATGTAGATGCTCAGTTCAGTTCAGTTCAGTTGCTCAGTTGTGTCCGACTCTGCAACCCCATGAATCTCAGCACGACAGGCCTCCTTGTCCATCACCAACTTCTGGAGTTCACTCAGAATCATGTCCATCGAGTCGGTGATGCCATCCAGCCATTTCATCCTCTGTCGTCCCTTTTCCTCCTGACCCCAATCCCTCCCAGCATCAGAGTCTTTTCCAATGAGTCAGCTCTTCGCATGAGGTGGCCAAAGTACTGGAGTTTCAGCTTTAGCATCATTCCTTCCAAAGAACACCCAGGGCTGATCTCCTTTAGAATGGACTGGTTGGATCTCCTTGCAGTCCAAGGGACTCTCAAGTCTTCTACAACACCACAGTTCAAAAGCATCAGTTCTTCGGCACTCAGCTTTCTTCACAGTCCAACTCTCACATCCTTACATGACCACTGGAAAAACCTTAGCCTTGACTAGACGGACCTTTGTTGGCAAAGTAATGTCCCTGCTTTTGAATATGCTATCTAGGTTGGTCATCACTTTCCTTCCAAGGAGTAAGCGTCTTTTACTTTCATGGCTGCAGTCACCATCTGCAGTGATTTTGGAGCCCAGAAAAATAAAGTCTGACACTGTTTCCACTGTTTCCCCATCTATTTCCCATGAAGTGGTGGGACCGGATGCCATGATCTTCGTTTTCTGCATGTTGAGCTTTAAGTCAACTTTTTCACTCTCCACTTTCACTTTCATCAAGAGGCTTTTTAGTTCCTCTTCACTTTCTGCCATAAGGGTGGTGTCGTCTGCATATCTGAGGTTATTGATATTTCTCCCGGCAGTCTTGATTCCAGCTTGTGCTTCTTCCAGCCCAGCGTTTCTCATGATGTATTCTGCATAAAAGTTAAATAAGCAGGGTGACAATATACAGCCTTGACGTACTCCTTTCCCTATTTGGAACCAGTCTGTTGTTCCATGTCCACTTCTAACTGTTGCTTCCTGACCTGCATACAGATTTCTCAAGAGGCAGGTCAGGTGGTCTGGTATTCCCATCTCTTTCAGAATTTTCCACAGTTGATTGTGATCCACACAGTCAAAGGCTTTGGCATAGTCAGTAAAGCAGAAATAGATGTTTTTCTGGAACTCGCTTTTTCCATGATCCGGTGGATGTTGGTAATTTGATCTTTGGTTCCTCTGCCTTTTCTAAAACCAGCTTGAACATATGGAAGTTCACAGTTCATGTATTGCTGAAGCCTGGCTTGGAGAATTTTGAGCATTACTTTACTAGCGTGTGAGATGAGTGCAATTGTGCGGTAGTTTGAGCATTCTTTGGCATTGCCTTTCTTTGGGATTGGAATGAAAACTGACCTTTTCCAGTCCTGTGGCCACTGCTGAGTTTTCCAAATTTGCTCACATATTTAGTGTAGCACTTTCACAGCATCATCTTTGAGGATTTGAAATGGCTCAAGTGGAGTTCCATCACCTCCACTAGCTTTGTTTGTAGTGATGCTTTCTAAGGCCCACTTGACTTCACATTCCAGGATGTCTGGCTCTAGGTGAGTGATCCCACCATTGTGATTATCTTGGTCATGAAGATCTTTTTTGTACAGTTCTTCTGTGTATTCTTGCCACCTCTTCTTAATATCATCTGCTTCTGTTAGGTCCATACCATTTCTGTCCTTTATTGTGCCCATCTTTGCATGAAATGTTCCCTTGGTATCTCTAATTTTCTTGAAGAGATCTCTAGTCTTTCCCATTCTGTTGTTTTCCTCTATTTCTTTGCATTGATCGCTGAGAAGGCTTTCTTATCTCTTCTTGCTATTCTTTGGAACTCTGCATTCAGATGCTTATGTCTTTCCTTTTGTCCTTTGCTTTTCGCTTCTCTTCTTTTCACAGCTATTTGTAAGGCCTCCCCAGACAGCCATTTTGCTTTTTTGCATTTCTTTTCCATGGGGATGGTCTTGATCCCTGCCTCCTGTACAATGTCACGAACCTCCGTCCACAGTTCATCAGGCACTCTATCTATGAGAACTAGTCCCTTAAATCTATTTGTTACTTCCACTGTATAATCATAAGGGATTTGATTTAGGTCATACCCGAATGGTCTAGTGGTTTTCCCTACTTTCTTCAATTTAAGTCTGAATTTGGCAATAAGGAGTTCAGGATCTGAGCCACAGTCAGCTCCCGGTCTTGTTTTTGCTAACTGTATAGATCTTCTCCATCTTTGGCTGCAAAGACTATAATCAATCTGATTTTGGTATTGACCATCTGGTGATGTCATGTGTAGAGTCTTCTCCTGTGTTATTGGAAGAGGGTGTTTTCTATGAGCAGTGCGTTCTCTTGGCAAAACTCTATTAGCCTTTGCCCTGCTTCATTCCGTATTCCAAGGCCAAATTTGCCTGTTATTCCAGGTGTTTCTTGACTTCCTACTTTTGCATTCCAGTCCCCTATAATGAAAAGGACATCTTTTTTGGGTGTTAGTTCTAAAAGGTCTTGTAGGTCTTCACAGAACCGTTTAACTTCAGCTTCTTCAGCGTTACTGGTTGGGGCATAGACTTGGATTACTGTGATATTGAATGGTTTGCCTTGGAAACAAACAGAGATCATTCTGTCATTTTTGAGATTGCATTCACGTACTGCATTTCGGACTCTCTTGTTGACCATGATGGCTACTCCATTTCTTCTGAGGGATTCCTGCCCGCAGTAGTAGATATAATGGTCATCTGAGTTAAATTCGCCCATTCCAGTTCATTGTAGTTTGCTAATTCCTAGGATGTCAACATTCACTCTTGCCATCTCCTGTTTGACCACTTCTAATTTGCCTTGATTCATGGACCTAACATTCCAGGTTCCTATGCAATATTGCTCTTTACAGCATTGGACCTTGCTTCTATCACCAGTCACATCCACAACTGGGTATTGTTTTTGCTTTGGCTCCATCCCTTCATTCTTTCTGGAGTTATTTCTCCACTAAACAGATGCTAAAATCTGATAAAATATTAGAAATACAGGAAATAATTTACAATTTTGAGAGTGAGAAAGACTTTCTAAACCAAGGTGTAAAATATAAGTTATAAACAGAGACCCTATTCTCCATTCTCAACATTTTACTACCTAAAATTTAAAAACATATTTGTGATAGAAGCTATTACTTATTTATTTATTTTTGGCTGTGCTGGGTCTTGGTTTTTGCATGGACTTTTGTCTAGTTGCTGCAAGCAGAGGCTACACTATAGTTGGGGTGTGTGGGCTTCTCCTTGTAGTGGCTTCTCTTGTTGCTGAGCATGGGCTCGTGGGCTTCAGTAGTTGTGGCTCCCAGGCTCTAGAGGCAGTGGTGCATGGGTTGAGTTGCTCCTCAGCATGTGGGATCTTCCTGAGCCAGGGATCAAATCTGTGTCCCCTGCATTAGCAGGCAGATTCTTCACCACTGTGCCACCAAGAAAGCCCTGAAGATACTTTTTTTAATTGAAGCATTCTAAGAAAAAAAGTAGCAAATGAACTAATTAATGACCCAGTTTTATTTTTTTGCTCATGACATGATCAGAAGTTAAAGATGGTTGTTACCTTTTGGTGAGGTTGTAGAGAAATAGGTACCTTTGTATGTTGGTGAAAGACCTTCTCTAACAGCCTTATTTAAAGTTCTGATCCCTCCCTACCCCCTACTCTCTGCATTGTTTACCCCCATTTACTTTTTCTCCACAGTACTTTCCACCAGCTGACTTACTGTATCTGTCTTGTTTATTTCTGTATCTTGTTTATTTCTGTAGAGTTGTTATTGGACAAAAAGGATGTTTAAAAGGTTTTTATTAGTTGGGATCTTGGGTCCTCTTTCCTTTATCCAACAAGGTCTGGTTTCAAGCAGGCATTTTCATATCCTTTTGGGAAGGTGAAAGTTCCAGAACCTTTGAAAAGCAGGATAGAAATAGGTTCCTGAAAGCTGTCTAGATTAAGTGTCTCATCTTTGATCACATTTACAGTGCAGCAGCATTTTTGGGACCTTTGCTCACAGCCCATTGGTTGGTTTACATTGGAATTGTAGACGTGTGGGAGAATAATGCCCCCATTCTTCTCCATAGTATCTAATTCTAGAAGATACAGAAATGGAAATGGTACCTTTTTCATAGTAAAATGTAGCTACTCAAGAATGATGAGGGGCACCATCATATCAGGTAATATTCACTCCAGTTGTACTTTATTAGGTGAAATTAATATTGTTGCTGTTATTAGTTTTGACAGCTGCCACCTCAAGTTGTTTTAAAATTATGTGTTTAGTCTATATCTCTCCTCTGGATTCAGTCCCCAGCTGCATACTTGATGTTTCAACTTGGATATGATAATAGTTGTCTCAAATTAGTATGTTCCCAACCAATTTACCGATTTTTTTTTCATCACTTGCTGCTTTTAAAGTCTTTCTGTCTCAATGGCCATTTTTTTCTTGTATTTACTTAGGACAGGAGTCATCCTCATACCTTATATTCAGTACATCAGGAAGCCCAGTTGGCTAATCCTTCAAAACACGTGTATAATTTGTCCACTTCTCACTGTCTTTGCTACCAGTCTGGTCCAAACCAGCATCATCTCACCTGGATTACTGTTGTTGCTTTGCAGATGGTCTTCCTGCTTCTGCCTTTGCTCCCTCCCAGTGCTGTCCTCATAGGGCAGCCAGGGTGATCTTCCTATTCCTCTCCTCAAAATTCTCCTGTGACTTTTAATTTCACTCAGGTTTAAGTGAAAAGTCTTAGGATTTGTAAGGTCATGCATCATTCATCTCCCACTCCTTATCTCTCTGTCCTCATCTCTTGCCACTTTCCTGCCTGGCCACTCCTCTCGAATCGCACAGGCCTCCTTGCTGTTTCTCAGAGATATGGGCTTGGTTCCAGCCTTGTACCTACTGTTCATTTTGTCTGAAACACTCTTCCCCCAGTTAACTGCACAGCGATTCACTCACTCATTGAAATCTTTGCGCAAATATATCTTCTCAAGGAAGCTTTCCTGATTATCCTTTCTGAAATTAAGCCTCTCCATCCGAGCATTTCTGTTTTCTTTTCCCATGCTTTCTCTGTAGTAGGAGATACACCATCAAACACACTGCGTATCCTGTCAGTTTATGTTGTTTATCGGATGACTCCGGTGTGAAAGATGAAATGCATAGGAAAATTGAGATGAGTTTAATTCAGACTGTTGCAGTAGCCAGAAAGTTCATTAATGAGGAGTATCTCATAAAACCAGGGAATTTTATGGAGGCAAGTGAAGTAAGGGGCTCAGGATGGATGGAAGTCTAACCTGGGGTTTTTTGAGGGCAGGTTGGTCCTTTGCAAGTTAGCTGTTTGTCAGAACACAAAACAGGATGGGAACATTTCTCAACCTTCCTTGCTTTCCTGGAGCACAGGCTCAGATAGTTTTACTGATAGAATTTAAGCTCCAGGAAGGCAAGACTCTTATTTGCTTTATACATTAATATATTTTCAGTATCTCGCGTGTGCTAAGAACTGAATAAATATTGAATGAGCAGATGGATAAAGGAATGAATTTAAAATGGTACCAACTATAGGCCCGTCTGCTGGAGAGTGTGATTATACTAGTGTAGTATAATCCTTCTACCTTAAGAAGCTTCATAAAGGAGATGTGAGAATTCGTGTAATAAATGTACATCCTAATATGCCTAGTATGTGCTATATTCTATATTGAAACCACATATTTGTAATGCTTAGTGCCAAATTCTCTTCCATAGAGTTCTACAAATCTTTCATGCTGTGAAGAAATGTTCCATAGGATTTCTTATGAAGTGAAAGTCACTTTCAGTAATTTGTTCTGGAGGATCTTATTATAAAGGAGTTTGGAGACTTTTGCCTTGAAGGCAGTGGAGACCCAATTTTAAGTGATTGACTGATTAAGTGATCAGATTTATGTTGTAGGATAAACATAGTAGGGGCAGCCTTGGGAAGGAGTAACCAGAGAGGAATTTGAAACTGTAAGCAGAGATCTGTTAGAGAATTGTCACTGTAATTGAAATGAGAAATAATAAAGTTGGATTAGGAAGTGCATAAGGATTTAGACTTGGGTCAAGGCAAAGTTTTAGTTGTTTCAAATGTGCTGTGCTTAGAAGCTCAGTTGTGTCCGACTCTGCGACCCCGTGGACTGTGGCCCGCCAGGTTCCTCTGTCCATGGGGATTCTCCAGGCAAGAATACTGGAGTGGGTTGCCATGCCCTCCTTCAGGGGATCTTCCCAACCCAGGAATCGAACTCAGGTCTCCCTCATTGCAGGTGGCTTCTTTACCATCTGAACCACTTGGGAAGCCCATTTCAAGTGTAGTTATCCTTAAATCTAGGATTTTTGACATGATGTTTGGTGGGTTTTGCTTATAACCATATTATTTTTGGTTAATGCTCTTCTCTGAGATAGAAACAGGAAGAGCAGCAGGAAGATGATCTTAGTCTTGTAGATGCTGAGAAACCTACAAACAGTCATCCAGAAAGCACTGGGAAAATCTGTAACTGGAGATTGGGATAAGAAACTACCCTGAGGAATAAAAGGAAGCCTGAGCCTGGAACTTCCCTGGTGGCTCAGATGGTAAAAGCATCTGCCTACAATGCAGGAGACCTGGGTTTGATCCCTGGATTGGGAAGATTCCCCTGGAGAAGGAAATGGCAACCCACTCCAGTACTCTTACCTGGAAAATCCCATGGACGGAGGAGCCTGGTAGGCTATGGGGTTGCAAAAAGTCAGACACGACTGAGCGACTTCACTTTCACTTGAGTCTGGAAAAGGGCTTCAAGTTTATCATCTTCATAAAGTATATCCTTAGCTTTATAGCTTTAAGTTATTATTAGTAAGCCCCTCGAAGTGGAACAGGGAATGGGGTCAGGAAATGGTTCACAAAGCGATGACTTAGCTGAGATAGAAGAGTGGGCACCAGAGTTTAGGTAGAAGTTAGGGGGTGAGGAACTGAGATCAGAATATGCAGTGTGCCTGAGTTAAGAGAAAGCTAAGTTTTTTAGGTTACTTGAAAAGGTTAAGGGAAAAAAGAAGAAATGAAGAGTGAATGAAATGCTAGAAACAAAACACTTGATATTTAAGGCCTATGAGCATTATCTTTAAGACTATGAAAATCTTAACATTTTTAAGGAATGACAAAATACCGTTTTAAGCAGATAACTCTGTAATGAGGAGGTTCAAATGCAATGGCGGTGTCTGTGAAAAAAGATGCACAACTTGAGAGTTGTGAGTGAAATTTTACTTGAGACAAAATGAGGACTGCAACCTGAGAGCACCTCAGATAGCTTTGAGAGACTGCTCCAAAGAGATAGTCGGGGAAGGTTGATATGTAAGGCTTTGGTGAAGGGGAGTTCAGTGCAATCAAGCCCTTACTTTACTATCTAAAGACCTATTCCACCAGATTCCCTGGAGCACAGAGTGCTTCACTCCATCCTGAATGGCCTCAGAGGGTGTTTAATGTTAAACAGCTACGACAGCACAGGGTTCAGTCTCCACAAAGGCAGATGGCAAACTCCGTTGTTGTTCAGTTGCTGGTGGACGCTCTTGGCAAGTGCCAGTTTGTAGTTGATAGAGGCTTTCAGAGTCAGTGTGTCTAGAATGGGGCTTAGACATATACTTTCTAAAATTTTAGTGCATGCAAATTTTTGAAAACATCTGAATTAAGAGGGTTCTTTAATAGGGCTGTGATTTTTGCTTCTCCAGACTCTTGGAGTTATGGCCAGTAGGGAATTTTTTTTTCCTCATTTGGGCTAGATGTCAAGCTTGTTCTTTCTCCAGGGCAATAGAATTGCAATAGAATTTAAATAGAATTAAACAGGGATCTAATTAAAGTGGGCTCCTAGATTTGAGAAATTTAAATATGATAAAAAGTGTCAGTTTAGCAATGTATGTAACTTTCTTTTGAAATCTTGTCTTTATCTTCAGAGCAATTAGAATTATTGATTGGTAAACAAATAACTCTCTGGGGACTATCTGTTAAATGAACTGTTTAAATGGAAATTACCTAGATAAGGGTAAGAGATACATACACATTAAATATCCCTGACAGGAAAGCCAGGTGTGCTGCAGTACATGGGGTTGCAGAGTCCAACATGACTGAGTGACTGAACTGACTGACTGATAAGGTCTGGTGTTCCTGCAGTTTTAGAAGGTTGCCTGTGTGCAAGCCAAGATATGCACTGGGAAATGTTGGGGGGTGAGATGGAACAGCAGTGAGGATATGGGCTACTGTGCTGTGCTTAGTTGTTCAGTCATGTCCCAACTCTTTGCAAGGCCATGGACTGTAGCCTGCCAGGCACCTCTGTCCATAGGGATTCTCCAGGCAAGGATATTGGAGTTGGCTGCGATGCCCTCCTCCAGGGGATCTTCCCAACCCAGGGATCGAACCCAGGTCTCCCATTTTAACAGGCAGATTCTCTACTGTTTGAGCCACCAGGGAAGCCCAAGAATACTGGAGTGGGTAGCCTATCCCTTCTCCAGGGCATCTTCCCAACCCAGGAATCAAACTGGGGTCTCTTGCATTGCAGGTGGATTCTTTACCAGCTGAGCTTCCAGGGAAGCCTATGGGCTACTCAGTTCAGTTCCGTCGCTCAGTTGTGTCTGACTCTTTGCAACCCCATGAACTGTAGCACGCCAGGCTTCCCTGTCCATTACCAACTCCCGGAGCCTACTCAAACTCATGTCCATCGCGTCACTGACGACATCCAACCCTCTCATCCTCTGTCGTCCCCTTCTCCTCCTACCTTCAATCTTTCCCAGCATCAGGGTCTTTTCCAGTGAGTCTGTTCTTCACATCAGGTGGCCAAAGTATTGGAGTTTCAGCTTCAGCATCAGTCCTTCCAGTGAATATTCAGGACTGATTTCCTTTAGGATTGACTGGTTGGATCTTCTTGCAGTCCAAGGGACTCTAAAGAGTCTTCTCCAACACCACAGTTCAAAAGCACTCAGCTTTCTTTATAGTCCAGCTCTCACATCCATACAAGACTACTGGAAAAACCACAGCTATTTGAGGAGGTTCAGAAGTGGGGATTTGCAGAGGGAGGAGGGGCTTTCACATGGTGAAGAATGAATGCCTTTTTAGGCTTCAGCCAATTTTCTTAATCTCAAAGCCCTACCTACTTGTTGTTCTGTGTAGAATGGTTTTTCCAAATAGTCAGTTAAACCAAAATATCCTATATGTTCTCCCTTCTGTATTTGGTTATTCAGTTCTTTAAAAATCTTTCAACTTTGTCTTCTCAAATCTGACTCCTCCTCATCTTCTTTACCCTTTCCCCCTTTGTCAATACTGGTTGAATTTAGGTGCTCATCTTTTCCATGGAATATTGCGTTGATTCTTTCTATCCCACAGGTCATTTTTTTTCTGCCTTTGTTTCCATAGTGCTTTCCTCATTATCTCTTGGGAAATTTTTCCATGTCATTTTGTTGTTGTTGCTGTTAATGAGGAACTAGACCTTAATTTTTTTGTGATATCTCTCAATTTAAAAATTTTTGCTTTTCAGTTAAAAAACATGCCGCCTAGCATGACTAACGCGACTTAGCAGCAGCAGCAGCATGTCTAAAAACCTTACAACCTCATTTATAAAGCCTGCTTTAACCATTCTTTCTTCCTGCTAAGTTAACTACTCAGTCTTTGTGCAGTCTCATGTTAACTTGTAACTTTTAAGCTGTTATAAAACAATTCACATACAAATAGTAACATCAGAAAGTTGTTTTAAACTTGTGAAAACTGGTTCAATGAGAAATTGGGCTTTATGTAGTCAATCTAATAAGGAATGCTGAAATAAAATTGCTAAAATATAAAATTGGTTAATAGCCTATAGGGATTTAGACTGAACCTTTGGGGGATAGTATTTTCTACTAGACAGAAAACATGTATTTCACTCTAATAGTTTTTTTGTTTGTTTATTTTACAGTTACCTTTAAATTTAGAAACTGCCTAGGCCCTAATTAGTTGTAAATGAAACAATCAGTTTACTTCAGGTAAACTTACTGTAAAACATTCTGTCTAGTGTGATATTAAAATTCACACAATTATCTTTATGTCTTATTCTAGATTTTGAATAATTTGTCTGAAAACATACTTATTTTGTAGTATTAGTGACCAGCCACCTCTCTGTATCTTCTTTTTAAAATATTAATTTATAAGAGTTTTCAGAATCACTGATGAATGGTTCAAGTCTGTATTTTTTGCCCTGTTCTCATTTGTGCCTTAGTTCTGTATTATCTACAGTAGAGTTCCGTTAAAACACTAACCATCAGCTTAGATATAATGGATTCCCAGGATATGTGCGATAACGGAAACATTTATAAGATATGTGTAGAGATAGCACTTTAATGAGCTTAGTTTTGAAATTTAGGAGTTTAGATAGCAAGGGAAGAATAAACCAGGTAAAGTGACCAGTGTGTTCTGATTTAGGACTTGAGTCTGTCTAGTCCTGGCAAGACAAGGAAATCCTCCTGAGCCAAAATAGTTAGATGGTCATATTGTGGAATGAAAGGGCAAGCTGGATCTGAAAGAAAATGTAGGATTCGGTCAGGCAGAGAAACAAAGGTGAGGAAGAACAATCTGACTGTGAGGAAGTCAACTGTTGAGAGAATGATGAATGGGGAACAGTCAGCTAGAGTAAAAGCCTATGTTATTGCCAATTTCCACAACTCTCTGATCCACTTTTGGTCTTTTTCTTCTCGTGTTTTAATCTAACTGAAGCATTACCAACATGATTATTTTCTTAAAAACCATTTGATTATCTTCCTTCCCTGCTTGAAAATATGAACTGCTTCATTTTGCTTGGCCTTTTAACTCTTCCAGTTTCCCTATGTGGTTTCCTCAGCCATGATTTTCACAGTGTACAGTTCATTGAAAACATAGACTTTACTCTAGCTGACTGTCCCCTAGAATGATGAATTCATCATTCTCTCAACAGTTGACTTCCTCACAGTCCGATTTCTCCTCCTCAACTTTGTTTCTCTGCCTGACCAAATCCTACATTTTCTTTCAGATCCAGCTTGCCTCTTCATTCCACAATGCGACCATCTGACTATTTTGGCTCAGGGGAATCTAAGTTTGGTTGTATTTTGTTCATATTGATGTGCAAACTTGTCTTGTCTGGTAAATCTATGGGTGGGTTGTCTCAGTTTCACCTGGGAGGTAGTAAACCAGTCACATACTGTGTTGCCTATAGAATTTTTTAGAGTGTTTTCCACATATCAGTATGTTTTTGTATTTGTAGACCTGAAAAATGTCTGAGAACTCCAGTGACAGTGATTCATCTTGTGGTTGGACTGTCATCAATCATGAGGTATGTATTTAATATTTTTTGTACGTCAGCTTGTAGTATTATAGTGTTAATAATGATGTAAACTGGTTCTTTGAAGGCCATTAGTTTTTTACGTTTAAGCATAAGATTCCACTGATCTGTAGCTTGGACATTTTCCCTCCTACATTACACTCACTGCTGAAAACTCTTCATGAGGCAGCATCTTAATGTACATTGGTTTCCCCAACTTTGAGACAGTAGGCAGATACTTATTGAGGGCCTATTGGTCATTCAGGCCTTGTGCTTATGTTCTCATATAATTTTAAGCAACCCTCTGTGGCATAGATTTTCATTCTCATTTCATAGTTGAGAAAACCAAAGCTTAGAGAGATTTAGTACCTTGGCCAAGATTATACAGCTAGAAAACATCAGCGAGTGCATTTAAACAGGCCAGAAAGGAGCATGAAGAACACGTGTTCCACCTGTGTTGTGTTATGTTACATTGCAGAACTTGACAGGAAAAAAGACTATGACTAGAACTCTGTCACAAAATGAATTTTATTACAGAAGTATGATGTTATATGACAGTATATAGTAAATATTAATTTATTCTCTCACACTGGTAATATATATTAATTACAGAAAAAATAATAAAATAGTGATAAATAGAAGCAAAAGGATAAAAATTATTTATACCTATATAATGTGTTAATGGATTTATCTATAGTTTTCATGTTTTTTTTCCAGCCTCTTAGGCTTCGCTTATTTTCCTGCATCAATAAAAATTTTGAATGGTATTTTTTTACGATTGCCCTGATAATTTAATGTTTAGACAATTGGTTAGTCATGTCTTTTAGACAACAACATTAACCAGACTTTCTGCAAGAAAGTTTTAACATTCCTTAGCAGCTGTACTAGTTAAAATTGAGTGGTTTCTTTTGTTTCTTCTTTTATTTTTTTTTAATAAATGACTTTTCTATTTTTAATGTGTTTCTCCAAAGCTTAGATCAACTCTCATAGCAACAATTACTCCTTCGAGGATAATTAACAGTGTAGGAGCAAGGCAGTTGTGGGAATCTTCAGTGTGACGTAAGAGAGCAAACCTCTCTGGCGTGTAGCCAAGTGTGCCATTTGGGTGTTCTGTAGTAGAGATACCTTGTCACAGAGTTGGTTATATTTGTACCTTTATCCCTCTTCCCTCCATATCTTGTTATCAGGTTCTGCTCTTTCTTGCTAATGTCTCTTCCGTGTATTTCCTTTATTTTTTTTTACTGTTGCTTCCTTTCTGGCCGAGGCCAGGACTGGTCTTCCCAGTGGCTCAAAATTCAACCCAAACCTTGTGTCGGTTACTACTGTTCTTCTGCCACTTTAGCAAGCCCAAAGTCTTACATTCAGAATTCTCTTTAGGATTCAACTCAAACTCACTCCTTTAATGAAGTCTCTTAGTTATGTTGAGTTACATGTCTCAGGAGAACTCAGACCTTTTGATTTCATGATCAGTAAACTATAGGGTTGAGAGAGGGATCTGGAGAGAGACTGAGTCATTTTTGGATAACTTATTTTGCTAATTAAGATGAGAAAAAAAATCTGTTAAGATCCACTTTTATTAAAGAAAAGACAATCTGACATCAAAGTAAAAACCTTGGAAGAATAAAGAAGAGTCTACTTTTACAGAGAACGTTTACTCTATTAGTGTAATGGTGGTGGTGGTTTAGTCGCTAAGTCGTGTCTGACTCTTGCGACCCTATGGACTATAGCCTGCCATATTAATCTAATAGATTAATTTTAATGCTTGCCCTTAAAAATTTTTAGTCAGATGTTGTAATAAGTAGTTATTAATATTTACTTGTGACTGTTTCTCTGAATAGGCTTTAAATGTGAATTTTAGATTTCAGTTTTTTATACTCTGTGACACCTAGCAAAATGCCTTGGCTAGAATAGTTCCATAAATGTTGAGTAGAAGCAAATTAATAGAAATAGCTAAATGTAGAAATCCTCTGGGATTCAGATTGACTCTTGGGTTTTTAGTGCAGTTAGAGTGTTTGACTTCTGGACTGACTCCTTTCAGAGTCTAAATCTGTGGCTCCTTTCTGCTGTTTCTCTGCTGTAGGTTTTATGGACTAAATTGAACAAAAGCAATAGATACTGTTCCCTTTGGAGTATAGCAGCATCTGGGACTTTTAATAATGGAAGCATTTACAGGTAGTCAAATCTAGCTTTGGGTAGCTGATAGACAATTAACTGATGATCGCTTTTTCTCTAGGGGTCTGATATCGAGATGGTGAATTCTGAACATGGTGCAGCTAGTGACAGCTGTGAGCCCGCTCCAGAATGTGCATCTTTATCACAAGTGGAGCTGCAAGAATTGCAGGTAGAGCAGGGAGGTAAGTGTAAAGAAGTCTGATTTTTTTGTTTTTCTTGATAGGATATGTGAGCAACATGAATCTTGCCTTCTTTCTAGGTGGGCAGCCTTTCTGGCTAGTCTAAACCAGCAGATCACTGAAAGACTAGTGTGATGTGGTGGGCAGACCTAAAGAACCCAGTAGCACCAACCTGCCCAGGGGCCTTATTTATAGCTATAGTGGGCTTCAGTATGAATGTTTGATACTGCTAGTGTAATTGGTAACTAAATATTATTAATCTTGATTAAGACTGTTGATACACAGAATTATTTATTCATCAGAAGGGGTTTACTCAACTCTTCTACAGTTACCACACTTCAGAGTACCTTTGGTTATAGGTAGTGAATTGTGTTTAACTACTGTATTGCATTGATGTTAAATATTCTTCTATGGGATTTGATGCCCACATTAATTATATAGAGAATTAAACGCAAATAGTTAATGCATCTTCATGTTTAAATTACTTCTTAAAGTTTTTTTAAAAATTGCATTAAAATGTAAACAGGGCATTTCTCCATCAGGAGAATAAAGTGGATGTGTTAAGGCCAGAAAAATAAAAGATTTATGCCTGTTAATCTTGTTTTGAGCCCATGTGTTGATTGCTGTTCTCATTTGAGCAGTGATTTTCATCTTTCATGGGTCAGATTTTGAGAATCTGAAAGCTATGCATGGTCTCTTCAAAGAAATGCATATCTTTAGATATGTGTTATAAAAATTTTTTTTCATAACTTCCTCAGGGGTCCTTGGACCCAAGACCAACTTTGTTGAGGAGTCTTATCTCCAAATTAGTATTCTTTTGGGGCTATATTACATGCACAAATGGTGGTTTCTTTTTTTTGTTGTTCTTTTGTTATCTTGGAGGAGTTAGATAATGAAAAATACACATTTATGATAGAAAAGCAAAGGATGACCAAAAATTCAAAGCCATCTATAATTCTTTTGATTCTGAAGATTATACCAACAATGCATGTGCTTTGCTATGCATAAAACCTGGTGCTTATTATGTACTGTTTTCATTTTTAGCTTCTATTAAAATTTTGCAGCCTTTTTCATTAAAAATATGACATTATAAACTAATTTGTATATTTTTTTCTTATAAGTTTCTTATAAAATATATCTGTTATGGTGACATTATTTAGTTTTTCTGTATTCGAGTCATTGTTTTTTATAGTCCATTTTTTATTATAAAGAATTTGTAATTTGAAGCCATAGTTTTGATCCTTGTGTTACCAGGCATTGACAGTCATTAGAATAGTGGTACATTTAGGAATTTTGAATAAACTTAAGAATTCAGGAAATGTGCTCTCACGGATCTGAGAATGAGTTTTCCATATTAACAGGTTTTTATAAACACCTTAGCTTAAGTACTTTGGAATTGTAAAGTAGAGATTGTTTATTTAGAGTTTATAGTTTTTGTAAATTTTTAAATGAGTTCAGTTCACTAAAATTATCTCAACAATTTCCAGTAGTTATATTTGAAATGCAGAGATCTTTTTAACAACAATAGAGTGATTGTTATAATTGCATGTAGCTTTTCATTGCATCCACTTTAAAAATGAGGAATAGATTTTATTTACTCATATTATATGCAGACTATAAAAAGTTGATGAAATATAATTAAATTGACCTTTGCTTTATGTCAGAGAGCAGCCAAAATGGCACAGTGTTACTGGGAGGAGCTGCTTACCCTGCTTTGGAGGAAATGAAGTCAGCACTGGAGGTAACCTTGTGTTTTACTCTGGATATTTGATAAACAGTAATTCTTAGAGAATACTAATTAAAGCTGCCATTTCTGTTTGTGCATTTTGTCTATAAATAGCTTTTGTTGAAAAATGTGGGTTTGCAGGTCGGTCAGTTTTAAAGTTAAAGTTAGCGTCCATTTTAATGCCTAATTAAGTGAAGTGAAGCGAAGTCGCTCAGTTGTGTCCGACTCTTTGCGACCCCATGGACTGTAGCCTACCAGGCTCCTCAGTCCGTGGAATTTTCCAGGCAAGAGTACTGGAGTGGGTTGCCATTTCCTTCTCCAGGGGATCTTCCCAACCCAGGGATTGAACCCGGGTCTCCCACGTTGCAGGCAGACGCTGAGCCATCTGAGCCACCAGGGAAGCACATTATTAATTAAGTGAAGCATCTTTTAATTTAGAAAAGTGATTTCTTGGTTATGTGTTAAAGATTTATTCTTTTAACATCTAATATTTTCTTTGGAAATATATTACATTCTTGAATTATATTGAGAAATTAAGGGTTCATATGTAAAATGAAAGTTAATTTTCAAACTTGAGAACAAACTAAATCTTGTCCTTTGGCATTTTACTTGACTTCCGTGTACCTATGGCTGATTCTTGTTGATGTTCGACAGGAAACCACAGAATTCTGTAAAGCAGTTATCCTTCAATTAAAAAAATTAAGTGGCAAAAAAAAACACACTTTTAAGTGCAGTTGTGTATCAAATATAATACTGTATTGATCAAATGTAATAAAGTAACAATAATTGCTCAAAAAAAACTAAATAGCTGGATGATCTTTACATGTTACAGCTGTTGAAGTGTATTAGAAAATTTAATCAATCTTTTATGGATTTCCTGACCATATAAATAAACCCATATTTATTTATTACAACCCAAATAAACCCATAGTACTGGTGAGAAATTAATCCTCTCCTTTTTGTGGACTTTGGGTTTGAAAGATGGATTTGTTTCTCAACTCCTGCAGGAATGAATGGTGGGCAAGCAGTTTGATTTAATTCTGAGAGAGAGTTGCTGTCAGGTTTGATGGTGTTTTCAGACTGAAAGATGAGTCTACTCTTGAGTACTCCTTTCCTATTGAGCAGGACTTATTTTAAACCCAGTCATCGTGCTACTTAAGTATACTTAGGAAATGTGAGGGCCATATGTATTTGTTGAATATGTCTCTAAAATTATGATTCTAATTATAAAGGGAGAGGAAGAAAAGTTACCTGATGACAATCTCTATTTTGGAACTGTCAGTGATGATTCTGATATTGTTACACTTGAGCCACCTAAGTTAGAAGACATTGGAAATCAAGAAGAAGCATTAATTGTTAAAGAAGCTGAGAGTCCAGAAGACTTTAACATGGGCTCTTCCTCTAGCAGCCAGTACACGTTTTGTCAGCCAGAAACAGGTAAGAACTACATAGCGAATACACTATGGAGGCTTAGGACTCCTGTGATCACATTGTATGTAATGGCTGGTTTTCTGACCCTAAATATCAAAGTTATGAATATATTTGGGTAAAATGCAAGAAAATTTTTTGTAAAAATCTACCATTTTATCTAGTGTTTTCCTAGACCCAGGGCCTAGAGCACAGTAGTCCAATAAATACTATCTTTTATCATTAAAAGAAGGGAAAAAAATAGCTTTAAGATATTTGTTAATGTCTCAAACACTCCAAAATGCATTGGACAATTTTAAGGTCTTTAGGAGTGGGAGATTGAGCCATTATACCTAAAAAGCAGGAGAATATTAAGATCTTGAGTTACAGTGGTACAAATTTTTTATTACAGAAACAGTGAAAGAAACTTTTTTTGAGCCTTCCAGATCCATTTAATTATCAGTCACTCAACAATCATTTTTTGTGTGCTACCATGTGCCAAACAGGATTTAAGGAACTGGCAAAACAGGAGTGTCCTAAAGCCCCCAAACTAGAATCTTTCACTTTAGACTGAGTTATGAAAATGTAGCTATTATGAGTCGCATGCTTAATGCAGTTAATGCCTGTTGTTCAGACAGAATCATTTGGAGGTGAAATATGAGTTACTGAGCTAATTCCTTCTGTAATTCTTTGGCTGAGTTTTAGGGACATATGTAACATCTTTTGGGGTAATATAAATATTTAAATACAAAGTTATAGAAAATAAGAGAAAGAAATCTATATTTAACCAAAGGTTATTAACCCCCAGTTATAATTTAGGGTGGATTATGGGAGAGACACCTGGGGCATTGCTAGTGTTAATAAGAATTTCCTAATTTGGTGCAAAAACAAGAATGTGTAGTATTTATTTCAGATCATTTTCTTCGATTTTACCAGTCTTTGTTTCATTTGCCAGAATCAGACTGTGGGGATTCTGTTATTCCAGTTTAAGCTAATAAAATTCAAGTAGGGTTAAACTAGATGCTGATTTAATTGGAGAATATTTGTGGGCCAGAGGTGTAGTCAGATTGAAGCCAGGAGCATTGTGGAAGAGTTCAAGTAGACATTTAAGAAATGATGCCACACACTGTTGATTGTTTTTCCATGAACTTCAGTACTTCAAAGCACATTATTCTAATTTTAATCTCCTTTTTGAACTTGGACATCCTAGAATTTTAGATTCACTTAAGCAGAATATTTTTCAGATGTATTTTTATCCATTGTTCTGTTTCCCAGGGAATTATTTCAGTAAAAGAAATGCTAAAAAAATAATTTTAAATAACATTTTGGACTATGTTGAAAATAGTCTATATGCATCAGTTGTTAAGAATTTTTGTTCTCTTCCCTTAGCAGATATTTTTCTTGGTTGGTAAAATTTCCTGCTATCTGTTGCTTAGTCTTGTTTGTTTTTTCCCTTGCCCTGTCTTCTCCATCTCTATAGAGTTTCAGCTTCTTTTTTTTTCTTCTTATAAATTAGATTCTTGTGGCAGTAACCTTTTTGTTGGTGTAAGAACATTTCCCAGTCCCTCCATTTGACCCTCTCCTCCCCTAAGGAAGCAGAGTTGGTAGTTGTATAAAAGTTTGTGTTGTATGTGTTTTTTAAAAAGTCATGATTTTTAGATTTTGATGGAGCATGTGTGATCATGTTAAGTGATAATTAAACTAAGTATTTTTCAATTCTCTTTTTCCTTTTTATTCTTTATAATAAAGCTTTATACATCTTTTTTTCCCTGTTTATTCACAAAAGAAAGATGGTGGGAGAAGCTGTGGAAGATTCCTGAATGCATAAGGGGATGGGATGATCAGCTGAAACACCATGTTCCTAGCCAACTCACTTTCCAAGGTGGTGTGACTAAATCTGATCAGCTTTTCTAGAGCTGAGTGTTCCTAGTCACATTTACTATTTACTTAGTGCTTTAAAGATATCTATTGTAATCTGTGATACTCTGAACAGGTGTTCAAAATTGATCTTATGATAAAGCTGGCTAAGCTCTTTGCATGCCTTTGCACTGCTTGCATCTTGGACTATGGGCCAAATTATGCTTTAAAAGAAGTTTGAAAATCAAAGGATCTCAGCTGTCATATGTATGGGTTAAAAAAGATGGAAGCATTAGATAAGAATGTGAATTTTTTCATTTGGGCCAGCCTGATCAGTTTACTTAGAATGCATAATGTAGGCAATAAGTTAACGTAGAATTGAAAATTTTAAAAATTTAGAAATGGTTTGTTTTTATATTTACCCATCTTAATTATGTCAGAAAGTCTGAATTAAGTACTTCAGCCATGATCATGAATGCCTTTATATTATGTGATGCTTTGTTAAAGTCTTCCTTTCTTTCTCTTTGTCCAAGAAATGTAAGCTTACAGCTGAGGCTATGACATCTTGGAAAAACTAGTGATCAAGAATAACCAGATAAACATGATGGGCATAAGGGTTTTGACCCAAAGATCTCTCAGTGACATCTTTGTCATTAACTATTAGGAATATAATATTGAATGAATATAATATAATATAATACTGAATGAATATTCAGTAGTACCTTCTGTCTTTGTGTTTACTGTTTAAGTTGAGAGTCAACCGAATTCTCTGTGATCCAACTTTTAAAAGTATTGTCTAACCTAAGTCAGCAGCTTTGCTGTGGCATGGATACCCTGTCTTCTGAAGAAGTGTTTTGCTTTTTTGAAGCATGAATGTTTGTGGTTTTTGGAGCTCTTTGTATCAAATTTATGTTCACATTTTATTCTTACTTGTAGTGCTTTTTTTTTCCTTCTCCCTGGCGTTTGGAAATTATTACTGAGACATCTAATCTGCCTCAGCATATAGTTTATTGATATATGGGACAATATTAAGAAATAATACATTTGAAAAAACTGAAGATGGTTTTTTCCAATGACTATGCTTCTAGTACTTGAGATTTCTTGTGATTTTTTTTTTTTTCTATTTGTTGTTCTTTATTGTTCTTTTCATAAAGGAGCAGCACAAGACTAGTGCTTAGTATCGGAGATAGCTGTTGTGTCACTTCCTCATGCTGACATATTTACTAGAGGGTAAAATTAATAACCTTCTAGTAAGAGTGGCAGTCGAAGGGAAGGGCTCATCTGACTTCTGGAAGCCTGGGTTAAACTACAGTGCTTTGAACCTTGATTTGGGGCTCATAGGATGGAAATAAAACTAGGGGCTAGTACACTCAGGGAAACTTCTGGTAGTTATTGTCTTTTTTAAATCACAGGAACTGCTTGTATACTTCCCTCTGTTCCTTAAACAGTTGAGCTTAAATTACCTCCATTTGAAATTGAAGAGATAGAGTTGTTTTTTTTTTCACGTCTAGAAATAGCATTTATGGCGCTAATAGCAGTGAAACTTAATAGGCTGTGAGAATAATTGTTTTAATGGTATAAAGTATATGGGAGGTTAAAAAAAGAAAAAAGCCAAAACCAGACCCTCAGTGGCACACAATATAGTTAAAAAAAAGTCTTAGGTATCACAATTGAAATCTTTGGTTTTATGTTGATAAATTTGAAAATTTAAGATTTGTTTCTGTTGTGTTGTTTTTATTTTTGGCTGTCTTATGTAAAAAGGCACATATGGATGGCATTCTAAATCATATTTATCAGGAAAGCTTTCTAAAGTATTTATCTCCATTTTTTTTTAAACAGTATTTTCATCTCAGCCTAGCGACGACGAATCAAGCAGTGACGAAACCAGCCATCAGCCCAGTGCAACCTTTAGACGACGTCGTGCCAGGAAGAAGACTGTGTCTAGTTCAGAATCTGAAGAAAGGCTACTTGCTGAACAAGAGCCTGAACCCCCTCAGGAGCTATGTAAACGGCAGTTCAGTAGTGGTCTCAATAAATGTGTTATACTTGCTTTGGTGATTGCGATCAGCATGGGATTTGGACATTTCTATGGTAAGTATTTGAAAATTTGTTTTATATAAAGTGATGGTGAAGAGTGAGGCATTCTGGGAGCTGTTTTCAGTGTCATCCTTGAAATATATGACCTTAGAAAACATACTTGTTTGAGCCTTAGTTTTCTTGTGGAAATTGGGGTAGTGTTGCCTTACAAAGCTATTTGCACTTAAATGAAAACAGTATTTAAGAAATGTAAGGGCTGTTCATATATATATATTATTAGGATTATTTAAGTTCCATTTGTAACTATTTGTTACATTTGAAATGAATGTCACAGTAATTGGTGCTCATTCTACCTTCAGGGTTCATGCAGGCATTATATTTTATGACTTGTTATTACTTCTGTGATTCACATGACTTAAGAATTCACTTGTATTATACTTTGCTCAGTGTTATTTACATTGGTTAATTAATCTTATTTACATTGGTTAATTATTTTCTTGATGCAAAGCCTTTGAAACTACCCTCGTGAAAGAGGAAGGGATGCCACGTGGTATTTTTCTTTTGGGAGCCTAACCATTGAATCTTATTTAAGTTGTATATTTGTACAAAGATAAGACTATTTGAGAACTGAACATTTGTACTTTTTGCTTTATTAAAATTTTGAAAAAGTTTAATCAAATGTCTTAGATCTTGCCAACTTCACAACTTGCAGTTTGCCTTATATTAACTACATTTAGGATTTTTGCCTATATAATACACAGTTTAGCTTTTTGAGTAATCTGGTTCCTTCCAGTAGTGTGTTCCTTAAGATTCAGGAATTACATGTACCCTGTGTTGATTCATAGAAAAGATGTATTATTCAGTATAGTGTGATATGAGAAGAAACTTAGTGAAGATAATCAATTCTTGTTTAAAGTGAGAGAAAAATAAATCTGTTTCTTCTTGTCTTTAACTTTATATTAATAAAAAATAAGTATTTAGATGCCTGGTGGATGTCTGCTTGAATTTAATACTGGGACCTTTTAATTTGTATCTTCCCTTGAAGTTTGTTATAGTGAGATTTGACTTGAAATATATACTTAACTTGTTTATTATCTAGCTGGAGCAAATGTATGAACATTCTTTTGAGCATGGTTTTTTCCCATTGCAGGTAAACGTGGAGGTAACAAAGGAGAAGGTGTAATTTTAATCTTTTTTTATTACTAAAAAAAAATTGGACAGTGATTTAATGTTAATCCACATTGCATTAAAGCTCTGCAAAGTGCATGACCTTTAAGTATTTTGTAGAAAGATTAACTTAGGAGTGCTTTTAAAAACTGATAAATTATTGCCCTCTTATTTAAGAACTTTGTTACTTGTAAAATATACTTTATTAATTATATTGAAAATATTTTCCTGTAGTACTTCAGATTAGCTTTTCAGAATTGGAACAACCTTCATAATAATAGGTCTATACATTAATGAGACTGGCTCAGTGAACACAAAACTTAATCTGAATGAAAAGTTTTTCATGGTTACTTTTAAAGGATATCACAGGGTTTTTTTTGTTAATTGTGGCACTGATCTCAATACTTTGAGTTCTTTTGAGTTGATGTTAGAGCTAGCTTGAATTTCCCAGGCAGTGTGAAGTCAGTCATTGCATTCCATAATTAGTCATTTGCTTTATAATCATTTATCAAGAACACACTACTAAATCATTCAGAACATTCACCAACCTTGGCACCATGAAAATTTGGAGTGTCATATCTATGTTGGATGGAAGAGAGAACTATTTGGAAGGGCTGAGGATAGTAAAAGAATACTGTAGGTATCTGGTACTGCTTCAGGTCCTGAAAGTCCTTACAAATTTTTTGAAAATCACAATGAAGCACTTATCTTGTTCTTTCTTTTACCTGTAGACTGTTCATATTCTAAATTGACAGTGAAATTTAATTGATTTGTTTTCCTCATGGAGTTGCTTTAAGTATAGGCTGCCCTGCTTTTCAGCAAATAACGTAACGATATAACTAGGTGCTAAGTTATGAAGCACAAACAAGAATCATAGCTCAGGCTATGACACTGAGTCAGTCATCCAAGAGGAGGTAGGATTTGAGTTGGGTCTGGACTTCCACACACTCTAATGTGGAAGGAAAGCAGAACATGCTAGCAGTGGAGAACCTGATAACCTGAAAGGAAACTTGATAAGTTTGGGAGCACTGAAAAGACTGGCAGGATTGTATAGCCAGGTATAGAATAGATGTTTAGAAATAATGGAATATCAGGTTGGAATATGTGGGATGCAACTATACTGTAAAACATCTTGGAATCTGAGCAGGAGAGTTTGATTTATAGTGACCCGAAGCAGTAATTTTAGAGGAAAAGTGAAAAAGATAGTGTGGGATAGTGTGGGAATAGTCAAGTAGAAGGTTTGGTAATTCAGGTATTTGGTGATCAGGGCCTTGACTGTTGTAGTGTAGGTGGGGATAGAGAGAAGGTTGGTGAAATAAGGAACATGGAATACCAGTAGAAAACATAACTTTGAGCCAGGGATACTTGAGATAGTGGTGGTTTACTTTTTAAATTCCAAGAAGTGTGTTAGCTTCTTTACTTTAGGTGGTGGGGGGAATTAGAGGGATGCATTTTTTGGTCAGTGATAAAGTTAATAGATGGTGAGCACAGTTTGGTTTACCTGGCCTGCTGCAGTCCATGGGGTTGCAAAGAGATACAACTGAGCAACTGAACTGAACTTTATTTTAGAGTGAATTAGGGCAGGTGCTGAAGTAGTTTTGTTTTGTTTTACTGAAGACACCCCAAAAATTGTGCCCGGCAGGCAGATGGATGTATTGGCTTGAAGCTCTGGTGAGACTGAGACGCTTTATCTGTAGAAAAGAAGCCTTACTGCAGTGGTAGCAAAAACCAACAGTGGGTTAATGTGATTAAGGTAGGCAGATTTGTGGACAGAACCAGAAAGCCGTACACCCTGGGTTGTAACACTTTATGGTTTACAGCTGAAGGTGTAGAAGGGAAAAAAAAGCTAATGGTGGGATTGATTGATAAGGGGCATGCTGATAGTCATCAAACATATGCTGCGTAATAGTACCACAAACTCAGATCTCAACACATAGTTTTAAGATATTTCCCAGTGGCCAAAGATCATTCTGTTAGCAGTTTTGGGGGGGAAAAAAAAAGCAATTTTCTGTTGCCTTGGAACTATAGATAAATTTATTTTAATATTTCAAAAGATCTGAGATTTTTCAGAATAATAGGGAAACATATTTGAAATTTTTTTTTTTGTATTTCCTTTTTTGTTCTTTTGAGAAGTGAATTCTGACAGAGTATCATAGCTGTTAACTGGTAATAGTTGTCTGTAATTTGGCAAAAGTTTTTAGTGATTTTCAAGATGTATTAAAGAAATAAGTTATTTTTTCAGAAATCAATAAACTATTCATTATTATATTCTTTCACTACAAAATTCTGTGATGTGATGCCACTCAGAGATGTAGTATTATGGTTGCCAGATGCATTTGGCCTTCTTTTTGATTTAATGTTTTTTCTCATGCATGAAGCATGTAGCAGCATGTGAACAGCATGTCTTGGCAAATTAACAGTTTGATTTTTAGGGTGAAAATATAGAGCATCCTGGTTAATTTATGATTCATGGGGGTAGGGATGGTGATATTCCCATACAGGCCTAACTAGTGCAGAGTTCTTCAAAGAGCTGGCTTTGAGAATGGTGGATAATCATAGTTCGCCAGTTGTTTTCCTTGCTATTCTTTTTAGGCTTATGCTATATCATTTAGGCAAAATATAGTGAGAAAAAAATTTTCATTTTTCTTTAGTGACTTATAACCTGTGACTAGACTGCATGATTTGTTCTTTTCTCTGTTGAAGTGGGGAATGCAACACTTTATGTACCTCAGAGAGCCCTTAAATACAACAAACTTGAGTGCTTTCAATATAATAAGACAGAAACATGACAAATTATTTTGCTTGGTAGAGTAATATGGTCTGGCTTGTTTTAATCAAAAGAATAGTGAACTGCTTAAATATACCTGGTGTATGCTAAATATAATAAAAATTATATTAACCTATTTGGCCTGATTTATAAATTAGCATCCATCTGTTGCCATTTAATGAATGACACCATAAGATTTTACTTATTCTTTCTTTGTTTATATAATCAGAATTTTTTAAAACTGAAATATTTTGTAAAACTGTTGTATTTTGAAGAAAATGATCCTCTCTGGATCAAGCAGTTAAATAATATGCAAATTATGTGTTTCGTTGTATATTTTAAAATATTGGTAATTGTGACATTTATATATCTTCAATAAAAAAATTTTTATTTTTAGGCACAATTCAGATTCAGAAGCGTCAACAGTTAGTCAAAAAGATACATGAAGATGAACTGAATGATATGAAGGATTATCTTTCCCAGTGTCAACAGGAACAAGAGTCATTAATAGAATATAAGGTATGTACTAGTAACAAATTTATAAAATTGTGTCATCCAATAATTATTGTGCTATTCAGATACAAGTACAGTGCAGATTAGTAAATCAATAATAGTATTGGTAATTGTTGACTGAGTACTTGTGTGTCCTGGTCAGTGTTGTACCTTACATACAGCATTTCTTGCCACATCCCAGTGATTTAAGCAAGTATTGATACTAATTTTATTTTATAGATAGGAAAGAGATTCAAAAAAGCTAAATAACTTTCTCAAGTCTGGCAGTCAACAAAGCTGAATTTAATTTTGTTTATCTGACTCCAAAGATTTTCTTCCTAATCACTATATTATAGTTAACATTATTTTAATTGATATTATATATAAAACATTATTAGGCGACTTCCCTGGTGGTCCGATGGTTAAGAATCCACTTTACAGCAAATCAATCAATGTAATACACCACATTAACAAGTTGAAAAATAAAAACCATATGATTATCTCAATAGATGCAGAGAAAGCCTTTGAATACCAAAACCTGACAAAGATGCCACAAAAAAAGAAAACTACAGGCCAATACCACTGATAAACATAGATGCAAAAATCCTTAACAAAATTCTAGCAATCAGAATCCAACAACACATTAAAAAGATCATACACCATGGTCAAGTGGGCTTTATCCCAGGGATGCAAGGATTCTTCAATATCCGCAAATCAATCAATGTAATACACCACATTAACAAGTTGAAAAATAAAAGAATCCACTTTACAATGCAAGGAACACCTATTCGATCCCTGGTCCGGGAAGATCCCACATGTTGCAGGGCAGCTGAGCGCGTGTGCCACAATTGCTGAAGCCTGCATGCCCTAGAGCCTGTGCTCTTCAACAAGAGAAGCCACTGCAATGAGAATCCCAAGCCCCACATTTAAGAGTAGCCCCTACGTGCTGCAACTAGAGAAAGCCCTCGTACAGCAGTGAAGACCCAGCATAGCCAAAAATAAATTTTAAAAAACCATTATTATTATTAACATTATTTTTATAGAGCCAAGCAAAACATTTCATTCAGTGAGAGAGAAAGAGGAGAGTTTGTACTTTTCTCTAGGAGCTACCCTTGCTCGTGAGGAATAATCAGGCGGTCCTTTTTTCTGGTCTCATATCAGTTATGAAGACAGAGAAAGCATGCCATGAAAATACCTGAAATTCACCTAGGTCCAACAGGACTCTGCTTTCCATTCTGGGTTTATGAGGATTAGCAAAGTATTTCCTCTCTAGTTCTTGCTTTGGAAGGGTGTTGGGATTATAGTAAACTCAGGGTAGAAAGGTAAACTGTTCCTTTTTCCTTCCATTTCCCTAAATTACCTTCACAATGTATATGCTTCACAATGTAAATTTCCCTTCTTTATGTATATATTCTTTTTGTTTTATTTTTTTTATATACTCTTTATAGGGTTATGGTTGTATTTCTTTGGAAAACACAATCCCACTTAACATCTAAATTATATCTTTCAGGGATGGACTACTGAAGTTAATTGTAAATAGTGTAGTTTTCTCTGCCTTGAGCAGTGTGATAGTCATGTTAGACTCTGCGATCCCATGGACTGTAGGCTGCCAGGTTCCTCTGTCCATGGAATTCTCTAGGCAAGAATACTAGAGCTATGCCCTATTCCAGAAGGGCGTGGCAACCTCTTGAATTATAACCTCCTGAGTTGCCTTGAGCAGAGGATGTTACAGAAAGGAGCAGCCATTCTCTTCTTTACTATGACGGTTTCTGGTTGCATAGAATGATGTTGGCTCTAAGGAGACTCAGCCTGTATGGATCTTTACTGAATCAGTTCTTGCAAACCTCTTGTCTCCAGCTGCTAAATGTGGTTTGGAATTTGAAGATCTTCATGGAAGACCTGTCCAGGATCTGCTTTGCCACTTAATTCAAGATTTTAGAGTTTACTGGATACAGAATATTGTACCCTCTAGTCATCTGGTGGCACTCCCTGTGCTTGTGCATTTAAAAATAATACTGCATTAGTCTGTTGTACTCCATAGTTCACTTAAAAAATTATTGAAGTACGTTGATTTGCAGTATTAGTATCAAGAGTACAGCATAGTTGTTCCGTATTTTTTACAGATTATATTCCATTAAAAGTTATTATAGTGGCTATAATTCCCTGTTCTATACAATATATCCTTTATACAGAGCAGTAGTTTGTACCTCTTAATCCCATACCATAATGTGCCCCGCCCTTCCCTTTCCTCACTGGTAACCACTAATTTGTTTCCTATATCTGTGTTTCTGTTTTGCTTTTATATTTGTTTGTATTATTTTTTAGATTCCCCATATAAGTGATATCATACAGTATTTGTCCTTCTCTGACTTACTGCACTTAGCATAGTATTCTCCAGAGTCCACTTCTGTTGGATAAATGAAACGTGTTTTCTCTCACACAGGGAGAGCAGATGAAATGACTGTAAGGAAATTTTGATTTTTAATTTTTTCTTTGAAGATTAATGAGCCAGACAGTGAAATATCCATCTCAGATAGTTAATTTTTAAGTGGAAAATCTTGTCATTAAAAGGACTTTTTTTTTGTCTCTGTCAGATATTTTTATGGTCTGACTGAAATGGATTAGTCATGGGACTTCCCTGGCAGCCCAGTGGTTAAGACTTCACACTTCCAATGCAGGGGGCACAAGTTTGATCCCTGTTCTGGGAATTAAGATCCTGTATGCCACATGGCATGGCCAAAAAAAGAAAGTCTTGGCAATTTCCTTGTGGTCTGGGAATTAGGACTCAATGCTTTCACGGCTGTGCACGTGGGTCAAAAAGTGAAAAACAAAATAAGGTGTTTTTTTTTTTTTTTTTTTAAAGAGGGAACAGTCATAATGTTTGTAGTCAATTTTAAACAAAGTTGAAATATCATTTTGCTGATTTATAAGAGATTTTAACTGACTAGATAGTGTTATAACCATTAATCTGTTTAAGCATAACCATTAATTTGTTTAATTTCTTGCTATTTTGATAAAAGTTTGTTACTAATACATGTATTGACAGGAAAATCAGGCCCTTCAAGGCTACCTAGCACTGCAGCAAAAGTTCTATAAACTTGATTGGACATAATTTCTCTCTCAGAAATGGTGCTGACTTCAGAGTTACATTGCTAATCTGGTCAGTCTCTTCAGAAACATTGAAATTGGAGAAATTAGTTGTAAGTGTTACCAAGATTTAGTCTGTTCTCTGAACTGTGGGAGAACTTATATGACTTACCTGAACTAAGGTGTTCATTTGCGTAGGACCAAGATCTTTCAAATAATACCGAGATTATTGAAAATTTTTTCCTTTAGCGAGTGCCATGAGTATATAACGGACTTTTGAAGCCTAAAGTCATCTAATATAATTTTACTTTTTATAAGATAATCTCCATCACTCAAGGATCAGAGAACCTTTAGTCCTTCCTAAATTCTCTCTAGGAGCCTTCCCAGTACAGATTGTGGAGTCCTGTAGTTAAAAGGTAGAAGGCAGTCTTCTTCCAGCATGCTTTGTTTTTATTTTCATGTAGCTGTTTGCTGTGCATTTTCTTGCATATGAACCTTTTATTTTCCAATTTTCATGTATTGAAAATACTACATAAAGGATAGTCTCTATGGAGATAGACACTAAACATTTATGGAGTATTTGTTATACCATTAAGATTTAAATTCATCTTTGATATTTTACTTGATATTTTTCTTTCTTATCTTTCAAAAAAATTTAGTCATTGAAGGAAAACCTTGCAAGGTGTTGGACCCATACTGAAGCAGAGAAGATGTCCTTTGAAACTCAGAAAAAGAACCTTGATACAGAAAATCAGTATCTAAGAACATCTCTGGAGAAGGAAGAAAAAGCTTTGTCTTCATTACAGGAAGAGTTAAGGAAATTAAGAGAACAGATTAGGATATTAGAAGATAAAGGGACAAGCGCTGAATTAGTTACAGAAAATCAGAAACTTAAGCAGCATTTGGAAGAAGAAAAGCTGAAAACACACAGTTTCCTTAATCAAAGGGAGACTCTGTTGGCAGAAGCAAAGATGCTCAGGAAAGAACTGGAAAGAGAACGACTAATAACCATGGCTTTAAGGGTAGAACTCCAACAGCTAAGCTCCAGCCACTCGTATGGCAACCCAGACTCGCCCAGTGTAGTGACTGAGAAAAAGGAAATAGAAATGTTACGGGAAAGACTGACTGAGCTGGAGCGCAAGCTAACCTTTGAGCAACAGCGTTCTGATTTGTGGGAAAGACTGTATGTTGAAGCAAAAGATCAAAATGAGAAACAAGAAACTGATGGAAAAAAGAAAGGGAACAGAGGAAACCACAGAGCTAAAAATAAATCAAAGGAAACATTTTTGGGTTCTGTTAAGGAAACATTTGATGCAATGAAGAATTCTACTAAGGAGTTTGTGAGGCATCATAAAGAAAAAATTAAACAGGCTAAAGAAGCTGTAAAAGAAAATCTGAAAAAATTCTCAGATTCAGTTAAATCCACTTTCAGGCATTTCAAAGATACCACCAAGAATATCTTTGATGAAAAAGGCAATAAAAGATTTGGCGCTACAAAAGAAACCGCAGCTAAAAAACCGACAACATTTAGTGAATATTTCCATCCACAGTATAAGGCACGTACACAAAACCAGAATAGTAGAGGCCCTACTATGCAGAGAGAGGGAAGGAAAGAAAAGCCTCATTTTGAAGAATTTGGAAAAAATACAAATTCACAGAAATGCAGTGCTGAGCATGACTGTGGTGGAAATTATAATTCTTTCAGAAAGGCTTGTTCTGGTGTATTTGAATGTGCTCAACAGGAGTCTATTAACCTTTTTAATGTTAAAATGTTGAATCCTGTAAGGATAGATGAATTTAGACAGTTAATTGAAGGGTATTTGTTAGAAAAACTGGATAGTTTTCATCATTGGAAAGAACTTGATCACTTCATCAATAAGTTTTTCCTAAATGGTGTCTTTATACATGATCAGAAGCTCTTCACTGACTTTGTTAATGATGTTAAAGATTATCTTAAAGACATGAAAGAATATCAAGTAGATAATGATGGCGTATTTGAGAAGTTGGATGGATATATATATAGACACTTCTTTGGTCACACCTTTTCCCCTCCATATGGACCCAGGTCGGTTTACATAGCACCATGTTATTATAATAGTTTTTAACATTTGTAGATTGAATAGCATTTTTATAATTTGATAAGTTTTTTAGAATGCTACTACAGTTGACCCTTAAACAACATGGGGGGTTAGTCTGCATATGACCTATGGTCAGCCCTCTGTATCAGCATTTCTGCATCTGAGGATTCAACCAGCCACAGACCATGTAGTACTGAAGTATTTACTATTGAAAGATATCCAGGTATAAATAGACCCAAGCAGTGCAAACCCACATTGTTCAAGGGTCAGCTGTATTTGTTGTAAAAGTACTTTTTGTAAACAAAAGTACTATTTGTAAAAGTATTTTATTGCCTTGGAATTCAGGATAAATTGAAAGATTAAATTTTAAGTTAAAATCTATTACAAACTGAAAATTTCATAAAATCAGTTTGACTTGAGCAAATGGTTTAATTTCTACCTTAAAAAATCTGAGGATATAAAATTCTATTTTAGCCTATTTCATTTTTTTCATTATACTTTATATGAAAAGATAATCACCTTAAGTTATTTCCTTAATCTTTTATTTACTCACTCACTCTGGGAAGCTAGGAGTGAAAAATACAAATTTCACTTTGAAATCAGAGTAACAATTCAAGTGTCCCACTTGCTTTGTCTATTCTACTTACCAACTAAATTATGATATTTAATACATTTATTATAGAATTATTATTGGTAGAGGCATGATCAAAGGGATAAACTTTGCAAGCCACAAGTTCTCATGCGTGTGCTTTATATATAACCTTTAAAAATAACATTGTATTATCCATTGCTTACCAGCTTTCTATTCTGTAACACAAAACTCTCCTAATCTTTGAATGTTAGCTTTATTTTTTAACCTTTGAGATATTTTTCTCTATATAGCTTTTTGAATAAATGTAATGTGTCAATAAAATAATGAGACTGATTTTGGTGTCTTTAGTCATTAAATACATATCTAGAGCAAAGTACTGTGAGGCTGTCCTGAGGAAAGAAATGAAAAATTCTTGCTGTTAAGGAGCTCAGAAGCTTTTGGAGAATTAGGTCAATACAAGAAATGCAGTGGAGATGTGGAGGCATATTATATGCTGGCCTCAGTCAACAGATGTTTGGGAAGCCTTCATAATAAGATGGCCTTTGAGCTGAACTTCTTTTTAACTGGTTTTTGAAGAAGTAGTGAAAACTTGCCTGCAGCAGATGGAGTACATTGCACTCAAAGGGAACTTCATTTGCACTGATTTGGAGATGTGAAGACATGCTGTGTTAAGGAGACAAGGTAGAGGTGGGGGGTGAACAGAAGAAAAGATTCAGATCATGAAGAACTTTTATGCTGGAGGACTTGTTTTATTGCATTTTGGGTCACTGGCAGCAGCCTGAAGGGTTTATTGGAAAGAGTGAAGCTAGATGCTGAAAAGTGGTTTTTGAAATGATACAGACATGAGCTGATGAGTATCTGAACTAGGGCAGTAGCAGGAATAGAAAGGAGGGGACAGATTTGAACGGTATATAGTAAGTAAAATCGGTGCTATTTCTTGTGAAATAGAAGTAGAAAGTAACAATGCCTTTTGAGATTTCTGGGTTGGGTCACTAGTTATATAGTTATATATATATGTCTATAGTTATAGGTGTGTGTGTATATATATGTATATTATATATATAACTGTCTAGTCATATATGGACATTAGCTACACTAAGGAATACCAGGGCTTGGGTGAGGGGAATTGAAAATGAGAATTGTGGTTGGTATTTATTGACATAAGTAGGGAGAATTTGTTGGCCATTAGTTATGTGACTCTGTCTCTAGTCCAGACTCTGTATATGTAGATAGTCTAGGCTGGAGGTGTTTATCAGACTCCTGAAGAACACCAACATCTAAGGGACTGTAGAGAAAGAAGGCTGAGAATGAATGATGGGCAGAGAGTGGCATTGTGAAAATCGAAAATCATCTCAAGTAAAAGGAATAATGTTACATGCTGCCCCCCCGCCCCCCAAAAAAAGAATGGATGTCTTGGTTGGGAATTGGATGGCCATGGAGTGTTTTGTTGAAGTAGTGACAAAGGTGTGATTATGGAGATCAAGAACTACACGTAGATATTGTTTATAAGCCTTAGCTGTTAGAGCATGCATGCGCATGCAGAAAAGAGGGAGGGAGGGAGGAACTCTGTTGGAACTGTGTATGTATCCCTGCTGAGGGAGGAAGCCACTTGGGGAGGGGGAATTAATTTTAATAGGAAAGGAGAAAAAATAATGGAAACACATCTCATTATTTTATTGTCACATTTCTATTTATCTTTTGAGTGTTTCCCCTGTTTGCCAGCACAGTTATGTTTGTCCATTTTTTCTTTCTGTAGGATAAAAGTATAAACTCACTGAAATCTTTTTCATATGGTTATACTAGGATTATATACTTCAGATTCATTTACTATCCTTTTTCAGTGTTCAGATAATAGATTAATGGAGAAAAAACATTAAAATTGTTTCTTGTTTAAATAAATTTAACTCTAACCTGGATGAAAAATGTGTTTACTGCTTTCAGTCGACCAGATAAAAAGCAACGTATGGTAAATATTGAAAGCTCCAGGCATCGAAAACAAGAGCAGAAGCACCCTCAGCCACAACCTTATAAAAGGGAAGGTAAATGGCATAAATATGGTCGCACTAATGGAAGACACATGGCAAACCTTGAAATAGAATTGGGGCAGTTACCTTTTGATCCTAAATATTGACCTTCACAACTAAGTTAAATTAGAAAACTGTAACAGAAACTTGGATGCTTTCTTTACTGTTTGGTGTTGAAACTAAGATGAAATTATCAAGATAACAATGTCTTTTTATCATTTCTAAGTATAGTTTGATGATTTTATATTATTACTCAGAAGTATCAAGCAAAAGCTTACTAACTTGCATTTTCCTGTAGTTTAGTTTTGCTGAATTTTTTTTTTTTTGGCACTGAAAATATTCAACTGTAGTTTTATTAAGGAAGCCAAGCATGCAACACATTTTGTGCATGAAATGAGACTTCCTTTCAGTGTATGAGCTTAAAGCAAGCTCAAATCATACATGACAAAGTGTAATTAACACTGATATTTGTGTTAAATTTCCAGTAGAGCTTGAAAAAAAAGTACATTGTGATGGAATTTCATCTTTAACATTTTATAACCTTACACTTGCTTCTTGTCTTTTTGTGGGTTCAAGAGCCCGTTGATTTGTGAAGAATTTGCTGCCTTCTTATGAACTTGCTGACTTGTTCTCTTGTGAAATTTCTTGCACATCTGAATACTGTGGAAGAAACAATAAAACTACACCATGAGGAAAACTAAAGGTCTTTATTTAAAATCTGGCATTGCATTAATATATGATTTTATATTGTGATTTTTTTCCCATACATTTCCTCAGTAGTGCTGTTTGGTAAAGCAGTTCATAGTGGTTTTGGCTAGTTCCATGAGTTTTACCCAGTATTTAGTAGCATCTTTCAGCAACATCTGAATATTTCTGCTCAGCAATCTCTATTTCTCTAAGATCTAAACATAGTTCAGAATTTCATCTTTGGTTGAGTTTCCCTTTTAACTTCCGTTCATAGACGTATATGTGACTTCCAGTTCGACTCTCCGGAAAGTGAGTGTGGAAGAAAACGGCAGTTCTCTCATAGTTGTTTGAAATTAGGAAAGGACTTATTTCCTAGAAGGAAATAAATGTTTTTAAGCAAATAAAAGCCACCTTTTGTTGAGTACTTTTCATGAATTTAAGAATGACCTATTTGTTCTTCTGCAACTTTTTTCTTAATAAAACAATGCAATTTCATAATAAAATAACTCATGGTAAGTAACACATATTCCTTGGTAGTTCTATAGAACTAGGGCTGATTTTGACCAGGGAAAAGACCAGTTAATAAAATATGTGTTGTAAGGGACCATTAAAAAAAGTGATATTGTAAATTTATCTGAGTGTTTGCTAAACCTGAGGTAAAATAAAATACCAAATTATACCTTTTTTCATATTCCCTTACCTCCTCCAAGACGCTGAAGATGATCAAGTGAGTAGGCAGTTGTGAATCATTTTGAAACTCCATATACAACCACTTTAAGGGATTTAGATAAAACATATCTGCTTCAACTAGATAATCAGTTTTTCCAGTCAGGTCTGGGGGACACTGGAGAAATCTCATTGGAAGTGGGTAGTGGACATGGCTATAAAAAGAAAGTTACCGTTATAGTTACAAGAAGTTAAAAAAAATTGTGACAGTTTTCAAATTACACTTAAGATATATCATGTTTACATAACAAAATGTGAAATCTGAATCTAAACTGGGTTTCACTTAAGGTGAAGAGGCACATCTTTAATGCAGTTTTCTCAAAAAATGGAGACAAAGATTCTTATACAGTGTAGGTAGCATAACCTCAAGTCCAAAGTAAAGAGTGAAACTCCATGTGAAGGTGGGAAGTCAGTCCGCAGCTTGTGGGACTCAATACTCTCTAACATTAGTAGGTGTTCCAGGCACAGGGGCTTTGGGACCAGGTATGTTACTTGTTAATAAGAGAGTAATATCTGGCAAAGCAGAAAACTCGTCATGAACCCGAAAGGATAAAGAATTCTTTGTTCTTTTCCTCTTTCTGCTCTGAATTCTTAAACGACAAGTTTTTCCTATTTCTTTTGTTGTTCTTAAATATTTATATAAGTATGATTTAGTAAAAAGAACAACATAGGTTCACGGATCAAAATCCAAATAAGTAACAGTTTTACTGTGGCATTGGAAGATTAGAGTATATGTAGTCTGTGGGGTCGCACAGAGTCGGATACGACTGAAGCGACTTAGCAGCAGCAGCAGCAGCAGAAAAGGTGGATTTAGCAGTTACTTGGGACATGCAAAAAGCCATGTTTACAACTTTGCCTCAGAAAAATTAATACAAATATTTGATAGAGGTTTATTTTTATCTATGAAATGTGTACAAAGTAAATTTACACAGGATCTTAATATTTCATGACTTTTACAATTTTGAAGATGAAGGTCTTGCTTCAAGGGGAAAGCAGAAACAATTGAGAAAAGGCTGCCAGCCTTATATTTCAGAGGTAGGTATCATACTTTTGTGTGTGTGTGTGCGCATGCTCCATTGTGCATTGTTGGAAAAACCTAAGATGAGAACTAGGTGAACTATGCAAAGCCTAAGATACCAGTCACTACAACCATGTATGGGAGAGCATCATGGTACCTCTAGGATTCCTGTTCTCTGTGGAGTTACCACTACTGAGAATATGGGGAGAGTGAACATCCCTCTCTCAGCTCTAGTCTTTTTTATATAGACTAGATCCTATCTTCAAGTTAAAGGGCTGTTTGAGGTCTTGCATCCATCTAACTGGCTTTTGCTGGACAATCCCAATTTTCCAAAAAAGCCTATTAATGATTGGCATTAATGATTGAGTTAAGCAGAGTATTCCAGAAGTGTTCAATTACTGTAAAATGATACCAACTTTGATACTGACTGAATGTGCACATGGAAAATTAACTTCAGATTAACTCTAGACAGGTAAAGAATTTTCTAAAGGAAAGCTGTTTTTTTTTGTCCTTTTATCCTTATTAGGCAATTGATGTATATAGCTCCCTGAAATACAAGCTTAGTGTCCATGATGTATTTTTAAATGCCCTGCATAATTAAGGCACTTTCACTGTTATTTCCCAGACACACTTAATCCAAGCATTAGAATATCATCTAATTGAATTCCCTAACTTTTACAGGCAAGACAGCTGATATCTAAAGAAAGTAAAAACACTGGTTTAAGACCAGGACAGCAGTCCCCATCAGTAAATCTGGACTTGAATCCTGTGTTCTGAGATCATTTACAAATTATGTAAATATAAGATGTATCACAAAGGTTTGTATTAAGATCAATGATACCTGAGTTTTTTTTTTTTTTTACGAAGAGTACCTTTTAAAGGTAGTATAAAATGCTGTATAAGTTTATTTGATCAGAGTATTTAAATGTAAGTTGTTTTGAATATTAAAGTATATTTAAAAGTGGTATATGATTTTCATTGACATAAACAGGAGTTTCAAATGCCTTATAATCATTTGACCAATTAATTTAAATTCAGGAATCTGAAAGGAGTTTTAAAGTAGTTTTTATAGTCATAGCATTTAGTGAACAACTTTTATTACCTGTAATAAGGGGTAGAATGACAAGGCATCATCATAAGTACTGAAGCTGAAGATATATTTGTATTGTTGTAAGAGAGTTCTTGAATATTAGTCATGACATCAAGAGTACCTCGTTGATGAACTAAACCAGTATAGAGGGCAAGGAGCATATTTGATAAGAACAGAAAACTTAGAGCTGGTTTCTTCCATGTTTTCAAGTTGTTTAGCGAGTATCCTATATAAAGATAGACACATTGAATGGTAACACTGGTAATTTTTTTTTCTTATAGCTAAGTGAATATTAATTGCAAATATAATCTTTAATGGAAGTGTACTACAAGCTGAAATGCTGTCATGGAAAAACATGTAATAAGCATTGGGTCATGTTTGTAATTTCTCTTGACTATTCACTGTCATTGTCCAGTATCATCCAGGTCTTGACCTTTTTCTAGAAAAAGGAATTGAAATATAGGGAATCCAGATTTGAATTCTAGCTTTGGCATTAGTTTCCCCATCCACAACAGTACCTTTTTCAAACAGGGGGAAATGTGTGTACAGCGCCAGTCCTGGTACATCGTTGATAAATATATAGACCTTGCTTTTATTCCATTTACTTCTCTCTTTTATCTCCCAAGCACTAGTGACAGATTGTGTACATACAAGTCTCAGTAATTCTGGAGGAAATTTAACTATGTATTATTCTTAGAAAAATATACCAGTAGGCTCCTGGGAGATTTTCAGTGGTCAGTTTGTGAGTGGTGGCATGGATCTGTTTCTGGAAGTAGATTTATGTATGTTTGTTTCTTTCACTGTTGTGTTGGGCAATCTGGAGATGCTGAAAATTAAGAGGGTGTTAAGTGATGCCTCTGAGCATGGTCATTGGAGGGAGGGTACGGGAACCAGTTCTGTAACACTGGTTATCTGACTTTTGAAACAGCACAAGTGTGGTTTGGCTAAAAAGATTAGAATATGGAAAAACAAAGTGGCCTAATCAGAGACAAGCAGGTCTGCAACGGCCACTGTAGTAAAAACAGATTAAGCAAAAACCCAGCCCAGAACTGGAAACAGCTCAAATGACAAGTTCACTCTAAGAATTTCAGCATTATTAGACTAGTGACACCTTTCTTCTCCAGGTAAGGAAACTGAGGTACAAGGTTATACAGTTCACTAAGGATCAAAGCCAACATTCTGATCTGGAATTAAGGTGTTTTGGGTGGGATTGGGGAAAGTTCAAATTAGGCAAGACAAGTTACTGTAGATTGAAAAAAACAGCTGTAGTTATTTCTCTTCCTGTGTCTTGTCCCCACACTAGCCTGAAGTTTGTCCTCTTAATTTAGCTTGGCTTTGTGACTTGGTTTGACTAAAAGAATGTGGTAGAAGTGGCAGTGTGCCGGTTCCATGCTTGGGCCTCCCTTGGATCCCTGCCTACACCCAGCTTGTTCAGCACCAGATAGCCTGCTGGAGAATGAGAGCCCCCAACAGAGGTGAGGTACCCTGACCAATAGCCAGCTGAATCCCAAGTATGCGACAGCCCAGCCTAGTTCAGCAGAGCTGCCTACCTCCTCCGCAGCTGATTATATTTGCATAAGTGAGCTCAGTGGAGAACTACCCACCTGAGCTGTCAATTTGTAAATAATTGTAAGCCACTGAGTGTTGAGGTGACTTGTTACACTGCAATCGCCAATAGAATTGTCATGTATATATAAAATCAGGTTAATATGGGTCACATAAGAATAGAGTAAAAACAGATTTGAGGTACAATATAACTCAAGATTTCAAGTGGCTAGAAAAGAAAATTGGGCCAGAAAACTGTGCCATTTAAAACATCTGGAACTCCAAGGAGACTGTTGTCGGAAATCATTCTTGAACATCCAGACTTTGGTCTAGGTGAACTCACTACTTAACTAGTCTTGTTGTTGGAACTCGGCATAACAGTTCTAATTCTTAGTGAAAGTACAAGTCTCCAAGGAATCAGAATTTTTGGCTCACTCAGGAACCTTAGGTACACGTGTCTGAGGGAAAAGCTCACATCCTGTGAGAACATCAGGGGTTTTTCTAGGTCTCTGTCCTTGAAGGATCTGAATGGACACAAGATGGAAGAAAAGCAGATTCTTTTCATTAGAAAGGTGTCTCTACAACCCACATGAGCATTTTATCTCAGTGTTTGGGACTGGAAACAGGTTACCAAGACCCTCCCACTTAAAGATTCACTCTCTTGGAATGGGAATGAGGATTTAGACAACTCAGTCTTTAAAACACTCTATTAAAGACACAGAGCAGAGAAATAGAATGGTGGAAAAAACAGATTATAAAAATGAAATGTAACCAAGTTCCTAAATTAATGAAACCAAAATGTGCACAGAAATATTTGTCCTCCAGTAGCATCTGGCAGTGTTCACCTGGGTGAAAAGTAAACAATTGTAACTAACTCAAGTGGTTGTTAAAAAGAAAAAAACTAAATCTGAATAGTACTTTATGAACAGAATTGTTCTGTTAAATGATCCCACTATTCTAAAGACTTGCCAAATAGCTCTTAGACTTTTATATTTTTGTGTCTGCATCTGTAGATGAAGTATGACTATATAAAGATATTATATGACACTAACTTTCATTTTAGTACTTTAGATATTTCAAATATATAGATATGTATGTTTGTGTCTAAAGAGAGTACATACAGCTGAGATATGGGAGATGATATTTATACTTGACCAAAGAAGGCTACTTAATGAATTTGGAGGGTTTTCTGTTTGTTTGTTTTTTAAGTAAAAAGTTTGATACCATTAATGCCCTCATTTTTATGAGCCTCCAGGTCCAGTTTGATTATCATTTCTTCCTTCCATAGTCCAGTGATTTTTCTTTTTTTAGTGATTAATATTTGAAGCAAGCCAACAAATCATTCTGAATTAAACTTTAAGTTAATAAAGTTTCAATTCATAAATTTTCCAAACCAACATAAAAATTCATATTTTCCAGACCTTAGTAATATAAAACTTTTAGAAGTCACATGTAAAAAACTTACTGCAAAGACCTAGTGGAGATACGGAGAAAGGTGGCAAATGAAACCAGAGGTGTGAATCACGTTAAAAACTGCATATGCGTTGGGACTGAGTCTTGAAAGGATAAATGTATATAAAGCATTAAAAACTAGTTTCAACATTAATTTTCCATTTGTGGAATGTAAAACTTGTAGTTTAACCATAAATTTAAATTAGCTATTCTGAAATAGACGTATTACTTTTTAGTGAAAGATTTCTAACAGCCAGAAGGACCACCATCAAAAGGTGCTATAGATGCTGGATCCTTGTATTTTTATCTCACTTTACAGGACACAGGAAAAAGGGCATTTAGGGAAGAAAATGGATATTTTGGCTACAGAAAGGGAAAGCTGCAGTAATATAATCAATTTGTAATTAAGGAGCAATCCTTACTTAGCCTAGTAGAAAATAATATTTTAGAGTTTAATAAGCATTGATTGTCCTTGGTTTATTATTGTTTTTTTTCTCTATTTTACAAAAATACTTACCACAGAACACCATACAAAATGGTAAAACTGGATAGATAAACCTGAATTCTTTGTGGCTCAACATGCTATAATAAAAAGAAGATATTCAAAGAAGATATTATTTTCTCATATTAAATGATACTTTAAGAAATTAATGTATTTAAAATGAATATAATTAACATGATCTGTTTTTGTAATTATGAGACTGAATTTCATGCTTCAGGAATCAGTCTATTTTTCAGTTATATGGTGGTGATGATGTGTTAAAAGTAATGCCAACAGTTGATGTCAAAGTGAAATTCTAAAGTACAACTGCATTCTAAAAAAAGGGATTTCTGTTACCAACGCAAGTAATATTACTCAAATTTCAAACAGAAATGTACATTTTCATTTAGAATTACAGTACTTAAAATTGTGGTGGTTTCTGTTTTTTAAAAGCAAATACAATTTTCAACCTCTTAAAATTGAATATAATATTATTAAGCAAACTATATGTATCAGAAGGGCTTCCCTGGTGGCTCAGACTGTAAAGAATCTGCCTGCAATGCAGGAGACTTGGGTTTGATCCCTGGGTTGGGAAGATCTGGAGAATGTATTAAAAGTATTCAGATGGTCTGAGCATCAGCATTTGTTTGATATTTAAACGCTAAGTCGTGTCCGACTCTTTCCAACCCTATGAATTGCAGCCCACCAGGCTCCTCTGTCCATAGGATTTCCCAGGCAAGAACACTGGAGTGGGTTGCCATTTCTTTCATCTTCCCGACCCAGGGATTGAACCCACGTCTCTTGTGTTACAGGCGGATTCTTTACCACTGAGTCACCAGGGAAGCCCTGAGAACCAGCATAATCACTGCATTTTCAATCTGCTAAATAATCCCCACTAACAAATCATAAGAATTAATGAACCTGCAAAAGATAAATAGTTTACCTTTCAAAGAATTTAATTTCTTGGTAACATTTAAAAAATGAACTATTTGAACAAATAAAATCTTACCTATAAACTAGTAGTGTCCATAGCACAGTCACCAAAAATATCCTGTACCTCTTTGGGGCTAGAAAGCAGCCATGAATAAAGAAGGGTAAGTGAGTACCCAGGACAGCTGGAAATCCTTGACTGAAGTACCAGTGCCATGGATGAGAACCATAAAATGATCCCAAATCCTGTAGTACATTGAATTTCAAAAAATTGTATTGAACCAGAGTCCACTGGGATAGTTGAAGGAAAAAGAAATAGAAATGTGTTAATGCCAAGTATGGGTTTTTGGCCTTAGGGAATTTGGCATAATCATGAAATTAAATCAGAATGAAGTCTGAATACTAGGTAGTTTACATTGATAATTTTGAATATGTAATAATTCTTTTTTATACTGTTATGGTTTATAATAGTATACTGAATACAGTTCCCTGTGCTATATAATAGAATCTTGTTTACCCATTGTCCATATAATAATTTGCATCTAATCGTAAACTTCCAATCCAACCCTCCCTCCACCCTCTTCCCCTTGGCAACCACAAGCCTGTTCTCTTGTCCCTGAGTCTGTTTTTGTTTCACAGATAGGTTCATCTGTGTCCTGTTTTATAGATTCCACATATAAATGATAATGGTATTTGTCTTTATCTGACTGACTTCATTTAGTATGATCATCTCTTGTTGCATCCATGTTGCTGCACATGGCATTACTTCAGTCTTTTTTTATGGCTAAGTAGTATTCCGTTGTATGTTTATCCATTTATCTGTCAATGGATATTTACATTGTTTCCATGTTTTGGCTATTGTGAATAATGCTGCTATGAACATAATGGTGCCAGTATCTTTTTAGATTTAAGTTTTGTCTCGATATGTGGAAAAAGTCCCAGGAGTGGGATTGCTGGATCACATGGTAATTCTGTTTTTCATTTTCTGAGGAACCTTCATACTGTTTTCCATAGTGGCTGTACCATAAGCTTACATTCCCACCAAAGGTGTAAGAGGGTTCCCTTTTCTCCACATTCTCTCATGCATTTGTTAATTGTAGTTTTTAATGATGGCCATTCTGACCAGTGTGAACTGGTACCTCACTGTAATTTTGATTTGCATTTTTCTAATAGTGACGATGAACATCTTTTCATGTACCTATTGGCCATTGTATTTCTTCTTTGGAGAAATGTCTGTTTAGGTTTTCTGCCCACTTTTCGATTGGGTTGTTTGTTTTTCTGTTGTTGAGTTATATGAACTGTTGGCATATTCTGTAAATTAAGTCCCTTGTTGGTTGTATCATTTGCAAATATTTTCTCCTGTTCAAGTTGTCTTTTTGTTCCTTTTTTATGGTTTCTTTTTGGGTATTTTTTTTTTTTTAATTTATTTTAATTGGAGTCTAATTACTTTACAATATTGTAGTGGTTTTTGCCATACATTGACATGAATCAGCCATGGGTGTACATGTGTTCCCCATCCCCATTTGTTTATATTTGTTTTTATTTCTGTTGCCTTGGGAGACTGACCTAAGAAAACATTGGCATCATTTATATCAGAGAATATTTTGCTTATGATCTCTTTTAGGGAGTTTTATCGTGTCATGTCTTATGTTTAAGCAGCCATTTTGAGTTTATTTTTGTGTATGGTGAGACAGGGTATTCTAACTTCATCAATTTATAGGTAACTGTCCAACTTTCCTATTACTAGTTGCTGAAGAGACTGTCTTTTTTTCCATTGTATATTATTACCTCCTTTTTCAAAGATTAATTGACTGTAGGTGTGTGGGTTTATTTCTGGGCTCTCTATTCACTTCCGTTGATCCATATATCCATTTTTGTGCCAGTACCATGCTGATTTGTTACTGTAACTTTGTAGTATTGTCTGAAGTCTGGGAGGGTTATGCCTCCTACTTTGTTCTTTTTCTGAAGGATTGCTTTAGCAATTCAGAGTCTCTTACAGTTCCATATAAATTTTAGGATTGTTCTAGTTCTGTGAAAAATGTCATGAGTAATTTGATAGGAGCAGTCACATTAAATCTGTAGATTCTCTGGGTAGTACAGCCATTTTAACAATATAAATTCTTTCAGTGCAAGTGCATGGGATATCTTTTCTATTTCTTTGAATCATCTTAAGTTTCATTTGTTAATGTTTTATAGTTCTCAGTATATAAGCCTTTCACCTCCCTGGTCAGGTTTGTTCCTAAGTATTTTGAGTGGTGTGATTTTGAAAGGTATTATTTTTTTTACATTCCCTTTCTGATATTTCATTGTTAGTGTAAATAAATGCAAAGGATTTATGTATGATAATTTTGTATCCTGCTACCTTGCTGAGTTCATTTATCAGTTTAGTAGTTTATGTGTGGAGTCTTCAGGGTTTTCTATAGATGGTATCATGTTATCTGCTATAATGACAATTTTGCCTCTTCCTTTCCAATTTGGATACCTTTTATTTCTTTTATTATCTGACTGCTATGGCTAGGACTTCCAGTACTGTGTTGAGTAGAAGAGGTGAGAGTAGGCATCCTTATCTTCTTCTAGATTTTAGTGGGAAGGCTTTCAGCTTTTCACCATTGGATATTAAATTGGCTATGGGTTTGTCATGTGTGTGTGCTCAGTCACTCAAGTCATGTCTGACTCTGCAACCCCATGGACTGTAGCCTGCCACGCTCCTCCACCCATGGGATTTTCCCCAGGCAAGAATACTGGAGTGAGTTGCCATTTCTTCCTCCAAGGGGATCTTCCTGACCCAGGTATTGAACCCACGTCTCTTGTGTCTCCTGCATTGGCAATCATATTCTTCACCATTGAGCCACTTGGGAAGCCCATGGGTTTGTCTTAAATAGCTTTTATTATGTTGAGATATATTCCTTCTGTACCCACTTTGGCAAGAGTTTTTTTTATCATGAATGTTGAGTTATGGCAATGCTTTTTCTGCATCTAGTGAGATCATGTGGCTTCTGTCTTCTGCTTATGTGTCGTATCACATTGATTTGCCTATGTTGACCCATCCTTGTGAACCTGGGATGAATCCCACTTGGTCGTGGTATACAATCTTTTCTGTGTGTCTTTGGATTTGGTTTGCTAATATTTTGTTGAGAATTTTTGCATCAATATTCATCAAAAGTATTGGCCTGTAATTTTCTCTTTTGGTGATATCTTTGTCTAGTTTTGCTTCTTAGAATGTCTTTGGGAGTGATCCTGATCAGTATAAGCTCTTCACATGTTTGGTAGAATTTGCCTGTGAAGCCATCTGGTCCTGGACTTCTGTTTGTAGTGAGTCTGTTTACAGATTCTGTTTCTCCTCTAGTGATTGAAAGAGCACAATTCAAGAAGTGAATCAATTTCTTCTTGATTCAGTTTTGGTGGACTGAATGTTTCTAGAAACTTGTCCATTTCTTCTAGATTGTCAGATTTGTTGGCATATAGTTGTTCATAGTATTATGTTGCTTTGTATTTATACAGTATCAGTTGTTAACATTTCCTTTTTCATTTCTTAATTTATTGGGTCCTCTGTCTTTTCTTCTTGATGAGCCTGGCCAGAGGTTTGTCAATCTTGTTTATTACCCTTTCAGAGAACCAGCTCTTGGTTTTACTGATTTTTTTCATCTCTTAATTTTCTCTCTGATCTTTATTATTTCCTTCTTTCTGCTGACTTCTGGTTTTGTTTTTCTTTTTCTAACTCTTTTTACGTGGTAAGTTTAGGTTGTTCATTTTAAAATTTCTTTGTTTTTTGAGGAAAGCCTGTATCACTATGAACTTCTAAGAACTGCTTCTGCTGCGTCCGATTGATTTTGTATGGTTCTCTTTTCATTATCATTTATAATAACAGTGAAATCATTTATTAACTTTTTAAAAGTATTAATGTGTTCTTTGCAAAACACTAGGTTTTTGAGATTCAAGAGAGTATAATTGTTTATGCCCATTTTGACAGTGTAGCATGTAGACATAAAGAATTAATGAAAATAATTTTTATATGTTTGGTACCCATATTAAAAATTTTACTGTAGTACCATCTTATGGCATCACACATTACCTATTAAGATAAAGCTATGAAAACACTGCACTTTGAATTACAGCATAACAGCATCAAGTAGGTAATAACAACAATAGCAGCTAACATTAAGTGCTCACTTTTGCCATGCAGTGTTGTAAGTATTTTACATGTGTTATCTCATTTAATCCTCCAACCTTAAGAGACAAGTACCACAATTATTTCCAGATAAGGAAACTGGCAAGAATAACTGGTCCAAGATCTTACATCTTAATACACTAGGCTTTAGACAATAGCATCTGATTCCAGACCTATAAGTGACTTAAAAACAGGGAACTAAAAATCAACCAGAGGCTGTTACCAATTAAATTAAACTTATTACCATTATTATTAGATTAAATCTATATTGATGCTTTTGAACTATGGTGTTGGAGAAGACTCTTGAGAGTCCCTTGGACCGCAAGGAAATCGAACCAGTCCGTTCTAAAGGAGATCAGTCCTGGGTGTTCTTGAGAAGGAATGATGCTAAAGCTGAAACTCCAATACTTTGGCCACCTGATGCAAAGAGTTGACTCACTGGAAAAGACTCTGATGCTGGGAGGGGTTGGGGGCAGGAGGAGAAGGGGATGACAGAGGATGAGATGGCTGGATGGCATCACTGACTCGATGGACATGAGTTTGGGTGAACTCCGGAAGTTGGTGATGGACAGGGAGGCCTGGCGTGCTGCGATTCATGGGGTTGTAAAGAGTCGGATACGACTGAGCGACTGAACTGAACTGAACCGATTCTAAATCTATTACCAATAAGATTAAACCAGATGCTTAAAGAATATTCTGGTTAAAATGAATTCTGAATAATTGAAGTTAACTAAAATCATTTAAAAGTTAACCTTTATTGTTACAAACCTGACAATAGTACTTTAAATGGATTTCTTAGAACTTCAATTAATACACAATTCTGTTATATGGAAAGTACAGCAAAGTGAACCAAAGGCATATGCTACTAGCTTTTCCCTAATATATCCCATATCATTAAAAAAATGGCTTGCCTATGTTTCTAAATACTCATGGATTAAAGAGTAAGGCTGAGTTTTTAGTGTAATAAAGTGACTATATTAAAGTAACTTAAAAAAAAAAGGTTAATTTTACTTACTTGACCAAAAAAAATACGATCAATTATCAGAGACAAACTCAAAGTGACAAATCTGGAAAACAAAACAGAATGGTGACTAACACTTTGAACATACTGAAAATCCAGCAATGGCATATGACTTAGTGGCATATAGCATCAAAAGCCACTTTAAAAATGCTTCAAAAGTTTCTCCAGCTGAATATGGATTTACACGTTTTGAAAGATATTTCATTGAAAAAAGCTGTATTTAAACTTTTTAAAAGTAATAAATTCTGTATTACCTATTGCTGCATAATGAATTACCACCAAATGTTTTGGCAACCTAAAACTATGAGCATTTATTATCTCACAGCTTCTGTGGGTTAAGAATCCAGGCAGAGCTTAGCTGGGTATCTCTGACTCAAGATCTCATAACTTTTTAGGATACTGACTGGGTCTGTAGTTTCAGCTGAAGGTTCTCATGATTTTTCCCTACAGCATGCATTGTCACTTCTCAAGTTTTTCACACATAAATTAATCATAGTTTTTAGCTGTCCCCCCGAACTGGAATGTATAATTCATGAAGGAATGGACTTTGTTTTGTTAAATTGCTGTATCTCTAGCATCTGGAACAGCACCTAGCACATATCAGGATTAAATATTTGCTGAATGAATGCTTTACAATCAAAACAGTTAATAAATCTGAGAAATGACAATAGTGGCAACTTAGCCACCATGTGATTTTGTCCTTTTTTAATAGCTACCAGAAATAGCCTGTACAGAGTGAATACTAATATATTAAAAAGATCACTGTTTTAAGTGTCAAAGTGCATTCATTCCTTCAATGAATAATTATTTTGTATATTCCACTAGGTACCTGGTATAATTCTGATCCTAGGAGCTCAAAATATAGTTAGAGAACCTGGGCTTCAATCCCATTTTCATCATAGCAACCCAGTGACACTGGCTAATTTAATTTCATCAAGCCCTCCATTTTCTGTATCACAAAGTAAAAACACACCTACATTGCCTAGATCCAAGAATTGTGAAATCAGGTAATATGTGAATATATATTGTATGGTTATCATAAAACCCGATACAAATGTGAAGGAATCAAATATCCTTAAAATATATTTGAAAAATATTTAAGAAATAAAGCATAGGAAAGTTCTAATTTAGAAAAACTCCCAGGATCATTTAAGCAAATTAAAATACTCAGAATCACAACTAAAAATATAAAATTGGAAATACTATGTTTCCTTGGTCTGATAATTCTCAGTGATATTAGAAGATATACCTGACTAAAAAGATGTAAAATCTTGTTCATAATCTTTAATTTATTAAAATTAATATGATGGATTGTAGCCATACTTACCCTACAGGTAAAAACTGATGCAGAATAAGATCAAGCTTTCTCTGTTCTTGCCAGAAATGTCTGAACAGCAAAGGTATCCATGGAATAACAGCTGTGGGACGGATTATGAAGGCAAGTGCCACCAGGGATGAGTACTTCACACTATACGTAAGGAAAAGGTATTATTAAGACAACTTGGAAGTGAGTTCAGAGGTTATCTATTTACTCTGTGGTATTATATATATTTATTTTTTTAATTAGAGCATTTTCTTTTTGGTATAAATAGCTATCTGAACATGGGGAACTTACCTGAACTTTATGGTTCTTAATTTTTCTTGTCCATAAAAAAGAGGTAGTATGTAAGGTCTTTTCCAGCTTTACTTAATATTCTAGTATTTCCAAGTAAGAAGTTATTCTAATCTTAATGTTAGTTTTATTTACTGAGAGATATATCAACTTTTAACCATAAAACTCTGTCAAATCCTTTTCTGGTGGAAGTGTCTTCTACCAAAATAAAAGACAGTCACACATTTTCTAAGGGAGAAAAAAAAAACTTTTAAAGAACCATTGGGATTATTTAGGCAATGTTGGGCTTCTGGGCACATGTGGTTTTGTTCAGAAAGTAGGCTTGTAGTTTTGCCCATCTGAAAGATACATATATCTGTGTATACATATATAGATATACACCTGATTTTAAAAAAGCTTACTGTAAAAACCTATATGATCATGGATAGAAATGTGGGTTTTTACTATTAGGACCTCTCTCAATAAATAGTTGAAGGAGAGCACCTAATAATTTAATCATCAAGGCGACAGACAGTGGCAAAAGAACTTTATGGTACTATGATATACCTATTGACTAATAAGTAACTATAAAGAAATTTCCAATGTTGGTGAAGATGTAATAGGGATTTCAAGTTCAAATTCTTATGGAGACCAGGTAAGTAATAAAAATTTGCATGGAACCTCCAATAGTGTCATGAAGGAAGCTTGGCCCAGAATGTTGCCAGGCCTTACATTTTTTCAAGAGAAACTAGAAATCAAGATTTTAGGTAAGATCTCCCAATTTAAAAAATTTGCCAAGTAGTTAAGGTAAAGAACAAAAACACTGAGCAGGTGAAATAAAACACCTCTGGCTTGGTCTGAACTTGTAGTCAGCCTAATTGCAAATTCTGCCATAGTGAAACTACCTAGAGGATGCCCAAATGTATCTAGTCCTACCTAACCTCACTCCAAATTTTCCAACTTGGATTTCTTACTCCTTTCTGAATATTTCTACATAATTCTTACTGGAATTTAAAATCAAAGTATATGAAATAAACCCCTTAACTTTCTCACAAACCTGTTTAGTGTCTAGTATTTAACAGTATCACTCATTTTCTGTCTAAAAATTTGGAGTCACCTTAAATCCCAGCTTTTCATCCGATACATCCACTTTCCTTCTCATTGCCATGATTTTACATCAAGTCTTCTCACTTGCCTAAAATCTTCTCATAGTTGTGTCTCCTGTTTGGAATCTTTTCATAGTCATTATTTCTAATTTTGCAGAAATATTTCTTAGTATCATTGTCACCGTCAATACTTACTCAACACTTACTGTGTAATAGGACACACTTGTCTACAGATTCTCATTTAATTCTTGAAAGTGGCTCTATTCTCATTTGATAGAAATCAATGTTTATACATCCTCATCTATAGGTAACGAAAGTGAATGCCTATTCTAGCAGTCAAGAGTCTTAATGCAGAAATGATGTTATTTGGTTTGATCCTCAACAACCTTGTATATAAGGAAGAATGGATACTAGCTTCTTAACTAGATTCCCAGATTTTCTAGCTTTCTCCCTTTTAATATATCCTCAGTATTGCTACTAGGAGAGAATTCTAAATCAGGTTTAATTGTGTCATGCTTCTCAAAGCTACTGGTACCCTGCTACTTACAAAATCTGAATTCTGGAGAAGGGCAAAATGCCATGATAGCCTCATTCCTCTCTTCTCCCACACATTAGCTCCTCCAGACAACCTGCCCAGAATACAGTGAAACCCTATTCTGATGTTCCTTTTTCTTAGTATTTTATACCAATTTATATAAACCCAAACCATGTCCATGTATTTTCTATTTGCCATCCAGGATCTACTCTGTTCTTCACCTGCCCAGAGTGTAGGGAGGGTGACCTATTGGACTGTATCAGTGGGCTGCCTTGCTCTTTGGCTTCTCTTTGACTGGAGGGCAGAAGAGTCAGTGTATGTTTTTCACCCTGCTCTTACCTTGCTTGGATAAAGGCTGGCTGTACCCCTCTATTGTTGGGGTCCTCTCTAAAAGAGTTCTAGGGATTTCAGTAACAGTTTCCTCTCCTTACTCCCTGAGGCCAAAGGATAACAGAAACTTCTGTGTGACTAGCCCTCAGGTACTATGCTATGCTATGCTAAGTCACTTCAGTCGTGTCCGACTCTGTGTGACTCCTAGACGGCAGCCCACCAGGCTCCCCCATCCCTGGGATTCTCCAGGCAAGAACACTGGAGTGGGTTGCCATTGCCTTCTCCAGTGCATGAAAGTGAAAGGTGAAAGTGAAGGCGCTCAGTCGTGTCCAACTCTTAGCGACCCCATGGACTGCAGCCTACCAGGCTCCTCCATCCATGGGATTTTCCAGGCAAGAGTACTGGAGTGGGGTGCCATCGCTTTCTCCGTCAGATACTATGGTATCCCCTTACTAGCTTTTCTAAACATTGTTTATACCTTTGTAAACAGTCCTTTTATTAAACTCTCTTTCCTGCTGTAATCAACTGTGAATTTGTGGTTCTGATAGCCTTCATGAATACTGGGGGAGTCCACTGGATATTGCAGTATATTAATAATTTAAGATTTTTCAAAACCATGCTTTAGAGTTTTGTACATAATTGTAACAGTACTGTAACTCACCTGTTCATAGACTTTGAACCCTCCAAAGGATAGTAGAAAAGTGCAATTATAGTGAGAACAGTTTCCATGGTGTTTGTAAGAGTTCTGGTACAGCAATACCACGTGAACCAAGAGCATAACTGGCAAAAAAACTAAGAACAATTATAAGCAAATATATACGGAGTAGGAAATGGAAAAGCTTAGTATTATCTTTAAGGAAAATAGCAAGCAAGTCTAATGTTAAAAATGGGCATGCCCAAACGTTTTTAAGAAGTTATATCAAACACATGTCTATGATAATCAGATCTATATTTGTTAAAGTTAAGTTTATTCTTTCAGGTACATTTCATTTGATTTAAATCTCACTTCACACTAATAAAAGATATAAAAAAATGCAGATTCCTTGACGGCAGAGTTTAAAGACTGAAATTCATAGCTAGAATTTAATAATCGGTATTACTCAAATTGTAGTATATTACTGACAAGTATTTTCTTGATATTTTTATTGACCTGATTTGGAATGTCCTGTTTCCTGATGGGAAATTGAAGACCACACACACACATAAAGTGACTTACCAGGAAAAAGCATTAAATTCTAATTTGGAAATTGACTAAATTAATAAACTACTTTTAGGTAGAACATGCAAACAGAAGCATCATTAAGTCTGAAAAACAAATACCTTTAAAAGAAACTTAGTTGCTTCAAGGATGTTAAAACATGTCATACCAGCTTCCTCTCTCTTCCAATACAGACTTTAAAACATGTTCCCAATTAACTTCTTGTGAAGTTAAAGGCTCTTCCTGAACTAGACGATCATAGTACTGCCACTTTGGAGGAAGGATTTTAAAGGCATTATGTCTCTGATGTTTTAGGTTCAGCCTTGGGCAGTGTATATAAGCACAAATTAAAGAGACTGACTTAATCCTTGAAGGACTCGATTGCTAAAGAAATCTGTCTTTAATGCAAATCAACACACTATCTGCAGAAATGTCATATTAATAATAATAATGTTAATTAAATTGTATTTCAGAAATGTGTTGGTAAATTGGTTATCTGGAATTTGAAATATATTTGCCAACAGAAATATAAAAAAGGTAATAAGATTTCTAAGTTGGCTTATATAAGCTTACTTAATTGATAACTCTTTTTAGGATAGTTTAACTGGGAAAATCATTCAGGATTTGAATGGGAGATTGAGAATCTCCTCACTGTGAAGTAAGTCAAATAACAAAAGACAGTCTTCTGTACTTTTTCCATTATTCTAGCCAAAAGTGAAAGAGTGCATCACTGAGAAGAGAATTCTTAGGCCTGAGTTGCAGGTAGTTGGAGGAATAGTGAAAGGATTGTAAACAGCTGAGGTAGTCCATGTGGTAGGCAATAGTTTAGAACTGTTCCTACTGAATATTACGGCAAGTGAGACAAGGACTGAGCCGAGTCATGGTGCTTCCCAAGGCTGTGTCCTAGGCTTCGGCCTCTCTAGGGTTGCAGGGCACCAATGGTTTCTGCCACGTAGGGCTCATTCAGAAGGAGACAGCATGTCCACCTGCATCTTACTGTTCTGAATTATGGAAGTGCCTTTGTAAAGTTGTACAAGTTATCTTCTGAAACTGCCTTGGGAAAATTAGTCATGTTGACTGCCCTGTTCAGGTGCTTCACGCTCACAGAAATGAAGGAAATAGATTTTCTAACGTGTTTTAAACTTACCACCCATCGTGCTACTTGCTGATTTTCTAGTTGCTTCATTAATGAGTAAAGCCTCAAGTCTGCTATAGCAGACAGAAGTGCTTGGGCAAGTCTAGGAATCCAAATCTTCATTAGTTAAAAAAAAAGGTATTAAAAACATCTGGTTAGTTCCCACTTTAAAACCATAAGAAATCAACAGGCTTATCCAACATTGATTGAAAGCCATTCTTAGTTTTAAAAAAAGATGCATTGTTCTGTTCTTCTGCAAAAATAACCTGTTTTTCTACAAAAAAAAAACCTGCATTAATTTTCATGGAAATACCAAAAGATAGCTTTATCTTTCCTGTTCTCTCTATAATATATGTACTACAATACTATTAATTTTAAGTAGCCAGCAGCCCATTTCATTGTGTGAAGGCTCTATTTTAGAAGCACATTTAGTTGTTTTCATTAGCAAAACAGTAGGTAATTTTAAATGAAACATTTACAATACTGTGGGCTAAGTATCATACTAAGTACTTCATGTATATCAGCTCATTCAGTCCTTCTATCAATCCTATGAGACAGGATTATAAATGAGAAAACAGGGACAGAGAGGTTAAATGATATCCGCAAAACTGCAGAGCTAGTTAGTGTGGAGGTCAGGGTTCAAACCCGTCTGCCTGATTCCAAAGCTCTTAGCTACTAAACTACATTGCTTTGCTATCCTGCAATATCAATAATGTGAGTTGCTTCTTTTTTTGTAGTCTATTATTATAGAAATATGGTTTTCAGATATTAAAGAAGAATAAAAAGAAAGTAAATGTATTACAACAATTACAGTTAATGATTCTATATCATACATTAATATCTTTGAGTTTTAAAATGTGTCACAGTTATCATTAACAAACTAAACACTTGCTGGTAGATCACAACTTAATTTTAGTTTGTTCAGAAGATGTGTTTCTAAAAATTTACATGTAAATCTGTATTTTATTGCATCAAACTTCACTAATTTTACATTATAATTAGAGCTGCTTTACTTTTTTTTTTTTTTTTGCTGCTTTACTTTCAATTGTCAGTGATTTCTAACAGTTTAGCTTTATGTCCTTTATCAGTACTCTGTAAGTATATGTTTAAATCATAACGGTACATTGTACTTCATAATTCCACTTAAACTGTGCCCGTAATATACAGTAAAAGGCACCTCTGTACTCACCTTCTGTTTGCCCTGCAAAAGAATCTATCAGCCTCCTCCTCACTTCCCAGGTCTGCAAATACTTCATGTGAAAAGTTAATTTCGCTACAAACTTGATATGAGCTGAGTGTTGAGGTAGCCACTAAAATACTAAAAGAATTCTTGTGCACTGAGAGAAGTATAGTTATTTATGAACTTAATGAGCCACTATATTCTGAGCTACTTGCCCTAGCTTTCAATATTGTGTTCAGTTTCAAGACCCACATTTTAAGATTAGACATTAATAAATTACAAGATGATTATGAGGTTTTAAGACTGGAGATGTTTATCCTGGATAAATAGGACTTTTTGAAGTGTTATGTAAAAATCTTGAATTTAAAAGTAGATAGATTTTAGCTGAACACAAAAATAAATGGAGTTGTAAATTTCTGGTTGTTAGCAGTCTCTCCAGACTTTATCATAATTTTCCAGGTTATAATAAGGCCTTGACAAGAATTAAAGTGTTACACATGGCTGCTGGAGAATAAAATCTAGTGTGATGGAGTAAAGAGAAGATGGAATGTGACAGGAGTGAACCCTGAAGATTAGGCCTTTGTTGGTAGCTTACCATTCTATATTCCTGTTCTTTAAGATCCTGACCCTTCCTTTCCTGAAGCTCCAGGAGCTGGATGTCTGTGTGCCATCTTCTGACTGTTCAAAACCCCCACTATGGTACACTGCTCCCACCGCAACAGGTCTCCCTTTTTATTCCTCTTCTCACAATATTCCAAGCCAGTGCTCTCCAGTATAAATACAATGTGAGCCATATACTGAATTTTAAATCTTATAGTAGTCAAAAAGTGAAAAATGTCAAAACAGGTAAAATGAACCTCAATACTTTTATTTAACTCATTATATCTAAAATATTTCAACATTTAATCAATGTAAAAATTACAGAAATATTTTACATTCTTCTTTTGCTCTAGTTCTTTGACATTTGGTATGGATTTTACACTAAGAGCACGTCTCAATTTGGACTAGCCACATTTCTAGCATTTCCAGTCTTGAGTAGCCACATGTGAGTGGTGGCTTCTGTATTGAACAGCAGAGCTCTAAGCCATCCTTAATTCTGTCCACATACCTTATGAAGTTTAGAGAGAAGTTATCTGGAAAGAGCACTGGACTGTGAATAAGTAGACATAGGATCTACTTTTAGCTTTTAATATGCAGTGACTTTGGTCTGTTTTCTTCATCACTTCTCTGACAACCTTCTGGTTTCAAAATTATATAATCTATTTTAAAATAATCAAGATGAGAGTATGATGACTGACAGAATCATAATGGTTCTCTGTTCAAGTTCTATCTTGAAGACTCCTTCATTCATAATCTAACCTATTTTCTGGGATAGTATATACATTTGCCTAGGCAAATATGAATATCCTGCATATCTAGAAGCTAGTGGGTAGTCATGAGAGATGAAAAAACAATGCACAGTTCCTAACTTCTACATGAGTTAATGGGAGAAACAACTCCTACTGCTCTCAATTTTCCTTCCCTGTGATATTCTCAAATGAAGCATCAATTTCACCAATATGGTCTTTGTTTTTCACTAATGGGTAATTAGGTATCATTGTAAAGGGGAGGGTACAATACAGCCTTTAAAAAAAAGAGAACTAAACCAAACTCCACAACCTCAGTGTCTTTCCAGGCTTCAAAAAACCTTTCAGGATTTGGGCTGCCTTTAGAATTCTGGGCCACTTCCCTAACAGAAAATGGGAAAGGGCCAAACTGTTGAGTCCAATTTGATGATAGCTTAAAGGATGTTGATAATGAGGTTAGAAAAACTTCTGCAACGTTAGTTCTTCTTTTGTATCTTTTCTTGGCCACTGACCCCAGAAATCCATTATCTTGGAATTACAACCCTGCTCACTCTTGATGGTTAATTACTACACACCACAATGACTGTACATATCAATATATTTTTGTCAAGTTAATTTGCCTAATTTTTAATTTCAGCACTAAATCCTGAGTAGGTTTATATGTATTTAGTTTTCATAGGCTCACATAACATGGCTTTATGTTTACAAGTTAAAAAAATAAGATATATCACTTTCTTAAGTGATTCTTTTATGAAGGAAATTTACTTTTAAAGTACAAATAATATATAGTCATTCTGAACATGTGTATATCTTAATAGAATTTCTCACAGCAGAACAGTAATGCTTAACGTTTTTAGCACATATTGAACGCTTACACATCACCGTGTGTCTTTGAACCCTGGGCTTCCCAGATACAGAGTTCAGCAACAGTAGTCTTTTAAAAACAAACTTGCATAAATAATAATTATCATTTAATATTAATATACATTAACCTTAAAGGATGAAATCTGTTAATGACTATTTTGATTACTTTTATTTAAACTTACCAGCAAATGAACACTGTCTTTCCCCAAAAGATGCAGAATCTTGTAAATGCTTGCAAAGATTAAGGGGTAAGTATAACCCCTCAATCTTTCTGTCCATTCCCAGGTCAAATAACCATAATTAGTAATATTAAGGACTAATGTTAAGTAGCATTGAAACAGAACCTCTTTTCATTTCTACATATAAAACTTATTTTTCAGCAAAGAAGCTTAAATAAAAACATAGTATTTTATACAGGGTATTGGAAATAAAAATGTAGTTGGCTAACTAAACAATTTCTTCAAAGCAGGAATGTTTTTTACTTCATCTATATCCTCCACATTACTGAGCACTGTGGGAATATACACCAAAGGCTTAGTACATTAACACCAAAGAAAGTACAGAAGAAATATTAGCCTAAAATAATGGCACTCTTTTATAGGTTAAAATTACTCAGAGAAGATATGGAAAATTGATTGAAAACATGTCAGAGCTGACACAGTTTCTGAGATGAATACACATTTCTAGTCCAGGAATAGAAAACTACAAAGGATATTTGAAAACCATACGATGTGCAACTTCAAGAGACTGCCAGTATTCATCTGGAACAAAACTTGTCTGGACTAAAAAGCAGTTACATATTCGTAATGCTATGATAAACAAGACCAGATAAATGTTTTCACTAAGATCTGAAAAAAATGAACAAACAGGTAATCAGGCAACTTCCACTTGGAGAACAAAAATCTGCTCTGATGGGCCCCTTGCTCAGGCTCTGTTAAAGTGCAGTAGTGAATTCCAGCCCCTCCACACTACTCAAAAGCAGACCTGGGTGGGAGGTTAGACAAAGCGCCATAGCCTCATCAATGGGGGATTACCACTCCTTTCATTTAACAAATCAAATATTAAGATACATTTTGAAAAAGAGATTGGGTTAACTAAGGCCTTAAGCTAATATATGTGTATATAATGAAAGAAACCAGCTAACAAATTACTAACTTCGGAAGCAACATTTTGTATATGTGCATATACTGGCATATAAAATGGTCCTTTGTACACTTTAAATAGTCCTTATTGATGCTTTTGTATGCTAGGCACTGAATTCATTCCTTTACATGCACTATGTCATTTAGTCCTCATTGCTAGGGGGAAGGTAGCATTAGCCCTATTTTATACGAGAAAACTGAGGCTCAGAAGTTAAACTGCCTTCTCCCAAGTTAGAAAGGTTATAAATAAACAGGATTCAAAACCAGGTCTGTATGTTGACTCCAGTCCTCTTAACCACAAATGGACATCTTACACACTACAGATTTTTTAAATGTGAATTTAGCTGCCAACACTTAAAAATCAGATTTTATGTTAACATCTGTATTGTAGCATATCAAAACTCCTTAAGATCTGGCAACATAGAGCTCAACTGGCAAACAACTGGCTGGTACTGAAATATAGGGTCCTTTGACTTCTTACTTGTATTTAGCCTTGCCTCTTCTGTCTCCTGGCAACTTGAGTTTGCAGCCTGCCTCTGATCCACTGTGAGTCTTTTACTATCATTCTGGGTTCCTGCACTTTCATTCCTTATTCTTCAAGAACATTTCCTTTTTTAAAATTGGAGGGTAATTAAAATATTTGTGATGGTTTTGCCGTGCATCAACATGAACTGGCCGCAGGTATAACATGTGTCCCCTCCCTCCCTCCCTAACCCCCCACCCCCACCCCATCCCTCCAGGTTGTCACAGAGCGCTGCCTTTGAGTGCCCCATATCATACTCAGACTTCCATTGGCTATTATTTTACATAGGTAACATACATGTTTCAATGCTATTCTCGCAAATCATCCCACCCTCTCCTTCTCTGGGTCCAAAATGTCTGTTCTTTATGTCTGTGCCTATGCTTCCCTGCACACTGGCACCATCTTTCTAGATTCCATCGTTCAGTTGTCAACATACACATGAACTAATATATGACATTTGTCTTTCATACTTCACTCTGACAGGGTCTAGGCTCATACACCTCATTAGAACTGACTCAAATGCATTCCTTTTTAGAGCTGAGTAATATTCCATTGTGTATGTGTACTATTTTCCAATGGACAACTAGGTTGCTTCCATGTAATAGCTATTGTAAATAGTGCAGCAATGAACATTGGGGTACTTTTTCAATTCAAGACAACGTGTATTTTTCAATTCTGGTTTCCTCAGAGTATATGCCCAGTAGTGAGATTTCTGGGTTGTATGGTAGTTTTATCCCTAGTTTTTTAAGGAGTCTCCATACTGTTCTCCATTGGTGGTATCAGTTTGCATTCCCACCAACAGTGTAAGAAGGTTCCCTTTTCTTCACACCCTCTCCAGCATTTATTGTTTGTAAACTTTTTGATGATGGCCATTCTGACTGGTGTGAGATGATACCTCATTGTGGTTTTGATTTGCATTTCTCTAATGAGCAATGTTCTGCATCTTTTCATGTGTTTCTTAGCCATCTGTATGTCTTCTTTGGAGAAATGTATGTTCATGTCTTCTGTCCACTTTTTGATTGGGTTGTTTGTTTTTCTGGTATTGAGCTGCATGGGCTACTTATATATTTTGAAGATTCTTTGTCAGCTTAATTTGTTATCTTCTCCCATTCTGAGTGTTGTCTTTTCACCTTGCTTATAGTTTTCTTAGTAGTGCAAAAGCTTTTAAGTTTAATTAGGGCCCACTGGTTTATTTTTGTTTTTATTTTCATTACACTAGGAGGTGAGTCATAAAGGATCCTGCTGTGATTTAGGTCAAAGAATGCAGGAATACATTTTAAATGTTTTCACTGGTGCATTCAACACCACGTAGTGCCCCTTGTGAACTTTAATCTTTCAGAAACAAACCTCCCTACTGGACTGTATCTGCTGTCCGAAAACCTTGTTCTCTCCTTTTCTCCTCTTTGTGGCCTTAGGCAGAAAAAACTGTACTCAGAACTGGCCCTTAAATAACAGCCTTCGGCACATACAAGGCACGCAATATATAATGAATGAATGAGGAACCTATCTACAAACCCACTCCGACAGATCAGAATCCCACTTGCTGGGGTCGAGACCAAAGAAAAGGCGGAGGGGCCAGCAGGAAAAAGCAATGTGGCGGGGGGTCAGACCTGGTTCCACTCCAGGAATCAGCCCTCCGTAGATACGAAACTTTGGGAACACTGGGTCAGGGTGGCCACTCCCTCGCTGACTTGGGATGGCCACATCATGCTTATTCACTTCACATGGCTGCGGAAAGCTGGCACAAAACAATGCAGAATACAGTGCCCTGCAAGAGATGGGGATCTAGAATCCCATTTCCAGCGCAACGCAATTTCTTGGCGCACCACGCCCCCCCAACTCCCGGCCTCCCAGTAGATGGAGCCCTCGTTCAGGGTCGCCGATTTCCCGCCATCACCACCCAGCTCGGCGTCCACACCCCCTCACTCACCCCCACAGCGCCCGGTGCTCTTCTGCGGGCTGAGATACAAGGTGGACTTTCTCGTTCGCAGCTTCGTCTTCTCATGAGAGCGGTTCTGGAGACCGCGGAAAAAGAGGCCGCCGCCTCCGCCGTCGTCTCGCTCCATTCTGCATCAGCGTTGAGGTCCACTGGGGACCGCCAGCAGCCAACGTCCCCAGCAATGGATGGCTGAAGCGGCGCTCGTTGCTCTTCCGCCCACTAAGTTTGGCCTTTGTAAGCTGCCGTGCCGGAAGGCGCGAAGATAGCCGGGAAAAAGGCATCTTCGTCCCGCCCACTTCCAACGGTGGTCCCCGCGGCCCACTATTGCTGGTTCGGCAGCGCGTCTACGTCTTCGCCGCGGACTGGTCCACGCTTTCCCTACTACATTGCTTTCTCGAGGGATTGTTCCGTTCCTTTGGTTTCGTGGTCTCTGCTGCTGGGGTCCGGAAACTGCTGAAAGGAACTGGATCTCACCTCTGCGGGTGCAGGCAGGAGGCGGCGGGGAGCTGAAGCAGAACGGTGTGTGACTGGTAATAATAGTACTGATAATTACAAACGGAAGTGTTGGTGTAACGTTGCATGCCTTGGGTGATCTTACAGTGACTATTTGTTGAGCGACGTAGGCGGGATAAGGGTAATTTAGCCTCATGTACAGATGTGGAAAATGAAGCCCCACAAAGGTTAAAGGACTTGGTCAGGGTCATTTAGCGAACTAGTTGCGGAAGGGGAACCTTCCCGAATTTACTTGCGGTTTAATTGTCTGTTTTACAAGGAGGTGACTTGCAAATGTCTCCTTTTCTTACACTTAGTCATCGAACCAAAACCTGCTTGGTGAAGTTCTCATTTATCTAGTTAAGTGTAGAGTCCAGGAGGAAAAAAGACTTTTTCCCCCAGAAAAATAGTAAATTACGATTTTAGAAATGGCAACCCACTCCAGTACTCTTGACTGGAAAATTCCATGGACGGAGGAGCCTGGTAGGCTACAGTCCACGGGGGTCTCAAAGAGTCGGTCACGACTGAGTTACTTCACTTTCACCTTCAAGAAGCAGCTACTATTTACTCCGCCACTGTTGAGTTTTGTGACCCCGGAGACTGGCTTAGGATGCTGTGAAATATTGCTGTAATAAAACATAAAAATGATTCGCTCTGTTTTACCTGTTTATAAATATGTACTTAGTATCTCCGAACCATAGAACTTATCAGACTATAGACTACTGCAAGGAATATAACTTTCTGAGAAGTTCTAGAATCTTAACTCTTCAATTGTTAAAAGTAAAACCAGTGAAATCCCTATTTTATTTTTTGTAAAAAATGGATAGTAGATGACTTAGAGGTGATGCCAGTTTGTATCTACTATAGCATCAGAGGAAACTAGAAAATCTTTTAGTTTGTAAAAATTGTTTTAATCACACACATTGTCATGAAATAGTAAAGAGCTAATGAAAAGTAACAAATCTCTCCCCTTTAGATGAGATTGGCAATCACATTTAACTTTCGTGGACGGCTGTTTCTTTTAATAGTATACCTTTTTTTTGTATACCTTTAAAGGCATAAAAAGTATGTTCCTCTATTTTTTAACACTTCTGCCATTTAATAAAGTATCAGTTTAAAACCTCTGAAAACATTCTATAATAGCATTTAGCTTTATCTTACACCATCCTCTAACCCTCATTTCTCATATTCCCTTTGTGTCTATATTCCTATTTTAGTTACATCAAAAAGCATATTTACATATTATGAGAAAAATACTGTTTATGCAGGAGCAAAGTTGTGGCATGAAGGCTTTATAAAGGATATAGTACTGAGTTTCTGCTTTGCTTCCCATTTTCTTTGTATACAGACCTGAAGAGAGTTCCTGGATGTGGAGTTTGTTTTTTTAGAACCATCCTTGCGCTGTGAAGTGTTTGATGAAAAAATGTTTGGAAGATTGACTTTTCCACAACTGCTTTTTGCTAGCCTCCTTGGAATTGCTGGAGGAATATATATTTATCAACCAGTATTTGAACAGTATTACAGAGATCAGAAGGAGTTAAAAGAAAAGATGAAATTGGTACAAGACTCAGAAGAGAAGAATAGTTGATACTACATGGAGTTGAACTGTAATTGCTTAAAATTCCATTGAAATTATGCATTGAGTATTAATAATTAGTAAAAAGTTATTCCCTATAAATAGTAAAAAGTTATCAATTATACTTTAAATGTAAATACATTATTGATAGTGATTTTAAATTAGCTTTAAAAGTAGCACTGTCAATTTTAATGTTTACTTTTACTTTTTGCCATTCTATGTCTTTTCACCAGGATCTATGAGTATGTTTCCTTTTAAGCAAAAATGAATGTATTAAGGAATATATTATTTCCTAGTTGAGGCTTATTTTTCTGGGAATGCGGCCTATACATTGGCAGTCTAGAGTATATAAACTGGCTGGAATTGTGTTTACAGTTATGTTTGTAAATGAAGTTAACCAAGTCAACTACCTCATGCAGAATGCACCTCAATTAGCCTACAATTAGCCTACTTTAATATACTTCAGCATTCTTTCAATTCCTGGCTTTCTCATCCCAGGCAGAATGGAGGTGTAAATTGAGAATCAGGATGGCTCAAATTAAATAGAGGTTTTTGAGAAGGTAGATGGTGTCACATAGGGTGGCAAACATGACACAGTCTGTTTACTTAACTCACTAGGCAAATTGACATTAATAATCGCGATCATGGAAGAGTTAATTTCTTATGAAGCTATTCATATAGTTAAGGGGTTTTTTGGAAATTGCTAAGAACTGATTTAATTTTATATTTTCAGTGAGAGCTTAAATGTAATCACATTGTACAAAATACTGTAAATCAACTCATTTTTTTTCTTTAAATAAATTCATTATAACTTAATATAAGCTATCTATGTTGAGATCAGTGTAAGTAATAGGATTAAGAGAGAGAGAGGCCAGGAGGAAGCATGAAATTGTAAGCTTCTGCTCAGTTGCCACAGATGTCTCTTTATATTCTGCTGATTTAGAGCATGTCACATAACCATGGGCACTAATATATCATCTTGTTGCCCAAGGAATGATAATCCTATTTAACATTACGTGAAGTTGAACCATTTTTGGTCATTTTGAGAAGGATGCACCTGTCTGTTTGGTAGTCACATACCAACTGTCAGAGAATGAGTCGATTTTTTTTTTTTTTTTTCCAGTAAAGGTACTGCTGCTGCTGCTAAGTAGCCATTCAAATCAAAGCTATAGGAAGATGCCACTTCACATACACTAGGATGACTGCAGTCAAAGAGGGAGGAAGTAGTAAGTGTTGATGGGAATGTGAAGAAGTTGAAACCTTCGAATATTGCTGGTGAGGATATAAAACAAGTTTGGCAGTTGTGAAAGTTTGGAAGTTCCTCAAAAAGAAGAACATACAGTGTTACCATATGACCCAGCAATTCTGCTTTTAGACGTACATCCCAGAGTAGTGAAAACATGTCTGCATAAACATCTGTAAATGAATACTCGAAGCATCATTATTATAATAGCCCCAAAGTGGAAATAATCCAAATGTCTCAGCCAGTGAACGCATAAATATATTATGGTATATCCACGCAATGGAATATTACTTTGTTGAGGAGCACAAAAGGCCACATATTGTATGATTCTATTTATATGACATGTCCAGGATAGGTAAATGCATAGAGACAAAGTGAATTAGTATTAAATATTTCCCAGTGATTAAGGGGAAGAAGGTACAGGGAGTGACTGCTAATGGATATAGCGTTACTTTTTAGTATAATGAAAATGTTTTGGAACTAGATAGTGGTGTTCAGTGACAGGTTTGTGAATGTATTAAAAACCACTGAATTGCACACTTTACAACTTTATTATGTGAGATTATATCTCAATAAAACTGTCAGAGGACTTCCCTGGTGATCCAGTGGTTAAGAATCCACCTGCTGATGCAGGGGAGATGGGTTTGATCCCTGGTCTGGAAAGATTACACGTGCTATGGGACAACTAAAGCCTACGTGCCACAACTACTGAGCCCACATGCTGCAACTACTGGAGGCTGTGCTCTGCAATGAGAGGCCACTGCAATGAGAAGACCCTGCTTATTGCAGCTAGAGTAAACCTGTGCCTAGCAGTGAATACTCATGTAGCCACATAAAATTAAAAAAAAAAAAAACACTGTCAGAGAGGAGGAAAAAAACCCCATTGCTTCCAGAGTAGCAGCTGCAGTTGGGGTAGTCCATTGTTTTCTTCCATAATCTATCTAGTATATGTGTGTGGTATAGAATATATATAACATAAAATTTATTATTTTTATGATTTTAAAGCACATTTCAGTGGCATTAAGTATATTCACATTGTTGTGTGACCAGCATCACCATCCATCTCTAAAACGTTTGTTTAGTCTTTGCAAGGCCCAAAGAAGTGACTTGAATGGCAATGTGGAGATGCCCCACCCCTATATCCTTCATATATTTGAAGGTGGCATTAATGTCTGCAATTGTTCGCACGAATTGCCTCCAATTTGCTGTCATAGTTAGGGAAAGCAGATTGAGAGGCTTTCAGTTGGTTCTTTATACAATAATGATGTAGTATGGACTGAATGCATCCCCCCATTCATAGGAGGGGAAGCCCTGATCCCCTTGTGAGGGTATTTGGAGGTGGGGCGTTTGGGAGGTAATTAGGTCCTGAGAGTGGAGCCCTTATCAGTGGGATTAATAGTAGTGTTAGTTGCTCAGTCCTGTCCAACTCTTTGTGACCCCATGGACTATAGCCATCAGGCTCCTCTGTCCACAGAATTCTTCAGGCAGAAGTACTGGAATGGTTGGCCCTTTGCTTCTTCAGGGCATCTTCCCAACCCGGGTCTTATGCACTACAGGCAAATTCTTTACCATCAGAGCCACCTATGTTTAAAAGCATCAATAGGATTAGTGCCCTTAAAGAAAAGATATCAGAGACATGCGCTCTCTCTCACCCATGTAAGGATATAGCAAGAAGGTGACTGTCTGCAAATCAGGAAAAGGGGCTTCATCATACACTGAATCTACCTCTGCCAGCCCCTTGATCTTGTACACCTCAACCTTCAAAACTGTGAGAAAAAAATACCTGTTGTTTAAACCACTTATTTAGTGGAATTTATTAATAGCAGTCTGAATAGACTAAGGCACAGCTCTTCCTGTAAGATCAATGTGAGGTCCCTGCCGGCTACTGAGTGTGTATATATATGTGTGTGAATGTGTGTATACATATATATATATATATATTTATATATATCCTATCCATGGACCTGAATTTGGGGAGGAATGACAAAGGGTTCCTCTAAAACATATTTGGGCTAAACCTGCATTTATCCCACCCCCAATGACCCTGCACTCTAAACTGAGGGACTAAGGTCGCATTTAGAGCTTCCTTGTACCAGCCTCAGATCATGCAGTCAACAAGATCTGAATTTTGTCCTGATTAAAGGCCTTGGGTCTCTCAGTAGGAGCAGAGGAAAGTTTATGGTAGATTCTTCTGGCATTGAGTCCTTCCTCAGGTAAACACAGCTTCTTTTAATCGTTAGGTCTAAATTTATGCAATGACTTAAATCAGGAAACTGGTAAAAGATCTTGATTCCCAGTGTGAAAACCAACAGCCTTCTGTTCCCTGTTCTTAATTTTCTTTTAAAAATATGTGAGTCAAGAAACACCCCTTGCTCTCCCCAAAACAATAACACCCATCTATTCCTTCAGAATATGGTGATCTTTTAAGCTATTGGTATATATCCCTGTATGCTATCAAGTCAAGACACCCTGGGTGCATTCCAGCCTGGTTTCCCATTTTAGCAGTTATGACTTGCCATCAGACCTTTGCCACTTGGAAATTCTTTTATTTCTAACTTGGGAGTCCTGTTGCAGCATCTTCTGTCAGTCTCAGCTCATAAAGGACATCCATGTCAGTGGCCTTCTTAACCAGTGCCTCATCAGGGCCTTTCAGGTAACAGCAGGTGGTGGTTCTGCAGTCTCATCACAAATCCATTATTTTGACTCCAAAGTCAGCAGGGTGAGATAGGGAGAGCAAGAAAGTTAAAGAGGGAAAGCCACGACTGATAGATTTTCAAGGGGGCCACTTGACTTGATCCTATGGGATTTTCTGAAGAGAATCTAAAGAAATTTTTAGCTATTATTTTGAAATAACTTCAGACTTAAAAAGTACAAAAATAATATAAAAAACTGTTATATACTTGTTATCCAGGTTCCACGTATGTTAGCATTTATCCACATTTGCTTTAATCTCTCTCTATATATATGTGCTTGGATATTATGCACACTCAAGCATTGTTTTTCTAAACTGGATCATGGAAAAAGCAAGAGAGTTCCAGAAAAACATCTGTTTCTGCTTTATTGACTATGCCAAAACCTTTGATCATATTGTGATCCTGCGTGGATCACAATCAGAGAAGGCAATGGCACCCCACTCCAGTACTCTTGCCTGGAAAATCCCATGGACAGAGGAACCTGGTAGGCTGCAGTCCATGGGGTTGCTAAGAGTCAGAAACAACTAAGCGACTTCACTTTCATGCATTGGAGAAGGAAATGGCAACCCACTCCAGTGTGCTTGCCTGGAGAATCCCAGGGATGGTGGAGCCTGGTGGGCTGCCGTCTATGGGGTCGCACAGAGTCGGACACGACTGAAGTGACTTAGCAGCAGTAGCAGCAGCAGTGGATCACAATAAACTGTGGAAAATTCTGAAAGAAATGGGAATACCAGGCCACCTGACCTGCCTCTTGAAAAACCTATATGCAGGTCAGAAAGCAACAGTTAGAACTGGACATGGAACAACGGACTGGTTCCAAATAGAAAAAGGAGTACGTCAAGGCTGTATATTGTCACCCTGCTTATTTAACTTCTATGCAGAGTACATCATGAGAAACGCTGGGCTGGATGAAGCACAAGCTGGAATCAATATTGTCAGGGAGAAATATCAATAACCTCAGCTATGTAGATGACACCACCCTTATGGCAGAAAGTGAAGAGGAACTAAAGAGCCTCTTGATGAAAGTGAAAGAGGAGAGTGAAAAAGTTGGCCTAAAGCTCAAACATTCAGAAAATGAAATCATGGCATCTGGTCCCATCATTTCATGGCAAATAGATGTGGAAACAATGGCTGACTATTTTTCTGGGCTCCAAAATTGTTGCAGATGGTGATTGCAGCCATGAAATTAAAAGATGCTTACTCCTTGGAAGGAAAGATATGACCAACCTAGACAGCATATAAAAAAGCAGAGACATTGCTTTGCCAACAAAGGTCCATCTAGTCAAGGCTATGGTTTTTCCAGTAGTCATGTATGGACGTGAGAGTTGGACTATAACGAAAGTTGAGAGCCAAAGAATTGATGTTTTTGAACTGTGGTGTTGGAGAAGACTCCTGAGAGTCCCTTGGACTGCAAGGAAATCCAACCAGTCCATCCTAAAGGAGATTAGTCCTGGGTGTTCATTGGAAGGACTGATGCTGAAGCGGAAACTCCAATGCTTTGGCCACCTCATGCGACGAGCTGACTCATTTGAAAAGACCCTGATGGTAGGAAAGATTGAGGGCAGGAGGAGAAGGGGATGACAGAGGATGAGATGGTTGGATGGCATCACTGAATCGATGGACATGGGTTTGGTGTTGGTGACATGGTCTGGGAGTTGATGATGGACAGGGAGGCCTGGCGTGCTGCGGTTCATGGGGTCACAAAGAGTTGGACACAACTGAGCAACTGAACTGAACTGAAATCCTTTGGAAACAGACTAAGTTGCCCATGTGATTCCCTTTACCTCTAAATATTTCAGTGTGCAATTCCTAAAAACAGGAATGTTCTCATTTATTATAGTGTAATAATCAAGATCAGGAAGTTAAGATTGATAGGATATTATTATCTAATCTCAGATTTCATTCAGAGTCTACTAAGTCCTATTAATGTCCTTTAGAACAAGACGAAAGTATTTTTCTGAACTGGGATCTAATTTAGGGTCACATCTGAATTTAGTTCATGGTTTTTTGGTTTAATTTATTCTTGTTCCTTAGTCATTGCCTTTTATGACCTTGAAATTTTCAAAGAATATTGGTTTGTTTTGTAAAATATCCCTTAATTTGAATTTGTTTAATGCTTCTGTAGGATTAGACTGGTTCCAAATAGGAAAAGGAGTACGTCAAGGCTGTATACTGTCACCCTGCTTATTTAACTTCTATGCAGAGTACATCATGAGAAACGCTGGGCTGGAAGAAGCACAAGCTGGAATCAAGATTGCCGGGAGAAATATCAATAACCTCAGCTATGCAGATGACACCAACCTTATGGCAGAAAGTGAAGAGGAACTAAAAAGCCTCTTGATGAAGGTGAAAGAGGAGAGTGAAAAAGTTGGCTTAAAGCTCAACATTCAGAAAACGAAGATCATGGCATCTGGTCCCATCGCTTCATGGGAAATAGATGGGGAAACAGTGGAAACAGTGTCAGAATTTATTCCTTTGGGCTCCAAAATCACAGCAGATGGTGATTGCAGCCATGAAATTAAAAGACACTTACTCCTTGGAAGGAAAGTTATGACCAACCTAGATGGCATATTCAAAAGCAGAGACATTACTTTGCCAACAAAGGTCTGTCTAGTCAAGGTTATGGTTTTTCCAGTAGTCATGTATGGATGTGAGAGTTGGACTGTGAAGAAAGCTGAGCGCCGAAGAATTGATGCTTTGGAACTGTGGTGTTGGAGAAGACTCTTGAGAGTCCTATGGACTGCAAGGAGATCCAACCAGTCCATTCTAAAGGAGATCAGTCCTGGATGTTCTTTGGAAGGAATGATGCTAAAGCTGAAACTCCAGTACTTTGGCCACCTCATGCGAAGAGTTGATTCATTGGAAAAGACTCTGATGCTGGGAGGGATTGGGGGCAGGAGGAGAAGGGGGCGACAGGATGAGATGGCTAGATGGCATTACTGACTCGATGGACTTGAGTCTGAGTGAACTCCGGGAGTTGGTGATGGACAGGGAGGCCTGGCGTGCTGCGATTCATGGGGTCGCAAAGAGTTGGACACGACTGAGCGACTGAACTGAACTGAACTGAGGATTAGATAGCTTCAGGTTATACCTTTTTGGTGGGGATACTGCAGAAGTGATGTGTTGGTATGGTTCACAGATTCCTATTTTATTCAGTGAATTATAATCTATTATTATCACCAGGGCTGACCCCATGATTTGTGGGGCTCAGTGCAAAATGAAGATACATGGCTATGGATAGGGATCAGAAAGTCAGTCTCTTTCCATGGACCGACTTCTCCAACTCATGATGAGTGTGCAACCCCCAGAGTTTACAAACTTCCATGCTGGAGTGCTCTTGATTCCTGGTTAGTGGTGGCAGGAGGCCCCTGCTGCATGGCACATAGAATGTACTATGGTGCTGTCAGACTAGGGCAGGGACACTTGCCTTCTTGCCCACCCCATGGTGCCATGGGGCATGGGCTCAATCCTGATCTCTTCTGTACTCACGCCCAGGCTCCTGGCCATGTGGAAGGTGGTGGATTGGGCCTCCCCAGGTGTGAAGGTTACCAAGTCACTGCTTTGGAGTTGCGAATGCAAGGCCGTGCAGGTCCCAGGGGACTGATAGCTTACAGTGAACGATGTTGGATTCGTGATCTCCCAGGAAGATGTAGCATCGGGACCAGGGACCAGGCTTGATCACTCAAGAGCTTTTGTGTAGCAGAGTTTTATTAAAGTATAAAAAGTGACAGAGAAAGCTTCTGACTGACTTCAGAAGGGGGACAGAGGGTTCTCCCTTGCTAGTCTTAGCAAGGGAGTTATATACTTTTTCAGTTGGTTATTACAGTAAATCAAAAGAATATCTCAAGGTTGTAAAGGTTTTACCAGACCCACTTCCACAATATACATTTTAAGATGACAGGATTAGTCAGAAGGATCTCAAGAAGGAGAAACATGTCCTCAAGCAAGATACATTGTTATATTGATGAAGACAAAGCAATGTAGAAAAAAAGTTTATCCTTTTTTCCTCCTTGAGAACTCCAGACCCCTATCACCTCCTTGAGAGCCCCAGGCCCCTATCTCCTCCTCAAGGACCCTGGACTTCTTATCAACCTACTGTCGACTAAAAAAAAAGGTGCAACTTGAGAGTTGTGAGTTAAGTTTTATTTGGGGCAAAAATGAGGACTGCAGCCAGGAGGCAGCATCTCAGATAGCTCTGAGAGACTGCTCCAAAGCAGCAGTGGGGGAAAGTCAATATATAAGGTTTTGGTTGTTCATCATGAGGATCTGATGTCACCATGAAGGGATTTAGTGCTTCTCTAGATATGAGGAGATGCAAGAATTGAGATCATAAAATCTGTTCCTAATGTTAGGTAGGTAGAATAGGGAAAAGGAGTCCAAAATGGCGGTGGCCAAAAGACAAGGAAGGGAAAAGCCTGCGAAAATAGAACAAAAGGAGGTCCAAGGACCAGAGTGAGGACCTCAGGTAAAACAAACAACACTCCTGGCTGGCCCAATTTACAAAGGACAGGCCCAGGGAGAGATAAACATATAAATAGAGGAGCCAAAGCTAGTTCTCTCTCTCTCTCTCCTTCCCCCGCGCGCTGGGGCACTCTTCTCCTCGTGTCTTTGGATCGACGTGCCCTCACGCCTCAAAGATGGATTTTCCTGTTATCTTCTAAATAAAATAGAGCTGTAACACTGAGCTGTAACACTGATTTGTCTAAGAGCTATAACACGGTCCATTCAAGACCTGAGAGCTATAACACCGTCTATCGAAGACCTGAGAGCTGTGACATGCCGAGGGGGCTTTAATGTCCGTTACTCCAAATCTTTGTTGTGACAAGACAAAGAGCCGAGGAACATACACTCGCATGACACTAAAAACATCCAACTATTTAAAGACCTGTCCCACCAGATTCCCTGGAGCACGGAGTGCCTCACTCCACCCTGAACTCTCCCAGGGGTTGTTGAAGGTCAACAGCTGTCTCAGCATGGGGTTCAGTCTCCCCATGGCAGATGGCAGATGCTCTTGGTAAGTGCCAATTTGTAGTTGACACTACCTAGGAATTGACTCTCTGGACCAGGAAGAAAGGCGTGGGCAGTGGCAGGAGTCAGAGCCATGTACATACAGAGGCTTCAAGCCTCCATCATGCTCCATTGTGCCATCAGATTTCACTTGTAAGACACACATTCAAAGATAAAATTATTGAAAACTTTAAGACGGTGACTGCAGAGCAATATAATTTCTGTGTGCTGGGCCCTGTGTGGTGTTTGGTTGCATGACCACGAAGCCAACCTGATGATCACTATTTTTATGTTCAAATTGTTCCAGATTTGGTCAGTTGGAGTCCTTTCAAGCTGGCCCTGTTTTTTTGTTTTGTTTTGTTTTTTGTTTGTTTTGGGGTTTTTTTTAGTGTTTATTTCCAATATGAAGTGTTATTTTTGAGCATTTTCTGAAAAATTTATTGTTTAACACATTTACAACTAGATACAAAATACTTAAGAATATACTTTGACATTTGCAATGGACGTATTTGACAGGTAAGTTTTGTTAATGTAGTTTATAAACAAAAATATTTTTGACAGTCCCAGTTAAAACAAGCAAGCTCTTAACTGAGGTTTAATATACTCAGTTTCTGTAATAACTTTCTTTTGTTTTCCTCTGGGTACACTTTTCTCAAATTCCTTTTTGAATTTCCTCTGCCCATGCCTTAAATAACTGGGCAATCCTCTGGATTCTGCACCAAGTCCCCTTTTCACCCTTTCAGCACATTTTCTAGACTAACTCCTTGCCCCTCACATCTGCGTGGTGATAGCTCCAGTTCTTGTCTTCTGTGCTTCAGACCAGCACTTTCAACTGCATACTAAAGAGTTTCACCTGGATGTTCTGCTGGTGCCGGCATGTCAGAGTTGAAATGCCCTGAACCTGTTGATTATGGTCTGTTTCACTCTCCCTACCTGTTGCTTTCTTTTGCTTATGGGTTCCTAGTTGCCCAAACCAGAAACCTGAGCATTTCCATGAATTCCTCCTTCTCCCTCCCCATCTACAACCAAGTCTTCTTGATTCACTCTCCTGAGTATCTCAACTCTGTCTATTCATCCTCATCCTCATCCTCATGGCCATCCCCTTCAACCAGATCACTGTTATCCCTCACTTGGATTTCAGCATGCTAATTGGCCTTCCCAGCCAATTCTTAGCCTCACAGCCATTAAGAAAATGGATTGTGAATTCTGGTCCTGGCTTTGCCACTTATTAGCTATGTAAAACTGGTGAGGTTGCTTAATCTCTTTAATGCGCCTTTTCCTCATCTGTAATGTGGAGACAAGAATAGTGCTTATTTCATAGGGCAATTGTGAGAAGTAAATGAGGTGGTATATGTAAAGTTCTTAGCATATTGGCTGATTCAGAGTAAATGGTCAATAAATGTTAGCCTTTATTATAAGCATTCCAGGGTCCTTCATTACCCAACCTCTGCTTATTTCTCCAGTTTCTTTGATTGCTCCTTCCACTCTTTTCAGCTTTTCTGAGCTTTCAGTTGCTCCAGTTTCTCATTCTCTCTTTTTTGCCTCCAGGCCATTCTTCTGATCTTTTTCATAGAATTCTCTTCTCACCTTCCCCAGGGCTTCCCTTTTAGCTCAGCTGGTGAAGAATCTGCCTGCAATGCAGGAGACCCTGGTTCGATTCCTGGGTCAGGAACATCCCCTAGAGAAGGAAATGGGAACCCACTCCAGTATTCTTGCCTGGAGAATCCCATGGACAGAGGAGCCCGTCGGGCTAAACCCCATGGCGTTGAAAGTGTGGGAAACGACTTAGCAACTAAACCACCCCACCTTCCCCACTTATTCATCCTTCAAATGGGCCTTAGAAAGCATCACTACGAACAAAGCTAGGGGAGGTGATGGAATTCCAGTCGAGCTGGTTCAAATCCTGAAAAATGATGCTGTGAAAGTGCTGCACTCAATATGCCAGCAAATTTGGAAAACTCAGCAGTGGCCACAGGACTGGAAAAGGTCAGTTTTCATTCCAATCCCAAAGAAAGGCAATGCCAAAAAATGCTCAAACTACTGCACAATTGCACTCATCTCACATGCTAGTAAAGTCATGCTTAAAATTCTCCAAGCCAGGCTTAAGCAATACATGAACCATGAACTTCCAGATGTTCAAGCTGGTTTTAGAAAAGGCAGAGGTACCAGAGATCAAATTGCCAACATCCGCTGGATCATGGAAAAAGCAAGAGAGTTCCAGAAAAACATCTATTTCTGCTTTATTGACTATGCCAAAACCTTTGACTGTGTGGATCACAATAAACTGTGGAAAATTCTGAAAGAGATGGGAATACCAGACCACCTGATCTGCCTCTTGAGAAACCTATATGCAGGTCAGGAAGCAACAGTTAGAACTGGACGTGGAACAACAGACTGGTTCCAAATAGGAAAAGGAGTACGTCAAGGCTGTATACTGTCACCCTGCTTATTTAACTTCTATGCAGAGTACATCATGAGAAATGCTGGGCTGGAAGAAGCACAAGCTGGAATCAAGATTGTCAGGAGAAATATCAATAACCTCAGATATGCAGATGATACCACCCTTATGGCAGAAAGTGAAGAGGAACTAAAAAGCCTCTTGATGAAAGTGAAAGAGGAGAGTGAAAAGTTGGCTTAAAGCTCAACATTCAGAAAACGAAGATCATGGCATCTGGTCCCATCGCTTCATGGGAAATAGATGGGGAAACAGTGGAAACAGTGTCAGAATTTATTCCTTTGGGCTCCAAAATCACAGCAGATGGTGATTGCAGCCATGAAATTAAAAGACACTTAACTCCTTGAAAGGAAAGTTATGACCAACCTAGATGGCATATTCAAAAGCAGAGACATTACTTTGCCAACAAAGGTCTGTCTAGTCAAGGTTATGGTTTTTCCAGTAGTCATGTATGGATGTGAGAGTTGGACTGTGAAGAAGGCTGAGCGCTGAAGAATTGATGCTTTGGAACTGCGGTGTTGGAGAAGACTCTTGAGAGTCCCATGGACTGCAAGGAGATCCAACCAGTCCATTCTAAAGGAGATCAGTCCTGGATGTTCTTTGGAAGGAATGATGCTAAAGCTGAAACTCCAGTACTTTGGCCACCTCATGTGAAGAGTTGACTCATTGGAAAAGACTCTGATGCTGGGAGGGATTGGGGGCAGGAGGAGAAGGGGACAACAGAGGATGAGATGGCTGGATGGCATCACGGACTCGATGGACGTGAGTCTGAGTAAACTCCAGGAGTTGGTAATGGACAGGGAGGCCTGGCGTGCTGCAATTCATGGGGTCGCAAAGAGCTGGACACAACTGAGTGACTGAACTGAACTGAACTGAATCTATACATCACTTGTCTCTGGGAAGTACTGATTTGGTATCAATTAACTTGTGTTCCAATTAGTCAGACTTAGCCACTTAAGTCTTCCCTTATCAACAACTTCCCTTATCAAGGATCTTATCTCACTGCACAGAAGTTGATCTCTTTGAGGACAGGATCACTGAGGGCAAGGACCAGTTTGCCTTGTTCACTATTGCATTTCTAGGACCTAACACAGTGTTTGACTTGCTGGATGAAAGGACAGAATGGGTGATGTATGAGCCACAGCATCGCTGTTTTCTGATCTCCTGCCTGGTGAAGTCCTGGTGACAGCCCTGCCTGGCTGTAGGAGTGGGGAGGGCTGAGCGCTCCTTGAATCATGTGAACCATTAGCAGTTGCTGCATTGTTGGCACCCTTACCCCCACCCTCAACAGATCTTAGCTGATCAGTGACTCCCAAGACTTCCTCTACACATGAACATGGAACTACTTTCCCTGTTTTAACCTCCACTGACATGATGGCTTTTCTCTAGGGAATATCCCTTGAAACCATCACCCTATAGTGAATCTGTTATCCCTAACTCTGCGATTACTGCATTATATTTGCTTGGAACTATTAAAATGAATATGTATTCAATATTTAGCAACTTCATATGATTCATCCTATATGTGATTTTTTAAAGTAATCTGAGAAGCTCATTGTGCTGTAATGCAAACTGAGTAGTCTGAAAGGATAATGAAATTGGGCAGGTGGCCTTGAGACAGCTGGAATTTGTGATCCAAGAAGAATTTGTGAGATAGAACAGATAGGAGGAGCCAGTGGACTAGGACTTCCAAACATTTTGCTTTGCTGAGAAGTAGACTTATTTGGTTGAGAGGTGCTTTGCCTAAGGACTTCCCTGGCAGTCCAGTGGTTAAGACTCTGCTCTTCCAATGCAGGGTCTCTGATCAGGAACTAAGATCCCAGATACCTCCTGATGTGGTCAAAAATTAAAAAAATAATAAATAAAAAATGCTTTGCCTGAAAGCTCACAGGGGTAGGCCCAAAAGTTCTGTTCAGACCTTGAGGGCGCTGGAGGAGGAATTTGGCGCTTCTAGTGAGAAACTGCTGGAGAAGGCAATAGCAACCCACTCCAGTACTCTTGCCTGGAAAATCCCATGGACGGAGGAGCCTGGTAGGGGGCAGTCCGTAGGGTCACGAAGAGTCGGACACTTACTGAGCGACTTCACTTTCACTTTTCACTTTCATGCACTGGAGAAGAATATGGCAACCCACTCCAGTGTTCTTGCCTGGAGAATCCCAGGGACGGCGGAGCCTGGTGGGCTGCTGTCTATGGGGTCGCACAGAGTCGGACACGACTGAAGCGACTTAGCAGCAGCAGCAGCAGCAGTGAGAACCTGCGGGCCTGAAGCTTCCCACCTCTGCCTCACAGCCACAGGTCCAAGCGGCCCACAGAAAGCCGTCGGCACTGAGAGACGGAAGCTGCTAGGGGGCAGCAGAGGCTCGCAGGTGTCTCGCTACAGGAGCTAGTCTTTCAAGTTTTTTTTTTTTTTAATTTTAACGAATTGCTCTAATACTTGGAAATTTAAATAAGAGAGATTTTGTAATCTGAACTCGACTGTTCAAGAGCAGAGACCCTGTTTACTACCCCACTTAACTACCCTTTTTGACGGCCTACCCCCCCACCCCGCTCCAGTCATCCAGTCATTCTCAAGTATATCCCAGAGCTTTCCCTCACTCCAGGAACACCAATGCCAGGCTACCCGAGTGAAAAGCAGGCGGGGCCGGATGGACAGTGGCAAAGCCAGGACGCCCAGCGCGGATCTGGCCCCCGGGGAAGCCAGACGAAGTGGGCAGCCACTGCAAGCTGGGAGCCCGCCCCTCAGATCCCCGCTTAGGGCCTCAGGAGCCGTTGGTCTCAGGGCCGACTTTGCAACCGCTCAGCACCTGTGGCGACCAGAGACAGACACTGACCCTGACGCCCTGAAAAATACCTGTAGAAAATGGCTTTGGGGGAGGAGATTTGGGGAGCGGCACCAAACTATACCTTATAGTGCCCCGACCCCAGAGCAGTTTTTAAATGTCATCCCTGTGTCTCAAAACGAAAACAACCCCTTAAGGTTTGGCACCTTCCAGGAAAGGACAGTGGAGACTGGGTTTGGGCTAAAAGAGGAGAGTGGGGAACTTTGTGTCGGCCCCCTGGGCAGGTACGTAGGGGCTGGGGGCGGCGGGCTCGCCCTGTCGGGCGGGGGTGCGCCCCGAAGTGACAGGAGGAAGCTGGAGGTGGAGGGCGGGGAGGAGGTCCCGCCCCCACCTCGCGCTCCTTTACGGGAAGTGATGTGGGGCCAGACGGAAAATACCCGCCAAGGACCCGAAAAGGCCGGCAGCGGGTGGACGCCGCGCGCAGAGACAGAGCGGCGTGGGGACCGCGGGCGGAGCAGGTGAGGCGGAGGCGCGGGCTGGGAGGAGCGCTCTGGCTCGGGGCGCCGGTCACCCCGCGGGGCAGCGCGACGGAGCGGGCGCACCGAGGGTCTGGCCCTGGGGCCGGGTGTTGGGGTTGCAGCTCCTCTCCGCTCTCTGGCAGGCAGAGCCCACCGGAGAAGCTTCTTTGCTTCTCCCAGGCCCTCAGCACAAACTCTACGATGACAATCGCGGGCGTAGGGGTCAGCTTGGGCGAGGTGCCGATTAGGTGGAGTCCCAGGTTGGGGGCTGAGGTCACCTTCCGGCGGCATCCAGGTGCTAGGGGCCGCATGGAGGTGGCGGGGTGGGAGGAAGGAAACTTCTCAGGCAGGAGAGGAGGCTCCTGCACGGCCTCTCTAATTCTTTACTTCCTCCGGTTTTGTCAGTTGAATGATTTAAAGTCTTGACACCTTTGTTGGGCGGGGTCTGGACGGCAAACTGTCTGGGTGGGAGAGGGTCCCCCCTTCCTTTCCCTGCCAGTCAGACAGAAAACCCTACCAGGCAGTCAGGCCCTTCTGTCTTGACTGGCGGTAGAGCCGATGTGATGACAGGTTTCGGTAACTCTTGCCAAAGCTTTTGTCTCTGTCCCAATAGATCACGGATTAAGCAAAGTCAGGCCTGAAGTGAAGGAAATCTTGTGAACCCATGACTTTGCCTTCCCATAATTTTGGCTCCTGTGGGCCCCCTGCATGGCCTCAGCATCATCTGTTAGATCCTCTGTCTCAGGGGTCTTCTGTGGGCTAAGAGCTATTTTCCCCTACTGGATGGATTCTTAACTTTGGGATTGGCTCATCAGTCAGAGGTTGGGGGTATCCTCTTTTTTTTTATTTTTATTTTTTGGGGGTATCCTCTTATGCTGTATAAAGTTTCTATAATTATCAGTGATTTAGTTTGTTGGTGATTCACTGTTCCTGTTTTATTGATTTATTTATGCCTTCTTAGAAACTTGTTTTAGGGGGAAAACACAGTCTGGAAGACAGAATTTTTGCAGATGGTTACAAGTAAAGAAAGGTTAATGTAGTGCTGAAAAAACTTGACTGAGGATCTGTATTTTATGTTAGTTTTCCTTCCTACTTCTTTCCTTTATTGTTTCTTCCTTACTCCCTCCCTCCCTTAATTTCCATGACCTGCCTTGATTTTACTAATTTTGATGAAGTATAACTAATTTTTTCTTTTCTTGCTGCGCTTTTGGTGTCAAATCTAAGAAAGCATTGCTCAATCCAAAGTCCTGAAGATTTATGCCTATGTTTTCTTCTAAGAGTTGTTAGTTTTAGCTCTTACATTTTCATCTTTAGCTTGCTTTAAGTTAATTTTGTACATGGCGTGAGGTAGGAGTGTTAACAATTTTTTGCATGTGGGCATCAAGTTCTCCCAGCACCATTTGTTGAAAAGATTATTTTTCCCCCTTTTAATATCATTGGTGCCTGTGTTGAGAATAAATTGTCAGGAAATGTGAGGGTTTATTCCTAGACTCTCAGCCCTACTCCATTGAGCTGCATGTCTATCCTTATGCTAGTATCATACTCTCCTCTGTTAACTATGTACGCGAGAGGTTTTGAGATGGGGAGTGTGAGTCCTCCCACTTTGTTTTTCTTTTTTGAGACTGTTCTGGCTATTCTGGGTCCCTTGAATTTCCATCTGTAATTTAGAATCAGCGTCTCAATTGCTGTTGCCTGATTTTACAACAGATGCAATGGGTGTTGAAGTGGGCAACAGTCTCTAGGAACCAGACTCTTGATTTTCCTCTTCCAAACCTGCTTTTCCCTCCGTCTCCCCTGTCTCAGTTACTTCATTGTTACAGGTGCTCAGACTAAACACCCTGGGGTCACCCCTGATTCTTTTCTTTGTCTCATATCAGACATCTAGTCTCTCAGCAGAGTTCATTAGTTCTGCTTAGAAACTATATCTAGGATAGGAACCATTTTGTAACATTTTCACTGCTCCTGCCAGTTCCTTTTGTTTGTCAACCTGGATTACTCCAAAGCCTCCTGCAGGCCCAGCCTGCTTCCACCTTCACCACTCTATGGTCTGTTCTTAAAAAAGTTGCCAAAGCCGCTTATATCACTCAGTCCTGTGCTCAAAACTCACCAGTGGCTTGTTATACCAGAGGGAAACCTTACATGGTGTGTGGCTTCATCTTCCATCACTCCCCTCTTTTCTCACTCGCCTTCAGCCACACCTCAGGACCTTTGCTGTTTCCTCTGTTTGAAATGTTCTTCCTTCAAAAGTCTGCACTGCTTACTCACTCATTTCATTCAAATCAAGTCATTTCTTTAGAGATGCTTTCTTGTCCCATCCCATCTAAATTATCGTCCCCCATCCCCCAACCCCAACATTTTCTTCCTCTTGACCTTATTTTTCTTTAGAATATCTGTAGCATTCTTTGTCATTGCACACACACATCTGTCTCCCACTGGTAGAGTACAAGCTCCATGAAGGTCCGGAATTTGTCTTGTTTGCTCTGGTGGAGGTAGCACCTGGAATGGTTTTTGGCACATATTAAACCCTAAAAAAAAAAAAAAAATATATATATATATATAGAGAGAGAGAGTGAATGAAAAGGGAATGAGAAGCTGAGAAATGGGGATCACTCTGCTATTTCTTTCTCACTCTTCCTTCCCATTTGCAGTGTCCATAGCTACACCAGCAACTCCTCCTTCTCTCCTTTTCTATCTACTTTTTTCCCTAGAGGGAATGGCCTTACTCTTCATGGAAAGGGAAAGGTCAAAAAAAGGTCAAACAAAGGAAGGGAAAGGTCAAACAAAGCAGAAAGGTGAGGACTTTGGGTCCTTCCCGAGGGCAGGACCTGGGCAGACTGGGAGGAGGCCTTCAGCGCCTGTCTCTAGTGACTTGGTTTCTTGTGCTGATCTAGGGAGAGTGAAATTCCTTGGAAATTTGAGAAAATGGAGTTTCATTTCCTGATGAATATTTTGCAGTGCAGTGAATTTAATTTTTCTCTGGCTTCTAACTGAAATTTCCAATTATGAGACTCATTTTGACTTTTAATTGCATAATGACTTCAGACTGTCAACTGATTATGCATATGTGGCCTTATTTCCATGATGAGACTGTAATAGCCTGGAGGCAGAGCATGGCTTCATCTCCTTTGTGATTCCTGTACTGCAAGCTATCATAGGCAAACGAAGTGTTCAATAAATTCTTGCTGAATGTGCCCATAAGTTAATGAATAACCTTGGATTTGTTTTCATCATTAGAAACCTCTAGTCCATATATTTAATTTTTCTCAGCCTGTAGATGTTAAGTATCTTGTTTTAGTCCACCTCATCCTGCTGTTGCGGATAAAGCAGTATTGGCTAGAGTTGAGAGAGGTTTCCTGCCGACCTTTCTCACTGAGAATTGAATTAACTGGCCTGGAGAGTATAGTAATCACTGTGGTATTTTAAAAATTGAACTAGCTTTCCATTGTTAAACTTATCTTGGAACATGCCATATCTATATATTCACTACAAACTATGAGAAAGGAGTATTTTTAAACCCATGGCATGTATATGTGTGTGGGTGTAAATAATGCGAGCCCTAGTTAACTTGATGGGTGGGGGAATCCTTTTCAAAATGTATACATATGTCAAATCACCGTGATGTACACTTTAAATATCTTACAATGTTATATCTCAATTATACCTCAATAAAGTTGGCTGATGGGCTTCCTTGATGGCACAGTGGTAAAGAATCCGCCTGCCAATGCAGGAGATTCGGGTTCGATCCCTGGTCCAGGAGGATCCCACATGCTGCCAAGCAACTAAGCCCGTGTGACATAATTATTGAGCCTGTGCTTTGGAGCCAAAAATAAATAAGAAAATAAAATTATATATTTAAAAAAAGTGGCCCACAATTTAAAAAACAAATGAATTGTGAGCCTCTATGCAGCAAGATTGCCTTGTTATTGTTAGAACAAGATTGCCTTCTGAAGAGAGGAATTTTTCCTTCTCACTGCCTTTGCTTTATATGCTGTGTGCAGGTTTCGCTTGATCAAATTTATTCCTCTGCCTTGTAGTCAGGAAGTTCCAGTTTATGGTCTGGTTTCCCTAAGCTGATTTATCTGGGGAGAAGACATGAGCAGTGAGTTGGAGGAAGAGATAAAAGGTTTGCAATTAACTTTGTGTCCAGAAGGTTAGAGGTGTGCAGCTGTGAGCATCCATCTTGTTCCATCCACTGTGTTTTGGCCTCCTGTCTGGTCAGGAAGTATACCACATTCTTTTCCCTGTATGATTGAGGTCTACTAACATTGATATTCTACTCACTGTTTAATAAAATTTGATGCCTCACCTACTCAAAACAAATGTTGCAAGTCATTCTTCCTTGCCTGCTTTTGTTTTGTTTTATTTTTTGCCTCTATGTATGTCACCCATGAGAAGGCCTCACATTTAGTGCTTCAGCCACACTTGGAACCACCCACCTGTATGAAATCAGACTTTTGAGAGCTGAGATTATGCTTTGAATGTGGGGTCAAAGGTAGTGTGCCAGATTTTAAAAATTGGAAGAACAACAAATAATATTTTACTATAAGTATGTCCCATGCAATCTTTGGGACACACTTATACTAAAAAATTTGTAGTTTTTTTCCTATGAGTGGTAGAGTTAACTGGTGTCTTGGATTTAATGTGTTAACTCTGGTCTGATAAATTTATGTTTTTGGGCAGGAAATGCATTGATCATGATAATGTCCACAGAATAACTGAGCTATGGCTCATTTTGCTAATTGCACATGTCTCCATTTTAGGAAGGAGAGGGCGTGTAAACTCAAGGATTATTAGAATTAGAGGACAGTGGGAGAAGATTCCATTTCCTCTAGTGTTTTGTGGTGAAGGAAATTTTTCTCCAGAGATGTTGTCATTTTCTAAGATCACACAGTTAGTGGTAGAGCCGGAACTGGAACTCCGGGTCCAGTGGTTAGTCTGCTGCACGGAATCTTCCCTTGAAAGATCACACGTAGTTGCTTATGTTTTCATGCTGATCTTTAGTCACTTCTGTTGCCTCCCTCCCATATCGCTGCACTGTCCTGCTGCCCTTCTGGCCCTTGGATCTGCTGTGTGGCAGGCAAAGCCACCCTCAAGAACACAGTTGACTTTTCTCTGAGAACCACAGGGCTGTTGAAAGCCACCGTTGGTTGTATGCCTGTGGTGATGCCAGAAATCCCATCTTTCCATGTGTTTTTATCCCTTCTAAGGTCTGGTTATTATTCTCATCCCCTTTGAGTGCTTACTGTAAGGTGCTTTGACTCAGGAGGACTTGGCTGAGAATAATTCCACAACCACCAAGTGTTGTCTCACTGAAGGGCGCCTGCTTTGAGTGGCCAAGTCCTTTGACACTCCGTATCTTCTTGTAATTTGCTACAACAGATATGGAAGATACATGGTAAGGATCGATGCAGTAGATAGGTGTATGTAACTTCCTCTTTAGAGATGTGTTCTTTTAAAACACAGTTTGCTTACTGTTTTACAGTTACCTGTACTGATTTAAGAAAGTGGCCTTAGAAAAAAGCATCCTTCCTCTGACTGCTGTGAGAATACCATATTTCAGAGCCACTAATCCTGTTTTTTCATAGCCTGTTGATTAATTCATATAAAGCCTTACCAGCTGCCAGGTCAAAGCATAATAATAAAATTGGTTGCCAAGAGACTGAAAAATCTGTTCATTCTTATTAACTGCTACTCATCTATCTTGCTCTGATCCCACCACGTGGGCAGCTGGTCGAGTCTTATCTGCATATGGCTGGTTACTTATTGCCTGTGTATTTGTATCATTTGACACAAAAACAGGGCCTCAATCAGCTAACGGAAGCTTATGGTAAGGTTTTTTTTGATTATTCTTCTTCTTGCTGTATTAGTCCTAATACGGGAAGGAATGAGACATACAGAAATAGGTCTTGACTTAAATGTCCATTTGAGATACCTGAGAATTTTAAAACATAATCCAAGGGTGTGGTCAGGATTTCCTTTGTTTCCTGCAGTGTGATTGATTTTCATAATGAATCTCACTGTTGCAAGGGAGCAACCCCAGGGATGAGTAAAGAGGTCTAGCAGCCCTTGAAAAGATAAGGTGTCGTCCTTCCAATCAGATGCTAGAGACCAAACATGGCCAGATCAGCTGCTGGCCATTCCAGGCTGGACTTCCTTTGTCAAGGGCAAGGTCAGCTCTTCATCGCCCCGCTCCACTTAGGCACAGAGGGCCGCAGAGCAGCTTGTGGTATTTCCTTGGGGGGTGACTCAGCCGTGTGTTCCAGAATTCCTGCTTCAGTGTGGAGGAACCGACTCCGCCAGGAACTAGTGGATCGGTTTTTAGTTTCTAACTTTGCCAATAATTAACTAAGTGGTATTACACTGGCGGTTCTTAATTAGGCTGTTTTCAGCTCCTTCTTCCTCAAGGGGGGCATTGAGCAACATCTGGAGATGTGGCTGGTTGCCATACCTGGGGAGTTGCTATTATTTAGTGGGCAGAGACCTGGGATGCCTCTAAACACCCCAAAGTGCACAGGACAGCCCCTCAATACAAAAAATCATCCTGCCCACCATGTCAGTGGGTCAAGGCAGAGAAACCCTGCATTAGACATGTTGTGGAACCTCTCTGGCCTGCAGTTTCCTAAAGTCCACATTCTCTCCATCATGTAAAGTGAACTAAGCCTAACTCCACTTCTGTGGTCTTTCTAACCTCTCCCTTACCCCCAATTCTGAGTGAGTCATCAGATATGAGATAGGGCCCCGGCATCTCTATTTGTATGTATTTTATGCTGCTAGGTCGATTCAGTCATGTCCGACTCTGTGCGACCCCATAGACAGCAGCCCACCAGGCTCCCCCGTCCCTGGGATTCTCCAGGCAAGAACACTGGAGTGGCTTGCCATTTCCTACTCCAGTGCATGAAAGTGAAAAGTGAAAGTGAAGTCGCTCAGTCGTGCCGGACTCTTAGCGACCCCATGGACTGCAGCCTACCAGGCTCCGCCATCCATGGGATTTTCCAGGCAAGAGTATTGGAGTGGGGTGCCATTGCCTTCTCCAATGTATTTTATATCTATGTGTATATATTTTACATACATCTTTGTGTATGTATTTTACATCCATGTGTATGTATTTTACATCTCCACTGGGGATTCTGATGGGCAGTTAGGATTGAGGGCCCTGCCCTTAGGGATCCCGGGCTGAGGTCCTCGCCAAGGTGCCCGGTGGGTCATGTAAGGGGAGTGGACAGTGTGGGGACAGTCTGCCAGTAGGAAGCAAGAGCCAGGCGGCAGGGCCTGGCTGCCATGTGATTGAGTGCAGGTGGAAGTCTGTCAGCAAGTCCTCAGGGAGGGCTGTGACTGAGGGCTTGGCCCCTGAATTCCTCAGAGATGGAGCCCCCAGCCCCTCAGCACAGCGGGCTCTCACATGCCCAGGAGTGTCTACTCCGCAGAGTCCCAGCTGATCACTATACGCTTGTACTAGAGGTGCCCCAGATCCCAGAGTTTCCAAAGGATATAGCAAGACTGGACAGTTTCTTCATGGAAACCCCATCTCCTGCTTAGTTTGAGCCTTTCTGGGAGATTCAAAGTCAACCGCAGAAACCCCAACCCTGAGTCAGCAGCCCCTCTTGCCACCCAGGTAAGGAAACCTCACTTGCTACACTTATAGCATCATGTAACTTAAGGTCTGGTGGGCATCTTAGAAACCAGGGAGCCCAGCCTCTCCTCCATCTGACAGATTCAGAGCTGTGCCCACGGTCACATGACAAACTGATGGCAGAGAGGGTTCCAGAAGACAAGTCTGCTGGTTCTTTCTGTGCCCCTGTGCTAATGTTTCTTAATTGTAACCAGCAGTGTCTCTCCCTTGGACTCCTGTGAGATATCACAGGAAGTGAAACAAATATATTAATGATTTTCACCTATGTTAAAGTGGTCCAGAAATGTCTGAGCATCTGCTATGGCTATGTACTAGCTGCCAGTTAAAGGCCACCATTGTTTCCTGCCTGGACTGCTGTTTTTCTGGTCTCATTCTAGCTAACCCCACCTCCCCGTAACCCATCCCTCATGCAAAGCCAGTGATATTTTTAAAAATGTAAATCAGATCATATCCTTCTTCTGTTTGAAATTCCCCAGTCACTTACCACTGTGGTTAATGTAAGATCCAAATGTTCTAACCATGATCTGTAAGTGTCTCCATGATCTGAGCCCTGTTGGCCTCCTTGTCCTCAGCTCATCCCTGTGCCTCCTTCCTTTCTATTCCTTAAAAACGCCAAGCTCTTGCCTTCCTCAGAGCATCTGCACTTGCCCACAGTTCTTTTCTCTAGAGTCTCACTTGGGTGGTCCCTTGGCAGCAGAGTCATCCCTGATCACTCTGTTGGGAGTAGTCTTCAGTTGGCCTCCATCCTGTTACACTTTATGGTCTTCACAGGACTTCTTAATGTTTGAAATTATTTTATCTCCATGTTAGCATTATCTATCTCTTTCTGCTGATTATTCTCTCTGTGACAGCAGGGACTTTGTTTTGTGGAATTCTGGGTACTTGTCACCTAAAATAATGCCTGGCATGTGGGAGATGCTAAGGTGATGGTGAGTGAATGATGGAGCAGGTAACTAGGAAGTTGGTGTGAGAGAAGATTGCATGGCCTGTGTTAATTCCTGTTTTTTCCTACATTGACTTTATGTTTTGTTGTTGTTTTTACACTTTTTACTATTTGTTTTTTAATTGGAGGATGATTACTTTACGGTATAGTGATGGTTTCTGCCATACATCAACATGAATCAGCCACAGGCATACACATGTCCCCTCCCTCTTAAACCTCCCTCCCACCTCCCTCCCCATCCCACCCTTCTAGGTTGTCATGGATCACCGGCTTTGGGTTCCCTGCATCACACAGCAAATCCCCACTGGCTATCTATTTTACATATGGTAATATATATGTTTCAGTACTACGCTCTCGGGTCTTCCTACCTTCTCCCTTCTCTGCTGTGACCAAATTGTTTTTAAACTTTTTATTTTGTATTGGGATATAGCTGATTAACAATGTTGTGATAGTTTCTGGTGAACACAGAAGGGAGAATGTATCCATTCTCCCCCAAACTTCCTTCCCATCCAGGCTGCCACATAACACTGAGCAGAGTCGCATGTGCTATACAGTAAGTCCTTGCTGATTATCCATTGTAAATATAGCAAGGTGTACATGTCCGTCCCAAACTCGCCATCTAACCCTTCTCCCCATCCTTCCCCTGGCAACCATAAGTTCATTCTCTGAGAGTCTCTTTCTGTTTTGTAAGTTTGTTTGTATCATTTCTTTTTAGATTCCACATGTAAGGGATGTCATATATTTTCCTTCTCTGTCTGGCTTCACTGAATATGACAATCTCTAGGTCCATCCATGTTGTGGCAAATGGTATTATTTCATTCTTTTTAATGGCTGAGTAATATTCTGTTATATTTATATGTACCACATCATCTTTACCCATTCCAATGCCCATGGATGTTTAAATTGCTCCCATGTCTTGCCTGTTGTAAACAGTGCTGCAGTGAACACTGGGGTGCATGTAACCTTTTTAATCATGTTTTTCTCCAGATATATGCTCAGGAGTGGATGCTCTGTTTTTTAATGAACCTCCCTACTGTTCTGCATACTTGCTGTACCAGTTTACACTCCCACCAACAATATAGGAGGATTCCCTTCTCTCAATACCCTCTCCAGTATTTATTGCTTGTGAATTTTTGATAACAGCCATTCTAGCAGTGTGTGGTAATATCTCATTGTAGTTTTGATTTGTTTTTCTCTAATAATTAGCAATGTTGAACATCTTTTCATGGGCCTCTTGGCCATTTGTATGTCTTCTTTGGAAGAATGTCTATTTGGGTCTTCTGCTGAGTTTTTGATTGGGTTGTTTATTTTGTGCTGTTAAGGATTGGACTTTATTTTTTAAAATTAAAACCTAAATATGAGTTTGATACATGAGAAAAATGGAAGTGTTAAGCAGACTAGTTTCTTTTCTTTTAAGACGAATGTATTCAGATCCTCTAGTATGAACTCTGTGGGAAACAAATAAAAGGACAGAGCTACTTGGTAAACACAGACTCTGGCATAGGGGCTTAGAAATCAAAAGATCCAGGCTTTAGTCCTGGAAGGGGCCTCAAAGATCACCTTGGGGATAGTTGCTCAGAACTGGCTGCCCATGAAAATCACATGTGCTGTGCTGTGCTTAGTTGCTCAGATGGGTCCGACTCTTTGCGACCCCATGGACTGCAGCCTGCCAGGCTCCTCTATCCATGGGGATTCTCTAGGCAAGAATACTGGAGTGGGTTGCTATGCTCTCCTCCAGGGGATCTTCCCAACCCACGGATTGAACCCAGGTCTCCCGTGTTGCAGGCAGATTCTTTACCATCTGAGCCACCAGGGAAGCCCAAGAATACTGGAGTGGGTAGCCTATCCCTTCTCCAGGGTATCTTTCCCACCCAGGAATCAAACTGGGGTCTCCTGCATTGCAGGTGGATTCTTTACCAGCTGAGCTACCAGGGAAGCCCCAAAATCACATAGCAAGCTTTTATTTAAAACATATGCAAAACCACATGTTTTTCAGTCTCTTCTTAGGAGATTCTAATTTGTTAGGCTTGGCTTTAGGGCTAGGGAATTCATGTTTTATCTAAAATGCTGCTGTAGCAATGGATGGTGCACCACCAGGTTTGGGAACAAGTGACTGAGCCCAACTCTGTCCCCAGGTGAGTACACTGAGGCTCAAAGAGATCAGGTGTCTCATTCAGGGGTACCCACATGAGTGGCTGGGAGATGACACTCAAGTCTCCCAGCCTTCTTTCTGCACCATTCAAAAATGTAGTGAGAAAGATTCTCAGGGACAGAGGTGGGGCTGCCTCGGAAATTGTGGGTTTATTACTTTTTTCTTTATTGACGTGTAACTAACCAGTCTGGTGTCAAACAGGAAATGCATCTAGCGTTGCTGTCCTTTTTTATTACAAGGTGTCAGATCAGTTTGAGTTTAATAGAGTAATGACCAAAGTGTGGTTCCGAGACCAACACCACCATCACCACCCAAGAACTTGTTAGAAATACAGATTCTCAGTTCAGCCCAGAACTGCTGATTCTGTACTCCAGAGATGGCCCAGTGGGCTGTGTTTTCAAGCCATCCAGGAGATTCTCATGCCCACTGAAGCTTGTACTTTTTGCAACCCAACCAGTGGTTAAAGCTGCTGGCCTTGGCCTTTTAGTTGGTGACTCATTAACATGGAGGCCTTAACTTAAGCTAGCCATCTGCTTTCCTTGGTAACAGTTGCTCAAAATAGGGACTTTTGTTATAAATCTTCATTAGTCTGCTACACAAGGTGGGGTGGATTAATACTTGTTGAACACCTGCTGCATGTGAAGCTGTGTGTTGGAAGCTATTACTTTTCTCATGTAATTCTCACATCATTCTCAACCAGGAATCCTGCTGTGTAGGTATTATTATCCCTATTTTACAGATTTGGAATCTGAGGCTGGTGGAGGTTAAAAAAGAGTTATTTCTCCAGCTATGGTTGTGCATTTTGCTATCTGTTGTCTCCCTAGAGCAGTTGCTCTCCAACCTTTTTATGCACAATTGGGAGTCCTTTGGAAAATCTTGTCATTAATGCAGATTCCCTCACTGCCTTCCCAGAGGGCTTCATTCAGGGGCCTGATGGAACCCAGGACTTTGGATTTTCATCAGGTACTCTAGGAGATTCTGGTGCCAGTGGGCATCAGACTATACTTGGAGAAAGTTCTCTCCTGGATCCATTCACTCTTGCTTCAATAGTTGGAGCAGATGTCTCTCAGGGCTCCTCAGAGTTTATGTGGTTCGCCAGTGTTTTGTGCTCACAGACCTTGAGCAATGGATGGGGAAGAAATATGAGCATGGAGGAAGGAGCTTGGTAGCTCATATAGAGAAAGATCTTTTTTTTTTTTTTGACGTGTACCCACTGCTTTATTTATTTATTTTTGGCTGCACTGGGTCTTCATTGCTACACGTGGGCTTTCTCTAGTTGAAGAGCGGGGACCGCTATCTAGTTGCAGGGCATGGCTTTCATTGTAGTGGCTTCTCTTGTTGCGGAGCACAGGCTCTAGGAGCACAGGCTTCAGCAGCTGAAGCACTCAAGCTCAGTAGTTGCGACTTGCTGGCCCGTGGGCACTTGGACTCAGTAGTGCAGCTCCAGGCCTCTAGAGCACGGGCTCAGTAGTTGTGGCACACCAGGTTAGATAATGCTCCGAGGCATGTGGAATCTTCCCGAGCCAGTGTCCCCTGCATTGGCAGGTGGATTCTTATTCACTGGGCCCCCAGGGAAGCCCCCAGAGAAGGTTCTTATATGCCTGTCTGTTCCTGCTCTCTCTGCTGCCTCGGTGTTTGCAGGCCATGTTATGGCTTTGAGTAACTTGTGATCCTTTCAGTTATCTACCCCAAAATTGTGCAACTTTTCATGTAACAACTTCACTCATGTGTTGGTGAACTGCCCCAAAGTGAGCCATTTCCTCCAGGCTGAAATAAGTATCTGTCGAGTACTGAGTTGCTTTGGCTTTTGAGGCAAGAAATGGCATTTCATCTGTTTGATGATACTATCTCTTATTTTTCAGTCATAGAATGGACATATTTAGTGAATAAATTGTCAATCCATCAGGAGACAATGACTTGGTGCCATTATGAAGGGAAAAAGTGAGATGCAAATTTAAAAATAATTTCAGGTATGGTGCCTGATGTCTTTTTTCTTGTGTGAGTCGGAATGCTGATTTCTCCTCCAGAAGTTTACCTAAGTACGCCAGGATCCTCATAGTGAAAACAATGCATATATCCAGAGCTGGTGGAAACCTCTCAGGCTTTTGCCCAGTGGATAAGTCAGCATTGGTGAAATATTACATTTCTTTAATAAGGCCTAGTCCCTGAAACAAATTATTAGGAAAAGATTGGAAGGAAATTTGGGAAAGCAAACATTTCAGCTTCCTGGAATCCACTGTGTATAAGGTAAATTATTTTTCTGGTAAGAAAATAATCAAGGTATCGGTTAAGTTTCTAAGGATAATTTATTTTGCTGCTGATATCAGAATTGGAAATACCAATAGGTAACTGAGTACAGTAGCTAGAGCTACCATTTATTGCAAGCTTACTGTGTGTCAAGAGTCATATGAACATTCTCTCATTTACTCTTCAATAGACTGTCAAAGTAAATATTATCCTTCATTTTACAGCTGATGAAACAGTCTCAAAAGGATTGTGTAATTGGACCAGTGTTGAAACTGGGGTTTCCAGGTATGCAGGGCTTTGCTAAAGAGCAGGCCCGGGTAAACTAGGATAGTTAGTTAGCCTGAATGTCACCCAGCTCACTGACCTACAGCTGATGGCTAGGAAGTAAGCCCAAAGGATTCTCAATTGTCTGATAGATGGTACATATATGGAAGTGTGCTGATTCGCCTCACAGAGAGGCCTTCCCAACACTTCGTGATACATATTTTTCTCCATTGCATACATAATTCTGATCTTGGTTATTTGGTTTCCAGATGCCTTGTCAGTTAGAAGCTGCACATTGGTGGGAGGAGTGACCCTGGAAAGGCCCTCTGATTACTGTGAGTAGGGACAGCTGGCCGACTGACAGAGAAGGTAAAGGCAGGGAAAATGAAACATAAACTAATAAAAGACAAAATCAATACAGTGTCAGGAGGCTTTAATATAGTGGCAAACATACCTTAAAAGAGAGCAGCTATTATTGAACATGTACTAGGTGCCGAACACAGTTTTAAGCACTTTATAGTATAACGTGACTCATTTTTACAAAATAATCCTATTGTTCCACCAATGAGGAAACTGAGGCACAGAGAGGTTAGGTAACTTGGTGAAGGTCACACAGCCAGTGAGTAGTAAAGCTGGGATTCAGATCCAGGCAGCCTGAGTCTAGGCCCCAGGTCCTCAGCATCCTGTTTCCATGTAGGCCTTAGATCCTGAGAGAGTAGCGCACATTAGTGGTGTTTATTGTGATGGCCGGAATATCCAAAGGGGGGAAAATAAAACTGTAAGGTTGGGCATTACATGTCTTTTTGTATTAATTAATTAAAAAATTTTATCAGGGCATAGTTCTGCAAGGACTGTTAGTAGAAGCTATCAGAATCTCCGCCCGCGGCTCATTTCCTGCTCCCCAGAGTCAACTGCTTTCAGTTCTTGCAGTGAGTTGACACTTGCTGGTGGTTGTGTCCTGTCGCTAATGACATACTTGTACTTCTGTACGATTGGTTTTCAGTTTTAGGCATCTTCTACTGATGCCTTACTATGGAAAAAGAAAATTTTAGTGTGTTTTTCCACCCACCCCAACCACACGCGCATAAGATTTCCATCTCCTCCTTCTCCCAGCAGTTACATTATAGTTGTAGCCAGCTCAGTATGTCATGGGCTTCTATTTGTGTTTAGGCTTCCCTTCTGGGTTGGGCAGTCTCCTGAGAAGATGACTTGAACCACTTGCCTGTGGAGTAAGCCTGCCTTTTGGAAGTCCAGCATGGAGGTGTGGGGTGGAGGTGTCTTCATATTTATTAATACTGTGCAACTCCTCCCCTGCCTCCACTGAACTTGGTATGACTCAGAGACCCCCTGCGAGTTTGATTCTTGGAGTTTTACTCTCTCCGGAGAATAGACGTTCGACTTCTTTTGGAGCTAGAGGAATCACAAGGCTGGCAACGCTGGGGTTTGGGGTGTAAACATTCTTGCATTATTTTAGCCTCACTTTATGCTCTCCCCTCCCCCAAAGGCACTGGGGCTCTGACTGCCTAAGCCCTTTCTGGAGATTCTGTGATGAGTTGCTCCTTGTGTGTCTCTACTGGCAGATAAGGAGTCTGGTTTCCTGAGTTTGCTAATCACGTTCATCTACTTTCTTTTTTTTTTTCTTATTTTTTTTCCCAGCACATCACTGCATATATATTTAAACCAATCCATCTTTCAGGAAACAGAAGCACCACACAGCGTGCAGTTAGCAAAGGTAACTTCTGTAAGTCAATATAAAATGTTACAGTTTAAAGCTCTTATATTTATTTTTAAAATTTTTATTGGAGTGTAGTTGCTTTATAAGGCATTTAGTCATAGAACTAAATGTATTTAGTGTGCTATCTTTATCCTGAAGCCTGAAAGGCACTGGACAAAGCTTTCAATGCAAAGGGGTCATAAAAAGGCAGTGTTGCACGAAGGGGAAGACTGATACAGTTCTATGAAAAAGGGGGTTGTCGAAGTTTTACTTGCTACTCATAGTGTAGTTCTAGGACTAGGAACATCACTGTTACCTGGGTATCACTCGGGTGCTATTTAGAAATGCAGAAATCCTGGGCTCTACCTGGGCCTGTTGAATCAGAATTAGCATTTTAACAAAAAATCCCTGGGAGACTCCTAGGGATTGAAGATTGAGAAGTGCTAATATCAAACTTTCCTCAACTTCTACTGTAATTTCGAATAAACTAACTGTAATGAATTTTCATGTGGGATTTACACATTTTGGTACTTTCCCTTACTAAATCACTCTCCAAATTCTAGAGCAGTGGTCCCCAACCTTTTTGGCATTAGGTACAGGTTTGGTGGAAGACTCTTCTTCCATGGAGTGGGGCGGGGGAGGGAAATGGCTTCAGGGTGAGTCAAGCATGTCACATTTATTGTGCATTTTATTTCTAATCTGATGCTGTTGCTGATCTGACAGGAGGTATTGGTCTGTGGCCCAGAGGTTGTCTTTTACCAGATGATGTCAGACTGGTTCTGTTCAGGCTTTTTCAGTTGCTCACAGTTCTGCAGGTTGGTGAGAGGCTTTAGATTGCATCAGTGGAGTCTTCAGTCACGCTTGGAGTGGTCAGATGAGAGAGTGGCTGCCCCGTGAGGTAAAGGATACATCATTCGTTTTTATGCTCAACGTCTACCCAGTGAAAGGCCTGTGTTTAACTAGAGACTTGTGGCATGAGTGAGTCAAAAAAGACACAGTTCCTGTCTTTGAGGTATGCACCAACCAGCAAGGAATCAACTGGATAATTATCATACAGGGTTGACCTGCCCTAGGAAAGAGGGAGCACAGAGAAGGGGCATCTGAGGCAGCATTCCTGGCAGAGGGAACCAAAGGGCTAAGTCTCTCGGTGAACAGAGCCTGTGGGTTTAGAGCAGGTGCGCTCAGGTGAGTGTATCAAAGTCACCTGGTGGCCTTGTTAAACCATAGACTTCTGCCCTCATCCTTAGAACTTCTGACTCTGTAGGCTTGGGGTGGGCCCATGAATGTGCATTTTTAACAGCTTCCAAAATGATGCTGATGACACTGCTTTTTCATTTTGAAAATCACTGGTTTTAGAAAATTCCAACTAGCTCTGGTGGCTGGAGTCAGGAGGCTGGGAACAGTAGATGACAGGGAAGGCAGAGGCCTAGGGAGTGGGCATGTTACTGAGAAGATTGTGGGGAGCCACTGACTAGTTTTACAGAGGAGAGTGATGGACACCCACTTACCTTGTGGAAAGATCAGTTTGGGTGCAGTGTGGAGGATGGGTCAGTGGAGAGACCAGGTTGGGGGCCAGAAAATCAAATGTGTGGTTGACTATAGCCATCCAGATGAGAAATGCTAAACACTTGGAATAAAGACTAGAGGAGGAAAGATTCCAGTGGTCAATGGAAGTGGGAGGGGAGGGGAGGGAGGGAGGAGTCATTGAAGATCATCAGATGTCAGGCTGGCTGTGCTTTGGGATTGTGTTACTCAAGACACAGGAGGAGGAGTGGGTGTGAAGCAGGGTCTACAGAGAAGAGCTCAGGAGGTAAGTGGAGGGCGGACATGTTGAATTTAAGATGCCAACAAGGTATTTGGGTGGACTGCCAGGCAGAGAGTTTTCCTTGTGGGTCTGGAGGCCAGAGTGAAATGTGTGGGAAGTCCCTTCACTTCCTCAACTTACACTGATCTCCTGTATGTAGTGTTTGCTTGAATCAGGCCTTGTAAATACAAGAAAGCAATATTAATAAAATATTGCTAATTGTAAATAAAGAAGCAATATTAATGTAAGAGTTTCCCCAGTGGCTCAGCGGTTTAAAAAAAAAAAATCTGTCTGCAATGCAGGAGACGTGGCAGGAGCCATGAGTTCAATCCCTGGGTTGGAAAGATTCCCCCTGGAGGAAGAAATGGATACCCACTCCAGTATCCTTGCCTAGAAAATCTCATGGACGGAAGAGCCTGGCGGGCTACAGTCCATGGGGTCTGAAAGAATTGGACATGACTGAGCAACTAAACACTCATACACAATATTAATATAACCCTTAAGGACCTTTAGAATGCAATACTTTTAATATGTTTTATCAAGAAAACAAATATTCTACTTGTTTGGTTGGGGGGAAAAGAAAAAGTTGAAGTGTAAGTCTTCTAACACTGGAAGAGGTTAATACAGCTGCCTTTTGTCTGAGAGACCAGGAGATTGGGTTTTAGTAAAAGCTTGAAAGGGGCAAAATCACTTGACTGGTTTGTGGGCCATATGACAAACAGCTGAGACTAATTAGCTGGATTGTGGGTTTTTCCAGAGATGACTGATTTTGAAAGTTGATGAATCGAACTGCTTTTCAAAAGACTCTTTTGAAAAACTTTTGTAAGTAGACTGTTCGGATTTTAACCTTTCTCTTTGTAATAGCCAACAATATCTTTTTAGAAGAGGACATGTGATTACAAGTTGCCTAATTGTTGAAGTGTTGGAAACTCCAGTCTCTAAAGTTTTGGGAAAATCAACCAGGATTTATACTTTGTCAAGGTATGGTTATGCCTTTTTTTTTTTTGGTGGTGGTGGGGAGGTAGAGGCTTCGAGTGCTGAGGTGCCAGTTTTCAGGTACTTAAAATAGTGCAATTTAACATAAAACACCACTGCACACATTAATTTTTTTCAAACAAAGACTTCAAGATGTCTGCTAAATTTCTTATGTTTAGTTTGAAAAGTGCATTTTCAGTTACCAGAGAGTGGGTATGAATACTGACTGCTTTCTTCCTTTCCTTTCTGTACTTTAACAAAGTAACAGAGGCTTTTATTCTCAGGTAATATGTGGAATAAGAGAGCTGATTACGGAATTGAATAGCTCTAAGAGTCCTGCTCATCTTTTGAGCATTTTATCCACAAAAATTCAATTGGGATTTTGTTTTTAATGCTGTTGATAGCTCTGTGCTCTGTATGGTAAGTTACTTCAGTTGTGTCTGACTCTTTGTGACTATGGATTGTAGCCCACCAGGCTCCTCTTTCCATGGGATTTTCCAGGCAAGAATACTGGAGTGGGTTGTCATTTCCTCCTCCAGGGGATCCTCCCGACTCAGGGATTGAACCTGCACCTCCTGAGCTGGCAGGCAGGTTCTTTACCACTAGCGCCACCTGGGAAGCCCTAATAGCTTCCCAGCTGATAGTTCTAGTGGAGATTATGTGAGTCTGTGTTTTAGTGTAAGGTGTGTTTCTTCTGTCACTTAAATTTGTCTTCTAAATATTACTCCAGTACATCATTTTGTTTTCTTGGTCACAAGTTCATGCTTTCACCTAGGAGTGAACCCAAAGTCTCTTTAGAAATCAGATGAGAAAGAGCCTTGATCAAAAGCTGACAATCTCTGTTGAGATTCTTGGATTTTAAGTACCAAAAAAAAAAAAAAAAAAAGACTGAGAGGATTTCATCCACAGAATGTCCAGTTTGTACCTAATACATCCCGAAGGAGATTGCTCCCACCTTGGCTAGTCTGTCTCTTACCACGTTCTCTTTATTCTTTTCAGACACACTGTTCAGTGACCCAGCAGCCATTAGAATACAAACAACATTTTTCCTTCTTTCTTGCTGCTGCTGCTGCCGCCCACAAGACAGGAACTGCAGCAGAAAGAGAGCGCTGATGAAACATTGCCAGCCAGCAGGGTGGCACCATGGCAACCAGAACCTGCCCATGTCTGGCAGGGCTGGGAGCCCAGGGCTGCCTCTGCTGCCGTTTCAGCATCTGCCCTGTCCGGTCTCTCAGAACCTGAGTGCTCACAGAGGACATGCTGCACACTTTGCTCTGTTTCTCTTTTCTCTTTTGCTACTATTCCCTTCTTCCTCCCTGTGCACTTGGTTGATTTATAGTTAGAGCCAGGGTGCACCACATGTGATAGCTGCTGGAACAGGCCCATTAAAAACAAAAGCTGATTTCTGCAGAAGCCATCCTTGTTTAGAGCTGTCCTTGCAAGAGGGCACCTTCCTGCTTTTTTTGGCGTTCCCGTTGTTGCTGGCGTGGCTGGGGCCCTGCCCCCTTGGCAGAGCAGAGGCCGGGTTCAGTGGGGGTTGGAGGGTAGGGAGGTGGTTATGAGATGCTGCTTGGGAGGAGAGCTTGCTTTGCTGCTGTTTTTCTGAAGGCAGGAGCCACTTTGCTCAAACACAGATGCAAATTGCCCAAGAGCTGAGAGCGGTCGATTTTTTTTTTTTTGCCTGTTTTCTTGCTTTTGCCCATTTCATTTTCTATTAGGCTTTTCCTCTCCCTGATGTAACCTGTAAGGGGATCCTTTAGCTCCAAGTGCTGGATTTATCACACTGTAAATGTTAAGTGGATCCTCTGTTTTCACAAGAAGGAGAAAGCCCAGACAGCTTTAAGCTGATACCACTCTGCCGTGGCAACTGATGCAGGGTATGTACTATTGTTTGAAAAATCTTTCTAGTGTCATTTTTGGATCTCTCTTGCTGAGCCTTACATTTTGGCCCTCTTCCTTCTAAAATGCCTTCTCTCTCGCATGGCCTCAGGAAATCAACTTGGTTGATGAATCTAAAATCCATCTTGTTAACCCTTATTTTTGTTTCGAGCCCTAATATTCTGTTTTCAGAGTGCCAATTAAACACATTTCCCTGGATATCCCTGTGACATGAGGGACATGTAATTGGTCATATTCCATACAGGATTACATAGTAGTTGAGAGTGTGTCTGGGTTCAAACCTTGGCTTTGCCTTTTATTGACTGTGTGACCTTGGAGAACTTACTTAACCTTTGTGAGTCAGTTTTCTTATCTGTAAATTAGAGAGTTCATAGGGTTGTTGTGAGGCTCTAGTGAGTTAATGTATTAAAGGGCTTAGAAAAGTACTCAGTATTTGTTATAATCATCTCAAACCAGCTTTTCCTCTCTTGCTTGTGTGCTTGTGTGTGGGTGCTCAATTGTGTCTGACTCTCTGTGACCTCATGGACTGTAGCCCACCAGACTTCTCTGTCCATGGGATTTTCCAGGCAAGATTACCGGAGTGGGTTGCCATTTCCTCTGCCAGGGGATCTTCCCAACCCAGGAATCGAACCTGCATCTCCTGCATTGGCAGGTAGATTCTTTACCACTAAGTCACCTGGGAAGCCCTTTCCTCTCTTAGTTAATGATAGTATCTTCCATTCAGTTAATAAACTGAAAGTTTTTATTATCTTTAACTCCTGTACCAGTCAGTTAAGGAGCTATACTGATTTTCTACCTCCTAAATCTATCTTGAATTAATCTCTTTCTTTGAATCCCACCGTCACCAACACAAGTCACTCACCATCTCTCAGCATAGCTTCCTGGTCCTCTGTGTATCCCCAGAAAGATCACTTTCAGGCACAGACCTCGTGTTCCTCTCCTTCATAAAAGCCTGCAGTGACTTTCCATTGCCCAGAGGATAACACACAGACTTTCTAGTGTCATGTAAGAGTCCTTTCAGGCCCAGGTCCCAAACCCTGTCCCATCTTTTCAGCCTGTCTGGACACCTCTCTCCCATCCTGGTATAGTCCACTAATGGCGTGCACCTGCCGAGGTTCCCTAAATGCATCACAACCTTTTCCCTCTTAGACCTTTGCAAATATAGATGCTCTTCCCTGACTCCCACCCTCCCAGTCTGTTACATGTTCCCTTCTCATGGCTCCAAGCCTTGTCTGTGTTTTGTACTTCAGATGTCAGACAGCCCTTACCTAGTTCCATCAAAACTCAGTTACACCTTTCAGATTGGCATCGATAATATTTTTGTTGATGGTTTCTGTTATCTTTAAAGGATAAGGCTTATCTGACCTGTGAGGTAAAGTTCTTTACCACGTCATCTGTGAACCGTGTAATTTTGTTCTTTCCCGTTTGTCACTTATCCCTCTGCGTGCTGATACAAGTCCGTGGCTGGGGTACCCCTCTGTGAGGTGACTTGGTGGGCTCCCCCCTGCCCTGGCCCCCTCTGCCCCAGGTCTCCCAGCTGCCCAGTCCTGTGTGCATATTTCTGTTACGGGTCTCGTCCCACTGCATCTTCATTGCTCATGTTCACGTGCAGCACTCCTATTAGACTTGCTTTGCTGTAGCCTTCTTCTAGGTGCTTGGCATAGTGACACGTGCAGGGGCTGTTCTCAGTGCTCACTTGGTACGTGCATGACTGAGCTGATGTGCTCATCAGCTACCACCTGCATTTCTGTCATTCATCCTAGCTTCTCTCTCCTCAGTGTCTTCAGGCTTTGCTGGTATATCTTTAGATCGTTGGTATAGGACAGTCCACTTGTCAGATTTCATTTAAAATTATTAACAACTTTTGGATTGACATTTGTATATCATTTTGCATTTAGTTTCAGTTATACTTAAGGACATTGGGTTTATGTATAATTCTTGGAAAGTGTGCTGGCAATGGCCCTGCAGCTCTTTGGAGTCAGGTATAAACTACAATTCTGTATATTCTTGTGATTTTTAATTTACTTTTCTTAGGACAAAGAACTTGAAGTTTGTTTGAGAGCTGCTTGTTGATTTCTGTTTCTTTTAATTGCCCTTTTTCATTTCTAGATCATGCCTCATCTAACAATATTGGTAAAATAGCTGTATTTTATAGAGTTAAATACAGACTTTAGTATAATTGTATAGACCAATTGAAAAAAAAATCTTGGAAAAAAGTTTTTTCAAAAATTCATTGTAAATAATTAGCCAGAGTATAGAAATGTAGCTTCAGCTGCTTTAATTTTAAAATGAAGACATCACTTTTTAAAAAGTGGTACGGTCACATTAAAAATGTTATTGGTTTATAGTTGATTTACAATTTTGTGTTAGTTGCAGGTGTACAGCAGAGTGATTCAGTTATACATATATCTGCTCTTTTTCAGATTCTTTTCTCATATTGATTATCACAGAATATTGAGTAGAGTTCCCTGTGCTACACAGTAGGTCCTTGTTGGTTATCTCTCTTGTATATATAGTAGTATGTGTTTGTTAATCTCAAGTTCCTGATTTATCCTCCATCCCCCACCTTTCCCCTTTGGTCACCATGTTTGTTTTCAGTATCTGTAAGTCTCTTTCTGTTTTGTACATAAGTTGATTTTTATCATTTTTAAAAATCAGATTCCACATATGAGTGATATCATATATTTGTCTTTCTCTGTCTGACTTACTCCACTTAGTATGATAATCTCTAGGTCCATCCATGTTGCTACAAATGGCGTTATTTTGTTCTTTTTTAATGGCTGAGTAATACTCTGTTGTATGTTTCTACCACATCTTTACTCATTCCTCTGGTGATGGACACTTAGGTTGCTTCCATGTCCTGGCTACTGTAAATAGTGCTGCACTGAATATAGGGATGCATTTATCGTTTCGAATTATGATTTTTCTCCAGATAGATGCCCAGGAGTGGGATTGCTGAGTCATGTGGTAGTTCTATTTTTAGTTTTTAAGGAACCTCCATACTGTTCTCCATAGTGGCTGCACCAATTTACATTCCCACCAACAGTGTAGCAGGGTTCCTTTTTCTCCACACTCTCTCCAGCATTTGTTATTTGTAGATTTTTTTTTGATAGATAATGACAGTTCTGACTGGTGTGAGATGATAACTCACTGTAGTTTTTGATTTGTATTTCTCTGATAATTAGTGATGTTGAGCACCTTTTTATGTGCTTTTTGGCCATGTGTATGAAGGTCAGGTGGAGAAGGGAATGGCAACCCATTCCAGTATTCTTGCCTAGAAACTCCTGTGGACAGAGGAGCCTGGTGGGCTGCTGTCCATGGGGTCACACAGAGTCGGACACGACTGAAGCGCTTTAGCATGCATGCATGCATTGGAGAAGGAAATGGCAACCCATTCCAGTATTCTTGCCTGGAGAATCCCAGGGACAGGGGAGCCTGGTGGGCTGCTGTCTGTGGGGTCGCACAGAGTCATACATGACTGAAGCAACTTAGCAGCAGCAGCAGCATGAAGGTCAGGGGCTTCTCTGGTGACTTAGCGGTAAAGAATCTGCCTGCAGTGTAGGAGATGCAGGAGCCATGGGTTCGATCCCTGGACTGGGAAGATCCCCTTGTGAAGGAAATGGGAACCCACTCCAGTATTCTTGCCTGGAAAATCCCATGGACAGAGGAGCCTGGCAGGCTACAGTCTGTGGGGTCGCAAAAGTCGGATACAACTGAGCAACTAAACCACCACATGAAGATCACAGTTTTTGACTAGCAGAGGGAGATGGCAGATTGGGTGGGGTCTAGTGCATACCAAGAGATTTATGATAAGGCAAGAAAGATGAGGAACCTGTTTCATATTCACTGTCACAGCCATTTCTCCAAGTATCTGGGGAATACATTGACTTTTTTTTTAAGCTATAACCTTTTGGTGAGTCACACAGTTGTGTGTGTGGGAGGCAATGAGGTGGGACAAGGGGGAGAGTATGGATGAGGGTCTTTGGATCTTTTAGCTTTTCTGTTCTCTCCAGTTCTACACTTTAGAGTGCTTGCCTCCCAGGGAATCCCAGCTTTAATGTACTCTTTAGGACTGCATATTACTTCGAGAACTTATCCATTTCCAGACACCAAACCTTTTGTGTGTTTTCTCTCAGAACTCACCTCCCCCATATCTAGATTAGGTGTTAATCTCATGTGCTCCATTTATTATGCCGGCCATAGGTACTAACCATGCTTGGCGTTTTGCTTCAGTGGTCAATATTGTCCGTTAGATGGTAAATTTGGTGGGGGAGATGCAGATGCTGTATCTGTCTTATTTGCATCTCTGTCACCTTGCACAGTGATGGGTGTGGGCACTCAACTGTTAAATGAATGAACAAAACAAACATGTGATCACCTTTTACTAAGACAGAACTTGTCCAGTCTTTTGTAGACATATAACTTCCCTTTGATGCAGCATTCCATGAACTAGATTTGTTCCTCCTGCTTTAAACAAAAGGGAATAGCTACATTTTCCCCTCTGTCTTCAGATTGTACAAATTAGATGATCATCATGGCTGGTCTGGTTTAGGTTTGGAACCAAGGTTTTGAGGCATGGACTGGCTCCTTTGGCTGATTGTGCTGAATTGCAAAATATATATAAGCTTCACTTTTTATCTCTCTTAAGATGCTTACCATTTTTTAAATGTGTTACTCTCAATGCTTAGTGTTATTAATGGGGTGTGTGTGTGCTTGAACCCCAGTACTTAAAAGTCCAACATAGTATTGAAAAGAAAATTCAAAAGCTAGCTAATGATTTTCTGATGTTACTCTAGGTAATAAAAGACTATTACAGTTGAAATAACTTTCTGTGATAATTACTTCTGTCTCTAAGTGACTGCATCTTGAGTGACCCTTTTTCTTTTGGCCCCAAACTAGAGCAACTTATGTAAAATGTGATGTGTTATATTTGAAGGTTGGTTTTTCATGGGGTCGCAAAGAGTCAGACACGACTGAGCGACTGAACTGAACTTTGAGTAAATCATCTCAATTACATGGAACCTAATAGACAATTCATTTTTTATTCATCCAAATATTTATTAATGACTCTGAGAATTATAGTGTCCTTTCCTCAAGAATGGACTTGGAAGAAGCAATGAGTTTGAAAGAGAAGTCCTGGGTACACGTTATCAATAAGAAGAAGTTAGGAAAGTTAGAAAACTAAAAGTAAAGAAAAATAAAGATCAAAGGCAGAATAATTGTAAAAGCTTGTAAATTAACAAATTAAAGGAGAAAAAACGCACATATTTTTCTCAATAGATTTAGAAGCAAAATTTGATAAAATTGATGTACATCTGTAATACTTGTTCTTAGAAAACGAGGAATAGGTGGAGTACTTCCTTATCCTGATAAGAGTGTTTACCAAAAACCTACAGCAAATGTTATTCTTAACAGTGAAACATTAGAATCAAGATGTTTATTCAGTACTTTTGGAGGTCCTAACTAGCACAGTAAGAGAAGGAATATAAATAAAATGTATAAAGATTAGAAAAGAAAAAAAAAGATGTGTTTATTTTCAGCTATGTATAACAAATCATTAGAATAGTGTGACTAATAAATAGATGGTAATATACATGTAAGTATATATATTTAAAAGATATCACTTATAATAGTAACAAAAATATAAAGCATCAGTAAGTCTAAAACCGTACAAGGTCTTTATGAAGGGAATTTACTTTGACATTTGTAAAGGCATTAAAGAAGGCATCAATAAGTGTAGAGATTATACATATACATGGATAGAAAGATTCAATATCATGAATATGTAAGTCTTCTCAGTTTGATCCAACATGCTCACATTCTGAAGAACTTGGATGGAAGCGTGAAAGGTCAAGAATGTCCTCAGTGAGGCAGCGGGATCTGGTCCTCCCAGGAATACCTTTATAACTCAGGTATAAAGCTCCGTTATAAAGTCATAGTAGCTAAGGCCATATAACATTGACCCATGGGTAATGAAAATGACCAAAAGAACAAAAGAGTGAATCCTGAAACATATCTGCCCCGATATGGTGACTCACTAGGAAAAGAGTAATTTTTCTCGATAAATGGTACTATGATAAATAGGTGTTTTTCAGGGAAAATTAGTGAAATTGGATTCCTACATGCACCTTAAAAATTACCACTGGGTTGAAGACAATGTGAAAGGCAAAATCTTTTGAAAAATAATGTAGATGAATATCTTTATCACTTTAGGTAAAGAAGGATTTCTTAGCTGTATTTTTGTTTTGTTTTTGGTCACATCACGAGGTATGCAGAGGTTCCCTGATGAGGGATCCAACCCGCACCCCACAAAGTGGAAGTGTGGAGCCTTAATCACTGGACCATGAGGGAAGTCCATGGATTTGTTTTATATTATATAAAGAAAACTATGTGTGAAAGATTGATAGGTATGACTACTTGAAGATTGAGCTATTGAAAAGGAGGAAGGACAAACGACTAGGTCCTACTGTATAGCACAGGGAACTCTATAGTCCATATCCAGAGGTAAACCAAAATGGAAAAGAATATTAAAAAAAAATATATATATATATATATATAGAGAGAGAGAGAGAGAGAGAGAGTGTTCCTGGTGGCTCAGTGGTGAAGAACCCACTGCCGATGCAGAAGACGTGGGTTCAATTCCTGGGTCAGGAAGATCTCCTGTAGTAGGAAATGGCAACCCACTCCAGTACTCTTGCCTGGGAAATCCCATGGACAGAGAAGCCTGGTGGGCTACAGTCCATGGGGTCACAGAGAGTCAGACACGACTGAAGCGACTTAGCACATGCACGCATGCACACACACACACACACACACACATACATATATATATAATAATTGTCACTTTACTGTACAGCAGAAATTTATACAACATTGCAAATCCAACTATATTTCAATTTTAAAAAGTAAAAAGACAAACCACAAATAGGAGGAAGATATTTGCAACCACTGTAACTGTCAAAGGATGAGTACCTAGAACATTCTTCTCAAAAGAATTCCTGCATGTTCATAAGGAAAAGACAACCCAATAGAAAAAAAGGGAAAGGACATGACTATGCTTTTCCACAAGAAGAAACTGAATGGCCAACAAACTAAAGAAAAAAGAAAAGAAATTGAATTGCTCAACCACATTAGAAAATCAAATAAATACCAATTTAGATTACAGTGTGGTAGTGTTTTGAGAAGTCTGACAATAAATACCTGATGTTGGTGAAGATGTGAAGTTGGGAGTGTAAAACAACTGTGGCAGTTGAGTTGCTCAGTCATGTCCAACTCTTTGTGACCCCGTGTACAGTAGCCAGCCAGGTTCCTCTGTCCATGGGATTTTCCAGGCAAGATTATTAGAGTGAGTTGCCATTTTCTTCTCCAGGGAATCTTCCTGACCCAGGGATCATATCCATGGCTCCTACAGTGCAGGCAGATTCTTTACCACTGAGCCACTGGAGAAGCCCCCAGTTTGGCATTGTCTTGTATTATTGAACATGTACATACCGATGTCCCAGGAATGTCATTCTTTGGTACCCATCCTTTTCCTTTGGTATGTTCTGAATTGGTTCAGATGTCAGTTCAGTTCAGTTCAGTCACTCAGTTGTGTCTGACTCTTTGAGACCCCATGGACTGCAGCATACCAGGCCTCCCTGTCCATAACCAACTCCCAGAGTTTACCTCAAACTCATGTCCAATGAGTCGGTGATGCCATCCAACCATCTCATCCTCTGTTGTCCCCTTCTCCTCTGACCTTCAATCTTTCCCAGCATCAGTCTTTTCAAATGAATCATTTCTTCACATCAGGTGGCCAAAGTATTGGAGTTTCAGCTTCAGCGTCAGTCCTTCTAATGAATATTCAGGACTGATTTCCTTTAGGATGGATTGGTTGGATCTCCTTGCAGTCCAAGGGACTCTCAAGAGTCTTCTCCAACACCACAGTTCCAAAGAATCAATTCTTTGGCTCTCAGCTTTCATTATAGTCCAACTCTCACATCCATACATGACTACTGGAAAAACCATAGCTGTATTGAGATACTAAACCCTTCTTCCCTCAGGGTTACTAGGCAGGGCCTGACATTGCTGGAATACCCAGATCTGTCATCTTTGATTATGAGCATTTGGCTAGTTTGTCAAACAAATAGCATGAAAATGGTTGGGAAGCAATTTCCTGGAGATGCTCTTGCTGGCGTTTATCAGGAGACAGTGCACATGCATATTTATTAAAAAAAAAAAAGTATTGTTTTATTTTAAATGAGAACAAAAACTTGGGAAATACAGTTCAGTTAGCTAATTCTCTTCTGAACAGCCACAGGCATTAAGTAATTAGAAAGGGTTTTGACTTGTCATTTCTTGATATCAGTGGTAAACATGGTAATTATTTCAAGCCAAATGAGAGAGGCAGAGAAGAAAGCTGAGGGAAAATGATATACTCCTGGCTAGTATATATATTCCTGGCTATATTTTTATTACCATGTGGTCCGATGGGTGGTGTAGGATGATGTTTTGAATCTGATATCTAGGTTTTGAATCTGAGTTGCTGTACTAATAAAGGCTCCCCAGAGGAGAGAGTTGTTGTTCAGTCACTAAGTCATGTCTGACTCTTTGCAACTCCATGGACTACAGCACGCCAGGCTTCCCTGTCCTTCACCATCTCCCAGAGTTTGCTCAGACCCATGTCCATTAAATTGGTAATGCCATCCAAGCATTTCATTCTCTGTCATCTCCTTCTCCTCTTGCCCTCAATCTTTCCCAGCATCAAGGTCTTTTCCAGTGAGTCGGTTCTTCTCATCAGGTGACCAAAATATTGGAGCTTTAGCTTCAGTATCATTCCTCCCAGTGAGTATTCAGGGTTGATTTCCTGTAGGATTGACTGGTTTGATCTCCTTGCTGTCCAAGGGACTTTCAAGAGTCTTTTCCAGCACTACAATTCAAAAGCATCAATCCTTCGGTGCTTAGCTTTCATTATTGTCCAGCTGTCACAGCTGTATGTGAGTACTGGAGAAAACCATACCTTTGACTATACAGATCTTTGTTGACAAAATAATGGCTCTGACTTTTAACACAGTGTGTGGGTTTGTCATAGCTTTTCTTCCAAGGGGCAGGTGTCTTATAATTTCATGGTTGCAATCAACTGTCCACAGTAATTTTCAGTTCAGTTCAGGACTTTTTGCGACCCCATGGACTGCAGCATACCAGACCTCCCTGTTCATCACCAACTCCCGGAGTTTAGCTCAAACTCATGTCCATTGAGTCAGTGATGCCATCCAACCATCTCATCCTCTGTCGTCCCCTTCTCCTCCCTCCTTCAATCTTTCCAGCATCAGGGTCTTTTCAAATGAGTCAATTCTTCACATCAGGTGGCAAAAGTATTGGAGTTTCAGCTTCAGCAACAGTCCTTCCAATGAATTTTCAGGACTGATTTCCTTTAGGATGGACTGGTTGGATCTCCTTGTAGTCCAAGGGACTCTAAAGAGTCTTCTCCAACACCACAGTTCAAAAGCATCAATTCTTTGGTGCTCAGCTTTCTTTGTACTCCAACTCTCACATCCATACATGACTACTGGAAAAACCATAGCCTTTACTAGATGGACCTTTGTTGGCAAAGTAATGTCTCTGCTTTTGAATATGCTATCTAGGTTGGTCATAACTTTCCTTCCAAGGAGTAAGCGTCTTTTAATTTCATGGCTGTAGTCACCATCTGCAGTGATTTTGGAGCCCCCACAAAACAAAGTCTGCCATGGTTTCCACTGTTTCCCTATTTATTTACCATGAAGTGATGAGACCAGATTGCATGATGTTAGTTTTCTGAATGTTGAGCCTTAAGCCAACTTTTTCACTCTCCTCTTTCACTTTCATCAAGAGGCTTATCAGTTCTTCTTCACTTTCTGCCATAAGGTTGGTGTTATCTGCATATCTGAGGTTATTGATATTTCTCCCGGAATCTTTATTCCAGCTTGTGCTTCATCCAGCCCAGCATTTCTCATGATGTACTCTGCATATAAGTTAAATAAGCAGGGTGACAATATACAGCCTTGATGTACTCCTTTTCCTATTTGGAACCAGTCTGTTGTTCCATGTCCAGTTCTAACTATTGCTTCCTGACCTGCATACAGATGTCTCAAGAGGCAGGTCAGGTGGTCTGGTTTTCCCATCTCTTTCAGAATTTTCCACAGTTTATTGTGATCCACACAGTCAAAGACTTTGGCATAGTCAATAAAGCAGAAATAGATGTTTTTTTGGAACTCTCTTCCTTTTTCCCATGATCCAGCAGATGTTGGCAATTTGATCTCTGGTTCCTTTGCCTTTTCTAAAACCAGCTTGAACATCAGGAAGTTCACGGTTCACATATTGCTGAAGCCTGGCTTGGAGAATTTTGAGCATGACTTTACTAGTGTGTGAGATGAGTGCAATTGTGCAGTAGTTTGAGCATTCTTCGGCATTGCCTTTCTTTGGGATTGGAATGAAAACTGACCTTTTCCAGTCCTGTGGCCACTGCTGAGTCTTCCAAATTTGCTGGCATATTGAGTGAAGCACTTTCACAGCATCATCTTTTAGGATTTGAAATAGCTCAACTGGAATTCCATCACCTCCACTAGCTTTGTTCACAGTGATGCTTCCTAAGGCCCACTGGACTTCACATTCCAGGATGTCTGGCTCTAGTTGACTGATCACACCATCATGATTATCTGGGTCGTGAAGATCTTTTTTGTACAGTTCTTCTGTGTATTCTTGCCACCTCTTAATATCTTCGGCTTCTGTTAGGTCCATACCATTTCTGTCCTTTATTGTGCCCATCTTTGCATGAAATGTTCCCTTGATATCTCTGATTTTCTTGAAGAGATCTCTGGTATCTCCCATTCTGTTGTTTTCCTCTATTTCAGTGCTTTGCACTGACCACTGAGGAAGGCTTTCTTATCTCTCCTTGCTAGTTTTTGGAACCCTGCATTCAAATGGGTATATATTTCCTTTTCTCCTTTGCTTTTCACTTCTCTTCTTTTCACAGCTATTTGTAAGGCCTCCTCAGACAACCGTTTTGCTTTTTTGCATTTCTTTTTCTTTGGAATGGTCTTGATCCCTGTCTCCTGTACAGTGTCACAAATTTCTGTCCAGAGTTCATCAGTCACTCTATCAGATTTAGTCCCTTAAATCTATTTCTCACTTCCATTGTATAATTGTAAGGGATTTGATTTAGGTCACATCTAAATGGTCGAGTGGTTTTCCCTACTTTCTTCAATTTAGATCTAAATTGGCAATAAGGAGTTCATGACCTGAGCCACAGTCAGCTCCTGGTCTTGCTTTTGGTGCCTGTATAGAGCTTCTCCATCTTTGGCTGCAAAGAATATAATCAATCTGATGTCAATGTTGATGGTGATTTTGGAGCCCCAGAAAACAGTCTGTCACTGCTTCTACTTTTCCCCTTCTATTTGCTGTGAAGCAATGAGTATGGCTGCCATGATATTAGTTTTTAAATGTTGAGTTTTAAGCCAGCTTTATTGTACCTCCATCAAAAGGCTCTTTAGTTCCTCTTTGCTTTCTCTATTAGGGTGGTATCATGTGCATATCTGAGGTTGTTGATATTTCTCTCAGCAATCTTGATTCCAGCTTGGGAGTCATCCAGCCTAGGATCTTGTACTCTGAGGCTTCCGTGGTGGCTCAGATGGTAAAGAATCTGCCTCTAATGTAGGAGACCTGGGTCCAGTCCTTGAGTAGGGAAGTTCCTCTCTGGAAGGAAATGGCAACCCACTCCAGTATTCTTGCCTGGAGAATTCTATGGACAGAGGAGCCTTGTGGGCAACAGTCCATGTGGTTGCAAAGAGTCGGACATGGCTGAGTGACTTTCACTTTACTTCATTATGCTATGCTATGCTAAGTCACTTCAGTCGTGTCCGACTCTGTGCGACCCCATAGACGGCAGCCCACCAGGCTCCGCCATCCCTGGGATTCTCCAGGCAAGAACACTGGAGTGGGTTGCCATTTCCTTCTCCAATGCATGAAAGTGAAAAGTGAAAGTGAAGTCGCTCAGTCGTGTCCAACTCTTAGGGACCCCATGGACTGCAGCCCACCAGGCTCCTCAGTCCATGGGATTTTCCAAGCAAGAGTACTGGAGTGGGTTGCCATTGCCTTCTCCGTTACTTCACTACTCTGCATTTAAGTTAAATAAGCAAGGTGACAATATATAGCCTTGGTGTACTCCTTTCCCTATTTGGAACCAGTCTGTTGTTCCATGACTGATTATAATTGATGTTGCTTCTTGACGTACATACAGGTTTCTCAGGAAGCAGATTAGGTCATCTGGTATTCCCGTCTCTTTCAGAAGTTTCCTTGGTTTGTTGTGATCCACACAGATTTTAGTGTACTCAGTGAAGCAGAAATAGATGTTTTTCAGGAATTCTCTTGCTTTTTCTATGATCTAATGAATGTTATCAATTTGATCTCTGGTTCCTCTGCCTTTTCTAAATCTAGCTTGTACATTTGGAAGTTCTTGGTTCGCATACTGTTAAAGCCTAGCTTGAAGGATTTTGAGCATCAACTTGCTAGCATGTGAAATGAGCACAGTTGTGCAGTATTGTGAACATTCTTTGGCATTGCCTTTCCTTGGGATTGAAATGAAAACTGACCTTTTCCAGTCCTGTGGCTATTGTTGAGTTTTCCAAATTTGCTGGCATATTGAGTGAAGCACTTTCACAGCATCATCTTTTAGGATTTGAAATAGCTCAGCTAATCACCTCCACTAGCTTTGTTTGTAGTAATGCTTCCTAAGGCCCACTTGACTTCACGCTCCAAGATGTCTGGCTCTAGGTGAGTGACAACACCATTGTAGCTACCTGGATCTTTAAGACCTTTTTTGTATAATTCTTCTGCGTATTCTTGTCATCTCTTCTTAATCTCTTCTGTTAGATCCTTATCGTTTCTGTCCTTTATTGTGCCCATTTTTGCATGTAATATTCCCTTGTTATCTCTTTCTTGAAGAGATTTCTAGTCTTTCCTATTCTATTGTCCACTCTATTTCTGTTCCATCTTATTCTCATGTCTAGGCTCTCATCTTTAAGGCGTGAGAGGTGAAACAAGGGGCAGCTGCCACCAGGACCCCATGTAAGCTTCTCATGGCCAAACTCTTTGGACTGAGAACTGTGTGAGGAAGAGACCATTGAGTTCAGCCCTCTTATTTCATATTTGAGGAAGCAAGGCCTGGAAAGTGTTGGATCACACACAGGTGGTAGCAGAGCTAAAACTAATATCAGCACACTGACGGTTAGTTGTCCAGCCCTCTTCAGCTTGCCACATTACCTCCTAAGCGTTCCTTTGAATTTATAGCCAGCTTTATAGTTATTTGTGTATTTGTCTTATGTTTCTCTGACTGTAAATTCTGAGGGGAAGGAGTATATCTTATTTACATTTGTTGCCTTTGAAGTAGTTAACTGGGCTTCTCAGTACCTGTTAAATTGCAGTCAAAACATACTCTTGTACCAGACATGCCATTTTCCTACTCCTCACCGCTTTGAAGGTGTTCACCTCAAGACCTGGCCCCTGTTTGAAGCCTTGGTCAGATTGTGCCCTGTTTCTGACTTCTCAGGGTCTTCAGTCCTCCCAATGATCTTGATAGATAAAATCTCTCATATTGAGGAAACAGGCTCGGAGAGGTTACATGACTTGCCATGGATCACACAGCTGGAAGCGACAAAGCCCCATTACATGTTTGATATCCTGTGCTGGGTGACATCTTGCTTCCTGAGGATCTTGTTTCATGTGTCTTTTGTGGAAAATGAGTTCATTTTGTTTCCTTATCCTGACTGCTAGCTTCTTGAGGAGAGTGGCGAGATCACATATTTCTCCTGTGCCATTTGTTGCCAGCACAGTACTGGGCATGTAGAAATTGCTTATCAAATACTGTTAAATTGAATGCAAATGTAACTTAATTTACCAAAAAGAGCAGCTGTCAGTGGCACTCTAAGACACTTTTTGAGTCATTCCTGAATGTAATCAGCAGGGAACAGAGGGAAGCGGAGGAGGGATGAGCTGTCAGAGAAAGTCAGATGGTAGACACAATTAGCAATGGAGTGGCAGCTGGCCTGCTGTCAGACCGGTGGTGAGGGGTGGAGGGGAAGCTGCACATAAGAACACAGTCCAGGCAACACAAAAAGTTTACTGTGGGGATGAGGGATGGGAGAGGAGTACTCAGAAGCAGCCTAACAGCTGTCCAGGTTAATGAAGATAGAGCACTCAGATACATTGAGAAAACATTGATTAAAGGAATATCCAGACCTTGATGTGGCTTTGGAGGACTGATTTCTAGGGTGAGATTTGAATGGATAGAGAAGCATTTGGCTTAGTTTGTGATCATTCTGTTAATTACTGAGGCTGTGAGAAAAGGAACATAAGTAGACGAGGTCGTTGCTGGTGAAACAACTTCCCTCCCCTTTTCTCTACTATGGTGATCAGTAGGGTCTCAGTCCTGAGCCCTGATGGTCAGAAGTGAAGGGAATTCAAATGACTGCACGTGTCCTCCGTGCCCAGAGATGTGTTGTGATGACCAGCCCATGGCTGTTCTGGTACTGCTTCATTTTACTTTCTTTGCATTGCCCTGAAAGTTAGTGAGGTGCTTTAGAAATTCCAGTACTTTGACAGCTAAACTGTATTTCCAATTCTGCCTTTTCCCAAAAGGGTCATAAAAATCCACTGACAGACCACATGCTCCAGATTTTGGTTTGGAAAGTCACACTGCATCTCCTGAGTTAACAATCATTTTGCATCTGAACCAGATGTGAAGCCTCTTGCATTAGAACACATGCGGTAAATGTCCAGTTTCCTCTGAGAAGCCTGCACATGTTCTTTTGTTAAGTTCTGTCTCCTACAGAGGTCAAGATCAAGAGCTTTCAGAGGAGAAGTAATAGAAGTTGAGTCTGTTCTTCTCTGTGTCAGAAATGTTCAATTTAGAACTATTTTATAAAAGCTAAAGCTATATGTACCTCAACTGCTTAGAGATACTAGTAGTTAAGGGAAATTATTTCAAATAAAAAATTGTAATTTCTATGCAGAATAATTTTCTTTATCATGTTCTATCTAAAATGTAAATATGGAAAAGCTTTTCTTGAACATTTGCATATGAACTTTTAAGGTGATACTCATTTCTAGGAAAATTTCAGTATCATTGTTACGACTTTTGGTTTATTTTCAGTTTGATAGCTATATAGCAATTGTATTTTTCCGTGATGTACAAATAAATAGTAAAGTTCTAAATTAAAATGATGTCAGTGACAACATCATTATTTTAATGGAAAGGTAATCCTTGGGGTCAAAGCGCTCAACTTACTAATTTTTGCAATCAAATTTGTTGGTATGTGAGGGCTAGTTCAGTTCAGTTGCTCTGTCGTGTCCGACTCTTTGTGACCCCATGGACTGCAGCATGCCAGGCTTCCCTGTCCATTATCAACTCCCAGATCCTACTCAAACTCATGTCTATCGCATCGGTGATGCCATCCAACCATCTCATCCTCTGTCGTCCCCTTCTCCTCCCTCCTTCAATCTTTCCAGCATCAGGGTCTTTTCAACTGAGTTGGTTCTTCACATCAGGTAGCCTAAGTATTGGAGCTGAAACTTCAGCTTCAGCATCAGCCCTTCCAATGAATATTCAGGACTAATTCCTTTAGTATTGACTGGTTGGATCTCCTTGCAGTCCAAGGGACTCTGAAGAGTCTTCTCCAACACCACACTTCAAAAGCATCAATTCTTTGGTGCTCAACTTTCTTTGTACTCCAACTCTCACATCCATACCTGACTACTGGAAAAACCATAGCTTTGACTAGACGGACCTTTGTTGACAAAGTAATGTCTCTGCTTTCTAATATGCTGTCTAGGTTGGTCATAGCTTTTCTTCCAAGGAGCAAGAGTCTTTTAATTTCATGACTGCAGTCAGCATCTGCAGTGATTTTGGATCCTGAAAAAATAGAAGTCGTCACTGGTTCCATTGTTTCCCCATATATTTGCTGTCAAGTGATGGGACCGGATGCCATGATCTTAGTATGTTGAGCTTTAAGCCAACTTTGTCACTCTCCTCTTTCACTTTCATCAGGAGGCTCTTCAGTTCTTTTTCACTTTCTGCCATAAGGGTGGTGTCATCTGCGTATCTGAGGTTATTGATATTTCTCCCGGCAATCTTGATTCCAGCTTGTGCTTCTTCCAGCCCAGCGTTTCTCATGATGTACTCTGCATATAAATTAAATAAGCAGGGCGACAATATACATCCGTGACGTACTCCTTTTCCTATCTGGAACCAGTCTGTTGTTCCATGTCCAGTTCTGTTGCTTCTTGACTTCCATATAGATTTCTCAAGAGGCAGGTCAGGTGGAGGATATTCCCGTCTCTCAGATTCTTCACCAAATGAGCCACAAGGGAAGCCCATGTGAGGGCTAACTTTATACTTTTAACAAGTGGGTTTATTAAAGCATGATTATAGAATTATGTGAATGATTTCCATATGTAGCTTATAAAACTTTTTTTTTTTACTACTTTGAAGTCACCTCTTTCTTATATAGATTCGCATCTTATCCTCATTAAGATGAAGTACAGTATTACATGTTTCTTCAGTTTCCTCCAAACCCTCAAACAAAGTTTCTAAAGTTGTTGCTTGTCAATCTGTTATTCATGCACAACTACTTACATCCTCACGGTGTTCTTTTCATGTGTTTTATGCTCCTCTTGCCTGTGATTTTCTTTCCCCTCTTGGCTTGTTCTCCTGCAGATTCATAGTTTCCTTGCTAACACAGAATCTTTATTTTGCCTTAGTGTACCTATATTGCTGTCTCTTTATTCACTCTTTCTTTTAATAAGGCCCTGTAGATTCTTTCTGAGTGACCATCTTGCTCACTGACTTTGGCCCCTATATTCTTAGTCCCCTCCCTTCAGATGTCTTTCTCATAGGTGCATTCAGAAAATAGAACTTGGAACTTCCCTTGTGGCCCAGTGGTTATGACTCCAAACTTCCAAAGCAGGGGGCATGGGTTCACGGTGGGAACACATGCTACGCAGTATGGCCAAAAAAGAAAATAGGAGCTTGGTTCCCATAGGTGTGCTTACTACCTGGTTGATGACAAAGACAGGTGTAGGTTTGGGGACCAAGTTCTAACCTGAATGCTTGAGTTTTCCATTTGCGCAGGGCAGGAACCTGCTTGGGTAGATTAGGGAGGCTTGGAAATTGCATGGGTTAAGCAGGAGGGAGCAAATAGTTGGAATAATTTCCCTGACTTAGGTAAGATTCTCTCTGGCTTTTGATAAAGTAACTACTATTGGGTCTTAGATTCTAAGTGTTGTTCCTGATGAGCTAAGTGGTCTTCCCAGTGTATATGGGTAGGTATCCTCCTGATTCCTCGAATTCATAAGCCACCTCTCCGCCTTTTTTGATCTACTCCTTACTTTGTTGGTGTTCAACTTTGGCGTGATTCTGTCCACCTGTCTGGGACCTCCATTTGTATTTACCACTTCTGAACCGAAGTTGGTTCTGTGCCACCTTCATATGAGGCTGCCTTCTTGGGTAGGGAACACTAGGGGTTGCTCTGTTGCCATCTTACCTGTGCACTTTTCCTCCTTCCTTGGAACTTCCCGATGGTTCTAAGTGGCAGTCCTTGCATGTGTAGCATTCCTCGTGATACAGCCATTAGCTGGAACAAGGGGTCCTGTGGAGAAAATACAATACTAGTCATTCCTTTTGAATTTATGGAAAAAGTCAAGTTAGTGCAGAGGATTTTAGGTTTTTCTCCCATCTGCTCTGTTATTCTCTGCTGTACTTTAGTACAAAGTGGCTTATGATACAGAGCAAAATAATATATTTTCAGTTATTTTGCTGTATCACATAGTAAGTTTGCTATATCATTTCATTGTGTTCTTCGAAGCATATTTTGACTTCTGAGGGTTCTGCTCAAACATAGGTTGTTGAGTCCATCAAGAAAAATGTGGCTGTACTTTGTAATGCCCTTTAGGAAAAAGTCAACAATGTAGCTGGTTATAAGCATCCTTCCAGTAGTTCCATTTTGCAAGTACACTGGTTTTCTGTCCCAAGGAAGATGCTACTGCTTGGTTCATCTCTGGCCAGTTTGGTCTAGATTTTCCCTGGACTATTCAGCCTTAGATCCACAGCTCTGCTTTCCCTTTGAGTGACTCAATGATCATTGTTTCCAAGACACTTTCCTTATTTTCTGAAGCTCCAGTTAGCCCTTTTTGGAATTCTTACCAGGGTCTTTCAATACATTCCAGATTTTCGCTCCCAGATAAGAAGAGTCCTAAGGCTGTGGTAAGTGGGCAAGATTTGAGAGATGGTGTGTTTAGGAGATGTTGAATGAAAAAGCCTCACAGACCTTGTAATGAGCTGTCAGTCTGAGGTGTTTAGGGAGAAAGAAAGTGTTGGGTACAAAGTTGAAGGCAAGTGAGATGATTCAGAGCCATTTAAGGTTGAGCTTTCCACACTGGTTTTCCACACGTGTGCGGTGGAGCTTTTGTTAGGACCTTGTTGGGTTTACAGGCCTTGGAGGTGGGCTTACCTTCACTTCTTTTACCAGAGTGGTTCTGAATTCACCTGTTTCATATATTAGAGCGCCAGGTTAGATTTCATTTGAAGAAACTTGCTAAGGAAAGTTTGCAACCAGCTGGACAAGAGCACTTTTCTGAGGGAGTGAAGGATCTGTGGCAGTGACGTGAGGTAGTTTTTCTGAGCTCCAGTGCCAGAATGTCCTGCTGGCTGTGAAGACGCTGACCTGCTAGGAACAAAAAGTAACCCAAACTTACAACTGCTCTAAGTCAGCGTAGAAGCTCCCCAAACATAAAATCAGCTCTGTAGCTGTAATAAAAGGTTAGGATGCAACATAATGTGTTCATTCCTTATTGCTCAATTGACTGTCCTAACAGGAAAAAGCCACTGTGTGCTGAACAGACATGCCTGAGCCTTGCTGTCACTTACAGAGTGTGGCTCACACATGCTTCCTTAACTACTCTCACAAGAGTGGACATGTGAATTCACTCCAGATTTTTAAAAATAAAAGAAAATAAAGAAAGACTAGTATGCATTACGACCTTTTCAATTAATGACACATTTATGAGAATACCTAATACTATATAGTATTTGGAATAATATTTGGAATTCTCTCATAAATGTATCATCAATTGAGAGGGTTGTCATGTGCACTAGTTTAGCAAATAACTTTGCCAGGCAGTGTCAGTGAGAAGTTTGGAGATCTCTGAGTGTGGATTATAACTCATTTGACTATAGATTTTTATTCCAGTTTAAAAAATAATAATAAAGAGGAAAAAAGGCATTTGAATAAAAGTTTATAGACTCTTAAGGCACCTCCATGGATCCCAGAAGACTTGAGATCCCACAGATTTGAGGCCTCTCATAAGGACTGCAGTGCCTTGTTCTTTTATGATGTGTTATTTTTTATCTCCTTTAAGACGTAGTCTTGTGCTTAATTTTCTAAAATAAGATACATTATTTCCTTGGAACCTAACAGGTGAAGTCGGAAAACATAAACAAGGATATATATATCAGATTGAAAAATGCAGGTAACTAGCTTGAACTAGCACGTATCTAGTTCTGCATGCAACAAACAGGGAATACAGGTTATTTTCATACTTAACACCCCCCCCATTTGATATTAAGCAGACCACATTTACTGATCCAAAGGTAATAAAATTAGAAAACAACAACAATAATCACAAAAAAAGCCAACAGTGATCTGACAGGCTGATTTAGAAATAGGCTGGGTGACTGCAAGTTCTTCTGTCCTCTTTTGCATAAGTAAACTTAAGGCACACCCTAGTCTATACACAGCTGTTGATAGAAATGCAAACAGTCCCTTGTTAAGATTGCCTACTGAATAGGTGGAACTGGGCAAGACTTCTTGAGAATCAATAAGAAGTATATCCCACTGGACCTGGGCCATAGGTGAGTTTCTTTTTTTTTCCCTTTTGGTTTAGCTGTTAATATGATACATAGGGAGCAGCTAAACATGTGTTGTAAATATATTAACAGAGAGAGTGGACCTGACAAAGGCTAGAAAGACCTATAGCCGGCTGTTTAGAGCTTATCGGCACCAAATGAGAGAGGCTAAGTACCCTAGTACTGTTGTCTGGTGCTGCTAAAACGTCGGAAAATAGTTTGATTTTTTTCCTGAGCCTATTTTACTGTTTTTAAAAGAACTAAGTTAACATATGGTGGAATATTTACAGACAATAGTGTTTTAAACTCATGATCAACTTGTCTCTGTATGCTGCCTTTTCGTCAATATATGATAAAACCCAAGCTGGCACCATGGAGAAGCACTTGGGTTTCAGAAATGGCCCTGTTCCCAGACTTAGCTGGAGGAAAACTCCTTTCCTTATTGGAAAAGCAGAAGTCCTTAAAGACAGAGTAGTGCATGAGCTTGGGAAGGAGGGTCCAATACCTTAAAATTGACCTAGCCGCTCACCGTTATAAGGAGAGCACCGGTATTCATTGACTGGCATTGTTGGTGTAAGGTCAGTTTTTGCTCGCACAAGCTGAAGTTTAGGATGAGTACCTGGAGATGAGGGACAGGAAAGCCAGAAAAGGAGAGAGGGCAGAGGGGTCATGACTCGGAGTAATGAATAGAAGTGGGACTGTTAGAACCCAACAGGAGAGAATCATAAGGTGGATAAGGAGACTGTGGAAAAGAAAACCAGCTGTGAAGAGATGATGTGCTTTCATAAGCCAGCCTGCATCTGAGAAGCATATCCCTGGGGCAGAGAACAGCTCTGCTCTGATGTGGTCAGCGCAGGCAAGGCTATGGGGTCGGCAGAATGAGGGAGAAGTAAAGACATACCCAGTGTATCCTGGTGGCCTTTGTGAGAATCTGTATGCCAGACCAGGGCTTCACCTCAATAGGGTGTGTGTAATAGGGGCCGTCACCATTCACACTTCCTGAGAGTATGCACTTACATACAGTGCGTGCACGCTCAGTTGTGTCCGACTCTTTGTGACCCCATGGACTGTAGCCCACCAGACTCTTCTATTCTTGGAATTTTCCAGGCAAGAATACTGGAGTGGATTGCCATTTCCTCCTCCAGGGGATCTTCCTGACCCAGGGAATCCGCATCTCCTGCCTTGGCAGGTGATTCTTTACCACTAGCCACTGGGGCACAGTGCATCTCATCACAGAAAAGATGAGGTACAGTCTGTGCCCTTTGATAAAGAAGTCAGGGAAATGTTACAGTGCACTGTAAAAAATCACACTTACAAAACAACAGTGACAGTGATGTCCTAGTATGCAAATGAAGGAGTCTAGAAAGGCAGGACGGTGGTGTACTCTGGACACAGTTTCTCTACATGAATAAATATAGAGTTTTTGTCCTAGTTTTTTAAAAAGGCAATGATGAAGGAACCTTCTCTTCCCCAGCTACTGCCAACTCAGGGATATTTATCCCGTTGTTTTTATTGTTTGGACAGTTATCTTCAACAGGTCTGGATTCATTTAATTCACAATTTTTTTCATCCTAAAATTTTCTTGTTGTGAAAGAAGCATTGTTGCTCCATCACAAAGTGAGGTGATTCTCTTCTTGATTGGGTGTATTTCCTCCGAGAAATCAGCATCTTCCCTGTGTTACCTCACATGAAAAGCTTTGAGGCAGGTGAGATGCACATGGACAGCCAGGTTGTGTTGGCCAAAGGCCTTCCAGCCCTCCCACATTCCAGTAGGACCAGACTTGGCAGAATCCTCAACTCTGTTTCTCAGTCATAAATGGAAAGGTATTCTGTGTTTTGCAACCTTGGAAATGCATTCTTCAGTTTCAGGTCCTTTGAGTGCTTCTTCGTTTGTAATCCTTCCAGTCCTGGCTGTGGTAGCAGCATGCTCACTCTTCATATTTCCATCTTTGACTCTTGGCCCTGGGAGCTTGGCATCACTCTGGCATAGCCAACGACTCTTCACTTCTACTTCTTCAAAACTTAATAGCAGGATTTCCTCTATGAATCAGTTAGTCTTGCAGATATATTGCCTTCCAGGTAGCTTAGGTCTTTTCATACTGTTCATGGTGTTCTTAAGGCAAGAATACTGAAGTGGTTTGCCATTCCCTTCTCCAGTCCTGAATACTCACTGGAAGGACTGATGCTTAAGCTGAAACTCCAATACTTTGGCCACCTGATGTGAAGAACTGACTCATTTGAAAAGACCCTGATGCTGAGAAAGATTGAAGGAAGGAGGAAAAGGGGACTACAGAGAATAAGATGGTTGGATGGCATCACCGACTCAACAGACATGAGTTTGAGTAAACTCTGGGAGTTGGTGATGGACAGGGAAGCCTGGAGTGCTGCAGTCCATGGGGTTGCAAAGAGTCAGACACGACTGAGCAACTGAACTGAACCAAGCTTAGGTCACTCCTCCTTTTCCATTTTCAGAAAATATTTTTACTCCATTCTTTGGGAGCTTTATTAGGTTCAGTGTCCCTCTTAAGATATCATGGAAAAAACACCAGTCTTAATGTCATAATATCAGTTTTCAAACCTTAATCTGTTGTAGTCATTAGAAGAGCTACGATATATCGATTTCCATCATGGATTTTGTTACTCACTTTACACAGGTGGGTGGTGGTGTCCCACTGTTTGAATTTAGGAGACCTTGACTCTGGCACCTATGTTTCATTGTCTTCGAGGGAGTAGACTTCACAGGTATTGCACTTCTTTGTAATTCTTGGAGTCTTCCTTGCTTCATGGTGTCTTTAAGAAGCATATTTAGCCACGGGTGAGACTTTCCATGGACAGGACATGTAATTGTGACCATTATGGGGATACTTTCATATTATTTGAGATATTACTCAGCAAACCAAACAGCCACTCCTGTTACCATGGTATTGCCTATATTTTACAAGTGACAGATTCTGTAGTACACCTTTATTCCTGTTACCCTGTGTCTATAAAACAAGATGTACTTGTCACAAACTGTGAGTAATACAACCCCCAGTGTTTACTTTTCATAAATTTCAGTAAACATTCATATTCTGATCCTAAAAGAGGTGTGGACAACAAATAATGTATTTGGAATAAATGAATCAATGATCTCTATAGCTTAAAAAAACAAAAAAGCCAGTATCTCATTTGAGTTGTTGACAGTGGTCTTCCAGAAGAACATATTCTACTTCCATTAAACATTCTGGTGCCTGTTCTTTATGTAGTTGCTTGAATTATTGCTCTACTGGTTTATGTTGGTTACTTACAGACGTGATGGTAACATCTCAGAAATAGTAGGTCAACTCTTGGGTTGGAATTGTTTATTTTTTCTTTATTCTGGACCTTCTCTTTAATACTTATAAAGAATTGCAAATGTCTGAAGGATGCTTTTACAAATGATATATTTGGATGTCCTGGCAATATTTGGGAATGTATATTTAATTCAACAGTTTTTGTAGATAATTCTTTCTTTTCTTTGAATAATTTGATACTTTAGATATCATCTAAATGGCATTTAGATATCATCATCTGCTAGAAGTTAGTCTTTTCACTTTGTTTAAATAGGGAAAATGGAATATTCCTATGTAACAGGCACATGTATAAGTATTAAGATATGTAAATTTAGATTCTGTCAGTTTTTAGTCACATGCCTCTCTTTTCGTTATTAATGGTGGATGTATGATATTACTACAAAACACTATATTGAGAAGAATCCATTTACAAATAATAGGTTATAGGTGAATATGTAGTGCACTTATAATCTAATATTCTGAAATTGGATAAAGCCAAACTCATCTTTCAATAAGGAGACAAGGAAGGAAGAGATTCCTGTTCCTGTCTATTTTTCAAAGCCCATTACATTTCTACTTAACTTCTCTCTACCTAAGATCTTCTTGAAAAGAATAATTATGTGTTTACACCAAGTCTTGGTTGTAACACATGGGATCTTTGATCTTTGTTATGGCACATGAAATCTTTTTTTTCTTTTCATGTTTTTAATATTTACTTTTATTTATTTGGCTGCACTGTGTCTTGCCACATGTGGGATCTAGTTCCCTGACCAGGAATTGAACCTTGGCTCCCTGCATTGGGAGCTCAGAATCTTAGCCACCAGATCATCAGGGAAGCCCCTACCTAAGATCTTTGCACAAACAAAATAAGCTCTTTGTTTATAATTTCATCTATTTCACTGTCAACCTATTCAGGAGGGCAGAAACGTATCCATTCAAACTAGACCAGAAATTGAGAAGAGGAAGGTCATGTGCACAGAGAGCAGAGAATGTCTCCTACTGTAGAAATGGGGAGCCCCACTCTTGGGCAGTACACATCTTGCTTTCCCAGTGAAAGTAAATGTGTTTCACTTCAGGGTGTAGCAATTGCAGTGACCTAAGACAGTGGAAACAGTGTCAGACTTTATTTTTTGGGGCTCCAAAATCACTGAAGATGGTGATTGCAGCCATGAAATTAAAAGAAAAAGCCATGAAATTACTCCTTGGAAGGAAAGTTATGACCAACCTAGATGGCATATTCAAAAGCAGAGACATTACTTTGCCAACAAAGGTCCGTCCAGTCAAGGCTATGGTTTTCCCAGTGGTCATGTACTGATGTGAGAGTTGGACTGTGAAGAAAGCTGAGTGCTGAAGAATTGATGCTTTTGAAGTGTGGTGATGGAGAAGACTCTTGAGAGTCCCTTGGACTGCAAGGAGATCCAACCAGTCCATTCTAAAGGAGATCAGTCCTGAGTGTTCATTGGAAGGACTGATGCTGAAGCTGAAACTCCAGTACTTTGGCCACCTCATGCGAAGAGCTGACTCATTGGAAAAGACCCTGATAATGGAAGGGACTGGGGGCAGGAGGAGAAGGGGATGACAGAGGATGAGATGGCTGGATGGCATCACCAACTCGATGGACATGAGTTTGGGTGAACTCTGGGAGTTGGTGATGGACAGGGAGGCCTGGAGTGCTGTGATTCATGGGGTCGCAAAGAGTCAGACACGACTGAGCGACTGAACTGAACTGAAGACAGTGGTAGCCAGAGCTCATTTGGTAAACACAAGTTACCCCTACTCAGATCTTGGTATATTATAAAATGCTTTGGTGATGAACACTCTAGCTCTGACAGTGCTGAAATAACCCAGTTAAAACTCACTGTTAGATCAGAATGCCAAAGTAACTTTTGTGATAAAGACCTTGTACATGACTGCACCTAAATTGAATTTTTCAATTTTTTCAGAAGGTTCAGGCACTGGTTGTAAAATTACATGCTTTGCCTAATAAGAATGTGATGAGGCTTTAGTATATGTATTGATATACATATTGATATGTATATGCTTTAGTAATAGTATTGATAAAGAGAAATTTCAGTTATTGAACACAATGCAAACCAAGCAGTGTGCTAAAATTTTCTGTGGTTTATGTCACTTCATCCTTAAAGTAACCCAGTGAGGTTTGTAATGTTATTTCTACTTTGTAGTTTAAGAATGGAGGCTTAGTGTGAAGAACTTGGACCAAGTCACACCAACAAGGGTTCAGAATTTGAACCCAAACCTACTTACCACCATATTAAGAAAACATCCCTTTCCTATACAGACTTGAAGTTTTCCTTAAGGATGATGACAAAAAGTCATGACTGTCTACTACCATTTGTGGCATATGGTAGTGGTTTCGGTAATAGTATCTCTCCCTGCTTTGTTACTCTCTGTACTAAATATGGTTGATAGAGGGAAAATCGGCTTTCAAGAATTGGCTGGATTATCTGGGATAACTTTAGAATGACTCTGCCTTGTGATAGGGGATCCTAAGGCCGGAATCTATGACTGAATTTAATAGGAAGCTTCATGGAGAGTTTGGACTATGTTGTATGTGTGTGTGAGGGAGAGAGAGACACACAGAGACACAGATTCAAACACACAGAGAGATCTTTCCCCTTTGTTTTAGCCAAACCATTTTCTTCTATCTTATTTCCTGAAGAGCAATTAAAATATATTTTATTTTTCAAATAAGGAAGAAGATCATTGACTTTCTCTTACCAGCCACTTATCACCACATGATACTTGTTGAAGAAGTGGGTGTTCCTTGCTTTCTATTGTTACTCTGATGAGAGTGAGGGTGGAGAGTACTTTGAAAAAATATTTGTGTAAGGAGGAGAGAAAGAAGTGAGCTGGATAAGAAAGTCTTTGCCTATCTGAAATTGAGGGCATTCTTGACTTTTATTAATAGAAGACATTTCCTTGAGGTTTAGATGCTACGTCCTCCAGGAGGCATTGTGTTTAAAGAAGTGACCTTATATTCAAACGCTCTCCATAGATTCTTATTTTATGTCTTATTTTTACTTTAGGGATTCAGTCCTTTTTTTAGATTTCTAGGGAGGAAGATGGCCTGGGTATTGACCCTTCAGAACTAGACTGCTAGGTAATGATGCTAATAGCAGTTATTGTGTGCCAAGCACTATTCCAAAGTTTATATGTATGCACTAACTCAATCCGCCCAACAGATGTTTGAGATAGATTTACTATTGTGCTTCATCAAATCTAAATGTGTTGATGCTGTATCTTGATTTTGCTAGAAGATGCTATTGAAAGGTTTTCACACAACTGTATTTCTAGTGCCATTTTATTTACAAACAATTGCAAGTTGTCATAGGTTGTAAAACTGTGAAATATAAGATATACCCTACTTATAAAAAAGTTAAAATAACAAAGCATATACTAATAGTATTAATAAAATAGGATATCATTCCCATTTTTAAAATGGAGACCCTGAGGCAAAAGACATTAAGTTTTCTAAAGTGACATGACTGAACTCATATGTGTTGTGATTCTAGAGTCCATGCTCTTAACCTCCACTTCTTCCTGTCTCTCAACAATACGTTGGAATTGAGCCTATGCTAACATGTGATAGACTGCCCAAGACCCACTTACTCATCCTTTCACTGTGGCATTCATGATAGAATGGCACTGAGATTTTTCCAAGGGAGGAAGTATGTATAATGTGTATCTTTAGGGCTGTGATGAGGGTTTTGCCCTAATGCATGCAAAGTGCTTGACATGTGGGCATCTGACATGTTTTTAGTAAGAGCAATGCAATTGGGAGGCCTTAATGAACTGGCTTCCCAAAGATCAGTAGGTTGGAGTACTTGCTGGAAATTGTGTGCACAACCTGCTGTTTGGGTGCCTCAAATTCTGCATTGTGTATTTTATTCTGTTCCCCTTTGTGCGCTAAAATACCAACATAAAAAGAGATGGGAATACTAGACCACCTGACCTGCCTCTTGAGAAACCTGTATGCAGGTCAGGAAGCAACAGTTAGAACTGGACATGGAACAACAGACTGGTTCCAAACAGGAAAAGGAGCACATCAAGGCTGTATATTGTCACCCTGCTTATTTAACTTATATGCAGAGTACATCATGAGAAATGCTGGTCTGGAAGAAGCACAAGCTGGAATCAAGATTGCCAGGAGAAATATCAATAACCTCAGATATGGTGATGATACCACCCTTATGGCAGAAAGTGAAGAAGAACTAAAGAGCCCCTTGATGAAAGTGAAAGAGAGTGAAAAAGCTGGCTTAAAGCTCAACATTCAGAAAACGAAGATCATGGCATCCAGTCCCATCACTTCATGGCAAATAGATGGGGAAACAGTGGAAACAGTGTCAGACTTTATTTTTTTGGGCTCCAAAATCACTGCAGATGGTGATTGCAGCCATGAAATTAAAAGAAAAAGCCATGAAATTACTCCTTGGAAGGAAAGTTATGACCAACCTAGATAGCATATTAAAAACCAGAGACATTACTTTGTCAACAAAGGTCTGTCTAGTCAAGGCTATGGTTTTTCCAGTGGTCATGAATGGATGTGAGAGTTGAACTATAAAGAAAGCTGAGTGCCAAAGAATTGATGCTTTTGAAGTGTGGTGATGGAGAAGACTCTTGAGAGTCCCTTGGACTGTAAGGAGATCCAACCAGTCCATCCTAAAGGAGATCAGTCCTGGGTGTTCATTGGAAGGACTGATGTTGAACCTGAAACTCCAATACTTTGGCCACCTGATACGAAGAGCTGACTCATTGGAAAAGACCCCAATGCTGGGAAAGATTGAGGGCAGGAGGAGAAGGGGATGACAGAGGATGAGATGGTTGGATGGCATCACTGGCTCAATGGACATGGGTTTGGGTGAACTCCAGGAGTTGGTGATGGACAGGGAGGCCTGGCGTGCTGCGGTTCATGGGGTCACAAGGAGTCGAACACGACTGAGCGACTAAACTGATACTGAAAAATAATTCATTATTTCCATAATTGAAGAGTATAATACTTTTTTTTCTCCTGAAGAATAGGCTCCAGAGACACCACTCAGGACTTGAGTAACAAAAGTAATTTTTCGTACGAAGATGATTCTATGTGAAGACCTACCAGAATCTCAGATAAGAAACCTGTCACCATCAGTATCCTGCCAAAACCCTGAAAAATCTCTATTAACAATTTGAAGACCTGCCTGTTCCCTGAAACCTTGTATTTCTTTGCAGCTTCCTTACTGTTTAGAATTCTGGTCTCTGTTAACCCAAACCAGCCTGGTCATTGTGTCCAATTTAGGACAAACTGTAAATAGCCTCCCAATTTGCTGAATGTTCCGCCCAACTGAAATTTATATTTCATTGTTGGATCACAGATCAATGGTTTGCTGCCAGATCCTTGAGATAAGTCAGGAGGTGAGTTCTCAACCCAAGAGGCTGGTGTCACTCATCATGCCTTTTCCTACTGTTTATCATTTTCTCCTTGGACAGTGTCCTTTCTCCCAACCAGTATGCTGTACTCCAACGTGGACAAACTGTTTAGTTGTCGAAAGATACTATACTGTGGTGGAGATACATTTTTGAGTACAGGTTGTCTACAATTGAGGTGATTATAAATAAAAATTTAAGTTTATTGATTTGACATAAGTTTAAAACACCAAACCATTGCTTTTGGTGCTTCTGATTATCATTTTACTTTTTTAGTCTTAAACTGAACATCTGATCAGTCAACTTGGACTTTTTTTTTTATGTTTATTTTTTGGCTGCACTGGGTCTTAGTTACAACACGTGGGATCTTCAGTCTTCGTTGTGGCATGCAAACTCTTAGTTGTGGCCTGTGGGATCTAGTTCCCTGAAAGTGAAAGTGAAAGTTGCGCAGTTGTGTCTGACTCTTTACGACTCCGTGGACTATACAGTCCATGGAATTCTCCAGGCCAGAATAACTGGAATGGGTAGCCTTTCCCTTCTCCAGGGGATCTTCCCAACCGGGGGATCAAACCCAGGTTTTCCACATTGCAGGCAGATTCTTTACCGGCTGAGCCACAAGGAAAGCCCCGTGTTCCTTGACTAGGGATCATATCCAGGACCCCTGCATAGGGAACACTGAGTCTTTGCCTATGAACCACCAGGGAAGTCTCAACTTGGACTGTTTTGAACCAGTTTCTACCTTAAACTAGTTACAAGTGGTTTGATAAACTTAGAGCAACTGTGGCCCAGTTAGAGATAGATTTAATTGGTCAGTGCTAACTTGATTCAGTGAAATTTATTCTGAACCAATCAAACCTCATGTGAGTCAGTCAGAACCTGCTTGTCCATGTGAGAGCTTATTTGAGCTAGCTAAAACCAGCCTGAAGCCTATTTGAGCTCTTGAAACCAGACCTAAATGGTTAGACACATGTGGTTTTAGCCAAAGTGGCTTTAGATCAATCAGAAATGGTTTTGTAAGTAGAATGTCTTTGAACTTAACTCTTTCATTCTCAACCAGAATGAACCATTGAGGTTCTTTTGAACAAGTGTGAATTGGTTAGAATGGATTGAAGTGTTTTATGTAATTTAAACCTGATTTTAGGCTAGTTCCAACTCTTGAAAATGACATATCTACTTAAAATTAATTGAAAATGGTTAGATTTAGCCAAAAAAGAGGGTCTTCTTTTCTGACTTAGTGCACAACTCCGAGCCAGTCAGTAATCTTTTGTGTCAGAAATGCATGTTTCAAGCTTCCCAGAGGCTATTTCAAAATTGTTTTAGGTCTTCAGAGCCCCGTCGGATCTGTCCAGAGTGGGGAGAGGAGCTTGAGCCAGCATTTACTGAGTATCCAGCATCTCCCAAGCATTGTGCTGGGCACTCCACAAAGAGTGTCTCGTTCAATCCTTAGAACAATGGGGTGAAGTAGTGTACATTATCTTCTTTTTCATACAATGGAAACCTGAAAATCCAAGGTTGAAAAACATCAGAGTAGACAGTAGGTGGGAGACGTGGAATCAGTCTAGCTCTGCTTGACTTCAGAAGTCACGTGTTTCCTGTTAGGCTACCTTGTATACCAAACCTGGCCACTTAAAAAAAAAATATATTTATTCATTTATTTGGCTTTGTCAGGTCTTAATCATGGTAAAATAGGATCTTTCATTGCAGCACACAGATTCTCTAGTTGTGGCACGTGGGCTCAGTAGCTCCATGGCATGTGGGATTTTAGTTTCCTGTCCAGGAATTGGATCCACATCCCCAGCATTGCAAGGTAGATTCTTAACCACTGAACTACCAGGGAAGTCCCCCATACCTGGTTGCTTCTAAGTCCAACATACATTTGTAAAAATTTGAGGAATGGCCACAAAGCTTGGGGTAGAATAGACATTAGACTTGAAATTAGGAGACATTTGTTCTAGACTGTGCAAATGAGTTAAACTCTCTGGGTTCTGTTTTATTCTTTAGCAAACAACCCAGGAAATGGAAGGTCTGAACGTTTATTTTCAGGTAAACAAGGCAGATAATTATCTAAAGCTGTAGTCTAAAGAATATAAACTATGATTAACACCAACAGTGGTGTGTGTACCGTCAGTTGTGGTATTTCATTTGTTAACACTTCTTTTATGATGGTTTGGTTTTGAACAGACTGTTATGTATTGCTGTTACCATGAATAGAAAACAAAACCCGTGAAGACCATTTATAGACTTAGATGTGTAATTCTTCTCCCATGATAACTAAACACTTTAAATTTGGGGGCCCTAAAGATACGTTCATCTGTCTTTGAATTCCATTTAAATAGGTTTAGAGAGTTCTAGAAGAGTGTGCCATTGATGACAACATTTTCTCCTGTACCTAAAATGATACAAAAACATATTTATAGAAATGACCAACTTTTTTTCAAAATAAAGAGGAAACAAGGTAGCCACAGAAACTTCTTACATCACTCTGCTTGCAGAATTTGGAGTTGCTTTCTGCTTTCTCATTTATTTGGAGGGGAACCGCCCCCCCAAAATGGTTCGATGTTATCTGGACCTACTTTTCAATTCTTATCTCTTATTTATGAATAACTTGGAGCCAGTCAGATGCTGTGATGAGACATGCTAGTCTTTATTTGCACCCAAGTGGTCATCTTCTGGAGAAGCGTTCTGCTGCACACCATCAATACTGGCCAGCTGCACCTGTGAGTACAGACGCTGTAAATGGAAAACCATCATCTGCGCTGTGTCACTCTTTACAGTGTGCAAACAGAGTGCTGGATGTTTGTAGAGGCTTTGCCCTTAGTGGCTGACCAGCCATATCTGAATGTGAGGTCGTAGCTCTGCACTAAGGCTGCAGCCGCTCTTGGGAATCAGAATTCAGGATTTTTGAGCATAAGGTGAGTCACCAAATTGAGGATGGGCTAGGGGAGGCAACCTTGAAAAGTCAGTGAATGTCCTTGGCTGAGCTTTTATTAATTTTATGTATCTATAGGAATAATCCAATAGGAAGCATTGAGAATTGTGGTAAAGTTTCTGGATAGGAGCTGACAGAATGAAAAGGGGCCAATGAGAGGGAAATCAGCAGCATTTTTTTCCCTTTGTTTTGGCTACACTGAGTCTGTATTGCAGTGCATGGGCTCTTCATTGCCACATGTGGGCTTTCTCTAGTTGTGGCATGCAGGGGCTTCTCTAGTTGCAGCACATGGGCTTAGTTGCCTGGCAACATGTGGGATTTTAGCTCCCCCACCAGGGATCAAACCTGTATCCCCTGCATTGGAAGGTGATTCTTAACCACAGGGGAGGTCCCCCAAACCAGCAGAGTTTAATGCAGGACTTATAATTTGTATGTGGATAGGTAAATGTGTATGTTGAATGGGCAGATAGCATTAGCATTGTCAGTGATAACAGGATGATTGGTTTTCTGATTTTCAAGAGGGTTTATTGGTATTAGAAATGGGAGGATAAAAAGAAGTAAGCTTTCCCTGAAGATAGACTGTTTCCAGTCAGATTAATACTTTGAATAGTTTGAATCTATTTAAAGGATTAAAAATAAATTTTGAAAAGTGCTGATTGCAAAAGATAAAAGGTAACCATGGTTAGGTCTTGCTATACAAACAAGAATATTTATTCTCAAAGGTAGACTTGTTTTGGCCAGTGCTGAAGAGCTGAATTGGTAGCATTTCCTATAGACTATCAAGGCAAGTGTAGGTAAATGAGCCCTTCATGGTGGAACTCAGTTCTCAAGTAAGCAGTGATATTCCAGAAAAATCTGATTTAATATGTAGTAGGAGAAGGCAATGGCAACCCACTCCAGTACTCTTGCCTAGAAGATCCTATGGGCGGAGGAACCTGGTAGGCTGCAGTCCATGGGGTCGCTAGAGTCGGACACGACTGAGCGACTTCACTTTCACTTTTCACTTTTATGCATTGGAGAAGGAAATGGCAAGCCACTCCAGTGTTCTTGCCTGGAGAATCCCAGGGACGGGGGAGCCTGGTGGGCTGCCGTCTATGGGGTCGCACAGAGTTGGACACGACTGAAGCGACTTAGCAGCAGCAGCAGCAGGTGACAATAATAACATGTGAGGAAGCTGCAAACCAAGTTTTATTAGCATTATCTTTGAAGGAACTGTAATGACGTGAAAATGCATAGGATAAATGAAATTGCCTAGATGTCCAAGAGAGAAACCAAGGATATAGCACTAGGAGACTTTGAAAAAGGAGGTACAGTTGGGACCACTTGCACTCTAAGAATTATTATTATTCCTATAGCATTCTCTTTGGAGAAGGAAATGGCAATTTACTCCAGTGTTCTTGCCTGGGAAATCCCGTGGACAGAGGAGCCTTGCAAGCTATTCAGTCCATGGGGTCCAAAAAGAGTCAGATACAACTTAAGGACTAAACAACAACAAACATTCTCTTTCTTCCTTTGTTTTGTTACTTTTATTATACATGATATTCATGTAAGATAGTGACCATTATGTTCTTGATTTTCATTCTCAGTTGGAATTTTTGTCTTAAGGGTACTATAACAGCATAGCACAGTTCAGTAGCATCTTATCTAGCAACTGATTAAGTCTTTGGGACAGTGAATAATATCTAACCCTTTCTTCACAGAACCCTTAGGCATATAAGTGTTATGTAGGAGTACTTGTTGAACTGGATATTAAAAGAAGTCACTTTATTAGCAGAGGATTCTAATATTTTCTGATGAGTTTTGGTAAATATGCGTTTGTTTGTATTTTTCAGGTGACCCACTGAGTTCTTCATTATGTTTGATGGAGACTATGATTACCTCATCAAGTTTTTAGCTCTGGGAGACTCAGGAGTAGGGAAGACCAGTGTGCTTTATCAGTACACAGATGGTAAATTTAACTCCAAATTCATCACAACAGTCGGCATTGATTTCAGGGAAAAGAGAGTGGTAAGTTCTGCATCCTTCCATATAAAAATGTAATCTCTGAGTCAACCTTTGCCTGTCTGTTTTATTTACTTCATAGGAATTAGGAGGACAAAGGTTGGAATCTAAAATTAAAGGGTGCATATGAAAGTGTATTATGTTCAGTCTGAGCAATGTGATTAAAGGCTGTAACTGAGGACACTTCAAAGTAAAAGTGAAGATTTTTAAAAAATTTCCTTGATATACTTTTGGCTGGTATCTTCCTTCTGAATTATAAAAAGTGATTTGTCTACCTTTATTATGAAGCTTGCAAACCACCCTGCTCATTTTAATGGCTTTTCTCTTAATTAAGGCCTCAGCAGTCCCATTTACTAGGTGGCAGAACTCACTGACCCCACCAGGAATGTGAGGTTTAAGTACGGGTGGGAATGAGTGTGCATATGGATCTGGGAGGTACCAAAAGAACAGTAGGGTTCTGCAGAATAAGAGAAGAGGTTCTTTTTTAACAATTGTATTTATTTTTTTTAAAGGACTGCAAGACAAGTTATTCTGGGGGTAGACAAGAAGTCAGGAGGTTGGTGTGTCCAGGAACTACATTTCTTACTAAAAAAGCAACCATTCCCATAAAGCAGGTCACAAGTAGTCAGGAAGACTAAGGACAAAGAGGCTTTGGTGGAGCACATTCTACTTGGGAAATATGCAGTTTCTGGCTTCGAGGACAGAAGAATTCATTCTTTCTGATCCACCCCAAGTCTTTTATTCCACTACCAGAATTCTTTTCTTCTATGACCACTGTTTTGTTTTGTTTTGTTTTAAAATTATTTTTAAATTAAGGTATAGTTGATACACAGTATTGTATAAGTTTCAGGTGTACCATATAGTGATTTACAATTTTTAAAGGTTATATTCCATTTATAGTTATTATAAAATATTGGCTATATTCTCTGTTTTGTACAATATATCCTTGTAGCTTATTTTATACCTTTGTCTTTTTCATGATTATTTTGGGATGCTTGCAATTTCAAACGAATTTTAGGGTCATCTTATTAATTTCTACAAAGAAACCAGCTGAAATTCTGACATGGATTGCACTGAATCTGTAGAACAATTTGGGGAGTGCATGTGTGCTCAGCTGTGTCAGACTCTTTGTGGCCCCATGGCCTGTATAGTCCACCAGGTTCCTCTGTCCATGGAATTTTCCAGGCAAGAATACTGGAGTGGGTTGCCATTTCCTACTCCAAGGGATCTTCCTGACCCAGGGATTGAACCCGCATCTCCTGCATTGGCAGGCAAATTCTTTACCACTCTGCCACCTAGGAAGCATTCATATCTTAATAATATTAAGTCTTCTGATTTGTGAACATGGATTTTTTTGCCATTTAGATCTTCTTTAATTTCTTTCAACAATATTTTGTAGCTTTCAGAATATATTTTATACTTTTTAAATTAAATTTATTCCTAAGTATCTTAATTTTTTATGCTATTGTAAATTGTTTCCTTAATTTTATTTTTGAATTATTCTTTGCCAGTGTATAGAAATACAACTTATTTTGTAAGTTGAGCTTGTATACTGGAACACTACTGAACTTGTTTATTGTTTCTAATATAACCTGCATGTGTGCCAGTGTAGGGAGTGTCTGTATCTGTGTGTGTATCTGTGTGTTTATTCCTTAGGATTTCCAATATACAAGATCCTCCTATCTTCTGTTATACTTCTTTCTTTCCAAGTTGGATATACTTTCTTTTTTCTTTTTGGTCTAATTGCCCTGATGAATGCCTCCAGTAAAATGTTGAGTAGAAATGTTGAAGGAGAACATCTTTGTCTTGTCTTTGATTTAAGGAGAAAACATTCGGTCACCACAAAGTATAATAGAAGCTGTGCATTTTTCATAGATGGTGTTCTTCAGGTCCAGGATGTTATCTTCTATTCCTAATTGTTGAGCATTTTTATTATGAAAGGTGTTGGATTTTTTCAAGTGCTTTTTCTGTATCTGTTGAGATGATTGTGTGATTTTAGTCCTTTATTCTAGAACTGTTCTGTTCCATTATAAATCGATATTGATTGGTTTTTGTATGTTAACCCAACCTTGTTCTTATGATAAATTCCACTCAGTCATGGTATATAATCCTTTTTATATGTTGTTGGATTCTGTTTGCTAGTATTTTGGTGTCTGTATTCAAAATGGATATTGGTCTATAGTTTTTTTTTTCCCCTCATAGCTTTGTTTTTGGTGTCAGGATAATAAAGCCCTCATAGAATGAAGTGGGGAAATCTTTTCTGTATTTTGAGAGTTTGGGAAGGATTGATGTTAATTCTAAACATTTGATAAGATTCACTAGTGAAGACATTTGGGCCTGGTCTTTTCTCTGTGAGAAGTTACTTTTATTATGAATTCAGTCTTCTTACTGGCTATATGTCTCTTTAGATTTTCTATTTTTTCTTGAGTTAGTTTCAATTGTTTGTGTCTAGAAATTTCTCCATTTCTTCTAAGCTATCCAATTTTTTGGCGTACGGTTGTTCATACTATTCCTTTATAATCTTTTTATATATTTAAAGTTGGTAGTGTTGTCCTTTCATTTCTGATTTTAAGAATTTGAATCTCCTATTTTTATTCTTAGTCTAACTAAAGGTTTATCAATTTTCTTAAGCTTTTCAAAGAAAAGATAATTTATTTCCACTCTAATCTTGATTATTCTTTCCTTCTGTTTGCTTTGGATTTAGTTTACTTTTATTTTTCTAGTTCTTTAAGGTTGAAGTTTAAGTTATTGATTTGAGATCTTTCTTGTTTTTTAATGTAGGTGTTTACCGCTATACATTTACCTCTGAGCACTGCTTTGGCAGTGAAGCTACTTTTTGTATGTTGTGCTTTTCACTCATCTAAAAATGCTTTCTAGTTCCCATTAGGTTTCTTCTATGACGCATTGGCTGTTTAAGACTGTATTGTTGAATTTCCACATACTTATGAATTCCCCAAATTCCTTTCTGTAAGTGATTTCTAATCTTTTTTTAAAACCACATTATGGTTAGAAAATATATTTTGTATAACTTTAGTCTCTTAAACTTGTCAAGACTTGTTCGATGACCTAACGTAAGGTCTGTCCTTGAGAATGTTTCATATGTGCTTGAGAAGAATGTGTGTTTTGCAGTTGCTGGGTGAGGTCCTCTATAGATGTCTATATTATGACTAGTTGACTTAGAGTGCTCTGCAGCTCTTCTGTTTCCTTGTTCATCTGCTTGCTTGTTTTATCCATTATCAAAAGAGTGTTGAAGTTTCTAAATATTGTCAAATTGTTTATTTCTCTCTTTTTATCTGTATGTATTCTTAATGGTAACTACATGACCCTTTTATCATTATAAAATATCCTTTTTGTCTCTTTTTGTCTTCAAGTCTATTTTGTCTCATATTAGTATAACTGTAGCTCTCTCTTGGTTATTGTTTGCATGACATTGTATTTTTTTCATTCTTTTCCTAACAATCTTTTTGTGTTTTTGAATCTAAAGTATGTCTTTTGTAGATAGCATATAGTTGGATCACATCTTTAAATCTATTCTGCTAACCCTTGCCTTTCAGTTGGAATCTTCAATCCATTTACTTTCAATATAATTACTAAAAAAGGAGGGTTTATGTCTGCCATTTTGCTACTTATTTTCTATATGTCTTTTTTTTTTGTTCTGTTACTTCTTGGCACCCTCTTTATTTTGTGTTATATAGACATTTTCTAGTATACCATTTAAATTCCCTTCTCACTTTTTATTTTTTGAATTGTTTTCTTAATAGTTCCCCTGAGGATTAAAATTGTCATCTTAATTTTTAACAGTCTAGTTTGGATTAATACCCACTTAATTTCAATGCCATACTCTGCTCTTATATGGCTCCATATCCTGCCAATTCCTTTTCACTGTTATTGTCATACAAATTGCATACATATTGCATCTTTATGTACTGTGTACCTATCTACACGAGTTTATAATTATTGCTTTATGAAATTGTGTTTTATCAGATGCAGAAAAGAGTTATGAAAAACCATTTATATTGTCTTTTGTATTGACTCATGTAGTTACCTTTACTGGTGCTCTTTATTTCTTAGTGTGAATTTGAATTACTGCCTAGTGTCTTTTCATCTCAGCCTGAAGCTCAGTCTTTTGTTACTTCTTGCAGGGCAGTTCTTCTGGCAATGAATTTTATGTTTTTGTTTATCAGAGGATGTTTTAAGTTCCCTTTTAATTTGAGGGATAGCTTTGCTGGAAATAGGATTCTCGGTTTGTAGTCTTTTTCCTTTCAGTACTTTTTATTGTCCTACTGCCTTTTGGCCTCCATTTTTATTTGTTTGTTTCTTAATGATAAATCAGTTCTTAGTTTTATTGAGATCCCTTATATGTATTGAATCACTTTTCTCTTGCTGCTTTAAAAATTCTGTCTTTTGATTTTTGACAGTTTGGTGATATGTCTAGTCAGTATCAGAAAGTTTATGCTTCTTGAAGTTCATTGAGTTTCTTAAATGCACATAAATATTTTTCATCAGATTTTGGAAGTTTTTGGCTGTTATTTCCACAAGTATTTTTTATGCCTCTTTCTGTCTTTCCCCCCGTCCCACCAAATAATATATTACTTGTACATTTTTTAATATATTTATAAACATATATTATGTGCTTACACATTATAATGAAGAGCCAATTCAATGAAAAAGACCCTAACTCTGTGAAAGATTGAGAGCAGGGGAGAAAGGGGCAACAGATTGGATGGTATCATCGATTCAACAGACATGAGTTTGAGCAAGCACCAGGAGATAGTGAAGGACAGGGAACCCTGGCATGCTGTAGTTCATGGGGTCACAAAGAGTCAGACACGGCTGAGTGACTGAACAACAAAAATGTGCTTACATCATTTAATACAAATTATTGTGTTATCCAGAGACAATTATTTGAAATAAAATATAAATAAGATTGTATTCCAGATGGAATTTTCTTTAGAAGTTTAGATACTTAGGGGAGTTATACTGAATAGCTAATTGAGAAGAGTTCACCAGTCTCAGAAGTTCTCTTTTCTTTTTCATTTTGCCATTTTAGGTGTACAGAGCCAATGGGCCAGATGGAGCTGTTGGCAGAGGTCAGAGAATCCACCTGCAGTTATGGGACACAGCTGGACAAGAGAGGTATGAGATCTTCAGTCATGTGCTCTTTGCTGGAACAAGGGGGAACAACAATTGCGCTCTTCACACAGTGACCTGAGCAGGAAAAGGCCAACTGATTCGTTGATATGCACCTGGATAAGCCATGCTGCCAAATTAGCAGGAAATTTATCAGTCTGAAATGATAATAGTGGCTTTATTTCATACAAGGTCAAAGGGAAAATGAATCCTTTTAAAAATGGATGCTTTTACTTATGGACTTCTTTCTTTTTCTCCCCCTTTTTAAAAACCTGTATACTTGTCTCCATTTACTTTTGTTTACTCAACCACAAAGAAAGCTAGAGTTGCATGCATTTCCTTACCTGATTATTGGAACCTAGTATAAAAATCTTGTTGGAATTAATTTATATGATCAGAGGTTGCTTGACAAAAATGTCACATGAAATCTTCATATAAAGTTACTTTTTTTGATTGAAATATAGTTGATTTACAGTGTTGTGTTAATTTCTGCTATACAGTAAAGTGATACAGTTATACAATTATATACATTCTTTTTTATATTATTTTCCATTATGGTTTATCACAGGGTATTGAGTATAGTTCCCTGCACTATACAACAGAACCTTGTTGATTATCCATTGTCGGTATAATAGGTTGGATCTGCTAGTCCCAAACTCCCAATCTGTCCCTCCCCCACATACCCCTCCCTTTAAACAGGTCTGTTTAAAGTTGGTAAAAGAAAATATAAAAAAAAAATAAAAATAAAAAATAAAGTTGGTTTCAGTTAGCTACAGCTGTGTTATCTCTCACAATTTCCTTAAAGGATTTTATTTGTTTGTTTAACTTTTTCTTATGGAAAACTCCAAGTATATACAGAAGTAGAGAGGCGAGTACAGTGAAATTAGGTACTGACTTACCAGTTTCAACAAACATCAGGTTGTGGCCCATCTTACTTCGTGTATATCCTTCACCTCTTCTCACTACCCCTGCCCCACAATTATTTTGAAGCAAATTCCAAATATCGAACTGTTTCTTTTGTAACTATTTTGGTACATATCTCTGAAAGATGAGTACTCTTTTTGTAAAAACATGGATTAGAAATGTTTGAGAACACTTAAAATAGCTAATTAAAGGACAAATTCTTAACCAGTATTTTCTTCTCTGGAGCCCATGCCTGTCAGCTGCAGGCTTTGCATGAAGGCAAAATGAGAGAAAACCTACTGCGAGAGAGAGAGGCACAGAGATGGCAGGATAAATCCTTGGTGCATACATGTGTGTGCTCAGTTGTGTCCAACTCTTTGTGACCCCGTGGGCTGTGGCCCACCAGGCTCCTCTGTCCAAGGAATTTTCTAGGCAAGAATATTGGAGCAGGTTACCGTTTCCTGTGTCAGGGGATCTTTCCCACCCTGGGATCAAAGCTGCATTTTTTGCATCTTCTGCATTGGCAGGCAGATTCTTTACCACTGGGCCACTTGGGAAGCCCAAATCCTTGGTGGAGAGGGTACAAAGAAAGGGGAAATTGAGTCTGATTACCATCACCCTAAAGCAAAGAATGGTTCTCAGGGATAAGGGATTTCTGTAGAGACTGAAATTAAAAGGTCATGAATGGAACACATTGTGATAACCAAGTCAGGCTTTCACAGGATGGGGACGACACATACACAGCAAGCACCATTGCTTTTGGCCTATTTAACTTTTAATTGTACAATAAATTCTTGGCTGAGACAAAGAGATCATGAGCTAGTTCTTGGTATCCCTGTCCAGAAGGCTGGTTTTTCAAATCACATGGCTTATTAACACATAAACTTCTACCAGTTAGATAAATAACTTATTATACACATTTGGAATATCATCATCTAATTTGTTAAATTTAAAAAAGTTACTTTTTATTTTAAAAGAAAATTGCAATAACTTGGCATTTTCGAAAGTCTGTATATGTTTTCAAATATTTTTTCTTGTTCTAAATACCTATTTACTATATTTTTAAGATACTCAGTGTCATTGATTACCTAATTTTACACTGTTGAAACTATTATATAATAGCCTAATTCAGTAAACCTTGTGCAAGTAAGATCTATGCATGGCATGTTGTTTAACATCTGATAATTGGTGAACTGTTGTAAAAGGCTTGAGGGGACTAAAAAAGTAGGGGTGTGGTTTATGGTCATGTTGTTTAACATCTGACTTGTTATTGATGAACTGTTTTCTCAATGTCAGAAACTGGATGAGGGGTACTGTCTGGTGGCTTTGTGTTTCAAACAGAATCTTTCTTATATTCTAGTAGTTATTTTGTAAGAGCTCCTAATGCTATTTAAAATGCTATTTAAAGGAGGGAACAAAGATAACTGAAGTCTTCTGCTTTCCCTGGTCATGCTAACCTGCATTGCATTTGTTTAGTGCATCTGCACTGTAGATCCATGGAGTTTTTCTGTGTATGTTTCCCAGGAGGACTTTATCCCCATTTTATAGATAAGGAGACAGAAGCCTGACAACTGCCTTCTTCAGAGATGCTTTTGAAAAATTAATGGATCCTAACCCTGTCTCAAGTTTCTTCTGTATTTTTGATCTGACAAATGAACTGCAGAGTTTTCTCAATGTCAGAAACTGGATAAGTAAGTAGTATTGTCTCCTGCCTGTTTGTTCCCACTGGAATCATAGAGAACCTACTGGGGAGGCCAGATATTAAATTCCTAACAGCCAAATCTTTAGAATGAACTCCCCCTCTGTCCATGTCCGACTCCATGATTTTCTTCTCAGGCAAAAAAATGATAAGTGAAAGTGAAGTGCTCAGTCGTGCCATTGCCTGGACTGCAGCCCACCAGGCTCCTCCATGGGAAAAAAGTACTGGAGTGGGGTGCCATTGCCTTCTCCGAAACCCCTACTACATAACAATTTCTTATAGTTTCAGTGTTATGAAAGGGTAATGGGCTGTAATTTTTATAGCAGAAAACCTTGTTTCTAAAAATGAGTTTTGAAATAAGTAATTGATGAATGCCTTGTGGTTTTCAAAGCATTTTCACATAGTTTGTGTCCAGTCCCCGTGTTCCCCCCATGAGGAGATCTAGGGAGGTGGTGTATCCTCATTTTAGGATAAAGATGCTTAGCCTTATAGAGTAATAGCCTTGCCCAAGGACGTGGAGCTCTTGGCTTTTGATTTAGTGGCCTTTTTGGGGATGGGGGGATTCAGTGGCTTTTTATGCTCTTTCTCAACTAAACTAATCACTAAGAGTTGAAGAGCTATTTAGTACTTTAAATATAGGTTCCCCGGGTTAGTCATGCTTACTGGGCTTCACTTTGTTAAGTGCCTGTCTGAGTCACGCACCCTTTTGGCTGAATGGCAGTGACTATTTCTAATTGCTTATCCTCGTTCAGTTCTGGGGCTTTCTTAAGCACTTTCCAAGGATTGTTGTAAGAGATGGGCTCATAGAATCTTAGCACAGGAAGAGCATCAACCCACCTATTTTTCACTGGGAGAAACCGAAACTCTGGACAAGGTAAATCTCATCCATTTGGGCTTCATGGCTAGTTACATGAAGGATAAAATCATGTGAAATTCTGTGTATTATTTTGTGTTTTCCTTATAGTGTAAAAGAATTCTTCTTGCTCAGTTAGGCAAAGAAAACATACATATTGGAGATTTCATGTCTTCAGTGTAAAGTATTCACTGTCAGAAAGATTCAGTGTCAGATGTATTAATAATAAATCTTAATTAGGAATAAAAATTTAATTATATATATTTTTTATTTTTCCTCTGTCTGTTAGTAGTTTGAATATTAGGGATCATTCTTCTTTGGGGGTCAAATTAAATATATATTTAATGTATATTGTAATATTTAATGTATTTTGTATGTTTAATGTATTTTATATATATAAATTATATATATATATATATACACACAAGCATATATGTATGTGTACACATATATATATGTACATATATACCATGTGTATACACATGTACACCATATACCAATGGTGGATAGCAGAACAGAGGCAGTATTGCATTGAACCAGTAACTGAGTCCTGGGTGCTGAAGGCAGAGACCAGGTCTGCACTCTCTGCTTCTCCAGAGATGCATTGCAGTCCTTTCTCTCTTGAACCCAGATCTCTCCTGTCCTCATGGGAAACGGGTAAGAGTCCCAAGTTGATCCCTGCTGAGCTTAGGAGACTGAACAGAGATCTGTGTCCTCTGGGCCTGAATTTGAAATCAAAGAGGAATCAGATAGTGTTGTCTTACTCACCTGTCCTTCTGGAGCTTAAGTATGAACCAGTTGTGCCCACAGGCAGCATGTTTTGTAGGGAAACTCCAAAATAGCCTATATTTCTAAACTGTTCTTCTGTAGCCTCACATAAGTGGGACAAGAGCCCAACAAGTATATTTTTAACATATTTTTGCCTTTATATTTTAATTCCTATTATTCCCTCTGTCTGAAAAGCCCTCTCCATACTCACTCCCATTGTCTTAAAAATTTAGAGTTCAATTTACTCTTTAAAATCTGACAAAATATGGCCCCCATGAAATTTTCTGTGATAACTTTGTTGAATTAAATTTTTTCTCTCCTCTTTAAAAAAATTATATTAAAATATAGTTGATTTACAATGTTGTATTAGTTTCAAGTGTACAGCAAAATGAATCAGTTGTACATGTATCCATTCTTTATTTTTTAAAGATCTTTCTCCATAAAGGCCATTACAGAATATTGAGTCGAGTTCCCTGTGCTATACAGCAGACTCTTATTATCTATTTTATATATCCTGTGCTGTGCTTAGTCGCTCAGTCATGTCCGACTCTTTGCAACCCCATGGACTGCAGCCCACCAGGCTCCTCTGTCCATGGGGATTCTCCAGGCAAGAATACTGGAGTGGATTGCCATACCCTCTTCCAGGGGATCTTCCCAACCCAGGGATTGAACCCAGGTCTCCCACATTGTAGGCAGATTCTTTACCATCTGGGCCAGTGGGGTGTGTATGTCAGTTTTATTCCTCTCAATTAGAGTTAAGCCTCCTATTGTGTTTTGTACTACTTACACATGATCCTTACCACATACCATATCAAGTTGTAGTTATTTATGTATGTGCTTTTTTTGTGTGAGATATTTTAAAAGAATTCATAAATTTATTTTTATATAAATAATTCACAACCTTTGTAGAAAAGTTAGGAAAAAAGAAAAATGATCAATTGTCATACTTCCCAGACTCCTCAAAATAAATACTATTAAACATCATTACAGGTAATAAACAACATCTCTAAATGCTTTATTGCATTAAAAGAATGATTTTCAAGTGTGAGCATGCATCTAGATCCCCCCAGAGAACTTGTTAAAACAGATTCCAGACCTCAAACCCAGCCTTCCTGCTTCAGTAGATATGGGGTGGTACCTGAGAATTTGCATTTCTAGCAAGTTCCCAGGTAATGGTTGTTAGGCTGCTGGTCCATGGACCTTACTTGAAGACTAACTGAATTAACTCATTTAACCTTTACCTTACCCCTATGAAGTAAATACTGTCATTGTCTTCATTTAAAGATGGGGAAACTGAGGCACAGAGTGGCCATGTAACTTCCTCAAGGCCACACAGCTAGTCAATGGCATAGCCAGGATTCAGCTTTAAACACCTTCAGTCCTGAGTTCATTTTCATAACCTTGACACTGAACGGGTAAGGTGTTAACAGAGCACTGAACTTCCCTGGAGGCCAGAAAGGTTCCACAGTAGAAGTGACTGAGAGGCAAGTTGTAAAGGAAGTAGGGGATGTCCCTGAAGGAAGGCTGTGTTTGGTTATTCAGGGTCTAGGGACAGAATGCATAACAGCCTGGAGACCGAAAGGATGTGGCTGTTGGAAACGGTACAGTTTGGTCTTGCCTGTATAGGTCCTGTTCCCCGCTTCCGTCCCGTGAGGGCAAAGGGCAGTGCCCTGAAATTCTGCACCAAGTATCAGGCCTCCATTATTGCTCAGTAAATACTAACTGACTTGACTTTCTCATGATAAGATATAATGAACATGACTTGATAATGAGGAACTAATGGTTAACCATGATAAAAAATAAATTAGGCCATACATTTTTGAGGATGTCTTATTGTGCAAGTTTGGGTTACTTTAATTTCACTGTGAGGCATGATGAGTATGAAATAAGACTTATTTTCCTTATTTGGGAGATTAAACTCTTTAGCTTAGTTGAAGTTCCCTTGCTTTTATTACTGTTAATATGCCTACTAACAGATTTTCATGTGAAAAGAAATAGAAGCTACAGAGTGAGAATTGTAGTCTTGTGCTTCTTGGGTCTGGTGACAGAATCATTGACTATATATTCTGGGTTTTCTGTCTTCATTTGATCCTATATTTTGTTTGTTTCAGATAAATTGATTCTGCCTTAGGATAATAGAAAAATGTGAAAAATATTTCAGATAGAAATAGGTTTATAGAAAGACAATTCATTTTTAAAATGCCACTGCTGTAGAGAGAAAATATATGAAAAACAGAGCTTTAAGGTTAGTCATGAGCACTAGGAAATCCTCCAAGTGTGCTTTTTTCTTTTCAAATGATCTTCATAAAGAAAATAGCTATCTGGTATGTGTGTGTGTGTGTGTGTGTACGTAAGTTTTGGAGGGATAACAAGTTCTCCCATTCCTCTCCAATATAAATAAGCTGGAGTATGTGCATAAGGGCAGGATTAGTTTTACATCTCTGCCCCATCCATTTAGTTTTATAGCTTGGGGTATTGGTGTTTTGAAAGCATTACAGAGAATTATGCACTTCCTTATATCTGTATATCCATTTACAGTTATAAAGCAGTTTTGCATATATTCTGCACTGATCATAGACTTATATTACTTAACTATAATAAATTTTCTTATCTTCTTCTACTAATAGGTCAGCTACAAATGCATGCATATTGTGAAAACCCAGATATAGTGTTATGTGGGAATAAGAGTGATCTGGAAGACCAAAGAGTAGTAAAAGAGGAAGAAGCCAGAGGACTTGCAGAGAAATACGGGTGAGTATTTTGGGGGAGGATCTACAGCACAAATTTCTGATGCAAGCATTGGCACGTGAATGGGTAACAAAAAGGGCAAAAGCAAAAAACTGAGAGGGATGTAGGCCTTGGGAGGAGGTGTCAAACACTCCTTTGCATATTAATATAACATGATTTGGGAACCGTAGAAAAAGCCATTGGTGAGGGCCTTCATTCAGTGCTTCAGTACCATTTTCTCAGTCTCTTGGTGTTTGAAGAAAGACAGCTTCAAGGACAAACACCCTAACTGTGTAAGGCCTCCTTTCCAAGATGCAGGTACAAGATGCCCAGGTTAAGGAAATTCTGTATATTTATTCAGTGAGGAAAATTCAAAGCCAGTCCATATTCTGCTTTGGCAAGTTCCAGGATACAAGAAGGCCTTCTTGGCCTTGAAATACCTATGCTGGTGGAGGAGTGTGAAGATCTCCTTTGGTTTAAGCTGTTTTTTTGTTGTGTGTGCTTAGTCACTTCAGTCATGTCTGACTTGCAGGCCCCATGGATTGTAGCCCTCCAGGCTCCTCTGTCTATGGGATTCTCTGGAGCAAAGATACTGGATTGAGTGGCCATGCCTTCCTCCAGGGAATCTTCCTGACCCAGGGATTGAACCTGTGTCTCCTGTACTGCAGGGATTCTTTACCACTGAGCCACTGGGGAAGCCCCATTTTTGTGGTGGAGAGTCAGCTAAATACTGTCTTCCTCCTTGAGCTCAGGGGGTAGGATCACAGTAGCAGCAGCATTAATGGACATGATAGAAGGGGTCAGCCACTGCTCAATAAAGTATACAAAGCAATTTGTGCTGTACTTTCTTCCTCCAATATAATGAGAATGCAAATGCGCATGTAATACTCTTATTATCAGTGGGAGACAGCAAGTAGGGTAGAGAAGGAAGGGGAGGGAGGGAGAAAGAGAAAGGAAGAGAGAAGGGTGGTGTGGGTGGTGCACTGTGTGTAGAGGGTGTTACCGCCTAGTGGCCTCTGTTGTTAGACAAATCCAAGGAAGCTAGAGGAGGGACTTGGCCTTTTTATCGTGTGAACCCTGCGTTTTTCTTTTTTGGGCTGATAGAGTTCAGAAAGCACTCAAGGATGGGGTTTACACTGGAGAGGGAGTGGAAGGATAGGTTGACTGGGCAGGAAGGAACCAAGAGTCTGGAGAGATTTGAATACTAGGGAAGAAGAGTAGACTTGATCTGCAGGGGCTCAGGAAGTTGCTGAAGGCCTTTGAACGTGGAGTGCTGTTATGAGTACTTCCCCAGGTCGGTCTGGGGCCATGGGGAGGATGGAGTGGAGAGCTCCTGGGCAGTCCCTGTGAAGGGTTGCTGAGTGTCTGATGCTGAGGCCCTTAGGATGGGCAGTCAGAAGGGAAGGTGGATTTGAAGTGGGGAGAGCCAGAACCAGCTGGGACCATGACCACGGACTGAAGCTGTGTCAGTCCCTGTTGCTTCTGACCTGGATGGTATGGGTGCCCAACAGAAGCCAGTGCTCTTTGCACAGAGCTAAACACAAACACACCTGGCCCAGAAGCTGGAGGAGCTAAAGGAGGATCTAGGGGAAGGTGGAAAAGGAGACAGGTCTGGTTGCTGGTTTGTGCCAATGAGATGAGCCAGCAAATAAGCGACAAAATGTGAGTGCCACAGAATGGCTGCTGCTTCACTTCTGCCCTGCGTCTCTCTGTGGTCCACCTTAACTGCAAAGGGAGTTCTGGGAAGTGTTATTCAATCTAGACAAGTTGACAGATCATAAAGCTACCACAGATAGAGAGTGGGGCTGGGCATTGGTGTCTTTTAAAAACTCTCCATGTGGTTTTTTTTTTTTAAAGCAATGGTCCCACTGACTTTTATTTATTTATTTATTTTTAATTAATTTAATTTTTGGCTGCACTGTGCCTTCATTGCAGCATGTGGGCTTTCTCTAGTTGCAGCAAGTAGGAGCTACTCTTTAGCTGCGGTGCACAGGCTTCTCATTACAGTGGCCTCTCTTGTCGGGGAGCCCGGGCTCTAGGTTCATGGGCTTCAGTAGCTGTGGCACATGGGCCCAGTAGTTGTGGCCCTTGGGCTTAGTTGCCCCATGGCATGTGCTGTTTTCTTAGACCAGGGATTGAACCCACATCCCTTGCATCGGCAGGTGAATTCTTAACCATTGGACCACCAGGGAAATCCCTCCATATGATTTTTGGAGCAGAACTTGAGAACCTCTGACTGAGGTGATTCTGAAGTGGGGGCTGACCAAGCTCTGTGGGCAATTCTGATCACCTGATATGCCCACTTCTATCTTGATAGTCACTTTTGTAAAGTAGTGGAAGGAAGAGGGATCAGATACCATGGTGGATTCTGAAGTGTTGAAGCTGGGGGCTGTGTTGCAATGGGTGAGGAGGAAGTAAGTGATGAAGCAATGGAAGCTGTGGACCTAGCTAGACCAGGCTTTTGAGAAGTGTATTTGCAAAGACAAGAAAAAAAAATAATAAAATAGGGCAGCTAGGAAAGTTAGCTAGACTCAGCAATTATATTGTCAAGTGTTGTGGGGGGTCTGGATTGACTCATTCCCTCTCTGGGCTTTACCTGCCCTTTGCTTGTTTCCTCTGTGACCATTCTCAGGATTCCACATCCCGCCCAGTATTGGAGAGCCTGCCGTTACCTTCTGACTATATGGAGACTCCGGATACGAAAGGGGCCGCCTTTCCTCGGTGCTCAGCTCAGAAGATCTGAGCAGTATTTTGTAAGAGAGGCTCAGTGTAAAGTTTCTGAACTGGGTTAAAATGAGCAGAGGAGAGATTAGCAGATAAAATAGTGGAGGTAACCAGTCCATTTTGAAGGAGATCAGCCCTGGGATTTCTTTGGAAGGAATGATGCTGAAGCTGAAACTCCAGGACTTTGGCCACCTCATGCAAATAGTTGACTCATTGGAAAAGACTCTGATGCTGGGAGGGATTGGGGGCAGGAGGAGAAGGGGACGACAGAGGATGAGATGGCTGGATGGCATCACTGACTCGATGGACGTGAGTCTCGGTGAACTCCAGGAGTTGGTGATGGACAGGGAGGCCTGGCGTGCTGTGATTCATGGGGTCACAAAGAGTCGGACACGACTGAGCAACTGATGTGATGTGATCTGATCTGATCTGATTGAAGATGGGAAGGGATGGAAGCAGACTTCCCTTAGGATTTAAGAAGCATAAAATAGAGTTCTGTAGGCTGTTGGGAGTTTTGGAGGAAGGTGTAAAAGATAAATTTGGTTCACATGGATTGGACAGATTTGACATTTAAGTTTAATGATTATTTTCACAGAAATCTTTTTTTTCATTTTTAATAATTGTAATATTTTCATTAGTTGTACATGCACTAAAAGACTATATTGGTTAATCCATCTATGTGCTAACAATCAGAAGACAGTAGTTTATGGGATATCTTCATATCATTTGTATGTTATCTGATAAATTTGTGGGTTTTGTTACCGTTGCATTACCGTCTATCCTCAGTTCATAAGAATGGGTCGTTGGTTCACAAGTGGCTCTCTGAAATATACGTGTATTTAAGAATGAAAGACTATGTCTTAGAAAAACTTTGCAAACCTAATAAAAACATGCTGCAGTGCAAATAAGAAATATAAATGTGTGTCTGCTGGGACAAGTAAATTTGAGAATGAGAACTTCATGCAGCAGCCCAAAATAGAAAGGGTGAATTGGATGCATGATGATGAATATTTGAAAATTTATTTTTAGTAAACTAAGAATCCCTTTACCCCTAATTCCCTACCCCCCTTTTTTTGCTATAGCATTTGTTTAAATTGTAACATGAAGCTCTTAGGTCACTTCCTAATACAACGAAGCAATGTGGCCCATAAACCAGCTTTTTTAGAACAACTACAAAATAATGCTTTCCAATATTGAATAATATTGACAATGAAATCAGAGAAGGGAGCAAAACAGAGGGTTATTCAGATTTGTACTTCTCCCAGTCAAAACCATGATATTCACTTTGTTGCTGAAACACTTTAAAAAATATCTGTGAAGTCAGTGACAAATATGTTAGAAGAAAAAGCAGAAAGCATATTGGCAACATTCCTCTTTTAGATGGTACTATTAGATCTCAGACTTACGTGTGCCGCAGCATCACCTGAACTCTGGGTCCCACTGAGTTTCTTAGTTAGTGGGACTGGGATGAAGCCCCACATTTTACATTTCTAGCTGATTCCTAGATGTTGCTGCTACTAGTGACTGAGGATAGCACTTTGAGAAGCACCCGTGTAGGTGTCAGGTTACCATGAGCTGTGCATGCTGGCAGATATTTTCCTTGCCCACAGAACTGGACAAAATGATGGTGCAACAGAATATGAAGCAGGTGTCTACCTGTGCCACATTTGGGGAGGGACATGTGCTCACCGACTGATCACTGGAAAATCCACGCTAAGTCCAGGAGGATTTTTTCTCTTACACAGTTCATGATATCAGCTGTGGTATAGATGGGGCAAGGACATGGATTGTTACCAAGCGAGCACGAGCCATAAGCTTATAGGCAAAGACTTCACTGTAGGTGAAAATGGTTGCATCTAAGTGTCCTTCTGTCCTCTTCTTTACTCACAGAAGATAGGTGTTGGTCAGTATAAGCCTTTTTTTCTTGATTCAGGGTTAAGGGAAATAGAGGACATAATGACTATGGTGAAAGTATGATAATTGAATATATGTATATCACATGTGCTGTGCAAAGAAATAAGCAGTAAATTTTCACAGAATGAGATAAAACTGTCATATAACATTGTATTAGTTTTAGGTATATGACTTAATGGTTTGATTTATGTGTATGTTGTGAAATAATCACCACAATAAGTTTAGTTAACATCCATCACCGGTGTAATTACAGTTTGTTTGTTTCTTCTTTTTTGCTGAACCTCAAGGCATTTGAGATCTTAGTTTCCAGACGAGGGGTGGAAACTGGACACCCTGCTGTGGAAGCATGGAGTCTTAACCACAGTCCTGCCAGGGAAGTGCCCTGTAGTTAGAATTTTTTTTTTCTTCTTGTGATGATGGACTTTTAGGATCTACTCTTAAGGACAGCATACAGAAGACAACTCCGCCCCCCCCCCACCCCGCCCCGCCCCCGCCACCCGCCACAACTGGAGACTACTGGCTAAAGATGAGAAAGGTGCTCAAGAGTTTCTGGAACGGAGGATGTGTTAAAAACTTTTATTTACAACATTAATAATATGAGTACAGACCGTTTCTGGGATTCCCAGTCGTTTCGCTCAGCAGGCGGCACTCAGTATTTCATCTAGTCTGAACTAGACGAAATGTATGACTAGCTTGATCTCTGGTGCTTTGATTCTTTGAAAACTTGATGATATCTTCTCTTTATTCAAGAAATAAATAATGACTTATCATTGGGCACATTTTAAAACCACACACAGAAGCTGAGACTAAACAGACAAGACTGATTTCCAGGGCCCCACAGAGCTCAGAGGATGATCTGGCTTTAGTTTGGCGCTCTCTCCCAGGGTGCAGCAGCGTGTGCCTCACCCTTCCCTCTAGCGGCTTGTTCACTCAGCAGCCAGCAGGCTATAAAAAGTAGCGAGACTCGCTTTTTAGTTTAGTGAAAAATTCCTCCATCATTTGTGGATACACATGTGAGCCAAATATCTAAAACCGTTGCACGGAATCACCAAATACGCTTGCTTTTCATTCCTGGGAACGTCTAACTGGGACCTGGGATAGTCTCGTTTTGTAGAAATAAGTAAGAGAAGAGAGAACACCTAAAAATTGGATCCTAAACTATGACATGAGCTGGATATAGGTATCTTGGTGAAAGACTGCAAATGATCATGTCCCCCTCATTTTCTTAAATTTAAAAATTTGTGGTGTACCTATTTATTAAAAGCACATCAAAATTGGTGTTCTGCAAGTGTTCCAAAATCCATTTAGTGCACATGTATGGAGTGATACCAGTTAGCTGCACAGGATTTTTTCTGAAGGTTTGACGAACGGCTTCCTAGTTGTTCTGCACTAGCACCATCGTGTGGCGAAAAGGAACAGTACACCTGTCTCTATGCTTGACAGTGGGGCAGTTGATCCACTTGAATTTAAGCTAAGATTACTAAATTTTTGCCTGGAAAGTTTTAGGAAAAGCAGAACATTATGTTTAGAGAAGAAGAGAATCCCATTGGGTGAACATTGATTGAGCACTTGCCGGACGCTAAGCTTGTGTTAAGCCCTTTACCTGTATTATCTTATTGCTTCTTTATTAAGACCCCATGAAGCACTGTTATACCTCTTTACAAATACAGAGAACTGTTCGGATAAAGTAGCCCAAGTACCGTCTAAAAGTGAACATCGATAAGATATGGACATAAAAATATGTTTGATTCTATACTATAATTTCTATGCTGTTAGGACAAGCTGAACAGTCCAATTTTCAAATGTGAGCACAGGGCATCATTTTTTGTTTGTTTGTTTGCTCACACTACATAGCTTACAGGATTTTAGTTCCCTGATCAGGGATTGAACTCACGCCCTCAGCAGTGAAAGCTCAGAGTCCTAACCACTGGACTTCCAGGGAGTTCCCAGAGACATCATTTTATGATGGAAAGAAAGTCTTAATTCAGGATCTTTGCTGTCCATCTCATTTAGTTTACTTTTTGTCTGGCAGCTCAAAGAGCTGAGGGTGGCAAGGAGTGATCTCTATCATTCATTTATTCCTATAGGAATAAAAACCGTATTACCTCAGTTGCTTGCTGCTGCTGCTGCTGCTAAGTCGCTTCAGTCGTGTCTGACTCCATGCGACCCCATAGACAGCAGCCCACCAGGCTCCCCCGTCCCTGGGATTCTCCAGGCAAGAACACTGGAGTGGGTTGCCATTTCCTTCTCCAATGCATGAAAGTGAAAAGTGAAAGTGAAGTCGCTAAGTTGTGTCCGACTCTCAGCGACCCCATGGACTGCAGCCTTCCAGGCTCCTCCGTCCATGGGATTTTCCAAGCAAGCATACTGGAGTGGGGTGCCTCAGTTGCTTAGAAGACTCTGAATAATTAGTCTGAAGATTTTAAGGTTGTTAACCTGACTTCTGGTCACATCACCTGGAGGTTCACAAACGGTCAGAAAATACACTTTTAATTTTTAGTTTGTTAGTAGAATTTGAGATTAAAACTCTATATCTTCTTAATATTGTACCTCTTTTAATATGAGTGACTTCAAAATGTGTGCTTTCACTCATATACCCTGAAATTCTATCAAGTAAGTGTTTATTTAAGTTAGTAAACATTAGAGAATAGCTCATAGTTCTGCTAGAAACATCAGTCATTTGTTGCTCAGTTGCTCAGTTGTGTCTAACTCTTTGTGACCCCATGGACTGCAGCATGCCAGGCTTCCCTGTCCTTCTCCATCTCCCAGAGCCTACTCAAACTCATGTCCATTGAGTTGGTGATGCCATCCAACCATCTTGTCCTCTGTCTTTCCCTTTTCCTCCTGCCTTCAATCTTTCCAGCATCAGGGTCTTTTCCAATGAGTCAGCTCTTTGCATCAGGTGGCCAAAGTATTGGAGTTTCAACTTCAGCATCAGTCCTTCCAGTGACTATTCAGGACTGATTTCCTTTAGGATTTATTGACTGGTTTGATCTCCTTGCAGTCCCAGGGCCTCTCAAGAGTCTTCTCCCACACCACATTTCCAAAGCATCAGTTCTTCAGCACTCAGCCTTCTTTATGGTATTAATCAGTAAAGTAAGATCTGTTTTCTCTCAGCATTTAATGATGATCACTTATGGTAGTAAGGAATGGTAGTAAGTATGGTTTGACAAGAACTGGAGGGAAACGAATGCTTTGGAGCATGAAACGCTTTGGCTAGGACAGATTTGAGGGAGCCATCTCTAATGTAGGGAAGTATAATTCAGACTACTAGAATTTAGGGCAAGACTAGAGATTAGCTTCATAGTGGATTGAATCAATTTTTGTGGGCTAGTCTGGAAAGTTAATGTTTATAATCTTGGTAAGGTCTCTTGGAGCTATGATTTTCCACAATTCAGTGATTCTATATATTCTGAGTTTTAAACAACAAAGTTAAAAACAAACTTTTGTAACCCATTACTGTGTTTGAAATAGAAAATGTTTATTAATGACAGATTTGTCAGAAACGACACATTTCTTATGTGTCAGACTCCAATCTAAGTCCTTTAGATGTTAACTCAATTAATCCTTAATAGGAAGATAGTGATATTTTCTGGTTTTATGGATAAAGCAACTAAGGCACAGATATTTATAGTTTGCCAGTGCTACACTGGAGAAGGCAATGGCACCCCACTCCAGTACTCTTGCCTGGAAAATCCCATGGGCAGAGGAGCCTGGTAGGCTGCAGTCCATGGGGTTGCTAAGAGTCGGACATGACTGAGTGACTTCACTTTCACTTTTCACTTTCACGCATTGGAGAAGGAAATGGCAACCCACTCCAGTGTTCTTGCCTGGAGAATCCCAGGGACGGGGGAGCCTGGTGGGCTGCCGTCTATGGGGTCGCACAGAGTCGGACACGACTGAAGCGACTTAGCAGCAGCAGCAGTGCTACACAGTTAGTATGGAGTTGTAATAGGATTTGAATCCAGGCAACCTGGCTCCAGAAGTTATGGCTGTTAACCATTGTCCAGACTGTCTTTAAGTGTCTGACTCTTTGTGACCCCATGTACAAATGGGGTCCCCTTTATTTAGTCCACTGGGCACTTCTGTGCATGGAATTCTCCAGGCAAGAATACTGGAGTGGGTGTTGTTGTTCAGTTGCTAAGTCATGTCCGACTTTTTGTGACCCCATGAAGACTGTATACCAGTCTTCCATGTCCTTCACTATCTCCCAGAGTTTGCCCAAATTCTTGTCCATTGAGTCAGTGATGCCCTCCAACCATCTCATCCTCTGTTGCCCCCTTCTCCTCTTGGTCTCGATCTTTCCCAGCATCAGGGTCTTTTCCAATGAGTCAGCTCTTTGCATCAGGTGGCCAAAGTATTGTAGTTTCAGCTTCAGCACCAATCCTTCCAATGAATATTCAGGGTTGACTGGTTTAATCTCCTTACTGTCCAAGGGACTCTCAAGAGTCTTCTCCAGCACCACAGTTCAAAAGCATCAATTCTTTGGTGCTCAGCCCTTTTTATGGTCCAACTTTCACATCCATACATGACTACTGGAAAAATCGTAGTTTTAACTGGGTAGCCATTCCCTTCTCCAGGGAATCTTCCTGACCCAGGGATCAAACCCTGGTCTCCTGCATTGCAGGTAGATTCTTTACTATCTGAGCCACCAGGGAAGCCCTCATGTATAGGTTCTATCGTTTTTAGACTATTTATAATTTTTCATTTATGCCTTTAAATGATTATGGGGTATTAGGAGCTGAGATGGAAGAAACTATGAAAAGTAGAAATAGCGTAATGGAGAGAGATCCTGTTGAGGAATTCAGTGAGGCTGATGACTCTATAGTTGGAAAGATATTTATGATGGACTTAGAGGAAATGTTAAAAATGAGATGTGAACCATTGTAACCACTGTTTACAAGAAAGTTTTCTGCTCAACTACTTTTTTATTTTTGTATTTCCAATTTCAACCCATTATTCTCATAGGGAGAGATGAATTTTTCAGTTGTTTTTTCATGAAACAATAGCTTTCTGAATGGTGATAGAATGATCAAGCCTTCTCCTTAAGTATAAGCAATATTCTTAGACATTGAATAATTCTCCTTGGGTGTAACTGAGAAAGCATGATGGAGAAAATCTAAGTATTTAAATTTTGAGAATTCTTAAACTAAAATTCAGTTCATATAAAAATGGCAGCATCAAAAAGTGTCCCTGGGACTTAATAACATAGATAGTTGATAAGTATTTATTGAGTTTCCATAAAGAATGTCTTCTTCAAACTTGGTAGAGAAATACTGCATGTGACCAGGGGGATGGGAAAAATGCATTTCCTTCATTTTGTGGATAAGACACCAGATGAAGATGTAGGAAAAAAAAAAGACTGAAAGTAACCAAAGAGATAGCCAGGCAAGAGGTTTAAAAATCACTAAGATGATGTAATTTGCCCAGTGAGACCTTCTCTGATTAAGATATTTACTTTATTTTTAAAAAGGTGTATTTACTTATGGCTGTGCTGGGCCTCTGGTGCTTCACACAGGCTTTCTCCAGATGCGCTGAGTGGGGGCCACTCCCTGGTTGTGGTGCACGGGCTGCTCTTTGGGGTGGCTTCTCTTGTTGAGCACACAGGCTCTAGGGCATCACGTTTAAGTAGTTGTGGCACATGGGCTTAGTTGCTCCTTGGCACGTGGGATCCTCTTGGGTCAGGAATTGAACCCATGTCCCCTGCCTTGGCAGGCAGATTCTTAGCCCCTGGACCACCAGGGGAGCACCTGATTAAGGTATTTTAGAGTCAGCGTATGAAGGGCTATGAACATGGGCATGGTGGGATCAGTGGAACAACTATGTCCAGCAGACCTCACAGACAGATGGATAGGTCTATCTGCTCAAATGCAGTGATGGTTCTTCAAGCAGTTTTTATGAGCTACACTCCAACAGGAAAGAATATAGAGTCCAGTTGCAAGGCCTGTTAGTTCCTGTAGGAAGCAAGCAGATAATAAGGCATCACCTTGAGGAATCGTAATGGACAGATAACCTTCATGCCTGCACATGCACCCCGACTGTGATTCTTAGGAAGCAGAACAGTTCTGAAAATATCTGTCAAAGCACTAAGAAGGTTAAAACAATTCTGTTAAAGTTCTCCTGTGGAAGCTGCTCCTAGTCAGAAAGTAATGAAAGAACTATTGGAATTGTAATCAGAGTCATTGATGGAGTGTTAATATGCTATGAGAACACAGGAAAACAGACATTCTTCAGCAAGAGTAATAGAGATGGATGTTAAAGTATCTATAAATGTAAGGAATATTTTACTGAATTCAATTGCAGGACTCCTGAGGGGCTAAACAACTTTCTTTTGTAGTTTTTACATCTAAGAGTATTTTTGGTCAGACTCCTTACTAAGTGGTGGGAATGAAGTTAACAGTGTGAAGAAAATATAACTATATCATTATTTTCATGACTTTATTAAGAAGGGGGAAGAATTTGGCAGGTAATTGATTAATCCCCTTGCAAAGACCAAGTATGAAGGGTGACCACTGCAAGAAGACTGATGATGTCTTAAGAACATGTGAAAAATAACCTTATAGTTTTGAAACGATGCTTTGTGAGTTACTAAAGAATTATACCTAATCTCAGGTCCTGGGATAACAAAATAAACACACTTAAGATTGATATGCTTGAGGAACCCTCAAGTGCTATAAAATTCAGAATGTCTTGTCTTCAAGGGTGTGGTGTCAGCCCGGAGCTGACAAGGGGCCAAGCCCTTGACGAATACGGCCAGGGATCTCTGATGTCTCATGTCAGCTTGTTTTTTTTTTTTTTCCCCCATTGACAGCAAGTGAGAGTTCTCTATTTTGGAGAACTTCATACAACATCATGTAAATTTGGAACCAGTAGAGCCTATGGTTGAGTTGGTTACACTTGAACAGCTGTGGATTCAAAGCCTGGTTCCACTCCTTTCTAGCATTAGGAAATTGGGCACATTACTTCATCTTTCTGAGCTATAGTTTCATCATTTGTGAAATGGGGATAAAAACTCCCAGAAGTTTTACATCTCTGTTAGGAATGCAGTGTCAGTTATTATTTTACTTTTTAATGTGCTAAAATGCCTTTCTTGTCTTATATATTTATATTCTTCTGATTTTCTAAGTTGAATTATCAAGGGCAAAGGTCACTGACCTTTCCCACCACACGCTGTAACCCAAGTTGTTGCTTCTTTCAGAGTCCCCTACTTTGAAACTAGTGCTGCCAATGGGACAAACATAAACCAGGCTATTGAGACGCTCCTGGACCTGATAATGAAGCGAATGGAACGGTGTGTGGACAAGTCCTGGATTCCCGAAGGCGTGGTGCGTTCCAACGGTCACACCTCTGCAGATCAGCTGAATGAAGTAAAGGAGAAGGGGTCATGTGGCTGTTGAGGGGGCTTAGTGAGCTGAACAGCCATTCGAGGGGCCCATGTCTGTGACCTTCCCTATGGTGATACATGACTCAGAGAGAGGCAAACAGGCCTTGCGTGCAAACTGCTTCTCACCATCCCAATTAGACCTATCAGTAAAGCATCCCGTTTTAAAATTACTTTGCTGCAGCTTTGTAAATATTCTTTAGGATTCAGCCTGAGAGTTAGGCAAAATATCTCACATAGCCAAAAGTGCCTTATAAAATATTAGCCCCATGGCAGTAGATCGTTCAAGGATTCAGGATTTTGTAGCCACAGAACAGCGCATTTATTATGTATAATGACTGAAGATATAATGACTGCTTTACCATACATAGGCCCAGAGTCTCACCTTTAAGATCTTAGATGTAATATCCGTTCTTAACACAAATTTAAGTCACTTCTTGCACCACAGGGGACTTTCTAAAATGTCATCTAAACAATTTAAATATTAAATAAGAATATACACAAATGATGGTTCAATGTCTTGAGTATAATTTATGTAAGCATTCTCTTTAAAATGAATATAGGAGAAATGGTTGGCCATATCTATAGGCCCTGGATAAACTGGATTGATCGATTTCATGCTCACTGTGACTATTTTTGGTGGGAAGGGCCTTGAGAGTAAGGACTAGGGTGGTTTAGTGTTGTGTAAGCGACTGAAGTGGGGACTTCTGGCTCCCTGCTCGATTCCCTTTGCTCTGAAAAGTTGATTGAAGGGTCAGGGAATTAGATTTTTATGCCTTTAGTTCACAGTGATATGTGCATTTATACTTGGCCTATGTGCTGGCCATATTGAACATAGCTGGTGCTTATGCTGAAGATATTTGTGATAAGCAAATATTTAGCTTCTTTTTCTTTATATTTATAATGTTGGTCTGGCATCCTCAGGCTGCAGTTTCAGTTAGCTTATGAACGACTCATCATTTTTTTTCACCATCAGGCTCTATCTTGTTGATCTTTGAAACTTGTTTTATTTTTATACGGGTGGAATTGAAGGAATTAGTTTATAATTACATAACATGTCTGTTTATACTGTTTGATGGAAGATGGATGTTTGTATTTAAGCAATTACATTCATATTCTGTCTCAAAATAGAAAAACAAAATATTCTATAGCCTGTAGTTTTCACTGAGATCATGGGTATTTACTATACTTGCTGGATCTTGCCAAGGTCATGTACTCTTCCACACTGCCAAAATGTCTTTTTTACCAAATTAAAGGTGTGTTTCAAAATATGCTTCATGGCAGTTGTTTATAAAAATCAAAGGGGAAAATTCTTATTTATTAAAGTAGTTTAAGTAGATTAACATTTCCAAAGAATTTAATGGCTATTTAGGAAGAAATACCACTCATTATAATTTAAATAAAGAATAAAAATAAATGTATTTTGTGATGGCATAACTGTAATTAGAAAAATAAAACTGTGATGAAAAGTAGCTACTGGTACATGATAATTTTCAAACGGCTTTTTACGGACCATCTGTCCTGTTTCTTTTTTGCCACTGCCCTTCCACCATCTGCTTAAGAAACTTAGTTGTGCTTTGTAAGATCTTATATATTTCTATCCTTAAAATTTAGACTTCTTAAAATACTAAGAAGTCACTGAGTCCTATGCATTTGAATTGTGTATCCTAGTGATAAAAGATCCAGCTATTTCTGGATCAGGGTCCTCATCATAAGCAGTGCCTTGTAAAATTGCTGTAAGACTGAAGTGGAGGAAATAATTTTATAGCTAGGTTCCAGGGAACATTTTATACGATTTATTTGTATAGTGAAAAAGAAAACAATATCTGTATTGTGTCAGCCTATCAGGAACCAAACGAGCAATTCGTACAGATTCTATTGGCCTTAAACATAATACACAGTGAAACATATACACGAGACAGTGTGCACACAAGAGCCATTTTTAGTTATTGACATCAATAACCTGTATTCTCTTTGGAAATCATGTTTAAATTTACTTTGAAGCACCAACATAAACTTTTTTTATGTGTCAGTGTATTTTTCTATTTACAGGCTTCTGTAAAAGTGAAGTATATCTTCAGTGAATTTTGTGCCAGATAAGCTTATAATAAAAAAGTGGTCTAATCTGTCATTTATGTGTGAACATAACTTCATTTCCCTTTACAAGAAAGTTTCAACCCAGAGGATGTAATGCTCAAGGAAAGCACGTTCAGAGACACAAATTCCATTAGGTACTTGATGAGGGACCAGCCAAGATAACAGGTTCTGGAGAAGGTAACTCACACGTGTCATCATCAAACACAGATGGAGCACCGACAGCACATGAAGTGTTGTGCCGGCTGTTGACAGGTGAACAAAGCAAGGATGGTAAGGGCTTGAACTAAGGCTGGGGCTGAGAGATGGGATGCAAGAAGCATTGGGGAGGGTGTGGTACTTAACTGGATGAGGAGGGAATACGGGGAGATGGACTCTCTGACCTTATTTCCTGCCACCCTGTCTACCTCACTCACTCCTCTGTGAGCATACTGGCCTCCCTGGAGCAGTCAAGTGTGTTCCTGGAATATCTGCTGTTCCCTCTGCCTGGAATGCTTGTCTTCCATATATCTACATGGCTCCCTCTCCCACCCTGTAGGACAATTCAAAGTCGTGTTGTCCAAAAGGACTTTGCTGATTACCTTCTCTAAAACAGCAGTCACTCCCTCTCATGGCCCCTATCAGATTGTCCCCTGCTGCCTTGTTATTCTGCTCTGTTTTTGTACATGTCACTTATCACCAGTCAATATCTTTGTATGTTTGTCTCTATTCACTAAGATATAAGCTCTGTGAAGATAGGGACGTGGGAAGTTTTCTTCAAAACTGTGTTGCTGCTACCCGGAAAAGGCCTGGAACATGGTAGGTCCTCAAATGGCTATTGGACTGAATAGAGGACTTAAGATGCAGCAGAGTCAAATGAAAGAGTTTTCAAAGTAAGACTCCAAGACTTCAAAATGTTTAGAAAGGTTCCCAAATAATAAGTCCATATTGGTTTATTATAAGAAATTAGGAACTCTGATGGAGAAGGCAATGGCACCCCACTCCAGTACTCTTTCTTGGAAAATCCCATGGACAGAGGAGCCTGGTAGGCTTCAGTCCTTGAGGTCGCTGAGGGTCGGGACACGACTGAGCGACTTCACTCTCACTTTTCACTTTCATGCATTGGAGAAGGAAATGGCAACCCACTCCAGTGTTCTTGCCTGGAGAATCCCAGGAACGGGGGAGCCTGGTGAGCTGCCATCTATGGGGTCGCACAGAGTCGGACACGACTGAAGTGACTTAGCATAGCATAGCATAGGAACTCTGAGAGGTATACTCTTGATCTTTTGAAGTTGATACCAAGATAGATAACAATCCATTGAAGAAATGTTCAATATGGACTTTTTGGGTTTTTTTTGTTTTTGGCCATTCCAAATGGCATGCAGGATCTTAGTTCCCTGACCAGGGATCAAACCCTTGCCCCCACAGTGGAAGTGTGGAGCCTTAACCACTGGACAGAACAGGAAATTCCCAATTAGAAGTTTTTAAAAATTGAACTGTAGTTGATTTACAATCTGTTTTGGCAAAGTAATTTTTTGCTAACATTATATATATATTATATAAGTATATATTAATATATAATATACATGTGTCTATTCTTTTCAGATTCTCTTCCACTATAGGTTATTGCAAGCTATTGAATATAGTTCCCTGTGCTCTATAGTAGTAGGGCCTTGTTGTTTACTTTATATACAGTAGTGTGTGTATTTGTTAATCCCATACTTCTAATATATTCCTCATCCTCCTTCCTCCTTTCCCCTTTGGTAACCATAAGTTTGTTTCCTATGTCTGTGAGTCTGTTTCTGATTTATAAATAAATTCATTTGTACTGTTTCTTAGATTCCATATTTAAGACATATCATATAGTATTTATCTTTCTCTGCCTGACTTAATTTTTTTAGTATGATAATATCTAGGTCCATCCATGTTACTGCAAATGGCATTATTTCATTCTCTTTATGGCCAAGCATTGTGTGTGTGTGTGTGTGTGTATATATATATATATTTTTATTTATTTATCACATCTTCTTTATTCATATATCTGTCAATGGGGGCAGGCTGCTTCCATGTCTTGACTGTTGTAAATAGTGCTGCTATGAGCAGTGGAGAGCAAGTATCTTTTCAAATTAGTTTTTGTCTTTTCCATATATGCCCAGGAGTGGGATTGCTGGATCATATGCTAACTCTATTTTTAGTTTTTAAAGGAAATTTCCATACTGTTTTCCATAGTGGCTGCACGGATTTACTTTCCCAAAAACCATGTTGAAAGATTCTTTTTTCTCCACCCCCTCCCTAGCATTTATTATTTGTAGGCTTTTAGATGATAGCCATTCTGACTGGTGTGAGGTGATATGTCATTGTAGTTCTGATTTGCATTTCTCTAATGATTAGTGAAGTTGAGCATCTTTTCATATGCCTGTCTTCTTTAGAGAAATGTCTGTTCTGATCTTCTGTCCACTTTTTGATTGCTTTTTTTTTGATATTGAGTTGTAGGAGCTGTCTGTATATTTTGAAAATTAATCCCTTGTTAGTCACATTGTTTACTAGTATTTTCTCCCATTTTATAGGTTGTCTTTTTGTTTTATGATTTCCTTTGCTATGCAAAAGCTTATATGTTTGATTAGTCCCCATTTGTTTATTTTTGCACAATAAAGAATGCTTTGCTTGGCTTCTTATAACCTGGAAAACTCTATATAGTATTTACAGGTCTTCTATTTTTGGCAAGATGGATGAGTTTAGAACTAGAAAACTCTTCTATTATAAAGTACTTGATGATGCTGGATGAAATATAATGAATGTATTTTTTAAATGAACTATTGATCTCTGAAGAAAGTAAGGATAATACCTAGAGACCATCCCTCTTCCTCCACAAAACAGACAACATCAGCAACAACAGTGGGATCTTGTAACAAACTGATACTGGATGTGGTTTGCTTTTGGTTTGGATTTTGCAGGACCAGTAATCAAGGTGCTCAGCTTTAATGGCTACATGCCATCATGAGAGAAAACTTTGGATTCCTTGGAGGTAGGATGCTGAAACGGAGGGCCTAACCCCAAACACACTCAAAGCCAGGGCCTGGTCTATGTCTTAATCTCCCCTGTGAATTTATAACCATAAGTGTGCTTTTACACAGGTTTAAGATTCAAGTTTACATTACTCCTCTCCTGTTTTTTCTTTTTTTCCTGGAAATGTTTAAGCCAAAAAATGGACATACGCTAACATAAAATAATTTGTGACTGGAAATACCTCTGGATTACTTGGGAGAAGCAAACAGAATCTCTTCAGAGGGAACATTTCCACCCAGAATTTACAGAATTTTTACAGAAAACACCTACTAAGGATGAGCTCACTATTTAAAATGAAAACCTGTTCCTTCCCCACCAGCTTCAGCCCCAAACATGAGCAAGGGCCAGTGAACCAAAATCCAGCAATATGGGACTTAAGAACTTCAAATAATATGCTTACCAGATGGAGATCAAAAAATAATTATAAACATAAAAGGAATTGAAATGTCTGGGAAAAGAAGACTTTATTAAAGATACATGACTGGTTTGAATTTAGAAAAAGACTTCCATGTATGGAAAATGTAGCCACTGGCATTCAGAATGTAATGATTAGAGGTTAAATGGCAAGTCTGAAAAGAGAATGGGTAAACTAGAAGTTCGGAGAAGGCAATGGCACCCCACTCCAGTACTCTTGCCTGGAAAATCCCATGGACGGAGGAGCCTGGAAGGCTGCAGTCCATGGGGTCGCTGAGAGTCGGACACAACTGAGCGACTTCACTTTCACTTTTCACTTTCATGCATTGGAGAAGGAAATGGCAACCCACTCCAGTGTTCTTGCCTGGAGAATCCCAGGGACGGGGGAGCCTGGTGGGCTGCGGTCTATGGGGTCGCACAGAGTCGGACATGACTGACGCGACTTAGCAGCAGCAAACTAGAAGATAGACCGGAGGAAATTACACAGAATTCAGCACAGAGAGATAAGGTACAGAGAGGTTAAGAGAGCGAGAGAGAGGGAGTATTAGGGCTTCAGTTCAGTCCAGTTCGGTCGCTCAGTCGTGTCCGACTCTTTATGACCCCATGAACCGCAGCACGCCAGGCCTCCCTGTCCATCACCAACTCCTGGAGTCCACCCAAACCCATGTCCATTGAGTCGGTGATGCCATCCAACCATCTTATCCTCTGTCGTCCCCTTCTCCTGCCTGCAATCTTTCCCACCCTCAGGGTCTTTTCAAATGAGTCAGCTCTTCGGATCAGGTGGCCAAAGTATTGGAATTTCAGTTTCAGCATCAGTCCTTCCAATGAACACCCAGGACTGATCTCCTTTAGGATGGGCTGGTTGGATCTCCTTGCAGTCCAAGGGACTCTCAAGAGTCTTCTCCAACACCACAGTTCAAAAGCATCAATTTCCTGTACAAATGGTGATTTTTTTATGTCTAGTAATTAAATATATGTATATTAATTAAAAGGCGGAGAGGGAGTAAAGGTGGAGAAGACCACCACTACAAGTTTTTAAAACACAGCTGGTTAAGTCCTGCGAGCCTGAGACTCAGCAGCTTCGGTTGCCGTGCGGGGCAGCAAGTTCCCGCCGTGGACACCAGGCAAGTCCTCTAGGGACTGGAATCCGGCGGGGCTCGAGCCGTGGAGAAATGAGTTCCTAGAGACTAGCCAAGTGTGGAGAGCCGCCTGGGAACAGCAAAAACTAGAGACAGGATATATAAGACATGAGTAAATGCTGACTTAATATGATACGGTAAGTGGAAAAACTAGACGCTGTAACAGCCAGTTCAGAAGGCTCAGAACCCTGCACTTGTCCAGACTGCCAGCTGCCAACCGGACTGCATTTCTGCGCCTGCCCCAAACGGCAGCGCTTTTCCCGGCGCGGCCACGGGGAGGCGCAGTCACGTTCGGCTCGCTTTCCAGAAGCCCTGAAGAGCACCGCCTTTTCCGGATGCTCTTTCTGGAGAACTGGGAAGAGAATCACTTCCTGTGGCGGGGCTACGTCACTTCCTCTTCAGCTGGGCGTTCGGCCGGCGAGTCCCCACGCGCATTCAACATGCGGATTGAAAAGTGTTATTTCTGTTCGGGCCCTATCTACCCAGGCCACGGCATGATGTTCGTTCGTAACGACTGCAAGGTGAGGAGGTGGGGAGGGGGGCGCTTTTAGCTGCGCTCCCGCCGGGCTGAAGCCGTGCCCGCTCGGCGCGGGGTTACTCTGCGCCTACCAACTTGGCGTGGGGTTTGGCCTGGGATTTCGGCGCGTGAGGCTGGCTTTACTACGGGCTCGGACCTCCAGCTCCCGCTGGGGGAGTTTCTCCTTTAGGTGGTCCGAGCAGAGCTGGTCACTAGGCCGCTCTTGGGAGAGGCCGGCAGTAATGAGGTTGAGGAACGATTCCAGCCAGAGCCCACGGGGAAGCTGGGAGTCTGTTGGCCCACTGTTGTATGTGGGCCACATTCTTCAATTCCGTAAACCTTGCTGAACGCATGCCGGGTCAAGCATCTTTGCTGAGGTCCATCTCTATACAGATGTATAAGACTTGCGGTCAGCCGTAGTGTGTAGAGGTTGATAGAAATGTTGGGTATGACTTGATAGCAGAGTTACGTTTTATGAAGTGATTGGAGGTGATTTGGAGAAGGACGTATGTGAAAAGACACTGAAAGGAGGTGCTTTTATCCTGTATCTTGCATTTTGTTTAAGAGCAGGAGGGGAAAGCATTTTAGGAGGAAGGGAAATGAACAATTTGAGCAAAGGCACAGAGGAGCAGTTACTTCTCTGTTTAAGGAAGTGACGGATTACAGATGGTGATAGAGGCTTGGGGTAGGGCTATAAATACAAATATAAATCTATATTAAAAAGGTACGTCTGAAAACAAGATACATACAGATGTTACCGGACTTTCGATGGAGTTGTTTCTGGGCAAACCCATTGTAAGTCGAAGATGCAAAAGCCTAACCTACTGAATATTGTATATAGCCTAGCCTTCTTTAAACATGCTCAGAACACATTAGCTTACAGTTGGGCAGAATCATCTAACACAAAGCCTCTTTTATAATGAAGTGTTGAATATCTCATGTAATTTATGATATACTCTACTGGAATTGAAAAACAGAATGATTCTAACTATTAAGTTGTTCACTCTGTGGACTGGGAGCTTTGGTTTGCTGCCAGATGCCCAGCATCAGAGAGAATTTTACTGCATGGCTAGCCTGGGAAAGATCACAATTTGAAGTATGATTTCCACTGAATGTGTATCACTTTTGCACCATTGTAAAGTTGAACCATCTTAAGTTGGGCACGGTCATTATAAGGCCTCATTGTGAAAGGCTTTAGGAATAATACATGGATTTGCCTTTCATACCAGAATGAATTCCATTCCTCTGTTCAAAATGTTGTTTCTCAGAATTTGAGCTCTCTTATATTTGCTTCAGAATCACTGGACACTTGTGGAAAAAACTAACTTCTGATTCCCACCAGATCTGTTGAATTGGAATGTCTAGGGGGAAGGGTCACTTTCATGCATTGGAGAAGGAAATGGCAATCCACTCCAGTGTTCTTGCTTGGAGAATCCCAGAGATGGGGGAGCCTGGTGGGCTGCCGTCTTTGGGGTTGCACAGAGTCGGATATGACTGAAATGACTTAGCAGCAGCAAGGGGAAGGGAAGAGGCTCTAGGAATCTATATTCAATGAGGTGATTTTGACACGCTCAGGAGTTACAGTTTGTACTTCTTCACCTTATATGTGTATTCTGTATGAAAAATACTGACCTCACTAAATTAGGAGTAAGAGTTCTTGCTGAAATGAGGCACCAAAGGTGTATTTGGGAACCTGAAAGAGTATGTAAGTGATTCTTAATTCCTCCTCTCAGGAACATGACAAAGAATTTATAGCAGTGAATGAAATGATCACTGGGTTGAAATGTAATTCACAGTAGGCATTATGGCATTGTAGATTATCTGGTGGTCATAATTTTATGATTTTTGTCCATCAGTGTTTGTCAGCTGGATATGGAAATTAGGACAGTGGGAGCTGTTTAAAGTTGGGTGTTGACCTGGCAGATACAGTGGGAGTTCAGGTTGATGAGGAAGTCTGTGTTGCTAGCAAGAATGGTGTTGAGTTAGCTGGAAGCTCGCTTGCTCTAGGGAAGACCAGTGTATCCAGAACAGAGTCGATTGGGGAAATAAGATGTAGAGGCCCAGAAGCACTAATGAAGACCAAGCACCTCATTTTTTCCTTTGTTGATACTTCCCACATCTTTATATCCTGGTTCCAGGTTTGAATTTCCCACTTGACAGAGAAATCCTGTTTGTCCCTAACAGTGAGCCTCCTGAAAGAGAGTTCTTATTACCTCAGCTCTTTTTGCTCTCAGAATTAATAGTCATGTGCTTAGATAGTTCTGCTAGAAACTGAGAGTTACCGTTGAATCTTTCACTCTTTGTATCTAGTTATAGGTCCTACCCATGCTGCCTTTGCGAAGGATAGTGGTGTCTTAGCTCTCTTCTGCCTTCCTGGTCCCAGATTAGGCACTTGGCACTTTTGGAGCCTCCTATTTTTTCTCCATTTATGCTTGTAGCTTTTGAGACCATCTTTCACAGACATCTCCCCTCTTATGCTTCTCAAGTAGCTTCTTAAGAGTAGAATTAGTGTTTGTTGTTGTTTAGTCACTAAGTTGTGTCTGACTCTTTCGTGACTCTATGGACTGTAGCCCATCAGGCTCCTCTGTCCATGGGATTTCCCTGATGGAAATGCTGGAGTAGGTTGCCATTTTCTTCTCCAGGGGTCCTTCGTGACAGAGGATTGAACCTGCATCTCCTGCATTGCAGGAGGATTCTTTACTGCTGACCCACCAGGGAAATCAGAATTAGTGTGTTACTAATTAAAATACTGGAAAAAGTGAAAATATTAGTTGCTTAGTCGTGTCTGGCTGTTTGTGATTCCATGGACGGTGTAGCCTACCAGGCTTCTGTGTGCATGTGATTTTCCAGGAACGAATACTGGAGTGGATAGCTATTCCCTTCTCCAAGGGATATTCCCAACCCAGGGATTAAACCTGGGTTTCCTACATTGCAGGCAGATTCTTTTTGGTCTGAGCAACCAGGGTAAAATATTACTGCTCTGTATTTTCATAGTTTGCAAACAGAAACATGTACACTCTTAAGGTGTGCTTAATAATTCTTTGTTGAATTAGTGGCATAAAAAGTATTGAACTGTGAAGCTCAGATGGATCATTTGTTTGCATGTTGAAGACTGAGGATGGTGCTCAAGGACTAGATTAGAAGGGAAATTTGAGCCTATGAAGCTTTGTCTCACACAGAATCATCCACCACCTACCCCAGTAGAGATTTAATCACTCCTTAATGTATATTTACATGTTACTTTATACTTGATTATTGTGTATAGCCATATCCCATTATTTATATCCTAGTCTGATCTTTATTTCTCTTGTTTGCAAAGTGAGACTTTATCACAATACTGGACTAAGCGTCTCAGGGTAGAGCATTGTGTTTTAATTATTCTTGTACTTCTTGCACCTACTGCAACATCCAGCACATAGTAGCTGCTCTTTATTTGGGAATCCCCATCCCATCTCACTGACTCCAGTCTCTTCAGATACTTTATCATGCTTTTTCAAGTGAGTCTGTTAGATACAGAGTTTAAGTAGGCTTCCCTGTATCTTCCCATTGTCTTTCTTTGGAACTGAGAAGACCTAGAAAAGTTCAAACTTCTCAGTGAGGACTTGTGTAGGAGTTGTCTAGTAGATATTAAACAAGGACGGCTTTTACTTAAAAAGGTAGTAGTACTTTGGGCTGGAAATATGCAAAAGAAGTTTTACCAATAATGATTTTATAGTGAAGTGACTTAGCAGCAGCAGCATTCCAGAAAACTACTGTAGTTCACATATTTTCTAGCTGTTTGAAATTAATTCAAGAACAGAGAGAGGGCTCTCCAGGAAGTCTGGCCCTCGATTAAATTGATCTAACATTGACCATTTGTTTCTTCCTTTTCTTTTCTTTTTAACCTTGCCATACTGCTTGTGGGATCTTAGTTCTTGGACCATGGATCCATCACAGGGCCATCCCAGTGAAATGCCAAGTTCTAACCACTGGGCCACCAGGGAATTCTCTAGTATTGACTGTTTCTAAGAAATCTATGTCCTAATGTGATTAGTGACCTGTTTCAAGGTCCTCATAGAACAGTGCACATAAAATGAAAAGTATTGTGATTTGTGATTTATGTGCACGCGCACAGAGGCTTTATTGTTGTTTTAGTCACTAAGTTGTGTCTGACTCTTTGCAACTGCATGGACCTACCAGGCTTCCCTGTCCATGGAATTTCCCAGGCAAGAATATTGAAATAGGTTGCTGTCTCCTTCTCTAGGGGATTTTCTCGACCTAGAGATCAAACCCATCTCCTGCTTTGGCAGGAGAATTCCTTACTGCTGAGTCTCTTAGCTTGAAATGTCTGTACCTTAGTTTGGCCTTTTTTTGAATGGATCACATCTAAGCACAATAATTCAATTTAATTTTCTTTGCCAAGGTCCACAGATTAAATTATAATACTTTTTCTCTCAGGTTTCCTCTAGTAATACAAATTGTAACTTTTTCTAAGACAGAGTAACAAAATGATGCATTTTAGATGTATAAATCCCAGTAAGTCACTTAGGAGCACTTTGAATCATCATTAAATTGTAAACACTATTAAAGGATCACATCTTTGGAGATGAAAGTGTAGAATTAAAGTAGTGAAGAATCTTCCTAGTAGATCTCTGAATAAATTCTTTAGAAAAACAAATCTATAGCCAGTTTTAGTTGCTTTTTTGGGAAATTATTTTGTGCAACAGTGAAAAGAACCAAAGGACATTTCAGAATGGTTGTTTGGAACTTTACCCCTCCCCCCTCATTGAGATATATACAAAGTGAATTTTGAGAATTATTCTGAATTGCAAATGGATTTAAATAAATGACTTAATTAAAATTGTTCCCTTCATTCAAGATCATAGTAAAGGTTTTACTGTTATTCTATAAAAATGCTAGTTTTTAACCATATTTTGGGGGCCCTCAGTCTTTAGTCGTAATGATGTTTGATAGTCAAAAAATAGTTCAATTTGCGTTTCATGTGATACGTCTCATATTTCTAAATGGTGCTGTTTAAGTAGAAGCAGTTGTGAGTGAGAACCATTGTTATTTCTCAGACTTTATAGTATATTCTGTCTGGTGAGGTAATGTCCTATGGCATAAAAGTTTTTAATATTGTCTTTTCACTATTTTAACACTTTTTAAAATAGGTGTTCAGATTCTGTAAATCCAAGTGCCATAAAAACTTCAAAAAGAAGCGCAATCCTCGTAAGGTCAGATGGACTAAAGCGTTCCGGAAAGCAGCTGGTAAAGAGCTCACGGTGGTGAGTACACTTAGCTATCAGTATAGTTTTTATAGTTTTCAAAATTTTAGTTTTTGGATGGGGAACAATTGATGTTAATTAGAGTTAGTATCAATTAACTCTAATAAGGCTTCCCATAGAGTGATTAATGACTGACTGACTTGTATTTGGCTTTGGCAATCTCATTCTCACACGATCCCCAAAACTATAAATCTGTAGAATTCTGAAAAGGAAAAAAAGATTCCTAATCTAGTTTGTAGAAATGATTTTTCTTATTCTCCAAAAAGTATTTTTAGCTCTTGTAACAAAGGGGAGAATTATTTAAATGGATTAAAGTCGGAAACTGTTACTTAAGGATTTTGAAAGGAAGTTAAGAGATAAAAGGATGTTTGTGTAGCAGTGAGGGCTCGGATGAGGTTTGTAATAAGCTTGTTTATCAGTTTTTCAGTTTTCTTAGCTGGACTTTGTGTCTGAGAGCAGAGAACTTAGTTAATGATATTGGTGTAAGGAGGAATAATGAGGAATCGGGGTGAGGGAGTTTCATGAGACGAGCCCCCACAAGTATTGCTCTTACTGAGTTGGTATGAGGTCCCACTGAGGCTTGGCCACACTGTATCCTTGAAAAGGAAGGAGGAGAAACTGTTGCACAGGTTGTTTTTGAGGGTGGGAGATCTTTCAGCTGTCTTCTCCCTGCTGTACTTTCTCTTCCACCAAACCCATGACTTTTTCCCACCTTTCCACTCTGTAAAAGCACTGTCTTAAGTAGTTGCTATGAAGTCCTTTTCTGGCTTTCTTAACACCTGAAGTTTTTCAGTGAATGTAAAGAATATTTTTTGACAACTTGTAAGGCCAGATCATGATCATTGTCACAAAAATAATTTTCAGTATGGATGAATAGAATTGTAGCATCTCAAATACAGGTGGCAACTGTATGAGTGAAGGAAGAATGCTAGGTCATATTCATTTGCTGGTGACCAGTTACCTTGTCATGGCTGAGGTTACTGTGATCTGAACAGAGTCTTGTGTATCTAAATGAAATAGCTAAGTGCAGAGTTAATGTTCACATTAACTGAGTCTGAATCTGATAGATTTGAAAACCAAGAAATATCTGAGTTTTTTCCCAAAATTATTTTGCATGTTTTGAGATAAGTAAAGTTGTTAATTGTCAAAATACCGACTGCATTTGGAGGGGACCTAAAAAATTTCAGGGTGAAGCTTACATCAGGCAGAGTAGCACCACATTATTTGAGGATGTGGTTTCAACTCTGTGCTGTAACACAAAGGTTTATAGGTATTGAAATAGATGAACATGGCTAGGTATTTTTGCTGAACCGTATGAAATTCTCAATATTTGACTCTTTTTGATCTGTGGGGAAAGGCAGTTTCAAATGGTTCAGTCTAATACATGTTTTCTGGCTGTTAGTCTCAGCTAGGAACAGGAAATTAAGGAACCCTTTTGAGTTTATTTATAATCCTCACGATGGTTATAGGCCCATCTCCCCTCCCATCCCTTTGAGAATCACTAATATGTAGAGAAATTTTTTCATTAGGACTGTCTTGTATGTTGTGTTTAATGGAGAAAAAGTTTGAAAACTTACATTCTCTGAGATCATCTTGGGGAAAATCTTAGTATGTTTGCATAGCCGTGACAAACCTAGACAGCATATTCAAAAGCAGAGACATTGCTTTGCTGACAAAGGTCTGTGTAGTCAAAAGGCTCTGGTTTTTCTAGTAGTCATGTATGGATGTGAGAGTTGGATCATAAAGAAGGCTGAGTGCCGAAGAATTGATGCTTTTTAACTGTGGTGTTGGAGAAGACTCTTGAGAGTCCCTTGGACTGCAAAGAGATCAAACCAGCCAATCCTAAAGGAAGTTAACCCTGAATATTGATTGGAAGGATTGATGGTGAAGCTGAAGCTCCAATACTTTGGCCACCTGATGCGAAGCACCGACTCATTGGAAAAGACCCTGATCCTGGGAAAGGTTGAAGGCAGGAGGAGAAGGGGACGACAGAGGACGGGATGGTTGGATGGCATCACCGACTCAATGGATATGAGTTTGAGCAAACTCCTGGAGATGGTGAAGGACAGGGAAGCATGCTGTAGTCCATGGGGTCACAAAGAGTCGGCCATGACTGAGCAACTGAGAACAACAGTAGCTTGAAATACTTAGAACTTATGTGAAAAGGAGAAAAAGTTTTAAGAAATGCTTCTTTTCTCTCTCTCTTAAAACCATATTTTTCCTCTTTTTACAGGATAATTCATTTGAATTTGAAAAACGTAGAAATGAACCTGTCAAATACCATCGAGAACTGTGGAATAAAACCAGTAAGTCACAAGGGAATATGAGGAGTTTTCAGGAGACACTGGTTTGGGATATTACCATAGCTTTAATATCAGTTGATTGTTTAAATATTAAATTTATTCTTTTAATTGGTTAGTTTTTATAGCTGCTACTGCTAAGTCACTTCAGTCGTGTCCAACTCTGTGTGACCCCATGGACGGCAGCCAACCAGGCTCTCCCATCCCTGGGATTCTCCAGGCAAGAACACTGGAGTGGGTTGCCATTTCCTTCTCTAGTGCATGAAAGTGAAAAGTGAAAGTGAAGTCGCTCAGTTGTGTCGGACTCTTAGCGACCCCATGGACTGCAGCCTACCAGGCCCCTCCATCCATGGGATTTTCCAGGCAAGAGTACTGGAGTGGGTTGCCACTGCCTTCTCCTAGTTTTTATAGTTTTATCCTTATTTCAATGGCTCTGCTGTATTTGTGTTTTTTATTATAAGCTATCCCAACTCTTTTCAGAACTGATTGCTGTATCCATTATTAAAGTAGCATAATTATTAAATTTGCTGTAATTTGAAGTGCCTGCACAGAGATCTAAAAGCAGTCAAATATCTCAACAAAAAAATAGAGATGTAGAATACTTTGTGGAGGTGTAACATAGTTAAGATATACAAAAAACTTAACACACTTTGCCAGTTTAGATAATTTGGTTTAGGGATATAAGTATTGTTAGGGATACAAGTATTGTATACCTCATGAAACTTAGTGATTCTGTAAAGTTCAAAAATACAGCATGTAAGCATGATAATTACAAATTTTCTAAGAGAATTTCTAAGTGTTTGACCTGAGTGAAAATGAAGTTAGAGGCTACTAAACTATAAGCAGTAATGTTTTAGTTCTTACCTGTCTGCATACCTACTTACCTAGCTCTTTCTGTCCATTTACTTATTTAAGTTAGGAAATGGCAACCCACTCCAATACGCTTGCCTAGAAAATTCCATGGGTGGAGGAGCCTGGTGGGCTACAGTCCATGGGGTCATGAAGAGTCGGACACGACTGATCAACTTCACGAGGCTTTAATTGAAAAAAAATTCTCATATGTAGTAAAACTTAATTTCTTAATCTAGCTTAAAGATTTTACCATGTATATGTGTAGTGTGAGGCCCTTGGCCCTACCTTTTCTTCTTCCCCCGTGCCTGCTTATGCAGCCTTAGCCTCTTCTAGTCTTTGGTGTGGAGGTGAGGTAGTTTGTTAACTAGAAGTCTCTTTAAGACTTAGAATTCTACCAGACTTACTGTGCTGATCATTTCACAGTATGCACAAACACATCGGTCCCATATGGGGCTGTACGTTTTTCACAGGATTATTCAGTTGATTCCTGGAAGCACTTTTGGCGGGGACTTTATTGAAAGAGTCTAAATCATTTCTGGACTCCATTGAGTTTTATTTCATTTTGGCCTTTGTTTTCTTTTTTGTTCCTACTTGAAGATAGCAGCTCCAGACCATTTTTATCTATAACTACTTTTATTTGGTGGGTATTCAGCTTGATGTGGAAACTGAGGTGCATATCTTAGTTTAATCGTCTGTGGATATTCAGTTACTGAGACCCTCTGTGCTGGTATCATGATGTTTTTATTGTTCCTGAGAAATACTGAGAAATCCTTTACAATCAGTAACCACTGATTCTGGTATATGAAGATGAACAGGGCATATACTCTCAGTGCATTTTACTGAGAACTCCTATTTTGTTATTTGTTAGACAGTAGTTGGTTCAGGTATTACTACAGAGCCTCATTCGTTTGCCCCACTCAGATACACAGACTACACCTTAAGAATCTGGTTGGGAATTGTGCTGCTCGGTATGGTAGCCACCAGTCAGAGGGGCTGCCAAGCAATTAAAATGTGACTGGTCTGAATTGAGATGTGCTGTGAATGTAAAATACATGCTGGATTGTGAACACTTGGTGTGAAAACAAGCATAAAATCTCAGTAAAGAATTCTTTATATTAATTACATGTTGAAATGACAGTAATTTGAATATGTTGGGTTAAACAAAATGTACCTTAAATTTAATTTTGAACTGTTCCCATTTACTTTTTGAAAAAAAATGTGGCTACTGGAAAATGTAAATTACATATGTGATTTATCTTACATTGTACAGTACTTACACAGATTCTAGAGTATAGTTGGACTCAACTTCCTTATAACCAAGGGTCTGGTATAAATTTTCCAAAACAGTTGTTGGATTTTAGTGGTTAAGAATGTGGCAAATTGACAGGTTTATTCTACCAATATTTGTAATGTGATCATATCTCAGGTATATAATGTGATTCATAATGAGATCATAGCTCAGGTACTTGAAGAAAAAAGTAGCTTTTATTACCAGGAAAGGGGTCTTTATTTATAGAGATGACAAACTAAGAATGGGATTAATGTCATTAATCCAAGTTCTCTGTAGAATAAAATTTGAAAAGTATTGGACTGGTTTCAAGTATAAGGAAAATTTATTAGTAATAAAGGCTTTTGCAAAGTAAAGATTAAAGAAATGATACTTGGGAAAGAGTCAAAAGTGACGTTAACCAAGAGACGTACTTTTGTCAGCTTTAGTAGGAATTGTTTTTGCAGTGAGTTTGTTTGGTTTAGTCCATTTCTAAATCAGGATAAAGAGGTGATTGTTAAAGCTCTTGTTGATTATAATCATCTGGCTTGAATGTACATAAATTTGTTAACTTTAATGAATTTTTTTTAATAGTTGATGCAATGAAGAGAGTTGAAGAGATCAAACAGAAGCGACAAGCTAAATTTATAATGAACAGGTATGAATGTTTTAAAATATCTTTATTTTCACATAACTTCTGACTTTCAGAAACTATTAAGATAGTATAAAGAACTCTGTATATTCTGTTAGCATTTTGTCAGATTTACTTTGTGTTTAACTCTGTGTGCAGTAAGTTGAAGACATCATGCCTTTTCCTCTTAAGTATACTTCAGTGTATATATGTCCTAAAAATAGTATGTTCTTTTTCTGTGTGGTTTTTAAAATTGAGGTATAGTTGACACACAACATTATTTTGGTATCAAGTATACAACATAAGAACATGCTCTTATATAACCACAGTATAGTTATCAAATCAGAAAATTATCACTGATAAAATATTGTTATTTAATCTATAGACCTTACTTGATTTTACCAGTTGTTCCAATAATGTCCTTCATCACAGCAGAAAATCATGTTATCATGCATTGCATTTGGCAGTCATGTCTCCTCAAGCTTCTTTAACCCAGACAGTTTCTTGCCTTTGTCTTAAATGACATTGACATTTTTGAAGAGTACAGGTTAGTTACTTTACAGGATGTTTCTCATTTTGTGTTTGTTGTTTCCTTCATGATTAGATTCAGGGTAGGCATCTTTGGCCAGACTGTCACAGAAATGTGTCTTCCAGGTACATGTTGCCTCTTACTGGTGATGTTAACTTTTATCACTTGGTTAAAGTAGTGTCTGCTAGTTTTCTCCCCTGGAAATGGAGGAAACTACTTTACTGTTTTATTCCCCTCTTTGTAATCAGTGCATCTTGAGGGAGACACACTCAGCAAAGAACCTGTTACTCCTCAAAGTGGTATCTACTGGTTTTAGTAGTCTTGCCTGGAAAATTCCATGGATGGAGAAGCCTGGTAAGCTTCAGTCCATGGGGTCGCGAAGAGTCAGACACAACTGAGTGACTTTACTTTTACTTTTCACTTTCATGCACTGGAGAAAGAAATGGCAACCCACTCCAGTATTCTTGCCTGGAGAATCCCAGGGACAGCAGAGCCTGGTGGGCTGCCATCTATTGGGTTGCACATCCAGTTGGACATGACTGAAGCGACTTAGCAGCAGTGTTCTGCCTGAATCTGTTACTATTGTTATTATTGCCAAGTGGTGATTTTTCTAATTTCATCCTTTCCTGTTTATTAGTTGGCTTTTTTATCCAAAAAAGAGCATTTTTCTTTTTCCCCAGTTCCACATTTATTATTTTATTCATTTATTCACATCATATGTGTGGTGTGTACACTAATTCTTACTGTCTTCAGTGTGTTACAGTTCTTTATCATTATTTATTTTGATGTCCTAAGTACCCCAAGTTGGCCAGTGAGTTTTTCAGGCAGGCTCTGTGTCATTTTGACAATTCCTCATCATTCTTTGGGTGCTTTCTTGCTTTATGGCTATTAAGATTTTCTAGTACCATCTTGCACTTCCCCTGCCCCAGCTTGAAACTGGCTATTTCTTTAGAAGAGACATCACTTTTGATCTAGTCATCATAAACGTCTGTCATAGAAAAGCATGTGTCAACAGCTCTTTGGCTTTAAACCTTTTTAATTATGAAAAAAAGGGGGCCCAAATGCTTGAGAACTAATCTGTTGACTTTTTTTTGTTGTTGTTGAATGTCTCATGTGTTTCGTGCTCTTGTAATTACTGAATGATTTTAAAAAACAGGTAACACAGAGATTATATCTTTCTCCTCAAATAGAGAACAGATACTTTAATGATTAGAGGTTTGTATTCTGTGTCTGTGATCTCTAAGGCTTGTTAATTCTTTGTTGCAGTTACATTTCTTCATTCACTGAGCAAATACATATTCAACCCCCAATTTATTCCTGACTAGGCACTAGAAATAACAGTGAATGAGCAAATTGGGAGTGTAGGAATCATTAAGCTAATGAGGAACGAGAAACATTATATTCCCATTTCTCATCTGTGTGGTTAACTAAATATAATTTTTACGAATTACAAGTTAATGTCTTTTAAAGAGGTTTTAGTAACTGAGCTTTTGGCCTTGATGTGTTTTATCCTAGGTTGAAGAAAAATAAAGAACTACAGAAAGTTCAGGACGTTAAAGAGGTCAAGCAAAACATCCATCTTATCCGGGCCCCTCTTGCAGGTAAGTAGGCATACACAGGAGTGTAGTCCCAGCTAGCCTTCTGTAGAGAAATGGAAAGCTTTTGTGGTCCATGTCATTGGGTACCAGCCAACTTTTTGAGGATAAATATTTTTTTTTCATGTAAATATTCTCTCTCATTTAGGATATGACTTGGTAATTTATAAAAAATACTGATTCAGTGCATTTCTGAGTTCCATTCAGTTTATTGCGTGTGGTGTTTCTTTTCTCCCTTCAGAAAATCCTAGCTTCTGTAAAAACACTTTCCAAGTTAATCAAAATTATTTGAGTCATAATTAAATTTGCCTCATACCTGTTTTGATTAAAAGGACAATGTTTCATATTAATAGTTCCCAAACTTCATTTGGTGTGGGAATTACTTGGGGGACTTATTAAGCACAGAGGTTCAAGCCCCTTGGATCTGGACCTCTGTGCTTCAGGAGCTCTCCAGGTGATTCTGATACCTCAGTTTGAGAACTGCAGTTTTGTGCTAAAGCCTCGCTTGTCCTTCTGTAACTTACAGGTGGGCACTCACTTGGGCAGTCGTTTGTGTGCATACTTTCTTTTGTGAGGTGCTAGGAAACCAGTATTTTTCCTCACCTGGCACTGAGTACAATCTATCAGAAGGAGAGAGATTTTGGTTGGATTTAGCTATGCCTAAATCTTAGTTAAGTCAAATTCTGTAACAACATATTGGGTAGACTTACGCAAGAGTCCCAGCTAGGACTTTTTTGTACCAAATTAAAAAAAAAAAAAAGAATCCTGGAGCATTGTTTCACATATAGATTATATGGACTGACACCCCAAAAACAATAGAAAGGAACTGTTATTATCTAAGATTTTAGGTAGCCCTTTTTGAGGTAGAGAGTGCAGTGTTGAGAACAGAGATCTTGGCTCCAGATGGCCAGGGTTTACATCCAACCCCTCTGTCTTACTGGACTTACTAGCCAAGTGACCACGTCACTGATTGATTTGTCTCTGGACCTCAGTTTTCTCATTTTTGAGATGTAGGTTGTCACGAAGGTGAGATGAGCAAATGTGTGGCAAGTCATAAGACCTGTGTGAGTTTAGTTACTATTCTTAAATTATTTAGGAATATTTAATGTTATTTTAAAATAGCCAAGATTCTTTATAAGTGTGGACATGACTTCCACAAGGTCACACCAAATCAATGAGTTTAATTTCTTTTTTCAAGGCAAAGGAAAGCAGCTGGAAGACAAAATGGTACAGAAATTACAAGAGGATGTGGACATGGAAGATGTTTCTTAAAACTCTGTAAGCATTTCTTTTAAGTGCATCTGGAAATCTCCTTTGGAAGCTTAGAACTTGTAAATTGTTGAATTTTTTTTTTTTCCCACGTAAGGTCACTCAGATGAAAGGGGAATAAATACTTCTGTCCTACATTGATATTTGCAGAACAGCAGATATTATGGATGCTAGGTTGCATCTCAATGTTCAACCTTCACTGAGAGATACACTTTTATAAATTATGAAAACTATGTTTGTAAATAGAGAAGTGAATTGTGGACATAAAATGGTCATGCCATTTGCTTAATGGCACTGGGCAGCATTTATGTCATGATGACAAATTCATGACTAGTAATATATATAAAATAAAATTTTCTTTGCAGTAAAATATTTCCTTTATTAATGTTCTGGATGGGATACAGCAAGGAACTAACAATCTGTATGATAATTAGCCTCAAGTAATATCTTTTCTTTCAATTTTAATATTTCTGGTTATGGTTTATTAGCATCTTAGAAGAACATAATGGCCCAATATATTGAAGCCTGATTATGTTGGACTGTTTTGATGTGGTTTAACTATTGTGATAGTCATTTGTGGATGTTGAGGGTGAGTTGAACAGTCTGTTCCTGAAATGGCACTGTGTAATTTCCACTTTGGAGAATACTCAGTGACAAGTTGACATTCCTAATAGAATAAACTTTATTTTTCCATGACTTCAGTGCCTATTACAATTTTTGGTGTGGTTTTCTTTTCAAAAATTCCTAATCGTTTTTGGAAAATGGGATGTGTGAATAGCACATAAATTATTTGCACATAAAATTGTTTCTAAAGTAACCACCTACATATTTTCTTAAAAGTACTAAACAAAAGGTAGGTATTCCCAGGTAAATAATCCACCTGCCAAACAGGAGGTGCAGGAGATATGGGTTCAATTCCTAGGTTGGAAAGATCCCTGGAGAAGGAAATGGAAACCCACTCCAGTATTCTGTGGGGAAAATCCCATGGACAGAGGAGCCTGGGGAGCTACAGTCTGTGGGGTCACAGAGAGTTGGACACAACTCAGCACAGCACAGCATCAGACAAAAGGTATGAAGTGTCAGTTGCTTGGAAGAAAATTATTTTGTTCACACATACTACTGAAGTAGATCTGTTTAAAGAGAAATGTATACTTAAACTTACATTATTTATGAGTATGTTAAGAGTATTAAGCAATTCAGTTTTTTAGGACAAATTTAGAATAAATTACAAATCCTTAGGGTTACATATGGTAATGGCTAAACTTTTATTTCAATATTAGATAGTAGAAAAGTGGACTGATCACTGAATCAGGTGTTAGAAGACCTGAATCCAGCTTTGTTCTTATTGATAAAGTGAAACTTAATTGTAAACAAAATTATTGATGTAATAGGGGAATACATGTGTAAAAACATTTGTAAAATTTAAGTTTTCATCCCATACTACGTTTGTGTATATTTTAATATAAACTTGTTTTAAAATCACATACTGTTAAGAAACAAATTTCCTACTGTGCTAGTTAGCAGCTTGGCTATGGCTTTGAGATCATTGATTTGGGGAAACGGATCTGAAACAAAAAGCTGACATTCTATCTCAGGTTTAACATTCAGGCAGTTCTCTTAGCTGTCAGAATTTCATATTATTATGAGATACTAGATCTCATTAAGTATTTAGATGCAAATGGCAACCCACTCCAGTGTTCTTGCCTGGAGAATCCCAGGGACGGGGGAGCCTGATGGGCTGCCATCTATGGGGTCGCACAGAATCGGACACGACTGAAGAGACTTAGCAGCAGCAGCAGCAGCAGCAGCAGCGGTGATTTTATTCACCCTCTGCTTTCTAAGTGTAGTTGGACCACTAAGGATGAATTGTCGCTTTAAAGTTTGCTTGAGAGTTGCGTGGTACAGAGCTTTTAGGTTACTATTGTTTTAACTTGTCTGGTTGAGACCTCTGCTGGGCAGTTAGCATAGCACAAAAACATAAATTGTCCAGGCACTCACTACACAGAAAATACTAAAAGCAGTATCGTCTGTAAGTCAGAGAATTTTTTTTTAATGTCTCTTAAAAAACCTTGTAAGATGCAGAAAGAAATTCTCACATGGGAAAAAAAAAAACTCCTTTCTTAAAAATAGAAACCGTAGAAAGATGTTTGTAGAAGAAGGTTTGAGAAGGACCAGCCCATATCTTGTGAAGCAGTCAGCATTATTCTTGTTTTATAAATGGCAAAATCTTGGGTGTAGGTAACTTTCCCTTTCATAGCACATAACAGAGGATGAAGGAGGCGGGATCTGTGTCCTTACCAGTCTGTCTCCAGCATTGCCCTGCATTTATATAGAAGGGATTTATTCAGAACCTCTCAGATCCCGTCTTCACAAGTCCAGGTGATGGCTGTAAACTGACTTGACTGTGCTTTGGTTTCTTCATCTAGAGAAAAGAAAAAATGGAGATGATAATCCCTCAGGAGTTTTATGAGGACCTAATTAGTTAATATGGGGCTTCCCTAGTAGCTCAGTTGGTAAAGAATCTGCCTGCAATGCAGGAGACCCAGGTTCGATCCCTGGGTCGGGAACATCCCCTGGCAAAGGGAATGGCAGCACACTCCAGTACTCTTGCGTGGAGAATTCCTTGGACAGAGGACCTGGCAGGCTACAGTCCATGGGATCGCAGAGAGTCAGACACAACTGTGTGACTAACTTTCCTTTCCTCTAATTAGTTAATATATCTAAAATAGTCATTTCAAGCCCACCACCATGGTAAGCTACTGTTAAAATGTTAGGATTGGGTGTGTGACTATACAAAACTCAGTAACAGCAAAGGAGTTTGACTTGGGAAGAAGGTGGAGGGTCTTAGAGTTTGGGGATAGCTGTGCTCAATTGAGTGCAGTGTACTTGGTCTACAAAGGGACATAATTTAGAATGTTAATTTCAGCCTTTATGTCAGCTGGCAGGTTCATTTATTAAGAACATCTCATTCCCCAAACATTGTCTGCTGTGAAGATTGGGAGGGAGAAATACATTTCTGGTTCATCAGCATTAGTTAAAAAAAATAATCACCCATAATTTTAAGAGCTAAATTAAATCTTATATTTAATGATATAAGAGAAATTATTTTTTCCCTCTGTCCTTTAGCTTACATTTTAAATGGAGATCTGGAAAAAAAAAAATTAGACTTCAGTCACTCAATGTAAATTTTAATATTTAATGAAGACTACACTTTGTAAAAATTAACTTATCAGCCTGCTGAAATAAGAGTGTTGGAAAAATAGGGGAAAATATATTAAAAATCAATTTTAAAGGCTATAGGAAGAATTTTCCAAGGAGTTTATTGATATGTAAAGCAAAGTGGAAAAGCTAATCCACAGCTTTTACCCTGTATGTGTTTATACTGAGTATATTAGCCTCATGGCTTTTTTGTCTATGTGTGTATAATTTTATTTATTTACTTATTTTTGGCTTTGTTGGGTCTTTGTTCCTGTGCAGGCTCTTCTGTAGTTGTGCTGAGTGGGGACTACCATCTGGTTGTGGTGTTTGGGCTTCTCGTTGCGGTGGCTAATCTCTTGTTGCAGAGCATGGGTTCCAGGGTGCTCAGGCTTCAGTAGTTGTGGCTTACTGGCTCTAAAGCACAGACTCAATAGTTGGGGCACATGGGCTCAGTTAGTCCGTGACATGTAGGATCTTCCCAGATCGGGGATCAAACCCATGTCTCCTGAATTGGCAGGCGAATTCTTTACCCCTAAGCCACCAAGGAAACCCTCAGCCTCATGATGATTTGAATTATTGTTGGAATTTCTTTTTAAAGGAGAGACTTTTTTCTTATCTTACATTCTGGGTGTGTTAATAGCAATCACTAGTTTCTGGTACTATGGGGTGAGCCTCTAACTTAAGCTCTCCTGCTTAAACACTCTCCCTACATTTTGTATCTTAATTCAAGCTGTTATGCACAGGTTGGACGTGATGTTTCTACTACATGACCTTCCATCGGGTACCAGTTACCTGAACGGATTCTCTAGGCTTTCACTGATTCTGTGACTTCTGTTTGATCCTGCCAATAAATTCCTTTTGCCAGCATTTGTAACCAAAAATCGTGATCAATAGACATCTCCATTTTTCTCCAGCAAGTCTGGGTAACCCATTTCTATCATAATCCCTTAAGAGTACAGGGACTGTTTTTTATACCAGGCACATATTAGGTACCTGTTGTATTGAAGATGCTCAATAAATGTGACTAAATGTTGCCATTTGCTAGGTTTACTCCAGTTTATTTTTGAGATAGCTAGTAACTTGGAAAGAAATGCAAAAAAGCAAAATGGCTGTCTGGGGAGGCCTTACAAATAGCTGTGAAAAGAAGAGAAGCGAAAAGCAAAGGAGAAAAGGAAAGATATAAGCATCTGAATGCAGAGTTCCAAAGAATAGCAAGAAGAGATAAGAAAGCCTTTCTCAGTGATCAATGCAAAGAAATAGGTGAAAACACCAGAATGGGAAAGACTAGAGATCTTCTTCAAGAAACTTAGAGTACCAAGGGGACATTTCATGCAAAGATGGGCTCGATAAAGGACAGAAATGGTATGGACCTAACAGAAGCAGAAGATATTAAGAAGAGGTGGCAAGAATACACAGAAGAACTGTACGAAAAAGATCTTCATAATCAATATAATCAAGATGGTGTGATCACTCATCTAGAGCCAGACATCCTGGAATGTGAAGTCAAGTGGGCCTTAGAAAGCATCACTATGAACAAAGCTAGTGGAGCTGATGGAATTCCAGTTGAGCTATTTCAAATCCTGAAAGATGATGCTGTGAAAGTGCTGCACTCAATATGCCAGCAAATTTGGAAAACTCAGCAGTGGCCACAGGACTGGAAAAGGTCAGCATTCATTCCAATCCCAAAGAAAGGCAATGCCAAAGAATGCTCAAACTACCGCACAATTGCACTCATCTCACATGCTAGTAAAGTAATGCTCAAAATTCTCCAAGCCAGGATTTAGCAATCTGTGAACCGTGAACTTCCTGATGTTCAAGCTGGTTTTAGAAAAGGCAGAGGAACCAGAAATCAAATTGCCAACATCCACTAGATCATGGAAAAAGCAAGAGAGTTCCAGAAAAACATCTATTTCTGCTTTATTGACTATGCCAAAGCCTATGACTGTGTGCATCACAATAAACTGTGGATAATTCTTCAAGAGATGGGAATACCAGACCACCTGACCTGCCTCTTGAGAAATCTGTATGCAGGTCAGGAAGCAACAGTTAGAACTGGACATGGAACAACAGACTGGTTCCAAATAGGAAAAGGAGTTCGTCAAGGCTGTATATTGTCACCCTGCTTATTTAACTTCTATGCAGAGTACATCATGAGAAACGTTGGACTGGAAGAAACACAAGCTGGAATCAAGATTGCCGGGAGAAATATCAATAACCTGAGATATGCAGATGATACTACTCTTACAGCAGAGAGTGAAGAGGAACTAAAAAGCCTCTTGAGGAGAGTGAAAGAGGAGAGTGAAAAAGTTGGCTTAAAGCTCAACATTCAGAAAACGAAGATCATGGCATCCGGTCCCATCACTTCATGGGAAATAGATGGGGAAACAGTAGAAACAGTGTCAGACTTTATTTTTCTGGGCTCCAAAATCACTGCAGATGGTGATTGCAGCCATGTAATTAAAAGACACTTACTCCTTGGAAGGAAAGTTAGGACCAACCATGATAGCATATTCAAAAGCAGAGACATTACTTTGCCAACAAAGGTTCGTCTAGTCAAGGCTATGGTTTTTCCTGTGGTCATGTATGGATGTGAGAGTTGGACTGTGAAGAAGGCTGAGTGCCAAAGAATTGATGCTTTTGAACTGTGGTGTTGGAGAAGACTCTTGAGAGTCCCTTGGACTGCAAGGAGATCCAACCAGTCCATTCTGAAGGAGATCAGCCCTGGGTGTTCTTTGGAAGGAATGATGCTAAAGCTGAAACTCCAGTACTTTGGTCACCTCATGTGAAGAGTTGACTCATTGGAAAAGACTCTGATGCTGGGAGGGATTGGGAGCAGGAGGAGAAGGGGACAACAGAGGATGAGATGGCTGGATGGCATCACTGACTCAGTGGACGTGAGTCTGAGTGAACTCTGGGAGTTGATGATGGACAGGGAGGCCTGGCGTGCTGTGATTCATGGGGTCGCAAAGAGTCAGACACTACTGAGTGACTGAACTGATCTGAACTGAGTAACTTGGAAGATATAAAGAATAATAGCAGACACATTGTGATTTTGACATTAATTGTATCTGCACTGTTGGGAAGATTTGCAGAACAACAGTGCTTGCCTTGTGTTGCAAAACTGACTTTGCTGCTTAGATCTAATCTAGTGGTATTACACAGACCCTTTCTGGGTCTGGCTAGAGCATTCCCATGTCAAGAAATCCCAGGAAGATCTGATCCCAAGCCATGGTTTTGGCAGGTTTCTTAAGGAAATTTTGTGTGAAACTTGCTTTGCTGATAGAAGTAGTGCCTTCCTTCAGGAACCACAGAGCCTAAGGAAATAAGGACAATTATTTGGGGTGAATTTGTTACTGTTTCTTTAATGGTAACTAACCAACTGATCCCTTGTTTAGTCTCCCTAGGAGACTGATCCCTTAGCATTTTGAGGAACTCTTTGCTTTCAGAATGCCAGCTTTAAATACTTGATTTGTTTGATATATTCGTGTGTGTGTGTGTGTGTGTGTGTGTGTGTGTGTGTTTCGACACCAAGCTGTGGAGTCTTAGGAAGAACAGCAATGAAAAGCATGCCATTCTAGTCAATGAGTTACCCCACACTGTTTTCCAGTGTACACTTAATGATGGTTTCATATTAGCTCTTCTGATATCAGAGAATGCTGTACAGACAGTGAGAAAGTAGTTAAAGGCAGTCTACCTGATTAAAAGGACTCTACATTTAAAAGTAAATGATAAGCAGACTCATACAGTGTTAAACTACATTGCTGTCCCCTGCATTTCTCATCATATCTTCAGATTCTTTGTGCTGCCAAAACATCAGTGCTAGTAGCTTTTTTATTTTTTAGAGACACGGTTTTCCCATTTCCAGAAGATACATTACATTTATTTCCACTGTATATTCCACTGTATGTAGGGCAAAATATCTCAAAGGAGAAAATATCTAGGTCTTAACCTTTCAGTTCCTTTGATCACATGTTTGCCAAGAGGTAGTACCACCTTGTTCCAGAGTTGTGAGAACTCAGTGATACAGGAATTATTATAGCCAGGTATGTTGCATATATTCTGTGATAATATTCATAACCCTTTAAGTTAGTCTTTATTTTGCAAATGAGGAACATGAGAATATGAAACTCAATAGCTTCATCCATATATTTGTCACTAACAAGTAGCAGAACTCAAATTCAAGCTCTGACAATCACTAGCTGAAATTCTAAACCACATCTAGCTTATTGGTGCCCAGTATCTCTCTCTCTTTAGTCACTAAATCACATCTGACACTTGTGACCCCATGGACTGTAGCCCGCCAGGCTCCTCTGTCCATGGGATTCTTACAGGCAAGAATACTGGAGTAGGTTGCCATTTCCTTCTCCAGGGGATCTTACCAACCCAGGAATAGAACCCAGGTCTCCTGTATTGCAGGCAGATTCTTTTACCAACTGAACTATGAGGGAAGCTATGAGGTGCCCAGTATACATACGTTTATTCATTATGGAACAAAATCTAGCAGATAAAGAAAGTGTCCTGGAGAACAGGATAAATTTCATGGAGTAGTTTAACTTGCGACTCTAGAATGGACACTTTTTCTTACCAGTTCTAGGACTGACAGGTGATCATCTGTCCCATAGTGAATCTAATTCAGACAGCAAGTTGAATGAAATTAAGGTTTTTTTTTTTTTAATTCAAAAATTAGTTTAGCAGTACAAGCAGTTACAGCATAACTACTGGAGGAAAAAATATTAAAAACATATCAGGCTTCCTTTCCATCCTCAATGATATGAAACTAGGAATCAGTTCCAGGAAGAAAACTAGGGGAAACAACCCCACAAATAAAAGAAAATTAAACAGCATGCTCCAGAACAACCAATGGGTCAAATAAATCATAGGGAAATAAAAATATTTTGAGACAAAATGGAAAGACAATAAAACTTAATGAGATGCAGCAAAAGCAGTTAAAAGAGGAAAGTTTATATATGCAGTTTACCCTTGAATAACACAGGTTTGAATACCTAGACATTTTTTGTAGTACCTAGACATTTTTTCCAAAAGAGTTGGCTCTCTGTATCTATGGGATCCACATCTGTGGACTCAGACAACTTTGGACTGAGTACTGTGTTTACAGCCCATGATTGGTTGACTCCATGGATGCAGAATCTGCAAATACAGAGGGCTGACCATGGGACTTTCAGCATCTGCTCATTTTGGTATCTGTAATCTTGGAACCGATCTCCCATTGATACTGTGGGGTGACTGTTGTACTGCATGCCTACATTAAGAAAAAGCAAGATCTCAAACAATCCAGTCTTTCATGTGAAGGAATTGGATAAACTAAGCCAAAAATCAGAAGGAAACATTTTTAGCATGATGTGTATATAGTGTCAGCAGCAATTATGTAATTTTCCAAGTACCTAATGACATCACTATGATAGTTAACTGGATATTTCTTGAGTTTTAAAACAAATTGGGGCCCTGAGATAATCATTTTTTTAAATCAGAGTTTGATTAATATTCTGTCTGGAAAGATGTGACCTTGGAATTAAGCAGTGAGGATGGCATGCCCATTTGCCAGGATCTACATGTTTTATCTTCTTTAATTCTCACCATTATGAATGGCCTGGCTAGGACTTCTTGAATCCTAAATGAGGCCCTCACCACGTTCTCTACTTTTCATTTGTGTTTCTTCCAAGGCATAGCTTCCCAATCACTTTTGGGTTTAAGGTCCACTGTTGCTGCTGCTAAGTCGCTTCAGTCATGTCCGATTCTGTGCGACCCCACAGATGGAAGCCCACCAGGCTCCCCCGTCCCTGGGATTCTCCAGGCAAGAACACTGGAGTGGCTTGCCATTTCGTTCTCCAATGCATGAAAATGAAAAGTGAAAGTGAAGTCGCTCAGTCGTGTCCGACCCTCAGCGACCCCATGGACCTCAGCCTTCCAGGCTCCTCCATCCATGGGATTTTCCAGGCAAGAACACTGGAGTGGGTTGCCATTTCCTTCTCCAATGCATGAAAGTGAAAAGTGAAAGTGAAGTCGCTCAGTCGTGTCCGACCCTCAGCGACCCCATGGACTGCAGCCTTCCAGGCTCCTCCGTCCACGGGATTTTCTAGGCAAGAGTACCACTAGATATAAATAGGTACAAAGTGTTAATGCAGATGAACTATTCAAACTGATTTTGGAATGTTTTCATTGTGAGACACGAACATTTAGTCAAAGTGGCATCTCCCCAATTTTTTTTTTCCTTAATTTTTAGTATTTATTTGGCTTTGTCGGGTCTTAGTTGCAGCACACGAAATCTTCAGTCTCTTGTTGTGCCATGCAGGATCTTTTTACAGCATGTGAGCTCTTAGTTGCAGCATGCAGGATCTATTTCTCTGACCAGGGATTGAGCCCAGGCCCCCTGCATTGGGGAGTGCAGGTCTTACCCACAGGACTACCAGTGAAGTCCCAAATTTCTTAGTCTTGATTTACAAAAATAATCAAAGACAACTTTCAGTATTATTATTTTCTTCCCAGTAAGGAAGCTGTAAAATCATGAGGCAGTGAATAGGTATTATCTTCTGAAGAAGCAACAGAGCTAGGGAGACTTAATAAATAATTCATCATATCCCTCACCAAAATCTCTTTATTCCAACTGCAAACTTGAAACTGAAATGTTCAGGTCTTGAACTTTTAATATGCCTCTTAATACCCTTCCTTCTTCTTTGAAGTCAGCATACATTTACAGCCTATTTATTACTTCAGAATCAACCTTAAATGTGTTCCTTTTGGATGTTTCAAAGGAACATTTTGCAAGCAGTTTGAAATTTTAGCTGCCATTCTTTCATGTATCCATTCATCCATTCAGTGGACATTGAGCAACTATTATGTACCAGGCGCTAATGTGGACAATATGTGAGTATCATAGGATATAGAAAATAGAGAAATAAACCTCTCAACTCAGGGCACAGTGTGGGAGAGAATGTCCCAGGTATAAAGGCTGACACTAGTCTCAAATGGAAACTAATGCAAGGGGGAGTAAGGACATTAAAAAATCACCTCCTCCCAATTTTGACCCAGAAATCTTAAGAAATACAGTCCAAGAAATAATCTTGTGCTGGAATATGTACCTACAAAGATCATCATATTTTAGCACAACACTGGAAACAGACTGGTTAAATAAGTTAAGGACTGGCAAGATGCTGTTTAAATTATTTAAGTGCATCATGTAGTAGACTATTCTGAAGCCATTAAAACAGATGCCACAGAAATGTTTCTCATTTCATAGAAAGATGCAATGATACATTGTTAAGGGACAGTTGGGGGTTTCAGAAACAGACTCAGTTATATAGAAAGTACTAGTGGTTACCAGTGGGGAGAGGGAAGGGGGAAAGGCAAGACAGGAGTAAGGGTTTAAGAACTACAAACTACTACTGTGTGTAAAATTAATGAGCAAGAAGGATCTATTGCATGATACAGGGAGATAGAGCCATTATTTTGTAATAACTCTAAATGGAGTCTAATCTATAAAAGCATTGCATTGCTGTGTGTATACCTGAAACCGATATAAGATTGTAACTCTACTTCAGTAAAAAATTTGGGGTTTTCAAAATCGTATGATGTGGTGCCTCCATTTCTGTGATGGACATCATTTACTCCTATAACATGAGTGCATGCACTTGCCTGCTTAGTAATGAGCTATAACCACCCCAGAAAGTCATCTGTTTCATACTTTGAATAGCATGTACTTAGACATCCATGGGTTCTATTCTGAGGAAGTCAGAGGACATTTGATCCCTTAACTTAGCACATGTCCCAGAAAGACAGAAGTGCACTATAACTGCTTCAGCTGCTAAGAACTCTAGTTTGGCAGATCCAGTCCATCCTGGTCAGAAAAGCTGGGGTATCGTTAACTGTCTTTTTTGGTTCAAATATTGTAGCTACTTCTTTTAAAGCTACCATGGGCTATAAAAGATGAGCCATAAAATACCTTTAAAGAACCTCCAGGTTTTATATGCAGGGAAACCCAGGGCCAGTGGCGTTATGCTAGTTTGTGGAAGTCAGTTGTGTCTGCAGACACTTTCTCAGGTGCCCACCTGGGATTTTTATTAGTTTAAATGTGCATGCTTTATTCATCAGAGAATTAATTAGTTGTCTCCAATCTTTGTGTAAAAGTCACACTACCTTGAGCTTCTCTGTAGCGCAGTATCTGTCTCCACTTGTCAGATCCTACCTGTACTTCAAGATCCATCTCAAATATCTGCTCTTACATGAAGTTTTTCACGACGACTGCTCTTGGAAATGTTTTCTTCATTCACTCTACCCTGAGTGCTATGTGCTGTTATGACTTTTTTGGGCTGTTTATCTCATATAGTAATAATAGATAGCAATAATCTTACTAAAGCTTCTTAAAAGGCAGGGTCTCTATCACCTTTTTATATACACCCAAGCACATAATAGATACCTGTTAAATATTGGTTGAATGGAAGATGATAGTGCCCACAAATTATTTTAGTGCCAGACCCTTTGCAAAATTATATTGCAATTGTTGTTCCCCTAGACCAGTGTCCTTGACCTCCAGCATTTCATGCTTGATAATCTCAGGTGGAGCTGATATAATAATAGTAGAAATGACGTGCACAGTAAATGTAGTGCACTTGAACTATCCCAAAACCATTCCTCCCTCCCCGGTCTGTAGAAAAACTGTCTTCCATGAAACTGGTTCCTGGTGCCAAATGGTTGGGACAGCTGCCGTAGACAAATCTCATCTCTGCAGTCATAAGAAGTTCAGCCTAAGAGGTCTTTCTGAGTAATCTGATTTTGAGGAGGAGTATTAAGAGAAATTATAGAAATGCGATGAATTGCTGCTGCCCAACTAGAGTTTACGGGTTCTAAAACATTCATCCACACATTCAGCAGATATTTAATGTAAACCTGCTATGTACCAAGCCTAGTTCTGAGCACTGGGAATACAGTAGTGAATAAAAGAAAGTCACAGTACCTTGGTCGGACAAACAGCGTCATGTGGGCAACGTAGATAGTATGTTTTAATCTTTCGTTGGACTCCTCGTTTTTCTAACTAGAGCTTGCATATCCTGTGCTAGAAGAGCTTCTTCAAATTAACCTACTAACCTTCTTGTAACAGACTCATTTATGGGGGCCCATGAATGTGTGCACTCCGTTTGATCTCATCAAGTATTTTCCCCAAAATAAAGAGTCCAATTATCTCATTAGTGGATGGTTTGTTTCTGTGGGTAAGTGCCAGCTTGTGATGATTCCATCCACACTTGTACCACATTAATTTATTTCCCATTTAATGGGTGTTTAAATTGAACTGGGATCAGATAGAACAAAACACGCAGTTTTGCTTAATTATCGTGGAGCAAGTGGAAACAGTCATAGAATTTTAGTTTAGAAACCATACTGCAGAAGCACAGATGGTTTAGGAGATGTTGATAAAAAAATGTCCAGGAATTAAACCCTCTCTAAGAACTATATTAAATTCCCAGTGCCTTCATGATAATTAACTTTGCATTAATTACTCTTCTTAAAAACTTCTTAAAAACTTAAAAAATTAAGTTTCTTCTGCTGTCTACAACTCTGAGTAAAAATGCTACAGATTGAGCAAACTGTCAAGGCACATCTTGTCATGGTGCATTAACTGAAATCATGAGATTGTTTCGAAAGGCATTTCTTTCCAGACTTGTCTAGGTGGTAAGTTCAGTATTTATAACTGTGTCTCTGTGATTCTCTAACCGTTTCTAAGTCACTGTTGTGGAAGTGAGGATTTGCCGTGTGGCAAGATGGGCTACTTTGGAAAACAGATTTTAGATGGAAGCTTATCTAGAAACTCTCTAGATTAAGAATTTCACTTGCTGATTTTATTTCCTCTAAACTACAAAGAGACTGAACAAAGTGTTTAGGCAAGGGACATCTGAGCTGTAGTGGTTCGTTAACTACCTGTCTTAAACATTTTTTTCCTCTTCGGTAAATCATTGAAAATACTGTTGAAGTCTCACTTTGTACACTGTCAACCCTATATCCTTCCTTCCATCCCCAGGGAGCCACTATTCCAAAGTGGGTGTGTATCTTTCCAGGCATGTCTTCATAATTGCGTGTCATTAGTTATATACGTGGTGATTGGACTAGTAGTCATTAAGGAACGAATTAGATTGAAGTGTTGGAGTCTGTACTTTTAGGTGCCAGGTGGGGGCAGTAGAGGGTTGTAGACTCAGGAGTCCATGTAGGGTAGGACCATGCAAAGGTGCTGTGCTGACAAGCTGAGACTCAGAGAGGTAGAATGTCCATGAAGGGGTTAAAAGGGGCTCTACTCACTATAGATCCAGGGATGAGATCCTGGATCCTGGCTAGGAGGGACTGAAGCCAGGGCCATCTATGGGAGAGAATGCTGCTTTAAAAAATGAAAGTTCTGATACAGCACAGCTTTGAAGTCACACCATGCTGTTTGAATCCTGACTCTGAATTCAGGCAAGTTATTTGAACTTTGTAAGACTCGGTTTTCATATATGTAAATTGTGGATGATAGTAGTTATTTTTCAGCTGATGCATATAAGAGCTTGTTACATACACTGAATGTTCACTATTATATTTTAATAAGTCATTGGGAAAGCATCAGAAGTGGTCTCTTTTCTTTTGAAGCAGTAGATATAGGCTACAGGTCTTACCATGCACAGCTGTTTAAAGCAACCTATACAAAGCTTGAGATGCTCCCTTTGGGCTTAAGTCCTAAAAATTTCCACCGAATAAAATACAAGTTTCAACTTGTAGGTTGTGAATATTGTTTAAGTCAACAAAATTTTCATTTATGTTTAGCTTTTAATCAACCTTTTATGATGTATGTATTTTGTGTATTAATTAATTACTTTGTATGTTGGCACAGCAACACAAGTATATAATAAACTCATGCATGTGTATGTATTTTGAGAGTGAACCTCAGTTTTTTTAGTGATGAGGTGTGTGTAATCACAGAACTCTGCAGACAGCTGCTATGTGGCTAGTCTAGATATGCAAGGTCGAGATCACAACAGCGTTCTCTGGGGCCTTCACTCTGTCTCTCAGCTCTTATTTTGGGCAAGATGGCAAATGGAGGCCTAACTCATACTCTTCCAACTTAACACCCGGAGGCCAAAGACTCTGGCAGTACCAGAAAAGTCCTGGGGAGACTGATTTGGTTGGGTTCCATTCCATAATCTGAGCTAGTCACTCAGGCCAGGGAATGGAATATTCTGGCCACTTGGATTAGATCATGTTCTCCGGGAAAAGGGATGATATGAATCAGTCCTAAGGGAACCATATGGCAAAGGTGTCCCCCAGCAAAGAGGAAGGACACACAGGGAAGTGGGCAGACAGGACACACAGCGGTCTGGGTGAGAGTGGGGCTTACTGCCCCAGGACAGACCGCTCAGGAGAGGAAGGGTCCCAGCCAGAGTGTTCAGTCCAGATGTGGGCATGAGAAACAGAAGTGGGCTGCTGGGCTTAGTCATGGGCCAAGGAAAGTTTTATGTTAAATATGCATAAAGGAACACTACCGAGCCTAGGTGAAGATGGTGTCTGATACCCACGAACAAAAGGCTGGGATGTAATTTCTCTTCAGGACTTCCTGTACTTTGCCTGATTATGTCCTGTGGTGTGCATCAAATTAGAGACTTTGGGATCAGAGTGGCCTTGCTTTTCATCTTAGCTCTGCCACATGCTAGCTGTGTATATGCTGCCCAATTTACCAGAACCTCTGAATCTCACTTCTGTCATTTATTTCTCTCTGGCAGAGTTGTGGGGAAGATGAAATGAGAATACCTATCATAGTTCCTAGTGCCTGATAAATAGGAACTATTATGGTGATGCTACTGATGCTTTTGTTTTCCTTTCAGCCAGTTTGGCCAAATTTCTGTGGTGAAGGATGCAGGACTGATTCATCGCTGAAACCTCACTGAGCACCCAGAGAGCCTGGCATGTAGGAAATGTTCAATAAATCCTTGTTGAATGATCATTGAGGGAGGGACTGTAGCTTATTCTGTGTCAAATCATTCCTGAGGGACTCTATTATGAAATGCTGCTCAGACTTGCAGCTCTACTGAAGGACAAATTAGTCTTTGACCAAGAAAATTACGTCTTAGTGGTTTCCCTCTTGCCTTGTGAAATGTCGACCAATATTACTACAGGGAAGCTTTTCAAAGTACTGAGATTTCTTCACTGGCTTTGAGAGCACATATTAGTATTTTTCATGGCTTCTTCTATTGCTTTATAAAAATATTTTAATCTGTATTCCCACACTGATTACACAAGAGCTGAATAAACTAGTCATTAATGTCAGCAAAGACCCCCCCCACCCCCATACCCCCGGAAGGGATGAAAAGGCTGGCATGACTTGGGATTGTCTGGGCTACTTGGAAGAGTAACTTGGGAATAAAGATTATGAGTTTTCTCGAGCCAGCTTCGAACTACTGTGACTCAGTGTGGAGGAAGTTGCCATGGAAAATAATTACACAGGCTGTTCTTAGGACTTCCCTGGTGGTCCAGTGGTTAAGAACCTGTCTTTCAATGGGGAACATTGGTTTGATCTCTGGTCTGAGAAGATCCCACATGCCGCTGGGCAACTGAGCTTGCTGGCCACAACTATTGAGCCTGCATGCTGCAACTAAGACCTGATGCAGCCAAATAGATATTAAAAATAAAAAAGACAGGCTGTTCTTTTGGGAAGTAGTGATCAAGAAAGTGGGGTATACATTTGCCTATATGCTGCTGCAGGATTTTTTTTTAATTGGATTATAGTTGACTTATAATGTTGAGTTTCAGTGTACAGCAAAGGGACTCAGTTACACATATTTATCCTTTCCCATTATAGTTTATTACAAAATATTGTATATAGCTAGTAGGACCTTATTGTTTACCTATTTTATGTATAATCATTTGTATTGCAGGAATCCTTTTTGACAGCTTTATTTGCCCAAGAATCTGGTAGGCTGGAGCTCTTTCCCACAGTGAAGAAAGAGGGTAACTTTCCCGTAATACTATCAGAACTTCCAGCCTCTGAAAGTTATTGTGGAGTCATCTGGGCTCTCGTCTCAAACCCCATATTCCATGCTTACTGAAGAGAGAGCAATGATACTGGAAGGGCTGGCTAACTGCCCAGAGAACACTCCTGTCACCTTGGTTTTGAGAATAAAACAGACAAATGAAGTTGGTGATTTCAGGGATAATTACTGACTTCAACCAAAGTCATTTTGGACTTTGTGTTTAAAGATCAGAAAGATTCTACCTGGGACTAGGAAGGTCCTTGATTTAGTCCTCAGAGATGTCATCCCTCAGTCCAGGCACTGAGCAAGATAGAAAAGACTGAATTAAAACCATGAAACTGATGGACAGTATTCAAAAGTACAATTCAGGAATGCTGTCATAAAAACAGTATCATAGGAGACCCCAGCCTCTGTCTCCCAACAAAGATCAACAATTTGATAGCTATATACAAATAGAAAGAGCTCTGAGAGAGCTCTGGAATCCACTTAAACTTTAGCAACACAGTTGAATAAAACCCCTGAGAATAACAGCTCAAAAAGGGGAAGAAGACAGCTTCATCATTTGTATACATCATCCCATCCCCAAGCTGGCACTGCTCAGCACCAAAAATGGACTTCAGAGGTAGGTAGGGCTAGCTTGCCTCAGAATAGGTTGTGGGGATGAGTGACCAGTTTCCTCAACCTTTTAGGACACTGCATGAATGCCCTCCACCAGTTTCATCCTCCTCCAGCCGGCAAAGCCAATTCATACAGAGATGGCCTGGAACGAAGAGGAGAAGCAGGAGCTGCCAGGAGTAACCACACAGCCGGAGTAATTATAGCTCCCAGTGACCTCATCTGCAAACTGTTTTCCCCACTGGAAACCGAGGGCCAGCAGAGCTGCCTCCGACCCCCTGCAGATTTCATGGCTTTTGACCCACAGGTATTCACACATTCACTGATGCCAGCTGCCCGAGTCCTCCATTCACACCCCACAGCCCTGGCCCCCGCTGGGGCCCAGGATCTGTATTGGCAGCCATCCCAGGCCTGTGAGGCCACTCAAGTTCAAGACATCAGCCTAGATTCCTGCAGCTGAACCCCTCTGCTGTGTGTGCGTTTAGGGAGAGCCCCTTCTGCTGTGTACGGGCCTCACACTCGTCACTGGCCTCCACTGCTGTGCATGTGTCCAAGGGGACGTTGTCCAGCCATGGGAGAGCACACCAACTGCCAGACCCCTCTGCAAAAAAAAAAAAGGTGCACTTGTGGGCCTGAAGAAGGCCTTGTCTTCTGTCACTGCTTGCACTGTGCTCACCTCTGCTAGCCCTTCCAGCTGCAGAGCCCTGGCCTGGTCCCGGTAGCTGGCTACCACTGCTCTGCATCAGTGGTGAGAAGCAGCAGTCAAGGCCTGCATAATGATAGCCAGGGTACCTGCAGCTGCCAGCACGCCTGTAGTTGGCTCCAGACTTTCTGTCTGCTCTGTCCCCCACCATTACATGTGTGTGTCTGTCCACCAGCCCCTGCCACTACACAGGCCCCTGCAGCTGAGGGTGTGCATACCACGAGCTCCAGCCACCACTGCTGCCTGCCCTGGTGCCTGGCTGCTAGAGTAGAAGGCACCACATCAGACCTTGATAGCCCTTGCAGCTCCTGAACAGCCATGGTGCTCACCAAACTACACAGCTGTTGATGATCCAGATCCCAGGAGCCTGAGTAGAAGTTTTATCACAGTCCCCTGAACCCAGTGCTGCTATCCCATCCCCCCAACACGTGGTGCTCTGCACAGTGGACCTGGGGTCACAACATGCTCCAGTGTGTCCCTGAAAGAAAGTGAAAGTGTTAGTCACTCAGTCGAGTCTGACCCTTTGTGACCCCATGGACTATAGCCTGTGCCAGCCACCTCTGTCCATGGAATTCTCCAGGCAAGAGTACTGGAGTGGGTTGCCATTCACTTTCCTAGGGATCTTCCCAACGTATGGGTTGAACCCGGGTCTCTTGTACTGCAGGCACATTCTTTACTGTCTGACTCATTGAAGAAGAGAGTGACTACCCACTCCAGGCTTTTTGCCTAGAGGGTTACATGGACAGAGTATGTCCCTACCTGCAGGTAAAAGTCTTCCCTTACCAAAGTTAGTTCATAAAATCTGGAAGATGTGATTGCTTCTTCAAATGTGCAGACACCTGTACAAGGCTACAAAAATCACAAAGAACCAGGAAAATAGGACTCAACCAAAAGATTACTGTAAGCCTCCAGTAAATAACACCATTCGCTCCCCCACCAAAAGGGAGATTCAGGAATTTCCTAATGAGGAATCCAAAATAATTGTTCTAAAAATGTTCAGAGAACTATACGAGAATACAATTTAAGGATATCAGGAAAACAGTACAAGAACAAAATGAGACATTTAACAAAGAGAAAACATAAAGAACCAAATAGAAATTCGGGGGCTAAAGACTTTAATGACTGAACTGAAAAAAAAAAATCAATAGTATGCTTTACCAATAAACCTGAAAAAGCAGGAAGGAATTATTGAGCTTGAAGATAGATCAATTGAAAATATCCAATCAAAGGAGCAAAAGGAAACGAACAAAACAGTAAAGGGGATTGGATCAAGATGGCAATGTAGGAGGGTCCTGAACTCACTTGCTGCCATGGACATACCACATCTACAGCTACACAGAGAACAGTTCCCTATGAAGGAAACCCAAAACTAGCTGAGCAACTCCTACACATTGGTGAGGAAGGAAAAACTCACATCAAAATGGGTGGGAGAGACTGACACAACCTTTCCATGAATCCCACCTCTGGCACAGTGACTCACAGTCGGGAGGGAACTTACAACTCTGATTCTCTCTGAGGAACACAGGGTTTGAAATTGCCACCCCAACTTGTAAGAGCTGGAGGTGAGAGACTGGGCCCCTAGAGCATGTAACTTTGAAAGCCAGCAGGGCTTGCATGCATGAAAGCCACAGGCTGACAACTGGTCTTAAAGGGTTGGGCAGGGTACTCCCGAGCCCCAGTGCCAAGCACACACCTCACCTAACCCACTTCTGGATCCTTGTACGTGCTCCTGAACGCCTCTGTGAGAGCAAACTCCAGTAAGTAGGGAGTGTGCTTAGTAAATAGACCATGGCTGGCTGGCAAGTGAGAAGCCAAAAATGAGCTATAACACCACCTTCTAGAATACAAAAGGCAGGTTTCAAATGGCCGGTCTGGTGAATATTAAGAATCAGGTAAAGTATAAAAGCTGAGTTAACATGTTTGCTACTTTAGAGGCAAAAGACAAAAGCAGAAGTAACTGCAAATGATATGAAAAATCAAGGAAATACATTATCACTAAAAGAAAATAGTAGTTCTTCCATAGCTAAAAACTCAAAGGCATGGAATATTATGATCTAAATGATGAAGATTTGAAATAACTGTTATGAAGAAATTCAACAAATTACAAGAAAACTCAGAAAGGCCATTCAATGAATAATGAATAAAATTAATGGACAGAAGTTCTTTACCACAGAGAATGAAAATATAAAAAGAACTAAATGAATGCTGGAGCTGAACAATTCAATGAATGAGACTTAAGTGTGCAATACACAGCATCTGTAGCAGGGCAGAGCAGATGAAAGAAAGCAGCAGCAACTTGGAGGATAGGAATAGAAAAGTAGTTCCTGCTCATCTTCTAACTGTATTAAGATTAAAAAGAAAAAGGGAAGAAAGCCTATAAGAGCGTCAGTTTCCATCAGAGGGGCAAACATCTGAATAACGAGTTCTGGAAGAGGAGGAGGAGGCAGAGAGTTTTTTATTTGACGGGAAAACCCATGTGAAAGAAAATAGTGAAATAAACCTATTTACGATTGGGGTATTTCCCATCAATGAAGTATCAAGAAATAATTTCAGATTACACACCTAGAAATGGGGTAAGTATGATTTGGATTATGGAAATCTTTGGAAGTAAGTCTCTCCATTACCATGAGATTCCACTTAGAGATGGTAATCTGGTATTTGTACAGAGCTCTAAAGTTTTCAAAGCATTTTCATACGCTTCTCTCACTTTAGGTATATAGCAGTCCTAAACGGTCTGTAGAGCACATACTCCCCTGCGACAGATAACTGAACTGAAACTCACAAAGGCCCAATAGACTTGCCCAAGATCATGTATCCAGTTAAAGGCAGAGCTTTGCCTAGAAGCAGATTCTCAATACGTTTTCTCTAGTTCTGTTAGCATGACCAGCAGATGTCATCTTCTCCTTTGACCTGGACCAGTTTTTAGATGACTCAGATGTTCAGGAAAGGGGCAGGATCTGCCTTGGTGATGATTCCAGCTATTATGGTATTTAGAGGAATAGCTTGGGGCTAACAGTGGGAGAATGGTGACTGCTGCATCTTTCCTATGGGAGGAACAGTTCAGTTTAAATTGACTTGAAGGTGAACATTTCTTCCTTAAAATCTTTGTAAAAAAAGAAACCATTTGGTTGCAGCCTCGTGCAGGGTAATTACGGCTTGAATCAATTGAGCTCTTGGTGTATAGTTTTATTTCCCCAAAATTATGCTTGGAGAGTTTTAAATGACCACACTTTCTCAAAATATCAGTAAGTAGAAAATGAACAAAGCAAATTCCAATTAATTTTCTGGATCTAATATTGCAGTGATGTTTCTTAGTTGAATAAAAATATGTTTACTCAGAACATAAGTACATAGGAGAATGGTCAAAGACAGCTATATTGGAATTAAGGCTTTATGTTTCTTTTATTATTTATTTTTTGTACCAACAGATACTCACTAGGTAGTATTTCCTATGAATCATATCTGTGGGTAGCACAGGTATTCCTAATTTTTGGAGGGCTCTTGTTTTCCATTTATAAAGCTACCTTAGAGTGGGGAGTTCCTGTCTTCTGCTAGGGGCCATTTGCCATAAGGGCAATCAGTGTTTCACATCCAAGAAGGAACATTTGTTTGTAGTAATCACTACCAGGGGACTTGGGAAAGTGTTTAAGATAAAACAATATTCATGATTCTCTCCTTTTCCTCAAAACCAAGAGCTGGTTCTCATTAGGTATTCTTCCAGCGACACAGGCAGGGGACTGACCCTTACTATCTCAGTCATTTCTTCTGAGCTAGACTTCAGATTTTCTCACCTGCTTCATAACTTTATGGAGAACCTTGAACGACTCCTCTTACTTGGCTTGATTCTCAGAGTGGTCTGGATTCTGCTTGTGAGTTCACCTGGAGTAGGGGAAACATTGGTCATAAAGACTTGTATTCCTCTGGGTCAACTGAATTATATAGAGTATATTTACTGAGAATAGCAGAAAGCATCTTAACTGGGAGTTGTGGACCAAATCATGGTCCTGGGGTGAGGCCAGGTCTTAGAGCTGGAGAAGGCAAGGGCTTCTCCAAGGGCTGAAATGATACTATAACCAAGAAACAGAGTCCGGAGCTGGGAGACTGAGGATAATTTGGTAGTTGAGTAGGAGGTAGGTTGAAGTGTGTGATTTAGGATAGAGGCTGTGAATAAGAAGACTCTCTGGAAGCCTGCAGAGACATTTTGGAGAAGAGTTCAAAGAAAAGAGTAACTGCATTAAAAAAAAAAAAAAAACACTTCTAAGAAGAGAGTTGAAAAACACCTCCTGTATGGGCTCAACAGTGGACAACCATTCCAGTTGATGATGGAGACACTGCTTCTGAGTTAACTGCAACCAGACCTCTGGAGAAGATGAAACATGAGAGGGTCAACATGATGGCAAAACTGAGCTCTGGGATTTCCCTGGACGTCCAGTGGTTAAGACTCCATGTTTCCACAACAGGGAGCGCAAAGGGCACTGGATCCCTGTCAGGAACTAAGATCCCACATGCCACACAGCTTGGCCAAAACCCCCGGAAAACAAAACAAACCCCCCAAAGCAAAGAAACCAAAACACAACCCCCCCCCCCCAGCTCCCCACAAATAAACAACAAAAACCAAGCTCTGGGTAAACACAGAAGTGAGCCTAAGTGTTCTTTGTTTTTTTCAGGTTCTGTGAGTGAGATGTGAAATACTCTGAACAGGGATTTCATTCTCTTAATTAGGCTTGAGGCTTTTCTAAACAAAAGTTCACCAGATTGGAGTCACTAGCAATACACAATCAAATGGTTTTGACTCTCAGTGAGGCAGAGCTGTCTCTCTCTGAATTTTTCTAATGTCTCTCCATGGACTGTCCTCTGCAGAACTTCCCTCAGCCCATAAAGTTGAATGCTTACTCCTTTAAGAGGAGAAAACAGGATTTTCAGTAAAGCTTTTCTCTCCTCAACTCCTCATCTCTGCATTTCATTCCATTCTAATACCAGGTACCTTAGTTCTAGACTGAATTTTTAGGCAAGCAATTTATCATAGTGTCAGAGCTGGAGAGATCAAAGTCATGTTATGTAAAAGCATTTTGTGGATTAGACAATGTAGGCCCATAGTATTTACTGAGTCATCGATTTTGGAACTGTGTTCAGAACCCAGATGCTCTGATTTCATTACCCCATATGTAAGATATAGGAAATAATGAATTTATTTCAAAGGAAATGATAAATGCATAGCAAATATGGGATGCCACCAGAGTGTAGAAAAGGTGATTGTTTTCCTGTTTGGAGTTTGGATTACTGATACAAATGTGGAAATTTTAACATTTCATGGCTAGTTGAAAAGCAACTGATAAAAGTGTTATCAGAAACTAAAAAGCAGCACTTGTTTGCCCTAAGAACTGGTCAGTCCACTTACTAGTTAAAATAAGATTTAAGAAAAGATTTCTTGTCAACCTCATTCCTTTATTTTATAACAAACCACTGTTTTCTCATTCCTGTACTATATTTTCCCCAAACCCCTCAGATTTGAGAGGTCATCATCTTGAAACTAACTGGATCAAACTTGCTGACTTCACCTCTGTGATTTCTAGCACTGATACCCAGTCTCATTTCTAGTTGTTTATGTTTGCCTTTATGCCTTAGCTTGTGTAACAGGAGTAGGGAAGGTAAGTAGATGAAATACGTTTCTGGAAAATGCAAGCACCCCAGTATTCATAGCAGAATTATACCATTGCCAAGATATGGAAGCAACCTAAATGTCCATCAGCAGATGAGTGGATAAAGAAGATGTGGTACGTATATACAAAGGAATATTAGCCATAAAAAAGAACAAAAGAATGCCATTTGCAGCGACATGGATGGACCTAGAGATTGTCATCCTCAATGAAGTAAGGCAGATACAGAAAGACAAATATATATCACTTATATGTGGAATCTAAAAAAGGGTACAAATGAACTTACTTATAAAACAGAAATAGAGTCACGGATGTAGAAACTAGCCTTTTGCTTACCAGGGGGAGAGAGTTGGGGAAAGATAAATTGGGAGATTGGGATTGACATACACACACTACCTTATATAAAATAGCAAGGACTTACTGTATAGCACAGGGAACTCTGCCCAATACTTGGTAATGACCTACGTGGGAAAAGGATCTTAAAAAAGTGGATGTATGTATATACATAACTGATGCACTTTGCTGTACAGCAGAAACTAACACAACATTGTAAGTCAACTATGCGCCAATAAAAATTAAAAAAAATAAAGAACACAGGCTCCCAAATAAGCTCTAGCCTGAATTTGAATCCTAAATCCATCCTCTACTAGTAGCAAGTTATATAACCTAGGTTTATGTTTCCTTATCTGTAAAACGGGGATGAAAATAAAAATACCATAAAATAGCAATCTCGTAGGATTGTTCTGAGGATTAAAGGGTTGGTATCTGGCACATAGTAAGTGCTCAGTAAATGATGACTATCGTCATGGTAGTAGTATTTAGTAGAGGTATGATACTGAATCTTCTGGTCAGTTTGCTTAGAAAGGCAGCAGGAAAAAAATAAATTAGTAAGGACAGTGATATGTCAGTGTTGAGACTGATTCTTACAAGTCAGAGTTTCAACATCAGCACTATTGACGTTTTGGACTGAATAGTTCTTTGTTGTGGGACTGTCTGGTATTGTAGGATGTTTAGCAGCATCCTTGGCCTGTACTGACCACATGCCAGTTGTGACAACCAAAAATATTTCCAGACATGGCCAGATGTTCCCTAGAGGGCAAGATTGTTCACTAGTGAAAACCACTTTTAGAATAATATAGCTGTAGTTGATGACTAGTAAGTTGTGAGATAAGCTTTATTTATTTATAATTTTATTTCAAAAAGTGATTTAATGAAAATTAAACTTGGTTTTTCAAAGACTGGCTAAGCAAAACGGTATGTCTGACACTTGAAAAATCTTAACTTATTCATATACATGCATACACATAATGTGGGCCTGCGTAATCATTTCCTGAACCCTAAAACTGAGGAGGCCCGAGTGTGAAAACAAAATAAGGTCTTAGGCTCACACATCTAGTGAACTGCATAGAACATTTTAGGATGGTTCCTGCCCACCTGCCTTGTAAGTATCACTTGCTGTTTATTCACAACAATATCATTTAGTCTAGATGTACTCTTTAGTTGCTTCTGGGAGCATGAGCTTTGGAGTCAAACCTGAGCTTGGGTCCCAGTTCTGTCACTTATTTGCCATGTGACATTGGGTAATTTAATCTCAGGCTCTTCATCTGTAACGGGAACGGTGCCTGTCTGCTTGCCTGGGCCATGTGACACATACCCACAGCATTGTGCCAGGCAGTCAGGACTCACTATATGTTAGTCTCCGTTCTTCCTCCCTTCTTTCCCCTTCCCCCAAGGTGGGTTGTGAAAGTAGGGGGACCAAGGGATTGAGCAGGTGGACTTTTTGGTCTATAGTCTAACTCCTTACCTGGTACCAGAGTCTTGTGAGCTCCATAAATGTTAAGAAGGTGAACATTCCAGGTTTAACCAGAAGAAACACCTAAAAGCTTTGTAACTGAGACCTCTAAGAATATGTATGTATTTATACACATATACAACACACTGCTCAAGTCATTTGATGTGTGCCTTTGTACCATATTTCAACTGGCATCCTGAAAAGTGATCCATTTTGGGAAACTGAGGCAACCATAGATATATCCTCAGACCATTTTACAGCTCTGTGGAGTGACTGGGGGCATGGTCACACTTCTTTATGGAGCTGACCCTACGCTCTTAAAGTCTCTCAGCTCGAACCGCCACTGCCAACCGATAGCAAGCGTGCAACTCTACATCTGGACCCTGCCTGCCAGTCTGGACAAGGTGCTTTTGTAGCACAATATAGGTGGGAGGATTGAGCCGTGGATGGTTAGGGGAAAGGCAGCCTGTTAGACACCGCTTAGGGAGGCGCGAGGCTGTCAGCACGAGAAGTGTGGGAAAAGGAGCATCACGACGCTGCCACAATTGAAACAGCTCCGAAGGGCTTGCTGGGAAGCTCCATAAATAGAACCACATTGCATACGGAAACTAGGGACGGCTCAGGAGACGTCAGGTGGGGAGACAGGGGTGAGTACCAGACTGTCTGCCTTCTCCACTTTTCCTTGTTGCTCAATAGTAGTCTAGAAATCACTGCATCACTTTCTACCTCTATAAAGTTTACTCTGTCTACTTCTAAAGATGTTAAGATTAAAGACGGCAACACATGTAAACTGAAACCCTGAGCGCGGCAGGTGTTACGTTTCTACGTGAGGCCACGGAACAGTCAAGAAACCAGCACCTGTTGCCAGTCACAGTAATGGTGACCCACGTAGTGAAGGCATATGTGCCTGGAGGTGGACGTGAATCATTGATATCTTTTCAACTCTGTGAATTAATTTTTATTCCCATTTTGCTGGTAGGTGATTTGTTCAAGGAACTCAGTCCTGCCTATTTCCAGAGGTTATACTCTTCTCACCAGCTTACATGCCTCCCCTAGATTTTTTGTACATTCATAGGCTGTCAGTATGGCAAGTCTAAACTATGACTTATTTTTCTACTCAGCTCTGTACTTTCCCACCTTAGAAATGCACACAAGCTTTGTTCTGGAAGAGCTGTTATAAACGCCAGTCTAGAGACTGGCTTTCTGATTTTCCATGTGAGTTTTAACCATGCAGGATTCCGGCATCCTTGCCATGGCTTCCGGGGGGCAGCTGAGAAAGCCCCTGTGCAGAGTCCCCCTTACACACTGGAAACCACCACAGCTGCCACAGGGCTAAGGATGGGGCAGAGAGGGAGTGTTATTGTTCTATCATTGCTGTGGCAAATCACCACAAATTTAGCCACTTGAATCAATACAGACGTATCATTTTACAGCTCTGTAGGTCATCAGTCTGACATGCATTTCACTAGACTGACATCAAGGTGTCAGCAGGGCTGCATTCATTTTTATAGGCTCTAGATGAGAGTCTATTTTCTTATCTTTTTCAGCTTCTAGAGACAGTCCTCATTCCTGGGCTCACTAACCTCCTCCACCTTCAAAGCTAACAACACTGCTTTTCCACCATCATGTTTCTCTCCTTACAAGGGTTCCATGATAGATTGGTTCCACCTGGGTAATTCAATCTCCTCTCCCCATCTCAAAAGTCCTCGTTGCCACATAAGGTAGTATACTCACAAATTCTGAGGATTAGGATGAGGGCATCTTTGGAACCTTATTCTGCCTACCATAGCCCCCATTCAGGTTGTAATATGACAAGCATAAACAGGTTTGGGAACAAAAATACAACCAACTTATTAGGGGAGCAGAAACGTGTGGCTTATATATAGGGAGAAGCTGACTGGCCCATGTACTGTGACTGCTTGGTTCGCATTGTCATCTCAGTGTTTTATGGACAGAGTTGGTTCACATGGTGAAATGTTAAATGGGAGTCAGTTAATAGAATGTCTGCTGCTGTTTGTTCAGCAGGGCAGGTTTGGGAAGCTGAGTTTGATAGTGTTGTCAGGAACTTGAGTGCTGTTGTTTTAGCCTCCAGGGACAAAACAATTACAAACTATCCCTTGACCCCATATGGTGGTTTAGTCGCTAAGTCGTGTCCAACTCTTGTAACCCCACAGACTGTAGCCTGCCAGGCTCCTCTGTCCATAGGATTTAGCTAAGTCGTGTCCAACTCTTGTAACCCCACAGACTGTAGCTTGCCAGGCTCCTCTGTCCATAGGATTTTCCATGCAAGAATACTGGAGTGGGTTGCCATTTCCTTCTCCAGGGCATCTTTCCAACCCAAGGATTGAACCCGAGTCTCCTGCACTGAAAGCAGATTCTTTACTGACTGAGCTACCAGGGAAGCTCTGACCCCATATAGAAGTGAAGTAAAAGAACTTGCTGGTCTTCAGGGCCTTGAGGTGAGAAGTTGGATGGTTATTGAGGGTGACTGATAGGGCGCTAGAAAGTAACAGGAGTAAACAGGTCTTTAAAATTTTGAACTTGACTCAATCTTCCCTATGAAGATACCTTTTTCCCTCTCCTCAGCCAGAGGTTTTAACATTTTGTGAGTGCTCAGTCACTCAGTCGTGTCTGACTCTTTTCAACTCCATAGAGTGTAGCCTGCCAGGCTCTTCTGTCCTTGGGATTTCCCAGGCAAGGATATTGGAGTGGGTTACCATTTCCTTCTCCAGGGGATCTTCCTGACTCAGGGATCTAACCCACATCTTTTGTGTCTCCTGCATTGGCAGGTAGATTCTTTACCCCTGAACCACCAGAGAAACCCTTAACAGTTTCTGAGTTTCAAATTCTCCATGTGTACATGTCTCATTTGTAGCTCTCATAACATGGGGTTGTAATTATTTAGTTTTACACTCAGACAGGGTGCCCCTTGGGGACAGATTCTGTATCTGATTTACTGTTGCACCCCATGATCTGGTTCAGTGTCTGTTATAGAATGAGGGAGTGAGGGCATGCAAAATCTGGAGGATTCCCACCCATGGTTATCAGCCAGGGTCAAAAACATAGTCCTCCATAGAAGTAGAGGGATCCACTTAGTGTCTCATGAGAGGCTAGAAATGGTGCTTGGAGGGTTAGATTAGGATCAGCTTTGGGGGATTCCTTGGTGGTCCAGTGATGAAGACTCTACACTTCCATTGCAGGGGGCACAAGTTCGATCCCTGGTTGGGGAACTAAGATACCATGTGGTGCAGTTAAAAAAAAAAAAAGAACAGCTTTTATTGGTGGTGGGGAAAGGGCTGTCTTCCAGATCAGTTCTGTAGGGGATTGTAGGAGTCTGTTGTGCTGGTTGGTTTTCATTGTGTCTTTCGTTTAAAGGCAGATTCAAGGTGACTAGTGCAGCCGACACTGGTGGAGCTAGAGACAGCCAGCAAGGTTGCTGTGTGATGATGCAGTTGTGTAATTCTTTTAGACATAGGGTTGTTAGTTGTGATTTGCAGTAATCACATAAGCCGGTGAAACATCTAATGCCCCTTTTCTCTTCGAATATGTTTAATGAAGTAGACATGGCCTCATATTAGTAGAATTAAACAGAGTTGCTTTAAAATGTGTGTTATTTTGGGGTCATTGTTCTTGCTAGTGGTGCAAACCAGCTCAGATTATTGTTAACAGGGCCGGATGGACTGCAGTTGTAGTGTATGGATGGTAACCTTATAACAGTTGCAGGTTTGACACTAGACTTCATTTCTTCTTCCACTTTGCATTTGGAAGTGGTCTCAACTCATTTTAGGGCTTCTCCAGTGACTCAGTGGTAAACAATCTGCCTGTAATGCAGGAGATGCAGGAGCCACGAGTTCAATCCCTGGGTCGGGAAGATCCCTGGAGAAGGAAATTGCAACCCACTCCAGTATTCTTGCCTTGAAAATCCTATGGACAGAGGAGCCTGGCCTGCTACAGTCCATGGAGTCGCAAAGAGTTGGACATGACTGAGCGACTAAACCACTGCTAAACTCATTTTGGAAATGATCCAAGTATATTTTGTGCGCTCAATAGGGGTGTCTCTGCTGAAATCAGTGTAAAGTACCATGCAATTTTATCACCATTCTTGGTCTGATTATTCTTGTCCTCAACTCATTTGAATATTTATCTCATTGGTTAATGTTACTTCATCTATTTCATCTTGGCTTTGTGGTATTTGATTTGTATGCATTCTCAGTAGTTTGGCCTCCTGATAGTTCTGAGTCAAATGTAGCAGGAAAGGATGAAAAATAGCTTTACTGTTGCAACTTACTTTCTTAATCAGCATTTATAAGTAAAAAAGTAGGAGAAACCACAGGTGACTCCCTGAAATTTGTCTCGAGGCTAAACTGCTTAATCCTTTGGAGACAGCCAAATCTAAGAATTATCTGCCACAGCAAAATCCTACAAAAGGTGAGGTGGTTGTTATGTGTATTAGTCAGGGTTCTCCAGAGAGACAGAACCAATAGGATGGATATAGATATTTAATATTTATACATTTATCTATATGTATATATATAAAGAGATTTATTGTAAGGAATTGGTTTGTGCAGTTGGTAGAAGCTGATGTTGCTCAGTTGCTCAGTCATTCCAACTCTGTGACACCATGGACTGCAGCATGCCAGGTTTCCCTGTCATTCACTGTCTTCCAGAGTTTGCTAAAACTCATGTCCATTGAGTCGGTGATGCTATCCAACCATATCACCTGATGCAAAGAACTGACTAATTTGAAAAGACCCTGATGCTGGGCAAGATTGAAGGAGGGAGTAAAAGGGGACGGCAGAGGATGAGATGGTTGGATGGCATCGCTGACTCAATGGACATGAGTTTGAGCTAAACTCTGGGAGTTGGTGATGGACAGGGAGGCCTGGCGTGCTGCAGTCCATGGGGTCGCAAAGAGTCAAACACAACTGAGCGACTGAACTCAATAAGTCAGCTCTTTGCATCAGGTGGCCAAAGTATTGGAGTTTCAGCTTCAACATCAGTCCTTCCAATGAACACCCAGGACTGATCTCCTTTAGGATGGACTGGTTGGATCTCCTTGCAGTCCAAGGGACTCTCAAGAGTCTTCTCCAACACCACAGTTCAAAAGCATCAATTCTTCAGCACTCAGCTTTCTTTATGGTCCAACTCTCACATCCATACATGATGTGATGGGACGAGATGCCATGATCTTAGTTTTCTGAATGTTGAGTTTTAAGCCAACCTTTTCACTCTCCTCTTTCACTCTCATCAAGAGGCTCTTTAGTTCTTCGCTTTCTGCCATAAGGCTGGTGTCATCTGCATATCTGAGGTTATTGATATTTCTCCTGGCAATCTTGATTCTAGCTTGTGCTTCTTCCAGACCAGCATTTCTCATGATGTACTCTGCATATAAGTTAAATAAGCAGGGTGACAATATACAGCCTTGACGTACTCCTTTCCCTGTTTGGAACCGGTCTGTTGTTCTAGGTCCAGTTCTAACTGTTGCTTCCTGATCTGCATACAGATTTCTCAAGAAGCAGGTCAGGTGGTCTGGTATTCCTATCTCTTTCAGAATTTTCCAGTTTATTGTGATCCACACAGTCAAAGGCTTTGGCATAGTCAATAAAGCAGAAGTAGATGATTTTCTGGAACTCTCTTGCTTTTTTGATGATCCAGTGGATGCTTGCAATTTGATTTCTGGTTCCTTTGCCTTTCCTAAAACAAGCTTGAACATCTGGAAGTTCATGGTTCATGTACTGTTGAAGCCTGGCTTGGAGAATTTTGAGTATTACTTTACTAGCGTGTGAGATGAGTGCAATTGTGCAGTAGTTTGAGCATTCTTTTGCATTGCCTTTCTTTGGGATTGCAATGAAAACTGACCTTTTCCAGTCCTGTGGCCACTGCTGAGTTTTCCAAATTTGCTGGCATATTGAGTGCAGCACTTTCATAGCATCATCTTTCAGGATTTGAAATAGCTCAACTGGAATTTCATCACCTCCACTAGCTTTGTTTGTAGTGATGCTTCATAAGGCCCACTTGACTTCACATTCCAGGATATCTGGCTCTAGGTTGGTGATCACACCATTGTGATTATCTGAGTAGTGAAGGTCTTTTTTTTTTTTTACATTTCTTCTGTATATTCTTGCCACCTTTTCTTAATATCTTCTGCTTTTGTTAGGTCCATACCATTTCTGTCCTTTATTGTGCCCATCTTTGCATGAAATGTTCCCTTGGTATCTCTAATTTTCTTGAAGAGATCTCTAGACTTTCCCATTCTATTGTTTTCCTCTATTTCTTTGCATTGATCGCTGAGGAAGGCTTTCTTATCTCTCCTTGCTATTCTTTGGAACTCTGCGTTCAAATGGGTATATCTTTCCTTTTCTCCTTTGCCTTTTGCTTCTCTTCTATTCATAAGTATTTGTAAGGCCTCCGCAGACAACCATTTTGCCTTTTTGCGTTTCTTTTCCTTGGATCATTGTTTAGGGTTTAATAAATACAATTCCAGGCCATCATCTCATTACTAGGTTCTCTTTCTCTTCATATATATTTTATAGTTTATTAAGAAGTCATCACAATATATATCCAATTCTGCAGTTTGCTTTTCCAAAAAGTTCATAATGTTTCTTTTTCTCTCTTGCCAATTTAAAATAAAAGATTACTTTACCTATTACTGTTCCCTGCCATTGTCCCCTTCTAATCTTTTTATGCAAAGGCCAGTATTCACAGGATTCAGAGAAACTAATCATCTTGACCGAGAAGTAAATTCCTAAAAAAGTTTTAATAATAAAGCAATTCTTTGATAAATAATATTTTTTACTGGTGGCAGTTGGCGTTTTTGTCACTTTTTTTGAGTGCTGTTTTAAACTTGAGTTTTGATTATAAGTAGCCAGATGTGTCAAATTTGCCTTTCCCAAAATTCAAAATGATGAAGTGGTGAATGGTCTAAAAATAAAACAGTACATATGTATATAAGTTGTCACGTGGTTTTGTTTGTAAGGCTATCAATTTTCATAACCTTTTGCCTTTCACTGTCCGTAGCTCCCTGGCCTGTGATTTATGCTCTGTCTAGTATACAAGGCTGGGGTAGCCAGATGTCCCAGATTTAGATGTATTGTAGATGAATGATGAGGTTTTACCCATCACCAAAATAAAGAACCACCCTGTGATTTACAACATAATTACTGGGGTTGTAAGAGTAGCAATTTTTCTTTACTGGAGTTGGGAGCATTCCCCACTTCTTCCCAGGTGATTCGCCTAAGAGATGTCATTTGTTTTGTGCCTTGAGCAAACATTTCCTCATGGATTATTTTAAATGGATAAAGAGCAGCTGATAAGCTGTGAACTGTGATCTATTAGTTAATCGAATTCCAGCAGGAGATGAAGAGAAACAGAATCTTTTCAGAGTATCAGTAGTAGTTCACATGGAGTCTGCAGTTATAGTCTTTTTCTTTAAAACGAGCAAACAACAGCTCTGCCTTTATTTCTTACTTTCTCTCCTTCCACCTAAAACTTTTACTTTTGTTCTTTTGATTCTTCATGTGTCTTTTTTCTTTCTCTTCTTACCAACTCTCTGTCATCTGACATGCCGAATTTTTCCTCCGGCTTTGTGGTCCCACCACTTTTTTCCCTTCACTTTTTTTTTTTTTTTTTGAGCCTAAAACCTTATTCCTGGAAAAATGCCCTAACAAATGTCTGTATATCAGTACCATGAGAGAACATTTGAGAATTTCTTCAGTCTGGTGCCTGAGGAGAAATAAAGAAAAGGATTCTTCTCAGAGCCTTTGCAGTACCTCACATACCTCCTAAATTCTGGAGATTGTGACCAAAAAGAGACTCTTCGTCTTGGCTTGCTTGTCTATAAGCTGATTTGGTTAGATCCAGTTATTAGGACTCTGAGCTTCCAATGCAGGGGACTTGGGTTTGATCCCTGGTTGAGGAACTAAGATCCAGTGTGGTAAAGAAAATTTTAAAAACATAAAGTAATTTCATGTACCCATTGGGTTCTTCCTATAACATTACATTTTCTCCTCTCTGTGCCATCTCCAACCCTTACCCTTGTCCCCCCGCCCGACCAATGCTCGCTGTTTGCAGGGGCAAAAGGGAACATGGTTCTTCACTTTTCACAAAAGTGAAGTGCTTAGCCTTGTGGGTAGTGCCCTTTGGCTTCCAAGAGTGTTGGAGAATGTTTCATTTTAGTGAAAACATTTCACTAAAAATGACCCCTTTTGGAGATAGCTATTAGCTACTTCTGGAGAGCTGAAATAGTATAGTCTGGCTAAGGGTATGGAACTTTGCTTTAGATTTGGGATGAAGCTTCTCACTTGGGCAAGTTTCCCTCCTCTAAATTTCAGTTCCTCATTTGTGACATAGAAAAGCCTCATAGAATTGTGAAGAATAAATAAATTCAGCAGTGAGAATAGCCCAGTAGAAGTCTGGCAGGTATTATTATTCACATGATCAATGTTTGCTCTATGGCTGCTCTCTGGGTTCCAACCCCCCTCCTGATTGTGGTAGGTATTTTTAGTACTCTTCCATGTCTGCTGCTTCTTTCCTTCTGGATCCAGAGCATCATAGTGGGTATGTGCTGTGCCTAGAAGGAGCCCTGACCTCGAGAGGGGCAGTTGTCTTCAGCCAAAAATCACCAAAGAGGGCCCAGAGCTAAGGATGGCTGGAACACAGCCCACCTGCCTGCATGAGGGGATCTGGGTGACACGTCACTGCCAAGTAGACCTAGGCTTCCCACTCCTTGCCAGTGTTTTCTGAGATAATCACCTAAATAAACCACTTGCCCTTGAAACCTGTCCCAGTGCCTGCTTCTGGGGGAACCCAAGGCAAGATAGATCTTTTACAGTGCTACTGGAGAGCTTGACATATGTCCATCGAGGCTGCCAGGTGTGGGGAACAGGAATGTGACTTCTGTCCTGGGAGTCAGAAAAGAGAGACAGACTGCTGTGCTGATGGGGGCATCAAACAGGTTACCGCGCCCAGAGTAACCTACACTTCAGTGTTTGTTGGGGCAAAGGAGAGTGACTGTGTCTCCCATGGAGGAGTGAGGGGCCTGGGTGAGAGAGAGCCTGTGTGGGTTGGCTAGATTCTGGTCAGCTAGCAAATGGACTCCTGCAGCAAGAAGCTGGCAGTGGACACCAGATTTTCTGGGGGCTGTGGAAGAAATTTTCACATGTGCCTGCTCAGTGTAATAAAAGCAAGATTAAAAAAAAATTCAATTCCTTCTGCCTACATTAATTATAGAAAGCCTAATTTATTTGCACTATAAAATAACAGTGTCCAGGGCTTTCTCTGGATTGCTAATCTTTCCCCATTCATCATTCCAGTTATTGGCTTTCTGCATTCTGGCAGCCAATCCAGAGAACTCTTTATGTGGAGGATTGACTATTCTATTTCAGCGTCATGCTTCCTGATTTTACATTCCCTTTTATTGAACCCACCATAGGGAATAATAGGATAATCAAAGCCGGGCTACCTCTGGTCATGATTATACTTGCATTATCCCCAATCAGGGCATCACAAAAGCCCATATTAGTGATTTGTGTTTTCCACAGTAGATGTCACCAAGCAACAAATTTCTTAATAGTCTAATCATTCTAATTTTATGATGTTCAATCAAATATTTGGCAGCGTATTGTTTTCCTTGGTTGATCAGGTTAATCGGAGCCCCAAATTGTTCATCGTGTTGTATTATAAGTATTTAATCTGGTTAGTATTCCACTTGACTAACAGTATAAATATGTCAATTTGGAACATCACTGAAAACCAAGTTCAGCACTGCTGTAGGAGATACAGTTTATTTTTAAATTGAAACTTGATTCCACAGCCTCCAACTTTGGTATTGATATTCCCTCTGATTTCCAGAGATTTTGATTTCCAGGTACAGTTATATTGATCTCCAGACACATCATAAATATTGAAAGATTTGAAAACATCATCTTCATCCCAATTTGCCATTATATTTTTAGTGAAAGATTAAAATTTGGGTGAGTAGTTAAGGGAATGAATTCAAATGTCCAACTATATCAATAGCTCCAACTTGAAACAAACAAAAAGCCAGAACAGTGCTTTTAAAACGTGATTGTACACACAGATTACCTGGGGTCTTTGTTAAACTAAAAATTCTTATTGCTAGGTCTGAGATGGAGGCTGAAATTCTTCATTTCTAACAAGATCCCATGTGCTGTTGCTGCTGCTGGTTTGTGGGCCATAATATGAGCAGCAAGGACCCAGAAGATTTTCTGAAACCCTTGTGAATTTAAGTGAAATTTTCCCTTTAACATTTCTTCATAAGCTAGTTTGCATAAAGTTAGGTGGGTTACTCAACTGCTCCAGGGTTAGGGACCAACTGTCTCCTTAAATCCAAGAGGTCATTGATTGTTAGATGAGTCATTAGCTAAGAAGGGAAAACACTGACAAACAATGATGTATGCTGATTTCAGAAATATTAAAATATGAGTCTTAGAATTCAAGAAATAGGATAGTTTTCTCTGAATCCTTCCTGCTGGGAGCCAGCGTGAGGAACTCCACCCGTGGCAAAGGTCATGAGGAAGGAAGCTCGGCATACGCAAAGGCGGGATCGAGCCTCAGGAGTCCCCCTGGAAATTCTCGAGCATCTACCCCCCAAACCAGAGTCTGCCTACTTTACTGCTTTGTGCTCTCACCTACACCTCTGACTTTACAGGGGGCTGTCCTGGGCGTGACAAGAGTGTTTTAGTTCACAACCATGAGAGGCATGAGATGTTCTAAACTGTCTGAATACAGATTCCTTTGAGCAGTTAGAAGATTGATTAGAAATTGTATTGGTGAAGGGTTTTTCACTTGTTGGGCCAATGTTTGCTGCTAAGTTTCCATATCCCTTACCTGCTGTGTCCCTGGCAGTGTATTGATTAATATAATTGGTGTAAGTAGTAGCTTTAATGTTTGTAACCTTGGACCCTTGAGTTAATTCTTTTTCTTGTTATAGCCCACCACACCTTTGCCCTGTAGGAATGCAACTTTATCTAATACTTTTGGAGGGTGGCGCCTGACTAATCACCTTTAGAGAAAAATAAGTTTTCTGAAGAAAGGGTCTTAAAATGTTAACAGGCCTCCTGGCCAGAAGATGATGCAAATCACCTAAGCTTTTGCATATGATAAGTTTGCAGGAAGAAAGCCTGGCTTGCTGCATGACTCTACCCCTTCCCCCATTATCCTCTATGCATAACTTAAGGTATAAAAACTACTTTGGAAAATAAAGTGCGGGCCTTGTTCACCGAAACTTGGTCTCCCCATGTCGTTCTTTCTCTCACCTTCTGGCTGAATTTTCATCTGGGGCGGGGAGGCTCGTCAAGCCTACTAGTTTTGCATGGGCTTCTAAGATCTGACCGGGGAGGCCTTAGTGTCTCCTCTCCTTCAGGAGAACGGGAGGACGCCTGCGGCCTACGTAGGTGACGCAAAATTCCTTATTTTGGAATTTGATTAGCTTTCCTCGTAAACCAAGTTATTCAGCCTCTTTTTCTCCACTGAGTTTCCTCACTGAGCTATCCTTATTTAACCACTCTTTATATCTTTAATTCTATCGTATCCTGGACCCTGGCAACTTCCCAGTTTACAGAATGAGTGTTTATTCTGTGCTAGGTATTTTTTCTATGAGGTATGTGCTCTGCTGCTCCCACTTCACAGAGGTTTGGAGTGGCAAATGCCTTTAAATGGCACAGCTGGAATATGAACCCGGGTCTCTATGACTGGGGAGCCCACACTCTCATCTTCTACCCTATGTTTTTGTTGTTGTTTAGTCGCTAAGTTGTGTCCAACTCTTGTGACCCAGTGGACTATAACGCACCAGGCTCCTCTGTGCATGGGATTCTCCAGTTGAGAATATTGTAGTGGGTTACCATTTCCTTCTCCAGGGGATCTTCCTGGCCCAGGGACTGAACCCGTGTCTCCTGCATTGTAGGCTAATTCTTTACCAGTGAGCCACCTGGGAAGCCCCCTTCTACCCCATAGGAACGGGGAAGATTGTCCTGGAGGAAAATGCTTTCCTGTGCTGTCTCCCATGGCATTCACTTAGTAATTGCTCCTACAAGAGTTTCTGCTCCTGCTGTGTTTATTTCCTTTTAAAACACATTTTCTATGAGCCTGGCTTCTTGTGCTCATCACTCTATTGAAGTGATTTGTCTTGAAGTCACCGGTGACTTTTTACTGCTAAATCCAGCAATCCTTTCAGTCTGAATGTTCCTCAACCTCGTCTCTATCTGACATAGCCTACCATCCTCTCTTTGAAAGTCTGCTGTTCTGTGTTTTTGAATAGCTTGTTGTTTATATTTGATGCTTCTTTGATATGAGTAAATCATATTTCACTTAATGTATTTATCACCAGCTTTCCTTTGCAACCATGCATCAAAAGGATATGAAAGGAATTCAGGCAGTTCCCGAGTCCTCATTGAATGAAGTGATGCATTTGGGGTACAAGACAAACTCTGACTTGGAATCATGGATCTTTCCTGCTATAACCTTCTCTTTTTTGCTCTTACTTTATGTATATTTTTATCATGTGGTTTACAATGTTAGGTTCTAATTATGTTCGCTTGTCTTTGTATTGTATCCTGCTTGACTGAAAACCCTTGCAGATAGGGCCTGTGTTTTATTTATTTCTGTTTCTCCAACCCCTGTCCCATGCCTGGCACACAGATGATTCAACAGTGCTGAGGCAGGAGCATAATTCCCTATTTTAGTGGCAAGGGTAGCTGTCTTCTGGTATGTATCTAGTGTGGCAGGGCAGTGTCACTTACGAGGTCTCTAGTCCCAGGAACGGAGAAGGCAATGGCACCCCACTCCAGTACTTTTGCCTAGAAAATCCCATAGACAGAGGAGCCTGGTAGGCTGCAGTCCATGGGGTCGCTAGAATCGGACACGACTGAGCGACTTCACTTTCACTTTTCACTTTCACGCATTGGAGAAGGAAATGGCAACCCACTCCAATGTTCTTGCCTGGAGAATCCCAGGGACGGGAAGCCTGGTGGGCTGCCGTCTATGGGGTCGCACAGAGTCAGACACGACTGAAGCGACTTAGCAGCAGCAGCAGCAGTCCCAGGAACAGACCCGTCAGGATGGGGCCGGGGCCATAGTGGTGTCCCTTCTCTGTTTCACACAGAGACCTTGCAGGCCCTAAGTTGAAATTATTGTGGGCTTTTTCCTTTCTTTCCCCACCTAATTTGGAAGTTCTGATTTTTTTCACACAGGGTAAAATACACTTTTGTATGGTGGACAAAGTCTTCTAATGGAAAAAAAAAAAAACCCACCAATTAATGGTTACCCTATAATGTTATTTAAGGAAAAAAAAACCAATTGGAGAAAGACTGTAATATAAATGTTCCTATCAAGAAATGGTTCTCTAGGAGTTTGAAAGAGTTGCTTTCTAAAAGTGACCAGTTTGTTCTCTTCAAGGAACTTCTCATAGCATCTGACTCCCTAAGCCCATTCCCAGCTTGGTCTGAGATGATATCAGCCTGGAGAAAATTGGCCTGTCTCCCCCCTCAGCCCTTACCGGCTAGCACTGTGGTCTCTCACCTCTCCTCAGCTTGCTAGGTCACTTTGGTTAGATTTGACTTCGTTCATTGTCTGCTTCCGAAGCCAGTCATGTAAAGCCACAATTAATGGTAATTCAGCAATATAACAAAGCTGTTTTTTTTAAGAAAAATCAAATTAAATCTTGTTTTGAAAGCGGAAAGTAACGTAACTATTGACCCTGCCTTAAATAACTTTACTTCTTGATTTCAAAGTCTGTTATACCCATTTCTTCTTTTGTTTGTTAAATGATTTTCCGTCCAAACATCACTTTTCTTACGCCACCGATTTATCTGCAGAGCTGTGGTTGTAGAATGTTTTAAAAGCTCGGGTAATCAGAGAGGCCATAGGGAAGTAATGTGGCAGGAAGGCCAATAGAGGGCGCCAGGCTATTTGCAATAATTTTGGAAGGGCTGGAGAAGTCTGTTCACCAGCCTCTGCTGCTGCTACTGCTGCTAAGTCACTTCAGTCGTGTCCGACTCTGTGCGACCCCATAGACAGCAGCCCACCAGGCTTCCCCGTCCCTGGGATTCTCCAGGCAAGAACACTGGAGTGGGTTGCCATTTCCTTCTCCAATGCATGAAAGTGAGAAGTGAAAGTGAAGTTGCTCAGCCGTGTCCGACTCTTTGCGACCCCATGGACTGCGGCCTACCAGGCTCCTCCGTCCATGGCCTCTAGATGGGGGAAAAAAGTGAATGAACACACAGCATTTTTTTTTTTTTTTTAATCTCACTAATTGTGTTAGAAGCACAATGGGATTCTTAAAAATGAAGATGGAAAAGTTCATCAGCTATACACTTAGATTTGGATTCTATGTGGTGAAAGTTTTAGACATTGGCTGTTTTAGAAAGAGCTTAGAGGACCTCACACACTCTCCCTTTACCTGATACATTTCAGTTTTCCTGGGAGTCATGGTAAAGTACTTAAATTACCCACACATTGGGTTTTGTAAGAAATAACTTTGTAGAAGACAGTTGAAATAAAAGAAACGCTGATGCCCGGGAGTGAGATTGCTGGATCATATGGTGGCTCTATTTTTAGTTCTTTTAAGGAATCTCCATACTGTTCTTCATAGTGACTGTACCAATACAACCCCACCCACATTCTAAGAGGGTCCTGTTTCTCCACACCCTCTCCAGCACTTTAATGTTTGTAGATTCTGGCTGGTGTGAGGTGATAACCTTATTGTAGTTTTGATTTGCATTTCTCTAATAATTAATGATGGTGAACATCTTTTCCTGTGCCTCTTGACCATCTGTATATCTTCTTTGGAGAAATGTCTATTTAGGTCTTCTGCCCATGTTTTTGACTGAGTTGTTTGTTTTTTTGATATGGAATTACTGTATAGCACAGGGAATTCTATTCAGTCCTCTGTAGTGGTCTAAATGGGAAGGATAAAAAAAATTGGGGATATATATATACACGCACACACACACACACACATATAGCTGACTCACCTCACTGTGCAGAAGAAAGTCACATTGAAAAGCAACTGTGTGCTATGCTGTGCTGTGCAGTCGCGTCTGACTCTCTGACCCCACGCACTGTAGCCCACCCACCAGTCTCCTCTGACCATGGAATTCTCCAGGCAAGAATACTGGAATTTGTTTCCATGCTTTCCTCCAGGGGATCCCCAATAAAATTTTTTTTAAAAGTGCTGATCATACAACACCTAGTTTCTAGGGAACATTTTGTATTTCCTTCTGGGATTCTGATTCTTTCCCTCCCTCCCTCCCACCCTCAATTCCGTTCTTCCTTCCTATCTTCCTTCAGAAGTTGGAGTGGGTGGGTTTTTTCTTCTTTGGGGGAACTGATTAGTAAGCTTATGTCGTGCCTTTCCTGCTCTTGTATTGTCGGAAATGTGATTGACTCTGGTCTGTTGCCTTCTCTTCTTCTCCTTTTTCCAGAGACCTCAGTTGGAAAAAGTTAAGAAGAGGGTGGAATAGGGAGGAAGCTGGGTCAGGAGGGAGTCGACTGAGTTTGGAAGGCATCTTCAGTGGGTTCCTCTCAGTTCTATAGCCCATGGCAGCTGCTCTGGGCACATGGCCAGACCTCCTCACTCCAGCGCTGGGAGCTCTCTCGCTTTTCACTTCACATACCTCTCCCCATTAGGTTTTTCAGGCCTCTAGTCTTTGTTGTCTTTGGGGATTGTTTCAGATTTCTCTCTTCAGATAATGTATCACTGTCACAGCTGGCTGACAGGTATGTAATTTTCACTACTGCAGGTCTAAAACCTTTCAAAAACAACTAACAAATGTATTATCAAAGAAAAGCAAAAACCAGTAATATCTCAGCACCTTCAAATTTGTGATAGTGATATAAAACTGCTCTTAAGCAGGGAATGCTTAAACTCTTCCCTCTGAATTCATCTGCACTTAAAAAAAATTAAACTAATCTCTATTTTGACACAATTAAAATTTTGTAAAGGTTCATTTAAATCACTTTGGTAGATCCTTGAACTCAAGGTCTTTAGGGATAGTAATTTATCTGGAATGATTTATGTTGGAAAGAGGCATATGACTTAAACCAGGATGGTTATAAGGTAATTTATTCAGGTGAAACTAGTGGCAGGCGTGTTGGCTAGAGCATACCAACTGAAAGAGAGCTTGAGGATATCCATAAAAGAGAAGGTTGAGAAAAGGTGAATTTGGCCCCTAGCAGGAAGAAGAAAGGAGAATAGGAGAAAGCAAATAAGAGATGTAGAGTAAGATTTGTTTGTTTTTCAGACTTTATCTCAAAGTGTACCTATGAAATAATTTTAAGAAATGTCATTTATGCAACATTAAATGAATATAGAGAGTTAAGAAAAATTGTTCTTTTCTCCCAAGATAGTAAGAAATGGGTAAAGGGAGTAAGGTCTTCTCTGGTGGCTCAGTGGTAAAGAATCCGCCTCCCAGCACGGGAGATGCGAGTTTGATCCCTGGGTCAGGAAGATCCCCTGGGAGAGGGAATGGCAATTCACTCCAGTATTCTGGCCTGGAAAAATGCCATGGACAGAGGAGGCTTACGTGCTACAGTCCATGGGGTCGCAAAGAGCTGGACACAACTTAGCTACTAAACAACGATAACAGCAAAAGGGAGTAAAGTAGTGTTTTTGTTTTTTAGGCCGCGCAGTGCAGCATGCAGGATCTTAGTTCCCCATCCAGGGATCTTACTTGTGCTCCTGAATTGGGAGCACAAGAGCTTAACCACTGGACCAGGGAAGTCAGGAAAGTGGTGTTAAGCTTAGGAACCTTCATAAAATTCTCCCATTCCTAAAGCACAGCTGCACTTTCTTCTGAAAATCTAACATGTCACAACTCCCTAGCAATAAATGCCTTAATACAGATTGTTTTATAATGAATTTTCAAAGACATCTTTAATTGCACTTCACAGAGTGCTGTATCCTATAGGCAGTCAGGTCATTGTTGGTCAGATTGATACATGAAGGGGACCTCACTTTATAGATTTTTTTTTTTCTTCTTCTTTTTTTTTTTTTTCACTTTATAGATTAATATGACCGAGACGTGGAGTATGCTCTTAAAGTTTGAATTCTAATCCTCAATAGTAATCTATTTTGAATGCATCATTTTATTAATAACCACTGGTTCCATTTGTGTCAGAGTCTGATATATGGCCTGGCCTACATAATAGAAGGGTAGCCATAGAAAGCCTGTTGTGACCTGAGTCTTTGGCTGTGAAACAGGGGAGCCTGAGGTATCCCCCACCTTCATTACTAGCAGGGTTCCTCAGGCTGTCTTAGGCATGGTTGCTGCAGATGTCAGTGTCTTACAGATGGTGTGGGAGGGACGTGCCCTGCATGCAGTAGGACAAGACCCGTGTCTTAGGGTATGCATGGTTGAGTGAGAAGCAGGGTAACCCAGGGCACTGGAGGCACTTAGCAAGGCATTGTGTTTAGAGACTGAGGAGGGGAGTTGACTTGTCAAAATGAGTCTGCCAGGCTCAGTGGTCTCAAGCTGCCCACCTATTCTTTGGGGGAAGCTGGGACGCTGAGGGAACCCTTGTAGGACAGATGAAAAGGGATGCTGAGTGTGGGAATCAAGCAGAAGTGATTTCCCTCCTGGTGGAAGCTTTGCTGATTTGGAAGGTCTGACAAATGCTTTGGTTTTGGAAGTTTGACCAACATGTTAGATTTTCAGTCTAGATGGAGTTGACACAGTCCTTCTATTCAGAAAGCTGAGCACCGGGAAGAGGAGAGTAAGTTGGGGTCATTAATTGACGTTTTTGTAGAAGTATGTAGTGGGTGGGCAGTAATGCTAATAACTTCATTCTTTGGCATCTTCCTTCCCCTGAATACTTGAGAGGGATGCCTTGAAATAGACTGTACTTGAAAGTACAGTCAGAAATGAGTGGAGCCAAGAGTTCTTCTGCTAAAGAAGAAGTCTTGTTGAGTTCTTAGCATTTCCAAGGACGATGTGAGTGACAGAAGGATCATGAAATGTGTAGACTAGTAGCATGAGAAGGTATCTGAGGGTCGCATGTCTTTCTGGAGTACTGGCAGTGGTGACCCCTGCCCTCTGGCAGACTGTGTCTGACTTTGGCTGGTTGCAGTCACTGGCTGACAGAGAAGGAGCAGTAGCGGAGCACTGGGAAGCAACAAGCAATCTCTACGTCTTGTGCCAGAGACATTGACCTTCAAATACACATGGGTTCTTAGCTTCCATCCAGACGGCTGAAGCTATTTTGCATATGACCTTTGCATAAATGTGATACTATTGTGCATATTTTAGGGATTTTTATAGGATTTGGTATTCAAAATACATAAATCTATTCCTATCTACTAGACACTCAAATGTATTATTTTGGTATATGAAATGAAAAATAAAAGTTGACACAATCAAAAGAAATGCATATTTGATGTCAGATTAATTGAATGGAAGGTAGGGAAATGCAAATGCATTAAACTCTAACAGTAGCTTTAAACAGAATAAAGTATTGACTTTTCAAAGGATTATGACTATCCTTAATCGTGCCAAAATGAAGCTTGAAGCAATTATTGGTAATACAGATGTATTATTAATACCAGCTGCAACCCAGGTTTTGATTATGTAAGAAAACCGGCTTAAACTTTTGGCAGATGGTTAACTTAAAAATTCAAGTAAATCCAAGTTTTTAAATACTGAAGAGTAGGTAGCATTTCTTTTTGAGAACCCAGTTTTTTTTTGTATTCCACAGGGAATACAAAATGGAATTATCCCAGCCATCTCCAAATATGATGTCATTCTTTAGAAAGTAACTATACCTTTATTTTTCTGAATCCTCAAGTTTATAATCCTTCCTAGGTATTCTGTTTGACCCTAGGAGCCTTTTTTAGGACATGTTCAGGCTTCCATTAGCCATTATCCTCCTTTAAAAAAAAAATCCTTGATTCTTTTCCTGTGGGACGTCCCTGAATTATCATAGTGCATACTGGGTGGGAGATCCTTTCTTGCCATTGCAGTGTTATCCCTCTTGTGATGGATTGGGGCATGAAGGCAGGACAAATCAGTGGGTTGAATTCCGTGAGCTAATAGAATGGTTCCTTCTAGCTTCACTGGCAGGATAGAATCTTTGCCGACAAGGCCACTCAGCAGGACTGCAGACCAGGACCGCGATGTCAGCGCTGTGTCTTACCTTCTGGCTTCAGTAGTGTGATGTCGGTCATGCTTGTTTCCATTCCTCCGGATAACAGAGGGGCAGCGTTTTGACTCCTTAGAAAGTAGGAGGGGTAGAGAGACCAAAGTCCCAACCTTGGGAAATTAAATTATCCTTCATCAGTTAAGCAGTTGTGTTTTATGGGAGAATGCGATTTGAGTTTCAGATGACTATACAACAAACCAGTGGAAAGAGTTTGCAAATATCCAATGTAATTTTTTGGAGTAGGGGTTTGAAGTCAAAGATAATAGCAAGAGTGAAAGAGAAAAAGGAGCGATTTTTCTAAAGGAGCAATGAGGCTGAAAATAACGTGCAGGTGTATATTAACCACCTGCAAACCCATGAGGTCTTTCTGATGGCTTCATAACTGGATACTATCTTTAAGAAAATGTAAGTGGTGACTACTAATTGGGGACAGATTGAGAAACTGAAAGTGAGTACACTTTTTTTTCGGTGAACATTTTTATTACTTAAAATGTATCATTATCAAGGAAAGGAAAACAGGGTTTCTTCCTTTAAGAAATTTATCCTGTCCCAGGGGGAAAAAAAGACAAATGCAAACAAGACGGTAAAGAATTAACATTCATTAGACGCATTGTTTGCTAGGAAATATACTTACAGTATACCATATTTTTGCATGTATCATATTTGTTACAACACAATGAACTAGGCATTATTATCATCACGTATTTTACTGATAAAAACTGAGACTTGAAACGTTAAAGATCTTTCCCAAAATCATATAGCAATTAAAAGATCCAGAAATCTGACTTCAGATCCCAAACTCTCAGTCACTGTACTTTCCTGGGTCATGGACACCTTCAGTGCTGTTCTATTGTTCGTGGGGAATAAACCCATCTTCATCTGTGCCTAATGGTTGAATAGCTGGAACATGAAATCTAGTCAGCATGATTTGGTTGATGAGAGCCAGTTAAGGCTGAAGATGTGTGGTTTTATAGCCAACAGACATTTAAAGAGGCAGAAAGAGAGTATTAACTAGTCCTATATGGAGGCAGTTGAATAATTTCTTGAACTGATTCCATGTCTTAATTTCCTCTTTTTAAAAAAGTAATCTCGTAATTTGGTAGACCATCCTCTAATTACAGGGCTCATAGATATTTATTCATTATATTAAAATACAAGTTTTAATGCTGCAGTCTTCAGAGGCCTAAACAACAAGTAACAATTAGCTCTGTGGCTCTTGGCCAAGCAGTGCTAATGCCTAAATTCATCTCATATTTCACTTGGCCAGATTGTAGAATGGCATTCTTCTACAGTAATTTTCCTTGCATCTTGACTCTCTGTCTTAAATGGCTCTACCGAGGAAATGAACCACTGTTTGGACCTCCTTCCTTGCAATGGTCGGTTTTAATAGCATTTGCAATCTTTCCCATAATTTCCTAAGGTGACAGGTTGCTTATGTATAATCTGTTCATGTCTTCATTCATTTAGTCATCTAGCTCTTCCTTCTTGCCTCCTTCCCCTCTACCTTCCTTCCACCCATCCTTCTTTCTTTCTTTCCTCTTTCATTCCTTTCCACTTCCCCCTGATTTTCCTCCTTTCAACAAATAGTAGGTTCTCAAGAAATGCTAGGCCTTGTACTGAGTCCTGTGGGGAATACAGAAATATGTAGATAGATGAATAAGTATTATGATTGATTTGTTCATCCATTTAATTAATATTTATTGAATGCCTCTGGTGTGCCAGGCTCTGGTTTGCAAGCTAGGAATGAAGTCTCTTTTCTCAGTGATTTGTGTTCCTGGACGTGTATTTGGTGGTGGTTTCATCACTCAGTCATGTCCAGCTCTTGTGGCCCGATGGACTGTAGCCCGCCAAGCTTCTCTGTCCATGGGATTTCCCAGGTAAGAATACTGGAGTGGATTGCCATTTCCTTCTCCAGGGAATCTTCCAGACCCAGGGATCAAGCCCATGTCTCCTGCATTGCAGGTAAATTCTTTACCACTGCACCACAGGGAAGCCCCAGGATGTGTATTTGTGAGACAAAAATGTATGTCAACTACTGTGTGCATGCTAAGTCGCTTCAGCCGTGTCCAACTCTTCGCAATCCTATGGACTGTAGCCTGCCAGGCTCCTCTGTCCATGGGATTCTACAGGCAAGAATACTGGAGTGGGTTGCCATGCTTTTCTCTAGTGGATTTTCCCGACCCAGGGATTGAACCCATGTCTCTATGTCTCCTGCATTGGCAGGCAGGTTCTTTACCACTGGTGCCACCTGAGAAGCGTGAGGTCAAGCAAGTAGTAGTAAGAACTATAGAGAAAAATGAAGCAGGGAATGGAGAGAGAGGTGATGGAGGTAGGGTGGTTTGGGATGGCCTCTCTATTAAAATGACATTTGATCAGAGAAACATTTATCTAAGGGAAGAACAAGTACCAAGGCCCTCAGGGAATTCATTTCTAAGAAGGAAAAAAGGCGTAAAGGTAAATCCGTGTAACAGAAGGTAGAACAGGTAAGTGATGTAAAGAATGCATGGATAAAACAGCTGCTGGGTGAGGTCAGAGGGAGAGGAGATACCTGCTGGGGAGGAGGGGCAATGAAAGAGCACAACCCACTTCCTGAGGGCTAACACACACTCTAACACCTTAGGTCCTTTCTTGAAGAGTGACCATTCTCCTCCATTACGAGATAGTTGGGTGTGCACCTAATTAAGGTACCCTTTAAGATGCTGAGATTTTAATAGAGACGAAAATAAGTTACATCATCTGTCTACTTTCCCTTCTGGTTTTAGGCTCCTCTAAATCATATTTCTTATCTGTAAGAAGACTAACTGTCTACTCATGTCCAGTGTTGCCCCACCAAAGACTAGAAGGTCAAGAGATTACTCCTGCTTTTAGACAACTGTGCTTTGTGCTCAAGATTAGGTTGCCTTTATTTTTACCTGCTTTGGTCATCTTGGTGAGATCCTAGCTCTTCTATTAGGATGCAAGTGCCCCAGTGAAAAAGGAAACACTTTAATGCAGTATCGACTCACCTTTGGCTTTTAGCCAGAGAGAGTTCAAACAAGGAACTATAAAAATAAACTACAAGATTATATCATATTTTTATTTTTAAAATGGGATGCTGGCAAGAAGGGAATATAGGTCTGTAAGTGAAGAGAGAATGAAGAGAAAGAGCACAAGGTGATGGGATAGAAGGAAAGAGAAAAAAGGATATCATTTAATTTCACAGAAAGAGATATGTATCCAAATCTTGAAACTGATCCAACTGAGACCTTTTGAGATATAGGGATAGATACATTTTGAAGAGCAGGAATACCTTGATAAGCTACTTGAAGCAAAGAAGTGAGTGTGGGGATCTGCAGGAGCTGAGGCAAACTCATGACAAGTGAAGTGAGGTGCCTTAGAAATGAACAAGGATTTAGAGGGGACTGGAGGTAGAAGGAGAGACAGAAGAGAAAGCAGAAGGAAGAGAGTGAAAAGCAACAATATGGAGGGTGACTGGTGCCCAAGGCAAGGAAATGACCAAGCAACCTTTAGCAATACAGATATCTGTTTTTGAATTTTAAATGATTTTTGCTGCAGTGTAGATTTTTCTTCCCAAAACCTTCAGTAATGCTTTCTCCTTGTTCAAAAGGCCTTCACTGGAGGGACATATTGGGTTGAAATTAAGGATAAGAACAACCCATGGCAGAGTAGGGTGGCTTCCCTGGTGGCTCAGAGGTGAAGAATCTGCCTGCCAATTCGGGAGGTGTGGGTTCGATCCCTGGCTCAGGAAGATCCCCTGGAGAAGGAAATGGTAACCCATTTCAGTATTCTTGCCTGGGAAATCCCATGGACAGAGGAGCCTGGGGAGGTTAGTCCATGGAGTCACAGAGTCAGACATGACTTAGTGACTAAAGAACAACATGGCAGAGCAGAGTTGAGCTGGACAGGAATGGATGATGAGAGAACTGCTGATCTTGGTATTCACTCAACAGACACAGATGCAGAGTCAGCCATTTAGAGGGTCCCTCTACCCTCAAGCTCCACTGAAGAAATGAGCAGAAATCCCAAGGCTGCCGCTGCATTTTTCTACAGCTGATAACATGGAGATTTTAATCTGTCTTTATCTAGACATTAAGAAATAGGTCAACACCAGTTGATATCCAGATTACATATACTTAAAAAAATTTTTTATTAGAAGTTCATGTATCAGAACTTCAGAAGTGAAGATGAAAGCTGAAACTCCAGTGCTCAACATGAAGGGGAAGGGAATGTTTGATGTATAGCATAAAGTGGTTCTTCCTTTTAATAGATGGGAAGCAAGCTGTCTTTCGTAAAGAATTATCTGATTTGTGTGTCTCTCAGGAGGGTCTTTCACAGAAGTGGGTCTTTTCTATGGGGAATCTGGAAGTGGAGGGGTTCTACACTATTTCTTCTCATAGCCCCGAGGGCACATTTGAAAACTTTGAATATCCTACTTAATTTCTTTGTTTTTGAAGCTGTGGAAAATCCCAGCTATCCAGAGAGGGCAAACTTGTGGAAGGCTGAGCAAGGAGATGACTGAGTCATTACTGTGCTCTTTGATTTGAATACTAACCATGGGCAGTGTGTGTTCAAACCTACCTTCAGTCCTGTTTGGAGACTTCTGATTCCTGATAAGATGACCCGCCCAGCCTGGGTTCCTGAACCCCTTTCTGTGTGCATGTGTGCTCAGTCACTCAGTCATGTATGACTCTGCTATCCCATGGACTGTAGCCTGACAGGAATTTTCCAGGCAAGAATACTGGAGTGGGTTGCCATTTCCTACTCCAAGGGATCTTCCCAACCTAGAGATCAAACCCTCATTGCTTTTGTCTCCTACATTGGCAGATGGATTCTTTACCACTGCACCACCATCCTACAGAAGCCAGAGGGAAATCAGTGGGTCTGGTAGACTAATATAAACAAACAAACTCCAAGGAACACTGAGGCAAAGATTTTGCCTGGGTTTCAGAGTGTGTGAAATGGCAATGTTTGGAAGAGAGTTGGACCAGATCTCTACTGTCCAATATGGTAGCCACCAGACTCAGGTGGCTATGGAGTGCTTACACTGTGGCCAGTCTGAATTGAGATGTGCTGCAAAGGTAAAATATCTCATCCCGTCACCCCCGCCAGATTTTTTTTTTTTTTTTTTTGAAGACTTACTATAAAAAAGGGAAGGTGATATATGTCATTAATTCATTTTTATATTGCTTACATACTGAGATGATAATGTTTTGGATTTATTGGATTAAATAAAACATATTATTTATATTAGTTTCTAGGGCTGCTGTAACAAAGTGGCCACATCGACTGTAGCTTGCCAGACTCCTCTGTCCATGCAGTTTTCCAGGCAAGAATACTGGAGTGGGTTACCATTTCCTCCTCCAGGGGATCTTCCTGACCCAGGATCCAACCCACATACCTTGTGTCTCCTGCATTGGCAGCTGGATTCTTCACCACTAGTGCCACTTGGGGATAGATTGAGTAGCTTAAACAACAGAAATTGATTTTCCTACAGATCTGAAGCCTAGAAGTCCAGGGTCTAGATGTCAGCGGAGTCTGTTTCTTCTGAGGCCTCTCTTGTTGGCTTTTAGATGGCTGTCCTCTCCACGTATCTTCATATTGTCATTCCTCTGTATGTCTGTGTCCTAATTGCCTCTTTTTGTAAGGACATTAGTCTCACTGAAGTAGGGCCCATCCCAGTGACCTCATTTTAACTTAATTAAGATAAGACCTCTTTAAAGGTCCTAACTGCAGATACAGTCACATTCTGAAGTACTGGAGATTAGGATTTCAACATATGAATTGGAGGATGGGTGCTCATTCACCCTATATCATTATTAAAATTAAACTCACCTGTTTCTTTTTATTTTTTAAAAATGTGGCTACTATAAAATTTAAAATTATACATGTGGCTGCATTAGATTTCTGTTGGACAGGATTACACTAGACTATAACTCCAAAAGGCAGACTCCTTTAAATGTTGTGAGGGCCAAAGAATTGATGCTTTTGAACTGTGGTGTTGGAGAAGACTTTTGAGAGTCCCTTGGACTGCAAGGATATCCAACCAGTCCATGCTAAAGGAAATCAGTCCTGAATATTCATTGAAAAAACTGATGTTGAAGTTGAAACTCCAATACTTTGGCCACCTGATGCGAAGAACTGACTCATTTGAGAAGACCCTGATGCTGGGAAAAATTGAAGGTGGGAAGAGAAGGGGATGACAGAAGATGAGATGGTTGGATGGCATCACGGACTCAGTGGACATGAGTTTGTGTAAACTCCGGGAATTGGTGATGGACAGGGAGGCCTGGCATGCTGCACTCCATGGGGTCACAACAAGTTGGACATGACTAAGCAACTGAGCCGAACTGAACTGAACTGAATTGAGTTTCCTAGTATCTTGGACAGTTCAGTCGCTCAGTCGTGTCTGACTCTTAGTGACCTCATGAACTGCAGCACGCCAGGCCTCCCTGTCCATCACCAATTTGCGGAGTTTACCCAAACTCATGTCCACTGAGTTGGTAATGCCATCCAACCATCTCATCCTCTGTCATCCCCTTCTCCTCCCACCATCAATCTTTCCCAGCATCAGGGTCTTTTCAAATGAGTCAGCTCTTCGCATCAGGTGGCCAAAGTATTGGAGTTTCAGCTTCAATATCAGTCCTTCCAATGAACACTCAGGACTGATCTCCTTTAGGATGGACTGGTTGGATCTCCTTGCAGTCCAAGGGACTCTCAAGAGTCTTCTCCAACACAGTTCAAAAGCATCAATTTTTCAGTGCTCAGCTTTCTTTATAATCCAACTCTCACATCCATACATGACCACTGGAAAAACCATAGCCTTGACTAGATGGACCTTTGTGGCAAAGTAATGTCTCTGCTTTTTAATATGCTATCTAGGTTGGTCACAACTTTTCTTCCAAGGAGCAAATGTCTCAATTTCATGGCTGTAGTCACCATCTGCAGTGATTTTGGAGCCCCCCAAAATAAGGTCTGGCACTGTTTCCACCTGTTTCCCCATCTATTTGCCATGAAGTGATGGGACCAGATACCATGATTTAGTTTTCTGAATGTTGAGTTTTAAGCCAACCTTTTCACTCTCCTCTTTCACTTTCATCAAGAGGCTCTTTAGTTCTTCACTTTCTGCTGTAAGGGTGGTGTCATCTACATATCTGAGGTTATTGATATTTCTCCCGGCAATCTTGATTCCAGCTTGTGCTTCATCCAGCCCAGTGTTTCTCATGATATACTCTGCATAGAAGTTAAATAAGCAGGGTGACAATATACAACCTTGACGTACTCCTTTTCCGATTTGGAACCAGCCTGTTGTTCCATGTCCAGTTCTAACTGTTGCTTCCTGACCTGCATACAGAGCCTGCCACAAATACAAGCTTGATCACAGTGGTTGAATGTCAAATAAATGAGCACTATAGGCAATTGGTAGGGTGAGAGAGGATTTTAGGTGTGCATCTCTATAAGATCCCTTGCCCTGGTGTTTACCTGAGTAGCTTGTGGTTGGCTGCATTGCTACCATGAAGGAGGAAAATAATAGCCATCCTGACAGCTGTCTAACAGTGCAGAGGTGAATCTGGCTGGGGCAGTGGTAGTTTACAGTTGGTGCAAGCAGGAATACTGGTCTTCAAGCCTTCTCCCCTTCTTAGCATCCTTCTCCACTTTGAGACCTATGTGCTAAAATGAAAGGAGGCAGGTCTTGAGGGTTGGTGTCAAGAGGGGTACATACTATAATATCAGAGGATTTCTGAAGTTCCCAGGAGGTCACAACATAGAGTCTTCTTTCACAAAAGTGATTTAAAAAGACTATTTCAAAAATGTTTTGAAAAATTAAATGAACTAAGTTTCTTGAAAAATGTGAAATTACAAAACTGATGTAAGAAGAAAGAGAATTTTTGAGTCTGAAGTGGTAATTAAAAGCCCTCATCCCCAAAAGCTTTAGACAAAAATGGCTTTATGGGAGAGTTCTACCAAATTTTCAAGGAAAGAAAATCAATGTTATATATACATTTTAGAAATAAAGAGGAAAACCTCCCAACTAATTTTTTTTTTAGGATAGTATGACCGTAAGCCAAATAAAGACAGCACAGGGAAAGATAATTATAGGTCTGCTTAAGAATGCCATGTGAAAATTCCAGATAATCATCCCTAAGTCCATCGGTATATTACAGATATCAAATCAAGTAAAGATGGTTTAGCTTCAGAAATCCCAATTCAGTATCTTAATTGACTAATAACTTTTTCACGGTTGTTTTGATATATGCAGTACAAGCTTTCAATAAACTTCAACATCTATTAATAATTCAAAAACAATTCTGCTGCCTGGCTCTCGCCATGTCAGTTGAGTTACATGCTTCCCACGAGTCAACTGTGTTTGTTCCCAAAGCTCTTTGTACCACTTGTACTTGATATTGTAATTATGTACTTTAGTTAAATATTATATAAACCAAAGTATGAAAAGAGAATTGTTTTGCTGAAAGCTCCATTGAATGTTTTGGAAAGATTTGCTAAAGGCAAACCACTAATAAATATTGCTATCAGATCATTGTCATTTCTATCATATTAAAAGCAAAGGCTTCGGTCCTACATCAAAAGATTGATCAATGAATATGGATTTAATAAGTTAAAACAAAAATTCTAATGAGTGCATCATTTTGTGTAATTCCCTATCCTTACTGACTTTTATTCATTTACTGTTACCAATAATGTGAGATACAAGGGCTCTCATTGTATTATTTTGAAAAACAACACTGTCTGAATTCCAAGTATCACCCCTTCTATTCTTTTCAACCTCTCATTTGATTATGAAGAGGACTTGTAAGTGAATTAATATGCTTTCATCCTACCTAGCCTGCTGTGTCACTGCATGGTTAGGAAAGAAGATGTGTTAGACTGTCTATGTTAGGACGCCCCCCTCTCTTGCTCACTGAAATTATTAAATCTACAAGAAGTCAAAAAATTCAGGCTCCTATACATTCCCATTTATTTTGTGTCACTTCTGAAACTGTTTTCTCATCATTCTCTCAACTTCGTATTCCTGAGTTTGAATAAAAATACAGCATCTGAAACCTCTCTGTTCCCCTTTTGCCCTAGATCTCAGTCACTAGAACTATTTTTTTCTTGTTGTTGTGGAAATGTACTGGGATGCCATTCTATAACTTCTTTCTTAGAATTGTGCAAATTGAAATAGTATTCCAGAGCCCAGATTTCTGGAAAAATAACAATGTTTCAACTTTTTTTTCTTATGATAAGAAGGAATTTTGGAAAAAAGCATCATAGAAGGGTGCTAAATATGATTTAGTTATGGACGCTTGCTGGACTCTTGCCCATCACTTTCTTTCTTGATATAGGTAAAAACTATGTATTTTCTCCTTTTGTAGTATGTATAGAGAAAACCAGAAGTGGAGAGTAAAATAGGAGATGGTCAAGGTGCATAGTTTCTTTTTAAAGGGCTTCCTTGATATATAATCCACATATCATACAATTCAAGCATTTAAAGTATACAATTCAGAACTTCCTTGGAGGTCCAGTGGTTAAGATTTCACACTTCCATTGCAACGGGTGCAGGTTTGATCATTCATTGAGGAACTAAGATCCTGTATGCCACATAGTGTGGCAAAGAAAAAAGGGTACGATTCAGTGGATTTTGGTACTTATCATAATTTTTTTTCCAGTTTTATTGAGACTGGCATACAGCTATGTATACATTTGTGTACAACATAATGATTTGACTTACCTATTATTCATCATGAGATAATTATCATAATAAGCTTAGAGAGCATTCACCCTCTCATATAGATACAGAATAAAAGAAAAAGAATAAATTCTTTCCCTTGTAGTGAGAATACCTAGGATTTACTCCCTTAACAGCATTCTAATATAACATACATCAGTGCTAATTATATTAATCCTGCTGAACACTGCATCTCTAGTATTTATTAATCTTATAACTTGGAAGTTTTCACCTTTTGATCACCGTCATCCAGTTCTCCTTCCCCCTACCTGTCACCTCTGATGACCACAGATCTGATCTCTTTTTTTCTGAGTTTGTTTTTCAAAGTATAATTGACCTTATACGTCAATTACGTATTAGTTTCTGGTGCACCCTATGGTGATTTTGATATTTCTATTCATTACAAATTGATCACCACAATAAATCTAGTTACCATCTATTGCAGCACAAATAAGTTACATTATTATTGACAGTATTCCCCGTGCAGTGCATTTCATCCCTATTATTCATTTATTTTATACCTGGAAGTTTGTACCTCTTAATCTTCCACATGTTTTCGCTCATCCCTGCTCTGACAAGCACCTGTTTGTCTTCTGTATCTGTGACTCTAATTCTTGTGTGTGTTTTTTTTTTACAACAAAAATTTATTCATTTTTGTTTTTTGCTCATGGGGTTCTCAAGGCAAGAATACTGAAGTGGTTTGCCATTCCCTTCTACAGTGGGCCACATTTGTCAGAACTCTCCACCATGACCTGTCCGTCTTGGGTGACCCTACACAGCATGGCTCATAGTTTCATTCAGTTAGACAAGGCTGTGGTCCATGTGATCAGATTGCTTAGTTTTCTGTGATTGTGGTTTTCAGACTGTCTGCCAGAATAAGAGGCTTATAGAAGTTCCTGATGGGAGAGCCTGACTGAGGGGGAAAATGGGTCTTGTTCTGATGGGTGGGGCCATGCTCAGTAAATCTTTAATCCAATTTTCTGTTGATGGGTGGAGCTGTGTTCCCTCCCTGCTATTTCAGATCAGATCAGATCAGTCCCTCAGTCCTGTCCGACTGTTTGCGACCCCATGAATTGCAGCACGCCAGGCCTCCATGTCCATCACCAACTCCCGGAGTTCACTGAGACTCACATCCATCGAGTCAGTGATGCCATCCAGCCATCTCATCCTCTGTCGTCCCCTTCTCCTCTTGCCCCCAATCCCTCCCAGCATCAGAGTCTTTTCCAATGAGTCAACTCTTCACATGAGGTGGCCAAAGTACTGGAGTTCCAGCTTTAGCATCATTCCTTCCAAAGAAATCCCAGGGCTGATCTCCTTCAGAATGGACTGGTTGAATCTCCTTGCAGTCCAAGGGACTCTCAAGAGTCTTCTCCAACACCACAGTTCAAAAGCATGAATTCTTCGGCACTCAGCCTTCTTCACAGTCCAACTCTCACATCCATACATGACCACTGGAAAAACCATAGCCTTGACTAGACGAACCTTTGTTGGCAAAGTAATGTCTCTGCTTTTGAATATGCTATCTAGGTTGGTCATAACTTTCCTTCCAAGGAGTAAGCGTCTTTGAATTTCATGGCTGTAGTCACCATCTGCAGTGATTTTGGAGCCCAGAAAAATAAAGTCTGACACTATTTCCACTGTTTCCCCATCTATTTCCCATGAAGTGATGGGACCAGATGCCATGATCTTTGTTTTCTGAATGTTGAGCTTTAAGCCAACTTTTTCACTCTCCTCTTTCACTTTCATCAAGAGGCTCTTTAGTTCTTTGCTTTCTGCCATAAGGCTGATGTCATCTGCATATCTGAGGTTATTGATATTTCTCCCGGCAATCTTGATTCCAGCTTGTGTTTCTTCCAGTCCAGCGTTTCTCATGATGTACTCTGCATATAAGTTAAATAAGCAGGGTGACAATACACAGCCTTGACGAACTCCTTTTCCTATTTGGAACCAGTCTGTTGTTCCATGTCCAGTTCTAATTGTTGCTTCCTGACCTGCATACAAATTTCTCAAGAGGTAGATGAGGTCGTCTGGTATTCCCATCTCTTTCAGAATTTTCCACAGTTTATTGTGATCCACACAGTCAAAGGCTTTGGCATAGTCAATAAACCAGAAATAGATGATTTTCTGGAACTCTCTTGCTTTTTCCATGATCCAGCGGATGTTGGCAATTTGATCCCTAGTTCCTCTGCCTTTTCTAAATCCAGCTTGTACATCTGGAAGTTCTTGGTTCACATACTGCTGAAACCTAGCTAGAAGGATTTTGAGCATCACCTTGCTAGCATGTGAAATGAGCTCAATTGTGTGATCGTTTGAACATTCTTTGGCATTGCCCTTTTTTTTTTTGGAGTTGGATTGGAATGAAAACTGACCTTTTCCAGTCCTGTTGCCACTGCTGAGTATTCCAAATTTGCTGGCATATTGAGTGCAGCACTTTCACAGCATCATCTTTTAGAATTTGAAATAGCTCAGCTGGAATTCCATCACTTCTGCTAGCTTTGTTCATAGTAATGCTTCTTAAGCCCCCCTTGACTTCACAGTCCATGATGTCTGGCTCTAGATGGGTTTTCCAGGTCATTATGACCCACTTTTGTACAGTTCTTCTGTGTATTCTGGCCAGCTCTTCTTAATATCTTCTGCTTCTATTAGGTCTATACCATTTCTGTCCTTTATTGTGCTCATCTTTGCATGAAATGTTCCCTTGGTATCTCTAATTTTCTTGAAGAGATCTCTAGTCTTTCCCAATCTATTGTTTTCCTCTATTTCTTTGCATTGTTCAGATAAGAAGTCTTTCTTATCTCTCCTTGCTATTGTTAGGAACTCTGCATTCAGATGGATATATCTTACCCTTTCTCCTTTGCCTTTTACCTCTCTTCTTTTCTCAGGCTATTTGTAAGTCCTCCTCAGACAACCATTTTGCCTTCTTGTATTTATTTTTCTTGGGGATGGTCTTGATCCCTTCCTCCTGTACAATGTCATGAACCTTCATCCATAGTTCTCCAGGCACTCTGTTTATCAAATATAATCCCTTGAATCTATTTGTCATTTCCACTGTATAATCATAAGGGATTTGATTTAGGTCACACCTTAAGGGTCTAGTGGTTTCCTCTACTTTCTTCAATTTAAGTTTGAATTCATTATCTGAGCCACAGTCAGCTCCCTGTCTTGTTTTTGCTGACTGTATAGAGCTTCTCCATCTTTAGCTGCAAAGAATATAATTTCAGTCTGATTTTGGTGTTGACCATTTGCCTTCTTCCAATTCATGACCATGATAGATCTTTCCATTTTTTTTTCCCCTTCAGTTTCTTTCATCAGTGTCTTGTAGTTTTCCAAGTACAGTACAGGTATTTTAACCTCTTGTTAGCTTTATTCCTAGGTATTTTACTATTTGATGCTATTTTAAATAGAACTGCTTTCTTAATTTCTGTTCTTGGTGGTTTTGCCCAGTGTACAAAAGCACACAGTTTATGTTTTTGATGCCATTTTTTACATAGTTTTTGGATACCTCTTTTTTTTTTGGCGTCCCTTGACTACTTATTGTACTTATATAGTTTATTTTATGACTTTCGTCTTTTAACCTTCATGCTCGTCTTGCAAGTGGTGAGCCTCTGCTTTTATTGTTTGTCTTTACTGTGAGAGTTTTTTTTCTTTCATGTATTTTCTTATTTCTAGTTATGGACTTTTCTGCTTAAGGAAGATCATTTAACATTTCTTGTAAGGCTGGTTTAGTGGTGATGAACACTTATAATTTTTAATTATCTTGGAAATTTTTGTATGTCCTTCAACTCTGAATTATATTCTTGCCAGGTAGAGTATTCTTGGCTTTTAGTTTTTTTCCTTTCAACAGTTGATATCATGGCTCTCTTTCTCTCTCTGGTCTACAAATTTCTGCTAGAAAATCAGGTTATAGCCTTATAGGAGTTCCCTTGTATGTGACTAATTGTTTTTCTCTTGCCTTTAAAATTCTGTCTTTATCTTTAAACATTGCCATTTTAATTATGATATATATTGGTGTGTACTTCTTTGGTTCACCTTGTTTGTGACTTTCTAGAGTTTTGCCAAGAAAATGCACTGGTCATAACAAACACCCTCTTCCAACAACACAAGAAAAGACTCTATACATGGACATCACCAGATGGTCAACACCGAAACCAGACTGATTATATTCTTTGCAGCCAAAGATGGAGAAGCTCAATACAGTCAGCAAAAACAAGACCAGGAGCTGACTGTGGCTCAGACCATGAACTCCTTATTGCCAAATTCAGACTTAAATTGAAGAAAGTAGGAAAAACCACTAGACCATTCAGGTATAACCTAAATCAAATCCCTTATGATTATACAGTGGAAGTGAGAAATAGATTTAAGGGCCTAGATCTGATAGATAGAGTGCTTGACGAACTATGGAATGAGGTTCGTGACATTGTATGGGAGACAGGGATCAAGACCATCCCCATGGAAAAGAAATGCAAAAAAGCAAAATGGCTGTCTGGGGAGGCCTTACAAATAGCTGTGAAAAGAAAGAAGAGAAGCGAAAAGCAGAGGAGAAAAGGAAAGATATAAACATCTGAATGCAGAATTCCAAAGAATAGCAAGAAGAGATAAGAAAGCCTTCTTCAGCGATCAATGCAAAGAAATAGAGGAAAACAACAGAATGGGAAAGACTAGAGATCTCTTCAAGAAAATTAGAGATACCAAAGGAACATTTCATGCAAAGATGGGCTCGATAAAGGACAGAAATGGTATGGACCTAAGAGAAGCAGAAGATATTAAGAAGAGATGGCAAGAATACACAGAAGAACTGTACAAAAACGATCTTCACGACCCAGATAATCACGATGGTGTGATCACTGACCTAGAGCCAGACATCCTGGAATGTGAAGTCAAGTGGGCCTTAGAAAGTATCACTACGAACAAAGATAGTGGAAGTGACAGAATTCCAGTTGAGCTATTCCAAATCCTGAAAGATGATGCTGTGAAAGTGCTGCGCTCATAAAAAAAAGAAAAAAAAAAAAAAACTGGAAGAAGAAAGAAAAAAGGGGGGAGGGGGAAGGAAAACTCCACAGAACTGCAAAAGCCCAATGTAGAGGCAGAGGTTTATAACAACAATAGAAAGTGTGACTGAATATACACATATACATATACACCCATTAGCAAAATCAAAACAGTCCAACAAAAATAAAGTACAATGGATTGACCTGGTGAGCAAAGGAAACCAAAAATTATATTTACCAGAACAAAACTAATTAAAGGACAAACTGGAAAACAAAACTAAAGCAAGATGCCAACTGGGGAATAAAGCAATGAAAATAAAACTAACAAATATGTTGAGAGGAAAGAAGAGAAAGAAAGAATAAATATGCAAAATTAAATAGAGGTAGATAAAGAAGATGGTGGCTCAGACGGTAAAGTATCTATCTACAATTTGGGAGACCCAGGTTCAATCCCTGGGTCGGGAAGACCCCCTGGAGAAGGAAATGGCAATCCACTCCAGTACTATTGCCTGGAAAATCCCATGGACAGAAGAGCCTGGTAGGCTACAGTCCATGGGGTCGCAAAGAGTCGGACACGACTGAGCGACTTCACTCAAAGAAGATTTATATACATTAAAGATTAACTGCAAATAGAAAAGAACAGTAGGAAAAGCAAACAAAGGAATAAATGTAGAAAAAATAATAATAGTTTTAAAAAATTAAAATTAAAAAAAAAGAAAAGAAAAAAAAAGGGGGGAAACACTACAGAACTGCAAAAGCCCAGCATAGAGGCAGAGGTTTATGACAACAGTAAAAATTGTGACTGAAGGGAAAAAAAGCTAAAAGCTTGATTGGATTTCTTCATGTCAGTAAAATCAACAACTACAACAGGGAAAAAAAGGAAAAGAAAAAAATCCAAAAGAATCTACAGAACAAATAAAAAAATAAGAATAATAAATGTTTTTCTTGAGTCACTGCTGTTAGGGTCCTTTCCCTTGCTGGGAGTCACAGACCACCTCACCTCCCTAGCATGTCCTCCAACACTGTGCTGATCTCTGGACCTGCTGTGGGGGCAGCTGAGATTCTAATCTGGTCCTCCTCCTGTGTGTTCTTGCCTCCAATGTCCACAGCTATCAGAGCTAGTGTGTTTTCTTTTGTGGGAACTCTCAGTGGCCTTTTATATATTCCATAGACACAGAGTCTGCTTAGTTGATTGTGCGGATTTAATCTGCAGCTTGTATAGCTGGTGGGAAGGTTTTGGGTGTCCTTCCTTAGCCACACTGCCCCTGGGTTTCAATTGTGGTTTTATTTCCACCTCTGCATGTGGGTCGTCCACTGGGGTTTGCTCCTGAGGCTGCCCTGGAGGACTGGGGTTTGCCCCTGTGAGGGCCAGGTGTGGAGGTGGTGCAGCTGCTTGGGTCGCAGGGGTTCTGGCAGCACCAGGTACTCAATGGGGTTGGCAGCTAGGGCAGCAGGAAATATAGTGCTCTAGAAGGGTATGGTAACCAGTATTGGCCAATACCTCCAGTATTCTTGCCTGGAGGACCCCCTCTCTGACAGAGAAGTCTGGCAGGCATTAGTCTACAGGGTCGCAAAGAGCTGGACACGACAGAAGTGACCCAGTGCGCAGAGATGCAAGACTTTTTGCCCATGGCAGCTCTGCCCCAGTTAGAGTTGAGCATGAAGGTGGTGCAGCTGCTTGGTTTGTGGGAACCCTGGCAGCACCAAGTGTGCAGGGACACGAACTGCCTCCGTCATAGGAGTTACAGCCCCACCTGAGTCTTTTTTTTGAGTCTCTTGTAGCTGGCCATCAGAAGGCCTCTTTGTCCAGTCATTCTCCATAGCTCCGCCCGTTCAGGCACTTAGAGGGCTCCCTTGCCTGGGGTCCTTCTCTGTTGTTTGGTGCATCAGGAACAAAAAGGGACCCCCTGACTGGGGTCCTACTCTGTAGATTGGCACATCAGACACTTAAAGGGGCACACTGGGTGGGGTCCTACTCTGTAGTTTAGTGCCTCAGGTGTTTGACGGGCCAACCTCTCTATTGTTCAGTTGCTGATGGTGGTGTGGAGAGAGAGAGGCTATGGTGATGGCTCCCCCATCTCCTTGTGACTCAACAGTATGTTGCCTTGCTTCCATGGCTGCCTGGTTTTCCTCCACTGGCATTTCCCACCACGATCTCCTCCCTCACATCCCCTCACTCTGTGTCTCTGCAGTCAACAGCAGCCCTCAACCTGGGATTGCTCCACAGTCCCTTAACTCCAGACCCACCTGCTGCCCCCTCCAGGAGACCAGTATTCCTGTCTGGTGTATGGCTGTGGCAAGGCCTGTCTGATTCTCATTCCATTTAGGCTGCCACAGATCAGCTGTTTCAGCCTTAAATGTTTCTCTGACTGTAGGGATCGGACCCCTGCTTCAGTTCCCCCATCTGCTGAGGGCAGGTCCAGTCCTACTAACACTCCTGTTTTCCCCCTAGTTCCTTCCTCCTACCGAGTTTTGTGTGATTCTATATATTATTTTCCACTGGTCAGGTACTCCTGTCTGCTCTCAGCTGGTGTTCTGCATGCACTTCTGTGTCTGAAGGTGTATTCCCGATGTATCCATGCAGAGAGATGTACTCCACGTCCACCTCCTCCTCCACTATCTTGGAACTTCATACATTGAGATTGCTGGTGGCTTTGGCAGGCAGGCAGGGTCTGGAGTGGGAATAGGCTAGGGGTGTCCTGGGGCATGCTAGGCTGGGGCCACCTTGGCAGTATAGCTGGAGATGGATGGATATGGCCTGGGGGGTGGTGTCCCGGTCATGCTAGGCTGAGCTGGGTCATCTTGACTGAGTGGCTGAAGCTGGAATGGGCATTGCCCGGGGGGTGTGCTGCAGTGTGCAGGTTGGCTAGAGTACCATGTACTTTAAACTGCTACCTCTGTTCTGAGTTTCAGACACAGTGAGTTTGTGCATGAGCCCTTTAAGAGTGAAGTCTCAGTTTCCTGCAACTCTCCTGCTCTCTGGAACTAAGCCCTGCTGAGTTTCAAAGCCAGATACTATGGGGGCTGATCTTCACCATGCTGATTTCCAGGACTGGAGTGCCTAATGTATGGCTCAAACCCCTTGCTCCTTACAGAGGAGCCCTGGTGTGTGATTTTTCCCTCCAGCTTATGAGTTACTGTGCTAGGGATGTGAGTTCTGACTCAACTGTGTCTCTGCCTCCTCTCCTACTGTTGTTTTTTTCTTTATATCCTTAGTTGTAGAAGCACTTTTCTGCTGGTCTTCAGGTTGTCCTCAGGGAGAGTTTCCTATGTGTGTTGTAGTTTGGGGTATCCATGGGAGGAGGTGATCTCAGGATCTTCCTACTCTGCCATCTTGATCCCTCCCCCCAAGGGGTTAAGCAACTTGCCCAAGATCACACAGTAAATAAGTGGTAGAGTAGTATTGTATAGGAATGTTTATATTTTAACTAGTAGCGAAAACCCTCGGATCCTGTTCTGATTTATCACCAGTTAATAACTATATGACCCTGTACAAATTACATAAGCTCTGCTGGTCTGTGTTTTTATGGGTAAGATGTGAAATTGAAATACTTGGGATCCTTTGCATAATATGAATTCTTTTAAGGTTGCTGCTGCTGCTAAGTCACTTCAGTCGTGTCTGACTCTGTGCAACCCCATAGACCGCAGCCCACCAGGCTCTGCCATCCCTGGGATTCTCCAGGCAAGAACACTGGAGTGGGTTGCCATTGCCTTCTCCAATGCATGAAAGTGAAAAGTGAAAGTGAAGTTGCTCAGTCATGTCCGACTCTTAGCGACCCCATGGACTGCAGCCGTCCAGGCTCCTCCGTCCATGGGGTTTTCCAGGCAAGAGTACTGGAGTGGGTTGCCATTGCCTTCTCCATATTTTAAGGTTAAGAATAGTATAATATAGACAACTGAATAAGCAGGAAAGATGTTTCTCAAGTGAACATATATTCTCTTATAGCAGAGTCTAAATGATTTTCCATTTTAAATTGAGAAAGTAGATCTTATCAAGTATTTATAGAAACTGCAGATTGCTCAGACTTGCAATCCAATACTTCAATTTACACCAGTGAGAGGCAAATGATGTCTCTGACTTTAACACATGCTTAAGTCAATTCAGTGAATAAAGGACTATCTGCAAGTAGCTCAGGTTTAAAGGAAGTCATACATTTAATGAATGATATGACTTTGGGGACCACTTAAGAAAATAGTTTTTCTAAAAATCTTCACAGTTAAGTCTAAAGTATATATTCTTACAAATGTAAATTCTTTTAATTGAATCCATCTGCCAGTGCAGGGGTCATGGGTTTGATCCCTGTTCTGGGGAGACCCCACATACTACAGGACAACTAAGCCTGTGTAACGCAGCTACTGAAGCTTGCATGTCTAGAGTCCATGCTCTGCAACAAGAGAAACTACCTCAGTGAGAAGTCCGTGTACCACAACTAGAGTATTCCCTTCTTGTGGCAACTGGAGAAAGCCCATGAAGAAACGAAGACTCAGCACAGGCCAAAACAAACAAACAAAAAATACCCCACAACATTTGAGAAAAAACAGCCATAAACATTGATATTAATCAACTATAAAAAACAGCTCCATCTATATTTAATAAAACTTTCTAACATATATTTAAATAGAATTACCATAAATACACATAATTTCTGCTTTGTTTCTACAGCAACAATTGGAATTCATCATCATTAAGGTCATCATAAGGGGTTCTCTCTGAGGAGAGTTTTTTGGGCAGGCACTTAGGACAACTTGGGAAATGAATTCAGAAATTTCGGTTTTGTAGCTCCGTTCTCATTGCTGATTTCCCTGTAGAAAAGAGGTGGTGAAGATCACTCAGGTGCTATTCTATTTTGCCTTGGAAACAACTTTTCCATTTCCTTGAGCTGCCTTTCATCAGCAATGGCAACTTCACCTTGTTCCTTGACAAGATACAAGCAGATCCATCTTCAGTTTGCACGAGTCAACTGATTTGCATTGATTTTCCTCATTCTGTACTCCTACTACATACCATTACCTCCCAGCATCAAAAAGACACAAAACTCTGGGCAAATTTAGCTCGTTAAGTCTCTGAATCACAAATTCCTTTTCTGCCACAAATTCTGTCTTTTGCCCTAAAAAAGGATAACAGTCATTTCCTTAAAAAATGAATATGCATAAAGTATTGAAGCAATTCACCTCCCTCCCAGATTGACATAACAGGGCTTACCTCTCTCATTGAGCATTTTTTTTCCTTCAAAAAGCCCTCTTGGGAAGTCATTTATTAATACTTATTCCAAGTAATTTAGGACTTCATCCTTTGGGATCATCATTTAAAATATTGTAGGTTGGGTTTGCCAGAAGCAGATACTTCCAGCAGAGTTTGAGGTGATAAATGTTTATTAGAGCTCAACACCTGTGAAGGGAAGGGGGAAAGCAGGATTGAGCAGACGGAGAAATTGAACTGAGATGCAGACCCGACAAAGACTTGACTAACCTGGGGCAGTCAACCATGGGTCAAGTCTTGCTTGGTAGAGTGTTTCACTTCAGACCACAGAGAATGTGCCTTTATTACTCCTCCTTGCTCAAGCACTGGAAGCAGGCTGTCCCTGAAATGGCATGACCTGTAGCTGAAGCCGACCCTGCTCGAGATGATGGCTAGAAGATGCCCTGATGGTCACAGAGCTGGGCAGCAGATCCTGCCTTGATGGGGAGGTGGCAGTAGGGGCACATATGTTCATGTCTAGCATATAGAACCAGTTAAAAGTCCAAGGAGAAGCCCAATCTTATTATAATACTTTTACATCTCATGCTCAGCTTCCACTGAATGTGAGGAGTAAAATGCTTATATAGACTTCCTGGTCTAACCACTCTCCTGTCCTCCACACTTTAGCAGTGTCTGACATTTCCCGCTTGAAACACTGCACTGACAGAAGGTGGCGTGAAACCTCCCGATAGCCCACTTTCCGCATCAGCTACCTCCTGTCTACTCACTTCATGGGTTTTTTTTCTCACTTAAATTGGCATAAGAAGGGACAAAAATTTAAGGGAAAGAGAAGGAATGTTAAAAACTTGGAGGAAAAGATTCTTTGGGGTTATAATTGCAATTTGTGAGAAATACCCAGAAAAGCCTAGATCAGGCTCCAAATACTGATTAATAATTGGAGAAATAAACAGTCTTCTTGAAAAGGTCCTCTGTCTTTTCCCCCAGTTTTATTGATTTTGTTGTTGTTGTTCAGTTGCTCAATTATGTCTGACTGTTTGTGACCCCATGGACTGCAGCACACCAGGCTTCCCTGTCCTTCACCATCTCCTGGAGCTTGCTCAAACTCATGTCCATTGAGTCAGTGATGCCATCCAACGATCTTGTCCTCTGTCGTCACCTTCTCTTCCTGCCTTCAATCTTTCCCAGCATCAGGGTCTTTTCCAATGAGTCGGCTCTTTGCATAAGGTGACCAAAGTAGCTCTGTAGCAAAGTGACCCACGTATATATAGCTATTCTTTTTCATATTCTGTTCTATTATGATTTATTGCAAGATATTGAATATAGTTCCCTATGCTATGTGGTAGGACCTTGTTTATCCTTTCTATATATACCAGTTTGTATCTGTTAATCCCAAGCTCCCAATACTTCCCTCCCCTCCCTTCCCCTCCCCTCCTCTGTCTTTTCCTTTGTTGAAACTCTTGCAAAAATAGTGTACAGATTTGATTAGATAACCTAAGGAAAAACTGTTTTAAAGGATCTCCTTAACTGATATTAATGGCCAGATATATGAATAGGTAGGTCATCTCCAACCCCTGTTCTGGCAACAGAGTGGCTGAGTGATAGTTCTCATAAACCATTCATTCATTTATCCATCAAATATTTTTTTAAATGCCTGTTATGTGCTAGGCCCCATGACAGGCTTGGAGACAATGGGGAATTCTTGTATAGTATAAACTAGTGCATACCCACAGTTGGCCAAAGACTTCAGCCAAAACTCCTGGCTCTTTCCCTCTGATTTTTTTTTTTTTTTTTTGGCTATGCTGCATGGCATGTGGGATCTTAGTTCTCTGACCAGGAATAGAACACATGCCCCCTGCACTGGGAGTGCAGAGTCTTAACCACTGGACCACCAGGGAAGTCCCTGTTTCCCTCTGATTTTGACATTTTTTTCCAGGTTGTTCTATACCTATTAATTTACATGAAGGTGTTCTAACACTCAATGTGGCAGTTTTATTTTTGTTTTGAAACATTTCAGTTTTCTTCATCTAAACCCCTCCTTCTAGGGCCTAAGGGAAGCTGAGGACTGGTATTCATTGTAAATTTTCCACCCAGTTTTCTCCCTTTTTCCCTCTCTGTCTGCTCCTCTCCCCTTCCTTTGCTGTTTGTGGTGGCAGTCATGATTCTCAGAGGGAATGCATTGCACTGGTCTACAGAAGGTGAGGGACAGGAAAAGAAAAAGGAGGATTGGGGATGTCTTCTGAGGCTCCCATTAGGAAGCCGATGGACCATTAATAATAATAGCTGAAGTTTATGTGACATCAACCATGTGCCAGCACATGTGGTAACTCGTTAAATCCTTTTAACAATCCAGTAAGTTAAGTTCTTGTGGTGTCTTTAAATCCCTACTTCATAGATGAGGATATCAACATAGACAGGACCATACAGATAATTGTCAGAGTCAGCAATAACTTTAAGTTCTTTATACTCTAAGCCACTACACCAAAGTACCTTTTGAAAGTGAGGACAGCTGAGCAGACACCAAATCTGCTGTTGCATAATTTCTGGAAACAAACCTTTTTCTCTCCTTGTCCCTATCCCTCTTGGACAACTGGTACATTTCCTCTCTCTCTCACTTTCAGGAGCCTTTTTCATTCTTCATGACTTCTCAAATCATGGATGGTATAAGCACTTTAAATGCCCTGAAGGTATTTGAGCAGTTGGGTTCATCTAAACAGCTGGGCAGAGCATGACTTCTCTTATGTGTTGGACTTCAGTTCTTCCCACTCAGTATTTGTTTTATGCTTTCTGGTATGGAAATCGCTCTCCCTGGTGAGATGATTTGCAAAATAAGTATTCAGTTGAATGTCTTTCTCAATTTTGAATCGTCTTCCCTAATTGGTGATTCTCCTCCATCCTTACTGAGTTTCTCATCAGCAGCTAAAGAAAGAAACCCCAAACAACAAAACTTAAAAACGAGTTTTTTTTTTTTTAAGCACTGTTCACAAGCCTCATCTGATTCTTGGCCAGTTTTGCTGACAGTTTCCAATTATGTGGCTCTAACTTGTTCCCTAATTAAGTACCCCTCTTCCTTTTATAGGTGTGGGTTTCTCCACAGTGGCACAATTGACATTTGAGCCAGATAATTTTTTGTTATTGTGGCTGTCCTATGCATTATAGAATGTTTAGCAGCATCTATGGCCTTTATCTAGTAGATGCCAGTAGCAACACCTGTGACAACCAAAAATGTCTCCAGAACATTGCCACATGTCTCCTGGAGGGCAAAACTGCTCCTTGTTGGAAACCACTGCTATAACTGTTACAAAAGGAAAGCAAACAAACAAAAAAACCCAAAACCTGGATTCAAATGTAGATGCACTGAGTTATTTGTTTCTACTTCACAACTACTTCCTAGAGTATTGCTTCATCTTTAAAAATGGCGGTGGCTGTTTTTAGTTTAGGTTGGAAGAGATGGGATACATATACTGTCACTCTTCCATGTAGTAGACACTGCAGAAATCACTAGGTGGTCATTTCTTTTTAAATCACTGAGCTGTATGCTCTTCATAGTCCATCTCATTAGTGGACTCCAAGGGGACAGCTGATTGGCATTAGAATATGAAATGGAACCCAGTCATCACCACTTCATTTTAGAGTTTCTTGTAGAACATCCATGATTTTACTTTGAACCCTTTCAAAATTTTCCTAAACTTTGGGACATATTGTGAGAAAATAACACTCTAACCTTGAGAGTTATGATGATAAAGAAATAAGACAGTGATTTTACCTACTGCATTATTTTTTTTAATTATCCTAAATCCCAGGATTAGAGGGTTATTTTCTCACAATATTCACATCAGTTTCAACCAGTTTTCCCTGTTGATCAGAGTCAAGTCCAGAGTTAACAGTCCTCCTATTGCTTCTTTTAATTTAGGAGAAATGAAGTAGCCAAGATGTACCACACTATTTTTCACCTATTATACTGGCAAAGATGAAAACTGTGGAAAAAAAGAGAGCTGACCAGGATGTAGTGAAATACATTAGAGAGAATAACACAACCCTTTTGAAAGACAGATTGTAAATATCTATCAAGTTTCTAAAATATGCATTCCCTTGATCCAGCCATTCTTGGAATTTTACGTAAAATTCATATTCTTACTGTGTTCCAAATTATTTAGTTTCCTGCCCAGAATTTCATGGTACTTTGCTCACAGCTTTTATGTCAGTTAACATTCTGTACTGCAGTTGTGGTTTTTACATCTTTCCCTCAAATGTGCACTTCTTGAGGGCAGAGATCTTGTCTGATTGGTCGTTGCATCCCCAGTTCTCTGAACCCAATAGGTGAATGAAGATACTGAAGAATGTTCCAAGTTTCTTAATAAAATTACTAGAGATGATGACCCTGAAGAATGTCCATGCTTTTCATGTTTGAAAGACAGTCTATATTGCTTACTGATTTGTTATTTGGCATTAACTAAAAGAGTCAGTAGGATACTCAATAGTATCTTCAATACTACAAAGAAGCTTAAGATGCAGATTACAAAAAGCAAACAAGTCAGTGAGAAAGAAAAACTTCAGAAAGTGAAGAAGTATGTTGTTTAACCAAGAAGAATCTATGGACAATCTGAATCTAGGAAGGACACAGACACTAGCTGTTTAGTGGAAAAACTTTAGAATGGGAAACAAAAAAATCCCAGTGATGAAAATCCATTTTGAGTGTTTGGTTGAATCATTTCTGAACTCAGTATAGCACGATGTGAAGTTGAATTCATTTCTTCAGTAGAAATGTGAGATGCCCATTCAAGATGTAACTGAAAAGAATTTGTAAAGCTTTGGTGAAAAACCAGAGTGATGCTCACAGAAAAGGAAGATGTTTTTAGTTTTTAGTATGATTTCAGCTCTTCATCTACCTGGGGAGGTCAAGTAAAAAAAAAAAAATTTTTTTTTTCCTGGCATGTCTTTGGAGAAAATAAACTCTGTTTCTTTAAACCCTGCACAGCTACATTTGATGGGGAAGGGTTTGAAGCTTCTTCCAACAGCTTCAGTTGATTCAGCAGAATAAGTATAGGTTTAACAATTATTTTCTGGATTTACAGCATTCCTAAGAACCACAGAATATCAGTTAATTTTATTGCAATTACATTTTATTTTACTGAGAAAGTCAACAGAGGGTGAAGTTGATTTTGAAACCCTTTGTAAAGGAAAAAGCTACACTTTTTCGTAGTTATTATTTCGTAGTTATTATTGTTCTTATTGCCACTATTGTTCTGCAGGTGAAATTGGGAAAGAGTGTAGGGAGCATGAAGAAACAAACTTTCTCTTTAAATGAAGTTTGCTGGCTGATTTCAGCCTCATGTGTGACTGAAAACCATGATAAATTCCAGGATCAGTGGAATCTGACCCTGGGGTTAACAATAAAGCAATTCCTGCAGAGCTTGGGGTCTGAAAGCTGTCACACTATGGATGATAGCCAGGCTGCTGGATCCATTTCAAAGTGACTCAGTCGGGTAGAGAATTACTAATACATTTAGCACCACAGGTATTAGTTATATCTCACCACTGAGAGACTGCTGCAGAGTAATTTTTAAAATTTGTTTAACCATATGTTGTCCAGTTAAAAAAATTTTATTTGTGCTCCTGTTTGTTTTGTTCATAGGAAGATACTTTTGCTGCTCAGATTCCTCCAAATTTTACAGTTTGTAAAGTAAATAGTAAAAAAACTAATCGGAAAATGGGTGAAAGACATGAAGAGATATGTCATCAAAGAGGATATACAGATGGTAAATAAGCAGGTGACAACGTGTTTAACATCATTACCCATTAGGGAAATGCAAATTGAGACTGCAGTGAGATATCACTGTATACCTATGGAATGGCTAAAATCGTAGAGTGATAACACCAAAATTTTGGAGAAGATACAGAGAAATTGGATGTAACTAGAGTAACTAGAAAATGGTCTAGTTACTCTGGAAAACAATTTGGCTGTTTCTTTAAAAACTAAACATAAAACTACCATATGACCCCGCATTTTCTGTCTTGGATATTTAATTCCAAAGAAATTAAATTTATGTCTACAAATAAATCCATACATGAAAGTTATAGCACTAATTGATTAAAACATTAAAAAAATTTAAAAAGTGTGTTAAAATATATGTAATGCAAAGTTAACCCCCTTGACCATTTATAAGTGTGCAGACCATTTATAAGTAGTGATAAGTATACTCACAGTGTCAGCTACCAACCTTCAGAACTCTTTTCCTCTTGCAAAACATAAATCCTATACCCTTTAAATAGTAACACTTGTCTTCCCCTTCCCTTCCAGCCCCTGGAAACCACCATTCTACTTTCTGTCTTTATGAATTTGATTACTTAAGATACCTCAAGTTGAATTATATCTTATTTTATTTTGTGACTGACTAATTTCATTTAGTACAATTTCTTCAAGGCTCATCCATGTTATAGCACATGTCAGAATTTTTTTGAAGGCTTAATAGTATCCCATTTTTTATTTACTTATCTGTTGATATACACATGGATACATGTACAAATATCTCTTCAAGGCCCAGAATTGGGACTTGATAGATCATATAGTAATTCTAGTTTTTTATTTATTTATTTTTTAGAATCTGCTGTATTGTTTTCTGTAGCAGCTTTATCATGTTACATTCTCACCAATAGTGTACAGGGTTCAAATTTGTCTGCATCCTCACCAACATTTGTTATTTTCTTTTTCTTTCTTTTTTTGGGATAGTAACCATCCTTGTAGTTTTGATGTTCATTTTGCTAATAGTGATATTGAGTATCTTTTCATGTGCTTGTTGGCCACTTGTATATCATCTTTGGAAAAATGTCTGTACAATTCTTTTGTTGAGGTGTAGGAGTTATTTGTATATTCTGAATATTAACCCCTTATTGTGTATATGATTTGCTAATATTTTCTATCCTTTTGTAGGTTGTCTTTATATTCTGTTATTTGTATCCTTTGATGCATGTGTGTGTGTTAGTCCCTCAGTCATGTCTGACTCTTTGCAACCCCATGGACTTGAATGCATAGGAGTTTTTAATTTTGACATAGCACAATTTATCTATCTTTATGTTTGTTGGTTGTGTTTGTGGTGTCATATCCAAGAAATCATTGCCAAATCCAATGTCATGAAGCTTTTTCACTATGATTTCTAAGAGTTTTATAGCTTTAGCTCTTATGTTTAGGTCTTTGACCCATTTAGAGTTAATTTTTGTGTATGGTATAAGATAAGGGTCCAACTTCATTCTTTTGTATGTGGATTGCCAATACCATTTAACTTACCATTATTTCTTTTTTTAAATTAATTTTTATTGGAGGATAGTTGATTTATAATATTATGCTAGTTTCAGGTATACAGCAAAGTGAATCAGTTATACATATATCCACTCTTCTTTGGATTCTTTTCCCATATGGGTTATTACAGAGTATTGTGTAGATCCCCTTTGTTATACAATAGGTTCCTATTTATTATCTGTTTTATATACAGTGTGTATATATATCAGTCCCAGTCTTCCAGTTTATCCCTCCCCTGCTTTCCCCCTTGGTGACTGTAAGTTTGTTTTCTACATTTATTTCTGTTTTGTAAATAAGTTCATTTGTACCAGTTTTTAAAATTCCACATATAAGCAGTATCATATGATATTTGTCTTTCTCTGTCTGACTTACTTCACTCCATGCTGCTGCAAATGGCATTATTTCATTCTTTTATATGGATGAGTAATATTCCATTATATGTATACATATATATATGTGTACCACATCTTCCTTATCTACTTCTCTGTTGATAGACATTTTAGGTTGCTTCCATGTGTTGACTATTACAAATAGTGTTGCAGTGAACATTGGTGTGTATATATCTGTTTGAATTATGATTTTCTCCAGATATATGCCCAGGAGTAGGATTGCTGGGTCATATAGTAGTTGTATATTTAGTTTTCTAAGAAGCCTCCATAGTGTTCTCCATAATGGTTGTACCAATTTATATTCCCACCAACAATGTAAGAGTCCCTTTTCTCCACACTCTCGCCACCATATATTGTTTATAGATTTATTTAATGATGGCTGTTCTGACCAGTGTAAGGGGATCTACTACCTCTTTGTAGTTTTTATTTGAATCTCTCTCACAGTGATGTTGAGCATCTTCCCATGTACTTTTTGGCCATCTGTGTATCTTCTTTGGAGAAATGTCTGTTTAGATCTTCTGCCCATTTTTTGATTGGGTTGTTTGTCCTTTTTTTTTTAATTGAGCTACATGAGCTGTTTCTGTGTTTTGGAGATTAATCCCTTGTTGGTTCATTCCATCATTTGCAAATATTTTCCCCCATTCTGAGGGTTGCCTTTTTGGTTTGTTTATGGTTTCCTTTGCTGTGTAAAAGTTATTAAGTTTAACTAGGTCCTGTTTGTTTATTTGTATTTTCATTACTCTAGGAGGTGGATCATAAAAACTATTGCTGAGATTTATGTCAGAGTGTTCTGCCTATGTTTTTCTGTAAGAGGTTTTATAGTATTTGGCCTTACATTTAGGTCTTTAATCCATTTTGAGTTTATTTTTGTATATCGTGTTAGTGTTCTAATTTCATTCTTTTATGTGTAGCTGTCCAGTTTCCCAGCACCATTTACTGAACAGACTGTATTTTCTCCATTGCCTGTTCTTAACACCTTTGTCAAAGATTAGGTGACCGTAGATATGTGGGTTTATCTCTGGACTTTCTATCCTATTCTGTTGATCTCTGTTTCTGTTTTTGTACCAATACCATACCACTTTGATGGCTGTGGGTTTGCTATATAGTCTGGAGGCAGGGAGTCTGATTCCTCCAGCTCCATTTTTGTTTTTCAAGATTGCTTTGGCTATTTGGAGTCTTTTGTGTTTACATACAATTGTAAAATTTTTTGTTCTAGTTCTGTGAAAGATGTCACTGATAATTTGATAGGTATTGCATTGAATCTAAGGCGTCCCTGGTGGTTCAGATGGTAAAGCATCTGCCTGCAATGTGGGAGACCTGGGTTCAATCCCTGGGTTGGGAAGATCCCCTGGAGAAGAAAATGGCAACCCACTCCAAAACTTTTGCCTGGAAAATCCCATGGACAGAGGAGCCTGGTAGGTTATGGTCCATGGGGTCGCAAACAGTCAGACACTACTGAGCACTGAATCTATAGATTGCTTTGGGTAGTATAATCATTTTCACAATATTGATTCTTCAAATCCAAGAACATGGTATATCTCTCCATCTGTTTGTTTCACCTTTGATTTCTTTCATCAGCAACTTGTAGTTATCTGAGTACAGGTCTTTTGCCTCCTTAGGTAGGTTTATTCCTGGGTATTTTATTTTTTTCCATGTAATGTTAAGTGGGATTGTTTCTTTGTTTCTTAATTTCTCTTCCTGATCTTTTGTTCATGGCAAATAGATGGGGAAACAGTGGAAACAGTGGCTGACTTTATTTTTGGGGGCTCCAAAATCACTGTATATGGTGACTGTAGCCATGAAATTAAAAGATGCTTGCTCCTTGGAAGCAAAGTTATGACCAACATAGACAGATTATTAAAAAGCAGAGACATTACTCTGCCAACAAAGGTCTGTCTAGTCAAAGCTATGGTTTTTCCAGTAGTCATGTATGGGTCTGAGAGTTAGACCATAAAGAAGTCTGAGCACTGAAGAATTGATGCTTTTGAACTATGGTGTTGGAGAAGACTCATGAAAGTCCCTTGGACTGCAAGGAGATCCAAGCAGTCCATCCTAAGGGAAATCAGTCCTGAATATTCATTGGAAGGACTGACGCTGAAGCTGAAACTCCAATATTCTGGCCACCTGATGTGTAGAACTGACTCATTAGAAAAGACCCTGATGCTGGGAAAAATTGAAGGCGGGAGGAGAAGGGGACGACAGAGGATGAGATGGCTGGATGGCATCACCAACTCAATGGACATGAGTTTGAGTAAACTCTGGGAGTTGGCGATGGAGAGGGAGGCCTGGTGTGCTGTAGTCCATGGGGTTGCAAAGAGTCAGACACGACTGAGCAACTGAACTGAACTGAACTGATCTTTTGTTGTTAGTGTATAGAAATGCAAGAGATATCTGTGTATTAATTTTGAATCCTGAAACCTTACCAAATTCATCAATGAGCTCTAGCCCATTAATTCTTATATGACATTGTTTGCCCATGTAACCTACATTATATTAAAATATAAAAAACACCTGTATACATTAAAATAGAGAATAAAAGGCTGCAATCAGTCTGTTAGGCAAAAGCACTAAACAGGAAATGGAATCACAAAGCAAAATGTCAGTCTTCACAAAAAAGCAATTTAGAAACTATTGTCAGTGACGCAGAAACTTTTCAAAATACTGTATATCATCTCTATACATTATGGTCCTACATATTTAATTCAAGAAAGTTAAACCTAACAGCCAAATACATACAAAATATTAGATATAAAGAGACATATTACCATTCAGGACCCAAATAATTTAAGAAATCCACAGAAACATGTTAGATTAATGTTGTCATAGTTTGGTTTTGGTTATAATACTAGGTTCTTCATTCCCATTCAGTCATTATAATCTGTTAATTAAAAGGATATCTATTACAGCTTATTTTTCAAGTTGTTGTGAGCTTTTGTTCTAGGATTAAGGTTCATTCTGCTTTTGATCTCATTTGTTTCCACAGCATCAACTGTACATGTATCATAACAAATGTCTCTAACAGCAAAATTAATTTATGTTTAGTATACAATTACATTTATTTTGAAATTTTACAATAAAAATTCTGCTACTGAAAATATGAAACTTCAGTTCTCTAGACGTTTTATCATTCCTGAAAACATCTGGGCAAAAGGTTTTAGAATGTATCACAGCATGGTACAAACAGATATCATGACTTAGAATATATGTGAACAGAAATCTATGAGCTGCTTAGCAAACTAGAAAGTTATTATCTTGTATAATATGCTAAAACTTCATGAAATTAAGATAAATGCTCTGTTCAGGCATAAAAAAGTTCTGGTCACATTCTTTAAGTCCTTCTTATATAGATATATGACTCATAGCATGAACAAATTTCAATCAAGTAAGAAGAGCTTAAGTGTAGAAAATACACAATCAACCCAGTTTCCTCTTCCCTGTACCACAGGGCACAGCTACATGCCATCTGGTGATTATTAGGCGAGATAGCTGCCATCTGCCACTTCTGTTAATACATAGGAGAGAGTTAGCTCTCCATACCCTGTAAGCCTAGGAGATTTTCTTATGGCTGTTTACATGCCCCAGGGCTCCAACTGAAGATAAAATTTACTCTGTGTGTGCGTGCATGTGTGTGTGTGTGTGTGTGTGTGTGTATGTGTGCATGTGCACCCAATATATCCAGTACCAAAATGAGAGAGTCCTTTCTTACAACCTCTTAGATGACGCAGGAGTCTGTGTGTGGCCAAGTTAACTCGCCCCACAGCAAGCCTCTTCTATCCTGCCTGACTCAAAGTCAAGACACTATTAAATACAACCTAGGGAGGTGAAACTGGATTGTAGCCATAAAAATAGATTACAAAGTAGACACAAATAGAATCTAAGGTGTGAAAAGGATTGTCATTCTGTTTTACATCCCTTCAAGGAAAGGTAAAACCTAAATCATCCTCAAATGTTTTCCGCAAACTCACATAAAAGCATTATTAAGGTATCATATCTTTCCTTATGCCAGGTAGAAGTTAATATTCTTACATTAAAAAAAGAAGAAGGCATAAAATTATTTCAAAGAAGCCTTAGCTAAGATCCAAAGTTGAACTATTTCTAGAGTTTAATGAGGTGGCAATCAGGAGCAAAAAACAGGATATATAAACAGTTTTAAAGTCTCAAGAAAATCAATTTATTTCCAAATAACTGAATTATATTCCAGAACAAAGTTCAAGAATACTTATAGGAATACAAAATATCCAGTACATTACAGTGTAAAATTCATAATATCTGGCCTCCAATAGAAAATTCCCTGTGATGAAAACAATATATGTCCCATACTGAGGAAGATGTTTATTTGATCAAAACTGACTCCCAAGTGACACAACAGAATTAGTAAATAAGACTGTTAAAATAGTTGTTATAACTATACTTCACTTAAGAGGCTAGAGGAAAGATCAAATTTGTTAAGCAGAGATGTTAAAGATATAAAACGTGACCCAGAAAGGAATCCAAGGAAGACCTTGACTCACCTCCTTTCACAGGCAACACTCAATCTGTACCTACATATGGAGGTGTGACTTACTGATTACTATAATAATTAATAACCTCAGATATGGAGATGACACCACCCCTATGGCAGAAAGTGAAGAGGAACTAAAAAGCCTCTTGATGAAAGTGAAAGAAGAGAGTGAAAAAGTTGGCTTAAAGCTCAACATTCAGAAAACGAAGATCATGGCATCTGGTCCCATCACTTCATGGGAAATAGATGGGGAAACAGTGTCAGACTTTATTTTTGGGGGCTCCAAAATCACTGCAGATGGTGATTACAGCTGTGAAATTAAAAGATGCTTACTCCTTGGAAGGAGAGTTATGACCAACCTAGATAGCATATTCAAAAGCAGCGACATTACTTTGCCAACAAAGGTCCATGTAGTCAAGGCTATGGTTTTTCCAGTGGTCACGTATAGATGTGAGAGTTGGACTGTGAAGAAAGCTGAGCGCTGAAGAATTGATGCTTTTGAACTGTGGTGTTGGAGAAGACTCTTGAGAATCCCTTGGACTGCAAGGAGATCCAACCAGTCCATTCTAAAGGAGACCAGTCTTGGGTGTTCATTGGAAGGAATGATGCTAAAGCTGAAACTCCAATACTTTGGGCACCTCATGTGAAGAGTTGATTCATTGGAAAAGACTCCGATGCTGGGAGGGTTTGGGGGCAGGAGGAGAAGGGGATGATAGAGAATGAGATGGCTGGATGGCATCACTGACTCGATGGACATGAGTTTGAGTGAACTCTGGGAGTTGGTGATGGACAGGGAGGCCTGGCGTGCTGCAATTCATGGGGTCGCAAAGAGTCGGACACGACTGAGCGACTGAACTGAACTGAACTGAACTGAACAGTAATCAAAACAGTGTGGTACTAATGATTTGCAAGAGCATCTGTAACAAATAACAGGGAGATCTTTTGCCAGCAAATTGCCTGATATTCTACCAACTGGGGATTGGATTTTTTAAAAAAAAGAGTTATTTTTTAATTTATTTTTTGGCTGTGGTGGGTCTTAATTGCTGCATACAGTTTTTCTCTAGTTATGGTGAGTGGGGGCTACTCTTTGTTGCAGTGTGCAGGCTTCTCATTGCAGTGGTTTCTCTTGTTGCAGAGCACAGGCTCTAGGTGCACAGGCTTAAGTAGTTGTGACGTGTGAGCTCAGTAGCTGTGGCTCGTGGGCTTAGTTGCTTTGTGGCAGGCAGGATCTTCCTGGATCATGGATCTAACTGGTGTCGCTTGCATTGCAAGGTGGATTCTTAACCACTAGACCACCAGAAAAGCCCTATTGATTGGATTAATATTTACCCCTGTGAAGACTCAGACCAGGGCAGAGGATGTGGTAGGGGTGACATGAAATACATTTAATGACAGTCAGACTACAGCAAGGGGCAAAGCAGAGTTCTGATGGAAACAAAGGAGGAAATCTTGTCTTCCTGGAGGCATGTGTTTTACTTTCATTTTAGGTTGGAAGAATTCCTTAAAAGAACCACTCGCTACACACAAATAATTTCAACTTTTAATAGAAGATTGTTTAACTTAATTTCAATATACAATCATTTGGGAAATAGAAACGGTAGAGAGAGGTAACAGGATATACATCACCAAATTGAGCCGACACCTACACCCAGACTTGAACAGCGCTGGGAAGTCTCACATTAGCAGCAGTCTGGGGTCTCAACTGGGAAAAGGTCTCAGGTCGTGCATCCACCCTACAGGTTAGACTTCAGATTGCAATTTTGGGGGCTCCCGCTTATAATTGCAGGCTGAAAACAGATGCCATCATCAGTTTTAGTGCAGAAATGCTCTGATTTCTCTTTAACCTTTACAATGCTATTTGTTTCACCTTGTGAGTTGTAAGATTTTGCTAGACCCTGAAGTTGAGGGAGTGGGACAGGGGGTTTCCAGGCCCCCAGGGGCTTAAGAAATTCCAAGACTCTCTCTTTCTTATCTAAAATGCCCCTTGACTAGCTGGTAACCCTTGATGTGTTTGTAAGCAGGCAGGTAGTCCAGGCAGGGTCCAGACAAGGTCAGAAGTTGGTCAGAGGCCTGTTCCCTTACTTCTGAAGCCTGAACAGACTGCTTCCATTTTAATTTCCCTAACAGCATGCATACAAGAAGCCATATAGACAAGGTCATAACACTTGAATTGCTTTAAAAGATGAGTGGGAATATGATAGGTGGAAAAGGACAAAAGGGAACAGTAGGCCACGGGAACAGAATGAGCTCATGGCATAGAGTTGTAGAAGATTGTGGTTTTGTTGGTGAATGGTGGTGGTCAGAGCACAACTGCATATTGATAATGTCTATAGTCCCCACTGATCTAGGGTTGAAGTCCAATTAATGTGCAAATTAATCTCTTCAAAATCCACTCTAGATTCTGTGTTAGGGTCCAATTGCTGGCGTACAAATCACTACAAATTTAGCAGCTTAAAACAACACAAATTTATCTCACAGTTTTGAGGTCAGAAGTTTCAAAATCCAAGGTGTCAATAGGGTATGTTCATTGTAAAGATTCTGGGGAAGAATTTATTCTTTTTTTTTTTGGCCTTTTTAGCTTCTGTGGGCTGTGTACATTCTTTGGCTCATGACCCCTTCTTCACCTCATTCTGATCTCTACTTCTATAGTCACATCTCCCTTTCTTACTCAGACCTTCCTGCCTCTGTCTTATAAAGACCCTTGTGATTACACTGGGCCCACCGGCATAATTCAGGATATGCTTCCCATCTCATTTCTTAATCACATCTCCCAAGTTCCTTTTGCCATGTAAGGTAATACATTCATAGGTTTTGGGGGTTAGATTTTAAACATCTTTGTTTCCATAAATTCTATAGGAACTAATGATCTTAGATCCCCAAAGACAGAGGCAGAATGAACTTATATATCTAAAGCATGTGCAGGATTCCCTGGTGCTCAGATAGTAAAGAATCCGCCTGCAATGCAGGAGACCTGGGTTTGATCCCTGGGATGGGAAGATCCCCTGGAGGATGGCATGGCAACCCACTCTTGCCTGGAGAATCCCCATGGACAGAGGAGCCTGGCGGGCTACAGTTCATGGGGTGGCAAAGAGGGCACAACACAAAGCATGTGCAACCCAAATGGTATCTTTCTGGCTGTCAAAATAGTTGACTTTCTGTAACTTACTATATCATCATCCTTTCATCATGACTGTGATTCTTAAAATAATCCCAAATCATTCACAACTTTTCCATTGGTGAGATCCTTATGACAACAATCCTTGCCATGTCATGAAGTATTAAGAGCTCCAGTTGCCTCCTTCCCTTTCAGCACCAAACTTTTGAAAAGAGGAATCAACACCCACCATCTCCATTTCTTTAGCTCCTTTAGCTCCAGTTCTACCCAGGAAAAGCTGATGCCAACCAGTTGAGTTTTCTCACCTGGTTCACATCTGTTATTATTAAGATGTTCCCCTCCAGCTTTAAACTTCATGACTCCAGGCTACTTCTTATCAGTCACTCAACATCAGCAGTTGGCTGGTTCCCCTCAAGTCTCCTAGCACCTATTCAATTGTATTTCCCCTAGGACTTCAAGCGAAGCTGTCAGTCTAATCAGTTTGTTGTGGCAAGCTTCAGTACATACAGAATTGAGCAAAAAATTTTTCCCTTCTTGTAGAATTCCACTAAGAAAACAATTCAAGCTGGGAATGAAGCCTGCTCCTGCATCCCTAGGAGACTTCTCTCTTGATGCTGGGCTGCATACTGATGCCCTTCTGGCTGGAGGCTTTCCTATACTATGAAACCAAAAATACGACTGTCTCAGGATAGAAGGAGATAGAAACTGCAGCACAGACATGACCAAGGCAGATTGACTTCTTAAGAGATCCTAGTGTCTATTAATAACAGCTTTTACTTTTAGTTATATATTTATTTTTCATATAATCAGTTGCCTCTTTTGGCTGATGGTAAACAATGCATCTTATAGCCATGGAAAGAGAGCAGTTGCCTTATGAGAATTCAGTATCCTATTAAATGTTTTAAATTACTTTATATAATATTTCAGACTTGGATTTTTATGTAATTTAGCTTATAATAAGCACTGAGGGAAATCTTACAATGGTTGATTAGGCTCCAAAAACTTTTCCTGATTTATTTTCAGAAAAGCCTGATTATCCTCCTGCTTCTGGGGAAAGGAATCTATTTGAGAATGCTCCTCAAATATGAATGGGGAAACGTTACCTCTAGTCTTGTGTTAACTTGTAGTAAGTGAAGAGCTAGTACAACTTCATTTCTTTGTTCATTCAGTGTATTTACTGAGGTCTTTCCATGTGCTAGGGTCTATGCTGGCAGTAAATATAGATATGAATTAGACACAGCTTGGTTTTCAGGGAGTTTCCAGTCTAGTAGGATAGATAGGTATGTAAATATCAAATAAACTAAGTGCAACAAAATGTCATGGATTTGTCTGAAGTAACTGCATAGTGTACAATGAGGATAAAATGGGAATGGACCCCATGATTTTATTATCAAGAAATGGGAGGGGCATCACTTGATGTCCTTGTAAGCAGTAGAGTAGCAGACATATGAATGAAAAGGCGTTCTGAAGGAGGCCTGATGCTCCCCACATACAGGTTCAAGAGCCCCCTAGATGTTTATGGAGTATCCACCTTAAGCCAAGTACTCTTCAATGGTGAAGAATTTGACTAAATGGAGATTAATTACAGAGGAATCAAAGAAGGAGAAGATTCTTCTTTTCAAAAGAGTATAGAGCAGGAAAACAAAGAGGTAGTGAAAATTCAAGGCGTCTACCTTAATATTAAATATTCATCTGATTAGGGTTGAAAGTTTTTCCAGACTCTAATCAGGCTTATCAAATTTGAAATGATAACCCAATAAGTGTAAAATTATGAGATATCTTTTGTGGACTTCCTTGTAGTGGTAAAAACAGAATATGTGACTTAAAAAATCATCTTGCCTTTATAAATCTACAGAGAATAGCTTAAACTCTCAAGTGGTTCTTATATTTCTTGAAGAAAGAAAAGATATTATTTTCTATAACAGTCATTTTAAGCCAAAGTAGCACTAGATGATTTAATATGGGGAAAAAATAATCACTTAGTGAAAATACAGGCAAAGAATAGGAATGAGCTGTTCACAGAGAAAGAAATGTGAATGGATTATACAAATATAAGCAATAGCGTTACAGTTAAAGATATGCAAATCAAAACGAGGAGATACCTACCTGATTGCCAACATTTAGACAGTTGATAAGATCTGGGGCTGAAGAGTGAAGAAGCTCTCGACCTCATACGTTGTGGATCAGTGAAATATGAGTGCAGAGCAAATGGATGTTAGCAAAATTGAAGATGCACACGTATCCTGTGACCTAGTAACTCCACATCCAGAAATTTATCCTAAGGCAGGAGGTCAAAGAAGTTACAAACAAAGATATTTCTCCAACCTCATTTCTAATAGCAATAGAAAAATGTATCTATCAACTGGCGATCAGTTAAGTAAATTATGGTTGATTCATACTATGAAACATTATGCCACTATTAAAGAGTAAGATATAAATAAATACATTTGTGCTAACATAGAAATCTATTGTTAAAAAGCAAGATGCAGAGCTGTGTGTCTGTTGCCTGTAAATGGAAGATATTTTAATAGGTACACCAGAAACTTCTAATAGTAGTTCTACAGGGCAAGGAATTGGGTGGATGTGGAGTAGGAAGGAGATTTAATTTTCATTGTATACAGGGGATTCTGTTTCACTATATTTATTTCTTTTTCAGTCAAAAAGAAGAAAAAACTAGTTTAGTAGACTGACAAGCTCAGTAATGGAGTAGTAGTGTCAGAGATTCTTTGTAGTCCTGAAATAGAGAAAAATTCCTCTCCTTAGTCACTCTGAATTCTAACGGTACTTCTTTTTTTGTAGCCTCTTGTCAATCTCTAGGTAGCATTCACCAATGTCTCCTTGACTCTTGGTTCTGCACATTAGATAAAACAGCAATGTCTTCCAGTCTTGACAGACTTGTCTGATGTAGGAGATGAACATAATCAGTGGGCCTGAATTCCTAGTTGCCAAGACTGATAGTGCTTTTTCCTTAGTGGCTCCCAGTAGTCGAGAGTGTGTCGTGACCTGTTAGTGTCCCGAAGGGGAACATCATGGTCAGCACCTGATGTAGGCTGATTAGAAGCCAGATCCTCAAGCCAGAGTTAGGAGAATGTTCAGTCAGACCCCTCCCAGGGAGAAATTGGGAAATAATGAATATCAGGTATGTAGCATGGCACACAGAGCACTAAGTAAATTCTAATTTTTGGGAAGGTGGTTTATAAGTAGGGGTGTTAGGAAGGTAGCAAAATAATTTTTTGAAAATTAATATTGTGAAATAAAAATATAAATTACAATATGTACAGTTATTTGACAAATGAAAATGGCTATATAGTAAGTTATCACATTACTTTTTAGTTTCTCCTCCCTCCAAAACTGGAAATGAACTGTAAAGAATAAAGTTAAGGCAATACTTCTGATTTGGCCTGGATTATTATTCTTCTACACGTTCATAACCCTTTCAGGCAGTATGGCACAGCTTTTATTCCCTTATTATCTGATGCAAAATGCCAGTAGTCTCTTTTGCCATTGAATAGAAATGACCATTAAGAATCATAAGTGTGATCCACAATGATGATGTTCTATTGATTTAAAAATAGGAAAATAAAATCACAAAATTGAAATCAGTACATATTTAATTAAATGTTTACAAAATATAACATTTTGCCAGCTAATCAGTAGCAGTGCAATACATGTATTATAAAGGGATATATATATTATCTTCCATGAGGGATATGATTGTACTTAATGTAATCTATTTACCATAGGTTGGGGCTTTTGCAAGTAAAGGCAAAGAGACTATAGATGGTCAATAATCACATGAAAAGATGCCTAGTGTCATTACCATCAGTGAAATACAAAAGAAAACCATGAAGACATATTACTTCACACTCTAAAAGGCTAGAATTAAAAAAAAAAAAAAAACAGATAATAACAAGTGTTAGTGAGGTTGTAGAGAAATTGGAACCCTCCTGTGTGTTGCTGGTAGGATTGTAAGATGGAGCACTCACTTTGGAAAACAGTTTGGCGTTTCCTTAAAAGGCTAAACAGAGTTACTAATGATCCAGCAATTTTACTTCTAGGCTTTATAGAAATGAGAATTTATGTCTACACAAAAACTCCAAGAGAAATGAAAACTTATGTCTACACAAAATATTGCATACAAATGATCATAGCAGTATTATTGATAATAGCCCAAAAGTGGAAAAAAACCTAAATGCCCATCAACTGATGAATGGATAAATAAAATGTAATATAGCCATACAATGGAACACTATTTGGCAGGTAAAAATAATTGAAATAATGATATGTGCCACAACGTGTATCATGAATGGGTGAACTTGGAAAAATATTAAGTAAAAGAAGGCAGGCATAGGAGGACACATATTTTATGATTCCATGATGTGAAATGTCTGGGATAGGCATACCTATAGGGACAGAAAGTAGACTGGTGGTTGCCTAGGGCTGAGGGGTTTTGGGAGTGACTGTTAAAGGGTATGGGCTGAAGTTAGGGTTTCACACAGCTCTGTGAATATACAGAAAGTGAAAAAGTGAAAGTGAAGTCGCTCAGTCATGTCCAACTCTTTGTGAACCCATGGCCTGTAGCCCACCAGGCTTCTCCATCCATGGGATTCTCCAGTCAACAGTACTGGAGTGGGATGCCATTTCCTTCTCCAGGGGATCTTCCCGACCCAGGGATTGAACCCGGGTCTCCCACATTGTGGACAGATGCTTTACTTCTGAGCCACCATGAATATACAGAACAATGCTGAATTGTGTACTTTAAATGGGCAAATGGTATGGTATGTGAATTAGATTTCAACAAAGCTGTTTAAAAAAAAGTAAAGGTGAGGAGAATGTATAGAGAAATTAGAATGACTCTGGAATGACTATGTGCTACTTGTCTCTCTAATGTGATTATCAGTATAGTTGTTCTCTTTGTCCTTAATTCCTGGCTTTTTCTTTCATTCATTCACTTACAAATATTTATTGAACACCCATACTCTATCAAGCATTATGTTCAATGCTGCTAATATAGTTGTAAAGAAAACACCTGTAGGTTTTGCTCACATGGAGCATGGAGCATATACTCTATTAGGGGAGAGAGATATTAAATAAATATTCACACAAGCACATGTCTGTGCTCTGAAATCTAAAGAAGACTAGGATGCTGTAGGACATGTAGGGTAGATCTGATTCAATTTATGATTGTTGAATCACACCCTGTGGAGTGACTTTAAAATTGAACTCTGAAGGGTAAGTAGGAATTGGCTGGGTGAAGATTGAGTAGAAAAACATTCTAGATAGTTGTATCTGCCTGTTCCAAGGTGTGAACTAGTTTGGTGCTCTTAAAGAAGGGCAAGTTGGTCAGAGCTTGGTAGCAAGGGTGGTATTGTATATTTCACATTTGGTAAGTTGGGAGAGGAAAGATCTCTCAGGGATCTTTTTTGGTCGTGTCAAAGACTTTTAAATTTATGAAAGAGATAACCATTGAGAGTTTTAAAGTGGAATTCTGGCATGATATTTACAATTAAAGATATAATTTTGATTTATAAGTTGAGAATGGCTCAAAAGGCAGCATCAGTGGAAGTGCAAACACCAATTTGGAAGCAATTGCAGTGTCCAGACAAGATCATGCAGGCTGATGATAGAGGTGGCTGATAGCAGATGGATTTAAGATATAGTTTGAAGACTAAGATTTTATAGATTAGACATAGGTGATGATGTAGGGTATCCAGGGTAACTCCCAGATTTATGGTTTGAAAGTATCATTAACTAAGTTGGGGAGGAAAGAAGTATCAGCAGATTTGGAACCCTATAAATGATATTCTTAATGCCTGTAGATGGATCATTACAAATATTATTCAGTGGGCAGAGTTGCTTCTTTCTTGGTTAAAAAAAGAATAAAAATAGTTTCTCTAGGCACTTCATGGATCATACAAATAAACTCTGCACTAATTGTGGGTACTCAGGATTCCATTGAACTATGTCACATACTATATTGTATAGACTAAATAAATTGCACTTACTTATATTTGTTTTTAAATTTTATTTTTTATTGAGCAATAATTGCTTTACACTATTGTATTGGTTTCTGCCATACATCAACATGTATCAGCCATAGGTATACATATGTCCCCTCCCTCTTGAAACTTCCTCTGCCTCCCAACCCCTCCCCTCCCTCTAGGTTGTCACAGAGCCCCAGTTTGAGTTCCCTGAGCCATGCAGCAAATTCCCACTGGGTATCTGTTTTACACAGTAGTGTAAATGTTTACATGGTACTCTCTCCATGAGTGCCACCCTCTCCTCCCCTACCCTGCGTCCTTAAAGTCTGTTTTATGTGTCTGTGTTTCTACTGCTGCTCTTCAAATAAATTCATTGGTACCATCGTTACATTTGTTTTTATGTCTTTTTTCTTTGTTGGGCTGAACTCCTTAAAGATTGCATTTCCTTCTTATTCAACTTTTGAGATTCTAATGCATAGTGTGGGTTTTGGTAGTAAACATGACATACTAAAAAATGAGTGAGGATACATAGCAAAGTGTTAAAACTAACATGTTCAAAAGAAGATGGAGAGAGGACAATTTATGGGCAGTGACTCAAAGACACAGGGAAAGGACAAGCTCAAAAGCCCAGGTTGAAAGAATGGTATAGTACAAAGGAAGGGATAACCTTTGCTTTTTTTTTTTTTTTTAGATACTAGTGAGGGAGAAGGTAATGGCAACACATTCCAGTACTCTTGCCTGGAAAATCTCATGGGCAGAGGAGCCTGGTAGGCTGCAGTCCATGGGTTTGCTAAGAGTTGGACACGACTGAGCGACTTCACTTTCACTTTTCACTTTTCACTTTCATGCATTGGAGAAGGAAATGGCAACCCACTCCAGTGTTCTTGCCTGGAGAATCCCAGGGACAGGGAAGCCTGGTGGGCTGCTGTCTATGGGGCTGCACAGAGTCAGACACGACTGAAGTGACTTAGCAGCAGCAGCAGCAGCAGCAGCAAGGAAGAGTGAAGACTGTTTCTAATACAAAAATGAAGCAAAGTCATCAGAGCTGAGTAAAGGCTAAGTAAAATGAAGACTAAATGGGTTGGATATAGAAGTTGTTCAAAAGGATAATAGGACTTTGAGATGGAGAAGACGATTGGGAGACTGCCAGTTATCAATGAATGGAATGGTCAGTAGGATTCCTACAGTCCATAGGCTAAATTTATGGCAAAGACACTTCCTACCCTTCAACTCCATGCTTCACTGATTCCACTTTCCTAAGTATTTTTTGTATTCTCTTCTGCTTGTGCTTGCATAGGGTATTTCCTCTTCCTTCTTCATCTAATCATTTTAGAGAATTTGTATTCACCCTTCAGGATCCACCTCATGTCTCATAGCCATTTGAAAACAGTTAAATGCCCCTTCTTTGAGATTCCACGTATTCTGAGTTTATCTTTGTCACAGGACTTATCAAATTCTATTTCATTGTGTACACCCATTTTCTTTGGCTGACTATGAGTTCTCTGAAGGCAGGATTTCTGCTTTGTTCATCTCTTTGCTCCAAGCACCGAATTTTATAGAAAGTATCCACGAGGTGTTCACAGATGGTAAGCCCAATGAATTAATTGTAGAAATCTTCTCTTTTGAATAGGAAATATGCATGGGATATTCCCAAATACAGCCATGATGAGGACTGACTCTGCATTGGGCATCTCCTTAAAATATCTCTTAGGAGCAAGACTTGGTGTTCTGTAGCCTTGTGATGGCACCCCACTCCAGCAGTCTTGCCTGGAAAATCCCATGGACAGAGAAGCCTGGTAGGCTTCAGACAATGGGGTCGCAAAGAGTCGGACACTACTGAGTGACTTCACTTTCACTTTTCACTTTCCTGCATTGGAGGAGGAAATGGCAACCCACTCTAGTGTTCTTGCCTGGAGAATCCCAGGGATGGCAGAGCCTGGTGGGCTGCTGTCTATGGGGTTGCATAGAGTTGGACACGACTGAAGCGACTTAGCAGCAGCAGCAGCAGCCTTGTGATAAAAGGGATCTGATATTTCAGGAGAAGAAAGGGTTAGTAAAGAGCAATTGATTTTCATGTAAAAGAACCAAAAGGTTGGTACGCTTAGATAATTTCAAAAGAAACAAGACACACAAAAATACACAGCCAGGCTTGTCCCACATGGGGACACCAGAAAAAAAAAATTATCTTCAGAATTTCATGTACTCTTAAGGTTGTATGTGACTTTGAAGGACAAAGTAGCATGATTTTGAACTATTCTCTGCCCCATAGAAAAAGCTTTGTTGCACAGAAATATTGTAAATGGGATTTTATCAGTGTCTCTAAAAAATTGATAAGTGTATGAAAAAAATCATTTGTGGCTGTAAAGAACTTGGTAATGCCTAATTGTGAGAGGCAGAATGAATAGTGGAGAGGATTCTCAACTCTGCCTCCAACTAGATTTGTGACCTTAGACAAGATTATGAGCCTCAGTTTCACCATCTATGTGTAAAAAAGGAGTTGGAGTGGGTAATTCTTTAAGAGACTGCATCCTTCTCAAACATTTGGAGACTGTATCCACTGGCTATCCAGTGTGTGTGTGTGTGTTTCTGTAATGGAAAACAGTGGTCTCTGTAAGGCACAAAGGGTTATGATTCTGTAAAAACAAAATAGAATCATAATTTATTGATCCAAAACCCAATTATTCAAATTTTCAATAATGTGAGCATGAGGCAGTCCTCACTGGAATATCTAATGACTTGAGTTTCTAAACATGAAGCAGAGTAAAACTGAAGAGAGGGCTCTGGAATCACCCAGATATGGTTTGGATCTTGGTTCTGTCATTGACTGTGCCATTTGGAAAAATTATTTAATCTCTTTAAGTTTAATTCCTCATCTGTAAATGTGGTCAATAATGATGTCTGTCTCTGTAAGGGCTTGAAAGTGTTAAATGTAATGTAATATTTAAAAATACTTAGCACAGTATTTGTCCTGTTGTAAGTGGAAACAGTGTCAGACTTTATTTTTTGGGCTCCAAAATCACTGCACATGGTGACTGCAGCCATGAAATTAAAAGATGCTTACTCCTTGGAAGAAAAGTTATGACCTATAGCATGTTGAAAAGCAGAGACATTACTTTGCCAACAAAGGTCGGTCTAGTCAAGGCTATGGTTTTTCCAATGGTCATGTATGGACGTGAGAGTTGGACTGTGAAGAAAGCTGAGTGCCGAAGAATTGGTGCTTTTGAACTGTGGTGTTGGAGAAGACTCTTGAGAGTCCCTTGGACTGCAAGGAGATCCAACCAGTCCATTCTGAAGGAGATCAGCCCTGGGATTTCTTTGGAAGGAATGATGCTAAAGCTGAAACTCCAGTACTTTGGCCACCTCATGCGAAGAGTTGACTTATTGGAGAAGACTCTGAAGCTGGGAGGGATTGGGGGCAGAAGGAGAAGGGGACGACAGAGGATGAGATGGCTGGATGGCATCACTGACTCGATGGAAGTGAGTCTCAGTGAACTCTGGGAGTTGGTGATGGACAGGGAGGCCTGGCGTGCTGCAATTCATGGGGTCGCAAAGAGTCGGACACGACTGAGTGACTGAACTGAACTGAACTGGAGTGCTTAATACTAATACTTGTATTTCAGTTTGGTCTTGTATGTGTAAAATATGGTTTTAACTGGGCAGTATTACTATCACTTCATGGAAAATAGATGGGGAAACAGTGGAAACAGTGTCAGACTTTATTTTTCTGGGCTCGAAGATCGCTGCAGATGGTGATTGCAGCCATGAAATCAAAAGATGCTTACTCCTTGGAAGGAAAGTTTGACCAACCTAGATAGCATATTGAAAAGCAGAGACATTACTTTGCCAACAAAGGTCGGTCTAGTCAAGGCTATGGTTTTTACAGTGGTCGTGTATGGATGTGAGAGTTGGACTGTGAAGAAAGCTGAGCGCCGAAGAATTGATGCTTTTGAACTGTGGTGTTGGAGAAGACTCTTTAGAGTCCCTTGGACTGCAAGGAGATCCAACCAGTCAATCCCAAAGGATATCAGTCCTGAGTGTTCATTGGAAGGACTGATGCTGAAACTGAAACTCCAATACTTTGGCCACCTGATTCGAAGAACTGACTCATTTGAAAAAACCCTGATGCTGTGAGGGATTGGGGGCAGGAGGAGAAGGGGACGACAGAGGATGAGATGGCTGGATGGCATCACTGACTCGATGGACGTGAGTCTCAGTGAACTCCGGGAGTTGGTGATGGACAGGGAGGCCTGGTGTGCTGCAATTCATGGGGTCACAAAGAGTTGGGCATGACTGAGCGACTGAAGTGAACTGAACTGATTACCAAAACTTGGGCTAGGAGGGAGCCTTTAGAGGGCATATGAGGAAAGAGCAGCTAGTGAATAAGAATCCAGCCTCTGTGCCTTGGCACTGAACTAATTCTCGGAGACAGAATTTTGGGTGAAGTAGAAAGTTCAGTTCAGTTCAGTCACTCAGTCATATCTGACTCTTTGCGACTCCATGGACTACAGCACACCAGGCCTCCCTGTTCATCACCAACTCCTGGAGCCTACTCAGACTCATGTCCATCAAGTCAGTGATGCCATCCAGCCATCTCATCCTCTGTCGTCCCCTTCTCCTCCCACCTTCAATCTTTCCAGCATTAGCGTCTTTTCTGATGAGTCAGTTCTACTCATCAGGTGGCCAAAGCATTGGAGTTTCAGCTTCAGCATCAGTCCTTCCAATGAGTATTCAGGACCTATTTCCTTTAGGATGAACTGGTTGGATCTCCCTGCAGTCCAAGTGACTCTCAAGAATCTTCTCCAACACCACAGTTCAAAAGCATCAATTCTTTGGTGCTTGCTTTCATTATAGTCCAGCTCTCACATCCATACATGACTACTGGAAAAACCATAGCCTTGACTAGATGGACCTTTGTTGGCAAAGTAATGTCTCTGCTTTTGAACATGCTATCTAAGTTGGTCATAACTTTCCTTCCAAGGAATGAGCATCTTTTAATTTCATGGCTGCAATCACCATTTGCAGTGATTTTGGAGCCCAAGAAAATAAAGTCTATCACTGTTTCCATTGTTTCCCCACCTATTTGCCATGAAGTGATGGGACCGGATGCCATGATCTTCGTTTTCTGAATGTTGAGTTTTAAGCCAACTTTTTCACTCTCCTCTTTCACTGTCATAAGAGGCTCTCTTGTTCTTCTTCATTTTCTGCTGTAAGGGTGGTGTCATCTGCATATCTGAGGTTATTGATATTTCTCCCAGCAATCTTGATTCCAGCTTGTGCATCATCCAGCCCAGCATTTCTCATGATGTACTTCGCATATAAGTTAAATAAGCAGGGTGACAATACGCAGCCTTGGTGTACTCCTTTCCTGATTTGGAACCAATGTGTTGTTTCATGTTCAGTTCTAACTGTTGCTTCTTGTGAAAGCAACCTGCATACAGATTTCTCAGGAGACAGGTAAGGTGGTCTGGTATTCCCGTCTTTTAAAGGATTTTCCATAGTTTGTCGTGATCCACATAGTTAAAGGCTTTGGTGTAGTCAATAAAGCAGAAGTAGATATTTTTCTGGAACTCTCTTGCTTTTTCGATAATCCAGCGGATATTGGCAGTTTGGTCTTTAGTTACTCTGCCTTTTATAAATCCAGCTTGACATCTGGAAGTTCTTAGTTCACATACTGTTGAAGCCAGGCTTAAAGAATTTTGAGGATTGCTTTGCTAGCATGTGAGATGAGTGCAATTGTGTGGTAGTTTGAGCATTCTTTGGCATTGCCTTTCTTTGGGATTGGAATGAAAATGGACCTTTTCCAGTCCTGTGGCCACTGCTGAGTTTTCCAAATTTGCTGGCATATTGAGTGCAGCACTTTCACAGCATCATCTTTCAGGATTTGAAATAGCTTAACTGGAATTCCATCACCTGCACTAGCTTTATTTGTAGTGATGCTTCCTAAGGCCCACTTGACTTCACATTCAGGATGTCTGGCTCTAGGTCAGTGATCAAACCATTGTGATTATCTGGGTCATGAAGATCTTTTTGTATAGTTCTTCTGTGTATTCTTGCCACATCTTCTTAATATTTTCTACTTCTTTTAGGTCCATACCATTTCTGTGTTTTATTGAGCCCATCTTCACATGAAATGTTCCCTTGGTATCTCTAATTTTCTTGAAGAGATCTTTAGTCTTTCCCATTCTATTGTTTTCCTCTATTTCCTTGTATTGATCACTGAGGAAGGTTTTCTTATCTCTCCTTGCTATTATTTGGAACTCTTCATTCAGATGTGTTTATCTTTCCTTTTCTCCTTTGCCTTTCCCTTCTCTTTTCTCAGCTATTTGTAAGGCCTCCTCAGACAGCTATTTTGCCTTTTTGCATTTCTTTTTCTTGGATGGTCTTGATCAGTGCCTCTTGTACAATGTCATGAACCTCCGTCCATAGTTCTTCAGGTACTTTGTCTATTAGATCCAATCTCTTGAATCTATTTGTCACTTCCACTATATAATCATAGGGGATTTGATTTAGGTCATACCTGAATGGCCTGGTGGTTTTTCCTACTTTTTTCAATGTATGTCTGAATTTGTCAATAAGGAGTTTGAATAATGAGTTTCAATTTAAATCTAATTTGGCAATAAGAGTATTGCTTTGTCAGTCAAAAGGGGCCACAGCAGGCTCAAAATTGTGTGCCCCAACTGGAGAGGGTAGTAAGAAGCTTTATAGTAATTGTTTGAAGAGAGTGTGATCAGCTCATGGACATTCTTCTGACTGGTTGGTGGTGAGGTAAGTGGGTAACAGCCTCATCAAGCTTCTGGTTTGCCAGGTCTTATCTTGGGTTTATGTGCTTGTGGGTATTTCTCCTCCCTGGTGGAGGTTTCAGTATCTGTAAAACAGCTCTAAGATATTGTTCTGTATATCCCATTGGGGAACAAGGGCTCTGCCCCAAGGCTGCACTATTGTTTCCTTTTGACTGCTCATCCTCTGTTTCTGCATATTCTTCCGTCCCTAATTAGCATTTGTTTGACCCTGACCACTGGAACTCAGGGAAGGTCATGAAGGTTGAATGAAGCCTATAGTCAAGAAACAGGGGGCACATAAAGGTTTTTGTACCCAGAAGCCCCACAGTGTCCTGCTCGGTATCACTGGGAGTGACTACAGATCTTCAGACTAAGAGTAATTCAAGTCTTTTTTTTTAATTTTTAAGGTGAGAAAATAATATCTCAGGGTAGTTTTGACATACCCATACAGGTCATACAGGTAAAGTTACACAAAAATGAATAAAAAGAAACCATAGGAGGATATTGTATGAGGCCACTAACAGTACATTTAATGACATTACAGTGTTCTTAAAAAGCTTTTTGTATGACTGAATTATCCACCTGAGTAACAGTGAGTATGAGCTTTGGACCTGGACTGATTTCTATATAAGCCCAGTTCAGGAATTTTCAGCTCAGGTGCAGCAGCTGCCAAGAAATTTGGGTTGCTTTAAGAAACAGGATTCCAAAAGACACTACCCACTTCATTCTTTAAGGATGCCGCTACATGAGATAAGGATTCTCCCATCCTAGTACTAACCAGCCCCCACCCTGCTTAGCTTCTGAGATGAGAAGATATTGGGTGCGTTCAGGGTAGTATGGCCATAGATGATAAAGATTCTCAACCAAGATGGGCATCGGGATTGCCTGGGACAATTAAAAAAATGTCCTGATAACTTGGCCTCACTACCAAAACTTCTAATGTTTAGCTTGGAGAGAGAAATGTCTCGGTATTTTTTTATCTCACTTTTTCTTAAAAATTTCCAAATAACTTTAATATATACAGTGGACTCTTTGTATTCACAGGTTTTGCATCTGTTGTTTCAAAAATGAAAAACATATGGAAAAATTTTCCAAAAAATTCCAAAAAGCAAAACTTGAATTTGCCTTGGGCTGGCAGCTATTTACATAGCATTTACATTGTATTGAAAACAATTTACATAACATTTACATTGTATTAGGTATTATAAGTAGTCTTGAAGGTGACACAGTATATGGGAGTATGTGTGTAGGTTATATGCAAATACCATGCCATTTTATATAAGGAATTTAAGTATTTATGGATTTTAATATCTACAGGGGGTCCTGGAACCAACACCCTGTGGATACCAAGGGACTACTGTATTATAATACACAAATTAAATAATGGAAATATCGTGCTGAAGGCGATGGCACCCCACTCTAGTACTCTTGCCTGGAAAATCCCATGGACGGAGGAGCCTGGAAGGCTGCAGTCCATTGGGGTCGCAAAGAGTTGGACACGACTGAGCAACTTCACTTTCACTTTTCGCTTTCATGCATCGGAGAAGGAAAGGGCAACCCACTCCAGTGTTCTTGCCTGGAGAATCCCAGGGATGGTGGAGCCTGGTGGGCTGCCGTCTATGGGGTCGCACAGAGTCGGACACGACTGAAGCGACTTAGCAGCAGCAGCAGCAGAGATATTTTTAAGATTGGAATTTGCACATATTATGTGTTCTATTGTTTATATTGGATGACAATACAAGAATCCTATCTCTATTTGTTAAAAAATCCTGTATCTCTATTTGTTTAAAAAAAAAAAAAAAAACCCTCAGGACTTCTCTGTGGTCCAGTGGTTGAGAATCCACCTTCCAATGCAGGGGACAGAAGTTCAATCCCTAGTTGGGAAACTAAGATTTCATGTGCTGGGGTTAACTAAACCTGCTTGAAGCAACTAGAGAAGCCCGAGTGCAGCCAAAAAAAAGACAAACTTCCCTGGTGACGCTGATGTCTGTTGGGATTGAGAACTCTTGACATAGGGTATTAGTATTATAATTCAGTGCTTATTTTTAGTTTTATTGATCATTATAGATTGTTTATAATCACTGTGTTGTTGGTATTTAAAAGTTATTTTTCCCAGATGGGTAAGGGAGTAATTGATAAAAACAGAATGAAACAAAACATAGAGAATGTATTATAATGTCTTAAAGGATGCTTATATGGTGTAAATGGCCAGCCTCAGAGAATAACATGTCCTTTATTCAAACTCCTATCTGACAGTTGTCAGTGAGTGACTAGCCAGAGGAGGTGATGCAGCATAAAGGAAATAGTTTTAAGTGTGGAGTCAGGTGGCCAGGAACCCTGGGATTTCATCCCAGCCTTGCTGCTTAATGAGCTCTGAGACCTTTGTCAGTTGTTTCACTGCCTTGAGTTTCTGTTCCCTCATCTATAAATTGAGGCAGACTTGAACTAGATTATTTCTAAGATCTAGTGTCTCAAAATTTAGTGCCTTATTTAATGCTTAGTAGTTACAAAGCTGTGTGTGCGTGCTAGGTTGCTTCAGTTGTATCCAACCCTTTGCGACCCTATGGACTATAGCCCACCAGCCTCCCCTGTCTATGGGGTTTTTCAGGCAAGAATACTGGAGTGGATTGCCATTTCCTTCTTCAGAGGATCTTCCCAACCCAGGGATTGAACCCGCATCTCTTTTGTCTCCTGCATTGTCAGGCAGGTTCTTTACCACTAGCGCCACTTGGGAAGCCCTAGTTACAAAAGTGAAAGTGAAGTTGCTCAGTTATGTTTGACTCTTTACAACCCCATGAACTGTAGCCCACCAGGCTCCTCAGTCCATGGAATTTTCCAGGCAAGAGTGCTGGAGTGGGTTGCCATTTCCTTCTCCAGGGGATCTTCCCAACCCAGGGATTGAACCCGGGTTTCCCACACCACAGACAGATGCTTTGCCGTCTGAGCCAAATGTCTTAATTTTGCATTTCAGAATCAAGCTCCTGAATACTTAAGAATAAAAGCAGGTGGCTGGATTGATCTAGGGTGAGGTGAGGTGGGAAATCACAGCAATACGGATGCTAAATTGTGTCTCTCAGGGTTGATCATGTCTGTAAGGATCTAGTAGGATATGCTGTGGATCTAGGAGTTGGTGATTAGCTGGGAAAAATTAAAGGGCTCAAGATACTACAGAAAGCAGTACAGTTAAAAAAAAAAAAAAAAAAAAGAGAGGTGGAAAAGGAACTTTCCTGGAGGTCCAGTGGTCAAGAGTCTGTGCTTCCAATGCAGGGGCTGCAGGTTCGATCCCTGGTCAGGGAACTAAGATCCCACATGTCGAGTGGTGTGGTCAAATTGAAAAGAAAAAAGGAAAAGAAAAGCAGGTGGGGAATCATATGGTAAGTGATCTGTAGTTAAGCTGAAGTATTTGGTCAGAAAATGGAATAATGGAGTCTAACTTGAGGTGAAACAATTCTGTGTGCCAACCAGTAAAGTTTGGTATTGGTATTGTAGAGATGAGGTGAACGTCACTGGTACTGAGGAAATCAAGGAACTATTGACCTCGACCTGTATAGATTGTCCACACCAATTTGGAAATCTACCAGAATGGTGGTAGTATTAGGAGAGGAGAGGAAAACTGTAGTTAGATGTCAAAATTCTCAGTGAAGGTAAGACCATGATCAGGAGGGTAGAGGGAAGCCCAGTGACCTTCATTGGGGAAGAAAGGGATGATCTGAGAGACTTTTGCATAACATGGAAGAATAAAGTTCTGGAAGTAACAGCTGACCTAAGAGTGATGCTTATCTATTTAGGGAAGTTTCCCAGATCTTGAGAGGCAGGATGATTTCCTGAGACCAAAAATTACATTTTGAGTATAAATGTATTTATATTTACTTTCTCAATACATGAAGGCAGCTATGGTCCTTGTGTCCTCTTGCCTAGAAGTATTTATGTCCCAAGACTTAAAGTAGAAGACACTTTCAAACAGGACTGTATTTCTCATTTAATGGTTTTGTTTTGAGGAAATTATGCTGGTGTATCCCATGTAGTCATGTACAGATGTGAGAGTTGGACTGTAAAGAAGGCTGAGCACTGAAGAATGATACTTCCAAATTGTGCTGCTGAAGAAGACTCTTGAGAGTTCCCTGGACAGCAAGGAGATCAAACCAGTCAATCCTAAAGGAAGTCAACCTTGAATATTCATTGGAAGGACAGATGCTGAAGCTGAAGTTCCAATACTTTGGCCACCTGATGCGAAGAGCTGACTCATTGGAAAAGAGGCTGATGCTAGGAAAAATTGAAGGCAAAAGGAGAAGAGAGCAGCAGAGGATGAGATGATTAGATAATATCACTGACTCAATGGACATGAGTTTGAGCAAACTCCAGGAGATAGTGAAGGACAGGGAAGACTGGCATGTTGCAGTCCATGGGGTCACAGAGTCAGACATGACTTACCAACTGAACAACAACAACATCCCATGTAGTATGGTAAAAGAAGTAACTGTTATTATCATTTTTATTTTAATTTTTTGATTAAAATTTTTTCAAGTGAAAAAAAAAAAAAACAATGTTTATATTCTCAATTGGTGACAGTTTGGGAGAAGAAACTGCTCCTGTCTGAGAGCCCATATTAAGCTGCAGTGTTGTTCTACCTAGAAGTCATCACCACTTGGGCATCTGCCATGGTAGAAAGAATAGGCCCCTGAACTTTTCAAATAACTTGGTTGCCCTACTTTTCAGACTTTTCTTTTTCCATCTAATTTCCCCAACGTTGACTTCCTTTGTGACTTAAATATTCTTCCCAGCTCTCAGACTTCTTTTGAGGAGCCATAGAAATTTCGTTCCTCAGCCTAAATAGAAGCTGATTTCTTCAAATGGAAAATTCAGCAAATCACTGCAGTAATGTGTATTGATTCTTCCTGCTCCAGCAGCTGGATCAATGTGAGAAGCGAATGTCATTATTTCCTGTGCTGTCTACAATCCCAGATGTATTCACAAGAGAAGCCAATGGTAACGACTCTGAAGTTTTACTTGAAAGAGTTGTAAATAGTCTGTTACACCTTTGGAAAGCTCAGGACAGAACTCTGGTTATGCCTGTTTGTGGCCCAGGCATTGTCAAAAATCAGAAAGTCTGACATCTTTGGTTCTACTTTGGGATCCAGAAATGGTGGGCCTCAGTTCTTGCTTCTTCATGCTATAGGATCATGGGACAAACTCCTAGAAAATTAGATCACCTTCAACCACTTGACCTGTGAATACAAAGAATTAATACCATACTTTCTCTGAGATGAATTTAACTGCTTATCTTAGATTAATATAAATATAAACATAAACAAAATGGGTAGTTTTGCAGTAAATAAATGTACTATAAAAACAAAAATTTAGAGCTTAGTTTAACATTATTTTTTCACAACTGAGCAAACAAAGTCCAGGAAAGTAAAGAGACTTTCCCTAGTCACCATCCATTCAGAGTGGTGTTGAGTCTAGGGCCCAGGTATATCAGTCTTCTTTGGTTACTTAATAATTCTCAATAGTAGTATGAATGGCAACAGTATTTAGTTTGAAGACCAAGCAGTACTTTGTCCCATGTTAGTATTTTTAATTTTAGACAGTATTTAAAGAAGGATTAAGACTGTTCAAAAGTTTTTATTTTTCCTGGGAAAGCTTTAAATCCACTTTGGTAAGGGAGAAGGTGATGTTGAGAGTGGTATTGGTGTATGCAGAAAATGGGGTTTGTGCAGAAGTCTGAGACAAGTTGGGTGTTGGTAAGTCTTTTAGGAGGCTCTGGTCTGGGAAGCAAAGCAAGCATAATTATTCATGGATTGAGGAAATGTTGGAAGATGACACCTGCTGCTGCTGCTGCTGCTAAGTCGCGTCAGTCGTGTCCAACTCTGCAACCCCATAGACGGCAGCCCAGGAGGCTCCCCATCCCTGGGATTCTCCAGGCAAGAACACTGGAGTGGGTTGCCATTTCCTTCTCCGATGCAGGAAAGTGAAAAGTGAGAGTGAAGTCACTCAGTCGTGTCCGACTCTTAGCGACCTGACCCCATGGACTGCAGCCTACCAAGCTCCTCTGTCCGTGGGATTTTCCAGGCAAGAGCACCGGAGTGGGTTGCCATTGTCTTCTCCAAGATGGCACCTAGATAATGTTAAATTGAGGAAGTAGACCCACTAAGAGTGAAGGGATTCTCTAGTGGTGGGGCTTCCAGACAAAGTGTCCTGGATTTCCTAAGATGTGATGATGGTGTTATGTTATAAAATTTCCAAATAGTCTTAAAAACTATTTAGGAGATGTTTTCTTTCTCTCTCTTTTTCTCTTTAGGGGAAATTGTTGGGGAGTTTAGGGAGATAGTAGTAGAGTGGCTAGAGTGAAGTTACAGTGTTTTCAAATGGTGTCACTGACATGCTATTTATTTTGCCCAGTGATCTAATATGGTGTTGACAGAAGGGAGATGTCTGTTCAATTTTCTTGGAGAAAAGTTTATTGCCCATAACTATATACTGTTTAACATGCTGACATTTATAGTGAAGAAATAATTTTTAAAGCTGTCTTTTCTTAGTGCCACAGTTGGTTGAAAAAGAGAACAATTCATTTAATTAGGAGAATATATTGGTCATACACAGTGGAACAAATTAACCTATTTTTGACTTATTTTTTTCACTGGTGACTTGACAGAGCTTTGGACAAAACTGGCTGTCTTCTTTGACACAATTCACTCACAGCCATAGGATAGCCTTTCCAACATAAAGTGAATTATAATAAATTCTTGTCTTATTTGGAACTGTTGGTGAATGGTCTGTTCTGGTGAACTAAGGATTATCATTGAGATCATATGCAAATAAGCTTATAGAAGAAACATCTTATGTTGAAAGTAATATGACTTTTATAGGTTTAACTGCTGACTCACTCCATCAAGGTTCTTAGAAGCATGCACCAGAAGCTGACTGTGGCTGACTAAGCAAAATGATACTTTGTTCAAAGGATACTGGGAAGCTCATAGTATCATTGACCTGACTGGAGAACAGGCCTGAGGTTAAGTTCCCAGGAACCATGTCCAGAACCTCACCTCACCGCAGTAACACTGGCATTTTGCCCAGCACCGGTGCTACTTCTGCACAGGAAACTTGGCCTTCCGGTTGTTCCCAACCCCCAAATCTAGATACCTTTTCTGTTACTCACAGAATTGAAAGTCCTCCTCTATTTAGTTTCTTACTTCTGAGTCTTTGTGTCATCTGAAGTCTAGAGCACATGTCCATGTGTTATCTTTTAAGGAGGTTGGGGTAAAGATTTCTTTAGGTTCTGCCTTTTTTTTTCCTTGGAATGATTTGTCTAGAAATGTTTAATGAAGAACAATTCATAACAACAAAAACTGGAGACAACCCAAAGTCCCATCATCTAAACTATGGATAAAGTATATCTGTACTATGGAATATCATACATCATTGTCTAGGTTTTACCTTGATATAAGATGTGACTTGGAAGGTTTTCCAAACATAGCAAGGTGTTAAAAATATGCTGGGTCTCTAGAAAGCATTACAAATACCTACATGGTGTGTCTTTGGGTAGACCATGTCATCTCATTAAGCCTCTGTTTCTCCCTCTGTTGAATGGGATTATTCTTCCTTATATCCTTTCATGAACTGGTATATAAGCAACTTTGTTGTCCAAATGTAAGTCCAGGGTCCCCAAAGTACCTTCTTACTTCTGAGAATTCATGACTTGCCATAACAGGTCTGATTTTCATTTTGGCTCTCATGCTTTCTGGAAGTAGTAATAACATTGCTGGGGAAATTTATAGCTTATTAGATGGCCCTGTTTATGACAGCATTTTCCACTGTAGAGCACTAGCCTTCCAGAACGAAAGATAGATAGTTCCTCTTTATTATAGAGGATGCCCAGACAAAATAGGTTGTCTTCCCCAACCTAGGATTCACTGGATTTGTGTGCCACTTCACAAGTATTGGGAAATAAAAGTTATGACTCTACACATTATAGAAATAGCTTCTCCCAAATTGACTTGAGAGAATTTGGGCCCTTGGTGTGGGGAAATGTAATTGGTGAGGCTTAGCCTACTTTATAGCTTTACTGAGCATTTGCTAATGTGCTAGGAACTATACTGAGTGCTTCCCATGCTGCCGCTACTGCTGTTGCTGCCAAGTCGCTTCAGTCGTGTCCGACTCTGTGCAACCCCATAGACGGCAGCCAACCAGGCTCCCCTGTCCCTGGGATTCTTCAGGCAAGAACACTGGAGTGGGTTGCCATTTCCTTCTGCAATGAATGAAAAGTGAAAAGTGAAAGTGAAGTCGCTCAGTCGTGTCCGACTCTTATCGACCCCATGGACTGCAGCCTACCAGGCTCCTCCATCCGTGGGATTTTCCAGGCAAGAGTACTGGAGTGGGGTGCCATTGCCTTCTCCAGAGTGCTTCCCATACATTATCATTAAATTCTTACTACTATTCTATGACATGTAGACTCTCATCATCTCCCTTTTATAGATCAGAAAACCAAGTCCTGGAAAGAATAGGTTATTATTCCAAAGTCACAGGAGTGTAAGTGACAGATCCAGGGGGGGACTGGAAGTCTATATGATGCTATAGCTGGTGCTCTTAACCACTGTGTATGGTGTACAGAGAAGTCCTTGGAACTCTGTTCACTCACAGGGCTAGTCAGCCCCGAAGTATAGAGCATCACCGAATCCTTCCACATGGTGTTTGGTTTTGGTAAAGTCAGGACCCTAGTCAGTCTGTAATTTTGTTCAAAGGGTCATCCTTTTTTTTGGGACAGATGTTCCACACAGCATGTGGGATCTTAGTTTCCTGACCAGAGATCAAGCCTGCACCCTCTGTATTAGAAGAAGAGAGTCTTAACCACTAGACCATCTGGAAAGTCCCCAAAGGGTCATCTTTACATCTCATTTGACCTTTCACTGTGGCTTGATTCAGACTAAATTTTATTGTTCTCCCTCATCCAACTTTTCCTTGTTTTTAATCTTCCCTGACCCAACTTGGTTCCTGCCTTGGGCAAAGATTTTTTTTTTCTCACACTTCATTAATTTTTGACCATGGATATCTTGGGACTCCACTCCTGGGTCCTCCTCAGGGACTGGAGCTACTATATGATGATCACTTAACCCTCAGAAACTAGGCATATGAATGCAGAACCTTCTTCCATCGTGAGAAACATTGTCCACTTCATCAGCTAGAATGACACCATGCTGTCCCCTTCCTCTACATCTATCTCTGCATTCCCCAAGGCACAATTGATGCCCTTGATTCTATTTTTTCCATTCTCTCTCCTTCATAAAGGAAAATCTTATCCATTCTGATAAGGTGTTGGCTTTAAACAACCCCTATGCTGAGGACTTAAAAACTACTGGATTGATTGGTAAGGTGTAAATGGATTTGTCATACACCTTGACAGATCCAAAAGCCAATTTTATGGCTTGCTTTAAAGTTCAACTTAATTTTTCCTTTATACCCCAAGAGACTTGTCTTTTTGAATTATTTAGCTTTTGCTAACAATCCCATGGCATATTATTCTTAAGCTGTGATGGATTGATATAGAATAGATCTTCTTCTAGTGCTAAAGAATCCCCAAGGCACCAATTCAGATCTTGTTCATGAATTATTTTCTCCTCTGAGTCCATCACATTATTAATTATAATCAGGAATAATTTAAGTGTCTATTTTGAAACCATGAGTTGCTCCCCTAGTGTTGAGAAGTTATCACACACACACACACACACACACACACACACACATATATATATATATATATATAATATGATCACATGGAGCTGTAATACACAAGGTAATATAAATATTTGGGGATACATTTTGTGATGTTTAGAGCTGGCCAGATATCTGGAGTTATTTATAAATGTGGAAAAGAAAGTTCTTTTCATCCTTTTGGGTGAAGACTACCATTGATGCTAATAATTGTCTCCTGGTCTTATCATGTAATGAAAATGGGCTCATCTTTATGTTTGTATTATACATGCATATTATATATTATACAATATCTAACATAATTATAATTGCTTATAAATACACAGATATGCATTTATGTTAATTCTCAAATCAAAATGATTTTTGAAGTCTTCCCTGGATTAACTCAGTCCCTTAAAGTGTTCCTACAGATATTTCTGTGACCCGCCTCCAAGATACGTCTCACATGACATGCGCATATACACGTGTTCATTAAATGCAATATCAATATATTTTTCCGTTTTTTTAAAAAATATGGTAAATAACATATAACACAAAATTTGCCATCATGACCATTTTTAAGTATAAAATTTCATAATGTTAAGTATATTTACATTATTATAAAACAGATCTCCAGAACGTTTTTTCCTTGCAGATGTGAAACTCTATGTCCATTAAAAACAGCACCTCCTTTTCCCTGCCTCAGGTTCTGGTAACCAACATGCTACTTTTTATTTCTATGAATTTTATTAGTTTAGATGCCTTGTGTAAGTGGAATCATACAGTACTTTTCTTTTTGTAATTGATTTATTTTTCTTAGCACGATGTCTTCAAGTTTCATACATGTTGTAGCATGTGACAGGTTTCTTTATCTCATAAGGTTGAATAATATTCCATTTGTGTGTGTAGCACATTCTGTTTCTCTGTTCATTCATCAGTGGACATTTGGCTTGCCTACCTCTTAGAATAGTGTTGCTATGAATATGGGTGTGCTAATATCTATTGGAGACACTACTTTCAATTCTCTTAGATATACATCAAGAAATATGATTGCTAGATCATATAGTCATTCTATTTTTAATTTTTTGCTGAAGTTTAATGTTGATTTCTGTACTGGTTGCCCCATTTTGTAATTCCATCAGTAATACACAAAGATTCTAATTTCTCCACATCTTTACCAGCATTTGTGATTTTTATAATAACCATTTTGACAGGTGTGAGGTAGTATCTTATTGGAGTTTTGACTTCCATATCATTAGTGATTTGTTGAGGCATGTTTTCATATGTTTTTTGGCTAACTGTATGCCATTTTTGAAGAAAAATCTATTCAAGTCCATTGCCTATTTTTATATAGAATTATTTGAATTTTGTTGTTGAGTTATTTGAATTCTCTATGTCTTCTGGATATTAATTCTTTATCAGATATATGATTTGCAAATATTTTCTCCCATTTCCTATGCTTTCTTTTCACTCAGTTGATTTTGTCCTTTGGTACACAAAGCTTTTTAGTTTGATATCCCATTTATCTATTTTTTGCTTCTGATGCCTGTGCACAAAAAAAGTATCTGTTTTTTGCTTTTGAAGCTTAATATCACATACAAGAAATTATTGCTACATCCAATGTCATGAAACTGTTGTCATGTTTTATTCCAGAATTTTTATAGTTTTAGGTCTTACATTTTAGATCTTTAATCTATTTGAATTAATTGTGATATATGGTATAAGATATGGTTCCAGTCTCATCTTTTTCATATGTAGATATCTGTTTTTTCCAACTGCATTTGTTGAAAAGACCATCCTTTCCCTATGGATGGTCTTGGCTTCCTTGTTGAAGATCATTTGACCATTATACAAGAGTTTATTTGGGGGCTTTCTTTTCTTTTCCATTGGTCCATTTTTCTGTCTTTATGCCACTGTTACACTGTTTTGATTATTGTAGCTTTGTGATATATTTTGAAATCAGCAAGTGTGAGACTCCAGCTTTGTTCGTGTTGAAAATTGTTGTCACTATTCAGAGTCCCTTGAGACTTCATATTAACTTAATTGTTTAAACTTATGTAATAATTGTGATTGGGATTTTGACAGGGATTACTTTGAATTTGTAAAGTGCTTTAAATGGTAAGAATATATTAATATTAAGTCTTCCAATCCATGAATAATGGATGTCTTTCCATTTATTTGTGTCTTTAATTTTTTACTGAGTGTTTTGTCACGTTCTATGTACAAGTTTTTAACCTCCTTAGTTTGGTTATTTCTGAGTGTTTTTTTTTTTTAATATTTTTGTAAATTGAATTGATTTAACCACCAAGATTTCTTCCAGCAGGCTTTACTGACCACATGCACAGAAATGTTTGGGGAGCCTCGCCACTCTTTATGCTGCCGGTACCCACTGTGGGCATGGCATTGTCCACTCTGAGCATGTTGTCTCCTTATGTCCCACAAAATACTAGTGCTTAGGGCACCAGAGTGTTGCCAGGCTCTTTGCAGAAGTCAGTGAATGACCATCTCTGCCACACTGTCCCCCAAGCTCCTAGACTGTCCTGCTTATGCTTCATCTCTCAAAGTCCATTTGTTTCTGTTCCTCACCCTATGATCAGTCTTATAAAGACTTGCATCAATTTTAGGACTTCACCCTGTAATCATAAGGCTCAAATCTGTGTCAGTTCAGTTCACTTCAGTCGCTCAGTCGTGTCCGACTCTTTGCGACCCCATGAATCGCAGCATGCCAGGCCTCCCTGTCCAACACCAACTCCCGGAGTTCACTCAGACTCACGTCCATTGAGTCAGTGATGCCATCCAGCCATCTCATCCTCTGTCGTCCCCTTCTCCTCCTGCCCCCAATCCCTCCCAGCATCAGAGTCTTTTCCAATGAGTCAACTCTTCACATGAGGTGGCCAAAGTACTGGAGTTCCAGCTTTAGCATCATTCCTTCCAAAGAAATCCCAGGGCTGATCTCCTTTAGAATGGACTGGTTGGATCTCCTTGCAGTCCAAGGGACTCTGTAGGTTCTGTCTAATTTAAATGGACAGCATGGTACTGGGAAGTAGAGAAAGAGGCCAAGAAGGCTGGCAAAAGTACATGTTCCAGGGAAATCCTGATCCCAGATAGAATTAGTTCAGCAGTTTCTCAGAGCTAGTTTCAGCCTCTTGACTGAATAATTTCTGACATTGGGGATATTTCTTTGAAGATTTCAACAATTTCTTGGACAGTAAGAGAGTATGACATAACTGAAATGATCATATAAATTTCCTGAGTGTCATCCTGCTCCAGAAAGATGAAATTATACAAGAGTCATGGGCTAAGGAAGTTCAGCTTGGGAGCTGTATGGCAACTGCATTGGAAGAAGAGCTGGGACTGAAAGGATCAAGACTCTGTCTTTCTTCATGTTATAGACTTTTCTGATATTACTTGCTGTGTAGGGGGCTTGCTGGGAAATATGTAGTCTGCAACCAAGGATGCAGGTGCTAGACATGCTCCCTGAGTAGGCACCAAAGACTCTGGCAGCATGGGCAAGTGCCTGTTTCTAAAGTTAATGTGGGTAGAGGTAATTTTGTTTACTTGTACAACTCCACATTGCCCTTCTTGAAACTACACATTTGCTTAATGAGTATTCCAGAGTATTTCTAGGATGCACAGGTATGTACAACTTCATTGATAAGTGTCAAGATATGCACTCTTTGCCCTTTGTGTAGGTTTCAAGACTATATTTTTGGTTGGGAAGCTGGTTTGGGTTTATAAATCATCTGGATATGATTTGAATCTCTAGATGAGAAATGTCTAAAATGTATTTTTTTTTCTTCCAGAATATTTTCAAGACTAGTTCCACAGAAGTGAATTGAGAAATAAGGGCAGTACATTCATTTTAGTAGATAATTGACTCAGTTGAAAGCATGAGATATTGATATCTTTCGTCATAAACATGACAGATATTGGAAAGAGGGGCTTAATTCTTCCAGATTAAAAAAAGTCATTGTGGATATTGATATGGTACTTGTGATTCGTTTCCCTATCACTGCCTCAGGCACACTTGATTTTGGAGAAAAGATGACATATTCAAGAATATCCAGTCCTTTACCTGCAGGAAATAAAGTTACCAAACTTTATTGTCATTCAGTGGTAAAGATTGTTCAGGCGTGCTGGCAGTGAACCAATATAAAATAAATTAGTTCTTTTCCTGATGAGTATGAGTTCTGAGAGCGTGTTTGCCAAGCTTTCCCTGTCACCATAGATTTCATTTTTTTTTTTAAATTTTATTTTATTTTTAAACTTTACATAATTGTATTAGTTTTGCCAAATATCAAAATGAATCCATCACAGGTATACATGTGCTCCCCATCCTGAACCCTCCTCCCTCCTCCCTCCCCATACCATCCCTCTGGGTCGTCCCAGTGCACTAGCCCCAAGCATCCAGTATTGTGCATCGAACCTGGACTGGCATCTCGTTTCATCCATGATATTTTACATGTTTCAATGCCATTCTCCCAAATGTTCCCACCCTCTCCCTCTCCCACAGAGTCCATAAAACTGTTCCATACATCAGTGTCTCTTTTGCTGTCTCGTACACAGGGTTATTGTTATCATCTTTATAAATTCCATATATATGCGTTAGTATACTGTATTGGTGTTTTTCCTTCTGGCTTACTTCACTCTGTATAATAGGCTCCAGTTTCATCCACCTCATTAGAACTGATTCAAATTAATTCTTTTTAATGGCTGAGTAATACTCCATTGTGTATATGTACAACTGCTTTCTTATCCATTCATCTGCTGATGGACATCTAGGTTGCTTCCATATCCTGGCTATTATAAACAGTGCTGCGATGAACATTGGGGTACATGTGTCTCTTTCCCTTCTGGTTTCCTCAGTGTGTATGCCCAGCAGTGGGATTGCTGGATCATAAGGCAGTTCTATTTCCAGTTTTTTAAGCAATCTCCACACTGTTCTCCATAGTGGCTGTACTAGTTTGCATTCCCACCAACAGTGTAAGAGGGTTCCCTTTTCTCCACACCCTCTCCAACATTTATTATTTGTAGACTTTTGGATCGCAGCCATTCTGACTGGTGTGAAATGGTACCTCATAGTGGTCTGGATTTGCATTTCTCTGATAATGAGTGATGTTGAGCATTTTTTCATGTGTTTGTTAGCCATCTGTATGTCTTCTTTGGAGAAATGTCTATTTAGTTCTTTGGCCCATTTTTTGATTGGGTCATTTATTTTTCTGGAGTTGAGCTGTAGGAGTTGCTTGTATATTTTTGAGATTAGTTGTTTGTCCGTTGCTTCATTTGCTATTATTTTCTCCCATTCTGAAGGCTGCCTTTTCACCTTGCTGATAGTTTCCTTTGATGTGCAGAAGCTTTTAAGGTTAATTAGGTCCCATTTGTTTATTTTTGCTTTTATTTCCGATATTCTGGGAGGTGGGTCATAGAGGATCCTGCTGTGATGTATGTCAGAGAGTGTTTTTGCCTATGTTCTCCTCTAGGAGTTTTATAGTTTCTGGTCTTATGTTTAGATCTTTAATCCATTTTGAGTTTATTTTTGTGTATGGTGTTAGAAAGTGTTCTAGTTTCATTCTTTTTACAAGTGGTTGACCAGTTTTCCAGCACCACTTGTTAAAGAGATTGTCTTTAATCCATTGTATATTCTTGCCTCCTTTGTCAAAGATAAGGTGTCCATATGTGCGTGGATTTATTTCTGGGCTTTCTATTTTGTTCCATTGATCTATATTTCTGTCTTTGTGCCAGTACCATACTGTCTTGATAACTGTGGCTTTGTAGTAGAGCCTGAAGTCAGGTAGGTTGATTCCTCCAGCTCCATTCTTCTTTCTCAAGATCGCTTTGGCTATTCGAGGTTTTTTGTATTTCCATACAAATTGTGAAATTATTTGTTCTAGCTCTGTGAAGAATACTGTTGGTAGCTTGATAGGGATTGCATTGAATCTATAAATTGCTTTGGGTAGTATACTCATTTTCACTATATTGATTCTTCCAATCCATGAACATGGTATATTTCTCCATCTATTAGTGTCCTCTTTGATTTCTTTCACCAGTGTTTTATAGTTTTTTTCTATATATAGGTCTTTAGTTTCTTTAGGTAGATATATTCCTAAGTATTTAATTCTTTCCGTTGCAATGGTGAATGGAATTGTTTCCTTAATTTCTCTTTCTGTTTCTCATTATTAGTGTATAGGAATGCAAGGGATTTCTGTGTGTTGATTTTATATCCTGCAACTTTACTATAGTCATTGATTAGTTCTAGTAATTTTCTGGTGGAGTCTTTAGGGTTTTCTATGTAGAGGATCATGTCATCTGCAAATAGTGAGAGTTTTACTTCTTCTTTTCCATTTTGGATTCCTTTTATTTCTTTTTCTGCTCTGATTGCTGTGGCCAAAACTTCCAAAACTATGTTGAATAGTAATGGTGAAAGTGGGCACCTTTGTCTTGTTCCTGACTTTAGAGGAAATGCTTTCAATTTTTCACCATTGAGGATAATGTTTGCTGTGGGTTTTGTCATATATAGCTTTTATTATGTTGAGGTATGTTCCTTCTATTCCTGCTTTCTGGAGAGTTTTATCATAAATGGGTGTTGAATTTTGTCAAAGGCTTTTTCTGCATCTATTGAGATAATCATATGGTTTTTATTTTTCAATTTGTTAATGTGGTGTATTACATTGATTGATTTATGGATATTGAAGAATCCTTGCATCCCTGGGATAAAGCCCACTTGGTCATGGTGTATGATCTTTTAATGTGTTGTTGGATTCTGATTGCTAGAATTTTGTTTAGGATTTTTGCATCTATGTTCATCAGTGATATTGGCCTGTAGTTTTCTTTTTTTTGTGGGATCTTTGTCAGGTTTTTGGTATTAGGGTGATGGTGGCCTCATAGAATGAGTTTGGAAGTTTACCTTCCTCTGCAATTTTCTGGAAGAGTTTGAGCAGGATAGGTGTTAGCTCTTCTCTAAATTTTTGGTAGAATTCAGCTGTGAAGCCGTCTGGACCTGGGCTTTTGTTTGCTGGAAGATTTTTGATTACAGTTTCAATTTCCGTGCTTGTGATGGGTCTGTTAAGATTTTCTATTTCTTCCTGGTCCAGTTTTGGAAAGTTGTACTTTTCTAAGAATTTGTCCATTTCTTCCACGTTGTCCATTTTATTGGCATATAATTGTTGATAGTAGTCTCTTATGATCCTTTGTATTTCTGTGTTGTCTGTTGTGATCTCTCCATTTTCATTTCTAATTTTATTGATTTGATTTTTCTCCCTTTGTTTCTTGATGAGTCTGGCTAATGGTTTGTCAATTTTATTTATCCTTTCAAAGAACCAGCTTTTGGTTTTGTTGATTTTTGCTATGGTCTCTTTTGTTTCTTTTGCATTTATTTCTGCTCTAATTTTTAAGACTTCTTTCCTTCTACTAAACCTGGGGTTCTTCATTTCTTCCTTTTCTAGTTGCTTTAGGTGTAGGGTTAGGTTATTTATTTGACTTTTTTTGTTGTTTCTTGAGGTGTGCCTGTATTGCTATGAACTTTCCCTTAGGACTGCTTTTACTGTGTCCCACAGGTTTTGGGTTGTTGTGTTTTCATTTTCATTCGTTTCTATGCAAATTTTGATTTCTTTTTGATTTCTTCTGTGATTTGTTGGTTATTCAGCAGCGTGTTGTTCAGCCTCCATATGTTGGAATTTTTAATCGTTTTCCTCCTGTAATTGAGATCTAATCTTACTGCATTATGGTCAGAAAAGATGCTTGGAATGATTTCATAGATTTCATATACCTCAATTATTATGGATGATTTCACTAGCAATGGCTGCATTTTACCCAACTGACTACATCAGTTGAGGGAAGAACAGCCAAAGGTTTAGTTCTAGATGAATAAGCTTGGAAATGTCAGAGTCAGCATCATGTTCTAGTTTTGGAGATGGCCGTTCCCACTGTCCTAAGGAAACTTAATTCAGTGAACATTTTTGAATTTCTGTTGTATGCTACATCTTGTGCCAGGCACTGGGGAAATGAAAATGAATGAGATATTGTCCTAGCCCTTGAGAAATGTCAAGTGCTGATAGGGGAGATGTATACACGTCCAAGGAGCAGTGGCTGCGTGGGCATGGGAGGGCTGAGAGGAGTTACTCCACGTTCAAGGTCAGGAGGGGTGGCCGTGAGGAGATACCCCTCGTCCAAGTTAAGAAGCAGCGGCTGCGCTTTGCTGGAGCAGCTATGAAGAGATACCCCATGTCCAAGGTAAGAGAAACGCAAGTAAGATGGTAGGTGTTGTAAGAGGGCATCAGAGGGCAGACACACTGAAACCATAATCACAGAAAACTAGTCAATCTAATCACATGGACCACAGCCTTGTCTAACTCAATGAAACTAAGCCATGCCCTGTGGGGCCACCCAAGATGGGGGGGATCATGGTGGAGAGGTCTGACAGAATGTGGTCCACTGGAGAAGGGAATGGCAAACCACTTCAGTATTCTTGCCTTGAGAACCCCATGAACAGTATGAAAATGCAAAATGATACGATACTGAAAGAGGAACTCCCCAGGTCGGTAGGTGCCCAATATGCTACTGGAGATCAGTGGAGAAATAACTCCAGAAAAAATGAAGGATGGAGCCAAAGCAAAAACAACACCCAGTTGTGGATGGGACTGGTAATAGAAGCAAGGTCCAATGCTGTAAAGAGCAATGTTGCATAGGAACCTGGAATGTCAGGTCCATGAATCAAGGCAAATTGGAAGTGGTCAAACAGGAGATGGCAAGAGTGAACGTTGACATTCTAGGAATCAGCGAACTAAGATGGACTGGAATGGGTGAATTTAACTCAGATGACCATTATCTCTACTACTGTGGGCAGGAATCCCTTAGAAGAAATGAAGTAGCCATTATGGTCAACAAAAGAGTCCGAATGCAGTACTTGGATGCAATCTCAAAAAAGACAGAATGATCTCTCTTCCTTTCCAAGGCAAACCATTCAATATCACAGTAATCTAAGTCTATGCCCCAACCAGTAACGCTGAAGAAGCTGAAGTTGAATGGTTCTATGAAGACCTACAAACCTTTTAGAACTAACACCCAAAAAAGATGTCTTTTTCATTATAGGGGCTGCTGCTGCTGCTAAGTAGCTTCAGTTGTGTTTGACTCTGTGCGACCCCATAGACGGCAGCCCACCAGGCTCTGCCGTCCCTGGGATTCTCCAGGCAAGAACACTGGAGTTGCCATTTCCTTCTCCAGTGCATAAAAGTGAAAAGTGAAAGTGAAGTCGCTCAGTCATGTCTGACTCCTAGCGACCCCATGGACTGCAGCCTACCAGGCTCCTCTGTCCATGGGATTTTCCAGGCAAGAGTACTGGAGTGAGGTGCCATTGCCCTCTCCACATTATAGGGGACTGGAATGCAAATGTAGGAAGTCAAGAAACACCTGAAGTAACAGCCAAACTTGGCCTTGGAATATGAAATGAAGCAAGGCAAAGGCTAATAGAGTTTTGCCAAGAGAACGCACTGGTCATAGCAAACACCCTCTTCCAACAACACAAGAGAAGACTCTACACATGGACATCGCCAGATGGTCAACACCGAAATCAGACTGATTATATTCTTTGCAGCCAAAGATGGAGAAGCTCTATACAGTCAGCAAAAAACAAGACCGGGAGCTGACTGTGGCTCAGACCATGAACTCCTTATTGCCAAATTCAGACTTAAATTGAAGAAAGTAGGGAAAACCACTAGACCATTCAGGTATGACCTAAATCAAATCCCTTATGATTATACAGTGGCAGTGAGAAATAGATTTAAGGGCCTAGATCTGATAGATAGAGTGTCTGATGAACTATGGACTGAGGTTCATGACATTGTATAGGAGACAGGGATCAAGACCATCCCCATGGAAAAGAAATGCAAAAAAGCAAAATGGCTGTCTGAGGAGGCCCTACAAATAGCTGTGAAAAGAAGAGAAGCAAAAAGCAGAGGAGAAAAGGAAAGATATAAGCATCTGAATGCAGAGTTCCAAAGAATAGCAAGAAGAGATAAGAAAGCCTTCTTCAGATATCAATGCAAAGAAATAGAGGAAAACAACAGAATGGGAAAACTGCTAAGAGTCGGGCATGACTGAGCGACTTCACTTTCACTTTTCACTTTCATGCATCGGAGAAGGAAATGGCAACCCACTCCAGTGTTCTTGCCTGGAGAATCCCAGGATGGGGGAGCCTAGTGGGCTGCCATCTATGGGGTCAGACAGAATTGGACACGACTAAAGCGACTTAGCAGCAGCAACAGAGATCTCTTCAAGAAAATTAAAGATACCAAGGGAACATTTCATGCAAAGATGGGCTCGATAAAGGACAGAAATGGTAGGGACCTAACAGAAGCAGAAGATATTAAGAAGAGGTGGCAAGAATACACAGAAGAACTGTACAAAAAAGATCTTCACAACCAAGATAATCACGATGGTATGATCACTGATCTAGAGCCAGACATCCTGGAATGTGAAGTCAAGTGGGCCTTAGGAAGCACCACTATGAACAAAGCTAGTGGAGGTGATGGAATTCCAGTGGAGCTCTTTCAAATCCTGAAAGATGATTTTGTGAAAGTGCTGTACTCAATATGCCAGCAAATTTGGAAAACTCAGCAGTGGCCACAGGACTGGAAAAGGTCAGTTTTCATTGCAATCCCAAAGAAAGGCAATGCCAAAGAATGCTCAAACTACTGCACAATTGCACTCATCTCACACACTAGTAAAGTAATGCTCAAAATTCTCCAAGCCAGCTTCAGCAAAGCATGAACCATGAACTTCCAGATGTTCAAGCTGGTTTTAGAAAAGGCAGAGGAACCAGAGATCAAATTGCCAACATCCACTGGATCATCGAAAAGCAAGAGAGTTCCAGAAAGACATCTATTTCTCCTTTATTGACTATGCCAAAGCCTTTGTGTCGATCGTAATAAACTGTGCAAAATTCTGAAAGAGATGGGAATACCAGACCTCTGACCTGCCTCTTGAGAAACCTATATGCAGGTCAGGAAGCAACAGTTAGAACTGGACATGGAACAACAGACTGGTTCCAAATAGGAAAAGGAGTATATCAAGGCTGTATATTGTCACCCTGCTTATTTAACTTATATGCAGAGTACATCATGAGAAACGCTGGACTGGAAGAAACACAAGCTGGAATCAAGATTGCTGGGAGAAATATCAATAACCTCAGATATGCAGATGACACCACCCTTATGGCAGAAAGTGAAGAGGAACTAAAAAGCTTCTTGATGAAAGTGAAAGAGGAGAGTGAAGAAGTTGACTTAAAACTCAACATTCAAAAAACTAAGATCATGGCATCTGCTCCCACCACTTCATGGGAAATAGATGGGGAAACAGTGAAAACAGTGTCAGACTTTATTTTTTTAGGCTCCAAAATCACTGCAGATGGTGATTGCAGCCATGAAATTAAAAGACACTTACTCCTTGGAAGGAAAGTTATGACCAACCTAGATAGCATATTCAAAAGCAGAGACATTACTTTGCCAACAAAAGTCCGTCTAGTCAAGGCTATGGTTTTTCCAGTGGTCATGTATGGATGTGAGAGTTGGACTGTGAAGAAAGCTGAGTGCCAAAGAATTGGTGCTTTTGAAGTGTGGTGTTGGAGAAGACTCTTGGGAGTCCCCTGGACTGCAAGGAGATCCAACCAGTCCATTCTAAAGGAGATCAGTCCTGGGTGTTCTTTGGAAGGAATGATGCTAAAGCTGAAACTCCAGTACTTTGGCCACCTCATGCGAAGAGTTGACTCATTGGAACTAATCTCAAAATATACAAGCAACTCCTACAGCTCAACTCCAGAAAAATAAATGACCTAATCAAAAATGGGCCAAAGAATTAAATAGACATTTCTCCAAAGAAGACAAACAGATGGCTAACAAACACATGAAAAGATGCTCAACATCACTCATTATCAGAGAAATGCAAATCAAAACCACTATGAGGTACCATTTCACACCAGTCAGAATGGCTGCGATCCAAAAGTCTACAAGCAATAAATGCTGGAGAGGGTGTGGAGAAAAGGAACCTCTTACACTGTTGGTGGGAATGCAAACTAGCAGCCACTATGGAGAACAGTGTGGAGATTGCTTAAAAAAACTGGAAATAGAACTGCCTTATGATCCAGCAATCCCACTGCTGGGCATACACACTGAGGAAACCAGAAGGGAAAGAGACACGTGTACCCCAAATGTTCATCGCAGCACTGTTTATAATAGCCAGGACATGGAAGCAACCTAGATGTCCATCAGCAGATGAATGGATAAGAAAGCAGTTGTACATATACACAATGGAGTATTACTCAGCCATTAAAAAGAATACATTTGAATCAGTTCTAATGAGATGGATGAAACTAGAACCTATTATACAGAGTGAAGTAAGCCAGAAAGAAAAACACCAATACAGTATACTAACGCATATATATGGAATTTAGAAAGATGGTAAATAATAACCCTGTATATGAGACAGCAAAAGAGACACTGATGTATAGAAATAATCTTATGGACTCTGTGGGAGAGGGAGAGGGTGGGGAGATTTGAGAGAATGGCATTGAAACATGTATAATATCATGTATGAAACGAGTCACCAGTCCAGATTCAATGCACGATACTGGATGCTTGGGGCTGGTGCACTGGGACGACCCAAAGGGAGGGTATGGGGAGGGAGGAGGGAGGAGGGTTCAGGATGGGGAACACAGGTATACCTGTGGTGGATTCATTCGATATTTGGCAAAACTAATATAATATTGTAAAGTTTAAAATAAAATAAAATTTAAAAATCCTAAAAGGAAGGCCTAGCGTGCTGCAGTTCATGGGGTCGCAAAGAGTCAGACATGACTGGGTGACTGAACTGAACTGAACTGATACACAAAATAGTAATGATAACAATAACAGAGCTAATTGTAATGATAGGCTAGCACTTATGTAATGGTTATCATGTGCCCAGCACCATTTTAAGAACTTTATATGTATGTTAACTAGTTAAACAGTAAACTAAAATTCAGTGAGATAAATGGGAAAGATATCTCAAATGAAGGATCAGTTAAATCCCCCTGTGAGGTTGGGAAGATGAGGAACACCTACAGAGAGGAGATAATATTTGAGCTGGGCCTTGGTGAGTAAATTAGAATTCTCTTGGATGATAGTAGGCAGAGTGGAAGGGGAAGGTTTTCCAGACAGAATGAAGAGCTTGCTTAATGCAAAAATTACACGGTGGCTTCAGGTTGCAGCAAAATATCCTTCAGTGTTGTAAATGACTGTCAGAAAAAATTTAAGAGAGTAGTATGTATGGTTTATGACTTTTCGACTAGGAGTAGGTTGAAAGAATAACGGAGGGTAAAATGTATTTCTTACCACTGACCAGTAATACAGTGATTATAGATGAGTTCTGGGATTTTAAACATTTTATAAACTAACTTTCTTTCTAGGTTCTTCTTTCCCTGCATTAGCTACAAAAAATGAATGGATTTTCAGCACATGGGACTCCTCATTTTTCAGCATTTTCTCCTTCCCTTACTTAGTGACTGATGTTTATTTTGCATCCTAAGAAGCAGGTTCTCTTGCACCTCTATTTTTAGTTATTCATGCTTGTTTTCTTCAGGTGAATACAGTTTGACAGACAAATGTCTTAGGACAATCTTCCATTTGCGTAATATTTGCCTCTCTGAATCAGACCAGAGAATTCTGCATGTGAAGCCTGTAATTCTGCCTGACAATAGAGCAGAGGGCATAATATCAGATGGGAGAATTTTTTCATGCCAGCCTCAAAGGACGTGTATTCTGCCACACACTGTGTTTCCTTTAACTGCCTAGGGGGCGGATATTCCAACTTATTTATAGTTTCAGACATTACTATTTCTTGGAGATGGTAAGTTTTTTAGTTCATCAGATATGTAAAAAAGTACTTTAGAGAAATATATCCTAAAATCTTTTTTTTTTTTTTGGTAACTTAGGTAATGCTTTTTAAATCCTGTTTTCACTCTAATGAAGGGGGTGTAAGTGAAGTGAAGTGAAAGTCGTTCAGTTGTGTCTGACTTTTTGTGATCCCAGGGCGTGTATAGTCCATGGAATTCTCCAGGCCAGAATACTGGAATGGATAGCCTTTCCCTTCTCCAGGGGATCTTCCCAACCCAGGGATCAAACCCTGGTCTTCCACATTGCAGGCAGATTCTTTACCAGCTGAGCCACAAGGGAAGCCCAAGAATACTGGAGTGGGTAGCCTTCCTGTTGCTTCTCCAGGGGATCTTCCTGACCCAGGAATCGGACCAGGTATCCTGCTGTTGCAGGTGGATTCCCTACCAACTGAGCTATCAGGAAGCCCAATAAAGGGTGTAACAATTATCTGAATAATTGAGAAAGCACCATGTTCATGACTGAATATTTTAACACTATAAATTTGTCATTTTCCCACTAATTAACATACAAATTAAATTCAGTTCTAATTTAGAATTTCAGCAGAACTATAAAGAACACAAAAAACTTATTCTAAAGTTTATATATCAGTGGCCTTATATATAGATAATTCTAGACACTCCACCAAAAATTGCTAGACCTAATAAATTCAATTAAGTTTTGAATTACACAATCAGCATACAAAAGTCAGTTATGTTACTATACACTAACAGGAACTATTGGAAAGAGAAATAAAGGGACATTCCTAGTGGTCCAGTGGTTAGGACTCTTGCTTTCAACTGCAGGCACAGATTTGATCCTCATTAGGGAACTAAAATCTAGCATGCCACATGGTACACCACACCCTCCTGCTGCCCCACCCCCAAAAAAAGGGAGAGAAAAGAGAAATAATGTAAATAGTCACATTTACGATAGCATCAAAAGCAAAATATTTAAGAATAAATTCATCCAAAGAAGTGAAAGGTTTATACACCAAAAATTGTAAGACATTGGTGGAAGAAATTAAAGAAGACATGAATGAGTGGAAACATCCCATGTTCATGGATCAGAAGAGCTAATACTGTTAAAATTGTCATACTACCCAAACCATTTACAGGTTCAATGCAATTCTTATAAAAATTCTAATGGTATATTCCACAGAAATAGAAAAAGAACAATTGAAAAACATTCATTTTGAGTCACAAAAGATCCTGAATAGTCAAAGCAGTCTTGAGAAAGAGCAGAGCTAAAGGCATCATGCTTCCTGATTTCAAACTATTTTACAAAGTTATAGTAATCAAAACAGTATGTTACTGGCATAAAGATAGACATATACCAAGGTAACAGAGTTAAGAGTGCAGAAACAAGCCCATGCAGATATAGTCAACTAATATTTGACAAAGAAGCCAAGAATATTCAATAGGCAAAAGAAAGTGTCTTTAATAAATGGTTTTGGGAAAATTGGATATTCATATGGAAAAAAATGAAACTGGATCACTATTTTATACTACTCACAAAAATTAACTGAAAATGAATTGAAGCCTTAAACATACTGCCTAGGAATAATAAAACTCACGGAAGAAAGCATAAGGAAAGAGCTCTTGATATCGACCTTGACAAGAATTTTGTTTGGCTATGACAACAAGCCCAGACAACAAAAGCAAAACAAGTGTGACTGTATGAAACAGAAAAGCTTCTGCACCACAAAAGAAACAGTCAACAAAATGAAAAGTCACCAATGGAGTGGGAGAAAATATTTGCAAACCATCTATCTGAGAAGGAGATAATCCAAATATATATAAAACACAACTCAGTAGCCCAGAAAACTAACAATCCAGTTTAAAAATGGCAAAGGACTTGAAAGAGAATTTTTTCCAAAGAAGATATATAAATGGCACCTCCCAGCATCAAGTCTTTTCCAATGAGTCAACTCTTCACATGGGGTGGCAGGTGCTAGACATGCTCCTGAGTAGGCACCAAAGACTCTGGCAGCATGGGCAAGTGCCTGTTTCTAAAGTTAATGTGGGTAGAGGTAATTTTGTTTACTTGTACAACTCCACATTGCCCTTCTTGAAACTACACATTTGCTTAATGAGTATTCCAGAGTATTTCTAGGATGCACAGGTATGTACAACTTCATTGATAAGTGTCAAGATATGCACTCTTTGCCCTTTGTGTAGGTTTCAAGACTATATTTTTGGTTGGGAAGCTGGTTTGGGTTTATAAATCATCTGGATATGATTTGAATCTCTAGATGAGAAATGTCTAAAATGTATTTTTTTTTCTTCCAGAATATTTTCAAGACTAGTTCCACAGAAGTGAATTGAGAAATAAGGGCAGTACATTCATTTTAGTAGATAATTGACTCAGTTGAAAGCATGAGATATTTGATATCTTTCGTCATAAACATGACAGATATTGGAAAGAGGGGCTTAATTCTTCCAGATTAAAAAAGTCATTGTGGATATTGATATGGTACTTGTGATTCGTTTCCCTATCACTGCCTCAGGCACACTTGATTTTGGAGAAAGATGACATATTCAAGAATATCAGTCCTTTACCTGCAGGAAATAAAGTTACAAAACTTTATTGTCATTCAGTGAAAAAGATTGTTCAGGCGTGCTGGCAGTGAACCAATATAAAATAAATTAGTTCTTTTCCTGATGAGTATGAGTTCTGAGGCGTGTTTGCCAAGCTTTCCCTGTCACCATAGATTTCATTTTTTTTTTTAATTTTATTTTATTTTTAAACTTTACATAATTGTATTAGTTTTGCAAATATCAAAATGAATCCATCACAGGTATACATGTGCTCCCCATCCTGAACCCTCCTCCTCCTCCCCCCCCCATACCATCCCTCTGGGTCGTCCCAGTGCACTAGCCCCAAGCATCCAGTATTGTGCATCAACCTGGACTGGCATCTCGTTTCATCCATGATATTTTACATGTTTCAATGCCATTCTCCCAAATCTTCCCACCCTCTCCCTCTCCACAGAGTCCATAAAACTGTTCCATACATCAGTGTCTCTTTTGCTGTCTCGCACACAGGGTTATTGTTATCATCTTTATAAATTCCATATATATGCGTTAGTATACTGTATTGGTGTTTTTTTCCTTCTGGCTTACTTCACTCTGTATAATAGGCTCCAGTTTCATCCACCTCATTAGAACTGATTCAAATTAATTCTTTTTAATGGCTGAGTAATACTCCATTGTGTATATGTACAACTGCTTTCTTATCCATTCATCTGCTGATGGACATCTAGGTTGCTTCCATGTCCTGGCTATTATAAACAGTGCTGCGATGAACATTGGGGTACACGTGTCTCTTTCCTTCTGGTTTCCTCAGTGTGTATGCCCAGCAGTGGGATTGCTGGATCATAAGGCAGTTCTATTTCCAGTTTTTTAAGCAATCTCCACACTGTTCTCCATAGTGGCTGTACTAGTTTGCATTCCCACCAACAGTGTAAGAGGGTTCCCTTTTCTCCACACCCTCTCCAACATTTATTATTTGTAGACTTTTGGATCGCAGCCATTCTGACTGGTGTGAAATGGTACCTCATAGTGGTCTGGATTTGCATTTCTCTGATAATGAGTGATGTTGAGCATTTTTTCATGTGTTTGTTAGCCATCTGTATGTCTTCTTTGGAGAAATGTCTATTTAATTCTTTGGCCCATTTTTTGACTGGGTCATTTATTTTTCTGGAGTTGAGCTGTAGGAGTTGCTTGTATATTTTTGAGATTAGTTGTTTGTCAGTTGCTTCATTTGCTATTATTTTCTCCCATTCTGAAGGCTGCCTTTTCACCTTGCTGATAGTTTCCTTTGATGTGCAGAAGCTTTTAAGGTTAATTAGGTCCCATTTGTTTATTTTTGCTTTTATTTCCGATATTCTGGGAGGTGGGTCATAGAGGATCCTGCTGTGATGTATGTCAGAGAGTGTTTTGCCTATGTTCTCCTCTAGGAGTTTTATAGTTTCTGGTCTTATGTTTAGATCTTTAATCCATTTTGAGTTTATTTTTGTGTATGGTGTTAGAAAGTGTTCTAGTTTCATTCTTTTACAAGTGGTTGACCAGTTTTCCCAGCACCACTTGTTAAAGAGATTGTCTTTAATCCATTGTATATTCTTGCCTCCTTTGTCAAAGATAAGGTGTCCATATGTGCGTGGATTTATTTCTGGGCTTTCTATTTTGTTCCATTGATCTATATTTCTGTCTTTGTGCCAGTACCATACTGTCTTGATAACTGTGGCTTTGTAGTAGAGCCTGAAGTCAGGTAGGTTGATTCCTCCAGCTCCATTCTTCTTTCTCAAGATCGCTTTGGCTATTCGAGGTTTTTTGTATTTCCATACAAATTGTGAAATTATTTGTTCTAGCTCTGTGAAGAATACTGTTGGTAGCTTGATAGGGATTGCATTGAATCTATAAATTGCTTTAGGTAGTATACTCATTTTCACTATATTGATTCTTCAATCCATGAACATGGTATATTTCTCCATCTATTAGTGTCCTCTTTGATTTCTTTCACCAGTGTTTTATAGTTTTCTATATAGAGGTCTTTAGTTTCTTTAGGTAGATATATTCCTAAGTATTTAATTCTTTCCGTTGCAATGGTGAATGGAATTGTTTCCTTAATTTCTCTTTCTGTTTTCTCATTATTAGTGTATAGGAATGCAAGGGATTTCTGTGTGTTGATTTTATATCCTGCAACTTTACTATAGTCATTGATTAGTTCTAGTAATTTTCTGGTGGAGTCTTTAGGGTTTTCTATGTAGAGGATCATGTCATCTGCAAATAGTGAGAGTTTTACTTCTTCTTTTCCAATTTGGATTCCTTTTATTTCTTTTCTGCTCTGATTGCTGTGGCCAAAACTTCCAAAACTATGTTGAATAGTAATGGTGAAAGTGGGCACCCTTGTCTTTATTCCTGACTTTAGAGGAAATGCTTTCAATTTTTCACCATTGAGGATAATGTTTGCTGTGGGTTTGTCATATATAGCTTTTATTATGTTGAGGTATGTTCCTTCTATTCCTGCTTTCTGGAGAGTTTTTATCATAAATGGGTGTTGAATTTTGTCAAAGGCTTTTCTGCATCTATTGAGATAATCATATGGTTTTTATTTTCAATTTGTTAATGTGGTGTATTACATTGATTGATTTGCGGATATTGAAGAACCCTTGCATCCCTGGGATAAAGCCCACTTGGTCATGGTGTATGATCTTTTAATGTGTTGTTGGATTCTGATTGCTAGAATTTTGTTTAGGATTTTTGCATCTATGTTCATCAGTGATATTGGCCTGTAGTTTTCTTTTTTGTGGGATCTTTGTCAGGTTTTGGTATTAGGGTGATGGTGGCCTCATAGAATGAGTTTGGAAGTTTACCTTCCTCTGCAATTTCTGGAAGAGTTTGAGCAGGATAGGTGTTAGCTCTTCTCTAAATTTTGGTAGAATTCAGCTGTGAAGCCGTCTGGACCTGGGCTTTTGTTTGCTGGAAGATTTTTGATTACAGTTTCAATTTCCGTGCTTGTGATGGGTCTGTTAAGATTTTCTATTTCTTCCTGGTCCAGTTTTGGAAAGTTGTACTTTTCTAAGAATTTGTCCATTTCTTCCACGTTGTCCATTTTATTGGCATATAATTGTTGATAGTAGTCTCTTATGATCCTTTGTATTTCTGTGTTGTCTGTTGTGATCTCTCCATTTTCATTTCTAATTTTATTGATTTGATTTTCTCCCTTTGTTTCTTGATGAGTCTGGCTAGTGGTTTGTCAATTTTATTTATCCTTTCAAAGAACCAGCTTTTGGTTTTGTTGATTTTTGCTATGGTCTCTTCTGTTTCTTTTGCATTTATTTCTGCTCTAATTTTTAAGACTTCTTTCCTTCTACTAAACCTGGGGTTCTTCATTTCTTCCTTTTCTAGTTGCTTTAGGTGTAGGGTTAGGTTATTTATTTGACTTTTTTCTTGTTTCTTGAGGTGTGCCTGTATTGCTATGAACTTTCCCCTTAGGACTGCTTTTACTGTGTCCCACAGGTTTTGGGTTGTTGTGTTTTCATTTTCATTCGTTTCTATGCAAATTTTGATTTCTTTTTTGATTTCTTCTGTGATTTGTTGGTTATTCAGTAGCGTGTTGTTCAGCCTCCATATGTTGGAATTTTTAATCGTTTTCCTCCTGTAATTGAGATCTAATCTTACTGCATTATGGTCAGAAAAGATGCTTGGAATGATTTCATAGATTTCATATACCTCAATTATTATGGATGATTTCACTAGCAATGGCTGCATTTTACCCAACTGACTACATCAGTTGAGGGGAAGAACAGCCAAAGGTTTAGTTCTAGATGAATAAGCTTGGAAATGTCAGAGTCAGCATCATGTTCTAGTTTTGGAGATGGCCGTTCCCACTGTCCTAAGGAAACTTAATTCAGTGAACATTTTTGAATTTCTGTTGTATGCTACATCTTGTGCCAGGCACTGGGGAAATGAAAATGAATGAGATATTGTCCTAGCCCTTGAGAAATGTCAAGTGCTGATAGGGGAGATGTATACACGTCCAAGGAGCAGTGGCTGCGTGGGCATGGGAGGGCTGAGAGGAGTTACTCCACGTTCAAGGTCAGGAGGGGTGGCCGTGAGGAGATACCCCTCGTCCAAGTTAAGAAGCAGCGGCTGCGATTGGCTGGAGCAGCTATGAAGAGATACCCCATGTCCAAGGTAAGAGAAACGCAAGTAAGACGGTAGGTGTTGTAAGAGGGCATCAGAGGGCAGACACACTGAAACCATAATCACAGAAAACTAGTCAATCTAATCACATGGACCACAGCCTTGTCTAACTCACTGAAACTAAGCCATGCCCTGTGGGGCCACCCAAGATGGGGGGGATCATGGTGGAGAGGTCTGACAGAATGTGGTCCACTGGAGAAGGGAATGGCAAACCACTTCAGTATTCTTGCCTTGAGAACCCCATGAACAGTATGAAAATGCAAAATGATACGATACTGAAAGAGGAACTCCCCAGGTCGGTAGGTGCCCAATATGCTACTGGAGATCAGTGGAGAAATAACTCCAGAAAAATGAAGGATGGAGCCAAAGCAAAACAACACCCAGTTGTGGATGGGACTGGTAATAGAAGCAAGGTCCAATGCTGTAAAGAGCAATGTTGCATAGGAACCTGGAATGTCAGGTCCATGAATCAAGGCAAATTGGAAGTGGTCAAACAGGAGATGGCAAGAGTGAACGTTGACATTCTAGGAATCAGCGAACTAAGATGGACTGGAATGGGTGAATTTAACTCAGATGACCATTATCTCTACTACTGTGGGCAGGAATCCCTTAGAAGAAATGAAGTAGCCATTATGGTCAACAAAAGAGTCCGAATGCAGTACTTGGATGCAATCTCAAAAAAGACAGAATGATCTCTCTTCCTTTCCAAGGCAAACCATTCAATATCACAGTAATCTAAGTCTATGCCCCAACCAGTAACGCTGAAGAAGCTGAAGTTGAATGGTTCTATGAAGACCTACAAACCTTTTAGAACTAACACCCAAAAAAGATGTCTTTTTCATTATAGGGGCTGCTGCTGCTGCTAAGTAGCTTCAGTTGTGTTTGACTCTGTGCGACCCCATAGACAGCAGCCCACCAGGCTCTGCCGTCCCTGGGATTCTCCAGGCAAGAACACTGGAGTTGCCATTTCCTTCTCCAGTGCATGAAAGTGAAAAGTGAAAGTGAAGTCGCTCAGTCATGTCTGACTCCTAGCGACCCCATGGACTGCAGCCTACCAGGCTCCTCTGTCCATGGGATTTTCCAGGCAAGAGTACTGGAGTGAGGTGCCATTGCCCTCTCCACATTATAGGGGACTGGAATGCAAATGTAGGAAGTCAAGAAACACCTGAAGTAACAGCCAAACTTGGCCTTGGAATATGAAATGAAGCAAGGCAAAGGCTAATAGAGTTTTGCCAAGAGAACGCACTGGTCATAGCAAACACCCTCTTCCAACAACACAAGAGAAGACTCTACACATGGACATCGCCAGATGGTCAACACCGAAATCAGACTGATTATATTCTTTGCAGCCAAAGATGGAGAAGCTCTATACAGTCAGCAAAAACAAGACCGGGAGCTGACTGTGGCTCAGACCATGAACTCCTTATTGCCAAATTCAGACTTAAATTGAAGAAAGTAGGGAAAACCACTAGACCATTCAGGTATGACCTAAATCAAATCCCTTATGATTATACAGTGGCAGTGAGAAATAGATTTAAGGGCCTAGATCTGATAGATAGAGTGTCTGATGAACTATGGACTGAGGTTCATGACATTGTATAGGAGACAGGGATCAAGACCATCCCCATGGAAAAGAAATGCAAAAAAGCAAAATGGCTGTCTGAGGAGGCCCTACAAATAGCTGTGAAAAGAAGAGAAGCAAAAAGCAGAGGAGAAAAGGAAAGATATAAGCATCTGAATGCAGAGTTCCAAAGAATAGCAAGAAGAGATAAGAAAGCCTTCTTCAGATATCAATGCAAAGAAATAGAGGAAAACAACAGAATGGGAAAAACTGCTAAGAGTCGGGCATGACTGAGCGACTTCACTTTCACTTTTCACTTTCATGCATCGGAGAAGGAAATGGCAACCCACTCCAGTGTTCTTGCCTGGAGAATCCCAGGGATGGGGGAGCCTAGTGGGCTGCCATCTATGGGGTCGTACAGAATTGGACACGACTAAAGCGACTTAGCAGCAGCAACAGAGATCTCTTCAAGAAAATTAAAGATACCAAGGGAACATTTCATGCAAAGATGGGCTCGATAAAGGACAGAAATGGTAGGGACCTAACAGAAGCAGAAGATATTAAGAAGAGGTGGCAAGAATACACAGAAGAACTGTACAAAAAAGATCTTCACAACCAAGATAATCACGATGGTGTGATCACTGATCTAGAGCCAGACATCCTGGAATGTGAAGTCAAGTGGGCCTTAGGAAGCACCACTATGAACAAAGCTAGTGGAGGTGATGGAATTCCAGTGGAGCTCTTTCAAATCCTGAAAGATGATTTTGTGAAAGTGCTGTACTCAATATGCCAGCAAATTTGGAAAACTCAGCAGTGGCCACAGGACTGGAAAAGGTCAGTTTTCATTGCAATCCCAAAGAAAGGCAATGCCAAAGAATGCTCAAACTACTGCACAATTGCACTCATCTCACACACTAGTAAAGTAATGCTCAAAATTCTCCAAGCCAGCTTCAGCAAAGCATGAACCATGAACTTCCTGATGTTCAAGCTGGTTTTAGAAAAGGCAGAGGAACCAGAGATCAAATTGCCAACATCCACTGGATCATCGAAAAAGCAAGAGAGTTCCAGAAAGACATCTATTTCTCCTTTATTGACTATGCCAAAGCCTTTGTGTCGATCGTAATAAACTGTGCAAAATTCTGAAAGAGATGGGAATACCAGACCTCTGACCTGCCTCTTGAGAAACCTATATGCAGGTCAGGAAGCAACAGTTAGAACTGGACATGGAACAACAGACTGGTTCCAAATAGGAAAAGGAGTATATCAAGGCTGTATATTGTCACCCTGCTTATTTAACTTATATGCAGAGTACATCATGAGAAACGCTGGACTGGAAGAAACACAAGCTGGAATCAAGATTGCTGGGAGAAATATCAATAACCTCAGATATGCAGATGACACCACCCTTATGGCAGAAAGTGAAGAGGAACTAAAAAGCTTCTTGATGAAAGTGAAAGAGGAGAGTGAAGAAGTTGACTTAAAACTCAACATTCAAAAAAACTAAGATCATGGCATCTGCTCCCACCACTTCATGGGAAATAGATGGGGAAACAGTGAAAACAGTGTCAGACTTTATTTTTTTTAGGCTCCAAAATCACTGCAGATGGTGATTGCAGCCATGAAATTAAAAGACACTTACTCCTTGGAAGGAAAGTTATGACCAACCTAGATAGCATATTCAAAAGCAGAGACATTACTTTGCCAACAAAAGTCCGTCTAGTCAAGGCTATGGTTTTTCCAGTGGTCATGTATGGATGTGAGAGTTGGACTGTGAAGAAAGCTGAGTGCCAAAGAATTGGTGCTTTTGAAGTGTGGTGTTGGAGAAGACTCTTGGGAGTCCCCTGGACTGCAAGGAGATCCAACCAGTCCATTCTAAAGGAGATCAGTCCTGGGTGTTCTTTGGAAGGAATGATGCTAAAGCTGAAACTCCAGTACTTTGGCCACCTCATGCGAAGAGTTGACTCATTGGACAAAACATTCTCTGACATACATCACAGCAGGATCCTCTATGACCCACCTCCCAGAATATTGGAAATAAAAGCAAAAATAAACAAATGGGACCTAATTAACCTTAAAAGCTTCTGCACAACAAAGGAAACTATTAGCAAGGTGAAAAGGCAGCCTTCAGAATGGGAGAAAATAATAGCAAATGAAGCAACTGACAAACAACTAATCTCAAAAATATACAAGCAACTCCTACAGCTCAACTCCAGAAAAATAAATGACCCAATCAAAAAATGGGCCAAAGAATTAAATAGACATTTCTCCAAAGAAGACAAACAGATGGCTAACAAACACATGAAAAGATGCTCAACATCACTCATTATCATAGAAATGCAAATCAAAACCACTATGAGGTACCATTTCACACCAGTCAGAATGGCTGCGATCCAAAAGTCTACTAGCAATAAATTCTGGAGAGGGTGTGGAGAAAAGGGAACTCTCTTACACTGTTGGTGGGAATGCAAACTAGTACAGCCACTATGGAGAACAGTGTGGAGATTGCTTTAAAAACTGGAAATAGAACTGCCTTATGATCCAGCAATCCCACTGCTGGGCATACACACTGAGGAAACCAGAAGGGAAAGAGACACGTGTACCCCAATGTTCATCGCAGCACTGTTTATAATAGCCAGGACATGGAAGCAACCTAGATGTCCATCAGCAGATGAATGGATAAGAAAGCAGTTGTACATATACACAATGGAGTATTACTCAGCCATTAAAAAGAATACATTTGAATCAGTTCTAATGAGATGGATGAAACTAGAACCTATTATACAGAGTGAAGTAAGCCAGAAAGAAAAACACCAATACAGTATACTAACGCATATATATGGAATTTAGAAAGATGGTAACAATAACCCTGTATGAGACAGCAAAAGAGACACTGATGTATAGATCAATCTTATGGACTCTGTGGGAGAGGGAGAGGGTGGGGAGATTTGAGAGAATGGCATTGAAACATGTATAATATCATGTATGAAACGAGTCACCAGTCCAGATTCAATGCACGATACTGGATGCTTGGGGCTGGTGCACTGGGACGACAAAGGAGGGTATGGGAGGGAGGAGGAGGAGGGTTCAGGATGGGGAACACAGGTATACCTGTGGTGGATTCATTTTCGATATTTGGCAAAACTAATATAATATTGTAAAGTTTAAAAAATAAAATAAAATTTAAAAATCCTAAAAAAAAAAATAAATGAATTTCAGAATATCCATTCAAGTGCCAACCAGGAAAAAAAATAAAATAAAAAATAAAAAATGCAGTAAAAAATCACAGGAATTGATTTGAATGTGTTTCCATAAAATATTTTATCCAGTGATGATTTATAGCAAATAAAGCAAATTAAACAAGAAAAAAGAAAAGAAAAGAAAAGACCCTGATGCTGGGAGGGATTGGGGGCAGGAGGAGAAGGGGACGACAGAGGATGAGATGGCTGGATGGCATCACGGACTCGATGGACGTGAGTTTGAGTGAACTCTGGGAGTTGGTGATGGACAGGAAGGCCTAGCGTGCTGCAGTTCATGGGGTCGCAAAGAGTCAGACATGACTGGGTGACTGAACTGAACTGAACTGATACACAAATAGTAATGATAACAATAACAGAGCTAATTGTAATGATAGGCTAGCATTTATGTAATGGTTATCATGTGCCCAGCACCATTTTAAGAACTTTATATGTATGTTAACTAGTTAAACAGTAAACTAAAATTCAGTGAGATAAATGGGAAAGATATCTCAAATGAAGGATCAGTTAAATCCCCCTGTGAGGTTGGGAAGATGAGGAACACCTACAGAGAGGAGATAATATTTGAGCTGGGCCTTGGTGAGTAAATTAGAATTCTCTTGGATGATAGTAGGCAGAGTGGAAGGGGAAGGTTTTCCAGACAGAATGAAGAGCTTAAGCGAATGCACGAAATTACACGGTGGCTTCAGGTTGCAGCGCAAATATCCTTCAGTGTTGTAAATGACTGTCAGGAAAATTTAAGAGAGTAGTATGTATGGTTTATGACTTTTCGACTAGGAGTAGGTTGAAAGAATAACGGAGGGTAAAATGTATTTCTTACCACTGACCAGTAATACAGTGATTATAGATGAGTTCTGGGATTTTAAACATTTTATAAACTAACTTTCTTTCTAGGTTCTTCTTTCCCTGCATTAGCTACAAAATGAATGGATTTTCAGCACATGGGACTCCTCATTTTTCAGCATTTTCTCCTTCCCTTACTTAGTGACTGATGTTTATTTTTGCATCCTAAGAAGCAGGTTCTCTTGCACCTCTATTTTTAGTTATTCATGCTTGTTTTCTTCGGGTGAATACAGTTTGACAGACAAATGTCTTAGGACAATCTTCCATTTGCGTAATATTTGCCTCTCTGAATCAGACCAGAGAATTCTGCATGTGAAGCCTGTAATTCTGCCTGACAATAGAGCAGAGGGCATAATATCAGATGGGAGAATTTTTTCATGCCAGCCTCAAAGGACGTGTATTCTGCCACACACTGTGTTTCCTTTAACTGCCTAGGGGGCGGATATTCCAACTTATTTATAGTTTCAGACATTACTATTTCTTGGAGATGGTAAGTTTTTTAGTTCATCAGATATGTAAAAAAGTACTTTAGAGAAATATATCCTAAAATCTTTTTTTTTTTTTGGTAACTTAGGTAATGCTTTTTAAATCCTGTTTCCACTCTAATGAAGGGTGTAAGTGAAGTGAAGTGAAAGTCGTTCAGTTGTGTCTGACTTTTTGTGATCCCAGGGCGTGTATAGTCCATGGAATTCTCCAGGCCAGAATACTGGAATGGATAGCCTTTCCCTTCTCCAGGGGATCTTCCCAACCCAGGGATCAAACCCTGGTCTTCCACATTGCAGGCAGATTCTTTACCAGCTGAGCCACAAGGGAAGCCCAAGAATACTGGAGTGGGTAGCCTTCCTGTTGCTTCTCCAGGGGATCTTCCTGACCCAGGAATCGAACCAGGTATCCTGCGTTGCAGGTGGATTCCTTACCAACTGAGCTATCAGGGAAGCCCAATAAAGGGTGTAACAATTATCTGAATAATTGAGAAAGCACCATGTTCATGACTGAATATTTTAACACTATAAATTTGTCATTTTCCCACTAATTAACATACAAATTAAATTCAGTTCTAATTTAGAATTTCAGCAGAACTATAAAGAACACAAAAAACTTATTCTAAAGTTTATATATCAGTGGCCTTATATATAGATAATTCTAGACACTCCACCAAAAAATTGCTAGACCTAATAAATTCAATTAAGTTTTGAATTACACAATCAGCATACAAAAAGTCAGTTATGTTACTATACACTAACAGGAACTATTGGAAAGAGAAATAAAGGGGACATTCCTAGTGGTCCAGTGGTTAGGACTCTTGCTTTCAACTGCAAGGGGCACAGATTTGATCCCTCATTAGGGAACTAAAATCTAGCATGCCACATGGTACACCACACCCTCCCTGCCCCACCCCCCAAAAAAAGGGAGAGAGAAAGAGAAATAATGTAAATAGTCACATTTACGATAGCATCAAAAGCAGCAAAATATTTAAGAATAAATTCATCCAAAGAAGTGAAAGGTTTATACACCAAAAATTGTAAGACATTGGTGGAAGAAATTAAAGAAGACATGAATGAGTGGAAACATCCCATGTTCATGGATCAGAAGAGCTAATACTGTTAAAATTGTCATACTACCCAAAACCATTTACAGGTTCAATGCAATTCTTATAAAAATTCTAATGGTATATTCCACAGAAATAGAAAAAGAACAATTGAAACATTCATTTTGAGTCACAAAAGATCCTGAATAGTCAAAGCAGTCTTGAGAAAGAGCAGAGCTAAAGGCATCATGCTTCCTGATTTCAAACTATTTTACAAAGTTATAGTAATCAAAACAGTATGTTACTGGCATAAAGATAGACATATACCAAGGTAACAGAGTTAAGAGTGCAGAAACAAGCCCATGCAGATATAGTCAACTAATATTTGACAAAGAAGCCAAGAATATTCAATAGGGCAAAGAAAGTGTCTTTAATAAATGGTTTTGGGAAAATTGGATATTCATATGGAAAAAATGAAACTGGATCACTATTTTATACTACTCACAAAAATTAACTGAAAATGAATTGAAGCCTTAAACATACTGCCTAGGAATAATAAAACTCACGGAAGAAAGCATAAGGAAAGAGCTCCTTTGATATCGACCTTGACAAGAATTTTGTTTGGCTATGACACAACAAGCCCAGACAACAAAAGCAAAAACAAGTGTGACTGTATGAAACAGAAAAGCTTCTGCACCACAAAAGAAACAGTCAACAAAATGAAAAAGTCACCAATGGAGTGGGAGAAAATATTTGCAAGCCATCTATCTGAGAAGGAGATAATCCAAAATATATAAGGAACACAACTCAGTAGCCCAGAAAACTAACAATCCAGTTTAAAAATGGCAAAGGACTTGAAAGAGAATTTTTTCCAAAGAAGATATATAAATGGCAAACAAGCATGTGAAATGGGGCTTGATATGATTAATCATCAAGGAAGTACAAATGAAAACCATAGTGAGATGTCACCTTACATCTTTTAGACTGGCTAAATAGAGATAGAATAGAGATAACAAATGCTGGTGAAGATGTGGAGAAAGGAAAACCTGATGTACTATTGGTAGAATGTAAACTAGTCCAGCCACTATGGAAAACAGTCTGGAGTTTCCTCAAAAAAATTACAAATACAATTACTGTATGATTCACTAATTCTACTTCTGGGTACATATCAGAAAATGAAATCACTTTATCAAAGAGGTATCTGGACTCCCATATTCACTGCAGTATTAGTCACAATAGCCGACACATGAAACCAACTGAAGTGTTCATTGGCAGATGAATGGATAAAGAAACCATAGTGTGTCAGATCAGATCAGATCAGATCAGTCGCTCAGTCCTGTCCGACTCTTTGCGACCCCATGAATCGACCACACCAGGCCTCCCTGTCCATCACCAACTCCCGGAGTTCACTCAGACTCACGTCCATCGAGTCAGTGATGCCATCCAGCCATCTCATCCTTTGTCGTCCCCTTCTCCTCCTGCCTCCAATCCCTCCCAGCATCAGAGTCTTTTCCAATGAGTCAACTCTTCGCATGAGGTGGCCAAAGTACTGGAGTTTCAGCTTTAGCATCAATCCTTCCAAAGAAATCCCAGGGCTGATCTCCTTCAGAATGGACTGGTTGGATCTCCTTGCAGTCCAAGGGACTCTCAAGAGTCTTCTCCAACACCACACTTCAAAAGCATCCATTCTTCGGTGCTCAGCCTTCTTCACAGTCCAACTCTCACATCCATACATGACCACAGGAAAAACCATAGCCTTGACTAGATGAACCTTTGTTGGCAAAGTAATGTCTCTGCTTTTGAATATGCTATCTAGGTTGGTGATAACTTTCCTTCCAAGGAGTAAGCGTCTTTTAATTTCATGGCTGCAGTTACCATCTGCAGTGATTTTGGAGCCCAGAAAAATAAAGTCTGACACTATTTCCACTGTTTCCCCGTCTATTTCCCATGAAGTGATGGGACCGGATGCCATGATCTTCGTTTTCTGAATGTTGAGCTTTAAGCCAACTTTTTCACTCTCCGCTTTCACTTTCATCAAGAGGCTTTTGAGTTCCTCTTCACTTTCTGCCATAAGGGTGGTGTCATCTGCATACCTGAGGTTATTGATATTTCTCCCGGCAATTTTGATTCCAGCTTGTGTTTCTTCCAGCTCAGAGTTTCTCATGATGTACTCTGCATATAAGTTAAATAAACAGGGTGATCAGCACTCTGTATACCTTATACTTACACAATGCTGTACATTAGATCCCATGTATCTTGCAAATAATTTGCAAGAACATAGTAGACTTTAGGGGCATTATGCTCAGTGAAATAAGTCAGACAGAAAAAGACAAATACTGTGATATATGATCTCACTTTTATGAGTAGTCTAAAAATGTTGAACTCATAGAAACGGAGAATAGATTGTTGGTTACCAGGGGCTGAGGGTTGGGGGAAATGGGGAGATGTTAGTCAAAGGGTACATACTTTCAGTTACAAGATGAATAAGTTCAGGGGATCTAATGTACAGCATTAATACAACACAAATCTTTTGTGTTCCCCACCTGTGTTCCATGACTTTTCTCTTTGCACCACTGCTCATGCCTCTGTCTAGACTGTCTTTCCTGGCCTACAAAAGTCCCTAATTCATCTTGGAGGTCCAGGCCAAGAGTCACTTCATCCATGAGAAGTGTTACTCTTTTGATGGAATTTCCTTGAGTGTCACATTATATATTTCTGCTCAATCTTTTCTTAACTTGTAATTACTGCAGCTCTTTGTGCCAGAGAGGAATATGGTTGCTGAATTTAAATTGGCTGTTGTTAAAAAAAAAATTCCAGGGAACATTTACCTAACAGAAAGAGACAAAGGGGAAAGATTTACAGTGAACTTGCCCTTTTCCTGTCAATCAGCACCATTTTAAACAAAACCTGAGGGCATATAAATGTGAAATGTTATTTCAAATGACTAGACATTTATTTTAAACATTTTTCTCTTTCAGCAGAAATAGTGAACAAAGTATATCCTTAAACTGTTGTAACATATTTAATTGTGAAACAGCAGTGTGTAAGGTGCCTGGAATTAACTTTGGAGGCTTTTCTTTAAATATAGATTAAAGCAGACCTTGGAGGTGTCCTTTTGGATCAATATGAAATACAGAGCATAAATCAATACTGGTACACAGTGTAGTGTAGAAATTCTTAAAAAGAAAATGAATATTACAAATTGTCTTAAAGAAAAATGATTTTTACTTGACATGAATCTATTTTAACCAAATTAAAAATTAATCCTATATAGATGCATCTGTGCTTAGATTTCCTATTTGTTCATCAGATGTAGCTTATTTTTCTCTTTGCTGAAATGGCTAATGATTAGAAATCAGTGTCTAGTTCTAGTTCTGCCTTTAAATACTGGGAAATTATTTTAATTTCTTAGGTCTTAGTTTCCTTACCTTTAAGAGGGTTGGACTAGATGGCCTCAGAGATTCCCTAGCTTCTCAAATGTGCTATGATCTCTTATAAGAAGAATTTTGAAATTTACCAAGTCCAAAGAATTTGAAAAAATATTAGCATATGGAAAGCATTGAGATGAGAGGAGGGAAAGTTGGTTAAAAGAAAAAAAGGGTAGAAGTGTTTATTTGCTTAGAGAGGAAACCCAGTGGTCAATATGATTGTGAAAGCTAGATTGTAAAGACAGAGAGCTGAAGAATTTATGCCTTTGAACTATGGTGCTGGAGAAAACTCCTGAGAGTCCTTTGGACAGCAAGGAGATCAAACCAGTCGATCTAAGGGAAATCAACCCAGTCGATCTAAGGGAAATCAACCCAGAATACTCATTGGAAGTACTGATGCTGAAGTTGAAACTCCTGTATTTTGGTCATCTTAGGCGAAAAACTGACTCATTGGAAAAGTCCCTGATGCTGGGAAAGATTGGAAGCAGAAGGAGAAGAGGGCATCACAGGAAAAAATAGCTGGATGGCATCACCAATCCAATGGACATGAACTTGGGCAAACTTTGGGAGATGCTGAGGGACAGAGAGGCCTGGTGTGTTATAGTCCCTGGGGTGAGAAAGAGTCAGACATGACTGTGTGACTGAACAACAACAAGAGAGGAAAAGTTGGTGTGGTGGAAAATATTTACTGGTAGGGAGGTTGAAACTTCTACTTACACTGAATTTCCTACTTTGCAAAAAAGCTGCAGGAACATGTCATGTTTGAGATCCTTAATAAGGAGTTTCCAATCTGAGACGTAGTTGGAAGCATTGCAGGTTTCTGAGAAGGATGATATGCTTGAAGCAATGCTTGAGCAATTCGATGACTTCTTAAGGGAATATTTGTAAATCAGCATAGCATATCACAAGCGTTACGATACGTTAAAACAAAATGGATATTTTGGTGGGTAAAGGGTAAGCCTGGTCAGGCAGCCACTGCTATCTTTGTGTTGGAAGAGTAAACGAGACTTGTTTTCTAAAGGTATGAAGGCCCTTGGCATTTCTTAGGCTCTCCTGGTTTCCTTTGTTAATTTTCTTCAGGTGATAAAAACTTTCACCTCATTTCTAAGCATGATCTCAGCTAGCTAGAGCTGAGCCACTTTTTTTTTTTCATTTCCAAATTTCTTATTTTAAAAAGGAAAAATAGGTGATGTTTGGCAGAAGCCAACACAATACTGTAAAGCAGTTATCCTTCAATTAAAAATAAATGAATTTAAAAAAAAGACAACACAGCGTACAGAGAACTGTAGGAGAGAATACATAGACTGCATAAGATTTTATTTTCAAATAAAGTAACTCATCTTGAATAGTTTCAGGGAAAAATATGTATACTTTGTAGAAAGTGTGGATAATAAAGACATTAACTCTGAGTCAAGTGCCTTTGGTTAGTCCTTGCTTTGTTGTCAAGTGACTTTGTGTGGTACTGGACAAATCGTGTGATATTTCTGAGCCTTGGTTAACTCATTTGTGAAACAGGAATGATGAAAACTAGTCTCCTACCTCATGGAACTGTTATCAGTGCTTGGCATAGACAAAACACTTGGCAAATATTTTTGGAATAAATAAATGGACTTTAATTTATATAACATGTACAGAGATATGTACCAATGTATAATGTATATAAGGTATAGAGATATGTAGCAATGTATAACTGAAAGTTATTAATGTAGTGAGTTCCCTATAGTTTGGCAATTCCTGACATTCCTACAGTAAAAGAGAATTTTAGGTTACTACTACTTCATTCTAACTCCTACCAGAAGCCTGATTTCAGGATGGTATAAGATGTCAGCTTCTATATAAAATTGCCAGCTGCCTTAAGCAAGATGATAGTTACCAACTACTTTGTTGAGAGCAATAGGAGACAATTAGCACTGAAAAAAGAAAAGTAGAAAGTTATATGTGGAATGTAAGGGTGAAACAGGGTTGCTTGGATTTCATGCTTGGCTCAACCACTTTTACTGGCTGTGGGATTTAAGGCAATTCCTTAAACTTGCATGCTTGGGGTTTCTCTTTCTCATCTATGTGTGTGCTTAGTCACTCACGTGGCCGACTCTTTGCGACCCTGTAAAGTGTAACCTGCCAGGCTACTCTGTCCATCAGATTCTCCAGGCAAGAATACTGGAGTGGGGGTTGCCATGCCACCCTCCAGGGGATCTTCCCAACCCAGGGATCGAGCCCAGGTCTCCCTCATTGCAGGCAGGATTCTTTACAATCCGAGCCACCAGGGAAGCTACCAAGGAACCCTTACATTCCACATATAACTTTCTCATCTATGGAAGAAGATAATAATAATATCTACCTTAGTATTTTTATGATAAAAGGGCTTGCAAAATAACGTGAATCTAATAAAGTCTGTGAGTATTGGATACTTTTTTTATTCAAAGGAAGGAGAATTGGTGTTATAGACTCAAGGTAACAAAATAAAGATATCTTAGTACCTAGAATTTGAAAGAGGTTGTCAAGGAAGTGTTGATCATGGGAAACCAAGTTGGGGACATTCTATATTTAAGACATGTACATGTTTCAGGAGATGCTCAAGTAGCAAGGGACGAGTTTAGACTATGGTTCACTTCTATATCCTAGTCCTTATTAGATTTAATATAGCTTTACTCCTATCATTCAGGAAGTTGATAAGGAAAGAACACAGAATTAAGTAGAATATGAACTTTTTGTATCCTTTGGCACATTGGGATGTTCTAATAGACATGATGATTATGAGAGGAAAGCCTGATAAAGAGTTATATTTTCACTATTAATTTTGTTCAGTTTTGGGTACAAATGAGACCTAAAGAGTAGTCATGTGATAGAATTTTAAAGCTCTCTTTGTGGACTTTTCTTTACAATCTTGCCTCATCTTAACCTCCTAGGAAGGAATAGTATCTCTATCTATATATAACTATCATGTATAGTTAATGCTGGTTTCCCAGATGGCTCAGTGGTAAAGAATCTGCCTGCCAATGCAGGAGATGCTGGTTTGATCCCTGGATAGGGAAGATCCCCTGGAGAAGGAAATGGCAACCCATTCCAGTATTCTTGCTTGGGAAATTCTATGGACAGAGGAGCCTGGCAGGCTGTAGTCCAAGAGTTCACAAAAGAGTTGGACACTACTGAGCACCTAGGAAGGAAGGAAGAGAAATAAGGGATGAGGTCAAAGAGATAAAGAAAAGAATAGATAATAGAGAACATTGTAAGAACTGTAAGGATTTTGGCTTTGAATCTAGCTAGAATGGGAAGGAAGAAAACTTGATTTAGGTATCAAAATATTCCCTTCCAGTTGCTATATTGTACATGAGCATGCATGCTAAGTTGCTTCCATCATGTCTGACTGTTTGCAACCTTATGGACATAGTCTGCCAGGCTTCTCTGTCCATGGGACTCTCCAAGCATAAATACTGTAGAGGGTTGCTATGCCTTCCTCCAGATCTTCCCAACTCAGGGATCAAACCCACATTTCTTATATCTTCTGCATTGGCAGGCAAGTTCTTTACCTCTAGCGCCACATGAGAGGCCCCATGGTATTTAACCTGAGCAGTTGAGATGGGGAAAGTTGAGAATGAAGCAGGTTTTGTGGCAGAATAGCCTTCAATTTTGGACATGTCTAGTTTGAGATGTCAATTATATATTGCAGAAGACAGATTTCTAAATACATTCCTCTCTCTTAGATCTCTCATCTTAAATCCTGGGACTATGACGATGATATTTTACCCATGAATATGTTATGTTACTTGGGAAGGAGATTTTGCAAATGTAATTAAGTATACTAATAGATTAACCTTAAAATAGGGTGATTATCTTGGATTATCTCCCAGTGTAATGAAGTGAGCACTTTAAAATCAGAGTTTTTTTTTTTTTCTGGCTGGTGGCAGAAGGAAAAAGCAGAAGGGGAAGCTAGAAAGAACTGAAGCATGAGAAGATTTCTCCATGCTGATGTTGGTTTGAAGATGGAGGGGGCTGTGTGATGAGGAATGTGGGTGCCCCTTAGAAGCTGAGAGCAACCTATACCAAACAGCCAGCAAGGCAACAGGGTCATCTGTACAACAGCTGCAAGGAATTGAATTCTGTCAGTAATCTGAATGAACTCAAAGTCAGTTCTTCCCCAGAACCTTCAGAGAAGAGCTCACCCTGGCCAACATTTTTGTTTTTCAGTAGTTTCTGGCTTTTAATATTATAAAGAGGTCTAAATCTTAACCTGAATCTTGCTTGTTTGTTTACCACGGTTTTACTTTCCAGATGCGGTCTTATTAGATCTCCAAACAAAGAACCCAGACTAGGCCACACAAACTTCTGACCTACAGAAACTGTGAAATAATAAATGACTGTTGTAAGTGACTGTTACTAGTTATTTGTTCTATAGGAACAGAAAACCAAGGCAGACTTATATGTGATGTCAAGTAAGTAGTTGGATTTATAAAACTGGAGTTCAGGAGAAATATTTAGATGACATGTCCATTTGAATGCCACTGACATATAGTATTCAAAAATCATGTAACTTTGACAACCACTATAACCTCAGATATGCAGATGACACCACCATTATGGCAGAAAGTGAAGAGGAACTAAAAAGCCTTTTGATGAAAGTGAAAGCGGAGAGTGAAAAAGTTGGCTTAAAGTTCAACATTCAGAAAATGAAGATCATGGCATCCAGTCCCATCACTTCATGGGAAATAGATGGGGAAACAGTGGAAACAGTGTCAGACTTTATTTTTCTGGGCTCCAAAATCACTGCAGATGGTGACTGCATCCATGAAATTAAAAGACACTTACTCCTTGGAAGGAAAGTTATGACCAACCTAGATAGCATATTCAAAAGCAGAGACATTACTTTGCCAACAAAGGTTCGTCTAGTCAAGGCTATGGTTTTTCCTGTGGTCATGTATGGATGTGAGAATTGGACTGTGAAGAAGGCTGAGTGCCGAAGAATGGATGCTTTTGAAGTGTGGTGTTGGAGAAGACTCTTGAGAGTCCCTTGGACTGCAAGGAGATCCAACTAGTCCATTCTAAAGGAGATCAGCCCTGGGATTTCTTTGGAAGGAATGATGCTAAAGCTGAAACTCCAGTACTTTGGCCACCTCATGCGAAGAGTTGACTCATTGGAAAAGACTCTGATGCTGGGAGGGATTGGGGGCAAGAGGAGAAGGGGATGACAGAGGATGAGATGGCTGGATGGCATCATTGACTGGATGGATGTGAGTCTGAGTGAACTCCGGGAGTTGGTGATGGACAGGGAGGCCTGGCGTGCTGTGGTTCATGGGGTCGCAAAGAGTCGGACACAACTGAGCGACTGATCTGATCTGAGGCTCAGACGGTGGAGAAGGCAATGGCACCCCACTCCAGTGCTCTTGCCTGGAGAGTCCCATGGACGGAGGAGCGTGGCAGGCTCCAGTCCATGGGGTTGCTGGGAGTCGGGCAGGACTGAGCGACTTCACTTTCACTTTTCACTTTCATGCGTTGGAGAAGGAAATGGCAACCCACTCCAGTATTCTTGCCTGGAGAATCCCAGGGACGGGGGAGCCTGGTGGGCTGCCGTCTATGGGGTCGCACAGAGTGGAACACTACTGAAGCGACTTAGCAGCAGCAGCAGCAGCAGGCTCAGACGGTAAAGCATCTGCCTACAACGCGGGAGACCCGGGTTCGATCCCTGGGTCGGGAAGATCCTCTGGAGAAGGAAACGGCAATCCACTCTAGTACTCTTGCCTGGAAAATCCCATGGACGGAAGAGCCCGGTAGGCTACAGTCCACCGGGTCGCAAAGAGTCGGACACAACTGAGCGACTTCATTTAACTTCACTTCACTTCACTTCAGAGTAAGTGAGGATGGAGTAGAGACTTTGACCAAGGAATGAGTCTGACCTATTTAATTTTTTTAAATTACTTTATTATAGTAAGAACACATCATTGAGATCTACCCACTTAACAGATTTTTAAGTGTGCAATATTGTTAGCTATAGGCACAGTGTTCTATGGCAGATCTCTAGAACTTATTAACCTTTATGAACTTTTATGCCCATTGACTAGCACTCCCCATTTCCCCCACCCCTTTCACCCTGGCAACCACCATTCTGCTCTCTGGTTCTATGAGTTGACTATTTTAGAGGGCACCCCACTCCAGTACTCTTGCCTGGAAAATCCCATGGACGGAGGAGCCTGGTAGGCTGTAGTTAATGGGGTCGCTAAGAGTCGGACACGACTGAGCGACTTCACTTTCACTTTTCACTTTTCACTTTCCTGCATTGGAGAAGGAAATGGCAACCCACTCCAGTGTTCTTGCCTGGGAGAATCCTAGGGTCCGGGGAGCCTGGTGGGCTGCCGTCTGTGGGGTCGCACAGAGTCGGACACGACTGAAGTGACTTAGCAGTATCTATAACAAGTTTCCGGAGAAGGCAATGGCACCCCACTCCAGTACTCTTGTCTGGAAAATCCCATGGGCAGAGGAGCCTGGTAGGCTGCAGTCCATGGGGTCGCTAAGAGTCCGACACGACTGAGTGACTTCACTTTCACTTTCACTTTTCACATAATTGGAATCATACAGTTTTTGTTCTTCTGTGTTTGGCTAATTCTACTTTACATAATGTTTTCCAGGTTCATCCATGAGGTTGCATATTGCAGGATTTCCTTCTTTTATAAGGCCGAATAACATTTCACTATAGCGTTGGAGAAGGCTCTTGAGAGTCCCTTGGACTGCAAGGAGATCCAACTAGTCCATTCTAAAGGAGATCAGCCCTGGGATTTCTTTGGAAGGAATGATGCTAAAGCTGAAACTCCAGTACTTTGGCCACCTCATGCGAAGGGTTGACTCATTGGAAAAGACTCTGATGCTGGGAGGGATTGGGGGCAGGAGGAGAAGGGGACGACAGAGGATGAGATGGCTGGATGGCATCACTGACTCGATGGACGTGAGTCTGAGTGAACTCCGGGAGTTGGTGATGGACAGGGAGGCCTGGCGTGCTGCAATTCATGGGGTCGCAAAGAGTCGGGCACGACTGAGCGACTGATCTGATTTGATCTGTATAAACCACACTTCCTGATCCATTCATTAATTGATGGCCATTTAGGTATGTCTACATCTTGACTATTGTGACTAATGCTGCAGTGAACGCGGGAGCTCTTTGAGATCCTGATTTAAATTCTTTGTTGGCTAAATATCTGAAAGTGGAATTACTGGATCATATAGTAGTTCTGCTATTTATTATTATTAGCTTTTCCCAATATATTTGGTTTCTTAAAAATTTTTTTATTCAAATATAGTTGATTTATAATCTTGTTCAATTCATTAGTTTCTGGTGAACAACATAGTGATTCAATATTTTTATATAGTATATTCCATTTAAAGCTATAAAATTCCCTGTGCTGTACAGTATATACTTAGAGCTTATTTATTTTACACATAGTAGTTTGTATCTCTTAATTCCCTACCACTAATTTGCCCCTCCCCTAGTTCTTACATGTGGGTTTTATCCTGCGGTTCAGCAGTGAAAGTGTCGAGTCCTAACCACTGGACCACCAGGGAATTTCCTGTTTATTTTACATATAGTAGCTTGTATCTCTTAATTCCTTATCTAATTCCTTCCCTATCTTGTCCATCTCCATTCCCTCTCCCCACTGGTAACCACTCATTTGTTCTCTCTATCTGTTAAGTCTGATTCTGTCATATTTGTGTGTCTTATTTTTTAGATTCCACACATAAGTAGTAACATTCAGTATTTATCTCTCTCTGACTTTTTTCACCAAGCATAATACCCTCTAGGTTTGAATGTTGCAAATGGCAGAATTTATTATTTTTATGACTAATATTCCACTGTGTATATAGAATCTATCTTCTTCATCCATTCATCTGTTGATGGACAGTTGCTTCCACACCTTAGCTATTGTAAACAATGTTGCTGTGGATTTTGGGGTTCATGTATCTTTTTGAATTAGTGTTTTAGTTTTCTTTGGATATATATACTAGCAATGAAATTGCTAGATTATATGGTAGTTCTATTTTTAGTTTTTTAATGGTTTTATGTATGTATGTATCTATGTATGCATAGTGATGTACAATATTATGTAAGTTTCAGGTGTACAACATAGTAGGCCAGAATTTTTAGAGGTTATACTCAATTTATAGTTATTAAAAATATTGTCTATATTCTCTGTGTCATATAATATATCTTTGTAGCTTATTTGTTTTATATATAGTACTTCATACCTCTTAATTCCCTTCTTTGGTCTTTCTCCTCCCTCTCCCCACTAATAACCACTGGTTTGTCTTTTACATCTGTGAGTGTTTCTTTTTTGATATACTAGCATGCTTTGTTTTTTAGATTCCACGTGTAAGTGATAACATACAGTATTTGTCTTTCTCTGACTTATTTCACTTAGCACGATACCCTTCAAGTCCATCCATGATTTACAAATGGCAAAATGTCTTTCTTTTATATTGCTCAGTACTCCATGTATGTATGTATGTGTATGTGTATATATATCTCCTTTATCCATCCATCTGTTGATGGACACTTAGGTTACTTCCCTATCTTGCCTATTGTAAATAATGCTGCTATGAACTTTGGAATGTATATGTATATATATTTTTTGCATATGTCTTTTTGAATTAGTATTTTAATTTTTTTTGTCTACATACCCAGGAGTGAAATTGCTAAGTCATGTGGTAGTTTTCTTTTCAGTTTTCTGAGGAGCTTCCATACTGTTTTCTATAGTGGCTGCACTAATTTATAATCCTGCCAACAGTGTATTAGGATTCCCTTTTGTCCACATCCTTATGGGGATTTGTTATTGTGTTCTTTATGATGGTAGGCATTTTGACAGGTGTAAGATAAAAAGATCTTCACGACCCAGATAATCACGATAGTGTGATCACTGACCTAGAGTCAGACATCCTGGAATGTGAAGTCAAGTGGGCCTTATGAAGCATCACTATGAACAAAACTAGTGGAGGGGATGGAATTCCAGGTGAGCTATTCCAAATCCTGAAAGATGATGCTGTGAAAGTGCTGCACTCAATATGCCAGCAAATTTGGAAAACTCAGCAGTGGCCACAGGACTGGAAAAGGTCAGTTTTCATTCCAATCCCAAAGAAAGGCAATGCCAAAGAATGCTCAAACTACTGCACAATTGCACTCATCTCACACACTAGTAAAGTAATGCTCAAAATTCTCCAAGCCAGGCTTCAACGATATGTGAACCGTGAACTTCAAGCTGGTTTTAGAAAAAGCAGAGGAACCAGAGATCAAACTGCCAACATCCGCTGGATCATGGAAAAAGCAAGAGAGTTCCAGAAAAACATCTATTTCTGCTTTATTGACTATGCCAAAGCCTTTGACTGTGTGGATCACAAAAACTGTGGAAAATTCTGAAAGAGATGGGAATACCAGAACACCTGATCTGCCTCTTGAGAAATTTGTATGCAGGTCAGGAAGCAACAAGTTAGAACTGGACATGGAACAACAGACTGGTTCCAAATAGGAAAAGGAGTTTGTCAAGGCTGTATATTGTCACCCTGTTTATTTAACTTCTATGCAGAGTACATCATGAGAAATGCTGGACTGGAAGAAACACAAACTGGAATCAAGATTGCCGGAAGAAATATCAATTACCTCAGATATGCAGATGACACCACCATTATGGCAGAAAGTGAAGAAGAACTCAGAAGCCTCTTGATGAAAGTGAAAGTAGAGAGTGAAAAAGTTGGCTTAAAGCTCAACATTCAGAAAACGAAGATCATGGCATCTGGTCTCATCACTTCATGGGAAATAGATGGGGAAACAGTGGAAACAGTGTCAGACTTTATTTTTTGGGGCTCCAAAATCACTACAGATGGTGACTGCAGCCATGAAATTAAAAGACGCTTACTCCTTGGAAGGAAAGTTATGACCAACCTAGATAGCATATTCAAAAGCAGAGACATTACTTTGCCAACAAAGGTTCATCTAGTCAAGGCTATGGTTTTTCCTGTGGTCATGTATGGATGTGAGAGTTGGACTGTGAAGAAGGCTGAGCACCGAAGAATTGATGCTTTTGAAGTGTGGTGTTGGAGAAGACTCTTGAGAGTCCCTTGGACTGCAAGGAGATCCAACTAGTCCATTCTGAAGGAGATCAGCCCTGGGATTTCTTTGGAAGGAATGATGCTAAAGCTGAAACTCCAGTCCTTTGGCCATCTCATGCGAAGAGTTGACTCATTGGAAAAGACTCTGATGCTGGGAGGGATTGGGGGCAGGAGGAGAAGGGGATGACAGAGGATGAGATGGCTGGATGGCATCACTGACTCGATGGACGTGAATCTGAGTGAACTCCGGGAGTTGGTGATGGACAGGGAGGCCTGGCGTGCTGCAATTCATGGGGTCGCAAAGAGTCGGGCACGACTGAGTGACTGAACTGATCTGAAGGTAATATCTAATTGTGGTTTCATTTTGCATTTCTCTAATGATTAGCATTGTTGAGCGTCTTTTGATGTGCCCATTGGCCATCTGTATGTCTTCTTAGGAATTATGTATTCAGGTCTTCTGCCCATTTTTAAACTGAGTTGTTTGTTTTTTTGATATTAAGTTGTAAGAGCTGTTTATATATTTTGGATATTGAATCCTTATTGGTTGTATCAGTCACAAATATTTTCTCCCATTCAGTGGTTGTCTTTTCCTTTTGTTAATGGTTCCCTTTGCTTTAAAGCAAAAACTTTAAAGTTTAAGTCCCATTTATCTATTTTTGCTTTTGTTTTCACTTGGGAAATATATATAAAAATATTGCTATGATTTATGTAAATAAGTGTTCTTTGAGTGGTCTGCCTCTGTTTTCTTCTAGAATTTTTATGGTTTCTGGTCTTACATTTGGGTCTTTATTCTATTTTGATTTTATTTTTGTATATGGTGTGAGAAAATGTTCTAATTTCATTCTTTTACGTGGAGCTGTCCAGTTTTCCCAGTGCCATTAATTGTAGAGACTCTCTTTTCTCCATTGTACATTCTTCTCTCCTCTCCTTTGTCTTAATAAGTGACCATAAGTGCCTGGGTTGGTTTCTGGGCTCTCTGTTCTTTTCCACTGATCTACGTGTTGGGTTTTGGGCCAGTTATTGTTGTTAAGTTGCTAAATTGTGTCTGACTCTTTGTGACCCCATGGACTGCAACACGCCAGGCTCCTTTGTCCACATATTGTTTTGATTTCTGTAGTTTTATAATTTTGTCTGAAGTCAGGGAGTGTGGTACTTTCAGTTTTGTTCTTTTTTCTCAAGATTGCTTTGGCTATTTTGGATCTTTCATAGTTCTACATAAATTTTAGGATTTTTTTATTCTAGTTCTGTGAAGAATGTCATAGGCATTTTTAATAGGGATTGCATTAGATCTATACATTTCTTTGTGTAGTATGACCAGTTTAACAATATTCATTTTTCTAATCCATGAACATGGGATGTATTTCCATTTCTTTGTATAATCTTCATTTTCCTTCATCAATGCTGTAATAGCTTTCAAAGTAAAATCTTTCAACTTCTGGTTATTGTTTATTCCTAGTACATTTTATTCTTTTTGATGTAGTTTTAAATGGGATTGCTTTCTTGCCTCTTCTTCCTGATAGTTCATTATTCGTGTATAGAGAGTTTCAGTATATTAATCTTGTATTCTGCAATTTTACTGAATTCACTTATTGGTTCCAATAGTTTTTGGATGGAGACTTTAGGTTTTTTATGTATAATATCATGCCATCTGCAAATAGTTTTGGTTTTACTTCTTACTTTCCAATTTTGATGCCTTTTATTTCTCTTTCTTATCTGATTGCTGTGACTGGGACTTCCAATAGTATGTTAAATAGAAGTGGTGAGAGTGAGGATTCTTGTCTTATTCCTGATTTTAGAGGAAGAACTTTCAACTCTTCATGCATTGAGTATGGTGTTAGCTGTGGGTTTGTCATATATGGCCTTTTTTATATTGAGATATTTTTCCCTCTATACCAACTTTGATAAGTGTTTTTATCATGAATGGATGTTAAATTTTCTTAAAGGTTTTTATCTGTGTCTATTGAGGTAGTCATGTGGTTTTTATCCTTTATTTTGTTAATGTGGTGCATCACATTGATTGATTTGTTGATATCACATTCCTGGAATGAATCCCACTTGATTGTGATGTTTAATCCTTTGTATGTATTATTAGAATCCTCGTGTTAGCATTTTGTTGAGGATTTTTGCATCTGTGTTCCTCAGGGATATTGGCCTGTAGTTTTCTTGTTTTTTATAGTGTCTATCTGGTTTTACTATCAAGGCAATGGTGACCTCCTAGAATGAATTTGGGAGTATTACCACCTTTTCAATTTTTTTGGAATAATTTGAGAGTATAGATATTAGTTCTTCTTTGATGTTTGGCAGAATTCTCCTGTAAAGCCATCCAGTACTGGATTTTTGTTTTCTGGGAGCTTTTGATTACTAATTCAATTTCATTACTAGTAATTGATGTGTTCAGATTTTCTATTCCTGATTCAGCCTTAACAAATTGTATATTTCTAGAAATTTATCCATTTCTCATAGGTTGTTCAAATTGTAGGCATAGAACTAGTCATAGCATTCTTTTATGATTGTTTTATATTTCTGTGATATTGGTTGTAATTTCTCGTCTTCATTTCTTAGTTTGTTTATTTGGGTCCCTTTTTTCTCAATGAGCCTAGCTAATGTTTTATGGATTTTGTTATTTTTTCCAGAAAAACCATCTTTTGCTTTCATTGATCTTTTTTATTTTATTTTCTTAGTCTCTATTTTCTTTACTTCCTGTCTGTGATCTTTATTATTTCCTTTCTTCTGCTCACTTCTGACTTTGTTTTCTTTTCATAAATAACCATTTATTATTTTTTATTTGAGATTTTTCTTGTTTCTTGAGGTATGGCTGTATCCCTATAGGCTTATCCCTTAGAACTGCTTTGCTACATCCCATAGATTTTGGAAAGTTTTGTTTTTATTTTCATTTGTCTCAAGATATTTTCTGATATCCTATTTACTTTTTTCACTGACTCCTGAACTTTTTATTAGCATGTTGTTTAGTTTTCCTGCAGTTGTGTTTTCCCCAATTTTCTTCCTGTAATTGATTTCTAGTTTCATACTGTTGTGGTCAGAAAAGATGCTTGATGTAGTTTCTGTCTTCTTACTTTTGAGACTTTTTTTGTGGCCTAGAAAAGTTTATTGGAGTGGATTAAAAAGAGAGTTGTAGGATTAGAGACACAAATTATGGAGCACTTCTTTGAGGAATTTTGCTGAAAAAGGGTGTAAAGGATTAGGCACTAACTTGTGGGGAAAGTGAGTTGACATAGAACGTTTCTTTTAAGATGGGAAATTAACAATATATGTGTGTTCTCTTTGGAAAAATTAATGAGAGGGGAATTCTGGAGAGTGGAATGGAATTTAATGTGAAATTGGGGGAGAAACTTTAGATAGAAATATGTTTAATTCTCTTAATAGGTGAAAGGCAAGACCATTAGGGGAGATGCCATCAGGTGGATTGATAAGTTATAGAGTCTGAATATTTCAGCAATCAATAATAACAAGGTCCAACATATGATCTTGGGAGTCTGTGGTTTAGGTAGGATGAAGGACAGGGGATGAGGAAGAGGTAGTTGAGGAACACAGTGGCCAGGGTATTTGGGAAATTGTTTATAAATTTGTTAAAATTACCAAAGATTAAAACAAGACTAGAATAGCAATGAACCAAGAGCTAAAATCAGTGAGAAACAGGTGAGATAGGCCTGCGTGTTGCTGATAGCAGTGATAGTGGGGTATAAGAGGTGATATAATCTGATAACTTGAGATTCAAAGTTGGAGATTTTTAGGGAAGAGTGAGGGAGAATTAGAGTAGCAATGAAGAACAAGGATAACACGTACTGCACCCCTGGGTCCAGTGGCTTGATGGCTCTGGAAGAAAAAATAGGCTCCATTGTGAGAGCTTCACAGAAGTAGCATCCTCATGGAAGATCTATTTTAGTTAAAACAAGATAATAATGATAGGTACAAAGTCGAGCAAGGGCATTTTGAGAATGACTGATTGAATTCCAGAGAGCATGGCCGGGATGGGAAGTGGGGAGAAATAGATGTGTAGAGCCTTAGGACTAGAATATTGGCAATAAGGGACAATCTTGCAATCTGGGGATTCTTATAATGATTTATATAATCAGGGATAAAGAGTTTAATTAGATTTTTGCATGTGGATTCAAGCAAATATCAGCAGTAAGGCTGTGAGTGCTGGGGAATAGGGAATGCAATTATTAACTTATTTTTGTCCATATTGGTACACCCTGCAGCCAAGCTAAACATGATGTAATTTATGTAAATTACATCAAACAAACAACCCTCATTTGCAGAGTAGAAGTCTGTTGGAAATGCCAGTGGAAAGTCACCAGTGGCTCAGCTCCCTAGCAAAATGTCAAATACTTGACCAGATTCTGACTGGGGAAAAAGCAGGAAAGTCGAGTTTCCTCGACTTTCATCCCATTCCTCAACTTTCAATCCATTCGTCCCATGGCCAGGTTATCATTGCCTGTGATGTTTAGGTAAGAGGTAACAGGAGAGAAACAAGTTGTGTGGGTATGAGTGACACTGAACTCTCCAGGAGGAAGGCGATCATCTCTAGGCAATTGCACTCAGCCAGGTATGAGGTGCTGCAATGCTCCCAGATAGATGCATTACTAGTTTATTGGGAAACCTTCTGAATTTACCTGTTTCTGGTACCTCCCTGAGAAGCTTGTAACAACCTTATAGCAAAGGCTGAATGTGGGAAACTTCCCTGGATGTGAATACTCACAAGTGTCTTGATAGAAGGACCAAATATTAGAACTAAGAGGGGTGTTAGGGATCACTAGAGATCTGGTTTCACAGTACCCAAAGTTTTCTATTTTGTAAGGTTTAGTATGTCTAATATTTAGAGATTTTATAAGGGGCCACAGTATGCATAAAACAGGTAAAAATGAAACCTCATTGGGTGGTTTTTGAGATACTTCTGAATTCCTACTGAATTTCACTTTATGAGTGCTCATGTGTACCTTTGGGGAAATTTTAAAGGATTATATAACACACAATTTTGACAAACATTGATCTAAATTCCTTCTCTTGGCTTTGGTTCCTTAAAAGGGCATACTCTGTGACAAGAATACAAGATGTTTATCAAGAGGTGATCCCAGGGAGTGGATTTAAAGTGAGACTGGTTATCATGTGTTGTATGTTTTTCTTCAGTCACATGCAGCTGCATGGAGCAGGCATAGTGTAGAAGCAAGTTGGGTTTAACTAGTGTGGTTTTGCCAGAACAAGTGTAATAACGTGAGAGGGGGCAAGGGAGATGAAGGAATACAAAGGAATGGATTGATTATAATTATTTACCAAGGAATAAGCTGGGTAAGGAGGGAAGGGGGGGTATCAGTGGATGAGGGAGAGTAAGAAAGATAGGACCAATGAATAGGAGGTCTTATCTGGGGTCTTAGTATAGATGGAGTCTGGGTACCAGAGGGTGTGAGCAGAAAAGGAATATGGTGGTCAGGGAGTGAGATGTATGAGAATGAGCTCATGGAGGGGTAGCAGTTATTAGTTATGTTGGGGTCATTATGGACATGATCATGGGAGTGAGTGACTGAGGCAAGGCAGAGGACAAGGTCATTTGAGAAGAGGAGTTCTAAGAACTGAAAGGCTAAGGATGTTGGAATTGTCTGTGTGTATATGGAATTCTCCTTGAATTAGGACTGGAATAGTGTTGATAAGAGGACCCACCTGCCAATGCAGGAGACATAAGAGATATGGGTTTTATCCCTGGGTTGGGAAGATCCCCTGGAGGAAGAAATGGCACCCACTCCAGTATTCTTGCCTGGAGAATCCCATGGACAAAGGAGCCTGGCGGTCTACAGTCCATGGGGTTTGCAGAGTCGGACACAACTGAAGTGACTGAGTACAGCAGTGTTGTATAGAAAAGAAAAAGTAAAAATATCAATATATATACAGTGTAATATCTAGGTCATGGGTTATACTTGCTTTATTACTTATACTTTGTGTATTACTTTTATTATCAGAAGTAAGTGATTGTTTCTGTTGGAGTTCAGTGAGGAAAACAGGAATTTAATATAATTTTGTGCTGCTATTTGGGTGCCTACAAATCACTCGAGCCTGAAGGAGTGAAAGAGAATCAGCCATCAGTTTTTAATTTTGCCATGTCCATGTTCCAGAATCAGAGGGCTGTTACCTGAGAGAGTCAGGAACCTGCAGGAAATTGCTGCTGACTTCACAGAATTTTCATATCCTGAGATGAATGAATGGCAGGGAAATGCACAGGCTGTTGAAAAACTTGTTTGTGTGGAGCCCACATATCTGGTGCTACTGCTGGAGGGACAAAGAAATGACTTGTGTCTCCTTTACTCCTCTCAGATTTTATGTTAATGCATCTCAGAGGCAGAACATAATTCACATCCATCTCTCTGCAGGCAAGGAAACCTATAAACTGTAGTTCTGGGTGACCTGCTCTTGTGATACAGAGAGAGCATAGCAGAAGAATAGGAATCAGTGCTGATTGTAGAACAAAGCAAAGCAAAACAGGACAGACTAAATAATATCCAACCTAACAAACAGTTGGTAAAGTGTTTGCCTGCAATGCGGGAGACCTGGTTCGATCCCTGGGTTGGGAAGATCCCCTGGAGAAGGAAATGGCAACCCACTCCAGTACTCTTGACTGGAAAATTCCATGGACGGAGGAGCCTGCTAGGCTACAGTCCATGTGGTCGCAAAGAGTTGAACACGACTGAGCGACTTCACTTTCACTTTAACAAACATTGCTTCATAGGGCTAAAATGCATTGCCTGGCTCAGTTTGTACTGTCTCCTCTTAAGCTTGGAATTTTGCCTTTTAAACTGAAATTAAACTGGCTTTCTTTCTCCTTGGTGTGGTCATCCTACAAACATGTGCAAAGAGGAAGCCTCTATTAGTCTGGGTCCCTGAGGGCTTATGAAGAGATATGCTGGGCAAAGAGTGTGAGACAAAAATATACCTTTGCAGTGTTAAGCCACTTGGAGTTTTGGAGTTCTTGTGACAGTGTTATACCCCTGCTCATCTTGCTGATTAGGGTGATCTTGAACAATTGCCTTCATGTGTGGAAGCCCCAGTTTCCCATGGGTAAGATGAAAGATTTAGAATTAATAGATTGTTTTCAAGAATTTTTCTTTTCTAGCAGCAAATTTCAAAAGAAATCCACCAGTAAACCTAAAGTGTAAATGTATGCAGACAGATGCTCTCAGTGAAAACCACTGGAAGGAGACCTCTGATGTTTTGTCCAGCCCTAGCATGTTATAAGTCTCTTGGATGGCCCAGAGTCTGCTAATTCTGGTCAGGTTGGCCAAGTTCTCTCTCACTGGAGCAAATCTGACTAGTATGAATTTCAGTTTCACAAACCTGTTTTGCACTTCTGGGTAAGGTGAGCACTGTGCTTCTTGTTAGAGAACAATCTATGCAGTCTATCTTACGTAGCTTTCTGGTTTCCCCTTGATGCCCCAAGACAAAGGCAGCTAAGGTGACCTATCCCTGGCTGGGGAACCAGGAATGTGACTGGCAGATGATGCTGAAGATCTACCATTGAATTCCTTCACTGATGCTTGTGTGGATTCAAGTGACCTCTACAGGGGAGAGACTGAGAAGTCCTGTTAGTGAGCATGATGGTGTTTCAGAAGTTAGGCAAAGAACTGTTAATAGACATAATGCAGCCTGTAGAGGTACTGATGGTTTGGCTAGGTGAAAAAGACTATGAACATCTCTTCATTGACTCCTGAGGGACCCAGACTAACAGAGGCTCCCTCTTTGTACATACTCCCATGATGATCATACCAAGGAAAAAGAACGCCAGTGTCAGGCATAGTGAGTAAATGCTTCTACGTGCAAGTGACATATGTCTCTTTCTAAAAGAAGGGCCCTGATGTCTCTATTTTCCTCTCCTGGTCCTCAGGTGTAAGATGATTACTAGCTGCAGACAGACCTGTGTTTGACTCCTAAGTCATCTACTAGTTGACCATGGGCATATGCCCTAATGACTCATCCTCAGTTTCTTTGATTGTAAAATGGAATAATAACACCTACTTGGCCAGATGGTTGTAAGGATTGTTGAGATGAAGCATGTGAAACCCTTGGCATTTGCTTCTTTCTCATTCCACCCTCCTCATCTCCTGTTTCCTTTGTTGTTGTTTAGTCACTCATTTGTGTCTGACTCTTTGTGACACCATGGACTGCATGCAGCATTCCAGGCTTCCCTGTCCTTCACTATGTCCCAGAGTTTGCTCAGATTCATGTCATTGAGTCAGTGATGCTATCTAACCATCTCATACTCTGCTGTCCTCTTCTTTTGCCTTCAGTCTTTCCCAGCATCACGGTCTTTGCCAATGAGTCAACTCTTGGCATCAGGTGGCCAAAATATTGACACTTCAGGTTCAGCATCAGTCATTCCAATGAATATCCAGGATTGATTTCATTTAGGATTGACGGGTTGGATCTCCTTGCTGTCCAATGAATATCCAGGATTGATATCATTTAGGATTGACGGGTTGGATCTCCTTGCTGTCCAAATTGTGGTGTCTCCAGCACCACAATTTAAAGGCATCAACTCTTCAGTGCTCATCCTTTCTTAAGGTCCAACTCTCACATCTGTATGTAACTACTGGAAAAACCAAGGCTTTGTCTATAGTTAAAGTTACTGTCAAACCTGTCCCCTTTAGTTTCCATCTATTTTGAAATTCCTATGATGCATTTTTCCTGTTTAACATGTTTGTTATATCTTCAGAAGTATCAGATGTTTATTTATTTGAAGTTCTGTGGGCATCACTTTGCACAAATGTCTTTCAATATTTTATAGGACGTGTGTTGAAGATCCATTTTAGCTTTTGACAAGTACCTGTTTTCATGATGGAGATGCCTATTTGCACTTTTTAATTAGAAGGAGATCTTGGAGTACAGTCTAAACTTCTCCTGTGCTGAGTTGGACATGTGGGAAAGATAAATGATCGGGTAGCCTCAGCAAGGGGAAGAAAATTTTCCAGTGTCCTGCCTCAGTGGTGTTCATTCTTCATTTGCTATGGAGTAAAAATGGCAGCTAGGAATGGGGTACAGAGATGATAAAAGGCCCTAAGTTTGTGACCTGAGAGGTCACTCTGAGAGCCATGTCTAATGGGACGGCCTGGTGGTTTAAGGAGTGGGATAGGCAACAAAGCAAGGAGAGCATAGTGAGATTCAGAATGGGATGACCTGGGCTTGGTCCTTGACTTTAATATGTACTTTGACAGAAGTTTATAATGTTGCTGATCCTCAGTTTATTCATCTACAAGACAGGGACAACATTACCTAAGAGCAATGTTATGTGTATTAGAGAAGATAATATATGTGAAAAATACTTTGTGAATGGTGAACTACTGTCCGAAGATTAGGAGTCAAGGTGATCACCCCATATCTGTTACTGGGTACATATATGGGTAATACTTACAGGGCTTCTGATGACCACATCCAGCAAGGGGCCTCATGGGCAGTGTCACTGAGGCAGCACTGTTGATTTTGGCTCCACCATTGTCTAATATCCTCAGCATGACTCCTGTTTGGTGACTTTGGGGCCCAAAGAACAATACTGATGAATAACTTGATGAATGTCCTCTAGAAGGTTGAACATAGAGTTGAGACTACAACTTATACTGAACACATTCCTGTATCCTGGTTAGTCAACCAGTGCTAAGAGAGTGAATGTGAAATTCAAGTTGGCATAAACACATATAGCTCTATGGTAACATCTGTGTGGATGGTTGTGGGTTTAGTATATGTGCTGCCGAAGCGAGCACGGTTGTGGGTTTAGATAGTGGCTTTCCAGAGGACTTGTACCAGATAAAAGACAAATCCACTCACAGTGGATACTGACAAGATTTGGAAAAAGGATCAGAGGTTATCATGTCCCTCAGATCTTCTATTCTGCACCCAGGTTTAAATCCTTTTGGGCTTTGTGTTGTTTTCATCACTGGGCATTGTCACTGTTGAAGTATTTATCACTCACTTGTGGTTTTATCAGTATTTTAACATGTATTGAGCATCTTCTGTAGATAAACTGCTGTGTTAACAAACCGTGGATAGCTTTTTTCCCCTCAACATTTTATTATGAAAATATTCAACCATAGAGAAAAGTTGAAATAATTTTATAACCAGCAACTGGTATGTATAATTACATATCTAAACACATCTATTCTTCTGTTTGTGGGTCAATCCATCTTAGTGTTCCCCCTAAATGCTTGAACATGCATATCAGAAACCATGGAAAGTTTTTGAGCTAGGATATAAGAAGGCTCAAGCTGTATTTTATGCAAATATTTTCAATGAAAATGTGGATGTGATGGTGCTGGTCCTGGTGAGTGTGCCCTTCTCACTGTCCTTCCTTCTCTTATTTTTAGGACAATCAGTCATTGACTAATGTGATGGGAAGGGCAGACAGTTTCCATAAACTGAATGCCAGAAGTAAGGATGGTGCTGATCTATACAGTCATGTACATTCATACATGTATTGAAAAGATAATATTTGTATCCATTGTATCATCAAAAAAGCAAGAGAGTTCCAGAAAAACATCTACTTCTGCTTTATTGACTATGCCAAAGCCTTTGACCATGTGGACACAATAAACTGTGGAAAATTCTTAAAGAGATGGGAATACCAGACTACCTGACCTGCCTCCTGAGAAAGCTGTATGCGTCAGGAAGCAACAGTTAGAACTGGACATGGAACAACAGACTGGCTCCATATTGGGAAAGGAGTATGTCAAGGCTGCATATTGTCCCTGCTTATTTAACTTATATGCAGAGTACATCATGAGAAACGCTGGGCTGGAAGCACAAGCTGGAGTCAAGATTGTCAGGAGAAATATTAATAACCTCAGATATGCAGATGATACCACCCTTATGGCAGAAAGCAAAGAAAAACTAAAGAGCCACTTGATGAAAGTGAAAGAGGAGAGTGAAAAAGTTGGCTTAAAACTCAACATTCAGAAAACAAAGATCATGGCATCTGGTCCCATCACTTCATGGAAAATAGATGGGGAAACAGTGGAAACTGTGACAGTCTTTATTTTTTGGGCTCCAAAATCACTGCAGATGGTGACTGCAGCCGTGAAATTAAAAGACACTTACTCCTTGGAAGGAAATTTATGACCAACCTAGACAGCACACTAAAAATCAGAAATATTACTTTGCCAACAAAGGTTCATCTAGTCAAAGCTATTGTTTTTCCAGTGGTCATGTATGGATGTGAGAGTTGGACTGTGAAGAAAGCTGAGCGCCAAAGAATTGATGCTTTTGAACTGTGGTGTTGGAGAAGACTCTTGAGAGTCCCTTGGACAGCACGGTAATCCAACCAGTCCATCCTAAAGGAAATCAGTGCTGAATATTCATTGGAAGGACTGATACTAAAGCTGAAACTCCAATACTTTGGCCACCTGATGTGAAGAACTGACTCATTGGAAAAGACCCTGATGCTGGGAAAGATTGAAGGCAGGAGGAGAAGGGGATGACAGAGGATGAGATGGTTGGATGACATCACTGACTCAATGGACATGAATTTGAGTAAACTCTGGGAGTTGGGGATGGACAGGGAGGCCTAGCATGCTGCAGTCCATGGGGTGGCAAAGAATTGGACATGACTGAGTGACTGAACTGACTGAAGTTTCTAGGCTTAATTTATCCATTTTTCTAAGTGTGCAGTTACTTTACTAGTGATTTTATCTGTATTCTTTCTCTCTTGTTATCTTCACAGTAGACCTTTGAGTTGACCTTACTACTCCCATTTTTCTAATGTGCATATTGAGTATGAGAAAATGTAATCATTTGCTTGAATTACTTTACGGGGAGGTGTTACCACTGGATTTACAGTCTAGGAACAATGCTCTTTCTCCTTCATTGGCTGTTGCCCAAAGCTGGTACTTACTCTACCCCTTGCAATCTGCAGTGCTTCAGAAGAAAGTGTTACTGAAGCAAAGGAAATCAGCAAAATTATGTCTCTTCTAATAAACAAATTATAGGATCTCCTAGTCCCGTGGTAGCAATTATCCAATGTTCTTTTCAGTCTGTGGGCATCGGTGAGAAACAATTTCCCTCTTGGGCAAGTCTGCAGATGTGTTGTTGCTGGCCCAGTTATGCATCTCATCTGTCTCATGGTCTGACCTTGGCTGATCTGATTTGCCTTTGTTCACCAACAGTATTCCTTCCCAGCCATCTAGGGCACTCACCACCCTTCCTGATCAAAGCATAAGAAGCCCTGAAGATTCTCCAACCTCACCAGGGACTACAGCACTTTCCTAGTGCTCGTGTCTTAGTAATAAGGTTAGATTACAGGCTTGAGGTTAGATTAGATTATGCTTGAGGTCTTTACTCTCAATTTCTGTGTGAACTTTATTTCTTTGGTGATAGAAGGTGGGAAGAAATAAGGAGAGCTTGTTACTTCTGAGAGATTTATATCTGCCTCTTTTTTTTTTTTTTTTAAATCATGATTAAAGACACATAACATGAAATATACCTTCTTTTACTACTAAGTGCACATTTGAATAGTGCTAAGTATACTCACATTATTGTGCAACAGATCTTCAGAACTTTTTTATTTTGCAAAACTGAATATATATACTTGTTAAACATCAACTCCTCATTTTTCCTACCTCCCAGCCCCTGGTAGCTTGTTTTTATGAGTAGGACTACCTTAGATACCTCATATTATGTTATTCATATCATATCATATTTTACAGAATTCATCTTTCTGTGACTAACTGATTTCACATAACATAATGTCTTCAAGGTTTGACCATGTGGTAGCATATGACAGCATTCCCTTCTTTTTTAATGCTGAATGATATTCCATTGTATGTGAATACTGTATTTTATTTATCCATGTATTTGTCAACTGGCATTTGGGTTGCTTCTATCCCTTGGCTGTTTGGAAAAATGATGCTGCCCATTGTTTAGTTGCTAAGTAGCATCTGACTCTTTGCAACCCCATGGACTGTAGCTTGCCAGGTTCCTCTGTCCATGGGATTTTCTAGGCAAGAATACTGGCTGCTGCTGCTGCTAAGTCACATCAGTCGTATCCGACTCTGTGCGACCCCATAGATGGCAGCCCACCAGACTCCCCCATCCCTGGAGTGGGTGGCTATTTCCTTCTTCAGGGGATCTTCTCGACCCAGGAATCAAACCTGTGTCTCCTGCATTGGCAGACAGATTCTTTACCACTGAGCCACCAGGAAAGCCACACTACAAATATGGATGCTCAATTATCTCTTGAGATCCTACTTTTAATTCTTTTAGATAAATATCCCAAAGTAGGGTTGCTGAATCATATGGTAATTCTATTTTTACTTAGTTTGAGGGACTTCAATAAACCTCTACAGTGGCTGTAGCATTCCCAACAGTGCACAAGGTTCCAACTTCTCCACATCCTCACCAACACTTATTTTTTGCTTATTTAGTGATAGCCGTTTTAAGGGATATGAGATCATATCTCATTGTGGTTTTGACTTGTATTTCTATAGTGATTAATGATGTTCAGGATCTTTTTGTATGCATGTTGATCATTTGCATAACAGATTTGGAGAAATGTCTATTCAAATTGTATGCCTATTTTAAGGGTTAGTTGTCATTGTTGAGTTGTAGAACTTCTTTATATATTGTGAGTATTATCCCCTTATAGGTATATGTTTGGCAACTATTTTCTCTCATTCCACCAGGTGCCTTTTCACACTGTTGATTGTGTCTTTTATGATATCTTCCTCTTTTTTGGGGCTTCTCTGGTAGCTCAGTTGGTAAGGAATCCACCTGCAATGCAGGAGACCCCAGTTCGATTCCTGGGTTGGGAAGATTACCTGGAGAGGGAATAGGCTACCCACTCCAGTATTCTTGGGCTTCTATTCAGTATCAGAAAAGCTTCTTAGATTAGGACTTATTACCTACCTCTGGCATAGCACCTACTACATTTAACTATCAGTTAGTTAAAATCTTTAAAGGCTATTCAAGTTAGTATTCTTAGTGCTTAGACCAGTATATATTTATAATGAAAATGAAATAAATTATTTTCCCTCTTGCCTCTTAGCTACATATTTGGCTTTCCTTCACCCAGAGACAACTCCTTCTCTAGTTGGAGCTATGAGAGCAGACCAATTCATTATTTAGGCTTTGAGTGGTAGGATTCTGGCATGGTATACTCTTAGGAACAGGAAGTAGTCACCAACAAGTTCCATTCATGAAGCATTTTCTAATGTTTGTGTATTCTGGAGATTTGACTTCAACTCTTCCTGGGGAATAATGTGGTTATAGTTCAGAATTCTTTCTTTAAGGATGCCCATACTAGCAAGAGAGTTCTAGTAAATTCCTAGTTGGCCATAATTGGGTTTTATTAATTTTTGTGGTTTCTACAGCTCCTAGAATTGGTCAGGCATAGAGAGTTCTAAGATAGTCCAGGAAGTGTAAAGAACTTTTGGCAAGAAGTTGGAAGATTTGGATTAATTCAAGAGCTGCCACTTAACATTGAATATGACCTTGGCCAAGTCATTTAACCTCTCAGACAATTTATTTCCTTGCCTGTAAAATAAAAATCTCAACCTCTATGTCTCCTACAGCGTTCATTATTAACCTGTGATTCTCACAGGCATTTTCTAATTATTAATGCAATTAAAGTGCAGACTTGCATTTTTTTTTATCAGATTGGCATTCTAGGAGTTCCTGAACTTGTCTGTAATATTTTTTTCCACTTCATTTCTAAAGAGGAAATAGCTAGAGTTCCTGGGGCAACTATTATCTCTTAGCAATCTTGATGTGATTCTTATAATATCTGTGATACAGCATCCTTTTATAAAAGGACACTAATACTAGCTATTATATTTTATTTACTCACTGCATGCCCTATAGTTTTACAGTGGGCCTAGAGGCTAATGAATTTATGCTAATTATGGCACCATTTTCCTTTCTTTATTGATGCTTGGCCAGCACATGATTTTGTACGAGGTTGGCATTTGTTTAGTTAGCTTCCAAATTTTAGGTTGACTCGAGAGACTGGTTGAAAGTTCCCACATAGAGTTAGCGTTGAAATATTGAATCATTTTTTCTTTAGCTCCACAAATTTTGGAAAATATTATGTAGTGTTTGAAATGTCTCAGAGGGTCCTGGAATGCTTCATGACTTGTTCAAAAGCATTATGAGACGATGTGATCTGGAAAGCAGAGAGTGCTTAGCTGCAGTTGTTCCCGGTGGGATCCTGCTGCCGTCAGTTATACTAGGGAAGAGTGCAAAGTCATGGGGCGTCATTGCTAAAAATAGTGCAGCCAGTGGATCAGCTCCAAGTCACTGCTTACGTTGCAGCTACATACTCAAGGCTTGCTTCGCTCCATCTGAGCCTAGAGAAGCCTGAAGCCAGGCATACAAAGCCCCTTCCCTGCCTCCCAACACTCTTCCACCTCACACACTGTACATAATCTTCCCCCAATACACCACACACAATACCGCTCACATAAACATACACACCACACACTACATACCACAGAACACACACAGTCACACACCCATTCCACACCACACACATCACACACTCACCCCACTCTTACACACACCTCACATATAGAGGGACTGAGAGATATGCTACCTCGCTGAGCAGCTGTGTGTGCAATAGGAGGCCTGCTGGCAATGGCAGCTAAACAGGGCAGCTGAGTTGCTCTTAGGGACCTGTAGGCGGCCCACATTTCTGGATATGCTCCTGCTTGTGCTCTGTTCTCTAGGTCTTTGTTATCACAGAGCTCAGAGTCTACCACTGAATTCCTGTTGAGAATTAAAGGGTCTTTGTGCTGTAAAACTCTCCACCACAGCCTGGTATGAGTTACGCTGTGTTTGAGAGGCGGCCAGAGGTCAATTGGGTCCACTCTCCTTCTGTGATTTTCTGAACCCTGCATCTGACTCTAGCAGTGCTGCCTGACAAATTATTTAGCTTTCCTGATTGACTGACATTTCTTCTAGGAGTTTCATCAGCTGGGTCCTCTTGTACTTGAGGGCACTTTTTTAGGAGACTCAAATAAGTAGACCTCTTCCTAGAAATGTTCACTCCTTGTCATTTTGATCCAGTTGCCTTGGTAGCCCAGCTTTGTGGGTTTGGGGCTGTGTGTAGGTGGCAGGTGAGATATAATGCCACCCTGGACATGAAGGCAGTCTTATTCTGCATCACTTCATTCATCAGACATTGAGTGAGGGATGATAGAAATGAGACTCAGAGCACATGGGAAAGATCTTGCACTATTTTTTTTTGGTTTTTAATTGGAGGAAAATTGCTTTGCAATGTGTGATGGTTTCTGCTGTACTATAATACAAATCAGCCATAATTATATATATATATCACCTCCTCTTGAACCTCACTCCCCTCCCTCATCCTGCACTTTTTAGTTTAAACAGTTTTATGCTCTCAAGGCAGGGGTACATGTGTGCTAAGTTGCTTCAGTTGTGTCTGACTCTGTGAGACCCTCTGGACTGTAGCCCACCAGGCTCCTTTGTCCATGGGATTCTCCAGGCAAGAATCCTGGAATGGGTTGCCATTTCCTATGCCAGGGGATCTTTGCGACTCAGGGATCGAACCCACATCTCTTTCATCTCCTGCATTAGCAGGCAGATTCTTTACCACTAGCACTATCTAGGAAGCCCCCAAGGCAGGGGTAGGGTGTGACGAAAGCAGTTTGGGCCAGTTCTTACAGGTCTTGTATGCATAGCGAGTGTATTGACTTCCTAGGGCTGCCATAACAAACTACATAAATTGGGTGGCTTAAAATAAGAAAAAGTTACTCTCTCACACTTGTGGAGGAAACAAATCCAAAAACAAGGTCTTATCAGGTCCATGCTCTCTCGGAAGGATCCGGGGAAGATTCTGTTCCAGTACTTTTTCTTACTTTCTAGTGTTGCCAACAGTCCTTGTAGTTTCTTAGCTTGGATTCCACTTCAATCCCTGGCTCTGCCATAACATGGCATTCTTCCTGTGGGTCTCTGTGTCTCTGTTTCACCTTCTTAAAGGACATCCATCATACTGGATCAGGGCTTACCCTATTTGAGCATCACTTCATTTTAGCTTGATTCCATCTGAAGGACCCTATTCCAAATATGGTCATATTCATAAGTAGAGTGTTAGGAACTCAATAGATATTTTGAGAGGACATGTATCAACTTATGACAGATGGGTTTGGTAGGTAAGGTTGGCATCCACAGTCTTGGTGCTTGTATCAAAATCTGGACAGAAATAATTGCATTTTCTTCATATTGAGATTTATCGAGCTTCTCGGATCAGTGGGTTTATAGCTTTCATTAGACGTGGAGAACATTTGGCTTTTATTTCCTCAAATACTTTTTGCATTCACCCCTCTTCTATTCTTAAGATACTTGAATTACATGTGCTTTAGATCACTTGAGTTCCATAGCTCACTGACCCTTTATTAATTTTTTTTTTAGCTTTTTTCTCTTTCTGTTTTTCATTTTGGATACTCTATTGTTTTATCTTCAAGCTTACTGATCTTTTCTTTTGCAATAGCTAATCTGCTGTTAATCCTATGTAGTGCACTTTTCATTTTAGTCATAGCTTTCATCTCTAGAAATTCTATTTGTGTCTTTTTTTCTTTCTCCATGTCTTAACATGTTCAATCTTCTGGCTTCTTGAACATATGAAATACGGTTATATTAACCTTTAATATCCTTGTCTACTACTTTTATTATCTGTGTCTTTTCTCCATTGGTTTCAATTTATTGCTTTTTCTTTTCATTTGAATTCTATTTTCCTGTTTGCTTACATTCCTGATAATCTTTGATTGGATGCCAATCATTTTTAAATTGTTGGGTGTTGTATATGTTTGTATTCCTATGAGTATTCTTGAGCTTTGTTGTGGGATGTAGTTATTTGGAAACAGTGTGATCCTTTCAGGTCTTTCTTTTAAGCTTTGTTAGGTGGGGCAAGAGCAGCATTTAGTCTAGGGGAATCTTTCTCAACCTTGTCACTTGGCATTTTGGGTTGTATAATTCTTTGCTGTGGAGGATGGTGCTATTTGAGATGTTTGGCAGAATGACTGGTCTCTACTAACTGTATGCCAGTGTTGTGGTATACACAATCTCCGTATACATATCTACATGCATACATATATACTCCGTATACATAATCTCCATAGTGTGACAAAATTGTCTCCTGACATTGCCATATGTCCCCTGGGACAAAAAGCACACATGATTGAGAAGTACTCATCTAGTGCTCATTTTTTTCCACTACCGAGGCCGAGCTTTTCTGAGTACTCCATCCAATGCTCAGGAATTATGTGGTTTTCTGCTCTGGTTAATGGGAACAGAAACTATTTCTGGCTCTGTATGAGCCCAAAGAATAGTTCCTTCTAACCCTCTCAGGTTTTTAATCCTGACCTCACGTGGTTTCTTCACATGAGTGGGCTGATTACTTAAAACTGAAGGGAATACTGCTAATCTCTAGAGGGCTCTTGCTCTCTGACTTTGTCTCTGTCTCTCTGGGCAGCTCTGTCCTCTTTGGTATTCTGCTCTGTAAATTTTAGGTGCCATGGCTTTCCAGCCTCCTAACTCTGTCTGCTTTTAACTAACAGAGTCATCCAGGATCTACCTACGTTCCCTAATTTTGTATCACTGCCTGGAGACTTCCTCCAAGCAGTAAACTGGGAGTAATCAAAAAGCTCGCCTCATCTGTTTCATTTTTCCAGGATCAGTGTTCTTTCACTGCCTGAGATCTAATATCTTGAAAAATATTGTTATATGCATTTGCCTCGTTAAAAGATGTTTTAAGTGGGAAGGTAAATCTGGTCTCTGTTACTCTATCTTGGCTGGAAGCAGAAGTTGAAACTATTAACACAGATAAACACTGAATGCATATATGGGCATGTGTGCAAATATACACTTATGGAGTAGGCTTGTCAATGTTTCTTGAGACTATTCATTCAAGAATTGTGGTGTACATTATGGGATCCAATGGCTGCATATGGCCATTTAAATTTAAATAAATCAAAGTTAGAATAAAAATTCAGTGCCTTAGTTGCACCAGTCACATTTCAAGTGTTCCATAGCCACATGTGTCTATTTGCTACAGTACTGGACTTGGAAAATACAGACTATTTCTGTCAGCACAGAAATTTACATTGTGCTGCTCTAGAGACTCTCTTTGAGAGAATGAACTCAAGCTTGTGACTTTATTACTTATGTAACTATAGATTTATAGATTTCTTTCCAGCATTCTAGTCCTGTATAGCCAACTTTTGTGGGTCTTTACATGGTACCTCAAATGCATTTTGTGTCAAATTCAACTTAGTAGGGTCCTTCTTCTGCCCAGTTATGATCCCGTTCTTTCTATCAGTGAATGGCATCATCTACTTCTACCCAATTATGCAGGCCAGAAACTGGACATTTGCTCTCACTCAGTGTCTCATCCTATCAGCACAGAATTCTCATCTTAAAATTGCTAGTAGACACATGTTCTACCAGAACACCCCTATTTCTGTCTTAATTGCTTCTTTGATATATACCTAATTCCTGTGTGGGTATAACAGGTCTCTCTCTTCCCAATTTCCTACCTCCAATGAAAGTGCTATAGTACCATCTAACTTGAAGGATGTGGAATACTGGAGTCCTACCAAGATCCTGCAAGGAAGAGAACCAAACTTGATGCTGAATATTACTAATGACTATCAAAAAGTACAGTTGACCCTTGAAACATGTGGAGGTTAGGGGCACCAACTATAAAGCTGTTAAAAATCTGCATACAACTTTTGACTCTTCCCTAGTTTAACTACCAATAGCCCTCTGTTGATCAGAAACCTCACTGATAACGTAAACATTTGATTAACACATATTTTGTATGTTATATATACTATATACTATATATAATCATAATAAAGTAAACTAGAGAAAAATGTGAAAATCGTAAAGAAGAGAAAATATAATACTGTACTATATTTATTGATATCATAAAGTTCATATCATCTATTTATAAGATGAATAGTTTGTCAGTACCTACATCAATAATGTCTTATATGACACAAAGCACTGTAAGATTATTATGTGTATTGCTAACACTAGACATAAAAAATGAAAAACTAGTATGAAAAGAAAATGCATGTTTACTTACAGGTATAACAATTCACGCATAGATAATAAAATAACATATGATTGTGTTATGGTAGCCTAGTATAATCTTTCCAGTTGCTTCATGGTAGCCTAGCTTCTACAGTAATGAATGAATCGTTAATGCCATTTTTGTGGCACACAGTATCACAGTCGTATTCATGATACAGTATAGGGAACAGTGTTACATTTTAGAAACTACTTACCTGTGATGATAGTCTGATATGCAGTTTCTCCAGTGATGAAAGAGATGGCATACTGTATAGTAATGTAGTTCTTTGAAAGCAAAGTTATAAAATTGTAAGAAGGCATATATATTATTAATTTTATATTTTATCCTTTGTAAGGATAGGCTTTAATACAAGTCTTGCATGCAATATTCTAAAGAATGGCTACTCAAGTGATGATAAAAACAATGAGACAAGAATACAGTTCTTGCCTTACAGTTGTTATTAGATTTTCACATAGATTTCACACACAAGTGCAGCAGACACATTTATTAACGGTATGGCAAGATAATTATTTACTATTTTTAAGTGAATGTGAGTCATTATAAAGATGTTCATTCTCATCATCTTCACATTAAGTAGGCAGAGGAGCAGGAGGAGGGGTTGGTCTTGTGGTCTCAGGGGAGGTGGAGGAGGAGGAGGAGAGGAGATGGGGAGGCAGGAGAAGCAGGTGTCCCTGGTGTAACCTTATGGGAATACATTGTAACTTCTGTCTAGGGTTTTGCTTTTTCATTTCTCTAAAAATGTTTTTGTGTGGCACCAATCCTTCTGCCACTGTTTGCTTTGCTTTCAGTACCTGTATCGTAGAAAGGTCTATGTCATAAAAGAAGTCACAGACAGTCTTGAATATTCAGAACCTTTCTGCCAGATGGTCAGAAGTCAATTTGTTTTTGCACTGATTCTTCTACATCTTGTTCATCAGCGTCTGGCACTGGTTTGGAAGCTCTCATCTCTATCAAACTCCTATGTTACTTTCTCCCATGTCATGTCTATTAACTCTTGAGTTCTCTGAAGATCCATATCTTGAAAACCTTCCCTTCCACATTTTTTTTTTTTTGCCGTGTCTACAATTTCTTACATGATTTCTTTGACTGGATCTATTGTAAATACTCTGAAATCATATCTGGATAGTTTTCTCCAGCAGGAATTTATTGTTTTGAGCTTAATGACCTTCATGGCATTTTCTATAACAAAGATGGTGTTTTCAATGGTGTAATCCTTCCAGATTTCCATTATGTTCTCTCTGTTGGGGTTCATTCCATAGTGTTGATAATTCTTTCCATAGAATACCATATGCAATGAGCCTTGGAGGTCCTTATGACTCTCTGACCTGGAGGCTGAATTAGAGATATTGTATTTGGGGTCAAGTAGATCAATAAACTGCCTTAGGTGTCGAATTCATGGGGTTCTGGGTAGCCAGGGTCATTGTCCATTATCAAAAGGCAGTCCCTACTGGCAAGGTACTTTCTGACTTTAGGAATAGCATTGATGGAACCAATCCACGCAAAGTGTTCTTGTTGTCCAGGCCTTCTTGTTGTACAGTCAGAAGTCTGGCAGTGTCATTTATCTTTACTTGTAAGGGCTCAGATGTTAGCAGTTTTATAGATGAGGGCAAGTCTTGATCATAAACCCAACTGTATTTGCACAAATCAGTAGAGTGAGCCTATCCATTCCTGCCTTAAATCCTTCCTTACTTACTTCTTCCTTACTTCTCTTCCTTACTAAGAAATGTCCTCTGTGGCATTTTCCCCCCAAGAACAAGGCACTTTTATCTGCGTTTAAAAACTGTTAGGGAGATATCCTTTCTTCTCAGTGATTTTCTTAATGGTATCCGAGAACTCATCTGCTGCCTTTCAGTTGGCAGAAGCTGCTTTTCCTGTTATCTTTACTTTTTTTTTTTTTTTTTTTTTTTTTTACAGCTAAACCTTTCTGTAAAAATATCAAACCACCCTGTGCTGGCATTAAATTCTCCAGCTTTAGAACCTTCACCTTCTTTTTGCTTTAAGTTTTCATATAATAACTTTGCTTTTTCTCAAATAGTATTAGTCTGTAGGTATGCCTTTTTTAGGGCTTCCCAGGTAGCTCAGTGGTAAAGAATCTGCCTGCAACGCAGGAGACGTGGGTTAGATCGCCGGGTCAGAAAATGGCAACCCACTCCAGTATTCTTGCCTAGGAAATCCCATGGACAGAGGAGCAAGGCAGGCTACAGTCAAGGGTTGCAAAAGAGTCAGGCACAATTTAGCAACTAAACAACAACAACAAAAACAATGCCTTTCTTATAACAATCCAGCACACACGTAAAAGCTATATTTTCAATACAAGATAAAAAAATATTTTGTAAAATGTGCAAGTTTTTTATGCCTGCTGGTGTAGCTTTTGTGATGGCTTCACAAATTTTTTTTTCTCTTTTTATAATAATCCTTACACTGGGTTCATTTATCTTGATATGATGGGCAAGCACAGCTACAGACCTCAGTCTACAGAACATAACAAGCAACTCAACCTTTTCTTGTAATGTCAGACTTTTCTCTGCTTCCTGGGTGCACTGCTAGCATCACTAGCATTCTATGTGCATCTCCTGGTGTTATTTGAGGTTCACGGTAATGCACTAAACACAAGGAAAAATACGAAAGAACTGTGAGAGATCAGCTTTTACTGCAGTACTCAATTTATTGGAAGGGTGAAATGCTTACATAGAGATGACTGATGTCATATGGCATCTTAAGTGGATACTCACAACACTGGAGCTCAGCATAGCAATAACATGAGGCAGCCATGAAATTATTACAGTAGTACAATATGTACTGCAGTTTATTTTATGCAGTTATGATTAAATACTGTATCTTTACGTTTACATTTGTCTTGACTTTGAATGGTGCCATGTATGATCTGTCGAATGTTTGTGTAAGTTTTGATAAATTTCAACTTTATATAATGGATTTGTGTATGTTTTATCATGTGCCATGTGGTTATTCGCTTAGTGGTGTCTGACTCTTTGTGACCCCATGGACTATAACCAGCCAGGCTCCTTTGTCCATGGGGATTCTCCAGGCAAGAATACTGGAATGGGTTGCCATGCCCTCCTCCAGGGGATCTTCCCAACCCAGGGATTGAACCCAGGCCTCCCGCATTGCAGGTGGATTCTTTACCAGCTGAGCCATAAGGGCAGCCTAAGAATACTGGAGTGGGTACTCTATCGTTTCTCCGGTGGATCTTTGCAACCCAGGAATCAAACTGGGATCTCCTGCATTGCAGGCGGATTTTTTACCAACTGAGCTACCAGGAAGGCATTATTTTATCATGTGTGTATATTAGTCACTTAGTCATGTCCGACTCTTTGAGACCCCTTGGACTGTAGCCCGCCAGGCTCCTCTGTCCAAGGAATTCCCTAGGCAAAAATACTGGAGTGGGTTGCCATTTCCTTCTGCAGGGGATCTTCCCAAACCAGGGATTGAACCCTGCATTGCAGGCAGATTCTTTACTGTCTGAGCCACCAGGGAAGCCACAGTGATAAAACAGACTAATATCTATATATATTTTATGCAGTCATGACATACCTAATCTTAATTTTTTTTTGATGTTTCCTGGCTATGTGGTTCATCTGTGGGTTTTTTCAAACTGCTGCAAATCTCCAAAATTTTTTCTAAAATATTTATTGAAAAAAGATCTGTGTATAAGTGGCCCTGTGTTGTTCAAGGGTCAACTATATAAGAAGGTATCTACTGGTTCATTATCACTGTGGATTATGAGTTGATTGTCTTTCTCAATCTAGAGAAAGAGTTGCCTTCAACTATTTATTAGTCCTCCTTTTTGCCTAATGTTATCCATCTTTGACTTGACTAGCTGGTGTGTGCAATCAAACTGTCATCACTTTATGAGGCATGGTGGAGTTCTTTAGCCATTCTCTGAGAAGAAACAGTTGATGCTATTTGATATTCAAATATCTGGCCTAGAGCATTGGTTTTTCAGTGCTTAACATAGTGCTTGAAACAGACAGGTATTCAAAAATATGTCTTGAGTGACAAAATGTGCTCTGCATACTAAATGTTTTATCCTATCAACTTTATTTTAATAATAAAGATTATTTTTAGAAGTCATCCCTAGAGAAAAGTGTGTAAGGATTGAAACATTAGTATGGATTGTTTCAAGAGGTAGAATGGAGGGCAAGGGGTAGATTCTTAACTCTTCCTTTTTTGATTGTTACCAAAAGACATTTTTTAAACTTAATAAATTCAATGAATTCAAAGCAATAACAATGGAAATTCTCCAAATGCCAAAACAAAACTAAACAAACCACTAGTGGCAGCTGGGTTCTAGATCGCTTGATTATATGGGGATCCAGACACTTCCTGATGTTAAGACTGTGGCTGAATAATAGTCCTAAAAAAGGGAAAGAGGAAAGATGAGGAGGAGGAGGGAGGCAAGTGATGGAGAAAGTGTCCTGATGGTTGCAGCTACTTAACTCTGCTCTTAGAGAAATAAAGGAGCCCAGACAACATGTAAACAAATTGATATGGCAGTGTCCCAATAAAGGCTTATTTACAAAATCAAGCAGCTGACCTGGTCTGGACCACACGATACTATAGTTTGCTGACCCCTGTTTTCAAGAAGGAGGGAAGGATTGGAGTAAAACTGGTAGCCATCTGGGGCTCCACCAGCCAATGCCTGCCTGGAACAGAGACGTTCTCTACATTCGAGTGCTTCCAGTGGTTTCTCATGATGGCTCTAGCTGTACTGGTGTGAAAGGCTGATACTACAGCTGAGGGCTTCCACTAGCTACAGAGGACCAATCATACCTCTTCTTTGGGGAGATGTGTACTAATAAATTCAGTCAAACAGTTAAAAAATTTAACGAATGCACTTTACTTTGGGCATGTTATACAACAGTGAATTTAGTTGTTACCAGCATAACCTCCTCACACTGAATTGATGAGGAACTTGGGTCAGGCAAAGCCAGGCCAGCATCCATTTAGCTGCTGTGGCATCTCCTCATTTGTCATTTTCCTGTGGATCTTGCAAAGGGTTTATAGCATTTCTCTGTAATGTGTGTATGGCTGTGGCTTTGCTGACCTCCTTGCCAAACTCATCATTTGAATATTTTTTAAAAGCTCTTATGGTTTTTAATCAATTTTTTATCCTGAAGCATTTTTACAGGGTACAGTTGCTTTCCAATATGGTGTTATTTTCTTCTGTACAATGAAGTGAATCAACTATGCATGTCTGCGTGCTCAGTCACTTCAGTTGTGTCTGACTCTTTGTGACCCCATGGACTGTAGCCCACCAGGCTCCTCTGTCCATGGGGGTTCTTCAGGCAAGAATACTAGAGTTTCCATGCCCTCCTTCAGGGCATCTTCCCAATCCAGGGGTCGAACCCATGTCCCTTATGTCTCCTGCACTGTCAGGCAGGTACATACATCCCTTCCATTTGAGACCTTACCCACCCCCCAGTCTTCCTCTTGTAGGTCACAGAGCATTGAGGACCTACACTACACAGCAGGTTCTCACTAGCTGTGTGTTTTACACATGGTAGCAAATATGTGTCAAACCAGAGCTCCCAATTCATCTCCCCCTCCCTTTACCCCTACCCCATGCCCACACACCCATTCTCTATGTCTGCATCTCTATTCCCGCCCTGCAAAGAGGCTCATCTTACCATTTTTCTAGATTCCATGTATTTACATATATATAAATACACAACATTTGTTTTTCTCTTTCTGACTTAATTCACTCTGTATGACAGACTCAAGGTCCATCCACATCTCTACAAATGACCCAATTTCAAATTTGTTCTTGGTGTGCTCTTTTTTTGGGGGCAATTTCATGTCTGCTCTGTCTTCACTTGGGCAGGGTCTCTTCTGCTCCCTTTGCTCTTCCTCGAACTATTGTGACGTTAATCTGTCAGTTCATCCATACCATTGGTGCTATTTCTGTTGTGGGTCTGATTTCTCATGATTCACACTTCAGGTAGTTTTTCTATTTTGCTTCTCAGGACAAAGCATGCATATAGATAATGGTCCTGAGACTCTCTTCTTAACAAAATCCACAAGAAGTAAATGGCTATTTGTTTCTCTCAATATAACCATAATGTTAGAGTGAAATATTTGGGCTCCTATTAATGACCTTTAAAATCATGACTGCTAGGATGTTTCTGAGTCTTTTCATTTCAAGCAACTTTTAAAGATGAGATCAAAGGGAGTGTGTCAGCCCTCTGACTGTTAGCAGCTGTAGAAGGAGTGTCTACTTGTAATTCTTCACTGCTGTCCTTTCAGCTGTTTCTCCTCTCTGATGCCCCCTTGCAGCGGTGAACTTAGGAAGTTAAGGTGTTCCGACACTGTCAGGCTGAAGCCTGGTAGAGGGCCTCCAGGGTCCTGGTTTGCTTTATGGTAGAGTATAACCTGCTGTTGACTCTGGCTCTGTTAGTGCCCAAGAGAACCTTGCCTACCCTGAAAAGGTCTTAATAGAAGTAGAGAAAACTTTGTTGTCTATGTGTGGTATAAGACTTTTAAAATGTTCACCTTCCAAGAGATTCCTGTTGCTGATATTATTTATGTGGTTATTGGTCTCCTTGTAAGCACTGAAATTCCATGGTGTCTTGGTTGCCAAAATGCACTGAGAGTAATCATGAAATATTAATGAACTGACCTTTTCATGCTTGTGCTCTGAATTGTTCCATAATATGGGCAATGTGATAAAAGGTACACAGCATTGTGTTTTAGATAAACTTGGAGAAGAATAAATATTTTAAAAATGTAAAGCACCAGAAGAGGTGTGAAATAGTCTCCTTGGCACTGATCCCAGAACCTGACCAAAGAGAGGAATGGTCTGATCTGAAGTTGTTCTCTCATCCTGATCTTTTGAAATAAGTGCGAAGTCCCACGAGGCCTCAGCTTGCTAAACAACTAAGACGGGTTAAAAAAGAGTGTGAAACTCTTCCCCAAAGCATTATCCTGTCTTGGGAAGAAGTCAGGCTATTCAGCTTCTGTCTCTGACCACTGAACTCCATTTCATAGGCTTTGACCTGAGAATCTTGAGCCACCGTGTCAAGAGTGTTTAATTTAGTCAGCCTCATTAAGAAGGAAGAAGAAACTAGAAATCATAACAGGTAATAAGGGTTCTGTAGGCTTCCCTCTTGGCTCAGACAATAAAGAACCTGCCTCCAATGTAGGAGACCTGCGTTTGATCCCTGGGTCAGGAAGATCCCCTGGAGAAGGGAATGGCTACCGACTCCAGTATTCTTGCCTGGAGAGTTCCATGAACAGAGGAGTTTGGTGAGCTATAGTTTGTGGAGTTGCAAAGAGTTGGACACAACAGAGCAACTAAGGACAATAAGAATGCTACTTTTTTTTTTTTTTCTTTGCTCAGAAGCTGTCAGGAATAGGAGATGGGACCCATTAGGACTACAGTTATGCTAGTCAGTTATATGCTAAACTGAAAGCCTCAAGGAATGGAGAGGTCCCTGAGGGAAGGGACCTACTATTTATGGGATTGACCCTACATGTGAAATGTGGGATGGGGCCTTTTCCCAGCGTGGAAGCCTAATTCAACTTTTGATGGGATTGCAGGCATCTACAAAGAACACTTGGGAGATAACAAGTACCTAGTTCTTACAAGAATCATAGGAGAAGCCCATGAGGTTAAGCCATGTAGGTCCCTGTGCTCAACAGTATTCGTTTAAGACATGTGTTCAAGTCTCTGTGCTGGACCTGGTGGAGCCCTTCCATGAAGTGAGTGTTTGCTTGTGAAAAGAACTCCAGGTTGAGTGAAGGAGGGAGAATCAGTTCCACAGAATAGTGAAATGAAGGAGCACTGGACTCTTCTGATCTTAGGGCTTTAGACCTCGTTCTGCCACTTGGAAGCTGTGTGCTTTTAAAAAGTTTACATTTCTGGACCTCACCTTTCTTCCTTTCCAGGAAAATGATGGAGTTATAACTTCCAGGATACTTTCCAGGTCTAGGATTCAATAAATAGAGGATGTTGGGATTCAAAGAAAAAGTTAAAAATCAGCAAGCCAGGAGATTTAAAAAAGCCCCGCATGGTCACTGATTAGCACAGCCCTTGACAGAAATGGTATGGACCTAACAGAAGCAGAAGATATTAAGAAGAGATGGCAAGAATACACAGAAGAACTGTACAAAAAAGATCTTCACGACCCAGATAATCACAGTGGTGTGATCACTGACCTAGAGCCAGACATCCTGGAATGTGAAGTCAAGTGGGCCTTAGGAAGCATTACTACGAACAAAGCTAGTGGAGGTGATGGAATTCTAGTTGAGCTATTCCAAATCCTGAAAGATGATGCTGTGAAAGTGCTGCACTCAATATGCCAGCAAATTTGGAAAACTCAGCAGTGGCCACAGGACTGGAAAAGGTCAGTTTTCATTGCAATCCCAAAGAAAGGCAATGCCAAAGAATGCTCAAACTACCGCACAATTGCACTCATCTCACACACTAGTAAAGTAATGCTTAAAATTCTCCAAACCAGGCTTCAGCAATATGTGAACCGTGAACTTCCTGATGTTCAAGCTGGTTTTAGAAAAGGCAGAGGAACCAGAGATCAAATTGCCAACATCCGCTGGATCATCTAAAAAGCAAGAGAGTTCCAGAAAAACATCTATTTCTGCTTTATTGACTATGCCAAAGCCTTTGACTGTGTGGATCACAATAAACTGTGGAAAATTCTGAAAGAGATGGAAATACCAGAACACCTGATCTGCCTCTTGAGAAATTTGTATGCAGGTCAGGAAGCAACTGTTAGAACTGGACATGGAACAACAGACTGGTTCCAAATAGGAAAAGGAGTACGTCAAGGTTGTATATTGTCACCCTGTTTATTTAACTTATATGCAGAGTACATCATGAGAAATGCTGGACTGGAAGAAACACAAGCTGGAATCAAGATTGCCGGGAGAAATATCAATAACCTCAGATATGCAGATGACACCACCATTATGGCAGAAAGTGAAGAGGAACTCAAAAGCCTCTTGATGAAGGTGAAAGTGGAGAGTGAAAAAGTTGGCTTAAAGCTCAACATTCAGAAAACGAAGATCATGGCACCCAGTCCCACCACTTCATGGGAAATAGATGGGGAAACAGTGGAAACAGTGTCAGACTTTATTTTTCTGGGCTCCAAAATCACTGCAGATGGTGACTGCAGCCATGAAATTAAAAGACACTTACTCCTTGGAAGGAAAGTTATGACCAACTAGATAGCATATTCAAAAGCAAAGACATTACTTTGCCAACAAAGGTTCGTCTAGTCAAGGCTATGTTTTTTCCAGTGGTCATGTATGGATGTGAGAGTTGGACTGTGAAGAAGGCTGAGTGCCGAAGAATTGATGCTTTTGAAGTGTGGTGTTGGAGAAGACTCTTGAGAGTCCCTTGGACTGCAAGGAGATCCAACCAGTTCATTCTGAAGGAGATCAACCCTGGGATTTCTTTGAAACGAATGATGTTAAAGCTGAAACTCCAGTACTTTGGCCACCTCATGCGAAGAGTTGACTCATTGGAAAAGACTCTGATGCTGGGAGGGATTGGGGACAGGAGGAGAAGGGGACGACAGAGGATGAGATGGCTGGATGACATCACTGACTCAATGGACGTGAGTCTAAGTGAACTCCGGGAGTTGGTGATGGACAGGGAGGCCTGGCGTGCTGTGATTCATGGGGTCGCAAAGACTCGGACATGACTGAGTGACTGATCTGATCTGATCTAATCTTGCTTTCTTAGAACTTAGTTGAATTATGTTAAATTGTTTTTTTTTCCTAAGCCAAGACGTTCAGCTCTTAAATTGGGTGAATGTTGAGCAGTTGTCTCCTTCCCAAATTATAACTTTGGGTGAGTTGAATTCTTACGGTCAAAACTTACCAGTCATTCCTCATGTTCTAGCCTGTGTCAGAATTTGTCATCCAATCAATTGTAGTCATTTCCTGGGTCTCTTTTGTAGAGTGGTCATTAAGTACAATGTCTCATCTAGAAAGTACAAAAGAAGCTTTATATGAAGAAAAGTAAGTATGTAATCCATGTACTGCTGTTCCCTGTTTCTACATTCATAATAGACACAACCTCAGAATCTTCCTCAGCACAGCATTCCAATCAATCATTACCAGTTAAATTTGGCTCATGGAATTAAACTCATGTATCATCTGTAGTCTTCATCTTAGTATTGCATCATCTGTAGTCTTCATCTTAGCATTGCAATGACATCTCTGACAATTCCGTTTAAATCTGTATTCATAAAACATACTGTTTCCGGACCACAGGGAACTCAGCCCTCCGTATCCGTCGCCACATGACCATCTCTGCTTTGCTGTTGACTATGCGTGAGAATGACGCCTGTTTCCAATGGGGTAGCCCCTACCCCATGGGGAAACATACCACTTCCACTAGCAAATATCTGTCAAAGGCCAATTGATATCAGTACATAGCAGCTGGTGGGAAAGAATATGCTGCCAAATGGTTTCTATGGTTTCAATAACCTAATGACATGTTTTGTTATAGAAAGATGGTGATTTTAGTAGAACACAATGATTCTCCTGCTATATAGCCTGCACATGTTTAGTAGTATTCAGATATACCAATGAAAATACCTGAATACTATTCCTTTTTTCCATTTGGAAAAATTTCCAGTTGTCATTTCAATGTTAATAAATGGATCAGAATTTTTTTTTTTAGGACAGATTTTCAACTTTAGGTCACTTTTGATCTTTATTTACTTAGAATCAAGGGGGAAAAAAAGTTGTTTTAAATTTTTTATTCAACAATAAATACAACATTGAAGATGTTGACTGCTGACAGGAAAAAAGCAACACTCCCAAACTATGTGTATTTTAAATTTTGCTCTTTCCCTTAGACATAAACATGTCTTTTGAAGAATGTTTTTATGTTAGTTTTCAATGAGCCATCAAGAAACAAAGGTTGGTATCTTTGGAAGGAATATGATTAAAAACAAAATCTTCTCTCAACCCAGAAATTCTCTTCACAAAGGTAATAAAACAAAGAAAACACTTTTATTATTGAATAAGCATTAAACTAGAAATGCTCTGTGTGTCACACACAATCAGCTTTGAGAGATTTCAGGACAGAAAGGAATCACATCTCCTTATACAGCAAAGCAGATATAACCCTTTACATATATGTTTTTAAGATAATGAATAATTGGTTCTCAAATGAGAGGACTCAACAACACCATTTGTCACACACAATTCATTCTAACTTTACCTGATAATTGGGGTGACCATCTGTATTAGCCAAATTGCTTTATTCAGAGGAAAAGCAAACTTCTCATCTCTTTGTGATAAGGAGGTAGTTTTGTAACTCGGAGTAAGGTGCCCACTGAAATTAGGCTCTTACCTTCTAATAAAAACTAAGAGATAAGAGTGCTGCCTCTTTGATGTTTGCATTTCAAACAGATGGCTTCCCTGTCCTTGAGAAAATCATAAAATAGACAAAAGGCTTGCTGACAAAAGGCCCATCTGGCCTTCAAAAGTATAGATATACATTTCAAAGAGATGAGAAAATACTTACAATTCCAAATTCTCAAAGAAAAAGGAGAAGGAAATCTCTTCTCCCATTTTCAACCAGGTCAGTTGTCTTATTTTTAAGCTGTATTGAGTTGGCCAAAGAGTTTGTCCAGGTTTTTCTGTAGGATGTTAAGGAATGAACACTTTGGCCAACACAGTATTTGTCCTTATTCACCTAAACACTTTTGAGTAGAAGGACTCTAAGAAGGTTGATCAGGACTGCCTAAGAGCCAGACTGAGAAAAGAAAACAATCTACCTAGAGGAAGGAGGTCTTGGGAAGAAGGCGGTGGATCAAGTACATGTCTCACCTGTGTATAGATCCAAATAGATTTTCTGGTCTAAAGAATACTGTAGGACCAAGATGAACGTGGACACTCAAGGAAGTCAATGTATACTTCCAGGAGAAAGAAACCAGTTTCGCTGAAACTCAGCTCACCACTCTATTACTGTTCCCTTTGTCTATGAGCTGCAACTGGTATTATTTGATTCCTTTCCTTTGCCATTAAAAATATTTCATTATGTAGTTTTCTTTCATTCTTTCTATATTTATTCTTCTTCCCTTTGTCCCAATTTTTCTTCAATCCTTAGTTTACTACAGGATTTAGCCAATGTCTCACTCTTTTTTTCTAGTTCTGAGACTTCTTTTATATTCATTCCTGATTATGTTTCTTATTTCCAAATTTTGTATATTTTTTCAAATTAATATGAAGTTAATTTGTGAGAATGTGAGGTCTCCAGGGAACCTCTTGGGCATCTATTCTCTCATTACATAGCCTTCCTCCTACCTATTTTGACTTTGAAAAAAAATCCCATATAACACTTATTTCAATGAAGACTTGATGCTACATAATGAAAATTATTTTAAATTATCTTCCAACTTTGTAAGTGATTTTCTTTTAGGGAGACCAGAGTATGAGTTCAATCTTGCCTTTCTTTTGAATGTCTTAGAACCTGGCTTCCTAGATAATGTGTACTCTTGATTTGGCCAAGTTTCTCTTTTTCTGTGTGTTGCAAAACTCCAAAGTTATATGATTACTTTTCCTCAAGGTTTTGATATTTTCATTTAATTAACTCCTTATTTTCTGTTACAGAAGCAGTTTCCACAGATGACTATACTTTCAGAGAGAAACACATTTAGGAAGCAAAGTCCAGAATTTCTCAGATAAGGTTTTGACCAAATGTGGTGTCTTGATTGTTGATCTTCTGTGTCACTTGTATAACTTGTACCTGTAAAGTTTATAACCTGCATCAAAATTTAATAGCTCATGTATTTTCTGAGCTTGCTATGTGGTCTATTGTATAATTCTGCAGTTTTTTCACTCCTCCCCCAAGTCTGTATTTTACTAAAATCAAATGCTCAGCAGCTTCTTTCTAGCCTCCAATTTTCCTGTTGGTTTAAATTTTTTTTGTTAGCGTCCTAATGAGCTGTTTCTCTTGAATATGGTCTCTCTTTCCTCTGTTATAGTCTAGCTGTGTTCTCTCTTGCTCATTTGTGTCCTATTCATTGCAACCCTGTGGACTATAACCCACCAGGCTCCTCTGTCCATGGAATTTTCCAGGCAAGAATACTGGAACGGGTTGCCATTTCCTACTCAGGGGGATCTTCTCGACCCAGGGATCAAACCCACATCTCTGGCATCCAGATCAGTGGCATCTTTACCACTGTGCCACCTGGGAAACCCATTCTATCTGTGACCTCTCGTCAAATTTTAGTGAAGTTTCTGGAGCATATTTACCACTTTCTACCTCATAAAACACTTGTTTTCATACATTTCTTACCATGATCCAACTAACATATGGGTAGAAACTGTCTTCATTTTAATTTTTCCCTATGGTGCCTAACATAATGTTCGATACATAGGTGATTGATAACTATAAATAAACAAGTGAGGGCACAGCCTGTTAGTCCTAATAAATTAACTAACATAAGATTAATCTTTAAAAATAAATTTTTCTCTTGTTAATGTTTAATAGAGTAGTCAGGCAGATAAAGAACCAAAATAATTAATTTAGTAGCAAAAACAAGGCAAGCAGCTCCAAATCATTAGACAAACAGAGACAAAGACCAAACAGGACTAATGTAGGTGTGTTTATAGGAATCAGGAGCAAGTAAAAATTTGTCAACAAGAGTCAAAGGCATCATCTCTCAACTATGAATTCTACATCATCAGTAGCTGCTGGTTCTGCTCGTTCATCAGGACAGCCTGGCCTTGGTAAAGAGGCTTCTCCAATTGCAAAAGGAGGATGAAAACAGAATATGGAAAGAATCCATTTGACCTGTGTGATGATATCCCAGAAGGAGTCAGGGAGAGTGATTCCTGTGAGTTCAAAGTAGACAATCAATCCAGGAAACAGGGAACTCACAGGTGTTGGAGGAAGAAGCAGATGATCCCACCACTGTGCTCCAGATGCTCCTCAGGGTGCCCTTTGGATGGAGTTTTTCTCTGAAAACAAGTAAGAATGAAGCTTGTCAGCTCCCCTGGGCTGTGCTCCTTTCTAAGCCTGTCTCTCACCTCCTCTTGTAAGAAACTGACTTGAATTTCTGGACCAGGTCATGTAAATGGTAGTGATTCCACTCTCAGACTTATATAGAAATGTATATCACTATTAAAAACACAAACATATGAAATAATCCCTTATCTTGTTAATTACTGGAAATTCCCTGGGTTAGAGATAGGATATTTTCTCTGCTCTTAGTGACTCTTGTCTTTGAAAGTCACTTTCCTTTCTTTTGCTGGCATTGCTGCAGTCTGGTGTATGAATACATTGTCAACTCTCTTTGTACACCAGGAGCTTCGATGGCATCTCTCCTTGATCTCATTAAGAATGTGGATGCACTGTGAAGGTGTTAGTCTCTCAGTCATGTCTGACATTTTGTGACCTCATGGACTGTAGACTGCCAGGCTCCTTTGTCCATGGAATTCTCCAGGCAAGAATACTGGAGTGGGTAGCCTATCCCTTTTCCAGGGGGTCTTCCTGACCTAGGCATTGAACGTAGGTCTCCCACATTACAGACAGATTCTTTACCATCTGAGCCATATACACAGATGCAATACATAGGTCTCTGCATGGAGTCATTTCTTTTTGAAGGGAATCTATGAGAATTACCTTTAAATATCTTCTCTCAGGAAGCTTTCTGAAATTCTTATTTGGAAATTTGGAAATTCTCATTTGGAAATTTGGAAAAAGTCCATATTTATATAAAAATGAGCATATGTTAGCTCTTTTAGTGATTTTACTCATTAAACAAATATTTGTTAATTATGCCATTCCTAGGCACTCTTCCCAGAGAAGGCAGTGGCACCCCACTCCAGTACTCTTGCCTGGAAAATCCCATGGACGGAGGAGCCTGGTAGGCTGCAGTCCGTGGGGTCACGAAGAATCGGACACGACTGAGCGACTTCACTTTCACTTTTCACTTTCATGCATTGGAGAAGGCAATGGCAACCCACTCCAGTATTCTTGCCTGGAGAATCCCAGGGACGGGGGAGCCTGGTGGGCTGCCGTCTATGGGGTTGCACAGAGTCAGACACGACTGAAGCGACTTAACAGCAGCAGCAGCAGCAGCAGGCACTCTTTCAGGCACTGGAGATGCAGAGATGAACAAGATAGTGATGGTCACAAATCTCATGGACCTAACGTAATAGAAAGAAAAGAGAGTGGTAGAGGTTGAAACGAAACAAAGATAAGAACATAATTTAGGATGATGTAACTGTTCTGAAGGAAACAGGAAACATTCGAGGTGATACACACTGATAGACTCACATCAAGGAGCCAACTGAAAGAGCTCCCAAAGACCAATACTGAAATAATCTGAGCAAGAAAATATATAAAGCAGCAGAGTGACTAGTGAGTATGCATGTGTGCTGTCGCTTCAGTCGTGTCCAACTCTGTGCAACACTATGGACTGCAGCCTGCCAGGCTCCTCTGTCCATGGGATTCTTCAGGCAAGAGTATTGGAGTGGGGTGACGTGCCCTCCTCCAGTGTCCAGGGAGAGGGATTAGCAATGGCAGAACCTGATGTAGAATGAGCTTTGTAGGTTTGAGAAGCTGAACACCATTGTGGCTGGAACTAGTAAACAATGAGGAGAGTGGAAAGGGATAGAATTTGGGAAGTAGTGTCTCAGGATGATCTTTATTATCAGAAACCAAGCATTATGATTCAGACTGGCATAGAGAATTAAGAAATAATCTATCTCATGTGGGATGTTTGGAGCGAGGGTGGACTCCAAGGTTAGTTGATTCAGTAGCTCAGTGATGACAGGTTTCCCCATCTTTTGCTAGGCCATCTTTTCGCAGTTTTCCTCTTAATCTCAAGCTGGTTGCTATATTTCAGCACAATACTTGCACGAGAAGAGAGGAGTCTGTGCCTTCCTTTCAATATGGGGAAGGCTTTCTCAGAAGCAATTCATCTATTTTCCTTTCATATATCATTGGCTAAGTTTGGTCTCACATCCTTTTCTTAAAAAAGCTAGGGTAACGATGGAGTTACCATGCTTGGTTTTGTTAAGTGGTTCTCAAAGTGTAACAGTGGTATGAATGTTACGTAGGCACTCAGAAATACAAGACTTAAGGAATCAGATGATGCTCTGAAAATGCTGCATTCAATATGCCAGCAAATTTGGAAAACTCAGCAGTGGCCACAGGACTGGAAAAGGTCAGTTTTCATTCCAGTCCCAAAGAAAGGCAATGCCAAAGATTGCTTAAACTACTGCACAATTGCAGTCATCTCACACACTAGTGAAGTAATGCTCAAAATTCTCTAAGCCAGGCTTCAGCAATATGTGAACTGTGAACTTCCTGATGTTCCAGCTGGTTTTAGAAAAAACAGAGGAACCAGAGATCAAATTGCCAACATCTGCTGGATCATGGAAAAAGCAAGAGAGTTCCAGAAAAACATCTATTTCTGCTTTATTGACTATGCCAAAGCCTTTGGCTATGTGGATCACAATAAACTGTGGAAAATTCTGAAAGAGATGGGAATACCAGACCACCTGACCTGCCTCTTGAGAAATCTGTATGCAGGCCAGGAAGCAACAGTTAGAACTGGACATGGAACAACAGACTGGTTCCAAATAGGAAAAGAGTACATCAAGACTTATTTAACTTATATACAGAGTACATCATGAGAAATGCTGGGCTGGAGGAAGCACAAGCTGGAATCAAGATTGCCAGGAAAAATATCAATAACCTCAGATATGCAGATGACACCACCCCAATGGCAGAAAGTGAAGAAGAACTAATGAGCCTCTTAATGAAAGTGAAAGAGGAGAGTGAAAAAGTTGGCTTAAAGCTCAATATTCAGAAAACTAAGATCATGGCATTTGGTCCCATCACTTCATGGGAAATAGATGGGGAAACAGTGGACACAGTGTCAGACTTTATTTTTCTGGGCTCCAAAATCACTGCAGATGGTGAACTGCAGCCATGAAATTAGAAGATGCTTGTTCCTTGGAAGGAAAGTTATGACCAACCTAGACAGCATATAAAAAAGCAGAGACGTTACTTTGCCAACAAAGGTCCGTCTAGTCAAGGCTATGGTTTTTCCAGTATCATGTATGGATGTGAGAGTTGGACCATAAAGAAAGCTGAGCACTGAAGAACTGATGCTTTTGAAGTGTGGTGTTGGAGAAGACTCCTGAGAGTCCCCTGGACTGCAAGGAGATCCAACCAGTCCATCCTAAAGGAAATCAGTCCTTAATGTTCATTGGAAGGCTGATGTTGAAGATGAAGCTCCAATACTTTGGCCACCTGATGTGACAAAATGACTCATTTGAAGAGGCCCTGATGCTGGGAAAGATTGAAGGCAGGAGGAGAAGGGGACGACAGAGGATCAGATGGTTGGATGGCGTCACCAACTCAATGGACATGAGTTTGGGTAAACTCTGGGAGTTGGTGATGGACAAGGAGGCCTGGCGTTCTGTGGTCCATGGTGTCTCAAAGAGTTGGACACGACTGAGCGACTGAACTGAACTGCACTGCACTTACTTTGTATAAAACTGACAAAGGCTTGAAGTAATGTGGTAACAGTGAAGATATGAGAGTTGGCTGGATTTGGAATATGTTTCAGAGGTAGAACCAAAGTATCAGCTGATGGACTGATGAGTGGTATGTGGGATGAGGTAGGGAGATGAAGGGAATGAGGAGACAAATCAAGGATAAAGGCGAAGGATGAAAGAGTCAATGAATCAAGAGCAAAGGGCTATTGGTGATGCTACCAGGTGGGATAGAAATGCTTGCAGAGGTGCAGGTTTTGGGTTTCAAAATTTAGAGTTTTGTGTTGGATGTTAAATTTGAGATGCTTGTTAAACGTACAATTCACATCAAGTGGACTGCTTACAGTTTTGCAAGTAGATATGCAGGTTTGAACTGGGCGGAGGTCAGGATTGGAGATGTAAATATGGGGGTGCTTAGCACCTAGCTATTATAGTATTCTCATGTAAATATTATTCTCATGATAATACCTTTGGGAAAATTTGAGTAGATAAGTGCATGAAGGATAGCAGTCAGAAGTTAGGCAGAGGAAGAAGAAACTAGGAAGGAGATTATGAAAGCGCAACTAATGGAAGAAATAAAACCACATGGAGCCTGGCCTGGCATCATGGAAGCCAAGGTCAGAATGTTTTTCAGGGAGGAGGTAGTCATAATGCTGTAAAATGCTGCTGAGAGATGGAGGAGGATGAAAGCAGAGAACTGTCCATTGAAACTGGCAAGAAAGAGGTAACTGGTAATTTTGTAGAGGAGTTGTTTTGTGGAGTGGTGGGGATGAAAGTTTGTTGAACTTGATCTCAGAAAGGCAGCAGTGAGCGGTGGCTTGAAGCAAGATCTTAGCTCCCTGCTCAGGATTTGAACTTGGGTAGTCTGGATGAAAATCAGAAACCCTAGCCACTAAATCAGCAAGGGATAGAAGCTAGAAGCAAAATTTCCATGGCTCTTGCCAGGGGACGACAGAGGATGAGATGGTTGGATGGCATCATCGACTCGATGGATATGAGTTTGGATATGAGTAAGCTCCAGAAGTTGGTGATGGACAGGGAAGCCTGGCATGCTGCAGTCCATGGGGTTGCAGAGTCAGACATGACTGAGCAACTGAACTGAACTGCCTCTATTTGAAGCCAGAATGTTTTAAGGAGGCAAAAACTGTAAAAACAGGTGCAAAGTGTATTATTAGAAGCATAGAGCAACAAGCAGGAGAGCACATGGAGAAATAGTTTATTTAAGACAGAAACAAGGCAGAGATACATACCCAGAGAGAAAAGGTGTGGGGTCCTTCCTAATGAGGATATGCATGGTAAAGAGATAGGTAAATCATTTATATAGGGAAGTTCTTCCAGGTCTTTATTTACCTTTGGCCAATTATCTGGCTTCCTTTTTAATGCCTGCCCTGCCCTAGGAAGCCTCCCCAGCATGCACGCACAACTTTTTTCCAAGATGGATCCCACCTCAGAGGCCCATGGAGGGCATTGGCATCAGCTATTATGGAGTGGCACCCTCTCCTTTTTTATTCCATTTTGACATTGCACGTGTACAATGTCTCCCTTGCCCCAGGATGGGAAATATGTGACCTCTTGATCTTTTACTCAAACAGGGTTTAGCCCCTCTCTGTCCCTGCCAAAAATGTTGGCTTAAAACTCAACATTCAGAAAACTAAGATCATGGCATCCAGTCCCATCACTTTATGGCAAATAGATGGGGAAACAATGGAAACAGTGACAGACTATTTTCTTGGGCTCCAAAATCACTGCAGATGGTGACTACAGCCATGAAATTAAAAGATGCTTGCTCCTTGGAAGGAAAGTTATGACCAACCTAGACAGCATACTAAAAGGCAGAGACATTACTTTGCCAACAAAGGTTCATCTAGTCAAAGCTATTGTTTTCCAGTAGACATGTATGGATGTGAGAGTTGGACTATAAAGAAAGCTGAGCGCTGAAGAATTGATGCTTTTGAAGTGTGGTGTTGCAGAAGACTCTTGAGAGTCCTTTGGACTGCAAGGAGGTCCAACCAGTCCATCCTAAAGGAAATCAGTCCTGAATATTCTCATTGGAAGGACTGATGCGAAGAGCTGACTCATTTGAAAAGACCCTGATGCTGGGAAAGATTGAAGGTGGGAGGAGATGGGGATGACAGAGAATGAGATGGTTGGATGGCATCACTGACTTGATGGACATGAGTTTGAGCAAGCTCTGGGAGTTGGTGATGGATAGGGAAGCCTGGCATGGTTCTTGCCTGGAAAATCCCATGGACAGAGGAGCCTGGTAGGCTGCAATCCATGGGGTCGCTAAGAGTCGGACATGACTGAGCGACTTCACTTTCACTTTCCTGCATTGGAGAAGGAAATGGCATCCCACTCCGGTGTTCTTGCCTGGAGAATCCCAGGGAAGGGGGAGCCTGGTAGACTGCCGTCTATGGGGTCGCACAGAGGCGGACACAACTGAAGTGACTTAGCAGCAGCAGCAGCAGCAGCAGCAGCAGCAGGGGAAGCCTGGCGTGGTACAGTCCATGGGGTCGCAAAGAGTCGGGTATGACTGAATGACTGAACTGAACTGAACTGTCCCTGCCATAGCTGTTATCTTAGAAAGTGTCCATGGGAGGCAGTCTGGATATTTACTCTGTTCTTGTTATTTCCATCTTGAAGTGCAAACAGAAGGCTGTAAATATCTACCCTAGAGCCCACCTGCCTCCTTCCTCAGAAAATGTAAACAGAAGGCTAGTTGTAAATGCCTAGCCTGGAGCCCAGATATTACCTGACTCAGACTGGTTTCAGAGAGACTAGAGAGTGAGGAAGTCGAGAATGACTATGGACAACTCCAAATTGATTTTATTGTACATGGTGTTAAAGTTGGGATAGTAGGTTCAAGATGATGTGGGCTTAAGGAAGATTTCTTTTTAAGATGGGAAATATTTGAATATATAACTCAAATTGTAACTTGAACCCAGGTTCTTTTAACTGAGACACATCTGGTCTTAGGATTTAATGAAGCCCAGGTTCTTGATGTCTCATCACAGAAAGAATTCAGTGAGAGACAGAGTGATAGGAAAAAAGTGGATTTATTTAGAGAGTAACACACTCCAGATAGAGAGTGGGCCATCTCAGAGGGCAAGAGGCCTTGAGTGAAACATAACTCTTCAGGGCTGTCTCAGAAGGGGAGAGCAACCTCGAAATATGGTGTGATTAATTTTTATGGGCTGGGTAATTTCAAAGGCTAATGAGTGAGAAGATTATTCCAACTATTTTGGGGAATGGGCAGAGATTTTCAGGAATTGTGCCACTGTCTACTTTTTGGTCTCTGATGGTCAGCATCAGAACTGTCATGGCTCTGGTGGTTGTGCAATTTAGCTTGTGCTAATTTGTTACAATAAGCATACGATGAGCTCTAGATCTAGCTCTGAATACTCCACCATCTTGGACCTGGTTGGTTCTAACTGGTTTTCATCTTCTCCTGTCCTGTGTTATTCTTTTAAAGGCTGTGCCCTGTCCTCTTCCGTCCTGTTTTACTTGTATACCAGTGGGAATGAATCAGTTGAAAGGAGTATAGAAACATAGAAAACAGAGAAGATAATTGTTATTTAGCAGAGAATCAAGGAGCGTTAGTAAGGGATGGTTACGTTTCAACAAAGAGAAATAGGAAAAGTTCTGAAATATGTGAGATCTTAGTAACTAAAGAGAGTAAGTGAAGTATGCCAAACATATAACTTTTTAACTTAAACTGAAATTTAGGACTTGGGCCTGCTTCATTTCTGACTCTTAAATCTATATCTGAGTTTTTTTTTTATATTATTATTAAGAAAATGGTGATTTAATTGATTTTAAATATAGACATCCATTGCTATCCAAGGGGCTTCCCTGATAGCTCAGTTGGTAAAGAATCCACCTGCAATGCAGGAGACCCTGGTTTGATCCCTGGGTTGGGAAGATTCCCTGGAGAAGGGAAAGGCTGCCCACTTCAGTATTCTGGCCTGGAGAATTGAATGGACTATATAGTCCATGGGGTTGCAAAGAGTCAGACATGACTAAGCAACTTTCACTTTCACTTTCATTGCTATCCAAACTCACTTTTTAAATTTGGAAAGATAGTTGATTTATAGTATTGTGTTAGTTTCAAGTGTTGATAGACATCTTTTATGCATGCATATTAAACTAAAGGGTTATGGAGAGATGAGTGTGTTGAAAAGATGCAGAAAAGTAGAAATAAAATTTAGTTAAATTTTGAAAACCAGCCTGGTCAATGAATTTACCATGGGAGACTGCAGGAATTAGCTACAACAAGATAGAAGAAGCAGTATAAACAATAAAAGAAATATATCTTAAAAAAATCAAGTGACAATTGTAATTGGCTTCTGGAAGAGAGAGAACTCAGATCAAATTGAAAGATGGAAAGAGTAGAAGAGGTTAATTGGAAATAGTTATTTATAGGTTTGTATCTCTTCCACTCCTTAGTTGATGAAAGTACAGTCTGTGTTATGCTTGTGTAGGCAAGAATTGTGTATGAAAAAAGAAGCACATCCTAGTGATTTTTCAGAACTGTACTGACAGTGCCACCTTTGCAGAATTGCACTGTGACCTTCTGGGGCAGGACGAAATGTCTACACTTGACAACTTGGCCTGAGGGAAGAGAAGGAGCAGAACAATTAGTAGGATGCTGGGAGCACAAGAGCCCCACCCCGTCACTAAGATGTGATTCTCCTCTGCCCAGTGTCTCCTTCCACCTTGTCTGCACACTGATATTTGTCTTTCATGACCAGGGGGTAGCTAATTTTGAAAGGTGGTAGAATGGGATGTTAAAGAATTCAGACTTTGGGGTTAGGTAGCCTGTGTTTGAATCTCAGTTTTATTGCTTATCGAGTGTGTACTAAGTCGCTTCAGTTGTGTCTGACTCTGCAACCCCATGGACTGTAGCCTGCTGGGCTCCTCTGTCCATGGGATTCTCCAGGCACGAATACTGGAGTGGGTTGCCTTGCCCTCCTCCAGGGGACCTTCCCAATCCAGGGATTGAACCTATGTCTCTTATGGCCCCTGCATTGTCAGACGGGTTCTTTACCACTAGTGCCACTGCTCATTATTTAACCTTTTCTTGAGTTCAGGTTTTCTTGGCTATAAAATGAGAAAAAATACAACAGTTCTCCTACCCTATGCGGTTGATGAGAGGTCTACATCCAATAATACACCAAATTACATTAAAAAAATATTTCCCCATAAACAGAAGAGAAAGAAAAAACTTTTATTACCTACAATGTCAAAGGTGTTTTATGTGCATTATAAAATTTATTATTCTTAGAACCCCGTGAGTTAGTTGGTTTTTTTGGTCTATTTTATGGATGAGGAAACTAAAGTTTATCAAGATTAAAAAACTTGCCCCCATTCACTCAACCAAGGGGTTAATTAAACCCCATTTAATTAGGTCTGTTTGATTCAAAACCTGTGTTCTTTTCATTACATGATACTCCCATTCATTCAGCTAATTTTGCATTGAGGTGAAAAAAATAACCATGATTTTAAAGCTAACATCATTTTGATTTGTATTGGTTTTGTAATACTGTTTATAGAGACATGTCACCTGCTGTGTCCACTCTTTATTTTAAAAGTGTTTTCCAATGTTGCCTGCAAATTGTAATACTCTAGGTGGATTAGCTGTATGTACATATGTAGTTAATATATATAATATATATTATTCATTTACTTAGCTGCACTGAGTCTTGGTTGGGGCACACGGGGTCCTCAGTTACTGTGCGTGGGATCCCTTAGCTGCAGCATGTGGAATCTTTTTAGTTATGGCACGTGAACTCTCAGTTGGTGCATGTGGTATTCAGCTCCCCAACCAGGGATTAAGCCTGAGTCCTCTGCACCAGGAGAATGCAGCTCCAGCCACTGGACCACAAGCGAAGTCCCAAGGGTGGATTAACTATTACTGTCTGAATCTAACCCAGAGATTCTGAATTGATTGTTCTGTGGGGTTTAGTCATTGAGATTTCTAAGATCCCTAGATTACTCTAATGTGTAGTCAAGATTGAGAAACATTGCACTACAGGAAACTACATTCCTCACGGCCTTTCTTAGCTGCAGTGGTTATGCTTTGGGTCATGTAATCCTGCAATACTCACTCTTCCCCACAATTGAATGGTTAATTGCCTATGACATGCTTTTGTATTAAAAGATAACACAGGTTAATCAAATGCTTTCTCTCTCTCTCTTTTTTAAAGTTATTTATTAGGGCTTCCCAGGTGGCTGAGTGGTGAAGAATCCACCTGTCAATCCCTGGGTCAGGAAGACCCCCTGGACTAGGCAATGCAACCCACTCCAGTATTCTTGCCTGGAGTATCCCATGGACAGAGGAGCCTGGTGGGCTACAATCCACGGGGTCTAACAAGTTCACAGGTGAAACCAATGATGCTGGTCCATAGAGCACACTTTGAATAGCAGTAAGAGAGTCTAAGGAACCCTGGGTGGAGGCACAAACCGGGAGGAAGGAATGGAGATTATGAGATTAATAACAAAAGATATGGGATAGAAATGAGATGGCTGGTCTATAGGAAGAAGAGAATTGAACAAATTTTTTAAAACCTTTTAATTTTATATTGGAATATAGCCAATCAACAATGTTGTGATAGTTTCAGATGGACAGCAAAGGGACTCAGTCATACATATACGTATCCATTCTCCCCCACACTCCTGGAATAAATATTTCTTTAATTAACCTTGGAACAGCACTGTAATAAAGATCCCTGAGCTCCTGATGCTGAGATTCCTAGAGGTTGCTTGAATATAGACGGACCTTTAACTTTCCATTGTTTCTTAAAATCTAGTTTGGATTTCCTGAGTTTCTTGGTATGCGTGTTGTTACACTACAATTTCATTAACTGAAGCAAGCTGCACCAGACACTGTGGATTCCTCAAGATAGTTTCACTTTTCTCTCATACGGTTTTGTTTACTTATTACTTAGTTGTCTATTGCTGCATAACAGATTATCCTCAAAATTTAGTGGCTTCAGACAACAAATATTTATAATCTTCTATTTCTGTGGGTCAGGAATTCAGAAGCAGTCTGTTTGGGGGAGTTCTGGCTTAGGATCTCTTAGGAGTTTGAATCAGGATAACAGCAGGGTCTGCAGTCATTTGATGACCTGACTGGAGCTGGGGCATCTGCTTCCAAGAAGACTGGTTCACATGACTATGGTCTGGAGGTTCTTTACCATATGGGATGCTCATCAGAGTCCTCATGACATGGCCATTTGCTTCCTTTGGAGTGGATAATCCAGAAGAGACACTGACCAAGATGGAAACTGCAGTGTGTTTTATGACTCATGATTTGTGTCATACACCATCACTTCTACCTTATTCTATTTGTTATAAGTGAGCCACTAAGTCCAACTCACAAAGGAAGGGAAATTTGAGTCCAGCTTTTGAAAGGAGGGTCCAAGAATCTGTGGTCATATTTAAATAACCACAGGTGTTTACTCTTTGACACAGCCATGTGTTTTAGGGAAAGCTGCTTATATTGTCAGCAGTTTCTCAGAATGGTTTTCAAAGTACATCACAATTGCTGTGGGTACTGTGTAAGAAAATACTTGGGCCCTACCTTTGAAGAGGGATTCCTGTTGGCTCAGTGGTAAAGAATCTGCCTGCCAATGCAGAACATGTGGGTTCCATCCCTGGGTTGGGAAGATTCCCTAGAGTAGGAAATGGCAACCCGCTCCATTTTGGAGCCTGGTAGGCTGCCATCCATGGGGTCACAAAAGAGTAGGATATGACTTAGCAACTAAACAACAACAACTCTGCTGCAGCTGCTGCTGCTAAGTCACATCAGTTGTGTCGGACTCTGTGTGACCCCATAGAAGGCAGCCTACCAGGGTCTGCCGTCCCTGGGATTCTCCAGGCAAAAACACTGGAGTGGGTTGCCATTTCCTTCTCCAATGCATGAAAGTGAAAATTGAAAGTGAAGTCACTCAGTCATGTCTGACTCAGCGACCCCATGGACTGAAGCCTACCAGGCTCTCCATCCATGGGATTTTCCAGGCAACAGTGCTGGAGTGGGGTGCCATTGCCTTCTCCGACAACAACCCTAGAAGAACTGAGAAAGAAACCCTGGGAGGAGGGCAGTGATCTGAATTAACCAGCTTTCCAGGTGATTCTAATGCACACTCACATTTGAGAATGATCAGTCTCAGCTGGTCTTGATAATTCAGTTACCATTATCAGCGTGTACAATTAGCCATGAGTATATATGCATTGGGGATTGCTGGGAACAGTTTTTTTTCCCTCCCCCCAGAAGCAACGGTTACTGGCTGTGTTGGGATGTGTGGCGTCGAGGTGGCTGTAAGCCATCTTGTTACCAGCCTGAGAAGGAAGGCGTCCGTTAGAGCAGGAGTGGCAGAACTTTGGAGATGTGTAGCTGTGCCCTGGATGTGCCTTCACAGGAGTCTGCATTATGAACTTGTGGCTGGGTGAGCTGATAAATTTCCTTATTACTTAGGCCAGTTTGAAGCAATGTTTTCTCTTACTTGCTGTTGATATCCTGATTTGCAAACTGAGTATTTGTAACTTCAAGTGGTTGGTTCAATGATTTTTACCGATCCTATCAGCACATGTGGGTTATATGAACAGTTTAAAAACATACCACCCTTGAATTCACTTTTTAAAAATATACCACTCTTGAATTCACTTTTAGAGAATCTGAGCTGAGTAGTTCAGCATGGAGCCCCGGCAATGGAATTTTTCATAGGTGATTTTGAAGTGAGGCAGCACTAAGAACCATTGGTAACAACAATTATTGATTCTGTTTTTCTAAGTAATAAAAACAGTTTTTCTTCTAACATTCCTGGACTATTCCAGAGTGAGAAGTTTATGACCTATGGAGCAGTTGGGCAGTGTCCTTATAGGAAATGGAATAGTGCTTTTTCCCCCTTACACAGCTGATACTAAAATAATCCTTGCTAGGTTACCATGACCACTTTTCTAAATTTATAAATTAATTCTTCTCATTAAGTAACTTGCTGTGAACTCTAATACATCTAGTTTATTCTTTATGAGTGGTTATTAGAGCACATCTGTGATGAAGCATTTATCAGTCCTTGAAGAAATTTTTATTGCCTTTCCTTTGCTTCCCATAAAAAGGCAACTCCAGCAACACTTATTCTAAAATCATTGAAAACTTATTTTCTGCCTAGGTTGTGAATTTTCTTGTCTTTTCCACCTGTTTCCCACCATCACTTCTCACTTTGTAATTATTTCATCCTGAAATAGTCCACTAAGAGATGTGTATCAGAATTTTCATTATAACATTGTTGGAAGTAATTGGGGGCATTGGTGGTAAACTCAGTGTTCATCACTTGGCGAATGGAAAAACAAAATACGGTGGGTATACTCCATGGAATACTTTGTTGCAGCTAGAAGTAATGAATTAGATGTACATTTAACTGTATTATTAGAATTAAAAAAATTTAGCATTGAGTGAAAAACATAAGTAGGGTTAAGCCTACAGCATATTGCAAATGTCAGAAATTAAAAGCACATTGACCTTAAAATAACATGAATGCATTATATTTAAAGAAATACAGGTTTGTACATTTCTATACACATACATTAAAATGATACATGCATATAATTACTGTTAAATACAGTATATTTCCTGTAAGGAAGGGGAGAGGGGAAAACCAGTGATGAAGACTCAAAATACAAACATGAATCTGCTACAGAGTAATCATAATGGATAGAGGAGCAATCCCATGGATAGAGGAGTATGATTGTCCAGGCTTTGTACCTGAGTTTCCCTTCAACCTTGTAAAGGTCTCTAAAACCTTGAAATATGCTGTGGGATTTGACAACCTATAATTGAGTTTGAGAACTGCATATTAAATAGAAATAAACAAGACAAAGTTTAAACATAAGGGCTTTGTATAAACAAGTCTCTGGGTGACTGTCTGTTTATACAGGTCCTATACTGTACAAGGGACCAACCCAGGGTGTAGGAGGAGTTTAAATGTAGCCTGTGCTCCACTTCTTGGGTGGGGATTTTTTTTATACTTCATAGGAAAGCACTATATGGACTAGTAGAGACCTGGCTGGGACTTGTATTATGGGAATTCAGGGCAAGCTCTGGGAAGGAGAGATTGTCTGTTTTATGCAGTGCACAAAACAATGCTTAGTGCTGTACTAGTTTGCATTCCCACCAACAGTGTAAGAGAGTTCCCTTTTCTCCACACCCTCTCCAGCATTTATTGCTTGTAGACTTTTGGATCGCAGCCATTCTGACTGGCGTGAAATGGTACCTCATAGTGGTTTTGATTTGCATTTCTCTGATAATGAGTGATGTTGAGCATCTTTTCATGTATTTGTTAGCCATCTGTATGTCTTCTTTGGAGAAATGTCTATTTATTTCTTTGGCCCATTTTTTGATTGGGTCATTTATTTTTCTGGAGTTGAGCTGTAGGAGTTGCTTGTATATTTTTGAGATTAGTTGTTTGTCAGTTGCTTCATTTGCTATTATTTTCTCCCATTCTGAAGGCTGCCTTTTCACCTTGCTAATAGTTTCCTTTGTTGTGCAGAAGCTTTTAAGGTTAATTAGGTCCCATTTGTTTATTTTTGCTTTTATTTCCAATATTCTGGGAGGTGGGTCATAGAGGATCCTGCTGTGATGTATGTCGGAGAGTGTTTTGCCTATGTTCTCCTCTAGGAGTTTTATAGTTTCTGGTCTTACGTTGAGATCTTTAATCCATTTTGAGTTTATTTTTGTGTATGGTGTTAGAAAGTGTTCTAGTTTCATTCTTTTACAAGTGAACAGTGTGGAGATTCCTTAAAAAACTGGAAATAGAACTGCCTTATGACCCAGCAATCCCACTGCTGGGCATACACACCGAGGAAACCAGAATTGAAAGAGACACGTGTACCCCAATGTTCATCGCAGCACTGTTTATAATAGCCAGGACATGGAAACAACCTAGATGTCCATCAGGAGATGAATGGATAAGAAAGCAGTGGTACATATACACAATGGAGTATTACTCAGCCATTAAAAAGAATACATTTGAATCAGTTCTAATGAGATGGATGGAACCGGAGCCTATTATACAGAGTGAAGTAAGCCAGAAAGAAAAACACCAATATAGTATACTAACGCATATATATGGAATTTAGAAAGATGGTAACAATAACCCTGTGTACGAGACAGCAAAAGAGACACTGAAGTATAGAACAGTCTTTTGGACTCTGTGGGAGAGGGAGAGGGTGGGATGATTTGGGAGAATGGAATTGAAACATGTATAATATCATGTATGAAACGAGTTGCCAGTCCAGGTTCGATGCACGATACTGGATGCTTGGGGCTGGTGCACTGGGATGACCCAGAGGGAGGGTATGGGGAGGGAGGAGGGAGGAGGGTTCAGGATGGGGAACACAGGTATAACTGTGGCAGATTCATTTCGATATTTGGCAAAACTAATACAATATTGTAAAGTTTAAAAAAATTTAAAACTTAAAAAAAAAAACAACAACAATGCTTATTGCAATACTTGGTCACATGGTTAGTCCCTAATAAGCATTTGTGGACAAGAATGAATTGTGTTTGGCACAGTATTTGGGCAGCTTGAAATTTCTAGAGACCCAGTTTCTTTTAGGCGTGACACTGGAGTGGCAGCTGGAGCAACTTTGAGGAGATACCCCACATCCAAGGGCAAGGAGAAGCTCCAGCAAGATGGTATCAGGGGCGAAATCCCTTTTAGAATCAAACCCCATGCCCACCAGAGATGCACAGAGGGCTCAAACAGCTTGTGCACACAAGGACGCAGAGACCTCACAGACACTGAGACAGAACTGTGTTTGAGTGTCTCCTGAGAGGTACGGGTCAGCAATGGCCTGCTGCAGGGCAGGGGCTGTGGGTGCAGCAGACTTGGGTATGGCTTAAGCCCTCTTGGAGGAGGTCACCATTAACCTCACCATAGAGCCACCAGAACTTAAACAGGACTGAGGAAACAGACTCTTGGAGGGCACAAACAGAACCTTGAGCCCACTAGGACCCAGGAGAAGGGAGCAGTGAACCCCAGAGACTGACCCAGACTTGCCCATGAGTGTCCAGGAGTCTTCAGCAGAGGCGTGGGTCAGCGGTGGCCTGCTGCAGGGTTGGGGGCACTGAGTGTAGCAGTGCATGCATGGGACCTTTTGAAGGAGGTCACCCTTATCTTCATTACCTCCACCATAGTTTGGCCTCAGGTCAAATAACAAGAAGGGAACACAGCCCCACCCTTCAACATAAAATTGGGTTAAAGATTTACTGAGCATGGCCCTGCCCATTAGAACAAGATCCGGTTTCCTCCTCAGTCAGCCTCTTCCATCAGGAAGCTTCCATAAGCCTCTTATCCTTCTCCATCAGAGGGCAGACAGACTGAAAACCACAATCATAGAAAACTAACCAATCTGATCACATGGACCACAGACTTGTCTAGCTGAATGAAGCTATGAGCCATGCTATGTAGGGCCACCCAAGACAGATGGATAATGGTGGAGAATTCTGACAAAATGAGTTCTGACAAAATGTGGTCCACTGGAGAAGGGAATGGAAAACCACTTCAATATTCTTGCCTTAAGAACCCCAGGGACAGTGTGAAAAGGCAAAAAGATAGTACACTGAAAGATGAGCTCACCAGGTCAGTAGGTGCCCAATATGCTACTGGATATCAGTGGAGAACTAACTCCAGAAAGAATGAAGAGATGGAGCCAAAGCAAAAACAACACCCAGTTGTGGATGTGACTGGTGATGGAAGTAAAGTCTGATGCTATAAAGAGCAATATGGCATAGCAACCTGGAATGTTAGGTTCATGAATCAAGGCAAATTGGAAGTGGTCAAACAGGAGATGGCAAGAGTGAACACTGACATTTTAGGAATCAGTGAACTAAAATGGACTGGAATAGATGAATTTAACTCAGATGACCATTATATCTACTACTGTGGGCAAGAATCCCTTAGAAGAAATGGAGTAGCCATCATAGACAACAAGAGTCCAAAATGCAGTACTTGGATGCAATCTCAAAAATGACAGAATCATATCTGTTCGTTTCCAAGGCAAATCATTCAATATCGTGGTAATCCAAGTCTATGCCCCAACCAGTAATGCTGAAGAAGCTGAAGTTGAACAGTTCTATGAAGACCTACCAGACCTTCTAGAACTAACACCAAAAAAGATGTCTTTTTCATTATATGGAATACAAAACTAGGAACTTTTCAAAAACTTGAACTTCCAGATGTTCAAGCTGGATTTAGAAAAGGCAGAGGAACCAGAGACCAAATTGCCAGAAGTCAAATTGACTGGAATGCAAAAGTAGGAAGTCAAGAAATACTTGGAGTAACAGAAATATTTGGCTTTGGAGTACAGAATGAAGCAGGGAAAAGGGTAATAGAGTTTTGACAAGAGGATATACTGGTCATAGCAAACACCCTCTTCCAACAACACAAGAGAAGACTCTATACATGGACATCACCAGATGGTCAACACCGAAATCAGATTGATTATATTCTTTGCAGACAAAGATGGAGAAGTTCTATACAGGCAAAAACAAGACCAGGAGCTGACTGTGGCTCAGATCAGACTGAATTTGAAGAAAGTAGGGAAGACCATAGACAATTCAGGTATGACCTAAATCAAACCCCTTATGATTATACAGTAGAAGTGACAAATAGATTCAAGGATTAGATCTGATATACAGAGCTCCTGAAGAACTATGGATGGAGGTTTGTGACACTGTACAAGAGGCAGTGATCAAGACCATCCCCAAGAAAAAGAAATGCAAAAAGGCAAAATGGTTGTCTGAGAGGCCTTAAGAATAGCTATGAAAAGAAGAGAAGTAAAAGGCAAAGGAGAAAAGGAAAGATATACCTATTTGAATGCAGAGTTCCAAAGAATAGGGGGAGAGATAAGAAAGCCTTCCTCAGTGATCAGTGCAAAGAAGTAGAGGAAAACAATAGAATGGGAAAGACTAGAGATCTCTTCAAGAAAATTAGAAATACCAAGGGAATATTCATGCACAGATGGGCACAATAAAGGACAGAAATGGTATGGACCTAACAGAAGCAGAAGATATTAAGAGGTGGCAAGAATACACAGAAGAGCTCTACAAAGAGATCTTCATGACCCAGATAATCATGATCATGTGATCACTCACTTAGAGCCAGACATCCTGGAATGCAAAGTCAAATGGGCCTTAGGAGGCATCAGTAGGAACAAAGCTAGTGGCTGCGCTGCTGCTGCTAAGTCACTTTAGTCATGTCCAACTGTGTGCGACCCCATAGATGGCAGCCCACTAGGCTCCTCTTTCCCTGGGATTCTCCAGGCAAGAATACTGGAGTGGGTTGCCATTTCCTGCTCCAATGCATGAAACTGAAAAGTGAAAGTGAAGTCACTCAGTCGTGTCCAACTCTTCACGACCCATGGACTGTAGCCTACAAGGCCCCTCCATCCATGGGATTTTCCAGGTAAGAGTACTGGCGTGGGTTGCCATGTCATTCTCCAAAAGCTAGTGGATGTGATGAAATTCCAGTTCAGCTATTTCAAATCCTAAATATGATGCTGTGAAATTGTTGCACTCAATATGACAGCAAATTTGGAAAACTCAGCAGTGGCTACAGGACTGGAAAAGATCAGTTTTCATTTCAATCCCAAAGAAAGGCAATTCCAAAGAATGTTCAAACTACGGAACAATTGCACTCATCTCACACACTAGCAGGGGCTTCCCTGATAGCTCAGTTGGTAAAGAATCTGCCTGCAATGCAGAAGACCCTGGTTCAATTCCTGGGTTGGGAAGAGCTGCTGGAGAAGGGATAGGGCACCCACTCCAGTATTCTTAGGCTTCCCTTGTGGCTCAGCTGGTAAAGAATCTGCCTGCAATGTGGGAGACCTGGATTTGATCCCTGGGTTGGAAAGATCCCCTGGAGAAGGGGAAGGCTACTAACTCTAGTATTCTAGCCTGAAGAATTCCATGGACTGTATAGTCCATGGGATCACAAAGAGTTGGATACAACTGAGAGACTTTCACTTTCACACACTAGCATAGTAATGCTCAAAATTCTCCAAGCCAGGCTTCAACAGTACTTAAAACATGAACTTCCAAATGTTCAAGCTGGATTTAGAAAAGGCAGAGGAATCAGAGGTCAAATTGCCAACATCCATTGGATCATCAGAAAAGCAAGAGAGTTCCAGAAAAACATCTATTTCTGCTTCATTGACTATGCCAAAGCCTTTGACTGTGTGGATCACAACAAACTGTTGTGGAAACTTCTTAAAGTGTTTGAAACTGTGATCAAAGTTTTCTTTGATCTCTTTTGTAGAGCTCTTCTGTGTATTCTTGCCACCTCTTAATATCTTCTGCTTCTGTTAGGTCCATACCATTTCTGTCCTTTATTGTGCCCATCTGTGCATGAAAATTCCCTTGGTATTTCTAATTTTCTTGAAGAGGTCTCTAGTCTTTCCCATTCTATTTTCCTCTACTTTGCACTGATCACTGAGGAAGGCTTTCTTATCTCTCCTTGCTATTCTTTGGAACTCTGCATTCAAATAGGTATATCTTTCCTTTTCTCCTTTGCCTTTTACTTCTCTTCTTTTCATAGCTATTCTTAAGGCCTCTCAGACAACCACATTTTCAAACTGTGGAAAATTCTTAAAGACATGGTAATACCAGGCCACCTGACCTGCCTCTAGAGAAATCTGTGTGCATGTCAAGAAGCAACAGTTAGAACTGGACATAGAGCAATAGACTGGTTCCAAACAGGGAAAGGAGTACGTCAAGGCTGTATATTGTCACCCTGCTTATTTAACTTATATGCAGAGTACATTATGAGAAATGCTGGGCTGGATGAAGCACAAGCTGGAATCAAGATTGCCTGGAGAAATATCAATAACCTCAGATATGCAGATCATATGCAGATAACAGCACCCTTATGGCAGAAAGTGAAGAACTAGAGAGCCTCTTGATGAAAGTGAAAGAGGAGAGTGAAGAAGTTGGCTTAAAACTCAACATTCAGAAAACTAAGATCATGGCATCTGTTCCCATCACTTCATGTCAAGTGGATGGGGAAACAGTGAAAACAGTGGCTGACTTTATTTTTTGGGGCTCCAAAATCACTGCAAATGGTGACTGCAGCCATGAAATTAAAAGACATTTTCTTCTTGGAAGAAAAGTTATGACCAACCTAGAGAGCATATTAAAAAGCAGACATTACTTTGCTAACAAGGTCCGTATAGTCAAGGCTATGGTTTTTCCAGTAGTCATGTATGGATATGAGAGTTGGACTATAAAGAAAGCTGAGCCCTGAAGAATTGATGCTTTTGAACTGTGGTGTTGGAGAAGACTCTTGAGAGTCTCTTGGACTGCGAGGAGATCTAACCAGTCCATCCTAAAGGAATTCGGTCCTGGGTATTCATTGGAAGGACTGATGTTGAAGCTGAAACTCCAATACTTTGGCCACCTGATGCGAAGAGCTGACTCATTTGAAAAGACCCTGATGCTGGGAAAGATTGAAGGCCGGGGGAGAAGCAGATGACAGAGGACGAGATGGTTGGATGGCATCACCGACGTGATGGATATGTGTTTGGGTAAACTCCGGGAATTGGTGATGGACAGGGAAGCCTGGCATACTGCAGTTCATGGGGTCACAAAAGAGTCAGACATGACTGAGCGACTGAACTGACAGAACTGAGTTTCTTTTAAGTGAAGTATTATCCTGGTGAACCTACCTCAAGACTTTTCTCATACATATGCATTCAAAGTAAACATGTTTTTGGTAGTTTGGAGAAATGCTTTAAGCAAAATCAGGTGAGTATGGTAGGCAATATGCTCTAGTGGTCAAGGGTTTGGGCCTGGACATGTGCGGGGTTGATGGAAAACCTTAGCCTTGGAATACTGCCACCACTATCATCAAAAGCACCTGGAAACTTGCTGGAACCATATTTCTTGGGGTCTTAACCCAGGTGTACTGAATCAGAAACTTTGGAAGTGGTGCCGTGCCATATGATGTAACAATATCACCTGGTGATTCTGATATAAGCTAACATTTGAGAACTCCTAACTTGAACTATTAATTATACTATATTTCATCGCCTCCACCTTTTCTTTCTTTTGGGGCCTATTTGATTGGAGGTCCAGAATAATTGCTGTGTTGTTATTCTATTTTTCTACTTGTAAGTCATGGAGAAACAAAGTCTTCTACTGGAGTACGCTATTGAGGTTGGTTTTTGGATCCAATGGGCCCGATTGCACATGCAATTTACCTGTTCAATTTATTTCCCAGAGTAGCACATATATAATCTAGAGACTGAAAGGTCTAGTATTATAAAAAATAAATAAAAGTAGTCACCCTTTCATTTTAATAAATAGTTCTTTTTGCTCTTATTCCGGTATTGTTCCAGTTGGCTGTGTGTGGTGTTCCTAAATATGGAAAAGATGAGTTTCATAGGAAGAGACGGTCAATATTTAATATTCAGGTCTGAGAATCATGCTGGGAGGGAAAGAATGAACCATTTACTTGGAAATAAGTAAGGAGTAAACAGTGATAGTAACTCGGTAGTGAAATAAATGCCAAAGGAGGCATTTGAAAAATAGTCTAGTTACAGGGAGGGTCATGGTATTGAATAAATGTTTGGGTTGAGGAACACTGTTTCATCTTAGTTTGCTTTGAGAAATGAAAGCAATGACTACCAATTAATGGTGCATACAGCAATTGCCTTTCACTGCCACAGACCGAGAAGCTTCTCTGAAGTGAAAAATTAATAGCAGTATACCAGTTAACAATAAGTATTATACTTGTATTTTCACTGGCCAACATAAGGACTCTTATTTTTCCTTTTATATTTTCTTTACTGTTCCTTTCTTCTACTCCCTCAAGCAACTATTCTGGTGCATTTTACATATATTCTCTTTTTGGGGTAAAATTTGAGTTTTCTATATTTAATAATGATACAACATGTTAAGTATGCAAAAGCAGAGAGAAAATTATAATGTGTCAATAATAATAAACTGATGGCCCAGATTATTTTATCTATAATTTTTCCCCTACCTTAACCACTTATCCCCATCCTACCCAGGTTATTGTGAAGCAAATTCCAGACTTCATCTTTTATCTTACATATTTTAAACTTACAATATTTTTATATTTTGTGTATTCCTTGACCCATTCTTTTTGTGACCTATCTTTGTGATTGTGTGTACATCTAGTCTACTACTTCTTAACTACTTCATGGCACACTGTGGTTTAACTATCATATTGTGTATCCATTTTCCCATTGTAGAACCAAGGAGACAGCTGTATCTCCATCCTATCACCAACAGAACTGCAATAAACACCTTCACACATGCTCCCTGATGATCTGTGTGGGAATTTTTGTGATAATAGTTCAGGTACGGAATTTTAGGTCAAAGAGTATGTAATTAGTTCACCTGATTAAGTGCTTCCAGATTGATGCAGACCTTCTAGAGATCAATCTGTACACTTGCCAGGAACACTTGGCATTCTCTAGCAAATTTTTCTGCAGTTTATTAGGCATAAAATGATACTGCATTATTCTAATTTGCATTTTTCTGATTACTAATAGGTATACAATTCTTTCCACAGGCTTATTAGCTTTTGGGGTTGGTTCTTTGTTGATATCCTTTAATATCCTTTGCCCATTTTTTCCCATTGGACTTCTTATCATAGTGATTTATAGGAATTTCTTCATTTTTAGTTAGGCCCTTGTTAAGTATGCATATTGGTAGTATCTCCTTCACATTTGTCATCTGTTCAATTCTTTCCATGGTGTCTTTGTACAGAAAAATTTAATTTTGGTATAAATTCAGCTTGTTTTTTTTTGCCTTGTGGTCTGTTTCTGTTGGTGTAAGAAATTCTTCCTTGTCTTTATGTTGAGGATATCCTTCTATATTTTGTTGACATTGTAGGTTACATGAATATGTCTAGGTCCTTATTCCATTTGGAGTCTACCCTTTTGAACTAAGTAGGAATGCATTTTAATTTTTCTCAAGGCATGAACCAGCTTTCCCAGCTCTCTGTAAATTATCCTTTCACTGTTGATTTGTGGTACTGTTTTTATTAAATAATAAATCCCCATATGTAAATGAGTATCTCAGCTCTTTACACTATCCTATTAGATGATTTCTGTTTTTGTACTAGCACTATCCTCATTTTTATTGGTGTTTATAGCATATTTTCATGTCTGTGGCATAACATAACATTTTCTTATTCTTTTTCAAAGCTGTTTGCGTGCATCTTTATTTTCCTACACATTTAGAAATCAGTTCCTTGAATCCAGCTTGAGTTTGGATTGGGGTTACATTAAATTTGATTAATCTGGGAGATAAAATAGTATCTCATAATGAAACCTCTCACCTGTGATTATAGAAATCTTCATCTGTTTATCAAAAGACACCTTCTGTGTCTTTCATTAGATTTTTGAAAACTTTTTTCATAGAGGACTTTGGTTTTTAAAGCTGAAACCTGGGTACTTTGTATTTGTTGTTATTAAAAATAAATTACTCTTGTGTTTCCTAGATGGTCATCTTAGGTTAGAGAAATGGTATTGATTTTTAGGGGGTGAGAGGGGCAGAGGAAGATTTTTGAATCCAGTCTTAACTGAATATTCTCATTCGAATAGTTTTTCTTGATTATTTCTCATCTTCTTCCTCAATACTTTCTGCAGATTTTTTGTAGATACTCTCGGGAAATTCTTCTTTATTCATGGATTGCTGATATTTTCTTTTGAATTCATGAATGGATGTCAAATTTTAGCAGAAATAGTTTTGCCTCTTGAGAGTTTTTTTTTCTATTAGTCAGTTGTTGGCACATTTATTTTCCATATGCTTTGTTTTGAAAACTTTCTCGTATTTTCTTGTGTTCTGAGTGTTTCAATCTGAGCTTCCAACTTTAAGTCTTGCACTTTTGCTGTAATAGTTACTCCAAATATTTTGATTAAAAAATTTCACCTATTGTCACTCACAAAACTTTATTGTGATAAAACTCCTCAGAACTACCCTCTTAAATTTTAAGTGTGTAATACAGTATAAAATATAGGCATGATGTACAACAGATCACTAGAACTTATCTTGAAAAAGTGCAACTTTATACCTGTTATGCAGCAATTCCCAATGTTTCCTGCTCTGCAGTCCCTGGAGACCACCATTGTACTCTGTTTTTGTGAGTTTGACTATCTTAGATGACTCACAACTAGTATAATGCAATATTTTTATTTCTGTGACTGGTTTATTTCACTTAGCTTTATGGCCTTGAGGTTCATTGATGTTGTCACACAAAGCTAGATTTCCTGGAGTATTACTCAGCCATTAAAAAGAATACATTTGAATCAGTTCTAATGAGGTGGATGAAACTGGAGCCTATTATACAGAGTGAAGTAAGCCAGAAGGACAAACACCAATACAGTATACTAACGCATATATATGGAATTTAGAAAGATGGTAACGATAACCCTGTGTACGAGACAGCAAAAGAGACACTGATGTATAGAACAGGCTTATGGACTCTGTGGGAGAGGGAGAGGGTGGGAAGATTTGGGAGAATGGCATTGAAACATGTGAAATGTCATGTATGAAAGGAGATGCCAGTCCAGGTTCAATGCACGATGCTGGATGCTTGGGGCTGGTGCACTGGGACGACCCAGAGGGATGGTATGGGGAGGGAGGAGGGAGGAGGGTTCAGGATGGGGAACACATGTATAATTTTTTTTTAAATTAAAATTGAATAAAAAATGAAAAAAAAAAAAAAAAAAGCTAGATTTCCTTTAAAGGCTGAATAATACACCCTTATGTATATATACCACTTTTTAAAAAACTACTCATTTGTCAATGGACATTTAGGTGGAAGCCTGGTGGGCTGCTGTCTATGGGGTCGCGCAGAGTTGGACGCGATTGAAGTGACTTAGAAGAAGAAGAAGAAGAATGTGAAGCATCTTTTCATGTGTCTTTTCACCATTTGTATATTGTCTTTGGAGAAAGGTCCATTCAAGTCCTTTGCCCACTAAGAGAAAATCAAGTTGGTTTTGGTTTTATTTCATTTTTCTGCTAATGAGTTATCAGAGTTCCTCATATTTTGAATATTAACCCCTTATCAGATACATGGTTTGCAAATATTTTCTTTTATATACTGCCTTTCACTCTGATGGTTTTCTTTGCCATATAGAAGCTTTTTTAGTTTTGCAGTCCAACTTGTCTTAATTTTTTCTTTTATCTGTATTTTTGGTGTCATATCAAATAACTCATGTAGATCAGTGTCTAGAAGCTTTCCCCCTATATTTTCTTGTGGAAGTTTTGTAGATTTAAATATAACACTGGAATATAATTAATTTCAGGTAGTTTTTATGTATGGCCTAAGATAGAGGTCTAACCGCTTTCTTTGGCATGTGGAAATCCAGTTTCCCCAGCACCACTTGTTGAAAAGACTGTTCTTTCCCTGTTGTGTGTTCTTGGAACCCTTGTCAAAGATCAATTTACTATATATGCATGAGTTTATTTCTGGGATTTCTTTCTGTTCCATTTGTTTATATGTCTATTTGCTTATACCATGCTGTTTTGATTATACCACGTCATTTTGTAATAACCTTTGGTATTAAGCTGTGTGATATCTCCAGCCTTGTTCTTGTTCCTCCATGTTTCTTTGGCTATTCAGAATCTTATTTAATTCTATATGTAAACTTTAGGATTGTTTTCTTTATTTCTGTTTAAAAAATTCCACTGGGATTTTGATGAGAACTGCATTGAATCTGTACATCTCTTTGGGTAGTACAAACATTTTAATAATTTTCTCATATCTTTATCATTTTAAACATATTTATTAGGCTGCTCAAAATCTATCAGTTCTAATAATTTTGTTTCAGCTGGTATACATTGGTGTCTTAAAAGTTTGTTTTGTTATCTTCAGTCTTAGGTTGCTTTTCATTTGTGCTCTTGTGGTCTCTTACTACTAGCTACTATGTATAATCAGGGCTTCCCTGGTAGCTCAGCTGGTAAAGAACCCCCCTGCAACACAGGAAACCCTGGTTCGATGGGGACGACAGAAGACAAGATGGTTGCATGGCATCACTGACTCAATGGATATGAGCTTGTGCAAACTCCAGGAGATGGTGAAGGACAGGGAAGCCTGGCATGCTGCAGTTCATGTGGTCGCAAAGAGTTGGACACAACTTAGCAACTGAAGAGCAATGAATAAACATGTATATTGGAGAAGAACCAAAGGCCAGGTCCTAACCTGCTTCCCTCCCTCTGAATTCAAAGGAGAGAAGAGGGGAGAGATGGATGAGAGTCAGGGCAGAGAGACCCAGATACCACAAAATCACTGTGAGCTACTACCACCACTCCAGGTCAGGCTTTGCCTTTAAACTTCAGAGACATTGAAATTAGGATATGAGGGGATTGTGATATAACCATCTTGGGATTTTAGGAAGGTAGTAAGTGATGAAGGAATGCTCAAGGATGGCTGACCTATCTCCTCTCCTTGTTAAATTCTCACCTTCAGAGGGCTCTATGTTGCTCTGGTTTTATTCTGTTCATGCTGGCCCCAGTGAACTACTGACTTTTCTGATGAGAGGCTGGTAATCCTTTTTCCAGTGCAATCTGGGGAGAGAAATGAGTGGCACTTAATTCCAAACCATCCTTTCACTACCACCCTCACCCAAAACATTCATCCTGCAGAGAAGTTGATCGGTCATGGGAGAGAAAAAAAGAGCAAAAGCAGGATAGTCCAAAGGCAATGATCTCTTATAGGAGGCCAGTAGTGAAAGCATTCAGTGCGGCTCTAATACATTTAAGGGGACAGTTTTCCTCAGAAAATTGTATTTCTATCAGTAATAGGACTTAAGCATAATGTATGGGCACTTTTCTTTTGGCTAGAAAGTCAGGAACAATATATTCAGCAAACTGCAGAATTTGACTATCAGGTTCTGACACTAAACAGATTTTTGGTGACATGAGACTTGGTGGAATTGAGCTGAAGAGAGTAAGTTTGAGAATTGGCAGAAAGGCTAAATTTGCGGGGACAGGCAGGAGTTAGCCCAGGGAAATATTGGCTCTGGGGAGCACTGTGTAGGAGCAGAAGGGCAGTATGTGGGCTATCTGTCCTAGAGATTATATGTAGCCTAAAAAAGAATGCAATTAGGTGAGACATGATACTGGGGAATGAATGAAGGTGGGGTCAATTCATGTTATGCTTTGTGTAACAGGATAAGGATTAGAGCTTTATCTTAAAGGCAATAAAGAATATTGGTAGTACTGATGAAAAATACATTGTAACAGACAGGGAAATTTGTTTGGTTAAGGTGGTTCAGCAGTAGAAAATCCGCCTGCTGTGTAGGAGACATGGGTTTGATCCCTGGGTCAAGAAGATCCCCTGGAGAAGGAAATGGTAACCCACTCCAGTATTGTTGCTTAGGAAATTTCATGGACAGAGTAGCCTGGCTGGCTATAATCCTTTGGGTCACAAAAGAGTCAGACATGACTTAGTGTCTAAAATAGCAACAACATTATATGGGTAATAAACCTTCCAAATGGTTTGGACTTTTTATATTTGTATTGTTTGGCTTTCCATATTATTTGTATTCATACTGTTTGGTTTTCCATAAATGGGTTTGTTGTTTAAGTAGAATCCAAATATTACATGCAGCATACTTAAAAATTTGTTTATTTGAAATGCTTATTTAACTGGGAATTATGTTTTTATTTAACATGTGAATAGGATTTATTAGGTCAACAGAATCAGGTGAACATGGCCCAGGCAATAAAAGAGTATCTTGACCAGGAAGATGAGAGATGCTTGCTTGATAAAGAGATGACTTTGATACTTTAGACTACAACAGAGGGAGGGGGTGAATTGGGGTTTGGTAATGAATTTGTACAGAGTGACCAAGTGTCTATGGATTCAAACCTATGGGTTTGAACTGTGGCTGAACTTTTGGCTGTGAAGAAGTGCAAGCCAGTGAAGAAGTGCATCTTCTGTTTGCATCTTCTGCACTTCTTCCACTGGATGTATGTCTTGAGATGAGTTCTGTGAGGGTCTCACAGGATGGAGCATCCAGGCACTTGGTGGTAGCCAGCTTTACAGATCTTTGTCCTGGAACCCCTTCCTCATTTTTCACCACTACAGTTGTTTTCTGGGGTTACATCACCAAATAAAGTACTCTTACATAAAGTAAAATGGAGCAAGGAAAAATCTCCACCAAAATATGGAACAGAGTAATATGGCAGAAGTAAATTGAAATAATTAATCACTAGTTTCAATAGAGAGTAAAATTAGCAAAGAAGTTGTTAGGTTAAAACCAACCTCTAGCCTGTCCAGAAAGGATAGATATGCCAAATGTATATGAAACCTAAAGCTGTAGTAGCTATATCTCAGCCAAAGAGCATTTTTAAGGATATAGAAGATGCCCACAAATTTAAACCTAAAGGAATCCAATGCCTGTAAATATTTAACATAAAAGTAGGTAAAACTGAGAAGACTAGAACCACCAGTCTAACTGGGATTACAGCAAATGCCCAGCCTTCATTGCTCTGGGTCTCGTTTTGTACATCTTAAGGCCAACAAGGAAGGGTGAACCAACTTGGAGTTGCAGACTGAGGGATTAGTTATGCAGTCAGATGTGGACAAGTGGTCAAATAGCGTGAATACTGAAAAAAAAAAAGAGTAAAAAAATAGGTCACTGCATATCTTTGTAAAAATAGTTTTAGAAAAGAGAAGTCAGATTTCTGAAGGTCTAAGACTGAATGTGAAGTGACAATGTAACCGTAGGGAGCTCTTGCATCTCTTTGCCTCTGGCAGCCACGAGACTCTCAGTGTGGTAGAGTCCTTCTGTTGGTAGAGTCCTTCTGTTGCCCTTACCATGCTCAGATTGGGGATTCTCTTAGAGGCAGCAGCTCTCACAGTCCCAGTCATAAGTGAGGCATAAGTCCATTAAACTCTAATTTACAAATATAAAGGGTAATTAAAAAAAATTACCCTCCTTCAGTCAGTAACTAAGTGAGAGTGATAGGGTAAGACAGTATCAGTCAGGGTTTGTCAAGGAAGACAACTCACACCAGATAATGTTTTAAAAAATACTTGTTTCATTTTTGGCCATGCTGGGTCTTCACTGCTGTGTGTGGGCATTCTCTAGTTGTGGTGCGAGGGCTTCTTTTGTCACAGAGCACAGGCTCTAGGCGCAAGGGCTCAGTAGTTACGGTACACGGGTAGTTTCCCTGCTGCATGTGGGAGCTTCCTGGACCAGAGATCCAACCTGTGTCCTTTGCATTGAAGACGGATTCTTTACCACTGGACCACCAGGGAAGCCACACACCAGACCATTTAACAGAAGCAATTTAACAAATTTGTTACTTAGATGAGAAGAGAACTAAAGGAGCTTCTAGGGATTCTCACAGAAACTCAGGGCCATTGTGGGCTGGTAGGAAGGTAATGATGTTTAGAACTGTGGAGGGGGCTGCCTTATGGGAGCTAGGGCTGGAGAGGTCAGGCTGTTCAGTGATAGCTGGAGCCATACAACAGGCAGAATCATTGCTAGAGGCATTGCCCAAATAGAAGAGGCAGAAATACTCCCCCTTTAGTCTTTCCTCATTGCCTCCAACTAAATGATGGACCCTAAAAGGCAGATGACAAGGGAGATGAGGCCAAAGGAGAATGGGAAATAGGTCTGAGAACAGGCAGGCAAATGATAGCCTGAGTAGGCAGGAGTGGAGCATATGCCTTCTTCCCTCTCTTGCCTCTGCTCTAGGACAACCCTCATCCATCATCCCAGCTGATCAGGGAATAAGAAATACTTGCTCTTAATATTTAGTAAGTGGTATTTTGGATTTCTATCTCCCATAGCCTTTCAAATCTTGGAGTTAAAAAAAATAAAAGTCTCTTAGTCATCTCCAAGTCTCCAGGCTCCTCTGTGCATAGAATTCTCCAGGCAAGAATACTGGAATGGGTGGCCAGTCCCTTTCGCCAGGGGATTTTCCTGACCCAGGAATTGAACCCAGGTCTCCTGCATTGCAGGTGGGTTCTTTACTGTCTGAGCCACCAGAGAAGAACATGGTTATCTTTTTCTCTGCAGTCAATCCCCCAGTATCAAGCTGTTGTATTTCTTATCTAGGGGGGAAAAAAGAAGGGCTATCTGCTGCTGCTGCTGCTAAGTTGCTTCAGTCGTTTCTGACTCTGTGCGACCCCATAGACAGCAGCCCATCAGGCTCCCCCGTCCCTGGGATTCTCCAGGCAAGAACACTGGAGTGGGTTGCCATTTCCTTCTCCAATGCATGAAAGTCAAAAGTCAAAGTGAAGTCACTCAGTGGTGCCCGACTTTTAGCGACCCCATGGACTGCAGCCTACCAGGCTCCTCCATCCATGCGATTTTCCAGGCAAGAGTACTGGAGTGGGGTGCCATTGCCTTCTCTGCAAGAAAATACAGCTCAATCAGAAAATGTTACCTTTGTTGAATTAGCCTGAGTTTATTTTAGCTTTTATAGGCATTTCAATACACATAATTATTTGGAATTTTTCTTTTTTATATCAACTATTATCAAACTTGGTTTTACAAAGCATTCTTGGGTATTTTATCCTCTAGGTCATAAAAGCAAAGCTCTTATGTCTACTCTGTTTGAGAGAGGATGAGATTTTGATTGCTTCATATAACAAATTAACTATTCCTCCTAGCTTATCTATAAAATTGATAGACTTTTGAAACCTTTTTAGGATGTTGATGAAAAATACTGATACTGTTGGTTTTCTTAACGTATATTCACTAATTGGCCCTCTTTGGGCATAGTTGTTTAATTAAAAGCCATATACGCTGCAAATCCATGTTTCTCCACCTTACCCAGGGACATCTGTACTATAACCAATAAATGCCGCAAACCTATTTCTTAGGTAAAACCATTAATTTAACAGAGCTTGTTCTTAATGAATTCATACTGTTTTATAGCGATGACTGTTTTCTAGAAGTGCTGACAAATGGTTTGATAGCCTATTAATAGAACATAATGGGAGAATGAAGTAAACATACTGGTCTAATGCTCTAAGGAAATACACTAGGCATTTTTTCTTTAATCTTTTAGAGCTATTTCCATTCTGTATGACTTCACAGAGAATAAAATTAGTGCTTCTGGGAGCCTGTAGATAAGGCCTTGTAGTGTTATGAATTAATAATATGAGCTTTCTTGGAGAGGGAACAAATGAGATGTTCTTCCCATGGAGGGTTTTTTATTTTTAATTTTGGAAAAATATAGCAAATAGGGGAATCAAAACAAAGTAGGAAAACTGAGCTCACTTTCTCCCATGGACACATCCAAACTATAATTACATATAGAACAGCTCTTCTGTAATTAAGTATATAAGGGGAAAAACATACCGAGAAGAGGGGAAGGGAGCCTAAAAAGGAAGAGGCTATCAAAACTTGGAGGTTCTCTCAAAGGAGCCAGAGATTTGAGCTCCACATTGAACAACCCAGCCCTAGGGACCAGTACTGGGAAGATGAGAGCCCTTAACTGGGTTTGAAAACCGGCCCGGCTTACAATCAGAAGAGCTGGAAGAGTGTAGGACACTGACACTCTGCTCTTAGACTGTGCACGCAAACTTTCTCGAAGTCCAGTGTAGGGGCAGCAGATAGCAAAGCACCTGTTGCTCTAGCCAGCCTGCCATAGCCACTCCGGCACCCAGCTTCTCAGCCTGGGCCTGGATCTGGCGTCCACCCCCTCACCAAGGTGGCGCACCTTGGGAGAAGCCCCCACCTATGCTGGACTCTGGATCTAGCACACCTTGAAGAAACCCCTAGCCTGTGCCAGGCTATGACCCCAGGCCCTACACCCTGGGTGCAGCCTCCAGTGCACCCCAGTGTGTGCTGAACTGTGGTTCTATGGTAGTAATACCAGACAAAGTAGATTATGAAACAGAATGTACCAAGAGGCAGACAAGGACATTACACGATGATAAAGGGACAGTGACCTCATTCAGTAGTGACAAATAGAAATCTGAAAACCCATGGCTTAAATTTGGAGTTGTGTATACTTTGTAAAATCTCGAGAGATAGACAGTCCAGAGCTGACAGGACATTTCAAGATGCTGTCAGACCGAGGCTCCCCCTCTTGTTCTGCTCATTTCATTTGGCGGGATGGCTATTCAACCTTCAGCCTTGTGTGCACATCCCAAGCAGGAAGGAAAGTATGTGCCCAATTTTCAGGCATATGGTGGGAATAAACATAAATAGTCTAATCTTGCAACAGAATTATACACAATATCCTTTTTGGTTTATAAAATGGAGAAAATGGAGGCCCAATTTCCCAAGATAGGTAAGTGAGGCAGGAAGTCAGGGGTTCATTCATACATTTCTAACTCTCAGATCTTTCTAATATATTTTATTACCATTTTAGTAGCAACAATTTAGGACTTCCCTGGTGGCTCAGATAGTAAAGAATCTGCCCACATTGCGGGAGACCTGGGTTTGATTCCTGGGTTGGGAAGATCCCCTGGAGGAGGATGCCATGCCCCTGCATGGCAACCCACTCCAGTATTCTTGCCTGGAGAATCCCCATGGGCAGAGGAGCCTAGCAAGACTACAGTCCATGGGGTCGCAAAGGGTCAGACATGACTTAGCGACTAAGTACACACAGCAAAGAGAGCAATGGTTTAAGTTGATTTTTTGACTTCAAAGAAATATCAAAGGCTTTGTTTTTGTATTTTCTTTTCTTTTAAAGGCTTTGTTTTTGTAATTCACCCAATAACGCAATTTCATTACCTCATGTGACTCTCCTCTCTACTAATTTATAACTAGAATTGTCTCTTCCTGAGAGTGGCCCTTGGCATAGTGGGGTCTGGGAGCCAACTTCATTAGGTCTGCCTGGCAGCAGCGATGGTGGTAGCAAGGCTTGTTAAGCACAGGTTACTAGACCCAATCACAGATCTAGTGAATCAGACTCCAGGGACTAGGTCCCCTGAAAATGCATTTTTAATAAGCTGGACAAGTGAACACTATAATCATTAAACTTTCCAACACTGTACTAGAGGATAATTTTCTGCTGAGAACAAATTTATTCTCTGAGTTGCAGCTGCTTCCGTGTTTTATGGGACCTTGGGGTGAAATTAAACAAGAGCATCATCCTGTCTTTCAGCAAAGGGTTTCTTACCTCTGCTCTGGGAAGTGGTCCCACACCTCCTGGAAACTGTGAGGAAATGATTTCTGTCAGCGAATACAGTTGGTGAGATTGGGGAGCATGTGTGTTAGATAATAAAGCATGCTGGTTAAAATTTTAGACTCTGAAGACAGAACAACTAGCTTCAAATTCTGACTTTATCTGAACTAGCTATAAAACCATGGGCAAATTACTCAATTTTCTGTCCCTCACTTTCCTTCTGTAAAGTGGGATAATATATATCTCATGACTGGTATAAGGATTAGGAGAGTCAAACCATGGAAAGCGTTTAGAGCAGCATCTTGTTCTCCATAAGCATTGTCTATTAATAATACTTTTGTAACATTCTGGTCAGAGTTTCAATACCTGTATGGGTAGGGCTTCCCAGGTGGCTCAGTGGTAAAGAATCTGTCTGCCAATGCAGAAGATGTGAGTTCTATCTCTGGATTGGGAAGATCCCCCAAGTAGGAAATGGCAACCTACTCCAGTCTTCTTGCCTGGAAAAGCCCATGGACAGAGGAGCCTGGCAGGCTACAGTCCATGGGGTCGCAGAGAGTCAGATGTGACTGAGCACACAGAGGTGTGTGGCATGTCTTTGTCTTATTGTAAGGCCTTATCACCCTTGTACCGATAATCTATTTCTTCTAAAAAGGGTGTGTGCATATGTGTGGGGAAGAGAGAGGATGGATATGCATGATTTTATTTATTACTGCCAACAGCTTATGGCTTAGAGCCTATTAAGACAAAGAACAGAGCTTGCAGAGGTTCTCAGGCAGACCGTCTTTGTAGCAGAGTTCAGTTGAGGTAACTTGGCTGATTCTTTAGCTGCTTCCTTGAGCAAGCAGAAGGGTGGGGAGGTCGGGCACAACTTCTCTGAACCTCAACTTTTACTGAAGAATACTTGATAGCATCCCTTCTACCTCAGGAAAGTTGAGACTAATTAAGCTGTTTCTGTGGCTCAGCATTTTAAGCTCCTAAGAGAATTACCTATGTTAAAACAGTATCATTGCAGCCTGTTTATGTAACTATGATCCCCGAAGCTCTTACTCCTTCCAGTTTGGAATGTGTACAGCAGTATCAAATGCATGAAGGTGAGTTGTTAATCAGATGCTAACTCACTTTTATGCAAGGGTAGAAAAAAGTGAACTCTCCAGTTTGAGTTCACGGATTTGATTCTGAAGAAGACAGAATCAGAAACCTTCTAGGATGCTGAGGACAAGTGTATATACAATAGATCTGTCTTGGTTATGAGTTATGAGAAAGCAATGAAAGGTGAATGTGCTAATTTGTGAAGTAGAAACATCTTTTCAGATGGCATCTCTCCACCATCAACTATTCTGTGCTTTAATACCACTATCTATACCTTTATCTGTCATGTAGCAGCGGAGCATTCCTGTGTGGAATTCCTCTTGATAACTGGTTGTATAGACCTCTCTGCCACTATGAGGGTTGATATAGAAAGAATCATATGGTGACCACTTCTACAGTGTTCCCAGTCATGGCTTCCTTTTATTTTCTATCCTACCCTGGGTACTCCTAGTCCTGAAGGTAGAGTGGATATTCTTCTTGTTCATTAATCCTGCTTTTAAACCTCAGTTCATTTCTTCCCCATCTCTTCTCAGGGCTTTTGAAGCATCTTATTGCCTGCTTGTTGTAGTAATTTATGAGTCTTTCTCTTTCATTTTGATGATTTTAGCACTTGGCTTACTGTATTTTGTTTACCACTACTTCTGATACCATGTTTTAAAATTTCAGTATCCATGGGGATGATTCATTCAGTGTCTTGGCTTTTCAGTTCTTTAAACTCCTTTCCTCTATTGTTTCTTTCTTCCAGACTACCTCTACCACTGCTCTCATGTCATACCAGGTTAAAGCATCCTTCTCTGACCATCGCCTCCTTTCATCACCAATTTACTCCCAATAACTTACTACCCAGAATACCCTTCAGTTGACCTTATTGCTTTTTAACTATTCGTCAACTCCCTCAAAGGGCCTGGCTTCCTTTTCCAGTTTAGATTCCATCTTCCGTTACTGCTATCATTCTTCTCAATTTCACTTTCACCCAAACACCTTAAGGAGGCTGGAAGAACAACCCACCGCCATGCTGACTGCTCTCACTGTTAAATTCATATACGTATCAACTAAATATGCAAGTGGGCTTTCAGTGCTGCCAAACAATCCTATTGCTTTTTCATTGTGAATTCAGTCTTCTGCTCTTATTCTCAGAGAGGATCTCATACCTCTGCTTTCTCAGGCTCTAATATCCCTGTCCCCTCCTTGCATTCAGTGAATAACCTTACTACACTGAACATAGCAGTAGCATCAGAGTGCACCACGTGTTCCAAGCACACAATTTACTGACGTGTATGCATCTGTACTCTTACTCTCTGCTTCTATCCAGTGTTGATATCTAAGGCCTCAACTTGTGCACTGGGTCCCATTCCCTCTTACCTGCTTAAGGACGTCATTCATCCATGTGTTCATTCTTTGTGGCATCACTTCTCCTTTCTAATACAACATTCCCACCAGCATACAGGCATATGATATTTTCCATCTTAATCTTTTCCATTTGATCTGTACACAGTATTCCAGTAACCACCCAATTTCCCTGCTTCCTTTATAACCAACATTGCACAGGGGTGTTTACAGAAGTTATTTTACCTCCTATCTTCTCTTGAATGCCTCTATAGGATCTTCACTTTGCTGACACTGTTCTTTCCAGTGTTATTGTCTCTTCAACCCAAGCATTCAGTTCTTCTCACTTTTAATCTTTCTGTAATATTTCACACTGTTGATTATCCCTCCCTTCACCCAAAATAACTCTTGGTATCCTGCCCTCCTTTGGAATTCTACCTTTCTCACTGGCTAATTCTCAGGCTCCTTTGCTGAACACTAATTTTCCCAACTGCTAAATTGTGGAGTGTCTTTAGACCTTTTCTCTATATATACATTCTGGGTGACCTCAAAATCTTAGAGCTTCAGATATCATCTGTAAACTGATCACAAAATTTATATCCTAGCCTAAATGTTCCTCCTGAACTCCAGCTTTACATACATAACTTACTTCCAGACATAACCATGTGATGGCTAATGGGTACCTCACCATGGCTAAAACTGAGTCCCACTACCCGTAAGCTGTGGCTTCCCAGGCGGCACTAGTGGTAAAGAACTTGCCTGCCAATGGAGGAAACATAAGGCATGTGTTTGATCCCTGGGTCAGAAAGATCCCCTGAAGGAGGGCATGGCAACCCACTTCAGTATTTTTGCTTGGAGAATCCCATGGGTGGAGGAGCCTGGGGGACTACAGTCCATAGGGTTGCAAAAGAGTCAGACATGACTTAGCAACTAAAACAAACAAAATAAACCATAAGCCATTTCCCCGCCTGTCTTCTGCCTTTGTGAATGAAAATGACACTTACTCTATTACTTTAGGTGTAAAAAAACAGCAAACAAACGGAAAACACAACCTTTAAAGGTTATCTACTTCTCATTCTCTTACATCACTTTTGATTCACCAGCAAATCCTGTAGTTTCATATTCAAAATATGTCAAATCTAAATACTTCTACCACTTCTTCAGATACCACTTTAGTAACAAGTCACGTGCCTCTCTATGTGGATGATGGTGAGGACTTCTTAATCAGTCTTCTTGGCTCCACCTTTGCTCCTATGATATATTCCCCCCATAGCCACCAGAATGAACTATTAAAACTTGATATTCTGAAATATTACAGATCCACAGGAAATTGCAAAGTTAGCACAAAGAGGTTTCATGTATATTTCACTCAGTTTCCCCTTATAGTTATGTACTTATAGTAAAACTGGACATTGCTCCAATGTATGTATGTAGATTTATGTCACTTTATCACATGAGTTCAGTTCAGTTCAGTCGCTCAGTCATGTCTGACTCTCTGCAACCACATGAATCGCAGCATGCCAGGCCTCCCTGTCCATCACCAACTCCTGGAGTTCACTCAGACTCACATCCATTGAGTCAGTGATGCCATCCAGCCATCTCATCCTCCGTCGTCCCCTTCTCCTCCTGCCCCCAATCCCTCCCAGCATCAGAGTCTTTTCCAATGAGTCAACTCTTCGCATGAGGTGGCCAGAGTACTGGAGTTTCAGCTTTAGCATCATTCCTTCCAAAGAAATCCCAGGGCTGATCTTCAGAATGGACTGGTTGGACCTCCTTGCAGTCCAAGGGACTCTCAAGAGTCTTCTCCAACATGAGTAGGTTCAGGCAACCACCACCACAATCAAGATACAGAACTATTCCATCATCAGAGATTTCCCTCTTGCTACCCTTTTATACTCTCTCATTCCCTCTTCACATCCCTAAGCCTGGCATCCACACGTCTGTTTTTCATCTCTATAGTCCAGTCATTTTAATAATGTTAAGCACATAAATGGAATCACACAGTTGTGATCATTTGATACTGGCTTTTTACATTTAGCACCATGTTCTGAAAGATCGAGGTAGTGTTGCTGAATCAATTTGGTTTCATCTTTATTGCTGAATAGTGTTTCATAGTCTGGAGGTACCCCAGGTTGTTTAACCTATTGAGGGACTTACCCCTAGTTTGTGAATATTGCAAGTAAAGCTGCTATGAACATTCACGTACAGATTTCTGTGTGGATATATATATATATATATAATTTTTTTTTTTTCCTGAGATAACTGTTCAAGACTGCAAATGCTGGATCACATGGTGTGAGCTTTTAAAGAAACTGGCAAGCTGTTTTCCAGAATGGCTGATAATTTTATACTCTCACCAGCCATTTATGACCAGTCCAATTTCTCCATATCCTCACCATCATTTGGTATTGTCACTTTAAAAATTCAGCTATTCTGACAGGTATATGATATTTCATTATGGTCTCAATTTCCATTTCCCAAATGACTGGTGATGCTGAATATCTTATGGTTAGTTGCCATCTGTATATCCTTTTCAGTGAAATGTTTCTTTATGTCTTTTGCCAGTTTATTTTTTCCCAGTTTTACTGATACATGATTGACACATGATGTGACGTAAATTTAAGGTGTATAATGTGTTAATTTGATACATTTACGCATTGCAGTGATTACCATCAGAGAGTTAGCTAGCACCTCCAGCTTGTCACATAATTACCATCTCTTTTTTTGTGTGGTGAGAGCAATTAAGAATCACTCTTTTAGCAGCTTTCAAGTATATAATATGGTGTTAGCTGTAACTGCCATGCTCTACATTAGATTTTACAGACCCAATTAATCATATAAATAAAAATTGTATTTTTTTGGCCAATATTTCCCCACTTCCCCTACTCCTAGGCCTCTGGTAACCACCACTATACTATGTTTTTTAATTTCAGCTTTTAAAAAGTCCACATAAGTGAAATCCTAAAGTATTTCTTTCTGTCTGATTTATTTCACTTGCCATAATGTCCTTCAGTTTCACTGATGTCACAAATGGCAGGATTTCCTTCTTTCTTACGGCTGGGTAATATTACACTGTGTGTGTGTGTGTGTGTGTGCGCACACATTTTCTTTATCCATTCATCTGTTGATGGACTTCTACATTATTTTTTTATCTTGGCTCTTGTGACTAGTGGTGCAATAAACATAGGATTGCAGGTATCTCTACAAGATCCTGTCTCCATTCTCTTTGAGTATATGCTCAGAAGTGAGACTACTAGAATTTACGGTAGTTCGGAGTTGATTGAGAAACTTCAATACTGTTTAGTAGCTGTACCAATTTACATTACCATCAACAGTGCACAAGGGGTTCCTTTTTTTCACACCCCACGCAGCATTTGTTAATTCTTTTTCATGCTAACCATTCAACAGGTATGAGGTGATGTCTCATTGTAGTTGTGATTTGAATTTCTCTGACTAGTGATGTTGGTCACATTTTCATGTACCTGTTGGCCATCTATATGGCTTCTTTGCAAAAAGGTCTAATCAGTTGTCCCCATTTAAAAAGACAGTTTTTTTTTTTTTTTTGCTATTGGATTTTATGAGTTTGTTATATATTTTGAATATTAACTCCTTACCAGATTTGATTAGCAAACATTTTACCCCATTCCACAGGTTGCTTTTTCATATTATTGTTTTTTTTTCCTGTGCAGAAATTTAATGTAGTCTCACTTATTTTTTATTTTGTTGCTTGTACTTTTGATATCATGTGTAGCTGTGGAGACAAATGTCAAGATTTATCCCTATATTTTCTTCCAGGAGTTCTACAGGTTCAGATCTTATATGTAAGTCTTTAATTTATCTCAAGGTAATTTTTGTATATAGTGTAAGATAGTGATCCAGTTTCATTCTTTTGCATGTGACTGTCCAGTCTTTTCAACAACATTTATTAAAGAGACTATTTTTATTTGTTGTATATTCTTGTATCCTTTGTCATAAATTGACCATATATGTATGGGTTTATTTCTCTATTCTGTTTTGGTCATCTATATGTCTATTTTTGTGCCAGTACCACACTGTTTTGATTACTATAGCTTTGTAGTATAGTTGGAAACTGGGAAGTGTGATGCCTCTCTCTTTGCTCCTCTCACTAAGGATTGCTTTGGCTATTTGGAGTCTTATGTGGCTCCAAACAAATTTGGGGATTGGTTGCTCTATATCTGTGAAAAATGTCACTGGAATATTAATGGAGATTGCATTGAATTTGTAGACTGCTTTAAATAACAAGGGCATTTTAATCTTATTAATTCTGCCAATCTATGAACATGGGGTATTTTTCCATTCATTTGTGCCTTCAATTTCTTTTATCAAAGGATGGTAGTTTTCAGCATGGAAATCTTGTACCTCCTTGATTAAATATATTACTGATCATTTTACTGCTTTGGTGGTATTGTCAATGGGACTATTTTCTTTATTTCTTTTTCATATGTTTTGCTATTGGTATACATAAATACAGCTGTTTTCTGAATGTTGATATTATAGTGTATAACATTACTGCATTTGTTGATTACTTCTAGCAATTTTTTTTGTATTTAGGATTTTCTGTACATGCCTAAATACTCCAATACATTAGATCTTTACTGTACTAATTAAATACTCTAAAAACATTAGATCATATTATTTGCAAACAGACCATTTTATTCCTTTTCCTATTTGCATGCCTTTTATTTTTTGCCTGTTGGCTCTGACTAGGACTTCCTGTTCTTTTATAGAGTGCTTTTAGAAAAAATATAAATATGATCATATTATTCCCCTTGTTTCCACTTTGAGCACTCTTTCTCTATAATTATTTGATTTACATCTTCACTTCACCTATGTCTATATTCCAATGTTTCTTACAGAGAGAAGCCTTCTGTGACTACTTCACCTAAAATAAACTCTTCTACTTTCCCTTCCCACTGTCCTGTTATTATAGTATATATATTTTTACCTCTTAGACTACCTAACCTTTTGTTTCAGTTGGTTTCTAATTTTGTAACAAAGAAGATAAATTAGGTGTTTTGTCTGTTTAATGATTTCTTCTCAACATCTTGAAGAGTTATTGGTATGTACTAATACATTATCAATTATTTACAGATTCAATGAATGAATTGCTATGAAACATTGTCAATGTCTCTAATATTGGTCAATGTTTCCCCATAATTTTTATATCACATGTGATAAAAAATTCTTTCAGAAACATATTTAGAGAGACAAATTTGTTTTTTTCCTTAAAAATCACTTTTCAGTCAGGGTCCCAACAATAATAGATGATAGTTTGAGGTGAGTTTAACACATGGGTTATTTAGAAGTTATGGACAGGGTGTTGAGAAATCACAGGGGATGGTGTGAAACATCAAGTGAGTGACATCTGGCAGTTACTGTCCCTTGGCTTGAAGGTGTGAGGGGAGGGAATGTTACTGGAGCCTGGGAGGAGAGTCAGGTGAAGAACTCCCTGAAGAGGAACTGAGATGTTGGATGCAGGTGTATCCTCAGCCTGACGTAACCTTGTGTGGGAAGAAACTAGGGAAGTAAATATTTTGACCTCACTGCCCTTCGTTTCTATGACCTCTAGCTGGGATTTCCAAGGCCAAACCTGACCTGAATCCTGAGAGAAGGGAACCGGCCAACCTCACTAAGCATAGAGCAGAACAAAAAAGAATGGATAGTAGATTTGAAAGGGGAAAATGCAAGATAGAACTAGCATTCTAGTTATGCCGGTTATCTTGCATCTCATTATTTTGCTGTAAATGACTATAAGTGTGTCACTTTTGTAAGTGTGCAAGTTTTATGTTCTGAGTAATCTCCTGCTTGGTTAACAAGAAGTCCAGTTTTTTCTTCCAAAAGGCATGGATGTGCACAGAATGGCTTCTCTATTCTGATCAGAGATGCTGCCTGCTGCCCTTGATTTCCTGACCAGGCTGTGGTCCTGGGCTGACTAGATTCTTTGCCTCCTATGCAAATGTCTAGATATTTACCCTCAGGTCTGGACAGAGGGAGCTTCTGCCCTACTACAGGGCCAGGTGTTTGCAAAGGGTTACCCATAGCAGAGCTGCTGGGCCTTGACCACATGGTTGTGTCTTTTCCCCTTGTTCTCTGTGCAGTTGTGAGTTAGTGAGGTTTGATTAAGGGTTGGTGGAGGAGAGACTGATTCAGGAATGGTCACACAGCCTCATCCTAGACCTGGAACTATTATTTCCTTGGGTGTACAGGTCTTGTTTTCCTGTCTGATCCATTCTGCCAGACTTGTGGTTTCATGTTGGTTTTCATTCAGAGGCCCCCTTTTCTTCCCTTTTTGTTTGAGGCCTTCTCCAAAGTCCAATAGACAGATGGGTTCATCTACCTGTTGGACCTCACTGTAGATCAAATTCCAGTGAAAAGCTAAATGGACTGAGATCAAATCTTTTCCCACAGGAGGATGGGTGAATGGCCTAAGATGGGAGCATACCACACACTTGAGTTTTAACTCTTCTAACTTGGAGATTTTTTTCTTATGAACACATGCAGACTTCTCTCTCTCTCTTTTTAAACTATCCGAAAATATTTCATTTGATAGATATATTTCATAATGAATATATCAGTTTATTATATTTAATAGTTTAACTATGATAATTTTAAATTAATATGATACTCTAAAAATCATTTTACACATCTATACATATGTGAGTACACTCATAAGAAAAAATTAATTGTTGCTGAGTCAGTGTTATGTGCATTTACAATTTTGATATATAGTTTAATTCAGTAATTCTGTGGCCTAAAAAATGTAAGGCTGTTCCAGTTCTTTTGTGTTAGGAGAAGGGATCCTTTCAAATCATTTGGTGCATCCACTTCTAGAGACTATGGTCCTAGAACGTAAAGTGGCTTGTTTAGGGTTGGCTTTCCAAAGTCATTCTGCTTAATCAGTTTGGCTCAGTAAGGATGATTTAATATCCATTTTTAAGTTTTAAAGCTGTGGTTGACAGTTCTGATAGTTCTCATGTATTTCTTTTCTCCTGCTCTTTATCCAGGTGGGTAATGTATTTTTGTTCTGTTGTTGTTATTTTAGTAGGGATTTAGAACAGCAAATATGTGTGTAATCCATTATGTTGAACCAGACATGCATCCTTATATTTGCTCCTAGGTGTTTTATCTTTTTTTTCTTTTTATTTACTTATTAATTGAAGTATAGATGACTTATAATGTTGTGTTAGTTTTAGCTGGGCAGCAAAGTGATTCAATTATACACACACACACACACACACACACACACACACACACATGAATCCTTTTTTCTTGATTCTTTTCTGTTACAGGTTATTGCAAAATATTGAATGTAGTTTCCTGTGTTATATAGTAGGTCCTTATTAGTTATCTATTTTATGTATATTTTATCATTTTCTTGTTCTTCAATTATATTCAAACTGGTTGTTTTTATGTAGAATAGTTCTGATTTTTTGTCACTGCTTTCTAGATAATAATTTTGATTATTCTTTATATTTTTCTAGTTCAATGTCACTTGATAATAGAAGTTTTACTCTAAAAAAGGCTTTACTTTTTTACTTTGATTTTTTTACTTAAAAAAATCAGACATGGTTGAAGTCCTAGCTCCTGCTTATTGCTGATAGTGTCAACTTAGGTCACTTGACCTTTGTTAAAAACTCATTTTTCTTATCTGTGAAGTGGGGCTAACTGTCAGGGACTGAACTGTGTTCCTCCAAAAGATTCGTCGAAGTTCTCTAATTAGTGTTTCCTGGGAATGTGATCTTATTTGGAAATAGTGTTTTTGCAGACACAATAAAGTTAAGGTAAAATCATGATGGGGAGCCCTAATCCAACATGACTTCTAGCCTTGCAAGAAGCAGAGGACACTCTTTCTGAAGCAGAGACACAGGGAGAACCCAGTCCTGTGAAGGCTGAGGCAGAGATTGGAGTGATGCAGCCGCAAGCTGAAGAATGCCTGTGGTTACTAGCAGCTGGTGGGGGCAAGGAAGGGCCCTCCCAACACTTTGATTTCATATTTTTAGCCTCTAGATGTGTGAGGGAACAAATTTCTGGTTTTAAACCACCCAGTTAGTGATAATTTGTTATAGTAGCTCTAAAAGACTAGCTGAGATGGTAGAGAATCCACCTGCAATGTGGGAGACCTGAGTTTGAGCCCTGGGTTGGGAAGATCTCCTGGAGGAGGGCATAGCAACCCACTCCAGTATTCTTGCCTGGATAGAAGAGCCTGTGGGCTACCGTCCATGGGGTCGCAAAGAGCTGGACACGACTGGACAACTAAGCACAGCACAGCAGACTAATACAGTAGTTGTTCCTACCTTGCCAGGTTTTTGTGAGGACCAGATGCTGTCGTACATGTGAATGTATGTGAAAGCAGTGATGTATCATGAAGCTGAGCAAATGGAACTTAGTGTCATTCCCAGGCTGAGGGAAGGAGGCATCGCATTTCCAGCTCTGCTTAGTACGGCTAGGTCTTACCTTCCAGCTTGTGACTGCTTAAGTGGCCACTGCTGGGCATTCTGCTGAACCCCTGTCCCTTGGTGCCGGTGCAGACTCCCCTGTGGGAGACCTGTGTTCTGTTTCATTTTCAAAGTGATCTAGTCCTGTGACCCTTACTCTGAACTGTGTTTTCCCCTATAGCTTTACCTGCTGACCCTCTTTAGGGGAAACTTAACTGCTTCCCAATTTATGTCCTGAGGAAGGAAAACAGGCTTTGAGGTCAAGGCCTGTGGGTGTTTTCTACTTTGAATATACCTACAAAAACCTTGTGTGAAATGTCCTATGAAAGTCAAATTGAACTGGATTGACCTCACCTCTGCCGAGAAATGAAATTCGCTCTGGAGCCTTCCTCACTGATTGCCCTGCCAAACTTGGCAATTTTTCTTCCAAGTCACCTTACCTGGCTTTTGCTGTGAAAGAGGTTGTACAAAGGGCATTCGAATCTGCATGAGTATCTGTGTACCTGTCATGGCTGAGATACCAATTTAGAACTTGCTCTGTCAATCAGGAATTATCATCTGGAGCCATCTCATTCTTTCTGGGTTAGAATGTAGGGAATAGCTTGATGCATAATTCTTGTTCCTAACTGCGGCTGTCAGGTGCTAAACTGGCCTGCAGTGTTTTACGCTGCTAGTGAAGAAAATGTGAAATGAGGGAACAAAAATCCATTTTTCAGTCTATGAGTATAAATGTAATGCTTACCCTGTCTTGAAATACGGAGGGGTGCTCTGAGATGCCTAAGAAGGAAATGGAGAAATGTAAAAACAATACATCTGTTCTGTTTGAATGTGAGGATTTCCTTGAGGAAGGGATGAAATGATCTCTCCTTAAGTAGAGCTCTCATCCTTTTTCTCTTTCTAGTGGAGGGTACTCTTCACTGTGCTGCTGTGCTTAGTCACTCAGTCGTGTCTGACTCTCTGCTACCCCATGGACTGTAGCCTTCCAGGCTTCCCTGTCCATGGGGTTTCTCCAGGTAAGAACACTGCAAGGGGTTGACCTCCTCCAGGGGATCTTCCAATCCAGGGATCGGAACCGGGTCTCCGCATTGCACAAGGATTCTTGACTGTCTGAGCCACCAGGGAAGCCCAAGAATACTGGAGTGGGTAGCCATTCTCTTCTCCAGGGGATTTTCCTGACCCAGGAACTGGACCAGGGTCTCCTGCATTGCAGGTAGATTCTTTACCAGTTGAGCTAACAGGGATGCCCCATACCCTTAACTAATCAACCTCATTAAGGCTATGCAGGTCTTCATAAAACCATTCAACTTCAGCTTCTTCAGCGTTACTGGTTGGGGCATAGACTTGGATTGCTGTGATATTGAATGGTTTGAGTTGGAAATGAACAGAGATCATTCTGTTGTTTTTGAAATTATATCCAAGCACTACATTTCAGACTCTTTTGTTGACTATGATGGCTACTCCATTTCTTCTAAGGGATTCTTGCCCATAGTAGTAGATATAATGGTCATCTAAGTTAAATTCACCCATTCCAGTCCATTTGAGTTCGCTGATTCCTAAAAATGTCAACGTTCACTCTTGCCATCTCCTGCTTGACCACTTCCAATTTGCCTTGATTCATGGACCTAACATTCCAGGTCCCTATGCAATATTGCTCTTACAGCATGGAACTTTACTTCCATCACCAGTCATATCCATAGCTGGGTCTTGTTTTTGCTGTGGCTGCATCTCTTCATTCTTTCTGGAATTATTTCTCCACTGATCTCCAGTAGCATATTGTACACCTACCAATCTGGGGAGTTCATCTTTCCGAGTCCTACTTTTTTGCCTTTTCATGCTGTTCATGGGGTTCTCAAGGCAATAATACTGAAGTGGTTTGCCATTCTCTTCTCCAGTGGACCACATTTTGTCAGAACTCTCTACCATGACCCGTCCGTCTTGGGTGGCCCTACATGGCATGGCTCATAGTTTCATTCAGTTAGACAAGGCTGTGGTCCATGTGATCAGTTTGGTTAGTTCTCTGTGATTGTGGTTTGCATTCTGTCTGCCCTCTGATGGATAAGATTAAGAGGCTTATGGAAGCTTCCTGATGGGAGAGACTGACTGAGGGGGAAACTTGGTCTTGTTTTGATGGGCAGGGCCATGCTCAGTAAACCTTTAACCCAGTTTTCTGTTGATGGGCAGGACTGTGTTCCCTCCCTGTTGTCTGACCTGAGGCCAAACTATGGTGAGGTAATGAAGATAATAGTGACCTCCTTCAAGATGACCCATGCATGCACTGCTACACTCAGTCCCCCAACCCTGCAGCAGGCCACCACTGACTCACGCCTGCACCAGATACTCCTGGACACTCATGGGCAACTCTGGGTCAGTCTCTTTGGGGGTCACTGCTCCTTTATTCTGGGTCCTAGTGTGCACAAGGTTCTGTTTGTGCGCTCCAAGAGTCTGTTTCCTCAGTCCTGTGTAAGTTCTGGCGGCTCTATAGTGGGGTTAATGGCGACCTCCTCCAAGAGGGCTTATGCCATACCCAGGTCTACCGCATCCAGAGCCCCTGCCCCTGTGGCAGGCCACTGCTGACCCATACCTTCTCAGGAGACACTCAAACACAGTTCTTGCTCGGTCTCTGGGTCCAGGTGCGCACAAGGTTTGTTTGAGCCCTCTGAGTAAGGGGTTTGATTCTAAAACCAAGGGGTTTGATCCAAAAAAATGCTATTTTGCCCCTGCAAGGAGATCCCACCAGTCAATCCTAAAGGAAATCTGTCCTGAATATTCACTGGAAGGACTCATGCAGATATAAAAACTCCAATACTTTGGCAACCTCATGCAAAGAACTGACTCATTGGAAAAGACCCTGAGGCTGGGAAAAATTGAAGGCAGGAGGAGAAGGGGACGACAGAGGATGAGATGGTTGGATGGTATCACCGACTCAGTGGACATGAATTTGAGTAAGCTTTGGGAGTTCGTGATGGACAGGGAAGCCTGGCATGCTGCACTCCATGGGGTTGCAAAGAGTTGGACATGACTGAGTGACTGAACTGAAGGCTATGCAGAGGTGGGTGGGCAGTTTTTTGTTTTGTTTTTTAAGGACTTAGAGGCAAAAGATAGATAGGAATATCTCAATATTTCAGCTTAGAGTTTAGGAAACCAGATTAGAATGTGGAGCAGAAGCCCAAACATGGAGTAAAAGCTATGATTACGTGAATGTTTCACTTGGCTATTAATAATAACACTTAATAAGACCCCTAAAGCTCAGAGGTTTACCAAAATAAATATGTATTTCTCATTTATGGGTTTACTGGTCTTGCTATTATAGCTTTCTTGGGCTTCACTTGGTTTGTCTGTGCCTTGATATGGACAGTGATTTGGCCTCAGGTCTGTCTCTGGTTAGCGGTACATGGTGGATGGCAGAAGTGCCAGGAAGACTGTAAGAGTCTTGCCAGGCCTCTTTAAGGTGTTAGCTTGAAACTAGCTCACTGGCTCGTCTTTCCTCATTTCAGTGGTCAAAGCAGGTTCGTGGAAAAGCTCATCAGTGGAGTAAGGAAGCATTGGCATCTACTCTAATGAGAGTGCTTGTAAAGTTACATGATGAGGGATGTGTGTTATATTTTTACTGGGAGTCATGTATGGATGTGAGAGTTGGAATATAAAGAAAGCTGAGTGCTAAAGCTGTTGGAGAAGACTCTTGAGAGTCCCTTGGATTGCAAGGAGATCAAATTAGTCAATCCTAAAGGAAATGAGTCCTGAATATTCATTGGAAGGACTGATGCTAAAGCTAAAGTTCCAATACTTTGGCCACTTGATGTGAAGTACTAACTCATTGGAAAAGACCCTCATTCTAGGAAAGATTGAGGGCAGGAGGAGAAGGGGACAACAGAGGATGAGATGGCTGGATGGCATCACCGACTCGATGGACATGAGTTTAAGTAAACTCTGGGAGTTGATGATGGACAGGGAAGCCTGAGGTGCTGCAGTCCATGGGGGTCACAAAGAGCTGGACACGACTGAGTGACAACTGAACTCGGAGTTACCCAGAACTGGGGGCTTTCCTGGTGACTCAGTGGTAAAGAATCCACTTGCCAAGCAGGAGACATGGGTTCAATCGCTGGGTTGGAAAGATCCCCTGAAATGGCAACCCACCCCAGTAATCTTGCCTGAAAAATCCCAAGGACAGAGGAACCTGGTGAGCTACAGTCCATGGAACTGTGAAAGAGTGGACACGACTTAGCAACTAAACCACTGCCACCACTGAAGAGTTGGGAATAATTAAAATTTCTCAGGTGGCTCCACAAGAACTTCAGGCATTGGGGCAGGACAGGATGGTGCAAGGGGCTCAGTGAAAGTAAAGAGCCTCCAACCACCTGCATTAGTTTCTTCAGGCTGCCTAATGAAGGACCATAATCTCTGTGGCCTACCACAACAGAAAGTTACTGTTTCAAAGTTCTGAAGGCCAGAAATCCAAAGTCAAGGTGTCAAGAGTGTCACGTTCCCTCTGAATCCTGCTTTCACTCTTCCTGGCCTCTGGTGGTTTGAAAATCTTTGGCGTCTGTTAGCTTGTTGCATTGGGGAAGGAAATGGCAACCCACTCCAGTGTTCTTGCCTGGGGAATCCCAGGGACGGGGGAGCCTGGTGGGCTCGTGTCTATGGGGTTGCACAGAGTCGGACACGACTGAAGCGACTTAGCAGCAGCAGCTTGTTGGTACATAAGGCCAGTCTCTGCCTTTGTCACATGGAATTCTCTCAGTGTTTCTCTATTTACACACACTGTCTTATAAGGCTATCAGTCATATTGGATTAGTGGCCCACACTGCTCCAGTATGACCTCATCTTAACTCGTTATATCTGTAATGACCTTTTCCCCAAATAAGATCACATTTTAAGGTACCAGGGGTTAAGACTTCAAATTTTCTTAAACTTTTTAAAAAGTTTTGGTGGGGACACAGTTTCACCTATAACATCACCAATGTCAGATTCTTATGTAGCACTGTACCAAATGTTATAAAGAAATAGAATAAAAATATGTTGTTACGTCAGATACCTTATTCAACTTATTACTAATAGTCCTGACCAAATGAGTGCTTTCTTTATATGTGCTGCTGCTGCTGCTGAGTTGCTTCAGTCATGTCTGACTCTGTGCGACCCCAGAGACGGCAGCCCACCAGGCTCCCCTGTCTCGGGGATTCTCCAGGCAACAACACTGGAGTGGGTTGCCATTTCCTTCTCCAATGCATGAAAGTGAAAAGTGAAAGTGAAGTCACTCAGTCGTGTCCGACCCTCAGCAGCCTTCCAGGCTCCTCCGTCCATGGGATTTTCCAGGCAAGAGTACTGGAGTGGGTTGCCATTGCCTTCTCTTTATATGTACATATGAATAATTACTTACGTAATTGTTCTCTTTAAAAGTACAGTTTTTTAAAGAAATAGAGACAGAACTTATGGTTGCTAGGGAGAAGGATTAGGGGAAGGGATAGTTAGGGAGTTTGGGATGGACATGTACACACTGCTATATTTAAAATGGATAACCAACAAGGTCCTACTGTACAGCACAGGGAATCCTGCTCAATGTTATGTGACAGCCTGGATGTGAGGGGAGTTTGGGTGAGACTGGATACATGTATATGTGTGGCTGAGTCTCTTCACTATTTACCTAAAACTGTTACAACATTGTTAACCTGCTCTACCCCAATACAAAATAAGAAGTCTGAAAAAGAGTACAGCTTTTAGAAACAATTGGATCTAAATAAGTTTTTATTACAAGGGAGTCTGAGAAGGGGTATTTTATTCGGCAAAACTTTTTTTGGGGGGGATCCTAAAGGATTAAAAATACTCAGTTCTATTAAAAGTTCTTAAGTATGATCACATTTTCTTGAGTAACAACAGTCAATATTGAAAGAATATAAATAACTTTAAAAAAATATTCTCTATTTTCCCAAAGCATTTCAGGCAAATTAAAGGACCCAGGATAGTAAGTCCTAAAGCTGTTTTATTAACTCTGCCTTGTTCAATGGCACCCCACTCCAGTACTCTTGCCTGGAAAATCCCATGGACGAAGGAGCCTGGTGGGCTGCCGTTTCTGGGGTCTCACAGAGTTGGACACGACCGAAACGACTTAGCAGCAGCAGCCTTGTTCAATACATGACTGTTTCTAGGACAAACTTGCTTTCCAAGAATCAAATTCTCTTTACTCATATGTGGTATTATATTATGATTTGGCCAAGTCCTACCAGTCTTTCAACAGAAATGTCTGCTTGGCTTAAGTCGGTGGTTCATGTACTTATTAAATCTCTTAGTGCCTCAGTGCCACAAAACTCTCATATTTCTGGCAGTCCTCAGAAGCATTGCATGTGCTTACAAACAGGGCTCTCAGTTTAAATTATCACTCTGTCTTCCTTTTCAAACCCTTACTCCTGCTCTTGTAGCTATGTAGAGGACACGTGATCAGGGCTTTCTGGTTCTTGCAGGACAGTGCTGATACTCTCGACCCTAGGAATCTCTGCTGCTGCCTACCCCTAGCAGTTCCATCATGGTTCTGCTTGCCCTGGGGCTATACTGTATCTTGCACACAAGGAGGAAGAGTGTGTAATTCTCCCAAATCCAACATATCCCAGAAAGTGTTCTGTCTTTTTATCAGTCCTTTTTCCTGGTCACTTATCTTTCCTACCTACCAACCTGCTGCAGGAGTCAGTCATTGGACAGGAATTCTTGATACCCTGCGCTCCATCATTATTCTTTACATAAAACCTATTATCGAGTTCATCAATTGCATTTCCCAAATCCACCCTCTTCTCTGTTTCTACTGCACCTACTTTCTGGAAGCCATGACACTTCCTGCTGACTACTAAGCTGGTCTCCAAGTGAATTCTGTTGTTTGTACTCTGTCTCCCCAATCCTCATCCATTCTGCCCACAATATCCAGAGAGATACAATTAAAATTTTACACAATTTCTTTAGCATATAAATGGAGAAGGAAATGGCAACCCATTCAAGTATTCTTGCCTGGGAAATCCCATGAACAGATAAGCAGGCTATAGTCCATGGGGCTGCAAAGAGTTTGACATGACTGAGTGATTAACACACACACACTTTAGCATAGAAGAACCTCAAGGGAATTCTACAGCATCTGGAAGAAAATTTGAAATATCGAACACAGTCTCTAAGACCTGAAACAGTTTTTTCCTGGAACACTTCTCCACTCTTAACCTTCTGTATTTTCCCCATTGCTCACTATGTCATACCTTTCTGGTGTACTTTCCATTGAGATAAACCAATACCATTATTTCTTCAAAACTTTTGCTATTCCCTTTGCTGAGAATACTCCTCTCACCGAGTTAACTTATCATAGTCTACCTTTAAGAAGATTGCAATGTATGAACTTTGTAAAACTGTAATTCTATTTATTCTAGCTTCTCATCTTTAATGCTGTTGTTGCTACACATTTGACTCTATTTTATACCCACCATTTGCTGTACTTATTTGGTCAGAAATCAAGATATTGTGTTACTGGTGAAAAGATAGATATACAGATCATTAGAATAGACTAGGACGTTCAGAAATAGACCTACATAGCAACAATCATTTTTTTAAAAAAAAGTTTGATAAAGGTGACTAGGTAACTCAATAAGGAAAAAATAGTCTTTTTTTTACAAATGGTGCCAAAACACTTGGATATCCATATATAAAAAAAGAAACCTAACCTATACCCCTTATTTATAAAATTAACATTAAATATGTCACAGACCTAAATGTAAAACTTAAAGCTATATAATTTCCTGAAAATATTGGAAAGAATCTCTGTGGTCTTGAGTTAGGCAAAGATTTCTTAGAAAACATGAAAAGGAAACTATAAACAAAAATGGTGTGAATTAGAGTCCATCAAAATGAGACACTTTTCTTCTTGAAAGATACTAAAAACAAACAAACCGTGCTACAGACTTCAAGAAAAAATTTATAAAATATGTACCTGACCAAGGATATACAGCCAGCATACATATAGAATTTACACAACTCAGTAAGAAAACAAATACCCCCATAAGAATCGCAAAAGATTTGAAGAAACATTTCCAGAGAGGGATGACAAAATAATTAAAAATGCCTAACATCACTTGTCATTGGGGACTTGCAAATTAAAGCCACAATGAGATGTCACAAAATATCTGTTATAATGATTAAAACACCAAGTACCAAGAAAATGTGGAACAACTGGAAGTCTCATGCTCTTGGACTTTGCTAGTGGGAATTCAAAATGGTAGCATTACTTTGGAAAACAGTTTAGAGGTTTCTTATAACATTAAACATAGTCTGGCATGCTACAGTCTATGGGGTTGGACAGAGTTGGATGCGACTATGTGACTGAGCACACCCATAAACATACACTTATATGTAACCCAGCAGTTTGACTCCTGGGTATTTACTCAAGAGAAATAAAAAATGTTACCAGAAGAACATGGTGGACAAATATTTACAGCGGTCTAATTCATAATTGCACCAAATTATTCTCTCAGCTGGTGATTGAATAAACAAATTATGTTTCATTCAGTGAAATTCTATCCAATAATAAAAATAGTTAAATTAGTAATATAGGCAACACCATGCATGAGTGTTATCTGCATTATGCTAAAAAAAAAAAACAAAAAACTTGAACACAAAAGGTTACATACTGTAAGATTACATTTATATGACATCTGGAAAGGCCAGATAATAGGGATAGATATCAAATCAGTCAGGACTTGGTTGTGAGTGGCAGTAGTAATTGACAACAAAAGGGAATGAATTGCTTACAGAACTATAAACTTTTCACTCATCCAACTTTATACGTAAAAAGGATGAATGAATTAATTTTACTGTATGTAAATTACACCTCAATCAACCTGACATTTAAAAAAAGATTCTGTGTGGGTATACACATATCCCATATACATGCATATATATGTATATCGCATATAGAGGCACATAAATATTTTTATTTGCTGGAATATTTTGTCATTAGTTACCTTTCCATTGCTTTCTGGCCTCCATGTGTCTGATGAGAAGTTAGCTTTTGTTCTCTATATCATGTTCATCTGTGTAATGCTGTTGTTTATCCTGTGAGTACTTTTGACATTTTCTCTATTTTTTAGCAGTTTGATATAATATTTCTAGGTATGCTTCTCTCTGTATTTATCCAGCTTGGGGTTCTTGAGCCTTATTTATTCTCTACCTATTATCTCTTTGCTTCAGTTTGGGTAACATCTATTGAATTGTGGTCATATTGACTGATATTTTTACCCGCAATGTATTCATAATCTCTTGTTATAAGCCACTACAAAACTTAGTGTTTTAAAACATTATCAAGTTAATGTTTGTCAGAAGTGTATGGGTTGACCATGCATTATTCTACTGAATGCATCCAAATTCACAATGCAGCTGCATTCAACAGGGGAGTTGACTGGAAGCTAAGCTCGGCTGGGAGAGCTAAAAGGGTTGTATCTCTTTGTCCACATGCCGTTTCACCCCACTTCCTAGTAGCATGCCAAAGATTTCAATGTCTCTTTAGGCTTAACCTCATATTGGACTTCCCAGGTAGCAGGATGGTTAAGAATCTGCCTGCCAGTGCAGGAGAGACAAAATATGAGGGTTCAGTCCCTGGGTCAGGAAGATCGCCTGGAGAAGGAAATGACAACCCACTCTAGTGTTCTTGCTTGGAGAATTCCATGGACAGAGGAGGCTGGCGGGCTACAGTCCATGGGGTTGCAAAGAGTCAGAGACGACTTAGCACAGCAGGAACAGCAGATTAAGACCTTAGGAGAAAGACTAACATCACTGCTGCTACATTTTTTTTTTTTTAATTCAAAGCAAGTTATAAAGCCATTTTATATTCAAGGGTTGTAGAAATGCGTTCCCACTTCTGTATGAGAAGAGTGGCAAAGTCACATCACAAAAGTGGAAAAGACATATTCCCACTGTGTTGGAATTAATTTCTGGCCACTAATCAACCTTCTACATGCAGTTTTAAATTGGCATCTGTGCTATCCAGTGAGTGTTTTATTTTAGATACTCTATTTTTTTCAGCTCTAGATTTTCTATACTTCTGTTTATATTTCTCTCCTGAAATACCCTCTTTTCACATAGTATATCCATATTTTCCTATAAATTCTTTAACATCTTTATAGTAGTGGATTTAAAGTCCTTAGCTGCTAATTCTTTTGTGGTTTTTATTGGCTGTACTTTTCTTGATTATGGGTCACGTTCACCTACTTCTCACATCTCAACTTTTTATCATACACTGGATATTATGTATGATACAACAGTGGAGACTGAATTATAGTTTTTTGATTTTGTTTCGTTGATCTGAAATAGAGTGGTATATATTTCTTCAGCAAAGTTGGTTTTATTTAGGATCAGCAGGTAATTTCAATTAAGGGTCTGCAACCATGGTGTGACGCATTCAAGTTCCCACATGACAAAGAAAGGAGAACACATTTATAGAGAGGAAAAAGAACATGGGAGGGCTATAATAAAACAGTCTGCGGATTTTCATTGACTGAGACCTTTTATTGGAGTATAGTTGCTTTACAATGTCATGTTAGTTTCTGCTATACAGAAAAGTGAATCAGCTATATGTGTGTGTGTGTGTGTGTGTGTGTGTATATATCTCCTCATTTTTGGATTTCCTTCCCATTGAGGTCACCACAGAGAGCTGAGTACAGTTCCCTGAAATATACAGTAGATTCTCATTAGCTATGTGTGTTATACATAGTAGTGTATGGATGTCAATCCCAGTCTCCCAATTCATCCCTCTTCCGCGTCCCCCCTCCCAACACCAGGTCCATATGTTTGCTCTCTGTCTCTATTTTTGCTTTGCAGATAGGTTCATCTGTGCCCTTTCTCTAGATTCTACATATATGCATTAATATATGATATTTATTTTTCTCTTTCTGACTCACTGCACTCTGCCTGACAGTCTCTGTGTCCATCCATGTCTCTGCAGATGGCACAATTTCATCCCTTTTTAAGGCTGAGTAATATTCTATTTATATATGAGCCACATCTTCTTTATCCATTTCTCTACTGATGGAAATTTAGGATGCTTTCATATCCCAGCTACTTTTTGTTTGTTTCTTTTTGTTTTATATAGTTTCTAAAGCATGAAGGCCTTCATCCATAATATGTTTAGGTTAAGGGGCTAATCATTTAGATTCATCCTGCAATGTAGTTGTACTGGGCAGGTAGCAACTTGAATTCTTCTCTGTTAAACCCAAACCCCAATCTCCTGTACCAGTATTGTCTATTTGATCTGTCCAGTAGTTCCTCTGGGATGGGATTAGACTGTAACATCAGATGATGCTGGTCTACCTTTATGTTCATTTCTGGCAGGGTCATGGGATTGAAGCTCTCAACATGTGTAAGATTACTGTTTTTTTCCTACTTCATAGTCCTGCATTTACTGCTGCATCTGGGGTGGAGAGTGATTTGTTCACGTTTTGGGTTCTTTCAGATTCCAACTGGTACTGTCATCCAATGCTGTACTCACCCCTTCAAAGTCCCTAGGCTGGTGCAAACCTGCCCTCCCACTGCTCTTACCCAAATCAGACCCTGTTCGCAGGTATAGAAGCAGATAAACTCTCTGCTCACTTATGAAGATAGCTTTTATCTCTGGAATTCAGTTCAACAGCATTTTCTTGCTCAGTCCTAAAGAAAAATAATATTTTATCTAGATTTATCTTGTTACCATAGGAATGTGGTTCATTTTTATCTTTCTCTATCATCACTGGAAATGAAAACCAATATTGGGTGATTTTAACATGACTATGGGCAGAAATAGCTCCTGAACTATGGAGGTATTGGTTTGTATCCTGGAAGCTCTTCAGTTTCAATGCTGGTGGTTATTGAATTTCTTTTAATTCATGTAGTTTTATGCTGTAGCACGTTTGGGTTAAGTTTGCAAAGAGTTGCTTTTCTGCTGAAATAAAGAGGATTCTTTGTTCTTTATATAACCACTGGACATCAAAAAGACAATGTGAAAAAAGCAAAGAAACATGGAAAAAATGTAAACATTGTTGAATACCTATGGCTAAATGACATCACAACTAAATACTGCTTTTTGAGGGGGTAAAATTTCCAGGCATTTGTTGGCTGGTTAGTCACTAAGTCATGTCTGACTTTTTTGTGACCCCATGGACTGTAGCACACCAGGCTCCTCTGTCCATGGTATTTCCCAGGCAAGGATGTTAGAGTGGGTAACCATTCCCTTCTCCAGCAGATCTTCCCGACCCAGGGATTGAACCCATGTCTCCTTGGCAGATGGATTCTTTGCCACTGAACTACCTAGGAAGCCCCCAAATACTGCTTTTTGTAGGGGGTAAAATTTCCAGGTGCTTAAGTCTAGACAAATTGAGCTATAGCTCTCTGTTGTGATAATGTACAATAGCTCCTAATGTCCTCAGAGAGCAGTGTTCTTGCCCTTGACAGTATCAGGTAACTCTGGAAGATGTCCTTGTCTAATAAGTAAAGGTGGGGTTGTTACTTCTGCACCTGAGACAAACCCTTGGTTGAGGGGTCTCATATTGATCTGAAGCAGCTGTGGTAATGAGTACACGTGCAAAACATTAGAAGGCATCTGAAGGAGGAAGGCAGTGGACATCAAAAGGTCTATAGGGCAAGAGGATAGCATGATGTCAAAGTTGTCTTTGGAAATACAGCCTGGAACAAATGTTTTAAGAGTGTGCGGAGATAATCCTTTTGGGATATCTAACAGCTCAGCCCGACCTTCCTTGAGACTGGCTCTGAGATGTACTGGCCTCTACACTATCTGAAATGTAGGCTCAAGTATGGTTTTACGTGCTCTTTCCTAAAGAGCGTTCCTGATTTTTCCTTCCAACTACTTGTCATTACTTTCCATTTGTTTATGAAATTGAGGCTGTAGTTTCATTGGTACATTTTTTTCTCTATGAGTAAAACATCTTGTATGGTTTTGGGAGGTTCCTCCTGGTTCTGGGAGGTCCTGCTCTAGATCCCATCATCTTTCTTGCTCTCTTCAGTGGCAATCTTAATTTCACCCCTAGAGCAGGGCCAGATCTTCTCTTTTTTTCTTTCCTTTCCTCTCTTCTTCCCCTCCTCCTCCTTCCTTGCCACCTTTCTAAAGGAACTTTAGGGTCTTTAGATTGGGCTGCTGACCTTCTGTTATGTTAATTTTGCTAAGGAATAGAGAAAGAGTCTTAGAGAGTGGAAGGGACCAGGAAATTACTGTTTCAGGAATGTCTTTTTTTGGGATTAAGTTGGACAGTTTGAGGGGAAGTATTGTCATCAAGAGGAGAATGAGAATAGCCAAGATGAACCAAAGAATTTTAAGTACTTTCACTGTATATTGATTAAGTAGTTAAGCCTCTCAATACAGAAAGGCTTAAATTTTTCATTTTTTAAAATTGTGAAATCAACATTGTCTTTTATTATCAATCGAGAGGTTGTATGCCCATGGGGTGGAAAGCCAAACTCTCAGAGTGTTTATAACAAATAAGGGTTTATTTGCAGTACACCAAGCAGTCTTCCTAAGTGAACAATGCAAAGAAAGAGGAAAACAGTAGAACGAGAAAGACTAGAGATCTTTTGAAGAAAATTACAGATACCAAGGGAAAATTTCATGCAAAGATGGGCACAATAAAGGACAGAAATGGTATGGACCTAACAGAAGCAGAAGATATTAAGAGGTGGCAAGAAAACACAGAAGAACCATACAAAAAAGGTCTCAATGACAAGGATAACCATGATGGTGTGATAACTCTCCTAGAGTTAGACATCCTGGCGTGTGAAGTCAAGTGGGCCTTAGGAAGCATCACTATGAACAAAGCTAATGAAGGTGATGGAATCCCAGTTGAGCTATTTCAAATTCTAAAAGATGATGCTGTAAAAGTGTTGTACTCAATAAGCCAGCAAATTTGGAAAACTCAGCAGTGGCCACAGGGCTGGAAAAGGTCAGTTTTCATTCTAATCCCAAAGAAGGGTAATGCCAAAGATGTTCAGTCTGTGGCACAATTGCACTCATTCACATGCTTGCAAAGTAATGCTCAAAATCCTCCAAGCTAGGCTTCAAACAATACGTGAACTGAGAACTTCCAGATGTTCAAGCTGAATTTAGAAAAGACAGAAGAACCAGAGATCAAATTGCTAATATCCATCATAGAAAAAGCAAGAGAATTACAGAAAAACATCTAATTCTGTTTTATTGACTACGCTAAAATTGACTGTGTGGATCACAACAAACTGTGGAAAATTTTTCAAGAGATAGGAATACCAGACCACCTTACCTGCCTTCTGAGAAACCTGTATGCAGGTCAAGAAGCAACAGTTAGAACTGGACATGGAACAATGGATTGGTTCAAAATCGGGAAAGGAGTACGTCAAGGCTATATATAGTCATCCTGCTTATTTAACTTATATGCAGAGTACATCATGCAAAATGCTGAACTGGATAAATCACAACCTGGAATCAAGATTGGCGGGAGAAATATCAATAACCTCATATACGCAGATAACACCACCGTTATGGCAGAAAGTGAAGAGGAATTGAAGGGCCTCTTGATGAAAGTGAAAGAGGAAAGTGAAAAAGCTGGCTTAAAACTCAGCATTCAAAAAATGAGGATCATGTCATCCGGTCCAATCACTTCATGACAAATAGATGGGGAAACAATGGAAGCAGTCACAGACTGTATTTTCTTGGGCTCCCAAATCACTGCAGCTGGTGACTGCAGCCATGACACTTATTCCTTGGAAGAAAAGCTATGACATCCCTAACAGCATATTAAAAAGCAGAGCCATCATTTTGCCAACAAAAGTCCCTATTGTCAAAGCTATTGTTTTTCCAGTAGTCATGTATGGATGTGAGAGTTGGACTATATAGAAGGCTAAGTGCCAAAGAGTTGATGCTTTCAAACTGTGGTGGAAAAGACTCTTGAGAGTCCCTTGGACTGCAAGGAGATCAAACCAATTGATCCCAAAGGAAATTAATCCTGAATTTTCACTGGTAGGACTGATGCTGAAGCTCCAATACTTTGGCCACCTTTTGTGAAGAGCTGACTCATTGGAAAAGACCTTGGTGCTGGGAAAGATAGAAGGCACAAGGATGAGTGGGTGACAGAGGACAAGATGGTTGGATGCCATTGCTGACTCAATAGACATGAGTCTCAGCAAGCTCCAGGAAATGGTGAAGGACAGGGAAGTGTGGCGTGCTGTAGTCCATAGGGTTGCAAAGAGTTGGACATGACTGAGCAACTGAACAGTTTGAACAAGCAAGAGCAGGGCTGCTCAGGCTCAAAAGACCTGAACTCCACAGTGGCTTTAAGGCAAGGGTTTTTAAAGACAATCTCAGGGGAGAGGGTCATAGGATGTCTGATCAGCTTGTGGACCTTCTGACTGGTTGGTGATGAGATAACAGGGTGATGTTTTGGGAATCTCAGTCCTCAACCTTCCTGTTCCAAGCAGTCTTAAATTTTATGTGCTTGTGGTCATCATGTAATTACCATCCTCCTCTGTGTGGCATTTTAATTTTTGCAGGACAACTCAAAAATTGCATCAGATTGTTATCTGTATCCCTTCAGGAGGAACTAGCAGTCCTTTGACTCTATTGTTCTCATCATTAACTGCTGAGTCTTCTCTTTGGATCCCAGAGGAAGGCCTAGGAGACCAAACGCTTTTTTCTACAAACAAGAAACGGGGACATGGAGAAACTTTTATACCTGGGAAGGCCCTACAGGGTCCTGATTTGTTTCAGTCCCCACTTTTATAATCCTCAGTCCTGAGGGGGAATGGGTGGAATGAGAAAGAGAATAAAGCTTTGGATAGATTAATCATAAATCTGGTGAGGGAACTCAGTTTTAGGGGAATACAGATTCATTTTAAATGACATCTGCCATGTGGATGCTGTAATGATACTTGGATTATACTTTCAGCTGGTACTCTGAACTTTGTGCTGTATTTAATGAGAGACGATTCACAGTTTCTTCTCTATATCTCTCTCTGAAAAAGCAAACCTCTTGTGCCCTTTACCCACTGGCAACTGGATTTATACTTTAAAAAGTTAATGCCTTTGGTTTTAAGCTTTGATCCATTTGGAAATGTAGCCCTTGCAGGACTTGCAGTTTGTGTGTGGAGTTCTGAGTAATGAAGTGTCCTATACTGGTGGGGCAGAAGAGTTGAAGAGATGCCCTAGGCATAAAGCACCCCTAGGAGAAGGGGAAGAAGAAGGAAGTCAGGAAAAAAGATGAGCAATGTGGCCACAGCTGTGCTAGGAGCTGGCTGTATTGCCAATAGTGCAGATACCGACTCCAGGACCTAGAAGGCTCTTTATATTTTTAGTTATTATTTCATAAAGTTAGAGCATTTGGGGACAGAAAGGAAGTTGGGAGGAAGTAGATAGGAGAGGAAGGAAGTTTCCCATCAGGGTAAGTTTGACCTCTTATTTGAAGAAGAAATAAATAACATTCTTTAATTTTCAAATAACAACATTAGTAACGTGAAGAGTAACTCACAGAATGTATTTGTGTGCCAGGCACTGTGCTAAGCCCCATGCTTCCTGCCACGACAATGAAATTCCTTATTTAGAATGGATAAATGTGTTTCTCGGCAACACTAGAAGCTATGAATTAATACACCTCCTACTTGTATATATTCTCTGCCTTACTTTTCTTCCTTTTTAAAGTTTATTTAAATTGCTGTATTGTTTGGCTGTTAAACTGCTTGAAATGCTTTCTGGGAACAAGATAGGATATAAATAAACAAATATATACAGACTAGGAAGGTTACGGTTGCACGTATATTTCAGCCTCTTGCTGCACTCTCTCGTTTGTTTTTCTGACTAACCGAGTTCTCCTGCATAGTTTTCTGGCCGCCTAGGAAGCTGACTTTGGGTGCAGCCTGCAGGCCATGTTCCTGATTCTCAGTCATATCCTGTATCACCAACTGTGATCCTCCTGTGAAATGTTCCTTTAGTTGTGACTTATGGCCTTTTGGTCTCGAAGGTCTCTTTGACTTTAAAGTCCCATGATTTTCTGAGTCCCTGGTACTATAATTATTGTTCCTTGGTGGGCAGCATCTTCTAAATATTCTTAGGTATTTGCTGATCCTAAAGATCAAGGTATGAGAGGGCTAAAAGGTAAAATAAAAACGTTGAGTCAACGATACCTTTTTAAAATTCTTTCTTTTGCAAAGCTTTTTCTAAATACTGGCTTCATCTGTATATTCCATCAGTTTTTATAAAACGTAAGTCAAATTTCTATTTGTTTCACTTTTCAAAATTAATTGGTTGTAAAAAGGGCACAAGTCAGCCGGAAGCAAGAAAATTCCTTGTGGGCCATGAAATGTTAGGTAGTGTGTAAATGGTAGATGCATAGAAATAAGCAAAATCTCTGAATTTTACAGATAAGAAAACTGAGCCCCATCACTTGTCAAAGGGCTCCATATTGTAGGTGGGGTGAGAGACCTGGGAATGGACCTTTGCTCTGAAGTCTTTTTACCTCCTGTGGGGTGGGCTCTGAGGTGAGCCATCTCCCTTTATGCTGAGATCACCAGAGGCAACCTCAGTGAACAGTTCAGTAATCGTTAAATGGGTGAGAATGTTCATAATGTGTTTGCCAGTGAAGATAAATTCTCTATAAGTAGGAAGCATCATTATTGTGAATTGAGATACTTGATAGCAGATATGACTGCTCACAAATGAAACCTAAAAATACTCCAGTATGTGGGCTGGAACTTTGTAGATGTCTGTGACAATAAATGCAGAACCAAAAATAAGACTGGGGGGGTACAGAGGGTGTTGCTTAGCAATACAGATGAAAATAGAGTTCTTTAGCAGAGGTTGTTTACTAGAAGTAAAGACACAGTGGGGTTGATTTTTCAACTTTAGCTACTGTGATGTGTATGAACTTTTCTGGGTTTGTCACTGGCACTAACAACATCAGAAGAAATCATTCATCCTAAAAGGATTAAAAATTAATTTTTTTTTCCAGAGGAGGTATATGAGTGTGGATGGAGTTGGCCATAATGTACTTTGGAGATTTTAAGAGGTGTTTTCTTTCTTAGTGGACGTAGCACCCAGGACAGGGGAGTAGAACTGAAACATGTAACAAAAATTACTAAGATACAGACTCTCCAGTGACCTGAGTAAAGACATCTCAATGTAAAGGAAAATCAGTATACAAATCTTTGTGCTGATTACATGAAAATGTTGATTTATTTGTCTCATCATCACTTCATGTGGTAAACGTCACCTTGCCTGTTTTAGAGATGAGGAAGCTGAGGCTGAGAAAAATGGACTTGTCAAAGTCACAGACTTATCAGGGTATGCAGAATCTGAATTCTAACTCAGATTTGTTTGTACAAAATATTGGCTTTTTATACTCCACTAAATCAGCTCAAGGGCATCTCCTGGATGCTGTTTACTGGGGTATGGTGACAAACAAATAAACTTCCCATGGAAAGTTGTTCTTGAATTGGTTTAATAGGACTGCAAGGAAGAAGGGAGAAGGATTATTCTAAATAATGATTTTCTTAATGTTTGACTGAAATCTCTTACTGCCACTTAGATTTTCCAAAGTTAACTAGGTTGTAAGCACGTTGAGCACAATAAGCTCATCTTATAGTTTTCACAGTGCTCACCAAGTGTTCTCTTGCATGCTTGACAGATATTTGTTGGTGTAACTTGAGTTGCAACCCAGAATTTTAGGGATAAGCCTAAATATGGGTGTTTTCAGTGACTGATCTTATTGTCAAGAAATGAGTTTGACATAGAGTAAAAGTGACAGGAATGGCCTTCCATGATCCAGTTTGATTTGATGTGTCAGTAGTAAACGGGCAAAGGTTGAAAATGAGAAAAAAAAGTCCAAAAAAGACCAAGATATTACTCTGTGGAAGGACATCCCTTTGATACTGAAGACAGTACTGTACACAAGCTATGAGTAAGGTTATCTATTCACTGGAAACCTGCTCAGGACTCACTCTAACTTTCTATATGACTTAGAGATGGATTTATTAAAAAAATGTGTTCAGTCATTTGAGTAACTGACAACTGAGCACAGGCAGTGGAACTGTAGAAAATAATAAGACACACATTGCCCCTCAACAGACTATTTGCAATAGCTAAGACATTGAAGCATTCCAAGGCCCAATAGCAGAAGATTGGATTAAGAAGACACGTGTGTGTGTGTGTGTGTGTGTGTGTGTGTATACACACACGATGGACTATTACTCAGAAATAGAAAAGAGTGGGATACTGCCATTTGGAGCAACATGGATTGACCTAGAGAATATTATGTTTAGTGACATAAAGTCAGGCAGATAAAGACAAATAAATGATATTACTTATATGTGGAATCCAAAAAATAACACAAATGAGATGAATGTTTATATGAAACAGAAACAGACTAACAGACCTAGGAAACAAACCTGTGGTTACAAAAGGAGAGGAGGAGTGGGGGAGGGACACATTAAGGGTATGGTATTAACAGAGTCAACAAGGACTTACTGTATAGCACAGGGAATTGTACCCACTGTCTTTTAATAACCTATGTGCTGTGCTTAGTTGCTCAGTCATGTTCAACTCTTTGCGACCACATGGATTGAAGCCCTCCAGGTTTCTCTGTCCATGGGGATTCTCCAGGCAAGAATACTGGAGTGGGTTGCCTGGCCTTCTCCAGGGGATCTTCCCAACCCAGGGATCGAACACAGGTCTCTGCATTGCAGGTGGGTTCTTTACCATATGAGCTACCAGGGAAGCCCTTTAATAACCTATAGTGGAGTATAACCTTCAAAAACACCAAATCACTATGTTGTCCACATGAAACTAACACGGTATTGAAGGTCAACTATATTTCAATGAAAAGATTGTGTTCTGTAATATATTTAAATTATTTTCTCTCTGCTTAGAAATTATTGTTGTTGTTGTTTAGTCACTAAATTGTGTCCAAGTCTTTTGTGACCTCATGAATTGTAACCCACCAGGCCCTCTGTCATGGGATTTCCCAGGCAAGAATACTGGAGTGGGTTGCCATTTCTTCCTCCAGGGAATTTTCCTGACCCAGGGATCAAACCCTTGTCTCCTGCATTGGCAGGAAGATTCTTTACCACTGAGCCACCAGGGGAGCCCTAGCAATTATACATGCTTGCTATATTAATGTTTCTTATAGGAGATGGGGAAAATTCTCCTACTGCCTTACATGAGAAAACAAATATTAAAATTATATATCATCTCTGTAGATAATTTCTATTCTATGGTAAGTAAGCAAAAGAGATCAGAATGCCTATGCCCTATGACATAGACTCTTTAAGTTGAATGTTTGAATGTTGACCTTGAGGAAATCTTTCTTGTTTCTGCGCTTACTGGGTATCCAAAATTGTTTGGACTTTGAGAAGGGAAATAAATGTCACCATTAAAGATCTGAGGAACAGTTTGGGTAATACTCAATTTTCACTTAATCTAATTTTGGACAGAGTAACGGGGCTTTGGAAAAACCCTTTTGGCCTGTCTCATAGAGTTTAACGGGCTTTCTAGGTGGCACTAGTGGTAAAGAATCCACTTGCCAATGCAGGAGATGCAAGAGATAAGGGTTCAATCCCTGGATCAGGAAGGAGGAAATGGCAACCTACTCCAGAATTCTTGTCTTGAAAACTCCATGGACAGAGGAACCTGAAGACAACATTTAAGACAACACTGTCATGGGGCTGCAGAGTCGGACATGACTGAGCAACTGAGCACCTGAGTTGCTCATGAGTAACTGAACAAATGTGCTCATCCAAAGGTCCCAAAAGAACAGAGTAAAGAATGATTTAAAGGATGAGACTGAGGCATATGACTTTCACAGAATTTCTTTGGAGGGAGGTATATGAAAGATCAGATACTTATGCCTTCCTATGTGTCATTGGAAATGAACCAATTTATACACATGATCAACTTTGTTTTTGTTTAGTCAGTAAAGTTGTGTCCAAATCTTTTACCACCCCATAGACTATAGACCATTGGACTGTGAGGAGATCTAACCAGCCCATCCTAAAGGAGATCAATCCTGGGTATTCATTGGAAGGACTGATGTTGAAGCTGAAACTCCAATACTTTGGCCACCTGATGCGAAGAGCTGACTCATTGACCCTGATGCAGGGAGGGATTGGGGCAGGAGGAGAAGGGGACAACAGAGGATGAGATGGCTGGATGGCATCACTGAGTCAATGGACATGGGTTTGGGTGGACTCCAGGAGTTGGTGATGGACAGGGAGGCCTGGCGTGCTGCGGTTCATGGGGTCGCAAAGAGTCGGACACAACTGAGTGACTGAACTGAACTGAACTGAGACTATAACCCTCAAGGCTCCTCTGTCCATGGAATTTTCCAGGCAAGAATACTGAAGTGGGCTGCCATTTCCTTTTCCAGAGGATATTCCTGACCCAGGGATTGAAACTGTGTCTAGCTAAGCCTTGAAACAGGTAATGTTCTATAATGAAGGTATAATAAGATAAGAAAGGATGTGCATGTTAAGTGCAGATGTATTAGATTCCCAGGTCTACCTTAATACAATACCCCAAACTGGGAGGCTTAAGATAACAGAGATTTATTCTCATAGACTTGAAAGCTAGAAGTTTGAAATCAGGGTGCCTCCAGGGCCGTGTTCCCTCTGAAGTCTCCAGAGAAGAAGTGTTCTTTGCTGCTTCCCCACCCTGTCACCTGTCCATCCTCTCCTTGTGCCTTCATCTCACCTTCCCTCAGTGTGTATCTGGTTTGTGCCTACATTCTCCTTTTTGTTATTTATACTGGATTATGCTCCAGTTCAAATAAAATCAAATAATGTGATTATTTGAACTCAGTCATTTTTTATAAGAACTCTATTGCTAAATGTCACATTCTGGGATGTGGATCCAGAGTTTTATTGTATCTTTTGGGGAGACATAATTCAACCCATTCCAGCAGAGAAAATGGACTTGTTAAATAAGGATTTATCAGTGTTGGTCCCACAGTATCTAAAAAAGGAAAGTCCTTTAACAGAAAATGTGAATATTCTAGTTTGGCAAAAATCTCTCTACAGAGAGGAAGAGTGGTTCATCAGACTATCCTGGCTTGATGAAAGTGACACATGTTAATTGTATTCAGTGCCTTTAGCTCAGTTGCTGTATTTTTCAAGGAAACATGGAATTACCTATTAGATTGTTGATGTATTTCAAATCCAGTAAGAGAATATCCTGCCTAATGATCCTTACCATTGTAGTGTCAGGCCACACAAAGCCTTTAAAAAATCATAGTAAGAATGCTTAACACGAGATCTACCCTCTTAACAAAATTTTAAGCACATAATCAAGTATTACCTATAGGCACAATGTTTTACAGCAGAACTTGGGAATTTACTCACCTTGTACAAGTGAAACTTTATACATATTGAACAGTGACTCCTTATTTCTTCAACCTCCAAGTCCCTGGCAACCATCATGCTATTATTGTTCCTATGAGTTTGACTATTTTAGCTACATCACATAAGTGGAGTCATGCACATTTATCCTTCTGTGACTGGCCATTTTGACTTAGCATAATGTCCTCTAGGCTCATCCATTTTGTTGCATATGGTACCATTCCCCTCTTTTTTTTTTTTTTTTATTCTTCCAATTTTTAAACTTTACATAATTGCTTTTGAATAATGAATTTTTCATTATCACTGCTTCCTGGTGGCTCAGATGGTAAAGTGTCTGCCTGCGATGCAGGAGACCCAGGTTTGATCCCTGGGTTGGGGAGATCCCCTGGAGAAGGAAAGGGCAACCCACTCCAGTACTCTTGCCTGGAAAATTCCATGGACGGAGGAGCCTGGTAGGCTACAGTCCATGGGGTTGCAAAGAGTCAGACATGACTGAGCAAGTACATAGATATACCACATTTTCCTTATCCATTCGTCAATTGATGGACATTAGGTTGTGTCCACATCTTGGCTACTGTGACTGGTGTTAACAGTGAACTTGAGAGTACTGCTCTCTCTTTCAGATTCTGGTTTCACTTCTTTTGGATACATTCCCAGTGGTGGGATTACCAGATCATATTGTAGTTTTAATTTTTTGAAAAACCTCCATACTGGTGTCTGTAGTGGCTGTACAATTAAAAAAAAAATACTCATGCCAACAGTATGTAAGAGTTTCAATTTTTCTACATCTTTGCCAACATGTTATCTTTTGTTTTTTGCTAGTGGCCATCCTAATAGGTATGAAGTGATATGTCACTGGGCTTTTGATTGCATCTTCTTGATGAGTGATGTTGACCATCAATTCATATACCCTTTAGACCACACAAAATTTGAATATGGAAAGTGTCTATAAAAATACTGTAAAAGTAAATCTGTATATGTGCCTTGAAAAATTGAAAGCTGATTCAGGACTTAGTTTTGTATGAACTTGCATTTTAAGAGCTACATTGTAGAGTCTAATAATACCTGGAAAATTGATCATCATATTCAGAGGGCTATGAGAAGACTCCAGACTTAAAGAATCCTTTCTAGTTGTATTTTCCTGAGTGATATGAGATGTTTAATTGTACACACAAGAAGTTAATGCTATGTTAGTGTTTGAGTGTCAGGAACTGTATAAGGCATTGAAAAGATAGAAATAAAGAAGACTGCCCCCTCCCAGCTCCCATCTCTTGCCTGCTTTCATGGAGTTTATAGGAGCAGAGAATGAATAGAATTAGGCTTCTGGAGGGTAGGGCTTCCCTTGTGGCTCAGCTGGTAAAGAATCTGCCTTCAATGTGGGAGACCCAGGTTCAATATCTGGGTTGGGAAGATCCCCTGGAGAAAGGAAAGGCTACCCACTCCAGTATTCTGGCCTAGAGAATTCTATGGACTGGATAGTCCATAGAGTTGCAAAGAGTCAGACACGACTGAGTGACTTTCATTTTCACTTTTCTGGAGGGTAACATCATTAAAACAGAGATTCTCAGAGCAAGTTTGTCCCATCTACTTTATTTGCTTCTGAATATTTTAAACTGAAATTTTGTAAGGGCATTGATAATCTTGAAAGATGGCAGTTATTTCAGAATGCATTAGGCATTAGCAAAGCACAACTTTTTAGGTAAGAGTGATTAAAAAATAATGCAATTAACAAAACAGTGATAGAACCAGGCCAAGGTTCTTAGCTGTAAGAAATTTCTATTCCAATAAGATAAGACCAAAATCAATTTTGAGGGGAAAATGAATTCACATAATAACCTATAATTATGTAATTATAATTAAATATACATGATAATTTCTACATGATAAAAGAACATAAGTGCTATATAAATATTCAGGGTTTATTTTATTATGGATGGTTTAACATGACTACTTTCCACTTCTCAACTGTAAGCTTCTCAAGAGAAGCATTCTAAAACTTAGAATAACTATTAAAATTTTTGTTATATAAACTGTACATTAAAAACATGAGAATACCATAAATGCTGTGATATTTTAAAAAATGCAAAAAAACCTAAATTCTTTATCTTGAGATAAACATTAAAATACATTCAGTTAAGCTAAAAATGATCTGGTCTTAACTTCTAAATACCTTTTTTTCTAAAGGAATTAGAATTTGGATACATTTTGGTTGATGGGAAAAAATGACTGTAACAAAATCAATATGTAATTATCTTCATTTTAAAAAGCTTAAAATGCCTCTCAAGTGATTTTAATTTTGTGTAGTTTATTATGTTCATATTAAAAAAAAATAAAGTGTACAGCTTTCAATAGTATATCAGACAGAATTTCAGTCCTTCAAGTAGGTTTAAGTTTTGCAGAATCACACATTGGACTATTTAGCAGTGTGGCAACCAGCATTTAGGGTTACTAACAGTAACAGCTACTGTAATGCTAGATTAATATAAGACTTAGTTTCAGCAGTTGCTTTCACACCCACAGTTGAGTTCAGAACCTCCAGTTGAATAGCATTCTGTGGTTAGGGTATCTCAGAGAGAAATCTGACTCCCTTGTTCATTGCAGCATTATTTACAATACCCAAGTTAGGAAAGCAATCTAAATGTCCATTGATGGATGAATGGATAAAGAAGATGTGGGGTATGTATGTGTGTGTATACACATAATCACAGTTGAGTGTACAGTTCAGTTCAGTTTCTCAGTCGTGTCTGACTCTTTGTGACCCCATGAATCTCAGCACACCAGTCCTCCCTGTCCATCACCAACTCCTGGAGTTCACTCAGACTCACGTCCATTGAGTCAGTGATGTCATCCAGCCATCTCATCCTCTGTCGTCCCCTTCTCCTCCTGCCCCCAATTCCTCCCAGCATCAGGGTCTTTTCCAATGAGTCAACTCTTCGCATGAGGTGGCCAAAGTACTGGAGTTTTAGCTTCAGCATCATTCCTTCCAAAGAAATCCCAGGGCTGATCTCCTTCAGAATGGACTGGTTGGATCTCCTTGCAATCCAAGGGACTCTCCAGAGTCTTCTCGAACACCACACTTCAAAAGCATCAATTCTTCGGCACTCAGCCTTCTTCACAGTCCAACTCTCACATCCATACATGACCACAGGAAAAACCATAGCCTTGACTAGATGGACCTTTGTTGGCAAAGTAATGTCTCTGCTTTTCAATATGCTATCTAGGTTGGACATAACTTTCCTTCCAAGGAGTAAGCGTCTTTTAATTTCATGGCTGCAGTCACCATCTGTAGTGATTTTGGAGCCCAAAAAAATAAAGTCTGACACTGTTTCCCCATCTATTTCCCATGAAGTGATTGGACCGGATGCCATGATCTTCATTTTCTGAATGTTGAGCTTTAAGCCAACTTTTTGACTTTCCTCTTTCACTCTCATCAAGAGGCTTTAGTTCCTCTTTACTTTCTGCCATAAGGGTGGTGTCATCTGCATATCTGAGGTTATTGATATTTCTCCCGCAATCTTGGTTCCAGCTTGTGTTTCTTCCAGTCCAGCGTTTCTCATGATGTACTCTGCATATAAGTTAAATAAGCAGGGTGACAATATACAGCCTTGACGTACTCCTTTTCCTATTTGGAACCAGTGTGTTGTTCCATGTCCAGTTCTAACTGTTGCTTCCTGACCTGCATACAGATTTCTCAAGAGGCAGGTCAGATGGTCTGGTATTCCCATCTCTTTTAGAATTTTCCACAGTTTATTGTGATCCACACAGTCAAAGGCTTTGGCATAGTCAATAAAGCAGAAATAGATGGATGGACCTTGAGGGCATTATGTCAGAAAAAGACAAATGCCATTAGATTTCACATATAAGTGAGATCGTTAAACTCTCAAAGATATGTGCTTGCTAGGGGTAGGTGGTAGATGAAATGATGAAGGTGGTCACAACATGCAGACTTCCAATAGTAAAGGAGACAGACCTGTGTGTGCTTAGTCACTTTAGGCATGTCTGATTCTTTGCGACCCTATGGACCTTTAGCCTGCCATGCTCCTCAGTCCATGGGATTCTCCAGGCAAGAGTACTGGTGTGGGTTGCTATGCCTTTCTCCAGGGGATCTTCCCAACCCAGGGATGGAACTCTGGGTCTCCTGCATTGCAGACCATTTCTTTACCACTGAGCCACTGGGGAAGCCCAAAGGAAACCTGGGGATATATATATACATATATATATATATATATATATGTATATATGTGTGTGTGTGTGTGTGTATATATATATATATATAAATATACAGCGTGGTGACACAGTTAACAATTCTGTATTGTGTTGGCCAAAAAATTTGTTCAGATTTTTCCATAAAATCTTCCAGAAAAACCTGAATGAACTTTTGTCTAACCCAATATGTTGAAATTTGCTAAGAGAGTAGATCTTAAAAGTTCTCATCACGTACTCAAACATTTATATCAAATAACTGTGCAGTATTGTAAGTTAACTAAACATCATGGTGATGATTTTACAATACACATTTCAAATCATCATTACACAGTTTAATACAATGTCATATGCCAATTATGCCTCCATAAAACAGGTGAGGAGGGAAAAGAAAATACCAGAGAGGAGAAGTGGGGGGCCAGACTGAATAGCTACCAGACAGGTAAACATGGGATGATATTTTGTTTGAAAAATGAAATAAAGATCTTGGAAAATGGGTCTTCATTCTTGGTAGCAGATGAGAACAAGTGCCCACAGTTCATCTCTCCTCAAAACCCTTTGTGGGCGAGTTTTCACATTGTAAGATGCTCCCACAAAAGCACCTTTCTTGTTAATTCATCATTTGTTTCCATGGTGCACCCTTTCTGAATGTTTATTTCCATATATTTGAATTAAAACAAGAGTTTAAAGCTCCAGTAGCCTCTAGATCTTTCTAGATTTTGAAATAGCAGCTGGACCAATCTCTCTAAGTAGAGCTCTTCAACTTCCTCCATAGCTTACAAGCAGGTTTTGTGAATGCAAGAACTCGAACTCCAAAAGTTGGTGTGGAAAAAATACCAATTTTCTTTCAAGTCCATGATTAGTGTCTGAATTATCCCAAGTAGTTAATTTCCTTTGGATAAGCTTTTACTTTTGTAGAACTATCATTTGCCTTGTTAATACATTGGAAGAAAAAAATGTTTCCTGAATCTGGCTGCAGTCTGAGGAAGACTAGTTAGAGAGTTTGGGGTTGACATGTACATACTGCTATATTTAAAATAGATAACTAACAAGGACCTACTGCATAGCACAGGGAACTCTGCTCTCAGTGTTATATAACAACCAAAATGGGAAACGAGTTTGAAAAAGAAAATTGCCAGACTTCAAAGATGAACTTGATCCTTCCTTCTCATGGAAGGCCTAAAAAGGCAGCAAGAAATATCTTTTCTGAGAGTTCTTTAATCTCTCCTCCATTGCTGTTATTGGTGGACTCCTGGATATCCTGACTTTCTGGAACCGCTTGCTAAAATCATCATCTCTCTTGTCCAGCATCTTAACAGCTATCAGGCTGTTAACCTGATGGCCACCTCGCCTACGGTGAAAGAAAGCAAAATGAAGGATTTGTTTAGTCTCCCTACTTTATTTAGGCTTTTCTTTGTGTATTGCCTTATCAGAATCAGAGCTATGAAGCCCTGGAGAGTCATTATTATTTTTTGTTTGTTTCATTCACTAGTGGTGGATTCAGAGCAACAGTAACAGAAGACTCCTGGAATTTCTCTGTAGAATTCTGTCTGAGTCGTTTGGCTTTCAGTCTTGCTGAGGGGCTACAGAAGATGCATTATATTACTTTCTTTCCCCAAGTTATCAGCAGGAATCCTTGAGGAAATTCAGGTGCTAGTGTCAGCATTGGACTTAGAAATAATACTGCAGCTTTTCCATTACTTGGCAGCACTGTGCTTATTTTCTAGCTCATGAAAAATACACTGGTATTGGATACAATCATCCTGATATTAATATGTGGTCACTCATCAAAACCCCCTTTCATCGGGTTAGATGTTGGTTTCTTTCTCCCTGCAGTGGTACTTTAAGCAGTGCTGTTTACGCCTGTCTGGTTCAGGCAGACTTTCAGGGTGGCAGGTTTTTCTAGGAGGCCAATAGCCGGGGGTTTTATCCTGGGATGGTTAGTGATTAATCTTCACTTAGTTTGTATCTTATAAAACTCCGAGGACTAGTATCGACAGTAATTTCTTCATTTTTCAAGTGAATCTTCACTAAATCCTGGGAAACAGCAGGATTCAGTTTGGAGACACTGCCGTTATATTACTTTTGGAGGCTACAAAGGCAAAATTTTCCATAAGGACGAAGCTTTGGCACTGATGTTTAGCCTTAGGATACTTCCTGCAGAAGGTTTTTCTTTGGCTCTGAGCTCAGTCTTGCCCTTGTGAGTTTTGCCAGCTTTAGTCTTAATCCTTGGCTATCCATGGCATTTTCCCTTCAAAAATTAAAGCGTATATATCTGTCTTTTCATAAAGCCTGCATTTCAGGGTGACTGACAAATAAAGCAAACCAGAGCTCACACATCAGACATAAGGTTGTATGCTGTTTGGGAATTTCATAAATGACTTCTGCTTTAGAGATTTTCCAATGTGGAAGCTAGCAGGGCCTGGCTGCAGCTTCCTGATGCTGTGAAGCTGACTCCAGGGTGACCCCAACCCAAAGACCCCAGAACTGCAGAGCCCTCTGGGTCTCTAGCACAAATTGGGGTTTGGCAGCCAATCCTTTCAAGTTTCAGGCTGCCTGGGGACAATTGACCTGGAGATGAGAAGGTCTTCCTGAATAGCAATTTTTTTCTAAAAATCTTTCTTCTTGCCTACTATTACAGGGTAACAGGCAGAATAACCTGGATGCTAGTGTTCTAGTTGAATGCTATGTGTTTTAAGAACTTGAATAACTTCTCTGGCCCTCAGTATCTTTCTTTGCAAATGAAGGAGTAGAACTCTGTTGTTGCCACCTGTGAAATTCTGTGAGTCCATCATACCTTTGGGATACCACGTGGAGCCACCAGAATTAGAAGCTGTTCCTTATGTTTTGGAAAGCTTTCTTATCCTTCAGGAAGTTCCTAGAAGCACATCATAGACTTTCACATGGACTAGTTCAAACTGACCTGCAGAGACCTAGCCATCACAAAAGCACCTCAGGAGTGTCCGATGAGAAAGTCATGTATGATATCAGGGAACTTTTGAGGGGTTAGGAGGTAAGTAAAGTGAAAATGAAAGTGAAGTTGCTCAGTCGTGTCCGACTCTTTGTGACCCAATGGACTGTAGCCCGCCAGGCTCCTCCGTCCATGGGATTTTCCAGGCAAGAATACTGCAGTGGGTTGCCATTCCCTTCTCCAGGGGATTTTCCTGATCCAGGGATTGAACCCAGGTCTCCTGCATTGTAGGCAGACTCTTTACCATCTGAGCCACCAGTGAATCCAGAGGTAAGTAAGATGAGTGGTAATTGAAAGAATGCACAGAGGATGGGAGAGAGCAAAGGAACACAGTACAGACTCTACCAAAATGGCCTTTTCAGAAATAATCTAAGAAATGATTTGAAAGGAAGTAAATCTTGCCTTTTGGGAGCTAAAGGAGGATCTGTCTGGCATATTAAGTTGTCCAAACTGAATTATTTTATAAGACAATGAGATGAAGGCTGCTTATTTCTAATAAAGTCAGGATCTCTGTAGTCACTGATCTGTGTTCCAAAGGTGTAAAAAAAAAAATGATGAAGGTCACTGTCTTAAAGGTGAGTTTCAAGTGGAGAGCCCAGGTCTGTGAGAACACATACGGACATAAACAGCATAGGTTTGTGTGTGTGTGGAGGAGGACTGGTACGCAGAGAGGAGAGGAAGAGAGCCAGTCCCCTCTGTCATTCTGCAATAGAACATCTGGTATAATAGAGCCCTGAGCATGGAGGCAGCAAGCCTGGTGTACAAGTGCTGGGTAGGGAAAATGAACTGTACTGTAAGATAGAAATGATTTAGATTTAGGTTTAGAAAGTGATCAAACTGTGAAGAGAGAGTCAGTAGCACATACAAGTCAAAATAAAATGTGCCACTTCTTCATTATGTAGGCATACGTGAGAGTGTGTGATACCTAGTGTGGGTGGTGATGTGAACACCAAGGAGTTCATGGGCGCCACAGGGGTGATGCCTGGAGAGGCTGTTCTGGAAAGTAACCTGGAAGTAGGCCCCCAAACTGTAGAACAGTTGTGTTTTGCTTGGGGGTTCAGCAATACATGAACCATGAACTTCCAGATGTTCAAGCTGGTTTTAGAAAAGGCAGAGGAACCAGAGGTCAAATTGCCAACATCCTCTGGGTCATGGAAAAAGCAAGAGAGTTCCAGAAAAACATCTATTTCTGCTTTATTGACTATGCCAAAACCTTTGACTGTGTGGATCACAATAAACTGTGGAAAATTCTGAAAGAGAATGGGAATACCAGACCACCTGACATGCCTCTTGAGAAACCGATATGCAGGTCAGGAGGCAACAGTTAGAATTGGACATGAAACAACAGACTGGTTCCAAATAGGAAAACGAGTACGTCAAGGCTGTATATTGTCACCCTGCTAATTTAACTTATATGCAGAGTACATCATGAGAAATGCTGGACTGGAAGAAGCACAAGCTGGAATCAAGATTGCCAGGAGAAATATCAATAACCTCAGATATGCAGATGGCACCACCCTTATGGCAGAAAGTGAAGAGGAACTAAAAAGCCTCTTGATGAAAGTGAAAGAGGAGAGTGAAAAAGTTGGCTTAACGCTCAACATTCAGAAAACGAAGATCATGGCATCTGGTCCCATCACTTCATGGGAAATAGATGGGGAAACAGTGGAAACAGTGGCTGACTTTATTTTTTTGGGCTCCAAAATCACTGCAGATGGTGACTGCAGCCACGAAATTAAGACACTTACTCCTTGGAAGGAAAGTTATGACCAACCTAGATAGCATATTCAAAAGCAGAGACACTACTTTACAAAAGACCATCTAGTAAAGGCTGTGATTTTTCCAGTGGTCATGTATGGATGTGAGAGTTGGAGTGTGAGGAAAGCTAAGCACCAAAGAATTGATGCTTTTGAAGTGTGGTGTTGGAGAAGACTCTTGAGAGTCCTTTGGACTGCAAGGAGATCCAACCAGTCCATCCTAAAGGAGACCAGTCCTGGGTGTTCATTGGAAGGACTGATGCTGAGGCTGAAACTCCAATACTTTGGCCACCTCATGAGAAGAGTTGACTCATTCGAAAAGACTCTGATGCTGGGAGGGATTGGGGGCAGGAGGAGAAGGGGACAACAGAGGATGAGATGACTGGATGGCATCACCGACTCGATGGACTTGAGTTTGGGTGAACTCTGGGAGTTGGTGATGGACAGGGAGGCCTGGCGTGCTGTGATTCATGGGGTCACAAAGAATCAGACACAATTGAGTGACTGAACTGAGGAGCTGGGGAAACGGGTTTTGCATGGACTCATAGCTAGCAAGTTGTGTTCTTAGGAGTCAAAGAATATAAGGAAAGAAATAAAGCGTACTGAATCCATGGATTCAGGAATCTGTCTCTTCCTGGAAAATATCGTGACACTCAGATGAGGTAAGGAAGAGACCAAAGAAGTGAACTACAAAAGCAACTAGAGTCCAAACAAATGAAACAGGGGCCTCCTCAGGCTGAACTGGGTGGGGAGTACTTCCATTGACCTCAGAAGTGATGACCCTTCCTCCTGTTGGTGTTTTTACAGTGTGACAAGTCACCTACATATGAAATAAATGTTAATTATATTATAAAATAGGCTTTGTGTTAGATGATTTTGCTCAACTTTAGGCTAAGTAAGTGCTCTGAGCACATAGAAGGTAGGCTAAGTTTAGCTATGAGGTTTGGAAGGTTAGGTGTAATAAATGCATTTTTAATTTAAGGTATTTTCAACTAGAATCTATGGATTTATCAGGGTGTAATCTCATTATAAATAAAGGAAGATTTGTATTTGAAATTTACCTAGAGGGTAACTTTAAGTGTTTTCAACGTATACACGAAGGCTATTGCTTTGATTACTTACTTGGCTCTCTGCTGTCACCAAAGAGGGTTGAATCCATTAAAAAATTAGAACAGCTCTCTTTTATATTTTCTTTATAGTAAAATTTATACACCTTCACCAAATTAAATTATGGAATTCAGAGGAGAAAATAATAACCATTTCGTCTCTCAGCACAATACCTATTAGTGTTTCTTTCCATTCTGTTTTTTTTTTCTAAGCATATTTTTCATATAAGAAGCATTTTTTCACTTAGTTTTAAATCATGTGTTTTTTATTCTCAATTTGCGTCATCACTATCAGTGACTGTAAGTTTTTCCAGAGAGACTTGATCTGGGGACCTAGACCTACTGTTTTTTTTCATGGCGTGATCTTGGGCAAGTCATTTGTGTTCATAGGACCTGACTTTCTACATTTGCAAAATGAAGGAAGTAGACTAGATGAAAGACTGTCTCCTAACTAAAGTTCTGTTTTCATAGTGGTAGAGTTGGAACTAAAACTCATCGAGTTTCTCTTCCTCCCATGCTGCATCACACAACTCTGGCATGGAAAAAGACTTTGAAAATAGAGTTCAAACTTCCTTGCCATTTGGGCATTCCTTTACACTATTCCTGATAGTGATCCTTGCAGACTCTGCTTAAATACTTTGCCAGAGGTGATGTATGGCAAAACCAATACAATATTGTAAAGTAATTAGTCTCCAATTAAAATAAATAAATTTATATTAAAAACATAAATATGTAGAAAAAAATACTTTGCCAGGGAACTCTGGGCTTTGTAATGCAGTCCATTGCTTTCTCTGAGAGCCCAGATTGAGAGCACGCATTTCCTTACTTTGAATTGGAATCTGCCTCCACAGAACTTCTGTACACTGGCTCTGGTGCCTTCCTCTGCAGGAGCACTGATGTAGTGCAGTTCATCCTCAGATATGTTTCCTCCAGGAAAAATTTCTAATTCCCCTGAAATCTCTAACATATGCATTTTTGATTCCTTGAATGTTGCAGACATCCAGATGTATTTTTTGTATGCTACCCAGTTTGTTAATGTTTCTCTAAAGCTGCAGCATCCAGGAGAGAATACAGTATGTGGTCCAATCATGTGTTGATCTTGGGCAAGTTGTTTGTGTTAATAGGACCTGGCATTCAACCATTTCCTTCCTTTTCTTCATCTGAACATCACAATTTTATTGGTTCAGTCCAGATCACACCATTTTTTTAGCAGCTGTATTATGGTATTTGTTGGTTTATGAACAATTTCCAGTCAAAACTTTCTAGGTATTATTTGACATGAATCAGTTCAGTTTAGTTCAGTCGCTCAGTCGTGTCCAACTCTTTGCGACCCCATGAATCTCAGCACGCCAGGCCTCCCTGTCCATCACCAACTCCCAGAGTTCACTCAGACTCACGTCCATCAAGTCAGTGATGCCATCCAGCCATCTCATCCTCCGTCATCCCCTTCTCCTCCTGCCCCCAATCCTCCCAGCATCAGAGTATTTTCCAACGAGTCAACTCTTTGCATGAGGTGGCCAAAAGTACTGGAGTTTCAGCTTTAGCATCATTCCTTCCAAAGAACACCCAGGACTGATCTCCTTCAGAATGGACTGGTTGGATCTCCTTGCAGTCCAAGGGACTCTCAAGAGTCTTCTCCAACACCACAGTTCAAAAGCCATGAATAGCTATATTCAATTCTTTTTTAAGCCCAGATAAAGAAAACTACACAAACTACTGCTTAATTTCTTTCTGTTGGTTTTGATCCATGTTTCCAGTATAACAAGAGAGATACTTGGGAATGTGGATTCTTCTTCAAGATCTGTGTCAGCTGCAAATTAAACATCTTGCCATGCAAGCCTTCATCCAAACTACTTGAATGTGGTGACCATGACAGGACCAAGGTCAGAACCTTGTGACTCTTTCCCCATCAGGTGGGAAGGTACCACACTGAGATTATTTCCTAGGCTGCATTGCCCCGTTGGAAGTGTTGGAGAGTTGGGAGAAAATGGTGATTGATTAGAGTCAGGAATCCTCCAGGCAGCCGATGGCTAGCTCCATGTAAAGGTGGTGCTATTTAATTAGGTAGAAAAAGTGGGAACCATCAAGTCAAGCAAACATTGCCTCAGGAGTGAATAGTTTTTCTCTATCTACCGGGATCTGGGCACCAGGAATGTAAAAGGAATCAAAAGGATGGAATTTTCATAAACATTCAAGAGAAACATACTTTTTCCAAAGATACAAAACTGATTCAATTTATTAATTTTTCTAGATTTCATGCCTAGAAGTGAGAGTTTAAAGTATTGCTTTAGTATTGAAGTCAATTAGATTTTTTTTGGTAGCTGACTTTTTGCCCTTTCCAGACAGGGTCTTCCAGACATTTCTACGGAGGTATTCTCTTTTGTGAGGAAAAAGTCCTTGAATAACTCTGGGGTAGTAAAGCTTAGTTCCCCATAATGTCACCTTATCTGGTGTGCTTGAGAAAGCATGGATTGTGGACGGGCTGCCTGTTAATTTCCCTGTATTTCTGTCCTAACTTTAACTTCAGTTCTACATGCTTGACAGAAGGGGTCTTCATGCAGAGTAGAAATATGTAAGAAATGCTTTTTTTCTAAGAAATTGTAAGAGCTACTGGGGAAAGAGATAGTGAAGGACAGGGAAGCCTGGCTTGCTGCAGTCCATGGGATGGCAAAGCTACTGAGCAACAACTGGGATATGCAGATACCATTTCTAAAAGGAGTAGGGGTGTTTGCAACTTTTGTGAGTGGATATTTAGTTCCTGAAATAACAGTAAAGATAAAAGACTGGAATGCTTTTTAGATAACAGGAAGTTTCATGCAGAGTGAAGATGGTACTCTGTAGCCAGTTTGGGGACAGAGAAATCTTAACTAACTGTTTGAGAATGATAGTGCTGGAAGCAATAAGAAAGCTGACTGGTCGTCTGGGACCCTTAGGGGACAGTAAGGGAAGAAAGAGTGACTGACATTTTGAGGTACATAAAAATAAATGCGTTGGCCTAATATTTTTTTTTCATTTCTTATAGTTTATAGAACTTTAGATGTCAGCGTGAAGCTCTTTATATGATTTTCTATATGGGAGAATTAAGACCTAGGGAGATGAACTGTTAATACCTTGGCCGAGGTCACAAAAACAGCCCATGATGGAACTTGGGTAGCACCTGGGAATCCTGGTTTCCAGGCTGATCCTGTTCAGATCTCTCCCCACTGCACAGCACTGTTCTCTATCTCTTCCTTGCTGTTGTCCTCTGCTTACAGCTCGCTTTAAGCCATGCCCATGGAAGAACAAGAGTAGAATCTTTTTATTTGCTAGTAGGTAGCATCCTATATCGGAGAAGGCAATGGCAACCCACTCCAGTACTCTTGCCTGGAAAATCCCGTGGGTGGAGGAGCCTGGTAGTCTGCAGTCCATGGGGTCGCTAAGAGTCAGACATGACTGAATGACTTCACTTTCATTTTTCACATTCATGCACTGGAGAAGGAAATGGCAACCCACTCCAGTGTTCTTGCCTGGAGAATCCCAGGGATGGGGGAGCCTGGTGGGCTGCCATCTATGGGGTTGCACAGAGTCGGACACGACTGAAGTGACTTAGCAGCAGCAGCAGCATCCTATATAGGTCTCAGCCCATGGTGTCCATCATAACCACACTAGCTCCATTCTCTCTTAACCTTCATCCCTGCTGGCCTTCATCCTGAACCGCCCCACACCCCAGTTAAACAAGAATTAGCCTGAATAACTATAAACTCAATGTAGAAGTTTCAAATTCTAAGGACCACCCGCCTTATCCCATAGGTGAGAAGAACAATTAACTTAGCTTTTGAAACATGTAACTGCCCAGTCCTTGAAAGTTATCCTTTGTAACAAAACCTGTAGCTGTGGGGAGAGAGAGGAGAAACACTTGAGGTCTATGAGCTATTCTAGCATAAATATCAAGCAGGGGGGCAGGGTAAGGGGAAACCTCTGTATTTACTAATATCTGATTATCTTCATTGTATGACAGATTGCTTGCATAGTAAGGCATCTAAATGTTTTTCAGTTTTCTTTCCAAGTGAAGTCTTAGTGCTGCTCCTGAAATTCAATTTATTTTGACCTTCACTCACTCATGCTTTGGCTACCCAATGCTTGACATATGTTTCAGGATCAGTTCCAGTAAGCACAGGGACAAAAAGAGAGAACATTTGAAGTGTTCTTCCATCAATGCTCAGTATTTGATTATCACACTTGAGACTTACTAATACAAAGGACAAGTGCAGAGTCAAGAGGTGATGATCAAATCCAGTTCCTTCATGTTAAAGATGGAAAGTGAGACTGAGGGTTAACTGACCTCCGGTGACTTGGATATCCTGGTGTAAGGGAGCCAGTGTTTGTTTCCACAAAGTTCTCCTGCTGAATTCCATCTTTCTGTGGTGTGTAGTTGCAGTTTCTTGCCAACTGAGGATAAGGTTCTTCAGAGTCAAAGAAACATGGCCAGTTATGAGGATGGTGGACACCTACCCCCAAACTCCCAGGGTGAAGGCTCTTTGCCATAAGCCAAGGAGTGTGATGCAGTGAGAAGGGTAGAGGTCTCGAAGCTAGATTCCTAGTACCACCACTTCCTAGATGTGTCATTGAACAGGTGTTTTAATCCGAAACTCTGATTCTTTATGTGTAAAATGGCCTAATGTTAGCTTCTTTATAGGTGATTTTTAAGATGAAATGAATATAAGTAGAAACATGTCATAAATATAAATTAACATCTCTATTCCTTCCCCCTGTAATCTTCAGCCATTGATTGAATGTGTGGTTCTGCTGAAGGTCTGTACTCCCCAGAGGCTCCTTGGGAGCCGGGTTGGTGGCAGTGAGGAGTGTGGTTCTGCAGAGAGGACTTGGGAGTATTTCATTATCCAAATTATTTCTTCAGTGGCTTAAGTTCCCTTTGGGTCTGGGACAGTTTGTGAAGAGGATCCTTGGGAATGAAATGTAGTGGTCTCACTGGATTATTGTTTATAGAACCTTTTACTTTGCTTCCAGAATCTGTAACAAGATGCTCTCCATTAACTGTTTTCCCCAGTTGCCTCTGAGATACGGGAGTTCACCCCTGTGGCTCATTTCTCTATGAGTGTACCCTTGTCATGTAACAGATTCATTTGCAATCTGTTCTCTTTGATGTGTTAATTTGTTGGGGCTTAATTTTCTCAAGCTTTCTATGTTTCTGATGCTTTTCCAAACAGAATTGTAATGCTCTAGAGGAAACACAAGGCATCTTGTGTATTTTAATTAGAAATATTCTCTATATAGCACCTAGTGTAAGAATATATGGTACTGTGGGTGCTAAGCAATGTCTAGACAGTTCCTAGCTGTTCATTTAGAGTCATATTTGAACTTTGGGCTAGGCTAGGTTTCTTTGAACACATTCATAGTGGAAATTTTCCTGGTGAAAAAATGAAAAGATGGCCATTGCAAAATGAACAAGTCTTTTTTGTTTCTGTAGCCACAGAGCACAAATATATTGCCCAGACATGAGGAATACTCAATTTTGGCTTTTGGATTTTTCATTATCTCAGTTACTTGTTCATTTTTCAAATTTAATGACAACTTAGTGTCTTTATATTGAAAATACCACTGCAGATCCTCTGGAAAACAAGGAGAAGTTAATTGTAAATACTGAGTGTGCTCTCATGATGTTGACAGTCTGATGAGTCTTGTATTTTTGTTGTATAAAAAATTAACAAATTGTACTTTTCAGAGTACTGTTTCCATACAGATCCATTAGTAAGAGAAGAGTATGTTCACTTGGCAAAATGCAATCTTATCCCATTATGAAGTGATACATTATAGATATAGATTAAACATTTTAACAATGATATTTTCTGGCCTTCCACTGTCAACTTGTATAAGGTACAGTGCTGAAGTCTGTTCTGGTACAGTGGTCACAAGGCATTGGTTTGGTTCATGTACAAGCTGTAATTCCATTGGCAAGAAGAGCAGGGAGATAATACAGACAGAGGGAAGGGGTGTGAGACTTTACTATCAATTTCTTAAAATGAGAGTATTTCAATTTTTGATGATGGTGATTTATAAAGTGACCTAGTTGACAAGACTATTGGGAAAAATGTAAAATAGGCAAAAGCCAAAAAAAATAAGTTATTTAATTCATAGTCCAGAGATGAGTAAAAGTAACGGTTGATATAGCCTGTATAAAATTGTGTATGTACTATACATATATGTATGTTCATAAATATGCAGAATCATCCTTTAAAATGATGACAGTTGACTCTTGAAAAGCAAACGGTTAAACTGCCTGAGTTCCCTTACATGCAGAACTTTTTCACTAAATATGTCCGGGATCTGCAGTTGGTTGAATGTGCAGATACATAATTGTGGATATGGAGGGTCAACCATAAAGTTACATATAGATTTTTGCCTGTATAGGGTCTTGGTGCCCCTCACCTTTGCATTGTTCAAGGGCCAACTGTATAAAAATAATCTAAATGCATGATAAAACAGTATTTAATGATAAGAAATAAAAAGTTAGTGTTTTACCCAGTACCACCTCTTCATCACTCTTACTACATGCAGGAGTATTTTTTTAAAAATATTTATTTATTTATTTGGTTGCACAGGGTCTTAGTTGCGCCACGTGGCATCTGTAGTTGGAGTATGTGGGATCTAGTTCCCGGACCAGGGATCAAACTCCAGCCTCCTCCATTGGGAGCACAGAGTCTTAGACAATGGACCACCAGGGGAGTCCCCATGTAGAAGTTTTTGACCAATTCTCTTCTTTATTCTTGTGAGATAGCTACTTTTATAGCTCCAAATAATAACCAATAACTCTGTTATAGATTTATCAGTGGATCCCAACACTAGAAAATAAACTTAGCTCAAAGACAGTAATAGCCATCTCTCCTCCAATTTACAAATTTTAGTAAAAAAGATATTGGCTTCTTTCACTTGCTTAATAACTATAAATAGTAAACTGAAGTGTAGTTTTATTGATCCAATAAACTTAAATATATGTCTTGACTCGCTTGTAGGTAAAATGTATAAATTTGCATTTCTAACAATCTTCCCTTTTTGGCTTTTACTCTCTGAGTTGTGTTAATTTATCCAGGGCCACAGTTGATAGTTTTGTGGACAACTCCAGGGGGTACTGTTTCTTTATCATGTTTCACATTCTTATTACAGTAAACTGTCTTACAGAGGGGATACTATTTTGTAATTCATATAAATACACCATTTGGCCAAGAAAAGACAAGATACATTTTGTGCTTAACATTTTGCAACTATAATGAAGTGTTTGTCCATATGTTTATTCTAAAACCTGACGATCAATAAACATAATAACTCTGTATAGTTATTCACTCTGAAATTATAAAAGTGTGATATGAGCCTTCTGAAAATATAGACTCTGAGGTGACTAAAGGTCTGCTGCTTACAGAAGAATCCTAAGCATAAAGGTAGAAGAATCCTAAGCATAAAGGTAGAAGAATGATCTCGTTTTACATGCCTTTGCTTGATTTAAAGATCTTGTTACATTTCAGTTTGCTTTGTAAGTTGATCACCATAAATTTTTTGTTTGGCTTTTTGTCCCCATTGTGGGTTTTTTTTTTTTTTTTTTAAAGACTAATTTGTTTTGTTTTTTGACTGTGATGAGTCTTTGCTATGTGTGGGATTTCTCTAGTTGCACTGAGTGCGGGGCTACTCTTCATTGCTGTGCATGGACTTCTCATTGAGATGGCTTCTCTTGCTGTGAAGCACAGGCTCTAGACACACGGGCTTCAGTAATAGCCGTGTGTGGGCTCAGGAGTTGCGACTTGAGGGATCTAGAGCACAGGCTCAACAGTTGTGGTACACAGGCTTATTTGCTCCTGGGCACGTGGGATCTCCCTGGAACAGGGATTGAACCAGTGTCCCTTGCATTGCGTGGCAGAGTCCTAATCACGGGACCACCAGGGAAGCCCCACCTTCAGTTTTTCATTTCAATTTTTGTGTCTTTTGAAAGGCTATTGTTAAATCTTAAGTGAGATATTTGTTAAAGCTACTTTCTTAAAGGCTTGATTCTAGGAGTGTTTTGACTTCTTCTAGGTCTGCAGTTCAGTTTTTTCCCTAAGACCTGTGATGTTTTCAGCCTTCTCCCTGCTTTTGGTTTGGTTCACAGCTTTTTGAATACCATGTTTTCCTTTGTTCTAAAATTCTCACTGTGTCGGCTGGAATGCATCCTCAAGTGATTTTGTTAGAAAATGTACGTGGGAGATACCTTTGAGTCTTTAAATGTCTGAATTTCTTCCACTCCTATTCCAGAATAAGTAAAATTATACTCTGGAGTATGACCATCCATGCTGAGAGTCTGATTTTTCCCAGTTGGTCAATATACTTTTAAAGAGCACATCTTCCTTTATTGCCTTGATATGAGCACCATGCTGCCAGGCTTTCTTAAAGTGATATGGTTCTGCTTCTTCATTTTTAAGGATTTCTCAGTAGTACGCTACTGATTTAACTAAATGATAATCAATGGGAATCTAGATTGTTTTCAAAGAACTTTTGCTCTCAAATAATGATTTGAAGAATGTGTTTATCCTTATTAAATAACTGCACGCTCTTATCTACAGGGTACTATATGCCAGTATCTGTCTATGTACTTTATATATACTAAATTATTAATTCCTATTGTAAATCTAGGAGGTAGTTATTACTATTATCTCCATTTTACTGATGCATAGAGAAGTTAAGTAAGTTATACAAAATCAAACATTGTGTAAAAGACAAAGTTGAGATTTGAGGTCAAGTAGTTTGGCTTGAGTCCCTACTCTTAATCCATCTGCTCTTTCCCTTGTGTACATCCCTGAGGTGGAATTGAGGGGTGACAAACAGGGTGTCCATTCCATTTTTAATAAAGAGGAAAGCTCTCCTGGTAATTATTTACTAGACACATAAGCAGTAGAATGTTAGGAGTGATGTCATCTGAAGTTTTGGATTTCATAATGAAAGTTTCAAAGACTGGCTCAAGAGTAGCTCAGAGGGATTCTCAGTACTCCAGGAGCCGGCTCTGAGAGTTGAAGGAATCCTATTAACTTATAATGCTGTGGTGGAAAATTGCATTCTGAGCTAGCAAAAGTTGATCATATCATCTTTGCCTTGTAGGGAGCTTTATGTTGTCCCATTTATTCCCTAGAAAGGGAGAAAAAAATAACCTGAATAGAAAATGAGGCTAGTTATGGCCTAACAATTGCACCATGCTGTAAGTAGCATTTGAAACACCTTATCAGAGCTCATGCTTGTGTATGCTGCTTTAAAAGTGTAATCCACAGTTTATATGGTTTTATTAAAATAAAGGGCTAATGTGTTTACAGAAATAGAACCCAAAGCAGGGGAAGGGACATTAATGTATAAAAGCCAGAGGGCTGTCAAAATAACCTTGCAGTGATCTGATATTTACTGAGATTGTACTGTCATTCAAGGAAAGTTTATTGTTGAACAGTGGTTGAATTTGCCCCTCACTTCACCTTTTCTAAAAGGGGAATAAAGGTTTTGAATGCCTATAATTAATTCATCAGTTTCTGCTGCCAGACTTCTGCATGCCAAGAGAGGAAACTTTCAGAAGCTGATGCTACGAAGAATGTGGCAATTATTATAGTGATTTTTGCATCTTTTTATTTCCTCGCAGGCAGTGGCATAGCATTGGAAGATTACTAGTGGTGAAGGGTAAAAGAGTAGTTGGTGTAGTTTAATGAATAAAACCTTTTGGAAGGGTTAGTTTTTTTTTTAATGGGCAACTTAGATGCCTGATAGTGTATGTCTAAGGAAACAGTCACAATCTAGAATTCCTTCCCTAGCTCTAGTCTTTTCCTGAGTTGCTGAGTTTCAGTGATACATATTAAAGCCCTTTTCTTTATTTCTTTCTCTCTCTCTTTTTTTTTTGAGAGGCTCTTTCCAAAAAATGTACACAGGAATACAGAAAAGAAAGAATTAGGTGTGCATTGAGCATGGAAAGATGGGAATATGCTGAAGGGCCTGGATCAGACTTGTTCAACCAAGGGTCAGACTTGTCAATGTGTTGGTGTAGATGAGATGGACCATGGGCATTCTCAGTATTTTTTCCTATTATTCCACTCCTGTCCTCCATCACACTTGTACACATAGGACATTGTTCTCTACCAAAATAATTTTTGATAGAATTACATTCCCCAAAGTAGTGAAATAAATCTCAATGTGCTCTTGAAGTATTTTAAAGGTAAGAACAAAGTAATCATCTAAAACACAGTTGAAGGCAAGAAAATTGGGGAGGGAAGCTGGGAGCACTGACCTATGAGATATCAAGATTTATTTCAGCTTAAACCTTGTGATAAGTTTAAACCATGGTGTAGGTAGAGAAAAATAGATTGATGGGGTTTAATAAATCAGTGAATAAACCCACGTGTGTGCTAAGTCGCTTTAGTCGTGTCCTACTCTTTGTGACCCTATGGACTGTAGCCCGTCAGGCTCCTCTGTCTAGGGGATTCTCCAGGCAAGAATACTGGAGTGGGTTGCCATGCCCTTCTCCAGGGGATCTTCCTGACCCAAGGATTGAACCTGTGACTCTTGTCTCCTGCATTGGCAGGCTGGTTCTTTACTTCTAGTGCCACTGGAAATTTGTTCATTAACAAGTGGTATTTCAAAGACATATACCAGACATAATCAGTAGGTGATCTAAATTTGGGAAGCAGAATTTAGAGTAAAATAGATCATTTTTATGACTTGAGAATAGAAGAAGGTTTCTTAACACACAAAAATAAAGTTCAGAGGGGAAAATATTTGATAACTTTAGCTATTAATTGGGCTTCCCTGATAGCTCAGTTGGTAAAGAATTCACCTGCAATGAAGGAGACCCTGGTTTGATTCCTGGGTTGAGAAGATCCACTGGAGAAGGGAGAGGCTACCCACCCCAGTATTCTTGGGCTTCCCTTGTGGCTTTAGCTGGTAAAGAATCTGCCTGTAATGCGGGAGACCTGGGTTCAATCCATGGGTTGGGAAGATCCCCTGGGGAAGAGAAAGGCACCCACTCCAGTATTCTGACCTGGAGAATTCCGTGGACTGTATAGTCCATGGGGTCACAAAGAATCGGACATAACTGACCTTCACTTCACTTCACTTCAGCTATTACTACATCAAAATTGAAAACTACTTTTTATCAAAAGATACTATAAAGAAAATCAAAGGAGAAACCACAAGCTGAGAGATAGGTAATGCATAAACAGATTAAAGAATAGCATCCAGAATATATAAAGAACTCTTACAAATAATTAATACTAGCAGTTCAGGAAATAAAAGATTAAGGGCACAAAATAAGAGCAGGTAAACCTCAATCAGAAACTGAAGGGCTGGTCAACTCTGACCAAGACAACTGTGATGTTCCCTTAGCTTGACTAAACTTAGGCTTCTGAAACTTCTCATTGTAAATTCTGCTTCTGTGCCTTTGAGATGAAAGTGTTTTTAAAAAGCCTCTTGGTAGTTTTGTAAGCTAAAGATGTCTTTCTTAAGGCCCTGGGGGGTTAGCCTTTGAAACAGAAGCATTAAGAGAGACAGTGTCCCTACCCCTCATCTCTGTGGAAGGGAAGCCCAGAATGGGCCAGTCATAGAGGAGACAATTGCAAACTCAGAGATAACTGAAAGTGTTGGACACATCCCGTTGGTTGACCTCCTTCCTGATGTCCTCTAGTATTCTTCTGCTGGCTCACCTCAGGATTTAAAAATCTTCCTGCCCTTTGTTTCAGCAGGCTTGAGTTCACACTGCATTCTATCATTGACATAGCCTCGAATGAAGTCTCCTTACCTGTTTAAGTTTGATCATGCAACTTCTGCTTTGATACCTCTAATCAGGAAAATTATAAAACTACACATGTATACCATTTCACAGCCATCAGAATGGCAAATGTTAGACTAGAGAGCAGTAGGAATTCTTCTGCAATCTTGGTATAAATATAAAATGGCAGAATCCTTTTGGGGGTACAATCTGACAATCTTGATAGGTTTAAAGTGTTTATCCTCTGATTCAGCAGCCCCGTTTTTAGATACTGTAGGAGAGGGAACATTTACCTCTCTTCTTTTAGGTTGTTTTGGCTGGTCTGATAATTGACATAAGACAGAGTAACAAGAGAAAGACAGTTGAATTTTGTATGTATGGGCACCCACATAGACAAAAGAGTGGCTCCTAGACAGCGAGACAATTGAGGCTTATTTGCCGTCCTGAGCTAAGGAGAGGCGGGTAGGTGTCTGGAACTACCAAGGGGAGGGAGATGGGAAGAGCAAATATTAGGTGAACAATTTTTTCCATGCCTTACAGGAACAATGGGACTTTGAACAAAGAAGTCTTATTGAGCTCCCCTACCTTACCATGGGATTTCCCAAGTGGCTCATTGGTAAAGAACCCGCCTGCCAACTCAAGAGATGCTAATTTGATCTCTGGGCTGGGAAGATCCCCTGGAGGAGGAAATGGCAACCCACTCCAGTATTCTTGCCAGGATAATCCCATGGACAGAAAGAACTTGGTGAGCGGTAGTCCATGGGGTCACAAAGAGTTGGACATGACTGAGCAACTGAGCATGCATGCACAGCTTACTACACTATCCCATACTCTTTGTAGTTACCTCTGGTGGGAATTCTTTTCCTGAACCAGCCTCCTCATCTAAATTCTTACAAGGGGGAGGTAAAGAGGTTTTCTTGAGTCCATTGGGGCTTGATTGATGTTAGCACAAAATAAGCCACATGCCAAAGTGGCACATTCTGGGATGGCTTTCCCTGGACCCCATCAATACATACCCTAAATAGACTCTTCCTCAGATACACAAGGACATACATAGAATGGGACTTACAGCATCTATGTTTGTAATTAAAAAACAAAACTGGAAAGAACCTAGTTGTCTGTCCATGGGAGAATGAATACAAAATTATGGTATAACCATAAAATAAAATACTGTGTATAAGTCAGAAATTGGCCAAAGAATGAAGTTGGAGAAGACTATACACAGCATCACATCAAGAATGTAAACTTTAAAAACATATCAAACATACTGCCTAGTGATCCATACATATCACCATGCATTTCTTAAATTTTTTGCACTATGATAAACTCTGAGAGTAATTACCTTTAAACTGCAGAAGATAGTGAAGGACATGACCGAAGATAGTGAAGGACAAAGAGTCAGACACGACTGAGTGACTGAACAACAATAAACCTTTAAAGATAGGGGTGGGGAGGGGGAGAAGGTGATGGATCAGGGAGGAACACATGGGAGATTTCAAATGAATAGACCATGTTTTATTTTTTGAACCGAATGGTAGAAACACAGGAGAGAAAATGTTCTTTGTACATTTAATGCCTAAAATTTTCTTTTACAATAAACCACAAAAAGTGATTTTCTAGCCAAGAGTGGGGTGCCTCTGTTTCATTATGTCAACCATCCAGGCGTCACTTGAATTTTCACTGTGTCCTTGAGGTAGAGCACTCTTTGATCTGTAAATGGGATTCAGCCAAGTTTGGGCTGGCGATTGGATAGAACTCCCTTTCCACCTCTGGCTCTGAAATTCAGTGTGATCTCTGACTCATCAAAGTACTTTCCAGACATACAGGCCTCCTCAGGGAGAGAGGAAAATGCCAATATTTGGCATGCAAGTCTTGGGAACAGTACTTAACTCTGTGTTCCCATTAGGCCTCTTTCACCTCAAAGGCAGGATGGTGAGAGACAACCACACTGAAAATCTCAAGTAAGTATAATTGAGCTAAGGTGGATAGGGACCTGGGGTTGGAGATGGAGTCCCTTTAAGATTTCTACCCTTGTTATTCCTCCTTACCTGGCTCAGTTTTCATGATGAGGGAATGCTTTTCCTGCAAGTTGGGAAGTTCCTAGGAACACTGAACTTAGGTAGCATTTCTACTGAAGTCCCTGGCTAGGCGTAAGGAGCCAGGATGGGTGCTTGTGGTAAAGCGTCCCAGTGGAGGTTGGGGTGGTGGTGCTGGGGGATGCCACTGCTTAAATTATTTTCTAGTCACTGCTACACAATTTAGACAAACCATGCAGAGGAATTTCAGATGATGAGTGAGGTATTGCATCATTACTTCACTGGGAAACCTATTAGAAAATGCTTTCATATATGTAAGAAGATCTAATATAAGGGTCCTCATTTCAGGATAGCCATTTAAGTTCCCAAAGAAAAAGAAGCAATGTCTTCTAAGTGCTAAACAACAACAACCAAAACAACTGTTACAAAATGGATTTCAGTTATCAACAGAGATTAAAGAATGGCTTTTCCAGGTCTTCCATGGCCCAGTCATAACCTTTTAGATGGATTAGAGCAAAAGAGCAAGCATTAAATGAGAGGAAGGAGTGCTACTTGGGAGTTCTGTGGATGATGTAGGTGAATGTAAAGTGGTGCCGACTCCCCTTCTTATCATTTTGTCACTGGCCTCGTGGGCCCAAGGCAGAACATGGATGTGTGTGGTGGTGATGTGTCTTCTTCTTGCACCATGCCTTGGGTGATTGTTGTGGGAGAAATGATAGAAATATGCTTGTTTTTAAAGATCATCCAAGCAAGTTAAGATGTGCCCTCCAGGAATCCCATCCTCCGACTGGCCCACTTCTAGAAGAACCAAAGAAGAGTTACAACACTTAGTGCTGGCAACATTGGGGAATGACTGAAAAAGTCTTGCAGGTTGCTGGTGGGAGTGCAAAATGGTGAAGCTACTCTAGAAAAGTTTGGTAGTTTCTTGTGAAGTTAAATGTACTTTTGCCAAATGGCCCAGCAGTTTCACAACGAAAGGAATTAAAAACATATGTGTACACCAAGAATTATGTGAAAGTGTTATTAGCAGCTTTTTTCCCCCCCTTTTTTGGTGTTGGAGCATGTAGGATCTTATTTCCTCAATCCAGGAATGGAAGCTGTGTCCCCTGCAGTGGAAGCAGAGTCTTAATCGCTGGGCCGTCAGGGAAGTCTAGTTACTAGCTGATTTATTCACCAGGACTATTCCACTCTTATGTATTTACCCAAGAGAAATGAAAATGGGTGTATCAGATCAGATCAGTTGCTCAGTTGTGTCCGATTCTTTGTGACCCCATGAATCGCAGCACGCCAGGCCTCCCTGTCCATCACCAACTCCTGGAGTTCACTCAGACTCACATCCATCGAGTCAGTGATGCCATCCAGCCATCTCATCCTCTGCCGTCCCCTTCTCCTCTTGCCCCCAATCCCTCCCAGCATCAGAGTCTTTTCCAATGAGTCAACTCTTCCCATGAGGTGGCCAAAGTACTGGAGTTTCAGCTTTAGCATCATTCCTTCCAAAGAAATCCCAGGGCTGATCTCCTTTAGAATGGACTGGTTGGATCTCCTTGCAGTCCAAGGGGACTCTCAAGAGTCTTCTCCAACACCAAAAAGCATGTTCAAAAGCATCAATTCTTCAGGGCTCAGCCTTCTTCACAGTCCAACTCTCACATCCATCCATCCATACACACACACACACACACACACACACACACACACACTGCTTCAGAGGGTGGCAATGGGGCTGACAATGCCAGTGATAAAAGAACTTACTGAACCAGAAGTGTGGGTAGAAAGTGAGATTTGTTGAGTTCACTGCAAGGGAGTGGTGGGCAAAACCAAGAGGGGATCTGCCCTGGGGGAGAGAACCTGGGCTCCTTTTATGGTTCCTGCTGGTCATCCTTGGGTTAATGTTCCACCCATATGGTGATTAGGGTTGGGTGTGCCATAGCTCAATTGTCCTGGAATGTCACTGCTTGTGACTGCTGGTTATTTCCATTGGGAGAGGGTGTCTTATCTTGAAAGGACCTTCCCAGCGTAAGATGACTGTTCTGTTGTTAAGCTCCATACATGCTAACATGTGTTGCTAAGTCACTTCAGTCATGTCTGACTCTGTGCGACCCCAGAGATGGCAGCTCACCAGGCTCCCCTGTCCCTGGGATTCTCCAGGCAATAACACTGGAGTGGGTTGCCATTTCCTTCTCCAATGCGTGAAAGTGAAGTTGTTCAGTCGCATCCGACTCTTAGCGACCCCATGGACTTCAGCCTACCAGGTTCCTCCATCCATAGATTTTCCAGGCAAGAGTACTGGAGTTGGGTGCCATTGCCTTCTCCAGTATGTGTTAGCAGATATTAATGGAAGCTTTACTGGTGCTGTTAACCTGAACTGGAAACAACAAAAATGACCACTAATTAGTGAGTAATCACTTTCTTGTATATTCATAAAATGGATTATATTCTTCAGCAATAAAAAAGAATATTGATACATTCAACAACATAGCTGAGCATCAGAAACGTTATCCTACAGGGAAAAGACAGATACAAAAGGCAGTGTACTGCAGGTTTCCATTAAGCTAAAAAATATTGTGGCAGTGTGATGCAATTTATAATAAGAAACATACAGTCGATCTTTGAACAATGCAGTGATTAGGGTCACAAACCCCTGTACAGATGATAATCTACATGTGACTTTGTAGTCAGCCCTTCTTATCTGCAATTGTGCATCTGTGGATTCAACCAAGTGTGAGTTGTGTAGAACTGTAGTACTGGGGAAAAAACAAACAAACTGTGTATAAATTGACCTTCACAGTTCAAAACTGATTGTTCAAAGTTCAGCTGTACATCCCTTGATATTCATGGAGAATTTGTTCCAGGACCCCTGTGGGTACCAAAATGCAAGGATGCTTACATTTCTTACATGTAATGGCAAGGATTTGCCCATAAACTATGCATATCCTCTTTAGACCTTCTCTTGATTACCTATAATAGTTAATATGATATAAATGTAACTGGTTGGTGGCATGTGACAAATTAAAGTTTTGCTTTTTAGACTCCTGGAATTTTTTTCTGAGTATTTTCCTTCTGAGATTAGTTGAATCCTATATGCGGAACCCATGGATACAGAGCCAACTATATTCGATCTTTGTCTCTTTTCTGGCACAGAGCTCTCCAAACTCTTGGAATTTCCCCTCTGAAGAGAGCAATTGAAGATGTCTCTTGTTATGTTAGAGAAAGTGAAAGTGAAATCCCTCAGTCATGTCCCACTCTTCCTATGGACTGTGGCTACCAGATTCCTTTGTCCATGGGATTTTGCAGGCAAGAGTACCAGAGGGGGTTGCCGTTTCCTTTCCCAAGGAATCTTCTGACACAGGCATCAAACCCAGGTCTCCCACATTTCTGGCAGATGCTTTACCCTCTGATGGAATTCCAGTTGAGCTATTTCAAATCCTAAAAGATGGTGCTGTGAAAGTGCTGCACTCAATATGCCAGCAAATTTGGAAAACTCAGCAGTGGTCACAGGGCTGGAAAAGGTCAGTTTTCATTCCAATCCCACAGAAAGGCAATGCCAAAGAATGTTCAAACTACTGCACAATTGCACTCATCTCACATGCTAGCAAAGTAATACTCAAAATTCTCTAAGCCAGGCTTCAACAGTATGTGAACCATGGACTTCCAGATGTTCAAGCTGGATTTAGAAAAGGCAGAGGAACCAGAGATCAAATTGCCAACATTTGCTGGATCATCAAAAAGGCAAGAGAGTTCCAGAAAAATATCTACTTTTGCTTTATTGACTATGCCAAAGCCTTTGACTGTGTGGATCACAATAAAATGTGGAAAATTCTTAGAGATAGTCATCCCGGACCTCCTGACCTGCCTTCTGAGGTCAAGAAGCAACAGTTAGAACTGGACATGGAACAACAGACTGGTTCCAAATAGGAAAAGGAGTATGTCAAGGCTGTATATTGTCACCCTGCTTGTTTAACTTCTATGCAGAGTACATCATGAGAAACGCTGGACTGGAAGAAGCACAAGCTGGAATCAAGATTGCTGGGAGAAATATCAATAACCTCAGATATGCAGATGACACCACCCTTATGGCAGAAAGTGAAGAACTAAAAAGCCTCTTGATGAAAGTGAAAGAGGAGAGTAAAGAAGTTGGCTTAAAACTGAACATTCAGAAAACTAAGATCATGGCATCCAGTTCATCACTTCATGGCAAATAGATGGGGAAACAATGAAAACAGTGAGAGATTTTATTTTCTTGGTCTCCAAAATTACTGCAGATGGTGACTGTAGCCATGAAATAAAAAGACACTTAATCCTTGGAAGGAAAGTTTTGACCAATCTAGACAGCATATTAAGAAGCAGAGACATTACTTTGTCAACAAAGGTCTGTCTAGTCAAGACTATGATTTTTCCCGTAGTCATGTATGGATGTGAGAGTTGGACTATAAAGAAAGCTGAGTGCTTTTGAACTGTGGTGTTGGAGAAGACTCTTGAGAGTCCCTTGGACTGCAAGGAGATCCAACTAGTCTATCCTAAAGGATATCAGTGCTGAATATTCATTGGAAGGACTGATGCTGAAACTGAAACTCCAATACTTTGGTCACCTGATGTGAAGAAACTACTCATTGGAAAAGACCCTGATGCTGGGAAAGATTGAAGGCAGGAGGAGAAGGGGATGACAGAGGTTGAGATGGTTGGATGGCATAACCGACTCAATGGACATGAGTTTGGGAGGACTCCGGGAGTTGGTGATGGACAGGGAGGCCTGGCATGCTGTGGTTCATGGGGTCAAAAAGAGTGGGACCTGACTGAGAGATGAACTGAACTTACTCTGTGAGCCACCAAGGAAGCCCTTTGTTATATTAAGGAGGTAACCTTTAGAAAACACCTGAGGATAGGACCTGTTGCCTGGTGAAAACCTTGTAATTAAAGGATTTACAACCCCACCTCCTGATGTCTGAGGAGGGGAAGGGGGCTGAAGGTTGCATAATCACCAACACTCAATGACCTAATCTATCATGCCTATATAATGAAGCCTCTGTTAAACCTCCAAAGGGCAGGATTTGGAGACTTTCCAGACCAGTGACCACTGGTGATTTGGGAAGGCTGTGCTCCCAGTGAACAAGGAAGCTTCACACCCATTCTCACAGAACTTGCCCTGTGCATCTCTTGCATCTTTCCATCTGGCTGTTCAACTCTCTTTTTATAATAAACTAGTGATCTAGTAAGTAAAATGTTTCTCTGAGTCCTATGAGCCAATCTAGCAAATTAATTGAACCCACAGCGGGGGTTATGGGAACATTTGATTTGTAGCCAATCAGTCAGTAGTACAGGAAACAGGGTGTGTTTCCGAGCGGGACCCTTGGAGGGGTGCTAGAGAGCCCAGGGTGTGGACAGGCCTTCCCCCCATCCTCTGTTTTAGCTCCTCTCTGAAGTACCTAGATGACGGTATTTGATGTATATTTCCTGAGTTGTTTGCAGATGTAAAAAACCTCCCCCTCTCTAACAAATGGAAGATGTTAACTACTTGACAACCATGAGTACATAGCCCTAGGCCTGCAGGACCCTAAGGACTAATAATGTTAACCTCTCTGATACCACCCTGCTATCCCACCATCAGCCAATCAGAGAATTGTGCACAAGCTGATGATACACCCTGTGACCCCCCCTGCCTCACCAGGCTTTTAAAAGTGCTTTGCGGAAACCCTTTGGGGAGTTTGGGGCTTTTCAGGGCATGAGCCACCCGTCTCCTTGCATGGCCTTGAGTAAACTTTTCTCTGCTCCAAACTCTGACATTTCAGTTTGCTTGACCTTACTGTGTGTTGGGCACATGAATTTGTAGCTAGTGTCTGAAATCCAAGGAGGGGAATTAAAGAATTCCAATCAGTACACTGAACAGCTTACTCATCTCACATAAATGATCACTTTCTACTCAGTGATCAGGAACTCCCGGTTTATCTTGTTGTCCAGTCCCTGGCAAGCCATAATCTAGTATGTTCCTATGGGATTGACTAATTTAGGTAACTTATGTCAGTGGAATCATGTAATATTTGTCCATCTGTAACTGGCTTAATTTGCTTAGCACAGTGTCTTTTAGGTAACTGCTAACTTCCTGAAAAAAAAAAAAAATAGGGAGTTTTTCCATTGTTTCAGTGTATGCCTAAATAAATTAGAAAAATAAGTTTGGTGTGAATAGAAAATACTCATTAAAAGCTAATAGAAAAACCAAGGGCCTGAGTAATTTGGGAAATGTAATTCTGTTCTGGTTTTAAAAAAAAGTCAAGAAATATCTAATAAGGTTTACAAATATATGAACTTTTGAGCAAGGAGAAAGTATGGAGGGACACATACTAGATCATCTCTCTTGATTATCTCAGAACGTAGGATAGCTGGATGGGGTGGAGTGTTTGTAGGATTAGACTTTTCTTTGTATGTGTTTCTAATGTTTCATGTAATACTGATTTGTTGAAAATTATAAAGTAAAAAGTCTTACAATATTTAAAAATATAACATATGTGAAGCTGTTGGCACTCTGCTTCATAGATTGTTTACCTTCATTCTCTATTCTTTGTTCTTTGGTGAAATTTCCAACTCTTTCCTTGCATTGTTGTGTTCCCTACCAGGGCTCTGCCAATTGGAAAGATATAATTAGCTGTTTGTTATATGGGTATTAGGGCTTCCCGGGTGGCTCAGTTGTAAGGAATCTGCCTACCAAAACAGGAGACACAGAAGATGTGGGTTCAATCCCTGGGCCAGGAAGATCCCCTGGAGAAGGAAATGACAACCCACTGTAGTATTCTTGCCTGGAGAATCCCATGGACAGAAGAACCTGGTGGACTACAGTCCATGGGGTTGCAAAGAGTCGGACCCAACTAAGCATACACACACATATGGGTTTTAGGGATTTTTAAATAGCTCCAGCCAAAGCTTGAGATTTCATTCTTATTTATAATACAAATGTATATAATTTTACTCAAGAAATCATTCCATTACACATTCTCATTCAAATATAGTGATTACTATATTCTAGATACTCTTCTAGGCCTTCGTGACAAAATAGGGGAATACGGTTGGCACAGTTCCTGCCCTTGAGGAGGTTACATTCTGGTGGATGTACCCAGAAGGGACAGGACTAGTTATAAGCAGAGATGTTCAAGTTATTATCTGAAAGGGAACCTGGGCTTAACTTGGACATTCTGAAAATAGAAAAAACAAAAACAAAAAACTAAAACAGTAGTCATTTAACAAAAGGCTTTATACCAAAAATAAAAAGATTTCCTAACTTAGAAACTTCTCTCTCATCCTAACTGATAATTAGGCAAAGCTCCATTCAGTAGTACCAAGGAGCTGAGATTTTTTTTTTTTTTTTAACAGAATAGATCAACCTTTTATTAGGTCCCATTATTTCCCTTTAAGAGACATTAATTGACTGAGATCAGTTGTCTAAGTACTAAAATATGTATATATTGAAAATAGAAACCACACATACAAGATGTGATATTCAACTATTTCATATTCTTCACAAATATTTGAAATATATTAAAACATTTCCTGACTATTAATACCAATGACAATATAAAAAAATTTATTTTTTTCTTTTTTTTCTTACTAAGGAGTTTAGTGCTTGGATTTAATTTTGTGAGAGTGAAGTTAGTATTTTATCATGAGCAACAAATGGCAACCATCATTATTCCACTTGAGTGCTTTATTGTAGCTTGAAACACCCTGAGCTACACATATGGGGTTTCTGCTTCAGCTGAGCAGTAGGCAGTACAGCATATGCAGTCTCCCCGGGATTCCCAAAACCTGCAAAAGAAGTGACAGTTGCTTTATGAGATTTCTCCCATCTTTTCGAGTGTGTTCCACAGCAAGGACTTCATCCAGCATCATGTTAGACCTTCTTCTGCTTCAGCAGATGTCTATAGCCCTAAAATTAAAAAAAAATTCCTATGTAATGCTTCTATTAAAAGTCCTTTGTGGCCACACACAGTAGTGATCTCCACATGACTGGGAACACTTCAGGGGAATCTGGTACCATATGCAAATTTGGTACATGTTGAGATGTTCATCTCAAATATCTGAAGTTACCCAGCTATCTCAGAGGATTTGGTGAAATAGTCATTTGGGGAGAAAAAGTAAAACTGCAGCCCTGAGCAAAGAGATTGGAGTGAGTTGTACCATGTGGTCTGTTTAAGAAGACAGTGTGGAAATCCCATTAGCATCAGGGAAGTAAGCCATTCAGAAACTATGGATGCTGGCTGCTCGGATGGTAGGACTCGAGGATGATCAGAACCCTGTATTTAAATCTTCTCTATTGCCTATGTGTTTCCTTGTTTTTGGTCTCTAGAAGATGTACATTAAAAATAGAATACTTGTCAGGAGAAACTGTGAAAGATGTTGAAAAGATCAAAGGAAGATTCGTGGGTGTCTTGCCTAACTCTTTCATCCTGGGATATAGCTGTCTTTCCATGTTTTATTTCACAACCCTTAAAATTGTGGCAAACTGGCAACCCACTCCAGTGTTCTTGCCTGGAGAATCCCAGGGACAGGGGAGCCTGGTGGGCTGCCGTCTATGGGGTCGCACAGAGTCGGGCACGACTGAAGTGACTTAGCAGCAGCAGCAGCAGCAGGGGATCATACAAATGATTATTGCCCATGGAAGTGGAAAGTACTAGTGTCCAGTGAAATGCAGTTATTTGTTGCCACATAGGTAGCCCATTTTACATTATTTTTAAATTCATTTCAGAGTTTCTTCTTGTTTTGTGTGTCTACTCCCTTTGGGTTTATTGTCACATCTTATTGACTCCCTTACTAATAAGTTAAATATAATATGTGATATATATTTTGTATTTGTATGGAAGGCATGATTTAGTCTTGAAATTTCCTTTAACACACTTCTGGGGAAAAGAATCATTATTACCTAAAGAATATTTCCTAAAGCATTTCCTAAAGAATGTTCTACAAAATTCTAGTTCCACTGAATGCTAACATGGATTTTTGTATGAGAATGTGTGACCAGTTCTATGATCAACTATATTTGGAAACTAGGATTAAACAAAATCTTTACTATGGCTTTTCTGTCTTACATATGCCAAGGTTCAGTATTAATCTACAGGTAGAGTATGTAATTTTCTGAGTTTTGCCAAACCAGTTGGTCAAAGAATTCTCTGGGAAAGAAATGCTTTTGAGAAATCCTATTTCAGAAAAAAATGCTGAGGTAGACCTGCATCCAGGTAGACCTACACCTGATTGGGAGATGTAGATAAAGTAGAAAATTCATAAGAAACTTAAGGAAAGGTGATCAGGGGCCTAAATAAGCTTTATCTTTATGGAGTTTTCCCTAGGATTGGCATTACTGAGTGATTGGCCACAAATGATGTACCCAGATCTTTGATACTGTAGTGTTCAGGGAGATGTGTGTGCCCTTTAGCACATCTCTTAGTACAGGGATTATAACCACACACAGAAAGTATCATGGTAGGTTTTCCTAGAGCCTCCCAGGACCACTGAAGCCATGCCTGAACTCCAGTACTCTTGCCTGGAAAATCCCATGGGTGGAGGAGCCTGGTAGGCTGCAGTCCATGGGGTTGCTAAGAGTCGGACACGACTGAGCTACTTCCCTTTCACTTTTCACTTTCATGCATTGGAGAAGAAAATGGCAACCCACTCCAGTGTTCTTGCCTGGAGAATCCCAAGGACCGCGGAGCCTGTTGGGCAGCCGTCTATGGGGTCGCACAGAGTCGGACATGACTGAAGCGACTTAGCAGCAGTAGGATAGGTTTACAAAGCTTCCAAGCAACCAGTTTGGGTAGATGAGGGTATTTGGAGGTGTGGAGAAGTCTGGTGTGGTTAATGGAAAAAAAGAGTTGTATCTTCCATGTCTGGTCATTTCTAAATGCCTGGAAGGTGCCTGGGTTCATCAGGTCATCATGCTTCAGTTCAGTCGCTCAGTCATGTCCGACTCTTTGCAACTCCAAGGACTGTAGCACACCAGGCCTCCCTGTCCAACGCCAACTCCTGGAGCTTGCTCAAACTCATGTCCATTGAGTTGGTGATGCCATCCAACCATCTCATCCTCTGTCGTCCCCTTCTCCTCCTGCCCCCAATCCCTCCCAGCATCAGAGTCTTTTCCAATGAGTCAACTTTTCGCATGAGGTGGCCAAAGTACTGGAGTTTCAGCTTTAGCATCGTTCCTTCCAAAGAACACCCAGGGCTGATCTCCTTCAGAATGGACTGGTTGGATCTCCTTGCAGTCCAAGGGACTCTCAAGAGTTTTCTCCAACACCACAGTTCAAAAGCATCAATTCTTCGACTCTCAGCTTGCTTTATAGTCCAACTCTCACATCCATACATGACTACTGGAAAAACCGTAGCTTTGGCTAGATGGACCTTTGTTGGCAGAGTAATGTCTTTGCTTTTTAATATGTTGTCTAGGTTGGTAATAACTTTTCTTTCAAGGAGCAAGCATCTTTTAATTTCATGGCTGCAGTCACCATTTGCAGTGATTTTTGTACCTAGCATTGCTGCGGTGGTGCTGGGGGGCTAGGTAATAAGGAACATGAGCTTGGAGAGTGTTTTCAACAGCACATGAAGGGAATTCTACTGGCTCTGATTTCATGGGCATGCCAGGAGTCTTCAGCACCAGCCTAGGTCTAGTGCAGACAGACATCCTAGTCTGATACAGATTTGTCCTTCTAAGCTTCTGAACACTTCTCTCTGGTCCTGGGGTTGGGCTAAGAAACCAGAAATATAATTGGACAGCTATAAGGTTATTTTGACAGGCAACTGAAAAATATATCTGGAGCCAGAAGTGTATCTTGTGGTAGATGACTATCTTCTTGACACTCTCTTTGACTGTGTGAATGGAAAACTTGTATATCACTACTGAAGTCTGTTTCTATGTATATGCAATCTTGGATTTTCCTACAAAAGACAATTGCATAGCAACGATTAATGCTGTAATCTTAGCAGAAGTCTCCAGAAGAATTCTTAAATTCTGTTAAACTCTGAATGCATAAGCACTGGACCCGAGGCACTGGTGATGGAAGCAGAGCAGCATCTGCAGAGAGCAGGTGAAGGCTTGCGTGGGTAGTACTTGAAGAACCCACCCTTCCTTTGCCCTGGCTTCTAGGTTTCCCCTTAGAAATTTGGGGGTGTACTGCATCCAACTCCCAATATACAAATCTTGTGGAGAAAGCATGACATTTTGGTCTCTGAATTTTTTATGTTTTGAGAGTCATTTCTTACCCCTATTTAAAAACTATTTTCATTAAACAAATAATGAAAAAATAACATGTGCCAGTCATTAGTCATGTTCATTTAAAATACATTGGAAAATTCTGAAAAAATATTAATAGACACAAATTAAATCAATGATTAATTCTGTTATACAGAAGGTCCCAATACTAAATATTTTGTGAATGTGTTTATAGTCTTTGCGTTATGCACAAATGTGTTTGAAATATGTATTTCTGAAAGAAACTGTATTGAATTTTTGCTTCTGAATTTTTTCGCTTAAATTATGAACATTTTCCCATGTGTTAACTACTGTTCAGAAGTATTTTTTATGCTTAGTAATACTTAATTTTATTGATCTTGTACAATTTATTAAATCACTATTTTGTTTTCAAGTCTTTGCTCTCATAAATTAGCACTCTTTACGTAGTAAGTAAGTAAATGATGTCGCTCAGTTGTGTCCGACTCTTTGCGACCCCGTGGACTATAGCCTACCAGGCTTCTCTGTCCATGGGATTCTCCAGGCAAGAATACTGGAGTGGGTTGCCATTTCCTTCTCCAGGGGATCTTCCTGACCCAGGGATCGAACCCAGGTCTCCTGCACTGCAGGCAGACGCTTTAACCTCTAAGCCACCAGGGAAGACGCTCTTTACATACAGCTTCCATCAAATCTCAAATAATTGCCTTAGGGTAAGTTTTCTAGGACTTTCGTGGTGGCTCAGATGGTAAAGAGTCTGCCTACAATGTGGGAGACCTAGGCTCAGTCCCTGGGTTGGAAAGATCTCCTGGAGAAGGAACTGGCAACCCACTCCAGTATTCTTGCCTGGAAAATCCCATGAACGGAGGAGCCTGGTAGGCTACAGTCCATGGGGTCGCAAAGAGTCAGACATGACTGAGCAACTTCACTTTCACTTAAGTTTTTTAACATGAAATTAATGTCAGTGTGTATGCATCTCTTTCATCCTGAAAGATTGAGTCAAATTAAAATCTTACCAGCACACTATGAAAAAGCCTATTTTAGTGATAGTAGTAGTTGGACACAACTGAACGACTAACACACAGTGTTTTTATGGCTTGGCTATAAGATATGAGATCACAGCTTTGGGAAAACTGAGCGAGAAGGCAGAGAGGACTTGATGAGTTGATTACCCTTTTTCCCCCTGCTGTAGCTCCAGTCTCTGGGAGGGAACATGATTGGAAAACTCAACTGTTGACCACTGTTCTCAGTAGTCTGTCCCCTGGGTAACAGTCAGCCAATTCTGGAGGATCTGGTGGGAGTCTGTGGGCTAAGAGACATCCTGCCCATGGATGCCTGAAACTGCTCATTCTCTGGCCAAACTCCTGGGATTTAGATCAGTATCTGTCCTTTGTTGTTGCTGTTCAGTTGCTAAGTTGTGTCTGACTGTTGTGACCACATGTACTGTAGCCTGCCAGGCTCCTTTGCCCATGAGATTTCCCAGGCTCCTGCTAAAGTGTGACGGAGGCTAGATTCCCACTGGCAGCTGTTCTGGTATTCAGACTGATTTCAGATCATCACTGTCACACATCTTGATTTGTGCTGAGCCTTCAGGAAGGTAGAAGAGGTGAAGAACCCATACTGGGAAACAGAGCAAAGTCAGCCAGTGGTTATTGATTTTAGTTTTCACATGTGCAGCTTGGGCTATGCATTTGTCACCTCTGCTTTGATTCTGATGCTTTGGGGAGTGAAAATTCATAGCTTGTTCCCCTGTGTATTCAAGTATTGGTCTTTGGTGTCACTTCTGCCTTATATTTATTTGGAGCAAATGCCTAACTAAGCATAAAACCTGGTACAGTATTAAGCAGTCAGTCAGCAGAAACCCATGAGAATCTTGTTCGGCAGATTTGATATAATGTGTTTTTCTGCATTATTTTGTAAGGAATTTTCTCTTATAGGCCACTGTTTTGACAAGCTACTGTGCAAACGTAATCTGCTAGCAAGGTTCACCTTAAAATTGAAATGTTCCACACAAAGGATTTTTTGTGTGTGTGCTTTTTTTAAATGTAAAATTTTAGGCTCAATTCCTTTAAAATACTTTCTGAATCCTGGGATTAATTTTATGTTAATTTAGGGAACTTATCTCCAAATACAGATATACTTTAGTCAGTATGCATGATGCATTGAGAAACTGCTGTAAGTTTGTAAGTTTGTCAAAATCAAAATCATTTATTTCCAAATAAAGCAGGGGCTTTTGTTTCTTCCTCTTTTTCTTTCCTTTCCTATCATTCTCACTCATCCCTCACTTCATAATCCCAACAAGATCATGATTCTAGGCCTAAATGCGTTGTGCCCAACTCTTTGTGACCTCGTGGACTGTAGCCCACCAGGCTCCTCTGTCCATGGGATTCTCCAGGCAAGAATACTGCAGTGGGTTGCCATGCCCTTCTCCAGGGGATCTTCCCAACCCAGGGATCGGACTCGAATCTCATGTCTCCTGCATTGGCATGAGGGTTCTTTACCATTAGCGCCACATGTAAGTAAGTAAACCAAAGAGGACAAAACATGTATTGCCATCATTTTTTTTTTCTTAAATATACTTCAATGACATTGTGTAATGACATTATAAACGAAAACTAAAATTGATAAAGTTAGCTTTACATTTTGTCTCTAAGAATAGTTGAATTTATTTCTAGTTCCTAAACAAGAAAATCAGAGATAAAGAATAGTGCATAAACAATTATAGAACCAAAGAATATTTGGGGAGCCTTAGGAACAACCTAGTTTAAACGTTCATATTTTATAGCTATGTTTTTATTACATGTATGATCAAAGATTGTTTTCTAGATCACAGAACAAATATCACAGATTCATTTTCACTCTCAAATTTTCTATGAAGCACTTTCAGGGTTTGCATTCAAACATTCTATGTGTTTCATTAAGTGTTTTGGGGCTGTCATTAGGAAGCTCAGTTTTACGCATTTAAAGCCAAGCATTTGTTTTGCAGTTGTTCTCAGGCTGGAATACAGTGATGTTTGTTTTAAAGAATCTATAATTTTAAATATATATACATATATGTATATGTATATATGTATATATAACCAGGCTTTCCAGGTGGCCATTCACAAAACAAAGACTTATTCCTCACTTAACACATAAATCATACCAGTCCCTTAAATTCTTACACCAGATTTTAGAGTATGGGCAGTAATATACCAAAGCGGCTCTCTGAAATAGTGGGTTTGTAGGTGTATTTTCTGTGACAGACGCTAGAAATTGATTTTTCCTCCTTTATTCCAGGTCTAGCAGAGAAAATCATGGATCAGTTTTGGAGATGAACACGAAAAAAATAGTTGGAGCTTTTATTAACTACATATGGGTACATAAATCTACTTTATTGCACCTTTTGCAATATTGTAAAAATTGCGCTCGTACAAACCTGAGTTTTGTGTAGAAAGGAAGTTGCATTCTTAATAGACGTATGTTTTATTTCCTATAATTGTGGCTTTAGAAAAATAATTATCACAGTTAATTATGTATGTATTTTTATAAAGTATTATTTTGTGAAAAGGGATTCTATGACCTTGTAATACATTATATATAAAGTCATTGATGAGTTTATAAATTGTTAATGAAAGTCTGTTTTCAAAATAACTGATCATTAAGTAATTAATCATGGAGAAGCAATCAGTTGAACTAAATATTAGAATTTGAGAGTGAGAAAGTTTTGGGAGCCACATTCCAGTGCTAAGGAAAGTAGATGTTGGATTTATGAATTCTCCTTGTAAGACATGTATGTGAGTCTAATAATCACATACGTGTGATTCCCTGGTGGCTCAGGAGTAAAGAATCCAGCTGCTAATGCAGGGGGCACAGGTTTGATCCCTGGGTCAGGAAGATCCCCTGGAGAAGGAAATGGCAACCCACTCCAGTGTTCTTGCCTGGGAAATCCCATGGACACAGGAGACTGGCAGGCTAGTCTGCCATGTAACTTCTGTTGCCATGCAACAGAAGACTTATGCAACTTAGCAACTTTAACAAGAACAAGAATATCTGCCTCTGTACCTTCTAGTCAGCATCCTCTTTTTCTGCCAGGCAATGGATGGAAAGATACACAACTTTTTAGAATTCAAGAATCTAGAAAAAAACAAAACCAAATTCCCCAAATATTGCTCATTAAGAGTAATAAAGGAATGTATATATATTCAGGCTTTAATATTTTAATCTTTTTCTACATATGTATCAGCTGTGGCAGGGTGGCAAGGAAGATTCATGCTGATTGGTCAGTTAATCTCACTTGATTATTCAGACACAATTGCCCTTATCTTAGGCAAATTGTCCTGATGGCTTTCCCTCTTCCCAGCTTATTTCCTCCTCCCCATCCTTTCGATGTCACTTCCTCCCTTCCCTGTTCTGGTCATTTCAATCATAGTAAATTTGTAACTCCTTCCTCCTTGGACTGTGAACTCTTAGAATATAACCTCAGAGCAGGCAGCAGCTATGTTCTCTGTCTGAGCGAAGGAGACCACTACTCAGAGGGAAGCTGAGCAGAGGAAGTCCTAGTACTTTTTGAGTCCATAAACCCAGCTGATCTGGAAGCAAACATTACCTGTGTTCTTAGGATTTGATTACTTGAACCGTTGTGCTTAAGCTAGTGGTCCTCTGAAAAAAGAATACTGGTTAGTACTCAATGATAGCTTACCCTATCCGCAACAATTAGCACTTTAGAAAAAATACCAACTGTAAACTGAAGGCAAAATTTGAGAGAAAACATAACAAACTTTGCATGAAACTTTCAGTCTTAAAAGATGGTATGTGTGCTTATTTTAAGCCAGCTCAGTTGTTTCTATAAACTCTTTGTATACACAGATAGGTTTTGAGAAATGTGTTTTGACCAAACATATGTTTTAATCTATGCAATCAGTTCAGTTCATTCGCTCAGTTGTGTCCCTCTCTTTGCAACCCCATGAATCGCAGCACTCCAGGCCTCCCTGTCCATCACCATCTCCCAGAGTTCACTCAAACTCACGTCCATCGAGTCGGTGATGCCATCCAGCCATCTCATCCTCTGTCGTCCCCTTCTCCTCCTGCCCCCAATCCCTCCCAGCATCAGGGTCTTTTCCAATGAGTCAACTCTTTGCATGAGGTGCCCAAAGTATTGGAGTTTCAGCTTTAGCATCAGTCTTTCCAATGAACACCCAGGACTGATCTCCTTTAGAATGGACTGGTTGGATCTCCTCGCAGTCCAAGGGACTCTCAAAAGTCTTCTCCAACACCACAGTTCAAAAGCATCAATTCTTCGGTGCTCAGCTTTATTCACAGTCCAACTCTCACATCCATATATGACCACTGGAAAAACCATAGCCTTGACTAGATGGACCTTTGTTGGCAAAGTAGTGTCTCTGCTTTTGCATATGCTATCTAGGTTGGTCATAAGTTTCCTTCCAAGGAGTAAGCATATTTTAATATCATGGCTGCAGTCACCAGCTGCAGTGATTTTTGAGCCCCCCAAAATAAAGTCAGTCACTGTGTCCACTGTTTCCCCATATTTCCCATGAAGTGATGGGACCGGATGCCATGATCTTCGTTTTCTGAATGTTGAGCTTTAAGCCAACTTTTTGACTCTCCTCTTTCACTCTCATCAAGAGGCTTTTTAGTTCCTCTTCACTTTCTGCCATAAGAGTGGTGTCATCTGCATATCTGAGGTTATTGATATTTCTCCCGGCAGTCTTGATTCCAGCTTGTGCTTCTTCCAGTCCAGCGTTTCTCATGATGTACTCTGCATATAAGTTAAATAAGCAGGGTGACAATATACAGCCTTGACGTACTCCTTTTCCTATTTGGAACCAGTCTGTTGTTCTAACTGTTGCTTCCTGACCTGCATATAGGTTTCTCGAGAGGCAGGTCAGGTGGTCTGGTATTCCCATCTCTTTCAGAATTTTCCACAGTTTCTTGTGATCCACACTGTCAAAGGCTTTGGCATAGGCAATAAAGTAGAAATAGATGTTTTTCTGGAACTCTCTTGCTATTTAGATGATCCAGCAGATGTTGGCAATTGGATCTCTGGTTCCTCTGCCTTTTCTAAAACCAGCTTGAACACCTGGAAGTTCACGGTTCACGTACTGCTGAAGCCTGGCTTGCAGAATTTTGAGCATTACTTTACTAGCGTGTGAGATGAGTGCAATTGTGCAGTAGTTTGAGCATTCTTTGGCATTGCCTTTCTTTGGGATTGGAATGAAAACTGACCTTTTTCAGTCCTGTGGCCACTGCTGAGTTTTCCAAATTTGCTGGCATATTGAGTGCAGCACTTTCACAGCATCATCTTTCAGGATTTGAAATAGCTCAACTGGAATTCTATCACCTCTACTAGTTTTGTTCATGGTGATGCTTTTTAAGGCCCACTTGACTTCACATTCCAGGATATCTGGCTCTAGGTCAGTGATCACACCATCATGATTATCTGGGTTGTTGAACATCTTTATTGTGTAGTTCTTCTGTGTATTCTTGCCATCTCTTCTTAATATCTTCTGCTTCTGTTAGGTCCATACCATTTCTGTCCTTTATCGAGCCCATCTTTGCATGAAATGTTCCCTTGGCATCTCTAATTTTCTTGAAGAGATCTCTAGTCTTTCCCATTCTGTTGTTTTCCTCTATTTCTTTGCATTGATTGCTGAGGAAGGCTTTCTTATCTCTTCTTGCTATTCTTTGGAACTCTGCATTCAGATGCTTATATCTTTCCTTTTCTCCTTTGCTTTTTGCTTTTCTTCTTTTCACAGCTATTCGTAAGGCCTCCCCAGACAGCCATTTTGCTTTTTTGCATTTCTTTTTCTTGGGGATTGTCTTGATCCCTGTGTCCTGTACAATGTCACGAACCTCCATCCATAGTTCATCTCGCACTCTGTCTATCAGATGTAGTCCCTTAAATCATTTTCTCTCTTCTACTGTATAATCATAAGGGATTTGATTTAGGTCATACCTGAATGGTCTAGTGGTTTTCCCTACTTCCTTCAATTTAAGTCTGAATTTGGCAATAAGGAGTTCATGATCTGAGCCACAATCAGCTCCTGGTCTTTTTTTTGCTCACTGTATAGAGCTTCTCCATCTTTGGCTGCAAAGAGTATAATAAATCTGATTTCGGTATTGACCATCTGATGATGTCCACGTGTAGAGTCTTCTCTTGTGTGTTGGAAGAGGGTGTTTGCTGTGACCAGTGTGTTCTCTTGGCAAAACTCTATTAGCCTTTGCCCTGCTTCATTCTGTACTCCAAGGTCAAATTTGCCTGTTACTCCAGGTGTTTCTTGACTTCCTACTTTTGCATTCCAGTCCCCTATAATGAAAAGGACATCTTTTTTTGGGTGTTAGTTCTAAAAGGTCTTGTAGGTCTTCATAGAACTGTCCATCTTCAGCTTCTTCAGTGTTACTGGTTGGGGCATAGGCTTGGATTACCGTGATATTGAATGGTTTGCCTTGGAAATGAAAAGAGATCATTCTTTCGTTTTTGAGATTGCATCCAGGTACTGCATTTCAGACTCTCTTGTTGACCATGATGACTACACCATTTCTCCTTAGGGATTCCTGCCTGCAGTAGTAGATATAATGGTCATCTGAGTTAAATTCACCCATTCCAGTCCATTTTAGTTCACTGATTCCTAGAATGTCGACATTCACTCTTGCTATCTCCTGTTTGACCACTTCCAATTTGCCTTGATTCATGGACCTAACATTCCAGATTCCTATGCAATATTGCTCTTTACAGCATTGGACCTTGCTTCTATCACCAGTCACATCCACAGCTGTGTATTGTTTTTGCTTTGGCTCCATCCCTTTATTCTTTCTGGAGTTATTTCTCTACTGATCTCCAATAGCATATTGGGCACTTACCGACCTGGGGAGTTCCTCTTTCAGTATCCTATCAGTATTCTTGCCTTGAGAACCCCACAGTATGAACAATATAGAACACGTTAGGGAAATACTAAAAGGAGTTAGGAGAAAAATTCCGAAGTTACAACCAGATGACCTCTGGTGACACGATCCTCCCTCTTAAGCTGGCTTGATTAGAGCCAGGAAATTTTCAGAGAGCCTGAACTTCTTTACAGAGTTAAAAAAATTCTTTTTAGCCCAAAGCAGTCTTTTTCATTGCTATTTTCATAGGGTTAATATAGATTAATTACTGAAGTAGATTACTGAAGAGAAAATAAAACATTTTATCAAATGAATATATCTTCACATTAAAAACAATTCACTCAGGCTTGCCCAGTGATGGACTTCTGTTTGCATTTGTGGGCTACTGATGGCCAGAATTGTATTTTCCAGTCTCCAGTCACCAGTGGGCCTGTGCTCCTTATCCTGACATTAGCTCCAAGACCCCTGCTGCTCTGTATTCACATCTTTTTAACAAGCCTGTCTTTCCTTCCGGCATCAGAAGGCTACCTTGATGAACTTTGCCTGGGGGTTACTTACCAGGCTGATGGCCTGAGGATGCCAGTCTCTGTGGCACAACACAGAAATGGGTTGGGAGGAATTGAGTTTATTATGTGGACAGAGAAATGGAGTAGGATTAGCAAATGCTGATAGACTTGGGAGCATGCTGGGTTGATTGGTGGGTAGTGGCCTTGAATAGCAAGGAAATTGTGTGGGCAGGAGTTCCACTAAGGGTGGATGTGGAGGGACAGGGAAGCTGATTTGCATGATGAAGTTTGATGCGTGTGAGACAAGTAGAGGACCATTGGGAAGCTGATGTGGAGCCTGAAGGAGGAAGAGCTAGTAGAGACAGGGCAGTTACGAAAAGGTAGGCTGTTTGTGTGAATGGTTAGGATCATTTAATCTGTCAAATAACTTCTGGAATGTTTAAAAGCAGCAGCCTGAAGTCATGAGTAAAGACTTTTTGCATTGTTCAGTAGTTCCAGAATGATTTGGTTACCAAACTCTCTTTGATATGATAGTGTTTGATTACATTTGAATTGATCATACAGTAAGTAAGACAGATATTATTAAGCAAACCTCTAGTATCTTTTAATTCTCAATCACATTGTTTATAGTTCCCATGGTCAAGTACTGTTTTATTTGCTTCTCTTACAACATTTTCTGGCCAAAATTTATTAAGACAGCTTTATGGAAGCTGTTTAAACTTTAATGGTGTTGGGTAGAAGGAGCTGGTGTACCTACTCCAGTTTAGGGATAATTGATGTGGCACAGAGAATATGTACAACGTATTACTTCTGAAAGTGTGGGCCACAAGCTGCCTACATCACCTGTGTGTTTCTAGGGGCTTCCCTGGTGGCTCAGACAGTTAAAAACAAAAAAAAATCTGCCTGCCATGCAGGAGACCTGGGTTCAGTCCCTAGGTCAGGAAGATCCCTTGGAGAAGGAAATGGTTACCCACTCCAGTATTCTTGTTTGGATAATTCCATGGACAGAGGAGCCTGGAGAGCTACCGTCCATAGGGTTGCATAGACTGTTTCTTAAAGCACACATTTCTGGGCTTCAATCTTAATAAGGCTATATATACTTGGAGATGTGAATTTTTAAAATGTATTTAAAAAATTTATCCATAGATAAATCTGATTCACATGATCAGATTTGAGAACCTCCAATCTGGAAAACCAGTTCAATCACAATAAGAGGGTTCTTTCTTTAATTTAACACATGTTACCATTCATGTGGGCTTTCCAGGAGGTACAATAATAAAGAATCCACCTTCCACTGTGGGAGATGCAAGACACATGAGTTTGATTCCTGGATCAGGAAGATCCCCTGGAGTAGGAAATGGCAACATGATCCAGTATTCTTGCCTAGAAAATCCCATGGACAGAGGAGCCTGGTGGGCTGCAGTCCACAGGGTTGCAAAGAGTCAGACATTACTGAGGAACTTAGCACACACACACACCATTCATGCTGTCTCTTCCCACCATAAAATACCTAGAATAAGAAATACATATTCATCTAACTGGCTTTATATAGCCTTGGAATGATCTATTACACTGAGTTATGCTTACCAATGCACCATATATTTTAAGATTTCGAGGCGTAGAATTTTATTAGAATTCTAGATAGCCTGAGGCAGTAATTCAGAGGCTGACAGGCAAAGCTATTTCCCTAATTCTCCTGTTGCTTAATTCTTGGACTTTTGAATATTCCTTATCTCATAGCTTGTGATACCAATACCATGAATCTTTGCTTTTGGGCTATGTCTCCTCCAAAGAATATTCTCTTGACACAAACCAAAGTGGTGGAAGGGATGGGGTCACATTTTTGTAGACAGGTGTATTTCCCTCTTCTGAAATTAGATTTCCAATGGAAAATCTTAGTTCCAGATCAATTTTCTTTGTCTAAAGCCCATGGAATACAGAGAGGACCTGCCTTGACTTTGTTCTTATCTCCTCTCCCTTTATTAAAGGATGTTCTTCTTCTTTCTTGAGTTGACTCAAATTGAAGTTTCCAGAAGAACTATACAAAAAAGATCTTTACAATCCAGATAATCACAATGGTGTGATCACTGACCTAGAGCCAGACATTCGGGAATGTGAAATCAAGTGGGCCTTAGGAAACATCACGATGAACAAAGCTAGTGGAGGTGATGGAATCCCAGTTGAGCTATTTCAAATCCTAAAAGATGGTGCTGTGAAAGTGCTGCACTCAATATGCCAGCAAATTTGGAAAACTCAGCAGTGGTCACAGGACTGGAAAAGGTCAGTTTTCATTCCAATCCCAAAGAAAGGCAATGCCAAAGAATGCTCAAACTACTGCACAATTGCACTCATCTCACACGCTAGTAAAGTAATGCTCAAAATTCTCCAAGCCAGGCTTCAACAGTATGTGAACCATGAACTTCCAGATGTTCAAGCTGGATTTAGAAAAGGCAGAGGAACCAGAGATCAAATTGCCAGCATCCACTGGGTTATCAAAAAAGCAAGAGAGTTCCAGAAAAACATCTATTTCTCCTTCATTGACTATGCCAAAGCCTTTGACTGTGTGGGCAACAAGCTGTGGAAAATTCTGAAAGAGATGAGAATACCAGACCATCTGACCTGCCTTCTGAGAAACCTATATGCAGGTCAAGAAGCAACAGTTAGAACTGGACATGGAACAACAGACTGGTTCCAAATTGGGAAAGGAGTATGTCAAGGCTGTATATAGTCACCCTGCTTATTTAACTTATATGCAGAGTACATCATGAGAAACACTGGGCTGGAAGAAGCACAAGCTGGAATAAAGATTGCTGGGAGAAATATCAGTAACCTCAGATATGCAGATAACACCACCCTTATGGCAGAAAGTGAAGAACAAGTAAAGAGCCTCTTGATAAAAGTGAAAGAGGAGAGTGAAAAAGATGGCTTAAAACTCAACATTCAGAAAACTAAGATCATGGCATCCGGTCCTATCACTTCATGACAAATAGATGGGGAAACAATGGAAACAGTGACAGACTTCACTTTTTTTTTGGCTCCAAAATCACTGCAGATGGTGATTGCAGCCATGAAATTAAAAGATGCTTGCTCCTTGGAAGAAAAGTTATGACCAACCTAGATAGTATATTAAAAAGCAGAGACATTACTTTGCCATCAAAGGTCCATCTAGTCAAAGCTATGGTTTTTTCAGTAGTCATGTATGGATATGAGAGTTGGAGTATAAAGAAAGCTGAACGCTGAAGAATTGATGCTTTTGAGCTGTGGTGTTGAAGACTCTGAGAGTCCTTGGGACTGCAAGGAGATCCAACCAGTCTATCCTAAAGGAGACCAGTCCTGGGTGTTCATTGGAAGGACTGATGCTGAAGCTGAAACTCCAATACTTTGGCCACCTGATGTGAAGAACTTACTCATTTGAAAAGATCCTCATGCTGGGAAAGATTCAAGGCGGGAGGAGAAGGGGACGACAGAGGATGAGATGGTTGGATGGCATCGCCGACTCAATGGACATGAGTTTGAGTAAACTCCAGGAATTGGCAATGGACAGGGAGGCCTGGCGTGCCACAGTCCATGGGGTTGCAAAGGGTCAGACACGACTGAGTAACTGAACTGAACTGGCATTCTTTATGGGCCTTCACTTAATAGTCTACAGAGCTATTTCCGTGCAACACCTCTTGGTGACTGTTCATTTGATTTCCTGAGTCATTCTTGTTTATAGTACTTGTCATTAAATGATAAATAAATACTATTTCCAATGTTTATATATTGGACCTAAGGGAAAAATCCTTGGCCAGAATTGTAAGGGCCACCTGTTTGTCATTTTCCCCTGGGTTTGACTGAGACTACTTATTAGAGCAGTCACATTTTTAGATGTGTATAAACATCTGGTCTGGGATGTTTATACACAACTGGGACCCAGTAAAAGGAATAAAGCACAGACTCATTTTACCTAAGCCTAGGCTCTATGTTCAGCTTGTGATTTGGGTGCTTTAATGTCCTGTTCTGTGAAAAGTTAGCCTAGTAACTACACTTTCTCTAATATATCAGCCAGCAGCTTTTACCTGGTTTAGTTTGAACAAAAAACTTTGTTTTACCTTGATAATGTTGCTAATTAAATGATTTCTTTTTTTTTTTGCCATATATTATTTAATTAAAATTTTCAAGACTTCTCTTTATTCTGTTTTTATATGTTGAAGCTATGCTATGGAAGAGGTTATGTATACCTTATTCTCTTTCTCATGTGAAACAATCACATGATCTCTTAGCTCAGAAAGCTTACTTTGTGGAAGATGCCCCACATCAACCATTACAGCTATAAGGAACTTACCAACAGTGCATACTAAGTATATCCTACATAGAGATTTATAAGGATAGCCTTAAGTATAGTTCATAAGAGTGTGTGCATCCTTAGTCGCTCAGTCATATCCTACACTTTGTGATCCTGTAGCCCACCAGACTCCTCTGTTTAAGAGATTCTCCAGGCAACAATACTGGAATAGGTAGCCATTCCCTTCTCCAGGGAATCTTCCTGACTCAATAATCAAACCACGTCTCCTGCATCGGTGGCAGATTCTTCACTGTCTGAACCACCAGAGAAGTCCTATAGTTCATAAGAGTAGTTGAAAAAAGTTTTCATTTCAAAAATCCTTCAATCTGTAGCATAGATCTCCACAATTTGTAAAACATGATTGTGTGCTTACATGGTTTTCTGGGTTTGTTGAATATTGCCAGAGAAAGAACCAAGGAGGGAGTTCAAAAAAATAAAAGGATTTGAGTGCATTTCTTTCACAAACTCAATTTTAGGAAAGAATCAGATATATGCTGAGTCTTTCTGTGAGACTTTTGGGAAAAGGAGATGCTAGAGAATCTTGAATCGGAACAGCTTGTAAAATAAATCTGAACTCCGTGGTCTTGAAATAGACTTTAAAGGAGTTGAAATAGATTATCCTATATTTAATTTTCTCAATTCTGTTTTTCTAACCATGAAATGCAAATAGACATTGGCTGTGGTTGTGTTCCCTGCCTATTCCCTCCCACTCAAGTGGAGCTTTCAGAGCAAAGGCAGATGTGGATCTGTGGGGTTCTGCCACGTTCTTCTCAAAGAGCCCAAACATTGTCTGGCATATCAAGGATGAATTGAATTCTAAACATCTTATAATAGGGATCTTAAAACATGATTTGATCCTGCTAGCTTCCAGTCTTCCATGAAAGAGTTTAAATTCTGGCCTTACAAGATGAAAAGATCTGAAGTTTGAGACTCTTCACTATCTCAGTTCAGTGAATATCTATCCTCTGTTGGAATACCTCCACTGTACTGTTCACCTGTGTTATTTTTCTTAAGCTGTTGAAAAGTCTTGGACGTGAATTTGAGCAAACTCCTGGAGATAGCAGAGGAGCCTGGTGGGCTACAGTCCATGGGGTTGCAGAGAGTCAGACACAACTTAGCAGCTGAACAACAATGACAACAAAATGGAGAAGTCTAGCTCATAGTTTGGAATTGTATGGAACACTTCTGAACAACACAGCAGTGAGACCACAAGATGCAGAGCATGGTTCTTCAACAGAGAGGTAGGGCTGTGTGCTTATTCAGCTGTGACTCCTTCATATGGATCATTCTTTTCTTCTTTTTTCATTATGTCCCAGAGTTTTGACCTAATAAAAATTGCTAATTCAAGGCTTCTCACACGCATCTCCATTTGGTAGATAAGGAATCTGATGTTTTATGATAATTAATTTGTTGAAGGTCATGCAGATAGGCAGTGCTGATGCAAGAAGCATAGGTATTCTTAGAACTTTCAATAATACAGTAAGAAAGCCTACTTTTGTTCAAGTCACTCTTTAGGGTGTGGCTAACCTGGGATAGTGGGCTGAACCGTAGGTGAAACAACTGAAGATCAGTCAAAATAACAGAATAGACATACATTAAATGATACTGAGAGAAATGTTTCTCTTTCCCATCATATTAAGAGGAGCCTAAGAAATAATAGTGCTTGACACTTAACCTAGTGCTTGACACTTAACCTAGTGTGTCAGGCAGTATTCTAAGCACTTTACTTATGTTATCTAATTTAAACCTCTTAATAACTCAGCTGCTGCTGCTAAGTCACTTCAGTCAATCTGATTCTGTGCGACCCCACAGATGGCAGCCCACCAGGCTCCTCTGCCCACAGGATTCCCCAGGCAAGAATACTGGAGTGGGTTGCCATTTCCTTCTTCATAATAACTCTGAGATAGACTCGATAAAGGACAGAAATAGTATGGACCTAACAGAAGCAGATATTAAGATATTAATATCTTAATATTAAGATATTAAGAAGAGGTGGCAAGAATATACAGAAGAACTAGACAAAAAAGATCTTCATGACCAAGAAAATCACGATGGTATGATCACTCAACTAGAGCCAGACATCCTGGAATGTGAAGTCAAGTGGGCCTTAGAAAGCATCACTACAAACAAAGCTAGTGGAGGTGATGGAATTCCAGTTGAGCTATTTCAAATCCTGAAAGATGATGCTGTGAAAATGCTGCACTCAATATGCCAGCAAATTTGGAAAACTCAGCAGTGGCCACAGGACTAGAAAAGGTCAGTTTTCATTCCAATCCCAAAGAAAGGCAATGCCAAAGAATGCTCAAACTACTGCACAAATGAACTCATCTCACACGCTAGTAAAGTAATGCTAAAAATTCTCCAAGCCAGGCTTCAGCAATACGTGAACCATGAACTTCCAGATGTTCAAGCTGGATTTAGAAAAGGCAGAGGAACCAGAGATCAAATTGCCAACATCCTCTGGATCATGGAAAAAGCAAGAGAGTTCCAGAAAAACATCTATTTCAGCTTTATTGACTATGCCAAAACCTTTGACTGTGTGGATCACAACAAACTGTGGAAAATTCTGAAAGAGATGGAAATACCAGACCACCTGACCTGCCTCTTGTGAAACCTATATGCAGGTCAAGAAGCAACAGTTCGAACTGGACATGGAACAACAGACTGGTTCCAAATAGGAAAAGGAGTAAGTCAAGGCTGTATATTGTCACCCTGCTTATTTATCTTATATGCAGAGTACATCATGAGAAACACTAGGCTGGAAGAAGCACAAGCTGGAATCAAGATTGCTGGGAGAAATATCAATAACCTCAGATATGCAGATGATACCACCCTAATGCAGAAAGTGAAGAGGAACTTAAGAGCCTCTTGATGAAAGTGAAAAAGGAGAGTGAAAAATTTGGGTTAAAGCTCAACATTCAGAAAACGAGGATCATGGCATCTGGTCCCATCACTTCATGGGAAATAGATGGGGAAACAGTGGCTGACTTTATTTTTCTGGGCTCCAAAATCACTACAGATGGTGACTGCAGCCATGAAATTAAAAGACGCTTACTCCTTGGAAGGAAAGTTATGACCAACCTAGATAGCATATTGAAAAGCAGAGACATTACTTTACCAACAAAGGTCCATCTAGTTAAGGCTATGGTTTTTCCAGTAGTTATGTATGGATGTGAGAGTTGGACTGTGAAGAAAGCTGAGCACTGAAGAACTGATGCTTTTGAAGTGTGGTGTTGGAGAAGACTCTTGAGAGTCCCTTGGACTGCAAGGAGATCCCACCAGTCTATTTCTAAAGGAGATCAGTCCTGGGTGTTCTTTGGAAGGAATGATGCTAAAGCTGAAACTCCAATGCTTTGGCTGCCTCATGCAAAGAGTTGACTCATTGGAAAAGACGCTGATGCTGGGAGGGATTGGGGGCAGGAGGAGAAGGGGACGACAGTGGATAAGATGGCTGGATGGCATCACCAACTTGATGGACGTGAGTTTTAGTGAACTCCATGACTTGGTGATGGACAGGGAGGCCTGGCGTGCTGCGATTCATGGGGTTGCAGAGTCGCACACGACTGAGTGATTGAACTGAAGTGAGAGACAATTTTTAGATTAACTTTATATAACAGGTAGAAAAATAGAAAAACCCTGGATGGAGGAAGGAAGGAAAACCATGGGTATAGAGAAAGGCTTCAGGCAGAATGGGATTCATTAACAAAGACATTTGGGTGCTGGTGAGATTAAGTCCAATTATTTTTCTGAAAATAATTAGAAAAAAAAATCCTCAGACTGTCATTTAAGAAGGAAACTAAGAAATTTATTGGTGAATGTTTTTCAGACATATTTAGTGAAGGAGGGAGGCATGGACTAGAGAACAGAGTCGAACTCGCAGGGTGTGCAGTCACAAAGAACTCAGGACAGAGCAATGAGATGCTTGCAAGTAAGTGAACAATGAGATGGTTGCAAGTCAGTGAAGAACAATCCAAACCCAGACGAGGAATATCTGAGGATTAGTTAAGGGAGGAGCTTTTCTGAAGAGGCATCATGGTAAGGCTCACTGACGTTAAGAGAACCATCGAGCATCTATTTAATGCATCCCAGGATAAGAGAGCACAGCTTGGTCACCTGTTCTGGGGGAAGGGTGGATAGAATAAGCATCCTACTTGATGCTACTATGAACTTTCCTCATTTGAAATTCTGAATAGTTACATTACTATTTAATGAATGAATTGGAATATAAGAGGAAAATGGACATTTGTTTCTGAGAAACTCTGTATGTTCATGATAGTTCTGGCTGGATTTGTGAAAAAAATACTTAATTTCTAAAGAATTCCTTTTGTGTCCTCAGCCTTGCCTTTTCTCGTTGTTGATGGTTTTGTGTTACTCACATCTCTCTCTTTGTTTGCTGTCAAGTACAAGCTGATTTGTTTTCTGCTTTTTAAAAATTATACAACTAACGTGAAGTTTACCATTTTAACCATTTGTACATGCACAGCTCAGTGACATTTGACACACTTACACTGTTTGGCAAACATCATCACCATCACGAGAGAGATTACATGACTGTTGTATCTATTTTTCTTTGTCTTCATTCTCCATTGTTAATTTAAAAATATGATTGTTTTCAAAGTGTTTTGCTATTAGGAATAAAGCTACTATGAACATTCATGTGTAAGTCATTGTGTAGATACATAGGAAAATAGAGCCATTATTTCATAATGATTTCAAATGGAGTATAGTCACTGAATCACTGAGTATAAATACTGAATGAGTAAGTTGTACATCTGAAAATAATATTGTAAATCAACTATACCTCAGTTAAAACATTTTCATGCCAATAGCAATGGTATATCTCCCCATTTATTTAGGTCTTCATTAACTTCTTAACAATAATATTTGTAGCTTTCCTTGTAGAGATCTTGTACATAGTTTGTTAATGTATCTTTGTTTCATGTTTTGATACTACTATAAAAGGTACTTACGAAAATTTAATACTAACTATCCATTCCTACCATGTAGAAATTTAATTGATTTTTGATTATTGACCTTACATCTTACATGCTTACTAAACTCTAATGTTCTAGTGACTTTTTTTGCTTAGATTTTTAAAAGGATTTTTCTACATAAAGTATCAAATCATCTGGAAAAAAAAAAGCCCTCAAAATTATTTTTTTCCAATCTGTTTGACATTTATTTATTTAATTACTGACTTAACTAGACTTCTAGTACAACATTAAATCAAAGCTGTAAGAGTGGATATCCTACTTCAGTTGTGAAAGAAAGCATTCAGTTGTGGGCCATTAAGTATGATATTAGTTTTAGAGCACTTTCTTTTGTATAGATGATCTTTATTAGCATAAAGAAGTTTGTTTATATTTTTAGAAGTTTAATTTTTTTCTGTAATAAATCAGTATTAAATTTTGTCCAACTTTCTTTGTTTTTGCAGTGATTGAGATGAGCTTTTCTTTTTCCCCACTTAAGCTATTAAAATGGTAAATCACATTAACAGATTATCAAATGTTAAAACAAACCTCACATTTCTGGTATAAACCTTACTTGATCATGATTTATTATTTTTTAAATGTATTATTTGATTCTATTTGCTAATTTGTTAAGCTTGCATCTAGTATATTCAAAGAGAGATGTAAATGTTTTTCTTGGTAATACCTTTAACTAGTATTAAAGTAATGCCAGCCTCATAAAATGAGTTGGGAGGTATTCCCTCATTCTCCATATTTTGTAAGAAATTGTTTGGTAAATTTGCTAGTGAAGCCACCTGGCCTGGTATTCGATACTTTTTAGAGAGGAGGAAGGTTTTTGATTATAAATTCAATCTTTGCAGTTGATATAGGGTAATTCAAATTTTTTTTATGTTTGTTAGCTTTACTGTTTTGTGCCTTTCAAGAAATGTTACCTTTTTTATCTATGTTAGTGAGTTTATTTGCATGAAAAATTTAGTGACCTTCTGCTAATATCTTTTAAATATCTGAATAATATGTAGTGATGCCCTTTTAAAGTCTTTATATTTGTAATTTGTTTTCTCTTCTTAGTTTAGCTGAGGTGTGAAAGTGTTAGTTCCAGTCATGTCTAACTCTTTGTGACTCCATCGACTATATCCCACCAAGCTCCTCTGTCCAGACAAAAATACTGGAGTGGGTTGCCATGCCCTTCTCCAGAAGATCATCCTGATTCAGGGATTGAACCTGGGTCTCCTGCCTTGCAGGCAGATCTTTTACCATCTGAACCACTAGGGAAGCTCAAAGTTTTATCATTCTGGTCAATCTTTCCTAAAAACCTGGCTTTTGATTTTGTTAATTTATATAATTTTTGTTTTCCATTTTATTCATTTCTTCTCTTTAATTTCTTCTACTTCTTTGGAATACAATTTGCTCTTGTGTTACTATCTTATTAAGGCGGGAACTTAGAATTTTGACTTCAGAACTTTTCTAAAATATCTAAGTATTTAAAGCTACAAATTTCCTTATAAACACTGATTTAACTGTGTTTCATGAATTTTGATACATTGTACTTGCATTTGAATTTGGTTCAAACTATTTTCTATTTCTCTTTTGAATTATTCTTTAGTTCATGTGTTATTTAATACTTTCTAAATAATTTTGAATTTTTTTATTTTAATGGTTTCTGATTCAGTGTTATTGTGAACAGAGACTATCTTCACAATTTTATTCCCTTTAAATTTCTTCATACTTGTTTCATGTCCTGGAATATTTTATGTTCTGGTGTATATTTTATGTATATCCCATTGTTGGAGGGAGTGTCCTGTAAATGCCATTTAGGTCACAATTCATAATACTGTTCGTGTCATATTTTTCTATGCTGACTTTCTGTTCATTTGATATATTGGTTACTAAGAAGATGGTTGAATTTATAACAATTTCTCTTTTAAGTTCTGTTAGTTTTGATTTATTTTGAAGCTCTGTTATTGAGTGCATGTATTTTAGGATTATTATGTCTTTTGGATGAAATATTCTACTTTTTTTCTGTCAGTATTTCTTGACCTGAAATCTACCTTTTATGATATACTCACTCCAGCTTTTTTATGATTATTTTTTACAGAAAGCATATTTTCCCATCCTTTTTCTTTTAAACTCTATGTCATTAAAGTTAGTTTTGTGTAGATAGTTTATGATTGGGTCTTGCTTTTTCATCAAGTCTGATAATCTCTGCCTTCCAAATGGAGTGTTAAGCATGTTTATATTTTGTATATACTAACCTAAATGATTAGGTTTAAATCTACTCTTAGTGTCTACCTTCTCATTTGTTGTGTGTCCGCCTTTCTTTTTCTATCATCATTTATACTAGCTGAGCATATTTTAGAATTCCACTTTACCTCCACTATTGAATTATTAATCATATCTCTTTGTTTAAAAAGTTTTTAGTGGTTGCCATAGGTTTAGAATATTCAACTGTAACTTTTCAGTCTACCCGCAAATATTAAAATGTTTTCTCATTTCATGTATAAAAAACTTATAAGTATCCTTCCATTTTCTCCCTTTTTATCTTTTTTTTCCACTTTTTGTCATATATTTTACTTCTACATGTTTTATAATCCTCACAATGTAATTTTTGCTCTAAACAGTCAGTTCTCTCCCAAAGATATTAAACAATGTGATAATATGGTTTTTATTTAATTAATGGAACTATCACTCATTATTTCAGGTTCTGTTCTTTATTTTTGTCCATCTGTCTTTCTCTTTCAGGGAGAAATTCTTGCACTATTTCTTATACTGAATGTACACTTTTGAAAGAGTTTCTCAGGGCTTACTTGTATAAAAGTGTTTTGCCTTTATTGTAAGAGAGTATCTTTTGTTAAATGTGAAAGTCTAGGTGTATGGTTGTGCTTTTTTCTTTTAGAACCTTAGCATTGTTTCATTATCTTCCTGCTGGAATGGCTTCTGTGTTGAAAGATGTGATGTTTCTTTATTACATAGATCATAATGTGTTCAACCTTATCTGCTTTTATGGTTTTCCCTTTATTACTGGTTTTCATCAATTTGACTATGATATGCTTTGGTATTATTTTGTGTGTGTGTGTGTGTGTGTGTGTGTGTGTGTGTGTGTTTATCTGCCTGAGTTTCACTGAGCTACTTGGCTGTGTGATTTTATGGTTTTAACCAAATTTGGGAGAAAAAAAAAAAAACTTGGCTGTTGAAAAATTGTTTTTCCCTCCTTTCCTTCTGGGACTCTAATCACATATATAATTGCATTGCTTGAAATGTTGCAGAAGTCACTGAGTGAACCTCCACTATTTTTTTCTTTTCCAGTTTTACTAAGATATTGACATGTATCATGTGTAAGTTTAAGGTTGCAATGTGATGATTTGATATGTGCATATACTGCAAAATGATTACCACAACAAGGTTAGTTAATACCTACATTCTCTAATATAGTTAGAGAATGTGTGTGTGTGTGTGTAACATTTAAGAGCTATTCTCTTAACTATCAATTATACAATATAGTTTTGGTAACAACAGTCACCATGCTGTATACTAAATTCCCAGATCTTATTCACCTTACCGTGAGACTCCATTATTTTTTTAGTCTTTCTTTTCTCTGTGGCTCCTTTTGGATGATTTCTACTGCTATAGTTTCAAGTTTACTAATACTTTCTTCTGTAATCTTTAACCTGTTACCTGAACCTAATACCATATTTAAGTATTGTAATTTTTATCTATTCATTTTGTGCTTTTTGTAAATCTCCCATTTATTTTCTTCCTGTGTTTGTTTTCTTTTAAATTCATGACCATTTTTTTGTCATATACGCCCATGGTATTCTCTTCTTCCTTTTCTATGGTATCCACAACACTTTAAATGATTCTAATAAAAAAACTTTGTATTTATCAATAGCTTTAGCCCTCTGAGGACAGTAGCAAAGTCTGTCTTACTCACCAAGATAGCCTCAGAATTTATTAGTGTCTGGAACCAAGTAAATTCAGTAAATATTCATTGAAAGGATTAATTAGCTAACACATGACTTCAAAGAAGTCTCAATTTCTCTTCCTTAAATCCTAACCAATTTGTCAAACTGAAATTTTGATGATGGCATAAAGCTGCCAGAAGGTCTGAGAATAAGGGCCAAGGATGGATAAATGATTCATTCTAATGATGGTGAAAAAATTATAAACAGCTGGAGTGGAAATTGTTACTTTTGGAGAACAGGTTAGCAAGAGACAGGGCTATAGGAGAGACAAATTTTTCTATTTAGAAATTAACTGGAGTCCAGGATTTTGAGAGCATAAAGGAGATGAAAGAGAGAAGACAAAGAAGCAACACTTCTGTTTGTTGAAGCCTGAACTGCAAAACAGGCCAAGGGACATTTTAAGCACAAAGATGGCTAATGCAGATTTTTAAAGTTTTATTTGCTACAGTATAAATCCCATCTGTTACAGTAAAAAGACTTGTCTAAGTGATGGGTTTAGTGGCTTTGTGTGTGTGTGAAAAGAGATATAGAATGTAAAAAAAAAGATGGCTAATCAATTGAAAGAACTAGTCCCATGCCTGCATGCCTACTAAGTCACCTCAGTCGTGTCTGACTCTTTGCGACCTATGGACTGTAGCCCGTCAGGCTCCTCTGTCCATGGGATTCTCCAGGCAAGAATACTGGAGTGGGTTGCCATGCCCTCCTCCAGGGGATCTTCCTGACCCAGGGATTGAACCTGCATCTCTTAAGTCTCCTGCCTTGGCAGGCGTGTTCTTTACCACTAGCATCACCTTGGGAAGCCCACGCCTAGTAGTTGAAATTGGGAATAGTCATAAAATGCCTGGGACACAAAACAACTCACAAACTGAGCTAGCTTGATAAGAATTTGGAGCCAAAAGTAATAAGAATGCAAGCTTTCCTTGCCCTCCTAAGAGTCTGAAAAGATAATAGGAGGTCATGAGACTTGCGTAGGAAATCCCATGGACAGAGGAGCCTGACAAGCCAAAATCCATGGGGTTGCAAGAGTCAGGCATGACTTAGCGACTAAACAGCATGAGACTTCTGCTACCAAGGAGTGAGTTTTTGTGAATCATACCTAGATTTTAAGAGACCTAGCAACTCCAGGCAACCTTTGAGTCACAAGTAAGTTAGTATTCATTGGGAATGTATTATATGCTGATGAAATGTTTTACAAATATGTTATTATGTAACAGTCTTAAAACTTCTGTGAGGAAAATGCTGTTAGAATCCAATGTTAGTGATGAAGAGATGCAGTTTGGGGAGCCTGTCAGCTTATTTAAGGTCACACAGCTTGAGAAGAGAATGTTTTTAGGAAATATTCTGGCAAGTGGCTCAAGGACAGGTGGTTATATTTAAAAAAGAAAAAAGGTAAAATGGAAAACTATAATTCCTTTTTCAGAGGAAAGACCCACTGAAGGGAACAATTTTATAAACAATTTTTCTACTTTAAAAATGTATGCACAGAAGAGTCTTAAGTTGCCATTGTTATTGCTTCTTTTGCACCTACTTTGACGCGGATGAAGTTATCTTAGTGAGGCTGATGGTATGATTACTAAGAGTAAGGTCTTGAAGTTAAAGTCTTAGATCTGGATCTTGACTCCAAGGGTAGATATGCAACTTCATACTAGCTACTCCTCTTCTGAGCCTGAGTTGCTTCATCTGTAAAAGATAGGACATTAATACTGCTGTTGGCTGTTCTTGTGATGATTAAACAAAATCTTGAGTATAAAAAGCTTAGCACTGTGAGTAGCATGTAGTCAACAATTAACTTACAGCTGCTGTTACATCTTCCCTATTACATTCCATCTTGATTGAGGGATTTAAAAAGGTTGGGAAGAGAACAACACTTCCCCAGGACCTACAGGGGGTCAGGCGTTCTTTTAGATACTTTGCCTCCATCATTTGATACTCACAGAAGCCCTGTGCCATGCTCCCTGTAAACTGCATTTGGCAGTGGAGAGAACTTCAGACTCAGAGAGGTAAAGTGACTTATCCAAAATGAGTTGCCCTTGTGAGGTTGCCTATCAATCTATTTTTTAGATGAGAAAAGTAAGGCTGAGAGAAGTGAAATACATTTGTATATTCATATGTGAATTCACCTAAGATGTATTGACTGCATGTTTGTGCCAAAAATTGTCTCATTCCAAACTTATCATATCCCACCATTGCATACTGGTTTCTTTAGGGGAAATGTCTGGGGGCAGGTAAGTCTGAGTACTTTTGAGAAATTAATAGGAAGCTGATAAGAAATCTATTTGCATGAGATACTCTACACAAAGGCTTTGTATGTGATGGAGGAAGGAGTTCAAATATAACTTCTTAGGAGACATGTTGAAGGAGGACAATATATTGTGTGTCCCCAAGTCTAGCCCAGATTGAATCCCCAGGGAGAGACCACCTGTGGGGATAAAAGTACTTCAGTTCCCAGTTGACAATCTCAACCCAGGGTTAAGGATATGCACCTGTTTGTTAATCCTATGTGTGGAGTGTAGGAAATTTAGATGTAAAGATCACGGAAGAGGATCCAAGCATTTACACCTACTTTAATAGAACCCGTTCTTCTGGAGAATATTGGTAGCTTTAGAATTAGTGCTGTATTCTACTACAGTCTTTGTGGGCTGTGAGCTTCAAGAGGAGAAAGGCAAGAACCTGGTGAGATTGAGGAAATCTTGTTCACCAAAGCTACAAGGGGTAGTCCAGGCAGAATGCCTAAGTGTCTGAAAGAGTCATTTGGTTGGTGTAATGGTCACTGTGTTTGAAAACTTGACAGCATTTCCATTTCCTCCTAATGTGCTTTGGAAAATGGTCCTCAGCTCTAGTGGTGGACTTGACTCAAAAGTATTTTCATCCCTCTTGTCAATGACTGTCTCAGAAAAGGATATGTAATGTAATGATGCAAGGAAGAGTATACTGAGTCTTCTGGGAAAATTTTCTTCAGAGAGTCTTGTGGGAAATTGGTCTTTCTTTTCCTCATACATAAATGAGGAACCTATAGCCCCAACTTGTTACTCACTATAACAGACCACTTGACCTGCCTCTTGAGAAACTTATATGCAGGTCAGGAAGCAACAGATAGAACTGGACATGGAACAACAGACTGGTTCCAAATAGGAAAAGGAGTACGTCAAGGCTGTGTATTGTCTGCTTATTTAACTTGTATGCAGAATACATCATGAGAAACGCTGGGCTGGAAGAAGCACAAGCTGGAATCAAGATTGCCGGGAGAAATATCAATAACCTCAGATATGCAGATGACACCACCCTTATGGCAGAAAATGAAGAGGAACTAGAAAGTCTCTTGATGAAAGTGAAAGAGGAGAGTGAAAAAGTTGGCTTAAAGCTCAACATTCAGGAGACGAAGATCATGGCATCTGGTCCCATCACTTCATGGGAAATAGATGGGGAAACAGTGGAAACAGTGGCTGACTTTATTTTCTGGGGCTCCAAAATCCCTGCAGATGGTGATTGCAGCCATGAAATTAAAAGACGCTTGCTTACTCCTTGGAAGGAAAGTTATGACCAACCTAGACAGCATATTAAAAAGCAGAGACGTTACTTTGCCAACAAAGGTCCGTCTAGTCAAGGCTATGGTTTTTCCTGTGGTCATGTATGGATGTGAGAGTTGGACTGTGAAGAAGGCTGAGTGCTGAAGAATTGATGCTTCTGAAGTGTGGTGTTGGAGAAGACTCTTGAGAGTCCCTCGGACTGCAAGGAGATCCAACCAGTCCATTCTAAAGATCAGTCCTGGTGTTCTTTGGAAGGAATGATGCTAAAGCTGAAACTGCAATACTCTGGCCACCTCATGTGAAGAGTTGACTCATTGGAAAAGATTCTGATTCTGGGAGGGATTGTGGGCAGGAGGAGAAGGGGACGGCAGAGGATGAGATGGCTGGATGGCATCACTGACTTGATGGACATGAGTTTGAGCGAACTACGGGAGTTGGTGATGGACAGGGAGGCCTGGCGTGCTGCAATTCATGGGGTCGCAGAGTTGGTACGACTGAACGACTGAACTGAACTGAAGACTCTTGAGAGTCCCTTGGACTGTAAGGAGATCCAACCAGTCCATCCTAAGGGAAATCAGTCCTGAATATTGGAAGGACTGATACTGAAGCTCCAATACTTTGGCCACCTGATTACCTGATTCAAAGAACTGACTCATTGGAAAAGACCCTGATGCTGGGAAAGATTGAAGGCAGGAGGAGAAGGGGATGACAGAGGATAAGATGGTTGAATGGCATCACCAACTCGATGGACATGAGTTTGAGCAAGCTCCAGGAGTTGGTGATGAACAGGGAAGCTGGCGTGCTGCAGTCCTTGTGGTCACAAAGAGTCAGTCACAATTGAGCAACTGAACTCACTGCTGCTGCTGCTGCTGCTAAGTTGCTTCAGTCATGTCCGACTCTGTGTGACCCCAAAGACAGCAGCCTACCAGGCTCCCCGGTCCCTGGGATTCTCCAGGCAAGAACACTGGAGTGGGTTGCCATTTCCTTCTCTAATGCGTGAAAGGAGAAGTGAAAGTGAAGTCGCTCAGTCATGTCTGACTCTTACCGACCCCATTTTCCAGGCAAGAGTCAGTTACTCTCAGTGATAGTCACTGACTAACTATTAAAAAGGAACTGACTGAATTTGATTAGATGTAGGTATTAAGAGAGGGAGGAGTCTAGTATGACCTGGAGTTATGAGATGAATTGCAGTGCTTACAGGTCAGGTTACGGGAAAAAATTTGGCAGCTGATAATTATTTGCCTGCTCCCTCCATGATACTCCACTTGATACCTTAAAGGCATCTTCATAGTGTGGCTCTCCCCAGAGAAGCTACACTGATGATGTAATTAAAACTGGAGGAAAGAATCAGCTTTCATAAAGCCTGATATTATAAATGAAGATATATTAGTTTCATGCAAGACCTTACATCCCTTTCAAAGTCAGCTGGGACTTTTGAGAATTCCTCTCATAACATTATGTCAGCCAAAATACCATGGAGACATTTTTATTCTTGCTTGTGTCTCCTACCTTCAAATCCTCTGGAAAGGGTTTCAGTGTTGTTTGAGCTGGAACATAAGGATGCTGTTTTCTGTGCTCAGGGTGCCTTCTCCTGGTATCCTCTGAGCCATTTTCTGTGGGTGGTGGAAGATAGGCTCTCCATGAAGTAGCTATGCTTGATCTTAGCCGAAAGGCCAAGAAACAGTCCATGATGTAGCTATATTCTCTGCTCTACATGTCACTTTGTCATCTGGCCCCTCAACAGCAACAGAGCTAGTGCCAGCAACTCAGATAGTTCTTGAGTCTATAGTCCTAAGCCTTGATATTGAACACCAACGTCAGGGCTAGTTGGGAGAACATCTCCCTTTTTCTGGTCCACCCTAATTTTCCAAATTAGATAGCATCCCCGGACTAAGCATATCATCTCATGTAAAGAAATCCATTGAGGTCTTTAGGTCTCTGTTAGTTTTATGAAGACTCAAGCTGTGTTTGGTTCCACGGACACATCCTGGTATATTTCACTTTCCTTTTTCATCTCCAACCAGCACCCCTTCGTGTTTGTTTCCACCTATCCACTCTTCGACTTCTGTCTTCTCCTTTAGAATCTACTTTTTTGTACTGAGAGCTGTTATTCCCTCAGGGGACATGCCTTCTCCACTGCAGATTCCTGGAAATGAGAGGATGTCCTTTGTAGGAGCCTCTCATTATTCTACAAACATATTCTTGATATATTTGCCTCCTGGGCAGATGGTAAGAAGCTAGTTTTTCTAACATATCCCTTTGCAGATTTGCTGTATTATTCTCACTATGTCCAACTCATTTGTAATCCAGAGAGTATTCATGCTATAAGGAACCCTAGAGAGTGTACCCTATCCACTGCTTCTCTCCTCTCTTCCTCAGTTTATAGATAAGTGTCCCAGAGAGTTTTATTGGGGTCAGAATCATGACTGGTGTGGACTCTCCTGATCCCCTGCCAATAACTTCCAATATATGAGAAGTAGATCAACTTAGATAATCAAAAATAGCACCTGAGTTAAGGTGCTTGTGAAATTCATTTCAAAAGTGAATAAAGGGAAACTCAGAGACTTAACTTCTACAAGTTCATACTTCCAGTTAGCAGTGGAGCCATTTTGGATCTATATATTTTTTTACAGTGGTTCCTTCTGACTTTGTGAAATTTGAGAAATTGTGTAACTTTAAATTAAACTTTTAACCTGAGATCCATTACTCTCCGAATGTGTTGAGGCAAATACACAATATATAACCACATTTTTCAGATCCGTGTATTTCCTGAAATCCGGAGCTGTTCCTCTGAATTTGTTGAAAGAGAAATGAACGATTAATTTATCTTCAGCCTTAAAAATGCCACTGGAGAAAAACCTTAATAAAAATCCATCAACTTGGCAGGAAGATATTTTATTTCTGAGAGCTCACCTGTCTGTACTGGATGAACTTTGAGGCTCGAGACAGAATATTTCAAGTGTATCGTTAGCATTTTCTTGTCAAAACTGGAAAGTTGTCTCTGATTTGGGCTGGTTATATCTTCTATGATGGGCTGATTGACATGCCCACTTGTAAGTAAGAGTTTTTTATAGTTTTTCATTTATGAGGGAAATTAGATCTATTCCTCATAAGATGGGAATGTGCGAACATTTCTGTCAGCCTCCCATGTAGCGAGGAAATACTGAGAAGTAGGTAGCTAGGTTGCTACTTGGAAATCCTAGTTTGAATTTTTCATTTTTGAAAAGTTTTGAGTGTCAGGCTTAGTACAATTGTGGTTTATTGTAATTTATACTTGAACTTTTAATAATTTTCTCTTTTGTTTCTTTCTTTATATAGGTAGAGTAAATATAAATAGAATTCAGGTTGGAAATTAGGCTTGAAAATTCAGACTAACAGGGACAGAGAAGAAGAAAAGGGACTGGAGTTGTGGGAGAAAGAGAGATTGGTAATAGAAGGAGCAGGAGGAGAGCATGGATGGAGGACAGCTTGCTGACTCACTGTGCCCCTTACCTGTCCTCCTCTGGTTTCAGCACTTAGGGCTGTGTACCCATCTGATTGAGATTGCTTTCTCTCTTGATTCCTACTCCCTTTATTCAGAGCTCGGCTCTACTTTCATGCAGATGAAGTCCTGCTGGAAATTTGCCTATGGGCTTAATTTGTCTAGTGCCTTATGGTACTCTATGGATAGAGTACCCTTTTGCTAAGAGAGCCTCTGGAAATTCCAGATATACATTGTATCTTTCCATGTGCCTTGGTGGCACTTTAGGATGGGAATTGCTGCTTAGACCTTAGAGTCCTCTTACTCTCCACTGAATTCTATAGTTGTAGCTTTGCTTCAATGTACTTGTGCTTAGTCGCTCAGTCATATCCTACTCTTTGTAACCCCATGGACTATAGCCCACCAGGCTCCTCTGTCCATGGGGATTCTCCTGGCATGACTACTGGTGTGGGTTGCCATGCCCTCCTCCAGGGGATCTTCCCAACCCAGGGATCGAACCCAGGTCTCCTGCATTGCAGGCAGATTCTTTACCATCTGAGCCACCAGGGAAGCCCAAGAATACTGGAGTGGGTAGCCTATCCCTTTTCCAAGGGATCTTCCCAGCCCAGGAATCAAACTGGGGTCTCCTGTATTACAAGCAGATTCTTTACCAGCTGAGCTATCAGGGAAGCCTGAGCTGCCAGGGATGGTAATTTGACTACCCATTTTTAGGCTGTTCACCTTCATCTCAACATTATTTCATTTGTGTGAACTTTTTAATGAGTAAAGGGTTTTTATGAGGGAACCTACTGAAGCTACTGCTCTGTGCAAGCAGTTATGATGAATATAGAGAAGAATTATGTACAGTTTATACCTGCAGAATTAGTATAGGATTTAAAGCATGCTCAGGCTTCCCTTGGTGGTTCAGATGGTAAAGAATCTGCCTGTAGTGTGGGAGACCTGGGTTCAATCTCTAGGTTGGGAAGATTCCCCTGGAAGAGGGAACTGCTACCCACTCCAGTATTCTTGCCAGGAAAATCCCCATGGACAGAGGAGCCTAGTGGGCTACAGTCCATGGGGTTGCAAAGAGTTGGACATGACTGAGTGACTTTCACTCACTTTAAAGCATACTTGTTAAAAAAAAAAAATACAGTACAAAGCAGAAAGTACAGAAAAAAGTCTTTAATATTCTTTCCTCTTTAAATTTTTACGTCAAATTTATGGAAGGGAAGGATGGAAATTAAAGATGGTTTTAAGGGAGGAGACATCATCTTTCCCATCTCCCTTTAGTCTTCTTTCTCTAGAAGATTCTCTTCCCTGACTCTAATTTTTTGCCTGACTGTGTCTTTGTTCCTTAAGTATTTCAGGTTTTTCTTACCTAAAACACTGAATGTTCCTGAATCATCATTCAAGCCTTTAATTCTCCATTTAACTCCCTTTGCTTCACTTGGCTGTCTGTAGCTATTCTTTATTCATGTTAGGAGGTAGAGGTGGAACTCTCAGCTCTGAGCAGGATATTTAACAAGCTGTTGGCCCTTCTGGGTTGTAAACCAATGGAGAGAAACCAAAGGAGCCTCATAAGACAAAGGATATTTCCTTTTGTGTAATTTAAAAAAACACATTTCTTATGGAAGGCTTCTTACAGAGTCTAAGGTGAGATCTTTTTTACTCTTAAGTTTAGATATTAGGAGCAGTCTTGGAGAAGGTTGAACATGAAGAGTAAGCTCCAAATATGTTCTCCTAGCCATGTAAAAATAGAGGTTTGAAGTCAGCTTCATTCCACTTGAAGGACAAGAGAAAATAGATGGGACGTTACTTTTTCCAGTGTAGTCCTTGCTACTTGGATGGTGAGGCCCAGAGTGCCTTGGTTTGTTGCTGTCCCCTCAGCCCGCACCGTTGTCTCCAGCGCTGCCCTTGGTTGGGGAGTGGAATATGGAAGGAGGAGCCACATGGAAGCGTGAGGCTAGTGGGATACAGCTCTCAGCCTCGTGGAGCTCATCTGACTTCCACGCCCATGCCGAGTGCTGCCTCTGTGTCTCTCTCAGACAAACACGGGTATGAAACCATACCTGTTAACCTGTCATCCTGGGCCAATATGCAACTTTAATTTTTATTCTCCATAATTCAGATATTAACTCTTTCTAGTGGTTTCCCTGGCAGTTATTTATGGACCAGAACTTGACTAGGTTAATTATGAAACTGGTGTGTGTGTATGAGAATTTTTCCCTAGTAGTGGTTTGGAATGTATCAGAGTTTCAGAGAGGAAGGAACTGACAACATACTTACTTTAAAGATAACATCATCTCTGGAGATAACTTACGGAACTTGATGAAACCGTGTCAAGCCCCGTCCACTGGGTCTCATACCCTGATATCCTATGGAGTGAAGAGTCGGGGAGAATGGTCATCATTTCTCAGGCCTGTAGGGCCATTTCTGCACTTCAGTGTTTGTCTCTCAGCCCACAAATTGCTGAGGCTAATAGGTGCCCAGTGTAAATGTTTACTTCTTTCTAACACTATCTCTAATTCTATCCACATTTCACTTTTCTCTATTCTCCTGATTTTGTTCTCTGTAAAACCTCTTCAGTGACCTTAGTCTTCACTCTCTGAATTACTTTTCTTTCTTTGTTCTTGGTTCTGTAAACTCTTCTTCTTTACACTTACGGATGGGATCCATTCTTCTGCCCCTTGTAGTGCCTTTGGCTTTAGCTAAGTGTTGAAAATTGCTTTCCTCTGCCTTTCTTTTTTTTTTTTTTAAATATCAAGGTCTATAAACCTTGCTATAATGAGCATTACTGTTTTTCCAGGGTACAGTATGTACGAGCAATGTATGTTTCTTTAGTTAATATGTCTCTGTGTATGTGTGTGTATTAGTCACTCAGTTGTGTCCAACTCTTTGCAATCCCATGGACTGTAGCCCACCAGGCTCCTCTGTCTGTGGAATTCTCCAGGCAAGAATACTGGAGTGAATAACCATTCCCTTCTCCAGGGGATCTTCCTAACCCAGGGATTGAACCCAGGTTTCCCACATTGCTGGCAGATTCTTTACCATCTGAGACACCAGAGAAATCCTTAGTTAATATGTTTTCAGTAGTGGTAGTTTACAAACTGGGATGACCACCCAAGCCTAAACATGTAGGCATCTTTAAATAAGGAAGAAATTTCAGGAACTAAATCTGTTGGGGGGCTGTGTTTAGGCTTGGGTAGTCATCCCAGTTTGTAAACCACTGCTGCTGCTGCTGCTAAGTCGCTTAAGTTGTGTCCGACTCTGTGCGACCCCAGAGATGGCAGCCCACCAGGCTCCCCCATCCCTGGGATTCTCCAGGCAAGAACACTGGAGTGGGTTGCCATTTCCTTCTCTAATGCATGAAAGTGGAAACTGAAAGTGAAGTCGCTCAGTCATGTCCGACTCCTAGCGACCCCATGGACTGCAGCCTACCAGGCTCCTCCATCCATGGGATTTTCCTGGCAAGAGTACTGGAGTGGGGTGCCATTGCCTTCTCCGAAACCAGTACTACTAAGAATATATTATCCACACGAAGTTTGAATTACAAGGAAAAAGAGAAATTCTTAATCTTTGGAAACCCCTATAGTTGATAGAATGTTGATACCCACCAAGCATCCAGTAAACTCTACTTGATGATGATTATCATGACTTGAAAGAATTGATTGCTCATGCAAAACAAAGTAACTATAAAACATGCTATATAAATTATCTAGGAAAGCAGTGTTGCCAGGGACGGAGACATATCCTTAATTTTCCAGGAAACGATTATACTCCATTGTTAAAGATATTTGTGCAGTGTGCCATCTTTTCACTAGAAATTTTGAAATATAAGGCATTAAGAGACTTGAAATAAAATATTGGATACCTAGCTTATAGAGCACACATTTCTGACTCATTTGGGGACAGTGAAGCATTTAAACAGCTTTCAATGTATGATTAATTCTATCCCTCTATGCAAATAAAGATAATAAAAATGTTTCATAAAATGTATATGAGGCAAAAGGAACTTATTCTTACTCCTCATTGACAAACAAAGCAATGTTACATTGCTAGTAATGCAAACAGATATCTTGAATCCTAGCTCTCAGTGCAAGAAGCTGTCATATATTTTATACCAAATATAGTTTTATAATGTCTGTGAAAGTTAACTTGGCAGGATATATTTTTTTCCCTATTGAAAGTTTGAAAGATTTATGGTTCTCGCTCATTAGTCAGAATTAAGTAAAGTAAGAAAAAAAGAGTTTTCTGATGGACTCTTTCAATAAGCTTGTCAGGGAAACAGTAGTGTAGTAGTGTGCATGAGCAAGCAAGGAGTTGCTGTTGCTGTGTCGCTTCAGTCGTGTCCGACTCTGTGGGACCCTGTGGACTGCAGCCCACCAGGCTTCTCCGTCCCTGGGATTCTCCAGGCAAGAACAATGGAGTAGGTTGCCATTTCCTTCTCCAATGCGTGAAAGTGAAAAGTGAAAGTGAAGTCGCTCAGTCGTGTCTGACTCTTAGCGACCCCATGGACTACAGCCTACCAGGCTCTTCCGTCCATGGGATTTTCCAGGCAAGAGTACTGGAGTGGGGTGCCATTGCCTTCTCCCAAGCAAGGAGTAGTTTGGCAATATGAACTTATTTAGTGAAGAACAAAAAAAAAAAAACCCAGAAACAAATAGAAGTGCAAACAGAAAGCACATTCAGCCTTTATAAAGTCTTCACTGTTAGTACTACAACATAAAAAAGTCAGCATGATATAGTAGGAAAAACCCTGAATTGGTCACCGACCTTACAGGAATATCTAACCTTTCTGGGTCTATCTCACAAAAGATAAGTCTGAACAAACTCAGTGGTTCCAAAACACGTTTCTTAGTTAAGTACTAAATGATGACAACATTTTTGTGGATAGAAGGAGAAAAAAAAAATTAAGGACATTAGAAAAATATTTCATTCTAGGGACTTTTTCTTAATTTGATACTTTATTCTTTCTCTTTGGGAATTAAAATGTGATAGCTAGTGGTTATGTTGAAATCCTAACTTGAAAAGTGTTGACAACTATGATAATAGTAAAAGCAATTGTTTTCTTTTAAACTCCATATTGTTTTCATAAGTGAAAAAAAATTAGAAAACTCGATTGTGGGATTTCTATGTGGTTTCCTTTAACTTCTAACTTTTTATGTACTGTGAAATCTTATGACAGCAATTTCTATAAGCAATATCACCTACAATTTAAGCAATATTTTGGGCAATAATTCCCAGAAGTCATTGTAGGTAATGGAAACTATTGAAATCTGAAGCTCTCCCTAACTGCCCACAATTAAATGGATCAATAAGAAGATAAGGGAAAACCACACAGCTCCAATACCTTCAGAGTACCTGGAATCCAAATGCACTAAAACTTCAGGTTACCTGTAAACAGACACATAAATACTAATTTTCAATAGAATGGTGTCTTAAGTTTCTGCCCCAAGCCTTTGTAAAAAGCTCTCTGGGAAAACTGTGTGGAAGAAAGAAAGATAGTGCTATGAAATCCCTTCTAGAAAGATAACATCCCATATTTTCGTAGGTAAAATTGACAGTCATGAAAAGGAGTTACAGGAGACGAGTGCACTGACCTAGGGAAGGGACTCAGGCCAGTGCTCTGTGACAACCTAGAGATGTGGGATGGGGTGGGAGACAGGAGGGGGGTTCAGGAGGGAGGGACCCACAGAGACCTGAGGCTGACTGATATTGACGTATGGCAGAGGCCAGTACAATATTGGAAAACAATTATCGTCCAATAAAAAAAAGAAAGAAAGAAACCAAAAATGTGTGTGCTGGGATTTAGAAGTCCTTTTAAAAAGTATTTTGTATCTTTTAAATTGGAAGATAATTGCTTTGCCACGTGGTGTTAGTTTCTGCTGTACAACAATGTGGATCACCTGTAAGTATGTACATATACCCCTCCTTCCTTTTGAGCCTCCCCACCCCATTATACCCAACTAGGAAGCAGTCTTAAAAAGGGAAGTACTTTAGGAGAAAAAGAGAATAAAAACGAGGAAATCATCCTTTGGGAATTGGCTAGAAAAAGAAAAAAGGGAAATTTCAAACCCTGCCAGACAACACTGAAAAATGGAAAGACAAAAAAGTTCTTCTCCCTGACCCCTGCAAAAAGGCCACATGTTAGAGAAAGTGCTACACCAACCGAGGGAGAGCATTCTTGAGCTAGACATCTTGTAAACCGTCCCAAATGCTCTGCCCATGCAGTGCGGAGGTGCAAGGCATCTTATCTATACAAAGCTATTTAAGAAAAAATAGAAAATGAGAATAAAAATGTTAGCAATGGATAATCTTGGTAAAGGGTAAATAGAAACTCTGAATTCTTAGAACTTTTATTCAAGGTATTTCAAAACACTTCAGTAAAAGTTATCCTAGTCATTTTCCATAAGCTCTTATGGAAAAACCTGAACAAACCTTTTGGCCTACCCAATAAAAAGTTAAAAAAAAAAAGAAACAGAAAAAAAACTTGGAAGCAAAACATCAGTGCATATATCTTTAGTACTTTTGCTTACAAATTGCAATGTGTTTTACCATTTTAAGCTGCAATAGCCTTAAATAATTAGAAAATACCATATTAGTTATATACATTATATATATACATACATATAAAAAAAAATATATATATATAAAAATATATGGGCTTCCCTGGTGGCTCAGTAGTAAAGAATCCTCCTGCCACTGCAGGAGACACGGGTTCAATCCCTTGGTCAGGAAGATCTCCAGGAGAAGGAAATGGCAAACTACTCCAGTGTTCTTGCCTGGGAAATCCCATGAACACAAGAGCCTAGTAGGCTACAGTTCTGTGGGGTTGCAAAGAGTCAAATATGACTTAGAGACTAAACGACAACAATCTGTATTACATACCTACTGTCTTGCTCTTTTCTCCTACCTTATTTGATTATTGATCACCTTCCAATGGCTGTTAGAAAAATTTACAAAATAAATAAAAGTACTAATTTCATCTGTTTGCTTATGTGCCATCAAGCGCCAAAAGAGAACTCCAAACTTTATACTTTCAATTTCGAGAAATAAGATTGTGTGTGTGCGTGTTATCTTTGGCTCATACTTTAATTTGTTTTCCTTTCTTGTCCAAGTTATGAAATTATTTTAAAATAATATTATTTACATACAATCCATTTTTGTGTGTTTATGACATTTTTGCTCATTATTTCTTATCCCATTTCAGTTCTTATTTTGGAGTTTAATAATTTTTTCTTGAAATATATATTTAGCAATTCCCTTAGAATCTGCTATTAAACTTTTAACTTTTGTTTGTCTGAAAAATGTTATGGTGGCTCAAAGGTTAAAGTGTCTGCCTCCAATGAGGAAGACCCGGGTTCAATCCCTGGGTTGGGAAGATCCCCTGGAGAAGGAAGTGGCAACCCACTCCAGTATTCTTGCCTAGAGAATCCCATGGACAGAGGAGCCTGGTAGACTACAGTCCACAGGATCGCAAAGAGTCGGACACGACTGAGCAACTTCACTTCTTCACTTCATTACTGGTTAAGTAGTTATAGAACAAGTTAACAGTAATTTTCTCTCAACTTTGAAAATATCCTTTTCTCTTTGTTTTTAAAATACTATCTAGTATCTCCCTGTATTTTACTTAGTATAGTTATAGATTTTCTGTAGATCTACCATCTTTGTCTCTGCCTGCTCTTATGATACCTCTTTGTCTTTGGTGGTCTGAATTTTCAGTATGAGAGGTATAGCAAGAAGTAGATTTCTTGTTGTTCATCTTGCTTTCGATTTGTGATTCATATCAGAAAATTTGCAAGTTTCACTAAATGATAAAAATTTCTCAGGCAGTCTCTCTTCAAATATTCTCTTTTCACTGTATTCTCTCTTGCAGGAGCTCTAACTAATGGTAGTGTTTCTCATTCTGTCCACCATTGATTGTCTCCTATGTTTTTTTTTTCAAGATTTCAATCTCTATCTCATTATCGCTGTGCTAAATTCTAGGCAGTTTCTTCACCTATGTGTTAATATAAGCCAGGTAATCAAAGTATGGTCTGTGGGCCAATGCTGGTTTATGGATTGTTTGTCCATCAGATAAATGGAGAAAACAAGATTAAGGAATTGGAAAGTTTTATAGGTATTTGACATTGTTGTTCTTGTTACTTTAAATACCTTAAATAGGTATATCAGCCTGAAACAGTTTGCAAATTTAAAAAGTGCTGCTTTACTACACTTTGAAATGCATACCTGCTTATATACATACACATATTTGTGTGTATGCATTTTTTCCTGAATTGTCATTGGGATTATCTCCTTCAGAAAAAAGGATTTAGGTATTAAAACTTTTTTGTATTCTTATCCAGTATTTTATCTATTTTTAGCTCATTGTCACTTCATTTTGCTTATTTTTCTCGCCTCTCTCATCCTGTTTTTAATAGTGTCTGCTCTGCTTTATGTTCATTCCAATGTGATATTCATTTCTATAACGGTTTTGAGTTTTCCCTCCAGTCTTATTTCTGACCTTAGCATATGATTTTTACTTTTTTTTTTTCTCTTTCTATGGTCTTTATTGCTTACTTCCATAGCTGTTATGCATCTGTTGAGCTATTTTTAAGGAGGTAGTTATTTCAGCACTTCTCATTAAGTTGGTCTCTTTGATTTTTGTTTTCTCTGTGGCAGTTTCTTTTTCTATAATTTTCTTTTATTCATTTTTCTTATTCTTTGCTCCAAACATTAAAATAAAATTGTGACATTCTTATAGAGCTCTAGTGCTGATTCTTTTTCACTTTTCTTTCTGCACTACCTATTTGCAAGAGATTCATGTTGGGAAAGAACCATCTTGATGTTTTAGGCTGGCCCCAGAAGTTTACTGGTTCATAATAGGATTTTCTTATAATACGCAGTGCATGTAAGTGGGATTTTTTTGGCCTTTACTTCTCTTTGATCATCAAGAATTGGAAGCTTTGGGATCTGACAGGCATGAAAACAGATCAAATCACTGCTGTTAAACTCCAGATACTATTGGTTTTGCCTTTCGGGTGTTCCATCTATTTGAACACTTGATCTCTGCCACCACTCTTTGAGACTGCAGCCTGAGATATTCTCTCCTAATTGTTTTTCATGCTTGCTTGACCTCAGGGCGTTTGGAAGGTCTTTGATATATTTTGTCTTTGAGGTTGACTAACCTAGTTTCATTAAGAATTGTTTCCATTTATGTTTCTTGTTATACTTGTTGTTTTGGGGTGATGTCTAAAAGGAAATCACCATTTTTGCAAGTAGGAATAGTTTATTTTCTTTTAAATATGATTTTTATGATAACCTCAGATAAATAACTAGAAAAGGATTTGTTTTGTAAAAATGTAGAATGCATCATATTTGTTAAGACCTCAGTTGTATAATACAACATACCCCCTGCTTTTTTTTTTTTTGATGACTACTCTAAGTAGAAGTGATATCTCTATTACATTTTTATGGATGCCTCATTTCCTAGTTATCTAGAAAATTACGCTTTTTACATTAAATTAGATTTGCCAGCAAAATCATACCTAAGAGGCAAGCAATTTTGTTGGCTTGAATAGCTCATCACTTGTTAGCTCATTGTTTTGAGTAGCAGAGTTCTGTAAATTTTCCCTTAAATACATTCGTTTATTTCCTACATATATCACAAGTTTGTGCTCCAAGCATTGTGCCAACTAGGGCCTGCGAAAATTACAAAGAAATGAAGACTGATTGTCACCTAGTTTGGCAACTGGCATAATTATGGCAAAGACCTGTGAGGCTTTTCAGATTAGCTAAGTGTGGTACAGGGTGTGAAAGATTCTCTAGGGGGTGTGTGATACCTTTCTATGATACAAGATTCTGGTACCACAAAGTTGGATAACCGAGGATTTGACCCTTAATTGAATACTGGGTGAATCACAGAAAGTCTAGATCTAGATTCCCAGGTATTTACTGGGTGTTTATTACATACTGAGGTTTTCACATCAGTAACCTTATTTAATAAATATAGTAACCCTCAAGGTAAATGCTGTTACTCTGACTTCATGAATAAGAAAAAATGAAAGGCAAGGAAGTCATATGGTTTTCACAAAGTTACACTGGCCAGTTCTTGAAAGAGCTTGGTTTAGACCTAAAGTTTTAAACTTCTACTCCAGGGTTCCTTCCATTCTTTAATTCTGCTTCTAGGTGCATGGTTTCCTGCTATACAATTTTTTCCTTTTGTTTTTTAATTGAATAAATTTGATGTGTCACATAGCGTAAGTTTAAGGAATATAGCATTTTACTTTGATTCATTTATATATTGTAGTGATTGCCAGTGTATCGGTATTATATTCTATAATTATAGTGTTCCATATTCATTGCACTGTGCATTAGATCTCTATGGCTAATTTCCTACTATTACAAGTTTGTACCCTTAAACACCATCTCTCTTATCCCTCCTTGCTCCCAATAACTATAATCTTCCCTTTGGTTTTATCAAAGGAAGTTGACAGTAGATGCTAAAACTTAATTATGGGTTCTCAACTGTGTACCATTGGTCTATATATCTACTTTTGTTGCCAGTACCATATTGATTTGTATGGCTTTGTAGCATAGTTTGAAATCTGGAGGTGTGCTACCTCTGGCTTTGTTCTTTCTTCTTAATGTTGCTTTGGCTATCCAGCATCTTCTGTGATTTCACACAAATTTTAGAATTGTTTCTTTTACTTACGTGAAGAATGCCTTTGGTATTTTGATGCCAGTTGCATTGAATCTATAGATGGCTTTGGTAGTATGACCATTTTGTGCTTAGTTGCTCAGTTGTGTCCAACTCTCTGTGACCCCATGGACTGCAGCCCACCAAGCTCTTCTGTCCATGGGAATTCTCTGGGAAAGAATACTGGAGTGGGTTGCCATGTCTTCCACCAGGGGATCTTCACAACCCAAGGACTGAACCCAGGTGACCTTCATTGCAGGTAGATTCTTTATTGACTTAGCCACCAGGAAAGCCCAAGAATACTGGAGTGGGCTTTGGATTATTCATGAAAGTGGTATATCTTTCCATTTGTTTGTGTCTTTTTCAATTTCTTTCAGCAAAGTTCTGTAGCTTCTAATCATACAGATCTGTAATTCGTCTTAAGTGGTGAGAGTGAACATTCTTGTGGTGTTCCTGATCTATCTGTTAGGAACAGAATGATCTTTCTATAATCAACTTTCTCTCTGTTGATTATAATGTCAGGTATGGATTTTTCATATATGGCCTTTATTATGTTGAGGTATGTTCCTTCTATACCTAGTTTGTTAAGGACTTTTATCGTGAGAAAAGGATTTTGTATTTTCTCAGTTGCTTTTTCTGTATCTATTAAAATGATCATGTGCTTTTATCATTTATTGATTTGATGACTTACATTTATTGTGCTTGTTATAGTCTATTTAGATATTCTATTTCTTCCTGATTCAGTCTTGGTAGGTTGTATAATTCTAGAAATGTATCCATTTCTTCTAGGCTATGTAACTTGTCAGCATATAATTTTTCATGTTAATCTCATAATTCTATGTATCTTTGTAATTTTAATTGTAGTGTCTCCTGTTTCTAATTTTACTTCTTTGAGTCTTCCCTCATTTTTTTCTCATTAAGCTAAAAGTTTTTCAATTTTTTTTTCTTTTTGAAGAACTATTTCTTAGTTTTGTTGATCATTTCTATTGGTTTTCTGATCTTTATTTCATTTATTTCCACTCTGAATCTTACTATTTAACTTCCTTCTGCTAACTATGGGCTTAACTTGTTCATCTTTTTCTAGTTTCTTGAGGTGTAAAGTTAGATTAGGTTGTTTATTTGAGATGTTTCTAATTTCTTTTTTTATCTTATTTCTTAACATAGACATTTTATTACTGTAAAATTTCCTCTCTGAACCGCTTTTGCTGCATCCCACAATATTTGATAGTTGTGTTTTCATTTTCATCTGTTTTGAGATACTTTTTAATTTCCCTTCTGATTTATTCTTTAAGCCAGTGTGTTCTCTAGTTTCTAAATATTGTCTAAATAATGTATTTTCTCATTTTCTTCTTGTTGATTTCTAATTTTATACAGTTGTGGTTGGAAAAAATAGTTGCTATGCTTTTGGTCTTCTAAGCTTAGCTATGACTTGTTTTGTGGCTTATATGTCCTGGACAATGTTCCATGTGAACTTGAAGAATGTGTATTCTGCTACTGATAGATGAAATATTTTGTATATGTCTATTAAGTTTGTTTGTTCTACAGTGTGGGTTGATTCTAGCATTTTCTTGTTAATTTTGTCTGAATGAGTTATCAATTGATGATAGTGAGGTATTAAATTGCCCTACAATTATTATATTATTGTCTATTTATCCCTTATGATCTGTTATTAATTAATATATTTCAGTGCTCAGGTATTAAGAGCATATATGTTTACAATTATTATATCTTCTTAATATATCTACCCCTTTGTGTAATGACCTTTTTTTGTATCTTGGTATTCTTTTTGACTTGGTGCCTGTGTCCAATATACCTATTGCCTTTTCACTTCAATTTACTTGGAATGTCATCTTCCATCCTTTCTCCTGGAGCCTATGTGTATCTTCAGAGCTTAAATGAATCTCCTGTGACAGCACATTGTTGGGTCTTATTTATTCATCTGTCCAGTCACTCTTTACCTTTTGATTGGCACATTCAATTCATTTGCATTTTTGGTGATTATTGATACATAAAGGTTTGCTATTGCTATTTTGCCTTCTGGTTATTTTGTGTCTCCTTTTTTCCCCCCTTAGGTGCCTATCTTTGTCAGTTAGTGGTTTCATGGTGATCTGCTTAGTCTTTCCCTTTTTAATGTTTTGTTTTTGCTTTAGATTTTTGCTTGCATCAGGTTTACATAAAACTTTTCAGATAAATATAGTCTTTTTTTCTGCTATTAGAAATGTATCTTCACTTGCTTATTCTTCTCTTTTTATATTTTTGATGTCACAAATTGTTATGCTGTGATTTTTCTTATCAAGTTATAGAATTATAGTTAATGATCTTTAAAAAAAGCTTTTATGCCATAATTAAGAGTTTAATATGCTATTTTAAAAAAAGTTAAGAGTATTCTGAGTATTTTCCACCTCAGTCAGAATTTTGTGTGCTTTCATCTTTCTGTTTCAACTTAAAGAACTCTCTTCAACACTTTTTGTAAGGCAGGTCTAGCAGTGGTGAACTTCCTCAGGTTTTGTCTTTCTGAGAAAGCCTGTGTTTCTCCATTCTGAAGAATAACTTTTCTGGATAGAGTATTTTTGGCTGGCATTTGTTACCTTTCAATAGTTTGAATATGTCAATCCGTTCTCTCCTGGCTTATGGAGATTCTGCTGAGAAATGTGCTCATAGTTGACTGTGTGGTAACTTTGTAAGTTACTGTTTTGTTTTTTTTCCCCCTCACTGCCCTTAAGATTCTTTCTTTATTGTTGACTTTTGGAAGTTTTAATATGTATCTCGAAGATCTTTTTGTTGAAATAGAGAGGTGTTCTACTAGCTTTGTGGATGTGTATACCCAGTTACTTCCTTAGGTTTTGGAAGTTCTCAGCTATTATTTCTTTGAATATGCTGTTTGATCCATTCTCCTTCTCCTCTTCTGGAATACCCATTATTCTTAAGCTGGCACTTATAATTGGCACAGATAGTTCTTAGAGGGTTTATTCATTTAAAAAAAATAAAAGTGCAGTTCTCACTTCTTCTACCTGAATCATTTCTATATGCCTATCCTTGAGCTCACTAATTCTCTCTCCATATAATCTGCTCTATTTCTAATGCATTCTTCATCTCATTTATTGAGTTCTTCAATTCTAGAACTTCTGTTAGGTTCTCTTTTAGAATTTCATTCTCTTTGGCAAAATATTATTTCTGTTAACTTTATTTCTGAGATCTTTGTATTGACGCCCGGAGTTTTTTTGTAGGTTGTTGAATTTCTTCATGACAGCTATTTTAAGTTCTTTTTCAGGTAGATCTCAATATTCCATGAATTTGGATTTGAGAAATTGTCATTTTATTGGTGGTACTGTGGCTATGGTTTTTCCAATGGTCATGTATGGATGTGAGAGTTGGACTGGGAAGAAGGCTGAGCGCCGAAGAATTGATGCTTTTGAACTGTGGTGTTGAGAAGACTCTTGAGAGTCCCTTGGACTGCAAGGAGATCCAACAAGTCCATTCTATGGGAGATCAGCCCTGGATGTTCTTTGGAAAGAATGATGCTAAAGTGGAAACTCCAGTACTTTGGCCACCTCATGCGATGAGTTGACTCATTGGAAAAGACTCTGATGCTGGGAGGGATTGGGGGCAGGAGGAGAAGGGAACGACAGAGGATGAGATGGCTGGATGGCATCACTGACTCGATGGACGTGAGTCTGAGTGAACTCTTGGAGTTGGTGATGGACAGGGAGGCCTGGCGTGCTGCGATTCATGGGGTCGCAAAGAGTCGGACATGACTGAGCGACTGAACTGACTGAAAGTGATTTTAGGGCTTTCTTTTTATGAGACCAAAGTCACCTATAGTTTTTTTTATTGAACTTTGAATTATTTATTTACTTGCCCACATCACCAATCATGGATTATTGTGGATGAACTGCCAAAATTTTGAGTGGCTACCTCTTTTCAGGAATCCATAGCACTGTTGAGTGACTATGGAATCCTCTGGAGAACATCAGTTTCTGGTCATAGTTTAAGAGCTCCACCTGTCCACTTGGAAATGGCCATCATTTATAATATTTAATTGACACCTACATAAGGCTATCGATAAAAACATTGAATTCTCATGCCAGATGCTGATAAGGTAGAGGTGACAAGGCATCTATTTCCTAACACCCTAGCAGGCAGATTCTTTACCACAGAGCCACCAGGGCAGCCCTTTCCTTACAATACCACCTATCATAAGGCTGTCATGTGTGACTAACCTTTAATGAAACTTTGGGAATGGAATCATTGATGAATGTACCATACTGATTAATGCATTATCATATAATAAGCTTGTTATCTGATTAACAGACAACAGGTTAATATTAGGCACTGTCCTAAACTTCATCTATCACTCCTCTTAGGAAGGGAGCCCTTGCAGGGGTTGGGGGTGGGTGTGGGTGGGAGGGGAGAAATACACATGTCTTCTAGATGTTTCTTTGTTTCTCTTGAGACATTCTTCCTCTTCTGATAAGCTTCCAGCCCACTCCCTTGAATTGTTGCTTTTCTCTGGTTTAGAGAAATTTAGAAAATTTAGAAATTTATCTCTTTTCCCGTAAACCATGTTCCAAGTTTGCTTCTGAATATTCAAAAATTGCTTTTATTGCCCTGTTTACCAAGTGATGTTTTCTATGGTGGCAGTGTAAATCTTGGATATTAAAACTTTAACATATCCTGAAGAAGTTCTTGGAGCTCAACCACTCTCAACCATGCAGAGAAAATCTGATAAGTTTTGGGATATAGCTGTCATTTTTTGGATATCATCGTATTGTACATGTTATTGTACTTAATCTTCTTTTTTCTCTTTCATTGTGAAATAAAACTTACTGAAAAGTGCACAAACACAGAAATGCATAGTCTAATGAAGTATTATAAAGCACACACCTATATAATCACTGCTAGGTTCAAAAAATTAAACAGTATCAGTTCCCCCTGCGCCTAAACCTGCCATCTGACAATTTGTGATCACTTTCTAATTCCCTTCTTCATTATCCTGATAGATATGTACAACCTTAACTACCACATATTAATGTTGACGTTTTTGAATTTTATATAGGTGAAATCATACAGAACATATTCTGTGTAGAGTCTTTTTTTCTCAGCATTAATTTTTGTGAGATTCATCCATGTTGGTGCACGTAGCTACGTCTTGTATATTTTCTGACTGCGTAGTGTTCCTATTAATCCAAGCTCATGTTTCCGATGCACAGTGAGGTCAAACAAACTCCCTGAATGATTTCAGCAAACCATTTTTAAAGGTCAAGAGAGGGGGAGGGGGTTTGCAGAGTCTGTGATTAACTTGTGCATGATTCTCTTATTGGCTGATGGAGGTAGCCGGGTAGTGCCACTGGGTTTAACATTATCAGTCATTAGTCTCCAAGAGGCCTGGGGCCATGTGATCATGGTTGTCAAATAGTTAACATCTTCCATTTGTTGGGAAGGGGAGGTTTTTTTACATTTATAAAACAACTCAGGAAATGTACATCAAATACTATTATCTAGGCACTTCAGAGAGGAGCCAAAACAAAGTATTTGGGGGAAGGCCTGTCCTGCTAAGGCCCCATCGGGTCCTGCTGTGTTATATTCCAATGTGTAAGTATACCACAATTTATTCATTCTATTGTTAATTTATATATCCTAATTAATAAGACTTGGGGAATTCTTATTTCCTGGAATGTATAATTCATTTTATTTTTATATATGCTACTGAGTTGCTTCAGTCGTGTCCGACTCTGTGCAACCCCATAGACTGGCAGCCCAACAGGCTCCACTCTCCCTGGGATTCTCCAGGCAAGAATACTGGAGTGGGTTGCCATTTCCTTCTCCAATGCATGAAAGTGAAAAGTGAAAGTGAAGTCGTTCAGTTCTGTCCAATTCTTAATGACCCCATGGACTGCAGCCTACCAGGCTCCTCCATCCATGGGATTTTCCAGGCGAGAGTACTTGAGTGGGGTGCCATTGCCTATATACTTAAGAGTAAAATTGCTCTTCATCCAATTTAGCCTTCTCAATAGCTCTCTGAGTTGAGTAGGAATTAAGAGAGATATTATTAAAATGCAGGTTCTAACCTGCATTAGTAGGTCTGGGATAGGCCTGAGAATCTGTATTTGAATGAAGACTGTAGGTGCTGCTGATGCTACCTGACAGTGGATTATGCCTCGAGTAGGAATGATTGTTGTTGTTCAGTCGATAGGTTCTGTCTGATTCTTTGTGGCCCCATGGACTGCAGCATGCCAGTTCTCCACTCTCTCCCAGAACTTTTTCAGATTCATATCTACTGAGTTGGTGATGCTATCTAACCATCTCATCCTATGCTGGCCCCTTCTCCTTTTGCCTTCAGTCTTTCCCAGCATCAAGGTCTTTTCCAATGAGTTGCTCTGTGTATCAGGTGGCCAGAGTTTTGGAGCTTCAGCATCAGTCCTTCCAAAGAATGTCCAGGGTTGATTTCCTTTGAGATTGACTGGTTTGATCTGCTTGTAGTCCAGGGGACTCTCAAGAGTCTTTTCTTGCACCTCAATTCAAATCAATCCTTTGGCACTCAGCCTTCTTTATGGTCCACCTCTCACTTCTGTATATGACTACTGTAAAAACCATACCTTTGGCTATATGGGTCTGTGCTAAGATTGTCATAGCTTTCCTTCCACGGAGCAAGCCTGTCTTAATTACATGGGTACTGTCACCGTCCACAGTGATTTGGAGCCCAAGAAAATAAAATCTGTCACTGCTTCCACTTTTCCCCCATCTATTTTCCATGAAGTGTTGGGACCAGAGGCCATGATCTTAGTTTTTTGAATGTTGAGTTTTAAGCCATATTTTTCATTCTCCTTTCACCCTCAAGAAGCTCTTTAGTTCCTTTTCAGTATCTGCCATTAGAGTGTTGTCATCTGCGTATCTGAGGTTGTTGATACTTCTCCCTGCAATCTCGATTCCAACTTGTGATTCATCCAGTCAGGCATTTCACACGATATACTCTGCATATAAGTTAAATAAGCTGGGTGACAAATAACAATCTCGATGTACTTCTTTCCCAATTTTGAACCAGTCAGTTGTTCCCTGTTCAGTTCTAACTGTTGTTTCTTGACTCATAATACATTTCTCAGGAGATAGATAAGGTATTCCCATCTCTTGAAGAATTTTCCACAGTTTGTTGTGATCCACATAGTCAAAAGCTTTAGCGTATTCAATGAAGCAGAAGTAGATGTTTTTCTAGAACGCCCTTGCTTTCTCCAAGATCCAACAAATGTTGACAATTTGATCTCTGGTTCCTCTGCCTTTTCTAAATCCAGATTGTATATCTAGAAGTTCTCCATTCACATACTGCTGAAGCCTTTCTTGAATTTTGAGCATAGCCTTGTTAGCATGTGCAATGAGGACAATTTTTTTGTAGTTTGGACATTCTTTAGCATTGCCCTTCTTTGGGATTGGACATTTTCCAGTCCTGTGGCCTTTGCTGAGTTTTTCGAATTTGCTAACATATTGAGTGCAGCACTTTAACGACATCATCTTTTAGGATTTGAAATAGCTCAGCTAGAATTCCATCACCTCCACTAGCTTTGTTGTTAGCAATGCTTCCTAAGGCCCAACTGACTTCTCACTCCAGGATGTCTGGCTTTAGGTAAGTGACCACGCTACTATGGTTATCTAGGTCATTAGGACCTTTTTTGTACAGTTCTGTGTATTCTTGCCACCTTTTCTTAATCTCTTCTGCTTCTGTTATGAATGATTAACACAGTATTATTTATGTAAATCTAAAATGCATAATAGCACACACTTTTTTGGAATCCATATGTCAGTCTATTGTCTGTCACCTTGGCTATCGTACTTGATCGTTTGGTCAAATACTAGTCTAAATGTCTGTGTGAAGGTATTTGTGAATGTGATTAACACTTAAGATCAGTTGACTGGAGGTAAATCAGATTCTCCTCTACAATGTGGGCAGGCCTCATCCAGTCTTGAAGATTTTAAGAGGAAAGACAGATTTCCTAAAGAGGCAATTCTTCCTTAAGCTTGGAATAGAAACTGTGCCTGACCTTTTAGTCTGTAGATTTTGGACTCAAGATTACAACATTGGCTGTCATGAGTTTCCAGCCTGCAGACTTGCCTACAGATTTCAGCCTTACCTGCTTCCATAGTTGTGTGAGCCTGTTCTATAAAATCTCAGCCTGTCAGACCTCCCCAGCAGTCCAGTGGTTAGGACTCAGTCTCCCTATGCAGGGGGCTTGGGTTTGATTGCTGGTTGGGGAATGAGGGTTCCACATGCTGTGGGGTGCAGCCAAAAATTAAAAAAAAAAAAAAAGGAAAGGAAACAAGCCTACAAAAGGCTTAAAAAACACTCAGCCTTCCCTTCATTGAGCTCATGCTTTTGCCCTGTTGCCTCCCTTCCCTTTCTCTTTCTCTCCACACACACACACACACAGACACACACACAGAGTCTCCTCCTATTTGATTGTGTTTTCCTGAGGAAACTTGACTAATACAGCATATTGGCTGCTGGTGGTTTGGGGTGGGGAGGAGATGGAAACATGAATGTGGTGAGAGAACACAAATAAATAGGAACTTAGCATGGATCAGTGACGAAAATGTGCCATAAAGGGAATCATTAACACGACTTCTAAAACTGAGGTTTAAGGAAGGAGAATCAATAGTGAACAGATCGTCAGAAGCAAAGGGGGATTGAACCTAATGCATAGGCAGAAGGCTTGTTTTAGGGGAAAGGGGCTGCTTATCTACTCTAATAGCAGAAAGAACAGGATGGTTGATGCCCCATTTTGCTCCTGTGGCTCCCATTTTCATAGTTTGTGTAGATTGGAAGTTGGAAGCCTATTATTGTCTGGAGACCTGAACTACATAAAGAGGGGGAAGAAAGTCATTACTGGCATCTGTGCAGTCCTCGAAGCAGGAAATAGCAAACAGAAGGAAAGGAGGCTGGATACAGAAGGCGGCTGATGTTTTATGAGCTGAGATGCAACACTGGCCAAGAAAATATAAAGTGATGCAGGAGGAAAGGCTAAAGACCAAGTATTAAATGAGTGGGGCTCAGAAAGAACATTTATTTAGAAAGTGATTTTGTGTGGTGGTCCTAATACCCAAACCAAATACCTCTCTTATTGGGACAAAGTGATGTTGGCGAGGCTGCAGTGAGCAGTGGTGCCGAGCAAGATCTTAATTCCCTGACCAGGTTCTGAACCTAGGTAGCCTGGATGAAAACTAGGAATCCTAAACCATCAGACCAACAAGGGTTAGGGGCTAGAAGCTCTTTTTCCCTGGATCTTTGCCCCCAGTGAAAAATGCATTTATCATGGAAGCAAAAACTATAAATGCAGGTACAGGGTTTGTTATTAGAGACAAAGCACAACAACAAGTGGGAGAGCACACAGGAACCATTTAGTTGCGACAGAAGCAAGGAAGAGATGCACACCCAGAGAGAGAGGGTGTGGGCGTCCTCCCTAGTTAGGAGGAGGACAGTAAAAAGGGGGTTAGTCAGTTATATAGGTCAGTTCTTCTGGGTCTTTGTTTATCTTTAGCCAATTATCTGGATTCTTTTTCCACACCTGACATACCCTGAGCCCCTCCCCTGGGTGTCCATGAACCCCACAGGCAAGAAGGATTTCAAAGAGAAAGTTTCTAGGAGGAGCAAGACTCATTCAGTTCAGTAAAGTTCAGTCACACAGTCCTGTCCGACTTCTTGCAACCCCATGAATCACAGCATGCCAGGCCTCCCTGACAATCACCAACTCCCGAAGTTCACTCAAACTCATGTCCATCGAGTCGGTGATGCCATCCAGCCATCTCATCCTCTGTCGTCCCCTTCTCCTCCTGCCCCCAATCCCTCGCAGCATCAGGGTCTTTTCCAATGAGTCAACTCTTGGCATCAGGTGGCCAAAGTATTGGAGTTTCAGCATCAGTCCTTCCAATGAACACCCAGAATTGATCTCCTTTAGGATGGACTGGTTGGATCTCCTTGCAGTCCAGGGACTCTCAAGAGTCTTCTCCAACACCACAGTTCAAAAGCATCAATTCTTCAGTGCTCAGTTTTCTTTAGAGTCCAACTCTCACATCCATACATGACTACTGGAAAAACCATAGCCTTGACTAGACGGAACTTTCTTCCGTTCCAGCAAAGTAATGTCTCTGCTTTTGAATATGATATCTAGGTTGGTCATAAATTTCCTTCCAAGGAGTAAGCATCTTTTCATTTCATGGCTGCAATCACCATCTGCAGTGATTCTGGAGCCCAGAAAAATAAAGTCAACCACTGTTTCCACTGTTTCCTCATCTATTTCCCAGGAAGTGATGGGACTGATACCATGATTCTAATTTTCTGAATGTTGAGTTTTAAGCTAACTTTTTCACTTTCCTCTTTCACTTTCATCAAGAGGCTCTTTAGTTCTTCTTCGCTTTCTGCCATAAGGGTGGTGTCATCTGCACATATCTGAGGTTATTGATATTTCTCCCGGCAATCTTGATTCCAGCTTGTGCTTCATCAGCCCAGCGTTTCTCATGATGTACTCTGCATATAAGTTAAATAAGCAGGGTGACAATATACAGCCTTGACATACTCCTTTTCCTATTTGGAACCAATCTGTTGTTCCATGTCCAGTTCTAACTGTTGCTTCCTGACCTGCATAGGTTTTTCAAGAGGCAAGTCAGGCAGTCTGGTATTCCCATCTCCTTCAGAATTTTCCACAGTTTATTGTGATCCACACAGTCAAAGGCTTTGGCATAGTCAATAAAGCAGAAATAGATGTTTTTCTGGAACTCTCTTGCTTTTTCAATGATCCAGCGGATGTTGGCAATTTGATATATGGTTCCTCTGCCTTTTCTAAAACCAGCTTGAACATCTTGAAGTTCATGGTTCATGTATTGCTGAAGCCTGGCTTCGAAAATTTTGAGCATTACTTTACTAGCATGTGAGATGAGTTCATTTGTGCAGTAGTTTGAGCATTCTTTGGCATTGCCTTTCTTTGGGATTGGAATGAAAACTGACCTAGTCCAGTGGCCACTGCTGAGTTTTCCAAATTTGCTGGCATATTGAGTGCAGCACTTTCACAGCATCATCTTTCAGGATTTGAAATAGCTCAGCTGGAATTCCATCACCTCCACTAGCTTTGTTCATAGTGATGCTTCCTAAGGCCCACTTGACTTCACATTCCAGGATGTCTGGCTCTAGGTGAGTGATCACACCATCATGATTATCTTGGTCGGGAAGATCTTTTTTGTACAGTTCTTCTGTGTATTCTTGCCACCTCTTCTTAATATCTTCTGCTTCTGTTAGGTCTATACAATTTCTGTCCTTTATCTGTCCCATCTTTGCATGAAATATTCCCTTGGTATCTCTAATTTTCTTGGAGAGATCTCTAGTCTTTCCCATTCTATTGTTTTCCTCTATTTCTTTGCATTGATCACTGAGGAAGGCTTTCTTATCTGTCCTTGCTATTCTTTGGAACTCTGCATTCAGATGCATATATTTTTCCTTTTCTCCTTTGCTTTTCACTTTTCTTCTTTTCACAGCTGTTGGTAAGGCCTCCTCAGACTGCCATTTTGCTTTCTTGCATTTCTTTTTCTTAGTGATGGTCTTGATTCCTGGCTCCTGTAGAATGTCATGAACCTCCATCCATAGTTCATCAGGCACTCTGTCTATCAGATTTAATCCCTTAAATCTATTTCTCACTTCCACTGTATAATCATAAGGGATTTGATTTAGGTCATACCTGATTGGTCTACTGGTTTTCCCCACTTCTTCAATTTAAGTCTGAATTTGGCAATAAGGAGTTCATGATCTGAGCCACAGTCAGCTCCTGGTCTTGTTTTTGCTCACTGTATAGAGCTTCTTCATCTTTGGCTGCAAAGAATATAATCAATCTGATTTTGGTGTTGACCATCTGGTGATGTCCATGTGTAGAGTCTTCTCTTGTGTTGTTGGAAGAGGGTGTTTGCTATGACCAGTGTGTTCTCTTGGCAGAACGCTATTAGCCTTTGCCCTGCTTCATTCTGTATTCCAAGGCCAAATTTGCCTGTTACTCCAGGTGTTTCTTGACTTCCTACTTTTGCATTCCAGTCCCCTATAATGAAAAGGACATTTTTTTTGGGTGTTAGTTCTAAAAGGTCTTGTAGGTCTTCATAGAACCGTTCAACTTCAGCTTCTTCCGTGTTACTGGTTGGGGCATAGGCTTGGATTACCGTGATATTAAATGGTTTGCCTTGGAAACGAACAGAGATCATTCTGTCGTTTTTGAGATTGCATCCAAGTACTGTTTTTCGGACTCTTTTGTTGACTATGATGGCTACTCCATTTCTTCTAAGGGATTCCTGCCCACAGTAGTAGATATAATGGTCATCTGAGTTAAATTCACCCATTCCAGTCCATCTTAATTCACTGATTCCTAGAATGTTGATATTCACTCTTGCCATCTCTTTTTTGACCACTTCCAATTTGCCTTTATTCATGGACCTGACATTCCAGGTTGCTATGCAATATTTCTCTTTACAGCATCGAACCTTGCTTCTATCTACAACTGGCTGTTGTATTTACTTTGGCTCCATCCGTTCATTCTCTCCGGAGTTATTTCTCCCCTGATTTCCAGTAGCATATTGGGCACCTACCGACCTGGGGAGTTCATCTTCCAGTGTCCTATCTTTTTGCCTTTTCATACTGTTCATGGGGTTCTCAAGGCAAGAATACTGAAGTGGTTTGCCATTCCCTTCTCCAGTGGACCACATCCTGTCAGACCTCTCCACCATGACCCATCTCATTAGGGCCTGGCATTATCCCCTGACTTTTGATCCACAAGGAGCCTTTTTGCACATGTGTAGGGTCTCCCTCTGAGAAGGCCATGGCACCCCACTCCAGTACTCTTGCCTGAAAAATCCCATGGGCGGAGGAGCCTGGTAGGCTGCAGTCCATGGGCTCGCTAAGAGTCGGACACGACTGAGTGACTTCACTTTCACTTTTCACTTTCATGCATTGGAGAAGGCAATGGCAACCCACTCCAGTGTTCTTGCCTGGAGAATCCCAGGGAAGGGGGAGCCTGGTGGGCTGCCGTCTACGGGGTCGCACAGAGTCGGACACAACTGAAGTGACTTAGCAGAGAGAGAGAGGGTCTCCCTTGTCCCAAAAAGAGGGGTGTGGGGAGTGGAGATCCCTTAATCCTTTATTCAAACAGGGTTTTACCCCTCTTTGTCCTTGCCATGGTTATTACCTTAACTATTGCCACAACTGTTGCCTTAAGGGGTTTACAAGAGATAAAGTCTGGCTCTTTACCCTGTTTCTGTTGTTAATTCCATTTCAAAAGGCAAACAGGAGGCTGACTGTAAAAGCCTTAATTGAAGCCTACCTATCTCTTGTCTCAGGAAATGCAAACAGGAGCCTAGTTATCCAACCTGAAGCCCACTTCGTGCCACATGAAATGCAAACAGGAGGCCAGTTGTAAATGTCCAACCTGGAGCTCATCTATCTCCTGTCTCAAAGGACACATGTTTTTGATTCAAAAATGAGATGTCTAAGGGAAAATGTCGATGTTCCCATAATTGAGCTAAATAGTTTTATGAGTACTTTACAGATGAAGATTTCCTAGCTTTATAGAACTAGTGATAAGACTAGTATCTGACATTTAGTCTGTTGCTCTGTTAAGTGTGTGAGTTCTGAAATTAAGCAGACCTGGGTTCAAACCTTTGGCTTTGCCACTTACAAGGGATGGTCTTCAACAGTCTTCCTATGCTTTAACCTCTTTATCTATAGCAAGGATATGGAAAAAGGGTATAATCGGGTATCCTCATTAAATGGTTTTTTGAGAAAAAATAAATGCACCCTTGCAGAGTGCCTTGCTTTGCTTAGCCAGGTGCATAACACACAGTGACTGCTTAATTCCTGCTACTTGTTATCAATAGCTGTTAGAAACAGTGACCTAAAATTCAAAAAACATTAATTGTTTTTTCCAAGTGTGACCCTTTGAGTTCTTGCCTTGTCTGCTGGTGATGACAAGCTTTAGTTTGGTGAGATAAGTGACCCATGATAACAGTTAAGAACAAAAGCTCTTGTCCTTAATAGACTAAAATTTAGAAACCTTAAATACTTTAAATACTTGACCTCTTAGAAAATAAGAAGGAAGATAAGACCTGTTCCATTTTTATTTCCCCTGAGGGTTTCAACTAAAAGTACTTCCATAAGGCAAAACATTATTAGATTATGAATAATGAATTATCCCTTTTCTGAGACAAGAAGCAATGGACCAAAAAGCCCACTTTTTGCCCCTCAAAGTAGTTACTAGTTATGTTAAGGGAATATTTACTTTTGAGCTCAGTTAATTTATTTATGATATATATATATATATATATATATATCCCCCTCCCCCCCCCCCCCCCACCCCGTGTTATGTTTGTGGATGTTTTTTGTCTGAGCATTTTAAAATTAATTCTCTATCAGCTGGATAAATATAAAGATGTCATCCTCTCCCTTATTTTCTGCTAAGATTTTTGGTTTTCATTTAATACGGTTTCCACCTATGTTGCTATGGATTGAATTGTCTCCTTCTCAAATTGATTTGTTGAGGTCCTAACACATAGTTCCTTTACACCAAATTTGTGTCTGCTTGCCCGTGTGCAGTAAAGCCAATCCACTGACACTGGGTTGTGGTGAGGCAAAGTGCAGTGTTTATTGTAAAGTGCCAGACAAGGAATCTGGGACAGCTAGTTCTCAAAAAGCCTAAACTAAAGTTGGGTTTCAGGAAAGCATTTTTAAAGGCTAGCCTAGGTGAAGGAGGGGAGTTGCGGGGTATGTGATCAGCTTGTGTACAGTTCTTTGATGGGCTGATGGTGAAGTAACAGTGTGGTGTCACAGGGGTTAATATTATCCATCCACCAGCTCTAGTAGGTCTGGAGGCCAAGTGCTCATGGTCATCAAGTAGTTAACTTCTTCCAATTGAAGGAGTTTTAGCATCTGTTAAAGTAGGAAATATGCATTGGATTCTGTTCTCTAGGTACTTCAGAGAGGAGCTAAAGATGAGTGACTGCCAAATTGCTTTTTTGAAGGTGATGGATATCTTTATTGCTTTGATTGTGGTGATATCACAGGTATATGCATGTGTTAAAATGATCACATTGTACGCATTAAATGTGTGCAACTTTTATGTGTATATCAATTATATTTTGAAACTTAAAATCAGTATAAATAGAGAATCAAAATAAAATGTCAGGGGAGAACTACTTAAGTATTCTATAGGAATTACAATCAAGTTTTCAATAGTTCTAGAGTACAGGCTCAGTAGTTGTGGCACAGGGGCTTTGTTGCCTCATAACAACAATCTTTGACATAAAGGACTGTGGGGTATGTCTTAACCACACCAAGGCTGTGGTTTGTTATTATTTGAAAGATTTTTCTTTTGGAAGGACATTAACAGTGCCCGGTGACATTTCATGAGATTTCTCAGCATGCCATGAAACCAGATATGGAGATGAGAATCACTTTGTGTGTATGTGTGTTTAAAAAAAAATGATGTAAGAATTTAAATGCATAATCAGTCTCCAGAAAGATACACAATACACAGGCACCTGATACCAACAATTCTTCAGGGGCTGGTAACTAGGTGACTGAGGGTAGTAGAGGATACGTTTCCATTTGTGAAATTTACAGTTATACAACACAGGAGAGAGGGTCTTTGTAAGGTAATCAAGTTAAAGTGACATCATTAGGGTAGACTGTCATCCGATATGACTGACATTCTTATATCAAGGGGACATTTAGAGACAGATACAGACAAGATCACTATATCAAGATGAAGTCAGGAATAAAAGGGATATTTCTACAAGCCACAGAATGCTAAGGATTTCCAGCAAACCACCAGAAGCTAAGGGAGAGGTGTGAAACAGGTTCTTCCTCAGAGCCCTCAGAAGAAACAAACTGCTGACATCTTGACCTTGGATGTCTAGCCTCCAAACTGTGAAACAGTCATCTTCTGTTGGCTTCAGTTCCTCCCCATATGTGATGCTTTGTCATAGTACCCCTGGAAAGGCAGCGATCTGTGTGCAGTGATCTGGGAGATGGCATCTCCAGCAGAAGGTCCAGGCTTGTTATGTTCCAGCTCTGCCATAGACTGGCTGGGTGACCTTAAGCAACTTAACAACTTTGAAAATTGGTTTCTGTACTTTGTTGCTGGCCTAACCAACAAAGCCCCTGTGCCACAACTACTGAGCCTGTACTCTAGAGCCTGTGCTCCGCAGCAAGAGAAGACACCACAGCGAGAAGCCACGCCCCACAGTTAGAGTGTAGTGCCTGCTCAGTGCAGTGGCAGAAAGCCTGGATGCAGTAATGAAGACCCAGCAGAGCCAAAAATAAATAAATTAACAAAACAAAACATAGAACCCTTAACAAGCACACAGCTCTGGTCCTAGTATGAGGTCAGTTCAGTTCAGTTGTTCAGTCGTGTCTGACTCTTTGCAACCCCATGAATCACAGCATGCCAGGCCTCCCTGTCCATCACCAACTCCCGGAGTTCACTCAGACTCACGTCCATCGCGTCAGTGATGCCATCCAGCCATCTCATCCTCTGTCGTCCCCTTCTCCTCCTGCCCCCAATCCCTCCCAGCATCAGAGTCTTTTCCAATGAGTCAACTCTTCGCATGAGGTGGCCAAAGGACTGGAGTTTCAGCTTTAGCATCATTCCTTCCAAAGAAATCCCAGGGCTGATCTCCTTCAGAATGGACTGGTTGGATCTCCTTGCAGTCCAACGGACTCTCACGAGTCTTATCCAACACCACAGTTCAAAAGCATCAATTCTTCGGCACTCAGCTTTCTTCACAGTCCAACTCTCACATCCATACATGACCACAGGAAAAACCATAGCCTTTGCTGCTGCTGCTGCTAAGTCACTTCAGTCGTGTCCAACTCTGTGCGACCCCATAGACAGCAGCCCACCAGGCTCCCCTGTTCCAGGGATTCTCAAGGCAAGAACACTGGAGTGGGTTGCCATTTCCTTCTCCAATGCGTGAAAGTGAAATGGCTCAGTCGTGTCTGACTCTTAGCGACTCATGGACTTCAGCCTACCAGGCTCCTGCGTCCATGGGATTTTCCAGGCAAGAGTACTGGAGTGGGGTGCCATTGCCTTCTCCTAGCCTTGACTAGATGGACCTTTGTTGGCAAAGTAATGTCTCTGCTTTTGAATATGCTATCTACGTTGGTCATAACTTTCCTTCCAAGGAGTAAGCATCTTTTAATTTCATGGCTGCAGTCACCATCTGCAGTGATTTTGGAGCCCAAAAAATAAAGTATGAGGTAGGATGTGGAACAAAGTCAGGTCTTATAAAGACTAAAAGGAATATTACATCCAGTGACTGCTACTCCTACCTGATGGGAACCTTCTCAGAAGAAGTCAATGTCTTAATGACTAGGTACTCACAGGGTAGGAATCTTTCTCATATATGTAATTTAACTCTTATGTGGCAACGCATTTTGAGAGGGATGTGAACCCTTTTTTGGATACAGATCTACCGCAACTCTATCACACATGGTATCTCAAATCATGTATTTGGGGAGTGACTTCCTGTTTGTTGAATTTAGTTGAAAGGTTGGTCCCACTCCACTCTCCTCACCTGGAGAATTCCATGGACAGAGGAGCCTGGCGGGCTACAGTTCATGGGGTGATAAAGAGTCGGACATGGCTGAGCGACTGTCACTCACTCACTAGGGTTCAGTTGCGTCATCTTCCAGTCTCAGAACTTGAAGCCTTTACCAGTTTCCAGAAGACATTCAGCTGCAGAACATGTCTGAATTTTCTGGACTTTACTGAGTCCTGAGACAGTCTCAGGAGAAGCTGCTCTCTGGTCCACCATCGTGTTCACTTTTCTGTTTTCTTGCTCCTGTCACCTGCTGTCACCCAACTCACATCCTGTTCCCAGCCAGGAACAGCTTTCTCATCTGTCATGGAGAGGAGGCTTGTTTGTTTTGCTATTACTCTGGGGACCAGCTGAAACCCACGACCTATAGCAACTAAGCTACCTCTATTAGAATGATTTAAACATTTCCTCAGCAAACGGAAGTTTCTTCCAAAGGGATATTATTATTATACTCACTCAAATACATGTTTAAAAACTACTGTCATGAACACTACCCTCTCTTTTCAAATAGTATAAGCAGAATCCTAGATGTTTTATGCATTAATGTGGGCAGTAGTGTATACTGTGGTTGTAATTCTCTCAGCAATTCTAGGACTATGAATGAATGTGGATCTATACAGGACCACAAATAAATAGGCTTTATGATGCTAGAAATTTCTTTTCTAAGTGTTTGATTTATCTTACAGATTTAGTCTTCTTCTGATATTCTGTTTTTGTTCTGCTGTGAGACAGAAAACCAGGAAACAATAGGAACAATAATAGTTGGTCTTATTGAAATAGGTTCGAGGTTCTATTCTAGGTACTTTGTCTACAGTGTTGCCTAGCAGCCCTTGAGATAGATGCTCTGATTCTCACTTTTTTTTTCCCCCACAGATGATTAAAAAAAGGGCTGAGCGAGTAAGTAGCTCCCTCCAAATAAGATGACCTAGTCAGTGGAGAAGCCAGGATTCAAACTCAGATGTTTGACTCTCGAACTCATCGCTTTAACTACTATACTGTACTTCGAACTCATTACTTTAAGTACTATACTGTACCGCTTAAATTGTAAATAATATAAAATGAAACTTTTCAAAGTCAGGAGGGGGTCCCTTTTTACTATGTGTCCCTAAAAGGTACACTTGTTATAGTCCATGGAATGTGTAATTTTTATATTATCCATAGAGGAATTGTTAGTTCATTCATAGGATCTCATTTTTGGGGTATTGGTATGGATTGAGGATCAGGGAACACTTTGAGAATCTGAGGCCTGTGGTGACTTTGCGGCTATAGTTAATTGAGCATCATTATCGTAATTTACAATCATTCATTCACTAAGCACATGCTACATGAGAGACACTGTCATAGATGTGGGAGATTTAGATTCACATGGCTTGGTGATGGTCTTTAAGGATTGTCTCACTCTCTTGACCACATTATACAATATCTGTCTAATTCAGTAAGATCAAGTAGGAGAGTGAAGGTAGAATGTGATCAAAAAATCAGGTAAGAATGGGAAATAAACTTAAACCTTTATACCCCCAGTTCTGATTAGAAAGTTAAGTGAGTTTAATAAAGACGAGAAGTATGACTTGAGTTAAATCTTGTTAGGAGTTTAGAAAGATGAGGGCTGCTCTAGTTACATTTACATTTCCTCAGCAAAGAGGAAATTTAAACACTGATTTCATTTATTCTTTTTTTCCTGGACCAGACAGACCTCATGTTAGAGACCATGGATTCAGATTCCTTACCCTTGAAAAGCTCACTGTTTTGGGAAAAATGAAGGAGTGAGTTAATTGTTATATAATTCACCGGGTTAAAACCCATATTAGAGAAATGAACATGGATTTGAGAACTGAATATCTCTGATTAGAGATCTGTCAAAAAAGGCTTTGTAAATGAAATTACACATAAGCTGGGCTATTAAATAGGAAATTGCTGGGCACTAATGGGATAGAATTAGAGAATTAGATAAATGTTTCTGCTTGGTGAGTGTAGAAATGTTAATGTTTGTTCTTTCGTTTTCTGTTTGATAATTTGTAGAAATTATTTTTAATTACAAAAGTAATACATGACTCCTGTGTCCTTGTGAAAATTTCGACTGGAATAGATAAAAAGGAATATTCTCTGTTACCAACCCTCCCTACCAGATCCCTTTGACCTGAGTTATTTTGTCTGTCAAAGATCAGTGTCATCTTTGTCATTTCTCTATTTTTTTAAAAAAGCATAGAAAACCAAGTGCTGTTTTCCATATTTAAATACAAAAGGCATCATGTCATATGGATTGTTCACGATTTTTTGAAAAACTCAACTTTGTCTCCTAGGTCTAACTCCTTTTCATCCTGTATGCTGTTGGTTATGTATTTATTTAACCATTCCCCTGCTGAGAGGTAGTTGTTACTGTTTTCTTTAGTTACAAAGAATACTGAAATGAAGTCTCCTTGCAGATGTGTCTAAGTATGTAAATAAGAGCAATTCCTGGTCAGAATGAGTATACAATTAAAATATTAACAGATACTGACAAATCACATGCAATTAAAATATTAATAGACACTGACAAATTGCCTTTCAGAATGTTCTCATTTATACTACCTCAACCAAAAAAAAAAAAAAAAAACCAACTTATTTTTCTACATCTATAGTAGGCCTCCATATTGTGTATTTTTATATTTTTTCCCAAACTGGATGAAATTCAAATTACTTATTTTACATCTCCCTACATCATAATATTGAGCACGTTTTCACATGTTTATTGGTCCTTTGGGCTTTTCTGTGAGTTTCCTGTTTTCTTGTCATGTCCCTTTTTAAATATTTTGTTATCATTTTTTAAAATTGAACTCATGATAGTAAGTGTCTGTTATTATGTTGTGAACATTTTCTCCCAATCTGCCACTTCTTTTTAAACTTTGTTTATAGTGGGGTTTTGAAATATTCAATTATGATGTGTTCAGATGTATTGATATCTTTCATGATGACTGTCTTATTCTGGGGTATGTTTAAAGAAAATTTTCTTCTCTCAGATGTGTTTAGTGATATGATCATATTCCTCATTCCAACAGTTAAACTGGGGACTAATATGGAGAGAACAACCCATCTTGAAAGCTGTAGAATTCCTATTAGCACATATAAAAATAAAATAGAATGTGAGGGAAGAGGACATTAAAGAGAGTTAACAACTGTATATTCTCCATCTGTTTCTAAGGACTAATTAAATGCCTTTGTATTAGTGAGCTGAATTGATGAATCTCAATGATGATTTGACCTACTTTTAAAAACTGTTAAAGTTGGTTGAGTAAACTGTTGAGGAAAAGAGAATTTCAGAGATCTGCAGAAGCAATTCATATTACTTTCAATACGAGTGGTTGTGAGCTTCCATTCTTAGGTACTAATTTTTAACTGCTTGGCTTTCTGTTTGTATATTGATCAGTAAAGAAGATAAATCATTTCCAGATTTTCTAGAAGAGCTTTGGCTCACAACTTTAGGTGTCCATGCTGAATTGACTGTCAGTTCCTCTTGAAAGCTGCCTAACCATAGGATATAAAATAAATAGCATTTCCCATCCCATCCTTTCACTATGAATGGGAACAGAACCTAACTAGACTCTGGCTAAAATTTTTAAAAGTGAGTTTCAAAAACTGTATCATCCAAGAAAAAGTCCCCATTCCTAGATTCAGTATATATAAGGCAATTGTAAAATTCTTAAAAAAAAAAAAAAAAATCAGTCCTTTAGTACTGATACAAGGAACATTCCAGCCAAGGTGTAGATTTTGTTACTTTGGCTTCCTGACTTCTTAATTCCTTTGGGTAAGCCATCAACATACAAACCAACCGACAAATAACTAGAATAACATAATGTAGGTTTATGGCCACTGTTGTTTCTTGGCCTTGAACACCATGCCTTCTCCCTTTGTGGTCTCTGCTCTATCATAGTGTTCCAACTATGATATGTAGTTCAAGCCTGAGAACTACACTTGCTAGCATGGTAAAGACAGTTCCTGTTTTTTCCAAACATCCTGACAGTGATGTTTGGAAGAAAGGGATGTAAGCATTCTTCTCTGGCTGTGGTGGATGCTGACCAGTGTGGGTACATGCAGTGGTGTTGGCAGTGGCTTTGTCGGGCTCCGTAACCTGCTGTCCATCTCAGTTTGGGAGCTGAAGGCATCTGTGCTTTAGCTGCAGTTTCCTGACTTCTGGGTAGAGTGACTATACCTCCCTGACTTAGGTTCCCCCAGCACGTGTAACAATTTACCACTGACTTATTTCAATGTGTTGAATCCTGCTCCCTTTGAAGTGTGACTGAGTTCTCACTGACTCAGAGGTTTCTGCTGTCTCTCCCTGCAGCCTGGCAAAGACTCCAGGATTTTCATTCCCTTCCTCTGATCTCAACTGTGGATCTGCTTTAGTCTCCAAAGAGAAATGATCTGCAATGGAGGACAACTTCTACCCAAAATGAGGAGGAGGGAAGGAATGGAAGGGATGAGAGGAAGCCTAGTTGTGGGTGAGCAGAGGGAGGTGAGAGAAAAGCAGTGAGAGACTGGAGAAATGGGAGGGAAAGGGAAAACAGCCAACCTTTCCAAACTCTCCATATTTCTTAATCCCCTTAGACACTTGGCATCCTCAAAGCTTGTGATTCCTGAGTGGAAGGAAGAAAGAGTAGTCTCCTTTATCTATGGCTGTACTTTATTTCCTCTTGAATTCTCCCTGGCTCAGTGTTTTCTCATCTTTCTTCAGCCTGTTAAGTCTTTTTGTTTGTTTTGTTTTGCCTTTTTTTTTTTTTTTGCAAGGGATTGAGGTGGGAGGAGGAGAGGATTAGGGACAATATACTGTATATGTATAAGAATAAACTTTTTTTTTCTCCTTTAAAAAATATATTAAAATCATTATAAATAGCATGAAAGGAAAATATTAAAAAGTCTTATCTGTATATGTTAATTCATATAATTGTCACAAGTACTAAGTTTTACTTTGTTTTCTATTTAACATAAAGAAAACTTTATTAAAGAAAAATAGGGTTGAGGAAAGCTGAAGAACTTGCTTGGATTCACACAGGTAAGACCTAATGTAATGATCATGGTGTAAAGATAATGGACCTAAGATCTGAGCCCAGATCACCATAACCTAAGACCAGGCTTCTTTCTATCAAGGTGCAGCTGCTTTATTGGCAGAAGGATGGATTTGGAATCAGGGCCAACAGTGAATTGGGAGGAATTTCTAGTGTATTTTCTTAAAAAATTTTATGCCTCAAGAAGAATAGCATAAATAATGTTCCAGAGGTGCCCTGGTAAAAGTCTTTGTCTGTAGAATTAAATTTAAAAAATCTAAAAACCCCAAAAGATTAAAAGCCATATTGGATTAGTTAACATTCAGAAAGTTTGGCTTCAACATCTGTTTAAGTATAGCCATGCCCTATTCATGAGTGTTGTTTTAAATACCCTACTTTATTAGGAGAGAGATTGTTAAAAACCTGTAGGAATTATGGAAAAAATAAGATCAGGCATAAGTAATGAATAAACTTATGAAAACCATTATCAATATGGTTTCACGTGTTTACTAACCTAGAATACTTAGGACAGCAAACTAAAAGAAATATTGTTTCACGTGTCTTAATTTAGTGATAATGGTTAATGTACAATTAAATTCTTCCTACTCTCCTTTGTTTACTAGAATTTTTGAAGATTTCAATAGGATATTTATCAATTCATTTAGTTTTGCTGCAAATAATATGCCCCTTGGTGTTTTTCAAATGTAGTCTGCTTTGTTTAATTGTTCAGACTATTATTTTGTGACAGTGTTGATCTATCCCCTAGGTCCTACCCTAACCACAGAAACAAAAGCATTTTTGATGTTTGAGATGGAAAAAGCTTTGGAGACTCTTAATTTACTGATTTTAGTTATTTCTAAAGTTATTTTTTTGTTTTTAACAAGCCTAAATGCTTTGAGCATTTATTTTACTTACTGTGTACCAGGCACTGTTCTAAGCATTTTACCTGGACAGACTCATTCAGTCCTCACAGCAACCCTTTGACGTAGATGTAGTCATGACCCCTATTTTACCAGTGAGGAAACAGGCATGAAGAGATTAAGTGACTCAGCCAAGGTCACACATCCAGTAAGGAGCAGACCCAGGGTTCCCTTCTCTGGAGCTTGTGTGCCTGACTGTGGCTCAGAGAACCTCTGTATGTTTGGGGTGTGCTGGCCATGGTGCTGCCCAGAGACCTTCATGCATGACTCTAGGCCTCTCACTCCTTCTCGCCAAATTGGAGGGCCATCTAGGTCTGATGTGATAGTCTCTTAGCTTTCTGTCCTTCTCTTAGTTTCCTTGCAAAAATTCTACTTTTGTCCTCTTTTCTCTTCCTGATTTCTGATTTGTGCTTTCTTTCCCATCTCTCTGATCCCTGTCTACCTTTTTAAACTGTCTCTTACAGATCTCTATACTGTGAATGGAATTTTATTTCGTGAAAAGTCTTAGAGGTAAAATGTCTGTGTTAAAAAACTTGATACAAGGGGGTACTAACTTAAGAGAGGGGTTATTGTTCCTATAATCTTTCTAACTCAGACTTAACACTAAGAGAGTGCTTATCCTCAAAATACTTAATTTTTAAATAAATTAAAAAGAGTTTTTATCATTACAAAAATAACATGCTGCTACTGCTAAGTCGCTTCAGTAGTGTCCGACTCTGTGCGACCCCAGAGACAGCAGTCAACCAGGCTTCCCCATTCCTGGGATTCTCCAGGCAAGAACACTGGAGTGGGTTGCCATTTCCTTCTCCAATGCATGAAAGTGAAAAGTGAAAGTGAAGTCGCTCAGTCGTGTCTGACTCTAGTGGCCCCATGGACTGCAGCCCACCAGGCTCCTCCGTCCATGGGATTTTCCAGGCAAAAGTACTAAGATTGTGCAAATTCAGGCAATGCATAAAAGTATAAAGAAGATAGTTAAGGTCACCCCATATGCCTACCCCCTGCTGATGAAGTCACAGGAAGTACTAATGATGACTAACCCAGCATCTTCCCTTAGACATGTACTTCAGTGATAGGGAAACTAAGTCCATACTTTTGAATAGCTTCAGAAGTTAGAATTCTCCCTATGGAAAAAAGATGGAAATACTTGAGATGCATGCATCCATTCTTCTTTCTACAGCTTGACAGACATCACTAATTGATCATGTTGCTTTATCACTGAACTGCTAGGCAGCCACTAACAAGCCTTGGAGATGGCATTCAAGATGAAATCTCTTTACCATCCTTGCTTTATGTTGACACTGAGCCATTTACCTGCTTTGAGGAATTTTATTGAATTTTCTGCTGATACCCAAGAGTTCAGGGAAAGCACTTCCAGGTGTACAGTGTGGTGCCTTGTATTTTCTTTTCTTTTTCCCCCTGAAGAACAGAGTCTTTAAATATCTTTTTTATATAACAAGATTCGTCACCTAGATTTATATCTTTCTTTGGCTTTTGATAACACTGCTGCTGCTGCTAAGTCGCTTCAGTTGTGTCCGACTCTGTGCGACCCCATAGACGGCAGCCCACCGGATTCCCCCGTCCTTGAGATTCTCCGGGCAAGAACACTGGAGTGGGTTGCCATTTCCTTCTCCAATGTATGAAAGTGAAAAGTGAAAGGGAAGTCACTCGATCGTGTCTGACTCTTCGAGACCCCATGGACTGCAGCCTACCAGGCTCCTCTGTTCATGGAATTTTCCAGGCAAGAGTACTGGAGTGGGGTGCCATTGCCTTCTCCGTTGATAACACTGGAAACCAACAATTAACAAGACATCTTTGTATGATAAAGGGCTGTTTCACGCTCAGCAGTGACTGATCCAATGCTTGCAGGTGTGTACCTCTAGTATATGTGGTTTAGATCTGTACAGCAGGGGGAGGCAGGGCCCTGCCCTTGAAGCTGCCAGTCAAGTCTTGTGTATGTATAGAGTTCTGCAATGGAGATTGCCCATTGCAATGAAACTGAATCCCTTTTTAAGGTGGCAGCTGGTGTGACTACCCCTTTGTTACATGCCTAATCGACTCTTTCTCACACGCACAAAGAACTGATTGCTTCTCTCTTGTGAGTGTATCACCCCATATAAGTGTTTGCACAAATAAGTGTTTGCAGGTTGGAGAAGATTGAGTCATCTCTTTATCCCACTCCCCATATCTAATCCCAGAGTAAGTCCTGTTAAACCTTCCTGCAAAATGTACCCTGCTTTTGAGGTCTTCTTACCTTGTGGCTCAGCTGGTAAAGAATCTGCTTGCAATATGGGAGACCTGGGTTTGATCCCTGGGTTAGGAATATCCCCTGAAGAAGGGAAAGGCTACCCACTTCAGTATTCTGGCCTGGAAAATTCCTGGACTGTATAGTCCATGGGGTTGCAAAGAGTTGGACACAACTGAGCGATTTTCACTTTCACTTTACCAGCTTTAGGCTGCCCGGTTCCATTGGCTCTTGCCTCCTCTACTCACTTGCTGTGTAACCTTGATCAAATTCCTTAATCTTTCTTTCTTGTTCATCTGTTAATAAAGTACTAACCTCACAGAGTTGTATGAGGATTAGATGAGTTAAGACAAGTACTAAAAAAGTGGCTGGCATATAAAGTTATCATTTCTGTGCTTCTAGTTCAAACTACTGTCATTTCTTGCCTGTACTAGTAGCCTCCTAACTCCTCCCTCCACTTCTTTGCTCTCTGCACCAGCCACACCAGCCTTGAATATTCCAACTCGTCTTGTGCGTTAGAGTTGTTGGCCATGTGATTCTTTCTCTCTTCTCAGAATTACCTTCCTTAAATGTTTGCATAGTTTGCTCCCTCACTTTATTCACATTTCTGATAAAATGTTACCTTTCAAAGTGGCCTTCCTTGGCTGTTGAAACAAAAATAACCCATACCTTTTCCTATTCTTTATTTTTCTTCCTGGCATTTGTCACTACCTGGGATTACACTGTATATGTACTTATTTGTTTTGTTTTTTTGTATTGGAATAAAGGCTCCTTGAGAGTAGGACCTTTGCCTGTTTGAACCATGGCTGTATCACCTGTGCCCAGATTTCCAGGGCAGACTCTCAGAATATATTCAGTTCAGTTCAGTCACTCAGTTGTGTCCGACTCTTTGCGACCCCATGAATCGCAGCATGCCAGGCCTCCCTGTCCATCACCAAATCCCGGAGTTCACTCAGACTCACGTCCATCGAGTCAGTGATGCCATCCAGCCATCTCATCCTCTGTCGTCCCCTTCTCCTCCTGCCCTCAATCCCTCCCAGCTTCAGAGTCTTTTCCAATGAGTCAACTCTTCGCATGAGGTGGCCAAAGTACTGGAGTTTCAGCTTTAGCATCATTCCTTCCAAAGAAATCCCAGGGCTGATCTCCTTCAGAATGGACTGGTTGGATCTCCTTGCAATCCAAGGGACTCTCAAGAGTCTTCTCCAACACCACACTTCAAAAGCATCAATTCTTCGGCGCTCAGCCTTCTTCACAGTCCAACTCTCACATCCATACATGACCACAGGAAAAACCATAGCCTTGACTAGACGGACCTTTGTTGGCAAAGTAATGTCTCTGCTTTTGAATATGCTATCTAGGTTGGTCATAACTTTCCTTCCAAGGAGTAAGCGTCTTTTAATTTTGTGGCTGCAGTCACCATCTGTAGAGATTTTGGAGCCCCAAAAAATAAAGTCTGACACTGTTTCCACTGTTTCCCCATTCATGCTCTCACAAATATGTATATCAAGCACAGACCATAGGGTATCCCTGTTAGAATGGACCTCAGGAATCAACAAGACTAATATTCTTGTACAGATAAGCAACCTGAGGTCCAAAGGGGTGAGATAAAAACTTTGAGTCTACAATGGCTTGGGGTGAGTTTGGGGTAGGATAAAGGTCTCATGATGTATTGGGAAGGACACTGAGAATCCCAGTCCTCTCTCTGTATAAACTGTGCTGATTCTATGATCACCAATTTGGGGTTTTGGCTTATGCAGTCAGCTTTTTGACTTTCAGTCATTAGTAAGGACTTTTTGGAGGATTGGCTAGTTCAGCTCCTTAAGAGCCTGCTCTTTTCCCCTTAGCCATCGAATTCCTTGGGGCTTACTGGCACACATTTTCTGCTCATAGGTAGACTCCTGATCAGATGAACTTAATCCACACATTGTACCTCGCTTTCTCTATTTCTTTGGTAGCTGACCATATTTCCACCTCCCCATCACTGACAGCTGATGAAGCACAGCCCTCAAAGCCTCCCCTCACCTTCAGACATCTGGGACTCGCCCTGAATGTGGTGTTTCTGGCCAACTTAGCCCAGATTTGCATATGGGATTCAGGCAGCCCCCTAAGTGTGCCCAACACACTTAGATGCTGGTAGAGGCAAAAGTCCCAGGAAACCTCATCACAGCCTTTGATCAGCTGCCCTTAGAACAACGGCAAATATTTTTCCGTGGTTAAGATGAGCATGAACCAATTCCTGTGGCTGTAGGTGCAGCACCGTGGATGACACCATACTGTAGTCTTTCCCCTTTCCATACTTGCAGCTCCCTCTTCCAACAGTAGGACACTTAGGTTCCCTTAATTTTTGACATAATTTTAGACATACAGAGAAAGTGGCACAGATAGAACTGAGAGTTTCTATATACTTCTCATCCAGTTTCCCCTAACATTGTTGTCTTGAATAACAATGGTATGTGAGAATTGAAAAATTAACTGTAGTAATCAGACTCCAGACTTTCTTCATATTTTACTACTTTTTCCGCTGATGCCCTTTTTCTGTTCTAATATCCAATCTAGGATACAGCCTGGCATTTAGCCCTCAAGAAAATTTTAAAGATACCGTCCAGATTGTCCTGGATCTGCAGCATGAATGTGAGGTATAAAGGCCCCTTTGCTGTGCCCTTTGATATAAAATTCCAACCTATGGCCTTTCTAAATGAAACTGAATTTTTATCTCAGTTTGAAGGAGAGAAGTTTAGAGACATCAAGACATACTACTAGGAAAAGTCATTGTGAAGTAGTCATTTTCTTTCCCACAAGTAATAAAATTTCAGGATCACAACAGTTCTTTACAAGAATATGAACCATGTGGATGGCGATTTTATTATCACTGAGTGGGGTGGGCTGAGATGGACCAGGAGGACTTAACTCCCAGTAGATGGTAGTTTACTCTTCTTCCTGAAAGGAGACAGGCTGGGTATTGAAAACTTGTAAGTGTATTATTGTAACTGATGGACAGGGAAGCCTGCTGTGCTGCAGTCCATGGGGTTGCAAAGTTGGACATGACTGAGTGACTGAACTGAATCGTACAAAACTTGGTGCAGTCATTGTTCTCTTCATTTTGGAGTTGAGAAAAAAAATGTAGTCATGAAGTATTTTTCAAAAGTTTTCAATGTTACATAGCAGTCAGCATCAAGGAGAAGAAGCATCAAACCTAACTTCCTGATTCCCAAGCTATGCCCTGCAGCTGTGTCCCATGGCCACTGCCCACCATGGGATCAGTCAGAATAGATGTGTGTATGTGGAAGTACTTGTAACTTTCAAAGTGGAATAAAAAATGAGGATTACAGCCACTGCAATTTAATAATGTCCTAATTTGTTCTGTAGTCTTTTTTGATTCCTGCATGGGTGAATTTACATACAGGTAAACCATATTTAGTTACCACATTTTGAAGGTAATTTGAGCATATGCTTCATCCTAAAACACAAACTTTATTGTTTTATGTGTTAGCAGAGTAGAAAGTCTTTATTTTTTACCTATTGTGGATTTCTAGAAACTTATGTAACTGCTAAAAATTGGACAGCAGACTTAATATTATAAGAGGATTTCTGCTCACAGAATGCCAGAAATATACTACAGAATCCCTAATTGCATTTTGACTTTCAGACATCATGTTAGAGACTGTTAAAATAATTTTGCTTAATATCTCTAATTTGTGTGTGTGTAGAAAGAGACTTGACCTCTCTGGTTCCAGTTTACTTACCAGAATACACGACTAATGGTACAGTCTACTGAGCCTCTGGTTGAGGATAAAGATGCTTGCTTCTAACACTTCTTATTTCTTACATCTAGAAATGAACATTTTATCTAACTTGTATACCATCTATTACCTTCCAAAAGATACTTGACTTCTTTGGCCCAATGTACTCATCAGTAAAATGGAATCTTATAATCACACCTACCTGATAGCATTGCTCTGATGATGTTTGTCAAGCATATTGTCAAGCTTGTTGAACAGTGCTTGGCACATATTAATAAATAGTAAGTGCTACATCTTTGTTAAATAAATAAGGCTAGAGCTTCATTACAGCAGCAATGTAATGATAATAAACCTCTGATTTCTTTCTATATTGCCATGCTTTACCTCAGTACAGTGGAGGAAAGTAACTAGTCTTAGTTAAACGAATAGTAAGAGTCAGGGTCATATCACAGCCCTAAATCTGAAGCCTACTCTCCTTCCTGCTAAGCCTTTCACTTACCTAAGATGATGAAGAGTTTAGCCTTCCTCCAACTTCCCTCCTCCCTATTGTGCCTTTTTTCTTCTCTCTCATCTCAGAGATGTCGAATCCCCTCTCTGTTTTTCTGTGTTCACCTTGTAGATGATACCATCCTCCGAGACTCTGCCTTTTCCAACTCTTTTTCTATCTCTAGTCTTTCTCTTCACCTGTGACTTCACCTCTTCTTCCACATTTAGTCTGCATCCTCAGCTTTGAGGTCAGTCTGGCACAGGAGTCACATTCTAATCCCAGGTCTGCCCCAATTGTGTTCATTTAGACACACAGGTCCAAAGATTCTCAAGTCCTTCACATTGACAGCAAAAGACAACTCTGAGTTTCCAATTCATTTATCATGTAGAACAATTGAATGCTTTGTCTAGACCTCTAGGATCTGAGCTATGCCTGAAGGTGGAGCCTCAGCATCCATAACCAGGCAGTCAGCTTTGTCAGTAGGTGTTCTCTCCCTAAGAGTGCTGTGACATCCTCTTTTCCCCAGCTGGTTTAAACTACAACCAGCTTATCATTTAAATGTTTTTCTTCCTCCACGTTTTGAGGGCACAAAGTAGCATGACTTAATGCTTTAGGGTGTACACAAGAATGTTATTAGATTTTAGAAGACTCACTATTCAAAAGTGTGTTTTTTCTTGTTCACAGTAGCATTACCAGAAAGCATTTGTCAGCTGAATCTTTTTTTGCATTAGACTAAGATCATGGCATCTGGTCCCATCACTTCATGGGAAATAGATGGGGAAACAGTAGAAACAGTGTCAGACTTTATTTTTTTGGGCTCCAAAATCACTGCAGATGGTGACTGCAGCCATGAAATTAAAAGATGCTTACTCCATGGAAGGAACGTTATGACCAACCTAGATAGCATATTCAAAAGCAGAGACATTACTTTGCCAACAAAGTTTCGTCTAGTCAAGGCTATGGTTTTTCCAGTGGTCATATATGGATGTGAGAGTTGAACTGTGAAGAAAGCTGAGCACCGAAGAATGATGCTTTTGAAGTGTGGTGTTGGAGAAGACTCTTGAGAGTCCCTTGGATTGCAAGGAGATCCAACCAGTCCATTCTGAAGGAGACCAGCCCTGGGTGTTCTTTGGAAGGAATGATGCTAAAGCTGAAACTCCAGTACTTTGGCCACCCCCATGCGAAGAGTTGACTCATTCGAAAAGACTCTGATGCTGGGAGGAATTGGGGGCAGGAGAAGGGGACGACAGAGGATGAGATGGCTGGATGGCATCACTGACTCGATGGACGTGAATCTGAGTGAACTCCGGGAGTTGGTGATGGACAGGGACCTGGCGTGCTGCGATTCATGGGGTCGCAAAGAGCAACTGAACTGAAGTGAATACATAGTTCTCTGAGAAATGAAACCATTATGGTAAGAGGAGCAAAGAGAGAGACAGAGATTGATTGATTGATTTAGGGATAATTTGACAAAATTGTGGAGGCTGGGAAGTTTGAAATATATGGGGGAGGCTGGCAGGCTGTAGACCCAGGTAAGAGCTGCTGTATTGCAGTTTGAGATCAAAGGCAGTTTGCTGGAAGAATTTTTTTTTTTTTTTTTTTTTTTACTCTGGAAGGTCATTCTTTATTCTCCTAAGGCCTTCAACTGATTAAATGAGAACCACCAACATTACAGAGGATAATCTGCTTTGCTCAAAGTCTACTGATTTAAATGTTAATATTTATTTAAAAATACCTTCATAGAAAAATCTAGAATCATGTTTGAGCAAGTATCTGGGTAACATGACCTAGCCAAAGTGACACATAAAATTAACTATGACAGCTAATTAACCAAAAAATTGTATTTTATGGACAATATATTTTTAGAAATACAAGCCAACAGTGCTTTAATGCTTGGCCAAGGGAATTTGAAGTTTATACTGTAGCTGAGAGAATAAGTTTCAAGTAGAGCTGTGACAGGAAGTTCAAGAAGATTATTTCAAAGGAATATGGATCATGGAAAGGAGAGACTAAGTAGGGAGGTAAAAAAGTCTTTTTTTTAAATGGTCTAGGCCAGGCGAAGTATGGGATGAACAGAAAAGTTAGCAGAAGTAGGGAAGATGGAGTGAATTTTGAAAACATTTCAGACATACAACTGAGAGACTGGGTCAACTGACTAAATTTGGGGGTCAGAGAAGGGAAAGTTCAGTAATGGCGCTAAAGCTTTCAGCTTTTATAACCAAGGATATCAGAAGTCCTGGAAGAAACAGAAATACTGGGGGAGGAGCAGTCTTTCTTTTTAGGTCCTGGGTGGGACCTCACGTCTGGATAATAACATGTCTGGCTTATTAATAACTTAACATTCATTTGATATGTCAACTACAAATTGGCACTTGCCTAGAGCATTTGCCAGTGACTGAACAACAACAAGAAGGGCATTTGCCATCTGCCTGGGATGCTGCAGCTGCTGATCTTTGACACTCCCTGAGGGGAATTCAGGGTGGAGAGTGAGGCTCTCTCTGCTCCAGGGAAACTGGCAGAACAGGTCTTTAGATAGCTAGATATTTTTAGGAACTGATTTCATGAACCCAGTCCTTGCATCACCTCATATCAAGAAAAGCAATAACTCCCTTCATGGTGACATCAGTTCCTCATGAATAGCAAAATCCTTTTGTAAAGTAAGTGCTTGAGTGCATTGAACTCACCCTTCACTAAAATCTTATATATTCACCTTCCCCCACTGCCTCTTTGGAGCAGTCTCTCAGAGCTATCTGAGGTGCTATCTCCCAAGCTACAGTCCTCATTTTTCCCCAAATAAAGCTTAACTCACACCTCTCACATTGCATGTCTTTTTTTAGTCGACAGATAGCTTATAAAGAAAGCGGAAAGCTGGGATTAATAACTTCATGGGAGCTCCATGAGGGAGTACAGCTATTCATATCACTTGATTATTGTGTAAGGCCAATTTTTTTTTTCTTTTCTTTCTAAAGATGAGGAACAAAAGAGGTTGGCAAGAAAACTGAATGCTCTGAAGCCACTAGCTCTTTGCTTGAAAGTGGTGAAAACTGACTAGTGAATATTCACAAAACCAAGCCAGGCTCACGGTTATCACATTGTGCTGCTGAGTTCAGCACAGGCAGCATGGCTGCGGCAGGGAGAGTGAAGGTCAGGAGGCTTGTCAGGATTTGATACAGCCAGTGGCCCATGGTAATAGCAGCTTTTTTTTTTTTTTTTCAATTATTTCGCCTTCATTTGCTCTCATACTCTGTTGCAATGAGCAATTCCCCAAGCTTGGCTTAACCCACTGGCTTTGACAAGGATATTATTCTCATTTTCTACACTGTTTACAGTTATTTTACTTTTGTAAGATATCTCTGACTGACTGTGAAGCCTACCGGCAGACTTGCAAAAAGGAGCTCTGTCAACCCTGAGTTTTAAGGAGACGGTCAGGATATGATATACAGAAGCCTATTGCTATCATCCAGCGTGGGTTGAAGGATCTCAGGAGAGTTCCAACAAGGTAGAGTTGGAAGAGGTCATCTAGGCCATTGCCCTCATGTCACAGATGAGCAGGTAGAGGTCGAGAGAAGTTATGATAAAAGACTGTATTAAGGTAAAGGTAGGGCTTGGAGCAAGAAGTGTGTGGTCTGACTTAGTCCAGGATTCTCCCATTCAGCCATGATCTAAGCACTTGGCCTTATGATAGATCCTCTGCAGGATACAAGAGAAGTCCAGGCATGAGTTCTGTGTTTCAACAACAACAACAACAAAAATTCTCCTAGATGATAAAAGGCACTGGCTCATTATGCACTGGGAAAGCTTTAGGTTCATTTTGCCACATCATCTCCATTTGAGTTTTTCCATCAGACTTACAAAACATTGGGACAATTTAAAAATCCTTTTCTTATTAAATCTCTAGGACCAAGGATAGTGACTATGATGACTTGGCAGCAAAAAAAGGAATTGCTACATTGTCATGGGCTTTTTCCAATTTACCACATATATGCTAATGGACCTTGTGACTGCTGGACTGGCTGGGATGTATTTGGTCAAGAAGAATCACTTCGGTTAAGACAACATGCGTTGACGTACCTCATGCAGATTGTTCCTGAATTATGGTGCATTGTTTGAGTGTAGGGGATGTTTACAGTTGTTGACTTGTTTCAATACATGCTTTTAAACTGTGGACTCATCTATAAAATACAGGTTGTCTAATGTGTTTGTGGGCTGCTGGGAGTCACTATGATCAGTTATGTGAGTGAGAGACTTAGAAACAAAGAAAATGCCATCCACCTAAGTGGGAAGAATAGACATAAACATTTTTGTTAGTTCTGCATATATGTATATATAAAAAATGTGGAAAATGTGAAAGTGCAAGGATACTGGATTCTCTACAAAGTATAGCACTTAGGGCTTTAGACCACATAGAAAGTCAAGGTCAGATGTGAGACGGAAGGGACCAGGTTTGATGTCACTTGAGAAAGATATAAAACAGGTACTCAGGAGCATGTTGATGTCAAAGCACAGATGGGATAGGCAGTGAAGGCTCTGTAGCTGGGGTTAGCAAGATCAAGAGGAGCAAGGACTACCTGATGGGCCGTCAGAAAGCACAGCTGCAGAGATGGTTGTTGTTGTTGTTCAGTCACTAAATCATGTCCAACTTTTTGCGACCCCATGGACTATAGCACTCCAGGCTCCTGTCTTCCACTATCTCCCCAAATTTGCTCAATTTCATGTCCGTTAAGTCAGTGATGCTATCTAACCATCTTATCCTCTGCCACCCCCTTCTCCTTTTGCCTTTAGTCTTTCCCAATATCATGGCATCATGTGGCCAAAGTATTGGAGCTTCAGCATCAGTCCTTCCAATGAATGTTCAGGGTTGATTTCCTTTAGGATTGACTGGTTGGATCTCCTTGCAGTCCAACAGACTCTCAAGAGTCTTCTCCAACACCACATTTCAAAAGCATCCATTCTTTGGCTCTCAGCCTTCTTTATGGTCCAACTCTCACATCCATACATGACTACTGGAAAAACCATAGCTTTGACTATATAGATCATTGTTGGCAAAGTGATGGCCCTGCTTTTTTTTTAAATTTTTTATTTTAACTGAATCAAAGATGAATATTGTTAATGATAAAAGCCACAATTCACAAAGAAGACGGACATCATAAACCACTGGACACTATAACAACAAAGAAAGATACATAAAGCAAAAATCAGAAGAAATATAGGGAAAAGAAAAAATATATAATCATAGTGAGACATATTAACATTTCTCTGAGAATTTTTTTCAAGTGCAGAAAAAATAAGAATAGGAGCATCTTGAATGATGTAATCAATAATTTAAATATAATAGATTTATATTTAATTAATTTATATTAATATCCTACATAAAATATTTAAAATTTTATGTCTCAACTGCTGTTATTAGATGTCCATAGTACATTTAGTAAAACTGGCAAAAAGATAAATATTACTAAATTTCAAAAAGTCGAATTTCTTTTTTTGTGTGTGTGATTCAGTTATACATATACATACATATTAGTCTTCAGATCATTTTCCATTATAGGTTATTATAAGATATTGAATATAGTTCCCAGTTCTATATAGTAAACCTTTGTTTGTTGCATATGCTTGTTGCATATCTATTTTTTAAATTAGAAATCTAGTGTTCTATTCATACTAAGTCAAACAAGTGGAATCAAAATGTCATAAGTTTTTTAGTTAGGCAGAAATTTATAAGTTTTCTAAAATATATATATTCTCTATATTATTTATATATATTATACAATAACTTTTCTGCTACACTTTATAAAGGCCTGAGAAAGAACCTAAAAAAAAAAAAGAGATGGAGAAATTGGAAAACATAAACTAAATGAAATGAGAGCACTGAATATGAAATAGAAAAAATGAAACAAACTAGAAACAAGTAAAAGCTCCTCATATAGTCCAGTTGTTTTTAAACATGGCTGCTCATTAGAAACATATCTGCAGCTCTGCAAAAAAATAAAAATAAAAACAGTAACTGGGTATTTGTATTTTCAAAAACTTCCAGGATAATTCTGATATCCATCTGGATTAAAAAAAAATGATTATAGGTTTTTCTAATAAATGGCAGTTTTGGTGATACAGAATTCTGTTATTTTTATGTTGACCAATCATGATACATTTGTATTAAGTACGTAATACTTAATCACAATAGTAAAAGATGTTTATCTGTTTTCACAATCAATAACCAGACAAAAAAGACAATTACAATTGCAGGCCATAATGAAAACATGATTAACCTAACAGTATAAAATAATTACATACAATTTGGGGGGTCAAGCAGAGTGATGTAAGTGAAAGTGCATACATGCACATGTTTACATCTGCTCAGCCAGCCTATTCTGCCTCCATTCTTTTCTGAGATCCTGAATCATCTTCACTGTCATTATTCTGAAATCTTTTTCTGGAAGGTTGCCTATCTCCACTTCATTTATATGTCTTTCTGGGGTTTTATCTTGTCCCTTCATCTGGAAGGGACATTTCTGCTTTTTCATGCTGATTAACTTTCTGTAATGCGGTTTTGTTTTAGTCTCTGTGGGGCTGTGGGATTTTAGTTCTTCTTGCCTCTTCTGTCTGTGCTCTGATGGAGCAGGCTAAGAGGCTTGTGTAAGCTTCCTGATGGGAGGGATTGGTGATGGGAAAAACTGGGTTTTACTCTGGTGGGCAGGGCCTTGCTCAGTAAAACTTTAAGCCAATTATCTGCTGATGGGTGGGGTTGTACTCCCTCCCTGGTAGTTTTTTGGCCTAAGATGACTCAGCCCTTGGGTCTACATGCTCTATGGTGGGGTTAATCAGTATCAGTATCAGTTCAGTCTTTGCAACCCCATAGACTGCAGCACACCAGGCTTCCCTATCCATCACCAACTGCCAGAGCTTGCTAAACTCATGTCCACCTAGTCAGTGATGCCATCCAACCATCTCATCCTCTGTCATCCCCTTCTCCTCCTGCCTTCAATCTTTCCCAGCATCAGAGTCTTTTCACATGAGTCAGTTCTTTGTATCAGGTGGCCAAAGTATTGGAGCTTCAGCTCCAGCATCAGTCCTTCCAATGAATATTCAGGACTGGTTTCCTTTAGGATTGACTGGTTTGATCTCCTTGCAGTCCAAGGGACTCTCAAGAGTCTTCTCCAACACCACAGTTCAAAAGCATCAATACTTCAGCTCTCAGCTTTCTTTATGGTCTAATTCTCACATCCGTATAGGACTACTGGAAAAAACATAGCTTTGTCTAGACAGACCTTTGTAGGCAAAGTAATGTCTCTGCTTTTTAATATGCTGTCTGCTGCTGCTGCTCAGTCACTTCAGTCATGTCCGACTCTGTGTGACCCCATAGACAGCAGCCCACCAGGCACCTCTGTCCACAGGATTCTCTAGGCAAGAATACTGGAGTGGGTTGCCATTTCCTTCTCCAAATTTGCTGTCTAGGTTGGTCATAACTTTCCTTCCAAGGAACAAGCAAGCATCCTTTAATTTCATGGCTGCAGTCACCATCTGCTTTGGTTTTGGAGCCCCCCCAAAACAGTCTCTCACTGTTTCCATTGTTTTCCCATCTGTTTGCCGTGAAGTGATAGGACTGGATATCATGATCTTAGTTTGCTGAATGTTGAGCTTTAAGCTGACTTTTTCACTCTCCTCTTTCACTTTCATCAAGAGGCTTTTTAGTTCTTCACTTTCTGCCAAAAGTGTGATATCATCTGCATATCTGATGTTATTGATATTTCTCCTGTCAATTTTGATTCTAGCTTATGCTTCATTCAGCCCAGCATTTCGCATGATGTACTCTGCATATAAGTTAAATAAGCAGGGTGACAATATACAACCTTGACATACTCCTTTGCTGATTTGGAACCAGTCTGTTGTTCCATGTCCAGTTCTAACTGTTGTTTCTTGACCTGCATACAGGTAGGGTTAATGGTGCTCTCCTAGAGTATTTAGGCCAAAAGGGACCTTCCCAGACAGCTGCTGCCAGTCCTCTCATCCCTGTGATGAGCCCCTGCTGACCCACACCTCCACAGGAGACCCTCCAACACTAGCAGGTGGTTTTGGTTCAGTTTCCTGTGGAGCCACTGTTCCTTTCTTCTGAGTCTTGGTTCACGCAAGGTTTTGTTTGTGCCCTCCAAGCCTGGAGTGTCTGTTTCCCCTATTCCTGTGGAAGTTTTGTGATCAAATCTCACTGTGCTTCAAGATCAGATCACCTGGGGATTCCCAGTCCCTTTGTTGGGTCCTCAGGCTGGGAAGCCTGACATGGGCTTCCAAACCTTCACAACAGTGAGATAACTTTTTTTTGTATTATTATTCTCCAGTTTGTGGATCACCCACCTGGTGGGAATGGGATTTGATTTTATCATGATTATGCCCCTCCTACAGTCTCGCTGCAGCTTCTTCTTTGTCTTTGGATGTGGGGTATCTTTTTTTTTTTGTAGGTTCCAGCATCCTCCTGTCAATGGCTGTTTAACAGCTAGTTGTGATTTTGGTGCTCTCACAGGAGGAGATGAGTGCATGTCCTTCTACTCCGCCATCTTGAACCAGAAGCATCTCTTTTTAATATGCTGTCTAAATTTGTCATGGGGCTTCCCAGGTGGCGCTAGCAGTCAAGAAAGGAAAGGAAAGATAGCGTTAAGTCATGTCCGACTCTTGTAATCCCAGGAACTGTAGCCTGCCAGGCTCCTCTGTCCATGGGATTCTCCAGGCAAGAATACTGGAGTGGGTTGCCATTTCCTTCTCCAAGAAAGAAAAGAATCTGCCTGGCAAAGCAGGAGACTTAAGAGATGCTGGTTTGATCCCTGGGTTGGGAAGATCCCCTGGAGGAGTGCATGGAAATCCACTCAAGTATTCTTGTCTGGGAAAGCCCATGGACAATGGAGCCTGGTGGGCTACAGTCCATAGGGTCGCACAGAGTTGGACACGTTTGAAGAGACAGCATGCAGTGTACGCTAGGTTTGTCATAACTTTCCTTCCAAGGAGCAAGCATAGAAACTGAGTGCAATGACACTGAGTTGTTAATAGAATTAAATGCGATCATGTAGGTGAAAGCCCCAGCTAATAACAGCCTATATGAGAAGATACATTTTATTTACTACAGAGGAAAGGTGAATGATAGCTTTAGGATATATGTGGTCATTTCTTTGCCATAAAACTATTATAAAACAGCTGTAAATTGTATGCATTCCATTAGAAGGCAAAAGTGGCTTTAAGAGGCTAGTTTCTTAACCGAAGGTTTCTTAATCAGAGAATAGTTTCTAAATTTGAAGAACAGCATTTCTCATAATATGTTCATCTTACTCCCTAAATCAAGAGAATATAGGTATACAATGACAATTTAAAAGGTAGAATTTATGTGTTTCTTTAGTACAGAAATCATCATACCCTCAGAGCATCAGGAGAATCTATCATCTATGTATTTTTTTATAGACTCATTTGGGAAATGTCACAGTTTATCAGAGCCACATAAATCAGAGTTTGCTGGATTTAATTCAATCTTTAAATGTCACCTGGAGATGAGGGGATAATATCCAGTCAATTTTTTTGTGTGTGAGATTAAATAAAAGCAATAAAAGCAGGTAGAGAAATCACTGAAAATTTGAAAAAAAAATTACTTGAGCTAGTAATAGATATCACTGGGTAGAAGAACTTGCAAATATTCTTCAAATGTAGATTCAAACACAACAGGCTTCACTTTCTTTTTATAAGCCTTAAAGCTGTAACACTTTTGAACTGTTGCTCTTCTTCATAAATGTTTTCAGAATTATCTTCATTTATCTGCCACGTCTCTCCTGCCACATATTCAAATCTTGCTAAATCAGCCAGGGAATAATAAATTATGCTGCAATCATCAGCGCTCTCCAAGTCTTAGTGACAGCAAAGGACTTTTTTCTCTCCTGGTAGGACAGGTCTACCCATTATTCTTTTCCAGTGAGCAGGGAACCCTCTTGGTGGCAGGATGGGTTTCGGGTCGGCATATCACCTAAATGTGGCAAGTCTAGTCCTGAAAAAATGAAAATGTTGGCAAATGAGTTAGCAAACATGGACTGCTAGTGAGGAGGGGAAAAATGACTATCTGTGGCCTTGGGAAATTTTCTCTACTTGGGCTGATGATCTTGGCAGTGGCTGAGAGGAGCCAGAAGGGAAAAGGAGAGGCTTCAGTGGTCATCACTCTGGAATGTGATGGCTGATGCAGCAGTCTGTTTGAATATCTGTCCCAAACACAAAGGAGAAAGAGCTAAGAAAAATACATGCACACGTCCACTTCAGTTTGTGGCAGAGCAAATCATCCTTACATTTTGAATTCAAATGTGCAGGAACTTACAATTCTCCCTTAACATGGGAAACTGAGAACGATTGTAATTCTTTGGAACAGTACCTGGATTATTCAAAAAGATGCATGCGTTCTAATAGCAGCACTATTTACAATAGCTAAAACATGGAAGCAACCTAAGTGTCCATTGACAGGAATGGATAAAGAAGATGTGGTACATATACAGAGTGAAGTATAACTTAGCCATAAAAAAGAATGAAGCGATGCCAGTTGCAACATGCCTGGACCTAGAGATGATCAAACTAAGTGAAGTAAGCCAGGCAGAGAAGGGCAAATATCATACGATATTGCTTATATATGGAATCTAAAAAAATGATACAAATGAACTTATTTACAGAACAAAAAGATTTACAGATATAGAAAACAAACTTATGGTTATCAAAGGAAAAAGGGGGCAGGGATAAATTAGGAGTTTGGGATTAAAATATATACTACTATATACAAAATAGGTAACCAATAAGGATCTACTTATAGCACAGGGAACTATACTCAATATCTTATAATAACCTACAATGGAGAAATCTCTAACATATACATACATTAATCTGAGTCACTTTGCTCCACACATGAAACTAATACAGCATTGTGAATCAACTGTATTTTGTCAACAACAAAGGGCAGGGGGATATAATTCTCCCTCAACGTAGAAAATTGAGAAAATTGTGGACAATATCTGGATCTATCCTTCAAGTATTTTCTCAAAGGTGATTATATTCATGAAGTAGTGTCTGGGCCTCAGTGGAAGCTGCCCCTCTGTTCTCTAGACACCTGTGACATGTTTTCCCTTCCTTCATGCCACGTGCCATTTTCATCTTTAATTATGGTTATCTGTGAATGCCTTCTGTTTTGCCTGATAGGTGGTGGGTGAATTTTTTTGGGTATAGATCATACCTTACTCGTTAACCTATATCTAGTAATCGACATTGTACTTAGAGCAGGGCTCAATTTTATGCTCAATTAATGAGTCTGAGTAAGAAAATACTATTTTGCATTTCTACAAATGTATTGGAAAAGGCTTGATAGATGTCACTGCCAGGTATTCTGATTTGGGTGAGAGGGCAGTTTTTAACAAACATGCAACATAATCTCCCCCTCAGTTCATTTGTTCCACTTCCCAGCTTTATGATGATATAACTGAGAAACAAAATAGTGATATTTAAATGTACAACATGATTATTTGATAAACATAAACACTGTGAAATGATTCCTACCATCCAGTTAATTAGCATATGTATTACTTCCATAGCTATTCTTGTGTGTCTGAAAATGCTTAAGATCTATCTTGTTAGCAAATTATAGTTATATAATATAGTATTATCAACTGAAGTCACCATGCTGTACATTCCTATGAAAAATTCCATTAGCATTTTGATAAAAATTGCATTGACTTTGTAGATCTTTGGGTAGTATGGACTTTAAAAATATTTGTCCTTCTAATTCATGAATACAGAAGTTATTTCCATTTATTTATGTGTTCTTCAATTTCTTTCATCCTTCTCTTACAGTTTTCAGTGTATAGATTTTTTTTACTTCCTTGGTTAAACTTATTCCTATAATATTTTATTGTTTTGTTGCTATAATGGAGTTGTTTCTATAATTTATCTTTAAGATAGTTGTTGGTATACAAAAATAAAACTGACTTTTGAATTCTTTATCTTGGAACTTGTTAGATATTTGGTGGAGTCTTTAGCATTTTTTATATAAGATCCATCTGCAAACAGAAACAGTTTTACTCCTTCCATTCCAGTTTGGGTGGTGTTTATTTCTTTTTCTTGCTTGATTTCTCTGGCTAGAACTTCTGGTACTATGCTGAATAGAGGTGGTGAGAGTGAGTATCCTTATCTTGTTCCTAGTCTTCAAAGAAAGGCTTTCAGCTTTTCAACATTGAGTATGATGTTAGCTTTGAATTTGTCATATACGGCATTTACTGTGTTGAGGTACATTTCGTCTCTTCCTAATTTGTTGAGAGTTTTTACTATGGAAGGACTGAATTTTGTTGAATGCTTTTTCTACATATATAGAGATGATCATATGATCTTCATCCTTCATTTTGTTAATGCTATGTATAACACTGCTTGATACGTGTATGCTGAATTATCTGATATCCTAGGAAAAATCCCATTTAATATAGCATATAATCCTTTTAATGAGATTTGAATTTGGTTTGCTAATATTCTGTTGAAAATTTTGTCTGAGTGTTCATCAGGGATATTGGCCAGTAATTTTCTTTTCTTGTAGTGTCCTCGTCTGGCTTTGTAATACTGTCCTTGTAAAGTGAATTTGGAAGTATTCTCTGCCTTCCAATTTTTTGGAAGAGTTTGAGGAAGACTGGGGTTTGTTCTTCTTTAAATATTTAATAGAATTCACCAGTGAAGCCATCTCGGCTTTTCTATGTTGAAAGCCTTTGATTGCTGTTTAAATCTCTTTATTCATGGTTGGTCTGTTCAGATTTTCTATTTCTTCATGATTTAGTCTTGGTACATTGGTATGTTTCTAGGAACTTAGCCATTTTTTCTAGGTTGTCTGATTTGTTGGCCTTCTATTGTTCATATTCATTTCTTATGGTTCTTAGTATTTCTTTGTTATTGCTTTTAATGACTTTCATGTCTGATTTTGAGTACTCTGTCTTGCTAGTCTTGCTAAAGTTTTGTCAATATCATTAGCTTTCAGTCTCATTGATCTTTTCTATTGTTATTTCTAGTCTCTTTTTCACTTATTTCTGCTCTGATATTTATTTCTTTCCTTCTTTCTAGCTTCAAGCTTAGTTTGTTTTTCTTTTTCTTGTTACCTGAGGCTTAAAGTTAAATTAGCTATTTGAGACCTTTCCTTTTTTGTAACATAGATGTTACCACTATAAACTTCCCTCTAGGAATGCTTTTGCTGCATTCTATAAAATTTCAGTATGTTGTGTTTCCATTTTCATTTGTCTCAAGGAACTTTTTGGTTTCCATTTGGAATTCTTTTTTTTAACCCATTGATCATAATTACCCCATATTGTTTCCTTTGTGTGTTAAAAGGAAACTTAACAGAAGTGGGTGGAAAAATAGCAAATGAAGAATCAGTGGGGAGAGGAGATGTGCTGTATTTTATTGTGTTTTCTTTGGCTTTAAGTTGTGCAAAATATATAGGGTCTGTACTTACAGCCAGTTAAGTATTTTCATGATCACAAATAGCAAAAAATATTCTATTAACTCAGGCATGAGCAAGCAAAGTTCTCCTTTACTTTCAGAATTGCTGCTACTTTGAGTGCTACCAATTTTTTTAATAGACAATTTTTTAGAGTAGTTTTAGGTTCACAGCAATATTGAGTAGAAAGTACTGAGAGTTCCCATATATTCTCTTTCCCAGTCTTATTGATTTTTACTCTCAGGCTTCTTCATACCTTTTCAATGAACAGTTGATCCCTTGGCAGCAGGCTGGGTCTGAGATTGGATGACCTTTTTACCCAGCTGGACAAGCCTTGACAGGAAAGCGCAAGAAAGGTTTTGTTAGCAAACATTGCTTGCTTATGAAGCAATAAAAAGAATAGGCAATATGGCTAGAGAGAGAGAGGGGAAATTAGTAATAAGAGCCTTGGGGAATTGCTCTCTGACCTTGGCAATGGGTCTAAGGAGGTGGGGATGTAAGGGTTGAGTGACCTGGAGAGAAGGCTTAATCAACTTCAAAAAGACTAGAGATTTTTAAACACACAATCTCATAACCTTCTTTTCTCCATATGTCATATTTGTCTTCATCCTAATCCTTTCTTTATACCTAGCTTTCTTGCCTTTTTTTGTTTTTCCTCTTGGAAGCCAAAATCCCTCCCCACTAAATGGACACAAGAGCTGCATTTTTCACTTTGAGGCTCTGGTGCTCTTCAGCAGCCTGTCTCTGGGCTCAAGCTCCATTAGCAAAGGCTAATATTGTCTCAAATGCCAAGTCCTCCAGTCCAGAAACTGCAGTTTCTTTTGAGTTAATATGATTACAGGTGTGAAGGCTCAGAATAGTTCATTGAAAGTTGACTTACATTGCATCATTAAAAGATATCTTAATTATATTCTTTCTAACTCTTACCATTCTATCATTAATACTTCCAGGAATTATATGTCTGTATTTTGAAGCAGTATTTCCAGTTTTCAAAGTGCAAATGATTTTTCTGTTTTCACTTATCTATCAGCTCATTAGGAGTCAGTATCCAGTGCGCTTAACACAGAGAGAAGTATTTCGTACAGGTTGAGAGCATTTGAAATAATTAAAATAATTACTGATTTGACAACATATATGTATATAATATTATGGCAACCCACTCCAGTGTTCTTGCCTGGAGAATCCCAGGGACAGGGGAGCCTGGTGGGCTGTTGTCTCTGGGGTCGCACAGAGTCAGACATGACTGAAGGGACTTAGCAGCAGCAGCAGCAGCAGCAGCATGTATATAATATTAAATTTGGGAATAGTAAACAATAGTCAAAAGGTACAGTCAAAATCAATTTCTTTGAATACAGTTGTTCAAAATGTTGTTTTAAGGTTTAAGAAACATCAAAAGACCATTCTGGATAAGCATGAAATTATTAATCAGCTGTCATATGTGGCTAGTTACATGCTGCTGCTGCTGCTAAGTCGCTTCAGTCATGTCCGACTCTGTGCGACCCCATAGATGGCAGCCTACCAGGCTCCCCCGTCCCTGGGATTCTCCAGGCAAGAATACTGGAGTGGGTTGCCATTTCCTTCTTCAACTCAGTTCAGTTTATTTCAGTTGCTTAGTCGTGTCTGACTCTTTGCAACCCCATGAACCATAGCACGCCAGGCCTCCCTGTCCATTACCAACTCCTGGAGTCCACCCAAACCCGTGTCCATTGAGTCAGTGATGCCATCCAACCATCTAATCCTCTTTCATCCCCTTCTCTTCCTGCCCTCAATTTTTCCCAGCATTAGGGTCTTTTCCAATGAGTCAGCTCTTCGCATTAGGTGGCCAAAGTATTAGAGCTTCAGCTTCAACATCAGTCCTTCCAATGAACACCCAAGGACTGATCTCCTTTAGGGTGGACTGGTTGGATCTCCTTGCAGTCCAAGGGACTCTCAACAGTCTTCTCCAACACCACAGTTCAAAAGCATCAATTCTTGGGCCCTCAGCTTTCTTTATAGTCCAACTCTCATGTCAGTTGATAATGAATCTTAACATTGTTAAAGATTGTTTTAAGTAGATTGATTTCCATGGTTGTTTTCTCTCTCCTTTTGGTTTCACTTTAGCCTTCAGAATGTAGTTAAGAAATTCTCACTACACAGACTGTAGAGCTTTGAAGTATAACAATGAACTCTTCCTTTTCCCCTTGTATTCTCCAGTAAGTAGTTGCATCTAAGACAGGAATAGATACAGATCTATCTTCGTTACTTGCAAGGAAATACTTTTTGTTATTTTCTCAGTTTTATAAAATTTAACAACTGGGATAATCTCAGATCTGATTAAATACCTTGTAATTTTTCAATTTGTGAGGATTCATAGACTATGAAATTCTAAGTCCAAGTGGAGAATGATATATCAGGACCACGGTAGCCCTGAAGTGTTTAAATCATGCATTTCAGTGTATATGAACATTGGGATAGAAGGTAAACCAGGAGAGTGAAGATGAGGAAATAGATTGCTCTAGAAAAGGACAAGGGAAAATACTGTTGAGTGAGCCTTTGTATAAGGCACTGTACTGTATGCTTCATCAGTAATATAATATTTGCTTCTCCTACAACCTTTTGATGTTAGTAACCATCATTCCTAAGAGAAGAGAAAGCTGAGGGAGGTTGGGTAAGATTAGGAAATGTGGCATGTGTTCGAACAGATCCGATTCAAAAGTTTTTCTGCTAGGACTCCAGAACTTACTCTCTTTTAATCCGTTTTGCTCTCCGTGGGGAAGATCTGAGATGAAGCAGAAGGATGCTGAGCCAGCATTTTAGTTTTAGGGTTTGGGCAAAGTGATTCCTGCATAGGCATCAAAATCCTTGGACTTTGATTTTAGTCACTCCTGAATTAGTCTTCTAGACTGGTCTATGTCTTAACCTATGAATCACTGTCAGTTAACCTACTTTTTACCCAGCATTTTACTAGGATCTTCAGAAGACATAGTACTCTCTAGAAGATCTCTAGAGGATTTTATTCTGAATCTGAGAATTATAAGGGAACAAAAGGAAATGGTGTATTCACTGGCTGAGTTGCATGACAAGCACTTTAGTTCCTGTCTTGTGGGCTATGGGCGTGTGATGCAGAAAAGAGCATGTTCTTGTGCCTGGTGGGTTGTTTATTTTTTATGGAATGCTGAGTGTGCTACTGCTCCCATGCAGAGTGAGATTGTGTTAATTTTGATGTTAAGTGGGGCTGTAGGGAAACATTAATTAGTATAGACAGGAACACATTTTATAGACAGGAAGGGCAGTTAGAGATTTGAAAGGCAAGAGGATAAATATAGTAAGCTTGGAGTCATGGGGGAATAGCTTCATAGAAGAAATGCCATTTGTAGTAGGTATGGAGGCTTAAGTAGGATTCAACAATGAGAGGGGTGAAAAGACTTATCAGAGGCATAACTTGAATTGCACTCATTTCACTCATCATATTTTCTATCTTACCCAATTTCCAAAAGAATTGAAGCTGATTAAAAAAATCTACTAGTACAGCTTAAAATAATGTTAAGCAGTTAAATAACAGTGAGGAATTGCATTTACATTTAGCTCTGAGTTTCCTGGCAATGAAAGAATGAAACATGAGAGTTCATTAATAACACTAATTTGTACCTGAGTTTCTGGTTCACACCAAGTTTTCATCACATTTGCACAAACTTCATTTTTTAGTGTGCATAAATGGAAGTATACTAATACTTTAGATGAGGCATGCCTTCATCTTCTAAATTCTAAGTTGTCCTGTGAAAGATATTGAGCAGAGGAACAGATAATGTAATATTAGGTAATAATGTTAGGAAGGAATAAAACTCACCTTATGACTGTGTTTTCTGCTGACGTGTGACCTCCTCTCCATTCAGCCAGTGGTGGAGAGGGAAACAGAATTTGTAGCAGAGTTTATGGTTCACACCAAGTTTTCATCACATTTGCACAAACTTCATTCTTTAGTGTGGATCTACATGACCTGGGGGAGGCTCACAAACGTAGGTTAGCTGTGAGTCCAGTGGGAAAGGAGAAGGCTTTGTGCATTTGATAGGAATTAAGCTATAGTTAGCATAAGAAAAAGTTTTCTGATTTGTTACAGACATTTTGTGCTGATATTTGAAGCAAGGTCTAGATCATTTTAATGTCAGTTATTTTTATGAAAATTAAGGAACTTGGTTTGTTTTCCTTCCCCACAGAGAGCCATTCCACTTCTCTCTGATGGTGATATTGAGACAGTGTCATGGAAAGAGAAGATGGATGCCTTCATTCCCTGGTGGCTCAGAGGGTAAAGCATCTGTCTGCAATGCAGGAGACCTGGGTTCAATCCCTGGGTCAGGAATATCCCCTGGAGAAGGAAATGGCAACCCACTCCTGTACTCTTGCCTGGAAAATCCTATGGACAGAGAAGCCTGGTAGACTACAGTCCATGGGATCGCAAAGAGTCAGACATGACTGAGTGACTTCACTTCACTTCACTTTTTGTGTAATATACTGTCAAACTAGGCTGTAGTTTAAGGATTCAGTTGGGAAAATATTGCTAAAATGGTAGTTTTTAATAGAAAGATTTGGAATGTCATATACCAGTAACTCTCGTATTAATACCTATTAAATGAGTAAAGACATCTTGGTTAATTGACCCCCAGAAGAGGGCAGTAGAGGATGAGATGGTTGGATGGCATCATCAACACAATGGACATGAGTTTGAGTGAAGGACAGGGAAGCCTGGTGTGCTGTTGTCCATGGGGTCGCAAAACACTAGACATGACCCACTCAGTCCATCCATCCATCCAGTTACCAGTTAGAAGTCTAAGCATCATTAACCAAATGTCCTCACTGGCAAACACTCAGTTCAGTTCAGTTCAGTCACTCAGTCATGTCTGACTCTTTGCGACCACATGAATCGCAGCATGCAAGGCCTCCCTGTAAATCACCAACTCCCAGAGTTCACCCAAACTCATGTGCATTGAGTTGGTGATGCCATCCAGCAATCTCATCCTCTGTTTTCCTCTTCCCCTCCTGCCCCCAATCTCTCCCAACATCAAGGTCTTTTCCAATGAGTCAACTCTTTGCATGAGGCAGCCAAAGTATTGGAGTTTCAGCCTCAGCATCAGTCTTTCCAATGAACATCCAGGACTTATCATCTCCTTTAGGATGGACTGGTTGGATCTCTCTGCAGTCCAAGGGACTCTCAAGAGTCTTCTCCAACACCACAGTTCAAAAACATCAATTCTTCGGTGCTCAGTTTTCTTCATAGTCCAACTCTCACATCCATACATGACCACTGGAAAAACCATAGCCTTGACTAGACAGACCTTTGTTGGCAAAGTAACGTCTCTGCTTTTGAATATGCTATCTAGGTTGGTCATAACTTTCCTTCCAAGGAGTAAGTGTCTTTTAATTTCATGGCTGCAATCACCATCTGCAGTGATTTTGGAGCCCCCCAAAATAAAGTCTGACACTATTTCCACTGTTTCCTCATCATTTTCCCATGAAGTGCTGGGACCAGATGCCATGATCTTCGTCTCCTGAATGTTGAGCTTTAAGCCAACTATTACACTCTCCTCTCTCACTTTCATCAAGAGGCTTTTTAGTTCCTCTTCACTTTCTGCCATAAGGGTGGTGTCATCTGCATATCTGAGGTTATTGATATTTCTCCTGGCAATCTTGATTCCAGCTTGTGCTTCTTCCAGCCCAGCATTTCTCATGATGTACTCTGCATATAAGTTAAATAAGCAGGGTGACAATATATAGCCTTGACGTATTCCTTTTCCTATTTGGAACCAGTCTGTTGTCCCATGTCCAGTTCTAACTGTTGCTTCCTGACCTGCGTATAGGTTTCTCAAGAGGCAGGTCAGGTGGTCTGGTATTCCCATCTCTTTCAGAATTTTCCCACAGTTTAGTGTGATCCACACAGTCAAAGGCTTTGGCATAGTCAATAAAGCAGATAGATGTTTTTATGGAACTCTCTTGCTTTTTCCATGATCCAGAAGATGTTGGCAATTTGATCTCTGGTTCCTCTGCCTTTTCTAAAACCAGCTTGAACATCTGGAAGTTCACGGTTCACGTACTGCTGAAGCCTGGCTTGGAGAATTTTGAGCATTACTTTACTAGCGTGTGAGATGAGGCAATTGTGTGGTAGTTTGAGCATTCTTTGGCATTGCCTTTCTTTGGGACAGGAATGAAAACTGACCTTTTCCAGTCCTGTGGCCACTGCTGAGTTTTCCAAATTTGCTGGCATATTGAGTGCAGCACTTTCACAGCATCATCTTTCAGGATTTGAAATAGCTCGACTGGAATTCCATCACCTCCACTAGCTTTGTTCGTAGTGATGCTTCCTAAGACCCACTTGACTTCACATTCCAAGATGTCTGGCTCTAGGTCAGTGATCACACCATCATGATTATCTGAGTCATGAAGATCTTTTTTGTACAGTTCTGTGTATTCTTGCCACCTCTTCTTAATATCTTCTGCTTCTGTTAGGTCCATACCATTTCTGTCCTTTATTGAGCCCATCTTTGCATGAAATGTTCCCTTGGTATCCCTAATTTTCTTGAAGAGATCTCTAGTCTTTCCCATTCTGTTGTTTTCCTCTATTACTTTGCATTGATGGCTGAGGAAAGCTTTCTTATCTCTCCTTGCTATTCTTTGGAACTCTGCATTCATATGTGTATCTTTCCTTTTCTCCTTTGCTTTTCGCTTCTCTTCTTTTCACAGCTATTTGTAAGGCCTCCTCAGACAGACATTTTGCTTTTTTGCATTTCTTTTCCATAGGGATGGTCTTGATCCCTGTCTCCTGTACAATGTCATGAACCTCTGTCCATAGTTCATCATGCACTCTGTCTATCAGAATCTATTTCTCACTCCCACTGTATAATCATAAGGGATTTGATTTAGGTCATACCTGAATGGTCTAGTGGTTTTCCCTACTTCCTTCAATTTAAGAATGAATTTGGCAATAAAGAGTTCATGATTTGAGCCACAGTCAGCTCCCTGTCTTGTTTTTGCTGACTGTGTAGAGCTTCTCCATCATTGGCTGCAAAGAATATAATCAATCTGATTTCGGTGTTGACCATCTGGTGATGTCCATGCGTAGAGTCTTCTCTCGTGTTGTTGGAAGAGGGTGTTTGCTATGACCAGTGCATTTTCTTGGCAAAACTCCGTTAGCCTTTGCCCTGCTTCAATCCATATTTCAAGGCCAAATTTGCCTGTTACTGCAGTTGTTTCTTGACTTCATACTTTTGCATTCCAGTCCCCTATAATGAAAAGCACATCTTATTTGGGTGTTAGTTCTAAAAGGTCCTGTAGGTCTTCATAGTACCGTTCAACTTCAGCTTATTCAGTGTTACTGGTTGATCATCGTGATATTGAATGGTTTGCCTTGGAAATGAACAGAGATCATTCTATCGTTTTTGAGATTGCATCCAAGTACTGCATTTCGGTACCGTTGATCATGATGGCCACTCCATTTCTTCTAAGGGATTCCTGCCCACAGTAGGAGATATAATGGTCACCTGAGTTAAATTCACCCATTCCAGTCCATTTTAGTTCACTGATTCCTAGAATGTCAACATTCACTCTTGCCATCTCCTTTTTGACCACTTCCAATTTGCCTTGATTCATGGACCTAACATTCCAGATTCCTATGCAATATTGCTCTTTACAGCATTGGACCTTGCTTCTATCACCAGTCACATCCACAATTGGGTGTTGTTTTTGCTTTGGCTCCATCCCTTCATTCTTTCTGGAGTTATTTCTCCACTGATGTCCTGTAGCATATTGGGCACCTACCACCCTGGGGAGTTCCTCTTTCAGTATCCTATCATTTTGCCTTTTCATACTGTTCATGGGGTTCTCAAGGCAAGAATACTGAAGTGATTTGCCATTCCCTTTTCCAGTAGACCGCATTCTGTCAGACCTCTCCACTATGACCTGTCCATCTTGGTGGCCCCACAGGGCATGACTTAGTTTTATTGAGTTAGACAAGGCTGTCGTCCGTGTGATCAGATTGACTAGTTTTCTGTGATTATGGTTTCAGTGTGTCTGCCCTCTGATTCCCTCTTGCAACACCTACCATCTCACTTGGGTTTCTCTTACCTTGGACGTGGGGTATCTCTTCATGGCTGCTTCAGCAAAGTGCAGCTGCTGCTCCTTACCTTGGATGAGGCCGCCCCTCCTGACCTTGAATGTGGAGTATCTCCTCTCGGACCTCCTGCGCCTGCGCAGCCACAGCTCCTTGGACGTGGGGTAGCGCCTCTCGGCCACCGCCCTTGACCTCGGACGTGGGGTAGCTCCTCTTGGCCGCACTTCTGCACGGTCTGTTGCAGCCGGTGCGCTTCTCTGTTCAATTCAGTTCAGTCACTCAGTCGTGTCCGTCTATTTGTGACCCCATGAATTGCAGCACACCAGGCCTCCCTGTCCATCACCAACTCCCAGAGTTCACCCAAACTCATGTCCATCGAGTCGGTGATGCCATCCAGCCATCTCATCCTCTGTCGTCCCCTTCTCCTCCTGCTCCCAATCCCGCCAGCATCAGGGTCTTTTCCAATGAGTCAACTCTTCACATCAGGTGGCCAAAATATTGGAGTTTCAGCTTTGGCATCATTCCTTCCAAAGAAATCCCAGGGCTGATCTCCTTCAGAATGGACTGGTTGGATCTCTTTGCAGTCCAAGGGACTCTCAAGAGTCTTCTCCAACACCACAGTTCAAAGGCATCAATTCTTCGGCACTCAGCTTTCTTCACAGTCCAACTCTCACATCCATACATGACCACTGGAAAACCATAGCCTTGACTAGATGGACTTTGTTGGCAAAGTAATGTCTCTGCTTTTGAATATGCTATCTAGGTTGGTCATAACTTTTCTTCCAAGGAGTAAGCGTCTTTTAATTTCATGGCTGCATTCATCATCTACAGTGATTTTGGAGCCCCCCAAAATAAAGTCAGCCACTGTTTCCACTGTTTCCCCATCTAATTGCAATGAAGTGATGGGACCAGATGCCAGAGGTGCACTTCTAGATCCTTTTAGAACTATTGATATCAAAAATAAGAAAATATTTTGATTTTCTAATATAATTTCCTTGTTACCAGAAAGCAAATTGTATAATACTGACTTTGAAATTCCTTGCTTTATGGTCTGCTAAATGATCTATATTTATAAATATTCTATGTGAGTTATTACTTGTGCCAGTAAATCAAAAATGCTAAGTGTGTTGCTTGGGTGTTTTATTTATTCTTTAAATATTTGCCTGATTGATCTATCAGTTATGGAGAGATTGTAAATCTCATGCATTGAAGGTAGATTTATCCGTCTCATCTCTAGTTATTAAGAAAGTTTCAATTTCATCAAATTTTTTTTTTTTTTTTACTGATTCTAGGTTCCTGACCACTTTTTTCTTTGCATACATTTTAGAAAACTACAGATAATTGTAAATCCTTTCTCTATCCCTTTGAGATGTAAATCTCTTAAAAACCTTCTTGCCAATTTAAAAAACCAGGGTGTCTTTCTCAAGTACCATCCTTTTGAAATGTCATCATCAAGGATGCTGGTCCCCATGAAAGGGGAACTCTAACTCCTGGGGCTGCCTTACTGCAAGTTGTGAAACTGCTTCCTGTCCTAAAGATACCAGAAAGTTTAGTTTTCCTCTGGGTAAACCCAATTAACAAATCCAGATTGCCTACAATCCTCCCACCCCAGTTCCTAAAAACTTGCCCACCTTATGTTTCAACAGAGTTGAATTTGGGCTGCATTCTGGTCTGTGTCCCTCAATTTAACACTTCTGAACATAGTCATCCTTATTTATTTAACTTCACAGTTTTTGTTCTTATGAAATTTGCAGTCAAATTGTATTTCTTTGTACATTATCTGATGTTTCTCTCTAACACCTTCTGAGAGCTTTTAAGGATGACTTTATTGTTTGAATCAGACATTTTTCTACTGTGACGATGTTACAGATTTGGATTTTGTATTCATGTGATGGTAGGCCCATGTTAACAAAGTGGGGGGGGAGGCTATTTTTATTGTTGTTACTTTTGATACAACATTAGCAGAGATGAACAGGTTTCCATTACTGCAGGCAGGTAAGTTTTTTCCTACCATTCCTTGACTATATTGTCCTTTCTGGGTCTTGAATTTAGGTCTCAGATTCAGCTTTCCCTCACATATGCATATACTTTGGCAAACCTATGCCTACTATTCTTTTAAGCCCTAAGTCCCTAGAGCTCTGGTTTCTAACAATATTGTTCCAAGATAGTCCTAGTTTCTGAGATCATGTATCATTCTTATTTCAAGTCTCTGCTTTTCTGTCTTTGTTATTTTTGTGTTTTGGAAATTTTCCTTTTTATTTTTAGGGACTCAGCAATGCATTTATATTTGATATAATTTATATATTATCTAGGTGCTGAGCACAAATACTGAAGTACAGAAACTGGGCATGATGAATGAAAAGTTTGAATTTAATTCAGTAGATAATAGGAATAGTGTAATCATGTGAATGATTTTCTATTCGGAATGCCTTATTGATAGCTTACCATGAACAGTGTCAGATTTGTGATCTCTGAAGAAGATTTAACTTTGGGACCAGAGACCAGGCTTGTTCACTCAAGAGCTTTAGTATCAGATCAGATCAGTTGCTCAGTCGCGTCCGACTCTTTGCGACCCCGTGAATCGCAGCACGCCAGGCCTCCCTGTCCATCACCAACTCCCGGAGTTCACTCAGACTCACGTCCATCGAGTCAGTGATGCCATCCAGCCATCTCATCCTCTGTCGTCCCCTTCTCCTCCTGCCCCCAATCCCTCCCAGCATCAGAGTCTTTTCCAATGAGTCAACTCTTCACATGAGGTGGCCAAAGTACTGGAGTTTCAGCTTTAGCATCATTCCTTCCAAAGAAATCCCAGGGCTGATCTCCTTCAGAATGCACTGGTTGGATCTCCTTGCAGTCCAAGGGACTCTCAAAAGTCTTCTCAACACCACAGTTCAAAACCATCAATTCTTCGGCGCTCAGCCTTCTTAACAGTCCAACTCTCACATCCATACATGACCACGGGGAAAACCATAGCCTTGACTAGACGAACCTTTGTTGGCAAAGTAAAGCCTCTGCTTTTGAATATGCTATCTAGGTTGGTCCTAACTTTCCTTCCAAGGAGTAAGTGTCTTTTAATTTCATGGCTGCAGTCACCATCTGTAGTGATTTTGGAGCCCCAAAAATAAAGTCTGACACTGTTTCCACTGTTTCCCCATCTATTTCCCATGAAGTGATTGGACCAGATGCCATGATCTTCATTTTCTGAATGTTGAGCTTTAAGCCAACTTTTTCACTCTCCACTTTCACTTTCATCAAGAGCTTTAGTATAGCAGAGTTTTATTAAAGTAAGAAAAGGGACAGAGAAAACTTCTGACATAGACATCAGAAAGGGGATGAATGGTGCCCCTCTGCTAGTCTTTAGCTGGATGTTTTATGTCTATTAGAAAGCTATTAATCAGGTAAGAGAGACACGTCAAGGCTGAAAAGAGTTTCACCAGGCTCCTCTCCCACAATATGCATTTTTGAGATAGGATGGCATGAGGTGTGTCATCCCCCAACCATAAAACAATTTATGTGAATACTGGTTCTTGGAGCTATTTATCATCCCAAAGTTTGAGAAAAGAAAAAAAAGTTAGTCTTAGGTGGAACCATTTTGAAGAAAGGCAAATTCAAAGCAAATTCATAGTTTCATTAACATAGCTTAAGAAAAACATTTCCATAAGAAAAACACATTGGTTAGCTCAAGGTTTGAGAAAAGTTAAGTTCTGGTGGAACCAGGTGTCGTCATGGCAACACAGAATTTTAAGAGACACTTGCAGCCTGTTTCCTCCATTTGGAGACCCTCTCAATATTTTTGACAAGACTGTGGCCTGGATAGAGGTTTATGAGAATTGGAGGTAATGCAAGTTGTAGTGATAAAACTTGCCTGTGACTAGGAAAGAAACCATACAGGATGAAGGTGGCATGAGGTACTTGTTTAGCAAAGGACAGGAAAATGCATTGGTGGTATCCTTCCAGGATCAGCAGGGACATTTGGTTCCATTACTATTTGATATTTAGCACACAAGTGTAAGCTTTATATTTATTTTTCATTATATTAGCATTAGACTACAACTTAAAATCATTCCTATTGTTTTTATGGTTTAATTGCTGGCAAAACACAAAGGAAAACACTAGGCCTTTTGGGCTATTTTGCCCCATTTCATGCACAGATCATCTTTGGGATTTGAATGGGCCTCTTCATGATCTGCCTTCTCCCATGGGGGCTGTTAATAGTAATGATTTGTAGTTTCCAGAGACAGGACATGAGCCTCAGTTAACTGATTGGTAAATGGTTGACTATACTGAAGGGATGTGTTGTCTTCAGTCTGAGCACTGCCCCAGAAAATTATATGTCTATGGGACTAGCATTTTAGTATTTCTTAGCCCAGTCAAAGATGAATGATGGTAAAAAGAAACAATTTTGAAAGAGTTATATAGATAGGAATAAGAAGCACGTTAATTAAGAAGGCAGTTCAACTTTCTGATTTGTGTTCATGTGATAGAACCTTGAAATCTAATTAGATTGCTCTAAAATGAAGATAACAAGTTAAGTCAATTTTAAAACAAGAGAAGAATAAGTTTTACAGGGTTTTACTTCTTTGGGCAGAAAATTAGCAATATAAAGTATGAAATATTAGCTCAGAGTGATGTTAGGTTCTGTGCTATGTACCAGCAATGTAGAGAGAAATAAGACTTGGTACATTCCACCTTCAACAAGATCATGGACCAGCCAGAAAGATTCCTAGGTCCACATATAATTATGAAACAGAATTAAAGTACTACTTGGAGCGGACAGCATAGAATGACACATTAATGAAAGTCCAAGTTCTTTGAAATTGTTAGAAATTTAAGTAACTGGGAAAGTGAAAGGAGGTTATGTTACAGGTAGCTCAGATCATCTTCTGTCTGGTGAAAGGACAATATTTGTCACATCCTACTAGCCTTTTTCTTCAGGGGTCCATGGAAGGAAAAGATATTACATCATCTGTGCCCTAAACATAATACACTTTCATAAAGATTTGCATTTTGGAACATTTGAAAGTTTTGATCAAATTAGGGAGCTAGTATTTACTGAACACTTACTATGTGCCAAAATTATATAACTAATATGCAATATGTCATTTAATACTTATGCTGAGTTTCACAGGTATTATCATGTTCACTTTATAGATGGGAATGTTAAAACCTAGAAACAAAGTAATTTATCAAACATTATTTAGCAAGTAACAGAGCTGAGATTCAAGTCTCTCTGTTTCCAGAGATGAAGCTCTTACCTGTTAAACAGTTTAATTCACTTATCTGACTGTCCATCTGGCTACATTTATAATCTCTCTATAAATCATCTCTCCATTTCAATAAAAGGGTATCATTTATTTGAATATCAAACCAATATGGGTGATTCTACTGACAGTAAATTTATTATAAGAAATTCAAATATTTCAAAAGTAGATGAATGAACATCATTAATATATATAATATATACATATGTGTGTGTGTCTATTACCTAATCACAGAAACCTGGACTTAGAAGGAACTTTAGAAAGGGATTTAGTAACTTTCTCAAACTTTAGAAAAATAAGTGTTCAAGGCTCTTTGACTTTCTGAATTTTTGGCTCCTTGGAAACTGGCTTGCTATTAATAAATACCCAAGGAGAATTTCCCAGTTACAGACATGATTTATTGATTTATTGATGAAGGTAACTCAGAGCCATTTGAAATAGGAGGAAGCATTTATAAAGTCATAAATAATGCAGTCTAGTGAGCATGCCAGTTGGATAATGACAATTGTTCCAAGCAATGAAAATTCACTGCTCATAAAAGGGTATTTTGGCTTCATCAGGAGACTTAGCTCCTAAACAGCTTCCCTGGGATTTTTTAAGTGGACAGGCTGATTCTGGAATATGTTAGAATCATTTTGCAAAGGAGACGGGTCTATAATAAAGAGGTGTGTGTGCGTGCGTGCTCAGTTGTGTCTGATTTTGCGACCCCATGGGCTATAGCCCACCAGGCTCCTCTGTCCATGGAATTTTCCAGGCAGGAATACTGGAGTGTGTTGCCATTTCCTCCTTCAGGGCAGGGAATTTTCCCGACTCAGAGATCTAACCCATGTCTCCTACATTGTAGGTGGATTCTTTCCCACTGAGCCACCTGGCAAGCCCCATAATAAAGAGGTAGATGACTGAAACTATGAATCTGCTACAGAATTCTATGACCCCTGTAATTTTGCATTTATATTGTTGAAGTGCAGTGCTCCTTTTTGCACTGTTTCCTAGTCTTCTCTGGGTATTCTCTTGTGAATCTTATAATGCCTAAGGGATAATAACTTCTTTGAGGGCATTGATTGTACTTTTGTTCTGTTTTGTCTTTTATTTTTTTTATGAGTGTCCTCATGCTAGAGCTGAGCTAAGTATTAGTCAAATATTTTTTATTTAATTCCAGCAAGCCCATGTGCCCTCTAGAAAAAGAATTTACAGGAAAAGATTAAGGAAAACAATGTTTTTATTCTCTGTTTTCATACATTCAATCCACAAATATATACCAAAAACCTGATATGTAAAAAATACACTGCATTAAGCTCTGAGAAAGGGTCAGATAGCCTTCTCTTAGGAACTATGAGGTCCAGTAGTAGAAATAAATCATGTATGTAAAAACTCCAGTACCACATAAAGAGAAGAAAGTGCTATGACAGGGCCTAGATAGGGTACTCAGGTTGGGGTGTACTGGCTTCAAAATAGTATAGTAGTTTCTGCTCCTCTGTTTTCTTGAAAATTATTTTAAATGAGCTGAATAAGAAACAGAAGAAAAATATCTGTTCCAGTAAAAAAACAGGCTGGTATTTGTAAGCTTGCATTACAGTATGTGAAAATAGAGATGAGGAAAGTCCTGTAGGGTAGATGTCAATGACATCTGACCTAGAAGTAAGATAGTATATACTCAGGATTGTGGAGAGAAACCATGGAGATCATGGGAAAATCTGTGTAAGATGTGCTTAGAATCGCACCCTCCAACCCACACTGTTGTCTATCCCTTTGCTCACTCCCAGAGGAAACTGAAAAGCAGAGCCAGAAAGACTCTAAATACTAGAGATAGAGGAGAGGTTGCTAGATGCCCAGCTGAAAATATGGGCATTCAGTCTGCAGACTGAGTGAAAAAAATCCTGGGGCCATTTCTTTTGTCCATCTCCAGAATTTCAGCATCAAGTTTATTTACAGTCTCTTCCCTGTAAATTCTCCCCTGTATTCACCTGAGGTACAAGGGTGAGGCCTTACTTCTCTCATTTTGCTAACATGATCATTTTTCTGACCTTGCAGCTAAAAAGATAATACATGCACAGCAATGGTCTGCTCAGACCTCCTGGCTGGTGGGTGTTTTGATTTGTTGCTTCCCAAATTGTGGTGGTAGTTAAATATTTTGAATATCTCCCTTCCTTCTTCATCCTTACTTCTTTACATGGGACTGGAAGGATTTTTCTCTGGAGATTCTTTTTAGCAGAAAATATTTATAGGACTTGATATTTGTTCATAATATTTCCAGTAAGACAAGATGACAACATCATCACCCTTTAATTATGACTAATCTAAAAACTCTACCCACCCTAAATCAGAACTTTCAATTAGCTTTTTAGTCCACGGCATATTGGACAAACCTTTAATCTGAAAGAAAGAAATCAAATAAATGGTGGGAAAGAACAGTGGAGGAAAAAGAAAAGAACCAGAAAAGTAATGTAAAACCATAGAATTAGTATTTACTGAACTAGAATAGGAATTATTCATTCAATGAGATTAATAGTATTCTACATAAAAGGAACCAGAAGGGGCTCCTGGAAATTAAAAATGTAGGTTCTAAAACATAAAAATTCAGCAGACATTTTAGAAAATAGTATGTCTACTAGCTAAATGTTCATAAAAAATGTGATTAATAGGTTTTTAAAGATAACTTTTTTTTTGTTAGACAATCAAATTTCCACATAATGAAAGTTTCAGAAAGGGAGATCAGAAGAAATACTAGAAAGGAAGTTATCAAAGGAATATTGCTAGACGTTTTCTGGAATAAAAAGACATGAATTTTTACATTACTAAGGCCCAGCAAATTCCCAGCCCAGTGACTGCTCTCATGTGTGAAATTTGAAATACCAAGAATAAAGACATAATTTTTTCTAGAGTTTTATTGGCATATGGCATTGTATAAGTTTAGGTTTTACAGTATAATGGTTTGTCTTACATATATTGTGAAAGGTTATCACAATAAGCTTAGTTAACATCTGTCATCTCACCAAAACATTACATATATGTATATATTTTTTTTCCTGGTGATAAGAACTCTTAGCACCAACTCTCAACAACTTTTATATACAGTCATACCTTGTTCTGTAGCACTATATTGTGCTTTGTAGATGCTGCATTTTTTACAGATTGAAGGTTTGTGGCAACCCCGCGTTGAGCAAATCTATCATTTTTCTAAAAACATGTGCTCACTTTGTGTTTCTCTGTCATATTTTGGCTATTGTGGCAATATTTCAAAATTTATGTTGTTTCTTATGGTCAACTTTGATGTTACTATTATTGTTTTAGGACACCATAACCACACCCGTGTAAGACACTGAACTTAATCCATTGTTGAAATGACAACACAATATTTGGAATATTGCATAAACTTAGTTGATAAGGCAATAGCAGGTTTTACAAAGATCGATTCCAATTTTGAAAGTTCTACTATGGGTAAAACGCTAGCAAACAGCATTGCATGCTACAGAGAAATTTTTCTGTATGGATGACTCAATCAATGTGGCAAACTTCATTGTCATCTTATTTTATGAAATTGTCACAACCTTTCCCAGCATCAGCAACCATTACCCTGATTGGTCAGCAACCATCAACACTGAGGCAGTGTTCTCCACCAGCAAAAAGATGACAATTAGCTGAAGGCTCAGATAATTAACATTTTTTAATAATATTTTAAAATTAAAGTATATACATTGTTAGACATAATGCTATTGCACATTTAACAGACTACACATTTAACAGACTACAGTATATTATAAACATAACTTAATATGCACTGCTGCTGCTGCTGCTAAGTCACTTTCAGTTGATGGACACCTTGTTTTCATGTCTTGGCTAAATGTTAATAATGCTGCTGTGGGGATATAGACATCTTTTTGAGTTAGTGTTTTTGTTTCCTTTTTCCTAGAAGTAAAATTACTGGATCATATGGTAGTTGTATTTTTAACTTTTTCAGAAATCTCTATACTGTTTTCCATAGTGACTGTACCAAGTTACAACCATACCAACAAAGTACAGATGTTCCCTTTTCTCTGCGTCCTCTCCAGCATTTGTTATTTCTTGTCTTTTTGAATCTTAGAGGTAAGATATAATTATGGTTTTGATTTGTATTCCCTAATTAGTGATGTTGAGTATCTTTTCGTGTACCTGTTGGACATTCATATATCTTCTTTGGAAAAATATCTATTGGTCATCTGTACATTTTTAAACTGGGTTATATTTTTTTTTTTCCTTTTGCTATTGAGTTTTATGAGTTCCCCATATATTTTGGATATTAATCTTTTATTATATATAGTTTGAAAACATTTTCCCATTCTATTCTTTTATTTTTCAACTTGTTGGCTGTATATTTTGCTCTGCAGAAGTTTTTTAGTTTGATGTGGTCCCACTTGTTTATTTTTTATTTTGTTGTGATTTAGATGTTATATCTAAAAAATTGTTTCCAAGACCCATGTCAAGGAACATTTTCCTCTGGACATTTCTTCTAGGACTGTTATACTTTCTGGTCTTAAACTTAGAACTTTAATATATTTTGAGGTAATTTTTGTTAGTGGTGTAATATAGGAGTTTAGTTTCATCTTTTATATGTGAATATCCAATTTTACCAGCACCATTTATTGATAAGACTATATTTTCTCTGTTTGAATATTCATAAGTCCTTTATCAAATATGGTTGACCAAATATACTTTGGTTTATTTTGGTACTCTCTCTTCTGTTGCATTTGTCTCTGGGTCTGTTTTTATGCCAGGGTCATTCAGTTTTGATTACTATAGCTTTATATTATAGCCTGAAATCAGGAAGGGTGATGCTTCCTGCTTTGTTCTCAGAATTGCTTTGGCTACTAAGGTCTTTTGTGGTTTCATATTAATTTTAGGGTTGTTTTTTCTACTTTTGTTAAAAAAAAAGCCATTCAAATCTTTTTTTTTTTCCATTCTCCCAAACCATCCCTCTGCCCCCCCCCCCCCCCCCCCCCCCACAGAGTCCGAAAGACTGTTCTATACATCTGTGTCTCTTGATAGGGATTGCACTGAATCTAGAGATGGCTCTTGATAGTACTGACATTTTAGCAATATTCTTCCAATCCATGAACATGGGATATCTTTCCATTTATTTGTGTTGCTTTTGATTTTTTTCATCAGTATCTTAATATTTCCAGAGTAGAGATGTTTCACCTCCTTGGTTAAATTTACTATTAAGTAGTTTATGGTTTTTATGCTATAGTGATGTGACTGTTTTCCTTATTCTTTTCAGATAATGTTAGTGGACAAAACACTACTAATTTGGATATGTTAATTTTACTGAATTCTTTGATTACATCTAACAGCTTTTATTTTGTGGAGTCTTTAGGATATTCTATATACAAAATCACATATTCTGAAAGTAGATAATTTTACTTCTTCTTTTCCAATTCTGCCTTTTATTTCTTTTTCTTGACTGGCTTCTTTGAGTATAACTCTAAGTATTCTGTTGAATAGGAGTGGCAAAAGTAGTCACCCTTGTCTTATTTCTGATTTTAGAGAAAAAGTTTTCAACCTTTCATTGTCAAATTTGATGTTAGCTGTGGTCTTCTCACATATAGCATTTATTATGTTGAAATATGTCCCTTCTATGCCTAATTTGATTAGAATTCTTATTATAGATGAATATTGTGTTTTTTCAGGTGACTTCTATGTTTATAGAAATGATCATATGATTTTTGATTTCGTTATGTTACTGTGATATATTGTATTGATTGATATGCATATGCTGAACTATTCTTGCTTCCTAGGGAAAAATCCCATTAGGTCATAGTGAGTAATCCTTTTAATATACTACTAAATTTGGTTTACTAGTATTTTATTGAGAACTTTTGCATCTGTGCTTATTAGAGATACTGGCCTTAGTTTTCTTTTCTGGTAGTGTACTTTTCTGGCATTGGTTATCAAGGTTATGTTGGGCTTATAAAATGACTTTGGGAGTGTTCTTCTCTCCAGTTTTGTTTTTTTGGTGGGAGAGGGGACTTTGAGAAGGACTGACAAAATGTACCCATGAAGCTATCTACCTGGTTCTGGACTTTTCTTCCTTGGAAGATTTCTGATTATTGATTTAATCTCTAAGTGATTGGTCTGTTCATATATCCTATTTCTTTCTTTTTTTTTAAAAATGGATTAGGGAAGGTTTTATTTTTTTTATTTTTAAATTTTATTTTATTTTTAAACTTTACAAAATTGTATCAGTTTTGCCAAATATGGAAATGAATCTGCCACAGGTATACACGTGTTCCCCATCCTGAATAGCTGGTATGTGTCTCAGAAGTGTTCCAGTTTGTTCCAGTTTGTCAGCATATGGTTGTTCATAGTAGACTTTTATGACCCTTTGAATTTCCGTGGTATCAATTTTAATGTCTCCTTTTGCATTTATAATTTTGTTGATTTGAGTCTTCTCTTTTCTCCTGGGGTAGTCTAATTAAAGTTTTGTCAATTTCATTTATCTTTTAAAAACCAGCTCTTTGATTAATCTTTTCTATTGCTTTGCTGTTCTCTGTTTCATTTATTTCTGTTTTACTCTTTATTAGTTCCTTTTTTCTTCTAACTTTGGTCTCAGTTCTCTTTTGAGTTCCCAAAGGCTAAGAGTTAGGTTGTTTATTTGAGTTCTTTCTTGCTTCTTAAGGTAAGCATTTATTGCTATGAACTTCCCTCTTAAAAATGCTTCTGAAGGATCACATAAGTTTTGGTATGTTGTATTTTCATCATTTGTCTCAAGATTTCTAATTTCTCCTCTGATTTATTGATTGTTCAGGAGCATGTTGTTTAATTTTCATGTATCATGAATTTTCCAGTTTTCCTTCTGTTACTGATTTCTAGTTTTATATGATAGTGGTTGAAGAAGATATTTGGTGTGATTTCAATCTTCTTGAATTTGCTAGGGCTTGTTTTATAGTCTAATATGTAGTCTATCCTAGAAAATGTTCCTAGTACATCTAAGAAGAATGTGTAATCTGCTATTGTCAGAATATTCCAGATATGTCTTTTATGTCCATTTGGTCTATAATATTGTTCAGATCAACTGATTAGGACATGACAATATACTCAACAGTAAGTAGAGGCTATAAATTAGCTTTCCTGCCTTGGTAGGGCAGGAGAAGAGGGTGCAGTGCCTGCACAGTTGTTTGCAGACTCAAATAAGTCAAGAGTGTTTACTGAATTCCCTGGCCAGGCAAGGCCACCAGTTTTGCTTTGGAGATGGGGATAGCCATAAGGGCTGTACTCTATGTTCAAGGGTCACTGTAAACAGGGCTATTGGATGGTCTATGCAGCTTCCCACGTGCTTTGGTTAGGTTCCCTGGTTAGAATGGCTGAAGGTATTTTTTAGGCAATGAGTGTGGTTATGAATTTGTTTCCCTGCCCAGCACAAGCCAGAGAGCCAATAAGGCTTTTTGTGTCTTGTGATTCAAGCTGATCCAAGCCAACTTCTCTGGCTGAACAAGACTACTTGCTTTGCTCTGCATATCTGTATGCCATCCTCTCTGCTTGAGGATTTTGTGGCCTATGCAGTTTCCACATGCTCTTGTTAGCCTTTCTAGACAGAAGGGGCCTGGAGCTACCTTCAGCAGTAGGAGGGGCTATTAATTAACTACCCTTCATGGGTATGGCAGGGCAATCTGTGGGCTCTGTGGGAAGTCAGCTCCATCTGTTGGTCTCTCTAATCTAGTGGACTATGCAGCTTTCAGGTGCTCTTGTAAGTCTAACTGGTCAGATGCAAACAGGGGCTACACTGAGCAGTGATCCTGGCTATAGTTCTCTGGTCACAGTGCACCGTGAATTTGGTTCTGCAGATAAGCAAAGCTTGTGGTTGGGGTTTTTACTTGGGTTCTGCAGGTAAATCTGGGTCTGTCTAGATCTGAGTGCTGGCTGTTGCTAGCCCCTTCCTGCTTCCTCATTGTGATCAGATTCCCAATGGTTAAGCCCTGCAGATTTCCCTTCAAACCCTATGGGATGAGACTCAAGCTTCCGAGAAGTGACCCAAAGTGGTAGGGGAGCAGGGTGTCTCCTGGGGCTCTTTTTTCTCAGTGGAGGAACTGTAGGCCTGGGGGAGATTTCTCTGTATGGTTCTGTGCCAACTTGAGGAGAGTGGCAATGCAATCAGCATGTAGCCATTTTTATTCTCCTAATACAGTCTGTCTTGGTTACTATGGTGGTGGTAAGGTACTTCAGCCTCACTCTCCTGCTCTAGGATTCTCTCAGTGATACCTTGTCCTTGCATAGTTGCTAATGGTTCTTGAGAGTGATAGTGAAGTCATAAATGATGTACTGAGTTGGCCAAAAGTTTCATTTCATGGCTGCAGTCAGCATCTGCAGTGATTTTTGAGCCCCCCAAAATAAAGTCAGCCACTGTTTCCACTGTTTCCCCATCTATTTGCCATGAAGTGATGGGACCAGATGCCATGATCTTAGTTTTCTCAATGATGAGCTTTAAGCCAACTTTTTCACTCTCCACTTTCACTTTCATCAAGAGGCTCTTTAGTTCTTCTTCACTTTCTGCCATAAGGGTGGTGTCATCTGCATATCTGAGGTTATTGATGTTTCTCCTGGCAATCTGGATTCCAGCTTGTGCTTCTTCCAGCCCAGAGTTTCTCATAATGTACTCTGCATATAAGTTAAGTAAGCAGGGTGACAATATACAGCCTTGATGTACTCCTTTCCCAATTTGGAACCAGTCTGTTATTCCATGTCCAGTTCTAACTGTTGCTTCCTGACTTGAATACAGGTTTCTCAAGAGGCAGGTCAAGTGGTCTGGTATTCCCACCTCTTTCAGAATTTTCCACAGTTTATTGTGATCCATGCAGTTAAGGGCTTTGGCATAGTCAACAAAGCAGAAATAGATGTTTTTCTGGAACTCTCTTGCTTTTCCAATGATACAGTAGATGTTGGCAATTTGATCTCTGGTTCTTCTGCCTTCTCTAAATCCAGCTTGAACATCTGGAAGTTCACGGTTCATGTATTGCTGAAGCCTGGCTTGGAGAATTTTAAGCATCACTTTACTAGCGTGTGAGATGAGTGCAATTGTGCAGTAGTTTGAGCATTCTTTGGCATTGCCTTTCTTTGAGATTGGAATGAAAACTGACCTTTTCCAGTCCTGTGGCCACTGCTGAGTTTTCCAAATTTGCTGACATATTGAGTGCAGCCCTTTCACAGCATCATCTTTCAGGATTTGAAATAGCTCAACTGGAATTCCATCACCTCCACTAGCTTTGTTCGTAGTGATGCTTCCTAAGGCCGACTTGACTTCACATTCCAGGATGTCTGGCTCTAGGTGAGTGGTCACATGATGATGATCATCTGGTTCATGAAGATCTTTTTTTGTACAGTTCTTCTGTGTATTCTTGCTACCTCTTCTTAATAGCCTCTGCTTCTGTTAGGTCCCTATCATTTCTGTCCTTTATTGAGCCCATCTTTGCATGAAATATTCCCTTGGTATCTCTAATTTTCTTGGAGAGATCTCTAGTCTTTCTCATTCTGTTGTTTTCCTCTATTTCTTTGCACTGATAGCTGAGGAAAGTTTTCTTATCTCTTCTTGCTATTCTTTGGAACTCTGCATTCAGATGCATATATATTTCCTTTTTTCCTTTGCTTTTCACTTCTCTTCTTTTCACAGCTATTTGTAAGGCCTCCCCAGACAGCCATTTTGCTTTTTTGCATTTCTTTTCCATAGGGATGGTCTTGATCCCTGTCTCCTGTACAATGTCACAAACCTCAGTCCATAGTTCTTCAGGCACTCTGTCTATCAGATCTAGTCCCTTAAATCTATTTCTCACTTCCACTGTATAATTATAAAGGATTTGATTTAGGTCATACCTGAATGGTCTAGTGGTTTTTCCCACTTTCTTCAATTTAAGTCTGAATTTGACAATAAGGAGTTCCTGATCTGAGCCACAGTCAGCTCCCATCTTGTTCTTGGTGACTGTATAGAGCTTCTCCATCTCTATATAGTCATCATGTTGGTAAGAATTCAGTAATCTACCATAATAGGAAACCAATAATAACTGATGAAAATTATCTATGGAGTATAGAAATAGCAATTTTTATGCTCTTTAAAATAGACATTTTTATGAATTAAAATACAACTTTGAATATTAGAAGAAGTAGATAAATGATTTGAAGATGATTGTTCTGTTGGACAAGTTTGGTGGATATATGTAAATGAAAAACAAAATCCTTCTCAAATTGTGTAAAAACTATTTTTGAAAAGAAAAGACATATATTTTAATCTAAAACCCCAATGTGTAGCTCTACTTATCCAGTAAGAAATGATTCTGTCCATCATTATAGATTATTTGCCTGAGTGTCAATTATTTGGTCATTTGAGTAGTATTGTCTTTTCACTCATCTTTAGAGAAAGATACACGTTTACAAGGGGAGAAAGCACAGATCCTCTTCTTTCTTTAGGATAAGTAAAGGGTTTATTGGAAGAAAAACATGAACTCATTTGTTAAGTTTAAAATTTTGTGTGGCAACTGCTGTGGCATCCTTCTTTGTGATAGAAGAACAAACTCCTCTTAAACTGCCAAAAGCTATACCTTATTCTTCTCAGATGTCAGACTTAGGTGGTAGATGAAATTAAGAAATAGAATCTCATAATATTAGGTCACTGAGTTAGCCTAGTGAAGAGGTGGTTTGAGAGTGTTGTATGTTTTATAAAATATGCTGTTTATTTTTGTTGATAAATGTTACAGAACTGTGATATTAATTCAGAACTTATTGTCCCTATTCCATTGGCTTCCTTCTTCTTATACATACAGATTTATTCCATTTTGAGAACTCTTAGACTAGTATTAATATACTGTAATTTGAACTATGAAAAAGTAGTTACATTTGGAATATAAGGTATATGGCTCATCTTTCTCACCTAGAGGAATGCATCTTTCACCCATTGAAGTTCTAAAATCAATTATGAAAGTACATCTGTTCCTCCTGATTGCAGAACTTTAAAATTGCATTGCAAATTCCACTGATTTCACTTTTATCTCTGCTAATTTTAACAAGTTATAGAGAATTGACTCAGGAGAAAAAGTATGTATACTACTCATAATATGAAAACTCCAGTAAATATCACTGCTTGGTATAATAATTTCCATAATGGCTATAGGCTGTGGACAATGGTAGAAATGGACACTCTTGTTCATCCAACAATGTCATCTTTGAAGTTTCATGGAATCTCTAAAGCATTTTAAGTTTCTGGTGTTTAGTTAATAGTTCTATATTTGCCTTATACATATAATGTCTTTTTTTAACACCTTACAGACAAATATCTGAGACTGAGAGGACCCCCAAACAATTCCCCCAGGTTATCTAGTAGTAAAGAGTCAGTTTATTGATTTAAAACAACTTCTTTCCCTAATAAACAGCAGTAGCCTCCATTAAGGATCTTGTCACATTGTGCGTGGAGTTCTTGTTCTTAGGGTTGCACAAGACTGTGCACCTCCTCTAAGGGCAGGGACATGCCATTATCTTCTTTGTATCTTTCTCTAGTATTGTGCATGACATGACAAGTTGCTTGGCATCAGAAAAGCACATGGTACATTTCTATTGAATGGATGAAAGAATGAGTAAACGCATTTGTATACTTGACTCACAAAACACTTGCTTGTCCAATATTTGTGTTGGTTAAGTACATACTCTGTATGCACCAGGGATTCCAGATTCCAGGGATTCAAAAATCTTCAGTTCTTGGTCCCTGACTTATAGATACTATTAGTCCAAGTTGGAGACATAAAAACAGATAAATGTGACAATACCTGGACATCTTCACAGAAGATGCAGTATTTGAGTTGGACCAAGATACCTGAGCTGTGATTTGTTTATGTAGAGGAAAGAATGTCAGTTTAGGCAAAAGAAATGGTGAGAAAAGTATGTGTGAAAAAGGTGAGGAATATGAGTGTTACTGAATGTAGAATGGCTGTTCAGTCACTAAGTCATGTCCAGCTCTTTGTGACCCCAAGGACTGTAGCACACCAGGCTTCCGTGTCATTCACTACCTCCTGGAGTTTGCTCAAGTTCATGTCCATCGAGTCAATGATGTCATTCAACCATCTCATTCTCTATTGCCCGCTTCTCCTTCTGTCCTCTATCTTTCCTAGCATTGGGGTCTTTTCTAATAGTCAGCTCTTCAGGTGGCCAAAGTATTGGAACTTCAGCTTCCAATGAATATTCAGAGTTGATTTCCCTTAGGATTGACTAGTTTGACCTCCTTGCTGTCCTAGGAACTCTCAAGAGTCTTCTCCATCACCACAGTTCGAAAGCATCAATTCTTCAGCACTTAGCCCTCTCTGTGGTCCAACTCTCACATCCATACATGATTACTGGAAAAACCGTAGATTTAACTATAAAGACCTTTGTTGGCAACATGATGTTTCTGCTTTTTAATATGCTATCCAGGGTTGTCATAGCTTTTCTTCCAAGCAGAAAACATCTTTTAATTTCTTGGCTGCAATCACTGTCCACGGTGATACTGGAGTCCAAAAAAAGAAAATCTGTCACTGTCTCTACTTTTCCCCCATCTATTTGCCATGAAGTGATGGGACCAGATACCATGACCTTTTTTGAATGTTGAGTTTTAAGCCAGATTTTCACTCTCCTCTTTCAATCTCATCAAGAGGCTCTTAGTTCTTCTTTGCTTTCTACCACTAGGTTGGTATCATCTGTATATCCAAGGTTGGTGCTATTTCTCCTGACAGTCTTGATTCCAGCTTGTGATTCATGCAGCTCAGCATTTTGCATGATATACTACTCTGCATATAAGTTAAATAAGCAGGGTGACAATATGGAAATATACAGTCTTGATATATTCCTTTCCCAATTTTGAACCAGTCTGCTGTTTGATGTTTGATTCTAATTGTTGCTTCTTGGCCTGCATACAGGTTTCTCAGAAGATAGGTAAGGTGGTCTGGTATCCCATGTCTGTAAGAATTTTCCACAGTTTGTTGTGATCCACATAGTCAAAGGCTTTAGCATAGTCAATGAAGCAAAAGTAGATGTTTTTCTAGAATTCCCTTGCTTTCTCTATAATCCAACAAATGTTGGCAATTTGATATCTGGTTCCTCTGCCTTTTCTAAACCCAACTTGTACATCTGTAAGTTCTTGGTTCATGAGAGAAGTAGGGAATGATTAGGAGGGAGAATATTGGCAGAAAATTTTTGAAGTAAAACACCCTTTTTGATAGTTAATGTTTGTATCTTGTCTTCACTCTAAGTGAGGTGGCAGACTTTTAAGTTGATTATTTGTGTGTGTACATATACGGAGCTATCTCATCTTTAATTTTTTGATAAAAATGCCTTCAAGTTCATTATATAGTATATTAGAAATACCAAAATCAAATGACAGCAGTATGAGAGCATTAAAAGAGCTTTTACAATTGGTATAATTTGAATGCATATCAATAAAATTACGTATTCATTTTCCATTCTATCCAGTTTCCATTTTAGTATCTAAGTCTGAAGTAATAAAAATAATTTTGCCTGAAAGAATTCTTTGCTGTGCCAATTAACACCTTAAATTGTGATTAAACATTTACAAATTAAGTGTCTCTACAGGGAGTCTTACGTCTGGGGGACATATCTCTTCCATGGACATCTGTTACCATCTAAACATAACTCATTATTCAAATGCAAGGTGTTTTTTTATAAAAGCATTCTCAAAAAGAAAAGAAACAGGGTTTGAAGAAGTCTCTTGCCTTTTAATTTTAATATGTTTTTCACATGAGCTGAAAAGTATAACAATATTTGATTTAATTCTGCTGTCACAATAAATAATATCAAAGATTTATCTTAGCATTACTACATAAATCTGAAAAAATCAACTGCTCTTAAGCAAAAAATGACAATGGGAAATTAATTGTAATTATGTTGATAATTGTCATCATGTTGATAGTTGGGCTAAATAGGTTAACACACATGAATGTTTAAAACAGTAGTAGTGATCCCCCTCCTTCGAGTGGTCCCCTACTTTCCTTGGCTCATGGCCCCTTCCTTTATCTCCAAAGCCAGCAATGGCAGGCTGGATTGCTCTCATGCTATCTCCTCCTTCCTCCATTTAATTTCTCTAATATATTCCCTCTGCTTTTATTGTTTTATGTAATTAGACTGTACCCACTTATATAATCTAAGTTTTCTCCATTTGAAAGCCCGTGATCTTAATCATATCTTCAAAGTCCTTTCTGTCATTTAAGGTAACATATTTACACATTCTAGAATTAGGGGCCAGTGTTCTGTTTACCACAAATAGATATCATGCTAAGCAATGCGCAGAATAACAGTACTACTACTATTACTTATAATAAGACAAGCCCTGTGCTAAGCACTTTACATGCAAATTTAATAAACTAATGCAATTAGATAGATACTAGTATGGACCTTAGGCTTCCCAGATGGCACTAGTGGTAAAGACTGTTACCACTCCACCTACCGATGCAGGAGATGCAAGAGACACGGGTTTGAACCCAGGCAGGCTGATCTTGGAGACCACAAGTAACATACCATTCTTAGGGAGTTCATTGTGAAACGGTCATTGGGAAGATGGCAAAAAACAACTATGAAGTCACACATATAAATGCAGTGAAGTAATTGTGACCAGTTCTAGAAAGCCTGAAGTTGAGAGATTTGACCTACTAGAGAAATGCTAGGACTTGGCTGTTGCCTGAGCTCTGACAAATGCATAGGAAGTAACTAGGTAAAGTCAGGGTGGAAGAGCAGAGGGCTCAGCATCTGCAAATAGCGTGTGACAGGAGGGCATTAGTCGGTGTGGAAACACTGAAAGAAGGCTTTTATGGCTGGATGAGAGGGAGTAAAGGGTAATATAAGTCTAAAATGAGGCTGGAAAGGGAGGTGGCAGCTAGACCACAAAGGTTTGCAGCTGTGTTAAAGATTTGTGTTGATCCTGAAAGCCTGAGTGACATGATAAGATTGGTGTTTCAAACAATAAGTTTGGCTCTAATGAGAATAGGTTGGAGGAGGATGAGCAGAAGCCAGATATTCCATGGGAAGATACTGCCGTACCACTGAGGCTTAATAGTAGGAGCTTGGACTATAGGCAGTGAAGGGTGATGGAGATAAATTGAGGTATTTCAAAGATATTTGTGTGTGTGTGTGTTAGTTGCTCAGTCATGTTTGACTCTGTAACCTCATGGACTGTAGCCTGTCAGGCTCCTCTGTCCATGGAATTCTCCCGGCAAGAATGCTGGGGTGATGAAGATAAGTTGAGATATTTCAAAGATATTTAGCAGGTGATTTCTTTTTTTCTTTCTTTTTTTAAAAGGTGATACATTGCAAGTGGAAACGATGAGGTAGAAGAGTTAATTTACATTTTCCTTTTTCTTTCTTAACCTTTTTGACATTCATCATGATATCATCGGCATCTTGTGAAACAGTGTTTCTCATTCTGGGCCTATTGATCCTCCCTCTTCCTTCCCTGAAACTCCTGATTCTGGAGGTCTAGTATTCTGGAATTGAATTAAAAATACTTCATTTTTTTGGGTAGTTTTAGGTTGCCAGCAAAGAGTGGAAGGTACAGATATTTTACAGATATTACCTCCTGTTTCAGTACACACACAAGCACCCACCCACCCACCCATCCACCCTCACCCATCCAAACACAAGCACACACACACAGCTTCTCATATTATCAACACTCTTCACTAGAGCAATACATTTGTTATAATTGATGAACCTGCACTGATACATCATAATCATCCGAAGTTCATAGCTTACATTATAGTTTCATTCTGGGTATTGCACATTCTATGGATTTGGACAAATAATGACATGTATCTATGATCATAATATGTAGAGTAGTTTCACTGCCCTAAAATTCTTCTGTCCTCAACATTTTCACTTCTCTCTCCCCTGCCTAACTGTTGGCAACCACTGAGCTTACTGTTCTCATAATTTTGCCTTTGCCAGAATGTCATATAGTTGGAATCATGCAGTATGTAGCCTTTTTATATTGGCTTTTTGCATTAGTGATTCACTTTTAAGATTCCTCCATGTCTCTTCATGGTTTCTTATTTCATTTCTCTTCAATGCCAAGTAATATTTAATCATCTAGATGTACTACAGTTTATTTACCTACTAAAGGACATCTTTGTTGCTTATAAGTTGTGCCTGTTATGAATAAAGCTGCTGTATTTACACACATTACATACATAGTTACACATAACTTTTGGTGTGGATGTAAGTTTTTTAGCTCTTTTGGATAAATATTGACTAGTGTGACTACTGTATCATATGATAAAGGTTGTTTAGTTTTGTTAGAAACTTCCAAATGGTCTTTCAAAGTGGTTTTGCCATTTTGCATTTTCATCAACAGTGAATGAGAGTTTTTGTTGCTCCACATCCTCACCAGTGTTTGGTGTTGGCAGAATTCTTGATTTTTGCTACTGTAATAGATGCTTGGTAATGTCTTGGTGTTTTAATTTGCATTTCCCTGATGGCATATGATGTGGAACATCTTTTCATATGCTTATTTGCCATCTGTGTATCTTCCCGGTGAGATGTCTGTTAAGGTCTTTGGTTTACTTTTCAATTGGGTTGTTTATTTTCTTATGACTGAATTTTAAGTGTTCTTTTTATATTTTAGAAAACTATTCCTTATCAGATGTACACTTTGCAAATATTTTCTCCCAGTTGGTGGCTCATCCTCTCATTTTCTTGAAAGTACGTTTTTCAGTTTTTTTCTAATACCATGTTGAACATTCTTATGTTCAAACAAGTTTGAGAAACACTGACAGAGAATGTTAAGTCGATGGTTCTTAGCAGTGGCTGCACATCAGAATCACCTAGGGTGTTTAAAAAAAATATACTTGTACTGGGACCTTGCCTGAGCCAGTTAAATCAGAGTCTCTGTGAGCTAGGTCTTGGGATTGGTGTATTAACAGGCGATTGTGATATGCAGCCAGTATTAAACTATGAATTAAATTGTGATCCTAGAGAGCATATAAAAAATAATTCTGGGGTAATGTGAAAATGCTGATATACCAAGCAATATGTTAAAGATGATTTACAAATCCAAGCAAAGATAAATTATTCAAAATAAAAGGGATAAAATAGTAAAGGAACTGAATTATGCTGTATCTACTGGGATGTTTTCAACCTTTTCCTAATGAATTTATAAAAATTATCTTCTTCTAGTAGCAGTGATTCACTAGTATAACAAATACCACATACCTATATTCTCTTTCAACCAGATGTAAAACATAAATTTAAACTACTTTTTCAAAAGGGAAATCATGGCATTCAAATGAAAGTAAAACAACTTTGGTCATAATCATTAGCATGCTCTGGAGTTACCTATGTCGTAAAGTACGGCAAAACCATCATTTCTGGATTTGTAAATTTTATATGTTGATTTCTCAAAGTTCATTTTAAAAAGCATTAAAAAATTGCAGTTCATTTTTGAATACAGTTGTCCACTGTTGTTGCAGTTTTACATTCAAGCTGAAGCATGCAACAAATAATAGAACTAAAAAAGAGATTTCTATAATAATTAAATTTGAAAATAATGCCAAAGACCTAAAAACCATCATATCATTCACTAAAAGAGGACAACCTTAGTCTGTGATAATTTGTAACAAACACCACTCCAGATTTTAAAGACATGAAGGTCTAGGAGTATACCTGGGTTTCCACTCATTCTTAATTTTTATTTGAGCTATAATTATTATTTGCATTATACTTGATATACCATAAGCTGTGTATGCTTAAAACGTATGAGAAGTGTATGCCTTTAAAATACACAAGTTAATGTTGTAATGTGCTCAAACAATGGTAACATCCGCACAACAAAGATAGTGAACATAAACATCAGCTCTCAAGTTTCCTCATGCCCCTTTGCAATCTTTGCTCCTACCCCTCGCCTCCTTGTTCTCCACCTCTGCACATAGAGCATGTGCTTCTTTTTTTGTGTAGCTTTTTTGCACCTGACATAATTCTTTTGCAATTCATCTATGTTGTTGCATATACTTATCACAGTGCATTCTTATCACTGCTGAGTAGTAGTTTATTATATAGATCTGTCAGTTTATTTACTTCTGGATGGACGTTCTGAGTGTTTACAGTTTTCGTCTATTACAGAGAAAGCTCTTATGAACATAATGTACAAGTCTTTGAACAGATACATGTAGCTCCTAGGGGAGCAGAATGGCTATATCAAAAGATGAGTGTATTTGTCTTTTAAGAAACTACCAAACTATTTCACAAAGTGTCTGTATCATTTTATATTCCCACCAACATTTTCTCTGGAGATGAACCCTCCAAAGGCCTGTCTGTGAATATGTCAAAATTTGGGTGAGGGAAGGGAACTGGATACAATACTTTCAACTGAATCTTCCTGTTTCTAGTATGGCACTGCATCTGGACTTTTACTGTGCTTCACGGATCCTGAATTCTGAGATGCTTGGATTCAATTTCTCCAGAAAACAAGTTACCTCCTGGGGGAATTGAAGAAAGGGAAAATCACTTGGTTGTAAGAGACACAGGCTAACTGCCCTTGTAATGTAATACCTGGCAAGCTCTCACTTTGAGTCGTGCCTCATACCCCAGAGATACCAAACATCTGCAATATTTGAAATTTTTCATGGTTGTAAATGGGCTTCCCAGGTGTTGCAGTGGTGAAGAACCCACCTGCCAATGCAAGAGACACAGGAGATGAGGGTTTGATCCCTGGGTCAAAAAAAATCCCCTGGAGAAGGAAATAGCCACCAATTCTATTATTGTTACCTGGGAAATACCACGGGTGGAGGAGCCTGGCAGGCTACAGTCCATGGGGTTGCAAAAGAGTCAAACTGAACATATGCCACTGAACATACGCATATGGTTGTAAAAGATGAACTGGGCTATTTCACATTGGCATCTTCTTTAACTTCCACTTAGGCTACACTTCTTTCTACAAAGTCAGCTATCACTTTAATCATAGCTCAACAGTTGTAAAATTTAAAAAAGAAACCTTGAGCACCCATTAGGACTTTAGAAATAAATAAAGTGAGGGCAGCCGTGATACTCAGCCAGAGTGCATCGTTATGCTAGCCAAGTTAAAATACCAAAATATTCTCATATGGATTGGTTGTTGGTTGCTACCCCAAACCTCCTATCCCTTCTGTGTACTTGGCTATCTCTCGTGGTTTAGCGACTGGGGAGGTCATGTCTTGCATAGCAGGGGAAGCTTCTAGGACTGTCCTCTAGCACTCACTTCTGTCTGTTCTGATTGGTTGACATGTATTCAGATTCATCTGTATCTTTTCTTAGTTGGCATCTGGTTCTGATTGGTTAGTGTCCACAATATGCTGTGTTAAATGATTGTAGTATTAACCCTGAACAAAGAAACTCTAACCCATATTATCTAAGGAGGACCTGAAAGAAATAAAGTATTAGTTTGAAGAGCAGATTAAGGAAGGATATTTTGATTATTTCTAATACAGTAGGGCTTATTGACTTGTTTGAGATAAAGTAAAGATTGAGGTTTAGGATAGCTATAATCTCAATAAACATGAAACTTATGACGTTTCAAAATTTGAAATGAACTATTTATTTTGTAACCTTGGAAATAATATATATCTAAATTTAATATCTGTCTATAATGTCTCTTTTAACATAGATACATGACTTGTAAATATAAAAAAAACACCCCTATTGTGATAATTATTATCAAAACATTGAAAGATAACAAGCAGTTATTAAGACTGCATAGAAAGGGAACCCTTATAAGTTATTTGTGGGAACATATATTGGAACAGCCATTATGGATAACACTAGAACAAAGGAAGTGGAGGTGATGGAATTCCAGTTGAGCTATTTCAAATCCTGAAAGATAAAGCTGTGAAAATGCTGCACTCAATATGCCAGCAAATTTGGAAAACCCAGCAGTGGCCACAGGACTGGAAAAGGTCAGTTTTCATTCCGATCCCAAAGAAAGTCAATGCCAAAGAATGCTCAAACTACCACACAATTGCACTCATCTCACACGCTAGTAAAGTGATGCTTAAAATTCTCCAAGCCAGGCTTCAGCAATACATGAACCGTGAAGTTCCAGATGTTCAAGCTGGTTTTAGAAAAGGCAGAGGAACCAGAGATCAAATTGCCAACATCCGTTGGATCATTGAAAAAGCAAGAGAGTTCCAGAAAACATCTATTTCTGCTTTATTGACTATGCCAAAGCCTTTGACTGTGTAGATCACACTAAACTGTGGAAAATTCTGAAAGAGATGGGAATACCAGACCACCTGACCTGCCTCTTGAGAAACCTATATGCAGGTCAGGAAGCAACAGTTAGAACTGGACATGGGACAACAGACTGGTTCCAAATAGGAAAAGGAGTATGTCAAGGCTGTATATTGTCACCCTGCTTATTTAACTGATATGCAGAGTACATCATGAGAAATGCTGGGCTGGAAGAAGCACAAGCTGGAGTCAAGATTGCCAGGAGAAACATCAATAACCTCAGATATGCAGATGACACCACCCTTATGGCAGAAAGTAAAGAGGAACTAAAAAGCCTCTTGATGAAAGTGAAAGAGGAGAGTGAAAAAGTTGGCTTAAAGCTCAACATTGAGAAAACTAAGATCATGGCATCTGGTCCCATCACTTCATGGCAAATAGATGGGGAAACAGTGGAAACAGTGTCAGACTTTATTTTTTTGGGCTCCAAAATCACTGCAGATGGTGACTGCAGCCATGAAATTAAAAGACGCTTACTCCTTGGAAGAAAAGTTATGACCAACCTAGATAGCATATTGAAAAGCAGAGACATTACTTTACCAACAAAGGTCTATCTAGTCAAGGCTATGTTTTTTCCAGTGGTCATGTATGGATGTGAGAGTTAAACTGTGAAGAAAGCTGAGCACCCAAGAATTGATCTTTTGAACTCTGGTGTTGGAGAAGACTCTTGAGAGTCCCTTGGGCTGCAAAGAGATCCACCCAGTCCATTCTAAAGGAGATCAGCCCTGGGTGTTCTTCGGAAGGACTGATGCTAAAGCTGAAACTCCAGTACTTCGGCCACCTCATGTGAAGAGTTGACTCATTGGAAAAGACTCTGATCCTGGGAGGGATTGGGGGCATGAGGAGAAGGGGACGACAGAGGATGAGATGGCTGGATGGCATCACTGACTCGATGGGTGTGAGTTTGAGTGCACTCTGGGAGTTGGTGATGGACAGGGAGGGCTGACATGCTGCAATTCATGGGGTCGCAAAGAGTCAGACACGACCGAGCAACTGAACTGAACTGAAGGTCTGTTCTCCAAATTTTACATGTTGTTTCTTTTAAAAGAAATATCAACCAGTGCTAGCTTGCTTTTAAATTCTTTCACATAAGTATTTTCTTGTTTTGTATCACATCTTTGCAAAAAATTATCACAATTTAACTTCCTCATCATTTTATTTGGTACCTAAGTGTAACTTTTCCTGTGTTTTATCCCTATACTGAAGGAGTAGAGGACTTCTGGGTATCTTGGGGGCACATAACTTTCCTGGGAGCATATGTCATATTTTCTTGGGCTAGCGCCACTTATATTTATTGCCTTCTCACTCAAAGAATGCATTTAGAAACATCTTGCCAAAAGGATAGGGACATATTTTCTTTGAAAGATCACCAATTCATGGGGAACAAAATATCATTAACAGTGATAAAAAGGATCGTGTTCAAAAAGCAGCTTCTAGTTATTTCTCAGCCATGTGTAAAATGTTACCCTATCTTGATTTTTAAATTAATCCCAGAAGCAGATAGTGTTTAACCGAGTGATTGATGAGTCATTTTAGCTATAACTTTTAATGGCCTGTGTGATTTCTTTGCCTAAAACAAGCAGAGGACTATGCAAACAAGCACTGGATTCTGTGATCAGAAATGTTCAATGGCTTTGAATTGCCCCAGTTTTTAGCTTGCTTTTCAAATACCTTTGATTAATATGTCCCTGGTCTACTGTCTTCAGCTTGCCTCTTAGCATCTCTCTGTAACATCCTCTACTGTTGCTGTTGTTCTCTTAACTGTATTTCAAATATGACTTTTCTTTTTTTCTGTTATGTTCTTTCCCCTTCCTTCTGTAACTTATTTTCCCTTAACCAAATGCTACTCAACATTCTCATTTCAAGACCACTCAGATCTCTTCTCTGATGCATGCTAGCTTAGCAGTCTTGGACCAGTTACTTAATTTTTTTTTCTAAGCCTTAGATTCTTCATCTGTGAAATGGAGTTCATGACAGTACCTGGCTCATACAAGTTTTGTGAGGATGCATCACTGTAACGATTGTTGGTACAGTGCTGCATCCTCCAATACTTCGGTCACCTGATGTGAAGAGCCAACTCATTGGAAAAAGAGCCTGATGCTGGGAAAGATTAAGGGCAGGAGAAAAGGGGGAGACCACGAGTTGGTTGGATGGCATCACCAACTCTATGGACATGAATTTGAGCAAACTCTGCAAGATAGTGAAGAACAAGGAAGCCTGGCATGCTGCAGTCCATGGGGTTGCAAATAGTCTGACACAACTGAGCAGCTGGACAACAAATGTTCAGTATATGATGATATTGATAAGTATTCATTATTATTGCTTATTTGTTGTTAGTCATGATGGGCCTGCCTTAAGGTTCTAATTTCACATCAGTTTGAAAAACATTTTTTTCCCTATCAGTGGTTTATATTTAAAAATGTTTTACAAATGTCATTTGTTGCTAAAGTGATTCAAACAGTACAAAAGAGAAACCTCTGGCTCCCTCAGTCCTCCTCTCCAAAAGTATCATTGTCCGTATGTCCTTCTGGACATATTTTGTATCAGGAAATATAACTATATACCTGGGCACTTTAATTTACATAAATCAGATCACATTACATAAACTGTTCTGCAGTTTGCTCTCCTTTCATCTGATGATATGTTTGTACACATTCCATATATGTTTATATCGTTTTTCTTTTTTAAAATTTATTTTTTATTAAAGGATAATTGCTTCACAGAATTTTGTTATTTTCTGTCAAACCTCAACATGAATCAGCCATAGGTATATGTATATCCCCTCCCTTTTGAACCTCCTTCCCATCTTCTGCCCCATTCCACCCCTCTAGATTAATACAGAGCCCCTGTTTGAGTTTCCTGAGCCATACAGCAAATTCTCATTGGCTAGCTATTTTACATATGGTAATGTAAGTTTCCATGTTACTCTTTCCATACATCTCACCCTCTCTTCCCCTCTCCCCATGTCTATAAGTCTATTTTCTATGTCTGTTTCTACATTGCTGCCCTGTAAATAGATTGTTCAATACCATTTTTCTAAATTCTGTATATATGCATTAGAATATGATATTTATCTTTCTCTTTCTGACTCACTTCACTCTGTATAATAGGCTCTAGGTTCATCCACCTCATCAGAACTGACTCAAATGCATTCCTTTTTTATGGCTGAGTAATATTTCATTGTGCATATATACCACAACTTGTTTATCCATTCATCTGCCAGTGGACATCTAGGTTGCTTCCATGTTCTAGTTATTATAAATAGTGCTACAATGAACAATTTAGTTTCCTCAGGGTATATGCCTAGGAGTGGGATTGCTGGGTCATATGGTAGTTTTATTCCTAGTTTTTTAAGGAATCTCCATACCTTCTTGCATAGTGCTGTACAAATTTACATTCCCACTAACAGTGCAAGAGTGTTACCTTTTTTCCACACCCTCCTCAGCATTTATTGTTTATAGACTTTTTAATGATGGCCATTCTGACTGGTATGAGGTGATATCTCATTGTAATTTTGATTTGCATTTCTCAAATAATGAACAATATTGAGCATCTTTTCATGTGTTTGTTAGCCATATTTATGTCTTCTTTGGAGAAATGTTTGTTTAGATCTTTTTCCCAATTTTTGATTGGGTTGTTTGTTTTTTGGGTATTGAGTTGTATGAGCTGCTTGTATATTTTGGAAAATAATTCATTGTCAGTTGTTTCATTTGCTATTATTATATTTTCACCTTGCTTATAGTTTCTTTTGCTGTGCAAAAGCTTTTAAGTTTAATCATGTTCCACTTGTTTACTTTTGTTTTTATTTCCATTACTGTAGGAGGTGGGTCATAGAGAATCTTGCTTTGCTTTATGTCATCGAGTGTTCTGCCTATGTTTTCCTCTAAGAGTTTTATACTTTCTGGTCTTACATTTAGGTCTTTAATCCATTTTGAGTTTATCCTTTTGTGTGGTGTTAGGAAGTGTTCCAATTTCATTCTTTTACATGCAGCTGTCCCATTTTCCCAGCACTATTTATTGAAGAGGCTGTCTTTGCCCCATTTTATATTCTTGCCTCCTTTGTAAAAAATAAGGTAGCCATAGGTGCATGGGTTTATTTCTGGGCTTTCTGTCTTGTTCCATTGGTCTATGTTTCTGTTTTTGTGCCAGTACCATACTGTCTTGATGACTGTAGCTTTGTAGTATAATCTGAAATCAGGAAGGTTGATTCCTCCAGCTCCATTCTTCTCTCTCAAGACTGCTTTGATTATTCAGGGTTTTTTGTGTTCCCATAAGAATTGTGAAATTTTCTGTTCTAGTTCTGTGAAAAATGCCATTGGTAATTTGATAGGGATCACATTGAATCTGTAGATTGCATTTGGTGGTATAGTCATTTTTCACAATATTGATTCTTCCTACCCCTGATCTGCCTCTTGAGAAACCTATATGTAGGTTAGGAAGCAACAGTTAGAACTGGACATGGAACAACAGACTGGTTCCAAATAGGAAAAGGAGTACGTCAAGGCTATATATTGTCACCCTGCTTATTTAACTTATATGCAGAGTACATCATGAGAAACTCTGGGCTGGATGAAGCACAAGCTGGAATCAAGATTTCCAGGAGAAATATCAATAACCTCAGGTATGCAGATGACACCACCCTTATGGCAGAAAGTAAAGAGGAACTAAAAAGTCTCTTGATGAAAGTGAAAGAGGAGAGTGAAAAAGTTGGCTTAAAGCTCAACATTCAGAAAACGAAGATCATGGCATCTGGTCCCATCACTTCATGGGAAATAGATGGGGAAACAGTGGAAACAGTGTCAGACTTTATTTTTTTGGGCTCCAAAATCACTGCAGATGGTGACTGCAGCCGTGAAATTAAAAGATGCTTACTCCTTGGAAGGAAAGTTAGGACCAACTTAGACAGCATATTGAAAAGCAGAGATATTATTTTGCCAACAAGGGTCCATGTAGTCAAGGCTATGGTTTTTCCAGTGGTCACGTATGGATGTGAGAGTTGGACTGTGAAGAAAGCTGAGTGCCAAAGAATTGATGCTTTTGAACTGTGGTGTTGGAGAATACTCTTGAGAGTCCCTTGGACTACAAGGAGATCCTACCAGTCCATTCCGAAGGAGATCAGCCCTGGGTGTTCATTGGAAGGACTGATGCTAAAGCTGAAACTCCAATACTTTGGCCACTCCATGCGAAGAGTTGACTCATTAGAAAAGACTCTGATGCTGGGAGGGAGGGATTGGGGGCAAGAGGAGAAGGGGACGACAGAGAATGAGATGGCTGGATGGCATCACTGACTCGATGGATGTGAGTTTGAGTGAACTCTGGGAGTTTGTGATGGACAGGGAGGCCTGGCCTGCTGAGATTCATGGGGTCGCAAAGTCGGACATGACTGAGCAACTGAACTGAACTGAACCCAGAAACATGGAATATCTTTCCATCTATTTATGTCATCTTTTATTTCTTTCGTTAGTGTCTTATAATTTTCTGTGTACAGTTCCTTCGTCTCCTTAGATAAGTTTATTCCTAGATATTTAATTCTGTTTGTTGCATTGGTGAATGAGATTGATTCCTTAATTTCTCTTTCTGATTTTTCATTGTTAGTATATAGAAATGCAAGTGATTTCTGGGTATTGATTTTGTATCCTGCAACTTTGCTAAATTCACTGATTAGTGCTAAGTAATTTTTCTGATACTGTCTTTAGGGTTTTGTATGCACATTATCATGTCATCTGCAAACAGTGAGAGCTTTACTTCTTTTCCACTCTGGATTCCTTTTATTTATTTATTTATTTTTTTCTTCTCTGATTGCTGTAGCTAGGACTTCCAGAACTATATTGAATAGTAGTGGTGAAAGTGGACACCCTTATCTTGTTCCTGATCTTCAAGGGGAATGCTTTCAGTTTTTCACCATTGAGAATAATGTTTGCTATAGGTTTATAATATATGGCCTTTACTATGTTGAGGTAGGTTCCTTCTATGCCCATTTTTTGAAGAGTTTTAATCATAAATCGGTGCTGAATTTTGTCAAAGGCTTTTTCTGCATCTATTGAGATTATCATATGGTTTTTATTTTTAATTTGTTATTATGGTGTATCAAATGGATTGATTTGCATATATTGAAGAATCCTTGCATCCCTAGAATAAATCCAACTTGATCATAGTGTATGAGCTTTTTAATGTGTTGCTGAATTGTTTGCTAAAATTTTGTTGAGAATTTTTGCATCTATGTTCATCAATGATATTGGCCTATAGTTTTCTTTTTTTTTTTTCTGGTTTTTGAATCTGCCTGATGGTGGCCTCATAGAATGAGTTTGGAAGTTTTCCTTCCCCTGCAAATTTTTGAAAGAGTTTTAGAAGGATAAGCATTAGCTCTTCTCTAAATGTTTGATAGAATTTTCCTGTGTAGCCATCTGGTCCTGGGCTTTTGTTTTCTGGGAGATTTTTTAAATCACAGCTTCAATTTGAGTGCTTGTAATTGGGTTGTTCATAATTTCTATTTCTTCCTGGTTCAGTCTTGGAAGATTGAATTTTCTATGAATCCGTCTGTTTTTTCCAGGTTATCCATTTTATTGCTGTATAGTTGCTCATAATAGTCTCTTATAATCCTTTATATTTCTGCATTGTCTGTTGTAACCTCTCCTTTCACTTCTAATTTTGTTGATTTGATTCTCTCTTTTTTTCTTGATGAATCTGGCTAAAGGCTTGTCAATTTTGTTTATCTTCTCAAAGAACTAGCTTTTAGTTTTATTAATCTTTACTATTGTTTCTTTCATTTCTTTTTCATTTATTTCCGCTTGGATCTTTATGGATCTTTATCTTTACTTCTACTAATTTTGGTGTTTTTTTGTCCTTTTCCCAGTTGTTTTAGGTGTAAAGTTAGGTTGTCTATTTGATGTTTTTCTTGTTTCTTGGGGTAGGGTTGTACTGCTATAAACTTTCCTCTTAGAACTGCTTTTGCTGCATCCCATAGGTTTTGAGTTGTGTTTTCATTGTCATTTGTTTCTAGAAATTTTGTGATTTCCCTTCTGATTTCTTCAGTAACCTGTTGGTTACTTAGAAATGTATTGTTTAATCTCCATGTTTTTGTGCTTCTTACAGTTTTTTTCTTGTAATTGATAGCTAGTCTCATAGCATTGTGGTTGGAGAAGATGGTTGACACAATTTCAATTTGTGACTCAAGATGTGGTCTATCCTGAAGAATATCCCATGTGCACTTGAGAGGAAGGTGTATTCTTCTGCATTTGAATGGAATGTCCTGAAGATATCAATGAGATCCATCTCATCTAACATATCATTTAAGACTTCTGTTTCCTTATTAATTTTCTTTTTTGATGATATGTCCATTGGTGTGAGTGGGGTGTTACAGTCTCCTACTATTATTGTATTACTGTCAGCTTCTCCTTTTATGTCTGTTAGTGTTTGTCTTATGTATTGAGGTGCTCCTATGTTGGGTGCATAGATATTTAAAATTGTTATGTCTTCCTCTTGGATTGATCCCTTGATAATTATGTAATGTCCTTCCTTATCTCTTGTAATCTTTATTTTAAGGTCTATTTTGTCTGATAGGATTGCTACTCCAGCTTGCTTTTGCTTCCAATTTGCATGGAATATATTTTTCCATCCTCTCACTTTCAGCCTATATGTGTCTTTAGGTCTGAAGTGGGTTTCTTTTAGACAGAATATATATGGATCTTGTTTTTGTAGCCATTCAGCCAGTCTGTGTCTTTTGGTTGGAGCATTTAATCCATTTGCATTTAAAGTAATTATTGATATATATGTTCCTATTGCCATTTTCATAATAGTTTGGGGTTGATTTTGTAGATCTTTTTTTCTTCTCTTGTATTTCTTGACTATATAAATCTGTTTAACATTTGTTGTAAAGATGGTTTGGTGGTACTGAATTCTCTTAACTTTTGCTTGTCTGAAAAGCTTTTTATTTCTCCATCAATTTTGAATGAGATCCTTGCCAGGTACAGTAATCTTGCTTGTAGATTTTCCCCTTTCAGTACTTTAAATATATCCTCCCATTTCCTTCTGGCCTGAAGAGTTTTTGCTGAAATATCAACTGTTAAGCCTATGAGGTTTCCCATGTATGTTACTTGTTGCTTCTCCCTTGCTGCTTTTAATATTCTTTCTTTTTGTTTAGTCTGTGTTAGTTTGATTAGTATGTATCTTGGTGTGTTTCTCCTTTGGTTTATCCTGTATGGGACTCTCTGTGCCTCTTGGACTTGATTGACTATTTCCTCTTCTATGTTGAGGAAATTTTAAACTATAACATCTTCAAAATTTTTCTCATACCCTTTCATTTTCTATTCTTCTTCTGGGACCCCTATAATTCGAATGTTGGTTCATTTGCTATGCTCCCAGAGGACCCTAAGACTATCCTCAGTTGTTTTCATTCTTTTTACTTTATTCTGCTCTTCAGATGTTATTTCCACCACTTTATCTTCCAGATCACTGATTCATTCCTCTGCTTCAGATATTCTGTTATTGATTCCTTCTAGAGTATTTTTAATTTCAGTAATTGTGTTGTTTGTTTCTGTATGTTTATTCTTTAATTCTTCTAGCTCTTTGTTAACTGATTCTTGCATCTTCTCCATTTTGTTTTCAAGGTTTGTTTTTTTTTAAATCATATTTACTGTCATTATTCTGAATTCTTTTTCAGGTCGTTTGCCTATTTCCTCTTCATTTATTTGGACTTCTGTGTTTCTAGTTTGTTCCTTCATTTGTGCAGTATTTCTCTGCCTTTTCTTTTTTTTTTTAACTTATTGTGTTTGAGGTGTCCTTTTACAAGCTTCAAGGTTGAATTCTTTTTTCCTTTTGGTTTCTGCCCTCCTAAGGTTGGTCCAGTAGTACCTGTACGCCTTCTACAGGGTGAGATTTGTGCGAATTTTTGATTGATTGTTTTTCTTCTGATGGGCAAGGCTGAGTGAGATGGTAATCCTGTCTGCTGATGATTGGGTTTGTAGTTTTGTTTTGTCTGTTTTTTAGATGAGGTGTCCTGCACAGGGTGCTACTGGTGGTTGCGTGATGCTGGGTCTTGTATTCAAGTGGTTTCCTTTGTGTGAGTTCTTACTATTTGATACTCCCTTGGGTTAGTTCTCTGGTAGTCTAGGGTCTTAGAGTCAGTGCTCCCACTCCAAAGGCTCAGGGCTTGATTTTTGGTCAGGAATGAAGATTCCACAGGTGGAAGATTCCACATAACAGGTTTGCTATGGGATTAAGTAAAATTAAATATCCCAAACTGAAAAGCCAAAGATGAACCCAGACAAATGGCAGTTACAAAATCAGGCAAAGAATAATTAAAATAATGGAATATACACATATACATCTACACACATGAGCAAAGTCAAAAAAGTCCAACAAAAATAGAGTAGATTGACCTGGCGAACAAAGGAAATCAAAATTTGTATTTTCCAGTTAAGAGCAAAACTAACTAAAACACACGTGGGAAAACAAAACTAAAACAAGGTGCCAAATGGGGAACAAAGCAATGAAAATAAAACTAACAAAATGTTGAGAAGAAAGAAAGAACAGAAAGAAAGAATAGACATGCAAAGTTAAATAGAGGTAGGTGAAGAAGATTTATATACATTAAAGATTAACTGCCAGGCAAAAAGGATAGTAGGAAAGGCAAACAAAAAATAAATGTAGAAAAATATTATAGGTTTAAAAAATTAAAATTATAAAAAGAAAAAAATGGAAGAAGAAAGAATAAAAAGGAAAACTCCACAGAACTGCAAAAGCCCAATGTAGAGACAGTTTTATAACAACAATAAAAAGTGTGACTGAATATACACATATACATATACACTCATAAGCAAAATCAAAACAGATCAACAAAAATAAAGTTCAATAGATTGACCCGGCAAACAAAGGAAACCAAAAATGATGTCTACCAGAACAAAGCTAACTAATGCACAAACTGGAAAACAAAACTAAAGCAAGGTGCCAATTGGGGAATAAAGCAATGAAGATAAAACTAACAAATATGTTGAGAGGAAAGGAAAGAGAGGAAAGAAAGAATAGATATACAAAGTTAAATAGAGGTAGATAAAGAAGATTTATACACATCAGAGATTAACTGCAAGAAAAGAACAGTAGAAAAAGCAAACAAAGGAATAAATGTAGAAAAAATAATAATGGGTTTAAAAAATTAAAATTAAAGAGAAAAGAAAAAAAAAAAAGAAAAAGGAAAACTCCACAGAACTGCAAAAGCCGAATGTAGCGGCAGAGGTTTATAACAATAAAAAATTTGACTGAGGAAAAAAAAAAGCTCAAAAGCTTAATTGGATTTCGTAGTGCCAGTAAACCCTCTCCAGTACCCTTGCCTGGAAAATCCCATGGACGGAGGAGCCTGGTAGGCTGCAGTCCATGGGGTCACGAAGAGTTGGACACTAATGAGCGACTTCACTTTCACTTTTCACTTTCATGCATTGGAGAAGGAAATGGCAACCCACTCCAGTGTTCTTGCCTGGAGAATCCCAGGAACGGTAGAGCCTGGTGGGCTGCCGTCTATGGGGTTGCACAGTCTGACATGACTGAAGTGACTTAGCAGCAACAGCAGCAGCAGAGCCAATAAAAGCGACAACTACAACAAAGGGAGGAAAAAAAGGAAAAAAAAATCCAGAAGAATCTACAGAACAAGTCAAAACATAAGAATAATAAATGTTTTTCTTGAGTCACTGCTGTCAGAGTCCTTTCCCTCTTTGGGAGTCACAGTGCACCTTACCTCCCTAGGATGCCCTCCAACACTATGCTGGTCTCTGGACCTGCTGTGGGGCAGCTCACATTCTCATGTGGTCTTACTTCTATGTGTTCCTGCCTCTGATGTCCACAGCTATCAGAATTAGTGCATTTTCTTTTGTAGGAGCTCTCAATGACCTTTTATATATTCCATCAACGGAGTCTGTCTAGTTAATCGTGTGGATTTAATCTGCAGCTTGTACAGCTGGTGGGAAGGTTTTGGGTCTTCTTCCTTAGCCACACTGCTCCTGGGTTTCAATTATTGTTTTATTTCCACCTCTTAATGTGGGCGTCCACATTAAGAGGTGGAAATAAGCCTCGGTTTGCTTCTGAGGCTTTCCTGGAGGTCTGTGGTTTGCTCCTGTGAGGGCCAGGTGTGGAGGTGGTATAGCTGCTTGGGTCTCAGGGGTTCTGGCAGCACCAGGTACTCAGGAGAGTTGGCGGCTAGGGCAGCAAGAAATATAATGCTCTAGAAGGGTATGGCAACCAGTATTGGCCAGTGTGCTCCAGTATTCTTGCCTGGAGAACCCCACCTCCCTAACAGAGAAGCCTGGCAGGCCATAGTCTACAGGGTCGCAGACTTGGACACTACCGAAGTGACCTTGCGGGAATAGATGCAAGACTGTTTTTGCCTGTGGCAGCTCTTCCCCATTTAGAGTTGAGCGTGAAGGTGGCACAGCTGCTTGGCTTGTGGGTACCCTGACGGCGCCAAGTGTGCAGGGACATGGACTGCTTCTGCCTCAGGAGTTATGGCCCTGTCAGAGTCTTTTTTCAAGCCTCTTGTAGCTGTCAATCAGAAAGCCTCTTTTCCAGTCTTTCTCCGAAGCTCCACTTGTTCAGGCATTTAGAGGGCTCCCTTGCCTGGGTCCTTCTCTGTTGTTCAGTGCATCAGGCACATAGAGGGCCTCCCCACCCCCCAGCTGGGGTCCTACTCTGTAGATTGGTGCATCAGGCACTTAAAGGGGCACCCTGGATGGAGTCCTACTCTGTAGTTCAGTGCGTCAAGCTTTTGATAGGCCAGCTCTCTGTTGTTCAGCTGCCAATGCTGGCATGTTGGGGGAGAGAGGCTATGGTGGTGACTCCACCTCCTACGCATGACTCAGCAGTATTGCCTTGCTTCCATGGCTGCCGGACTTTCCTCCATAGGCATTTTTCACTATAATCTCTTTCCTCACATCCCCTCCATCCATCTCTCTGCAGTCAATAGTAGCCCTTGCCCTGGAATTGCTCCCCAATCCCTAAAATCCAGCTCCCAGCTGCTGTGCTTTCCAGGGGACCTGGATCCCTGTCCGGGGTATGTATGGCTGTGGCAAGGACTGTCTGATTCTCATCCCATTTAGGCTGCCACTGATCAGCTGTTTCACTCTCAGCCTTAAGTGTTTCTCCTCTGACTCAGACAGTTGCCCCACTGTGGGGACTGGACCCCCTGCTTCAGTTCCCCTGCCCATCAAGGGCAGGTCCAGTCCTACTAACACTCCTGTTTTCCCCCCTAGTTCCTTCATCCTATTGAGTTTTGTGTGGTCTTGTATATCCTTTTCCTCTGGTCAGGTACTCCTGACTGCTCTCAGCTGGTGTTCTGCACACACTGTTGTGTATGAAGGTGTATTCCCGACAAATCCATGGAGAGAGATGTACTCCATGTCCACCTACTCCTCTGCCATCTTCAACAAAAGCTTTTAAATTAGAAATTATTCTTTCTATACTAATCAGCACATGATTTTATCCCCAAATTCCCTCTTTCACCTCTGAAAGGAAAGTTGGCTGATATTTATAAGAAAGAAAGGATCTTAGTACCTAAAAGAAAAAAGAAAAGCAATTTGACAGCTTCACCTCTTCTGGCTATCTGCCTTAGCTGTGCCTTTTTTCTTGAGAGTTTTTAGCCCATCACACTTTCTCTCATCTCTTCCCTGACTCACAGTGGTAAACTAGAGTATATGGTGTAGAAGTGAGCAGGAATAACTCTACTATCCTCCTGATCCACTTGCAGATGAGTTCTGGCACATGTCATCAGGATACCTTTGATGGGTAGGCAATGGGCAGGCAATTGGCAGTCTTCTCACTCTGCCCTCTTAGATGGCATTTAAATAATCTCTTTCAGATAATCAGATGGAGAAAGATAAGTACCATACAATTTCACTCACATGTGGAATATAACAAACAAACAAAACCAAAATAAATGAACCAACTAAACTAAATGAAAGCACATAGATACAGAGAATAGAGTAGTGGTCACCAGAGAGGAAAGTGGAAGAGTGAGTAGGAGGGTGAAATGATAAAGGGGATCAACTGTGTGGTAATGAACGGAAAATAAACTTTTGGTGGGAAGCAATTTGGTTGTAGTGTATATAGATGGAGAAATATAATGTTGTACACGTGAGACATATAATGTTATAAATCAGTGTCAACAATTAAAAAAATTCACTCAAATTCACATCACTGGAGAAGAGTTTTTCTAGTGAGTTATTGAGTAGTTACTTTACATTCTAATTTAATAATTAGATAGGCAGAAAAATTTTGAAACATTTTAATGAGGCATACTAATGAATGTACTTTATGAGCACATAGAAATCATCATTGTTTCTAAAAATTCCCAACCTTACTAGTGAACAAAAATACATTTGAGTGGATAAAATTTCAACTCCATTCCAAGTTTGGGTTGCTTAGTGGAATATTTTTAGAAATGGTGGAGACACAGAAATTGTTGACTCATTCAGTTCAGTTCAGTCACTCAGTCATGTCCGACTCTTTGAGACCCCATGTACGGCAAAACGCCAGGCCTCCCTGTCCATCAACAACTCCCGGAGTCCACCCAAACCCATGTCCATTGAGTCAGTGATGCCATCCAACAATCTCATCCTCTGTTGTCCCCTTCTCCTCCTGCCCTCAATCTTTCCCAGCATCAGGGTCTTTTCAAATGAGTCAGCTCTTCGCATCAGGTGACCAAAGTATTGGAGTTTCAGCTTCAACATCAGTCCTTCCAATGAACACCCAGGACTGATCTCCTTTAGGATGGACTGGTTGGGTCTCCTTGCAGTCCTAGGGACTCTCAAGAGTCTTCTCCAATACCACACTTCAAAAGCATCAAATCTTTGGTGCTCAGCTTTTTTATAGTCCAACTCTCATATCCATACATGACCACTGGAAAAACCATAGCCTTGACTAGACAGACCTTTGTTGGCAGAGTAATGTCTCTGCTTTTTAATATGTCGTCTAGGTTTGTCATAACTTTCCTCCCAAGGAGTAAGTGTCTTTTAATTTCATGACTGCAGTCACCATCTGCAGTGACTTTGGAGCCCCCCAAAATAAAGTCAGCCACTGTTTCCAGTGTTTCCCCATCTATTTCCCATGAAGTGATGGGACCAGATGCCATGATCTTAGTTTTCTCAATGTTGAGTTTTAAGCCAACTTTTTCATTCTCCTCTTTCACTTTCATCAAGAGGCTCTTTGGTTTTTCTTCACTTTCTTCCATAGGGTGGTGTCATCTGCATATCTGAAGTTGTTGATATTTCTCCCAGCAATCTTGATTCCAGCTTGTGCTTCTTCCAGCCCAGTGTTTCTCATGATGTACTCTGCATAGAAGTTAAATAAGCAGGGTGACAATATACAGCCTTGACGTACTCCTTTTCCTATTTGGAACCAGTCCGTTGTTCCATGTCCAGTTCTAACTTTTGCTTCCTGACCTGCATATAGGTTTCTCAAGAGGCAGGTCAGGTGGTCTGGTATTTTCATCTCTTTCAGAATTTCCCACAGTTTATTGTGATCCACACAGTCAAAGGCTTTGGCATAGTCAATAAAGCAGAAATAGATGTTTTTCTGGAACTCTCTTGCTTTTTCAATGATCCAGTGGATGTTGGCAATTTGATCCCTGGTTCCTCTGCCTTTTCTAAAACCAGCTTGAACATATGGAAGTTCATGGTTCACGTATTGCTGAAGCCTGGTTTGGAGAATTTTGAGTATTACTTTACTAGCGTGTGAGATGAGTGCAATTGTGCAGTAGTTTGAACATCTTTGGCATTGCCTTTCTTTGGGATTGGAATGAAAACTGACCTTTTCCAGTCCTATGGCCACTGCTGAGTTTTCCAAATTTGCTGGCATATTGAGTGCAGCACTTTCACAGCATCATCTTTCAGGATTTGAAATAGCTCAACTGGAATTCCATCACCTCCACTAGCTTTGTTTGTCGTGATGACTTCACACTTGACTTCACATTCCAGGATGTCTGGCTCTAGGTGAGTGATCACACCATCGTGATTATCTGGTTCATAAAGATCTTTTTTGTAGAGTTCTGTGTATTCTTGCCACCTCTTCTTAATAGCCTCTGCATCTGTTCGGTCCCTACCATGTCTGTCCTTTATTGAGCCCATCTTTGCATGAAATGTTCCCTTGGTATCTCGAATTTTCTTGGAGAGATCTTTAGTCTTTCCCATTCTGTTGTTTTCCTCTATTTCTTTGCATTGATTGCCAAAGAAGGCTTTCTTATCTCTCCTTGCTATTCTTTGGAACTCTGCATTCAGATGCTTATATCTTTCCTTTCCTCCTCTGCTTTTCACAGCTATTTGTAAGGCCTCCTCAGCCATTTTGCTTTGTTGCATTTCTTTTTTTTTTGCATTTCTTTTCTATGGGGATGGTCTTGATCCCTGTCTCCTGTACACTGTCACAAACCTCCATCCATAGTTCATCAGGCATTCTGTCTATCAGATCTAGGCCCTTAAATCTATTTCTCACTTACACTGTATAGTCATAAGGGATTTGATTTAGGTTATACCTGAATGGTCTAGTGGTTTTCTCCACTTTCTTCAATTTCACTATGAATTTGGCAATAAGGAGTTCATGATCTGAGCCACAGTCAGCTCCCGGTCTTGTTTTTGCTCACTGTATAGAGTTTCTCTATCTTTGGCTGCAAAGAATATAATCAATCTGATTTCGGTGTTGACCATCTGGTGATGTCCATGTGTAGAGTCTTCTCTTGTATTGTTGGAAGAGGGTGTTTGCTATGACCAGTGTGTTCTCTTGGCAGAACTCTATTAGCCTTTGCCCTGCTTCATTCTGTACTCCAACAAATTTACCTGTTACTCCCGATGTTTCTTGACTTCCTACTTTTGCATTCCAGTCCCCTATAATGAAAAAGACATATTTTTTAGGTATTTGTTCTAGAAGGTCTTGTAGGTCTTCATAGAACTCTTCAACTCAGCTTCTTCAGCGTTACTGGGGATTACTGTGATATTGAATGGTTTACCTTGGAAATGAACAGAGATCATTCTGTCATTTTTGAGATTGTATCCAAGTACTGCATTTCGGACTCTTTTGTTGACCATGATGGCTACTCCATTTCTTCTCAGGGATTCCTGTCCACAGTAGTAGATATAATGGTTATCTGAGTTAAATTCACCCATTCCAGTCCATCTTAGTTTGCTGATTCCTAGAATGTTGATGTACACTCTTGTCATCTCCTGATTGACCACTTCCAATTTGCCTTAATTCATGCACCTAACATTCCGGGTTCCTATGCAATATTGCTCTTTACAGCATCGTACCTTGCTTCCATCAGCAGTCCCATTTCACAACTTGGTGGTGTTGTTGACTCATAGGCAGATTATTTTTTACTTGATAATTATGTCAAGCCAAATCATAGTTTTTCTTCTCTGAATTTTTCCTGGATCACTAGGATAGGTTCCCTGAAGTCTTGTCAGTAAAATAGGAATGGTATTTGTAAATGGCCTTACAGTTTGGTCCTTAGGTATTCATGTTTTAGGAATCACATAAAGCTGATGAGCATACTAGAATGCTGAGTGCCACTGCAATGAGATGAATGCAACCATTTCTTGCCAAAGAGCAGCCATGCCATCTTTCATTCTGCAGAACCCAGCAATCACTTAGGCACCTGGCCATTTCTCCAATCATTCGCCAACCATATGGTAAAATGCTGGGTGTCCAGCACTGTTCTATGACTTAGTGACACAAATTTAGAACAAAGCTTGTTCTCTTCACTCCGGCATAGCAAAAGTGCTGTTATAAAAGCTGAAAAGAACACTGGAAGGTTTTCAGCATCGATACTGTCTGACCTTGGGCAAGTCTAAACCTCTCTAATATTTATTTCCTCAAATATAAAATAGGGAAAATAATATCTAGTAGCTAAATGGATCTGGGCCTCCTTTGCAGGGAGGTGGCTAATGCTTATCTAGAACAGAAAAGTTAAAAACAAGATATAGGCTGAAGTTGAATTGGAATGGGTGAAATTATGTACCTTATATACACAGGTGGAGATTAGTGGGTGGAGATATATAAACTGAAATAATCTGGAAGAGTTGAAACAGTCACATTAAAGAGACTCAGGAATAAGGTTTCAGCAAGATGCTGGACTTGTACCAATGAGAGTCTGACAGCTGGTAGGGGAATTCATCTCCTGGGTATTCTATCCATGACAGATCTACTGATGCTTGCGTTTCGTTTACAAGAATTCAAGTATATATATAATCATCAAAAATGATCCAAGAAATTTGCTGTATGACTCAGGGAACTCAACCCAGGGCTCTGTAACAACCTAGAAGGGTGGGATGGGGAGGGATTGGGAAGGAGGTTCAAGAGGGAGGGGGCATATGTGCACCTATGGCTGATTCATGTTTGGCAGAAACAAACACAATTCTGTAAAGTAATTATCGTTCAGTTAAAAAACAAAAAATGAACCAAGAAAGAAAAATATATCAAAGAAAAATAACTACTTACATTGTGTGGGTGAGTACATGAGTTATTTCCCTCAGTGAACCAAAATGGGCTTTCACTCAGTGGACCTTAGGTTTCTTATGCCTTTTAGAGTCTTAAGTTTCGTATGCCTTTAAGCTAAGTGGAAATTTAGTGTTTAATCATGGTGTTGTTTTAAGGGGACAAAGTGTTTCCTTAAATGAATGCCCAACACTTCAGGATTATTGACTAGAATGTGGGAAGGAAAAACAATAGTGATACATTTATTATTTCCCCCTCTGATTTCATGGGATTTTCGAGGGTAATAATAGCATATTTTCTACCTTACAGATTGATACTAGAACCTAACTTAGAGGAAACTATGACTGTTCTGTATTACAATAAGGAATAAAAATACTTGACCGGGACAAAGTGTACAATTAAGGCAGTTACTGGACACTGCTGGATACTGCATGTCTGAACAGCAGATACTTCAGGTCAGCATATAGTGAATGCAGCAGTCTGGCAAGTCCAGAATGGTAATCAATTTTCAGTTAAAAAGAATGACAGGTAGGAGAGCAGAGTTACTAGGACTTCAGACTTGAAACAGATTCTAAAGATGGAAGATGAGCAAAGACAGGAGAAAACAAGAAAGGAGGTATATTAAAATTGCTCCCAGTATAAAATTCCTTAGATTTCTGATATATTGGATAAATTTAAGCTTATGTGCCAATGATGTACCATAAACATTCCAGCAAATTCTTTGACAGAAAATTCAAAACATGTTATTTTATCATCAGTTTTTTTTTTTTTTTAAATCCTATTTGTCTTCATTCTTTAGCCCCCTTAAGTATGTGACTATATTGGTAGAATCAAGGGTTATTTAAAAAATAATTTTGTATAGTTCAGCTCTTTTTATACTATAAATACACTTGAGGGGAAAGTTTTCTTTGCTCTTTAGAAGACCTTAAGAGAAGAAAGAAAAAATACTGCATGGATACGGAAAAAAAAATATGGCCTAAGTAAAATAGTGGTGTCTTTTTTTTCCTTCTTTAAATCTAGCAAGGGTATATAACAGCTTCCTAAGGAAAAGGTTATTGTTATAGATGGTTTACCCAAGGAAGCAGACTCTAAGATGGAAATAAGGGTACAGGAAGTTTATTAGGGAAAAGTCATGGAGTCAACACCAGTTGAGGAAAGAAAGGAAGCAGGGACTAGGAAGATTTGGGCTGTGATGCAGTCACAACAAGGACTCAGCTCTGAAGTCGAGAAAGCCCCCTTCTGTGTTGTTTCTTTTTGGGGAGAAGTGCTGGCCCTTATGTCCCTACATCAACCAATTCTTGGGTAGGGACTGACTAGGGAAGCAGGAATCTCATCCTTTGAGGCCAGTGGGAGAAATAAATCTCTCAGTTATAAAGTGGGTGGGGAAGGTGTTGCATTCACAACAGTCCATGTCTTGACCTTGGATTCAGTGTCTCCCATGAGTTTTGGAAGCAGTCCTTCTCCTTCAGGACTCTGGTGGACCACTTTATTGGTGGAAACTTGTAAAACGAAGGTAATGGAAGAAACGGCACCTTTCGCTATAGTTGGGCTTGAAGTTAAACTCTGTCAGGATCTGTGTTAGATCCCTTACCCTCGGTTAGTCCCTTGGCTAGTTGAGAGGATTTCCTTGTGGGTGACCTTCATCCCCGAGGGGACCTGGTCCCTCAGCCATACCGTTCTAAGGTTCTGGCTGTGGTGTAGTGGATTTATGATCAAAACTAGTGAGGGAATGCTATGATACAGCCTTCACCCGAGGGCCGCATGCTTCTTCCTGTTGCAGTGTGTAATAGCAGGTCTACCTCTCCTTTCTTCTTTTTTAATTGGAGAATAGTTGCTTTACAGTATTGTGTTAGTTTCTGCTGGACAGCAGCGAGATTCAGCCACACATAGAGATATATATCCCTTCTTTTTTGGATTTCCTTCTCATTCAGGTCATCACAGAGCACTGAGCAGAGTTTCCCTTGCTATACAGCCTGTTCTCACTTGTTACCTGTTTTATATATAGCAGTTTATGTATGTTAGTCTGCATCGCCAATCCATCCCATCCCCCATTCTCTCTTGGTATCCATATGTTTGTTCTCCACATCTGTGTGTCTATTTCTGTTTTGCAAATAAATTCATCTATCTATGGTCATACCATTCTGTATGCACCCAATCTTGTCTACCTCTTTTTAATAACTAAGTCAATAATCCTTGTCCCTTTGTTGTTGGTGGTGGTTTAGTCGGTAAGTCATGTCCGACTTTTGTGACCCCATGGACTGTAGCCCTCCAGGCTCCTTTGTCCATAGGATTCTCCAGGCAAGAATACTTGAGTGGGTTGCCATTTCCTTCTCCAGGGGATCTTCCCAACCCAGGAATCAAACCCAAGTCTCCTGCACTGCAGGCAGATTCTTTACTGACTGAGCTACAAGGGAAGCCAGGGTCAATTACCAAAAAAGATGGTGACTCCCTCTTTTGTTTTGTTGCTGGTCCTCACACATGGTACCCAAAGTGCCTGAGTGGAAGCCATATTTTATGACCACTGGGAGTTCTGTTATATCTACTGATGGAAGGTTCTTCCTCTAAATCTGCAGAATGCAGAGTTTGGGGAATGGTGAGCACACATTCCCCACATGGGCCACTGGTAGAGATGGTGGAGGGGGCCATCACTGTTCTGGTGCCTTTATTCTGAAACATATAAGTTCTTTCTTATGGTGACAGTGTACCATGTTATGGTCACTGGTTTAGCATACTGGAGCATTTGGTTCCCCTTGCTGGCAGGATATAATCCCTCCTCTAGGGTCTTGCAGCACCTTGCGTAGGCCATCCCATCATACTATCATGTCAGCAATTTCTGGGGAGTGAAACATGTACCAGAGGATTTCATGGCTGCCCGCAGCATTATTTTCTTTGGTGTAAAGTGAGTTTCTTGCTCTGATGTGAGGGTGTGTAGTGTTGCTCTGGGCAGTATATATGATGCTCTTTCTCTAAGGCCTTGGGTAGCAGTGCATATTGAAGCTCTATCTGGAACGTGTGGTGATTCCTGTCAATATTAATGACCATGCTGTGCGGGGGCAGAAGGAGTCCTGGATCGCCCGTTGGTTTCCAAGAGATAATGCTGTAGCAGGGCTCATTATTGGACTTCATTACCTCATTTGGCTGTGGAAGTAGCTAAATAACCCTTGTTGAGTGATATTTTATGCTACAGTAGTTCCTCTTTTTCCACAGGGGATATGTTCCAAGACTCCCAGTAAATGCCTGAAACTGTAGATAACACTGAACCCTATATATATACTATGTATTTTTCCTATGTCAGTGGGTGGTTAGTGTATGCAGTGTAGATACACTGTCATGTCCCAGGAGGGAAAGACCTGGGGGCTCAAGATGTCATCATGCTACTCAGCACATGATTTAAGACCTATGAGTTGTATATTTCTGGAATTTTCCACTTGATATTTTTGAACCGTGGTTGACAGTGAATAACTGAAACTGTGGAAAGGGAAAGCACAAATAAGGGGAGATCAGGAGAAGGAAAAGGCAACCCACTCCAGTGTTCTTGACTGGAGAATCCCAGGGACGGGGGAGCCTGGTGGGCTGCCGTCTATGGGGTCGCACAGAGTCGGACACGACTGAAGCGACTTAGCAGCAGCAGCAGCAGCAGCAGGACTACTGTACTTGGCTCACGCATGCCTCCTCTCTCCATAACAGAGTGTATCTTGAACATAACATTGAAAATTTTGATCTGCTTTCCTGCCGTAAGAACCGTGATCCGTAATCACCATGGATAGTACTTCTGTGAGCCATCCCAGGACGTGTATTTTGCTCTTGTCAGTTGACTGTTCACATTGCCATTTTCATTTTTTTTAAACAAAGAATTTGAGCAAGTTGGAATCTTACTTTCAAGAAAAGACTAAGACTCAGATACTAATTAAGAATCAAAATTTATTCTCAAACTGATAATTTTTATATGCTTAGTTTAATTTGTTTTTCAAACCAGAAATTAATGTTGTTGCCATTGAAAATTTGTGGACACTGATCTATAAACAAAAATCCAGTGGTGGAATGCAAGGAAATGCTCCCAGGAGCATAAACATCTTAAACAAAACTTGCTATTGTGTTCTAAAAATTCTGTTTATGAATAATTACCCAGCACAAATGATATACTTTTCATTCTAAAACTTTCAGTCTAGGCTTGTTTCACAGTAGAATTAGAATTTGAAACACTGTGACTGCAAACTCAAGGAAGTTCAATTCTAAGTAGAATTTCTGCTTCCAAATTCTTAAGAGTTTAAAAACTGAACTGTCAGTTATAGGCTTCAGGAACTTTCTTGAAAATATATGAGCAAAGAGATGTTGCTCTAATTTCTCTGTTGAAAGAGTGCAGTTTTAGGAACTGAAACTAATCAAAAGCCTCAACAAACAAATTTTTATTTTTATTTTTTGGCCACATTTGTATTTCATGAAAAGGAGGCAAAGAGTAAGAAAATAGTTCATATTCAGGATTTATCTCCCTCCAGAAATGCATCTTCTGGGGATGCATGAGCCCAGAAGGATTCAGCCCAATGTTGGCACATCCGTATTTTTAGTCCCTGTGCAGAGCAATGATGTTGAAAATAATGACCTGGAGGGATTGAAGGATCTAAAATGATCAAAGGAAGATTCAGTAATGTTCAACACTGTTCTTATTTAGGAAAGAAGAAACTTGCCTTTGCATTTTAAAAAAGTAAATAGTGAAGAGTTGAGAGACTGACAAGTTTTTGAAATTATTTAATCAGATAATCTATTCCCCAAGCATTCTGCTCAGCTATGGTCTTAACTGTGCTTGCCTTAACTAGCATCTCACTGAGAAGACAATATATCCTCAAAAGTTCAGGCAAAGTTTTCTTAAAATTCCAATTTTTTTTTTTTTCTTCTGACTTTACCTCTTCAGCATTACTGTTTTCCTCTTTGTGGGGTTTTGTGGAGGCCTTTTAAATTTCTGTTTCACTACCTTTTTTCAAAATATTATTTCTTCCTATAATTAATAATAAAAACATTTAACCACATTGAATTTACAAGGAGTTTTTGTGGCTCTGGATAAGAGATTATATTAAACAATAGTCAGCCTGCCTTGCTGACTCAACCTAATTCCCAACCTTCCTTTGGGGCTGTTCCTTGCCCAGAACTTTGACAGAGTGGTCTTTTGGCCAAGTGGTCCTCCCTGGAGAGTGCAGCCTGTAGTAGAGAAGAGAGTGACTCCCTGAGGCTCATCAGTTTTATAGATATCCTGGCCTCCTCCTCTCTCTGCCACATTGGGCTCTAAGGAATAATATCTATATCAGACTGAGTTTTTATTTCTTAAAAAATGGTGATTTAAACTTGGCTCCTCACCACCTAGTCCTTGAAGAATAAATGGCCCTTGATTCTACAGTTTTAACCATCTTAATTCAGCTCAAGTGTCTCATTTTACAGAGGACATTGAAGCTCAGAGAAGGAAAGTGATTTACCTGCCAATATTGATCTATTTAAAAGCAGAGCTAAAGCCATAACCTTGGTTTTTCTGCCCCTTTCTACATGTGTCACTTTAGTTCCATTTGAGACTTGGGTGATTGTAATCATGAGGACTGATTATATACCTTGTATAAGCTGTCTGTTAGACCCATCAACCTGAATATATGTTTCCTACAAAACTTAATCATGCAATAGAAAGAAATAATGTGCTCTCCTGTCTGGTAAATTATGAAAAAATACCTCCTGTATCTTCTTTTATTAATGTTTGACATATTGTTACTCTTAGAGTACAAAAAACTTGCCACAGTGTAATTGGGCATAAATTCTGCCTGTTTGTCTTTCCCTTTTATTAGATGCTGACACAAAGCAATAAATGGTTACATTGTATTAGGAGAATAACAATTTATAAGAATATAACTTGCCAATAAGTTTAATGATGGTGATTTTTTTCCTGCTGCTGCTGCTAAGTCACTTCAATTGTGTCAGACTCTGTGCGACCCCATAGACGCCAGCCCATCAGGCTCCCCCATCCCTGGGATTCTCCAGGCAAGAACACTGGAGTGGGTTGCCATTTCCCTCTCCAATGCATGAAAGTCAAAGGTGAAAGTGAAGTTGCTCACTTGTGTCCTACTCTTAGCGACCCCATGGACTGCAGCCTACCAGGTTCCTCCATCCGTGGGATTTTCCAAGCAAGAGTACTGGAGTGGGGTGCCATTGCATTATATTAGGAGAATAACAATTTATAAGAATATAACTTGCCAATAAGTTTAATAATGGTGATTTTTTTCCTATTCAGTGTCAAAACTTTTTTGGCTTTTGGATCACGTGAATAGCTTATTTTTCTTCAGTGGCTGAGTTTATTTTAGTCAGATAGCCACCAGGTGGTATCAGATCAGATCAGATCATTCTCTCAGTCGTGTCTGACTCTTTGCGACCCCATGAATCGCAGCATGCCAGGCCTCCCTGTCCATCACCAACTCCCGGAGTTCACTCAGACTCACGTCCATTGAGTCAGTGATGCCATCCAGCCATCTCATCCTCTGTCATCCCCTTCTCCTCTTGCCTCCAATCCCTCCCAGCATCAGAGTCTTTTCCAATGAGTCAACTCTTCGCATGAGGTGGCCAAAGGACTGGAGTTTCAGCTTTAGCATCAGTCCTTCCAAAGAAATCCCAGGGCTGATCTCCTTCAGAATGGACTGGTTGGATCTCCTTGCAGGCCAAGGGACTCTCAAGAGTCTTCTCCAACACCACACTTCAAAACCATCAATTCTTCAGCGCTCAGCCTTCTTCACAGTCCAACTCTCACATCCATACATGACCACAGGAAAAACCATAGCCTTGACTAGATGGACCTTTGTTGGGAAAGTAATGTCTCTGCTTTTGAATATGCTATCTAGTTTGGTCATAACTTTCCTTCCAAGGAGTAAGCGTCTTTTAATTTCATGGCTGCAGTCACCATCTGCAGTGATTTTGGAGCCCCCCAAAATAAAGTCAGCCACTGTTTCCAGTGTTTCCCCATCTATTTCCCATGAAGTGATGGGACAAGATGCCATGATCTTCGTTTTCTGAATGTTGAGCTTTAACCCAACTTTTTCACTCTCCACTTTCACTTTCATCAAGAGGCTTTTGAGTTCCTCTTCACTTTCTGCCATAAGGGTGGTGTCATCTGCATATCTGAGGTTATTGATAAGAATGCAAAAAACTGTAGAAAATAAAAATTTAGCAGATGAATTTGAAGGCCATGTTCACTTAGCAAGCAAATGCCTTTAAAATTTTTCCAACTTTTAATAAAACTTGGACAGAAAAGTTGAAAAAGTAGCAATAAAGAGATATATACCCTTTAGCTATGCTCAGTAATTGTTAGCATTTTCTAGCTTTCGTTTTCTACTCTTTTCCTGCCCACATATGCATGTTTTGGAGCGTCTTCACTACCTGAAAATAAATTGCAGACATCAATACACTTCACCCTGAAGTTCTTCAGCTCTTTTTTCTAAGAACAAAGACATTTTCCTATGTACCTACAATAGCAATCACAGAAAAGACATTTGCCACTGATAATTAGTATTATGCAATGTACATTTCGGAGAAAGCAATGACACCCCATTCCAGTACTGTTGCCTGGAAAATCCCATGGACAGAGGAGCCTGGTAGGCTGCAGTCCATGGGGTCGCGAAGAATCAGACACGACTGAGCGACTTCATTTTCACTTTTCACTTTCACGCATTGAAGAAGGAAATGGCAACCCACTCCAGTGTTCTTGCCTGGAGAATCCCAGGGACAGGGGAGCCTGGTGGGCTGACATCTATGGGGTCGCACAGAGTCGGACATGACTGAAGCGACTTAGCAGCAGCAGCAGCAATGCACATTTAAATTAAATGTCTGAGGGAGGAGGGTTCAGGATGGGGAACACATGTATACCTGTGGTGGATTCATTTTGATGTTTGGCAAAACTAATACAATTATGTAAAGTTTAAAAATAAAATTAATTAAAAATAAATTAATAAATAAATTAAATGTCTCTTCCAAAATATTCTTTATATCAATTGAGGATCCCTGTAGGACATTTGGTCTTGTTCCAAACATCTGATAAAACATTCAGTCCATACCAAATGGTCATTTGTATTTTGTCTTTCCAAACTGTTCTTTATTATATCTGTTGATGGGGCTTAGGGCAGGCCACCTCAAAATATGGAAAGATGGCATATTGATTATTTTAAATTAAAGTTATTTGAGAAACAGATGGTACAAAAAGAATACCCTGAGCCTCCTTTGTTTCCCTGGAAGTGGAAAATATAGCTCCTATGGGAAAGGATCCTTCCTGTGCCAGGAGGATGGAAGACTGGAGGTAGGGAGCTTGACGCTGAGAAAGCTCTATAAACAAACAGACTTTGTTACTCTTCATTAATTTGCTGCTCCAAACAGAAACACCTTTGGCTTGCCAAATCTTCACAAATAATTGATTCTTTATCTAAAAAGGTAGGTGAACAGCATGCCTCAGTCACTTCTTAGGTCCCATAGCCAAGGGGCCTCTGTAATACAAAATTAGATTTGATTTGCTCTTATTAATCCATTTTATGTCAATTTGATTATTAGACCAAACAAAAGAATCTGTAGGGATAGAAGAAAATTTTCCTCCTCTACATTGTTAACAGATTCGTTTATACTAATTTTTTTTGGTCAGTATTGTCCTGAAATTGATGGCCGTTTTTCAGTGTGATCCTTAAATACCCAGTGATAACTTATTCATTGCTTTGCTGCTCATACTTTAACACTTCAACAAATCTCCAAGGATGTTGCACTACCATCAGCTTTTGAGATTTCCTGTACCAGCCTTCCACTGCATTGTTAGTCCTGAGTTTGCCATCCAGTTCTACTTCACAGACATTCCAAGGTTCTGGTGGAAATATTGGAGCCACTGGTTGTCTTCTTCTCCCATGCATTCCATGAATATACACTCTCTTAACAAAATCTGTTATATAAATTTTATTCTCCCTTCTCCATAATACACTCAAAAGCTTCATGCACATCTTCCAAAGGACACAAATTAAAGTCCCCAAAACATGAATGCACATTTATAGGTATTTTCCATTGTCATGTCAGTTCACTTCAGTTGCTCAGTTGTGTACGGCTCTTTGCGACTCCATGGACTGTGGCATGCCAGACTTCCCTGTCCATCACCAACCCCCAGAGCTTGCTCAAACTCATGTCCATCGAGTCGGTGATGCCAACCAACCATTTCATCCTCTGTCATCCTCTTCTCCTCCTGCCTTCAATCTTTAACAGCATCAGGGTCTTTTCCAGTGACTCAGTTCTTTGCAACAGGTGGCAAAAGGATTAGAGCTTCAGCATCAGTCCTTCCAATGAATCTTCAGGACTGAATCCTTTACGATTGAGTAGTTTGATTTCCTTGCAGTTCAGGGGACTCTCAAGAGTCTTTTCCAACACCACAGTTCAAAAGCATCAATTCTTGGACTCTCAGCTCTCTTTATAGTCCAACTCTCACATCCATACATGACTACTGGAAAAATCATAGCTTTGACTAGATGGATCTTTGTTGGCAAAGTAATGTCTCTGCTTTTCAATATGCTGTCTAGGTTGGTCATAGCTTTTCTTCCAAAGAGAAAGCATCTTTTAATTTCATGGCTGCAGACACCATCTGCAGTGATTTTGGAGCCCCAAAATATAAAGTCTCTCATGGTTTCCACTGTTTCCCCATCTATTTGCCATGTAGTGATGGGATCAGATGCCATGATCTTAGTTTTTTGAATGTTGATTTTAAGCCAGTTTTTTCACTTCCTCTTTCACTTTCATCAAGAGGCTCTTTAGTTCCTCTTCACTTTCTGCCATAGGGTGGTGTCATCTGCATACCTGAGGTTATTGATATTTCTTCTGGCAATCTTGATACCAGCTTGTGCTTCATCAAGCCAGACAGCTCATGATGTACTCTGCATATAAATTAAATATGTAGGATGACAATATACAGCCTTGATGCACTCCTTTCCCAAGTTGGAACCAGTCTGTGTTCCATGTCTGGTTCTAACTATTGCTTCTTAACCTGTATACAGATTTCTCAGGAGACAGGAAATGTGGTCTGGTATTCCCATCTCTTTAAGAATTTTCCACAGTTTCTTGTGATCCACACAGTCAAAAGCTTTGGCATAGTCAATAAAGCAGAGGTAGATGTTTTTCTGAAACTCTCTTGCTTTTTTGATGATCCAATGGATGTTGGCAATTTGATCTCTGGTTCTTCTCCTTTTTGTAAATCTAGTTTGACCATATGGAAGTTCTTGGTTTGTGTACTGTTGGAGCCTGGCTTGGAGGATTTTGAACATTGTTTTGCTTGCATGTGACATGAGTGCAATTATGTGGTAGTTTAAACATTCTTTGGCATTGCCTTTTTTGGGGATTGGAATGAAAACTGACCTTTTCCAGTCCTGTGGCCACTGCTGAGATTTCCAAATTTGCTGGCATGTTGAGTGCAGCACTTTTACAGCATCATCCAGGTTACCCCACAGTCAGTCTCTCCCATTAGGAAGCTTCCATGAGCCTCTTATCCTTATCCATCAGGGGGCAGATAGAATGAAAACCACAATCACAGAAAACTAACCAAACTGATCACATGGATCACAGCCTTGTCTAACTCAGTGAAACCATGAGCCATGCTGTGTAGGACCACCCAAGATGGATGGGTCATGGTGGAGAGTTTTGACAAATCGTGGTCCACTAAAGAAGGGAATGGCAAACCACTTCAGTATTCTTGCCTCAAGAACCCCATGAATAGTATTGTCATATACTCACCTGTTAGACTCAAAGGAGACTGTTGTACCATAGTGATTGTGAAAAGTGAAACAAGCATCCTTTACTTCTGCATATGGCATTCACATTAGCAATCTCAAAATCCATCAGGTGCAATAAAGAGTTAATGTAGAGATTTCATTCCCATGCAAATGCAAGTACTTTCCTCTATATGTAACTACATGTGTCTTCTAGTCTTTTCATAGTTAATGTATAAATCAGTGGCATAGTATAAACCAATACTCACACTGTGTACAGTAAGTAGCTGAATGAACTGTGTTGGTGGTGGTGTAAATGTATCATCACTGAATAATGTGTTGAGGTCAATGCATTCATTGTCCATTTTATATACAGGCTTGACCAAGCTCCTCCTTTCAAACTTCAGCTTTGTTGAATGTCTCAGACACATCCCATTAAATGTCCAGTCACATATTAAGGCATCATGAGTTTCCATTTTTGACTTGTCTTCTGTGCCTTTCTCTAACTGTAGGACTCTTCCTTGGTATGCATAGTTAATATAAGTTCCACTCTTTTACTCTTTTTCCAGGAATTAATGTTTTGATGTATTATACTTATTTTTGTTTTTTAATTTTTATATCACATTTTTGTTTCCTTATGCTTTCCTTTGATTACTTTTTTTCTTCCTTTACCAGTTATTGGGTTAGCTGAAAAGTTCATTCAAGTTTTTACTTAAGATGTTATTTTGAGTTGAGAATTTAGCTTATTTTTTTATTTATTTATTATTATATTTTAATATAAATTTATTTATTTTAATTGGAGGCTAATTACTTTACAATATTGTATTGGTCTTGCCATACATCAACATGAATCTGAAATGTTTATTTAAGTGTATGAGATAATGCATTTTTCTTTGATTAGTTCTTATGTGTTGTCCCACATGTACTGATGCAAAGGGCTTTCATCATCATTAATCTTAGAAACTGTCTCTCTTGGTGTGACTTTTCCTAGTCAGCAAATTGTTTAACAGAGAGCTATTCAATTTTGAGATAGAACATTTGAAAATTTCATACTAATTCCTAGTCTTACTGCATTTTGATGAGATAATGTTTCTATTATTTCTGTTTTGTGGACCTATTTGAGACATTTTGGAGATTAGATTTTCATAAATGTTTCATGTATACTTCAGAAGATATACTTTTTTAAGGTTATAAAATTTGATATGTATATCCGTGAGGTCTAACTTAACAATAATTAAGTCTTGTATATTTTCTCTGGGGCTTCCCAGGTGGTGCTAGTGGTAAGTGCCAGTGGCAGTGCAGGAGACATGAGACACAGGTTTGATCCCTGAGTGGGGAAGATGCCCTGGAGAAGGCATGGCAACCCACTCCAGTATTCTTGCCTGGAGAGGACCCTGGCGGGCTATAGTCCATGGGGTTGCAAAGAGTTGGACATGCGAACAACTGAAGTGACTTAACATACATATTTCTCTACTTAACCTATGTTGGGCTAAGTATAGTACATTAAAGTCTATGATGAGTGTGCTTCTGTTAGCTCCTTTTTGCATGGCTGTAGTTTCTATTCCAGTACTCCTGCCTGGAAAATCTCCTGCCTGGACGGAGGAGCCTGGTAGGCTGCAATCCATGGGGTCGCTGAGGGTCAGACACGACTTTTTACTTTCATGCATTGGAGAAGGAAATGGCAACCCACTCCAGTGTTCTTGCCTGGAGAATCCCAGGGACGGGGGAGCCTGGTGGGCTGCCGTCTCTGGGGTCGCACAGAGTAGGACACGACTGAAGTGACTTAGCAGCAGCAGCAGTTTCTATTTATAAATGCTGTCTGTAGATTGTTCTATTTATTAATTTTTGATGTATAGATTTGTAACTATTTTATACTTATTATAAATTATAGCTTTTGTTATTATAAAATTTTATTTTTTGTTTCACTTGGTTGGGCATGAATTCTCCCTTGTGTCTGATATCAACAATGGCCTTTTGTACATTTGGCCATTTATTGCCCTTTATTCTCAGTATCTGTGTATCATTTTTGTAGTTATGTCTGTTGCTTAATATAGAGCTTCATTTTGCTTTGAGAATCAACTTGAAATCCTTTTTTTTTTTTTAATTAGGTCAGTTGAGTGTATTTACAGTTACTGTGATGGCTTATAAATGTGATCCTGACTTTGTCATTTTTTCCTGTTTGTATTGATTTATACTATTTTATAACATTTCTTCTCCAAGACATATGCTTTTTAAAAAGCTCCTTCAAAAATTCTTTTTTGTATTGGCAAATTTGCATTTTTGCTCTTGTTGTTCCTTTATACTAACATTTTTAATGGTAGTTTTCGTACTCTTTTCTTTAGTTGATCTTTGGTTTGGGTTTGGTTTCTTTGTTTCATCAACTTCAGAGGAATATATTCTGATTCCTGCTTCATACCTGTTGATGGGGGTGGGGGGAAAGCACAACCTAAAGGTGAGTTATGTTTTATTCAGGGATCTTACAAAGAACTATGGCGTAAGAGACAGCGTTTCAGATAGCTCTGGGGAGAGGCGGTAAATGAGGACGTTTTTTGCCAGAAACAAAGAACAAAAATAAAGCCATTTGACCAAATGCCAAAAGATTAATGCTAATCACAGCCCCACCCCCAACATTTCAGGTTAATGATTTTACTGTTTTTCTATGCATGGGAAGATGCAAAAGTCTGGACTCATTGAAATTAATCCTTAGATGTGCATCGTAACTATGTCCAGTATCCTGTTCGTCTCCATCCCGATTTCCTTTGGAGCACATCATCAGGGCAGCTGTAGAGGGTGATGGCTTGAGGGTGGGCAACATTTGGTGTATACTGGAATGGCAGGTGACGTTCTTTGTCCACATTCCTGTGGGCAGTCATTGTGTTTATGTAACTTTCCCTTTTTTCTCTTCTGTCTCCTCTCCTGTTTGAATTGTGATATTTAGACGTGGTTTCCAGCCATGCCTCTACTATTATTTTACATTTACTTTAAATATACTGAATACAATCCCATCCTTTTCTCGATCATCTCTTGATGGCATGAGGCTTGTTTAATAGTAGATTTTACAGGGATGTTTTATGAATACAGTATTCCACGAGGTCCTCAATATTTAAACTGTTTCCTAAATCTTGATGCTTGATGGACAACTTGGTTAGATTAAAAAGTCTTCAGCTTATCCTTTCTTTCCTTGAGTTGCTTCAAAGCACTGCTGTACCACGATCTTGCTCTTTGTTGTCATTGAGATATTTGATGCCGATTTTTTTTTTTTCCCTTTTTAAGTCACCTAATCCTTTTGCCTGGAGGCTCAAAGGATTATATTTTTCATCTTTAAAGGTAATTTTGGCATGTAGATTTAAATTTCCTATTATTTCTGTAAAGATTCTTGAATTATGTTTTTAAGTATTCTATTTCATTATGTTTTCTTCAGTGATTCCAATATTTTTAAGAAATTTTCTTATTTACCATATTTATCAGCATCCCTATAATCTTTTTTCACTCCTCCCTTTATGTTATTTTAATTTTCTTGGATATTCTCCTACTTCTTCTCAATTTTCCTTATTTATATTTCAGTTGTACTTATTCTCTTGTAGAAGGCTTAGACTTTGCCTTTTTAAAGAGATAGTTTTGTGCTTTTCTTCAGTTTCTCTTCTGAGTTCAACTAATTATCATTCCATAGTTTCCATGTTTTGTCCATTTACATTCAGAGATTTAAATGTTTAATTCAAACCTTTAAAAATCTATGCATATATTTATTTTAAGATATTTAATTCAGCTTGGGATATTGTGTTTCAACCTTTTGGTGCTTTATGTATTTGATGGAAATTTTTTTTTTTAGTATGCAAAACATGGATTTTATGTGGCTTACAGCTTTGATGTTGTAATGCTAGTGTTCACTGACATTTAATTTTTGGTATAATATTGTCCCAACTGGGGTCTGCCTTTTTACACTATATAATTCAGGCTATTTTTTTTTTTTAATTAATTAATTTTATTTTATTTTCAAACTTTACAAATTGTATTAGTTTTGCCAAATATCAAAATGAATCCGCCACAGGTATACATGTGTTCCCCATCCTGAACCCTCCTCCCTCCTCCCTCCCCAGTAATTTTTACTCTTTTTATATAAGATGATTGATTTATTTTGCTGTTAGTTACCCACCTCTCACCTCTACTTCCAAATAATGTCAATATAGATTATATTGACATTATTTGATGGAAATTTTTATCAGCTAAAATATTTCTTTTTCCTTAGAATAACTTTGTAGTGATGACTTCTGCCATTTTTCATTTATTTTAAAGGTTTTACATTTTCCTCCATTAGCAATAACAGATGATTCTGTCTGTTATTCTTAAGTTTTGGTGGTTTCCTAGATGTGTTAGTTAAGAGCACCCTCTTCTTTTGGTGCTGTAAAATCCACTAAAAAATAGTAGATTTTTTTTTCTAAGGGGAAAGGTGAGGAAAGAAGGGGAGGACATGTCTTTTAATTTTATAGTTGTATTTTGTTTCTGTAAGAGTCATATTTCCATAGCTTGCTTCTTTACAAGCCTTAAGAAATATGTTTCCTGAAGATTGCTGCCATTAGTCCCACATGATGCAACTAGCATTCTGATCCTCAAAGTCTCAGCTTTGTTCTTAGTTTCCCTCATTCAATATGTGACTTCCTCTAGGGTTGATTGTATCTGTATTCCACCAGGGTTAGGGCCCCCACTACTCTCTTCTCTATTCTGTTCAGTCTCTATCCGACTGAGTTCAAAACTGAGCACTAGTTTCAGATATTTCTCTTACTTACATGTATATTGAATTATATTATATTCTTTGTCTTCCAATTTCTGCCTTGACATGGCTTATGGACATTTTATTCACTTTATTTCTCTCTGTGATAGTTGTATGATGGGTAATGACATTAGATTTAGGAAGGTGCCATTATTCCATAGGTACCCTGTATTCTTTCAAATGAGTATGTTCACTGCCTTTACTTAAAGTACTGATAAGTAGTGTTTTTGTACGATTTCAGTGCCTGCATTTGTATTTTAGTATGCAAATGCTCTGGTGTCAGGAGAAGATCAAATGACCTGGGAGCACAGTATTTGGATTTGAGAATTTGTCAGTGAAATAAATCATTCATTCACTAAACTGTACCTGCACTCAGGTAGTCAGAGCCATATCTAAAAATAGTAAACATATATCACCTTTATAAGTATTATCTTAAAATTGTTGTTAGTTGTTAGCATAGTAAGTACACAGTGAAATTCAGTTCAGTTCAGCTGCTCAGTCATGTCTGACTCTTTGTGACCCCATGGACTGCAGCATGCCAGGCCTCCCTGTGCATCGCCGACTCCCAGAATTTACTCAAACTCAGTCCATTGAGTCAGTGATGCCTTCCAACCATCTCATCCTCTGTCGTCCCCTTCTCCTCCCTCTTTTGATCTTTCCCAGCATCAGGGTCTTTTCAAATGAGTCAGTTCTTTGCATCAGGTGGCCAAAGTATTGGAGTTTCACCCAAACTCCAATGAAGACACAATGAAGACTTTTTTTTTTTTCACATGATGAAGACATTTTCTTTGATTATTTTCAGTATTGTATTTTTAAGTGTATTAGCGAAGAATTCAGTATTAAAAGTAATAATTGATTGTTTAGAAATGAGTCCATCATTAGAAAGGAAAAATAATGATAATGATGGCAACTAAGTGATAGTCTGTTGTGTTCAAAATATAAAGATTTATAAAAATTAAACATTGCATAAAACAATATTACTTTATTATATTTATAATAAATCATTTTTATAAGTATCACTTAATACTGTTGATACTGGAATTTTATTGGTCTTACAGTTTCTGTTGGTAATTTATAAATTTTATGACTTTCTAGTTATGTAAGAATTATAAGTATAGTGCTTATTCTTATTTTTATGTTTGTGCATATTTATTTATTTACTTTAAAATTTTTATTGGAGTATAGTTGACTTACAATGTTGTGTTAGTTTCAGGTGTACAACAAAGTGAATCAGCTATACATCTACATATATCTGCTCTTTTTAAGATTCTTTCCCATACAGGTCATTACAGAGTATTGAATAGAGTTCCTTACGCTATATAGCACTTCTTCATTAGTTATCTATTTTAAATATAGTAGTGTGTGTGTGACAATCTCAAGATCCCAATTTTCTCTCTCCTGCTCCCCTTTGCCCTTAGTCACCATAGGTTTGTTTTCTACATATGCCACTCTATTTCTGTTTTGTAAATAAGGTCATTTGTACCATTTTTTAGATCCCACATATAAGTAATATCATACGATATTTGTCTTTCTCTCTCTGCCTTATTTCACTCAGTACGGCAATCTCTAGGTCCATCCACGTTGTTGCAAATGGCATTATATCATTCTTTTTTAAAATAAAATAATTTCAATAAGTGCTAGGAGTCTGGAGAATTGTTTCCTTTTATATTATATCTGCACTATTCAAGTCTGAGAAACACTGTTATGGTGTGATATAATTTACATTAAATAGAGCTGAATTCAGTTCACTTCCCTGTCACTTATAAGCTTTCTAAGCTCCAAATTCCTTACATCTGAAATGTGGAAAATGATTTGAACACCATTAAGTTACTTAAAGTTTAAATGAAAAGAGATAATACATATGATAGTAGATGTTTACAAAATTGTAGCAGTTATTGTTATAGTTGTAATTTACAGGCAATTAAGGACTGATTTAATTGAGAATCACTATTGAGGTTCTACCATAATTTTCAAATGGGCTCTCTCTTCACTCTCCACATGAACTCTTATATTGCCCCTCTCTCCTCAAGCTCCTACTCTGAGTCACTACTGTTTGCCTCAACTTCAGTGGGAAAATAGGAATCACGAGAAAAGAATCTTGTCTTCCTCCTTATATCATCTAGAAAATTCCAGGATCCACTCTTACTTTGAAAAAATTTCTTCCTGTTACCAGGATGATGAATTCCTGCTTTTTTTTTTTCAAAGACCATTTTTTCCCAAAAGTACTCTATTCCACCCAAGAAAGGACTTCTCTTTCTTAAATATACCTTCTTTCTATTATATTATCAAGCTTATCCCTATTAAATTATTTCTACCAGAATTTAGACAAGTTCCTTCCCTTAATTCTAGATTGCTGTCTAGTAACCTATTTTTCTGTTCCCACTTTTCACTAAAACTCTCAAAGGACTTTACATCTTCACACCCTTATGTCTCACTTACTCTTCAGTTCACTTCAGTTGATTACAGGCCTGCTACTCCCTTAAACCTGTTTTTGCCGTATTAACCAATGACTTCCATATTACTTACTGCAGCTGGGTAAAATTTTTTTTTTTACAAATAAAATCATGTATATTTAAGGCATACAACTTGCTGGTTTGATACATGTATACATTGTGAAATCATTCCTACAGTCATGCTAATTAATTTATCTATCACCTCATATAGTTACCTTTTTTCCTTCTGGTGAGAATATCTAAGATCTATCTTTTTATCATATTTCAAATATACAGTGCAACATTGTTAACTGTAGGCAGACTATTGTACATTAGATCTCTAGAACTTAATCTTTTTGCATATCTAAAACTTTGTATCCCTTTTCCATTATTTCTGTTTTCTCCTACCCCAACCCCTGGAAACCACCAAGTTTGTAATACATATAGACTATGTGTTGACTATTGTTTTATATCCCCCATATGAAATAAGGATTATTATTTTATTCATCATTGAGAATCTATGGACTACCACTATTTTACATACAGCAGGGCTGTATGTAAATATCAAAGGAAAAAACAATTTAGGACAAATGTTTGGCATTTTTTACATTTTTGTAAATATTTTTAGTGACAGCTTAATAGAGGAAAACGGAATTTTCCTGATTCTACATTCAGTCTGTTGCCACCTCTTACACCATACATCATTATAGCCTGTAGAACACTATCTACTCAGGAGTAGATGAAACTGAAATAGGCTAATAACATACTGGTGTTTGCCCTCATGGACCCACTGAAAGAGTGTCCCTGAACTGTTTAAGAATTATAGTCTAGATCATCAACAATTTGTTAGGTGGGAGTGGCATGTACTCTTCCTAGACATGTTCAGAACTTTAGGTGATGAAAATGGGCCAGAATCAGAGAAGTAACAATCAGCAGAACTGGTTTCTAACTCAAGTCGTAAACACAGCATTATAGCATTAGATATGCCTATTTGTTTAACTTCTAATGGGGATTGGTTTCTTCCTCTATAAAATAAAGTTAATTGTACCTTTATCAATTCCTCTATAATGAAGGTACATGTGATATGGCAGATGTAAAGTGGCTAAAAGAAAAATTAGCGGAGGCAGACAAATGCACGACGTTACTTGGTTCTCACCAGCCCTGCTTCACAAAATGAAAAACAGATGCAGGATTTTCTCTTCATGAATTTTCATTCCTGGTGGATTTAGTTTTTCATTGTGCCCTCAGTACAAGAGAAAGTTTTGGAGTGAATATCGATAAAGAAGGCTGAGCACTGAAGAATTGATTCTTTCAAACTGTAGTGCTGGAGAAGACTCTTGAGAATCCCTTGGACAGTGAGGAGATCAAACCAGTCAATCCTAAAGGAAATAAGTCCTGGATATTCATTGGAAGGACTGGTGCTGAAGGTGAAGCTCCAATACTTTTGACCACCTGATGCGAAGATCCGACGTTAGAAAAGACCCTGGTGCTGAGAAAGATTGAAGGCAAGAGGAGAAGGGGGCAATGGAGGATGAGATGGTTGGATGACATCACTGACTCAATGGATATGAGTTTGAGCAAACTCAGGGAGATGGGGAAGGACAGGGAAGCCTGGTATGTTGCAGTTCATGGGGTCACAAAGAGTTGGACATGACTTGGCGACTGAACAGCAACAATTGATTTTGTGATAGTCTCTATTTTGAGTGGAAGGTGTGGAACTAGATGAGAAGAATCTTGCTATGATTTTGTGAAAATCTATTATCTATGAAATTCATTTATTTATGTAATGCAAAAAAGTCAATTTTGCTCTATTTCATGTCGATTCTCTATTCCCTGAAAGAGATTAAGTGGCTATCTCAGCAGTTTAGCTTCCCCTAGCAACAGCTCTGTGGCAGCAAGAACATCTTTTCTAAGAAGGTGTTCTGCCTCTACAGAATCAGAGATGAATGTCTTGACAGTTTTCTTGTCTTAAACCCCACAACATAACTGCCCTGTTTTGCAAAATCTTGCTTCTGGTAAAATTAAGAGGCTTATAATATGCAACACATCTTTAAAAGTCATCAAAGTTTTGTAGTGAGAATAAGAATTTAATATGTCAAAGAGTAAGTTATTGTTTCTTCATGTTAAAAAAAAGTTTAATAGACTAGAAAATAAGGACAACAGTTGTGCTAATGTTCAAATCCTCAAATGTCCAAATTGTTGGATTGTCACAGCAGTCTTCAATCAATTCTGAAGTTAAAGGTAATCCTGAAGATTTTATGAAGGAGGGAGGTTAGCTAGTACTACAGCCCTATCCCACCTCCTCACACTCAGTGACACATACCACTACACACACACACAGACACCACACACCACTACACACAAACACACCACTACACACACACACCCCACCAATACACACACACACATCCCACCAGCACTACACACACACACACACACACCACACACACACCCCACCAATACACACACACACATCCCACCAGCACTACACACACACACACACACCACACACACACACACCACCACCACTACACACACACCACCACCACACACACACACCAGCACTACACACACACACATACATCACTACAAACACACACATACATCACCACACAGAGCCCTGTGAGAGAGTTTAAAGTATTTGGAATGACAGTAGTTATCCTGCACTTGATCGTGCTCTCAATAATCTGATACTTAATTTCTACCTACTTTAGAACAGGGGTTCTCAAACTTCCCTGTGCATCAGAATCACCTGGAAACCTTTCTAAAATACAGCTGCCTGGACACCACCCCTGCATTTCTGATTCGTAGGTTTGCAGTGGGTCCTCGAATTTGCACTTCTTACAGATTCACAGGCCTAGGGACTGCACTTTGAGAAATACTACATAAGCTTATCACAGGTCTTGTTTTCAGATAGTATTCTCAGTCCAGACACTCCATCCTTCAATATTTGCTCAGTATGTGACTGAGGACAGTTTTTATTTCTCTATGCCTGAATTTCTTCCTCTGAAAAGCAGGTGTAACCCATCTATTGCAAATGTCGTATGAGATAAAGAGCTTAAGCCTGGTGTCTGGATTGGTGAGGGTTCTATAGTTCTTAATGTTTTTTTAAGAATTAGCTTCAATTCAAAGTTGATTCTCTGTGTGTTTTCAGTGTGGATGTTTTATGTTGATGATTGAAAAAGCATTTGTTATATTTAGGTACCCAATCCACAGGTGGAGAGTCTGACAATGAAATGAAAATTGAAACCGCTTTATTTTCTTGATGCCAGGGAGGGCAAAATACCTTTTGTAATTTTTTTTTTTAACCAAAATCTTAATACTAGATTTTCCACAGACCCTATGATATTTTGGCCTAAACTGAACTGTATAAGTACCTTAACCCTTATTGGATAGACCATATTTTTTCTGTACATGTGTTTTAGATTTTCTCATTAAATGTGATTTCTTCTCTGACTTTCACACTGTTATGTTAGGAATGAAAAGGGGATCCCAAGTCTTTAAATGTTCTTGCTAAGAACCATCCCCTCCCTTCTCACTGACACTCACTGTCTCTTTGTTGCATCCTGCTCAAGGATTTAGAAATAATCAGATTGTGCCCTTCTTTCTTGCTTATATCAGTTACTGCGAACCCCAACATTTCCAAACCACTCCCTCATCATCCACGCTCATCTCTTATTCCAATAAACCTCTTTACTTTTTATGAATCTCTCTCCTTTCTTATTCTCCAACCTATGCATGGTAAGTCACTTCAGTGGTGTCAGATTCTTTGCAACCCTATTTACTGTAGCCCGCCAGGCTTCTCTGTCCATGGGACTCTCTAGGCAAGGATACTGGAATGGGTTGCCATTTCCATCTCCAGGGGATATTCCCAACCCAGGGATTGAAGCTGAGTCTCTTATATCTCCTGCACTGGCAGGTGGGTTCTTTACCACTAGCGCTTACTCCCCAAACTTTCCAATAAATAACTCTGGGACTCTATTATCAATAAACCCTCTGAATTTTGAACCTATTCACCTTGTAGCTCTCTGATTCTTGTCACTCTCTGAAGAACTCCTTCCCATGAAGCCTCTGAAGGAGGAGGAGTTTTTTCCCTCTGTTCCTTTCTGCCTCAAGGCCTGGAGATAGTTACATATTCTCTTGGTGCCTTTCAGACCATTCTCATTAAAAATATTCAGATTTGAGGTTCAAGCTCTCAGATTATGCTGTTAATTACTATACTTTGCTGCAAGTTTCTATAGCACTCCATGTCTCTTTCTCTTCCATATACCTTCAAACTCCTACTGTTTAACAGATTTATTCTTTTTCATTCTATCTCCCTCATGTGTGTATCTTATGAACACACATACTGGAATGTATATGCATGTAATTATATACTGTACACACATATATACACACACTTAAATGTATAAAGACAGAGAGAATGAATTTGCAAGATACTAAGTGGTTTCATTATCCACATGTCTACCATCTAAGTTCCTTGACTGTGATCTGGTGATCATGTTCTTAGCCCTGTCTCAGGCCCTCAGGCCTTCACTTCTGTGGTCATAATGTAGATGTTGGCATTACCAGTGATTGCACTCCTCCATAATCTTAAGCATTAGACTCTTCAGACACTGTTCCTCTTTTTCCAACTCACTCTCTCGAGTGTTTTGACCCCCCTAATTTTAAGCCTTGCTGGGATTTGTAGTCCATTGATTTTAGTACTCCTTCAATATTTCTACACACTACATCTCCTCACTTCCACTTCCACATAGAATTTATATCCATTATCATAATCACCATTTTGCAAATGCCTTCGTGGACTCTACCTTGTATGCTTCTTGAAAATTCTGAAAACTGGCTAAATCCAATTCTTTTCCTAGTTTTCAGAGCTAAAACAATATTGATTGCTTTTGTATACATATATGTTGCTTTTTATCTGTACTTGGTCAGTTGTGTGTGCCGCTATTGAAAGCCAACTCTTCTTTTAAAAAATTGAGTTATAGTTGATTTACAATGTTGTGTTAATTTCTGCTGTATAGCAGAGTAACTTGTCATTATTTTTCATATTCTTTCCATTATGATTTATCACAGGATATTGAGTGTTGTTCCCTGTGCTATATAGTTGGGCCTCGTTGTATACCCATCCTGTATGTAATAGTTCGCAGCTACCAACCCCAGACTCCCAATTCTTCTCTCCCCTGACCTTAGCAACCACAAGTGTGTTCTCTCTATCTGTGAGTCTGTTTCTATTTCATGAATATGTTCATTTGTATTGTATTTTAGATTTCACAAATAAGTGATATCATGATAAAATATGGAGAAAAGCTTATCTGTTAGAATATGTATTCTCAGGAATTCCCTGGTGGTCCTGTAGCCAGGACTTGGCATTCTCACTGCTGAGGGCATAGGTTCAGTTCCTAGTCAGGGAACCAAGATCTCACAAACTGCACAGTGCAGCCAAAAAAATAAAATTTAATTTCTTTTGTAATAGTCATCACATATCTATATCTATCTCTTTATCTATACCTATATCTGTATCTTCTGGGGTCAACTCTTTACTTCTACACTGGTTCCCATCCCCTCTCAAGGATGTGACTCAAGTGATCATCCTGGCTGTCTCTTTGGCATCATTGATTTCTCCCCTTTACTGCTTTATTCAAATAAGCAATAATATTCTCAGTCAAAAATAAAATATGCTTAGCCTCACATTCCTCCTCCATTCTTGTTTTATTTCTCTAAGCTTCTTACAGCAAAATATTTAAAATAGTAGCCTGTACTTGTTGCCTCAATATGTATGGTCTCGTTTTCCTCATTATTTCTTGAACTCATTTTAATTAGGCCATATCTACCACTCTATAGAAGGCTTGAAAGTTACTACTATGTTGTTAGATACAATGGTCAATTCCTAGTCGTTGTCTTCCTAATTCATCAGTATTATTTCATCATTTGATCACTTTATTTTCCTTTAAAAATATTTTTTTTTCATTTGGCTTTCTGGATACTTGACTGGCGGTTAAGCTTCAGTTTGATTTTCCTCATTTCCAAGACCTCTTCCAATATTCAGTTATCAGATCTCTACTATTTTCTTTTCGTACTCTCTAATGAAGTGATCTTATCCAACTGTAAAGACTTTACGTCAGCTGGTGACTTCCAAATTTATATCTCAACCTCTCCTAGAATACAGATACATATATTTTATGACGTGCTCCGCATCACCCTACTGATAGCTCATAGCTATTAAAATTTATCATTTCTAGAAATGAGCCAAGCTACACCATGCCTTGTCTTTAACGTCTCAGTTGATAACATATTCATCCTTCTTTCTCACCTTAGCTGAAAACTGTGAATTCATCTATCATTACATTTGCAAACAAAAGCTGTTAGCTATATCTTTAGAAAACATTTAGAATCTGACCACATCTCACCATTATGTCAGCATTCCAATTCATCACCATCATTTCTTAGCTGGGCTATTGCAATAGCCTCAAAGTTGATCTCTTGAGGGTTTCTTCTGCCTCACATCCTGCCTTTTACTTTCAACATGGAAATCTGAGTTGTCTTTTAACAGTGTAAGTCAAATCATGTCACTTACCTGCTGAAAATTCGTCCATGGCTTCCTATATTTCAGGACGAAAGTCCAAGTCTTTATAATAACCTCTAAAGCCCTAAACACTCCAACCTCGGGTAAAGCATGTGTGTTCTGGCTTCCATGCTGTTCCCTGAACAGACTAGGCATCCTTCCACCAGGAAACCCTTCCACCTTTGCACTTGCTCTTTCTCTGCCGTGAGTGCTCTTTCCTTGGATATTTGCACTGTTCACTTTCTCAGTCCCTTCAGATCATTTTTACAATGTCACTCTATCATCTGAACAATGAAATAGCACCCCTCCTTGCCCATTCCTCTGATTCCCCTTTACTTTAATTTTCTCCATAGCCTCAGTCATCTTCTCATAAAATGTGTCTGTGTTTATCTTTGTGTTTTATTTGTTGCCTCTCTCTCAACAAGAATGTAAATTCTGTGAGGGCTGAAACTTTGAATTTACCACTATATCCTCAGTACACTGAACTGTCATTGCCACATGGTAAGTGCCTAATAAGTATTTGTTGAATGAATTGAATGGAACAGGTTGACTTCATATTAGCACTCAAAGACAGTGACTTGCATGCTAAATTAAATAGACCATGTAAGCTGCAATTACTTTTTATTTTGTGTCTGATTTTTAAAATAGGTGTTGCTTACAGAATCTTAATTTCCAGACTGTGGTTATATATTTAAAATTCTTTGTGTCAATGGTGATGATGAATGTAATTATGATAATGCTTTAAGCAATGATGATAATAAAAATCCCTTCCCTTTAAAGATTTTAGTGCAGTTAAATAGGAGGAAAAACATGAGAAAATTAAGCAGAACTCTTCTGTGTGCTTAATGATTTATTTCTCTGTTTCAGTGAAAAGTTTAAAAACCGTTGAATCATGAATCTGAAATTTCAGATTAAATGTAACATTTAAAATAAAAAAAAATCATATTGCTAACTGGATTATTCTCATCTAGTACATTGTAGTGAAAAAACTTCAGAATTTTACTGATCACACTTCTTATGAATAGTAGATTCATAATCTCCTATTTTCTGTGACATGCAAAGTAAATTTTAAGAAATATTGGATTTCCATATAACTATTCATATAGATAGTTTCTTTAGGAAGTAGAGGTTGGATATTGCTTAGACACAGAACCTATTTGATAGATGTGTTCCTAGTGGGGTCCAGAAGTGATTTATTACCTTTTTTGAGGAAAAAATCAGCATATGATAGAGAAGACATGGTGGCAATAAGACTCAGAGAGGAAACATTATTAGTTTAGGGGTTGACAAGGAGTGGTCTCTGGCAAACATCCCAGACTCCTATGATTTCAAAATGTTGTATCATAGGAATAATAGTGAACAAGTAATAGTTCAGTCTACACCAAACTGAAACCTAGCTTTACATTTTTTCAATTTGTAATTAAATTAATATCATTTTGGATTATGCTGTCTCTAACAAAACTAAGGCCTCTCTGTAAGGAAGCAATTTACAACATGTAGCATCTTAAATTATCTTTCCTGATCTTCATTTATAATGTGTAGGACTCAATAAAGAATGGATAGAACACAAGATTTTTTGAAATCCTTAAAGAGTCGGACACAACTGAGCAACTGAGCTGAACTGAAGACATAATAGGTAACTGAAACAGACTCCATATAATGGAGTTATCAGACACAAATTTGAATATGATTTTGATGACTATGTTCAAGAATTAAAAGATTTAATGAAGAGTTAAGGTGGATTATTTGTATAAAAATGAAATACATGGCAAAGACCGACAATCTAGAACTGAAAATATAACTGAAAGTAATAAGTCTACGAATGGATTGCTCTGTAGATTAGGTACAATTTATCTTATTTAAAAGATAAATCAAAATTTAAAAAGCCATAGATGGTTTTATCCAACTATGAAAATGCAAACAATTATATGACATACATAATATAGTTTGGTATAATATATATATATAATTAAAGTTATCAGAAATAGCAAAGAATTGGCAGAAATAATTAGTATATGAAGAAAAATATGATAGAGTTGGGTAAAACTAAGACACAAGAGCATAGACTTAAGCCCCAAGTACATCACATAAGTGTAAAATGTAGTTGTGGTTCAGTTCAGTCACTTAATCATGTCTGACTCTTTGCAACTCCATGGGCTGCAGCTTGCCAGGCCTCCCTTTCCGTCACCAACTCCTGGAGCTTGCTCAAACTTATGTCCGTCAAGTCAGTGATGCCATCCAACCATTTCATTTTCTGTCACGCCCTTCTCCTCATGCCTTCAATCTTTCCCAGCATCAGGGTCTTTTCTAAGGAGTCAGTTCTTTGCATCAGGTACCTTATAGTAATATCTCTTTTCTGAAAAAGATAAAATATCTCTAAAGTTGCTAGAGAAACAGATGAAGTAACAACAAAGGAGTAGCCGTAAGAATTATAGTAGATTTATGAACAGATTAAAGGCAGAGGAAAGTAAAATCTTGAAATTACTGAGTTAAAATAACTTCCAAACTAGAGTTCTCAATTCAGTGCTTATTTCATTTTCAAAAATGACAAGAAAGTAAACATATTATTAGATAAAAACTGAGAGCCATGTTTAATACAGCCACACTAAACTATATACTGCTGCTGCTGCTGCTGCTAAGTTGCTTCAGTCGTGTCCGACTCTGTGCGACCCCATAGATGGAAGCCCACCAGGCTCCCCTGTCCTAATGGATTGTTATTCAGGCAGAAGAAAGATGAGAACAGATTAAACTTCCAAGAAACAAGAAATAATAAAAGGAAATGATAAAAAGTAAATATGCATGTTAATTTAATGTAAAGATGACTAAATATATGTAAGAATTATATTAAATGCTTAACATATTAAAAATTAAAATACATGACAACAATCACTAATAACACAGGAAGGAGTATATAGGGTTAAAGAGTAATTAAACCAAGGATATTATCTGTGAACTAAGATGTTCTTCAAAGATCAAGACTATAGAAATTTAATTTTGACTGTTCCAGAACTCAGGAAATACTGTGCACATATGCCTTCTAGAAAAATATACTGGAGAACTAGCTTCATCCAAACAGAAAAACTTTAGCAAAAAGACATAGTATTTCATATATTTAGTTGTAGAGCTAAAGTAGGGTGTGGATTCATTAACAATTGTATTAACATAAACATGTATGTTACATAAACATTGCATGTTATGGCAAAATGAGGAAACAGTGAGGAAATGAGAATAGGGTCATTGAATGTTTTATAGATGACAGATCAAGACATATGATACTATCTGTAACTGATGTAACAGTTAGCAAAAAGGTAAGGGAAAAAAGGTATTAAATAAGGTAACCAGAATAATAAAAATAGAATCTTTTCTGGGTAACAGGTAAGTTTTTAAAAAGTAGAGAGCACAACAAATAGAGACGAAGCTCAATAAACAGTACACAATACTCACAGTAATTACAACATATGGTCTCATAGAACTGACACTAGCTATAAAAGTTAGAATTAATGGGTTTAACTGGCCTGTTAAAAACAAATTTTCAAATTGGTTCATTAGGAAGAACTTAACTCTATATCAGACATGAGATATACCCAAGGAGCAGTGATTCATAAAGGCAATATAATTTTATAAGTGGATAAATGTTTACCAGGTAAATGGAAAAAATAAGAAAACTGTTATTGTAATCCTGACCTGAGATAAGTGAAAAACAAGCCAAAACATTTAATGTGACATATGAAAATAAAATTTAATAGCTATGAATATCTATGTATAAAATAATGCATGAACACCTACGTAAAACAAAATCACAAAAGATCCAAGGGGAAATAAATAGAAATATAGTAATAGTAGATACTAACATCACTTTGAGTAAGAGGCTAAACAGACAAATATGTGAGGATCTAAAACATCTCAGTAACATAAGGTCTACTGACTATGAATTGAACCCAATACTAAAAAATATTATTTCTTTTCTAACATATAGAACTTTAACAGAAATTATTTATGCTGCTAAGTCGCTTCAGTCATGTCCGACTCTGTGCGACCCCATAGACGGCAGCCTACCAGGCTCCCCGTCCCTGGGATTCTCCAGGCAAGAACACTGGAGTGGGTGCCATTTCCTTCTCCAGTGCAGGAAAGTAAAAAGTGAAAATGAAGTTGCTCAGTCGTGTCCGACTCTTAGTGACCCCATGGATAGCAGCCCACCAGGCTCTTCCACATACTAAAGCACAAAGAAACATTACTGGGTTACATAAAATAGAAATATGTATTAAGTATAAATACTGCTAGTAACAGTTCAAAATACAGTGAAAGCAGAAATGAAAAATAGATCTCCAAACCAAAAGGCCTTTTTATATAGAGATAAAAATTATTTACCTTTTTTAAATAAAAAAGTAACAAACCAAAAATCTAAGAGAAAAATGGATAAAAGACAATTCTCAACAAGAGAAAAATTAACCCATAAGCATATAAAAAGATAGTCAATTTCACTTACACTAAAAGAAATGATAAATCTATGGAGGACTTTTGATGGGAGACAGCAAGTTTGTTTACTCTTTAAATGTCCCCCACTAAGAATGCTTACTGGTTCTAAGAGGAAAATAGTGATTATACCAGGGTGAATCTGGCCAACCCCTTGATCAGGTGATCAAAAATTAATTATCACTAATAAAGGGCAGATGGACATGCTGAGTCCTCAGCTGTAAAACTTTCAGGACACATCACCTACATAGTGTTCTGAGTTAGAATGCCTAATCTGAATGTAATCTTGGAGAAACATCAGCCAAACCAATAGTGAGGAACTTTCCATTAGAAGAAGGTGCTATCTTACTTTAAAATGTTAATATTGTAAAAGACAAAACAAGAAAAGGCTGTGGAAATGTTTCAGATTAATGGAGATTGAGACAGAAAAACTAAATTCAATACCTAACCCTAGACTGTATCCTGTCCTGGAGGGGAAAGAGGAGTCAGTGGACAAAATTGGAATTTGAATGGTAAATTATCCTATCAGAATTAACGTTGATAACTGTACCGTAGCCATTTAATGGCTTTATTCTTAGGAAATGAATTTTAAGTTATTTGTGGGTAAAAAGCCATAATGTAATTTACTAACAAATGGTTCAAAAAAATGCATATCTAGAGCACAGATGCACAAATAGTCAAATTGATGGAATAAACATTATCAATAGATAATTTGATAAGTCTGAGTAAACAATTTACAGCAGTTATTTTTTTAATTGTATTCATTTTTATTTTTTATTTTTTATTTTTATTTTATTTTTAAACTTTACAATATTGTATTAGTTTTGCCAAATATCGAAATGAATCCACCACAGGTATACATGTTTTTATTTTTGCAACTTTTTTATATTTTTTGAAGTTATTTCCAAATAATAGATTAAAAACATAAAATAATTTGAGTTTTTAAATTTATTTATTTTAATTAGAGGCTGATTACTTTACAATATTGTATTGGTTTTGCCATACATGAACATGAATCTGCCACGGGTGTACACGTGTTCCCCATCCTGAACCCCCTCCCACCTCCCTCCCCAAACCATTCCTCTGGGTCATCCCAGTGCACCAGCCCCAAGCTTCCTGTATCCTGCATCGAACCTGGACTGGTGATTCGTTTCTTATATGATATTATACATGTTTCAATGCCATTCTCCCAAATCATCCCCCACCCCACACACAGAATCCAGAAGACTGTTCTATACATCTGTATCTCTTTTGCTGTCTCCCATACAGGGTTATCGTTACTATCTTTCTAAATTCCATATATATGTGTTAGTATACTGTATTGGTGTTTTTCTTTCTGGCTTACTTCACTCTGTATAATCGGCTCCAATTTCATCCACCTCATTAGAACTGATTCAAATGTATTCTTAATGGCTGAGTAATATTCAATTGTGTATATGTACCACAGCTTTCTTATCCATTCATCTGCTGATGGACATCTAGGTTGTTTCCAAATAATTTAATTGTCAGGATATTATAAGAAAGGACTTTTGCCCATGTTTTCATTGATTCATCCATTCATTTCTAAATACTTATTGAGTGCTCACTGGAGACTGGTACTGAGCTTAGGCAGTGGAGATATTGTAATGAAAAGAAGGAATAATGTCATTATCCTATGGGAAAATGCATGGTAGGAAGGAGACATTAAACAAGTAATAACAGTAAAAACTGTATACATCAAATGGGATAACTGCTATAAAGGATTGATAGATATATACTACTAAATATAAAATAGATGAACAAGGACCTACTGTACAGCACAGGGAACTATATTCAGTATCTATACTGAATATAATAATAATCTAGTATGGAAAAGATTCTGATAAGTGTGCATATATGTATAATGTATATATAACTGAATCACTTTGATGTCAGATCAGATCAGATCAGATTAGTCGCTCAGTCATGTCCGACTCTTTGCGACCCCATGAATCGCAGCATGCCAGGCCTCCCTGTCCATCACCAACTCCCGGAGTTCACTCAGACTCACGTCCATCGAGTCAGCAATGCCATCCAGCCATCTCATCCTCTGTCATCCCCTTCTCCTCCTGCCCCCAATCCCTCCCAGCATCAGAGTCTTTTCCAATGAGTCAACTCTTCACATGAGGTGGCCAAAGTACTGGAGTTTCAGCTTTAGCATCAGTCCTTCCAAAGAAATCCCAGGGCTGATCTCCTTCAGAATGGACTGGGTGGATCTCCTTGCAGTCCAAGGGACTCTCAAGAGTCTTCTCCAACACCACACTTCAAAAGCATCAATTCTTCGGTGCTCAGCCTTCTTCACAGTCCAACTCTCACATCCATACATGACCACAGGAAAAACCGTAGCCTTGACTAGATAGACCTTTGTTGGCAAAGTAACGTCTCTGCTTTTGAATATGCTCTCTAGGGTGATCATAACTTTCCTTCCAAGGAGTAAGTGTCTTTTAATTTCATGGCTGCAGTCACCATCTGCAGTGATTTTGGACCCCAGAAAAATAAAGTCTGACACTGTTTCTACTGTTTCCCCATCTATTTCCCGTGAAGTGGTGGGACTGGATGCCATGATCTTCGTTTTCTGAATGTTGAGCTTTAAGCCAACTTTTTCACTCTCCACTTTCACTTTCATCAAGAGGCTTTTGAGTTCCTCTTCACTTTCTGCCATAAGGGTGGTGTCATCTGCAGATCTGAGGTTATTGATATTTCTCCCGGCAATCTTGATTCCAGTTTGTGTTTCTTCCAGTCCAGTGTTTCTCATGACAGACAGTATACTAAGCACTTAACATGCATCACTTGAATTATTCTTATATTAACTCTATGTGGTAAGAAATTATTATGCCAATTTTACAGAGAGAACCAAAGCAGAAAGATAAAGTAACTTAATGAAAGTCTAATGGGAAGAAACTGTATACCCAGAATTTAAACCTAAGTCAGAGTGAGTTCAGAGCCCATTACTCATAACTAACATTGTTTATGGCTAAGTGCTTCCCATAAAGTGGTGGGACCGGATGCCATGATCTTCGTTGTACATCTGAAACAAATCATTGTAAATCAACTGTACTTCAATTAAAAAAAAAAGTGCAGGTTGTTAGCACTCTTGAGTCACTCTTCAGTGATTTAACCTCTTGGTAAAAACTACTGAATGAAAAGAAAGGAATCCACACCAGCTAGATCACTTAGAGTGTATACTGCTCATTCTTCTTTTGCCTCTTTCCCATCTCTATCTTCCTACCCACAATTCTGTTCTTTCTTTCTTTTTTTTTTTTTTTTTACTCTTTCTCTGCCCCACTCTTTGCCCTTGGGCTGGCCACTATAAATTAGTAGGATCCCTTCCAGTGGGTCTGGAGTATGGGGCACAGAGGTCTGGATGTTACCTGGCTCTCTTTCTGCCTCATCTGTGGTTTCTACAGTGGATGAGTCTGTCTTTACAGCTCTTTTTGGGAAAACTTGTTCTCCAGTGCTCCCTCTTCTTGCTCCCTCAGACCTAGTGGTGATAAAATCCTCCTTCTGTCGGGTACCTTAATTTCTGTTATTGGTTCTTTTAATTTTTCCTCAATCACTCTGAATATGCCCTTAATTAAATTCTGCTGAAAAATAGCAGCCAAGTAAGCGTTCTGTTTTCTGTGGGGACTCTGGCTGATATAGAGCACTTCTCTATTAACTCCAATTAGAACTAAGATCCAGACCTCAGTTCCTGACTTGGTTTCTTGAAACAGATGTAGTGAGAAAATGTCATTGTTAAGAAGTCACCTTACACTAAGTGAATGAACCTGGAAAGAGAAAAAGCTGGTGTTTGTAATAGAGAAATAAAGCAGGTGTGCAGAAACTAGAGACTGCAAGTGAAAGTCACATGGGTTCTGAGGGCCCTGTACTTTTGTTTTTTTTTTTAATTGAAGTACAGTTGATTTACAATGTTGTGTTGGTTTCAGATGTACATCAAAGTGATTCAGTTATATATACATTATACATATGTACACTTTGCAGAATCTTTTCCATAATAGATTATTATATTCAGTATAGATACTGAATATAGTTACCTGTGCTATACAGTAGGTCCTTATTTATCTATCTTATATTTAGCAGCATATATCTATTAATCTTTATAGCAGTTATCCTATTTGATGTATATGGTTCTTACTGTTATTGTTTAATGTCTGCTTCCCACCATGCATTTTCCCATAGGATAATGACCATATTCCTTCTTTTCACTACAGAAAAGGGTTCATTCCTTCATTTGTGTCCAGTGAAACAGTAATATTAGTGTCATAAATTACCCCATTATTTTCTGAGAACAGCCCAAGCCAGTTTTATTTATAGTGCTATGAAATTTTCCTTTGTGTTTGAGTTTTTGCTTCCTCTTCAAAACTTGTCAAAACTGTGTTGATAGAGTTCTCAACGTTTTTCTACTAGAATAGAAAAGTAAAAACACATAAAGTAACTTAAAAAATACTCTGGGAGGGTATTTAACATTTTTTTCCTTTTTTCTACTGTGTATAGGACTGTGACAGGATTTATTTTTCTCTGCATTGTCTTAATTTATTGATAAGTACATCACAAAGTAGCACATAGACAATGTATTTTCACTTTAAAAGTTATTAAGATAATCTAAAACTGGATGTAAAAATAACTTTCAATTTTTTTCTTGGGTTATGACTGAGAAGGTGATATTAGACATAATTTTATTCTATCCATTCCACTTATACTTGAGAAAAAAATGAGCAGATTTAAAATCATGGCATCTGGTCCCATCACTTCATGGGAAATAGATGGGGAAACAGTGGAAACAGTGTCAGACTTTATTTTTTTGGGCTCCAAAATCACTGCAGATGGTGATTGCAGCCATGAAATTAAAAGACGCTTACTCCTTGGAAGGAAAGTTATGACAACTCTAGATAGCATATTCAAAAGCAGAGACATTACTTTGCCAACAAAGGTCTGTCTAGTCAAGGCTATGGTTTTTCCTGTGGTCATGTATGGATGTGAGAGTTGGACTGTGAAGAAGGCTGAGTGCTGAAGAATTGATGCTTTTGAAGTGTGGTGTTGGAGAAGACTCTTGAGAGTCCCTTGGACTGCAAGGAGATCCAACCAGTCCATTCTAAAGGAGATGGGTCCTGGGTGTTCATTGGAAGAACTGATGCTAAAGCTGAGACTCCAATACTTTGGCCACCTCATGCGAAGAGTTGACTCATTGGAAGACTCTGATGCTGGGAGGGATTGGGGGCAGGAGGAAAAGAGGATGGCAGAAGTTGAGATAGCTGGATGACATCACCGACTCAATGGACATGAGTTTAAGTGAACTCCGGGAGTTGGTGATGGACAGGGAGGCCTGGTGTGCTGCAATTCATGGGGTCACAAGAGTCGGACACAACTGAGTAACTGAACTGAACTGAATGAATATTTTATATTTAAAATGAAAAAAAATATAATAATCCATTATATTATGCTGTTCAGTTCAGTCACTCAGTTGTGTCTGACTCTTTGCAACCCCATGAATCGCAGCACGCCAGGCCTCCCTGTCCATCACCAACTCCCGGAGTTCACTCAAATGTAAATTACATCCTTTGAGTCGGTGATGCCACCCAATCATCTCATCCTCTGTCGTCCCCTTTTTCTCCTGCCCCCAATCCCTCCCAGCATCAGAGTCTTTTCCAATGAGTCAACTCTTCGCATGAGGTGGCCAAAGTACTGGAGTTTCAGCTTTAGCATCATTCCTTCCAAAGAACACCCAGGCTGATCTCCTTTAGAATGGACTGGTAGGACCTCCTTGCAGTCCAAGGGACTCTCAAGAGTTTTCTCCAACACCACGGTCCAAAAGCATCGATTCTTTGGTACTCAGCTTTCTTCACAGTCTAACTCTCACGTCCATACGTGACCACTGGAAAAACCATAGCCTTGACTAGATGGACCTTTGTTGGCAAAGTAATGTCTCTGCTTTTCAATATGCTGTCTAGGTTGGTCATAATTTTCCTTCCAAGGAGTAAGCGTCTTTTAATTTCATGGCTGCAGTCACCATCTGCAGTGATTTTGGAGCCCAAAAAAATAAAGTCTGACACTGTTTCCCCATCTATTTCCCATGAAGTGATGGGACCGGATGCCATGATCTTCATTTTCTGAATGTTGAGCTTTAAGCAAACCTTTTCACTCTCCTCTTTCACTTTCATCAAGAGGCTTTTGAGTTCCTCTTCACTTTCTGCCATATAAGGGTGGTGTCATCTGCATATCAAGGTTATTGATATTTCTCCTGGCAATCTTGATTCCAACTTGTGCTTCTTCCAGCCCAGCATTTCTCATGATGTACTCTGCATATAAGTTAAATAAGCAGGGTAACAATATACAGCCTTGACGTACTCCTTTTCCTATTTGGAACCAGTCTGTTGTTCCATGTCCAGTTCTAACTGTTGCTTCCTGACCTGCATATAGGTTTCTCAAGAGGCAGGTCATGTGGTCTGGTATTCCCATCTCTTTCAGAATTTTCCACAGTTTATTGTGATCCACACAGTCAAAGGCTTTGGCATAGTCAATAAAGCAGAAGTAGATGTTTTTCTGGAACTCTCTTGCTTTTTCAATGATCCAGCAGATGTTGGCAATTTGATCTCTGGTTCCTCTGCCTTTTCTAAAACCAGCTTGAACATATGGAAGTTTTCGGTTCACGTTTGCTGAAGCCTGGCTTGGAGAATTTTGAGCATTACTTTACTAGCGTGTGAGATGAGTGCAATTGTGCAGTAGTTTGAGCATTCTTTGGCATTGCCTTTCTTTGGGATTGGAATGAAAACTGACCTTTTCCAGTCCTGTGGCCACTGCTGAGTTTTCCAAATTTGCTGGCATATTGAGTGCAGCACTTTCACAGCATCATCTTTCAGGATTTGAAATAGCTCAACTGGAATTCTATCACCTCCACTAGCTTTCTTCATAGTGATGCTTTCTAAGGCCCTCTTGACTTCACATTCCAGGATGTCTGGCTCTAGGTGAGTGATCATACCATTGTGATTATCAGTATTGCATAGGGACCTGGAATGTTAGTTCCATGAATCAAGGTAAATTGAAAGTGGTCAAACAGGAGATGGCAAGAGTGAATGTTGACATTCTAGGAATCAGCAAACTAAAATGGACTGGAATGGGTGAATTTAACTCAGATGACCATTGTATCTACTATGTGGGTAGGAATCCCTCAGAAGAAATGGAGTAGCATCATTGTCAATAAGAGAGTCTGAAATGCAGTACTTGGATGCAATCTCAAAAAAGACAGAATGATCTCTGTTCATTTCCAAGGCAAACCATTCAATATCACAGTAATCCAATTCTATGCCCCAACCAGTAATGCTGAAGAAGCTGAAGCTGAATGGTTCTATGAAGACCTACAAGACTTTTTAGAACTAACACCCAAAAAAGATGTCCTTTTCATTATAGGGGACTGGAATTCAAAAGTAGGAAGTCAAGAAACATCTGGAGTAACAGGCAAATTTGGCCTTGGAACACGGAATGAAGCAGAGCAAAGGCTAATAGAGTTCTGCCAAGAGAATGCACTGGTCATAGCAAACACCCTCTTCCAATAACACAAGAGAAGACTCTACACATGGACATCACCAGATGGTCAACACCGAAATCAGATTGATTATATTCTTTGCAGCTAAAGATGGAGAAGCTCTATACAGTGAGCAAAAACAAGACCGGGAGCTGACTGTGGCTCAGATCGTGAAGTCCTTATTGCCAAATTCAGACTTAAATTGAAGAAAGTAGGGAAAACCACTAGACCATTCAGGTATGACCTAAATCAAATCCCTTATGATTATACAGTGGAAGTGAGAAATAGATTTAAGGGACTAGATCTGATAGACAGAGTGCCTGATGAACTATGGACTGAGGTTTGTGACATTGTACAGGAGACAGGGATCAAGACCATCCCCATGGAAAAGAAATGCAAAAAAGCAAAATGGCTGTCTGGGGAGGCCTTACAAATATTATGCTGTAGTATGATATATAAAATACTGTACTCACTCTCAGTTGAAATTCTCCCATGGATTCAGTATTGATGGGGATTTCTTATTGTTAATGATGTGCTTTCAAGCCTTTTCTACCTAACTGGTCAACCCATAACAAGCCTCATGAACCATAACTTAAAGAGCCAGGGGAAGAGTTTTCATCTATAATTATGGAAAGATAATTAAGCAAATGTATTTTTAAAATTATGCATGCTTATAGAAAATTAGAAAATCTTAATGGGCTGTTATAAATCTGCCAATGAGTGGCTGTAAATACTTTGTGGAAGTAAATGTAGTGAAGGGAGACTGCTAAAATCAGAGAACTGGCTTCTCTTTGTGCATTTTGTTGTTGGTTGTGGCTTTAGTTTCTCTGTCAATGTATGTGGGGAAATGACTCCATTTATAAATCCCCTGCCTGTCTCATCCAGTGATTGTGAGACTTTTTGTGGTTAGGGGATGTGTAAGTACATTAATGTGTAAAGGTTCTTGCAGCCAAGTTGTAATTGTTATGTTTAGATTACAACACAAAGGGGATCATTTCCTCCCCCTTTTTTCAATATGGTGAAGCTGAGGTTCAGGGTTTTTTTTATTATTGCAGTAATGATACAAATTGATAGTGTTTTTGAGTATTTACCAAGTCCTAGACATCAAACAGTTGACTCATTGGAAAAGACACTGATGCTGGGAGGGATTGGGGGCAGGAGGAGAAGGGGACGACAGAGGATGAGATGGCTGGATGGCATCACCGACTTGATGGATGTGAGTTTGAGTGAACTCCAGGACTTGGTGATGGACAGGGAGGCCTGGTGTGCTGTGATTCATGGGGTCACAAAGAGTTGGACATGACTGAGAGACTGAACTGAAGTGAGGCATTGTAGTGTGGTTAGATAATGTGCCAACAGTTGGGTAGTCATCCAGAGGTGATGAGTGGATGTGTTAACAACATCTTATGACAAGTTTCCTGTATTTTCCACTATTAATTGTGGGTTTCAGATTTATACTCATTTCCTAAATCTGTTTTATCCAAGTACATTCAGATTCGTATTTGAGTGCAATATGAGTTTTTTTTCTTAAGCCTGTTGAAGAAGCAACAGTCATTTCTGGTGAAGAGTGTGAAGGAAGACTTGGAGAAATTGATCTCAGGATGGCAGATGTATGGTGGGGAGGGTGTTACTCCTTTGATGTGCTTAGTCAGGCTGTGAGTGACGTGGTTCCCTGACTGTCCTTACCTACTTCTGTGATAACTTTTTTGATCAAGGGAAATTAATAATAACTTAATTCCTGGGAATAAATAGTCATTTCCCAGACTTTCAGAAGAAAAGGAGTAGATACAAAATTTTGGGGTGCTTCAGGTTTTGGAACACACAGTAAACACAGTTTAAGATAAATAAACTATTAATAGCTCATGTTTGTGTCAGACTTGATAACATACACGGTCATTTCATGTATGTATGTGTGTGTGTATGTGTGTGTGTGTGTATACATGTGTGTCTGTGTATATTTAATTGTGAGAGTTCTGAGATATCGGTATGGTGAAAATCATTCTTTTCCATATGGTGGAAATGAAGTGTAGATGTTATTACTGTATTAGTAGTAATGCTAATAACTACTGTAAATTCTACTGCCTTTTAATGAAATGAAAGGACAAAGTGGAACGGCAAAGTAAACGGGGTTGACTGGATCATTCCTGAGGAATGAAGAGGTAGGAGAGGTTATAACCTTTTGGCTCTAATTGCTTGCTTATGCAATAAAAGGGTATAATATTACCTTGGAATAAATGAGTAGATCAGTAACCGAATGAATTTGTATTACCTATCTAATCTATCATTTAAAGAGTCTAGTTAAAGTACAATTCTATCAGTGGTTCTACTTGTGTTTTTTCATAAGGCCCTGCATTTTAAAAAATTAAAGAATATATTTACTGTTGAGAATGTGTGCATATGTGTGTAGTTTTTCATTTAATGTGTCACAAAAAATAGTTCTTGATGCATTATTGAACAGAATCTAGCAAATATCATATGCTGAGATGTTAGAAACATCTGTTCTTTCATCCAACTGTATAATAAACCTCCCATGCTTATGTAATTTATTCTAATACTTGTGTCTTCAGAATTTCAGTGATGTATCTATGTATTCTCTGAAAGCATCATAGCTTGAAATGCATTTTAGTCACTATCCCATATTCAGTGAGTAATTTCAGCCATGTGTTTACTGCTTCAGGTAGATCAAGTGCTGACTGCAAAGTCATGACCATTTTGGGGCTTGCACTGGGGAATAAAGAATCCCAAAAGAGATTTTTCATTTTTTAGATTATATTTTATGAAATTTGTCATATCTAGGATAAAGAATTACATGGCTCACTGTAACACTGTAGAGATTTGTCTTTAGATTATAGATGGTGACACTTTCAGGGTACTGACGACTATATAATTGATTAGCTATTATCTCAAGTTACAGTGTATACGAGGACAATGTTATTGGTAAAAGTAGTGAATATAGATGTAGATCTAGATTTAAAATCTTGACAAATCCATGTTCTTGGAGCCTACTCTTGTTGCATGTGGACTGTTGTAGGTTTAATCTCAAAGCTGACAGAGAGCTTATACTTAGAATGGAAAGAATATTGACTCTGCTTCTGTTTGCTGCCTACTCGTGTTTTCATATTAGTATTATATCTAAACTGATATTTTTGCAGGAAATTTTAAAGTGTGTTTTTTTTTTTTTTTAAACAAGGGTTAATTTGGTCAAATACAGGCAACACAACCAATTTTGGACATGCCTGGTCTAGACGACTTGGTAGAGGAAAAACCAGTGGCTAACACATTGTATTTCTTTCTTTCTTTTCTTTTTTTTTTACTTTACAATATTGTATTTGTTTTGCCATACATCAACATGCATCCGCCATGGGTGTATACATGTTCCCCATCCTGAACCCCCCTCCCACCTCCCTCCCCAAACCATCCCTCTGGGTCATCCCAGTGCACCAGCTCCGAGCATCCTGTATCATGCATCGAACCTGGACTGGCAATTTGTTTCACATACAATATTATACGTGTTTCGATGTCATTCTCCCAAATCGTCCCACCCTCACCTTCTGCCACAGAGTCCAAAAGACTGTTCTATACATCTGTGTCTCTTTTGCTGTATCACATACAGGGTTATCATTACCATCTTTTAAATGCCATATATATGTGTTAGTATACTCTATTGGTGTTTTTCTTTCTGGCTTACTTTACTCTATAATAGGCTCCAGTTTCATCCACCTCATTAGAACTGATTCAAGTGCATTCTTTTTAATGGCTGAGTAATACTCCATTGTGTATATGTACCACTGCTTTCTTATCCATTCATCTGCTGATGGACATCTAGGTTGCTTCCATGTCCTGGCTATTATAAACAGTGCTGCGATGAACATTGGGGTACACCTGTCTCTTTCCCTTCTGGTTTCCTCAGTGTGTATGCCCGCCAGTGGGATTGCTGGGTCATAAGGCAGTTCTATTTCCAGTTTTTTAAGGAATCTTCACACTGTTCTCCATAGTGGCTGTACTAGTTTGCATTCCCACCAACAGCGTAAGAGGGTTCCCTTTTCTCCACACCCTCTCCAGCATTTATTGCTTGTAGACTTTTTTTTGATAGCAGCCATTCTCACTGGCATGAAATGGTACCTCATTGTGGTTTTGATTTGCATTTTTCTGATAATGAGTTTCTGATGTTGAGCATCTTTTCATGTGTTTGTTAGCCATCTGTATGTCTTCTTTGGAGAAATGTCTGTTTAGTTCTTTGGCCCATTTTTTGATTGGGTCATTTTTTTTCCTGGAATTGAGCTGCAGGAGTTGTTTGTATATTTTTGAGATTAGTTGTTTGTCAGTTGCTTCATTTGCTATTATTTTCTCCCATTCTGAAGTCTGTCTTTTCACCTTGCTTATAGTTTCCTTTGTTGTGCAGAAGCTTTTAATTTTAATTAGGTCCCATTTGTTTATTTTTGCTTTTATTTCCAATATTCTGGGAGGTGGGTCATAGAGGATCCTGCTGTGATGTATGTCGGAGAGTGTCTTGCCTATGTTCTCCTCTAGGAGTATTATAGTTTCTGGTCTTACATTTAGATCTTTAATCCATTTTGAGTTTATTTTTGTGTATAGAAACACATTGAATTTCAATGAATCTGCTTCTGAATCTTGAAGTTCTAAGACTTCTTGGTTTTTACTTTTTAGGTAAAAAATCTTTTTTTCCCCAGCTTTACTGAGATATAAATGTCAACATAAATTTAAGAGGTACAACACAATGATACAATACATGTATGTATACATTGTGAAATGGTTCTCACTCTGCTTTAATTAAATGAATTTAGTTAGCAACCTTCTGCTCACATATTTACACATTTTTTTCCCCCTTATGATGAGAACTTCTATGATTTATTCTCTTGGTGGTGGTTTAGTCACCAAGTTGTGTCTGACTCTTGCGACCCCAAGGGCTGTAGCCTGCCAGGCCCGTCTGTCCATGGGATTTCTCCAGGCAAGAATACTGGAATGGGTTGCCATTTCCTTCTCCATTTATTCTCTTAGCAGGTTTCAAGTATACAATACAGTCTTGTTAACTATGGCCACCATGCTGTACATTACACTCCTGGAACTTATTTATGTTATAGTTGTTAAGTTTGTACGTTTTGACCATCTTTACCCCATTCCCTGCTTCTCACGTTCTACCTGTGGTAACTTTCATTCTGGTCTCTGCTTCTATGAGTTTTTTTTTTAAGATTCCACATATAAGTGATAATATATATTCTTATAATATACACCAACATATTCCTCAAAGCACAGAGATTTTAGAAAACAGATAATATGCTTGTTATCAGTTATTAGTATTATCTGATGGGGCTGGGGGGAAGATATGTGATTTACAGGAAATCCTTTGCCCCAAAATCTGTCATTCTGGCTTCAGTTTTCTACTAGATTCACTCTTTTGCATCAGCAGGAGGCATGTATAGAATCATCCCTTACTCAAAACTACATTACTTTACTAACTCTATTATTGATATTCATGTGTGGATATTTTCTATATATTTTGTTTCCTATGTCAGACCAGATAAGATATAAAAATGAAGCTATCTATAACTAATATAAAACCATATCCTTCCTGGTTGAGTTTACCTCATCAGCATTAGATGGATTTTTCTTTCAAAAAAATTCTGATCATCTTCAGAAAATAAAACATCACAACTGCTTCTTAACCATAGTCATACTTGTGACTTCCTGGTTTCTTAGCTTTAATGATGACTATTCTTCCATGACACTGATGCCCTTCAAAGGCACTGCTATCAAAGCCTAAAGGTAGTTGCTTCTATCTGCCTGTCAAGGTTGTCTGTACTCATGGTTCAGAGAGCTGGTGTCTGAAATGAGGGCACTGAAGCTGCACATAACTCAGTGCAAAGGGCAGGACTTTTGTGGCTGTTTCCACCTATTGGTGTCATCACTGAGGCTACAAAAGATTGGTGAAGGCAGGATGGTGATATCTCATGTGAAGTCATCTTGTATTTCACTTAGCCTGAGGACTGGAGTAGCCCTGTGTTGAACCCAAGTAGGTGCTAATGTTTATTCAGGAAATAATGAATCTTACAGCATAAAATTACATATTAATGACCTCATTCTACTATTTGTAGAACTTATGAAAATTGTAATTAATTGGGTTTGCATGTAATTGTTTATTTACCCCCTAGTTTTAAAACTATCTCCCTACCAAGTAAGCATCATGAATTGAGATCTCAAACCATGTTTAATAGCATCATTCTCTTCGCATCTTGGAAGATCATGGTTAAAACTGTAGGATAACCTGAGTCTTTCTTCTCAGTCTGGTCTATTGTACTCAATCAAACATTTGTGCTTCAGCTTCTATTTCTTAGGATGGAATTTCCCCCCATGATGCTCCTTTGTCCTTTAGGAACATAAACTCTTAAAGTGCTTCTCTCAAATTTCTGCATATTTGCCTAGGCACTCTACATCCATGGCCTGGATATGAACTACAAATGTGAAAGCACAGACTTCTGTTATTACCGATGAGACTGGAAGAAGACAGGAGACAACGTGTCTTGTACCACTCTGAATAAAGCAGAGTGAGAAATGCAAAGCCTTGTTCTGAGTGCTGGGTGACACATTAGAGCTGGAAGATTTGAGAAATTGTGGGTTTGAACTTTTTTTTTTTAATAAATTATTACTAGTAATGATGATGTCCTTTTTGTTACCCTTGCATTTTCACATTTATTGCTTGGAGTAGATCTAGGTAGTTCTGTAAGAAGAAAGGGACAAGACAAATGTGCTTTGTGAGCAGCAAAGTGACAAAACATTAATGGCCCAAATGAGAATATATGGGAGAGCCAAGGGCACAATTAATGGAAAAATACAGAGTACTCAGGATTCATGCTGCTAATTTTAATCTCTGAAATTTGAAATGTGTGGTACAGCTTTCTAATTTATACCAATTACTGGCTTCTACTGGCCTATTGGAAGTATCTGCTGAAGTCACATGAATTGAATTTGACCAATGGGACTTTATTTCAAAGTAAAAAGATGGTGTAATAAATTCAATTTGGGTTGGATTGGGTAAGTGAAAAGCTTAGTCATGGAGTAGCAGAGAAAGACATGATCAACAGCAACAGGAACTTAGATACAGGAAACAACTAGCTTGCAAAAAAAGTGCCCATCACTCACTGCCTGAGGATTGAAGTAGCCTCACTTAGTGAGAATGAATGATCCAAGGTACAATGAAATTTTAAAGTGCCTCAGAATTGCCCCAAACAAGACCCCATGTCTCTCAATGTATCTGTTTCTGTGTGTGCTTTGAATGCATGTTCAACAGATGGTGGAAACCTTTGGACTCTTTGGGAGAGATGACCAATCTCACAGTAGGGAAGGGGAGGATATCCTCTTTAGGCCCAAGAGGAAAGGACTGAGCTACTTTCTAAGCAGACATCAGTCTATTCAGGAGACATCTGCAGGGACTGAGTTACACTCTCCTTGTAACAACTGTGTCTTGCCACAATATCACTGATCAAAGGGAGCTCCTCTAAGTGGTAAATACTACGCCATTTCTTTCAGAAATCATAACATCATGCCACGACTGGTGCATTTAAGCAAGCTCTGCTGTTGCTGCTGCTGCTAAGTTGCTGCAGTCGTGTGTGACTCTGTGCGACCCCATAGACGGCCTCCTACCAGGCTCCCCCATCCCTGGGATTCTCTAGGCAAGAACACTGGAGTGGGTTGCCATTTCCTTCTCCAATGCATGAAAGTGAAAAGTGAAAGTGAAGTCACTCAGTCGTGTCTGACTCTTAGTGACCTCATAGACTGCAGCCTTCCAGGCTCCTCCGTCCATGGGATTTTCCAGGCGAGAGTACTGGAGTGGGGTGCCATTGCCTTCTCCGAAGCAAGCTCTAAGAGAAGTGAAATGTGGATACATAAGACATTAGTGATTCCCAGACCTGAATTCAAGGAACCAGGATAGGATCTGAAACTAAGAACTATGACTCAAAAGAAGGTTTAATAGTTGAGGAACATGAAGCTTTTTATTTCTTTCTTTATTATTAGTCTTTTGGGTTAGTTTAGTTGCTTAAGGTAAATATAAGCTTACTTTCTTGCAAAATCTCAGTGAATGACTTTCACTCAGGCCACCAGGCTATCTGGGGCTTGCCAGGTGTTGCCTGGCAAGCCCCAGATAGGTAAAGAACCTATAGGTAAAGAACCTGCCTGCCAATGCAGAAGACTTAAGAGATGCAGTTCAATCCATGGGTTGGAAAGATCGCACGGAGAAGGAAATGGCAGCCCACTCCAGTATTCTTGCCAGGAGAATCCCATAGGCAGCGGAGCCTGGTGGGCTATGGTCCATTGGGTCACAAAGAGTCAGACATGACTGAAGTGACTTCACACGCACATGAGGCTATGTAGAAGATGGGTGAAGCCAGAAGATATATGACCTCTTTGAAAGATGTGTGTGTTTCTTTCTCGTTTTTTTTTTTTTTTTATTCACTCATTGGCTGTGGTGAGTCTTCCTTGCTGCACTGAGGCTTTTCTATAGTAGGGGTGCACCAACTTCTCATTGTGTTGACTTCTCTTTTAGGGGATCATGGGCTCCAGGCACATGGGCTTCAGTAGTTGCGGCATACAGATCCAGTAGTTGGGGCTCTTGGACTCTAGAGCATTAGCTTAGAAGTTGCAGAACATGGGCCTAGTTGCCTGCAGCATGTGGGAAATTCCCAGATCAGGGATTGAGCTGGAATCCCCTGAATTGTCAGGTGGTCTCTTAACCACCTGACCACCAAAGAAGCCCCAGACCAGCTTGTTTACTAAGACTATAAAATCTGTAGCAAAAAGATTAACTTGCAAGTGAAAGCATTTTTTGTTTGTTGTGTCAGCTATGTGTCACTGTGGGCTGTAAGAAACATCAAAATTTGTTGGTACTGGTTGTAGGAGATTCAAGGGGACAGTTTTCATTCAGGGTCTGCCAGTGATCTAAAACAGATGGTTGACTTTTAGTAAAATTTAGAGATTAAAAACAAATACAAAAAGAATAGGAGAATAGAAGAAAGGGGAAAAAAGGAAGGATGGAAGGAAGAGAACACAGGGAAAAATGACAAAGCAAAAGGCAGTAGGAGAGGAAAAGATCACATATTCCTGTTGACCCTCATTTCCCTGTCTAGATATTTTCCAGATGTCTCAAAATTTTTAATTCATTTTTTTACTATCAGGGACAATTTTTAGTGTTTCTCATTATATAGGTCTACACTAAGAAAGTTTGTATATTCTACTGAATATATAGTATAATTTATGTGATACTACTTCTGTTATAGGTTTTGAATTACTGAACATAGATCGATTACTCTCATTTCCAATGTCAGAAACTCTAGATTGAGACAATTACTTCTGACTTCTCTGATCATTTCAGGATATTAATCCTGTTAACTCTGGAACCATAGTGTAGGTTAGAAAAACCATAGAACTGCTCAAGAGTTCTCTGGATCTGCCAAAGTTGGCTTTTGGCCACTGGGCGCTCCCTCCCCCTGTTGCTCATCTGCATTTCTGGTTTGTCCTGTGCCCGTACCCTCCAGTACCCTTCCTCAAGAAGTTCTCAGGGCACGATTTTTTCGGCTTTCTTTCCTTTGATTCCCTGAGAATCTAAATATATTGTCTCTGGCTCTTAGATGTTCTTTTCTTAGCATTCAGCTTTGTGAAAGTAGGAATAAAGCAATTTAAAATAAAACAATTGTAGCTACATTATGCTATTTTAAGTACTTATTTTTGGTAAGCCATCAAAAAAATATGGTATTTGACTCTTACTATATTCTTAAAATTTATAGTCTCTGGAAAACATAACTTCTTCTAATTTATATATTCTATCACTGTGTGTATGAAATTATTCAGAATACTGATAAGGTCCTGCATGAGGTATAAATTGGATGCTACTGCCTTTTATCATAGGTTTCATAAACTAAGAGGAGAATGGCCTGAAATAAATTTTCTTCTGTAAAACTTCAAACCTCTTCTTACTTTCAACTTGTTTGATTTTATTAATTTCTGGGAATGTATTCTTTTTTTTTTTTTCTGATTTTATTTTATTTTTAAATTTTACATTGTTTTGCCAAAATTTGTTGGCATGTGTTCCCATCCTGAACCCTCCTCCTCCTCCCTCCCCATACCATCCCTCTGGCTCAACTAGTCCAGTATCATCTTAACCTGACTGGCAACTTATGATAAGTTCTCCCAAATCTTTCCACCCTGTTGTCAGTTTGTTGGCATGTTTGCTCAAAGTAGCTTCTTTATTTTTTTGTAAAAGTTGTTCTTTCTTTTTAAAAAGTGTGTTTTAATTTGGCTGTCTCAGGTCTCAGTTGAAGCATGCAGGATCTTTAGTTGAGGCATGTGGAATCTAGTTCTCTGACCAGGGATCAAACCTGAGCCCTTGCATTAGGAGCACTGAGTCTTAGCCACTGGACCACCAGGGAAGTCCTGAAACTTCTCTTTCATTTCTGAGTTTTGTCTTGGTGAGTCTAGCTAAAGGCTTGTCAGTTTTGTTTATCATTTTAAAGAACCAGTTCTTAGTTTTTATATTTATATATAAATATAAAATCTTAGTTCTTATATATATATATATAAATAAAGTATACATTTATAAATTTATACATGTAAGTAGAGTGTAAAAATCGCCTACCATTACTGTATTGCTGTCAAATTCTCCCTTTTTATGTCTATTAATACTTGCTTTAGATACTTATAATTTCTTTATTGTGTGCATATGTATTTATAAATGTTTTATCTTGTGGCTGAATTGACCCCTATATTATTATAATGTCCTTCTTTGTCTTTTATTACGCTTTCGGTTTTGGAATCTAATTTTTTTGACACGTGTAGTTGCACCAGTTTTATTTTCATTTCCATTTGCATGGAGTATCTTTTTCCATGTCTTTAATTTCAGTCTCTAAGTGTCCTTACTTCTGAAGTGGATCTTTTCTAGGCAGTCTATAGATGTGTCTTGTTTTTTATCTATTCTCTGTCATTTGTATAATTTAGCCCATTTACATTTAAAGTAATCAAGTAATCATTGGTAGATTTATATTTGCTACTTTGTTATTGTTTGCTATTTTTGTTTTCCTTTCTGTTCCTTTCTTCTTTCTCCTTTGCCTTGTAGTTTGACACCTTTCTTTAGCTCAGTGTTTAGATTCCTTTCTGGTTTTCTTTTGTGTATTTATTACAAGTTTTTGCTTTGTGATTACTGTGTGGTTCACATACTATGTATATAATAACCTAAGTTGATAGCAACTTAAATTTGAACACATTCCAAATCTATTTTTATTGCCCCCTACATCTTACAGTTTTGCTACTTTACACACTTAAAAGTTTTATATATCTTTTGACTATTTATTAATCTACAGTGTTTGCTATAAATTTACCTTTTCCAGTGAGATTTTTACCTTTATGTTTTCTTGTTATTGTGCCATTTCTTTTCAGCTTTCCATGTAAAATTTCTTGTTGGACTGATGTAGTAGTGATAAATTACTTTAGTTTTTGCTTGTTTGAAAAGCTCTTTATCTTTTCTTCAAATCTAAATGATAACCTTGCTGAATAGAGTATTTTTGGTTGGAAGTTTTTTTCTTTCCCTTTATCACTTTAAATATGTCATGCTGCTTCCTTCTGTCCTGCAAAGTTTCTGCTGAGAAATCTGCTTATAACTTTATAAAGTTTCCTTATAAATAGTAATTTGTTTTTATCTTGCTGTTTTTGGAAATTCCTCTTTAACTTTAAAAATTTTAATCATAGTTTGTCTTGGTATGGATATCCTTAGTTTCATCTTATTTGGAAACTTTGGCTCTTTCTGGACCTAGATGTCTGTTTTCTTCCCTAAGTTAGGTAAATTTTCAGGCATTTTTTTTCTTTTTCTTTTTTCCTTTCTTTTCCATTTTATCCCTTCCCTTTGCTTTTTTTTTTAAACCATTATTTCTTCAAATACGATTTCTGCCATCTTTTCTTTTCTTCTTCTAGGACCTCTATAATGTGAATGTTATTCTGCTTGATGTTGTCCAAGAGGTTCCTTAATTATCTTCATGTGTTAAATTCTTTTTTTTCCCCAATTGGTGCTTTGTGTGGGTGAGTTCCACTGCCTTATTTTGAAGCTTGCTGAACCATTCTTCTGCTTTTTAAGTCTGCTCTTGAACCCCTCCAGTGCATTTATCATTAGTATTCACCTCTGTGACTTCTGTTTGATACTTTCTTATGTTTTCTATCTCTTTGTTGAAGTTCTCATTGTGTTCACCCATTCTTCCTAGTTCAGTGGGCATCTTGAGGATCTTTATTTCAAATTATTTTTTAAGTCACTCTCTGTTACCTCATTTTGCTTGAGTCTCTGTGTCTGTTTCTCTGTATTTGATGAAACAGCTACCTCTTTGTCTTGAAGAAGTCTCTCTGTGTATGATAATTCTCCTTGTTTAATCTTACCCTTGGTTGTCTCCAGACCTTTGAGATTGTCTATACTGCCTGATTTATTCTTAATGGGCTCCATTTGTTGAGGGTATCCCAAGAGCTGTCAGTATTCAACTGGAAGAATCTTGTTTAGCACCTAGGCTTCCTAGGTGGTGGCGCAAGTGGTAAAGAATCTGCCACAGTGCAGGAGACCTGGGTTCGATCCCTGGGTCAAAAAGATCCCCTGGAGAAGGAACTCTTCCCCAGGTAAGAGTAGGTAATCATTGACTACAAGTCGGTAGTTATTTCTAGTCCAGTATTTTTGCTGGAGAATTCCGTGGCTAGAGGAGCCTGGTGGGCTACAGTCCATGGGGTTGCAGAGTCTAACATGACTGAGCGACTAACATTTTCACTATAGTATCAGGCTGATTGGCCAGAACCTCAGGCAGCAGCTTTTAAACAACTTTTAAGCTATATAAATATATGCTGTTCTGTGAGGCCTTCAGGTGTCAAGTCAAAATCTGGAGGTGTCTTCCGGGAGACAGTTGTGAAAATTGAGGTTCTAGAAGAGTATGTGAGCTCCTTTCTGGGAGATTTCATTGAGCCACAGTGAGACCTGGGATATTTGTGAAGTTGATGTCTCCATATGTTACCTGAGAGTGCTTCCTTAGTCTCTAGATGTAAGGGAAACTCAAAGTCTGTGCTTCTAGCAAATAGACTATTTTCACAGAAAGAATGAGTTTGTGTTTTAGTCTGTTCTCTATGCAGTGCCCTGAGGCTGGTGGCTTGGCAAGAACAGTCTTTCCGGTTATTACTCCTGTGGAGTTCAGGAACGTCAGCTCCCTTGACCACCAGAGCGAGATGATGGAGTCATGTCCCTTGTATGGATTGTGGACACATGCTGGCTTTAGCAAGGCAGTTGGAGAGGTGAAGAAGCAAGATATGCTGTCTGGCTTATGTTGTTTCATTAATTGTGACAAATATATTGTAGTATGTTAATAATAGGGGAAACTGAGTATGGTGTATGCAAGAACACTGTATGCTATCTTCACATTGATTTTTTAATTATAATTTTTTCTAAAATTAAAACTTTATTTAAAAAAGAAAGGAAGTATGAACATGTCTTGACTGTACATGTCTACAAGCTTCAGTAATGAAGGGTAGAGTGCCTTGCTATGCACTTGTCCTAGCCTCAGGTTGGAAACAAGAGAAAGCCTGATTTGTTAGTGTTCTCCAACCCCAGCCAGGGGGCAGGGGAGTTCCACAATCACTTCTGCTCACAGACTTTAGCCAGGAGGTTGTAAACACAGGAATAATCTTCCTGTGTTGTCATCTTGGACTTCTGTTCAAGTTACTTGATCTTGAAATGAATATTTTTTAACCCCTTTTCCACAGTACAAACTAGTTGGTTGTATTTTGAATGTTCTTCAGTTCAGTTCCGTCACTCAGTTGTGTCCGACCCTTTGCGACCCCATGGACTGCAGCACGACAGGCCTCCCAGTCCATTACCAACTCGCGGGGTTTACTCAAACTCATGTCCATTGAGTAAGTGATGCCAAACAATCATCTCATCCTCTGTTGTCCCCTTCTCCTCCCACCTTCAATCTTTCCCAGCATCAGGGTCTTTCCCAAGGAGTCAGTTCTTCACATCAGGTGGCCAAAGTGTTGGAGTTTCAGCTTCAGTATCAGTCCTTCCAATGAATATTCAGGACTGATTTCCTTTAGGATGGACTGGTTGGATCTCCTTGCAGTCCAAGGGACTCTCAAGAGTCTTAACCAACATAACAGTTCAATAGCATCAATTCTTCAGTGCTCAGCTTTCTTTATAGTCCAATTCTCACATCCATACATGACTACTGGAAAAACCATAGCCTTGACTAGATGGAACTTTGTTGGTAAAGTAATGTCTCTGGTTTATAATATGCTGTCTAGGTTGGTCATGGATTTTCTTCCAAGCAGTGAGTGTCTTTTCATGGCTGCAGTCATAATCTGCAGTGATTTTGGAGCCCCCCAAAATAAAGTCTCTCACTGTTTCCATTGTTTCCCCATCTATTTGCCATGAAGTGATGGGACCGGATGCCAAGATCTTAGTTTTCTGAATGTTGAGCTTTAACCCACCTTTTTCACTCTCTTCTTTCACTTTCATCAAGAGGCTCTTTAGTTTTTCTTCGCTTCTGCCATAAGGGTGGTGTCATCTGCATATCTGAGGTTATTGATATTTCTCCCGGCAATCTTGATTCCAGCCTGTGCTTCATCCAGCCTGGAATGTCTCATGATGTACTCTGCATTTAAGTTAAATAAGCAGGGTGACAATATACAGCCTTGATGTACTCCTTTCCTGATCTGGAACCAGTCTGTTGTTCCACGTCCAGTTCTAACTGTTGCATCCTGACCTGAATACAGGTTTCTCAAGAGACAGGTCAGGTGGTCTGGTATTCCCATCTCTTTCAGAATTTTCCACAGTTTGTTGTGACCCACACAGTCAAAGGCTTTGGCATAGTGAATAAAGCAGAAGTAGATGTTTTTCTAGAACTCTCTTGCTTTTTCAATGATCCAACAGATGTTGGAAATTTGCTCTCTGGTTCCTCTGCCTTTTCTAAATCCATCTTGAACATCTGGAAGTTCATGGTTCACGTACTGTTGAAGACTGGCTTGGAGGATTTTGAGCATTACTTTGCTAGTGTGTGAGATGAGTGCAATTGTGCGGTAGTTTGAGCACTCTTTGGCATTGCCTTTCTTGGGGATTGGAATGAAAACTGACCTTTTCCGGTCCTAAGGCCACTGCTGAGTTTCCAGATTTGCTGGCATATTGAGTGCAGCACTTTCATAGCTTCATCTTTTAGGATTTGAAATAGCTCAACTGGAATTCCATCACCTCCACTAGCTTTGTTCATAGCGATGCTTCCTAAGGCCCATTTGACTTCACATTCCAGGATGTCTGGCTCTAGGTGAGTGATCACACCATTGTGATTATCTAGGTCATGCATATCTTTTTTGTATAATTCTTCTGTGTATTCTTGCCACCTCTTCTTAATATCTTCTGCTTCTGTTAGGTCCATACCATTTCTATCCTTTATTGTGCCCATCTTTGCATGCAATGTTCCCTTGATATCTCTAATTTTCTTGAAGAGATCTCTAGACTTTCTCATTCTATTATTTTCCTCTATTTCTTTGCATTGATCACTGAGGAAGGCTTTCTTATCTCTCCTTGCTATTCTTTGGAACTCTGCATTAAAATAGGTATATCTTCTCTTTTCACCTTTGCCTTTTGCTTTTCTTCTTTTCACAGCTATTTGTAAGGCCTCCTCAGACAACTCTATTGCGTTTTTGCATTTCTTTTTCTTGGGGATGGTCTTTATCCCTGCCTCTTGTACAGTGTCACAAACCTCTGTCCATAGTTCTTCAGGCACTCTGTCAGATCTAGTCCCTTGAATCTACTTGTCACTTCCACTGTATAATTGTAAGGGATTTGATTTAGGTCATACCTGAATGGTCTAGTGGTTTTCCCTACTTTCTTCAATTTAAGTCTGAATTTGGCCATAAGGAGTTCATGATCTGAGCTACAGTCAGCTCCTGGTCTTGTTTTTGCTGACTGTATAGAGCTTCTCCATCTTTGGCTGCAAAGAATGTAATCAATCTGATTTCAGTATTGACCATCTGGTGATGTCCTGTGTAGAGTCTTTTCTTGTGTTATTGGAAGAGGGTGTTTGCTGTTACCAGTGTATTCTCTTGGCAAAGCTCTATTGGCTTTTGCCCTACTTCATCTGTACTCCAGGGACAAATTTGCCTATTACTCCAGGTATTTCCTGACTTCCTACTTTTGCACTCCAGTCCCCTATAATGAAAAGGACATCTGTTTTGGGTGTTAGTTCTAGAAGGTCTTGTAGGTCTTCATAGAACTGTTCAACTTCAGTTGCTTCAGCATTACTGGTCAGGGCATAGACTTGGATTACTGTGATATTGAATGGTTTGCCTTGGAAGTGAACAGAGATCATTCTGTTGTTTTTGAGATTGCATCCAATTACTGCATTTTGGACTCTTTTGTTGACTATGGTGGCTACTCCATTTCTTCTTCTTTCCCACAGTAGTAGATATAATGGTCTTCTGAGTTAAATTCACCCATTGCAGTCCATTTTAGTTCGCTAATTCCTAAAATGTCAATGTTCACTCTTGCCATCTCCTATTTGACCACTTCCAATTTGCCTTGATTCATGGAACTAACAGTCCAGGTTCCTATGCAATATTGCTCTTTACAGCATCAGACCTTTCTTCCATCACCAGTCCCATCCACAACTGGGTGTTGTTTTTGCTTTGGCTCCATCTCTTCATTCTTTCTGGAGTTATTTCCCCACTGATCTTCAGTAACATATTGGGTGTCTACTAACCTGGGGAGTTCATCTTTCAGTGTCCTATCTTTTTGCCTTTTCATACTGTTCATGGGGTATCAAGGCAAGAATGCTGAAGTGGTTTGCCATTCATTTCTCCAGCGGACCAAGTTTTGTCAGAACTCTCCACCATGTGTCGTCCTTCTTGGGTGGCCCTACACGGCATGGCTCATAGTTTCATTGAGTTAGACAAGGCTGTGGTCCATGTGATCAGATTGGTTAGTTTTCTATGATTGTGGTTTTCAGTCTGTCTGCCCTCTGATGAAGAAGGATAAGAGGCCTATGGAAACTTCCTGATGGGAGAGACTGACTGAGGGCAAAAATGTTGCTAGTGCTTATAATTTTCCTGGAGTTAGAGGCAGTTTTATCTCCTTGTTTTAATATCAAATTGTTTTCCCTGGTGGAATTGAGCTTACATGACATTTGAGTAAAATACAAACATTTTAGCTAAAACTCAGTTATTTCCAAATATTTTGATGTTGATCTTACAGAAAAATCTGTGTGATTAAATGACTTAACCTTTCTTATAAAGTTACCTTTCCTGTAATTATTTGGAAATCCAGAGTGACACTAGTCCGAAGTCTTTTGGTAGTTATAATGGTGAAGTTTTAAAAACTAAATATTCTGATACCACCCCTCTTTGGAATATCTTGCTTATAATAATTTCAAACCCAGTGAGCCTTCTTGATGGAACAACAAATGTTTTGTGTTAATCTATCATGTGATGTATATCAGTTTAATTAATGTTTCCACCTGTAGTTCAAGAATAAAGCCAGATGATGAAAACAATATTTTGTTCAAAGTATAAAAGTAAGCAAAGTTTTACAGATGAAAATCTTTAGTGGAGATTCAGGGGTATGCTAGGTGGTGATTGGTTAATGACCATGGTTCTTTGTTGAAGATTAAAATAATTCATATCAGAAAAATAACACAGAATAAACTGAGATAGAACTCTGAGTGTGAAAGATAAAAGACAAGATAATATAGCCACTTGCTTTGTGATAAAATGAATGTATGTGAACACTAGATGCTTGCATAGGTGTATCATTTTTTCATTTATTCATCCTTAGATAGATACCAGATTTAGCCTATCTCCTATAGATATCTCCTTTACACTGTATATTAACTCATGGTAGGAATAGTAAAGATTTTATTTGACTTACAAAGAGAAAGAGAACTCCTAAATCTTATGAAAAATCATGATTTAAGGATTCCCATGGGCTTGGAATTGTAGAATTTTAGAATTTGAAGAGATCTTGGAGATTGTTTGGCTCAGTCAATTTACATTTGAGGAAACTAGGGACCAGAAGCCCGGTGTGATTCTTCTGATTATGTTGCCGTGAATCCAGGGGAATTTAACTCTTACACTCATGACAGTGGCTTCCCAGGTAGCTCAGTGGTAAAGAATCCACCTGCCAATGCAGGAGATGCAATAGACCCAGTTTCAATTCCTAGATCCAGAAGATCCCATGGAGCGGGTTGCCATCCCTGGAGCAGGAAATGGGAACCTGCTCCAGTATTTTTACCTGGAAAATTCCAAGGACAGAGGAGTGCTATGGTCCACAGGGTCACAAAGAGTCAGACATGACTGAGTTACTGAGCATGCACACACTCATGACAAACATCCCTTGCTTCAGTTACAGATGACTATATGCTCTACAGATACCAGCTGAACTTTCTCCCCATATTCAAGGATACAAGAACTACTGTAAAAACAAGCACAAAGTTAAGTAATCATAGCTATCATTTATTGGGTGTCTTCTGTATAAAATCCTTTGGACAATATTGTTTATTATTCTGACAACTTGTGAGCTGGTAGTTATCTTTAATTATACTGATAGGAAATTAAAACACAAAAGCAAATTACCATTTTCAAATCCATATACATAGTAAGTAGCTGAGCTGAGACTTCATCTCTTTTTAATAGTTTCAGGAGAAGGAGCTGGGGGGAAGAGGAGACACAGATTTTCTCATAACTGTGTAAAATATTCCCAGGGTGAGAATTCACATAATGGGAGATTTGGAGGGGCTTGCATTTCTGGTGGTGACTGAGATAAACAGCAATATCAGACACAAATGTTTGTTTTTTAAGAGTTGGTTAAGTCTAAATTTAGGAAATGACATTTATTCTATATAAAGATATATAAAAACCAAGGTATACATATATGCCATTAAACTTTTCTACTAGCTGAAGAAAATTTAAAAGTGATGTATACTATAGGTAGAATAGAATCTATTTGTATTTCCAGCATTCCATTTTATTCTTTTTTTCAAAGGTTTTATCTCTTTCATGAGATTTTTCATTTGTTCATGCATATTGCCAACCATTTCTACTATATCACTTAGCATATTAATTATAGATATTTTAAAGTAGTTGTCGGAAACTTCCAAAATCTGGGTCATCTCGGGGTCTAGCACTAGTGACTGTTTGTTCACTTGACATGGGTGATTTTTATTTTAACTTTTTTGTATGCCATGCTTTCAATTAAATGCCAAGCGTTGTATAGAAGAAGGGTACAAACTGAAATAAATAATATTTATGCCTGGAAATGGGTTTCCCATGTGGCTCAGCTGGTAAAAATTCTGTCTGCACTGCAGGAGACCTGGGTTTGATCCCTAAGTTGGAAAGATCCCCTGGAGAGGGGAATAGCTACTCACTCCAATATTCTGGCTTGGAGAATTCCATGAACTATATAGTCCATGGGGTCACAAAGAGTCAGACACAACTGATGGAGGTGATGGAATTCCAGTTGAGCTATTTCAAATCCTAAAAGATGAAGCTATGAAAGTGCTGCACTCAATATGCCAGCAAATCTGGAAAACTCAGCAGTGGCCACAGGACTGGAAAAGGTCAATTTTCATTCCAATCCCAAAGAAAGGCAATGCCAAAGAATGTTCAAATTACTGCACAGTTGCACTCATCTCACACGCAAGCCAGGTAATGCTCAAAATCCTCCAAACCAGGCTTCAACAGTATGTGAACCATGAACTTCCAGATGTTCAAGCTGGATTTAGAGAAGGCAGAAAAACCAGAGATCAAATTGCCACTGGATCATCGAAAAAGGAAGAAAGTTCCAGAAAAACATCTACTTCTGCTTTATCGACTATGCCAAAGCCTTTGACGGTGTGGATCACAATAAACTGTAGGAAATGCTTCAAGAGATAGAAATACCAGAGCACCTGACCTGCCTCCTGAGAAATCTGTATGCAGGTCAAGAAGCAACAGTTAGAACTGAACATGGAACAACAGACTGCTTTCAAACTGGGAAAGGAGTACGTCAAGGCTGTATATTGTCACCCTGTTTATTTAACTTAAATGCAGAGTACATCATGAGAAACGCTGGGCTGGATGAAGCACAAGCTGGAATCAAGATTGCTGGGAAAAATATTAGTAACCTCAGATGTGCAGATGACACCACCCTATGGCACAAAGTGAAGAAGAACTAAAGAGCTTCTAGATGAAAGGAAAGAGGAGAGTGAAAAAGTTGACCTAAAGCTCTACATTCAGAAAACTAAGATCATGGCATCCGATCCCATCACTTCATGGCAAATAGATGGGGAAGCAATGGCAACAATAAGAGAATTTATTTTTGGGGGCTCCAAAATCACTGCAGATTGTGACTGCAGCCATGAAATACAAAGATGCCCTCTCCTTGATTTCCATCCTAAAGGAAATCAGTCCTGAATATTCATTGGAAGGACTGATGCTGAAGCTGAAACTCCAATACTTTGCCCACCTGATGTGAAGAACTGACTTCTTGGAAAAGACCCTGATGATGAGAAAGATTGAAGGTGGGAGAAGAAGGGGACAACAGAGGATGAGATGGTTGGATGGCATCACTGATGTGATGAACATGAGTTTGAGTAGGCTCCAGGAGTTGGTGATGAACAGGGAAGCCTGGTATGCTGCAGTCAATGGGGTCGCAAAGAGTGGACATGACTGAGTGACTGAACTGAACTGAACTGATGGCTGGAAATGGGCTTTACTTCTTCCTCTGTCAAATCAAATCTGGGAAGTTGAGTGAATCTAGTCAGTAGTTGCACGGGGTTTGAGTTTTTGTTGCAATCGTTGCATTCAGTACACACTAGCTCTTAAATACTTCTAACAGTGGGCTGCTACTACCTTGGGTTTGAGGTGCCATGACGTTTTTCTCAGTGTTCATGTTCCAATTTCATGAACACTTTGCATGTATGGGCCACATTAAGGATTTCTCTCTACACTCAGCAGCAGGCAACTTCTGTTCCTATCCTCCCTGGCTGCTAGGGACAGTAGGATTTCCTAAACCTGTTCCATTGCTGCATGCTGTGTTTCACATAATGGTTCAGAGAATGGGCATATTCTGTGTCTGTGCTCCAGCAAGGTGGCTCATTTGGACTTCCTGCTCTGACCCTTGTCTTATTTTGTAAGCTTCTGCTGCTGCTGCTGCTAAGTCACTTCAGTTGTGTCCGACTCTTAGCGATCCCATGGACTGCAGCCTACCAGGCTCCTCCGTCCATGGGATTTTCCAGGCAAGAGTACTGGAGTGGGTTGCCATTGTAAGCTTCTAGTGGAGGCTTATGAAAAAGAGCTTGTGAATGAATACATTACTAATGATAGAAGGTACTCCTTGTATCTGTGCTTCCAGGGATTACAGATTGTCACAGTAATCCACAGTCAGCCATAAAGTTTTGTTTATTTTGCTGTTTCTTCTTTTCTTTCAAGCAGGCTGCATTTTTCTCTTGTGTTTAGTCAAATGTGAAACAGTTCTTGTGTCCCATCTTTCCTTTGGAACTCAGCACACTCAATTTTTCTGAAATCTTAGCTTTTGGTAGGCTTAAGAAAATATATGATTCTGTGGATTTCCCAGCTTTTTTCTTGTTAGGATGGGACTTAGACATCTCTTGAAGTTTTCCGTTAGTGACAGTAGAAGTCCCTGTCCCATTCATGGTTTTGAAAAAAAGAAAAAAAGGTGGGTATGCCTATCTACTTTTTCTTATGCTTAGCTCTAGATATTCATGCAATAATAGCTAGCTGAATAGTCTCAATTTGAGCACTTTTTAGCATTTTTCTTTGTCATGTAGAAAATATGAGTCAGGCTTGCAATGAGACTGGGTGTTTCAGTGAACCTAGAAGCTTGTGCTTATGGCCAGACAGTACTAGATGAAATCACCTAAATGCCACTTTGAACAATAGCTTATTGTGTCTGTGCTTTGTAACATTATAAAAATGGCATCATTTTTTCATACTATTGTTTGAAAATTAGAATATATTTGTTCACTCAACACACCTTTTTCAAGCATCTATTTTGTACTAGACACCATTGAAAGTCCTAGGAACACAGGGATTACAAGAGAGAAGCAATACTTTGCCCTTCCAAAGCTTGTATTCAACTGGGAAGAGACAGATTCTAAACGCAAAAAAATAAGTTTATGTAGTGCTGAGGTCCATGGGGTTGCTAAGAGTCAGACACAACTGAGCGACTTCACTTTCACTCTTCACTTTCATGCAATGGAGAAGGAAATGGCAACCCACTCCAGTGTTCTTGCCTGGAGAATCCCAGACACAGGGGAGCCTGTTGGGCTGCTGTCTATGGGGTCGCACAGAGTTGGACATGACTGAAGCGACTTAGCAGCGGCAGTGCTTCCCTAGTGGCTCAGACAGTAAAGAATCTGCCTGCAATGTAGAAGACCTGGGTTTGATCCCTGCGTTAGGAAGATCCCCTGGAGGAGGGCATGGCAACCCACTCCAGTATTCTTGCCTGGAGAATCTCCATGGGCAGAGGAGCCTGGTGGGCTACAGTCCATGAGATCACAAAGAGTCAGACACAACTGAGACTTAGCACAGCACAAGCACCTTGAAGAAAAAATCAAGTAGGGCAAAGTTTAGAGAGTGAAGGGGCCAGGTGGATATTGGGTGGTCAACATATGTGAGTAGGTGACTTTTGATTAGAAACTTAATGAAAGGAAAGATAAATCAAACTGGTAAAGGTCAAGGAGAAGATCACTCTAGGCACAGGAAGCAGCAGGTGTGAGGCCCAGCCCCGAAGTGGAACAAGCTTAGTGTACTGGAGCAACAGGAAAGCCATTTGACTGCCACAGAGTAAAAGAGAGTGCAAGTGAAATAGGGTTGTTTGGAAAGAGGCAGAGTATAGATTATGAAGGCTTTGTTAGTCCAGATTAGAAAAATTGTATGTCTGCCTGATTCTAACTGCCAAATTGACAGATTTTGTTGTTGTTCAGTCACTAAGTCATGTCCAACTCTTTGGTAACCCCATGGACTGCAGCATGCCAGGCTTCCCTGTCCTTCACTATCTCCCAGAATTTGCTTAAGTTCAGTTTCATTGAGTCACTGATGTTATATCTAACCATCTTGTCCTCTGCTACCCTCTTCTCCCTTTGCCTTCAATCTTTCCCAGCATCAGGGTCTTTTCCAAGGAGTCAGTTCTTCACATCAGGTGGCCAAAGTATTGGAGCTTCAGCTTCAGCATCAGTCCTTCCAATGAATATTCAGGGTTGATTCCATTTAGGATTGACTGGTTGGATCTCCTTGCAGTCCAAGGGACTCTCAAGAGTCTTCATTAGCACCACAGTTCAAAAGGACCACAATTCTTTGACACTAGCTTTTTTAATGGTCCCACTCTCACATACGTACATGACTACAGAAAAAACATGGCTTTGACTATACAGACATTTGTTGGCAAAACGATCTTTGCTTTTTAATATACTGTCTAGGTTTGTCATAGCTTTCTTGCCAAGAAACAAGTGTCTTTAATTTCACAGCTGCAGTCACCATCAGCAGTGATTTTGGAGCCCAAGAAAGTAAAATCTGTCATTGCTTCTACTTTTTCCCTTTCTATTTTCCATGAGATGAGGGGACTGGATGCCATGATCTTAGTTTTTTGAATGTTGAGTTTTAAGCCAGCTTTTTCGGTCTTCTTTTTAACCCTCATCAAGAAGGTTTTTAGTTCCTCTTCACTTTCTGCCATTAGGGTGGTATCATCTGCATTTCTGAGGTTATTGATATTTCTTCTGACAATCTTGATTCCAGCTTGCGAGTCATCAAGTCAAGCATTTTACATGATGTACTCTGCATATAAGTTAAACAAACAAGGTGACAATATACAGCCTTGTCATACTCCTTTCCCAATTTTGAACAAGTCATTTGTTCCATGTAAGATTCTGTTGCTTTGTGACCCACAAAATAGTGTGATAGTGCGTGTTTTAAAAAGTGTTAATTCCTTTATCATTTTTGGTTGCTCATCTCCATGGATGATTATATTTATCCCACCCCAAATGAGTGATGGGCAAAAAAGGGATGTTAATACACTGCTTTAGAATTGTGAATTTGATTAAGACTAACACTAATATATATATAAAATAGTTAAACAAGCACCTACTGGGTAACACAGTGAATTATATTCAATATCTTGTAATAATCTATAATAGAAAGAATTTGAAAAAGGATATATACATACGAATCGCTTTGCTGTTTACCTGAAACTAACACAGCATTGCAAATCAGTTATATTTTAATTAAAAAAAGAAGAAATAGATAAATATGTCTAAACTGAGAAGACTGTGTGGAAATTAGGAAACTAGAAATTTTGTCCTCCAAACTGTATCAATATTCTACTATATGCTGACTGTAACTAGAATTCTAGGGAAGATCTCAGAGTGGTCAGAGTTTGTATTTTGATGTTCTAACTCCCTTAATTACTACATTTCTTCAAATGCTCTTCTGTCCTACAGATAGCGAGGCTCTTTCTATCACCCTATGAAAGCCCTTGTTCCTAAAGCCAATATGTGAATTAGAGATTGAAATAAAATTTAGAGGTGAATGACTAATAGGCTTTTAAACTCCTAAGCCCTGTCTGTATAAATGCATTCCTGCAGATATATCTACATTTCAGATGAAAGTGGCTGATAAATGTGAGAAAAAGTATTTTTGAACAAAGGCATCTTGCATATTCAGACTTACTACCTTCAATCCATGTGACTCTGGAACCACAATGCATTCACTACTGTTTGTTAATAAGCAGATACCTTATCGACTCTTCCCTCATTTTCTTTGAAAAATCTTTGCATTAAAAGAATAAGCGAACTATGACTTTCATATCAAAATTGGCTCACCCTGCCACAGAGACAGGTTTCAAATCTACTTTCTCATATATCCTTTTGTTTGCTATTTTAACAGAGAAAAGCATAATACTTGGATTTAAGAACAGAAACTTAGAGCCAAGGCTGAAAGGTGTCATAGAGGTACTTTGTTCTACCACCCTCCAAAGCTTCTATTCCTCCTACAGCCCTGCCACAACGTCTCATGAGTTCATCATTGGCTGGACAAGCTCCTCTGGTCACTTCAGAAGTGTCTCAAGACAAAAAGATTCTCTTAAATCTTACGTTATTTATTTTACGTTCTTCATTTTGTAGGTAGTCATAGGCATATCTCTCATAATTCTCTCATCCTAAAGTATTCATAAATATTGCATGTTGGATTCGGATAAACTCCAAGCTCTCAAAATGCTGATGTTTTTCCTTCAATTTTATTTTATCTTCCTCTTTTGAGTGTTGCCTGTTACCCTCATGATTTCCTCTCTGGTGTGTGCCTGTGCATGTGTGTTAAGTTGCTTCAGTCGTGTCTGACTCTTTACGACCCTATGGCCTGTAGCCCGCCTGACTCCTCTGTCCATGGGATTCTCCAGGCAGGAATGCTGGAGTGGGTTGCTATGCCCTCCTTCAGGGGATCTTCCTCACCCAGAGATTGAACCTGCATCTCTTACATCTCCTGCACTGGCAAGCAGCTTCTTTAGCATTAGTGCCACCAGGGAAGTCCTTCCTTTTACATATTTATATTCTTCTGCATTTCTTTTGTGAACTTGTCAACTTTTTTTGTTTTTTGGTGATAAAAAAGCTTGACTTTTTTCTTTTGCTAGCATTGTTACAAGAAAAGAGAAGTTTACTTGTTCATTTATTAAATAAATAGTTATTCAGAGTGAGGCATTTATTTAGTACATTCACCGAAAGCACAATAGTGAACAAAATGAAATTTTTTGATTTAGATGTTGTGACACCTAACCACACATATTATCTATTTACTTTTCTATTCCCTGAAACTTTACACAGGTCCTCTATATACATATGCATAACATATACATGTGTAATTCCCTTGGATGTCAAGAATGAGAAATTCTGGAGGTTCTCTAATTTATGGGATTTTAATTCTTGTAAAATCATAAATACCAGTGAGACTACAGTAAGAACCACTCCATAGGCCCTTTGTTACTGCTAAGAATTGGGTACTTTCTCCCCTCCTTTAGTCTCAGTGGATTCATCCTGTGCTCTGGCATCTTCAGAATCTCGGCACTTTGGGACTCCGCCTTCTCAGTGGAGTTGTCTTGATGGTGCTCTCATTTCCTGTCCTCTCTGAAACTCAGGACTTTGTTCTGGTTTGAATTAGACTTTTCAAAGCAGTATACTCCAGGTGACAGTCCTGCTCTGAACTACTGCTTAAACTTCCCTTAGTTCCTGAGAACATTATAATCTCTTTAGTTAGTTCTTTAGTTCAGTAACCCAGTTGTGTCCAACTCTTTGTGACTCCATGGACTGTAGCACACCAGGCTTCCTTGTCCATCAACAACTCCCGGAGCTTACTCAAACTCAATTCATCTCATCAGTTATGCCATCCAACTATTTCATCCTCTGTTGTCCCCTTATCCTCCCACCTTCAATCTTTCCCAGCATCAGGGTCTTTTCCAAGGAGTCAGTTCTTCACATTAGGTGGCCAAAGTATTAGAGTTTCAGCTTCAGCATCAGTCCTTCCAGTGAATATTCAGGACTGATTTCCTTTAGGATGGACTGGTTGGATCTCTTTGCAGTTCAAAGGACTCTCAAGAATCTTCCCCAACACCACAGTTCAAAAGCATCAATTCTTCGGTGCTCAGCTTTCTTCATAGTCCAACTCTCACATCCATACATGACTACTGGAAAAACCATAGCTTTGACTAGATGGACCTTTGTTGGCAAGATAATGTCTCTGCTTTTTAATATGCTGTCTAGGTTGGTCATAGCTTTTCTTTCAAGGAGCAAGTGTCTTTTAACTTCATGGCTGCAATCACCATCTGCAGTGATTTTGGAGCCCCCCAAAATAAAGAACCTCACTGTTTCCATTGTTTCCCCATCTATTTGCCATGAAGTGATGGGATCAGATGCCATGATCTTGGTTTTCTGAATGTTGAGTTTTAAGCCAACTTCTTCACTCTCCTCTTTCACCTTCATTAAAAAGGCTGTTTAGTTCTTCTTCGCTTTGGGCCATAAGGGTAGTGTCATCTGCGCATCTAAGGTTATTGATATTTCTCCTGGCAATCTTGATTTCAGCTTGTGCTTCATCCAGCCTTATATTTCTCATGATGTACTCTGCATGTAAGTTAAATAAGTGGGGTGTCAATATATAGCCTTGATGTACTCCTTTCCCAGTTTGGAATCAGTCTGTTGCTCGATGTCCAGTTCTAACTGTTGCTTCTTGACCTGCATACAGATTTCTCAAGAGGCAGATCAGGTGGTCTGATATTCCCAACTCTTGAAGAATTTTCCACAGTTTGTTGTGATCCACATAGTCAAAGGCTTTGGAATAGTCAATAAAGCAGAAATAGATGTTTTTCTGGAACTCTCTTGCTTTTTCAATGATCCAGTGGATCTTGGCAATTTGATCTCTGGTTCCTCTGCCTTTTCTAAATCCAGCTTGAACATCTGGAATTTTATGGTTCGCTTACTATTGAAGCCTGGCTTGGAGGATTTTGAGCATTATTTTGCTTGCATGTGAGATGAGTGCAGTTGTGCAGTAGTTTGAACATTCTTTTGCATTGCCTTCAGTATCTCTTTAATGAGTTGAAAATCTTATATTGAAAACCTCCTTTGAGATTTCCTTGTACACTTTGGCTGTCTCTCTAAATTCTCAGGCGGTATCCTCAACAATGTCTCATTTTTTACTTTTCTGTGTTGCCTTGTTTTCATGTGTAAAATGTTTCCTTTTTAGTGAAAATTCTTTTTACTGGTCGTTCAAAACTGGCAAGTAAACTCTGACTATGAATCAGAATCTTCTGGGTTTATTTATTTGTTTTTTATCATGAAGACATTCTGAGCTCCTCCACAGTGGTTTTGCTCAGCCTGCCATTCGCTACCCGCCTTTCGTCACATGTTTTGCCCCCTAGCTCTTTTTCCCGTAGTCAGATAAGGAGTTCTGTTGGTAGGGGCTGTCCACAACTAGTGTATATGAATGAAAGGCGCACTAGGACCATGTTATCATTTCTATCAGCTAGCAAATTCCCTATGAATAGATTTCTCTTTCTAGTTCATGTACTTCTGTTTCTTTTCCACTACAAAAACAGCAAATTTTCTTTTTTTAGCCCCTCCATCAATTTTGTTTCTTCAAGTCAATTGTTTGTAGTTCTGATTTTTGCCCTTTATCCCTGTCTCTCTGACAGGCTTTTTATATCTTCTGGTTATTTCTTGAGAGAACCAACCACTGCATAGGCCATGATTGGATCTGTGGGGCCTAGTTGCCTCCATTTATTATGCATATTTATGCTGTTTTCAGTTCTGATAAATATTTTCTCTGGAATGATCTTGAAGTTCCACAAATGTCCATACACTTCAAGGAGCTACTATTCACTCTTTAATTTTTTTCCCATATTCAACCTTGATATGTACAGAAGCTGACCTATTACATAAACACATCAACAGCCTTTTTGGTGAAGGTTATTTTGCAGGATCCTGAATAGGATACCATTTATTAGATTGATAGACATTCTCTTCATATGTCCCTCCTCTGTAATGTTCTGTGATTTATTTGTCTCAAGTTCAAACAGTCTAACGTATCTTCTCTAATTTTATACCTTGATTTATTCTTTATGTGCCCATTTATTCTTAAATGGGTAGAGACTTAAAAATTTTCTTTTTAATCGGAATATAGTTGCTTTTACAATGTGGTGTTAGTTTCTGCTGTATAGCAAATTGAATCAGCTATATATATACACACACACACACATATTTCCTCTTTTTTGGATTTCCTTCCCATTTAGGCCACCACAGCCCTAAGTAGAGTTCCCTATGCTATACAGTAGATTCTCACTAGTTATGTATTTTATACATAGTAGTGTATATATGTCAATCCCTATCTCCCAATTTATCCCACCCTTCTGTTTCTCCCTTGGTATTTCAGATGTTTGTTCTCTGTGTCTCTGTTTTGCAAAGAATATTGTCTATACCATTTTTTTCAGATACAACATATATGCATTAATACCTGGTATTTGTTTTCCTCTTTCTGATTTACTTCATTCACTCTGTATGACAGTCTCTAGATCCTTCCACATCTCTACAAATCACCCAATTTCATTTCTTTATATGGCTGAGTAATATTTCATTGTGTATATATATATGGCATCACTGACTCAATGGATGTGAGTTTGAGTAAGCTCCAGGAGTTGGTGATGGACAGGGAAGCCTGGCATGCTACAGTCCATGCGGTCACAAAGAGTTACACAACCGAGTGACTGAACTGACTGACTGACTAAATGTTTATCCATTCCTCTGTTGATGAACATTTAGGTTATGTCCATCTCCTGGCTATTGTAAATAGCGCCTTATTGAACACTGGGGTGCATGTATCTTTTTGAATTATGCTTCTCTCTGGGTATATGCCCAGTAGTGGTATTTCTGGGTCACATGGTAGTTCTATTTTTGTTTTTGGGTAGAGACTTATACTACTTATTTTTCTTCCTAAAGCCTTTGGATTTTCTCCTTTAATTCAGTTTTCATAGATTTTTTTGTTCTTCATGGTTTAAATTTTTCTCAAACCATAGAAATTTGTTTACTCTGTATACTATATGTATCATCTTTTGGGAAGGGGAAAGAGAAAAGTCATTGCCACTGCAAGGTCAGCAAAGCAGTATTTTTCTCACTGTCTATTTTTCTCCAATTCATGCTTAGTATTACTGGGTCACTTTGCTTTTGAGTAAACATGTTCTGTTTCTTTGAGTTGATATAAACATTTGTATTATTTGGATCCCCATATAACTACTTCTGGTTTTTTCCCCTCCTGTTTTGAATTCTGCTGTCCCCCAACTACAATATTTCTTATACTAGGTAGGAGCATGTTATATCCTTGAATCATTTTTCTTTTTCTTTCTCTCCCTTTTTTTTTTTTTTTTTGAGAAATTAGACACATGATAAACTTCTAACCTAGGTATTGCTTATCTGTTGAAAATCCACAATGTGTGAAAAATAAATAAAAAGTGCACCCTAGCCTGTCTTTCTGTGGGCCCCAGTGTGAAGTGCCCCCAGTGGCCTGGTGTGTCTGCTAGTTGATAGGTACACGCCCATGTATTAGGATGACATGATATTTTTGATAGAAAGGAGAATCACTCTGCTTGTTTGTTTTTCTGCTTTATAATGGTTTTTTAGTCTTCAAGATTTTCTACAGATCCTCTCTTCTCCTTCCACCTGTGCCACCTCATGTTCTGTTTTTTGATTTTTTCTTGGAAGATGTCCTTCCTTTAAATCTTGCAGCTGCCTGTTAAAACCACAGCTGCCTGTTCTTCACATGCGTTTGTCTCTCTCTGAATACTTTGTGTCCACTTTCTTTAATTCCTAATTGATTTTAAAGTCAGCCTTCTAGAGGTATAATTTTCAGATACTAAAATTGTTCCATTTTAAGTGGAAAATTTGATGTTTTAAAATATACAGTTATATAGCTACAGCACCATGATAAAAAGAAAAGCATTTCCATCATTCTGAGAAAGTTGTCTCATTCTGCTAATCGACCAGTATATACATATATATGTATATATATATTCTTTTTTTTCTAAAGGGAGTACCGATTTCTCTTTTTCTTTTTGTCTTTTTCTTTATCAAATGGTCTTCATCTTCCTAGAGAAACTGCCTGTGTTCCTTCTTCTCCCCATCTCAGTGTTATAAACACATCTTCATTTTCAATTATTCCATCTGAGTTCCCTTCTTGAGATTCTCTTTTCCCACATGAAGACTCTCCTGAGTTGATTGGAGTGTATTTTACCTGTGCTGATGCTGATTTCCTCTTCTGTATTCTGAGCCCTGAACACATGTGCTTGCCTGTTGTAATCGTTTCACGGTCTTTAGGAGCTTGGTCTTTAATAGTTTTATGGTCTTTAGTAGTTTCTTAAAACAAATTATACAAAATTTTCTTCCTTTTCCCCCTCAATAAGATCGGTGATGAACTTGTTTTATTTATTTATTTTTTCAGTTTATTTATTTTACTTTATAATATTGTATTGGTTTTGCCATACATTGACATGAATCCACCACGGGTGTACATGTGTTTTCCATCCTGAACCCCCCTCCCACCTCCCTCCCCATCCCATCCCTCTGGGTCACCCCAGTGCACCAGCCCTGAGTACCCTGTATCATGCATCGAACCTGGACTGGCATTTCATTTCACATATGATAATATATGTGTTTCAGTGCCATTCTCCCATATCATCCCGCCCTCGCCCTCTCCCACAGAGTCCAAAAGACTATTCTATACATCTGTGTCTTTAAAAAGAGAGTTTTTTTTTTTTTAATTTAAAAGATTTCTTTTATTTCTATTTTCATTTTTTTTTTTTTTTTTTGCTCAAATAAATACTTTATTGAAGATTCTTTTTTTTATTATTTACTTGAGATAAATTCCTACAAGTATTATCCATTATACATTTGTATTTCAGATACATATTTTCAAAATCCTTTCATTTAAACAAATTTACCCTTTTACTGACAGTGATTCAAAGTTTTTCCTTTTTAAAAATCAATATCCCAAGTCAAATATAAATTTTTGCCTGCCCTATTAACATCAGTAACCACAATGAGGGGCTTCCGTGGTGGCTCAGTGAAAAGTAATCTGAAAAGTTACAGGACAGGACGATGGACAAGATAAGGGCACTGCCAGGGAGGTTGGCCATGAGCTGCCTCCTTGTCATGGGTCAGTTAATATCTGCAGGAGTCCACGTGAAAAGCAGAGAGTGAGAGGCAGGGGGCGGGTTTCAGTGATGGTTGGTAGCATTTTTGTATTTCTGGCTGGAAAGAAAACTCAGATTCTCCAGATCTCAGGCTTCCAGGGATAAATTTTTGATGGGGAGGTGGGGCAAATCACCTTTTATTTATTTTTTAATCCAGCCCTTCAGAGTCTCTCAAATAGATCTCCCATCTGTAGCATTTTTCTTCTCCTAGAAAAGGGTTGCTTTTCTGATGATAGACCAGCCAAAGCTTTTGTATTTTTAAGACAACCCAGATGAACTACAGGAAGAAGGGTGGCTCCATATCCATTTTCATTATGCATGGTTTTTTAAAACATTACCTCCCGTATTGAAAAGTGCAGTTTAATCTCTGCCTCCCTTGTCAGAGTTTTATTCATTTTTGTATTTCTGGGTCCAGATCTTAAAATTTTATTTATTTTTTTCTAAAATAATATTTTTACTGCAGTGCTTTTTATTTTTAAAGAGAATTAAAGAAAATCTTGAGTTTTTTTCTTCCTATTGTTGAGTTCCTGAAGATATATATTTAGACAGTGACTCACTGCTGTGTCAAATGCAAATTCAAATGATGAAGTGCAAAAGACAGTTGGAGGCAAACAAATTCAAAATTTGGCAATTCAAATAACTTCCATCCTGAGTTCTGATCATGAAGCCTTGATATCTAATTTCCTTCAGTTTCAATTTCTTCTTTTATAAAATGCAAATGATATCTTTTAGGACATTTAAATAATAAAAACTAGAGCTAGTATATGTAAATGTTGATTATAAGTAAATTTACATATAAAACATAATCTATATAAAACATCGAACAGCATATCTGGCCCATAGAAGGTGTTTGTTAAATGGTCACTTTTAATTATTTGAGCAAATTAGTGCTTTGGATTTAAGTTTATTTTCCAGTGAAAAATAACAATGATCACATACATAGTCTCTTGTACCTAGTGTCACAGCTGATTTTTCTCTTCTTCCAGAAGTTTTACAGATTATATTTATTTCTTGGGTTCTCTTTTTTATCAGAAATTCTAGGCTTCTAGAAAGCAAAACAGTTGCACCAAATCTTTGCTTCAGATTTTCTCTTTCTTGCCTCCCTTGACTTCCATTTTTTCTTTCCTTTTTAAGATTTCCAGCTCTGCGCTGCCTTTTCTCTTTATTTCCATTTTTAAGTGGCCCTGATCCTTTGACTTTCACTGGTGGAGGTCTGAGAGAATGCGAGGAAGAAACAGATAAAAATGAAGTCTCAGCATATCCAGTCCTCCCCAGTTTATGACTTTTCTTGTTGCACTCAAGCTTTTCTGTCTTCTCATGAAAGCAAATTCACTAGGCTCTTTTCTCACACTGTTGCCTCCAAATCTTCCTCCTATCATTGACCATTTTGTCTTTTTCCCAGTTAAATTTCTTAGTTTAGAAAACCCACAGCAAACTCTAAGTGTTATCATTACTGTCTTATATTGAATAAATAAGACAATTAGGATTTGCAACTGGCAAATAAAATGAACAAGTATATCTGGGTCTCAAGTGACTCCTAATATAGGACTTTTTCTACCTGGCTAATAGGTGTATCTAGTTCAGTTTTTCTCAAATCTGGCTAAGCATGATAATCACCGAGGGAGATTTTAAGCAGTAGTAAATGTCTGAGATAAGTCATATTAAGTGATTCAGAATCACTGAGACTCTGGGCCAGGTCTCAGTGCTTTTAAAGCCTCCCTCAGTGATTCTATTGTACAAAATAGGTTGAGAAATATTGCTGTTATGAACCAGCTAGTCCTAAATTGCTTTTATTTTAAAATTCAATTTCTTGGTTTGAAACCAAAGAAATAATTTTCAAAACAATATATGTGTGTGTGTGTGTGTTTTTCTTTTTTTTTCCTGCAGTGGAATTTTTTCTTTAACAGAACAAAAAACAAGTAAAATTGCTCCAGGTTGAGAGTATGGAGATCTACCTAACCAGGATGGAGAGCTACCTAACCAGTATCCTTCAGACTGGATATCAGAGCCCACAAGGCCATCATTTGAAAATCCTTAGCCTAGGAGTAGTAGACAGCAATGCATGGTGTGCAGTGAACACATTACAGCAGTGTTTGGACACATTTATCCCTACAGGCCACGGGTCATCTGGGCAAGATGCAGACGATAGCATTTCCTGGCCAGTTGTCTCAGTAATCTAGTGCTGTATAAACATTCCCATTTCAGTGTATGAATTCTTGTGAAAAATGTTGAGAAGCACTGGACTAAGAATAAGAATTTAAGTTGGTTTTGTCACCATAAACATGGCTACAGATCACACACACATACACACACTGCAATTGATAGTCCACTGAACAATTTGCAGCACCTTTAAAATGCTTTTGCGCATTTATCCATTCATTGTTTTTGCAGTCTTTTGTTTTCCTTTCTTCCCAGTGTTTATTTGGTGATTCTTTCTGAAAAGGTATGTAATTAAAAATTAATCCACAACTGGTTATAACAGGAGATACTAAACCAAGGAATCGTTTCTGTCACTGTTACTCAGGATTTCTCATGTTCCTCATGGGGTACTAGCCTTGTTGATATATATTTTTTACAGTAGAAGCCTTTCTACCCAGAGTGGAATACATTTTCACATTCAGCTTGCCACCACTTGTAGGAGATTCCCAGGAGGAATGTGCCCACCCAGGGTCAATAATTCTCACCTCATTTCATGCGTATAATGAATTGCTGTTGGGTGTAGTTTTGGGGTATGAGTGAATTTCAGCTGTCATCTCTAGGGCAGCTTACCTAGAATTAGATCCTGCCATTTCAAATGCTATTTGTCTTCATTAATCTTCACTCTTGCCCCATTTATCCTAAACAGTTAACATGACCAGAATAGCTTAATGGTGCCTATTTGCTGGCAGTCTGGGTAAGACTGAAACACATATATTCTTGAGACAATTTTACCTTTAAATCTAAGTAATATTAAATCCTTACTTTTTGTAGATTTGTTGTGTTTTTTTTTTTTTAGCTTTTCTTTTATTATTATCTTTTTGGTAATTTGGTACCAAGACTGCTGCTGTCTTCCTATTTTATTTTTATAAAACAAGAAGCATGTGTGAAAAAGAGCCACTAGACAGTCTCTTGAAATCTAAACCAGTCTGAAAATTTCTGTTTTATTCAACAAGGATTTAATGAGCTCCAGCTATCTTCTAGGTAGTTGTTTTACTAGATTAAAAGTTCCTTGGGGTCAGGGAGAATGTGTTAATGCCTTCATAGTCACTTCTAACACAGTGCTTGAGATATAGTAGGCCTTAGAGTAGGTAGTTTAATGATAAACTGAAGAACGGGAGAATACAAAAGAAGTACATTAAAGGTTAATTGTCCTTAAGGAGTATAGCAATCTCTTTGTAGAGAAGGTAACTCCCTGAACAGGAAACATTACATACATTGTATATTTTAATGTTCTTAACTATCACTGTGAGGTAAGTGGTATTATCTTCATCTAGAGACAAATAACAAGGTTCAGAGAGGTGAAGAAACTTATACAGGTCACAGGATGTATACTAATACATCCTGAGCATTTTAAAATCTCAACTACAGTTCATAGACAAAGGCAGTATCAACATTTGATTTTTTCCTTTAACTTCCCAATTTTAAACTTTTCAGTTTAACAGGGTGATGTCCTGGCAACCTCCAATGGGAACCGATAGTTTGTTTTTAAAATAACACTGTTAATTCATTAATTCTAACAAATACATTTCTGTTTCAATCAGTTGTTGTTCAGTCTCTATTTCATGTCTGACTCTTGGCAACTCTATCAACTGTAGCATGCCAGGGGTCCCTGTCCTTAGCTATCTCCCAGAGTTTCCTCAAACTCAAATCCATTGAGTTAGTGATGTCACCCAAACATCTCATCCTCTGTCGCCTCCTTCTCCTATTGCCCTGACACTTTCCCAGCATCAGGGTATTTTCCAATGAACCAGCTCTTCACATCAGGTGGCTTAAATATTAGAGCTTCAGCATCAGTCCTTTCAATGAATATTCAGGATTGATTTGTTTTAGGATTGACTGGTTTGATCTCCTTGCTGTCCAAGGGACTCTCAAAGTCTTCACCAGCACCACATTTTGAAAGCATCAATTCTTCAGCACTCAGCCTTCTTTCTGGTCCAACTCTCATATCTGTACATGACTATAGGAAAAACCATAGCTTTGACTATACAGACCTTTGTTGGCAAAGCAGTGTCTCTGCTTTTTTAATATACTTTCTAGATTTGTCATTGCTTTTCTTCCAAGGAGTAAGCATCTTTTAATTTCATAGCTGCAGTCACCATGCCCAGTGCTTTTGGAGCCCAAGAAAATAAAATGTCACTGGTCCTAATTTTTCCCCTTCTGTTTGCCATGAAGTGATACGACCAGAGGCCATGATCTTAGTTTTTAGAATGTTGAGTTTTAAGCCAGCTTTTTCACTGTTCTCTTTCACCCTCATCAAGAAGCTCTTTAATTCCTCTTCTCTTTCTGCCATTAGCATGGTATCCTCTGCACATCTGAGGTTGTTGATATTTCTCTGGGCAATCTTAATTCCAGCTTGTGATTCATCCAGTCCAGCATTTCACATGATGTACTCTGCATATAAATTAAATAAGCAGGGTGACAATATACAGCCTTGTCATACTCCTTTCCCAATTTTTAACCAGTCAGTTGTTCCATGTTCAGTTCTAACTGTTGCTTCTTGACCTGCATACAGGTTTCTCAGGACACAGGTAATGTGGTTTGATATTTCCATCTCTTTAAGAATTTTCCACAGTTTGTTGTGATTCACACAGTCAGAGCTTTCTCATAGTTAATGAAGCAGAAGTAGATTTTTTTTTCTGGAACTCCCTTGCTTTCTCTATGATCCAACAGATGTTGGCAGTTTGATCTCTGATTCCTCTGCCTTTTCTAAACCCAGCTTGAACATCTGGAAGTTCTTGGTTCACATACTGTTGAAGTCTAACTTGAAGGATTTTAAGCATAACCTTGCTAGCATGTGAAATGAGCAGTGTTGTACAGTAGTTTGAACATTCTTTGGCATTGCCTTTCTTTGGGATTGGAGGGAAAACTGATCTTTTCCAGTCCTGTGGCCACTGCTGTTTTCCTGAGTGCAGCACTTTAACCACATTATCTTTTAGGATTTTAAATAGCTCAGCTAGAATTACATCACCTCCACTAACTTTGTTAATAATAATGTTTCCTAAGGGCCACTTGACTTCACACTCCAGGGTGTTTCATCTAGATGAGTGACCATACCATCATGGTTGTCTGGGTCATTAATTGCAGATAACAATATAATCACTAACCATAAAGCACACCATTCTTGCACCTTCCTTTTCACTGATATATATCCTGGAGATCTCCTGTACATAGAGATATTCCTCATTACTTTTTTCATAAATTTTTGGAAATCTTTTCAAACTTACGTTAAAGTTATAATAATACTAAAATAAAAATAAGACAGAAAACCTCTGATATTCCCATATTCTCTTCACACAAATGCCCGAATTATTACTTTAGCACATATGCTTCATCAACCATAGTGTCTATCACATCCTCCTTCCCTCCTACTTCCCTTCCTTCCTTCTTTCCTTTCTCATTTAAGTATAGTTGCTGTGCAATAGTATATGTTACCGGTATACAGTATAATGATTCATAATTTTAAAGGTTATAGTACATTTATGGTTATTACAAAATATTGATTATATTCTCTGTGTTGCACAATATATCCTTGTAGTTTATTTTATACCTAATAGTTTGTGCCTCTAACTCCCCTACCCATTTACGTTCCTCTCTGTTACCTTTTCCCTACTGGTAACCACTAGTTTGTTCTCTCTATCTATCTCCTTCTTATTTGTTAAGTTCACTAACTTGTTGTATTTTGAAAATTCCATATATAAGTGATATCATATAGTAATTTGTCTTTCTTTGGCTGACTTATTTCACTTAGCAGAGTGCCCTCCAAGTCCATGTGAGACATATTTTGCTCTAATGTTCATCTTGAGGGAGACTTTTACAAGTCTTGGCATCTTGATTGGTATCTGAGTGCTGACCATAGAACATTTTTTTTTTTTTTTGGAGATTCTAACTAATCAAGAAGTGTGTCAGTGGTGGCGAAAGTAAACATGGTGTGAAGGATGCTTTCCTAAAGGAGTTTCTGAAGCAGTGGAAGTTAGTTTGCCTTTTTGAGTGTATAATGATGGATTTGTCATTCCCCCCTCTGTCTGCCTCTTGATCCACTCAGCACTGGATCTGACATGAATTCTAGAGCTTTCTAACTCAGAGATTTCTGGAAAGCTTTTGGCTTCCAGGATATTTCTGTAACATTCAAATGTCACATAAAATAATAAAAATTCATTCCATACCTTAAGCTCTTCTTTAGAAATTAACCCAATACTATATTCTTCTACATATGTAGTGTGATACCACTCCACAGCCTATAAATTTACACAACCTCTGTTGTCAGTGTCTGTTTTTGTTAGTTTTGTCATTTGGGCCAGAGAGCCCTGAGGATCCCAGTGCTAATTAATAGTGTCTGAAACCAGTAGAGCTTCTTCTTATCATTGTAACAGCCTTGATCTTTGTAGAAAAATTTATTGGAGCATAGTTGCTTTCCAATGTTATGTTATTTTCTGCTGTACAGCAAAGTGAATCAGCTATACACATATCCCCTCTTTTTTGGATTGCCCTTCCATTTAGGTCACCACAGAGCATTGAGTAGAGTTCCCTGTGCTATGTAGCAGGTTCTCACTAGTTATATGTTTTATACATGGTAGTGTATATATGTCAATCCTAGTCTCCCAATTTATCCCACCCACCCTTCCCACTTGGTGTCTATATGTTTTTCTCTATGTTTGTGTCTCTCTCTGTCTGCTTTGCAAACAGATTCATCTGTAACATTTTTCTAGAGTCCATCAGTTTAGTTCAGTCTCTCAGTCGTGTCTGACTCTTTGCAACCCCATGAACTGCAGCACATCAGGCCTCCCTGTCCATCACCAACTCCCGGAGTCCACCCAAACCCATGTTCACTGAATCAGTGATGCCATCCAACCATCTCATCCTCTGTCGTCTGCTTTTCCTCCTACCCTCAGTCTTTCCCAGCATCAGGGTCTTTGTACATATACATGCATTAATATATATTTTTTTCCTTTTTTGATTTACTTGCTCTTAAATAATAATTTCAGTCTGACTCCATTCAGAACCTCCATACTTATTCTGGAAGGTTTGGTTAGCCACCTAGAGGTTGACTCTTCGTTTATGTCAGTATTTTTTCCTAAAAGGAAAGATATTGAGAGAAACATGTTTCACGTCATATCTCTGCACCACTAGCAACCCCCTCCTGTCCTTCTCTAGCTAAGTGGCTGTCACTACTTGAGACATCCATAGTGAGGATGCACTATCCCCAAGCTGGCCAAAGAAAACCCAAGGGATCCCTCAAACAGACGTGAAAAATTCAAATGCCACTGTGAGTTCTCAACTCTTTTGGAATTCGGGGTCACAAAAGGCTAATTAGGCTTTGTGGTAAAGAGAGAGTAACAACACCTACTGTGTGACTGGTGGGTTACTGTCTGCAGACACAGTTACGTTCCCTGTACACAATGAATCTATTACCCAGTACAAACTTGCTCTGCTCGCCACATGATAGGCCAATGAATCAGAGAGACCAGGTGTTGCGGCAAGGAAGAGACTTTAACTGGGAAGCTGGCAGCCCGAGAAAATGGCAGGGCTCAAAAAATTACCATCTTATTGGGGTCTGGATGCCAGCTTCTTTTATAGATTAGAGATGAGGGGGGCTTGAGGAAAGCAAAGGAAAAAGGCCATTCATCTTGCAAACATCTCCTAGAATGGGAAGCCTCAGGCAGCGGATGTGTTAATTTCTTCCTTCCTGCCATCCACAGGTGGACAGGGTTCTGAACAAGGCACTTGAGTTTAACAGTCTGGCAGAGGGGCAGGATTCTCTGAGGCAAACCATTCTGTATGATTATAATAACAAAAACAATGAAAAGCAAGTCAAAGAAACAGTTCCAACATGGAGTTAGAATTGGCTTCCACTCTGCAACAAATCCAGTCCCGAGAGGCTAATAAATTGGCGCTCTGTTTTGTTACGTGGACAGATAAACATGGCAGATAGGAATATGGGTGTCAGAATCAGACCAACTTGTGTTCACAGGCCTCTTGCATTTACTGAGTGTGTGACTTTACACAGTTTTGCTAGATCTCAGGGCCTCACCTGGTGGAGTGGTCCTGATGCAAGATCTTAGCCCCTTGCTCAGGAATCAAACCTGGTGACCTGGATGAAAACCAGGAATCCTAGTTGCTAGTCCACCAGGCACTAAGCCTAGCAGCAAAGCACTTTCCCCTACTTGAAAGCAAGGAATGTTTCAAGGAGGCAGAAACTGTAAAAATGGGTACAAATTTTATTTGGAAAGACATAGCACAATGAATGTGAGAGCACACAGGGAAAGAGTTTATTTATTCAAGTCAGAAGCTTGGTAGAAATACACACCCAAGCATATGGAAGAAAGCATATGGGCATCTTCTTTAGTGAAGAGAGCAGTAAAGAGGTGATTTTTAAGTCACTTTCATAGGACTGTCCTTCCAGATCTTTGTTTACATTTGGCCAATATCTTGGTGTTTTGTGCTTTTTTCCTCACACCTGACTGGTCCTAGGACCCTCCCCAACGTGCCCCATTGCAGCTTTTTGCTAAGACAGATCCCACTGCAGAGGCCTGTGGGTGCATATCCATGCTTATTATATGGTGGCACCCCCTCCTTTTCTGAGCCCCTAAGATGGTTGGATGGCATCACCGACTCAATGGACATGAGTTTAAGTAAACTCCGGGAGTTGGTGATGGACAGGAGGCCTGGTGTGCTGCAGTCCATGGGGTCACAAAGAGTCGGACCTGACTGAGCAATTGAACTGAACTGAACTGAGGAGCCTTCGTGTACGCAGACAGGGAAGATTTCCGTGACCTTAGGAGTGGTCATCATATTTCTTATCTCTCAACTTCAGCAGAGCTCAGCTTTCTTCATTAGCTTTGTCCTTGGAGCGTCTGGGTGAGAACAAAGCTTCAATTTTACTCAACAGACACCAAGCGTCCAGTCCAAGGACCGTCTCCTACCTCAATAATGCTATTTATTTCATGAGAATTAAAAATATAAAATACTTAAGTACTTAGAACAGTTTCTGGCATGTAGTATGTGCTTTTTAAACAAGAGCAGTTATTATTAAGGAAAGAAAATAGCTCAGTTGTCTAAAAGATTTCCCAGTTTCTGTGTTCATAGTAACCTGCAGATTAATCACACACTATCATCCACCCCAGCAAATAGCTTATGGCTTATTTGTAGCTTATGGCTACAAAGAAAATATTAATTCCAAAGTGTGTGTGTGTGTGTGTGTGTGTGTGTATATATATATATACATAACAAATTGCTAAGGCCAATGGGAATAGTTAACTCTTGGAAAAGGGATGACCTCAAAGATAGAGATGGGTACTTCTGGTGGTCAATTATTACCTATTCATCTTAAAGAAAAGTCAGAGTTGAGCAATACCCATTAGTGGAAAAACTTGACTTATAGTAGTTACAAATAGACCTCTTCTAATTGCACAAGTACCCAGTGTTCCCAGAAAGGAATCTACTTGTCAGTAGCTGGATTGGATTAGACCTAATACTAGACCAATCACTGCTCAGAAGATTTGATCCTAAAGAAGTGCCAGGCCAGACCTCGAGCAAGTTTGTGCTGGGTGTGTATGCTGGCATCTGCCTGATAATTCTAATCCATTTGAAGGATAAAAAAGCTATAGTAAAAGCCAAATGCCCACTGACATATTCAATCAAGGTTTCCCCATGTCCTGAAAAACACCCGGATATTAGTTATCCAACTGTTTCTAGGAGTTCAGCCATCATTGTCTGGCTTTTTTTTTTTTCCCCTGTGGTAAATGCAGGATGAACTAATAGCCCTGCAGACTGGTGCTAAGCAGCTTTTAAAGGAAGAGTAAATGTCACTTAGGATTACATTTCCAATCCTTGTGTCAATCAGCCGGACTTAACAGATCCCTGAGAGCAGGCAGGAAGAAATAGATGTCATTAGTGCTAGGGGAGACACAGTATCTTTTGTTTGTATGTTTCACCTGTGGAAGCCATCTCATAATCTCATCTGTTCTTTCAGTGCTGGTGATTTCAATAATGAAGGTTGAAACTTGATGCATAGAAATTCATAGCATGATGTACTTGCTGATTATTCTTAATCTGCCCCTCAGTCTGCATTCTCAGCTTTACCTTATTCCTGTGTTCAGGTGGCTGACCTCCATGGATTGTATAAACCAGGCTCTCTTGCCTTTCAGCTATTGGTTGAAATGGCCAGTGGGAGGAACCAAAAGGAGTTTGGTGCATGAGAAGAAAGAGGCTGGAGTGTTCATTTCTTTAGTCCACTCTCTGTGTCTCTCTGCTTGAGGCCACAACTCCTGTTGGATGGCCCTTCTTGGAACTTTGAGTAACATCAAGTGACCATTCCCCATACTTGCTTCCTGTTGTCCCAGGATGCCTCAACATCCTTTTTGTTTTCTCTTAACTCTGTCTTTTGTGAATCTTTATCTTATTGACTCTGTGCTATCATCCCCATTGAATGGGTTATTTCCTGCTGTGACACTGTTTGCAAATGATCCTAAAGGAGAAAGGATGGTTCAGTGTCCTCATGGATTTCTATTGGGTTTTGCTACATGCGTGTTAAGAATTAGAAAGTTTAGTAACCTCCGTTCGCTATATTCCTGACTATTGGCTCACAGCCTGAGGGTAATTGAGTACTTGGCAGTGTGGTGAGGTGAGCACAATGCAGACTTGAGAAAAATAAGACATGTGTGGAAATTAACATTTTAAAATAACCCATGGGGCAATAAAGATTCCATGAGGGAAATTGAAAGTATTTTGAACTGAATTAAAATGAAAACAAAACATAAAATGTATGACATGAAACTTTTGTCAGGATAAACATCTAACTTGTGCGTGAGCATGCTCAGTTGTGTCCAACTCTGAGACCCCATGGATAGTAGCTCCTCTGTCCATGGGATTATCCTGGCCAGAATATTGGAGTGGTTTGCCATTTCCTCTTCCAGGGGATCTTCCTGACTAGGCAATGAACCCATGTCTCCTGCATCAGTAGGTGGATTCTTTTACCACCGAGCCATCTGGGAAGCCTCTATGTCTAACATATAAAAACAATTATTTAATATACTTCTATAGTCTAGCAAAGAATAATTGGAAAATCAAATTTTTTAAATTGCCATTTAAAGTGGCATCAGAGGACAAGAAATCACCAGGGATTGTTAGCTGACAAAATACGCGCAGCCTGAGAGTTGTGAGTTAAGTTTAAGTTGGGGCAGAGTGAAGCCCAGGAGACAGCATTTCAGATAGCTCTGAGAAACTGCTCCAAAGAGGTGGGGGGTGGTCAGTATATATGTGATTTTGGTAAAGGGGGAGTACATGCAATTAAGCATGTATTTTTTGCAGAAGGTTTCTGGAGCAGACATCACCATGAAGGATTTCAGTGCCTTTCTATGTATGAGGAGATACAAGAACTGGGCTCATGAAATTGTCCCCTGAAAATATCTAATTATCTGAAGACCTGTTCTTCCAGTTTTTTCCAGAGCACAGAGGGCTTCATCTGTGCTCTTCGTCCTGGGAACTCCTTTCAGGGGGAACTGAAGATCAGCAGCTCATAACTTAATCCTTGTAGAGGTAGATGGCAAGTGCCAATTTGTATGTGACAGGATACATTTAACAAAATATGTGCTTGACCTATATCCTGAAAATGACAAAATATTGCTGAAAGAAATGAACACAAATTCATGGATTGGAAGATTCGGTACTCTTCAGATGTCAGTTCCCCTCAAAATGCTGTGGCAGATTCACTGCAGTGCCAGTTGGAATACTTGTAGTTTTTATTTTTTTTTTTGAGAAATTGAGCTGCTTCTAAAATTTACATGAGTATGTAAGAAAAGAGAGAAGATACAAGGGAATTAGAATATCCTAAATAATTTCTAAAAAGAAAGAGTAGGATGACATACTGATTTAAAGGATTTCCATAGTTATAGTAATCAAGATAGTGTGGTATTAGTATAAGAAGAAATATACATCAAGAGAACACAACAGAAACAGAATAGAAAATAAAAAAATAGACACACATATTGTGTATGTATTTGTGCATAAATTGAGAATGTATGTATTTTATTTTTATTTTATTATAATTTTTTAAAAGTACTGCAATCTTTATCCTATAAGCAAACATGACTTCAAAATTTGTCAAAGATGTAAAAGTTAAAACTAAAACAACTATCAAAGAAACAGTAAGGTAAAAGGATAAAATATTCTTGACCTTTTTTATAGAAGGTCTGTTAGGACACAGAAAATATGCTTCACAAATGAAAAAAGTAGATAAATGGACTAAACTAAAATTTAAAACTTATGCTCACTAAAAAATACCCTTGAAATGAATAGGCAAGAAGCAGAAGACAAAGATAAAATTGAATGTATGTGCGTATGTATCTGTATATGTGTGTGTCAACCTATTTATAAGACAAACTAATTAAAAATGAGCAAAAGATTTGAGCTTATCTTGCATTTATAGGAGTATACAAATATGCTTTTTTATCACTTACCATTAGGGAACTGCAAAGTAAATCTTCAGTAAAATGTGAAGATTGCCCACCCAATGGAATGACTTATATTTAAAATGCTGATAATAATATGTTGGAAAGGATATAGAGCAATTGGAACTTCATATTATTGTTTTTAAAAATGTCCAATCATAACAACCACTTTGAGAAACATTGTAGAAATTTTTATACAATTAAATAAATGTACACTTAGGATAAACAGAGGTGGCACAGTGGTAAAGAATTTGCCAGCCAATGTAGGAGACACAAGAGATGTGGGTTTGATTCTTGGGTTGGGAAGATCCTTTGGAGAAGGAAATGTCAACCCACTGTAGTATTCTTGCCTGGGAAATCCCATAGTCAGAGGTGCCTGCTGGACTATAGTCCATGTGGTCACCAGAGTCTGACACAACTTAGGGACTAAATCACCACCAACATACTATACCTTAATAAAGTTGATTAAAAATATAATTAAGAATATATACATGTAGTTTTATGATTTATGTTATGATAAAAATGCTGCTACAAAAGAAGAATTTCTTTGTCCTTAAAATTTGACTAAGATAATTCTAAAAACTACAGAGATTCCTATTATCCTCAGAAATATCCCTCTGCTTCTACAAACACACACTCAGAGTTTGATTTATAATAGCAAACAACTTTTGTGTAGTGTTCTATGAGACATTTTTTACATTCTACAAAGCTATTGAGATAAGTTAATGATGGATTCTTTGGTAAAGAAAGGGTAGAATGATCTATATAAACCTTCCATTTAAAAAAATACAGTGTATCATGTTTGTGTCATTGAACTTTCACTGATTTTTAATTAGTTTGTCTTATCAATAGGTTGAATACATACACAGATACATAAATACATACATACAATTTCATATTCATTTTCTTGCCTATTCATTTTCTCAAGGGTAGTTTTTGGTGAGCAGAAGTTTTAAATTTTAATTTAGTTCAATTATCAACTTTTTTCTTTTGTGAATCATGTTTCTGTGTCCTAACAGATATTCTCTACCAAAGTCAATAAGATTTTATCCTTTTTATCCTTTCTTTGATAAGTTGTTCAGCTTTAACTTTTACATCTTTGATATATTTTGAAGTCATGTTTGCTTGTAGCATAAGGTAAAGATTGACATTATTTTTGTCTGGGCTGTTAAGACTTCTCCTACCACTGTTAACAAAGGAAAAGTGGTCCAAGAAGTATGCAAAGGTTTGCAAAGTTTTAGGTTTACTAGGTTATGATGGAGAACTTCATCTTCACGTCCATATTAACTTACTGTTTAATTGGGCATTTAACTCTACACTCTAGGAGCTTCCTTGTGAAACAGTACTCTGTATAGGCATTCATTCAAGTTGTGAATACAGTTGCATTGCTGGAAAATTACTGGGATGATGAGTTCCCCAAATAGGAAGTTAAAATTCAGCCTTAAGAGTCTTCAGTTCAGTTCAGTTGCTCAGTCGTTTCTGACTCTTTGCGACCCCGTAGACTGCAGCACACCAGGCCTCCCTATCCATCACCAACTCTCAGAGCTTGCTCAAACTCATGTCCATCAAGTTGGTGATGCCATCTAACCATCTCATCCTCTGCTGTTCCCTTCCCCTCCTGCCTTTAATCTTTTCCAGCATGAGGGTCTTTTCCAAGGAGTCAGTTCTTCACATCAGGTGGCCAAAGTATTGGAGTTTCAGCTTCAGCATCAGTCCTTCCAATGAATATTCAGGACTGATTTCCTTTAGGATGGACTGGTTGGATCTCCTTGCAGTTCAAGGGACTCTCAAGATTCTTCTCCAATACCACAGTTCAAAAGCATCAGTTCTTCACCATTCAGCTTTCTTTATAGTCCAACTCTCACATCCATACATAACTACTGGAAAAACCACAGCTTTAACTAGATGGACTTTGTTGGTAAAGTAATGTCTCTTCTTTAAGGGCTTTAGAGACAAACTCAACATAGAATTTCAGTGCACCAAATAGGTAGTATTGTACTGAAAGAGTAAAATAAACTAAGGCATTTTTCTTTTATTGTGGAGAGGTCAAGTTAATAAGTATGCTTTATCGTAAAAAAGAAAGAGCACTTTCAAAATATTAGCTCCTTCTAATAAAAAATTAGACAAAGAAGACTTTTTTTTCATATTAATATGTTAAGGTTATGTCATTACACTGAGTCAAAGTGTAATATTATGGAATATCTTGATTACGCAATTTTTCTCAGTCATTCTGAGTAATTGCAAGAATCTTTGGGAAGTTAAATATAGGTAGATTCCATCATGACTTATGATTGGATGTGATTTCATAGAACTGATGTGGGTTAATATAACAATCTAAGAGAAAAAGGAACCGCATTTTTTCCCTAAGAGGAATGTTCCCCATTACCAGGTTTTTAATCTCAGAGTTGAAAGTAAAACTGATGCAGAGAGAAGGCTAATAACTTGCTCAAGGTATATAGCCACCTAGAAGCAGAATCAGAACAAAGAGTGTCATTGATGTAATAAAGAACAAAAATCCTTGAAATTTCTGACTCCTATTACATTTAAAAATTAAAGCAGTTGCCAAATATCTTCTATCATTTCTTTGGTGGAGAACATTACATTAGTCAGCTACATGTTGTTTCCTATACACCTTTCCATAGGAAGGTGAGTGCATCCGGACTCTATCTGACTCCTTAGATGTGCAGCCACTCAGTCATTTCTCACTCTTTGCAACTCCATGATCTGTAGCCCGCCAGCCTCCTCTGTCCGTGGGATTATTCTGGCAATAATACTGGAGTGCGTTGCCGTTTCCTTCTCCAGGGGATCTTCCTGAGCCGGGAACTGAACCTGAGTCTCCTCCGGCTTCCACAATGGCAGGTGGATTCTTACCACTGAGCCACCTGGGAAGCAGCCCCATAGACGTGATGGCCAGTTCACACACACAGGGCTGCCTTCCATGTTTGTGGTACCCAACTGCCTGACCCACACTGCCTCTTCTGAAACCTGATTTTATCAGGCTAAGTTTCTAGATTTGTATTTGTTTCAGACATTGCGTATTTTGCTCTGTGGCTGGAATTGTGAATGTTAGCAGTTTCCAACTCTGTATTATAGTTTCACCAACGTGAGAAAATTTGACTTCTTGATTTGGATGCTAAAGTGAATTCCCAAACCCATGATAGGCAAGCCTAGCAGTGTTCTTAGTGCAGACAGAATGTCCTCTGGGTCCTTTTGCAGTTTCTCAGAATGTTCTTACTTCTGGTTACCACTGCTGTGGTATCTGTCTACTCAGTTTGAAAGTGGTTGGAGAAGACTGAGCCAAGTGGGTGGAAACTAGATCCAGATAAATGGATCATCTAACAGGATTAGATGGTATTTGGTGTAATCATCTGACAGGGCACTTTGAACAAAGACTCAGAGGTGGAACTAAGTGTTATATGAGTGGTGGGAAATGAGTGAAGAATACAATGAGGAGATCAGCAAACAATAAATGTACGGAAAGTGGACTTATACCCAATGTGGTGCCTATTTCTGCCTGCATTGAATTCTAGATGAGAATTGTAGGTAGTCCCTCAGGATGGATTCAAAATAAAACAGAACAAACGGAGAACAATGTAGTAATCTTGTCAGGTTCTAGGCCAGGAGCAGAGAATGAAACTTCGGAAGAAAAAGCAAATATCAAAGCCATTATTAACAAAAATAATAAGAGTTAGTAGTTCATATAACACCAAACTCATAATTAGTATTTATCATGTACCTCATTATACTTGTGGGAGCAAATTTGCCCATCAATAAGATAGTTATTATTGTAATTTGGAGTTTAAAAATTAACTTGATACATAAGCTGTTACTAGAAAAGTAGCTAGTCCATGGAGGATGTATTATTATGCCTAATGTAGAACAGAAAGGACAGCCTACCTGGAACTTTGAAAAAAGAAAGGGAGGCAGGCAAGTTTCCTTTTTCTTCCAACTCAGTCCTTCACCCCAGCTGAACTTCAGATATGAGAGGCTTCCTAAAATCTCAGGCTTCTCTTCCTGGTGAGAGAGTCATCCTGAAGGACTATAGGTCACACGATTGGAATCAAAATGTTACTACATTGGCAGCTCGGAATATGAATGAACTAGACTTGTCCAAGGGAGAAGGCAATGGCACCCCACTCCAGTACTCTTGCCTGGAAAATCCCATGGATGGAGGAGCCTGGTAGGCTGCAGTCCATGGGGTTGCTGAGGGTCAGACATGACTGAGCGACTTCATTTTCACTTTTCACTTTCATACATTGGAGAAGGAAATGGCAACCCACTCCAGTGTTCTTGCCTGGAGAATCCCAGGGACGGGGGAGCCTGGTGGGCTGCCGTCTATGGGGTCACACAGAATCAGACATGACTGAAGTGACGCAGCAGCAGCAGCAGGCTTGTCCAAAGAACCATGGAAATAATCAAGAGATAAAACTCTTGAAACTTATAACTCATATCAGAGATTTATAGCCCCTGCTGCCAAATAGTGAGTCTTAGACCTCTCAGAGGACATTTGTCAGGTCATCTTTGGATACTGTACTGAGATGTGGGAAAGTGGGAATCTCGGGGGCTCTTTTCGTCCTGTCCTCTGTGCTGCTGCATCTATGGGGAGCTTCTGACTTCATTTGATATGCTTTTGCTCATACATTCAAGAAACTTTGAGCTTCCAAACCCTTAGGATACAGAAGTCAGGGTTTAATAATGGAAATAGATAAGTAAACACGGGCATAGGATAGGAAATGGCCATCTGGGTGTGTTTGTGTTGGGGAGGATACTGAAGTTTCCTACAAAAATATGGACCTGAGTTAAAGGCAGGATGCTGGGAGCTAACTAGATGAGAAAGGATGAGGACAAGGGCATTCTAAACTGAGGACAGAGCTTGAAGTCAGCTCCCACTTGGACATTTTGTTTAATCAGTTTGAGAAGATGTTTACAATTTCATGAGTATATTTGAAAGACATTTATTCTCTGAAAGCTTTCTTTTTCCCTCATTCAAAAATAAGTGAGCTGTGCTTTGTATAGAGGCTGAGCATGGCAGAAAGTCTGAAGGAGAAGAACTTGAAACACTTTGTGTGACAGGTCTTAGGAAACTGAAGGAATTGGTGAATCTGAAGAGTGGATGGGTTTATTAATAATGACAGAAGGCTTTCTTGAAGGAGGTGGGTAGGGGCTTAAAGAGTGCCTTCTGTAGATTTCTTAAATCAGACTGGTTTTATCTGTTTCAAAGGAGACAGAGTTTATTTGATTAGGATATGTGGAATTCCTCATCCAGCAAGGAGGCTTGAGAACGTGGATAGGGAGCTGGCTGTCCAGTGGGAAATACATGCAGTTTTATGTTCAAAATTCTGTGTTCACTGAACAACCATAGTGTCCAGAAAAAAATGTGTTAAAAAAAAACATCCATCTCCAGACCTCAAATTCTCTCCCTTGTACTGTGGCAGATTTCAGGACAACGTCTTCTGTAAGTTATAAATATATATGAAAGGTTCATCAGAGCCACACAATGATTGAATGTACTAGGAGCCATTAAAAAATCAAAAACAGGACTTAATACTTACAGGATGAGGAAATAGGTATGTTTGTATTTGTTCAATGAGTAATTTAATTAGCTGTTAAAAGTTTTGTTAAACATTTATTCATCCTGTTTGTCCATGATTCTTCGGCAGTAAAACTCCAACTATCTGAGTGATATAAATGAAAAGCTAGCCTCAAAATGCTGGATGATATTTTTCTCTGAGATGACCTTTAGCAAGTGCCAGGCTCTGTTCTTTAGGAGTTGTAACACTCATTACATACTTCACACACCCTCCGCATCAAGCTTCTTACTGTCTCAAATAGGAGACAAAATTAATATTAAAGAATGTTCTTTAAACAAGGTGCTAAAAATTTCTAACTTGCCATCTCTCTTTAGAGTTTGGCTCAAACATTTTTTCATAAAACAAAAGACAAACTTATTTGCATCTCTATTTAAAAATCTCATCAAATCTCTTCTTTAAATGCTGTTCAAAATATAATGTAGTTTTCTGGAAAAGGGGGAAAGGAACTAATATTTGAGTGCCTAGATTGTACCAAGGGCATGATGTGTCTTTTTCCTGATCCTCAAAACAAACTCAGGAGGTGGGTAATAGACTCTATTTGCAAAGGAGGAAATTCAAAGTCAACGGTAAAAATGATTGTTCAGGGTCACATAGTTAATGCTAATTAAGGATTTGAACTTGAGTTTGCATAACAGCAAACTTCTTCTTCCTTCTCTTAAACACTCTGTCAGAGGGAATCCCCAAACTTTAGGCTGCCATGGACTCTAGAACTGCGAAGAAAAGTGTTAACATATACTTATGTTTCAGGAAACAACTTGGCATCTAGCATCTCAAAACCACTGAAATCTAGCAACAAAACAAAACAAACACCACCACCATCAACTTCAGTTTAAGATAAATCTTTGTATCTTCTCCCAAAGTATGAGAATTGAGATGTTTTGTTCAGTTTGAAAATACCAACATGAAGTGAAATGACCATCTAAATTCAGAAAAAAAAAAAAAAAAACTGTTAAAACAAATAATACTCAATCTCATAACAATACCCAAAGAAAGAGATATATTTGAATCATTTAGTTTTCTCTATCAGGATTCTGAAATTATATAGCCTTTTGATAACCTTTTCAGTAACATATCCTGTTTAATAATAACAATCACACATGCTAAACATCCTTGAAGTAACTGTGGGCACATAAGAATAGTAAGGGCTCTTACGGGATTTTTTTTTTTTTTTGAGTGGATGATAGTTAAATATTGTGCTAATGAGCATGCAAAAAGCTTTTACTGAGTATCTGAGTTAGATGTCTTTATGTCAAGCACACACTAAGTGAGAGGGAGAAGGATCAGAAGAGAAAAGCAAAGGTCAAAATCAGCAACAAAGTCTTAGCACAAAGCCCCATATATGAAAAAAGAACAAGCTATAATATTTGACATTAAATGCAAAGGAAAATGTAATGCAAAACAAGCAAATTCCCTGGGGAAGTGTTAATTAAAGGGGTATTTTAAACTGTGTATTCAGACAGGATCTCAGTCTCACTAAGCACTTTTTGAAGCTTTACATGCTTCTTTTATTCTGGGAGTCCTTTTATTTTTTAATTTTTATGATTATGATTATAAAGATGCATTTATGGAACATGTACGAATACTGAAGGATTTGCTTGAGAATACTTGAGTTCTCTGTTTCCTGTTCTAGACTAGGCTAACAGATGTTTATTTTCTCAGGAAATTTAAGTTTTTGTGGACTTTTCTGGCTATTCAACTTTTCTATAAATGCTTTAGCCTTTGCAAAGGCTACTGCTATCAAGAAATAAGAGATAGTGTTATTGGTTCAATTAAAACCTCTTACCTACCTGACAGAATTCACTTGTCTGGTTTTCAAGATTTAAAAAGTATCTTTGAAAATTATTATTAATGCTATAGAGATTGAATTAGGGTCATGTTCCTAGGGTCATGCTACACTGCTATGTTAAGTCTTTGCTCTTATTCAACTTTACCTGTTTATTTCTTCCAGTTACTTCCTTTCCTATTCTTCCCAAAGTAGCCAATTTAATGAAATAGATCTATGCAAATATGTGTATGTGCATATTTTAATGCAAAGGAAATATTTTCTCAAACAGATAACTTTGGGTCATGTTTTTTGGAATTTGAAATATTTACTGCATTTTAAAACTTTTCCAAATTTGTGAAGTAAGCTTATTTAATTAAAAAAATAAAAATATAAAAAATTGTTATTAATGCTAATTGTATGAAATATGAAACACAGAACAGTAAAATAAGGAAAATGTAATCCATGATTCTATCACTTATTAATATTTTAGGATATTATATATTCATTTGTTTATTATAGCTATTTAATCTGTCTCTTTCCACATATACACCTATATTAAGACCCCTTTTTTTAAAGAATGGCATAAGAATGCAATAATGAGCAAAATATATAAAATTCATGCTCTTTGAGCATCTAGTGTGTGTTTTGAGAGAGGGTACAGGTAAATAACAAAATAACCACACAAATAGGTAATTGCCAATGTAATTTGGTGCTATGAGGGAAAATATATGACACAAAGGGATATTAAGAGGAAATATCAGATGACTATGAAGAGACAAGAATATATGATAATGAGATATTGAGTCAACTGGATCTTAATCAAATAAATTCCTTGATAAAAAAACATTTGAGATGCTTAAGGATGCTGAGACCAAATGGTTAAGTGTGGAATAAAGAGAAAGGGGAAAAAAAGGACTTCAGGGAAAGGAAACAGTCTCTTCCAAGACTCCAGGGGAAATGCAGAAGGTGCATTTGATGAGCATAAAGAAAGAGAATCTGGAGCACAGAATACAATGATGAAGAGGCACAAGACAACAGCTTTTCTTTTAGGTTATCTATTTTGATCTTTATCATAAAAACAAAGGAAAATAATTAAACTGTTTTAAGCAAAATGGCAACCCACTCCAGTACTCTTGCCTGGAGAATCCCATGGAGGGAGGAGCCTGGTAGGCTACAGTCCATGGGGTCGCAAAGAGTCGGACCCGACTGAGTGACTTCACTTTAAATGTCACTGACTTTAAAATGTCGTACTGCCTGCAAAGCTACAGTGTAGCTTGAAGGAGACGTCAAAATGGATTCAGGGAGAAAGGCTTTTAGGTTTTGATAGTAGTACATAAGGATGTGACAGTTGTGTAGACCTTGCTGGTACTGGAGAGAAAAAAGAGGTGGGCAAATTTTAGAGATACCCAGAAGCTTAAATAGATAATACTTGGTCATGGATTGGGTGTGGGAGATTAGGGGGATTGCCTTATTTTGCCCCCCAAGTTGTTGGCTGACCTTAAGTCAAAAGAAGATAAATACCGTGACAGAAAAGAGTTAAGGTTGTTGAGTTGGAAGGGAAGTTTCTGAATTTAGCTTTGGTCATAGCAAAGAGTCAGACACTACTGAGTAACTGAACTGAACTGATGCTGAGTTTAGTGCTTCAGACTTTTATTAGGTTCAGTGTTCAGTTCAGTTCACTCAGTTGTGTCTGACTCTTTGTGACCCCATGGATTGCAGCACGCCAGGCCTCTCTGTCCATCACCAACTCCCGGAGCTTGCTCAAACTCATGTCTGTTGAGTTGGTGATGCCATCGAATCATCTCATCCTCTGTCGTCCCCTTCTCCCCCGCCTTCAATCTTTCCCAGCATCAGGGTCTTTTCCAATGAGTCAGTTCTTTGCATCAGATGGCCAAAGTATTGGAGTTTCAGCTTCAGCATCAGTCCTTCCAATGAATATTCAGGACTGATTTCCTTTAGGATGGACTGGTTGGGTCTTCTTGCTGTCCAAGGGACTCAAGAGTCTTCTCCAACATCACAGTTCAAAAGCATTAATTCTTCAATGCTCAGTATCAGTAAGCAATTGGATATGGATATTTAGGGTTCACAGGAGTAGTCTATGCTGGTGAAATGTATTTGGGGGTCCTGGGCAAAATGGTAATTGAAGTTATAGGTATGGCTGGCTGTACACAGCTGAGATTTTCTCTTTCTTCCTACCTTCCTTCCTCTTTCCCTTTCTTTCCCCTCTCCCTTTATTTTTGCCTCTCCTTTTCTTCCTTCCTTCTGTCCATCTGTTTGTCTTGTCAGTTCCTCACTGAAAGTGATAGTGCCAAAAGAAGAATGTTTAATAAGATTGTGACCAAATGCAACTTTATTATTTTCCATAGGAGCTATAACTCTTTCTAAAGGTTGGGTATAGGATTAAAGGAATTAAAGTTGTTTTAAATATTTTAAAATATTTTTGTTACACTAACATTTATCACGTCATGTATGCTGTAGAGGAAATAGCATATAACCAGATAGGATTAGGTTCCATTCTATATAATATTTTTTTTTCATTCTATATAATATTGACTTGAGCACACAGTAAGTTATTTTTATTCATGTAAATGGAATCTAGAAATTGCTCTCTGGGGTCAGGGTATTGGTTCCACTACTTAAGTGTTCCAGGCTTAGAATATGGACCTTAAAGATGCCTTATGGTCCAAAATGGCTGCTATACCTCCAGCCATCACACCTGCAATCCTGGAAGCAAATATAAAGCAGAAGAGGAGGGCACTGTTGACCCACAGCTACAAGGGAAGCTGGGAAATATCATCTTTTAATAGGGCACTTTGCCATTTGAAATAATGTCTTTTTTTTAAATCATCATGACAGATATTTTATTTATTTTTTTTACTTTACAATATTGTATTGGTTTTGCCATATATCAACACGCATCAAAATAATGTCTATTCTCTCCTGTTAGTGAGGAAGAAGAGGACAGGGAATATGGATAGACAGCTAGATCTCTTTGCCATGGAATGTGTGGAGATTGGGTTTAATTCCAGATGCTTCTGTGAATGGGCTTTATTATCTTTTAAAAGCCCTATGTGAAGAATAAATGACATACAGTGTGTGAAAATGTTGTTTAGTAAGTGATACATTGCAATATTAGCCACTGTTGTTATTTCCAAATTGACTAGCTCTATAAGTATTTGAAAAGCCATTCAGTTTTTGTTATAAATATTGAAAGACTACTTGGATTTCCAAACTAATGCTCTAGAAATAAAAGTTATTCTTCTAAATGTATGAGTGCTGCTCTTCCATAGTTATACTAAATATAATTTTATATCTTGCTTTCCTGTTTAATATTACATTCTAGGCATTGTCTCATGTTTTTGCATAATGTCCATAACCATCAACTTTAGTGGTTGTATAAAACAACAAAACCATTATTTTGTAAATTTGCTGCTACTTCAGTAATTTTTATGAATGAAACAGAGAACCACACCTCCTTTTTCCTTTGATTCATGCATTATTGCAGTCTTTTACTATTCCAGAAAAGAAGCTTTCATGGAGTATATTAACATTTTGAATCACTATGTTGTACACCTGAAACTAACATAATATTGAAAATCAACTATACCTCAATAAAACAATAGATGAGCAAACAGGAAAAAAAATCCCAGAAAATTATTAAATACTGTAGAAATTAAAAAATTTTGTCTTTTCCCTTGTTTTAAAGGGATCATTTCTTGTGATAAGAGTGATTTACTCCTATTTTCTCTAAACTTTTATCTAGTATATATATTAAATTTCATAGTTTGCAGCATCTAATGGGAGAATTATTTAAATTTTGTGTATCAGTGTGATTTCTGAGGAGAAATCTATTCCATATATATATATATATATATTTGCAATGCTGCTGAATAGTTTGAAATAATTTTAATTATTAAAATTTAGATTACTAGTCTGTTACTTGTGACATGTAATAATTATAGGAACACACACATATATATATATATTTGCCATGTGCCACTACTTCCATGACTGCCTTAAAATGCTGCATGTGACATCCATGATTATCTTCTGTCTTGTCTAGATGACTGCAAGTGGAGGAAGTGTGCTAACATCACCGTTGAAGGAAAAGTTGCCAAGGAGTCAAACAACTTGCATCCAGTTTACCGTAAGTAATAAACCTTTATTGTTTTCACATTCTTGCTACAGAAGCTAATGCTATTTATCCTAACATGGTTGGTAAGTAAAATCTTGCCAGAAAAGTGGACATTTCATCCATGCTTTCACATTGAATACTATGGATTTATAAACTTCTTATAATTTTAAGCCTCTGTGCTGTTATTTTTCTTAAAAAGTTGTACCTTTTGCATTTTCAATTTTGTTTATTATTTTGCCTATCTTTTCACTTTTCCAAAGAGTGAACGTTGCAGTTGATTTTATTAGCTTTTAGTGTAAGGCTACTATGGCCTGTATGTTACCTCTTTGCTCCCTTCCTCCCTACCTAGTTAATGATATTTCCTTTTTGGCAGAATATTTGATTAATATTTAAAAAATATCCCATACAGGCTTGAGAGAATATGTGTACTGTTTATAATATTTTCAGGTTTCAAGAGTGACTTATCAAGTCTTTCTAGTCTAAGTGTATTATTCAAATGTTATGTATTTTTTTTAAACTATATTTTAGTGTGTCAATATCTTCTAAAGTTTCAACCAATGTTTGATTTTAGTTCTTACTCTTGGTCCTGGATTTGCTCAATTTCTTTCTTTTATTTTTAATTGAAACACTTGACATACAACATTGTGTAGGTTTCAGGTGTGCAGCACATTGACTTGATGTATTTGTGCTTTGCAGTATGATTGCAGTGTAGCTATCACCTTTATCACATCATATAATTATCGTTTCTTTCTTGTGGGATAATTAAGATTCTCTTAAAATATCTGGTTTATAATACAATATTGTTGTCTATAATCACTAAACTATGCATTAGATCTTTGGAATTTATTCAACTACTAGTTGCTACTTTGTACCTTCCTACATCTCTCTTATCCCCCAATGCTTGGTAATCATCATTTATTCTGTTTATAATGTTTGACTTTTTCAAGATTTCATGTATAGTGGTATCATACAGTGTTGGTTTTTCTATGTCTGACTTACCTCAGCATAATTTCCTCAAGGTCCATCCATGGCAGAAAGTCCTTCTCATGGTTGAACGATATATCATTTTATATGTGCTTATCACGTCTTACCCAGTCATCCTTTGAGAAACAGGTAAGTTGTTTCCATATCTAATCTGTTGCGAATAATGTTGTTGTGAATAACGTTTACACATGAAAATGTATATGTATTTTTGGTATCCTCTTTTTGTTTCCTTTGGGCATATACCCAGAGGTGGGATTGCTGAATCATATGGTAGTTCTATTAATTTTTTAAGGAAACTTCATATTGTTTTCCGTGTGGCTATATGGATTTACATTCCCACCAACAAGGTTTTCCGATTCTCTACATCCTTGTCAACACTTGTTAACTCTTGTCGTCTTGATAAAAGTCATTTCACCAGTATGATGTCGTACCTCATTGTGGTTTTGATTTGCATTTTCCTGATGATTATTGATATTGACCACCTTTTTATGTAATTGCTGGCCATTTGGATGTCTCATTTGAAAAATGTATACTTAGTTTCTCTGTCATTTTTCTTATTTACAATATTGTATTAGTTTCAGGTACACAGCATAGTGATTCAATATTTTTATAGCATATACTCCATTTAAAGTTATTAAATAATAGCTGTATTTCCCCGTACTGTACAGTATATTCTTGATACTTATTTAGTTTATGCATAGTATTTTATGTCTCATAATCCTATACCCCTATCCCCCCACAATTGGTAGTCATTTGTTTTCTCCCTATATCTGTGAGTCTGTTTCCGTTTTGTTACTTTATGTATTTGTTTAATGTTTTAGATTCTGCAGAGAAGTGATTACACGCAGTATTCGCTTTCCTCAGTTTGACTTATTTCACTAAGCATACTACCCTCTAGGTCCAACCATATTGTTGCATATGGCAGAGTTTAATTTGTTTAATGGCTGAGTAGTATTCCAGGGTGTGTGTGTGTGTATGTGCGCAAGCATCATACCACATTTTCATCCATTCATTTGTTTATGGGCACTTAGTTTGCTTACTTCAGTTCGTTCAGTCAGTTCAGTTCGGTCGCTCAGTTGTGTCCGCCTCTTTGTTACCCCATGGACTGCAGCATGCCCGGCCTCCCTGTCCATCACCAACTACTGGAGTTTACTCAAACTCATGTCTATTGAGTTGGTGATGCCATCCAGCCATCTCTTCCTCTGTTATCCCCTCTCCTCCCTCCTTCAATCTTTCCCAGCATCAGGGTCTTTTCTGTCTTGGCTCTTATAAATAATGCTGCTGTCGATATTTGTGTGCATGTATCTTTTAGTAGTTTTGTCTGGGTATTTAACCAGGAGTGGAATTGCTGGATCATATGGTATAATAGTTTTATTTTTAGCTTTTTGAGGAACCTCCATAGTGTTTTCCATGGTAGCTAAGACCAATTTACCATCCTGTCAACAATATATAATTCTCTATATCCTTGCCAACATTTGTTATTTGAGACTTTTCAATGATAGCCATTTTGATGGGTGTGAGTAGATATCTCATTGTGGTTTTAATTTGCATTTCTCTGATGATTAGCAATATAAAGCATCATTTCATTGTATCCATTGGCTACCTGTATGTCCTGTATGTCTATTCAGGACTTCTGCCCATTTTCAATCTTTTTTTTTATTGATACTGAATTGTATGACCTGTTTATATATTTTAAACATTAACCTCTTGTCAGATACATGGTTTGCAAATATTTTCTCCCATTAAGTAGGTTGTTTTTCCATTTTGTTGATTGTTTCTTTCGCAATGGAGAAGTTTTTTTGTTCAATGTAGCCCCATTTGCTGATTTTTAGTTTTTGTTGTTTTGTACTCTTGATGTTATATCCAAAATATCATCACTGAGACCAGTATTAAGGAGCTGCTTCCCTATATTTTCATGTAGGACTTTTAAAGTACCATGTATTATGTTTAAGACTTTGATCCATTTCAAGTTAATTTAGGGAAGTAGTGTAAGATAGAGATTCAATTTCATTCTTTTTTTGCTTGTGTTTATCTAGTTTTTCCAGTACCATTTGTGAAGAGACTGTCCTCTTCCCATTGAGTATTCTTGGCTTCATTTTCAGATATTAATTGTCTGTATATGTGGGTTTTTTATTCTAAGCTCTCTCTCCTGGTCCATGATCTATGTGTTTATATTATATCAGTCCCATACTGTTTTAATTAATTTAGATTTATAGTATAGTTTGAAATCAATAACTGTGTTGCTTCTAGTTTTGTACTTTTTTCTTATGGTTTATTTGGCTTAACCCAAAGTTGGCAGAAGGAATTAATTAATGTTCAGGGTGGAAATTAATACAGGACAGAAAAACAATAAAAACGATCAATGAAACTGAGTTTGAAAAACAGTTTTTCAAAAAAATAAACAAAATCGACAAATCAGTAGCTAGATTAAGAAAAAAAATAGAGGACTCAAATAAATAAAATCAGAAATGAAAGATACTATGATTAATGATACAGAAATATATTGGATCATCAGAGACTATGGTGAACAATTATATGCCAACAAATTAGATTATCTGGAGAAATGGAAAAACTTCTAGAAACATAAAACCTGCCCAGACTGAATCAGGAGGCAATAATAAACTGAACACACCAATAATGAGTAAAGAGATTGAATCAGTAATCAAAAACCTCCAACACAAAATAACACTAGGATCAAATAGCTTCACTGGTGAAATATAACACAATTTTAAAGAAGAATTAATGCCAACCCTTCTCACAGTCTTTCAAAAAATTGAAGGGAACATGGGGACACTTCCAAACTCACTTTATGAGACTAGAATTACCTTAATACAACAGTAAGATAAGAAGATTATAAGAAAACTTAACACTAATATCCCTGATGAATGTAGATGCAAAAATTTTCAAGAAAATATTAGCAAGCTGAGGTCAGGAACACATTAAAAGGATTCTATATCATGACGAAATGGGATTTATCCTTAGGGTACAGAAATGATTCAGTGTATTAAAAACTCTGCTGCTAAGTTGCTTCAGTCGTGTCCGACTCTGTGCGACCCCATAGACAGCAGCCTACTAGGCCCCTCTGTCTCTGGGATTCTCCAGGCAAGAATACTGGAGTGGGTTGCCATTTCCTTCTTCAATGCATGAAAGTGAAAAGTGAAAGTGAAGTCTCTCAGTCGTGTCCGACTCTTAGTGACCCCATGGACTGCAGCCTACCAGGCTCCTCAGTCCATGGGATTTCCAGGCAAGAGTACTGGAGTGGGGTGCCATTGCCTTCTCCACCCTTGTGCTAAATGTTCATGTAGTCTATTTCACACATTTGGACCTATGTGAAGAAGGCTGAGCGCTGAAGAATTGATGCTTTTGAACTGTGGTGTTGGAGAAGACTCTTGAGAGTCCCTTGGACTGCAAGGAGATCCAACCAGTCCATTCTGAAGGAGATCAGCCCTGGGATTTCTTTGGAAGGAATGATCCTAAAGCTGAAACTCCAGTACTTTGGCCACCTCATGTGAAGAGTTGACTCATTGGAAGAGATTCTGATGCTGGGAGGGATTGGGGGCAGGAGGAGAAGGGGGCAACAGAGGATGAGATGGCTGGATGGCATCACTGACTCGATGGACGTGAGTCTGAGTGAACTCCGGGAGTTGGTGATGGACAGGGAGGTCTGGCATGCTGTGATTCATGGGGTCGCAAAGAGTCGGACACAACTGAATGACTGAACTGAACTGAACTGACAGCTTCTTTGGGATATAAAACTTATGAGTGGAACTTGTGAGTGCAGTCTTATTGCTTTTTCAATTAGCTGTTCATGTGTACACACTCACTGGCATTTTTGGAAAGTGAATATCTCAATAGATTTTCCAATGGAAAAAAAAGCACTTTAGAGTTTATTTGAGGTTCTATACATATTTTGGTCAGTTTTGGCATTTTTATATTTTTCCATGCTTTTATCTGCCTCATCTGGTTTTTAGAGCAGTTTTGTTCATTATTCCATTTATTATTATATTTCTTTTGGGCTCATTGCTCTTCTTTTCTGTAAATTATGCACTAATATCTTTTCTCCTATTTTTCTTCACTAGTCTTGCCACAGGTTTATCTATATTATAAGTCTTTTCATAGGCCCAGGTTTTGATTTTGCTCAACTTGATTATGGACTTTTTTGTGAGGAATATCCAGGTCCCTGATTTTAAAATTTTTTTCTTAACCTTTATTTTATAACTTTCTTCTTAGTTTCTTTGGCCTATTTTCTTACTTGTCTTATAACTTCTTGAGTTGGATACTTCACTTATATTTTTACAAATTTCTTATTTTTGAAATAAATATATTTAAGGCTATAGATTTACTTACATGTATTGCTCTCATATATAAATTCTGACATGTAGTGTTATCACAATTCAGCTTCAAGTATTTCTTCCTTCTTTCCTTTATTTCTTCCATAGGGCAAAGATTATTTGGTAAGATGCTAATTTTCAAACACATATAACTCTTAGCTTTTACTTCTTAAATAATTCATATTGTTATTGCTTTTGTCAGAGAATATATTCAGTGTGCTAGTGATCATTTGGAATGTTTTGAATTTACCTTTATAGGCTAGTAGTTATTTTTCTGTGCTGTTTGCTCAAAAGCAATTCATATTACTCATATTACTTATATGTAGGATATAGAATTGTCTTCTTAATATGTGTTTAATATCTTGGATTTACTGATTGTATTGTTGAGATCATTAATGTCAATGACTATTCTGGAGGAATTTATAAATTTCTGAGATGGGTATAACATTAAATTCTCCAAGTTTATTTTCTGGTTTCAGTCTTTTTAATGATCTAGTTTATAGGCTCTTGCTTAAATATATTTTAATATAGTCTGTATTGTTAAGTGAATGTTTATAATAGTTATATCATTGCCCCTCTTTTTTTCCCCTTGAACTTCAAATTGGAATCAAACAATCCTAGTTTAGATCTTGGTTTCCTTAATAGCTTCATGACATTAGGACATTTACTTAAGCATTCCAAGCCATAATTTTATTATCACGAAAGCCATAACCTTTCTTTCAAAGGTTATTATAGTATCAACCTCAAAATGGTACTGTGAATATTAAATAAGTTGATGCATTTAAAGCATTTAGAATAGTGACTGGCATATTCTAGCTCTCAGTTAATGGTAGTAATTAGTCATTAAGCACTGAGACCAATAAAACTCAAAGGTCAACTAACTAAAAGAACTAACCACTCAAGGCAGAAATATTGATGAGGTAAACATAAATAATTTATTATATTAAAGAATTATTATAATAACAAATATGAAGTGAAAACAGCTGGATCTTAAAAATATTCAAAATTTAAATAATAGACTTAATTTCTCCAAAACAAATGGAAGACTGCAAAAGGCCAGGAAACTGAAAAGTAGAACAAAACAAAAAAATCCAAATCCCCCAGATATAAGTGTGTTAAATTTCTTGACTGTTAATTCCGAGTTAAAAGTTATTTTGTGCATGTATGATAATAATGACTATAAATGACTATTTTGCTGTTCAGTTGCTAAGTCATGTTCGATTTTTGTGACCTCATGGACTGCAGCATGCCAGGCTTCCCTGTCCTTCACTATGTCCCTGAGCTTACTCAAACTCATGTCGAGTTGGTGATGCCATCTAACCATCTCATCCTCTGTTGTCTCCTTCTCCTGCCTTCAATCTTTCCCATCATCAGGGTCTTTCCCAGAGAGCCAGCTCTTTACATCAGGTGGCCAAAGTATTGGAGTTTCAGCTTCAGCATCAGTCCTTCCAATGAATATTCAGGGTTGATTTCCTTTAGAATTGACTGGTTTGGTCTCCTTGTAGTCCAGGGGACTCTAAAGAGTCTTTTTCAGAATCACAATTCTAAAGCATCAATTCTTTGGTGTTCAGCCTTCTTTATGGTCCAATTCTCACATCTGTTCACAACTGTTGGAAAGACCATAGCTTTGACTGTACAATTGTCATCAAAGTGATGTCTCTGCTTTTTAATACACTGTCTAGGTTTGTCATAGCTTTTCTTCCAAGAGGCAAGTGTCTTTTAATTCTGTGGCTGCAGTCACCATTCACAGTGATTTTGGAGCCCAAGAATATAAAATCTGTCTGTTTCTCCTTTTTCCGCATCTATTTGCCATGAAGCGATGGGACCAGATGCCATGATCTTAGTTTTTCAAATGTTGAGTATTTAAGTCAGCTTTTTAACTCTCCTCTTTCATCCTCATCAAGAGGCTGTTTAGTTCCTCTTCACTTTCTGCCATTAGTGTGGTATCATCTGCATCTCTGAGGTTGTTGATATTTCTCCCAGCAATCTTGATTATTATTAAAAAGCTATAAGTTATTCACATAATTTTAAATGGAGTATCTTTCTTACAAATTATTTCAGAAGAAAAACTTGAGTAAAACATAGTCAATGCCCCCCAGTATGTTGAAGAATGGAGAGATGGAGCCCCAGGACAGAGTCTTTGGTACTAAAGAGCCACTATTACCAACTTTTATTTGGTGCTGCACCACTGGGAAACATCTAGTTGTCAGAAGGTTTTCTCTGAACTCTCAAAGAGAGGCTACACTGGATGGACACTATCTCTTTAAGCTGTAAAGTTTAGCCTTGGGAGTTTAGAAGGGAGAGGAACAAAGGAGAGGATCATCATGAATATGTTTACACCTATTTTCACAGTGTTTTCAAAGTGCCGGGCCAGTTCAGTTCAGTTGTTCAGTTGTGTCCTACTCTTTGTGACCCCATGGATTTCAGCATGCCAGGCTTCCCTGTCCATGGGATTCTCCAGGCAAGAATACTGGAGTGGGTTGCCATTTCCTCCTCCAGGGGATCTTTCCGACCCAGGAATCAAACCCGAGTCTCCTGTGTCTCCTGCATTGCAGGTGGATTCTTTACCCACTGAGCCATCAGGGAAGCCATGGATATAATGTCTTCTTAGATCTTGTTAATGACATAGATGAGGGATTGTTCAAACTATCATGTTAATTCTTGATCAACTTTTTCACATTTTTTCCCAGTCAGAGAGATGTTTTGCCTTTTTTAAAAAATTATTTCTATTGAAAGAAAACATCTCTAAATATATTTATTATCACTGGTATTTCTCTTTTGTGAATTGCTTAGTGATAATTTCCTGCATTTTTCTAACAGTTTTTAAGCAATTTTTAAAAATATGTGCCATAATGTAGTTGAGTTTATTAAGCTTGTTAAAATATTTTTTATTTTTCACCTTTGTTCCTTTAGTCATTAAAAAGTTTAAAATTTTAGTTATGTGTAAATTTATCTTTTATGCTTGAAATTTTGTTTTAAAAGTTGTTCCTAAAAAAAAAAAAGTTGTTCCTAATTTCTCTGTGGTGAAGTTAATATTTTTCTTCTAAAATATTAGTTTGACTATTAATTCCTAGGTGTTCAATTCATCTGGATTTCATTTTAGTTTGGCATTGAGATCTAGTTTAATCTATTTCTTTACAAATACAGAATATATAAATTTATTAAATCTATATAATGTATATATATATTTTAATATATTTTTAAAAGTCTACACTATGCAACTTGATATCAAATTCTCAGATATTCATAGATCTGTTTCTAGGGAATCTATTCTATTTATTTGTCTATTTATCTACCTTTTTGTAAAGTGGGGCTTCCCTGATAGCTCAGTTGGTAAAGAATCTGCCTGCAATGTAAAAACATACATTATTTACTACAGCATTATGACAAATCATGAAACCTGTTAGAAGTGCACAGCTGGGTGGGTACTTGATCATTCTTCAAAATTGCCTTGACTATTCTTTTGCTTTCATATGAATTTTAAAATTAGTTTGTAGTCAATTAGAAAAACATATTGTTTTTTCTTTTCTTTTTTTTTGGCTGTTATGCTTTTAATGAATGGAGGGAGATACAAAATGCATCAATGCAAAAGAATGGTTTACATACTCATTAGCATAGTGATTAATGTTAATTTAGGGATACACAATGTGTTAAACCTCAACTACAAAGTTTCCTGCAACCTAGGATAATGGAAAAGCTGCTTAAGTTTTTACCCACCACCTTTTAAAGTTCTAAATGGTATCTGGAAGACCTAAAAATAGGCTCCTTTCAGCTGTGGTTAAGAACTCTAGTGAAGCTGTATGGCAACGACACTGGGACTGTGAAGTTTCCCCAAAGGGGCTGTCTAGATTACCACATCACAAACTGTAAAGGTATTTCCAGTAACAGGCAAGTTGAGTGGCTTAATAGTTTAAAAGTGGAAAGCAGCTAAGATGTCTCATTTTAGAGAATTTTAAAACGTGGTATAAATACCACCTCTCTCCTACAGAGAAACTTTTTAAAGCACGGACATAACTTTAAGGATACTAAGGAAACATCGATAGTTTTCATAAAGCTTCAATAAACACCCCAAGGCACAAGTGTTCAAAACTTCCTATTCACTAAAATGTCACTGCATTACACTTTTATTAGAGGTATAGGTATGCTGTCTTGCAGTGAGCGGACGTTTAATTTGTGCCTAGTTAAAAGCACCATGTGTCAAGTTCAGCTTCCGTTTACACAGGATGCACCAATAACACTTAGGATAGTGAACAATTCAAGTACACTTCCAACATCCTTTGCTTTTTGATTAGTCGGCACTGGGGCTCTGCTGCCTGCAGTTCTTCAGAATATTTTGGAAGAGGCTAGAACTACTCTGAATATAGTCTTCAAGCAATATGGAGCCCTTCTGAAAGAGATGTTCTTTCATAATATTTAGAGAAGGAAATAAAGACAGATCTTGCAAAATCTGAATGTCTTTCAAAAGAAGAAAAATAATGTAGAATCTGGCACCTAAGCTAAAATGTTTTGTGATAAATGTCAAAAATTGCCAAGACTTCAATATGTGTTTTGGTAAGAAAAAACCACGATCTTGGAAAGGTTATGACGTAAAATACTATAGTATATTAATTAAATAGAAGAATTCACCATTAATGGAAGAAAACCCACGATAAGGGAAGCATCCAAAGACTGCCAGTCAAAAGGTAATTTTACTAGCTTTAGAATACATCAACACACTTTGACTATAGAACTATTTCATTTTTAAAACTACAGTGTTTTAATGTACTTCTAATAACCACCCAATCTAAGGAGCCATGGAGGCTTTTAAGAAAGACCTACCCACTAAGATGCATTTCTAGCACAGGGGTGAATTAATACTTCTGTAAGCAAGAACCTGAATCACCTCAGAATCAACAAATCGCCTTTTTCTTTTACACAGTAATTCATAGTTTGATGACTTATTAAAATGTAATGAAACTCATTGATAGATTAATTTGGAAGTAAGTATATTGAGTCTTGTCTTTCTTTCATAAAGAAACCTATGTTTTCTTTTGTTTTCTGTTGTCATCTATGCCCTTTAATAGAGTTTGAATTTTCTTACACAAGTCTTTATATGTGGTTAGATTTCTTCCTAAGCACCTTAAACTTTCTGTTGCTGCTGTGAATGGAACATTTTTCTTCCATCTTAATACAGTTTATAATTGGCTATGAATATGTCCATGTATTTATGTGGGCATAAACAGGTAAGAATGTATATGAATCTTGCCAAGTGATTTAAATTCCCCAAGGTTCAGTTTCCTCATATATAAAGTTGAAATTAAAACCATGTTCACAGGATATGATTCATTAAAATTAAATCAAATCATCTAGGTATATTTAAAAATAAAAGATGATTAGCATTTATCAGTGATTTTAACCTCCCTTTTCTATAATGCTATATTTACAAGAGAGAATACCCAACCATCTAATGTTGTTAAGTTGCTAAGTCATGTCCAACTCTTTGCAACTCCGTGAACTGCAGCATGCCAGGCTTCTCTGTCCATCACTGTCTCCCTGAGTTTGCTCAAGCTCATGTCCATTGAGTCAGTGATGCCATCCAAGCATCTCATCATCTGTCATCCTCTTCTCCTTTTGCCTTCGTTTTTTCCCAGCGTCAGGGTCTTTTCCAATGAGTCAGCTCTTCACATCAAGTGGCCAAAAGTATTGAAGCTTCGGCATCAGTCCTTCTAATGAATACTCGGGGATGATTTCCTTTAGGACTGACTGGTTTGATCTCCACCTAATATCATTGCTTTAAAAAATGTGAGAATTAACAGGCTAATTTAAATACCACTTTTGGGATAAAATCACAGTTTGGCTGAACTTCATCCCTTTGCTTTCTGGAGGCAGCCCTGGAGGACTGATTTTAGAGTAAGTAGAAGTGCCCCAGACAAGGTGTTGAGGTGAGGCACAGAAGATAAGTTTAGGAAAATTAGTTCATAGGATTCCAGTATCATATTATGTTATTAACTAGTTGATAATAGGCTAGTCATTATATACCTCTGGGTCTCAGTTTCTTAAGAATTTTGATTAAATTATCTGCATGATTACTCTCAGCTCTTACATTTTATGATTCTATCACATCTTTTTCAAGAAATCCAAGTGTAGATGCTTACAACTTGAGTCTGTAAAACCTTTTAAATTTGTAGCCTAAATGATTTTATTTAAAAAAGTCATTTTTATTGGAGTATAGTTGATTTACAATGTTGTGTTAATTTCTGCTGTACAGAAAAGTGAATCACTTATAATACAGATATCCACTCTTTTTTAGGTTATTTTCCCATATAGGTCATTACAGAGTGGAGTAGAGTTCCCTGTTTTAGACAGTAGGTCATTATTATTTATTTATTTTATATATAGTAGTAGGTATATGTCAATCCTAATCTTCCAGTTTATCCCTCCCTGCCTTTCTCTCTCGGTAACCATAGTTTGTTTTCTACATCCGTGACTCTATTTCTGTTTTATAGATAAGTTCATTTGTACCATTTTTTAAAAAGGATTTCACATATAAGCAATATCATACTTGTCTTTGTCTGACTTACTTCACTCTGTCCGATAATCTAAAGAAATCAAAAGACCAATATATTATGAGTCTTTTTATTTCAGCTATCTCATATCAGATTTTTGGCAATTTAAAAAATCTAATTAATTAGCTTTGTTAAATGGTCAAAATATACCACATAAAGACTGTCAAATTAGATTTTTAAAAAGACCCATGTATGTCATACAGGTGCTAGCTACTATTACCACACTTTCAATATAGTGATACAGATAGTTTAAAAGCAAAACAGTGAAAGAAGGTATACCACTCAAACCTTAAAGAAGACTATACTACTAGTAGTTATTGCAGGCTTTAGAACAAGGAAAGTTACCAGCATGAAAGAGGAACATTACATAACCCAATGAGAAAAACATCATAATCCTAAATATATATGCACCTAAATGTATATATTCTCTTGCCTGGGGAATTCCATGGACAGAGGAACCTGGTGGGCTACAGTCCATGTTGTCCCAAAGAGTTGGACACGACTGAGCGACTAAACACACACACACACATACATGCACCTAACAATAGACCTTCAAAATAAAGCAGATAGGAATGAAACAATAAATACATTCATAATTATATTTGGAGATTTCAACATTCTTCTCAAAGCGAAACAAAAAAAATCAGTAAAATATCGATGATCAGAAGAATACTTCCTATCAACTTGACTTTGTTAGATTTCTTCATAGATGCCTTAAAATTATAACTAAAATTATGATTATAAAATTATAATAATAAGTAGATTCTTTTCTGCATATGATACTCACCATGCATATCTTGGATCATAAAAGAAATCTTACCAAATTTAAAGAATTGATATCATATAAAGTATATTCTCCAAGTATAATGAAATCAAACTAGAAATAAGAGAAAATATTTGTAAAATTCCCCAAATATTTGGAAATTTAACAAGACACAAAATTTGTAACTTATGGGTCAAAGAAGTCACAATGAAAATTGGAAAATATTTTTAACTGCATAAAGACAAAATATAGCTTATCAAAATTTATGGGATGAAGTTAAAGCAGTGTTTAGAAGATTCGTGGCATTAAGTGCTTACATTTCAAAAGACAAAGATGAATAATCTAAGGTCCCACTTTAATAAATTGGATGAGAAAATTAAACCTATATCAAACAAATGGAAGAAAATAAAGATATAACAGAAAAGAATGAAATTTAAAACAGAAAAAAAGAGAAAATCAGTGAAATCAAAGTTAGTTCTTTTTAAAGATTAATAAAATAAATAGAAATGCAGGAAACAGTTTCCAACTCTTTAGGAGGCAAAAAATATCCTGACATCAAAACAAGACAAAAACATTACAAGAAAATAAAACTATAGATCAATAGAATCCATGAATATAAATGTTAAATATTCAATAAAATATTACCAGATTGAATTCAGCAATATGCAGAAAGATAGTACATCATGACCAAGTGGGGTTCATCTTAGAAATGCAAAGCTGCTTCAACAATTAAAATATGTCTATGTAGTTTACCACATTCACAAACTATAGAACACAAATTATATGATTATCTGAGTTGATGCAGAAAATCATTAGACAAAATTCAAAAATCACTTTTGATTAAAAACTCTCAGCAAAGTAGGATTAGGAAGGAATTTCATATTTGGGGTTTCCCTGGTAGGTCAGACAGTAAAGAATCTGCCAGCAGTGAGGGAGACCTGGGTTCAATCCCTGGGTCAGGAAGATCCTCTGGAAAAAGGAATGGCTACCCACTCCAGTTTTCTTGCTTGAAGAATTCCATGGACAGAAGAGCCTGGAGGACTACAGTTCATGGGGTCACAAAGAGTCAGACACGACCGAATGATAAACACTTACTTACTAACATCATATTTATTTACTTACTAACATCATATTTAATGGGGAAGAATGGTTTCTCCCTGAGATTGAGAACAAGTCAAGCCTATCTTCTTAAACTCTAGCTGTAATATTGTATGCTATGAGAACAGATTAAAATAGGAAGCTAATGTATTAACAAATGGATAAAACTAATATAAAAAATAAAATTTGTGCCTCTTCCTTATATATTGTGGTGTGAATACATTATAGAGGGATTTTAGTTATTATAAATAGTTTGAGACCACTGAAGTTGAATTCTTTCTAGGCTCATTAGCAGTGCTACAAGTTTGTATTGTATATGATATGATTAAATCTGCATAAATACTACTTCCTCCTTGTTCTCAAAAAAAAAAAAGAAAGAAAAAGAAAACAAGACTGTACTAGAAGCTATAGCCAGTGCATTAAAGAAAGAAAAGCAATAATATGCATGCAAATGGAAATAAACAAAAATGCCTCTCGACATGATTGTCAATGTAGAAACTTAGGAATCTACCAAACAGATATTGCAAATAAGAAGAAAGATTAGTGAGGTTATGGGAACTGTGCTAATACACAAGAATCAATTTCTATACAAAAATGAAGAATTGAAATTTGAATTTTATTCCCAAGTTCCTATGTACACTATTATACATGCACATACAGAAGAAATACTTGGTAGCATCTTTATGCTAAAAACTAACGCTGATGAGAGAAATCAATAAAGATCTAAATAAATGGAGACAAGTATTGTATTCATTAGATTGATGACAGTTCACAGTTAAGATGTCAGCTGTCTTCAAAATGATTTGTGGGTTCAGTAAAATCCCAAAATTCCACTAGTGTTTTAATTTCTTAATGCAAAATTACTAGAACAGGTGACATTAAAAAAAAACACACACACAACATGGAAAACTCACAGTTTAAGACAATACAAGGCTACAGTAATTAAAACAGTGTCAAATTGGTGAAGAGGTAGGAATTTCCCTAGGGAAGGAAATAGAGATTTAAAAAATAGACCCACACACATTTGGTTAAATGATTTATGACAAAGGTACAAAGATAATTTACAGGAAAAAGTATAGTCTTTTCAATTAATGGTGTCATGTGGTATTGGAACAATTTTATTTCCCTATGCAAGTTCAGTTCAGTTCAGTTGCTCACTCTTTGCGACCCCATGAATCGCAGCACGCCAGGCCTCCCTGTCCATCACCAACTCCTGGAGTTCACTCAGACTCATGTCCATCGAGTCAGTGATGCCATCCAGCCATCTCATCCTCTGTTGTCCCCGTCTCCTCCTGCCCCCAGTCCCTCCCAGCATCAGTGTCTTTTTCAATGAGTCAACCCTTCGCATGAGGTGGCCAAAGGACTGGAGTTTCAGCTTTAGCATCATTCCTTCCAAAGAAATCCCAGGGCTGATCTCCTTCAGAATGGACTGGTTGGATCTCCTTGCAGGCCAAGGGACTCTCAAGAGTCTTCTCCAACACCACAGTTCAAAAGCATCAATTCTTTAGCGCTCAGCTTTCTTCACAGTCTAACTCTCACATCCATACATGACCATAGGAAAAACCATAGCCTTGACTAGACGGACCTTTGTTGGCAAAGTAATGTCTCTGCTTTAGAATATGCTATCTAGGTTGGACATAACTTTCCTTCCAAGGAGTAAGTGTCTTTTAATTTCATGGCTGCAATCACCATCTGCAGTGATTTTGGAGCCCCGAAAAATAAAGTCTGACACTGTTTCCACTGTTTCCCCATCTATTTCCCATGAAGTGGTGGGACAGGATGCCATGATCTTCGTTTTATGAATGTTGAGCTTTAAGCCAACTTTTTCACTCTCCACTTTCACTCTCATCAAGAGGCTTTTTAGCTCCTCTTCACTTTCTGCCATAAGGGTGGTGTCATTTGCATATCTGAGGTTATTGATATTTCTCCCGGCAATCTTGATTCCAGCTTGTGTTTCTTCCAGTCCAGCGTTTCAAATTAATTAGTAAATTAAAAATAATAAACCTCAACCTCAACCTCACATTCTATAATTGAACTAAATAACTAATTTCAAAATGGATCATGGATTATACACCAAATAGTAAAATCTAAAACTATAAAACTTCTTTGATAGAACGTGGGAGAAAATGTTTGTGACTGAGTGAGGCAAAGAGTTTTTAACAGCAAAGCCGTGATCCATAAAAGAAAAACTATAAATGACTTTTTCAAAATTTAATATTTTTGCTCTCTGAGAGACACTGTTATGACAATGAAAGGAGTAGCCACAGACTGGGGTGAAATAGTTATGAGTCTCATATCTGAAAAAGGACTTATATATCCAATACACAAAGATGTCTCCAAATTCAACAATAATAAAACAAAATACCAGTTGAATAAATGGACAGAAGGTTTGCAGACACTCACCAAAGATGATATATGGATTAGAAATAAACAAATGTACTTTGCTTATACTCAACAGTGTTGATCATCAACAGACTGCAAACTAAAATAGAAACAAAAACAAAACCTGACAATATCAAGTGCTTCAGGGATTTGGAGCAACTGGAACTCTTACCCATTGCTGCTGGGAATATAAAATCATACAATCATTTGATACTTTTTCATAAAGTTAGCTGTATAATATGACCCATAAATTCCATTAGTATGTATTCCTTTAAGAGAAATAAACACTTACAGTCATATAAAATCCTGTATAGAAATGTTTATAATAGCTTTGTTCATAATCATCCAAAAACCGAAAACAACCCAGATGTGTTTGAACTGGTAACTGAACAGATATTCTTGTATATCTATGTAATTGGGTACTACTCAGCAGTGAAAACAGTTGACAGATGCCATAAAATAGATGACTCAAATGAATAATGCCTAATGAAAGAAATTAGGCTCAGAAGGATACCTACTATGATCCCATTTCTATGACATTCTGGAGAACATAAAACCAGGGGGACTGAAAATAGATCAGGGCTGCCGGGAGCTAAATGTAGAGGGAGAGTTTGTTTAAAAAGCAGTTGGATAATGGAATTTTGGAGGATGATTGAACTTCCCTGATAGCTCAGTTGGTAAAGAATCTGTCTGCAATGCAGGAGACACAGGGTTGATTCCTGGAGAAGGGATAGGCTACCCCCTCCAGTATACTTGGGCTTCTCTTGTGGCTCAGCTGGTAAAGAATCTGCCCACAATGTGGGAGACCTGGGTTTGATCCCTGGCTTGGGAAGCTCCCCTGGAGAAGGGAAAGGCTACCCACTCCAGTATCCTGGCCTAGAGAATTCCATGGACTATACAGTCCATGGGGTCGCAGAGTCAAACACAACTGAGCAACTTTCACTTTCAGTTTTCTTTATGGTCCAACTCTCACATCCATACCTGAGTACTGGAAAAACCATAGCTTTGACTAGACGGACCTTTGTCTGCAAAGTAATGTCTTTGCTTTTTAATATGCTGTCTAGGTTTGTCATAGCTTTTCCTCCAAGGAGCAAGCACCTATTAATTTCATGGCTGCAGTCACCATCTGCAGTGATTTTGGAGCCCAAGAAAGTAAAGTCTGTCACTTTTTCCATTGTTTCCCCATCTATTTGCCATGAAGTGATGGAACCGGATACCATGATGTTAGTTTTCTGAATGTTCAGTTTTAAGCCAACTTTCCACTCTCCTCTGCAGTCATCAATAGGCTCTTTAGTTCCTCTTCACTTTTGGCCATAAGGGTGGTGTCATCTGCGTATCTGAGGTTACTCACATTTCTCCCAGCAATCTTGATTCCAGCATGTGCTTCATCCAAGCCTGGGATTTTGCATGATGTACTCTGCATAAAAGTTTAATAAGCAGGGTGACAAAATACAGCCTTGATGTACTCCTTTCCCAATATGGAACCAGTTCTTGGTTCCATGTCCGGTTCTAATTGTTGCTTCTTGACATAATAATTTTAGTATATGCAGATTACAATATATGTGATTTGTTAAAAAGATAAATAACTACTACTATTTCTGCATTTGCTTATAAGAAGTTTTTCATTGCAAGATGAGCCATTATTTACTGTTTAAAAAGGGGGAAAACACTCATTAATCTATACCATGACAATGACTATAAAATGTATCCTGATTTCAAAATTGTTATGTGAAAAATACATATTTTAAAATAACTATCATATGATATTCACAAATTGGAGCTTAGTCTCCATCAAGTCATGTACCCTCGTTTTTTATTTTGAAAAACAAATACCAGCTGCCTGAACAAGAGCGATCACCCATTTGTAGAGAGCTGGGACTGAGTGAGCGAGGAACCAGCTGTTTCAAACAAGGGACTGGAGTGCTTTTAAACACAGCAAATGCCAGGTAAGGCAGTCCCTTCCCTCTGCATCCCCATATTCTGCCAAGTGGTAACAGGGGAATCAGACATGATTCCCTTTCACTGAGTATGAGATTGAAACTACTATCAGTTCAGTTCAGTTCAGTCGCTCAGTCCTGTCCGACTCTTTGCATGAATCGCAGCACGCCAGGCCTCCCTGTCCATCACCAACTCCTGGAGTTCACTCAAACTCATGTTCATCGAGTCAGTGATGCCATCCAGCCATCTCATCCTCTGTCGTCCCCTTCTCCTCCTGCCCCCAATCCCTCCCAGCATCAGGATCTTTTCCAATGAGTGAACTCTTCGCATGAGGTGGCCAAAGTACTGGAGTTTCAGTTTTAGCATTATTCCTTCCAAAGAAATCCCAGGGCTGATCTCCTTCAGAATGGACTGGTTGGATCTCCTTGCAGTCCAAGGGACTCTCAAGAGTCTTCTCCAACACCACAGTTCCTTAAAAGTGCTTAGTGTAGCCATATCTTTATATAAGAGAAATTAAAAGGTGAAAATAACTCTCATTTCAAAAATTTTTTAAAAGACCAAATGCAAAAGAGACACTGATGTATGGAACAGTCTTATGGACTCTGTGGGAGAGGGAGAGGGTGGGAAGATTTGGGAGAATGGCATTGAAACATGTAAAATATCATGTATGAAACGAGATGCCAGTCCAGGTTCAATGCACGATACTGGATGCTTGGGGCTAGTGCACTGGGACAACCCAGAGGGATGGTATGGGGAGGGAGGAGGGAGGAGGGTTCAGGATGGGGAGCACATGTATACCTGTGATGGATTCATTTTGATATTTGGCAAAACCAGTACAATTATGTAAAGTTTAAAAAAAAAAATAAAAGACCAAATGCAAAATGTTAAGCTAGGTTTGTCTTTTATAAATGTGCCTCCTTTAAGGGAAATTCAATACATAAATTATCCTAGAAATAGATGAATTACAGCAGGCTGTTATAAGGACATCTGATTGCTTACCTTAAATAATAATTCATGAAAACCCCTTTAAATAATAAATGTTTCACTGTGGTTTTAAATACCTCCTTTTAGCAAAATTTGATTTTCATGTGTTTCTTTGAGAACTTCTACCACAATTTTCATCTGTAGATGAAAAGTCAAACTTTGTGCATTTTATCTAAAATAAATAAATAGCTTCACACTTTAATGGAGCCTATAGTTGGTGGAGGTTGCTGTGAACTTCAGAGGGATGACTAATTTGGTTATGTAAACACAACAGGCATTATGCCGGAGACAACAAATACTTATATCTTGGGAGAAACAACAAAGACTGTAGAATTTATAACTATCTCAAAATTAGCACTGGTACTTTATGATATTAATAAATAGACACAATTCACACCATCACCATTAGTGTTTGATATATATTGTACACACACACACACACAGACAGAATGAATAGATCCAATTAAACAAATACTGGAAATATACTTAGGTCGTAATTTTTTGTGTGATCAATGCACACCCAAACTGCTATTTATTCAGTAGTCTTGTGCTTTATGACATTAATGTACTCCTTAAGTCAATGTTCTGTAAAATCATTTTAAATCTCGAATGAATTTAAATCTCGAATGAATCCTTCAATAAAATAATGAAACCTTTTGTTATGTATAGTTTTATTTAATGGTGTTGCTTGTCTATATCTTGTATGTTGAATTTTTTCATAGCTTAACAGTATTCAGAGACATGCGGACAGGTAGATACATCAGTTTTTTTTTTTTCCTATTTTCAGGCTCATTATTTTGTAATACGCAACTTTTTCCAGGAACAAAATTGGATTTTTTTCCCTCAAATTCTAATGAGATACTAGAACCAAACATTGTGAAGAGTGTTCTATTCAGTAAAAAGGATCTGGATTTCTTATTCCTAAATAATGAAATGATGTTGCATATATGAAATAAAAAGGCAGAAGATACAATCAAGTATTACATGTGCTTAATATATATTCATTTATTAATGCATATGCCAGAGAATTGCATTGAACTATGCATTTGAAGACGTTATTAACAAAGCACTTGCCTATCAATTTAACATAAATTAGTGGATCTTGCTGTCTGTGGTTTCACACCCAGTAACAGCATGGTTCTGGGAGTCATGATACTTTTCACTTGTTCTTAACATATTGGACCAGCTTGTTCACAAAGCAGTCATTGTTACAGGGTCTTTTTTCTGCACATATATGTTGCCCACTAACAGTTATGACCATAAGTTACAATTACAAAGTACTGTTCTACAGCCAACTATTTAGGTACAGACTCTAAAAAGTCAAACCATAAAAATAGAGAAAGTGCAAATATTTATAAACTATTTCATATTCAAAATCCAACCTAGCTGTATTTTAATCTACTGAGCTGTAATAAGTTGTTTTCCTATTGCATTGTATGCATCTTGGGCTTATAAATAACATAAATTACAAAATTGTAAGCAATTTGTTCAGACTTCATTTTACATTTTTCACTAAATAGCTGAAGACATGACTTTTTTCTCCAGTGCAATATATAATAATGCTGCATTCAGTACAAATTGTTGAGTATTTCTAAAAAGGAAACATTTAACTGATTATAGCACTCAGTAAAGGAGGAGTTAGTCATAACTGTCAGAAGGAAAACACTAACGGTATAGTTAATTATCATAGGTAATTTTAAGAAACAATCCTTCCATTGTACTTCTAAACCAATAATCCTATGACTTTCTAAAGAATGAAATTTGGTAAAGCCAAGACATAATGCTAGATGGCAAATGCTTCAACTTACCTCTTTTTTTCTTTTTTCTTTTTTTACAAATGTGATGTGACCTTGGCAGTTTTAACGAACAAAGTTTTGTTGATATATCAAACATGTTAACAAACTATTTAGCATTGCTTTGCATAAGTTTGCTTTAAGAGCATTTCTTCACAGTGATATTTCAGAAAGGTTGGAAACCGGTCAGCATAAAATATTTCCCACCTTTTCTATTTTATTTTGTATGCAAAAATCATCACAATATATCTGCAACTATAAAATTACAAATGCTTTCTAGAAGTAACTGCATTTCTAGTCATGGTAGAAAAGGGTAATTGTAAGACATCTATTATGAGGTAAGTCTAAATAAAACAATCTGTAACAAATGATTTCATATCTACCAGATATATAAGCCAATGTAACAAGAATAACTAATGGACAAACTCAAAAGACTGTGTTTTAGTATGTTTAATGGATGAGAAATTGGTAACGAAATAAACATTTTAAAAGATACTCTGGATATTTCACTTAACATCATGATTTTGGCACTTCATGGAACATTTATTTCTCAAAGACCAGAACTGGTATAAAAGTTCTGCAGTTTCCGCACATACCTTGTAGACACTGTACTTGAGCACTGGCAAACACTGAAATGTAGTGAAATAAACATTCCCCTGTATTTGCACATGCATGCAGTAGTCAAACAGAGTTTGTGAATTCTCAGAGATGTGATCTTAGGGTATGCTATTGTTTCAAGCACTCTCTTCAGCAGATCTTGTTTCAGATTTAAGTCTTACAAATTCTTTAGCCACATCGTCACTGGTCCTCTGAGAGAGGATTCTAAGGATAGTCAGACCGGTTTCATCCACAGAGACGTTTTTCAAAAGGGGATACCATGCCCCGTAGCTCCCCTTTTCGGCTATATTCTGGAGCTGAATTACTGTCATTCCGATAATTCGATCTTCTCTGGCAAAGCAGTAATCTTTAACCGAAAGGTGGAGTTCATAGGCCCCTGGGCGGTTTTCTTTACTCAGAGTGCTGTGTGGATTAAAAACAGGGATTTTGAGCATTTTCAAATAGGGATCGATATTGTTCTAATAGACTGTGGAAAATTTTATACATTGTTTAGAATGTTGTATTGGCAAATAAAGTATCATTGCATTTTAACTCTGCAAATATTCTTTAAATTTTCCTTAGAATGTATTTACATTGCTATTACTCAGCAATCTAACTTAAAAACTCCTTCTTTTCCTAGATAGAAATAGGAAATCAATTTAAAAATGCTTGACTGCCCCCTTATGTTAAGGATATTACTAGAAACTCAAATTAAAATATTATGTTGTCATTAATCATTGGGGTCAAGGTCTCCCCAGTGATATAGGGGTAGGAGGGGTTACTAAGGGTCATGGAAGCTAGGCTGGGGGGAGGGGTACCTTTTGGAAGAGTTTCTGTGCCACTGTTTCAACATCCATTATTACCAATTCCTTTCTCTACCTCAGACTCCTGGATAAGCTATTATATGTAGGAGCCTTTTCTCAGGGAAATGCACTGCTCAGACTATGAAGCACTATTCATAAGATGCTAAATTGGATACAAATCTCCAGAGTAAATCAGTTCCAGCAGTGCCTGGTGCTTCAATGCCAGTGCTTTCGTATGGCAACTGTTAGACCTGTCAAGGTTGGGGCTGAGGCTAGCCTCTTCTAATAACGACCCTAGACAGCCTGTCAACGCAGAACCGAACCTAATGAAGAAGGCTGAGCAGTGAAATGCTGAGGATAATACCCCCTGTCCCTTATTTTAATTCCTCCTCAGATAGTCCTGACTTTCTAATGAATGCACTTCTATTCCTCAGTGGTACAAGCTTCCAGATTCCTTCCTTTTCTAAGTGACTTTTTTCTGATCTAATATTTTGCCAGGTGAGACTTTTGTTTCCGAGACATGGAAAACTAAACTGAGTTCTTATTTTAGAGACAGTCTGAATGACACTCAGGAAAATGGAATCTTGGAGGGGTGTGCTAAAGAATAGAATGGCAAAATATGACAGGCTCTGGGACTTCTTAAATTAAAATGAGTCAAAATGCTGCCTTTTCCCCAGAATTGCGGTCTTGGTAGCTCATTGCATTATATCTGAAATTTTGCATTATTCAGGTATTCCTAGAACTTTTTGGAAGACTTTTTAATTGGATCAAATTTTTTTGTGTAATTTGGAGGAGTAGATAGGTGAACTCTTGTGAGCTGATTTGTTAGCAGGCATTATTAGAACCTTTTTAATAGATGTAGTAGGATAGTTAAGTTTTAATGAGTGGTAAGGCACCCCACTCCAGTACTCTTGCCTCGAAAATCCCATGGACGGAGGAGCCTGGTAGGCTGCAGTCCATGGGATCGAGAAGAGTCGGACACGACTGAGCGACTTCACTTTGACTTTTCACTTGCATGCATTGGAGAAGGAATTGGCAACCCACTCCAGTGTTCTTGTCTGGAGAATCCCAGGGACAGGGGAGCCTGGTGGGCTGCCGTCTATGGGGTTGCACAGAGTCGGACACGACTGAAGCGACTTAGCAGCAGCAGCAGCAAGAGTTAATTATTCAGAAAACAGAGTGCTGAAAGGTCTCTGGGAAACCAAGAATACGAAATACAAAGAATCAAAGCAGTAAGGGAAGCTTGGTAAGTGTGCGTGTGTGTGTGTGTGTGTGTGTGTGTGTGTATGAAAGGCCCTAGGGTTTTGTCTCATGTTCCCTCCCCCTTGGCTTCCTATCTGTCCCTAGGTCAGCTCATCTAGATTTGTAGAATTAATTACATCTATATACAGATAATTCTCAATTTATGTCTAACCATATATTTGATATGTCCTCTTGGATGTACAATACCCATCTCTAGATTAATAGATTTAAAAGAAAGTCTTTGCTTTCCTCATGGCCTGTCCCTACTCTCCCATCTCAGCAAGTGAATATCTACCCAACTGCTGATGCCAAAACCTAGGAGTCATCCTTGACTTCATTCAGTGCCAGATAACTTCCGTTTGCTCCACCTGCATTCTTCTCCTTGTACTTTGCAGGAGGATGCTGACCTGTAAGGACTTCACCCACTGAGTTTCTCTGTGCTCTGGCTTCCAGTGGGGTTTAGCCAAAACAGCATCATTGGAAAGTCAGGGATAATGATGCAAGTGAGGGCAGACTTTATTTCTTTGGCTTCTTGCCTGTGAGGCTCCTCAAGTAAGCTGTCTGTCTCCACAGAAGGTCACTCTCCTAGCAAGTGAGTGACTACATATGAAGTTTTCACAGTCCCGATTTTAGTAACAGCTCTTCTCCTTTAGGTGCAGTGGTGTAATAACCTGGCTACAACTAGCCCCATTATTTTCTCAGGTTCCTATTTAAAAGTCAGAGAGGCTTCCCTGAACACTTCATCTTAGCAGCCAATGGACCACCCTATCACGCTGTTTAATACCATGCTTAGTATTCACTATCATATGACAGCTTTTTATTTGTTTATGATTTTGTTTATCAAGTTTTCTTAGTATCTAGAGTGTGACTTTCATGAGAGCAAAGCCCTCCTGTTACAGTTTTCTTCATTTGCCTTGGATCAGTGATGAACAGGAATCCTTAAACCTACAGGTTTCACTCTCCTTAGCAAAGCCCGGTGCCATTCCTACTCTGTGAGTCCCCTGTAAGTGTAGCTGTACAAGGCCTATTTCCTGGTTGGAAAATGGAGCTGGGTTATAACTTACAACTGAAACGTTTCATTATACTTTGGTGACCATGTGTTGCTTTTTGTTTTTGTGCCTTGTTTTCTCTTCTTGTCTCCAAGGTTGGGTCCCAGCATACAGACTTCCACAAAGGGGCGGAACATTGCCGTGGTCTGCCAGTTTAAGTCATTAATAGCAATCACTAAAAAACAGAAGGAAAACGAAAGGAATATAAAGTGTTAGCAAACCCATGTGTGGAATCCTAGGCTTTCCCTTTGATCTTTAAAGTGGATATTTATTTTTAAAAATGATGTATGAAGCTGTAACTTGCGTTTAATAACACCCTAACCCCACTGACTAGGATTAGGAAAAACAATTTTCTCTCTGGACTGCATGCTTGATAGGGCTTTCAGCTCTAAGCCATGTGGTGTTGGGATGGCAAAAAGCTGTAATTAAAATGACAATTGTTACTACTGAAAAGTTATGACTTTTGTTTAGGTGAAAACGTGATGTTTCTCATATTAAAATTATGACTGTTCATGAAATATTTAGAAAATATACATAAAGTAGATTAAAAGAAAAATTTATAATTTTATCACTCAGAAGAAACGACTGTTAATATTTTGGTGCGATGCTTTCAATCCTTATATACAGAATAGGATCATAATGTGTTGCAGTCTTAAAAATATTTTCATTTTTTTAAGTCCATCATGGAGAGCACTGTAACTCATTATATATCTTCCAGTTGCAAATATTTAATTGTGTGTAGATTTCATTCAATATTCAACAAATCACTTGTTGCATATTATGGCAGTTTCCTAATTTCAGGCATCATAAATAATACTTAACTGAACATTCTTATACATACATCTTCACTCATTCTTTAATTATGGTGATGATATCTGTAAGGAGGTGTCTTATAATTAAACTTGCTAATTCAGGAGGTTCATAAAACCTCTAGCATTTGGTATACATCAGCAAAATATTTTTGAAAAATGTTTAACAACACTGGCATATATAGTCATGCCCACTTATCTGATGCTTACTAATACCGTATATAATCTATTATATACCATAACAGTGCTAGTTTAGGTAGTGAAACTTTGAAATATATTAGAAGGCCATGCTTTTGATTAAAATAGATACTATTTAAAGTGGCTGTCCATGATAATATAAAAATAGAACATGGTTCTATTGAGAAAAGTAATAATCATTAAATTACATCTTCAAAGTGACCCCTAAATTCAGATTTCATTTTTATAATATAAAGCCAATTGATTCACCCACCCATTAAAAAAAAAATCAAACCAGTTGTTGGAAATCACATAGAAAAAGTAGGTAGATTATGTGGATAGTAAGAATGTACTGAGTTAACATCTAAAATGTCATTGGTAAGTTGGCAACCACAGCCTCAACCATAGAGAACATAGTCGTACAGTTCTGAAATGTAATTATCAATGTATTTTAACCATTTAGACTTTTCAAGTAATATAGGTTAAATATCTATGCTATTAATTTCTTTTGTTTTAAATCAAGAGTTTTGTATTCATGAAGGTATTCTAAGTATGCCCTAAAATAATTTAATATAGACTTTAAAAAACAGAGTTTCCAGAAAAAACATTTTGGATATAATTATTTTTTGAGAGGTTAAAGTCTTATAGGCTGTTTGATCTACCTGAACCCAAAATATACCTTTTACAGTGACTTTATGCTCTCCGGTTCCTGGAGTGGCGGTGATGTCCACATGAACAGATATCTGACCCACTGAATCTTTGGAGGGGCGACCTGCAAATCAGCAAAAGTTTACTGGCCTGACCTTCCAGACCACTTAATAAGGGACATTGATATTCTGTGCATTGGGAACTTTAAAGTGTGATCGTGGAAACAAATGGTTCTTTTTGTTAACAGCACATAATAGATACTGATAAATGTTCACTAAGTTAGATCTGCTATGCAGGTTTGAGTCTTGGGTATAATTATATTTAGCCCATTTAGCTAAACTTTCACACAGTCCTCAGATACCATAAGGCATTCTGTTAGTATTACTATTGTTAAAAAGAAAAAAAAAAACTTGAAGTTGCCTTACTCTAGGCACTTAATAAAGCTCTCCTTGTCACTTACGTATGAAGATGTATCACTGCCCTTCATTCCTTTCTGAAGTGCTCTTCTTGAGTGTGCCGCACCAGAGCATCAAGGATACAGAGATGGCTCTACAGAGCACCTGGCCTCACGAGGCCCAGACTCAGACCAGGGGAGAGCAACACACACACACAATATATCATGTGATATATTCTAAACAGGTACATTTATAATTTGATGATATAAAAAGGATTAATCAATTCCACCCTGATAAAGGCCAGTCAAGGGTTAGGAATGTTGTATTGAAAAGCGCCTGTGATTTAGGCACTTGGAATTCAAATCATAGTCATGCCACATCTGGTTCTGTGATCAGAATTTGCGATGTTCTCAAGTCTTGGTTTTCTTATTTGTAAAATAGGGATAATTGTATCAACCTCATATACATACAAACACACATCTATTAACATATCATCTATAAATATATACATTTTTTTTCTCAAATAGAAACACATACTCTAATTATCCTTTACCTTACCTTTGTCTTTTTACCTAAAAATGTATTAAGATCATTCCATTTCCACATATACAAAGCTATGTCCCACTCCTTAATATGTCTGGAATATCACAGCATTAACTGCAAAGTCAAGGTTTCATGAATACTTGCTTAAAAAACAAATCTGCTTACAAATAATGAAAACATTAAAATATTTAAAATAATATTTAGCCCTTATTCCATTATATGGACATACCATTATTTATTTAAACACATTTTGGTAGTTTCTAGTCTCTTGCTCTTATGAACTATAACAAATAATTACTTTTCATGTTTACAAGTTTATAGTATAATTTCTAGAAATGGTATTTATCAAAGGTAGGTGGAACCTCATTTTGCCCAACAGAGATTTTAACCATTTGCAATATATATGAGATTAATAAGAATCTTATTTTCATGAAATAAATGGCTAATGACTAAGCTGAAAAGAAGAGATTCTAATAGACTTCCAGTTTCTAACTTGAGAAAAAAATCTCATTTTTTTCATTTCATACATTTCAGCCAGAACCTCTTAACAGGATCTACTGAGAAAACCTGGTTCACCACAAGCACCACTCTCAGCCCAATCCTGCCCCAACCATTTGTTAATAAAAGGACTGAAAGACAGAAAGTGATCACTTTGGGCATTAGCCAAGGAGCTGCTCATTGCTTGTGAGAAGGGTTTCATTTTCCTGAAGTGAAGAAAATTCTGAAAGAAGTACTCTGAAAGTGCCAGCTAGATGAGCATTTCATTTTTTAATTGGCTGCGTACTTAGCAGACAGTATGACCTGAGCACGGCCAAGTGTGTGCCGGGACCTCCCTCTCTGCTTAAGGTCACAGTTGCTGAGAAATATGGGAGATGGCTCCTGAATGGGCTTGAAGTGCCGGCGTTTGGGGACAAGAGAGGGAAAATGTGACCATAGGCTCTGGTTTTATCAGGGATTGTCATCAACATGGTGAAGAGGCAAGCATCTCAAAGGAATGTATGTGCCTATACACCCAGGTGGGGTGCAGCAGGAAAAAGTGGCCAGGTCTTGAGTCTTGGAAGAGTTCATCGATGCCCTGGGGAACTACTTGAAAATACATTTCACACCAGCCAGTTCTACCAAGCTTGTACTTCCCCTAAGAGAAGGATCTGGAAAAGTTCTACTACTAACTGAGTAGACAGTGACCCTTAGATAGATAATGACTACTAATGGTCAGCATTGCAGTTTTTTTTTTTTTTTTTTACTTATTTTTAATTGAAGGATAATTGCCTTACAATATTGTGTTGGCTTAAATAAAGACTCATCTGTCTCTTTTCTCTCTTTCTCTCTTCCTCAGTATCATGGAAATTGCCTCCAGGAGAAAGAGGAACGGTGCACATGAGAGAAGCCACGGCTTCCTCCTTCTCCTTTCCTCCTTCTACTGCTAGAGTCATTATTTTTCCCTGTTTGTAGAGAGAGAAAGAGAGCTTTTAATCCAATAACTAATTAAAACTTTAATGTGGGCAGAACAAGGTCTTAAAAACCTGAATAACCTTCTAACAGTGCAAGTAACTAACATGGTGTGTACCCGGATGTTGATATCAGTAAGGGAGGTATCTATGCAGTAGAAAGTAGGGTACATAAGAGGGACTGGTAATACTTTTTGGGAAAATAAAATAGTTTGACATCATCCCTAAACTGGTGACATCCTTGTGATATGAAGAATAGAACATATCTTGCCATTATTTAAGTCTCCTTTTGTGTATTCTAATTATGCTTTACATTTTTCTTCATGTCAATCTTGAACAGTTAAAAAGCTTATTCCTAGTTATTACATATCATTCTATTTTAAATGGGATCCCTTTTCCATTATATTGGGTAACAGGAAGGCTAGTGATTTTTGTATATTTTTTTATTCAGCTAACTGAATTTTTAATGAAATATTTTCATTACTCGTTTTGAGTTTTGTAAGTATACACATGTATCATATTCAATGAATTACACTTCTCCTGTCCAGTTTTTATACCTCTTAATATTTGCCTTGGCTAATTTTATTGGCTTATATTTGTAATACTACATGCCATGACAGTGTTACAAGTGGATATGTTTGTTATCCTTCACTTGGCTCTCCAGATTCATTTTTCACCCTTCTCCACTCCGTCCTCTGCCCCTAGATGGACAAGTCAGTGGTCTCTATGCTCTATAGATGGTGAGAAGTCCTGGCAAGATATGGGAAAGAGGCAGTAGACTCAGGTCAGATATTTATTTCTTTAGTTTCCTTCCTATGGTGTCACCATTTTGCTGGAAGAATCCTGCAACCAAAAAGGCGACATTGCCCTCACCATCCCTCAGCAGGTGAGTCTCATTCCTGGTTCTAGGAGCTTTTACCTCTCTTGTTATTTGTCAGTGAGGTTAGTTTACTACTCTTTCTGGTCTGTTTTTATCCTGCCCATCTGTTGTCCATAGTTTCTCCACTGAATCTTTTTCAAGTGTGGGTGTGCCATCTGATTCCTTCTGTGACCTTGGCTAATAGAGTTAACATCTTTGATTTGCTCATAATTTTAATGGAAGTGTCCCTGGTATTTTTGTAATATTCTTAGGTCTTGAACATTGAGACAATCTTGGTGGGGGATAAGATGTAAAATATGGACATTCACTGTTTAACAACGATTATCATGATGGATTTTTTTCAGGGGAGAAAATGCTTTAAGAGGCTCCTGAAGGTTTAGTTGAAATTCACTTTTTTTTTAGACAGAGAAGCAAGAAATAGCATGTTCCCATATGTGGATGCGTAAAACAGAATGGTGTGTCCTGGAAACTGTGAGGAGTTCAGGATGTATGGAGCATAGATGAAGTAACAATAGGGAATGTTAGAGAAAATGTTAGTACTTTGAATGTCATTTAAAAATTGTTAGATATTATCTTGGAGCTACGGAGAAGTCTTTTAAGATTTTGGCTATGGGTGGCATAGTCAAATTTAGGTTTTGAAAGAATTTGTCTCATCTGTGTAAAAGATCATTTTTTTTTCTGTCATTGTTGAGATATGTCAGAGCGAACATTTTTTATTTATTTTTTTAATTAATTTTATTTTATTTTTAAACCTTACATAATTGTATTAGTTTTGCCAAATATCAAAATGAATCCACCACAGGTATACATGTGTTCCCATCCTGAACCCTCCTCCCTCCTCCCTCCCCCCATACCATCCCTCTGGGTCGTCCCAGTGCACCAGCCCCAAGCATCCAGCATCGTGCATTGAACCTGGACTGGCATCTCCTTTCATACATGACATTTCACATGTTTCAATGCCATTCTCCCAAATCTTCCCACCCTCTCCCTCTCCCACAGAGTCCCTAAGACTGTTCTATACATCAATGTCTCTTTTTCTGTCTCGTATACAGGGTTATCGTTACCATCTTTCTAAATTCCATATATATGTGTTAGTATACTGTATTGGTGTTTTTCCTTCTGGCTTACTTCACTCTGTATAATAGGCTCCAGTTTCATCCACCTCATTAGAACTGATTCAAATGTATTCTTTTTAATGGCTGAGTAATACTCCATTGTGTATATGTACCACTGCTTTCTTATCCATTCATCTGCTGATGGACATCTAGGTTGCTTCCATGTCCTGGCTATTATAAACAGTGCTGCGATGAACATTGGGGTACACGTGTCTCTTTCCCTTCTGGTTTCCTCAGTGTGTATGCCCAGCAGTGGGATTGCTGGATCATAAGGCAGTTCTATTTCCAGTTTTTTAAGGAATCTCCACACTGTTCTCCAAGGTGGCTGTACTAGTTTGCATTCCCACCAACAGTGTAAGAGGGTTCCCTTTTCTCTACACCCTCTCCAGCATTTATTATTTGTAGACTTTTGGATCGCAGCCATTCTGACTGGTGTGAAATGGTACCTCATAGTGGTTTTGATTTGCATTTCTCTGATAATGAGTGATGTTGAGCATCTTTTCATGTGTTTGTTAGCCATCTGTATGTCTTCTTTGGAGAAATGTCTATTTAGATCTTTGGCCCATTTTTTGATTGGGTCATTTATTTTTCTGGAGTTGAGCTGTAGGAGTTGCTTGTATATTTTTGAGATTAGTTGTTTGTCGGTTGCTTCATTTGCTATTATTTTCTCCCATTCTGAAGGCAATCACTGCAATCCCTTTTGGAAAATCTCCTACTTGCATCCTATTATACCTTGAGTCAAATCCCCAAATGCGGCCCTTTGCTAGGATGCTCCTGATGACCTCTCCTTCATCAGCACTTCTGGTCCACACTGTCTTTGGCTTAATTTTTTCAAACCTTTCTTTATGTTTTCATCAACTCAAAACAAATGTTTAGAATACCCTTCCTCCATTATCCAATGAAGCGCTGTCCAAATACCTCTACACTAAAATATTTTTTTTTTACTATTCTAGAAATAATCTGTGGTTATATTTTTGATCTCCTCAAACACTATTATACATAGACCACGATGTTTATGGTGCCCCTTGAATTATAAGACATGTATAACAAAGTATTAAATCCCTGGGCAATGAAACCAGACTTCCCTGATCATGAATCTGTCTGTCACACATTAACAGTTTAAAACTGTGAATTTGCATGTCCTTATTTGTAAAGTGTTGATAATCCCATCTACCTGGCAACATTATAACGAGGCTAAAAAAGGATAATTTTGAAAAATATGTAAGATAATATGTGCCTTGCACATAAGAGCTGCTGGTAAATGGATCCAGGTTTATGATAATAATAATTCTTAAGAGTATTCCAAAGTTATTAAATACCTTGAAGATTCATAGAAAATTAGAGAGAAAAATCCATTGACACTGTAGTTATCTAAATCAAATATTGCTGTAAGACAAAAGCAGAGTGACTAGAGTTTTCCCCAACAACTTTGGAATTCTTAGTTTCTTCAGTAAAATTTTCTGGGTTGAGTACACTAGAGATGGAAAGTTTTTAAGAGCCCTCATATTCTTTCCCACTATGATGTAAAACCTTTTGTGAACCAAGAATTCCGTGAAATGAGTTTTCTTGATGGCTAAAGGTTATATTGTTTGTTTAACTATTGTTGAAATCACAGTAAATGAGAGAGTGAAAATGCATTCAGGTTGTGTATTTGTCTCTGTTGTTATACTAAAGATTAGAGTCTGCTCAGTATGTGGGTTTGTGATCAAGACTGTTATGGGTGATCATGTCAGTATTACCATAAGCAGTCATGTAGCAATGGCTGGTTTGTTTCCAGAGTAAACATCTAGAAGTGATGGTCAGGAAAGTTATTGATTTAACAAGTTTGTAAATGAGAAAAGCTTTCCATCAAAGCGCTCAGCAGGAGGTGCCATTTCTTCATCTGGGTTCCTAATTGGAAACTTTACCAAGGTAACTTAAAGGCTTTGTGTTGTTATAGAATCTGATTTTTATTAGAAAATATATAAAACTTGAATTTGGAAAATATGTGCTCTTAGTTACAGAGGAGACATTTTATGCTGTTTGAAAACAACTAACAGCTATAGAAATGTGCCTAAAACTTTTTAAAAGGTACTCTAAATGCATAGGTACGATTTTCCCTTTCCCAAATTGCTGCTCTCTCATCATCCACTTGCACATCCTAACTCTGTGCCTGTGTGTGTTTTCTAAAAAATCTGAAGGATTCCACTGGTGGGAAAAAAAAACATGTTGAAAACCAAACTTATGTACTCAACAATCCCCGAACAATTTTGAGGAAACCCTTGGGTGTAAAGATTTAGCAGAAAACACATTTCCTTTTTTTAAAAGAAGATGTGAAATTTACTGCTCAATCACGTCAAGCATAGTCTTGAGAGTTGCTTGTTTAATGTGGTACACCCCTAAAAAGTGGAATTAAAAATGGGTCAGTTTTCTGACAGTTCTCAGTAGAAGCAACTAGTTTAAAAGGTTTTATTATTATTGTAAGTATTGTTTAATAGTCAGGCTATTCATAATTGTTACCTGAGAACTCCGGGTTTGTGCTTCCATGGCCTGGTGTTTATACCACTCCACAGCACCCATGTTATGCCTAGTATTGTAGATAATCAGGCAGATTTTTTCTTTCTAACTATATTCCATAATGGCAGGAAACCTCTATTAATAATAATAATCCATACTACTTATCTCTAATTCATATAATAAATAACATACTTTTGATATTTATTAAATAAAAATTTAATCAGAGGTTATGCCTGTTATCTTGTCAATTCTGAACCCATAGAAATTAGACTATTGTGCCTCAAATCAATCAATGGGCTCCTAGAATGTGTCCTTTGTCACCAACATTATTGGATCATGAATACCAACCTCTATCTGGGAATGAGTCATGCTCTATGAGTAAACATTGGTAAAGGGAAGGAGAATAAAAGAACTAATTGTTTTATTTGAAGTTCTCTTTACAAGAGCAGCTTTTGATAAAAAACTTTTTGATAAGAGATCCTTATTACCATAAGGTTATGATATAGTATTATATAATCTCCCTAATAGGATGAATCTCTCACCTAACGTAAGTTTAGTACATTCTGTGGAGGAGTGAATAATTTTAAAAGCAATTAGTAATGATTATGCATGTAATGTTTTAAATTGATAATTACCTCCAAGTCTCAATTAGTATCCTGTAGGATATTAGATTGGAGAAGGCAATGGCAACCTACTCCAGCGTTCTTGCCTGGAGAATCCCAGGGATGGAGGAGCCTGGTACGTTTCACTCTACAGGGTTGCAGAGTCGGACACTACTGGAGTGACTTAGCAGCAGCAGCAGCAGCAGGATATTAGATGAAAAATATCATAGCTGCTCCAGTCATTTGAACATGTTTACCAAACTGCTTAAGCCCCTGACAAAGGGGTTTGAATCTGTCCTCATGGGACTCTGCTGGGAGCCTCATAAAAGGTGTGGAGAATTAAGGAGGAATGACCACTCTGGCAGTGTAGAATCAGTTTAGAATCAGCTGACCTGCTCTTCCTACCTTCAAGTCTAGGACTCCAGGTGGGAGTAACTCACTTCTGTTCAGGCTTCTAGCTTGTTAGACATCATCCGAGGTGGTGGAAGTAGAATAAACCAGGAAGTGGCTTGACTTAAACCCTGTTCCTCCTCTTATCCCTTCTTGTGCTTTCCTTCTCTGTTCTTCGCTCATTATGTCCCTGTCATTTAACATTTATATCTGAAGTAATTTATAGTAATGATAACAATAATGGGTGCAATTTTTGACTACTTGTGTGTGCCAGGCATTGTGCTGAATACTTTAAGGATAAGATCTTGCTCTGATATCAGATAAAGGTAGTGTGTACAATGGGTGAAATTGGGCACAGATGTTAGTTGCCTGTCAAAGTCAATAAATGGAAAACTGAGATTTGACCTCAGTTCTCTGACATGCTGTGATGTTCATGAAATAGCTTCTCTTCTTCTCGTTCCCCTTCCCACTTTCCTTTTTCACATCAAAGAGGAGAAAGTAAACTCGGTCTTGTTGTTGTTGTTAATGGCATTTAAAGTCTTGCTGAACTAAAAGGCAGAAAGGCAGAAATTGAAGACAAGGAACATACAGAATATGTTCTGTAAATGTTCCTTTCAGGAACATACAGAAAACATCTATACATTTTAAGATTATGTTTTTTGTGTGATAACACTTGGCTTTCATTTATAACTGTCTATATTAAGTCCCACAGTAATCATTCAAATGTATGTTTAAATTAATATTGGCTTCAGGGACTCTTATGGTTTCATAGTTTTCTGTGTTTTATCCTTAAACTTACTATTGATTGAAACATTTTTATAGTGTTACTTTATATCAGTGAGTTTCCATGGCTATAGCATCCTTAAAGTGTTGCTAAAAAATTAATCAGTGATTACTAAAATTTGAAATGTGTCAAATCCTAGAAGTAGTTACTGAAAGTTTAGTTATCCTAAAACTGAAATATTTTAGTATTGAAAAATATAGTTTTTATGTTAGAAACAGTGTTGGTCTTGAAACTATTTGAGCCAATATCTTTGTTTCAGAGGTGAGGGAGTTGAGGCTAAGTGTCTCATACAAATTTCCATAGCTGGGTAGCATCAGTGGTGGGTCTTGTTATTTTCATTGAAGTTCTCTTTCCACTGACAAACTAGCTTGTCTCTAAAAAAGTCTTTTGGAATTCACACAATGGGACAGACTGTCAATGAATAGTAAAAATCTGGCAAGTAAGGTAGGATGTGGATATGACAGTCAGTGCTTTTTTTTCCTAAGTGGAAACTCAGAAGTGGCAAAAATCAGAAAACCAAACTTTCAGTTCTGACTAGTGACTAAGAATTATTTCTAATCATTATGTGTGTCACTTGATCTGTTAGCATCTCTCTTTTAAGATCTATTCATTAGCACCATGACTGCTAGCAAACACTACTACCTGGGGGAGAATGGGAAGAGAAAGATTACTCCCATACAGTAGTAGGCAGTATGTATTCACAGCATAGAAATCACTGTTGATAAGAGAGACGAAAATAAGATCCATTGAGGGATGAGGGCCTTGGGCATATCTTTTCTTCTTGGTAGTCACTGACATCAATAAATATAATAGTAGAAACAGCTAGGTTAGATAAGGCTAGGGGCTATACACTGCACCCCACCCCCCAGCTTCAAATGTTTGGATCTATCTGTAACCAAAGTTTTTTGAAAAGTGTCTAAGGGTAATCCAGTTTACCTGAAATGTATGACCTGAATGGATCTCCTTATTTGAAAATAAGCTGAAGAATTGATGCTTTTGAACTGTGGTGTTGGAGAAGACTCTTGAGAGTTTCTTGGATTGCAGGGAGATCAACCCAGTCAATCCTAAAGGAAATCAGTGCCGAATATTCATTGGAAGGACTGATGTTGAAGCTGAAACTCCGATACTTTGGCCACCTGATATGAAGAACTGACTCATTGGAAAAGACCCTGATGCTGGGAAAGATTGAAGGCAGGAGGAGAAGGGGACGACAGAGGATGAGATGGTTGGATGGAATCACTGACTCAACGGACATGAGTTTGAGCAAGCTTCCGGAGTTGGTGGTGGACTGGGAAGCCTGGCGTGCAGCAGTCCATGGGGTTGCAAAGAGCTGGATACGACTGAGTGACTGAACTGAACTGGAATGTATAAAAGGTTTCCCTGGTGGCTCAGATGGAAAGAATCTGTCTGCAACGCATGGGACCCAGGCTTGATCCCTGGGTTGGAAAGATCCCCTGGAAGACGGTATGGTACCCACTTCAGTATTCTTGCCTAGAGAATTCCATGGACTTAGGAGCCTGGTGGGGTACAGTCCATGGGGTCGCAAAGAGTCAGACACAATCGAGCGACTAAGTATGCTAAGGGACTTCAGGAAAATAATTTCTACAACACGAGGTAATAATATCTCAAGGATTTAGGTGAAAGCATACTGCTGGAAATGATGCTCCTGAAGAAACCATGGATAATCAAATTATAATAAAACCAAATTTCTTGAGCTTAAAAACAGCTCTGAATTTTTAAAGAATTCAATTTGTTTTAGGAAAATTGAAAAACACACACTATACACATATATATCCAGGTAAAAAGAAAAGAAATTGAGGAGGAGAGAAGGAGAAAAGAGGAGGAGCAAGAGGAGAAAAGAAGGAATTGGAGGAAGAAGAAATGTATCCAAGAATAAAAATGCAAAGAATTTCGGCTGGCTTATATTTTTCCTCACAAAATAAACATCAGAAGGAAATAAGCAATGGCAATAAAGTTATGAGAGAGAGTGTCTATGCTCACAGAATTTTAGATCTAGGAAAGCTGTTTCTCATGTAAGAATGAAACAAAAGGTAATTTTCAAAAATTCAAGAGCTAAGAAAATTTATTTTACACACACACACAGTTTCCTCACAGTATATGACTTGGAGACATATTTCAGCCAAAAGAACCTCAGACTGGGGAAACTGTGTTGTAGAAAGCATGTCACTGAACAATAGCACCATTTAAACTATCAGGTGGATATCAGATAGATACACCTCCTTCATTAGATTTGAATTTATCAGAATAAGCCTAGTCTTAATTTTATATTCCCAGTGTCTAGCTCTGTATGTGCATATTGAAGGAGCTTCATGAGAGACTGAACACAAATTTGGATAATGTTTGTATTGAACAGGAAGGTAAGTGTTAGGAAGGAATGAACTGTTTAATGGGAAAGTAACTTTGTTTTCTAGGTTTTAGTGTTGTGTAAGTCAATCAATGGCAAAGTAATAAAATTACAGGCATACTTAATGTATTGGGTTGCCAAAAAATGTTTGTTCAGGTTTCCCATAACATCTTACGGAAAAATCTGAGCAAACTTTATAGTCAACCCAATAGATTTTCTTTATCAAATAAATGGTTATTGATATATGTCTGGCTTCTGTTACACAGAAGTATTCTCTCTTGTAATATAGTAGCTACAGAGGCAAGTTACTCTCTTTGCAGGAAAAATGTGCAAATAGCTGAAAACGGTTTATATGAATAGATGACTGCTGCTGCTGCTGCTTTAGTCACTTCAGTTGTGCCCGACTCTGTGCGACCCTATGAACTGTAGCCTGCCTGGCTCCTCTGTCCATGGAATTCTCCAGGCAGGAGTACTGGAGTGGGTTGCCATGCTCTCCTTCAGGCTTGGGAAGATCCCCGAAGGATCTTCCCAACCCAGGGATTGAACCCAGGTCTCCTGCATTCCAGGCAGATTCTTTGCCACTGAGTCACCAGGGAAGCCCGAATAGATGACTATGGAGTTTAAATTTGCTCTGTAGCAGCTCATGGGAATCCCTTAATTATAGAGGTTCTGGGAGTTTGGGGTTATGGGTATTCAGTTCAGTTCAGTTGCTCAGTCGTGTCCGACTCTTTGCGACCCCATGGACTGCAGCACGCCAGGCTTCCCTGCCCATCACCAACTCCCGGAGCTTACTCAAACTCATGTCCATTGAGTCGGTGATACCATCCAACCATCTTATTGTCTGTCATCCTCTTATCCTCACAAATGTTACCTTGAGTAAAATTTCAAATACTTTTAGAGATTTTATATATATTTTGCAAAATTTATTTGTAAGTATTCTACTGTTTTATTCCTATTTTAAATGGATTTCTATTTTATTTCATATTCTAGTTAGCTATTAATTGTGTAGTTATGCTGCTGACTTTGTATACTGACTTTATGGTGAACGATCTAATGGAAAATTCTTATTAGTTCCAGTAGTTTCTCTATAGATTTCCCTATGCTTTCTATGGAAGTAATTGTGTTGTCTACATATAAGGACTTTGGTTTTTCTTTTTCAATTCTATTGCTTTTGAATAGAGGACAAGATAATAATCTCCATAGTTTTATATATAACATTGAGACAAAACATGGGTAGTATGAAAAGAAAACCTAACTAAACCAATTTATACATATAATTACAAAAATTCTCAATGAAATATTGATAAAAATACAACTCTATCACAGAGTAGGGTTTATCTTAACAAGAAATGGTGTTTTAAGTATTCTAATAAATATCACTAATATCTAATAAATATCTAATATCTCATAAATTCTGAAAAAGCATTTGATAAATTTCAGTGCCCATTAATTATAAAAATCTCTTATTCAGATTTGAAGGATGGTTCCTAGCTGTGATAAAGAATATTTCTTTTAAAACAACAACTGAATCATTAGAAATTCCCTTTCAAAACTGGAAACAGAATAAGATTATACAAAATAAGAATAAACACAAGGTCTGAAAGTTTATATAAAGGCAATGATTAAAAACAGAAAATACAGTATAGTTTCTGGAAATGGTGACATTAATTTTTTTGGTAATAACTAAATTAACACTTGACAAATTGAAAAGAATGTTCCTTGAGAGATTAAAATATAATAGACAAAGTTACATGATTTTGGATGACAATATATCATTCTCAAAGCAGCCAGAAAAAAACAAGAAAAAGGTATATGCTGAAATAAAGTTAATTAAAATGTGATAAAACAATGAAATGTGATTTAGGCACAAAACAATGAATAAAGTTTAAAGTTAAGATAAAATGCCTTAAGGATATCACTTATTTGGATATTTAGTTATATATTTACTGCATTTTCATCAGAATCCCAAATACTTAATTTTTTTTATACAACCCAAAGCTAATTAGGGAAGTAATGACAATAGAAACTAAGGATTTACTAAAAACAGAACTTATTAAAAGTTACTAAGAACTTTTAAAAACACTGAATAACTGAGGACTTACTTAAAAAGAGAAAAATGAAAATGTATTATTCTCATGAATATTAAAATACTTTATTAGGCAACAATAAATAAATTAGTCGAATCCTGGGCTATAAATGGTCAAATAGGAGAAAAGGTCCAGAAACAGAATTCCAATAAATTTAAGATACAATGGCAAAAGGATTATCAGTGGGACAGGGCAGGATTATGGATCAGTTACTATTTGGAGAAAAGCTTTATAGCCTTATTATATATCATATACTGAAAACAGATTTTGATAAATTAAGTTTAAATTGAAAAATCCAACTGAAAAAAGAAAATATGGATGAATTTTATTTGATATTTACATGTGGAAGTCTCCACAGGCTTAAAATTAAGGGTATAAATCACAAAGGCAAACATCTGAAAATATTTGTAGGTCAAAAGACATCCTATGCATGTAATCAGTTGAGTGAAAAATATTTGCAACAAACGATATAGAGGGTTACTATCTTTAATGAATAAAAGAAACACAAATTGATAAACTCAAAAGCACCATTAAAAATGAATAAAGGTTACAGACGATTCACAAAAAGAAATTCAGCTAGTTAATAAATATTGAAAATGTTTATTTTTGTAATCAAATTAATTATATTACCTAATATATTAACAAACATTTTAAACAAAAACAACCACCTTGTACTAGAGATTTTGTGGAAAAGTCTAATATTCTAATCAACTTTTCATTGGAACAAATTTATAGTTGGAAAGCTACTTGGGCATTACATGCCTTCTAGATATTCAGAACTTTGGATTTGATAATTCTGTCTCTGGAATTCTATTCAAAACATAATTCTAAATACAGAAGAAGTTTACCTGGAAATTTTTTAGTAAATTTTTTAGTATTTTAAATTTACTTAAAATATTGACTTAGAGTGAGAAATAAACTTAAGTATTTTGTATTTTGAAATATATAAATTATGAATTATAATGATTGGATATAAGCATGACATATTGACAAGAAGTTATATAAAATACTTATGTAGGAGTGCTATATGAAAGGGATACATATTTCATATAAAGCTTCTGAAGTATTTAAAATAAGGATACAATGAAGTTGCAGGAAAATATATCCAAGTTTAGTAAATTATAAATTTTTTCCTTTTTCATATTGTTCTATATTTTCTATTCTCCAATATGTATCTATTATTTTTATAATCAAAACAGTAAAAAAAAACTAGTTGAAATAATGTTTTAAAACTTATGTTAATACATTTTTATTTTATATTGGCTAAAACACAAAATTTATCAATAAATAGGAATTTTTCACTTCTGATTACAGAGATTGAAACAGTATATCTATATATTTTTGCAGAAGAGTTTGATAATGAGATTAAAATAACTTAATCTTTCAGGATCCTACAAGTTCCCCCAGAGATTAACTCAGAAATACTTAAGAAAATATTCAACCAGCCTATGCATCAACCTTCTGACTTCTTTAGATGTTATCTTATTCCTCATATTTAATTATGAAATTTCTTGAATGTACCATTCATATTTAATCACTTATTTCCAATTAAGTTTTAAATCATCTCTTGTCATCTTACAGCAAACTTTACTGGAAATTTTGAGAGTCCCCAATGATCTCTCTTTAAACTATATAAATATATATACTTTCCCAGTTCCGTGCCATTTTTCCATGTCTTTAGCTTTGACATGGTTGATTACCTCCTTGTAGTCATATCCCCCTTGGCTTCCTTCATTGTCTACTTTCTGGATTCACTGTTTCTTTCTTTGGTTCAGTCCTTTTCTGCCATCTTTGTAGCCACCTTCTTCTTTCAGATTTTTGTTATGTGCCATTCCCCAGTATCACCCCGTGGCTCTCTGCTCTCTTTTCTCATTACCCTTTCTTTTTTTTTCTAATTTGAATTTTTAAACTTCACATAATTGTATTAGTTTTGCCAAATTACCCTTTCTATAGTTTTACAGTTTCAGCTCTCATCTTTATTAAACTTTAAAAATTTATTTCTAGTCCTTATCCTCATCTTCCAAATGAACTCCATTTCTAATTGTCTAATAGATATCTTTGCTAGATGTTTTACCTCTAGTTTAACCTCATCAACTCTAAAAACTAACATAAGGTGTTCTCAACCTACTCCAGTTCTCAGCATCCCCATTTCCAACCAGATGACACTATTCTTTCTGCTATCCAAGTTCAAATCATTGAAAACCTCATGGAACTTACCCTTTCTGCTTAATTTGCTGATCCTAACCAATAAGTTCATCTTGTGCATCATTCGTAACAGAGTTTATTTGATTCAATCTGTACTTAAGTATTCTAGTCCCTTAGTCTGGAACCTCTTTACCAAATCTAGATATATCTGTCACCTTCCAAAAAACATTGTGCTTTCATACATTTCTATTATATTTTATATCTCTTAGCAGGACTAAAATTTCCAGCATACAGATTTTATCTTACTAGTCTTCTTCTCCTAGAACCAAGGGTTCCTATTGTTTTGATGGGAAATTCCAAATTCCCTAAGTAACTCTTGGCTTTAGAAATATTGCCTCCACCAATTATGATCAAATTCACCCCACACTAACTCAACAATATCCCTTTCTGCAAGCCTTCCATATACTTAAGTACTACCCTCCATCCAAGTTCTGCCACCTCTCTATGGCTTTCCCAGTCATTCCAGCCTATTCTGTTGACTCTCACTTGCAGCCACTTCTCTCTTCTTATACCACCCTTTTTGGCACTTAATATTCTGCCTCATTTTGTACCCTTGTGTTTATTCTACTGACTGAACTTTATTGCATCATGAAATTACACCAAGATTTAGATAGTTTCAATGTTAAATTAAAAGGTCTGTAATTATCTAAAAATTTTAATAATATCCACACTTGGCAAAGCTGACAGGATAACTAATATAAAAATTAATTGGAAAGCAAGTTTTAGAGATGATGTGCATAGAGAGAATCCAGGCCACATTCCTTAGATTTGAATTCAGGATCTACCACATATTAGCTAGGGACCTTGTTTAAGCTACTGAACCTCTTTGTGCTTCAGTTCTCTCATCTGTAAAATAAGAATAACAGTAGTACCTGCCTCACTCAATTGTTGTAAAGATTAAATGTTATTACCTGTAAAGAACTTACAGAAGCACTTGGCATATAGAAAGTCCTCTGTATTATCATTGTGGTTGTTTACTAGAACATTAAATCACTTCTTTTGACCTAGCAATTTATTTCCTATGAATCTGTCATGCAGAAATATTTGCATAAATACACAAAGAAGTGCATGACTAAAGATTTCATGGAAACATTTTTATAATGGCTAAAAAAATTAGAAGCAACCTATATGTTTATAAGTAATAAAATAGTACACCATCATATATCTTGTGGGATATCATTAATCCATTCTAAAGGAGGGAAATCTGTATATGAGACATGAAAAGATGTGTATGAAAAATCAAATAGCACAATAGTATGCACATCACCCAGTTTTGAGGGGGAAAAAGAAGAAAGTAAGTTTTACACGTGCATGATTAAAAGGTCTGGGAGAATAAACCTCAAAACATAAAAGTGCACACAGGAGGGGTGGGGTTGGCTGAGTGTATGTATTAGCTTTTCCATTACACTGATTTGTTCTCAATGAGAATCTATCACTTGCTAATTAAAGTGTTTAAATATATAAAAATAATCAGAAGAGTAGAACAGGGAAGTACAGATGGTGAGTTCACGTCACTGATTTAAAACCCTGCGCTTTCCCTACGTACTTCACTGATGTGGCTGCCATTTGACCAGGATGTTATCCATCCCACCAGGCAGATATCATGAACCAGTGGCTGAAGAGAGCATGTGAGCAAGTAATGAAAGCCTTGAGAGGGAGACTGGTAATGTGCCACTGATGGGTAGATGGAGCGGTGTCCACAGTGATCTGCTAATAGGTACCTAGATGACAGCAGAAGACAGAACTGACCTCTCTAGGGTAATCAGTCAAGAATGCTCACCCAGTAGAATATTCTCAAGAAGCAGCAGTAAAAGGCATTTTTAAAAAAAATGAGTTTTGTTATGGACAAGAATGAAAACAGATCCAAGAGATAACCACAGTAGTAGCTCCTAGGTTCAGAGTATATAGCCAAGAGATCATTTAATATAATAGACTTCATTGCAGGTCCAAAGGTTAAAGAACTGGAGGCCAGTGTTCTAATAGGAAAACGTAACTCTCCCCATTACTTTGAGGAGGCTACTCTACAGGAGGTGGGTGTACACAAATGAACTCCTCTGCAGAAAAGGCGCCACCATTCAGTAATATATTGCTCTGACCTTTTCATCAAGAACTGGTCTAATCTAACGCAATGCAGTGAGACAGTATAACAAGATGGACAGAATTGTAATGGGCAAAATGAATAACATTTTGGAAAAGAAATAGAGAATAGATATGGTTCTACTTCCTAGCAAGTACAGTAAACGTAGTTAGAGTTCTTAAATTCGGGAAACCCTCTGCGTTTTATTTTTTCCTTTTCTTTATTTACTTTAGTCTGTTTTGCTTACTGATCATTTTACAGTACTGAATAAGACTTTGAAATCTGGATTTACAAATACTGAGTTACTGTATAGAATTTAAAAACAAATGAATTAAACATGATTTCTTCATTTGGTTAGTAATTTATCAAACCTGCCAATTTGCTAGGTGTTGGTGGGAGCAAAATCCAAGAAATGAGTACACTGCATTTTCTAGTTAGAGAGAAGTGGGAAAAAATAGTTACCTAAAAACTGTACTTGAAGATTCCTGTAATTTTTATGCTGAATTTAATTAGAAAGATTTGGATTTGACTTTGGGCCCCATTGTTTGTTAGCTTTGGCACTGGGTGATCACTTTCGCATCTCTGAGACTCAGTTTCTTTATCTGTGGAGCTAATATAATCACATCTCATTCGCCAGATGAAATGGACAAAATGAGGTAACACTGGCCAAACTTACTGTCTAACACATGTTAGGTGCTTATGAATGTTAATTCCTTTCTTTACATTTTTTCTATTTTAATTTGAGTAAGATCTACTTTATTTTTTTAAATCCATTTTATATTTATAACAAATATCAATATATCTTGTTTTAAAGGAAATTATCTTGACTATATTAATTTGATTTTAGTTTTGATTGACCTAAGCCTTAGATTTAATTAAGAATAATTTACATATCTACTCTGTTAATGCTTATTTTCTTGGTAAACCTTGAACTTACTAATTTGGCAACTGAAGAGATATTGGCATTTTTCCCCCTAGAGAATAAATGCTTTTGAGGAGATTTTATGTTTTGAAGTAAGCACACATAAAAATACAAAATCAACTATTTGTCTGAAACCATCAGGAAAAAAGCAAAGGGGCTCAGAAGAAATTCCATGACTGTATTCTTTATAACTGCCACCACTCTAACACCTTCATAAGTCCCAACAATGCTGAGAAACTCCATGGTAGGGTAGAGCATGGCAAATTACTTTTCTTTTTAAAGGAGACATTGGATCCTACTCTGAAAAGGGGGCAAACATGCATGGAGAAACACAGAGAAGAGACAGAGTTCTGAAGGAATTTAAATACTAGCTTCCAGTAATTTCCTTGGTCTGATACCTCCCTGCACCGTGTGGCTCAGTTCTCACCAAAGAGTTGCCAGCATTTTCACAATTCATTTCCCTCTTTGTTTAAATTATTTAAAATTAGCCCTCTGTCAGCACCTAATTGAATTGAATTCACAATGCAAAATTTGCCACACAACTGAATACCCCTGCCCTATAAAAAGTCAAGTTCCATGTATTATATTTTCAAGTTAAAAAAAAAAAAGCAAATGCAGGATTTGAAGCTGAGGTCAAATGCCATTTCCTACAGGAAGCCCTCCACCAGCAAATAATCTCTCCTTTGATATAACTTTGTTTATAATCTACTTAAAGCTTTTAGGATTTTCTATTCTGATTACAGTTATTTGTATACAAAATGCATGTACTTCCAATTAAGCGAACTATAAACTTCTTTAGGATGGGGATTTTAATAGATTACTGTGTGTGGCCTACCCCAGCACTGCAGACTACATGGGGCTTCAGTAATGGAGCACATGGAGGGCATGGGAATAGACTCTTGAGTATCTTATAATAACCTAAAGTGGAAAATAATTTGAAATATACACACACACATACATATATAAACATATAACAGGGATTGAACCCAAATCTCTTATGTATCCTGTATTGGCAGGTGGATTCTTTACCACTAGTGCCACCTGAGTAGCCCACATATATAAAACTGAATCACTTTTCTGTATGCTTTGAACGAACACAATATTATAAATCAACTTTACTTGAATTAAAAAAAAAAGATATAGAACTAGAGTTTATTCTGGGGGAATCAGGAAGTTAGAAGAAGGGGAACCCCTTAGGATAAAGATAAAAGTGATCCCCCAAAACTTCTACCACCCCAGTCAAGTGTAAAGTGTCTACAAGCAAATATGCAACTAAACTCAGAGTTGTAGCTGCTATTTTTTTTCTGGTACAAAAGTACATGCAATTGAAAACTCTTAGTTGTTTTTCTTAATTGAAAAATAACTGAAAGTAACCAAGTGTCAGATGCATGGTTAACTACAGTTTAGCCTATGGTAGGAGATGATGCATTCTTTAAAACTGATCCTTTCAAAGATTTTTAAATGACAACTGAAGTTTTGTATAATGTTACTGGAAAAAGCAGGCCACCGGATGATATAGTGTGGTATTTACAATGTCAGGGCATGAATGACAGTGGGGCCAGCCAGTCCAGTGTAGGATTAAGAAAAGACCAACTCCATGAAGAGATGTGCAGAGGTCTCAGATCAATGAGCTGAGGTTTGTTAAAGCATCAGAACCAAATGAAAGGTCTGGAAACCTGGGAATCAGGCATCTGTGTGCTGAGGGATCAAAGGACCTGTGAATATGTGGGAAAGAACACTTGGATTTTGGTAATAAAGACAGTCAGAACACTGTATATAGGAAGTCAGGTAGAAAATAAAACCATGCTCAGGAGTGAGCTTCCAACAGTCTATTTAAACAGAATTTCTTTGTGTCATTACCATTTATGTGTGAAGGAGTTTGGGGGTGAGAATGATTATAGATCTGGACGAAATACTAGCAAAAGAAGTGACTGCATGTGTATGGCTAAGAATGAGGTCAGAGCTACAAATAGGGTTCTGGCAGCAATTTAATTGTGGAATGACCGAAAAACAAACAAACAAACAAAACAGATAAAAATCTCTCAATATACAGAATAAGCATGTTTTCCCAAAGTTGCTAGTAAAGTGATTTTATGAATATCAAGTAGTATTCTAATTAAAACACAAGGCTCTATTGTTTCAAAGATACATTCCATATGATAAAAAATCATACTAGAATTCTGGGAAGATGGCTCAGAATAGTCAGCCTAATTTTTGAATCTTCCTATGTCCACAAAAGGACTTACAGAGAAACCATTTGGTGAAACCAGAAGATGAAGGAAAACACTCACCATATAACCAGTGCCGAGGGAGCCCTGAGTCCCTAACCATGAATATGCAGGAGTGACCACCAACAGCCACCAGGCTTTTGTGTAATTGATGCCTGTTTGGAAGAGAAGCAGGGGGACATCTGACAGATTTGAGAACCAGAGAGCTCAAGAATACCCAATGGGTACTCACTGCACAGTCCCAAGGGCCAATTTGAGATAGCAGCTGGAACTTGGGGTGGGGGAGGCGCCCCAATCCAAGAACAGGGGAGTACACAGGGAACAGAGTGAGGACTGAAGGGGCAGGGGCACCCCAAGCTCTAAGCAAAGACAGTCTACACTCATTCTATCTCCTGCTTTGCCTAAGGCACGGGACTTGAGTCTAGTCAAGCCTCTGGACCCAGTGGCTGATACGCAGGAACGCAGGAGAATATGCTGAACACACTGTACATCTTCAATTGGGAAAATCCAAACGGTGCGAGAATATAATCAAGCAACCCATGATCTTCAAAAGATAAATTGTCAAGAAAAAGGATGGAGGAGGAATTTACAAATCAAAGGGACTTAAAAGGTCCAAATTGAAAAGAATGGAGGAGATGAAACTCTCGTCTAATGAAACATTCTTGGGTATAAAACTAGAAAGAGATGCTAACAACTAATTATTATAAAAGTCAAGATAGTGGTTACCTTTGGAGGAGGGTCAGGTGTGACTGGGGCAGGGAGCATGGAGAAGCTTCTGGGGGTGCTGGCCAAGTTGTCTTTGTTGATCTTTGTGGTTCTTACATGCATTTAATGTGGTTCTTTTTATTTATTTTACTAAAAATGTAACAAAAAACCCTCAAAAACATACTCTCAAAGTAAAAATACAGTTTTAAAACATGCTACCTACTTGATGGTGGAACAATGGGAGACACTTAAAGGCTATTGCTGGGTCTCACTTCTATGAGGTTGGCTGCAAGTGGGAACATGCTCTTGCTACTCTCAGCTTGCTTTAACCCCATCTCACTTGCAGCCCAGTGAAATTAATCTATTGTTTTCAGTGAAAGCTAGAAACAATTGTGTTCATTATTCTGAGCTGTGTGTTAAAGAGCTATTATGGTAATTAAGGTGTTTCCAGAAGTGAAGTTGTCCCCTCTACCTCCAGGCTGCAAAGCTCCATGGAAACCACCTATGGCTTAGCTGCCTTTGGATGCTTTCTTGGTCCTCAGAGGCCAGTAAAGAGCTAATCTCTTCTCAGTAGCTGTTAGTTGATGGAGAAAGAACTGCCTGTTGAGTGCAAACTCTGCTGAACCAGACAAGAAAAGGGCTAGTGAGGAGAGAAGGCATAAGACCAGGGAGCCAGCTGTGGGATCACAGAAGAGAAGGAGGGTGGGAATTTAGGTCAACCCTCTCACTGATGGGGGGAAGGACTGGAAATCACAGCAATAGACTGCAAAGACCAGGCACCTCTCATCCCTACTTTGTCTTAACTTTTGCTTCCATGTCTCCACTGCGAGGGGGAATGTTCTTAAATGGATGGTGGTAGCCCTGGAATGGCACCTGGGTGACTTTATTTCCTTCTGCCTGAGGTTATAATTGAACAGCACTGACAGAACTCTTTTAAGGTGGAGGTTGGGAGGAAGGGAGGTGTCTGGATTGTTCCACTGTATCCTCAAAATGAAAGAGCATGGTGATAATGATCAGGAACTCTTGTACCCTCTGTGATTACCAAAACTTTTACTGTTGTTTTCTGCTGACAGTCGGTGAAAGCCAGTTAATTTTTATTAGCCGTCTGCAGAAGACAGTGATACAAATAAGGCGATTGCTGTACCACTTTGCTCAAGGTTTATGGTTTTTCTTTGATTCTCTGCTTGTTGATGACTGTACAATTCCCACCCATCCTTCAGTGTCAAGCTAGGTCTTTGTTCCTCCCATGTCTCCTCAGCTCATTCCTACCATTAGGTGCTCTCTCCCCTCCCTAAACCCACAGCATTGCCCTGTGATGCTGATAGGCCTGGTCTGGATTATTAAGTGATTTTGTTAGTGGCCTATTCCCCTCGGAGGTTTTCTTCTTAATTTTAGAAACCCTGTTACATTGCCCTCTGGATTCTCTGTAGCATCTAGCAGAGTTCCTGACATATAGATCATTAAACTGTGTTGTTTACTTGACTTATTTAACTCATATGCATTACAAGACATGCCAAGCATTTCATGAAACTAACTAATTAATTGCTAGGAGGAATGCAGTAGTTCACATTAACCTAACCTAACCTAATCAGTTTAGATGATAGATGACTTTAGAGTGGGATTGAAGTGTTAAGTGTTATGTCCCCAACATTTAGAATAGTGTTTGGCCCATGATAAACACTTAGCTAACATTAGCCACATGAATGAATAAATGATCAATCTACGGAGTTTAATTAACACATAAAAGAGGTGAAGTGTATTTTCTCAAGGAGAGAAAAAAAAAAAAACTTGTATAAGAAAAAAATGATTAGATGAGAAGGATGTTTATCCAGAAACACTTGGAAAAATAAGTCACAGAAAAGTAAACTCTAATGAGTACTGCAGTGTTACAGTTTTTATGTATTTAGAAATATGAAAGTTCTCTATGGATGAAGAAATCTGAGGCATTTTATAATCTAATCTGCCTAAGCTCATCTTGTTCTCAAACTAGACTTTATGTTTCTGACCCTTTGGCCTGCTCTCCCCATACCCTGAACACAGCCTAACTCTTTGCCTTCAGTGATATGATACTGTGTTCATAGAAAGTCCCTGCCTCTCTAAAGCACATGCCTCTGTTGAGATCCATCTCTAGACTTTTTCACATAGTTCTCCTTGGATAACAACTTTGTTCCTCTGGGATTTATAGAGGCCTGGCTCTAATGAGGTCAAGGAGCAGTCCAGACCATCTGCATTCCCACACTAACATGTGCTGCTTTGAAGTGACCCTCTAATGGCCCCATGCTTACCTGTTATGCTCTGGTGAATGAGACCAACACTTACTCTGGTAGGAATAGTGTCCATTATTCTCCTTGGCTCAAAGCACTTAATAGAACAAGGGGTTAGACAATGATTATACATCTGTTAAGTTACACCTATGAAATCGCTTCCTAAAAACAAAAATAATCAAAACACTCAATTACTTTAAAAGCAAGAGAGGAAATTAATCATTTTACAGTCTCTAATTTAAATAGTATATATATTGAATATCCTCTTCAAGTTTATTTGCAATGGTTGAAGAGAGGTAGGAGAGAAAAAAGAGAGGTCCATTTATTCTTTAGGTTATAAGTAACATACAGGAAGGAAAAAAAAACAGAGATGTCCTTCATTTCCACTTGGAATAGAAACAGACAAAATAAGCTTAACACATATCCAGAGACAAAGTGTCTAGATATGGGGAAGGATTTTTCACTGTACAAGAGATTAAACACTGATGTAGGCCACCTAAAGGAGATTCTTAAAAACAGTGTAGACAAAAATGTGTTTTGGTGATTTAACATTTGATTACTATAGGAATAACTGCTCTCTTGAAATTCTTCCAGGGCCCTGGATCCATAATGGTCTAATATTATAGAAGAATCTTATTTTTCAAAACTTGGACAGTCTTACCAGAGTTTGAGTGTTGGTTTGTACCTGTTATTACTACTGAAGATAAAAATGGTAACAATGGCTGAAAGAAGATACTAAAGAAATAGAAACTACATGGGGAGTTTATAAAACATACAACGTCAAAGTAGAAGTAGGGGAAGGAGGAGTCCAATGCAGAGGCAATTGCTCAGCTTTGTCTCTTCTCGATCTGACCTCTGAAGCTGGCATCAGTGCTGATGGATAGTAGAGAACTGACTGGCTACGGAAACCTTAAACAGGGATTTTTGTCCTAATAATTAGTGATGAGGCTTTGTGTGAGTTTTTCACCTCTTGGAACCTCAATTTTCTCCATTGATTAGATAAGAACAACAAGATATGTCTACCTGTGTTTTTGTGAGGATCAAGTAAGACCATGAAAACTCTAAAATCTGCTAATACACTAGGTCTTATTATTATGAGAGGGATTAAGTGGGAAGAAGGGAAATGGTGAGAATAATAATAAAATAGATTGTTTTGGGGATTTTTTTGTATTAGCACAATTGCTGATTTTTTTCATTCAGTAAATATTGAGCACCAGGCACCAGGGGTAAAACAATGAACAGAAAAAAATGCCCATGCCATCATTTCTGAAAGAAAGCAAACTCTAAAAATTCATGAGTATATGTGTATGCATATGTTTTAATCAATATTTATAAATGGCATTTTGATTCATCTATACCAAATGGGCTTTGTAAGTAAGAGATTTCTATGAACAAATATATGTGGAACTATTGCACATTATGTCCTCTTCATAATGCATACTGGGAAATTTAAAATGAGGGAAAACTGCTTAATTTTTTAAAGTCAGAGGTCACAAAACTAAATTGACCACATAACCTATTTTTTTGTTGCTGGATTTTTTTCCCCTTGTATCTTCTATCATTATCCTAAGAAACAATTAGAAAACACTGAAATAGTCTTTATCTGGTAGCTCTTAAATAGAATGATTCAAATAGCTGTTCTTTGTAGTCCATCAGCCTGAGGAAGACCCATGTGTCCTCTCAAAGGCTAACCTCACTGTAACACAATGAACATCTACTGCATGTCTGCTCAGCAGTACATTTCAGAGATGTTTTGATGGAAACTTTAGAAGATGAATCTTTATGCTTAATGCTTTATGCTTCATGTCTTATAGAGAAGCAGCCAAGTCTTTCTAAAAATGGAAGGGACAATTTAGGAATCTAGTAAAAACTACAACACCAAATTGAATTTTTACAATACTTGAGCTAAATCAGGATATATTAACTAAATTATTTTAGGAAAAAATTAATACATGTTTTCTAGTGCTGCTTCTTTGGCATGATTTAACAGAACTTCAATCCACCCAAATCAAACATACAATGCATGGAAATGTCTCTGGAGAATATAAGGCTGTATTTAGATAGCTTTTTACGCTGAATGTCTAAAACCCTGAAACAGTCTTAAGAATCTTAGAATTAAGAAAGGACCTTAGAGGTTAAAATCTTTCATTCATTACAGGAGTCCTTCCTATGACATGCCTGGAAAGTCTTGCCTAGTCTTAGCCTGGTTATTTTCTGACACATAGACATTACTAAGAAGGCATCCCATTCTTTTACTGGCTAGTTGGAGTGGTTAGTAATTGTTTTTTAATGTTAAGCCAAATTCTACTTCGTGGGAATACACTGGATAACTCTATTCTAAAAAATCATTATTTTGTTCCATAAAAATTAGATAAAGTTGGAGAATGGCTTATATTATTGGCCAGACATAACACTGTGTTGGCCAAAAAAGTTAGTCTGGATTTTTCCATAAGATCTTACAGAGAAACCTGAAGAAACTTTTTGGCCAACTCAAGAGTATTTTTTGTACAGTCAGAATAAAATTTTTACATAATGTATTTGCTTTTCTAACACTTAGAATCATCATTAATGTAGGCAATTTCCTGTGATATTTCTGATATAATGTATTAACATGTCATTCTGTGATTTATTTACTCAAATAACATTGAGTTCTTTTTATGTGTTAGGCAATAGATTGCCAGTTCATGAGAAGATCAAATCCAGTTCTCAAAAAAACCCAAATTATTACCTTTCACGTGGTCTAGGCTCTTTTGCCCCCTTCAGCAATGCCTCGGAGACACAACAATTCTCCCTTCCTCACAATTCTCCCTGCCTCAAAATTCTCCATCTCCTTCCATACGGCTTCCCCAGACAGATGTGTGAGGTTCATAAACTGAGGGGCCCAAACTTTGGACTAGATGAATCCTGGTGTGTAGAGGGTCTGAAGCAGCAGGAACTCCAGCCTGGAGGTGCTGTGGATGTCTTTCTACCAGAGGATACTGGTTTTACAGGGTTTGTCCTCCAGTCTTTATCACCTAGCAAACCTGGTAGGATTGCTCTGGCTCTTGCCTTTCTCTGGGCAGCCAGTTCTGTCCAGTGCCTCACACATGATCATACCACATGTCACTAGAGACCTTTCTTGTTTGGTCTCTTGAGTTTCTATTGTGTATGTGGATGCATACATGCATAGCAGCAGGCAGCTCCTCAGAGTAAGTGTGAACCCAAAGTCATTTGACATATTTTTTATGTAAACTCTAGTTAATATATGAAAAAAATCCACAAAAGTAAAAATGTTATAATTGGTTGGACTCTGTAGTCAGCAGTTATATGGAGATAAATTATCTAAAAATAATAGGGAAGCATTTTTGCCATGTGTTAAAGGAAAGATTCTTTTTAATATAGCATTTATAGGGGAAAGAATGCCCACAGTTGTAATTAGCACTATTTATATGCCATAAAAGAAGCATTAAAAGGGTAAAGTGGGTCTTAGGAAGCATCACTACCAACAAAGCTAGTGGAGGTGATGGAATTCTAGTTGAGCTATTTCAAAGCCTAAAAGATGATGCTGTGAAAGTGCTGCACTCAATATGTCAGCAAATTTGGAAAACTCAGCAGTGGCCACAGGACTAGAAAAGGTCAGTTTTCATTCCAATCCCAAAGAAAGACAATGCCAAAAAATGTTAAAACTACCGCACAATTGCACTCATCTCACACACTAGCAAAGTAATGCTCAAAATTCTCCAAGCCAGGCTTTAACAGTATGTGAATCGTGAACTTCCAGATGTTCAAGTTGGATTTAGAAAAGGCAGAGGAACGAGAGATCAAATTGCCAACATCTGCTGGATCATCAAAGAAGCAAGAGAGTTCCAGGAAAACATCTACTTCTGCTTTATTGACTATTCCAAAGCCTTTGACTGTATGGATCACAACAAACTGTGGAAAATTCTGAAAGAGATGGGAATACCAGACCACCTGACCTGCCTCTTGAGAAATCTGTATGCAGGTCAAGAAGCAACAGTCAGAACTGGACATGGAACAACAGACTGGTTCCAAATCAGGAAAGGAGTACGTCAAAGCTGTATATTGTCACTCTGCTTATTAAACTTATATGCAGAGTATATCATGAGAAATGCTGGACTGGAAGAAGCACAAGCTGGAATCAAGATTGCCAGGAGAAATATCAATAACCTCAGATATGCAGATGACACCACTCTTATGGCAGAAAGCGAAGAAGAACAAAAGAGCCTCTTGATGAAAACGAAAGAGGAGAGTGAAAAAGTTAGCTTAAAACTGAACATTCAGAAAACTAGGATCATGGCATCAGTCCCATCACTTCATGGGAAATAGATGGGGAAACAGTGACAGACTTTATTTTCTTGGGCTCCAAAATCACTGCAGATGGTGACTATAGCCATGAAATTAAAAGATACTTGGTCCTTGGAAGAAAAGCTATGACCAACATAGCATATTAAAAAGCAGAGACTTTACTTTTCCAAGAAAGGGTCCATCTAGTCAAGGCTATGGTTTTTCCAATAGTCATGTACTGCCTTGCTGCCAGTAAATTATTATTGATTGACAACTTTAACAATCTGCTCAACCTAGTTATATCCCTGAGTCAATAGTTGATTCTTCTTCTGTATATTTACCGTTCTAGTTCCTGTCTTCCCAAAGATTGAGAGGAAACACTGTTTTTAACTATACCTCCCAAATACTGCCCATGACCAAGGAAAATATTTAGGCATATGTTGAATTAATGTCTATAGTTAACTATCTCTGTTACTATTTATCCACACAAATAAAAAGAGGTTCTATTAGACTTTATTGCATCTTAGTTCTGCTGCTTGTATAAGTAACTAATGGTCGGCTAACAATAAAGAGAAATGACTATGGACCAAAACTAGTTTTACTCATATGTCCAGAGCATTATTGTAAATGCTTGAAAAATCAACTTTTCAGTGAAAGCTTTGGTTAGTGGGTTGAGCAGTGGAAAATACCTTGTGTTTGGATTTTGAAGACTCTGGATTTGAGACCATTTCTATACTTAATATCGATGTAACTCTTACAAATCACTCAATCTCAGCCCTATCTTCTCCTCTGAGAATGGGTATGGTCTCATGTTGCTTATAGGGTCACTGAGAGGATATTCAGGCATGCTTTAAGTAATGGACATTTGGACCATGTTTTTCTAGGATTAGCTAGCCTTGCCATCTAAATGACTGTAACATCTACCTGCTAATTTCCAAATCGTCTTACTCTAAAGGAAAAGAAAAACTGATCCTCATTTGTATTTCCAGTGCATCTGTCTATTCTTCCTCTCTTTTGAATTTCTTTACAGTGGCTTTCCTGCCTTTCAAGCCCATGTTCTTTCCTTTCTAAATGATGTAGGACATGCTGTCTACAGTTTTGCTCTGTTTAGTTTCATCTACCTTGGGAGTTATTATTGCTAAGGTGGATGCTCTATCAAGTTACCTCATCTTTTCAGTTAAAGAGAATTCAAGGTGTTTGTAAACCAAAGGAATGAAATGACTTCAAGTGGAAAAGGAAACGAGGTGTAACTATATACTACAAGACAGCAATGCAATTTAGAGCTAGAAGGATCTAATGTACTCTAAATCTATCAGAAGTTTGCACTATAAACATATAGGTAAACAGAAGTTTTCCCACAAAAATTGGCTTTTAAGTCACATAACATTGTTCATAAACAAAACTGAACTGAAAATAATTGAAAATAACCCCTTTTGTTTGGAATCACAGGCAGTAATCAAGTTTCTAGGTTCTCCTATTACACTAAAAAGGCAATGCCATTTAAACTGAAAGCTGAAATATGAGGAGAATGTAAGGAAAATATGCACAGCTGAAAGTCAACTCTGGCAAAGAGGAAAATACTTTTTCTGTATTTTACATTTTTGGGTCTGCGTGTGTCTATGTGTAGTGTCTACCTGAAGATCTTCCTTTGAGGCTGTAAAACACATACTTTCATTTGGAAAAAGAACATTTTTATTGACTCTATACTTTCTTTCTATGCCTCTCATGTTCCTTTTATCTAGAGGTTTCAGCCTGAAAATGTTAAAAAAAATTGCCTGCAATTAAACTTTGTAGTCAATGCCTTAAATGAGCTACAGGTGGCCTCATTATAGGGTGTGTTTCTGTGCAAGGCTTTAAAATGGTTCTCAAAGTGTGGTTCCCGGACCAGTAGCATCAGCAGCTCCTGGGAACCTGTTACAAATGCAAATTCTTAGACTTTGCCTGGGACCTAATGAGTCAGAAATTCTAAGAGTGAGTCTATGTTTTAACAAGCCCTGCAGGTAATTTTCATGTGCACTAAAATGTGAGAACCACACATTTATTCTAAGAAAACCCGAAGTGGGGTAACACACTTCTTAAGTACATGTAAATGGCCAACACCCTTATGTTCTTCCAATGGTACTGAAGGCCACTACACAGTTTAACACTAGGTAGGCTAGACATTACTTTGCCATAGTCTAGTCAAGGCTATGGTTTTTCCAGTGGTCATGTATGGATGTGAGAGTTGGACTGTGAAGAAAGCTGAGTGCCGAAGAATTGATGCTTTTGAACTGTGGTGTTGGAGAAGACTCTTGAGGGTCCCTTGGACTGCAAGGAGATCCAACCAGTCCATTCTAAAGGAGATCAGTCCTGGGTGTTCTTTGGCAGGACTGATGCTAAAGCTGAAACTCCAATACTTTGGCCACCTCATGCAAAGAGTTGACTCATTGGAAAAGACTCTGATGCTGGGAGGGATTGGGGACAGGAGGAGAAAGGAACGACAGAGGATGAGATGGCTGGATGGCATCACCGACTTGATGGATGTGAGTTTGAGTGAACTCCAGGAGTTGGTGATGGACAGGGAGGCCTGGCATGCTGCGATTCACGGGGTTGCAAAGAGTCGGACACAATTGAGCAACTGAACTGAGGCTAATAGCAGTGATGGTCATAATGAGTATTTTTTCCTAGTGGGCTTCCATCACAAGCATGATGATTTACCCACAGGACTCACAGAGCTACAGACTTTTTCCTTCTCAAGTGCTCAGACTCAATTAGAGACTAAGGCACTGGTAGCAAAAGTGCTGAAATGGCACTGCTATTCACCCTGCCCTGATCTTCATCTTGTTTCTGGCCAGGCCTTTCCTCAAAGTGGTAGTTTCTCCATGATTTCAGTTATCCTCCCTTCCTGTGTGCCCCTCTTCAGAGCTTCCACCCTGCTCCCGCTCCCCAGGATTCGGTCATCACTTCCTGAACGGAGCTGCAGGACTGACCGCTCTCACCATACTTCTTCCATCTCTCCAGTGGACATAGTTCCTCGTATGCCCCACTAGTAACACTGACAGAAATAAGTAAAACTGCGTTTATCACAGCTCCCTATCAATACTTCTACACTTTGCTCAGTGGTAGGTGTCACCAGTCTACAAGTTACCAAAGTTTACCACTTTTTCTCCTTTGCTTGCTTTGGTTTGTATTGACCTGTAGAATCTTATTCCTCCCTTCTTGTCTATTCCTGCTATTACTGTACTTATACTGTAAACATTTAGAACGTAAAATGATTTTCTAAAAGTTTTCTCCTCTCCTCCCTCCCTCCCTCCTTCCTTCCACTCGTCCCTCCTATGCAAAAGCAGATGGCACACCATGAGTACTTGAGATTGATCTGTTGATCACCCCTTTCTTTTGGGCCTCACAGTGACTACAAATCAATCTCTACACCCTTGAGCCTAACATTCAAAGCTCTTTAAGTCCTAATCAAAACCTACTTCTTTCATCTCCCTTCCATTCACTCCTCCCTAAAGACTCTTTACTCTGGTGGTTCTCACTCAGTGGTCTGGAGGGCTGGTGATTTTTCCCTTTCATGTAGTTGTTTTTAGTTTCACTGTAAGCTTCCTGGAGCAGGGAATCTTCCACATGTGTCTCCTACCCAGCATAGAGCTCTGTGCATATAGCAAGGATTCAAAAAATATACAATTATTGGTAACCATGGCATATATGGAGGAGAAGTTCACAGAAACTGCAGGTATGACTCCTTAAGGTGTCAGTATGGTAGGCTTCTCAGTCACTCAGAGAGCATCTTGGTAACTTGGAGGTAGAGCTCACAGAGGAGCACTTGACTGATTACTGGCTTCCCTGCTCAGATAGCTGCCTCCTAAGAGAGTTCCTCTTTGTTCACATTTGTAGAATAAGATGTACTCTTCAGACAGTGCATCCAATAATAATGATCCACTAAGAATAAACATTCACTGAGAGATTGTGTGTCATGAGTATTACCACTGTGATCCTCCCAGCAACCCAAAGGACTTTGGAATGAATTATGTTATCCATTCTATAGATGAGAAAATTGAGGCTTAAAGAAGTTGAGTGACTTGTCTCAAGATCATGTAGCCAAGCAGATGTAGGACAAATGCCTGGGCCATGACTACTGTTCCCTGCTGCTGCTAAGTCACTGCAGTCATGTCCGACTCTGTGTGACTCCACAGACGGCAGCCCAGCAGGCTCCCCTGTCCCTGGGATTCTCCAGGCAAGAACACTGGAGTGGGTTGCCATTTCCTTCTCCAATGCATGAAAGTGAAAAGTGAAAGTGAAGTCGCTCAGTCGTGTCTGACTCTTTGCAACCCCATGGACTGCAGCCTACCAGGCTCCCCCATCCATGGGATTCTCCAGGCAAGAGTACTGGAGTGGGGTGCCATCGCCTTCTCCACTGTTCCCTACCCCCGGTGTAATGTAACACACCGATTTCTTGCCCCTTCTTCTCCATAAATAAGCAGTGACCTTTATGCCAGAGGTTTATACAAGCTTGACTTTAAACCTTTAAAGATTGAGATTTACTATTTCCATGCCACTTAACACAGTTGCTATTTCTTTTTCTAAGTTAAATCACACACTGAATAGTAAGGGTTAACTTCTGGTGCTAAGGAATAACTGAAGGAGGAAACATCCAATATCTTTTCTTAGAAGTTAGTTATAAAGGGTACATAGAGGTTGAGAAGCAATAGTCTGCAATTTTCAATTAATGCCACTGACCCCATTGGTCACAAAAACTTGATCTGAGTGAATGAAAACAGAGAAATTGTACTGCATTTTGCTTTCTTGACTCAGTGATTTGAAGAATGTTTTTCTGACATCTCAGTTTGTCAGTGTTTCCATAAAATTCCCAACATTCTAACCTGATTCTAACCTATTTCACTTTCTAATTAGTCTTAAAAATAACAGCAGTAACAAAATCTGTGGAGAATATCACAATTACCCATAATAAAAAAGGGTTAGATATTTTTAAAAACACCTGTTTTAACACTGATGTAACACTTACTTAATTTTAATCAATATATTACACATTTACTCTGCTTGATTTCTTCATAAAATAAGATTTACAAATCATTAAATTACATGTACACATATAATGTATATATGTTTGTAATTATATATATTTACATGTTGCATTTTCCATATGATTCTCCTACCTCCAGAGCAATTTTGAGATCTTTAGAATCCTAAGGCAAAGGTTTAAGTGGGCTGTTTATTTTAACCCACAGATTTACAATCCAAGGCCCTGAAAGACATCAAAACCTACCACTTTGAACTGATTATACCTTGACAGTCAATGAAACTAATGTACTTTGCATATCAACATATCAGCAGGTTTTCTTCATGTAATTCTTTTAAAATTATGATTTAAAAAACCTGGACATTTTTTGATAATTTTAAAAGTACAGAAAATTATAAGCAGGCAGAAAATAACCATAATTTCACCACAGAGAATTAAAAGTTGCTTTACTTTGCTGCTGCTGCTGCTAAGTCACTTCAGTCGTGTCTGACTCTGTGCGACCCCATAGATGGCAGCCCACCAGGCTCCCCCGTCCCTGGGATTCTCCAGGCAAGAACACTGGAGTGGGTTGCCATTTCCTCCTCCAAAGCATGAAAGTGAAAAGTGAAAGTGAAGTCGCTCAGTCATGTCCGACTTGTATCGACCCCATGGACAGCAGCCCACCAGGCTCCTCTGTCCATGGGATTTTCCAGGCAAGAGTACCGGAGTGGGGTGCCATTGCCTTCTCCGTGCTTTACTTTGGTACCTTATAAATTTATTATCCTAAATTTTTATTAATTTGACAAGATTTATTTCACCAGATCATGCCTATTATAGTGCTGAACTACACCTTAAACCTACTCACATGTCTCCATAGCTATTCCCACCAGCCTAGCCTCTTCCAACCTGTCCGCCTGCTTTTGTTTTGTCTCCCTTCAGTTATTTTCTCCATGCCATACCCTTGCTCACATCACTTCAATGGCATCTATTGCTTTTGGGTGAAATGGCCATCTTAAAAGAGCATCCAGTGACCTCTGACTCCACAGGGCTGTTCTCAGACTAAAGTTAAGAAAAAGTTATTTGAAGATGCCTATAAACTATAGTAAGGGCTTCCCAGCTGGTGCAGTTGGTGAAGAATCTGCCTGCCAATGTAGGAGATGCAAGAGATACAACTTCAATCTCTGGGTCAGGAAGATCCCTGGAGAAGGAAATTGCAACCCACTCCAGTAATCTTGCCTGGAGAACCCCATGAACAGAGGAACCCGGTGGGCTCCATGGGGTTGCAAAAGAAGAGCACATGACTGAGCATGCACACACACACATAAACTATACTAAACTGCAGGTATGAGTGGTTATTGTCTAGATCTTTGACTGCAAGGCCAAATTTCAAGTGTTCTGTCATTGTTTTGTTTTAGAAAGAAAATAATTTTGATTTTGTTTAATTTTAGAAAAGTCTATATGTTACTATCAGAATTATTTAAATACAGCTTAGTCTTTAAGAAACAACTAACAGAGAGCACTTTAAGTGAGAAAGCAGTGTTCTGATACCTCTGATATTCTGCATAGTCTTGGAATTAGATCTAGTTTTCACCAAATTGAGAAATGAAAAGATGCCCCTCCCCTACACACAGTTGTCTGGGTAGTGTTAGAGCAAAATTAATCTTCTAACTATTTATGTTAAAAAATGAATGAAGTAACAATGAAATAACTCTTTTTCAGACCTAGAAATACACACACACACACACACACACACATGCTTAGATGAATCCACAAAGAACAATAATTTCCCCATTACATAACATATAACAAACATCTGCTTTGTGCTGTGAGGATGCTTAGATTTTGTAAATGATTTCACCAGAGGCTCCCAGCTGTCTCAATCTGATTTCTGGTTTTCAGAGATGAAACCCTGGGTCAGATAAACTGCACTATGAGAAAGTGGGAGCTGGGATTTTGATGACTTGGCCACAGTATAATGGAAATATCCTTGTGAGTGAAAAGCTAATATATTCTTTTATTCATTCTGGACAGCTCAGTCATCAAAATGCAATGTTTTTTTTTTTTTTTCTCAGTCCAAAGATAATTATTCTGATGCTTGACTTATTTTAAAATGTTTATCTTTGATGATCTGAGTGAAAGATTTGGCATGGAAGAAAAACTAGCAAAGCCATGAATATTTGCCTTTGTATCCATTGGGGTATCATCAGCAAACAGATGGAAACTCAAATTAGGGTCATTTTGGAAGGTTTAGGAAAGAGGTTGTTTATGAAGGTTTAGGTGGGGGTTAAGGAAAACACAAGGAATAGCGGGGCGTTAATACCTGTAGTCCCTGAAGCCTGAAGGGCATAAGTAGCTGCTGGGATCCTAAGGGAGAGTTTTCTAGGGAAGGCAACTTCTAGAGACTTAGAGTCAAAGGACAAAGTCAGTCTGAATGAATGGATCATGCCCCGAGGAAGCAGAGAGAAGGAGTACCTGACCTCACTCTTTCCTCCCAGGGAGCTTTGCATGGGCTCCCTACTGACTGAACCCAGTGGGAACCAAACAGTAAGAGAATCCATAGTTGTAATGCATACAGCCAGCCTCCTAGGGAGAGAGGAGGGTAGCAAATGAAAGATATTCAGCACAGTCTTTCATTGGAGTTTAACTAGCATTTAGCACAAAGCCTGGCACACAGAAAAAGCTCCTAAGGGTGAGTTAGTTGTGACCTTAAGTCTCTCCATCTAACTTTATATAGCCCTTTGAGCTTCTCCAGTGGCACTCACTATCTTCTGCCTGTACAGAAACTACTGAATAACATCAGCCATCAAACTGTGGGCTCCTCTCTTTCACCCCTTTCTCCTGCCCTCCTTTCTTCTCCCTCTTCCTCTTTTTGGCTGTAAATACACTTGCTTTCAATAAAGATGTGTAATTGCATCAATTCAAATATGAGGACTATGTCATATCACATAATTCTAAATTTTCTGCATTTAACTTCCCAGCATTTATTTTTTTTCTAAAATTTACTAAATTTACCTACTTTGTATCTAGCACTGTTCTGAGCACTTAGATTCAAAGGATGAGTAGGCAAGGTCCCATCTTCCCAAGGTTTACATTGGGAGACCAGAGAAATGTAGATAAGCAATCATGATATGACTCTATCTGCAAGGGGAGTGTTACAAAATGGCATTTCTGCGGGTGGGCCCAAGGGTGAGAAGAGTAGAAAAGAGAGAGAAGACCAAAGTAGCAACAGCTTTGCGCTTACACATGCGTGTGCACACACACACATACACACATACACAGAGTGGACTCTAGAGGTGAGAAATCAGGCTATATACTAATAGAAAGGGCTTTCTGAAAGCAGAATGCATTTTCTTAATTTCAACCTAGGTTCCTATAGTATAATTACTTCCAATTAACATTCAAAAGATTCTCTGGCCACTAAGTATGCCCAGTACTGGGGGTCAGAATGAGAAGAAACTGGGGAAGTAAGGAAGATGTTCTTAGGGAGAGAGTTTCTTGCTGATGTGAAAACAATACCAACTGAAAGATTATCTCCTGGGCAGCAGGGAGCTTTAGTCATACCAGAATGAGAAGTAAGGAGGATGAAGCAACTTCAATTATTCAAAACTATAGAGAAGAGAGCTTGAGTTGTAGAAAGTCATAATGACAGATTCTGCTTTCTTTGCTGATTAAATTAAGTGTGATACAGTGGGAAGGGTCTTGCCTCTGCCACTCACCTCCATGACTTTAGCAAGTTTATTAATATATTTGCGATTCTTTTCTTACCCTGACAAGTGTGGATGAAGTTACTCACCCGAGGATTGTTGGGAAGACTAGCACAGTGGTGGCCAACTTGCTTTTGGTGCCCAGGATTGCTCGGCATTACTGTCACCTTATCTAACACATTTCTACCCTGGGAAAGGATTCGGTGTTCTCAGAACCATATCACATCACCACTCCTGTTAAAGATTTTTATGTACAGCTTTTTGATTGCACTGAAGAGCCTCATCTAGAGTTGAATGTCTTCAGACCAACTGCAGTGTTTAAAGAGCCAAAGCACACAAACCCTCCTCAAGTTTTCCACTGTATCCCCCAAGAAATGCTAACCCCTATCTTGGAAGGCAGTACTAACTAGTGGAATCCCACTGTTCCAGGGGTAAGATGATGACATAGGTCTATTGGAGGGGATTCTGGTTATCTGGTGATCTCTGATAGCCTGATTAACTAAAATGAGAAACCAGGTCTGACTATGGTTTCAAGTCAGTATTAAATTGAAGATGGCTGAATGGATTTCAGTATTATTTCCCTGCATACCCTGAAGACATTCTTCAACATTTTCAATAGGTGGGATCAAGGTGAAGTTCCAGTTGTGGCCCTTGACCTTAAAACTAATCTCTTTATTTCAATGCCAGCTCTTCTGCCAACTATATACCATTAATGTTAAGTTCTACATTTCTGATAAGAAGAGATCTTTTCTACAGTAAGTTCAGTCGCTTAGTCGTGTCTGACTCTTTGCGACCCCATGAATCACAGCACGCCAGGCCTCCCTGTCCATCACCAACTCCTGGAGTTCACTCAGACTCACGTCCATCGAGTCAGTGATGCCATCCAGCCATCTCATCCTCTGTCATCCCCTTCTCCTCCTGCCCCTAATCCCTCCCAGCATCAGAATCTTTTCCAATGAGTCAACTCTTTGCATGAGGTGCAAAGTACTGGAGTTTCAGCTTTAGCATCATTCCTTCCAAAAAAATCCCAGGGCTGATCTCCTTCAGAATGGACTGGTTGGATCTCCTTGCAGTCCAAGGGACTCTCAAGAGTCTTCTCCAACACCACAGTTCAAAAGCATCAATTCTTTGGTGCTCAGCCTTCTTCACAGTCCAACTCTCACATCCGTACACGACCACAGGAAAAACCATACCCTTGACTAGATGAACTTTTGTTGGCAAAGTAATGTCTCTGCTTTTGAATATGCTACCTAGGTTGGTCATAACTTTCCTTTCAAAACCACTTCACAAAGAGTTTCTTTTCTTCTTATGAACATATCTTTTATAATTTGAACAACATGATTAGAGATAATTAATCCTTATATATAATGAATATTGAAGCATATTCATAGATTCAAAATGTAGCTATCTGATGTACATTTTAGATGAAAATGTACTATACTTTAGCAGAAAATAGATTATTATAATGACCAAGATGGTATTTAAATTTTAAGAAATTTCAAGTAAGCAAGGACTCAAAGGTATTGCTCATAAAGAGTTAAGAAGAGGATAGGGTATAGATTAAAAACATTTCATTTCATATATTTTAATTTATACAGTCATTTCTTTTTGCTTTATGAGCCAGTTGTAACTTAGACATAAAAAAATTCCCTTTGGAAAGATTTTTAGATTTAAGTTCCTCAAACTGTGATAAATGCTCAGGTAAGGAAACAGAATATGACCTAGGATAGCCCAGCAATTAATCATTCTGTGCCTCATTCCAAATTGTTATCCACTGAAAAAAATCCTACTTAATATGTTAAAGTTTTGTACATTTTTCACTGTCTTCTACTGTATGAAATATTCAAAGAGCCCTTGGTATAATGAAATAGCTGTTAGAGAAGCTTTTTTTTAAATGATGATGAATAATGTAATTAAGATGCAAGAAATGAATTTTGTACCAGCTTCTAAAACTGTAAGTAGCACATCTTTGAGAAACAACAACAAGGAGAAAGTATAAATTTTCAAGGAGACTACCCAAGTTAAACCATAGCGTCAACTTCAAGAGGAAGAGTTTGGTAATTATTACAAATATTAATATAAGTTCTACTAATGTTACACAAAATAGTGTTAAAAAGTGCCTTAGAGTTCCGTACACTATCATAAGTGTTAAACATAAGTAGTGATATGGTGAATTTTGCTTTAAAAACAAAATAAACTGTTTCCTCATAAAAATAACTGACAATATGCTTGACATATTGGTATTTTAAAATTGAGAATGCAAGTATATTCTTTCTTGGGCAGTTTCTGAATCCAAAATACCTTTCTCTTTCTACTTTCATGACTCAGTTTTTCCACTGACTGTTCTACCTTTATTTGTCTTCCTGAGTCAAATTGTTCCCTCTTCTAACACGATTTCAAGCTGGTTTTAGAAAAGGCAGAGGAACCAGAGATCAAATTGCCAACATCTGCTGGATCATGGAAAAAGCAAGAGAATTCCAGAAAAACATCTATTTCTGCTTTATTGACTATTCCAAAGCCTTTGACTGTGTGGATCACAATAAACTGTGGAAAATTCTTCAAGAGATGGGAATACCAGACCACCTGACCTGCCTCTTGAGAAATCTGTACGCAGGTCAAGAAGCAACAGTCAGAACTGGACATGGAACAACAGACTGGTTCCAAATAGGAAAAGGAGTACGTCAAGGCTGTATATTGTCACCCTGCTTATTTAACTTATATGCAGAGTACATCATGAGAAATGCTGGACTGGAAGAAACACAAGCTGGAATCAAGATTGCTGGGAGAAATATCAATAACCTCATATATGCAGATGACACCACCCTTATGGCAGAAAGTGAAGAGGAACTAAAAAGCCTCCTGATGAAAGTGAAAGTGGAGAGTGAAAAAGTTGACTTAAAGCTCAACATTCAGAAAACGAAGATCATGGCATCCAGTCCCATCACTTCATGGGAAATAGATGGGAAACAGTGGAAACAGTGTCGGACTTTATTTTTCTGGGCTCCAAAATCACTGCAGATGGTGACTGCAGCCATGAAATTAAAAGACGCTTAGTCTTTGGAAGGAAAGTTATGACCAACCTAGATAGCATATTCAAAAGCAGAGACATTACTTTGCCAACAAAGCTTCATCTAGTCAAGGCTATGGTTTTTCCTGTAGTCATGTATGGATGTGAGAGTTGGACTGTGAAGAAGGCTGAGCACCAAGAATTGATGCTTTTGAACTGTGGTGTTGGAGAAGACTCTTGAGAGTCCCTTGGACTGCAAGGAGATCCAACCAGTCCATTCCGAAGGAGATCAGCCCTGGGATTTCTTTGGAAGGAATGATGCTAAAGCTGAAACTCCAGTACTTTGGCCACCTCATGCAAAGAGTTGACTCACTGGAAAAGTCTCTTATGCTGGGAGGGATTGGGGGCAGGAGGAGAAGGGGACGACAGAGGATGAGATGGCTGGATGGCATCACTGACTCGATGGACATGAGTCTGAGTGGACTCTGGGAGTTGGTGATGGACAGAGAGGCCTGATGTGCTGCGATTCTTGGGGTCGCAAAGAGTTGGACACGACTGAGCGACTGATCTGATCTGATCTAACACGATTTATGTTACATCACTTCTTATATTGTTTCAGTCTAGTATTAGTGCAAGGTGTCCCAGCCTCTGCACTACTGCCATCTGGAGACTTAAAGATCACTTCCTATTGTAGGAAGCTGTCTTGTACCCTGCACGATGTTTAGCAACCTCCCTGGTCTCCATCCACTAGATACCAGTAACAAATACCACTCCCAGATCAAAGGATCAAAGCTCCTCAGACATTGACAGATGCCCCAGGGGGACAAAATCACCTCTGCTCGAGAACCTCCATAGTAGAGCACCTGGTGTACATAGCACTGGGTTCAGCTTTGAATATATACCTTATGGTACGTGATTTCAGAGATGAGATTCAGTAAATATTTAAGTGAATGCAGGGTATTTGTTGTTGCTCAGTTGTGTCCAACTCTTTGCAACCTCATGGACTGCAGCATGCCAGGCTTCCCTGTCCTTCACCATGTCACCATGTCAAATCCATGTACATTGAATCAGTGATGCCATCCAACTGTCTCATCCTCTATCATCCCCTTCTCCTCCTGCCTTCAATCTTTGCCAGCATCAGGGCCCTTTCTAGTGAGTTGACTCTTCTCATGAGGTGGCCAAAGTATTGGAGCTTCAGCTTCAGCATCAGCCCTTCCAATGAATATTCATGATTGATCTCCTTTAGGATTGACTGGTTTGATCTCCTTGCAGTCCAAGGGATTCTCAAGAGTCTTCTACAACACCACAGCTCAAAAGCATCAGTTCTTCAGCATTCAGCCTTCAGCCTTCTTTATGGTCCAATTCTCACATCCATACATGACAACTGGAAAAATCATAGCTTTGACTAGACAGATCTTTGTCAGCAAAGTAATGTCTCTGCTTTTGAATATGCTGTCTAGGTTTGTCATAGTTTTTTCCCCAAGCATCAAGTGTCTTTTAATTTCGTGGCTGCAGTCACCATCTGTAGTGATTTTGGAGCCCAAGAAAATGAAGTCTGTCACTGTTCCCCATCTATTTGCTATGAAGTGATGAGACTGAATGTCATGATCTTAGTTTTTTGAATATTGAGTTTTAAGCCAGCTTTTTCACTCTCCTGTTTCACTTTTATCAAGAGGCTCTTTAGTTCCTCTTCACTTTCTGACAGGTGGTGTCATCTGCATATGTAAAGTTATTGATATTTCTCCTGGCGATCTTGATTCTATATAGCCTTGATGCATTCCTTTCCCAATTTGGAACCAGTCCATTGTTTCATGTCTGGTTCTACCTGTTGCTTCTTGACCTGCATACAGGTTTCTCAGGAGGCAGGTCAGGTGGTCTGGTATTCCCATCTCTAAGAATTTTCCACAGTTTATTGTGATCCACACCATCAAAGGCTTTGGCATAGTCAATGATGCAGAAGTTGATGTTTTTCTGGAATTCTCTTGCTTTTTTGATGACCCAGTGGATGTTGGCAATTTGATCTTTGGTTCCTCTGCCTTTTCTAAATTCAGCTTGAACATCTGGATGTTCTCGATTCACATACTGTTGAAGCTTGGCTTGGAGAATTTTGAGCATTACTTTGCTGGCAAGTGGGATGAGTGTAATTGTGCAGTAGCTTGAACATTCTTTGGCATTGCCTTTCTTTGGGGTTGCAATGAAAACTGACCTTTTCCAGTCCTGCCACTGCAGAGTTTTCCAAATTTGCTGGCATATTGAGTGCAGCTCTTTAACAGAGTATAGTGGTATTTCATTGCCGCAGTACATTGCTAGACTAATAAACGTGTTACTCTTATAAACCAATCTGTCAGCTTCACTTGAGGACTTAAGAATACTTATCTCTCCATTTTGAATTTGTTTATTTTCCAGTATTTGGAACAGAAAGAAGAGTGTTTTTCCAAATTTATAGATTTCAATTGGACTCTTTGGCTCATAAATTTCTAATGAAACTCTACCCCTTGTCATTTTTTCTTATTATTATTACTGGAAAAAGAGGACATCTAAATCTATTCTAAAAAGAGATCAAAGAAAGAGGAAGAGAAGGTGAAAACAGAGAGAATTGAAAAAGAGAAAATAAAGAATAAGTGAGCAAGATATAGAGTGTTTTTCTATGCCACAAACCCATTTACGTAAAAGCTGAATTAAAAATATTTTCAAAGGAAAGTATATCTTCACTTTGAAGACAGTGAAAAATATAACCCAATTAATTATTCATTTTTCCGTATTTTTAATGTTACAATTAATTTTCTAACACAGACAAGGATAATGCAGAAAGGAGAAAGAGATGCAAAAGAACATTTTAACAAAAGAAAAGGAAAGAAGAAAATGGACTAAGGAAAGAGTTTATGAGACTATGAGAACAAAATATAGATACTTTAAAAAGCACACTTAAATTTCTAAAGGATTCCAATTTCTTTTACACAGCATGTTGATTAACACTTGAATGATAATTCCTTAATACTTGCACATGTATGAGTTAGAAATTAAGGAGACAAAAAATCAGTTTGCATTTTATAAATCATAATGTAAAATATTTTTCAAATAATGTTCACTGTGTTATAAGTTGTTTCTCTAATTAGTTCTGTATTCCTAACTTGTGAATTTGTAAGAGAAAAAGTTCAAGTAAAGGAGAAAGATTCATTCAGGGTATTTGACCTTTATAATTTAATTATTATCAAGAAGATGCAGGCATGGTGGTTAAGAGCACAGGATACAGATCTAGAGTAGCTGAACTGGAACCTGGCTCCCTACTTTCTAGTAATGTGACCCTGGATTTGGGTTCCCCGGGAGTGAAAGCTGAGACAAGCATTCCACAGTAAAGGATATACTTGGGAAGTTGTCCTCTCAGAGAGGATGGAGCTTCACATCACAGGGGAATTCTGGAGTTTGTGTAGAACTCATGTTAGAGTTTTCCCAACTGAGGAAGCTAAAGTTTTATTTGTTTTCTTTTCTGCCAACTGCCTATCCTCCATTGGCCAAGGGCTGCTTCCTGGGATACTGACTGTCTGACACCCTAGCTTAGCCTGGATGGGGCACCTCAGGCAGAGGGTGGAAGGGGTTCTCAGTGTGTAGCATTAGCTCCCATTTCATATTTTATATTTGAAAGACACCATAATACCAGAATGGTCTTTCTAAATTGTATTAACAAAATATAAGATTGGCAAAAATTAAATATAATAAATCTTCATGGGTATTTGATACTGTGCCAAATCCTAGAAAATTATTTGGATAATTGCAATTGTATTTAAACTGGAAACTGAGACCTTATCTGATCATTTTGGACTCTACCTTGTACTAGGATAAGAAATACAAAAAGGGGAGAATTGATCCTACTCTAATTGTAAATACTCATCTGCAGGGATATAAGAGTGGCACCCAAGCTCCTCTCTTTTAGTACAGCCCAGGTCAGGCATTCATAGAACAGCAGACCAGTCCATTTAAGTAAGACTCTTGAGAAGTCAACTTTTCCATGTTTGTCATTTAAAGAACCTGAGGAAGCTGAGGTTCTTTAGAAGACAAAGAAAACATGGACTGGCCCCAGGCATTTGGAGGTCATTTAGGGTCTGTTACAGAAAATGGAGATTGTGTCCTTTCATATGTCCTATTTTTGGTTGTGTTATAAAGAATTCTAATATTCAGTGAATTTTCCTCTTATCTCTCCTTTCCATATTTTATGAAGGATATGGTATTGTTGCTCACTTTATTATTCAGTCTGTGGTAATGAGTATTGAGATAGGATTGTGATAGAATTAGAATAAAATATGAATAGAAACTCAGAAACACTGCATCCATTAATTGGTGATACTGGCTTGCCTCATTTTTGATTGAACAAGGGTTGTGTTATATTAGGCAGCAGTATTTCTTCCTTCCCCTTCTCCTCCAATTTAAAAGTATAAACAACTATCTGAGCAGGTAGAGAGGAGAGCTAGAGAGAGATGGCAGGTGACAGTGAGGAAGTCCTCATGATCATCTAAAACGTGGAAAGAATATATGAGCTCCATTGGGCCCCATGGAAGAAGCTGGTCATCAGTCTTCTTGCTGGGACCTCATTACAGAGGGCTGGACACTAGAAGATATTCAAGGAGCAAGAAGCCATGGCATGTGCTGCAGGAGGCAGCAACTGAGGGGTCCCTATAGGGACCTGGGCAGACTGCATTCATCATCAAGTTCAACGGATAGGAGGTTCCCTAGCATTGGGCCCCTGGGAAAGTCAGCATATGGATTCAACTGTAGGGGGACTTTAAAGATATCTCCCCCTCCCCTTCAATTTCTACCCCCAATACCCTGAAGCAAGAGGTATCTAGGAGATGATGGGGAAGGGGAGCAGAGGGCACATCAAACACCCCCCATACCTCAGGTTCTGTGGACCTGATCATGGTGTGCTGGTACCAGCTGGAGGGATGCCAAGGGAGGGACAGAGGAGGAGATGGAAATAGTTTCCATGGAGCATGCTTGAAGGTAACTATCAGAGAAAAGGCAAAGTCATTTCATATCTAAAGCTTACCAATTTCAATTATGCAGAAAAAATTGCATTACTTAAAAAAAGCCAGAAAAGGGAAGTAAAAAAGAAAAAGACCAAGACTAAAACAATTAATCTAGTTCGGGATTATTGGGATAATGAATCCTCTTATTCCCCCACTCCCCATATATTTTTAATGTTGCCATACAATTCATACAAAACAAACATGTGTACCAAATTCCATACACCAAAGTTGAAATTCATATGTAGTTTTTTGGTTTGACATCTCTGCTGAAACATGGGTTGCATGTATACACACATAATGTATACCTACGAACGTAAAGCTAAGGTTTTAAACACTCACATTCTCTTGAGAATAAAGCAACAACACTATTATGATGACTTGTGTTAGAATTGCATTCATATTTATAGTTTGGAAAACCTTGAGAGATCATGATTCAAGGAGTAATGTATTTCTTGACAAGGCCTTACACTCAACTCTCTTCTCCTTTTTGGAACCATCCCAAGATGTAATCTGGGTTTGAAGATTGCATTAAAAGGGGTGTTTGTAGCATTTATTGGACAAGGTCAGAAAGCACAAAGTATTAGATAGGTCAAGCAGCTACCTAGCACCTACCTTGGTATTATCTTCAAATGTAGTTGGAAAAGTGAAAATATCCATGATGAAACATAGATAAGTCTGAAGGATTTTTATCAAGAAAAAAAAATCTGTGTGCTTCCTTTGGAAGGATCTCTCATGAAAGAAGTTGTGTCCTCCTCCTTATTTTGATTATAGTTGGGTGCAATTTATTATGTTCTACAATTTGAGCCTGCATTTTTTTTTTTACTTAGAGTGACATTTTCAGTAATCACTCAGAAATGCCAGATTTTAAATGCATGTAATTACCAAAATACAATAAATCACAAAGCAACTTGAAAGAAGGTTCTTTAACAGTAATATCCTAGAAACTTATGAGTTGGCAACTTTGACATATGAAATAGATCTGAGTTTCCACTAACATACTTGGCTCTTTTCAAAAACTTAGAATTTTCTTCTATAAAATTAAGAGTAAATGAGATTTCCCTCCTGAAAACCCAAGAACAGGAGATTATTTTCATTTGAAGTTAGGATCTGAGGAATTATTATTGTACTTTAGAAGTTACTGAGACCGATAAACACTGATTATTTTGTACTAATTTGAGAATATCACAGTTATGGTTATTCACAACTAGGGTTTACTAAATTTTATGAAATTAAAACCAACAGCAAAGGTTAATTATTCCATACAATTTTAGTATTAAGCATATCTCAGTATTATTGAAATTATTTATAAAATAAGTTTCTAAAAATTGAATATATTTTTTTACAAATCATAATCATCCATTCTTATTGATGCTTTAATTTATTATAGTCAAATTACAGATATTATTTATAGTGATTTCTATGTTGAAGTTGAGTTGTATTCAGTTTACCTCTGTTCATGTCCAATGTGTTACTTACTCTGTGAGGTTTGGGTGTCTATGAATTTCTTTATCAAGGCATCAGTCGTTTGGGTATAAAGACTGAGAGCATATCTCAGAGACTGAAGATCTGGGCTTTTCTCCAAGAAATTCTTTTTCAGGCCATTTCCTCCTGCATGAAAGTATTGCTAAAAAGAAAAGAAAAACAATGTAAGCAGAGGCATTTAGAAAAACAGTATTAGATGAGGGATTTTATGGCCATAATCATGAGGTCCAGATGGAATAATACAGTATGATTAACATAAGATAGATACAAAGACACAGTACCGTATGGCCATGACCACGTCATCGCCATGCAGTTCAGGTTACCTTAGTATTTCAAGTGTTGCTCTCATTTAAAACTTTAGTTAAATGGGATCATGAAGATGCAGAGGCCGGATGCTTACAGAATGCTAGGTTTAAGACAATGTGTCAACTCGATTGTTGACTTCTGTTTCCAGAGCATGAGAAAAATATCCAGGTTTGTCAGATTTCACAAATAAAGTATCTTCTGGTCACATGTTTTCCAGATACTGATTTGCAATTCTAGGGCAAATGCCCACTGCTCCCACCTTCCCTGTGCTCTAATCAGACAGTGGTACACACACATAGGCCACCCTTAGAAACCCAACGTCCCCTAAACTGTGTCTGAGAAATGTAATAAAACAGTTTCTTTCTTCTTATTTTTCTTTGCTACAGACATCCAACAACTCAAAACATCACCTTATTTATAGGTTAAATAATAGAGAAGATATATATTTGACAATAAATATGGTCATTGAGGGATGTCAGAGTTTCTAATGCTGCAAGTATTAAGCACAGACTTCACTTCAGAGGGCAGATTATTTATCTCAAGATATATGATAGAGCTAAGGATGTTATTTCCCAGCAATTTATAGATAACATGTGTATTGTATTTTGTTAAGCTTAGATAAATGGGTCTGTCTTTCCCTGTACTAACACTAAACTTCACCCGCACTGCAACCCAGCTCACTAGGATATAGGACTCTCACAGGATGGCATGTTTTGAAAAAGCTCAACAAACGATTCTGATACACTCTCCTGTGTGTCATCAGTCTAGCCTACTCAAAGATTTCCAAGGTAAAACATGTCAACTGAAAATTCAAAATTACTTCAGTTTTCTTCCCTCTGCAGAAACATATTCTGAGCATTTGTAGGCATTTGGTTGGAATTTTAGAGACTATAATATAGAGAAAATTCAGGGCACAGGCCTGAGAAAGTAGGCAATGGGGATATAAATTGAAGAAAGTGTTCTACAATCACAAACTCCTTCCTCAAAAGGAAAAACCCATGGTCACTTACAATCCCATTCCATTGTAGCTGAGTGCACTGTGAAAACACAAATTGCACCTAAATCCACCAATGATTATGAAGAGGAGGCAGAGAAAAATGAGGAAAGCCTTTTCTTATTTTTGAAGGGATGACAAAGATATAATATTTAAACATTTTCTATACCTTGATCTTATATAAATATTAGATATTGTGACATATAGAAAGCAATTATTGCGGAGTTAGAGTCCAGAATTGTTTCAGGTACCTTGGGGGATGAAAAGATATCAGAATTCCTTTCTTCAGGAAGTGTGATATGATACTTAAGTGGAAAAGTGTTAATGAATGTATTGAGAGGGGAGTTCTGCCTGGAATTGACTGCTTTTCCTGGAGGAGTGGTGGGGTGAGCTTTGGAGCTCTGTTTCCGTAATGAACCAGGGAAGCATCAGATGAAATAACACACCCTACTTACAAAGAGCTGCGGGATAGACTGAACCAGGACTTGGTGGCTTCTCAGGAGGGGAAAGCATTCTCCCACTCATTGTTTCCCAGACAAGCTCCAATCTTATCATACCTGAGCATAAGTGCTGGAGGCTTAAGTTAGTAAAGTACAGGAAGAGTAATGAGCAGCAACTAAGATGATGTTTCATGATGTCTTGGGACTATATGTAGTTGTCAGAAAAAATTGTGAAAAACTTTGAAACGGGCAAAAATGTTTAATGAGTGCTCCATCTATGACACCTATCTGAGTTATCTTCACTTTTCACTGTCTTGGAGCTATGTGTGTGCTCAGTTGCTCAGTTGTGTCTGACTCTCCGCAGCCCCATGGACTGTCGTCTGCGAGGCTCCTCTGTCCATGGAATTTTCCAGGCAAGAGTACTGGAGTGGATTGCCATTTCCTCCTCCAGGGGATCTTCCTGACCGAAGGACTGCACCTGAGTCTCTTGTATCTCTTGCCTTGGACTCATTACCACTAGGGCCACCTGAGCTATGTAAAACTCTGCAAATTGTAGAAAATGGATAATAATGCATATGACTCCTGTCCAAAGAGATGCAAGTTATTTATTTCTGGTGGGATGCAACTGATCACCGTTTTGTGGCCAGATTGTTTTGCCTCTATTCAAATTTATTTCAGCTTTCCTCATTGCTTGTCTTTATGTGAAGCTCTTGGAATTCTTCTTTGAGCCAACTGTAAGATCTTACTGGTTGTCTCATTAGTTGATGAGTTAAATAATAGTTTGACAAGTTTTATAACTGCATGAATGTCACAGTTATACTCTTATTTTTTAAATTAATTTTTATTGGAGTATAGTTGATTTACAACGTTGCTAGTTTCTGCTGTATAGCAAAGTAAATGTCATTTTGTCTCTAGGCATTTAAAAAATATTTTCTCTTCGATTTCCTCAGTGATCATATAAAATAAATGATCTTTCGCAGTGTATGTAAAGTAGCATGGTGACAACCTTAATATAGATTACTGTCTAATTTGTGAGGAAGGGCCATCACCTGTGGCTTACCCTAAAGAGCATCAGTGATGGGGTGACTTTCCTGGCCGTTCTCTCTTCCTCTTCTCCCTTAACAAATATTTACTAAATCTGTGTTGAGAACCAGAACTTACGCCAAGGATATGAAGCAAAAGAGGCCTAGAGATTGTTCCCAAAGGGACTCTGATCAAGTAGGAAATGTTATTGTCAGTGAATGACTCCAATGATATGTTGGAGGCGTAATAAAGAGAATTTAAAAAGACAGACAATAGGACTGGGAAATAATGCTGTTGCTGAAGGAATCTATAAAGACTTTCAAAGAGGTGACACGTATGGTGTCTTGTTTATTAGCACTGCCATTTTCCACTTCAGCAGCCACCAGATAATTTACCACTATGGACTAAAGAAAGGGGAAAATCCCACTAGGTAACTGAGAGGAACTGCTTGAGAAGAAGTGAAGTACAGGTATTCCCCATTCTTTGAAAATTGCCTTTATGCCACTTCACTTCTGTAGATGACCTACATTAGTACTGTTTTCACTAACCAAAAAAGACATGAAAATGATTTTCACTTTTGTGAAAAAAGAGATGTAAAAACAGCAGTGAGGTCTTACAGAGGCAGTGTATACCCTGAGTCACGAGAGTGGTACCACCCAGCACCTAACCCAGGAATTACACCCAGCATCTGAACATCAAGCTGTCATGATTTTGGACTGTATTTGTGCTTGATCTCGATTTATTTTGTGCATCCCTGAGCAGAATGAGTCCTAAGGTAATTGCTTCTTGCCTATGTCATTTCAGCTAATAAAAGGTTTCATAGGAATGCTCTCCTTTCCTATAGTGGGGGAAACCTGCAGTTGTAGTTCTCATATTTCTTTGGTATAGTTTAAAATATACTGTTTTACTACTGTCACTCTATTGTCATTACTAACCTTGTGCTTCCTCAAAGTTACAAGTTGCCTTTAGGAAGTAGAAAGCCTAGAGAAGTTAAGAGATTTCGTATACTCTTAAAGATTCACAATGCTTTTTAATACATTAAAGGCTGTGTGATTCACGGTGGTAGGGAAAACTGTTTGACCTTTCACTAACATACCTGTTCTTAAAATTATTAGGCTATAGGACACCTATCACACAGGACATCTACTAACTCTCAGGGACACACAAGTGTTCCACGGAATATTGTTTAGGAAACTCTAAGAAGAATGTAACTGGACTTAATTTAATTGAGGTATTTTTGAGGGCCTAGAAGACTTTATGTACATGCTGAACTAGATTTAGGCTATAAGAGCATAAACTATGTATAGTATTTGTCTTGAAATTCTCTAATAACTTTATAGGAAGACATGTTTTCATTAAAAAGGCATTATTTTGTAGGCCTTCGGTACATGGGGAACTAATCATATAGTGAAAACATAAATAAGGTATGAGCTTGTTCCTGAGTAAAGCCTGAGGGTCTCTGTAGAGTTTCAGGTTATGATCCAGAACTGATTTGTTCCCTTTGAGCCATGGAGCATTTTGAGTCATTCAGTAAAAGCTTTAGCAGGACAGTAAGTGAACAGTAGATGATTTGTAAGGGCAGAAACAATGCCTTTGTCTTTTAAGTGCATTGTATAATAGAAGATGTTGTAAGACAAACTCAGGCTAGAAGGTAGCAATGTTAGGAGAGAAAACAAGTTGCAGGAAGCTAAGCACGAAAGCCTCTGTTCAGTGGTTCAGTGAACACAGATAAATAACACATGCCATAGGCTCCTCATTCACAGAGAAAAGGAAATGATTTCTATGGTTATGCAAATACCAACCTGATAAGGAGAAAAGGAAAAGGTCTGTATTCCCAATAAAATTTTTATTGCAAAGTAAAGAATGGGGGTGACATGGCTTAACATCAGTAAAATTTTTAAAGCTTTACTCATGCTCAAATTTAATAGGATTTATTAATTGATGAGGCAGTGATCAAAGCTAATGAAATCTGATCATGTATTAATATCACAGATAGGTCAAGACAAAGGGTGTGATAGAGCAACAGCATTCTTTGCTGATTAGAACATATCTGGAATATGAGGGTGGTTCCTTGGCATCACCATTTTATGAGAAATATAAAATGGAAATCTCCTCAAGGTAGATGACCAGAACTTTGTAAGCTCTAGAAGGCATGTTATTCAATAAACAGCTGCAGATAACTTGGGGCAGCATGATAGTTTTCTTTAATGTCTGAAAAGCATTGAAAAGGGGAAGACATAGAAAAGGAAATGGAACTGTTTTATAGTAGTTTTAAAGGGTAGAAGGAGAACCAATTCATAATTAGAAGCACTGGGGAAGCAGATACTGGTTTGATATAAAGAAAACATTTTATAATAAGTATATCTTAAAACCTGAAGCTGCTACATGTGAATTAGTAAGGTCCCATTATTAGCCTTAATAGCCAATATTAAGGGATGGTCAGTTGACCAGAGGGCTCCCCTGGTAGCTCAGCTGGTAAAGAATCAGCCTGCAACGCAGGAGACTCTGGTTTGATTCCTGGGTTGGGAAGATCCCCTGGAGAAGGGATAGGATACCCACTCCAGTATTCTTGGGCTTTCCGGTGGCTCAGATGGTAAAGAATCTGCCTCTAATGTGGCAGTCTTGGGTTCAATCCCTGGTTTGGGAAGATCTCCTGGAGGAGTGCATGGCAACCCACTCCAGTATTCTTGCCTGAAGAATCCCCATGCACAGAGGAGCCTGGCAGGTTTCAGTCCATAGGGTCACAAGAGTCGGACACAACTGAGGGGCTAAGCACAGTGCAGAACAGCACAGTTGACCAACAACACCGTAGGTAACATGTTTCTATGTGAGCAGGAAAAGGGACATGTCAGTTTCTGTTATCAGTTTCAAATGTTAGAATCCTTTTCACTTCTTTGACCTGTTCTTTACTCTAAAATGCTGGAAAACACTGTCTTTCCGCTATGCAGTGTGATTTGCATAGGTTATTTAACCTCACAGAGCACTGGTTAATTCCTCTGTAGAATGGGAATAGAAACAGCCATCTTGCCTGACTATGGTGTCGTAAAGATGAAATTAATTACTCTGTCTGGAAGATTTTTGTGAACTATAGAGTTCTTTCTACTTATAACATAAGCTTTATTGTGAGAATAATTCCCCAGATTCTAGGTGGAAAGAGGAAAATGACCCTCCTGACTGATTTGCCATTTTTCTCTTTGGGACCAAGCTTCTCAACCACTTGGCTAAAACTCTGAGTCACCCTGGCTCCTCCATCGTTCCTGCCCCATTTTTTTAGTTGCCAAGTTCCAATGACTGGGCCTTTCTATGTCACTCATAGCCATCTTTCACTTTATACTCCTAAGATCACCCTCTTCGTGATAGTCCTTGTCATCTTATGCATTGAATAACCATAACTGATCTCTGTGACTACAGTCTTGAACTAGTCAATCCATTCTGCACATTCCTGTACGATTTCCATTGTTGAAATGGTACTTTTGCATGCCATGTATTAATATTTTCAATACCTACTTGCAACCCCAACATTTCCCGTAACCTCAATGTTACACTGCTTCACTATGAAAATTTCCAGTTAAATCCAGTCCAGTCCATTGAGTGGTCTAATCATTGACTCCCAGCCTTCTGGTCTTGTGCTTTTTCATGGTCAAATTCTTTCTCCCTGAGTATGTTTAAGTCTTCTCCAAAGAAAACAATTACCTTTCTTTTCCAGCCAGTGAACTGTCATCTGTCCTTTGTGATCACTCTTTTCATATTTCCCTGATTTCTGGAGTTCATGGTAGTTGCTAACTCCCCTAAATCCTTCCCACTTTTATTTATTTTTTTTAAATTTTATTTTATTTTTAAACTTTACATAATTGTATTAGTTTTGCCAAATATCAAAATGAATCCACCACAGGTATACATGTGTTCCCCATCCTGAACCCTCCTCCCTCCCCATACCATCCCTCTGGGTTGTCCCAGTGCTCTAGCCCCAAGAATCCAGTATCGTGCATCGAACCTGGACTGGCATCTCATTTCATACATGATATTTTACATGTTTCAATGCCATTCTCCCAAATCTTCCCACTCTCTCCCTCTCCCACAGAGTCCATAAGACTGTTCTATACATCAGTGTCTCTTTTGCTGTCTCGTATAGGGTTATTGTTACCATCTTTCTAAATTCCATATATATGCGTTAGTATACTGTAATGGTGTTTTTCCTTCTGGCTTACTTCACTCTGTATAATAGGCTCCAGTTTCATCCACCTCATTAGAACTGATTCAAATGTATTCTTTTTAATGGCTGAGTAACACTCCATTGTGTATATGTACCACTGCTTTCTTATCCATTCATCTGCTGATGGACATCTTCCCACTTTTATATGTGTCCCCTCCTCAAGCCCTGTAGCATCTGTATCACCCTATTCCATCTCTGACATGACTTTTTTTTGTAAGTTGACACATCATTACTTAATTTTCAACGGGCCTTCCCTGCCTTTTAATCAAGAAACTCCTGCAGAAAGAGAACAGCACTGCTTCCTAGAGGGGAGTCTCAGAAAGCACCAGAAATCTTAGGGGTTTTGTGCCCCTGTAGTGTGAAAATGCTATGCACAGGAAACCAAAAGCATGGAGGACAGGACTTGGACTGTTACTTGGGGCAAAGAGTCAGATTTAATAGCATCATTGAGAGAGATGAGTGGTTTATTAGGAAAGGAGGAAAACAAAAAAAAAATCTAGTTGTACTAGAATATGTGAGGTCTTGGGTTTACCAGTGGAAAGAAGCTCCTTCAAAATAACCAATTCTCAGGCAAAAGGAGATGCAAGTTCAATTCCTGGGTCAGAAAGATTCCCTGGAGGAGGAAATGGCAACCCATTGCATTATTCTTGCCTGGAGAATCCCTGGACAGAGGAGCCTGGCAGGCTACAGGATCACAAAGAGTCAGACGTGACTGAGCACCCATGCACACAGGTAGTATGATGGTTATATTTATGAAGAGTTTTCTATACAATAGGAAGTGTTTTCATTATTTTATATGTGATAACTCATTTTGTTTATTGACAGTACATTCTTAAGTCCTAATAGTACTCCCACAAGAGAGGACAGTAACTTGTATACTCTAGTCTTTCTCTCTTGAGTTCAGTTCAGTCGCTCAGTCATGTCCGACTCTTTGCGACTCCATGAACCGCAGCACACCAGGCCTCCCTGTCCATCACCAACCCACGGAGTCCACCCAAACCCATGTCCATCTCATCCTCTGTCATCCCCTTCTCCTCCTGCTCCCAATCCCTCCCAGCATCAGGGTTTTTTCAAATGAGTCAGCTCTTCACATCAGGTAGCCTAAGTATTGTAGTTTCAGCTTCAACATCAGTCCTTCCAATGAACATCCAGGACTGATCTCCTTCGGAATGGACTGGTTGGATCTCCTTGCAGTCCAAGGGACTCTCAAGAGTCTTCTCCAACGCCACAGTTCAAAAGCATCAATTCTTTGGTGCTCAGCTTTCTTTATAGTCCAACTCTCACATCCATACATGACCACTGGAAAAACCATAGCCTTGACTAGATGGACCTTTGTTGGCAAAGTAATGTCCCTGCTTTTTAATATACTGTCTAGGTTGGTCACAACTTTCCTTCCAAGGAGTAAGCATCTTTTAATTTCATGGCTGCAGTCACCATCTGCAGTGATCTTGGAGCCCAGAAAAATAAAGTCTGACACTGTTTCCCCATCTATTTGCCATGAAGTGATAGGACTGGATGCCATGATCTTAGTTTTCTGAATGTTGAGCTTTAAGCCAGCCTTTTCACTCTCCTCTTTCACTTTCCTCAAGAGGCTTTTGAGTTCCTCTTCACTTTCTGCCATAAGGGAGGTGTCATCTGCATATCTGAGGTTATTGATATTTCTCCCGGCAATCTTGATTCCAGCTTGTGCTTCTTCCAGCCCAGCATTTCTCATGATGTACTCTGCATAGAAGTTAAGTAAGCAGGGTGACAATATACAGCCTTGACGTACTTCTTTTTCTATTTGGAAGCAGTCTGTTGTTCCATGTCCAGTTCTAACTGTTGCTTCCTGACCTGTATACAGGTTTCTCAAGAGGCAGGTCAGGTGATCTGGTATTCCCATCTCTTTCAGAATTTTCCACAGTTTGTGGTGATCCACACAGTCAAAGGCTTTGGCAAAGTCAATAAAGCAGAAATGTCACCCACTATTCTGATACTCTATCAGTGCTATTCCTCATGTAGTTCCAGATATTTTCTTTACATTTATATCCACTTTCTGATGTTTGTGAAGATTTCCCACCCTCATAAAGGAATACATTGCTTCACTAACATATGGGTGAGTGATGAGGGGCTTGAAAGAGCTTTGTATGAGGTATCATTTTCTTTATCTTAAAAAATAAACAGAGATATTTGTATTTCTTGTATTCTTCATGAGTGCAAAAAAAAAGAAAAAGTAGAACATTTCAGACCTTAATGTGATTTGTGAGAAAAAAAAAAAAATAGAACTACTAACTAAAACATCAGGATACTGTCTGCATGGTTAACAAGCCATCCCTTTTATAATCCCAATAAAAACGCTATATTCTTCTAAGTATTCATATTTGCCAGATATTTGAAGATCTTTCACACACTATATTTACTGGCTTATGGAAATATGCTAATATTTCTTTACAAGTCTGCTGGGAGATTTTACTTCTTTGGTTACATGTACCATTTTGGTAGAAATTTCCCATCATCACTCTCTTTCCTTCCAATACCAGTATCAGACTTCTGGAAAATTCATGCAGATGATCTGTTTTGCAAATTTAGATATAATCATCACTTGTTTTTAACAACTGAGGTTACTTTAAATACTTGATAGTTATTTAAGAAATTATTTTTTAAGACAATAGGAGTCCTCTGTAATATACTGGATCATAATATGCTACTTCCTCCCTTTTGCCAGCAAACTAAAGTTCAGATTCTTGGTGTTTATGCTTCACCACTTTGGGTCCAAGTCAATGTGTCTCTTCTATTCTATATATTCCCTTTATTTCTCAACCAATCTTGATATCCTTCTACATTAGCCTATTTGAAGTTTTTAGGCTACCCCATACCTCAGTCACATTTCACCCAAGCTTTTCTCTAAGCCTGTGATGACTTTCCACCTTGCTTTCCCATTTAATGATCTGAAACCTCCTTCACCAGGAAGCTTTCCTCTAGCCACTCACAGAGAATTCATCACCCTCTCTGCACTTCCCAGTACTTTGTCAGTAACTCTCATATTTTATGGATTGTGGATGTTTCTGTTCCTAAGAGCAAGATATCTTTAATTTTCAGTCACCTCTTTACTGCTTATCATCTTTGTTCCACACGGTAAGCTCTCAAATAATGATTTCTGAATTGCAGTACTCCAAACTAGATAGGTTGTTTGGTTCCTCCCGTGAGCACCTGAAGTTTAAATAATGCAAAAACGATACTTACAAATGATTAAAGACAACATGCTAAGTAAGAAACAGCCACCAAAACTGACTCTTGAATAATGGATTCCAGGATTGTGGAGGACTTGGTCAGGGTAAGAGCCTGAGAGGCATAATATTCCATGTCCTGTTATTTGTCTGGAATCCTGAGTATCAGAAATGGTGTTATCTAGGATTTTTCAAGGCTGTATTTGAATAGATATTCATAGTTAGTCCACATTCTCTCCTGAACACCAAGAAATGCAGATTTCTAGAGGGCCCTAATGCATGTGTTTATTTTCAATTTTTATTGGACTGCTTTACAATGTCGTGTAAGTTTCTACTGTCCATCAAAGTGGACATATACATATACATCCCCTTTTTTTGGATTTCCTTCCCATTTAGGTCACAACATAGCAGTGAGTAGAATTCCCTGTGCTATTTAGTAGGTTTTCAGTTATCTATTTTACATGTGTTATCAATAGTGTAAATATATATATATATGTCAATCCCAATCTCCTAATTCATCCCACCCTCTCTTTCTCACTTGGTATCCATTATGTTTATTCTCTACCTCTGTGTCTCTGCTGATTTTTTCAGATTCCATACATTTCAGAATGTCATGTTTAGGTACAAATAACAAGTGTTCCAGGGTAATTTAGAATGTTGGAAAAAATACAACCAGCCAGTTTTCTTGCCCTATGTTTTTGGAACTTCATCAGAAAATAACTAGAGCATGGTTCAAAGTTAAAAAAATAAAAAATTAAGTCTTGAGATTCACGATACTGTCAAAGAGTACATGCTGGTGGAAAAAGCTCTTCATTTTTTCTTGGAAAGAAACCCACATTTCAGGGACTCCCTTGTAAGTCCTGAATCTGCCTGAGATATAAGTTTGAGACTCCAAAGCTCAGCTTTAAATAGGGTTTCTGCACTGGCCTCTACAGCAGCTTGCACATGCTGATTAAGCTGTTGGCTGTTTCAGAGCTGTTGAATTGGCTCAGTGTTGGCAGGTAAATGTAATGCCTCCAAGGCCAACCATGCTAGCTGCAGCAGGTCATGGTAACTATTTCTTGTGCCATGTTCTATACTTTTGACTTATAGTTGAAACTACCTGTGACTGGTATGCCAAAATAACCCAGTCTAATTAGAATTTTAGTATTTAAGTTTATATTTTCATCAGTACCTATATAGAGGTTGAATGAGTTCATATTATTTTAAATCATTAGAAAATAATCTAAACAACTGAAACATGGTATTTTAATTTAGAAAGAACTAATCTATCTGTAGGGATATTACCCATTTTGGCTTGCTGCCTTTTCCTGCACCTTGTTAACATTTAGTGAAATAAGACGTAGAAGCAAGGGCACTGATTTTAGAGTTTGGCATCTTTTCTCAACTCTGCCAAGTACAAGTGACTCTGGACTTAGGTAAACAATTTAAACCTGCTTTTTCATCTGTAAAATGTGAATGATCATTCTTGGTGTACCTAACACCCAGGATGTTTCTAAGAATCAGGTGAGAGGATGTATGTATATGAAAGATGACTGAAAGAATGCACAACAGTATTTCAGCTACTGTCTACAAACTCCATAGCATCCTCTTCCTTCAATTTAACTTTCTCATGTTCAGCTTATTTGCTTAAATTCACCTAAAGAAGAATTAAGGATCATGTTGTTGGCAGCCTTTGGGAATTAGCCTGGATAGTGTTTACTACTTCAATATAAGAATGTCTTTCCCATGAAGTCTCCACCTGACAGTATTCCCTTGCTGAGCCCCCAGAAAATACTGAATCACTAGCTCAAGACTACAATTCTTTTAAGTAGTAGTCCTCTTTCTCTTGAATTCCTTTGTAGTCACCATTAGAAGCAGTGCCTTGTAGTATAATCAGGGTAAATCTCAGAATCAGAAAAGATAAAAGGGAGCCCAGCTGTGGCAAACTGACTTCAGGGCCATTGGAAGAAATATTAGGTGACTCTCCTTCTTGGCAGAGGGGCAGAGGACAGGAGTAAAAGGCTCTCAAAGCAGGTAGAGTGGGTGTAGTCTGGAGACCCCAGAGGAAAATCTGGGGAGTAGTGAGACTGAAGACCTGACCTCAGGTTCCGAGGTTCTGAAGGACCAAGGTCAGACTCCAGTCCTGGGAAACAAGATAATGACATGGACCCACTTACTGGATCTTAGATACCAGGCTGCTGCTGCTAAGTCACTTCAGTTGTGTCCAACTCTGTGCGACCCCATAGACGGCAGCCCACCAGGCTCCCCCGTCCCTGGGATTTTCCAGGCAAGAACACTGGAGTGGGTTGCCATTTCCTTCTCCAATGCATGAAAGAGAAAAGTGAAAGGGAAGTCGCTCAGTCATGTCCGACTCTTTGCAACCCCACGGACTGCAGCCTACCAGGCTCCTCCATCCATGGGATTTTCCAGGCAAGAGTACTGGAGTGGGTTGCCATTGTCTTCTCCAAGATACCAGGGAGTAGTCTTTCTTTTAAAGGGCAAGGCAAGTGTCTGGTCACTGAGGCTGAACTAAAGTATTACCAATGACCTGGGCAGGAAGACAGTATAGTTGAGATGTCAACATGTAGACCAGAGGGATTTGTTTGGGTATCGGGATAATCCCAGAGTTTGGGCAGAACTAGTCTTGTAGGAGGTGGTCATCTGTCCCCATCAAGAAGAACTAGAGAAAAGTTGGAGTTAGGGGACATGGGCCAGGTCTATCAGTACAATGAAGGCCATTATCTATTTTCACAGAACACATTTTTCTTGTTCTCTTAGAGTCATACATTGACCTAATAAAATCTAGTAAGGGCTGAATTCTGATTCTATAACCATATTTTTTTACCTGTTTAGTGTATGCCCCAGAGTTATTTTTTTCTCCTAGCACTTTCCTCTGTAGCCATGAGTGCTGGTATAATTCCAAAGGGCAGTCATTTCTTACACATATTTATGAAAATAAAAAGAGCTGGTTTTGTATTTTTCCTTTCTTTCATGTTTTCTATTTTTAAAAATGATTTATATACTTCCAGCCCATACTCTGGATACATCTTTAGAAACTCCATCTCTGTCACCTCACAACTTTTTGCCACTGAAGCAGCAAAAGATGTTCTCTTATTAAACGCTGAAACTGCAAAAATCATGAGGTAATAGCTCTGTGGGGTGTCATATAGAACTCTGTTTTAATGACTCCTGTTGTAATATCTGTTTCTATCCAGTGAGATTATTCTGTGCTTGGAAAATGGCTTCTGGTAGCTCACAGGTCTCTGCTACACTCCTTACACTTCCTTGGTAAAAGGTGCTTCCTCCTGTGAAGCATTCAGACATTGGACACAGTCCAAATTTAGAAGATGGATTAATATCTCACTCTTTAATAAACCTTCACATATAAATATAAAATGTATGTATATACATCTGTAAGGGATCATATGAAAACAATTCCGACGTTATGTTTTGAGATCTACCTATATTTAACCCACACTACAATAACTTTTAGGCCAAACTTTAGCTATGAAACATTGATGCACACAATGCAATGCCGTTGGGTTTTCAGCAGAAAACTAAATTATTATCTTTACTAAGAGAGAAGAGAAAATTGATTTTCCAAAATAATTTCAACAAGCATTGAAAACACAAACAGAAATTCCATTAACTCTAAGTCCCCTGAAGCATCTATTGATATTTAACTGGACTTTGGACTTTGGAGGTATCTGTCTTTCTTTGAAAACATCTGTTACAACATAGATTTCTTACCCATTTTATAAAGGTATACAAAGAAAGCAACTCTAAGGGTAAAGTAATATGGATATAATAATGACATAGTATGGGCTAAGTCTGACACACTCCCAGAATGTCTGTATACAACTGTCTACCATGTCTATGGATGTACAGCTCTACAGACACGCATCGGGGGTACACTTCTCTGAGGGTACATATCCAGGGACTCTCTAATCTTACCTTGATGGTAGCCAGGACCACCTCCATTATACCACACTGTCTTGCTGTCAGACCCTTGGCATCCTCTCGAATCATGTGCTCCTGGAAAACAGGTGAACAATTTCTTATAAAATTACCAGTTCATTTGTTTAAAAACTGTTTTCAAACAAAATGTGTATAATCCTTGTATACAGATATTTCCCATTTGAGATAACTTTTTCATATGAACACATTTAGATGATGATGATGATGACAATTTTGTCAGATATTTAATAAAAATTCATTTTGCCCAAAGAAGAAATACTACACGTTAACTTAAAAAGCAGTGCTTTGATTCATATATGGCTTTATTTTTCACCTGCAAAGTAATGTTATGGGGTGGGGAGAGATAATCCTGGAAAATGTGTGTCCAAGTTTTTCCACATTAATCTCTGCTTTCTGTTTTGTCACACTGAAGAAGGTCAACCTTGGAAAGGACTTAAGAGGTAAATTTTAGCCTCATTCAATTATTACTGATAAAAGCTACTTTAAGTATAATGCTTTCACTTTACTCACTTTCTAGGATCCCCTTAATGCTCAGTCATTAACAGGAAAATTCCCAAAGAATTAACTGAATTCAGTTCTGGAGGTTTTTAATATTTTAGAATTGATTTCCATAACGAATTTTCCTCATTGTTCACTATGAACTCTGTCTTCATCTAAAGTTATTTAGGGAAATGATGGTAGAGGACAACAATAAGGAAAACTTGTCTGGAGAAAAATTTTTAAACTCCTAACCATCTGCCCAGGGCATCCACTATTCTAGTCAACAGCATTCAACAAATATTTCCTGAGTGCTTACTACGTGCCAGTACTGTTCTAGGTGACTGAGATATATTGTTTCATAAAAGAAAGACTTTTGTCCTCCAGAGCTTAATTTCTAACTTAGATAAGTGTGTCTCTGTGAATCAGAAGGAAAGTCAATATGGGTGGACATAGCTCTGAGAATGCATGGCTTGGTCAAGGTATCAGTGTCTTTGTTCAGCAATAAAAAGTACCTCTTTTTCTATGGGGCACAGCAAGTGGATCATGGACCCCAATTCAGCCGTCATTCACTTCCTTTGTCGGATACTTTGTGAAATGTACAAATTGGACAGTCACACCCAGTGGCTCATCTTTCTATTCCAATCCTTATGTTACTCTGTCATTTAGCAGGTGCCATGACTTTCTAAAGATAATCCCTATGTTTTACTCACTTCTGTGACTTTTAGTGCCTGTCTTGGCAATTATCACCTGCTAGGCACTTACTATGTTTTTGGTAACTGAGTTGTACTTCTTCAGAATATCTTAAATGATTCCATATGCTTGAATGGAATCACAAGCCCTTGAATATTGTTCAAAACTTGGTATAATGCTAGATTCACAGTTTATACTTCTGCATCTCACTGAATCTTTCTCTGATGTGGGAATTTCCCCACAAACATATGAGTCCATTTAATATTTTAAAAATAAAGATATTAAATACCTATTGAGACTCAAAGAATAATGGGAAATTTTTGCAAAATTATAGACAGAAATGCTTGAAGGCAAGTAAATAAATCTCTCTGGCTTTGTCAATCTTGACTGCTTTTCGGTGTGGTCACATTTTTTAATAGATGCTAATAAATAATAATTGTTGGTACAAGAAATGATTAACAACTTATTCAAATAAGGTAGTCTCTGAAAAAGGCTGTCAATGTGTTACTGCTTGCTTGCAGGAAATTCATTGTCCCAGATGTATTTTTACTAACTGGTTTTGATATTGTATCACCTGTCCATAAAAATGTTATGCCAGATAAATCTGATCCCATAAAATAGTAATAAGTTGGGCATACTTACATTATAAAGTTCCAGAGGATGAAGTAGTATAGAATATGTAAAAATCTGAATAAATCCTGCTTAACAAATTAATTCTAAATCATAGTCACAAGCAGAAAAGAAATTAGTTTCCTTCATTGTTCTATGTTCCTTGATTCTGTGTTCTTTTAAGTAAGGTAGTCACTTGTTAATATTTCTGTACAGGATTGCTGAATTTACTCATTAATACTATTTTTACTCATTAATACTATTATTTCAAATGACACTTTACCTGTGTATCCAATCTGCTTTCAAACTAATACATGAAAAAATGAAAAGACCCAGGATTTGAAATGAAAACGAAACATTGGAAGCAACATTCTAGTAAAATATGGGAAAACCATTTTATAAAATTTGCAGTTCTCCCTAGAAGAGAACATAGCCAATATTCTTTGACAAACTGGACCAATGTTTTCTTAGGTCATTCTCCGAGGTAATAGAAATGAAAGCAAAAATCAACAAACGGGGCCTAATCAAATGTACAAGGTTTGACAAAAAGCCTACAGAATGGGAGAAAATATTTGCAAGTGATGCAACTAGGAAGAGTTTAATTTCGAAAATATACAAACAGCTCATACAACTCAACAACAAAAAATCCCAAACAACCCAATTGAAAAATGGGCAGAAGAAACAGACTTTTATGGTTAGCAAAGGGGAAACATGACAGGGATGGATAAACTGAGTCTGGGATTCTCATATACACATTAGTAAGATAACTGATAGGGACCTACCATTAGCACAGGTAACTCTACTCAATAATCTAAATGGTAAAAGAATTTGAAAAATAATGGATATATGTATAACTGAATCACTTTGCTGTACACCTGAAACTAACACAACATTGTAAATCAACTATATTCCAGTATAATTTTTTTTTAATTTTAAAAAAGATGTAGTACATGTACATAATGCAGCAACATGGATAAGATATTATCTTAGAAATAATTAAAGACAAAGACCATCATTTTACTAAATGAACCTATCAGACACAGACTCAAGGCACCGAACAGACTAGCACAAGGAAAGATGGATTGAGAGTTTGGGGTTATTCAAATCAACTAAACAATAAGGTCCTACTGTATATCAATTAAAATCTTCTGTAAACACTAATGGTAGTTTTTAAAACAATGTATTTTGTAAAACTGAATCATTTTAATATTTAGCACAACATAGTAAATAACAATTAAAAAATGACTTCTATGCTTGGCAGTCTTAATCTTTTACAAATAATAATTGCTCAAATTAAATGGACTAAATGGACCAATAACTTTAAAAACTCGAGGAACAATAATAGAAAAAATATGTTTTAAAACTAAGTTGTTTTTCTATCACCTATGAACAACAGGATTCTATTTTTAGTCCTTAGGATTATTTCAGTCTTAATGAATTAATGCTTTTAGGACATTTTATTCATAATATGCTTTTAGTTTATTATAATCAAGAGAACTCACTGAATTGAAGACATTTTGAGGCCACTAAAGGGATATAAGAGCTGTGGTTTCTGCAGACTCTGATTTTTCCCAGGTAGCATACATATGCCCACCGAGGATCCAGTCTCTCTCTCACTTAGTGTTCATAAGATTTGAACAGGATTGACAGCACTCCTCAGCTCAGGTGTGGGTATGTGAATTAAGCCCAATGGCATATGTCATCCCCCAGGCCACAGTGATTGGCTTGGGAATGGTGATAATATTGCATTAGCACTGATGATGCGCCTGTGGACTTTGCTAGAATTTCCTGCATCAAGGTGGGTGTTCTTTTCTATAAAATTTCAAGTTCAAAAATGTTAGATATAAGCAGAGAACTGTCCTCCAAACAGGAAAGGAGGATTGTTAAGGCAGTAAGTCAAACAAGGGAAGAACAGAGTTGAAAGAGTAACTGGCTTCTGTAACATTGTTTGACTTCCTAATCAAGCAGTGATGGAAACCAGAGTCAGCCCAGAACTGTAAAATTTCATGGAGCTATAAATTCTTTCCTTGCTTTTGTTAGTCTGGCTTTCCATCACTTGAAACTGAAACAGTTATAGCTGATAAAGCATTCAACTCAGGAAGCTGGAGGGGATGCAGTTTCTGTTTCCTGATGTCACACAGATCTACACACACTGCCAAGGCCATTTCTTTTGTAATAAGGGACTGTGATGTTTCACTTTTCCAGGTTTTCTATGAGAAAGTTAAATGCTGTATAAATCCATTTTTCAAAAGAGGGGATAGAAATCTCAGGGAGGTAATAAAAGGGATCAAGAAAATGATAGAGATCCAAGATCCAAAACAATAGTTTGACAATGGCATCTACCTTCTACTTTCCCTCTGAACCACCAACAGCACTGAATACTTGTGAGAAAAAATCTCATGTGATGGTTCTGTCTTCTAAATGGATTATTGGCTTTTAACTTTTCTTCTGACGAAGGGGACAAAGTAGGTGATATAACAAGGTACTGCCATTAATGGGCATCTATTTCAACTCAGTAAGCAAAGGTGCAGTCACGTGGATGATCTTTACCCTGTTGTGTACACACAAAACAGCCCCAATGATATGTAACCCTGAGCTGCCAGCCTGGGGAAGAGACAAGAGAATGCCCTCTGTGAGTGGAAAGAGGCATACTCTTTGCAGTTACCATGCAAAGATAATGAATACGTTATCATCACAACAATCCTATGAGCCAAGGGTTAACACTGTCTTGACTTTACAAATGGCAAATCTGAAAATTAGACATGTTCAGTACTTTGGCCAGTGTCACATATTTGGAAGCAGCTGAGGTAGAAGGTGGTCAGTATCTGGAACCTACCCCCATGCTACACCATATTCTCTCAGGTAGAAATAGAACAAGAACATATATTTCAACTACAGGTACAAGTTTGGCCTATATGTGGCCCATGGATAAATGAATGTATAATAAAAAGTGGTATGTACTTACAAATACAATATTATTCAGCCTCTAAAAGGAAGGAACTCTTGTTATATGCCACAACACTGATGAAACTGCAGGACGTTGTGCTAAGTGCAAAAAGTCCGTTACAGAACAACTATATATTTTAACCAGTCAAATTTCTACTCTAGAGGGAAAACAAATCTGAGGTTCCCTAAGCAACTGCAAAGTCCTGTGACTCTCAAGCAATAATAACAGGTAGGATTGTTTATATAGCAAATCCTTGTTATAATGGGGTTGATTATCTTGACAAGCTCAATGTCTGCTTTGATAAGTTTATTTTCCTGCATTAGGTTTCTTGCCTGAAGAGTTCTCTAGACTTTACTGGGTTTCTGTGGAGCACTCTTTGCCTTTCTTCATACAAAGCCAATTCACTATAAAAATGAAAATATGCTCTCTAATTTATTTCAAAACAGTAATCCTGAATGCTTCAACACAGTCAAAAATTCCCCGCTGCCCTACGAATTGGAAAATACAAAAAGATATACGGTGTGGGGAGAAGAAGAAAGCACAATTCAGTCCCTCCATTTTACTCTAATTTCTTCTTAAAACAGATTGTGAGACCTGAGACACACATCCTTAGTCCTTCTGTACTGGATATCACTACTAACAGGAGGTTGGCTTCTCACGGAACTGTAGTCAGTGCACTGCCTTTCACAGACATATTCTTATTACCTTCAGTTTGGAGAGTTGTCCCAGATCTTTAGCTGCGATGAAAATCATCTGGGGTCCCTAGGAACACACACACAGAAAAGGAGAGAGGCAACTTGTAAGATCTTCAGTACCAAAGTCGAAATGTAGTCAATAGACAGTGTTCTCTATTTTACTGATTATGTTTGTGACTTGACTTTTATTTTATATGGCCTAAATTGGTCTATTTTACAAATTGGATCTGGATACCTAGCACATATCTAGGGTTGTATCTGGCAATACAACTGTCCTCACAAGCATCCCACTTCTGGAAGTTTCACTGAGTTACTGCTCTGGCAGCCAGTTTAGTGTACAATGTGGATTACATCAGTGAGCTTACCTTTTATTTATTTATTTGTAGCAGAGGCAACTCCTTCCCTCCACTCCCTACCCCTTAAAATAAATTACACAAAATTTCAAGATCCAGAGCTGAAGGTGGAGTTGGTCCTCCTGACATGCCATCCAAACTGTCAGAGCCCTGCCTTCTTAACTCCTTCCTCAGCCAGAGGTTTTTCCCTAGCACCTCAAGGCCCTGTGGAAAGCTGGAAAAACATCAGAATAAACATTGGAAGCACTACCAGAATACTCATTAGTAGCCTAGAATGTAAATAAAGTGTGTAAGTAAAGCAACCCAACTTGCAGGTTGCCCTGACAGCCTCCCCTATTGGCCAATTAAGTGAAAGCTAGCTGATGTTAAAGAAATACATTATGTATTATAGGAGAATAAGACGTAAGTGTGTATGTTTCTAACTGTGATTTGGCTACCCATATGTGTAGGCTATGATTATACCACATACTCATGGCATGAAGTAAAACTCGAAGTCATTTATATTTAACACTCACTGTCTGGTGGTAAATCAACAAACATGAATCTTTGCACCTTGGAACAATTTGCAAGAAAATATTTTTTATATAATTTCACTGGCTAAATTTCACTGAATGTGCATGATTAATGGTGTCAATATATTCGTTTATAATTACTCATTATTTATATCAACTTGTCTTTCTCAGTCACCATAGCAAGTGCTTGTTAGGGTTATTTCTTTCTTTGCTTGGCTCAGGATATGTGAACTGAGCTGGCTGGTATATGCAGTTGATCACTGTCTGACTTTGCTGTCATTGATCTTTCTAGTTCCTTTTTATTTCACTGTGTCTGATACAATCATGTCCATCAAATCCACTAAAAGACATCACCTATATTTATGTCCAAGTGCAAAGGTGATTGATAAAAGCAAAAGGTTAAAAAAAGAATCCAGATAGCAGGGTTAGATTTATCATCTTAAACTGTAAAATTGCAGGAAGAAACACTGCAAGCATATTCTAGCATATATCTGTTCCTCTGGGGTGAAGTTTCATAATGAAATTAAATAAAAAATGATTTGTGTAGATGAGATAGCCCCATAAGTTAGGCTTTGATACATTTTTTTTTAAGAGAGAAAGTTTGAAATATCAAGCAAGTGTGAAGTTTGACTACTATTTCCACTATTTAAAAATGATTTGTAGTGGGGGTGGTGGAGAGTTGGATTGAGAATTTGAGACTAGCAGATACAAACTACTATATATAGAATCGATAAACAACAAGGTCCTGTTGTATAAGACAGGGAAACTATATTCAACATCCAGCCATAACGGAAAATAAAACTGATTCATATAAGGAAATGTCATTGGAATGATCCTTGCTAAGCCATTGTATATCAAACCCTTTTCCCCCAAAATGAATTTAATTACTATTTCATCTGGATCAAAACCATTCATTGAAACAAAAACCAATTAGATGGGTTATTGGAAGTATAATCAAACATGAGTTTGAATACTTACTGTTTGATCTGTCAGAGGAGGGAGAACAATTTGTTTTTCTATTTTGTTAAGAACTAGCTTCCACAATTCTTTCAATACTCGCTTCAGGACTGTTCTCTCACAGATCTTTGCTGAGAGACTTAATCTGAAATAAAATACATAATTGCTTAGGAGTCTCTCATTGAGGTATCACCTTATTTTACTGATCACACATTCACATTTTTCAGGGCTGAGATTCAGATACCTGAATAGGCCTTTATAATTTTCAGATGCTAAATTTCATTTACTGAAAACAAAATACATAATGTAAAAAATCTGTTTCATCATATTTTGTATAAATCATTGTTTTGTAGAAAATGAATTCAGAGTATTTCTTTGCTTAAATTGCTTCCCAAATTGACATCAAGGCTCCCAAAGTACATGATTTTTTCCTGCATTTCAGGGTTACATGCCCCATGTTCATGGTACAGGCCAAATACCAAAGAAACATATTTTCATCACTAACTGGCATTGGATCTGCACAATGACATGGAAAACCTGCATACGATTCACTCAAAAGCAAAATTTACCACTATTTTTTTTTCCAATTTTCTTGAGATATTGATATATAACATCGTGTAAGTTTAAGGAGCACAAGATAATCATTTGATAAATGTACATATTGTGAAATGATCACTACAGTAAGTTTAGCTAACATCTATCACCTCACAGAGTTATATTGTTTGGCTATAGTAAGAACTTTTAATATCTACCCTTAGCAATTTTCAAATACATGATATAGTATGCTGCTGCTGCTGCTAAGTCGCTTCAGTCGTGTCCGACTCTGTGCGACCCCAGAGACGGCAGCCCACCAGGCTCCCCCGTGCCTGGGATTCTCCAGGCAAGAACACTGGAGTGGGTTGCCATTGCCTTCTCCATGATACAGTATAGTTTCCTATAAATACTATACTATATATATATATATGCTATCTATTACATCCCCAGGACTTACCTTACTGGAAGTTTGTATCCTTAGACTTTACTCATTCCCAACAAACACAAATTTGTTCTCTGAGTTCAGATTTTCTAGATTCCCAGTTCACCAACTGTGATAGGCTTAAAGTATTTACCAATTCTTCTCATGGTGAGATAATGATGGTAACCTCATTGAGCATTTATATAACACTTTAGTTTAGAAACCTCTTCTGCAGATATTTCTGGGATTAGTATATCCATTTCAGAAATCAAACACCAGCTCAGAGAGGTTGGAGGGACTCATCTAAGGAAGTGAAGCTAGTGAGTGAGGGCTGAGATTCAGTAGGTTGTCCAATAGCCCATGCTACCCTTGGTAAACGCACTTATGCATGAAGGCCCAGCAGTATCTGAAGGCACAGTGCTGCACAAAGATTTATGGAAAGTATAACTTCCATAACTTGACACTGAACTCTGAGACTCTTTTAATAAAAGTTTATCAAACCTGTTGTACAGAGTGCCAAAATTTGGATCATATATTTCAGGGTAGCCTAATGAACTTTCTATAGTGCTACTAAGTACTCTGAATGGCTGGATGCAGAAATTACAAACTGGGATCTGACAGAGACAGAATTAACTTTTAAATATTTAAATATATAATTAACACTAACACTTAAGGAGTTAATATTTAAAGGCATGTGATGTTTGAGAGTGAAAGAGGAGAGTGAAAAAGTTGGCTTAAAGTTCAACATTCAGAAAACTAAGATCATGGCATCTGGTCCCATCACTTCATGGGAAATAGATGGGGAAACAGTGTCAGACTTTATTTTTTTTGGCTCCAAAATCACTGCAGATGATGATTGCAGCCATGAAATTAAAAGACGCTTACTCCTTGGAAGGAAAGTTATGACCAACCTAGATAGCATATTCAAAAGCAGAGACATTACTTTGCCAACAAAAGTCTGTCTAGTCAAGGCTATGGTTTTTCCTGTGGTCATGTATGGATGCGAGAGTTGGACTATGAATAAAGCTGAGCACCGAAGAATTGATGCTTTTGAACTGTGGTGTTGGAGAAGACTCTTGAGACTCCCTTGGACTGCAAGGAGATCCAACCAGTCCATTCTAAAGGAGATCAGTCCTGGGTGTTCATTGGAAGGACTGATGCTAAAGCTGAAACTCCAATACTTTGGCCACCTCATGCGAAGAGTTGACTCATTGGAAAAGACCCTGATGCTGGGAGGGATTGGGGGTAGGAGAAGAAGGAGACGACAGAGGATGAGATGGCTGGATGGCATCACCAACTCGATGGACGTGAGTTTGAGTGAACTCTGGGAGACAGTGATGGACAGGGAGGCCTGGTGTGCTGCGATTCATGGGGGTGCAAAGAGTCAGACACAACTGAGTGAGTGAACTGAACTGAACTGAACTGATGTTTGAGAAGCAAAGGAAGAAATTTCCCAAACTCATTTTCACATAGAAGTATCTCTCCTAACACTGCTGTGTGTAGAACCTAGTATATAAAAATACATGAAAGTGACCTACCCTGGAAGAAGGGGAGAGCTGGGGGGCCCTGGAGGCATAGCTGTGGAACTCTGTAGCCCCACAAGTTTGGAACCCATTGTTCAAAGGTGGTAGTTCTAGCTTGCTAGTAGATGGATATTCACTATATGGACACGGGGTAGAAACCAGATGATATGTCATGAAAAAACAACAGAACCTATCCTCAGAGAAATTCTTCGGATGATTTGAGACACAACAAATCTGACAATTTTGCAACAGCTGTGTCATTTCCATTTCCTAAAGGTCTGAGTTTAAAAACTGATCTTGTTTTTATGGTCAGCTCATGTACTTGGTATGCTATCTAACTCTGTTTAAACTGGACTTGAACCAATAGGAATAAAATTGTTGATATGTTTGCAGCTCTGCATGGGATTTATATTAGCTGGAAATGGTCTTTATAGCTTGTTTTATAGAGTAGTGAGGTCTTGGTGGGGAAAATGAAGCATAAAGAAATACATTGTTGTATAATATTTAGGGAGGCTACACAGAGAGAGCCTGTATATTTATTATAACACAGCTTTTAAGGGGATCATCTCAAAACCACCTTGAAAACTTTTGGCCTTAATCATTCATTTTAAATAACAAAAAATAGAGGGGAAATCTAGCGATTGCTTCCTTAATTTAGTCAGAGTTAACCAACTTGGTAATGTAAGCTGAACACATACATTTTGGAACCTGAACTGTCTATTTTGACTGATCCCAAAACCAATTAACCAGACAATTTTCAAATGTTATATATACTTGCTGACAAGAGAGATATCTTGCCATATAGTTGACCATATTTTTATAAAAAGGTATCCAGCTGTTTCTCCCTCCCCCTGGAATTCCCATCTCCCATTTTCATGTACCCAAATCCTATCTGTGTTTAAAGAAGACCTAACACAAATGATATTTCTGCTGATCATCCGAATAGGAGACTACTGTATTATCCCTTATTGCATTTATCTGCTATACTTTTCTTTTTTTCTTTCTAAACTGTTAGTTCCTTGACAACAGAATTGATATCTGACCTTTTAAAAGGTCCCCTAATAAGTAGATTTATGGTTATACATTCCGTATTAGCCCCCAAATTTCCAAGCTCTCCATGCCTATCTCTTCCTCAAATTTTAAAATCTTACAGATTTTTAAAGTTCACTGATGTTTTTCTATTTTTATAGTCTCTTTCTACTAAGAATGTGAGGAAGTTACATATAATGATAAAGTATAACTAGATATAGAAGAGACTATTTTAAGACTGACTAAAACAATAATTGAAATATATTGAAAAGAAGGGCCAACCTAGTTTATGTATTAGCTCTGTTTTATGGATGCTGAAATGGAGTCAGAGTCCCTTAAGTAGTAGAATACTGGAGTGGGTTGCCATTTCCTTCTCCAGGGGATCTTCCCTACTGAGGGATCAAAGCTGCAACTCCTGTGTCTCCTGTATTGACAGGCAGATTCTTTACCACCACAGCTCCTAAGAAGCCCTAGTAGGTAACAGTACTAGGATAATTTAAAACTTTCTGTATGTTTCCCAACTCTTGGTTACAGCATATGCAAAAATAAAAAGTTCTGCGTGATAAATGATGTACCTCTAAACTGCTGACTGGAGATCTCTAAACAGAAGGCATTCTCATAGGAGTTTTAAGAGGCTCAGGATTGCTTTATCCTGCTCTCCACTCACCATCACAGTCACAGCTAGATGGTAGTTTCTGTGAATCAACTGTCTTATCCATAGAGAAGAGTCATGACAAAAATTTCAAGGGGTTGTTAGGAAATTAGGTGGTAAGAGTAAAAGTGTCTATTAAGAACCTAAAGATATGAAGAAGCCTTTTTCTCTTTCATCCTCTCCTCTCCCTCCTTTCTTCTACACCACCTGCCTACCTGTTTCTCGCTAAGCTACCTAATTACCTATTCACCTCTCTTCTATATATTTCTTCATAGCAAACAGAAAATAAGAATTTTTCTAACAAATACTAAAATTAAAGTGATAAGAACATTAGCCTTACTTATGCAGTAAGGTTATAAGCAAAGGGAAATGAAATTAAAGAAGTTATTAATATATAGAGAAGGTTCTTACTAATTCTTTCTTTGCTGTTCTTATCTTCAACAAAAGGTAATGTATCCTTCTTATTTATCTTGGTGCCATTGGTATTAATTAATTTGTCACAACAATATTAAATGAGGTAATATATGTAAAGTAGTAGATATTATGCTGGTCCCTTGGTAGGCTTTCAAAATTATCTTCTCCTTTTCTACTTTCAGTTCTGGTTTCAAGTATCACCATTGAAGAAATCATACCCCTTGTTGTTTTGGATCAATGATTTCCAATTTTGGACACATTTGAAAATATAGGTGCCTACTCCAAACTTACAGAATTAGAACTTCCAAGAGGAAGGGACCAAATAGGGAAACAAGCCAACTTTTTAGTTAAGAACACTATCTTAGTTGGTCATGAAGGCCTCCTTTCCCACCCATTCCCACCACTACTGAATTGAAATCTCCATGGAGTCAAATACTTTGACTCTCCATCATCGCTGTCCAGCGTCTAGATTATAGAGTTTGATGCAAATGGACACTAAGTAAATAGTTGCTGAAGGTGGGACAAGGCAGCAATCTACTTGTCTCTGGGCTGAATTGATTCTAGTCATATTTGTGCTATTATCTTCTTCAGCACGTTTCCAACATGAACTTGGATATTCTGGACTCACTTCTATCTCCATGTCCAAATGTTATCTGAGAAGCATGAAAATCCTAATCTCTGAGGTGCTTCAGAATAGCAGCCTCCTTAGTTACCAATACTTACTTCCTTTCCATTTTTCCTTTTCTGTACATAGTCATTCCTTCTATTTCCCATCTAGTAATGAATTAAGAGTTTTGATTTTTTTAAATGAATTGCTCTATTTCTGTAGAAGCCCTTTAAAACTGTCCTACATAGAGGAAAAGTATTTTTCCCCCCTCAAGTGCATATCTGCTGAACTTAGGGCAGTGGATGAAGAGAAAATTGAGTAGAATACTTACGTTTTGTCCAAGAAGTCCATGAGAGGTCTTAATACAATCTCTGCATCCATTGCTGCACTGTTCTTATTAGATGTAGTATTTCCATTTGCTCTCATTTGATTTAGTTCAAAACTCATTTGTTTTATGCACCCTTCAATGATAAGCTGGAAACTGAAAATAAAGAATATAAATTATGGAATAAAGCAAATAATTATGGTTTCCTTTGCCTGTGTCTGTTAAATTCACCCCAGGGAGTTTGATTTGTTTCCAATGGCATGATTTCCTTTGCTCATTAGTTTTCAAACTTATTGTTCAGCTGCAAAGTTTTTTGTTGCAATGAAAACTTACTTGGAACCCTTATATGTAAAGAAGATAAGAAAGATGCTTTTTGGGGTGAATTAATTTGAGTAGGGGATCATTTTGGTCCCCATCTCTCCCAGTAACAGGTGAATTTCTCAAAGCATTGTTTTAAATGACATTTTCTTATTGATTTTTAACAGTTGGTTACTCCTCCTTCGTTGAGTCCTTCGGGACTCAACACCTTCTTGGCTTTCCTCCAACCTCATTGGCTGCTCCTCTTCCATTGTCTGGCCTCTATCTCTAGCCTGGCTTAGCATATTAAAACACAGAAAGCCTGGGTAGTTTTAATTTCAGATAGTGAATTTTTTTTTTTTTTTTAGTGTAAGTATGCCCCATGTAATATTTGGGGCATATTTATACCAAAGATTGCCTATTTTTATATGGAGTTCAAATTTGATTTGACATATGCTATATGGTATCTGGCAACCCTATATTGGCAAGCCAACTTCTAGGCTCAGTCCAGTATTAACAAACACTAACTGTATGAGAGGAGACAAGTGGTAAAGGTAAGCACACTGGAAAGTGGGCTTGGATAAATCAAGGCATAGCTTAAACAAAAGCACTTAGTTTACACCTAGGATATTTCATAATCTATGAACGCCTTGAAGTAAAACTAGACAAAATCATCCTTAAATTTTACTACCACAAGCAAATTAATAATTTACTTAACATTTAAAGTATAGGATATAGAAAATTAAAACAACCTTTAGCTCTATAGAGAAAGTACTGTAAAGGAATGAGGAAAGAAGCATTAAAAGTAATAAAAAGCAACGTTTACCCCTTTTACCTTTTATATAATGATTTAACTAAACATTTAATGAAGACAACTTAAGTTATATACCCTGAAACCAGAAAAGCTCCTTATGAACAGTTTGTAGGACAAATTCATCTTTGTAGCAAAATAAAAAACACATAAGTAGAGGTGACAAACCTAACAAGGCTGGTGATAGCTGGTTGTCCAAGAAAAGAATGTTAGTTCAACGTTAAAAATTACCAAAAAGTTATAACTTTTAATATATTTTTAAATGTTAATCTAAAAAGGTATAGTTTTTTAGAAACCTTATCAAAAGAGTAAACAAACACCTTAGTTAGCTTAAAAGCAGCCACTAAGTACAGGAAGCATAGAGAGTCTCAAACTCAAGGAGAAATATGCCAAGACACATACTAATCAAACTAACAAAAATTATATTCAAAGAAAAAATATTAAAAGCAGCAAATGAAAAGCAAAAAATAACATACACGCGAACCCCCATAAGGTTATCAACTGATTTTTCAGCAGAAACTCTGCAGGCCTTAGGGAGTGGCAGAATATATTTGAAGAAGATGAAAGGGAAAAACCTACAACCTAGATTACTCTACCCAGCAAGTATCTCATTCAGATTTGATGGAGAAATTAGAAGCTTTAAAGAGAAGCAAGAGCTTAAAAGAACACAATACCACCAAAACAGCCTTACAACAAATGTTGAAGGAACTTCTCTAGGTGGGAAACATAAGAGAAGAAAAAGACCTACAAAAACAGACCCAAAACAATTAAGAAAATGGTAATAGGAACATATATATAGGGTGTCCTTGGTGGCTCAGACAGTAAAGAATCTGTCTGCAATACAGGAGACCTGAGTTCAATCCACGGGTTGGGAAGATCCTCTGGGAAGAGGGCATGGCAACCCGCTCCATTCTACTTGCCTGGAGAATCCCCATGGACAGAGGAGCCTGGCAGGCTGTAGTCCATGCGGTTGCAAAGAGTTGGACATGACTAAGCATGCATATGAATAATTACCTGATATAAATCGATTAAATGTTCTAATCAAAAGACTGGCTGGATGGGTTAAAAAAATAAGACCTATATATAAATGCTGTCTATAAGAGATCCACTTCAGACCTAGAGACACATAAAGACTGAAAGTGAGGGGTTGGAAAAAGATATTTCATACAAATGGAAATAAAAAGAAAGCAGAGTAGTAATACTTATATCAGACAAAATAGATCTTAAAATAAAGACTGTTATAAGGGACAAGGAAGGACACTACATAGTGGTCAAGGGATCAATCCAAGAAGAAGATATAACAATGATAAATATTTATGTACCTAACACAGGAGCACCTCAATACATTAAAGGAAATGCTAACAGCCATAAAAGGGGGACTCAACAGCAAACCACTAACAGTGGGGAAATTTAACACCCCACTTTACCAATGGACAGATCATCCAGACAGAAAATTAATAAGTAAACACAAGCCTTAAATGACACACTAGGTCAGACAGACTCAACTGAAATATATAGGACACTCCACCTGAAAGCAGCAGAATACACTTTATTCTCAAGTGTACATGGAACATTCTCCAGGATACATCACATCTTGAGTCACAAATCAAGTCTTGATAAATGTAAGAAATTTGAAGTCATAACAAGCATCTTTTCCAACCACAACACTATGAGATTAGACATCAATTACAAGAAAAAAAAAACTCTAAAAAGTACAAACAGGTGGAGGCTAACTAATATGCTACTAAATAACCAAGAGATCACTGAGGAAATCAAAAGATACATAGAAACAAATGATAATGAGAACATGGTGACTCAAAACCTATGGGATGCAGCAAATGCTTTTCTAAGAGGGAAGTTTATAGCAATATAATCCTACCTTAAGAAATGAGAAAAACCTCAAACAACTTAACCTTACACCTAAAGCAACTAGAGAAAGAACAAGCAGCAAAATGCTAAGTTAGCAGAAGGAAAAAATTAATAAAATTTAGAACAGAAGTAAAATAGAAATGAAAACAAAAGCAAAGATCAATAAAACTAAAAGCTGGTTCTTTGATAAACAAAACTGATAAAGCTTTAGCCAGACTCATCAAAAAAAAAGGAAGAGGCCTCAAATAGATAAAATTATTGGGCTGGCCAAGAAGTTTGTTCCAGTTTTTCCATTACATCTTACAGAAAAAACCCAAACAAATATTTTGGCCAACCCAATAGAAATGAAAAAGGAGAAATTACAAATTGATACTATAGAAATACAGAGGATAGTAAGACTATTACAAGCAATTGTATGCCAATAAAATGAAGAAATGGACAGATTTTTAGAAAGGCACAACCTTCCAAGGCTGAACCAGGAAGAAATAGAAAATGTGAACAGACCAATCACCAGTAATGAAATTGAAACTGATTAAAAATCTTCCAGCAAACGTAAGTTCAGGAACAGATAGCTTCACAGGTAAACTTTATCAAACATTTAGAGAAGAGCTAACAACCATCCTTCTCAAACTCTTCCAAAAAAAAAAACAACAAAAACAACAACAAAACTTTTGAGGGAGGAACACTCCCAAGCTCATTCTATAAGGCCATCACCCTGATACCAAAACCAGACAAAGATATCACACATCCACATCCACAAAAATTACAGACTAGTATCACTGATGAACACAGAAGCAAAAATCCCCAACAAAGTACTAGCAAACAGAATCCAACAACATATAAACGTATCATACACCATGATCAAGTGGGATTTATCCCAGGGATGCAAGGATTCTGCAACATACACAAACCGATCAGTGTAATACACCACACTAACCAACAGAGGAATAAAAACTCTATGATCATCTCAATAGGTGCAGGAAAAGCTTTTGACAAAATTCAACACCCATTTACAATTAAAAAGCTTTTCAGAAAGTAGGCATAGAGGGAACTTACCTTAATTAATAAAGGCCATATTTGACAAACCCAGAGCTATTAATAATAATATGCCCAATGGTGAAAAACTGAAAGCATTTCCTCTAAGATCAGGCAATAAGACAAGGATGTCCATTCTTGCCACTATTATTCAACATAATTTTGGAAGTCCTAGCCATGGCAATCAGAGAAGAAAAAGAATCCAAATTGAAAGAGAAGTAAAACTGTCACTGTTTGCACATGACATAATACTATACATAATGAATCCTAAAGAGGCCACCAGAAATCTACTGGTACTAATCAATGAATTTGATGAAGTTGTATGATGCAAAATTAAAACACAGAAATCTCACATTCCTATACACTAGCAAAAAAGATCAGGGAGAGAAAATAAGGAAACAATCCAATTTACCATTAAAACAACAACAACAACAACAACAAAATACCTAGGAATAAACCTACCTAAGGAGGCAAAAGATCTGTACTCAGAAAACTATAAGATACTGATGAAAGAAAGAAAGACCACACAGACAGATGGAGAGATATACCATATTCTTGGATCAGAAGAATCAATATTGTGAAAACAACTATATTATCCAAAGCAATCTACAGATTGCAATCTATCAAGTTACCAATAGCATTTTTCACAGAATTAGAACAAAAAATTTTACAATTTGTATGGAAACACAAAAGACCCCAAATAGCCAAAAGCAATCGTGAGAAAGAAAAATGGAGTTGGAGGAATCAGGCTCCCTGACTTCAGACTATACTACAAAGCTACAGTAATCAAGACAGTATGGTACACACACACACACACACACACAGAAATACAGATCAATGGAACAGGACAGAAAGCCCAGAGATAAACCCTCCCACCTATGGTCACCTAATCTATGACAAAGGAAGCAAGAATATAAAATGGAGAAAAGTCAGTCTCTTCAATAAGTGGTACTGGGAAAACTGGAGAGCTAAAGCTAAAAGAATGAAATTAGAACACTCCCTAACACCATACACAAAAATAACCTCAAGTTCATTAAATACCTAAATGTATTTAATTTAGGAAAACATAGGCAGAATACTCTTTGATATAAATCACAGCAAAATCTTTGTGACCCACTTCCTAGAGTAATGAAAATAAAAACAAAAATAAACAAATGGCTCCTAAGTAAACTTAAAAGCTTTTGCACAGCAAAGAAAACCATAAGCAAGACAAAAAGACACCCTCAGAATGGGAGAAAATATATGAAGCAACTGACAAGGGATTAATCTCAAAATCTACAAAATATACAAACAACTCTTGTAGCTCAATATAAATACAAGGAACACCATCAAAAAATGGGTAAAAGACCTCAACAGACATTTCTCCAAAGAAAGCATACAGATGGACCACAGGCATATGAAAAGATGCTCAGCATCACTAATTATCAGTTCAGTCCAGTCGCTCAGTCATGTCCGACTCTTTGCGACCCCATGAATCGCAGCACACCAGGCCTCCCTGTCCATCACCAACTCCTGGAGTTCACTCAGACTCACGTCCATCGAGTCAGTGATGCCATCCAGACATCTCATCCTCTGTTGTCCCCTTCTCCTCCTGCCCCCAATCCCTCCCAGCATCACAGTCTTTTCCAATGAGTCAACTCTTCACTAATTATCAGACAAGTGCAAATTGAAACTATCATCTCACACTGGTCAGAATGGCCATCAAAAAAATTTACAAACAATAAATGCTGGAGAGGGTGTGGAGAAAAGGGAACCCTTCTAAACTATTGGTGGGAATGTAAACTGATACAACCATTATGGAGAACAGTATGGAGGTTCCTCAAAAAACTGAAAATAGAACACTATATGACCCAGCAATCCCACTCCTGGGCATATACCCAGAGAAAATCAGAATTTCAAAAGACATATGCACCCCAATGTTCACTGCAGCACTACAATAGCCAGGACATGAAAGAAAAGCTAAGTTTCCATCAACAGAAGAATGGATGAAGAAGATGTGGCATATATATATATATATATATATATATATATATGTAACAACCATAAAAAGGAATGGAATTGTGTCATTTGTAGAGACATGGATGGAGCTAGAGACTGCCATACAGAGCGAAGTCAGAAGGAGAAAAGGAAAATGTTATAGTAATGCATATATGTGGGATCTAGAAAAAGGGTACTGATGAACCTATTTGCAAAGCAGAAATAGAGACACAGACCTAGACAACAAACATATAGAAAACCAAAGGTGGCTTGGAGGGGCTGGGCTGAACTGGGAGATCGAAATTGACATACACACACTACCATGTATAAAATAGATAACTAATGAGAACCCACTGTATAGCATAGGGGACTCTACTCCATGCTCTGTGGTAACCTCAATGGGAAGGAAATACAAAAAGGAAGGGATATATGTATACTAACAGCTGATTCACTTTGCTGTTTGGCATAAATTAATACAACATTGTAAAGCAACTATAATAAATTTTTTTAATAAAAGCATTCAAGCTCAACAATTACATTATCTTAATATCAACAAAAGCAAAATCAACCCCAAGGTGTTACACTGGACTAATCTATTAACCAATAGAAGCAATAATGTTAATATGAGTTACAAGAAATATTTCTCCTTGCATAATGTATATAAGTAACTAATATTGTACTGATAGTTAAAAGCAAATAAGAGGTGGCAAGAATACACAGAAGAACTATACAAAAAAGGTCTGAATCATCTGGATAACCATAATGATATGATCATTCATCTAGAGCCAGACATCCTGGAGAATGAAGTCAAGTGGGCTAGGAAGCATTACTACAAACAAAGCTAGTAGAGGTGATGGTATTCCAACTGAGCTATTTCAAATCCTAAAAGATGATGCTGTTAAAGTGTTGCACTCAATATGCCAACAGATTTGGAAACTCAGCAATGGCTACAGGACTGGAAAAGGTCAGTTTTCATTCCAATCCCAAAGAAAGACAATGCCAAAGAGCGTTCAACTACTGTACAATTGCAGTTATTTTACATACTAGCAAAGTTATGCTCAAAATCATTCAACCTAGGCTTCAACAGTACATGAACCAAGAACTTCTAGATGTATAAGCTGGATTTAGAAAAGGCAAAGGAACAAGAGATCAGATTGGCAATATCTGTTGGATCACAGAAAAAGGAAGGGAATTCCAGAAAAACATCTGCTTCATTGACAGTACTAAAACCTTTGACTGTGTGGATCACAACAAACTGGAAAATTCATAAGGAGATGAGAATACCACACTACCTTACCTGCCTCCTGAGAAACTGGTGTACAAGTCAAGAAGCAACAATTAGAACCAGACATGAACAATGGACTGTTTCAAAACTGGGAAAGGAGTATATTAAGGCTGTATATTGTCACCCTGCTTATTTAAAAAAGATGCAGAGTATATCATGCAAAATGCTGGTCTGGGTGAAGCACATCTGGAATCAAGTTTGCTGGGAGAAATATCAATCACTTCAGATACACAGATGAAACCACTCTAGTGGCAGAAAGCGAAGAGGAACTAAAGAGCCTCTTGATGAAGGTGAAAGAGGAGAGTGAAAAATCTGGCTTAAAACTCAACATTCAACAACTGAAGATCATGGCATCCAGTCCTATCACTTCATGGCAAATAAATGGGTAAAAATGGAAACAGTGACAGGCTATTTTCTTGGGCTCCAAAATATCTGTGGATGGTGACTGAAAAACCTGGACAGTGCATTAAAAAGCAGAGACATCACTTTGCCAACAAAGGTCTGTAGAGTCAAAGCTATGGTTTTTCTAGTAATCATTTATGGATATAAGAATTAGACCATAAAAAAAGGCTGAGTGCTAAAAAATTGATGCTTTTGAGCTGTGGTTTTGGAGAAGACTCTTGAGAGTCCCTTGGACTGCAAGGAGATCCAACCATATCATCCTAAAGGAAATCAGTCCTGAATATTCACTGGAATGATGCTGAAGCTGAAACTCCAATACTCTGGCCACCTGATGCAAAGAACTGACTCATTGGGAAAGATACTGATGCTGGGAAAGACTGAAAGCAGGAGGAGAAGGGGGTGACAGAGGATGAGATGATTGGTTGGCATCACTGATTCATTGGTAATGAGTTTGAGCAAACTCCCGGAGATAGTGAAAAACAAGCAAGCCTGGGCGCTGCAGTCCACGGGGTGGCAAAGAGTTGGACATGACTGAGTGACTAAACAACAAGAGCAGCAAATAAATGCAATTAAACATTAAGTTACTTATTAAATACACTTTAACCCAACACAGGCAGGCACTCAAGAAAGATTAAAAAAAGATTTAACTAAGTCTGTGAGGTGTAATCTGTAGTACTATTGTTTTCATTCTTTATATCCTCCTACACCAACTTTGGTGGTTTCTAACTAAACAGCAGAAAATAGTAGAGATTTAAATAGTGGAGACTCTGAGCATATTCAGTAGTCCTCTGTGTTGTCTGTTACTCTCAACTACAACAATAAGTGTAATTATAATACACACACTAGCAGGCAAGAAAAAAGCCAGTTAGGATACTGAGGGTAAATTAATCACATCTTGGGAATGGTGAGAAGGAGTTACCAGGTAATAATAATAAGGTAATAACCTGTACTGTATACAGGTCAAGAAGCAACAGTTAGAAGCAGAAATGGAACAATGGACTGGTTCAAAATTGGTAAAGGAGTATGTCAAGACTGTATATTGTCATCCTGTTTATTTAACTTAGATGCAGACTACATCATGCAAAATTCTGGGCTGAAAGAGTCACAAGCTGGAATCAAGATTGTCAAGAGAAATATCAACAACCTCAGATATGTAGATGATACCACTCTAATGGCAGAAAGTAAAGAGGAACTAAAGAGCCTTGCCGGGGTCCAGCCCCGTGGATCCAGGGAATTCGAAGCGGGGACGGCGTTGGCCAGGATCAGGAAATAACTGCTTAATTAAACTTTAATTAAGGATATAAAGAGTAATAGAATAAGGATAGCTCAGTAGGAAAATTCAGTGAAGAAAGAGGCTGAATAATTCAGCCAGAAGGTAGGAGAAAGAATGACATGGTGAGACCAAGTTTCAGTGAACAAGGCCCGCACTTTATTTTCCAAAGTAGTTTTTATACCTTAAGTTATGCATAGAGGATAATGGGGGAAGGGGTAGAGTCATGCAGCAAGCCAGGCTTTCTTCCTGCAAACTTATCATATGCAAAAGTTTAGGTGATTTGCATCATCTTCTGGCCCGGAGGCCTTTTTCTCTAAAGGTGATTATTCTAAAGTCAGGCGCCAGCCTCCAAAAAGCATTAGATAAAGTTGCATTCCTACAGAGCAAAGGTGTGGTGGGCTATAACAAGAAAAAGAATTAACTCAAGGGTCCCAGGTTACAAACATTAAAGCTACTACTTACACCAATTATATTAATCAATACACTGCCAGGGACACAGCAGGTAAGGGATATGGAAACTTAGCAGCAAACATTGGCCCAACAAGTGAAAATCCCTTCACCAATACAATTTCTAATCAATCTTTTAACTGCTCAAAGGAATCTGTATTTAGACAGTTTAGAACATCTCATGCCTCTCACAGTTGGGAGGCTCTGAACAATCACGTGTGGCCGGAAAAACCTATTCAGGCAGGCTAGAGGATTTCCAAAATAGTTTGTAGGTTGAAACACTGTCACACCCAGGAATTATTAACTGGAGCTGTAAGCTAACTCTTTTTTCAGAGAGAGGTAGTGGGGGACAGCCCCCCGTAAAGTCAGAGGTGTAGGTGAAAGCACAAAGCAGAAAGTAGGCAGACTCTGGTTTTGGGGGTAGATGGGGGACTCCTGAGGCTAGATCCCGCCTTTGCGTATGCCGAGCCTCCTTCCTCATGACCTTTGTCATGGGTGGAGTTCCTTACGCTGGCTCCCGGCAGTGATAGAATTCCAGTTGAGCTATTCCAGATCCTGAAAGATGATGCTGTGGAAAGTGCTGCACTCAATATGCAATATGCACTCAATATGCAATATGCCGGCTCCCGGCAGAGCCTCTTGATAAGGGTGAAAGAGAAGAGTGCAAAAGCTGGCTTAAAAACCAATATTCAAGAAATGAATATCATGGCATCTGGTCCCATCACTTCATGGCAAACAGATGGGGAAAAAGTGGAAACAGTGATAGATTTTTTCTTAGCTCCAAAATCACTGTGGACAGTGACTGCAGCCATGAAATTAAAATGCACTTTCTCCTTGGGAGAAAAGCTATGACAGACCTAGATAGCATATAAAAAAGCAGAGACATTTCTTTGCCAACAAAAGTCCACATGGTCAAAGCTATGGTTTTCCAGTAATTGTGCATGATGAAAAAGTAGCCTGAACACCAAAGAATTAATGCTTTCAGACTGTGGTGCTGGAGAAGACTCTTGAGAGTCCCTTGGACTTTAAGGAGATCCAAGCAGTCGATCCTAAAGGAAATCAACCCTGAATATTCATTGGAAGGACTGATGCTGAAGCTTCAATACTTTGGCCACCTGATGCAAAAAGCCGACTCATTGGAAAAGACCCTGATGATGGGAAAGATTGAAGGAAATAGAGAAAGGGGTGGCAGAGGATAAGATGGTTAGATTGCATCACTGATTCAATGGACATGAACCTGGGCAAACTCTGGGAGATAGTGGAGGACAGAGGAGCCTGGTGTGTTGTAGGCCATGAGGTTGCAAAGAGTCAAACATGACTTAGCAACTGAACAGCAACAAGAAGTAGCAGTAGGTACTTGAAGCAATATATAGGAAAGGTAAATCATGCCGGAAAACATTTGACCTGGTTGATTTACCACTAGGTCATCAGTGATTCAGCTGAGTGTATTATTAAGCACCTTTGAAATAGCTACTTTCTTAGAACTGATTCTTAAAACAGTGAATTGAGGTGGAGGCTTGACTGAGCAGAAGGTATGATACTCATGATCCAAAAATGTACAAACAGGCTCCTACAACAGACCCATATGGTAAACACCCACCAGAAGACAGCTCTGTGTGTGGGATCAGACATATGGAGGAAGGATTACCAGAGAATAAGAGAGAATGCTCTTCTGCTGCTGCTAATTCACTTTAGTTGTGTCCAACTCTGTGTGACCCCATAGACGGCAGCCCACCAGGCTCTCCTGTCCCTGGGATTCTCCAGACAAGAACACTGGAGTGGGTTGCCATTTCCTTCTCCAATGCATGAAAGTGAAAAGTGAAAGTGAAGTCGCTCAGTCATGTCTGACCCTCAGGGACCCCATGGACTGCAGCCTACCAGGCTCCTCCGTCCATGGGATTTTCCAGGCAAGAGTACTGTAGTGGGGTGCCATTGCCTTCTCCAAATGCTCTTCTACCCTACCATTAATCCAGGCTGAATCAACACTGGCATCTTACTGAAAATCTTCTGTCTCTATCAACTTTTGGTAAAGTCACCTAAAGAGTCTTTTTTTCTATCTATTTTCTGCTTGAAAAGTTTTTATTAATCAGTAGTGCTTCAGGTGGCTCAGCAGTAAAGAATCCACCTGTGATGCAGAAGACACTGGTTCGAACCCTGGGTTGAGAAGGTCTCCTGGAGAAGAGCATGGCAACCCACTCCAATATTCTTGCCTGGAGAATCCCATAGACAGAAGAGCCTGGCATGCTATAGTCCAGAGTTGGACACAACTCAAGCAACTGCACGCACACGCACACACACACACACACACACAGTACCAGAAAATAATGACAGACTCTATCGATCCCAGGGTCAGGAAGATCCCCTGGAGAAGGAAATGGCAACCCACTCCAGTATTCTTGCCTGGAGAATCCCATGGACAGAGGAGCCTGGTGGGCTACAGTCCATGGGGTCAAAAGAGTCGGACATGACTGAGTGATTTCATTCATTCATTCATTCATGAGCACTTGAGAAGCCACAGAAGACACACAGAACTCCTATGAAATGTTCATGATTTTTAAAATTTATTTAATCCAGCTGGCCACTGGTACCAGAGATTAAAAGAAGTGTAATAAACCAAAGAACTAAACTGCAAAATATGTGCATAAGCATAAACCTGAGTGGCAAAGGTTTAGAAAACATTAAGACATCATTAAGATATCACTGAGGTTTTATCTCACTTAGTCTCAGTTCCCAGGTGGGTTTCCTATGCATGTATTATAACCCAGAGACCCAGGCTTCAGATGTTTGGTTTGGCTTTGGCCTGGCTTTCCTGAAAAAATCATCCTGCCAGCTACATAGAGTAGAATAATTTAATTATGGGTTTTAATAACAGCAGATGAAATAGATTTGGGGCAATTAATTATGCACTTAATTTTAAAACTCACAACCACTAATTTACACTAAAAGAAAGGTGAACTCAGACTGAAATTATCCAGTTTGACTCTACTGCATGATCAAACTGATCCTTATGGACTTCTCACCTACCCTGAGTGTGAGATACAGACTTGGTTGGTAGTGTGGAAAATAAATCCATGGCAACAGAATAAGATAATTATTCTTTTTATAAGGGAGGCCTAAAAGCTCAATACATCAAGACTGCATCTGGCTCAGCATCTAAACTGTGAAGGGGCTTTCCACGAAGATGATGAACACACCTCTGATACTGAAGAGGATTCCAAGCATAGGACTTTCCTTTGCTTCGTTCCTACATTTGAGAAAAAGTATGATACTTTGTGTCTTTTTCTTTTTAGTCTTTCTGATTTAAGAGTGGCAAAACTAATCAGCAGATGTCTGTTAAGTATGTGTTTTTCCAAAATACACAAATAAGTCATGACTAGACTCCAACTGAGCGACTTCACTCTCATGCATTGGAGAAGGAAATGGCAACCCACTCCAGTGTTCTTGCCTGGAGAATCTCAGAGACGGCGGAGCCTGGTGGGCTGCCATCTATGGGATCACACAGAGTTGGACATGACTGAAGTGACTTAGCAGCAGCAGCAGACTCCAAAGAGACAGCTAGCCCTCTTTTTAAGAATAAATTTCAATCTTATTTGAGAACTGAAGTCATAGGTTAAAATAATAAGTCAGTATTTATTGAACTAATACTTAAAGCAAATTCTGTATGAAATTAATGAACTTCTTAAAAGATGTGTTTGATTTACCATTATATCCAAGAAAACAAACAAACCAGCCAAAGAATAAACCTACTTAAGAAGGCAAAAGACCCATACTTCAAAAACTATAAGATACTGATGAAATAAAATTGAAAATCATACAAATAGATGGAAAGATATACTCTATTCTTAGATTGGAAGAATCAGCATTATTCAAATGACTATACTACCTAAGGCAATCTAAAGATTCAATGCAATCCCTATCAAATTAACAATGGCATTTTTCACACTACTGAAACGAAGAAAAATTAAAATTTGTATGGGAACACAAAAGACCTCAAATAGCCAAAGTATCTTGAGAAAGAAGAACAGAGCTGGAGGAACCATGCTCCTGACTTTTGACTATGCTACAGACTATATTAAAATACTACAGTAATCAAAACAGTATGGTACTGGCATGAAAACAGACACAGAGGTCAGTGGAATAGGACAGAAAGCCCAGTGATAAACTCATGCACTTATGGTCAATTAATCTCTGACAAATGAGGCAAGAATATACAATTGAAAAAAGATAGTCTCTTCAATAGATCATGCTGGGAAAACTGGACAGCTACATGCAAAAGAATGAAATTAGAACATTCTCTAACACCATATACAAAAATAAACTCAAAATGGATTAAAGACCCCAAAACAGGGTACTATACATAAATCTCCTAGAGGAAAGGAAGGGAAGAACACTATCACAGTGGTATTTTTTGGATCTGTCTCCTGAAGTAAAGGAAATAAAAGCAAAAATAAACAAATGAGACCTAATTAAACTTAAAAGCTTCTGCCCAGCAAAAGAAACCATGAACAAAATGAAAACACAACTTACTGATTTGGAGAAAATATTGCAAATGATATTATTGGTAAGTGATTAATTTCCTATTTTAACATTTGCTGATGAGATGATGGCTTTTTCCTATAAGACCAAAATGAAGTTTATCTAGAATGAACTTCTCATTCTTTAGAACCACACTATTAATAAGCAAAGTTAATTAATGGGAAGAAAAATACATAACATAGATGTGTTAGTAGTTTCCCATGAGCTAATTGCATTAACATTTCTAAAGCCTAAAACATAGCAGGCTGTCTTAATTCAGTTATGGGGTTAAGAGTTCAGTTCTTTGGAACCACACTGATATGTATGGCATGAATACAACTCATCCCTGTCATGCATGTAAAGATTTTCTCCCTGCCTTTCTTCCTTCCTCTATTCCTTCAACAGCCAATTGCTAAGGTCTACAAACCAGAATTTCAAAGAGGAATGAAATGTCATTTCTGCCCTTAAGAAACATACAGTAATGAGAGGAAAACAGGCAAGTGAACCAGAATTTAGAGTGTAGTGTTGTCAGTGCTCCTCAACTGCAGGATACTCAGAGTTCTGGGGAGCAAACAGCAAGACATCACTATAAAATTGCAGGGTCATGGAAGATTTTCCAGAGGTTTGGTTCAGTTCAGTTCAGTCGCTCAGTCGTTTCCGACTCTTTGCGACCCCATGAATTGCAGGGGTTCCAGGGGTGCCAGGCCTCCCTGTCCATCACCAAGTCCCGGAGTTCACTCAAACTCATGTGCATCGAGTTGGTGATGCCATCCAGGCATCTCATCCTCTGTTGTCCCTTTCTCCTCCTGCCCCCAATCCCTCCCAGCATCATAGTCTTTTCCAATGAGTCAACTCTTTGCATGAGGAGGCCAAAGTACCAGAGGTGGTGATGCTTAAATTGAGTCTTCAAGTTAAATAGATTTAGACAGTCAGAGGAGAGAGACAGCACTAAAGACATGATTATAATACATTTGCATAGTAATTACTTAGTCCACTTACCTTTCACCATAAGTGACACTGAGCTCATCCAGAACCCCACTGAGTTTAACCTGAAGTTCTTTTAGAACAGTACTAGCTTCAGGGTCTAACTGCAAAGAGATCATAAACAATATTACTTTGGAGTTCTGAGAAAGCATAGCTTTTATTTCTTAGAAGCATGAAGCATTTTGCTTATTATAAGGTAAATTTCAAACAAATATGGCATACATATCCTTTTTTCTTTCTTTAATCTTTGAAATAAAATGCAAAATTTAGAAAATTCTAATAAAATTAAAAGTTTTTACTATGAAAAAAATTGATTAAAATGCATAGCATGCATACAAAAAAGAGCTATAGAGCAAAGCCTTTGTTGGTTATAGCAGTGGGATGCAAGGCATGACAAAATATATTACAGAACATGGTAATTTCATGACTTAGAAAATTGGTCATATGTTAGTTGAACATGTGTGTTGCTTGAAAACATTTTCATCTGTAATATCCCTGTAAATAAATAGAACCATTGAAAATTTTTTAAATTGCTAAAAATTAATTTTTGCACATTATGTTGTACCTTAGTGAAGGAGTTTTCATATTTTTTCAAGTATAGAATTAAAAGTAATAGATGAACAATTATCCTCTTGCTCCAGTGTGTTTCTCTATAGGTGATAGGCCTAACTTTTCTTCCTAGATGCCAATTTTTAACTCAGAGTTCAAGATTTAAGTTTCTCATTTTATTTTATATATATTTTTTAAGTTTTTATTTTGTGTGGGGAGGGTAAAATTATTAAATCAAGATGACATATTATGTTTATTCTTACAATGTAAAAGCCAAATTCTTTTTATTTGATTTCAGTTCTAAAATAATATTAATCAATATTAGAAAATAACTTACACTATAAGTAAACACAAACAAATAAAACACCAAACTGTTAATGTGGCAGAATTTTTTATAATTACAGTGATGGATGAACACAAACTTTACCAGCATTTTAGAAAATTTTATCCTTTGTTAATTATATTTTTGCAAGCTAGTTGTCAAAATAGGATGACATATATCAGATGTATTGTATCTAGCGGATAGAAATTCATATAAAGGGAAACCTAGAATATTCTCTGAAATTTAAACCAATCTTCATTTGAGTCTTCAGAAATTCAGTTTCCTATCATTAGTACCTATAGTTCTTGCTCAAGTTGGTCTATTATTGAAGAGAGGGGCTTAGGATAAAGACAACCTTGGGGAGTAGAGCAAATGAAAGAAAGAAGGACTTACTACAAATAAGAGAACCTAAGAACACCAAATACATGTATGACACAAATCAATTTAAACTCCTGGAAGCTAACCCAGCATCAAAAATTGTCCCTAATAGAATACACGATCATAAATCCTACAATCCTCCAAGAAACTTTTCTAAAACTAAGAAACTATTAGGAAAAGTACTATCTATACAGCTCACCAGCTGCATTGCTCTATGATATACTGACATGACTAAAAACAGAACAGAAACCAAAAATCCCCCATTTAACATCTGACACTTTACTGGTTATATCAAACCAATTCTTAATATCAATTTTCACTCAAATCTAGGTGATTTTAGCATTAGTTAGTTTCTGCCCCTTTATCAGAGTCAGTGCTGTTCTTCTGGTCTATATCATTTTCTGCTGCTGTCATTAGAGATTATCCGCACATGCATGAGCAAGCTTAACACATATAGATTTCTCTAGAAGTTGGAAACTTACAATAACCCTAAGCCTCATACTTTGAGAGTTACATTGAGCTATAACCAGTAGCAAGGCAGTAATTCATAAAAAAATAGATATTGCCTATTTTTATCTCTGATATTGATATGCATTTAAACACAATTAGTGTAATAAACTGTATCTCCCAACCCTTAACCAAGAAAACATATGTGGATTGTTCACCTCAATCCTAGGAACCAGGAAAGCTGATTATTTTTTTGAATCACATGTTTTTGCTATTATCCTAATATCAGTTTTAACCCAACTTCACTTGGATAAAAATGTTCACGAACAGAAAATGAGAGAAGACCTCCCAAAGAATTTTCTCCAGGTCCCCCACTCCTTGGTAAATCTTGCTGAGGGGATAGGTGGTTGTTCTGCCCTTCCCCACAAAACTGCCACCTCCAACAGCATGGTTTTCTTCAGGAAATTGGGCTGCTTCTTATTTAAAGTGTATATTTTGTTCCCATATTAGTTTGATATACACATTGAGTTACCTTATTCACCTGTTAATATAATGACTTTAAAGTCATACAAAAATGGTTAAATAGCTCCGTTGGGTGAAATTATCCTATTTTCCTATGAATCATTTTAGTCTATTTTAGGTATTTTGGGAATGGAAATTTCCTATCAAATAATTGGTTATTACTTGAAAATCTGAAACTGTCAAACTATAGCAATTTAAACACTGGCTGACAGTTTTCATTTCCTGAGAGAAGCATGAGTTTTTAAGTGGGTGAAGTCAGAATGCCTCTGTCATATAAACAGGAAAAAAAATAAAAGGTTTGGTTTTAGTTAAGTATTTTGATGTTTATTTAAAGCACACCAATAAACCTCTAACTACAAACAGTAATTATGAGGCCAATATGTAAATTGAAGATCTCTTGTAATAATAATGGGCATAAATATCATACTCATCCTAATTATAAAACAATCTTTTTGGCCAGCAAATTTACCGGTTCTTGAGTTTTTCTGCATTTGTTTGAGTCCAAATTGAGAAAATTTTCCTTACTCCTACAAACTCTCTAAATTTTATAAGAAATAATTTCTTATATTTATTAATTGATTATATATTGATTATTTATTGCCTAAATTCCCAATAGCACATTTTACAAATTACTGGCCACTTTGGAAAGATAAAAAAGCAACCTAATTTTTTTTTTTTTAATAAATGTTTAAAACTTAACCTAGTTCCTTAAGGAATGTGAAATCAAAAATAATTTGCACATTCCTATATTGTTATTTATAATTATTAAAATAAAAAGAGAAACAAAAATTTCAAGCATTCAAAAGCCACAATTAAAAAATTTTTAAATAAGAAACTGTATTAGCAGGTGTACATGAACACCTTGGCTGGCAACAAAATAAAGTAAAATATTAAGTGACTCCATGTAAAGAGGAACATACTCCATGAAAATTTAAGAATACTGGGTCAAAATCTGAATTTATAGTACAGCTTTCACAACAGATTTTATCCATACTTTGAAAAGTTGGGGAATTCAAAAATTTAGGCCAGATAAAGGGTGGTTTTAAAGGTCTGATTATAAAATATTAAAAAAAAAATAAAGGTCTGATTGAACCATGGTCATGCTTATATTGTATTTGAGTTTTCATACCACTGAGATAATTTATAGCATTGAGCTGTGGTGATATTAATGAATTCTCTGGAAGAGATAGCTAGTAGGCAAGGTATCTTTGAAGTTCTTTGTCCTCAAGGCTCACTTCCACTTTTCTTTAAAAGACAATTTACTTATCACCTTCTTTTGCAAATCTGACCCCATGTGTCACTAACACCGGGCAGTTAGTGACTTTCATTTGTGCACTAATTGTGTTCTGCATTATCACTGTCTATAGGACAGTCTCCTTAACTGTTCTATAAATCTCTCTCTTCCACTAAACTCTACCTGACTTAACTTTCTCTCCTGGGTATCTGTCCCTGGAAGCCTAAGAATATACTGGCCTTTATTTTTACAGTATCAAAGAGTCTGGTCATTAGTCTTGTGGGTGTCACATCCTCTTCAAGATTTTTTTGCAGAAAAATCCTTCAGTAAATGCAAACTTCACTACTACTTGGGCAGCAAGTAGCATGAAAAAATGCTTTCAAAGGTAATTGTGATATGCAGAGTGCTCCTTCTTCTTACATTGATGCTTTGCACTGACTTATTAACAGAATAGTTTTGCATTTGAAATCTTTCATTCCTTAGCAACCACATGTTCTAGAGCTACCAAGTTAGTCCTAAATTTAAGTGTTTGAGTCATTGCCAGACCATGCCAGATTATATCCTGATCTTTTCTTGGTTCCAAAAATATGATTACCATATCCCCACTAGAGTTTCTTTCCCCAGCATAAATTCTTTCCCTAAGGGACCTAACAGTATGTTAGGTATGTTATTTCAGCCTCTTGTAACAGTGATTGCTAAACCAACCATTAACTTCTTACTAATATCAATAACCTCAGAGATTCAGATGACACCACCCTTATGGCAGAAAGTGAAGAGGAACTAAAAGGCCTGTTGATGAAAGTGAAAGTGGAGAGTGAAAAAGTTGGCTTAAAACTCAACATTCAGAAAACTAAAATCATGGTATCTGGTCCCATTACTTCATGGGAAATAGATGGGGAAACAGTAGAAACAGTGTCAGACTTTATTTTTTTGGGCCCCAAAATCACTGAAGATGGTGATTGCAGCCATGAAATTAAAAGATGCTTACTCCTTGGAAGGAAAGTTATGACCAACCTAGATAGCAGATTCAAAAGCAGAGACATTACTTTGCCAACAAAGGTCTGTCTAGTCAAGGCAATGGTTTTTCCTGTGGTCATGTATGGATGTGAGAGTTGGACTGTGAAGAAGGCTGAGTGCGGAGAATTGATGCTTTTGAACTGTGGTGTTGGAGAAGACTCTTGAGAGTCCCTTGGACTGCAAGGAGATCCAACCAGTCCATTCTGAAGGAGATCAGTCCTGGGTGTTCATTGGAAGGACTGATGCTAAAGCTGAAACTCCAATACTTTGGCCACCTCATGCGAAGAGTTGACTCATTGGAAAAGACTCTGATGCTGGGAGGGATTGGGGGCAGGAGGAGAAGGGGACGACAGAGGACGAGATGGCTGGATGGCATCACCGACTCGATGGACATGAGTTTGAGTGAACTCTGGGAGTTGGTGATGGACAGGGAGGCCTGGCATGCTGTGATTCATGGGGTCGCAAAGAGTCGGACATGACTGAGCGACTGAACTGATACTGAAAGATACAACTAGTGTGTTGGAAAGGGTCTTTAGTGGAAATTTTATTCCTTTCCCACAGTGTTTATTACTATGTCATTTCCTTTCTCTTTTCTATAAGCTGCTAAACTGCCCTTTCTCATGTTCAGCTCGTCAGCATTAGGGTTCTATTATTTGCTCACTGAAAGAAATGTAGATTAGGAAGGTCCCCTGGCCCTTATCTTTACAGTGTTCAAAATCTGGTCATTAGTCTTGTGGGTGTCACACCCTTGTCAATATTTTTTTGCAGAAAATCCTTCAGTAAATGCGAACTTCACCACTATTTCTATAAAAAAGGAAACGTAGAATGTTATTCAACTTGAGTTTCTTTTTTTTTTTTTTGTTTCCATCAAATACCCTGGTCTACCTTCAGTTCTTCCATTATTATTTTGATTACTCCAATGTATAAATCATACTTAAATAACATTTCTATTAACATAAAATGTAAACAAATTATAGAAGAAAAGCCCAACTTATTTATAAGTACTTTTTCATTGACATCTAGCTAGTATCTTCTTCTTTTCTTGACCTTCAAACTGCACAACATAAGTGTAAAATTAATTCTCTTTTTATCTCTTAAATATTTATTAATCCTTTATAGTGTGGTTTTGGCTCTGGATACTCCACTGAAATATTCACAAATCACCAATGATCTCTTAATTGCTAAGACCAGTGACTTTATTTATCCTACTCAGACTACATTCACACTGCTGTTTACTCTCTCTTTCAACCTCTTTATTCCCTTGCTTCTCCAGAGACTACCTTCTAGATTTCCTATTTTTCTGTCTATTTGTCTATCTCTTTGGTTGACTTCTCTTCTTCTATATATTCATTATATATTAATGTCTTCAATTTTTCCTTCCTAGTCCTCTTTTTTCCACTCTATAGTCCCTTCTTGAGCCATCACATTTATGCCTATGGTTTCAACGCCCATCTCTATGCTAATGATCTCCAAACCATCACCAACATCTGTAACAGGATGCCTGAGCATATTCTCTCCTATTAACCTTTTCCACTTTGATGACTTCAAGCTCAACCTATCAAAAAGAGAACTTGTTACCTGCCCAACCTTAGTTTCTCTCTCTTCTTATTGCCTCTGATTTGATTGATAGCATGCAATCGTTTAAGGCAGAATTTTGAGAGCCATCTTTGACTCTTCTCTCCTTTTTTCCTTCCATATTTACTTGAATATCAAATATGACTGATAACATTTATGAAATATTTTCTCCACCTGTCCTATTCTCTTCATTTTCTGATGCAGAATTTTTCTCATCTGAGCTATGTTACAATCATCTCCAGGTTGTGTTTGCTGTTTTCTCACTTCTATTCGATCCTCCTAACTATTCCTAGAGTTGTTTCAATAAAGCCAAAATCTGATCATGGCACCTGCTGACCCCTCTACTGACCTTCAACCAGGCAAGTGCTTCAAGGATTTCTTATAGCCTTATCTGCACTCTTACTATTTCTTTTATTTTGAAAATATCACTTTTCTCCAGTCCTTCTACTTGACCAGAATTTATCCATTCTAAAGTACCTAAGTCAACTGAAAATAGCTGGTTGAGAAAGCAGTGAAAATTCCCTAGTGAATTCGGCAGGAAATTACTCTCCTTGAAATGCTCTAAATCACTTTCTAGACCTATAGCATTCGGCATGGATACTATGGTATGTTGTAAGAAATAAGGAACACATGGTTCTCTCCATTACAAAAAAAAATGCCCTAGATCTACCAATGCAACTCTGTGTTTACTTTCTTTTTTTATTCCTCATATGAGAGAACCTCCCCAAGAACTTATAAGATTGTTTTCAGAAATAGACTATGACATTTTTGTGCCATTCAGATGTGAATGAAGTGTTATGCTAGAGGTACCAATTATATAAATTCATGCTCCTAACCTCTTGCTTTCAAAAAGTGGCAGAACATCAGTAGCTGTCTCACATCCTAATTAAGGAGAATATGCAGTAAAACCAACTGTCATTTTGTTTCAAACCAACTAAATATCTTTGAGATATGTTAAGTTAGGTTCTTCAGACTAGACAACTGAAGGGAAAAAATGCCTCATCTTGTATAGTTCATTCAATATAGTTTTGAGTTAGTGAATGTATGGCAAATTGTTATTTTTTTCTATTTCTATTTCTCTGAACTTTTAAAAATACCTTCAAGCCTTATATGAGAGACATGACATTCTTTTCTTTAAAACTTTTTTTTTCCTTTTCACCTACGATACATACATTAACCTTATACTCTATGGATTGCTAACAAGGTTCTTTTCCTTATAATTACAGATTGTTAGACTAGAATGAACCTCAGAAATCCTATAGTCCAGTTATTTCCTTCTTATGGATGGGAATAATCAAGGTCTAGATAATGTGTCATTCACTTGACACATTTGGAGGCCACAGGAGGATGAAAAAGCGATCTAAGAAACTATATTCTTTTAAGAAATTCTCTGACTGTGGTCATTAAAAAGACAAAGAAGCACAATAACTTGACTGGGAAGGAATATGGGGCTTATTAGCTCTACCTATTGGCTGACTATGAATTAGGACAGAGTAGGGATGTCAGGAATAGAAGAAATGAGACACAAACTTTATGTTCAGATTTTTTTCTGTAAAAATTGTTTGCCCTGTCTCACTCCGTCTTTGCCTTTCAGTTGTTCACATTATTGAATCTCGCCACGGTTCAGCAGTGTGAATAGAGTCTGTTCAATCAACTGAACTGACGACCTGTCAGAGTCAGCAGAATGCCTTCAGTGAGCCATCTGCATGAGGTGCCTAACGGCCACTCTGCCAAGTAGAAGAGGGACAATTGGCTGGACTAGAGAAGTAAAGTTTTACTAAGTTTCTGCATTGATTTATGGCTCATTAATGCAGTCGTAAGCAATTGCAAGGGACCCACAATAAGACAATACAATAGGTCTATTATAGAAAATGGCAGTTAAAGTAAAACTCTGTTTCTCTCCCTTCTGGCTATGGCTTGCATTCTCTCCCCTGAAGTTTTCTTAAAGTGCAGAGGAAGTTTAGTTAAGATGCTCAGTAGCATGGGGGTGACCCCGTGCTGTCTGGAGAATGAGCTGGGAAATGAGGTCAACAAGAAGAAACTGCTTGGGTCTGAATTTTATTTTGACATGGATCTGCCACCCAGAAGCCTCTCAGCCTCCAAGAGAGCACCTTTCCTTAATATTGCCAGCTTAGCAGTTAGTTGAACTTTATGTAGTAGGAGTGCTAGAATCAATCATATTTATCAAATCGCCTCGATGTGATTTGCCCTTTTGGCCCTCATTATTCTCTTAGTTTTCTATTAATTCCAATTTATTAACTCTAATTGCAGAGTGGTTAGGAGGAGAAAGAAACCAGGTAGTATCTTCAGGCTGCCAAAATAAAGGGCCAGCGCTTAAAATTCAAGTTTTCCATTCTTGAAGCTAGAAATACCTGCTTACTTTTACGGAATTCAGCCAAATACATCTCACCTTTGAGTTTTATTTACACAATAATAAGCCACTTTGAGTTGATTCTTTGAATTATTGTGGGATAAGATGTAACAATTACAACTCTCCTTTGAAACACGTATTTGCAAGTTTAGAAATGGGGGTTCCCCTAATAAACCTTATTTTTTTAATTGTGCTGACTTCCCTAATAAATTCAAAGTTTTCTGAGGGTGGGGGTCTACATTTTATTAATTATTGTACCTCTGTAGTCTAGTAAAAATATACAGCTCATAATAGGTGTTCAGCAAATCAATAATTTGATGAATGAATTAATGAAGGAGTACATTCTTCTTCATGTTTAGCACGCTCTTATCTCTCTTTTTCTTGAGGCAGTCAGCCCAAGGGTAAGAGGTACTTAAAGTGGTTCAGGCAGAAGAGGAGGCATTTGTCTTCTAAGAATCCCTTTGCCTGAGCCCAACAGGGAGCTCTGCTCTGACTGTTGTTTTACAAGGACTCACTCCTCCTTAAGATCCTTGACAGCAAGAGCAGTTATTTAAATATCTTTATTTCCTCTCTCAACTCTTGTCATCCTACAGAAAATAGACACCAGTAGACACTTCAATTACATGGGAAGAACTTGGCAAATTTGCTTTAGGAAATAGTTTGGAACTAACAGGAAGACATAATATGACCAGTTAAAATTGACTACTTTATTATCTAATGACATCTAGTACCTACTTTGATAATTTTATTTTCTAATTTATTTTGTACTTCTGGAAAAGAGAAATCATGGATGGCTTCTCATTTAACATATTAACTAGAGAGTTATATCTGTTTACATTAAGAAAAGGTGAGACAAGATCAGAAACCTGAACATAAAGTTTTTAGGCTTTTTACAACTATAACACCTCCTTTAATAAAATTATATATAAAATGTAAGCATAGAAGTCCAGAGTTTTAAAAATGCTGGATATTTGTATAAGACTGCAAGTTAGTCACCTGTATTTTGAGATTATTATATTATTTAATCCAAATACTTCCCTGTCTATTGCATGCTGTCTCAAGATCTGTTCAAATACACTGAGTCCAGTGTGTTCTCAAAATTCAAAATATTTTAAGTAGGTGGGTTAGGAGACAGGCACAGATAAGGCATAAGGGTATTCTGAGCCATTACCTAAGTATCTGGTAGCTATCCTAAAAGCAAACAGTATTAATTCTTACAATGTGGTCTCCTAACCAGTACCATCAGCATCACATGGGAATCTGTTAGAAATACAAGTCATGTGGCCCAACTCCAGATCTACTGAGTTGAATAGTCTAGGATGGAATTCAGCAATGTGTGTTATAATTAGCTCTCTGGGCATTTCTCATACCTGTTAGTTCAAAGACTACTGGCACGAAGTATTATTTCCCTTAAAGAAGTGGTCTTCAATCCCTGTAGCCCAGAAAGTATGAAATAACTTTGCTAATTGAAATAGAACAGAAGTCAGTTTCTATCCTCTCTGATCAGAGGTTGCTTAGCTGAAGGCTGCCTCTGTATGGCTAGTAAGTTTTACAATGAATTTCAATCAGCTACATGTGTTCACTTTTAGACAGATTCAGTTTCTAATTGACACATCAAATTCATCATTAAAAAATGAAGAGAAGTATAGTTTGCATCTCTGCCACGAAAGATAATTAAGTTGCTCATTATAATATGTACATTTTTAGGATAGGTGGATTATGTCTCTGATTCCCAGCCCTGTTCAGGAAAGTTTAAACAAGGTAAGATGAGTCAAGAGATTTAATCCTTCTGAGACATATCAATAACAATAATGTTGCTGTAACACCTACTTGGTCTGCTCTGTGGTCAGCAGAATGAGAGAATTTAGCTAAGTAAATATCTGCCCTCCATTTCTCCTAAATGTATTAATAATTGGCTAACTTCTAGAATTTGAAGTATGGTTAATAGGATAGCAGGCCTATGAATAATTATAGATTCTACTATTCAAGATTATTTTATCATCACAATATTGTGAAGGAGTAATGAACCCTCTGCTTACACAGCATGGTCATAATTCTTCTAAACCAATTACCAAAATGCAAGTTAATAACCAATATCTCATAACTTTCTGGAAGGAAATTAAATTTGGGATTATCTGATTTTCTTTTTCATGTACTTGTGCAAATTAGATTGCAGATCAAGCAACTACAACTAAGTCCCTTCTGTAGACTGTAGCAATGTTTTTATGAAAAATTGAATATAGGACTAAGTATTTATTTGCAGTTGATATATACTCATGACAAAATTAAGCTATTAAAATGAATATACAAAAATATATCTCTTTTATTTTTGAGCTATTTGAACTATTATAGAAAGAAAGCCCCAGAAAGATAAAACCACTGTTAATGACTACATGAAAATTATTACCTGGCATTCTGATGATTGTTTTGCTGTTAGTGTTACACAGGGACAAGTAATACCATACGGGAATTGTGGTGTAAATGATTTAACTTCTAGCTCAAATCAGTCCCTACCACAGTTTGGTTATTTATCTGTTTTACTATAGTGATTCATAAAAGTGTATAAACTTAAGTGTATGCACTTAAAAAAAAGACTCTGGGCCTCATTCCTAAAGGATATGTTTGCTTCATAGTTTATGTGAATTTTAAAATTCCTGTTTTCTAGAGTAATCAGAGAGTCATCAAGCCAAAACACGCTCTCTTAATTTGTAAGCAGACTATAAGAGAAGAAATTTAGTATTTGTTCTTCTCTTTTGATTCTTTTTTCTAAATAGGGCATTGAAAAAGAATGTGCCTACAGGACCCACAGGCTACTGTAGGACTGCTCAAGTGGCTGTATTTGGAGTTAGTGTCAACAGCATGACCCCCAAGCCTGTCACAGCATTAGGCAATGTTTCCATCTTGGATTCCACACATAGAGTGAATTAAAAAAAAAAAAAGTTTTAAACACTCTTTCTTTTTCCAGGGGGAAAAGAGATTGACCCTGCAAAGAAAGAGCAACTGCCCCAACAGTGGTTGGGTCAAAGCAACGGAGAGCTACAGCATCATGCAACCAGGCCTGCTAGTGGCTGGCACTTTACAGACGGTCCGAGAGGCCAGCCACGCTATTGTCAGAAGCCAACTAATGGACACAGGGCATCAAAAACTATTTTGAGCAAAATGCACAAGCGATCATTTGCTAATTAGTTTTCTGTAGCAAGAAGTGCACATCCTAGTACAGATGATGGGGCACAGAGCAAGAAGAAACTCTTAGAAGAAGGATAAAATCTAGTTTAGAAAGTTTTCCTTAGCAAATAGTCGAGGTTTTATAACCAGTCCCCTGTGAGGAAACAACTGGGGATTGGCAATAGTACAAACACACTGTCTTATCATTAAAGGCCACAAAACATGCCTATATTAAGTGCTGTATATACTTTGCGTATCAAAAGGCAAATTTGTTTTTCTCAATAAAATCCTTTTTCATCTTTATGAAAGACTCAAGTTAAGGAACCATTTAAATATTGCCATATAGATAACTAGAATGAAAGGATTCTATTATATTGAGGTTCTGGAGGCTCACTGTAGCAATCAGCAACTCTAACATCATTCTGTATTAAGATAGATACTTTCTGGGAGGCTGCCTGTTACACTCAGACCTGGGTTCAAGTCAAGCTTCTTCCTCACATTTCCTCAACCCCTACACAAAACTAACATGGCCTGCCTACAGATTCTTCTTGGTAGCACAAGATGAAAATAGAAAAGAAAAACAGAAAAGAACTTCATAGAAAGGGAGACAGAAGAAACACAGAAAGAGGGTAAAGAGAGGGAGGGAAGGGAGAAAAAATATTTAAATTAGGAAAAGAAAGGAGCTAGGGTCAATGCTGTCCCTCTAACAGATTCCATTTTTAGGAGCTAGACATTCATTTAATTTGTTTAATTGATTTTCACTTGAAATTTTGCATGAGGAGTTTAACATTTGGCATTGCAAGAGTTATAAAGGGAGAAGGCACCCAGCTCAGCTCATCTTCCATCAGTTTATCCAATACAGTTCTGTGATATAGTCACAGATCTGCAACTCAATTTATCACACGAAAACCTGTACCTTTCAAATGGGCAATTTTATCTGAAACAAGCAGTCAATTTTGGTTGGTGAACAAACCACCCCGCAGCTTTTTGGTTAGCAGGTGGCTTGGCCCACACAGCTTCCTTTAAATACAGGCATAATTTGTCTGGTTAACATTCAGCTCAGCAGTATCTCTCTCACAGAGTTCAACCACAAAATAGTAATGACATAGTAGCAGCATTAGGAGAAATTTCTGGAAATGTGGCATTTCAAATATAACTCTATCCTCAAATGATTTGTGGTCTTTAAAATTCACTAAAGCGAGAGAGAATTTCCCACAAAAAAATTAGTATTTTCTTCACTACTTTTCAAAACAGTAAGTGGACTTAAAGTCTGAATACAAAACATCACTAAATTAAAAAGGGAATCTCCAGCTATGAGCCCCAAGTGCTCACCTGATTCAGCAAAAGAATTTTTAAAATGAGATTGATGCCCTCAAACCAGGCAAAAACCATTACCACACTTTGGGGAATGAAGCCTTATTTTATATAAACTAGACTGAGAAGGCAATGGCACCCCACTCCAGTACTCTTGCCCGGAAAATCCCATGGATGGAGGAGCCTGGTAGGCTGCAGTCTATGGGGTCGCTGAAAGTCGGACACGACTGAGCAACTTCCCTTTCACTTTTCACTTGCCTGCATTGGAGAAGGCAATGGCAACCCACTCCAGTGTTCTTGCCTAGAGTATCCCAGGGACAGGGGAGCCTGGTGGGCTGCCGTCTATGGGGTCGCACAGAGTCGGACACGACTGAAGTGACTTAGCTTAGCTTAGCTTAGACTGAGAGAGCGGTGGCAGCATAGCTCAGAAAAGTTCATTTTTGAAGTTTTGTACCTTCATCCATGTATCCTGGTGCTTCTTATTTGTAGAATGCTAAATAATAGTTCATTTCTCTAAAGACTGAGCCTCGGGAATAATGAAAAAGACTTTGGGGGTGAAAATGTATACATGTCTTTATGGGATTAAAACAAACATCATGTGTGAAGTCGGGGCAGTTGGATAAATTGGGAGATTGGGATGGACATATACACACTATTGATACTCTGTATAAAATAGATAACTAATGAGAGCCTACAATATAAAAACAGAGAACTTCAGTCAGTGCTCTGTGGTGACCTAAATGGGAAGGAATTCCAGAAAAGATGGTGTATATGTATAGGTGTAGCTGATCACTTTGCTGTATAGCACAAGCTAACACAACATCATAAAGCAACTCGACTCCAATTAAAAAAAAAAAAGGCATCTTCAGCCTTATCAATTTAGAAATGAATGAGACCTTGGCTTTGAAATCAAACCTAGCTTTCCATACATCTCACGCACTTACCACAATAATTAGGAACCGTGTAAATAAAACTGTAAACAAAAATATCCCCTCATCCTAGCCACCCTCGGGATTGATTTTCAGAGTAGGTGGTGGGAGAGTGACAGCTGCATGGCCTTCCCTTGCGGCACCGTCTCCAGTTCTCAAGCCCCCAGATGTTCATGTTGGTTTGTGAAATACAAGACTGTGGCAGCTCAAGGAGGCAGGTGCCCAGCTAATATTTCACGGTCTGCCTGATCCAAACAAGCAAGTGAGAACAAGTAGGAAGTGCAATGGTCTTTGGGTTTGGAGGGGAAACAGCCAGGTAAAGGGTAAGATGCTTACTATCACAAACCTCATAAAAGAATCTTTCTCCTTCCTTCTTCTGCTCATGGAATTGCAAGTCAGAGATGTTAGACAAAGACACAACACATTACAGACACAGTACACAGCACAGTTTTGGCAGAGATTTTTGAGATGCAAAAAATAAACCAGCGGTACATCAAAAACCACTAGTGCCACAAAGCACACCGCAGAAGAAAATCATATCAAGTTGACACTGCACAGAACAGTAAAAGGCATCTGCGATGGTGGGGCTTCACAGAGCATTAGCATATACATAAATATATTTAATTGTGCACATATGACTAAGTATATACATACACACACATACTACAAGAAGTTATTGACCCATCTTCCTTCTCCTACTCACACTTCTGATGTATTTACTGAATTATTGTATTGTGGATAATGATCACTTTAGCTGTTAATAGCCTTTTAGATTGTTAGCATGTCCTGTTCTGTAGTGAACCCATGTAAAAACTTGATTCTGTCACTTTTCGTAGCAAAGAAATATATGCTGCCAATGATCTCTAAGGAGATATTTAGCAACTGTAGGCATACAAAGGTACTCACCTCTTTTCCTCCCATGGATTCAAACACTTTTTCCAGCTGAACCCGCAATTGTTGAATGTTGTTCATCAATATACAGGGCTTTAAATAAAACAAACAAAACAAAAAATTCATTAAATTACTGAATGCATTGGCCTTCAATGTAATAATATACAGCTATCACCAAAATCCTATTCTATTTGGCAAATAGAACAATTATGCCACTTTAAGATTACACTTTTTAAACAGTTAATCATAGAAGAGGGAATATATAGCCACTTTGGGCAATGGAATTTAATACTGTACTTAGTAAACCATTGGAGACTTACTACTAGAATTGATTTACTCTTAGCAATGTGGCATTTTATACTTCAAAATTAACCAAATTCCAATTTTTTTTAAAGATTTACTTTAAGAAAAACAAATTAGTTTAAACTATCCTGTTGTTTCATTGTTTCAAAAGCTAAAACATCTTCTAAGTTTCAAAAATGAAAACAAAAAACAAAAACCCTTTCCAAAACCTTGAATAAATTCTTACTATCGGTAAAGTCCACACTCTGGTATTGAAGGCCCTTAGTTATACAGCTCCAAACCATGTTTTTCTTCTCATCTCCCCCTACTATGTTATGAGGAACTCTCAGCTCCAAGAGGCTTATTCCCCACCAAACGCCTGTGCTTTCCGGGCTTGGTGGCTTGGCTTAGCTTGTGGGCCTGTCACTTGAACCTCTTCTCCTATTTGAGTCACTTCCATCATTCAGATTAGGGCCTTCATTTTCCCAGATTGTATCCTTTTGTCACTTGACATTTGTTTTATTTAACTTCACAACTGAGTTGCTTTTGACTGTCTTGCCAGCTGACCTTAAAAGCACTGTATGTACTGCTGTGTCTTTTTCTGCTTTCTCTTCCAGAATACTGTATAGAGCCTCACACATAATACATGCTTTAAAAATGTTCCTTGACTTCTTTTCAAGGAGGCAGAGATATAACAATAACATAAAGATGTAAAGCTTTGTGAAAGGGCTAGATGTGTCCTCAGAATAGTTGAAATTAATTTATAAGAGAATTCAGCATAATTATGGAATAACTTAACATTTGCTACATGCTGATTCCGAAGAACCAGCATATCAGGGGAAGAAACGAGTCAAAGAAAGGAAAATGGATATGCCTTCCAAGGTGCTGGGAAATGAGCCAATAATGAATCAGAGAGAAACCTGCAAAGGACTTCCAGGACATCAGAGAGGTATTAGTGCTCATCAGTGGAAAGATTTTATCATTCTTTTAACCACATTACACACCTTTGAAGAACTTTCTACTTGACTCTTAAAGTGACCACATCCTAACTTGAACTTAAAAAAACAATTTAGAACTTCTATTCTCTTAATTTCAGGCACTTAAATATTTTATTTTTATAACACAGATTTATCTCCTATAGATTCTGTTCAGTAAGCTGAATCACAGTATTCTACAAAGTGATTTGATTGTCAGTTGAAAGTCTCTGGCTCCAGGTCTAGTCCTTTCTGTAGCATATATGATCAGATTTTCAGGATTTCAGATTCTTGACCCAGTGTCAACAAACTGAATCAAAAGAGCTTTATCCACTAGGGGACGGGGTCATTGGGTTGTTTTTTTTTTTTTTTTTCCTTTTTCATTGCAAAGGGGAAAGAATTAAGGAAGAGCACAGCTCTTAATAAGCAGCAGGAAGACTCCATGGGTAAAGGTTGTATCATCCTGCTTTCCATGGTTCTAAGTTATCTGGGTAGACTCTGATTGTTTGATATTAGCATTCAAGCTTATCTCTGTTTTTGATACACATAACAGGACTTTAGTTCTAGCTTTACACATTAAACCAACTCCAAGCCTTTTTAATGAAATAATTTCCAATGGAAAAGAGCTACCGAGAAGCAAAATGAACAAAGACACTTGGGCTCACTTGGCATAGATTGCTATTGATCTGAGTAAGGCTACATATAAAAAAAGAGATGCAGTTATCCAGAGGGAGATAAAAAGAAATATGAGACATTCCTCTTTGATTAAGCTTCCGCTGACCTTGACATGTTCAAATTTCAGTTTAATTGAATCAATTTATCAAATCACTACTGAGAATTGAATTATACAACTCTACCTTAAACTTAATCAGGGAACAGCTTTTACTTACTTCTCTAGTAAATGAACAACAAATAAACAACTAAAATACCCACAGTAAAGGGAACATTAGCCTGATTTCACTAGTGGGTTGTATTTTTTAAGATTCCACCAAATCATGTTTCTGAGTAGAAAAAGATTTTTTTAATAAATCAAGTAATTCTGATTTAGATACTATTGCTTTGCTATAATGTGGAATGTGGAAGAATGGATTAAAAACTTGTGACCCATTCCAAATTTAAAATGTCACAGAAGAAAAAAAAATTATTCTGTCACAGATATTTTGTTTAACTGTCATCTTTAATTCTGAGCCCCTGGGAAAGTAAATATCACGGTCATCTCTTAGGTGTCTCTCTTTAAAAGTTTCCAGTGCTATTTTCAGATAAAATGGGAATATTGTCATAAGTATACAGAGAAAACAAAAAATAATTTTCAATGTTCTTGATATTTAAAGATATTTAAAAATTTATATCTGAAACAACAGTGATACTTACACACACAAATGTGCAAAAGCACTTCTTTAATCTATCTTAGCTGAAAGCTTAAACTAAGTAGCTGACTGTTATCCTTTTATGGAAAAGCTAAAATAACACTTGGCATTTAAATGAAAGTCTAAGACTTGTCAAGACATCAGTAATTAGGAAAGAAAAGCATTAAGGAAGGAAAAGTAAGCTTGTGTGCTATCATATTTCAATGATTTTTTTTTCTTTATAAAAATTTCATTTTGAAAAGTATAAAATATAAAGAAAAATACAGAGGATAATATAATGCTGATTTATATTTTTCATATTAAAGATAAAATAAATTATAAATGTCAAACATAAAGTAGAAGTCTGCAAGGGCTTTTTAAAGCTATTTTTCCTTTCTGAATGACAGGAATCGGCCTTGATAATTCATAGCCACCTTTCAAAATCTTCAATTTTTGATACCAAGGAAGTCAGAATCTTTTCTGAAATTATCTGGCACTGTTTTGATTTTCAACATATTACTTTTCAGCTGTATTATAAATTTAACTATAACTAGATGCTTTCAATAAATAAATACTCTATCTTGTCTATTAGAATATTTGTAATCAATGGCAATTAGAAATCACTACTGAGATATCCAGGCATTTCAATAAAATTTCTGGGCAGCATTTTTACTTAAGGGAAAGGAGAATCTTCTGGGACCCTCAAGAACTGTTAGGGCTGACTTATCTTAATGAGCTGTCAGCAAGAGGTCAATGAGGTTTCAGCAAGCATTCTCTTTAAGATTTGCCAGATAGTGGGAACTGATTTTTTGACAAAGGAAAAAACCCTGATTTTTCTCTTAAAAATCTAGTACTGACTTTTAAAATATTTTTTAATGTTTTAAAAAATTCTTATAATGTTACCAACATATTTCTCCTAAAATTATTATGGTGAATAGAAAGATTTTACCTTCCACCATAAAATAACATTGATTGTATTCCAAATTACTTTTGGTTTATTTTACTTCTCTTTATTCCTTTCATTACTCTGTAATATTGGCTTAAATTTTATCAACATTTGTCAATCATCCAAAAAATAAGACGGTAAGTTAATAATTCAGAGTATAGATCAGTATCACTCCTTACTTTAACCATTCTTTCCAATTTATCTGAAAACTAAAAGAATAAATTATACTCATTTTGGTATCGATGCCAAAACTACACTATTTGGTGTGAACATTGAACTTTTTAACTCCTAGGTCCCAGCTCCAGTGTTTACAATGATGTGGGTTTTCAATTGTTTTTACGAGTCTTACTCCTTATTGTCACGGAAAACCACAAGCTGACTGGCACTGAGATGCTCTCAACCTTCCCCTGAATTCTATTTTATACCAGTTCAGGACTACTAGAAAGCTTTCTAACAGTCTCCTGAGATCTCTATTTTTATCATCTATACGAAAACAGAAAGAAAATTGCTTACTTATATCAGTTCTTAATTGAGGACTATTTGAAAATAGAGACATTTTTACTTACCACATTTTCCTTATCACAGTATGAACTGAAATCACTTGATACAATTGCAGCATACTGAAGTAGTACTTTATTGATGGTCTAGGGAAAAAAATTGTGAAATTCATTCAGGTAAGTAAAACTTTATATGTACACATATATCTACATATGTATCTATCCCCACAAACACACACAATCCGGGTTATGTTAATCAGAAAACCTCAAAAGACTTTTTCAGATGAACAAGGGTCAGCAAGTGAGCTCAGTTGCTCAGTCATTTCTGACTCTCTGTGATCTCATGGACTGCAGCCCACCAGGCTCCTTTGTCCATGGGATTTCCCAGGCAAGAATACTGGAGTCAGTTGCCATTTCCTTCTCAAGGGGATCTTCCCAACCCAGGGATGGAACTGGAGTCTCTTGCATTAGCAGGCAGATTCTTTTAACCACTGACCTGGGAAGCCAAACAAGGGCCATGCTGCTGCTGCTGCTAAGTCGCTTCAGTTGTGTCCAACTCTGTGCGACCCCATAGACGGCAGCCCACAAGACTCCCCCGTCTCTGGGATTCTCCAGGCAAGAACACTGGAGTGGGTTGCCATTTCCTTCTCCAATGCATGAAAGTGAAAAGTGAAAGTGAAGTTGCTGAGTCTTGTCCGACTCTTAGCGACCCCATGGACTGCGGCCGACCAGGCTCCTCCATCCATGGGATTTTCCAGGCAAAAGTACTGGAGTGGGGTGCCACAAGGGTCATAGTAGTGACTAAATCTACACCTTTGCCAAAAGAAGGATTTCAAACTTATATTTAAATGACAATTTGTAATATTTCTGAGTACATTTGGAAGACAGTCCACACGCATCCATTCTAATACAACCAGCTCCATCACAAAATGATTTATTTCTAACTTAAGACTCAGGAGGTATACTGTTTGGTGGTACCGCCTCTATGCCTGTATACTTATTACCTAATGCCCCCAATGACTTTTTTCTTTTCCTGAATGATTGATACTTTATGCTTTCATTATCTGGCATGATTTCTAGTTGGCATCTCCTCTTCACCCCAACATACCACACACACACACACACACACACACAACTCTACCATGACAAAATTCCTTGTGGTGGTTCTTTTTTCAACTTTCTACAGTATTCCTGAATTATGAGTAGGGTCAGAACATACCCATATGTGTCACTTAGCCATGAATATTTTCAATGATACAAAGCCTTACTAATAACAAAGAACACCTCTTAAGACCTAAATTTCAGCTTTTGTTGCATCACAGTATCTATTAATTTACCATTAATATAGTAAGTTATTTATTGATGCAATATTTGCTAAAAATACTGCCTAATCTTCCCCTCCTTGGCTTTTTTAATCCTAATTCAACATTTTCCTTCTCTATCTAATAACTCTTACTGAGACTAAGGATGCCCTCTGCTTCCATTAACTATGCAAAAGTAGGGAAAATGAACAAATTTCATTAGTTGCATTTTGTTTTAATTACTTAAACAGATATTGATGTGTTTGTAGGCTACTGCTATTTCTTACAGAGTTTGAATCAAGTCCAAAGTGGACATGATTTTCTTAGAAGAGAGAAAGCAACAAGAGAAGTAAATAGAGATCATCTCTTTTCGTAGAAAAGCAAAGACACAAAAGCTTTTTTATGTACATTCTTCTGAATTTTCTTTGTGACTCAAAATCAACTTGGGGAGATAGTCCAAGAAGTTAAGCTGAAGGAGAGATGTATAATTTGCAGACCTGAAGTCACAGAACGTGACTATGAACTCATTTATAGACTTTAAAAATCACAATGAAAACCTGAAACCTGAAATTAGGGCTAACAGGCAGAAAGAAAATCAATAGTTCGTGGAAAGAAAAGAACATTGTTGCTCAGTCATGTCCGACTCTTTGCGACTCTATGGACAGTAGCCTGCCAGGGTCTGCTGTCCTTAGAATTCTCCAGGCAAGAATACTGGAGTGGATTGCCATTCCCTTCTTCAAGGGATCTTCCCAACCCAGGGATAGAACCCAGGTCTCCAGCACTTCAGGCAGATTCTTTACCAACTGAGACACCAAAAGTGAAAACATGTATCAATTTAAATAGAAAACTTGGCTTTGAAAAATATAACATCTTATCAAGAAGTAGACTAACAAATCTAGGAAAACAGGTGGTGGATCAGACTAAAGTATTTTCTAAATGCATCTGTTCAAATTTTATTTTAGACTTCATGTTGAAAATTACTTTGGGGCTTACCTAATGAGTGCTGATTTACTCATGCATATGAACACTACTCTCAGTTTATAGGTTCTTATGACAGTGTCAACTGCAGGAATCAATTCACTATATTACAAAATTAAAAACCAACAGAAGCCTGCCTTTAGGAGCTTGTTGCATCTCAGACTATCATGTGTTCAAGATTTAGTTTGGGCAGGGGAATCCAGACAACTATTTCTGATTATTCTCAGCATCTTCACATGGTCTAATTCTTGCCCCTGCTTCATAGGAATTATGAAGTGATTCACTTGAATTTCAGCTGGGAGGCAACTGATCCTAGGATCTCACATCTAATAACCTACAAATGCCAGAGGTTTGCAAGTCAGGATGCTGCTGCTGCTAAGTCGCTTCAGTCGTGTCTGACCCTATGCGACCCCGTAGACGGCAGCCCACCAGGTTCCCCCGTCCTTGGGATCCTCCAGGCAAGAACACTGGAGTGGGTTGCCATTTCCTGATAGGTTGCATTTAAGGAAAAGGGCTTTGTCATGTACAATGTAGTTTAAGGCCTTGTGCTCATAGAATTGCTGGTACACTGGCTATAACAATATCCACTTATTTGTGAGTATATAAAGTGCACCTAAATGTGTTCATGTACATTTCAGGGGCAACTTCAATGTCATTCTAATTTATTCAACAAAGAAAAATCACTATTAGACATTTCTTAATTAATACTAGTGACTACAGTTGAACCTTGAACAACCAGAGGGTTAGGGACACCAACTCTCTGCACAGTGAAAAACTGACTTGTAGCTTACAGTGAAAGCATTAGTTGCTCAGTCGTGTCCAGCTCCTTGACACCCCATGGACTATAACCTGCCAGGCTCTTCTGTCTATGAAATTCTCCAGGCAAGAATACTGGAGTGGGTAGCCATTCCCTTCTCCAAGGGATCTTCTCAACCCAGGGATCGAACCTGGGTCTTCTGCATTGCAGCAGATCCTTTACTGTCTGAGTCACCTGTTTTCATAGTTCTTCCATATCCCTGGATTCAACTAACCACATATCATATAGTACTGTAAAATTTACTATTTAAAAACTGGACACCCAAAGTTCAAACCCATGTTGTTCAAGGATCTACTGTAGTTAGTTAAGACATATCTATCTGAAGCATTTTTTCCAATATCATCGTAAGCATCACCTAGGAACTTGTTGGAAATAAATAAATTCCTTGATCCAGGACTCCCCTGGTGGCACAGTGGATAGGAGTCCACCTGACAATGTGGGGAACATGGGTTCAACCCCTGGTCTGGGAAGATTCCACATGCAGCAAAGCAACTAAGGCCATGTGCCACAGCTACTGAAGCCCATGTGCCCTAGAACTTGTGCTCCACAACGAGAGAAGCCACTGCAGCAGAGAGGGGCCCCTGCTCACCACAACCAGAGAAAGCCCTTGCAAGGCAACAAGGACCTAGTGAAGTCAAAAAATTAAATCAATTAAAAAAACTTCACTGGTCCAGTCCCAGGTCTATTGAGTCAGCAATTCTGGGGTTTGTTATTGTTTACTCACTAAGTCATGTCCGACGCTTTGTGACCCCATCAACTGTAGCCCACAAGGCTCCTCTGTCCCTGGGATTTCCCAGGCAAGAATACTGGAGTGGGTTGTAGAAGTAGACTAAATATCTTGCCAATACTACCAGGAGGGACATCTAGGAGTATACTCTTACAATCAGGAAGACAAGAACCCTGGACCAAATCCATCTCTGCAGTCACATTTTATGCATGGAGCTTTACAGTATCAGAGCAACATAGAGGACAAGCAGGCTGCAGTATTTGTTAAATGGCACTAGTGATGCCACTTCAGTGCTTCACACAGTGTATTTTAACGTATCCAATAAAACAGAATTCCCTAGGGATGCCTATGTTTGGCTTAATGGATAAACATGAATGGTGAGATTTTGGTCTTCAACTTACTAATTGATTTCTGATAACACTGGAATGTGAAGGTAATACAGATTGGTGGATGAAAGTGTTCCGTTCATATCATTTCTAGTCTTCTCTGCATTGTTTAAACCTTCTGAGCTTGTTTTGTTATATTAAAATTAGGAAAAATAATTGTATGTATCTCTTAAGGCGGTTGTAAAGAATAAGTGAGACAATACATGTAAAGTGATTAGTACATAGTGGTACTCAATGAATTATTATTATTATTTTCAAAATTAGGATTAGGTTCCCAGATCACAAGGAATATGTGTTCTCATTCACCATAATATTGACAACTCTTAGCTAGGAGTGAATTAACATTTGTTGATTTGTTTTTAAGTAGTACTGAAAATATTACTTCATTGTTCTTTTAACTGAAGTACCTATACTTGTCAAGAGCAATAAGACAGCCATAGGAATATCCTTCAACCACATGCCCATTTTCCCATTCATCACAGCTCCTGAATGTACCTGCTATGGAATTTAAAGCATTTGCTTGGTACCTGATTCAGTCTTTTATATGCTTTAGTGAAAATAAATCATGTTTTTAAGATCCAGTTGACAGTGCTAACTCCTCTTAAATGTTTGAAGACATCATTGATGTGTCTTTCCTCCAGGGGATGATTTAAATCAGTCTATGTCCCAGAAAAATAATAGGATTTCAGTATATCTTGATACAAGGATCCCGATCCTAAGAATGATAGGGTTTTCAAGACCAATGGTTACAGCTGATGAAATAAAACAAACTTCAGTAGTATGCAGTTCCTGTGAAATAGCTAATTAGATTAACCACAAAGTCCCATTTTTAAATAATTATGCTAATAAAAGTTTATTTTTCCATGAAGGTTGCCAATTTATATTTTCCTAGAAAATGGTTTTCATTCCTTGTGATAATTCATCTCCCTATGATAGTAGCTGGTTAGTATTGAATGTCCATGGGTTAAAAGTGCCTTTATTTCACTGAAATTATTTTACTGTGCCAATAAAACTCACCTTTCCTCAGTGACACATGCAGCCTAATTCTTTTCCTCTTGCTTTGGACAGTCTTTCTACTCTGGGCTTCTTTGGCCCCATCTTACATAACCTGACTACTCTGTGAATTCTGCTTTTGTAATATGTGCAACTCTTATCTGATCCTGCTTCCACTACAGAGTTTCAGAAATAGCATGTGACATACTTTTAAAAACACTGTCCCTAATGACCCTATTTCATTCTTTTCTTGGCAGTCATTCAAAACACAGCTCGTAGTCAAGAAAAGACTTCGAGAATTTTTTAGAATAATTCTGCAGAATTCACTGCAGATTTCCCCATAGTGGGAAATTGGAATCAGCTGCTAAAGAAAGTTTCAATAAATGATTTTTAACTATTATCTCTAAAAGTAGGAGGTTACCTTAGTCTTCCTACTTAGCAGATATAAAAACTGGAGTTCAAAGTATTTCATGGCAGACAAATATTTTAAAACATTTTAGGCTGACAGCTGCGTGTCTGCCTAAAAGCCTTCATGGGCTCCTCATTTTTTACTAAAGAAATTCAGCCACTTTGCCTGCTCTTTAAGACTGTTTACGACACGAGCCTAACATTCCAACTGTAGTTTCACAGCCCTCTATAAATCTTATGCTCTTTCCTTAGTGGGACCTCTCAAGCTAGAAGTCCTGAGTCACAGAATAGCGGAGAATGACAAAGATTCTCTGTTGAGCAAGCTCTGTCCAGGCTCCTCTGAGTCCCCTTCTCAACTGGGCCTTGACCTTGGCTTATAAAGACTTGAACAAGACAGCAGCAAAATTTCTTAGAGTTCAAAGACACACCTCTTGGATGATCCCACATCCCTTAAAGTGCCTGCCTGAAAAAACCCAAGGCTGCCAAAAGATTTACCATTTATTCTAGCCAACACCTGAAGATAGGGTCCTATCTCCGAGCCTCTGCGGAAGGGTAGGGGCCTAACTTCAATAAGTACCAGTTAGCAAACTAGGTTGGAGAAGCCAGTGGCACCCCACTCCAGTACTCTTGCCTGGAAAATTCCATGGACGGAGGAGCCTGGTAGGCTGCAGTCCATAGGGTCGCGAAGAGTCAGACACAACTGAGCGACTTCACTTTCACGCGTTGGAGAAGGAAATGGCAACCCACTCCAGTGTTCTTGCCTGGAGAATCCCAGGGATGGGGGAGCCTGGTGGGCTGCCATCTATAGGGTCGCACAGAGTTAGACACTACTGAAGTGACATAGCAGCAGCAAACTAGGTGGGCTTCCCATGGATCAATCCCGTCTCCTGCTCTTGAGGCCCTACTTGTGCTCTCCTGTTCCTGTATTCTGCCTCTGAAACACCCAGTGATGGCTGTACAATCAAATCAGTCTGTTTTAGTCTGGACTCTCCACCATTGCAGTAGTTTATTACTGATTAAAATCTGTCCTTACCACTTTGACTAGTATATCTGGCTTTGTTTATTTATTTATTTTTTTTTTACCAAAGGCTGAAGTTTGGTGAGCAGGAAGTCAATCTTTGTTGTGTTAAATCATACAGTTTCTTGGTTTACTAGTTCAGTTCAGTAGTTCAGTCATGTCCGACTCTTTGCCACCCCATGAATCACAGTACACCAGGCCTCCCTGTCCATCACCAACTCCTGGAGTTCACTCAAACTCATGTCCATCGAGTCGGTGATGCCATCCAGCCATCTCGTCCTCTGTCGTCCCCTTTTCCTCCTGCCCCCAGTCCCTCCCAGCATCAGGGTCTTTTCCAATGAGTCAACTCTTCGCATGAGGTGGCCAAAGTATTGGAGTTTCAGCTTCAGCATCAGTCCTTCCAATGAACACCCAGGACTGATCTCCTTTAGAATGGACTGGTTGGATCTCCTTGCAGTCCAAGGAACTCTCAAGAGTCTTCTCCAGCACCACGGTTCAAAAGCATCAGTTCTTCGGGGCTCAGCTTTCTTCACAGTCCAACTCTCACATCCATACATGACTACTGGAAAAACCACAGCCTTGACTAGATGGACCTTTGTTGGCAAAGTAATGTCTCTGCTTTTGAATCTGCTATCTAGGTTGGTCATAACTTTCCTTCCAAGGAGTAAGTGTCTTTTAATTTCATGGCTGCAATCACCATCTGCAGTGATTTTGGAGCCCCCCAAAATAAAGTCTGACACTGTTTCCACTGTTCCCCCATCTATTTCCCATGAAGTGATGGGACCAGATGCCATGATCTTCGTTTTCTGAATGTTGAGCTTTAAGCCAACTTTTTGACTCTCCTCTTTTACTTTCATCAGAGGCTTTTTAGTTCCTCTTCACTTTCTTCCATGAAATTAAAAGACACTTACTCCTTGGAAGGAAAGTTATGACCAACCTAGATAGCATATTCAAAAGCAGAGACATTACTTTGCCAACAAAGGTCCATCTAGTCAAGGCTATGGTTTTTCTAGTGGTCGTGTATGGATGTGAGAGTTGGACTATGAAGAAGGCTGAGTGCCAAAGAATTGATGCTTTTGAACTGTGGTGTTGGAGAAAACTCTTGAGAGTCCCTTGGACTGCAAGGAGATCCAACCAGTCCATTCTGAAGGAGATCAGCCCTGGGTGTTCTTTGGAAGGAACGATGCTAAAGCTGAAACTCCAATACTTTGGCCACCTCATGAGAAGAGTTGACTCATTGGAAAAGACTCTGATGCTGGGAGGGATTGGGGGCAGGAGGAGAAGGGGAAGACAGAGGATGAGATGGTTGGATTGCATCACTGACTCAATGGATATGAGTTTAAGTGAACTCCGGGAGTTGGTGATGGACAGGGAGGCCTGGAGTGCTGCAATTCATGGGGTGGCAAAGAGTAGGACACGACTGAGTAACTGAACTGGACTGAGACAATAAGAGGAGGAAGAGGTCTTAAGGGAAGGCTGGTTGCTCAAAATCAACTAACAAAGCCTATTCGTAAAAATCAAGGGAACTGCTCAGACTCACACTATAGTTATTGGCTGATTTGAAATTAGAACTCAATTTTCATTACTCCAAATTCAACATATTTTGTGCTACAGTGTATACTACTAAAAAAAATACTTGCCATTTGAATATGAAATTCCAAGATTTATTTTCTGCTACAAAGCTAAAGTGTAAATTAATTTGGCCACCCATAGTAGTCTCATCAATTACAAATGACTCAGTCATTCATGTGAATAGTAACTTGATTTTTTAGATGATAAATCTGTATTTAAGAAAAAAGAAGGGCAGGAAGACAGGTGACAAGCTTGAAACAGTATTTTTGCTGGGATTAGGAAATTAAATTGGGGTAGTGGTCAGACAAGACTAGTGCTATAAAATAACAGCATTTTTCAGATTCTGTGCAACATGCCAGAGTCCCTGGTGGCTCAGTGGTAAGTAATACACCTGCAATGCAGAAGACCTAGGTTCGATCCCTGGGTCAGGATGATGCCCTGGAGAAGGGAATGGCAACCCACTCCAGTACTCTTGCCTGGAGACTTCCATGAACAGAGGAGCCTGGTGGGCTACAGTCCATGGGGTCGCAAAGAGCTGGACATGACCTGAGTGACTAACACACAAATACACACACACAAACACACACACACACACTGTCCCAGCAAAGAAAGGATTCATTCCATTCAACCTACCTTTGCAAATCTTCTCATTAAGTGTGATAATGCTTCAGGATTGGGGCATTCCAGTTTCTTAATAATCTCAAAGCTCTGATTAAGCTGAGCAAAGACATCAACCACGGAGCAAGAGAAGAGCGCATGATCAGATGTCTGTTGGAACTGAGGAGAGAGAAGATGAAACCATTCCCGAAACATATTACATGGACTGTGGAAAGAATTTTCATTATTTCTCAAAACAACTCAATCTCCTATATCATGCGCCTTCATTTCCCAGTAAGAAAATGCTTGTTCATTTTAAAATCATTCATCTCCTTTTCTGAAAAGTATAGTAAAACTAGTATCATGAGGCAGGTTACTATTAATTGAATTGGGGGAGTGGTTTTTTTCAATTTCTTATTCCCCACAGGCATTAGGATGGTTTAGCAAGCTGATTGTGGCTCGAGACATTTGATTTACTCTAGAGGGATTGGGAGAGTGTCTGTCCCTAATCTTGGAATCCTGGAAAGGTTCCAGAGCAATGGGGACGCTTTGTATAAGCCTAATGAACTTGTAGATTCAGGTCAATTCAAGGAGTAAAGAATCTTGGAGCAAAAGGGTGATTGATTTTTTTTTTTTAAAGCAATTCCCTAGGTGTCTTATCAGACTTTAAAATTGTGTTCTAATTATATTTTGGTAATTAGAGTATTAAAAAAATGTTAATTAATAGCAATAAACCTAACAATTCCCATTAGCTTAAAAGTGAGCAGTATGAATAAATCTCAATAATAAGCAATCTGAAAGTCATTTAAACTCACTCCATCTTTTTTGTCTCTTCCCAGGGCTCCATGTAGGAACTCCATTGACACATCTTCATTTTCATCTAGCCACTGCATGACAAAAGGTTCAAACCACCTGAAAAAAATTAATATTATGACATACTATAAAAGATGTCATTCACACATAATTAATAGAAAATGCAGTATTGCTCTTTTCTTATCTGAGAGTAATTCAGGACCAAAACCTCTTTTCATTCTCTTTTTCTAGTTTTGCTACCTTGAAGACCTTTATCTTCACTTCTTAAATATATCCCCTTCTTGGAATTCCCTGGCAGTCCAGTGGTTAGGACTCTGAGCTACCATTGCAGGGGGCATGGGTTTGATCCCTGATTGGGGATCTAAGATCCTGCATGCTGTGCAGGGTGGCCAATATCTATCTATCTAACTTTCCCTTTTACCTTCAATTCCTTCCTTTCTCTTGACCCTTCTCATGCTGTTTCATTAGTTCCCAATTCCCAATCTATGATTCTCTTTACAATTCAAAATCCTGTAAAACGTAGATCTTGTATGCTGTGTGCCCCACTGTATCATTCTCTTATTTCTCAGGGCTTTGCCATCTGGCTTTCATCTACCACAACTCCTCTCCTGTAACTGATCCTGCAGGCTCACCTTCAAATTTTAATGATCTGTAATCAACCTGCAGTTGGGCTTTGTGAATGGTCTGTTTCAAAGTTCTTTTTTCCATAAGAATGTACAATGGATGTACAGTTGTCTAGCACCATTTATTTAGAAGGTCATCCTTACCCCCACTGCTGTGAGTTGGCATCTTTGATGCAAATCAATTAACAGCAATGAGTGGATTTCTCTTCAGACTACTTTATTTCATTCATCTATTTGTTACACACAACACTATACAATTAATAACCAGCTTTTGAATATGTCTTGACAACTGATAGTGCAGTTCTCCAACATTTTTACTTCCTCTTCAAGGTTGCTGTGGCTAGTCTTGGCCCTTTGTATTTTTATGTACTACATTTTTTTGAACAAACTTGTCAATCTTCACACAAAGAGTATAGTTGATTTACAATGTTGTATTAATTTCTACTGTACAGTAAAGTGATTCAGGTATATGCATACGTGTGTGTGTGTGTGTGTGTGTGTGTGTGTGTGTGTGTTCAGTCGTGTCTGACTCTTTGAAACTCCATGGACTGTGGCCTGCCAGGCTCCTCTGTCCATGGAATTTTCCAGGCAAGAATACTGGAGTGGGTAGCCATTTCTTCCTCCAGGGCATCTTCCCAACCCAGGGAGTGAACCCATGTCTCTTGTGTCTTCTGCCCTGGCAGGTGGATTCTCTACCACTGTACCACCTGGGAAGTCCGATCTATCTATCTATCTATAAAATTGGTTATTCTTGATCTCATGGGGAAGTTTTCAAAATTTTATCTATGTTTGTATAGTTTGTTTAAATGGGGGGGTTATTTTATTAGATTAAGAGAGTTTCCTTGATTTTTAATTAATGTTCTATTTTATCTAATTACTGCTATAAGTTTAGTGTAATGATTGTAGGAATTTTCTCCTTCATAATTTAAATATGGTGAATTGTGTTCATTGCTTTTAAAATGTGTAATCTCATATCCCAGGAGTAAATTCCCCTTTGTCATGTTTATATTAGCCTTTTTATATTGGCTAATATTTCATTTATTTTTTTAACTATGTTCAGAGAGAAATTGGCCTGTAATTATTCTTGTGTGCTGTGTTCTCAATGAGTTTTAGTAGTGAGGATATGGTGACCTTAAAAATGATTTGAGAAGTATTCCTACCTTCTCTGGAACAGTTTGTGTTACATTGGTGATATTCTTTCTTAAACATTTGGAAGAATTCAGTTTGGCGCCATCTGGGCATGCAGTTTTAATTGTGACATGAGCTTTAATTAAGGATTCAAATTTTAAAATACAGACCCATTCAGATTTTATATTTTTTGTTATGCTAGCTTGGTTTTAGTTATTTTGCCTAACTTTTAAATGGCCTACCATAAATGCTCTCTTAATAATTTTTTATCTTTGTAGGATCTTTTGTGATATCTTTTCCTGATAATGGTAATTTGTAACATATTTTTTTTTTTTGCACTGCCCTTGCTAAGGTTTCTTGGATTTTTTTCATCTTCTCAAAAACACACTTGGCTTTCTAACTCCAGGTGGCACAGTGGTAAAGAATCTGCCTGCCAAAGCAGAAGACAGGAGAGATGCACGTTTGATCCCTGGGTTAGGAAGATCCCTTGGAGTAAGAAATGGCAACCCACTCAAATATTCTTGCCTGGAAAATTCAATGGACAGAGCAATCTGACAGGCTTCATTCAGTCCATGGGGCTGCAAAGAGTTGGACAGGACCGAGCACATAAAATTTTCTACTTTATTTTTAACCCAGGTCATGTTGATATTTTCTTTTTCTATTTTCTCTTGATTTTAAACATTTCTTCTGATAATTACATCACTGATTTTATAGTTTTTCCTTTCTTTGTATAGAATCAGAGCCATAAATTTTCTTCTATTTCCTGTTTTAGTTGTAATCCACAAATTTTGACATGCTATATTTTATCATTAGTTAAAAATACTGTGTAATTTACACTGTGGTTTATTTTTTGACATATGAATGATCTAGAGTATCTGCTTAATTTCCTATCTGTGGTCCAAGAACATACAGTATATTTTCTAAGCTTTTAAAATTCATTATATTTGCTTTTGGGTCTAGCAGATAGTCTGTTTTGGTAAGTGCACCATGTGTGTCTGTTAAAAATGTGTATTTTCTCACTGCTGGTTAATTATAAATTACAGATAGGTATTCTGTGTGCATGTGTGTGTGTAAATGATATCTATGAAAATTTGTGGAAACTCTGGGTGAGCAGATAGAGATGTATCTGGGTAGATAAATTCTCTGTTTTATTCATGCTTTTGAAATGTCTTTATTAATGACATTTTGTCTGATTCTTCAGTTTCTGAAAGAATTGTAATCTCCAAATAGGATTGTAGATTTTATTTTTCATTTTATTTCTGACAATTTTTGCTTTATATATTTTGCTGACATGTCATTTAATACATACAAATTGAGAAATGATATCTTTTTAAACTTTATTTTTGAAAAATTTTCATTGAAGTACAGTTGATTTACAATGTTGTGTTAGTTCTTGGTGTACAAGAAAGTGGGTTAGTTGTATATATTACATTATATATTCTTTTTTATATTCTTTTCCACTTGGGTTTGTATGGGGTACTGAATATAGTCCCTGTGCTAAACAGTAGGGCCTTGTTTATCTATTTTATATATAGTAGTTTGTATCTGTTAATCCCCAGTCTCCTAATTTATCCTAGCCCACCTTACCCCTTTGGTAACCATAAGATTGCTTTCTGTGTCTATGAGTATTTGCTTTATAAATCAGTTCATTTGTATCATATTTTTTATTTCATAAATGTGATATCATATGGTATTTTTCTCTGACTTACTTAGTATGATAACCTCTAGATCCATTCATGTTTCTGCAAATGGCAATATTCCATTCTTTTTATGGATAAGTAATATTCCATTGTATATTTGATCCACATTTTCTTTATCCATTCATCTGTCAATTGATATTTAGGTTGCTTCCATGACTTGCCTATTGTAAATATTGTTGCTATGAATTTGAGGGTGTATGTATCTTTTCAAGTTAGTTTTTTCCAGATATATGTCTAGGAGTAAGATTGCTGAATCATAGGGCAACTCTATTTTTAGCTTTTTATGGAACCCCCATACTGTTTTCCATAGTGGCTGAGCCAACGTACATTCCCACCAACAGTGTAGGAGGGATCTCTTTTCTCAACACCTTTTCAGCATTTATTTGTAGACTTTTTGATATTGGCCCTTCTGACCTGCGTGAGGTGATATCTCAGTAGTTTTGATTTGCATTTCTCTAATTAGTTTTGTTGAGCATCTTTCCATGTGCCTATTGCCCATCTGTATGTCTTCTTTGGGGATCTATCTAGTTTGGTCTTCTACACAATTTTTTTTAAGCTTGAACAAATAGAAAAATGACATTTACTTATTTGTTCTGCCCATTTTTTCATTAGATTGTTTTTGTTGTTGTTGAGTCATGTGAACTATTTTTGTTTTTTTGAATTTAATCCCTTGTTGGTCATGCTGTTTGCAAATATTCTCTCCCATTCCATAGGTTGTCTTTTCATTTTGTTTGTGGCTTCTTTTGCTGTGCAAAAGCTTGTTTGATTTGGTACCATTTGTTTATTTTTGTTTTCAATTCTATTTCCTTAGGAGACTGACCTAATAAAAAACACTGATAGGATTTATGTCAGAGAATGTTTGCCTGTGTTCTCTTACAAGAATTTTATGGTGTCATATTTGAGCATTATTCTATCTTCATTGATATACATATAGCTGTCCAGCTTTCTCAACATCACTTGCTAAAGAGACTGTCTTTATATTTTGTATATTTTTGCCACCTTTGTTGAAGATTAATTGATTGTAGGTTGTGTGGGTTTATTTCTGGGCTCTCTATTCTGTTCCATTGATCTGTATATCTGTTTTTGTGCCAGTAACATGCTGTTTTGATTGCTGTAAATATGTAGTATTGTCTATAGTCTGGGAGGGTTATACCTCCAGTTTTGTTCTTTTTCCTCAGAATTGTTTTGGCAATTCGGGGTCTTTCATGGTGCAATATAAATTTTAGGATTATTTGTTCTAGTTCTGTGAAAAATGTCACGGATAATTTGATGGGGATCACATTAAATCTGTAGATTGCTTTGGATAGTATGGCCATTTAACAGTATTAATTCTTCCAATCCAAGCACATGTGATATCTTTCCACTAGAAATGAAACATCTTTTTGTTGAATTATTCCCTTAATTATCATGAAAAATTTCTCTCAAAGTGTTTATCTTAAAATCTACTTTTTTAATATTAATATAGCTGCATAATTTTCCTTTCAATTATTTTTTCATCCTTTAACATTTCTAGACTCTCATGTTTTACGTGAATAAATTATAAGAAAGATATTTTGGGTTTTACTATTTTATCTAACAGAACAATACTTGTTGGCTAGAATATCAATCTACTTGCACTTAAGGTTTACACTTAATTTTCTGATACATTAAATTTTAAATCTATCATATTTCATTCCCACTCCCAGTTTCCTACTTGCCCTTCATTCCTTTCTTTCTCATTTTTTGCCTTTTAAGTAGTTTTATTTTACTCGCTCCTCCTTCCCCATAATCTTATTTGATGCCTAGTCTTATATTATACATTAAGAGCTTGCATTATAAATTATAACACACACACCCAGACATAGTAAAAGCTTTTTAAAATGAGTATTTACACCTTCTAAATAATTTGAGGACCTTATATTAACTCAGTCTATCATTCTCCTACATTTTCAGGCTATTTTTGTCCTCTATTTTAATTCTATGCAGATTTTATTCTACAGATTTTAAAACTTTTATATTGCTCAGTTCAGTTCAGTTCAGTCGCTCAGTCATGTCCAATTCTTTGCGACCCCATGAATCGCCGCACGCCAGGCCTCCCTGTCTATCACCAACTCCCGGAGTTCACTCAGACTCACATCCATCGAGTCCATGATGCCATCCAGCCATCTCATCCTCTGTAGTCCCCTTCTCCTCCTGCCCCCAGTCCCTCCCAGTATCAGGGTCTTTTCCAATGAGTCAACTCTTCGCATAAGGTGGCCAAAGTATTGGAGTTTCAGCCTCAGCATCAGTCCTTCCAATGAACACCCAGGACTGATCTCCTTCAGAATGGACTGGTTGGATCTCCTTGCAGTCCAAGGGACTCTCAAGAGTCTTCTCCAACACCACAGTTCAAAAACATCAATTCTTCGGCACTCAGCCTTCTTCACAGTCCAACTCTCACATCCATTCATGACCACAGGAAAAACCATAGCCTTGACTAGACGGACCTTTGTTGGCAAAGTAATGTCTCTGCTTTTGAATATGCTATCTAGGTTGGACATAACTTTCCTTCCAAGGAGTAAGTGTCTTTTAATTTCATGGCTGCAGTCACCATCTGCAGTGATTTTGGAGCCCCCAAAAATAAAGTCTGACACTGTTTCCACTGTTTCCCCATCTATTTCCCATGAAGTGATGGGACCGGATGCCATGATCTTCGTTTTCTGAATGTTGAGCTTTAAGCCAACTTTTTCACTCTCCTCTTTCACTTTCATCAAGAGGCTTTTTAGGTCCTCTTCACTTTCTGCCATAAGGGTGGTGTCATCTGCATATCTGAGGTTATTGATATTTCTCCCAGCAATCTTGCTAATGTGCTTTAAATGTACTAATTTGTTCATCTTCTCTAATACTTTTAATTCTTTATTACTGTATTCTTAAGTCATTTTTCTCTGTCTGAAGGCTTAGAGTATATTTTTGATGAGAGTCTCCTGGAAATGAGTTCTCTTAGGTTTTCAGCTGGGCCTCCCTTGCAGCTCAGTTGGTAAAGAATCTGGCTACAGTATAGAAGACCTGGGTTCTATTCCTGAGTTGGAGGATCCCCAGTTATACTGTATAAATGTTTTTATCTTCCTTTATTTTTGAAGGATATATTTGATGCTTGTAGAATTCTAATTGCTCTCTTTCAGCACTTAAAAGATATCATTGCATCGTATTCAGGTTTCAGTCACTTCTGTTGAATAATCAGTCAATTGTATTACTGCAGCTCTTTTGAAGGTAGTGTCTTCCCTTCCTCGACCCCAGTACACTTAAGTTTTACTTCTTTTTGATTTTAAGCAGTTTTCTATGATGGGCCTGCAGGTGGTTTTCCTTGCATTTATCCTTCTTAGGATTTACAGAAATTCTTAAACTTTAGTTTAAAACTTTTCATCAGTTTTGCAAAATCCACATCTAGTATCTTTTTACACACTGCTCAAATACTATTTATTCTTTCTCTCTTCTCTTTTTTGGGGACCCAATTCATTGTACACCAGACCTTTTTATAATTTGCCCCATATATCCCTGTTTTATTTTTTTCTATATTTGTATTTTTTGTTTCTACGGCTCAGTTATTTTAGGCCCTCTGCTGTGTATATTCTGCCATTAGGTCCATCTATTACATTCCTAACTTCCTTTTTCAGTTCTATGATGTCCAATTTATTCTTCTTATAGCTTCCTTTTTACTCTTGAAGTCCTCCCACAATTTGAAGGACATATCAAACTATGTCTGATAAGGCTAATATCTCTTTTTCTCTTGGATTCTAGTCATTTGGTCCTATTGTCTGGCAATCTTTAACCTTTTAAATATTGTGCATTGTCTATGAAAAATTGTGGAACCTTTGATTTCTCATTTCCTTCAGAGTGGATCTAAGTTTCTGCTTGTAGATAGAATGTAGGAAGATCACCAAGATCCAGGAAAGGCTAGATTTTAGGCTGGTCTCAGTTTGCCCTTATTTTTAGAACAGACTCCTTCAGGGATCTCACCTGAAAAACTGGGATGTTTATAGTGCTGCTTCTTTCTTAGAAAGCCTTACCTTCTAATTTTTGTCTCCCCAACATTGTAAGAATGTTGAAGTCTCTACATAGCTTTTTAATCTCTTAGTGCTTGCATTCTACTCGATTTCTGCCTCACTCTCCACTCAAGGGCAGATTAGGAATCAGAGAACACCTCAAAAAGAAACTGCATACAACATGTTGTACTTCTGTGTAGTCCCCTTTATTCCGAGATCTTGGTCCCACAAGACCAAGCAGGCTTTAGAGCCCTGAACACCGATGTTTGTTTCTCTAGCCGGTGGAGTCACTATAAACTCTGGGTTACTGTTCTCTGTTTGACCACCAGGGCTGGTATGGCACGTAGCTGGAGGGGACTGGGGAGAAACTGCAACAGACACAGGGTTCATCTCAATGCATTTCTTTTCTCAGGGACCTTAGTGACTCACTCCCTGGTGACTTGCCTTGATTGCTCTCTGATGCTGTTTAATTTATTCAGCTTTTATAGTTGGTCTTCAGTGAGCATGGTAGTCTGATTATAGTTAGTTCAGACAGAGCCAGAAGCAGAAGTCTCTGGCAAACAGCTCCCCTTTTTATTTCCCTATTCCCAGCCAATGATGTCACCAACACTTAGACACTTGTACTGCATGTTTAAGTCTTCAATCCTCAAGTGTATTTAGCTGACAAAGTCTGTAAATTCTATCTTTGAAATTTATCTCCCACACATCTTCATCCTTTACACTTTTACTACAGTCACACTATTATGTGTAAACTTTTTACTTCTCCTGGTATCTCATTCTAGCTTATAAACTTCTATGAGAAAAGTTATATGAATGGGTGTTCTAATCTTATCATTACATTACTCACTACCTTCTAAATCTCTTCTCTACCCCTCTCTACCCTCTACCCTCTTCCATCTTTGCCTCTTCCAACCTCCACAGTGCCTAATGAAAGTAGCAAAAGCGTCACTGTATTTATATAATCTAGTCAAAAGCACTTTTCCTACATTACTTTCTACTAATTTTGTAAAAATATTGTGTTCTTCACTGAAATTAAACTATTTCCCATGGGCCACAGCCCATGTGTTCTTTCTTCCATAATTACCCTCAGAACTTTTCTTTCCTTTTCTTGTTATAACCTGACCAACCTTTCAAAGTCTATATTAAATGTTACCTTATTCATAAACACTGTGTAGAGTCACTGAAATAGGGGTAATATATCTCTTTTGTGAGACTGCACTGCATTTTGCTTATACTACTTGAATTAGTACTTATTTCAATTTGCCTTGTTTTATCATGATTTGTGTTCTTGTCCATGTCTCCTTGAGTATAAGCTCCTTTCAAGGTGAGGTCTTTATTTTTTTCTCCCTTTCCTAAATACTTGGCATAGTGCTTAGAATATGGCAGACCCCTCTCAACAGAATAAAATGGAATTCTGACAAATATCAAATGCACAGTATTATAAATCTGACTGTGTAATTACAATTGTATTTGATAGAAACATGCTTATGACAATGTTACCTGTTTAACAGTGACTTCTATTTTAGAAATATAAATTTCTAAGATATGTTTAGGTTTGAAATAAAGAGAAATCTGGATTATATAGATCAATATACAAGCCCCCTTCATTTTCCTAACAAAATCTGAGTTCAAGCACTTTTACAAGAAATCATTTCATCGTGTGAGCTTTTATGCATTATGTATTTCTTTCTCTTTGACTTGAATATCCAAGTAAGACATACTTACAATTCAATTAAATATGCTTCCTAAATATATGCAAATCATTTAACACTAATTTCATAACAGAAATGTCTGCATTCAAATGAAGATTATGAGAAGAGATTTTAGGGCTGCATAATTCAGGTGTAATTTTACAGGACTATGAATTGAGAATAAACTTGGGGGTGAAAAAATCACTACTTACAAGGAGTATTCAGGAACGGCATCCTTGAAGGCAGGAAGTTCTCGCACATATTCATTATAAAACCATTTCACTTTGAAATGCAAATTCATATAATCAGTGCTCTTGCATAACCTCTGCTTTTCATGTTCTGTAATAGATAAAATCAAACATTTAATAACGTGTGGTTTGCCAACAATGCTGTGTTCCAGTCTACTTTTATTATTCCTATTTCAGAAAGGAAGAAAATATTATATCTGAGGTTAAGGCAAAGTGAATTGCTAAAGACAGACCTGAAATTTTACAAAATGCAAAAATCATCTGTTTGGTCCTGTGTAGAAATGTGAATGCTCTAATGTGCTTTCCTGGAAAAGGCAAGCATTGTGCTGAGTTAAAGAGTGATAACATACCAACATTTTTCTATTTATCTCCAAGCTTTCATATTTTGACTACTTTTAGCCTGATACTAAAGTGCCAGAAAGAATTAAAACTTGTAAGTATGAATAAAACATGAACCAAAGTAGGAGACATAATTCCTAATTAATACTGGAGATGTGAAAGAGTAGATCACATTTCTGGCCTGGATATTTAATACTTAAAAAATTAAGGAGAAGAAATATATCTAACTTCTAAGATAGCTGATTTTTTTTTTCACCTTTTAAGTTCAGCTAAAATTCTTTTGTACTCTGTGACTCTTCTGACATTTCTTTAAGCAGGATTTTCTTTTCTTTTTAACATTCTTTTTTTTCTTTTTAAATTTTATTTTATTTTTAAACTTTACAATATTGTATTAGTTTTGCCAAATATCGAAATGAATCCGCCACAGGTATACCTGTGTTCCCCATCCTGAACCCTCCTCCCTCCTCCCTCCCCATACCCTCCCTCTGGGTCGTCCCTGTGCACCAGCCCCAAGCATCCAGTATCGTGCATCGAACCTGGACTGGCGACTCGTTTCATACATGATATTATGCATGTTTCAATGCCATTCTCCCAAATCTCCCCACCCTCTCCCTCTCCCACAGAGTCCAGAAGACTGATCTATCTATACATCAGTGTCTCTTTTGCTGTCTCGTATACAGGGTTATTGTTACCATCTTTCTAAATTCCATATATATGCATTAGTATACTGTATTGGTGTTTTTCCTTCTGGCTTACTTCACTCTGTATAATAGGTTCCAGTTTCATCCATCTCATTAGAACTGATTCAAATGTATTCTTTTTAATGGCTGAGTAATACTCCATTGTGTATATGTACCACTGCTTTCTTATCCATTCATCTGCTGATGGGCATCTAGGTTGCTTCCATGTCCTGGCTATTATAAACAGTGCTGCAATGAACATTGGGGTACACGTGTCTCTTTCCCTTCTGGTTTCCTCAGTGTGTATGCCCAGCAGTGGGATTGCTGGATCATAAGGCAGTTCTATTTCCAGTTTTTTAAGGAATCTCCACACTGTTCTCCATAGTGGCTGTACTAGTTTGCATTCCCACCAACAGTGTAAGAGAGTTCCCTTTTCTCCACACCCTCTCCAGCATTTATTGCTTGTAGACTTTTGGATCACAGCCATTCTGACTGGTGTGAAATGGTACCTCATAGTGGTTTTGATTTGCATTTCTCTGATAATGAGTGATGTTGAGCATCTTTTCATGTGTTTGTTAGCCATCTGTATGTTTTCTTTGGAGAAATGTCTATTTAGATCTTTGGCCCATTTTTTGATTGGGTCATTTATTTTTCTGGAGTTGAGCTGTAGGAGTTGCTTGTATATTTTTGAGATTAGTTGTTTGTCAGTTGCTTCATTTGCTATTATTTTCTCCCATTCTGAAGGCTGCCTTTTCACCTTGCTAATAGTTTCCTTTGATGTGCAGAAGCTTTTAAGTTTAATTAGGTCCCATTTGTTTATTTTTGCTTTTATTTCCAATATTCTGGGAGGTGGGTCATAGAGGATCCTGCTGTGAGGTATATCGGAGAGTGTTTTGCCTATGTTCTCCTCTGGGAGTTTTATAGTTTCTGGTCTTACGTTGAGATCTTTTATCCATTTTGAGTTTATTTTTGTGTATGGTGTTAGAAAGTGTTCTAGGTTCATTCTTTTACAAGTGGTTGACCAGTTTTCCCAGCACCACTTGTTAAAGAGATTGTCTTTAATCCATTGTATATTCTTGCCTCCCTTGTCAAAGATAAGGTGTCCATATGTGCGTGGATTTATCTCTGGGCTTTCTATTGATTAACAATGTTGTGTCGGTTTCAGGTATACAGCAAAGCGCATCAGTTATTCATATACATATATCAACACTTTTAAAAGATTATTTTCCCATATAGCAATATTTTCTAAATGTAACTTTTAAAAATCTCTTGCTCAAAACTGTAGCTTAAAACCGTACTTCAATCTGGACATACAGTACTGGAAAGTAGAGACAAAAATAGTGTTACTGGACCCATTTATCTTTATTCAATATGAATTTTTGGCCAATTCTGTCTTTAAGTATAGACACTGCTGCTGCTGCTAAGTCACTTCAGTCATGTCCGACTCTGTGCGACCCCATAGACGGCAGCCCACCAGGTTTCCCCGTCCCCGGGATTCTCCAGGCAAGAACACTGGAGTGGGTTGCCGTTTCCTTCTCCAATGCATGAAAGTGAAAAGTGAAAGTTAAGTCGCTCAGTCGAGTCCGACCCTTAGCATGGACTACAGCCTACCAGGCTCCTCTGTCCATGGGATTTTCCAGGCAAGAGTACTGGAGTGGGGTGCCATTGCCTTCTCTGAAGTATAAACACAACCAAACCCAAAATATCCCTAACTATATGCAGGTTGAAAGTGTCCTCTGAGAATTTCTAATTGAGGTTCTGTGAATCTCCTTCAAGCTAAGGGCTTTGATTTATAACAGGAACATGCTTTAATTAGTATTTCAGGCTAAAAGCACTTATGGAAGAAATTAGATTGTTATAAAGTAACTGAGGGCACCCCTGCTTTTCAAAACCTGACTCTAGAGGGACTTAAATCCCAATAATAAATGCAAGAGGTAACACCACCCCAAACTTAACATCCTCAAATTATTTAAACAATAATTCAAGACAATTTGCAAAACCAAGGAAAATGCAGAGAGGGAGAACACATACAGTTATACACAGAAATAAGAGTAATATATTAGTACCTAGAGACCAAACTCCTAGGCAAAATTATGAATTAAGTGATGTTTTGCTGTTTCCTCCAAATTTATTCCACCCTTTCCCCCTTCACTGCTGGTTCTCTCCCTATCCTTCTCCCTTTGGACGTCTAGTATCCCTCCATACCATAAGAGGAAACATGTATTTGATAAATTTATAGGTCGGAATTTAATGCACTACTACCCTGAAGCCCAGATAAGGGAAGACTCTTGCCCTAACAGCCTACACATAAAGAGGTTTCTACTTATCCCAAATGCAAACTCAAAAATTAAATAGCTTGTAGCCTCTGCTATCACTGGGGATCCCACACTTGGCACTAGCACAGAACAAGCCATAACTCTAAACATCTGTCTTTGTGACTAACACCACTTGCTCTTATGATTAATACTCTCTAAAGCCCATAGGAACACTGGAATATCTTTTGTTCTCTAGTCTAGAAACCGTAGGTGATGGTGTCCAAATGCTACCAAGGTTTGCCGATTGCCATTGTTGACAACAGAAATAGTTACAGATTTGGAATATGGGAAGGAATTTAAGCTATGGAAGCATCTGTGTAAGAGAAAGGATAAACTAATCAACCCACCATGTTCTTTCTCTGGATGGCATATATGCAGTAGATTGTTGCATATGAAAGTATCATTAAGCACCCATTTTCTTTGGGTCCAATTCATGCATTTGAAGGTGCTCATGAATCAATGCAGTATGCAAAGCAAATCTACTACTAGCTAGGGGGATATTTTGAATAATCAATGATTCATATTACTTGCAAAGTTTGTATATATGTAGTTTTCCATATACATATAGGAAGCCTGATATTGGTTTTCTGCCAACTAGATGGTTTTTGAATTCTAGAACTGTCAATATTTTTATGTCTGAAATTTAGATTTATGAGATTTAACTCATTAAATTTTAGCTTTATTCAAGTGATTTATGTAAAAATTTATATGAACTAATAACTTGCATTTGTCCTCATTTTAATACATATGTTTGTATATTTTAGAAGGAAATACTTTTCTGAAAACTATATTTGAATTACATCCCTAAAAATAGGAAAACAATTTAAATTTTTATAGTTTATTTTAAATTACATTTTTAATAAAATACATATTCAAATTATGTTCATTTTGAATACATATTCAAAAAGTTCATATATAACTTTATTGTTTAATCCTTTAAATATTAAGAACATATGTAGATGAGAGAGTTCCCAATATGACAAAGGAGGAATACCCTGAGCTGAACTCTCACCAGCACAACAAAATCACAACTACTTACAGAATAATTATTTATGAAAAACACCCAAATCTATCATAAGTGACCTTTTACAACTGAAGATAAAAAGAAGGAACACAAGCAGGAGGTAGGAGGGCAGAATCAAGGTCCAGTCAAGCCTCATGCCCCTGGGTGGACAATGCACAAACAATAATTACAATTGCAGAGGTTCTCTCTAAGGAATGAGGGGTCTGAGCCCCACATCAGGCTCCCCAGCCCAGGGATCCTGTGCCAGGATGAGCCCCTGAACATTTGGCTTTGAAGACCAGTGGGGCTAACTTTCGGAAGACCCAGAGGGTTATGAGAAATAGACTCCACTCTTAAAGGGCACACACAAAATTTTACACACTTAGACTCAGGAAAGAAACTGAGATTTGAAAGGAGCCTGGGTAAGACCTGCCAGCTGATCTTAGAGGGTCTCCTGTAGAAGCAGGGGGGCAACTGGAGCTCACTCTGGGGACAGAGACACTGGCTAAAGTCACTTTGGGGACCTCCTTGTACCATGTGGACATTAGTGCTAGCAACCAATATTGTTGAATCCTCCCTTTAGCTTGCTAGCCTGGGGAACCCAGCCCCACCCCACCCACTAGCCTAAGGACACCAATGCTGGGATGTCTCCTGGCACTCACCAGTGCCAACTACAGCCCCACCCATCATCAGACAGGCTTCCTTAAGAGTCTCTGAGCCTAGAGCCACCCCTGAACGTTGCCCTGCCCACCAAAGGGCTGAGGACCTGGCCCCACACACCAGCATGCTGGGGCCCCCAGGGCCCTGCAGCTAGAGACACCGAGATACAGCTTCATGTACCAATGCACAGGCACCAGCTCCAGAATCCCCGGTGCCCTGCCTCCCTGCATCCCCCTATCAGCAAGCCTGCTCTAACCTTAGAATCAGAGCCTCACCCCACCCACCAGTGAGCAGACACCAGCCCAAGGTCAACTTGAGTCCTGCAGCCCATCATGGCAGGGTCAAACCCACCCACCAGCAGTCCAGCACCAGCCCAGGACCAGTTGGCCCCTCACCCCAGCATCAGGAAAATACCAGTTCTGAGAAATCTTGGGCTCTTCAGCCATTCTCCCTACCAGCCCCACTCACTAGAGAGCTCAGACAAGCTTCAGGACACTCAGGACCCCACAAGCCAGCTGTGTCAGGAGCAGGCCGCAACCATCAGCAGTCTGACACCAATTCTGGGACTGCTGAACCTTGCAACTAGACTGCTCTGCTCACCAGTCAGTCAGCACTAGCCCCAAGACCTGGTTTCACCTATGTATGGTGTGGACAATCCAGGATATCCTGGACCCCAATTCTACCTACCAGTGAGACAGCTCAGTACCGGGGACCCTATGAATTCTGAAAAACAGCCACCCCATGACCCAGCCCAACAATAAGCAGCTGGCAGCCTCAGCACAAGGCAGGGCCTGGCAAACAGCTGGACCTGGAGCCAGTCATGTCTGCCAGCCTGCCCCAGTAGTCTACCCTCCCCAACAGAAGGATCCACATACACAGCCCACACAGGGTACCCTAGAGCAGGCAGCTCTGGTGACCAGTGGGGAGTGGGCTGAGGGACGGGATGTCTCCTACAAAAGGCCATTTCTCCAAGGTCAGGAAACATAACCTCCTAGATACAGAGAAATAAAAATTGCAAATCAACAAAATGAGGTGCCAGAGAAACACGGGTTAAAACAAAGGAACATGATAAAACCCCAGAAAGAGAACTAAGTGGAGATAGGCAATCTACCTGCAAAAGAGTTCAAGTAATAATTGTAAAGATGATCAAAGAACTCAGGAGAAGAATGGAAAAACAGAGTGAGAAGTTAAAACTGTTTAACAGATGATGAAGAATACACAAACTAAATGAAAAATACACTGGAAGGAATCAATAGTAGATTAAATGATAGAGAGAAACAGATCAGTGAGCTGGAAGACAGAACAGTGGAAATCACCGAAGCTCAACAGAAAAAAAAAAAAAAAGAATAAAAAAATGAGGGAGGTTTAACAAATCTCTGGAATAAAATCAAATGTACTAACACTCACGTAACAGAGGGCCCAGAAGAAGGAGAGAGATTGGAGCAGAGAACATGTGTGATGATATCATATAATAGCTGAAAACTTCCCTAACCTGGAAAAGGAAAAAGACCTCCAGTGCAGAAAGCAAAGAGAGTCCCAAACAGAATCTACCCAAAGAGGACCACCCCAAGACACACTGTAATTCAAACAGCAAAAATTGAATATAAGAGAAAATATTAACAATTGCAAGGGAAAAGAAATTAGGGAATTCCCATAAGGCAATGAGCTGATTTTCAGTTGAAACTAGAGTAATGAAAGAGAAAAACATACAACCAAGGATAATCTATCACTGAGATTTGACGGAGAAATCAAAAGTTTTAGAGACAGGCTAAAATAGTTCAGTACCACCAAACCAGCTTTAGAAGAAATGTTAAAGTGACTTCTATAAGTGAAAAAGAAAAGGCCACAATGAGAAACATGAAAGATTACAAAAAAGAAAAAGATCCTTGGTAAAGGCAGTGAGTGAGTGAGTGAAAGTCACTCAGTCGTGTCTGACTCTTTGTGACCCCATCGACTACACAGTCCATGGAATTCTCCAGGCCAGAATACTAGAGTGGGTAGCCTTTTCCTTCTCCAGGGTATCTTTCCAACCCAGGGATTGAACCCAGGTCTCCTTCATTGCAGGAAGATTCTTTACCAGCTGAGCCACAGGGGAAGGCCAAGTATACAGTAAATCAACCATTCAAAGCTAGTGCATGCTCAGTTGCTAAGTCGTGTCTGACTCTTTGCGACCCTGTGGACTGTAGCCCACCAGACTCCTCTGTCTATGAGATTTCCCAGGCAAGAACACTGGAGTGGGCTGTCATCCCCTTCTCCAACAAAGCTAGTAAGAAGGTTAAAATACAAAAGTAGTAAATTCATCTATATCCACAATAATCAGTAAAGGAAAAACTGGATAGCTACATGTAAAAGGATGAAATTATAACATTTCCCACATCATATATAAAAATAAACTCACAATGGATTAAAGACTAAATGTAAGAGACTGGAAACCACAAAACTAGAAGAAAATATAAGTAGAACATTCTATAAGATAAATCATAATAATAATTTTTATGTGTCATTCTCTTAAACCAAAGGAAACAAAAGCAAAAATTTAAAAATGAGTCCTAATTCAATTTCAAAGCTTTTGCACAGCAAAGGATATCATTGACAAAATGAAAAGACAGCTACTGAGTGGGAGAAAATACTTGCAAATGGTATTACTGATAATGGGTAATATCCAAAATACATAAACAGTTCATACAACTTAACATCAAAAAAAAAAAAAGCCCAAACAACTCAATTAAGACACGAATAGACATTTTCCCAAAGAAGACAGAGACAGAAATAGTCACACAAAAAGATGCTCAACATCATTAATCATAAGATAAATGCAAATCAAATCCACAATGAGATGTCACCTCACACCTGTCAAAATGGCTATACAAATAACAAATGTTGTCAAGGATGTGGAGATAAGGGAACCTTAGTATATGGTTTGAGAGAATGTAAATTGATGCAACTACTCAGGAAATAGAATGGTGTTTCCTCAAAAAAACTAAAATAGAACTACCATATGACCCAGCAATTCCACTCCTGTGTATACATTCAAAGAAAATGAAAACAGTATTTTGAAAAGATACACGAATCCCAGTGTTCACAGCAGCATTATTTATACTTGTCAAGATAAGCAAGTCACCTAAGTGCCCATCAACAGATGAATGGATAAAGAAGATGTGGTGTATGTGTTGAATACAGTAGGATATTGAATACTACTCAGCCATATAAAGAATAAAATGTTGGCTTCTGCAAGAACATGGATGGACCTGGAAGGTTATTATGCTTAGAAAATAAGTCTGATGGAGAAAGACAAATACCATATGTTATTTCTTACAGGTGGAATCTAAAGAATATAACAAATGATTGCAACAGAGAAGCAATAAATACAGAAGAGCAAACTAGCTGTTACCAGTAGGGAGAGGGAGGTAGAGAGGAGCAAGATACGAGGAGGGGTTTCAGAGGTACAGACTTCTATGTATAAATAAATAGACTTTAATGATATATTGTACAGCACAGGGAATATAGCCAATATTTTATAAAAACTATAAATGGAATATATATATATAATCTATAAAGATTCTGAATCACTATGTGGTATACCTGAGACTAACATAATATTGTAAATCAGCTATATCTCAATGAAAAAAAGAATGCATATAAACTAAGTTTGGATAGAAGGAATGTAACTGCTAAAAGAAAAATAAATGGCTCAACAGAAATTTTAAAAGGTCAAAGATAAGGTGTGCTTTGGTAAGCAGGTAAATGCCAGCTGTGGGCAGTGTCCTAGTCAATTTTCCAGACAAGACCTTCAGTTTATTTGCGTAACCTATTTACACTTCGTTTCTCCATAACTGCAGCGATTTTGCCTTTTTCCCTACTTGGGCACTCTGTTCAGAACTTAGAGCGCTCCTCAAACCCATTGTCCTGGACTCTGCAAGCTCTCTACCCTCCCACATCTCCCTCATCCCTGCTGTTGCCACAGTTTCAGGAAAGGAACACTTCTGCTTGTCTAACTTTTTGTAGCCACACCTTAGCCATCACCCTGTCCCTTTTGCCCCCCACCTGCCATGTCAATCTCCTCTGTAGAGGAGAGGGGAAGAGGAAGAGAGGGAGAAGTAGGGAGGGAAGAAAGGAGAGAGAGGCAGGCAGCAAGGGAAAGAGAATGAATTTAGGCAGACCTCGAGCAGGAGAGAGGCAATTTGAGAAGACTGGTATCTAGGAAGGAATCCATGGAAAAAAGGTTGTTGTCCTGAACTAGTGCAGCTATGAGTGAGAAGGGAGAAGAAGATTAACAAAGGGAGAAAAGAAGAGGGCACTTAAAAGTGAAAACTGATAGAGCTTTGACCCTGCAGAGCAGGAGTAAGGGAAAGTAGATCACCTAGTCTGATCTGAGGATGTGGGCTGGGTTCCAGGGCTCAGAGTGAAGCTGTCAAGTACAATAGAGGAATAGCAGTTTTGGAAAAAAGGTAAATCCTTGATTTGACTTCCCAACCATCAACCCTCTAGAAAGACTAATTGTAACTCACAGATAGATAGATGATAGTTCAAAAGATGGAGAAATTGTACCTAAATATCAAATCAGTGTGCCTTTATTGCAAGGGTATAAACATTAAGGTGTGCTGTGTGCTGTACTAAGTCACTTCAGTCATGTCTGACTCTGTGACCCCATGGACCATAGCCTACCAGGCTCCTCTGTCCATGGGGTTCTTTAGGCAAGAAAACAGGAGTGGGTTGCAATGCCCTCCTCTGGGGGATCTTAAGGTATATTCTACTTATTTTTTTTTTTAGAATTGAGAAGATTCTGAGTATATGAATCCAGGAATGCAGAAAAAGGATGGCTCATGTCGACTAGTAATGGGGGTTCAGTCACATTTAAATCGAAATTTAAAAAATGCTCACACTTATAACAAGGCCTTGGAAACAAGGGAACTGAAGGTTTAAAATACAATTCTTTTGTTGGCACAACATTTTCTACTAGAAGAAAAGCCAACATATAGGCATTTTTACAGTGATCCCCTTCCATTCATATTTTAGTAGAAGAGTTGGGGCCATTAGGAGATACTCATAGGAAAATCAGTTGAACTTTTAAGTTTTTAGTCATAAGTTTTATGTAAGTTTAGCATTTGCTGGGTGATCATAGCTGCTGGTTTGGTGACCTGACCTGAAAATCTCATCTAGGCTGGCCAAAAATATGACTTTTTTTTTGGCTGGGAAAGCCAAAAGCTTTTACTTATGTGTAAACCCCATCATACACTTTGTTTAGGGATTAAGCTGATGATCCCTTGGAAATTATTTGCCCCATTTCTACTTATAAGCACACTCACCCTTGCTAACTAGACAAATTTCTGAGTTTTAGACAGTCAAATAATATAAGATAAAAAAGGTAAAGACATAGGAGTAATTACTTTCATTTCATTATACCCAAATTGGACCAATACTAAACTATAGAGCTGGCTGCCAGTAGCTTTGTTGTTGTCACTGAGTCACTAAGTTGTGTCTGACTCTTTTGTGACCCCGTGGACTATGGCCCACGAGGCTTCTCGGTCTATGGGCAAGAATATTGGAATGGGTTGCCATTTCCTCCTCCAGAGGATCTTCCTGTCCCAGGGATTGTCTCCTGCATCTCCTGCATTGCATGTGAATTCCTTATCACTGAGCCACCTGGGAAGCCCAGTAGTTTAGTAAAAGAATGTTTTTAATTTCATGGATTTAAAGGGATGATTTTTAATCAATGTTCTATAAAATGTATTGTTGTTGTTCAGTTGATAAGTTGTGTCTGACTCTTTGTGACCCCATCTATTGCAGTACTCTAGGCTTCCCTGTCCTTCACTATCTCCGGAGTTTGCTCAAGCTCGTGTCCATTGAGTCGGTTATGCTATCTAACTATCTCATCCTCTGTTGCCCATTTCTCTCCTGCCTTCAATTTTTCCCAGCATAAGGTCTTTTCCAATGAGTCAGTTCTTCACCCAGTGACCAAAGTATTAGAGCTTCAGCATCAGTCCTTCCAATGAATATTCAGGGTTGATTTCCTTTAGGACTGACTGGTTTGATCTCCTTGCTGTCCAAGGCACTCTCTCGAGTCTTCTCCAGCACAATTCAAAAGCATCAGTTCCATTGCACTCAGCCTTCTTTATGGTCCAACTCTCACATCCGTACACTACCACTGGAAAAACCACAGTTTTGAATATAGGGACCTTTGATGGCAAAGTGGTATCTCTGCTTTTTAACATGCCCTAGGTTGGTCACAGCTTTTCTTCCAAGGAGCAAGCATCTTCTAATTTCATGGCTGCAATCATTGTTTGCAGTGATTTTGGAGCCCAAGAAAATAAAGTCTGTCACTGTTTCCACTTTTCCCCTTCTATTTGCCATGAAGTGATGGGACCAGATGCCGTGATCTTCAGTTTTTGAATGTTGAGTTTTAAGCCAGCTTTTTCACTCCTCTTTTTCACCCTCATCAAGAGGCTCTTTAGTTCCTCTTCACTTTCTGCCTTTAGAATGGTATCATCTGCCTGTTGATAAAATGTGCAATACAAACTATACCGGACAGATTCTGGAGAAAGTGGTTCATGCGTCTCAGCTGTGTTCTAACCACCTGTGTGAACTTGAACGATCATTTGATGTTTCTTGGTACCAGTGTTCTTTTTACAATTGGGCAGTATTGGAAAAACTGACCTTCTTCTGGTAGGTCTTAAATTCCAACTGGTCTGATTTTCTTCATAAAAGCTTCCCTATCACTCAGCTTCCTTCTTGGCCTGACTTCTGGGAAAATGGCCCAACTCTGAAGATGGAAAATATTGGGGCCCGGAAAATAAACAAACTATGGATCTAGGGAAGGGAAGGGCTGCAATGTGAACAATCAAATCAATCATAAATGAGAGTCAGATTTTTATGAAAAACACCAAATGTTTTGAGAATTACAATTTTTATAAATTTTGGAGCATCTGTTAAGTTTCTTTGCAGCTTATGTAATAGATACAACAACAATATTTAGCTGCTATTGAATATGTATGTCAAGCTTGCCAGCTGGAAATTATTTCGTGACTAAAATATCACACATAGAATCCAAGAGCTAAAGAAGGACATGGATTTCCTCTTTTGGAGCCTTTTGGGGACTTGCCAGCACAGAATATAGTGAGGCTTGGTGGTAACTCTTGAGAACAATTATCCAAAAAGAAACTCATTTAATCATGGGGAAGCAGCATGTGTGCTACCATACATGCTGAACTAGTGAACACATCCACACATAAGCCAAATACTCTTCACTGCAGGAAGCCAACAAAAAAAATGTAAATTCCTATTTCACAAGCTATAGACTTGGAGGGTCAGTAATGATATTTAAAATCAGTAATTTAAAGGAAAGATTTTGCTCCATATTTACTGGTTTAATTTTTTTTTTTCATTAAAACTGGTCTTTCCATCCCTTTTCAACTGGATAACTCCTGCCTGTTCTTGAGTTGTCAGCTGAACTATCACTTCCTTAGGGAACATGTTTCTGAATTGCCTGACAAAATAAAATGCCCCTCTCAAATGTTCTTACAGCACAATATATATATGTATATATATAATAGCAGATATCACAACTACTTTTCCCTAAAGAAGCATAAATATTTTTGCTTTGACAAGTGTCAAAGTGTCTTTGAAAGACTCTGAACTCCTAAGAGCCGGGATTCCCTCTCTTTGGTCTCAAGTACCTACCACAGTGCCTGACACAGAACAGACGTTTTAAATATTAGCTCATTAACAGAATGTATCATACAACACAGGGAATATAGTCAGTATTTTGTAGTAACTGTTAACAGAATATAACTCTAAAATTTGCGAGTCACTATGCTGTACTCCTGTAACTTTTGTAATATTGTACATCAACTATACTTTAATCTTAAAATAAATATTAGCTTATTAGGCAGTCAAATAAGTAATTTTGTGGATGTCAGAAATATGTGCTAAGTCACTTCAGTTGTGTCTGACTCTTTATGATCCTGTGGACTGTAGCCTGTGTCTCCTCTGCCCATGAAATTCTCCAGGTAAGAATGCTGGAGTGGGTTGCCATGCCCAATCTTCTCCAAGGGATCTTCCTGACCCAGGGATTGAACCCACATCTCCTGTGGCTCCTGACTTGCAGATGGATTTTTAACTGCTGAGCCACGCTTTTTAAATGCAAATTATAGATCAATTTATATATTAAGAATATTTTTGCAGTAACCTTTTTTTAATGATTTTTTTTTTGATTTAAATTATCTTAACAAATGACTATCTGGTACTTCTTGGCATTACAGTTATGGAGACCACAAAGCCTGGATTCTCTAAGACTATTCCAGTTTTAAATGTTGTTCCACTTTACATGAAAATACTCTCTTACTTGTCAGACCACGTGTCCCATTATTTTGTTAAGAAGATATAATCAACATAACTACAAGATATTCTGAATTCCAGAAAATCCTACTTTACTAAAGAAAGTAATTTGCAAAATATAAAACCAACCATCTTCAGAACTACTTCCTCAGTTGAAATCAATTCATTCTACATAGATTGCAGCACATATTTTAAATAGATTTGTTTTACAGAATGTGGATCCTGCAAGAATTGTGAAACAAAAATTCATTTCATCAACTTTGGAGTTTAAATAAAGGAATGCAAAATAAATGAAACCAGATGGATGCATATTAGTGGCACATCCTGACAAGACGTGATATTGCATATTTGATATTCTATTAGATATTCCAAACATTCAGACATTATAGAAAGAGGAGGTAAGTTCTAAGAACCCATATAAAGACAGAGAACAAATCCTGGGAAAGTACTGTGATTCAGAGAAGTAAAACTGGCTCTTTAATATGGTTATATAATATTCAAAGAGATCTGAAATTTAAAAAATTTAATTGTGTATTTTGGAAAGTTTGTTCATTTATAAAGCTGAATGGAGTCGGTGTCATACATTACTTTTCTTGAATATGTAATTTAACAAAACCAAACACATTCCTCAAAATAAAACCCCCAATATGATATTCTCTTAGGAATAATTACACTGAATATTCCTCCGTGCTGCTGCTGCTAAGTCTTCAGTCATGTTCTACTCTGTGCAACCCTAGAGACGGCAGCCCACCAGGCGCCCCTGTCCCTGGGATTCTCCAGGCAAGAACACTGGAGTGGGTTGCCATTTCATTCCTCCGTGAGTAGTAGGTTAATCCATTTGTTTTCAAGGGCAATAAGAGGCAAAAAATAAAACACTGTTTAGGGTGTTACAGTATTTTGTCCAGGTTTTCTCTAAAAAGGATTTGCAGCATGCATCATATGTGAAATTCCCCATGGAAAGACCTGGATTACTAAATAGGAAAGAATCTGTCCAAACCCACATACCAACCGTTCTCCCAGTTACACTAGCTACTGAATAGAGTTACCAAGTTCCAGAGTCTCTCTGTAGAATAAATGAATGAAAGACCTCTATTACCCAGCAGGCTCATTCTCCTTCTTGAAATTCCCGAGACAGTATTTAGTGTAGTTATCAATCTCGTGGACTCATGGAGTGTAAGAAAATGTGATTTCAATTTCTGTACAAACAGTTGTATTCGGTTAATGCAAATTTAGGCAAGATAAGCAATGACATAGGAAATATGACTTGACAAATCATTTAACCTCTGTGTACCTCAATTTCTATTCATATTTAACACTGATTTACCTCATAGTATGTTGAGAAGCTTAGCAGGCTAATGAGTATGAGCAAGCAGCACATTTAAAAAAAGTTTAAACTTATAAATAAATAGCAGAATTCAATATGAAAGGATCATCCAAAGACTAATTAAAATAATTTTAAGATTTCTATACATTTTTATCCCAAATCATCTAAAAACCTTTTTTTTTCTTTTTTCCTTTTTTATTAAACTTTTTATTTTGTTTTGGAGTACAGCCTATTAACAATATTGTGATAGTTTCAGGTGGACAGAAAAAGGACTCAGCAATACATATACATATATCTATTCTCCCCAAACTCCCCCCCATCCAGGCTGCCACATAACATTGAGCAGAGTTCCTGTGCTATCCTCCTGGTGGTTATCCATTTTATTTTTTTATTTTATTTTTATTTTTTTTTTGCACAGAACTGAATTCTTAACTATCCCCAACACTGGCTCTTCTACGTTTCTTTTTGATAGCTGATTCCAGTTGGGTTTGACTACCAAGCACTAACCACATGTTTAAAATATCATAATTTGAGGACTTTAAAACTAAATGTAATAATTATTTATCACCCTAAGTGGAATAAGAATTTATAAATAATACTTTAAAAGGGGAGAGTGTACATAGTTTATTTTTCCTTATTCACACAAAAAAGTGAATATAGAATTTGAAAGTTTCACTCATCAAATATTCAACTTACTATTAAAGACTGTTTTATGGTTAAAGAAACTCCTTTAAAAAAGGGTACAAAGCATGTTATGACAATTAATTATATACTTGTTCATACTCTCAAATTGCTTTATTGTTTTGGTAATAAAGTATTTTAATGACAAGTGTACATTTCAGTGTATCATATTCCTTTCTTTAATTATAAAAGATAAAATACCATTAAAATACAATTTTTACTATCTAAATAAAATCTCTTACATTTTATCCACAATTTTACTACTTTTCAGTTTCTAATACTTACTTTTCAAGTGACATTTCTCTTTAGGCAAACAGAAGCAGATTAAAGGAACAGCAAAATGGCAATGCTACCATTAAATAGACTTCAAAGTTTCAATGTCAATTTCCCACAGAGATAAAGAATAAGAATTAGTAGATGATAAAATCTGAAGTAAGTGAACTTGGGTAGAATTTAACTAAGAGGAAAACTAATTAAAATTACAAGTAAATAAACATTCGTAAATTATAATGGTACCTATTTTGAGTGGAAATTACCTGTCTGTACATCTACATGAAAGAATTCAATAAAGAGAAACGATGCATACATCACTAGTAATAGTTAATATGCTAAGCTTACATGGAATTTTTTGTTTCCATATTTATTTACATGAAACCATATTTTATGGGTCATGAGCAATAGCTTATGACTTGAGAAAAATAATGGACAATGTGTTAAAATTATAAACTGTTGCATTTTTTAAAAGGTAAAAAGATGGACCACATGGGAAGTTAATTTAAGGATAGTCTTGTAACCTGTTACCCTTGAGGCATCTCTATTTTTCTCTTCTGCCTAAAAATTAAAAACATCTATATGACATTCCTGTTTATAAATCACTTTTTTAGAAGAGCATTATTGAGATGTAATTTAAACAGCCAAAGTTCATCTATTTAATGTGTGTAAGTCAAAGAATGTGGGCAGATAGGGTACCTGATAAGGGGGTTCAAGCTTTCTTTTTGCAAAGATGAAAATATTCTAAATTTAGATTATGATGATGGATACACGGCCTTGTAAATATATCAAAGCACTTTGAGCATTTCATTCTTATTTACAAAAGCATTAAAAAGCCAAGAGTCCAGGGAAGAATGGCTTCATGTGTAAGAAACTTCAATAAATGACATAAGACTTTGGAAACATGCAACCCCAAAAAAGGAAGGAGGCATAGGAGGGAAAACCTGGTAACAGCGAAGCAGTGACCCACCAGGACTTGATTCACCACCCTTTTGTAGCCGCTGGTGTAACAGCAGCTGACAAAACAGAAGGGCTTTTATGGAACTTATAATTTATAGGGCCAATAGCAAAAGACAAAAAGCATGCCTGAGGGTGACAGATTGGGGGTGGATCGATTTTCCTATTTTATAAGGTGTCAAGGCTCTCCATTCTAGAGATCTGAAGCAGGTCGACTTCCAAGCAGAAGGCACAGTACATGAAGAGAACCTAAGGGAGAAATGTGTTTGATATGATTGGAGAAAGCCAAGGGGCCAGAGTGGCTGCATCAAAGTGGCAAGCTAAGAGTGCTGAGATGAGTTCAGAGGAAGATACCAGCTACTGTGTAGAACTTAATAGTCCACGGTAGGGACTCTGTATGTCATTCTGAGTGTGATCAGGGTTTTAAGGACCCATTGAGTACCAGGCAGAATTAACAATGGAAAAGGCCCTTCCACATATTTTCAACATTTGACATTTCAAGTATCTAATAAGTACTTAGGTGGAAGCAAAACAGAGGAGGGAAAAAAAAGTCATTCTGGTCTTATATTCCTTTGTTATAACCCTGAATACCACAAGGCAATAGAGAGATGTTTAGTGTTCTGAGAGAAAACAAATATGACCCAACAATTACATACTCAGCCACTTAGTCATTCAAGTACAACAGAGGGATATCTACAGATGTACAGGGGCTTAGAATATATAACCATATACACTTTCTAATAAGACTTATAATATATGGTGGAAAAAGTCAGTATAACTTGACATGGTTTAAAAAAAAATCAAGGACTTCTCTGGTGGTTAAGAATTCACCTGCCAAGGCAGGGGACATGGGTTCAGTCCCTGGTCAGGAAAGATTACACGTGCTGAGGAGCAACCAAGACCATGTGCTACAATTACTGAAGCCTGCGAACGCTAGAGCCCATGCTTGGCAACAAGCCACTGCAATAAGTCCACACGTGACAGTTAGAGAGTAGCCCCCACTTGCCACAACTGGAGAAAACCCACGGACAGCAACGAAGACCCAACACAGTCAATAAATAAGTCGAGAAAAAGCAAAAATAAGATACGATGCAGTATCACATTTTCACATGAAAAGTATTTTAATTATAATGTAAAAATTAAAGTTACACAAGTATTATTTGTATGAAAAATTTTTGAAAAACATTAACTTACTTATTTCATTCTTTCCTTTTTTTGTGCTCCTCTGTATCTTTCAAATTTCCCATAATGCTTTTTCTCAATCAGAAAAATAACATATTTTTAATAGGGAAAGAAGAAATCATCCTGTCTTTATCTTTTGGTGTTTAATAAAATGTTATGTTCCACATTTTCTACATATTCTAAGAGTTGGCAAAATAGACATTTTAGATCATGAAACACATAAATCTTTAGATAGGGTTTTAGAATCTATTTATTTCAATAGTTCTCAACTCATGTTTGATCACTGAGCACCATTCAAGTAAAGACTTAAATCATCACCATCACTAAAGCTAATATTTACTGGGTACTTACTCATAGATACAAGGTAATCTTCTAACCATCTTGCTTATATATCTCATTTAATCCTCACAACAGTATAATTATCAGACAAAGAAAGTGAGGCACAGAGTGACTATGAAAAATTGCTGGATGTCACATAAATGGTTAGTAGTGGAGACATATTTTGGACTCATCTCATCTGACTAAAGCCAGTATACTTTGTTACTTAGCATTCTGTGGAAGACTTCCTCTAAACCCCCAAATGATTCCTACCTTCAGGTGTTTATACCCTTGGGTAATCCCCTCCTCTTGAGTGTAGACTGGACCTAATGAATTATTTCTAATAAACAGAATAAAGCAGAAATTAAGAGATACCACTTTTGTTGTTGGGTTATAAAAGACTACAAATTCCACTTGCTATAGACTAACTCACTGTTGCTTTCTGAGCTTGAGTGGTTTGATAAAATCACATGTCATGTTGGAGAGACCAACCCTCTACCCATCCACCTAGCAAGCAACTACCAGGGAAGAAGTGAGGCAATCAGTCTAACAGCTTTTGAGAAAGTGAATTATGTCAACTACCTCATGATAGAGCTTGAAAGAAGATGCTTCATCAGTTGAGCCTCCAGATGAGACCATAGTTTTGAATGAAACTTTCATTTCAGACTTGTAAAAGGCCCTTGGAGAAGGCAATGGCACCCTACTCCAGTACTCTTGCTTGGAAAATCCCATGGACGGAGGAGCCTGGTAGGCTGCAGTCCATGGGGTGGCTAAGAGTCGGGAACGACTGAGCGACTTCACTTTCACTTTTCACTTTCATGCATTGGAGAAGGAAATGGCAACCCACTCCAGTGTTCTTGCCTGGAGAATCCCAGGGACAGGGGAGCCTAGTGGGCTGCCATCTATGGGGTCCCACAGAGTCGGACACGACTGAAGCGACTTAGCAAAAGGCCCTAAAGAGGAGCACTCACACACTATTGGTGGGAATGTAAATTGGTACAGCCACTATGGAGAACAGAATGGAAATTCTTTAGAAAACTAAAAATAGAGCTAGTATATGACCCTGAAATCCCACGCCTGGGCATACATCCAGAGAAAAACATGGCCCCAAAAGATACATGCACCCCAATGTTCTTTGCAGCACTGTTTATTTACAATGGCCAAGACATGGAAACAACTAAGTGTCCACTGACAGAGGAATGGATAAAGAAGATGTGGTGTATATATACAATGAAGTATTATTCAGCCATTAAAAAAATGAAATAAGGCCATTTGCAGCAACATGGATGGGCCTAGAGAGTGTCATACGGAGTGAAGTAACTCAGACAGAGAAGGAGAACTATCATATGACATCCCTTATATGTGGAATCTAAAAAGAAATGATACAAACTAACTTACTTACAAAACAGAAAGAGACTCACAGACTTAGAAGACAAATTCATGGTTGCTGGGGGGCAAGGGATAGTTAAAGACTTTGGGATGGTCAAGTACACACTGCTATATTTAAAATGGATAACCAACAAAAACCTATTGTATAGCATATGGGACTCTGCTCAATGTTATGTGGCAGCCTGTATGGGAGGTGGGTTTTGGGAGAAAACGGATACATGTATATATATGGCTGAGTCCCTTTACTGTTTACCTGAAACTATCACAACACTGCTAACTGGCTATTCCCCAATACAAAATGTTTTTGGTGTTAATAAATAAATAATTAAAAAAAAAAAAAGATCCTAAAGTAGAGGTCACAGATGAACCATGCTAAGACTACTAATAATGCACCCCACAAAATGTTCGGTTGCAATTAAGTATGATCTTAATAAGGTTTCATACTAATAAGACTTTAATAATAAGATGACCTTAAAATAGAGAAAGGAGCTTGAATTTCCAGATAGGCTTGATGTAATCACTAGGCCACTTAAAAGAGAGAGGCAGAAGAGTCATTATCAGAGTGAGGCAGTGTAAGATAGACTTGGATAAATATTGCTGACTTTGAAGACGAAAAGTGGTCATAAGCCAAGAAATGTGGCAAGTCTCTAGAAGCTATAAAAAAACAAACAGATTTTCCCCTAGGGCCTCCAGAAACACCCCAGCCAACACTGTGATTCATCCCAGAGACATTCTTTTCAGACGTGATCTACAGGACTGCCTGGAATAATAAATTTTTATCATTTTAAATACTAACTCTGGGAATCATTTGTTCCATAGCAACAAATACCTAGGAAACATACTACAGCACACAGGAGGAAAATTAGCTGCTTTGCAGTCTTTCTCTCCTAGCACCTTGCTTACTACCAAGGCAGCCACTGATGTTTTGACCTAGTGTTCCATAGAGCACAATACAAAGGTAACTGAAGCAGAATAACTTCTCAGGAGATGGAGAAATTCCTCTGGACAGTTTCACTAAGAGAGACTACAAATATTGAGAAAAGGATAACACAGTATTCTAGGTTTTGCTTGTCTTTGGGTCTTTTAATATGATCTTTCATGCCAGATAGTACCTGTAGGATTTTTTATGTTGGGTAAGAGATGATCCTTTTTTTTTTTTTTTTGAGAAATCCAATTTTTTAAAAATTGAAGTATAGTTGATTTACAATATTAGTTTCATGTGGACAACACAGTGGTTTACTATTCTTATACTCATTTAGATTATTATAAAATATTAGTTATATTTCCCATGCTATACAATATATCTCTATTGTTTATTTTATACAGAGCAGATTGTACTTGTTAATATTCCCCCTCTCCTTCTCCCCTGTGGTAACCACTGGTTTGCTCTCTTTACCTGTGAGTCTGTTTCTGTTCTCTCTATCCCTTTGTTCTATTTTTTAGATTTCATAGATACGTGCTAACATACAGTATTTGTCTTTCTCTGTCTGACGAATTTCGCTAAGCATAATACTCTCCAGATCCATCCATGTTATTGCAAATGCTAGGATTTCATTCTTTTTAAATGTCCGAATAATATTCCATTGTGTGTGTGTCTATATCTATATATCTATATATAATCTTCTCCATTCGTCTGTTGATGGACACTTAGGTTTCTTCCACATTTTAGCTATTGTAAACAATGCTATGAACACTGGGGTGCATGTGTTTTTTCAAGTTGCTGTTTTTGTTTTCTTTGGGCACATGTCAAGGATTGGAATAGCTGGATCATAAGATAGTTCTATTTTTAGATTTTTGAGAAACTTTGATCCTGTTTTCCATAGAATTTCACCAATTTGTGTATGTGTGTGTTAGTTGCTTAGTCGTGTCCGACTCTTTGCAACCCCATAGACCGCAGCCCACCAGGCCCCTCCGTCCATGGGATTCTCCAGGCAAGAACACTGGAGTGGGTTGCCATTTCCTTCCCCAAAAGAAACTATAGAAAGAAAGAAAGTGAAGTCACTCAGTTGTGTCCAACTCTGCGACCCCATGGACTGTAGTCTACAAGGCTCCCCCATCACCAATTTACATTCTCACAAACAATGTACTAGGGCCTTTTCTTCACATCCTTGACATTTTTGTTCTTTTTGATGATAACCATTTTGACAGGTATGAGATAATATCTCATTATATATATTTGTCTTTTTAAAAAAATATTTTAATTGAAAGGTAATTGCTTTATTGTGTTTGTTTCTACCAAACATCAAAATGAGTCAGTTACAAGTTTACCCATGTCCCCTCTCACCTGAACATCCCTTCCACCTTCCTCCCCATCCCAACCCTCTAGGTTGTTACCAAACCCAGGTTTGAGTTCCCATTGCTTGTGCTTCACCCAGCCCAGCATTTTGCATGATATACTCTGCATGTAAGTTAAATAAGCAGGGTGACAATATATAGTGTTGATGTACTGCTTTCCCAATTTGGAACCAGTCCGTTGTTCCATGTCCGGTTCTAACTGTTGCTTCTTGACCAGAATACCGATTTCTCAGGAGGCAGATAAGGTGGTCTGGTATTCCCATCTCTTTCTTTTCTACAGTTTGTTGTGATCCACACAGTCAAAGGCTTTAGCCCAGTCAATAAAGGAGAAGTAGATGTTTTTCTGGAATTCTGTTGCTTTTTCTATGATCCAACAGATGTTGGCAATTTGATCTCTGGTTCCTCTGCCTTTTCTAAATCCAGCCTGAACATCTGGAAGTTCATGGTTCACGTACTGTTGAAGCCTGACTTGGAGAATTTTGAGCATTACTTTGCTAGTGTGTGAGATAAGTATATTGTGCAGTGGTCTGAACATTCTTTGGCATTGCCTTTCTTTGGGATTTGAATGAAAACTGACCTTTTCCAGTCTTGTGGCCACTACTGAGTTTTCCAAATTTGCTGGCAGGTTGAGTGCATCACATTAACAGCAACATCTTTTAGGATTTGAAATAACTCAGCTGGAATTCCATCACATCCACTAGCTTTGTTATAGTGATGTTTCCTACAGTCCACTTGACTTTGCATTCCACAATGTCTGGGTCTACGTGAGTGATCACACCACTGTGGTTTTCTGCGTCTCTTTTGTATAGTCCTTCTGTGTATTCTTGCCACTTCTTTTTAATCACTTCTGCTTCTGTTAGGTTCATAACATTTCTATCCTCTATTTTGCTCATCTTTGCATGGATGTTCCCTTGGTATCTCAAATTTTCTTGAAGAGGTCTCTAGTCTTTCCCATTCTATTGTTTTCCTCTATTTCTTTGCATTGATCACTTAGAAAGGTTTTCTTCTCTCTCCTTGCTATTCTTTGGAACTCTACATTGAGATGTTATTATTCTTTGGAACTCTGAATTCAGATGTTTGCTTGTACAAGAAATTCTTTACCCTTGCTTCAATTCTGAATGATAATCTTGCTGGGTAGGGTATCCTAGGTTGCAGGTTTTCCCCTTTAAACACTTTAGTAATATCACACTGTCCCTTATAGCCTGCAAACTTTCTACAGCAAAATCAACTGATAATCTTACCAGGGTTCCCCTGTATATGATTCTGTTTTTCTCTTTCTCTTGCTTCTTTTCAGTTCAGTCGCTCAGTCATGTCCAACTCTTTGCAACCCCCATGGACTGCAGCATGCCAGGCTTCCCTTAGAATTCTCCTTAACTTTTACATTTTAATTATATGTCTTTGTGTGGGTCTCTTTAGATTCATGTTGTTTGGGATTCTCTGTGTATCCTGTGCCTTGGTATCTCTTTCCTTCTTCAGGTTTGGGAAGGTTTATGTCATAGTTTCATCAAATAATTTTGATCCTTCTCTCCCTCTTTTTTCTGGGACCCCAATAACTTGAAATTTATACACTTGACATTGTCTCAGAGTCCCTTAACCTGTCCTTCTTTTATTTTATAATTTGTTTTCCTTTCGCTGTTCTGACTGAGTGATTTCCATTATCCTATCTTTCAGATCACTTATGCATTCTTCCGTATTACCTAGTCTGTTCTTTATCCCTTCTAGTGTGTTTTTCATTTCAGGTATTGTACTGTATGGTTGGGTGGTTCTTTGGTAAGAATCACTAGTTCTCTGGTAAAATTATCACAGTGTTCATCTATTCTTTTCCCTAGTTCAGTTAGCATTATTATTACTATTGTTTTGAAACCCTTTATCTGATAATTTATTAATCTCTTTCATTTTTTTTTTCGTTTTGTTGCTTTTCTTGCTCTTTCATTTAAAACAGATTTCTCTATCTTCCCATTTTCTCCCTAACTTTCTCTGTCTCTGTGAAATTAGGTTAAGCAATTACCTACCAGTCCTGAAGGAGTGTCCTTGTGTAGGAGTGTTCCTATGCTGTCTGTGTATGCCCTGTGGTTCTGATGGGAGAGCTGGATTAGACATGGATGAATGCTACATCTTTCTACCAAGCTATCACCTTGGTGGGAGGTGGGGTTGAGCTACAGTCAGATGTGAGGCAGGGCCTCTTCTATGCCCAGTGGCCCACACTACCCTATCAGGGCTACAGGGGTGGTCCTGAGGTGCTGGAGCAGAAGCCCTGAGGTTTAGGTTCAAGCCGGTTCTGTTTCCTTGTAAGTGTGCTAGCCTCCCTCCCAGCATTAGCACCTTTGTCCCAGAAAGGAGCAACACTAGAGTAAGAGGGGTCAAAGCAAGTGCTTGGCGTGGGCTGGGGTTCATGGCCCAGAGGTCAGTGTCCTCCTCCTCCTCCAACTTCTCTGGATAGTACTTCTTTAGCTTTATACTTGTGTGGTGATTCTCCCATGTTTGGAGCTCTCCTGCTTGCATGTGACTTATCACTGGTTCCCTCTCTATGCTTCTAAAGAATTTTCACAAACACCTCCACCCTATCACTTTGGCTTCATCTTTCATTTTCCTTTCTGCCTTTGTATTTTTCTAAGCCAGAGCAGTGGCTCTTGGCAATGATGCTGTGGTACTCTTCTATCTACACAGGGACTTTTGAGGTATGATATGTGAAGATTTTTTTTTTATCATAGTGATGGTACTAAAGTTTCTAGACAAGTGACTTCACTCTTTTAAAAGAAGAAGCTATTATTTAAAATCTTATATTAATAGTAAAAGATTATAATAATTAGTATTTATTTTAAAGTATATTAAAATAATTCCATTGATAATCTCTTAAAGCTAAAGTTGTTTCTACTGTGAGAGAAATGGCTGGAGCTTCCTATGTAGTACATATCGTTCGTGTAGCTTGTCAGCCTCAGCTCTATTTGGACCTATTTGGAAGTCAGGATTAGCCTTTTGTAACACTCCAACGACAAGCAATGCACAGTGCACTGAAGTCTCGTGGGGAGATGCAGGAGGGGTTTCCCAAAATAATGCACAGCCCAGTGGGCTCACCTTCTACATGACACATCTCTGTTCTCTCTCCAAAGCATCCCCATGTTCCAACCTGCTCTGTTCTAGCATCAGACTGTCAATAGGTATAATCCCTGTCTTCCTCTCCCACTAAGCTTCTAGAATTGCTCTCCTTTTGTCCCTTATTTCAGCTCTTTTCCATCTTGAATAGTCTGCTGTTACGGGGTTGATATAAGTCTGACATTACACCACCACAAGCCACCCACAGGTAGTTTTTTCATAGAGTGAAAAATATGTGCATCTTGTCTATTATGCTTTCAAGCTCTGCTCTAAATGACAAAGGGACTTCACACAGGGCCTTTCCCCTTCTCAAATTATAACCAGGCAAAGTGGTCTGTGACTAGCAATCATCCCAAGAAAACCAACAGGTGATCACTCGTTCAGAGCTTCCCCTGGAAGGTCTCCAAATAAAATACATGGCAAAAGCATGGTTTCCTGGGCTCCTTATCAGGAGAAAGGTTTTGGAAACTGATTTTATACCAAATGCCATGACCTCCCCAGGTTTGTTGCCAAAACATTTTCACTGGCTGGGCTTTGGGAATCTCCAAATAAAGACAAGGATTTGTGATCAAAATATTACCTCAGAAGTTATAGATATTTGTATTCTGTGGCTGGATCTGTACATCTGCATGCACTGCTGCACTTGTGATTGATTTGATTTGATTTAATGAGGATATTAAATTTTACAAGTTCTACAAGTAAAAGTAGTTTAGATAATGTCCATGTATTGCTAAATAGTCTTGCTTCTTTAATATCCACCAGGGCCGCAAGGCAGAAATTAGAATCTTATGGCCAAGATATTTAAATATTTATATTTCCTGTTTAAATTGACTTTTTCTAAACTAATTTTAACAATTACCTTCAATTTGTTATTTCTCTGATTTTTTTTTTTTTAACAAAAACTGCTAAAAGGGAAGAAGAGTCTACTTGAGGCTTCATCATGTCTTCTTGTTCCTTATCTTTTTCCAGGTGAGGTGTGGTTGAATATTAACAGCAGGAAAACAACGCTGGTGGGGGGTGGGGGTTGGGAATCAAGAGTTAAATACATACTTTTCATACAAATGATAGCTTACTATGTTATTGACACATGCAAACACACTTCTTTGTTTTCAGGAAATGTCCACCTTATTTTCTTGACTGAACTCTTGACTACATTTTCCTCCTGGCAATTATGACCTACTACAGACTTCACATTCAAGTGCTCCAAAAATACCTTGCCCAAGGGATATGGTAATTGACCACTGATACCTTAATTAGTTTTAGGAGAAACAAAGTGTGCTTAAATATAACATTCTCATTATAGATATTTAAAAATAAAGAGCTAGGCACCCCAAACCAAGACCAAAATTGCGTCAAATTCCCAATTATTATTGGAGAAATTATGTCTATGCTCTATTGGTATTTGAAAATTCATGAATATGGAAATAAGTCCAGATGATCTTTTGTGGAATTTAAGTCTTACTGCAGTGTATTTTAAATGATTCAAAGATTCTGAATACCTACCATGTTCTAGGAGTGAGGATTCATTTACAAATGGAAGTATAAGGTATCTAAATCCATAATGCTTGTTTTTAAGTTTAAGAACAGTGTTTTTAAACTGCTGGCTCAAGTCATCAATGGGTCATGAAGTCAATGTAGAGTATTATAAATAAACTATATGTATTATATGATTTTATTATATACATATATGTATATACATATGAAACTGAAAAAATAGAATAAGAAATAAATTTTGAGAGTTTGCATTACCTCTATCCTTGTCAAGACCCCATGGACCATGAAACTTTTGTTCTGGTTGTATGTGTGTATCTCTGTGTGTGTATCTACTGTGTTATTGTAAAAATGTAGTTCTTACTTTGGATTATGACCCAAACACAAAAAGTTCCATAAGAGAAAGAGAAAAAATTAGTAAATGAACAAATAAATAGGTTAAATAAAATGATTGATACAATAAGTGTTTAAAGGAAAAAGGGGAGTGGATTTTGAGGGAGTGGAGTGGGGGATGGGATGGTCAGGGCAGGTCATGAAGAGGAATGAAATGTGAACTGAGGCATGCAGAGAGGGAAAGATCTCGAGATACTGAGAGCAGGGAGGAGCTTTACAAGTGAAAGGAAGAGCCAATGTGAGTGCTCTGCTAAAGAAAATCTGGCCCAGCTGAAGAATAAGTGTGAGGACAGCGTGCTTACCAGTAAATGAGAGGAAAAGAGAAAGAGATGTTGGGGGTGAACAGAGTCGAACTACACAGTGTGACATAAGCCACGGTTTAAGAAACAGGGTTTTGGTCTATTGAAAGGGAAAGATTTGGGCAGCTTTTATATGCCAGAGAATGTCCAGATCTAATCTAACTGTGATGGGTCAGTCTGGATGCTATGAGCACAATGGAAAGCATGAGTGAAAATGTGCAAAATGTTTAGGGGTTATTGCAGCTGTCAAAGCAAAGGAGGTTTGTAGCTAGAACTAATTGGAGGTAGTGGAGATGGAGAGAAGTATACATAGCTAGACATGTTTTGGAAGTAGAAGAAGTATCATTTGCTTATGGATATCTGGGTGTTGTATGTCTGTACATGGTGGTGGAGTGAAAAAATAAGGAAGTCTAAACACTATACAAATGACGGCATCTTTTGCTGGAATCGATGTGCTGTGCTTAGTCACTCAGTCGTGTCCAAATTTTTACAATCCCATTGACTGAGCCTGCCAGGCTCCTGTGTCCCTGGGGATTCTCTAGGCAAGAATACTGGAGTGCGTAGTCATGCCCTCCTCCAGGGGATCTTTCCAACCCAGGGATCAAACCCAGGTCTCCCGCATTGCAGGCGGATTTTTTACTGTCTGAGCCACCAGGGAAGTCCAACAGAGTAAAGGGACAAAGCAGGTAATTAAATAGTTAATCCCACTACAGAATTGTAAGTACAGAAAAAATTATGAGAGACCCCTGAAAGTTAATGATTACTCAAGAAAGCAGGCCTGGTTAGCAACAAAGCCATGCCTCAGAAGCATGAGACAGGCCCCAAAACAGTAAAACAAGGATGGCATGAGACCCACATCCTGCCCAGTGAGCTCAATAAGTTAATGACCTGTAGGAGATGCTCTCAGGCTTCCGTTGTGGTTCAGATGATAAAGAATCTGCCTGCAATGCAGGAGACTACGGTTCGATCTCTGGGTTGGGAAGATATCCTGGAGAAGGGAATGGCTATCCACTCCAGTACTCTTGCCTGAAAAATTCCATGGACAGAAGAGCCTGGTCGGCTACAGTCCATGGGGTTGCAAAGAGTCAGACACAACTGGGCCACACACACACACACACACACACAGAGGAGATGTTCTCTGAAAAAATAAAAAATAATTTATGAAAAGATATATAGAGTACGAAGTAAAGACCCTCATTGTACTAGGTCTGAAATAATTTTTCTGTAGTGCCGTGACAGTCCCAGCTTGACCATATATGGAAAAGAAAACTCCCCTGCCCTACCTGCAGGAGAAGCTGATGATGACGTAAATTCAAGAATAAGGAAGAGGGTGGTCTCTTCCTCTCCCCAGTTTTCCTTTGAATATAAAACCACAGTCTACTAAGTTCTGAGGACTCAGCACCCTCTCCCCTGTTGCTCGTAAACCCAGTATGTATTGTTCTAATAAATCACTTCTTAGCTATCACTTTTATTCTCATTGAATTCTTTCTGTGCTGAGACCTAAAGGACCGTACCTCTTTGGAGCTCCCCAAAATGCCACCAAAAGGTTTAAGAATGACAACGGCCAAGACATGAATAGAATTTAGGTGGGGGGGTTTTAATTCTAGAGGTTCATTTTTAACACATATATTTGAGATCTAACAGATATACTTTTCATCCATGCTCCTGATTCAATTTTATAATTATATATTTATTTGTATAATTATTAATGGACACTTTTAATAGCAGCCTACTCCAGTATTCTTGCTGCAAAAATCCCAAGTACAGAGGAGCCTGGTGGGTTACAGTCTGTGGGGTTGCAGAGAGTTGGACATGACCGAGCACCTAGGCACTGCATGTACTTTATGAATACCAGTAGTGGACTTTCCTTTGGTGATCATTGTTACCAAAGAAATCAAGTTTTAACAGAGGAAAATTTCTATCTGCCTAATCATGAAGAAAAAACAGTAAGATGTCTTTACAGAACCATGAAGCTAGGGTCATTGATTAATCATTTGCTTTCACACACCAGCCTTCTCGAACAGTGTTTTCTCACACTTTAGCACACATGAGATTCATTTGGAAGTCTTATTAAAATAGGGAATGCTGAACCTTATGCTCAGAATTTCTTATTCAGTAGGTTTAGAGTTTGGGCATAAGGATTTGCAGTTCTAAGCACTTGCCAGGTCATACTGGTCCACGGAAAACAGGTGCTCTAACAAGAAAAGGTTCTTAATCTGGGGTTCTTGGGCCCCTGGGAAAAGTCTAACAAAACTACTGTGGGGGATTTACATACATATCCCTGAAAGGATATATGTGCATTTTTCACATATATGTTAAAAATATCATAAAAATATGATTAAAAAAAAACCCACATATTTTACATATATGCCCATGTGTATATGTTATGGGCATATTTCTGATAATGGAGCGGGCATATTTCATCAGATACTCAAAAGCCTTAAAAAACTTAGTTAAGAGTAGTGGCGTTCAATCCTGGATATATATTAGAACTCCCTGAAGTTTTGGCTCCTCTATTCAATTGCTGTGTGACTTTGGGCAAAATAATTAACCTCTCTGTGCCTCAATTTCTTCACGTATAAAATGGAGCTAAAGTAATAGCACTTTCCTTATGGGCTTGTTATGAAGTTCAAATAAGTTAATATTTGCATAATTTTTAAAGAAGGGCCTGCTGCTGCTTACTGCTGCTAAGTCGCTTCAGTTGTGTCCAACTCTATGCGACCCCATAGATGGCAGCCCACGATGCTCCCCATCCCTGGGATTCTCCGGCAAGAACGCTGGAATGGGTTGCCATTTCCTTCTCCAATGCATGAAAGTGAAAAGTGAAAGTGAAGTCGTTCAGTCACGCCTGACTCTTTGCCATCCCATGGACTGCAGCCTACCAGGCTCCTCCGTCCATGGGACTTCCCAGGCAAGAGTACTGGAGTGGGTTGCCATTGCCTTCTCCAAAGAAGGGCCTGCTGCTGCTGCTGCTAAGTCGCTTCAGTTGTTTCCAACTCTGTGCGACCCCATAGACGGCAGCCCACCATGCTCCCCTGTCCCTGGGATTCTCCAGGCAAGAACACTGGAGTGGGTTGCCATTTCCTTCTCCAATGCATGAAAGAGAAAAGTGAAAGTGAAGTCGCTCAGTCGTGTCTGACTCCTAGTGACCCCATGGACTGCAGCCTTCCAGGCTCCTCCGTCCATGGGATTTTCCAGGCAAGAGTACTGGATCGGGGTGCCATTGCCTTCTCCGAAAGAAGGGCCTAGTAAGTGCTAAATAGATGATTGCTAAATACGATTATAAACCTGGGGTGTTTTTTTTTTTTTTTTTTCAATTCTAGAATCTAGTCCAGGTGATTCTAATTACAGCCAGGGATGAAAATCACTGCTCTGTAATGAAAAGAGAGCAAGAGATAGATGAGTGCCTGCCTTGGTGAGTGTGGGGTTAATTTCATCTCAAGGAAGAAGACTTCCCTCCCCTGAGGAGCTTAGCTTGGTAACTAGAGAGAGCTAACATGAGCCTTAGCATCTTGGAAATGAATTTGTCTTCAAAAAACCTCAAGAAGTGGTTCATGCTGACCTTCTTTCTTGTGGTAGGGATAGGGGCTTAAGGAAAGCAGTAAAAGGAAGAAGTTGGTTTTATCCCCATTGATTGTAACTTTTGTTTAAAAATCAATACAATAAAAGCCTGTCCTAATGTAAAAAAAATCTAATATTATAAATAAATTATCAGAGAGGCAAATACTAACTCTGTGAGTAAGCCAGCCTTCAAAATGGCACCAGTGACCCTTACCTCCTGGAGTTCATGGCCTTGTACATCCCCTCCTACACTGAATATAGCTAAACTGTGTGAGAAATAAGATATTGCAGAAGGGACAAAGTCTAACTTTCCAGCCGAAGAATGAATGGGTTTGAACTGTGGTGTTGGAGAAGACTCTTGAGAGTCCCTTGGACTGCAAGCAGATCCACCCAGTCCATCCTAAAGGAAAAAAGTTGAGAATATTCATTGGAAGGACTGATGCTGAAGCTGAAACTCCAATACTTTGGACACCTGATCCAAAGATCTGACTCATATTAAAAGACCCTGATGCTTGGAAAAATTGAAGGCGGGAAGAGAAGGGGACAACAGAGGATGATGGTTGGATGGCATTACCGACTTGATGGACATGAGTTTGAGTAAGCTCCAGGAGTTGGTGATGGACAGGGAAGCCTGGCATGTTGCAGTTCATGGGGTAGCAAAGAGTCAGACATGACTGCGCGTCTGAACTGAACAACTATCTAATGAACACAATACAGTACTCAGATCAACATATTTTAAATAATTTTTACTGAAATCAGCTATAAGACTAGTTAGTAGATGATTACAGGGTGAGATTAATAATAGCATTATAAACACTCCTGAATACCTATTTTTTCTTTCCTGTTGTTTAGAGGCCAAACAGTTTAGACATGTTTTAGATTAATTACCCACATAGATTACCCTCTCTGTCTACTCCAGAAATATAAAACAAGTAATTTCAGCCTAATGATCGGGGTGTGGGGGAGCTTCCAGAGAGGAAGAAACTGCAAAATACATCTATTCTAAGTGTGAGCAGGGAGCAGGGTGCCCCAGTTTAGGTCATTTGAATGAACACTGATGCTTTCCTTCGAAGATGAAAGGAGGCAAGTAACCCCTAAGTATCTGAGAAATAACATATTTTGAAGGTGAAAAGCAGGGTCAGGTAAGCTTCATGTCTAGTTTCCATTTTATTTCCTGTTGTTTGTACCCACTTCCAGCTCGGCAGAGTAAGCATTTATTTTGCCAACCCTACCTCTCCCAGTTTTAAATTTTAATTCTTTTACTTCCTTATTCTGATTTCAGTTCTTTTGGAAGGGATAAGTAAGATGTCCCAAACACCTTAGTATATTCAATCTGCTGGAAAGTTATGAGTGTACCAGATGTTTGAGAGGATAATAAAGACTGGGTCAAGACAGGTGGGGAGTAAGAGGAAAGAATAAGACAAGTGGAGGGAGGTGGAGCTATAATACATCTGTCTACCTGGATCTTGCCCTGTTTTTTTTTTTTTTAACATTTATTCTCAATGATTTCTATTTACCCATTAAATTCCACTGGGGATGGCAGCTAAAGGTTTTAGACCTTAGAGAATAGCTTGACAGCTGATTTGTATTACCAGCCTGTGAAATCTGTTTGATGGATAAAATTTGACTCTATCTCATAGAAGTAGAGTTTTACCATATGCTTTGTGTGCTGTGCTTGCTAATGTGAAATAGACTGTCATATGTTGGAAAGCCTTTGGCTAAGGGTTGAATCTCAAAGGCTTACATGATGAAAGAGATCTTGATGAACTGAAGCTTTACCATGCTGTTGTCCAAATATCAATATGGACAATTCAAGTAATGAATAATGCACTTTAATACAGAACGCACTGGAAACATACAGAAAGTTTTACCAATGTGCAGTCCCTGGCACTAACACGGATGAAAATCACTTTGAATTATATAGTTAACCTACACACATATTCATACGCACACTGTTTTCATGCACTTTGGATTTTCACTGAATGACTAATGAGCCAGATATGTGCTGAGGACTGAATACTGTCAACATGGTCCCTTTCCCCAGAGAGCTCAGAATTTCACATAATTGAGACTGTCACTGGTAAGGTCATTCTACTTAATTAAAAAATTCTGTAAAATATATATGAAGCATGCTGGATAGTTAAATGTGGGAAATTTTGTTATGCAAAGCTTTACCAAAATCCCCAGTTAAAGTCACCCTGATAAGAACAATAAAACATAAACAAATGGTAAAGCTATTAATAGTTCTCCACTTTCTACAACATTTGGCTTTTGCAGGATTATGGTACCAAAAAAACATTAAATGTTTCAAAATACATTGAGTTTTCCTCTATTTAAGAAAGATGTAAACACAATAGGAAATTTATTTGCCCCTGTTGAAATTTGACCCCAAGGCAAAAAAATGAAAAATGACTTGACATAAATGGTGTATATGTTTCTGGTTTTCTTTTTATTAGGGCACTAAACATAATAAGCGACTTTTTCATTCTTTTTTAATGGAGGTTCACTTCCTCTATGTTACTGAATACGCCATGGACTTCTCTTAGGTTAACCTAAGAACTGTATGCCTACACTGCTGAGTCATCAATATCTTTCTTGTCATGTAATTCCCACTGAGTTTCAAGCTAATGAATTAGGCCCAGTCCATTCCCTTTGTCCCTTCATTTTCTTGAAAATTACTATTAAATTCTCTTCTTTTAAAATTTATTATTTTAAGTCTTTTCTTTCTCTTTACTTAAAAATGTAAAAAAAAAATGATATTAACAAATCAATCTGCTCCTTGAACTTGTTTTTCTTTCCTAATTTGTTGCTACATAGTTGATGCAACCATACTAGTTTTCCATTTTATCTTTTCATTATAAGGCACATTCTTCTGAGTTACTTAAGTATCTTCAAAAATCACTGTGCATTCATCAGTCAGAATGGCCATCAAAAAAAGTCTACAAATAGCAAGTACTGGAGAGAGGTGGAGAAAAGGGAGTCTTTCTACACTTTGGGGGGGATGTCAATTGGCGCAGCCACTATGGAAAACAGTATTGAGGTTCCTTCAAAAAATCTAAAAATAGAGTTGCCATAAAATCCACCAATCCTACTCCTGGACATATATCCAGAAAAGACAAAAACTTTAATTTGAAAAGATACACATACTCCAGTGTTCATAGCAGTATTATATAATTCAATAGCCAAGACATGGAAGCAACCTAAATGCTCATCAACAGACAAATGGGTATAGATAATATTATATATCTAAGAAATTATCATACTTAGTGAGGTAAGTCAAAGACAAATATCATACAAAATCACTTACATGCAGAATCAAAAAATATATAAATAAGCATATTTACAAGATAGAAATAGACTCACAGACATAGAAAGCAAACCTCTGGTTACCAAAGGGAAAACCGAATAGATTGGGATTAGCAGATACACACTACTATATATAAAACAGATAAATAAAAGGACCTACATTGTATAGCACAAGAGCTATATTCAGTAACTAGTAATAACTTATAATGGAAAAGAATCTGAATACACACACATATATGTATTCAAAGTAACTAAATCACTTTGCTGTATACCCGAAACTAATACAACATTGTAAATCAACTATAACTAAAAATATCATTGTGTGTTCAGGTCATCAATGGAAGAAGGTGCCATGTTGATTATGCATTTCCTGGATTAAAAGTTCTTAAACTTTAGCATGCATCGGAGTCACTTGGAGATCTTATTAAAACAAAAAACAGATTGCTGGGCTTCAATCTGAAACAACCGGTGCTGGGCGGATCCAAGAATTTTCATTTCTCACATTTTTCCCAGATGACACTGATGCTTGCTGGTCTGGGACCCACACTTTGAGAACTACTGGCCAAGGGAATCAGGAAAACTTAAAACGTACCAGCAAATACATTTTTTCCTTTTTTTTTAAAAAAAATTTTTGGGGTGTGGGGCAAATGTAATGTAATGTAATATACTATAATATAATATAATAGACTCTCCCAAATAAACTGCCACATCTAAGTTGATACATCCATCCAGAAATATTTCAGTTCATGGTGAGACTCATGTGAACCATAATTTGAATGAATAGAATTGATCTTTTTGCAATAATGAGCACTGAGAATTGGTAACTATTTGTTTTTGTTTTCATTTGTTGTCTAGTAATCTAGACTTGAAATTCTGTGTGAAGATATGTCAAAACAAATTAGTGGGTTGTTGTAGAAAACCACGTGGGGACTGATAAACAGAGTGTGATTGAAGAGGTATTTCATAATTTGTCAGGGAAGCAAAGTGTCAAATTGCACTTCATTGTAATCCTGACTTCTCTTACAACACACAAAGGCATGAGCAACACACACACACACACACACACACACACACACACACAGTTTGTGTGGGTAAATGAAAGGGATTTAGGATTTTTTCCACATGTGTAAGTACTAAACCTTTCCAGAACTGTGGGGGAAATAATTATTGGGACTACATACTTAGATGGAAAAAATGAAAACAGTCACAGACTATATTTTCTTGGGCTCCAAAATCATTGCAGATGGTGACTACAGCCATGAAATTTAAAGGTCCTTAGAAGAAAAGCTAGGACCTTGGAAGAAAAGCTATGACAAACCTAGACAGCATATTAAAAAGCAGAGACATTACTTTGTTAACAAAGATCCATATAGTCAAAGCTATGGTGTTTCCAGTAGTCCAGTGTGGATTTAAGAGTTGGACCATAAAGAATGCTGAGCACCAAAGAATTGATGCTTTTGAACTGTGATGATGGAGAAGACTCTTGAGCGTCCCTTGGACTGCAAGGAGATCAAACCAGTTAATCCTAAAGGAAATCAATCCTGAATATTCATTGGAAGGACTGATGTTGAAGCTTGAAGCTCCAATACTCTAGCCACCTGATGCAAAGAGCCAACTCACTGGAAAAGACCCTGGTGCTGAGAAAGATTGGAGGCAGGAAGAGAAGGGGACAACAGAGGACGAGATGGTTGGATGGCATAACCGACTCAATGGACATGAGTGTAAGTAAGCTCTGGGAGAGGGTGAAGGACAGGGGGGCCTGGCATGCTGCAGTCCATGGGGTCGCAATGAGTTAGACGCGACTGAGCGACTGAACAACAATACACTTAGAAAATATTTCTCCTTTATATGAGTGATTATATCAGGTTGTATGATTGTGCTGAATTGTGACTGGAAATTAGAGTTTGGGAATGGAACCTATATCTTTGCTTTTGTCTGTTTATAGCCATAGGCTTATATTCCTGCCTGCATTCATTGATTCATAACATTTTTATTAAGGGTCAGTGAATGGGAAGGAGAATAGGGAGAGTCATACAAAGACAAATAAAAGCTCAGGGCATGGTGGGTGAAGTATTTGTAATATATAATATAAGGATAGATGGTAAAGTAGGAAGTATAATGGGAAAATAACTAAGGAGTACTTATCCCCAATAATCTCAGGGAAAACTTGACAGAAGTAATGTTTGATTTGGACTTTTAAGAATGCATGAGTCTTTGCTGGGAATGGCAAGTAAGAACAAGCCTGAAAAGGGATGGGGTCAGGGGGTGGCGGGGGGCGGTGCGCATCATGCACATGTCCTAAAGCAGAAACATAGAAGGATTTCAGGGAAATTTTAAATAGCTGCATGTAGCTAGAGCATACAGTATGTGTATAGAGGAAAGTATTAAGCATGAGGGCTGAAATCAGGTACAGAAAGGAGAGGACAGAATGGGCATAAGCCATGCTAAGAAATTTGCACCTTTTCCAGTGGTCTGGGAGGCATCTACAAAGGAAGAATCATAACCATGAAAGTGGGAGCAGGGAGATAATGTATCTGAACAAGAACAGAAGTAAGAATCTCAGAAAAATTTTAAAAGACACTCTTATATAGAGCTTTTATTATAAATTTGCTAATGGGATTCAGAGAAGAGGTCAACTATGACGTCCTAGTTTTCACTAGTCAATCCTAAAGAAAATCATTCCTGAATATTCATTGGAAGAACTGATGTTGAAACTGAAGCTTCAATACTTTGGTTACCTGATGTGAAGAGCTGACTCACTGGAAAAGACCCTAATGCTGGGAAGGACTGAACGCAGGAGAAGAAGGGGATGACCGGAGATGAGATGGTTGGATGCCATCACCGACTAGATGAACATGAGTTTGAGCAAGCTCCAGGAGTTGGTAATGGACAGAGAAGCCTTGCGTGCTGCAGTCCATGGGGTTGCATGACATCACTGAGCAACTGAACTGAACTGAATTTTCAGCTGAAGCAATTGTACTGTTTCAGTTCCGTTGCTTAGTTGTGTCCAACTCTTCACGACCAGTACCATTTATAAAGCTATTTAATAACATCAGAAATGTAGAAGTATCCTAAAGTTGTGTTGAACTATAGCTATTGCCAAATTACCTAATCTGAACAAAACAGTTTTCAGTACAGGAAAATAACTTATTAGTCTCATGAAATATAGGATATAATTTATTCAGGTTTAAGACATTATCCATTAAAAGCTAATACTTTATCAATAAATATTGTGCTACTTCTTTGAGTCATTCAACAGTTGTCTGTTTCTGGGCAAAAGTAATAGTGAAGAGTCTCAATAGGAGAGGGAAAGCCACCTGTCATCTCTTCTTAGTTGAGCAATATCAACATCTCTGATATTTATGGCAATTTCTGTACCTATGAGGAGTGTTGCAACAGCAAAGGACATCAAACAGGTTGAGATCTACTATGGTAATAAAAAGAGACCTGGAAGAGCCTTTACAAAGTGCTACCAATCTCGGCTCCAACCAGAGTCTTTGAAGAATACAGAGGCATTGCTTTAATCTTTGTCATTCCAATACCATTAAAGAAGCTTAAGAGTAGGAAAGAGGAGATAAAAGCTATCGGGTTTTTTTTTTCAGGGAAATTTTACTGACTGTGGAAATTAGTCAGAAGCTAATCTTTTCCACCAAAAAAATGAAGATCAAGATAAATTGACAACCAGTGATTTGTGAGAGTAAACTTGAAAATTAGAAGAAAATTGCTGAAAGGAAGACAAGAAAGATGACAAGTATGAAATAATAGTTTGAGGTAGACTAGGTCTGAGGTAAACCAGAAAGATGTTAAGGACAAGAATATTTTAAGGGAGCTACAGAAATTCAGGGGCCAACAGATCAGTTCTCTCAGTAGAACCAAGGCCAGTGAGGCCAGGAGAGATGTGGCTACAACTTTGTGTTCTCATTGTTCTGTGCCTACAAGGACAAGGGCAATGTTCTTCAATGTACAAGGTGGGCTGGGAACTGTATTGGGGTGAAAGGCAATAAAAATTATACTTTTTTGAGTGAAGGCCCCCCAAAATAAGAGAGTAAGACATTCTAAAGATATTCAATATGCAAATACTCAAATTCACACATCAAGAGAAGCCAGTACATGGAAACGGTTAAAGCAAAGTTTACAGCACAGTTGTACTTATTAAGATGATGAGACAGAGAAAAATTACAAAGGCAGTCTGATAATCTTCACCCATTGGTGAGGACCAACATGATAACAAACAGCAGGCAGGAAAAATTGGTGATAAAAAGATGGATGTCCAGAACTAATACCACCATCATCCCCCCACCGCCCAGTGTTGAAGCCTTGCTGCTACTAGTTGAGAGGTACACTAACCAGATGCCTGGGTATCATCCCAGATTTTGTTGGAAATGGAGACAACCACCACTCTGCCCCCCAAAGGTCTACTTAATCAGAACTTTCATTTTAACAGGATTCTCAGGGACTGCTGGTGCTGCTAAGTCACTTCAGTCATGTCTGACTCATGTGCGACCCCATAGACGGCAGCCCACCAGGCTCCCCCATCCCTGGGATTCTCCAGGCAAGAACACTGGAGTGGGTTGCCATTTCCTTCTCCAATGCATGAAAGTGAAAAGTGAAAAGGAAGTTGCTCAGTTGTGTCCGACTCTTAACGACCCCATGCACTGCAGCCCACCAGGCTCCTCCATCCATGGGATTTTCCAGGCAAGAGTACTGGAGTGGGGTGCCATTGCCTTCTCCATCTCAGGGACTAGTGTACAGATTAAAGTTTGAGGAGCTCTGAACTGGGAAACTTTACTAAAGCCAGGTGAAAGATGATTGTATTTTGTATGTCATAATTAATTCCATCTCTGCCTAAGTTAATTAAGTAAAACAGTCATTTTTAACTAATTTATTTTCAATGACTTTTATAATTAGCTTTCTATTCAAAGATTCATCTGAGAAATTGATAAATGACTTAGACACCCCTCTCCCATCCCACCCACTCACCCTTACATGTAGATGTAATTTCGGGATCCAGTTTAAAGCCCAGCCACAAATCCCAGCTTGAGAAGTAGTGCTTAAAGAATCCCAAGCACTCTTCTACAGAATTGCTAATTAGAAACCACCTGAATGTTTGTGGACCCAATCCACCATCTGGCTTCTCTCTTGGGGATTAGCAGGGTTTCTTTTAATAAAGACTTTGAAAACACCAACATATGTTTGCACACTTTAGGGCCCTGAACTGGACTGCCCTGATACAAGAATTGCCAGGCAACCAAGTTTCTACCCGTACCAAGATGACAAATACAATGTCAGCTGCCAACTGGAATTCCCAATTAAAGCTTTCAGTCACTTTTAGGCATCTAGACATTTTGGTGGTATTATAAATTATCTGCAAATTTTGGTTTACTAAATTCTAATCCTCAAGAGTGTGATAATGGCTAATATTTGGATATTTATTATACACTGGGGAAATAGCCCCTTCTCACCCCCAAATCTCTCTCTCTTTCTTCCTTTCTCCTTAAAATAACTTTATAAGGTAGAGATTTTTGTCCCTAATGTTAAAATATGGAAACTGAGACTATGATAAATTATCCAAAATTATAGTTAATAAGTAAATAGAAACTAGTGGAGACAAAATTCACATATAGATCTAACTTATTGCAATCTTAGAACTTAACCAGTCAAGCTAAAGATTATAAGAGTCTTTAGAATAACTTATTTAGAAAAAAGAACTGCAAAACCACTCATTTCATTATAAAATGAAATATTTCATCAAATATTTCATTTGATGAAATATTTCTTCCATTTTTTCTTACTACACGACTTTTTTCCCAGAAAGTACATCTTTTAAAAAATCTGTAAAATAATTTACTCTGACTTATTCAGCAAATTATCACCATAATGATCAATTTCTGCTTATCAAACTTATAAATGATTAATGTCAAATAGGAAAACAAAATAAGATGTCTAATATAGATTGAGTAAAGTTGGGAGAAAACTCATTTCATTTTTAAATTAGATTATTCTTTTTGTAGCGGCTGTTGAGTTTATGAAGTAAAGCAAAAAGCTGCATCAAAAAGCCTGAAGTCTATAAATTTTAACTGACTCTTCTCTGTTGACCTAACTTCATCGAGGTTACTTACAATGTGAGCTCAGATGCTTTAATCATTAGACAAACTATGTAGCTCAAATTATATAACAACATGGAATCTTTCTAGGTCAACAGCCTGAAACAGTCGTCCACAGTAAATTAATTTTATAACAACATTCTATAAGGCAAATAGGGAGAGTAAGACATTACCATGTAGAGAGAGCCTGCCAGAAGAATGTTTTTCTGTGTATGCCCTCTACTCTGTGAGGTAGTCCTAGTCTTCATTTTCTCCAACAATAATTATTTATGTCACATTTTTTTAAAAGGGCACAATAAGAAGCTATCTATAGATGGAAATGGTGAAAGGAAAGGAGGGAGAGATAGGGAACGGATAAGCATGGATTTGTAAACACTCTGCCAGAAGTTTTAAACCTTAAATGACCCCTAAAGAAGACTATTTTGAGATTTTTATGAATTTTTATTCCTTATTATAATAATAATGGTATCCTCCCATTAGCATACTACTTTCCAGTTGGCAAAGAACATTTAAAGTATGATATAAACCTCACCCTATCCTAGGAACTCGTATTACCTCTTTTAGAAAGGAAAATTCACGTTTGGAGAGGTTATACATTAACTGCCAGAGCTGATGTAGCCTCTTGAGTGAGAAAACTTTTGGAAACTAGGTTTTCCAGGCTCAGATCTCTCTCCAACTATCAATACTACAAATGTTAAATTTGAACCTAAGTATTCAGCCTTGTCTCCAAGGTTCTTTCTATAGGGTTGTCTTATCTGAAATTCAAGTAAGCTAACACAGACTGAGTTTCCATTAAGGTCCAGTGAATACAAAGATAACAAATACAATCTTTGCACTCAAAAGTCTTCTCATATGGTATGGAAGAAGATATAATACATAAACCAGGAACTGCAATTCATCATGACTTGCTTAGAATATGTGTGAATGTGCAAAATAGTGAACTGGACACCTTAAGCAGATGGACTGTATGGGATGTGAATTAAATCTCAATACAGCAGCTAATAGAAAGTCAAGCAAACAAAAAAATACGTTAAGAAAAAGATTCTTGTCTCCAAAAACCTAAGATAGCCACAGGGTTACCAATTACCACTGACCTTGGATCTGACTTTCAATAATACAATCTCAGCATTTTGGAGTACTGTTTTTGTACAGTACTACAAACTATTAACCTCTCCGTCTAGTCAAGGGTATGGTTTCTCCAGTGGTCATGTATGGATGTGAGAGTTGGACTGTGAAGAAAGCTGAGCGCCAAAGAATTGCTGCTTTTGAACTGTGGTGTTGGAGAAGACTCTTGAGAGTCCCTTGGACTGCAAGGAGGTCCAACCAGTCCATCCTAAAGGAGATCAGTCCTGGGTGTTCATTGGAAGAAATGATGCTAAAGCTGAAACTCCAATACTTTGGCCACCTCATGCGAAGAGTTGACTCATTGGAAAAGACTCTGATGCTGGGAGGGATTGGGGGCAGGAGGAGAAGGGGACGACAGAGGATGAGATGGCTGGATGGCATCACTGACTCAATGGACGTGAGTCTGAGTGAACTCCGGGAGTTGGTGATGGACAGGGAGGCCTGGCGTGCTGCGATTCATGGGGTTGCAAAGAGTCAGACACGACTGAACTGAACTGAATAACCTCTAGTCAATAAACATTCAAAGTTACAGTGCTTTATGTGTAGCATCCCTAATTTCATTGTTGTTTCAAGTAAACATTGAATTTTTGAGATTTACTTTCCTAACATAAATATTTTACTTTGCTGACTAAAATTACTACTTATTTTTTTAAAGCAAAGGTAATGTAAAATAAAATATCCAATAGTTGCACTAATGTTGTTATGTAAGCAAAGATAGAGGCCCTGCCCAAACAAAACATGCCCTGGTGGCAGAGCCACTGTGGAACAGTTCCAAAGAGTCAAGTTCCTGTGAAGTGTGGGCAGGATCCCCACCGCCCACTGCCCAGCCTCTGATTCAGTGTGAACTTTTCATTTTGTAGGTGAGGACAATGAAACACAAAGGTGTTGCCATCTCAGAACATACCCAACATCACACAGAAAACCATCACAAATGGAAGTTCCCCCTACCCACTACTCCACTGAGCTGGCATTACCTGATAAAGTCTTCATTGCCTCAACACGTAGAGATTAAGTAGGTTCTATGTACTAGATATCATTCTAGGCAATACAGATATGTTGATAAAAATCACAGACAAAAAAATATACATGGTGGTACAGAAGACAGATAAGAAGTAAGCCTAAGTAACTAAATTGGATAATAATTAGTTTCTAGGCAGAGGGTTAAAATAAGGCTATTCATGGAGGTTACTTTAGATTTTGAGCAAGTGCCATTAAATTGAGCCCCACAGGGCTGCTGGAGAAGAGTGGTGGGAAGAGAAATTCAGGCATTAGACCAGCTAGCAAAAAAAGCCTGAAGGCAGGAATAAGCTTCAAGTGTGTGAGGAAAGTAAAGGAATCCATGATAATTCTTTGCGTTTGATTTAAGTAACTGGATGAATGGTGGTGCCAGTAGTTTTAATCACGAGGCAAGGGAAAGAAGCAGGGTTTGACAGAGGAGATTAAGAATTCTACATTGAAGTGCTGCAGTCCATGGAGTCGCAAAGAGTCCAGCACGACTGAGCGACTGGACTGAACTGAATAGGCAATCAGGAGGGTGGTAACGTGTCAGGGATAGGACTAGGGGAGTAAATGCTATCTGAAGAAACTTACTGGTCTAGTGGACTGGTGGTTACTGTCTGATTTAAGATGCTTAAGATGCCTTTTGGGTCCCAAAGAGACAACCAAAACAGAGTGGTATAAAAGGATGTGTTTGAGAGGAGGCAGAGGTAGAGAAAGCAGGATTGATTAATACAATAGAGAAGGAATGCTTCACTGCAGAAAAAGGAGTTTGCATCTTGGAGCAAGTTGTGGTGTAAGTTTAAGGATAAACCCTAATTTATTTAATTAGATTTTACCAGAAAACCAGGTATTAAAATCTATCGTGTACCTTCTTTTTTGAATAAGGAAAAGTACTGTATGTGTCCTCTGTGTGGCCTAGTAGCAAGCTTACATTTTAGTAACACTAAAAACAAACAAACAACAACAACAGCAGCAAAACAGTGGCACAGTGAGCACCCACTCTACCAATCCATCTGCCATGCTGATGTCTGTTCTTAGTTCCTGTGTGAACAGGACACGTCCCTCCTGAAGTTCTCTATGGGCTCTTATTTCTGTTAGCAGAGAGTTAAACTCCTCACTGTGGCCCAAAAGGCACTGCATGCTGGTCCCTGCCAATTCCTCCAGCCTCATTTCTTGCTACTTCTTGCTCACAGAATCAGCTAAATTCTCTTATCAAATACACCTTGTGCTCACTCTACTTGCTAATGCACTGTCCTCCACCAGAAAGAGACAGAGATGCTTCCTGTTCATCTTTTCCCAAAGTGAACTCCTACATATAACTTCAGTTCTTTGTCAAGACAACACTTCCTCAGAGGAGGTTCCTCTAGAAAACCTGCCTCACCCCCTGTCCCAAGTCTGACTTCAGAGTTTCACCTCTAGATAGCCCATCATCTTTCAGTTCAGTTGCTCAGTTATGTCCAACTCTTTGCAACTCAATGGACTCCAGCACACCAGGCTTCCCTGTCCATCACAAACTCCCAGAGTTCACTCAAACTCATGTCCATGGAGTTGGTGATGCTATCCAACCATCTCATCCTCTGTTGTCCCTTTCTCCTCCTGCCTTCAGTCCTTCCCAGCATCAGGGTCTTTTCAAATGAGTTGGTTCTTCACATCAGGTAGCCAAAGTATAGGAGTTCCAGCTTCAGCATCAGTCCAATTTTCCAAAGAATATTCAGGACTGATTTCCTTTAGGATGGACTGGTTGGATCTCCTTGCAGTCCAAGGGACTCTCAAGAGTCTTCTCCAACACCTGACTATCCCATATGGTGACCGTTTGCATATTTGCAGCTGTCCTCCATAATATTGTCTAGGGCAGGGACCATGGCCAGCCTGTTCACTGTTGTATCTTCCATATTGAGTGTAGTCTGGGTATTTAGCATCTAGGGCCTTAATATACATTGAATAAGTACAAAGAAAACTTTCTACAAGATTTTAAGTTCCTAGAGAGCAGGAACCCCAGGCTGGTTAAACATTCTATCTTCACCTGTAAACACAATGTTGGGTGCTCAAAGAAACTTACAGTTTTTCAGCTGAGAGCTGTATCTTCCTCGCTTTACATCTGTGATTTGTGTATATTGAAAGTGGAATTTCTGGTGAAGCGTCCTGTCATTGTCCTTGTACCAGCTTTGGCCAGATTTTAACCTGCCCATTCTAAGACACCATTTCTAAGTCTATGAAGACAAATATCTGAACAAATATCACTCATCCATCCTCTTGACATGATCTGATTTATGCCATAAAATATTCCTGCATCTAAACCTTATTCTACAAATTAAATACTCACTATTATTCTGCAACTGAAACCATTTGATTAAAAATATATGTATCTCTTCAGTAGTTTTAAATACTTTGTGATCATTATCTTTCTACAATGTGGAAATAAGTTTTAGAACTAAACTGATCACAACAATCAATGTTTTGATGCATCAATTCTTCACATTTAAACCAAGAACACAAAATCAGAATTTAACTAAAACGCATATTCTAATAAGTTTAAATATTTGTAATTACCTTCTAGTGCATATTTCATATCCTGAGCAAAAAGGGTCCACATAATTTCAGCACTTATTTTTCCCATGTTCAGCTCTTGAGGAAACCTAAAACCAAACACATACATTTGTAGATCAAAAAGAAAAAACATGTGACTGAGAAAAGAATACAGTTTATATTACATATATATCACAATCATTATTATATAGTATAAATATTTTTACTTATGAGATTTCTCAATATCAACGGTATGGAAAAAAGTTACACATGAGTGTGGTCTTTATCACAACAGCCATTTTTCTTGAAGCAAACTTGAATGCTTCCATTCTGTGCTGTGCTTAGTCATTCAGTTGTGTCCAAATCTTTGTGACCACATGGACTGTAGCTTCCATTCTATATTTGCTTAAAGTAAATTATTTCATCAAGATTCTTTACTTCTCTGGTGAAATGGTCCATGGTAGACCTCATTAGTCAGGATTCAGAATTACCAGGCAGGCTGTGTTTTTTAGATCAAACAAGCTTAAGCCAAAGACAATGTTCCTACTGCTGCTGAATATGAATTTTGTTTGTATGTATTTTCAATCTCATGATAAGGCTCAAAGTAATGTAAGCCCAGTGAAAATAATTTCATTCATTATAAACACCTTGCTTGCTAGTACATACGAAAGTATGTACTGTTCTGACAAATACATATATTTTAAATTTTATGCATATTATTTTAAAATGCATACACATATATCTGTATACATATAAACAAACTATAATACATATACATTACATATACATATATACACTCATATATAAATATACACATACACATACATAATAAATAATAAATATATATTAATATCTAATGTATAATACATACATAATGCATAATAATGTATGTGTATATATATATAAGGATGTGTGTGTATACACACACACACATACACACACATACATATATATGTAAAGTAACAAAAGCAGCTCTCACATTCATTTATATCTTTAAGTTTAAATCAAAAAAAAAAAAAATAAATAAATATGATCCTGAATGGGATATAAAGAGTTACTTAAATATGACCTCAGGATAATCTCAACAAAGAAAAGACCATGGTTCCTACATACTACTTCACCAAAGGAAAGTATGTTTTATCAAATGTTCTTTCCAACTTCCATCTATCAATTTATCTAATAATTTCAACTGATACTTTAAAACTTAAATGTAGATGCATATTTATGAAGTACTTAAACTCAGAACACTTCCTATGATCAAAAAATTAATACAACCTACATATACACAAAATTAGTTTTCAACAATAAATTTTACTCTATTAATATAAAAATAACCTTAAACAAGTAATTTATTTCAAAAGGTTTCATTTGTGGATAGCTATAGGCATCCCACAATTTGTAGTATGTTAATTTTTATGGAATATATACACAGCAACAAAACTATAAATGTGTAATTAGAGTGATTAAGCTCATAAAATGAGAAAATTTATTACATTAATTTTTTTGAATCCAGAAAAAAGAATGTATTAATTAAGTGTATGGTGGTCTGATGCAAAAAACAAAGACACTGTACAAAAAGTAAACTAAATCATATTCTCTCTCATAAAATTGATGTGCAAATCCTCAAAAACAAGTGACAAATTCAATCTTGCAATATATACATGGATAATACATCATGACCAAGAAACTTATCCCAGAAGTGCAGCATGGGTTCAACACTGAAAAATGAATCAATGTAATGTATCCTATTAACAGACTAAAGAGAAAAGGTTTATCATCTCAATAGATGAGTAAAACATATTTGGCAAACTTCAACATTTGTTCATGCTTAAAAACAAAACAAAAAACAAAAACTATGAAAACTAGGAATTAAAGGAAATTTCCTTAACCTTATAAAAAGAATCTACAAAAAACCTACAGCTAACATCACAATAATAAAAGGATCAAGGCAATGGTTTTTACTCTCTCTTCCTACAGAACATTGTACTGGAGCTCCTAAAGATTGCACACAGTCAAGAAAAAGAACAATAAAAGAGGTATATAGATAGCAAAGGAAGAAACACTCTATTCGGAGGAAAACAATCTAAATCCTCAAAATACTAAAAACAGTTACTAAATAAGTTCAGCAAATAAGTACAGAATACAAAGTCAGATACAAAAATCACTGTATTTCTATATTCTAGCAATGAACTAATGAAAATTGAAATGAAAATAAGAGTATCATTTACACTAGCTGCTGCTACTGCTGTTGCTAAGTCGCTTCAGTCGTGTCCGACTCTGTGCGACCCCATAGACGGCAGCCCACCAGGCTCCCCCGATCCCTGGGATTCTCCAAGCAAGAACACCGGAGCGGGTTGCCATTTCCTTCTCCAATGCATGAAAGTAAAAAGTGAAAGTAAAATTGCTCAGTCCTGTCCGACTCTTAGCGACCCCATGGACTGCAGCCCATCAGGCTCCTCCATCCATGGGATTTTCCAGGCAAGAGTACTGGAGTGTGGTGCCATTGCCTTCTCCTTACAATAGCACCAAAATATATTAAATACTTAGGTATAAATCTAAGAATATATATGTACAAGATTTATATAAAGAAAACTGCAAAGTACTGAGGAGAAACATCAAATAAGACCTAAATAAATGGAGAAATACATTGTATTCATGAATCGATATACTTAATGTCAGAATATTAATTCTCCCAAGCTGATTTACAGATTCAATGCAATCTCACGCAGAATTCTAGCAGATTTTTTTCTGTGGAAATTGACAAGTCCATTCTAAAATTTACATGGTAAAGCAAAAGAAATAGAAGAGCAAAAATGGTGTTTATTAAAATAGCTGAAGGTTTTACATCACCTATCTTTATAGCTTACAATGAAACTATAGTAATTAAGATACTATATCTTCAAGGTCAATTAATTTTAAATAAAATGCTATATTAATTCAATGGAGAAAAGGTAGTCTTTGCAATATGTCTGCTAGAGTAGTTAAATATCCCTATGCAAAAAAAAAAAAAAAAAGTAAACCTCGACCCAAACTTCACAACATACAAGAAAAAAAAAAAAAAAAAAAAAGACTCAAAATGAATCAGAGAACTAAATATAAAACCTAAAGATTTTCTAAAAGAAAACACAGAAAATTTTATGATCTAGGATCAGGCAATGGTTACTTAGATTTGGCACAAAAAGTGCAAACCATAAAATACTGATATATTGGACTTTATGAAAATTAAAACCTGCTTTTTCTAAAGATACTGTTGACAAAACGAAAAGAAAGGCAATTGACCTGCAGAACACATATCTGATAAAGGACATATCTGGAATAAACAAAGTACTTTCAAATCCCAATAATAAGAAAAAAAATTACCCAACAAAAAATGGGCAAGTGATCTGAATGATGATTGAGCAAAGAATATAATTAGATGGAAAAATAAGCACATGAAAATATGCTCAACATAATTAGTCACTGTGCTGCTGCTGCTGCTAAGTCGCTTCAGTTGTGTCCGACTCTGTGCGACCCCATAGATGGCAGCCCACCAGGCTCCCCCATCCCTGGGATTCTCCAGGCAAGAATACTGGAGTGGGTTGCCATTGCCTTCTCCAATTAGTCACTAGGTACTTTCAAATTAAAATTATAATATGATATCACTACATGTCTACTAAAACAGTTCAAAATAAAACGAAACAAAACAACACCTGACAATATCAAGGGCTGGTGAAAGTGTACAGACACAGAGAAGTTTGATTCTGATATAATGCTGCCAAGAATGCAAAATATGACAGTCCCTTTGGAAAGCAGTTTGCCAATCAAGTTAAATATACACTTATCAACAGTCCAACTCCAGGCATTTATCCAAGAGAAATGAAACATATTTTTACAAAAACTATATATGTTGAAAGTCATTATTTCAGTCGGTGAATAGATAAATAAACTGAGCTAGATTCATAAAATTGAATCCACTAAGCAATAAAGAAGAATAAAAAACGGATACATGTAACAATGTGCATGAATCTATCATAAAGATACAAAGAAATTCATGGGGATAAAACATTCTCATAGTTAGGTTTGGGCAAGTAGAGAAGGGAATTGAATTTAAGGAGGCATATGTACAAATAAACCTTCAATCAAGTTTGTAATATCTTATTTTAGAAAAAAATATAAAAATTTTATAACAGTAAAATAAGAGGTAATATAATAAAAATGAGTGTTGACATGTTTAGCATTTAATAAGTAACATTAGTTAATAAGTCACTATTAATTGAAGAAAGTACTAAATAAAACACACAATCCTTGCCCCTCAGAAGTTTACAATGTAGTGTAGAGATGGCAGTAAAAACAAATATATATATTACATTTTATATATATATATACATATATATACACACACACACATCATGTTTGTGTACACACACACACATATCATGTCTGTATACACACACACAGACACACACACACAGACACACACATGCATTTGATAAGTCCCTCAAAGAAGCTAAAGCCTGAGAAGGTTGAGCTGGTTGTGGAAAAAAGTCATCAAGACAGTATGGTACTGGTGCAAAGACAGAAATATAGATCAATGGAACAAAATAGAAAGCCCAGAGATAAATCCACGCACATATGGACACCTTATCTTTGACAAAGGAGGCAAGAACATACAATGGATTAAAGACAATCTCTTTAACAAGTGGTGCTGGAAAAACTGGTCGACCACTTGTAAAAGAATGAAACTAGAACACTTTCTAACACCATACACAAAAATAAACTCAAAATGGATTAAAGATCTAAACGTAAGACCAGAAACTATAAAACTCCTAGAGGAGAACATAGGCAAAACACTCTCTGACATACATCACAGCAGGATCCTCTATGACCCACCTCCCAGAATATTGGAAATAAAAGCAAAAATAAACAAATGGGACCTAATTAAACTTAAAAGCTTCTGCACAACAAAGGAAACTATAAGCAAGGTGAAAAGACAGCCTTCAGAATGGGAGAAAATAATAGCAAATGAAGCAACTGACAAACAACTAATCTCAAAAATATACAAGCAACTCCTACAGCTCAACTCCAGAAAAATAAATGACCCAATCAAAAAATGGGCCAAAGAACTAAATAGACATTTCTCCAAAGAAGACATACAGATGGCTAACAAACACGAAAAAATGCTCAACATCACTCATTATCAGAGAAATGCAAATCAAAACCACTATGAGGTACCATTTCACGCCAGTCAGAATGGCTGCAATCCAAACGTCTACAAGCAATAAATGCTGGAGAGGGTGTGGAGAAAAGGGAACCCTCTTACACTGTTGGTGGGAATGCAAACTAGTACAGCCACTATGGAGAACAGTGTGGAGATTCCTTAAAAAACTGGAAATAGAACTGCCTTATGATCCAGCAATCCCACTGCTGGGCATACACACTGAGGAAACCAGAAGGGAAAGAGACACGTGTACCCCAATGTTCATCGCAGCACTGTTTATAATAGCCAGGACATGGAAGCAACCTAGATGTCCATCAGCAGATGAATGGATAAGAAAGCAGTGGTACATATACACAATGGAGTATTACTCAGCCATTAAAAAGAAAACATTTGAATCAGTTCTAATGAGGTGGATGAAACTGGAGCCTATTATACAGAGTGAAGTAAGCCAGAAAGAAAAACACCAATACAGTATACTAATGCATATATATGGAATTTAGAAAGATGGTAACAATAACCCTGTGTACGAGACAGCAAAAGAGACACTGATGTATAGAACAGTCTTATGGACTCTGTGGGAGAGGGAGAGGATGGGGAGATTTGGGAGAATGGCATTGAAACATGTAAAATATCATGTATGAAACGAGTTGCCAGTCCAGGTTCGATGCACGATACTGGATGCTTGGGGCTGGTGCACTGGGACGACCCAGAGGGAGGGTATGGGGAGGGAGGAGGGAGGAGGGTTCAGGATGGAGAACACATGTATACCTGTGGCGGATTCATTTTGATATTTGGCAAAACTAATACAATATTGTAAAGTTAAAAAAAAAAAAGTAGTTCTGGAAAACCAAGAGTTTGGAGAAAACTCCTCCTTACTGGTGCTTAGGGGCTGTGAGAGCAGCTTATTTTCAATGGAGGGTCACTCTGCAGCCTGTATAGAGATGGGAAGCAGCAGTTTGAACAAGTTTGGCAAGAGAGGATTCAGAACTTCTGTTATCAAGCAGCAATAGTGACAGGAAACTTGATATATGCTGTGACTGATGGTGACTGCCATGATATCAAAGAAGAGCAACATGAGGAATAGGAAGATGGATCGTAAACAGAAAAGGAGAATGCGGATCAGCAACTGTAGCTGAAAGGATGCAGAGGAGCTAGACCAGTGAGCCAGGGCAAGAAGAGCCAAAGATATCCTGAGTGACTGGTTTTTATATTCTGCTGTCTACACTTGGGTTGATGTGATCTTAAGAAACAAGGATCACTACTATGCATAAAATAAACATCAAGGACTACTACCATATAGCACAGGGAACTATATTCAATAAAGGAAAAGAATCTGAAAATTTTATATATTTATAAAAAAATATATATATAACAAGCATTCTGCTGTACACCAGAAAGCAACACTATATTGTAAATTAACTATATTTTGGTTAAAGAAAGAAAACATGGATCACAATGGAAAGGCACATAGTACAGCACTAAGTAGAAATTACTCAACACAATAAAGCTAAGAGTATATGATGCAGAAGAATATCTGGTGCAATCATTCACAGAGGTTACTTGAAGAAAGTAAGATTTGTATGTACTTTTCAAGGAGGATAAAGATTAATTGGTGGAAGAGATAAGCTATGCAACCCCAGTTAATGGTTGTAATTACCATAAGAAAAGATTCTCAAAGCGACTTTTAAAATATTTTCCTTTAATCTAGACTTTTTAATCAGATAACTTCCAAATGGAGAATCTAAAAATAAGCTATTTGTGTCAGGATTTTCTCAGTTGCATAAGCAATGTCAAATTTGATTTTCATTCTTGTGAAACTAAGGTTTAAGGGTTCTCATTATTACTGTTGAGGATTTAACAAAAACCTAAACCAAAACCAAACTACCATTTAAAATAAAAACAACATACTAGAAAAATATACACTTGATATATAAAAGGCAAAGGGATAATACTACTAATATAAGAATTGTTATAAATCTGAGGAAAAAGATAAATATTAGAAAAATGGCTGTGATTAATGGACAATCTAAAAAAGAAAAAAAAAAAAAACTCACAAAAACCTAGCAAACATAGATAAGAGAGTCTTACCACTCTAATATTCAAAGAAATGTCAATTAAAATAATAGTAAAATTTTTTTTACTAAGTACATTTCAGGCTAGAAAACAAGCAAAAAAAAAAAAAAAAGAAAGAAAGAAAAAAAGAAAATCCAGGACCTGTCTGCATCTGATTTCCAAAAGCCTGACTCTCTACAAGTTTTCAGTTTTTATGTTATTCCAATACTTTAGTTATTTACACTCCCTTCTCTCCTGTGGCTCAGAATTCCCTCTCCATGGATGCATCTTCATGGTGTTATATAAAACTACAGAACAATATGGAACTATTAAACAAAACAAGATAGGTCTGCCTGTACTGACGTGAAAAGATAAATGTCAGGCAGTTTTAAGCAAACAAGGCAAATTACAGATTAGTATACATATTATGAGCCTGTATTTTGTAAAAAAAAAAAAAAAAAATAAAAATAAATACTATTAAATGAATTTCTATGCTTATATGTACAGAAAATAGTTGGAAAAAATACACCCAACTACAAACAATTTGTAAGACATGGGTGAATGAGTGAGTGAAGTTGCTCAGTTATGTCTGACTCTTTGCCACCCCGTGGACTGTAGCCCCCCAGGCTCCTCCATCCATGGGATTCTCCAGGCAAGAATACTGGAGTGGGTTGCCATTTCCTTCTCCAGGGGATCTTCCCGACCCAGGAACTGAACCCAGGTCTCCTGCATTGCAGGCAGATGCTTTACCGTCTGAACTGAAGGGTTTAGAGGCCGTCAAATGGACATGACCTATAAAGGCAATTTTGATGGTTTTACATAGAAATGACCTCTAATGGAAGAGAACACAATTGGGAACTATTTGAGATACATTTCTATGCAAAATGCAGTTTGCACATAATTCAGCATTTTAAATGAGCACTCTGCAACCGAGACCAAATATCAATCATCTCTTGAGGTTTTCTACTATGTACCAACATCAAATCTACATAGGAACAAATGTTACTCCTGCTTTTCTCTTCTATATCAAATGTCCTGAAGCCTTTGTGTCTCTTGGGAGTGAGGCCGAGTTTCTGAAGGCACATTCCAGTATAAATATCATCGATGGGGTAGAGAAGGACCCAGTCAGTCACACTGTACAGTCTCAGGGCCAGGTGGCTGGAGTAGAGGAATCCTCCTCCTCGTAAAGGGAGTCTTATTTTGGTTTTATTTTTTTCTTTTCTTCACAAGAAATGATACATAAGCATTAGAACTTTCATTTTCTACTTCAAATAGGCGACGTTGAATATGATTATTTTAAAAAATATGAACATTTACACGCATCCTGAAATAAAATCAAATGGAATTTTGCTAAATACTATGTGATTATTTTAAAAAGCTAAATAACATTCATTTATTGCTCACAAAATTCATTTTGGTTGTTGTTATTCTCATTTAACAAATGAAGAGCTGGTAGTCAGAATTAGAGCCTTGAGCTGATTTTCCAAAGCTCATGAGCTCTCCAATAAACAAGCAGCAAATATTTTTTTTTCATACTTAGAAGAGAGACAAACATAACTTTGACTATATTCATTTTACACTTAGGGATATTAGGTATCAAGAAACATGTTCTAAAACATGAAATAAATCAATGACAGAATCAGATATAGAGCTTATGCTTCTTGACCATATTTTTTCATTCTTTTTCTTATGACAATAATAGAAATTCCCAAACATTTATGATGTCCTTACAGCTAGCTCTTTTGTTTTGTTTAAACGTATTGATTTTGCTTTAAAATATTTACAGTTCAAATGATTAACTTTATATTTTCTGCAACAGTCCAAATTTAAATCTCAAGATTTACTTGCCAAGTTCTGCTTCCATACAGAAGATAATCTTTGGGGTTTGAGATATCATTAGAAGTTTTGTTTATTGTGTATAATGACAGGGCAGCTTCAAACTTGGTTTTCTTACTATTAACGATGGAAATAATAATATATCCTTGTGCTAAAAAAAATTACTCAAATATCCTTTATTTACTTAAATAATTACACAGGTTCTTTCAAAGTCTATATTTTTATTTTACTTTACTACCCGTCTACAGTATTTTTGGTGTATTTGGAAACACTTCTCTGGCTCTGTCTCACAGAAATCCTAGTTAAATAAAATACTTCATGAGTCAACCCTGCCTGAATCCAGATGGCAAACTTGGTCATCAACCTCTGCCACAACCCACAGCATCTTCTTTCTACTCTCCTGTGGATTCTTCCTTTGATGTAGCTGTAGAATTTATCCTTGCCCTGCTCCTACCATCTCATCCCCAATTCAAGTCATACTTGACTCAAAAGCTGAAGCAATCTGTTAGTATATGTTATGTACCTTCATTTCTTATTCTTCAAATTCATACTGTATACTACCACCTAATTTACCTTTGATGAACATAGGCTGTAATATTTCAAATCACTACTTTAAAACCATCCATTGCTTGTCACACATTCAGTAGCATAGAGAAATTTAAGCCCATTAAGGTGACTTGCCTGACCAATGGCAACCTGACCCCCACTATAACTTCTGTCTCTACTCTCCAACACCTTCCATGCTCTTGCCACTGAGACTACTTATAATTTCTAAACATATCTAATGCCCCATGTCTTCTGATCATTTTCTCCTATCTGTACTCTCTTCCTCAATTTCCATCTGATCATAAATACTCTCTGTTCTTTGAAAGCACAGTTCAGTATCTCTTCCATCTAAGGTCTTTTGTTGTATTTGTTGTTTTGTCACTAAAACATGACCGACTCCTTGGCAACCCCATGGACTGTAGCCCACCAGGCTCTTTCTGTCCATGGGATTCTCCAGGCAAGAATACTGAAGTGGATTGCCATTTCCTTCTCCAGGGGTTCTTCCAGACCCAGGGATTGAACCTGTGTCTCCTGAATTGGCAGGCAGATTCTTGGGTTCTTTACCACTGAGTCACCAGGGAAGCCCCAAGGCAGAATTAGCAATGATTAATTAAGTGTGAAGGATAAGGGCAAAGACAAGTTTACAGTGACTATAAACTGAATTATAGCTCACAATATTAAGAGTTAGTGTAGTGTTGGTGCCTTTGTACTGTGTAAAACTGTAAATTCTATCATTTTACTGTTGCCACAAGATTTAACTTATCTAATTTTATTGACATTTGCTTTATAGTTCAGTACTGATGAAAATAACATGATTTTTTTTTCTCCTTAAGCAGTTTTGGCTGGCATTAGAAAACAATTCTCCATCTAGCATCTCTTCACTAACAAATAATATTAACTGTGCTTATACAGTCTTCTTACTGTATTTGTACATTTATATACACACACACTTTTATATATGTATTTATAAGTATGTACATTTCCTCTCCAATTTAAACAATTCTACAAGCCAGGATGTACCCTGGTAAGAACATCTGCAAAGCTAATAGTTTCCAAAACAACTTCTTTATTCCTACCTACTCAGTGAAAAAGGGGAGAAAAATTCACAACTATATACAACCAATAAAAGCAGCAAATCAGAACTCAGAGTAAGAGGAGAGACATAGAGTATTTCTTATAAGAGATTTTTATCAATTTCTGAGTAACCATTGGCAAGATTTTATGTTTCTAATTTATAGGGGCCACAAAATAATATTTCCATAACTGTATTTTTGCACTGTGTTCAAATTCCTTTATAGATATACAAATACACAATCTCACTATGGCATCAAATTGTATATGCTATATCTGTGCTGTCTTCTCTGTATCAAACCAAATGGAAGAGTTGTTTTCTTCCAACACACTCCACAGTTGAAGATTTCTGCCTTTTCTTTGAGCTGGCTAAGAAGTCTATACATTTGCATATTTGTTAGAGGATTATTTTCTGTAATTTAACACAGTACTGGCTATTTCCTGTGCACAATTCAGAGAAGTATAATGTAGTGGTTAAGCCTCAATGCAATTCAAAAGACAGAGGCTTGATTTCTTCTGTTACTTAACTAATTTACCCAATGGAGCACTGAGTAATCTCTTTAAAACTCAATTTCCTCATCTGTCAAGTGGGGATGATAATAACTGTGCAATTTGGGACTCTGGGGCTGTTATGAGGATTAAATGAAACTTTACATGTAAATACTTTGTACAGCCACTGGCCCACAGTGAGCACTTAATAAATGTTTACTGCGAATTATAATGAAAATTTTACCCCAAATGAGACATGCAAGAAAATATTTAGATTTATTGATTTCTAATGTGAAAAAAATTATCAAATGAATACAAGTTTACATTTGTGTTTGCTAGTTACTAGTTCCAGAAAAAAAAAATTGCTAATAAAATTAATAGCAATAAACTTGACCGAAGAGGGAAATTATCTCTTCTTGCTATAGCAAGAAAGCCTTCCTCAGTGGTCAATGCAAAGAAATAGAGGAAAACAACAGAATGGGAAAGACTAGAGATCTCTTCAAAAATTAGAGATACCAAGGGAACATTTCATGCAAAGATGGGCTCGATAAAGGACAGAAATGGTATGGACCTAAGAGAAGCAGAAGATATTAAGAAGAGGTGGCAAGAATACACAGAAGAACTGTACAAAAAAGATCTTCACGATCCAGATAATCATGATAGTGTGATCATTCACCTAGAGCCAGACATCCTAGAATATGAAGTCAAGTGGGCCTTGGAAAGCATCACTATGAACAAAGCTAGTGGAGGTGATGGAATCCCAGTTGAGCTATTTCAAATCCTGAAAGATGATGCTGTGAAAGGGCTGCACTCAATATGCCAGCATATTTGGAAAACTCAGCAGTGGCCACAGAACTGGAAAAGGTTAGTTTTCATTCCAATCCCAAAGAAAGGCAATGCCAAAGAATGCTCAAACTACCGCACAATTGCACTCATCTCACACACCAGTAAAGTAATGCTCAAAATTGTCCAAGCCAGGCTTCAGCAATATGTGAACCGTGAACTTCCTGATGTTCAAGCTGGTTTCAGAAAAGGCAGAGGAACCAGAGATCAAATTGCCAACATCTGCTGGATCAAGGAAAAAGCAAGAGAGTTCCAGAAAAACATCGATTTCTGCTTTATTGACTATGCCAAAGCCTTTGACTGTGTGGATGACAATAAACTGTGGAAAATTCTGAAAGAGATGGGAATATCAGACCAGCTGACCTGCCTCTTGAGAAATCTGTATGCAGGTCAAGAAGCAACAGTCAGAACTGGACATGGAACAACAGACTGGTTCCAAATAGGAAAAGGAGTATGTCAAGGCTGTTTATTGTCACCCTGCTTATTTAACTTCTATGCAGAGTACATCATGAGAAACGCTGGACTGGAAGAAACACAAGCTGGAATCAAGATTGCTGGGAGAAATATCAATAACCTCAGACATGCAGATGACACCACCCTTATGGCAGAAAGTGAAGAGGAACTAAAAAGCCTCTTGATGAAAGTGAAAGTGGAGAGTAAAAGAGTTGGCTTAAAGCTCAACATTCAGAAAACGAAGATCATAGCATCTGGTCCCATCACTTCATGGGAAATAGATGGGGAAACAGTGGAAACAGTGTCAGACTTTATTTTGGGGGGCTCCAAAATCACTGCAGATGGTGACTGCAGCCATGAAATTAAAAGACGCTTAGTCCTTGGAAGGAAAGTTATGACCAACCTAGATAGCATATTCAAAAGCAGAGACATTACTTGGCCAACAAAGGTCCGGCTAGTCAAGGCTATGGTTTTTCCAGTGGTCATGTATGGATGTGAGAGTTGGACTGTGAAGAAGGCTGAGTGCCAAAGAATGATGCTTTTGAACTGTGGTGTTGGAGAAGACTCTTGAGAGTCCCTTAGACTGCAAGGAGATCCAATCAGTCCATTCTGAAGATCAGCCCTGGGATTTCTTTGGAAGGAATGATGCTAAAGCTGAAACTCCAGTACTTTGGCCACCTCATGGGAAGAGTTGACTCATTGGAAAAGACTCTGATGCTGGGAGTGGTTGGGGGCAGGAGGAGAAGGGGACGACAGAGGATGAGATTGCTGGATGGCATCACTGACTCGATGGACATGAGTCTCAGTGTTGGTGATGGACAGGGAGGCCTGGCGTGCTGTGATTCATGGGGTTGCAAAGAGTCGGACAAGACTGAGTGACTGAACTGAACTGAACTGAAGAGGGAAATTATTATATACTCACAGGAGTTAACTGGTTTCCCAAACTTCAGCATTCTCTAGCCATATATTAACAATTTATATGCTAATTATAAATAAATTCCAAACTATGATACAAGCTTGACTGAAAGAGGTTTTAACTTTCCATGACCATTTCAGGGCTTCTCAGGTGGCACTAGTGGTAAGGAACCCACCTCCCAATGCAGGAGACAAAAGAGACAGTTCAATCCCTGGGTCAGGAAGATCCCCTCAAGGAGGGCATGGTAACCGACTCCAGTACTCTTGCCTGGAGAATCCCATAGACAGAGGAGACTGACGGTCTCCAGTCCATAAGGTAACAAAGAGTTGGACACAACTAAAGTGACTTAGCATGCATGCATGCCATGACCATTTCCTAACCTCTTAGGAATTACAATATATACTTAAAAGTTAAGTACATGTATAATATAGTGTATTAAATATTCATATTTCATTATTTATATTTTAAAAATAAAATTGGTACAAATTGAATTTTAGAAGGTATAGCTCCACCTCTTTATTTTCCATGCAATCATGACTTCACTTAGTCTATCATTTATAAAAAGAGGTTTAATGAAATAGTTGATCCATTTCAACATTATTTGAATGTCTCCCATTTTTAATTTGCAGCAATTAATGCAAAACATAAATGTTTTAAACCTTGAATCCTATGAGACACAACAATTTAACAATTCAATTTATTATCTTGCAAATCTCTTAGTGAAATAAGGCAAACACAGTCTTCCACTGTCAGATCTGATAATACTGATTCATTAGTCACAGCAGATAAAAATTAGAATTCATTATATGTGAAGTATTATTTTGATATGCAAAGTTTGCCTTTGAAGAAAAATGTATTCTTTGTTTCATGTGAGTAAGCAACGGTTCTGATATCTGTCCTGTCTGCAACTGAAACTTCACTGTCACAGCCAGAAGTTGAGACACTTAGTTTGCTCTGCTCTTTTAACATTATTATTTTTTAAAATTCAGCTTTTGTTAATACGAAAATTTGACATGCCTTAGTGCAATTATCTGCCATTACCTTGAAGAGAAAGAACAGCCAAGAAGAATGAACTTTATATAAACAGGACTCTACTAGTAAATTACAAAGTAGCCTTACAGATTACAGAGCAACTGAAACACATCATACCATTGCAGTTAAAGGTGAAAGTCAGCTTAAGCATTTGCGTTGTGAACTCAACTACTCTTGGACATTTCCTGTGGTGATCATTGTTCCTTTTGTATTTAAGTTCTCTTATAACAACAACAAAAGTGGGTCACTAATGTCATTTAAATACAACTAACGTTTTATCCTTCTGTTTTCTCTTTATATCTACAACCTAAGGCATTATTTTAATGACTTTGGATCTTTAAATACATATTTAATTTAAATATGAAAAATAAAATTTGGGATGCATCTAGCTTAACTATTAAAATCAGCATTTTGTAAGACAGTGAAGATGTTACCTGGTAGTAGTGAGGCAGGTAGAAATGGCCAGATAAAGCTTTAAAAACATTGGGTAATGTCTTTGGGGCAGGAAATAGCAAATGGAATTTACTGCCTTCAGATCGCTGTTTCTCAAGCTACTTCAGTATGTCCAGATTACAGACTTGGGAAAAGCAAGTTCTGAAATTCATGTCAGGGTCAGGGAGCTTGAGGCAGTGAAGGAGAGGTGGGAATTAATATTTGCTGAGTACCTAAGCAATACCAGGCACTGGGCTAGTGCTCTTAAGCTTCATCTCCTCGAATTCTGATAATGGTCCTATGTCTTCACTTTTACCTCCCAATTTTTCACATGTGGAAAACAGTTTGAAAGATGTTGCAAAACTTTTCTAAGGTCTCAGAGATCAGTCTCTCTCACTCGAAAATGTTAGATCACTAAGCCACTCAAGTCACATTTATCTTTGCGTACTTGAAACATAGTCCTCTTTATTTTTACTTATTACTGATGTATTCATCGTATTCAAAAATACTAAGATGGCTTACAAAATAAGTATAATAAAATGAGATTTGTAGTAAAAGTAAAGACCTTAATGTCCACTGGGTGATCCCCAACAAACATCTTGAGTGCCCAAGCATCAGTGGAGGGAGACTCTTTTGTTAGTTGTTTCCCAAGTATAATGCATATTTATGAACGGATCTCTCATTGTCAAAGAATGAGGCATTGCTACAAAGACTGCTTAGAATTAGTTCCCTTAAATCCTTTCACTATGATTCAGCAGTCATTTTATCTGTCTGTATTCAGTGAAAAAGCACCTATTGTGTATGATCGTTCCTATCTGATGCCAATAAAGTTACAACGGCAATTTTCTGCTTTTTCTCACAATAAGCTTTTAGATGGCCTGTTATGGTAAGGAGCTTTTGGATGTTACTTTACTAAACCAAGTAATCATCTATTGTTTTGTTTCAATTGCATGTTAGGATGGGAGAAGGGTATATCACTTATCACTGAGAAAAATCTGAATAAGGCTGAAGACAAAGCAGAAGGACAAGTATGGAATTTTTACTTCCATATTTACTTATGCAAATTTTACTTACTCAGTAAACATGACTCTGGAACTGAGTAGAACCCTGCAGGCACCAACCCCCAACACCAAACCAAACAATTAATGATTAGACAAACAATAGAGAATTATTCTACAGATACTATAATTGCCACCAAAGGAGAAAAAAGCTAACTGCATGATGACCAGACTGTAGCCATAATGTTAGATGCTCCTACTTGAGCAGTACTGAATCTATGGCTAGAACAATTTCAAGAACAGGCCTCAAGAGAATGGGATTAACTTTATTGCTCGTGATAATCTACATCTCTGTAGACATCAAAATAATTGTATGTTTCTCTGCCTATATATTGGAAAAGGAAATGGCAATGCACTCCAGTATTCTTGCCTGGAAAATCCCATGGATGGAGGAGCCTGGTAGGCTACAGCCCACAGGGTAGCAAAGAATCAGACATGACTGAGCAACTTCACTTTCACTTTCAGCCTATATATATAAGCAGACGACTAAAATTGTCAGAAATGCTACAGACTCACAATGACACCTTCCACTCTGAGAATACAGCACCCTATATCACCATGAAGAAATTATAGAAGATAGACCTTTGCCCCTAATGTCATAGAAACAGAATCATGTTCTGACAAGTGGGGATTTGTAAGCAGCTCTTTATAGGAAACTCCCCTTAGCAGGAAGCCCTTTTTCTTGTCACTTTAATAAAGGTACATTAGAATTAACTTTTAAACCAGGCACCCCAATGCTCTGCTTATCTCTGGCTCAAGCACACCTCTCAAATCTTTTAATCACACAATACCTTGCCTAACTTGTCAGTTCTTTCTGTAGATCAAAGAAAAAGAAATGAAGAATGAATATCAATAAATAACAGAGGACCAGATCTCTTACCTAGCTTCCCGTTCACTTTGGAAGCTTGTAATCTTCTAAATAAACTGTGTAAACAAAATTACAACTAGAGGAGGATTACAAGAAGTCAATGAGTCTGCACACTAGGCGGGTGGGGCGGTGGGCATGGTGACCACTCTGAATCCCTATCTCAGTGATTAACTAAGATTACTTTACTCTTGCTCTTTAAAATGTCATGGCCAAGCAGCATCTTCAGAATTGGTTTTGGGGGGATGTTGAGTCCATCATCTCTCCAGACTATTGGCATTCTCATTAAAGGTGCCTTTCCTTTGCTACCAACATTTCTGAGTATGTAACTGATTTTGTAAGCAGGATGCAGTGGGACCTCCATTTGTTAACAAGTTGAACATCATCTCTTCATCTCACACTATGCTAGGTTGTGAAGATAAAAGGATGACAAGAAATGGTCTTTTCCTTCAAAAACATTTTAGAATAGTGGAGAAAACACAGTTATATACATATACTCATAATACCAAGTTATAAATGCAATGACAGAATGCAAACTCATGGAAGAACCATAATGTGGTACTTATCCATCCTGGACGAAATTAGGGAAGACTTGCCAGAAGAGGTAATGCTTCAGCTAAGTCTTTACATTTTAAAGGTAAAGGAACTCAGAGCTGGATAGTAGGAAGTCCACTAAGGTTTTATAAAACTAGCTTTGCTAAAGATAAGATAATAATTAGAAAAAAAAATCTTGATTAACCAAATTACTACTTCTCTCTAACCTGAGTAAACGCTGACCACATATCAGGTGCCTGCCTGCCTGCCTGCCAAGTTGCATAAGTCGTGTCCTACTCTTTGCAACCCTATGGACTGTAGCCCACGAGGCTACTCTGTCCATGGGATTCTCCAGGCAAGAAAACTGGGGTGGGTTGCAGTGCCCTCCTTCAGGGGATCCTCCTGACCTAGGGACAGAACCCATGTCTTATGTATCTTGCATTGGCAGTCAAGTTCTTTACCAGTAGTTCTACCTGGGAAGCCCACATATCAGGTGACATCAACTGAAATAAGAACATGAAAGCAAAATGTTGCAGTCTGTTTGCCTTGTCAACTATGGGAATCTGTAGCACCATCCAATACATGAAAGTGCAACTTTTATGACATCAACTTTTCCTATGGCTTCTCCCATTGATTAACCCCTAGTCATATGGCCTTTCTTGCTGCTACTCCAACATGCCAGGCTTCAGCCCTGAAACTTTGTACTTGTTACTGATTCTCCTGGTTACAGTTACAGAGCTCTGTTTCTGTCTGCCTTCCTTTAATCATCCAGGCTTCAATTCAAATGTCACTTTCTTCAAGAGTATCTTCTTAGCCATTGAAACTGACATATTAGCAACAGCCCTCACTTCTGCCAAGTTACTATTTTTCTATTTATCTTGCTTTACCTTCTTATCAACACCTGAAACACTGTATTATCTGTTCGTTTATATGCATTGTTATCTAACTCCTCTCCACTCCCTGAAAAAGTATTAAATAACTTTTCTGTCTTGTGTATTGCTAGGTTTCCAGTTTGGAACATACTGCCCAGTAACCAACATTAAGTGAGATGAATGAAACTTTCTACCAATGGTAGCAATCACTATCTCCAAATAACAGTGTTGCAATAGACCAACAGAGCAACCAGTTCAGAATCCAGCAGCAGGACACAGAGGGCCTCCAGAGAAAAAAAAATGTTTTTTGAAAAAAAAGAAAAGGAAAATGAAGAAATAAAAATAAAAAAGAAAAAAAGAAAAAGACATAGAAATGTAGAAATGTATGAAGTTAGATTCTATAGAGTTATTAAATGTGGGCCTCAGTTCTGACATTTCTTGTACCTAATTCTCAAGAAAAAACTGATCACTTTTGTGTATCCCAAATGTTGGGGCAGAGAAATTTTTTAATGCAGAGAACTTTAGGGGAAAAAAAAAACCTTTCTTGGTTTTTCCTGAGGGCCCCAGTGGGTACACACTTCAAATTTACATTTTTCCTACAGAAAATTAAACCTGCCTGCATTTTGTCTACTGGCTGATACACAACTACAAGTGGTGCCATCGTACGGCACATCTTCCACTTTTACGTTTGTGATTATTGTTTCAGGTTTCTCATGACCAGATCCAGATTCATCTTTGAGACAGCAGAAGTGTTTGCACTGAGCTGAAGGATTAATGCCCTGCCCTTACTTATGGGATCTTTTCCCTACAATTAATCATTTTGTTAATGTAGAGGGTTGCTTAGATTCTGATTCTGCCACTTACTAAATGTGTGATCTTGGGAAATTTACTTACCCCTTCTGTCATCTGCAATTTGGGGATTTTAACAGCACTGATTCTATTGCAATTACATTTAAGATTCAATTAGACATTAAACTGTAAAAATGCTTAGTACAATGCCTGGCTGTAATTAATTTCCCATAGTTCCCTAAATGCCGATGATAATATTCATAACACAGATATCTAGTTGTGCATAAATCATCTGGTGAGCATAAGAAAATGAAAATCCAAGAGGAACCTTTTCTTTTCTATATAATATGTAGTCAGGGAGACAGAAAGTTGACATAAAAAGTGATTGAATTAGTACAAGTCTTAGTTAGAAATCCTATAACAGTACTCCTGTGCTCCTAGGGGGGAAAAAAAAAACAACAACCTTCTTATTCTGTCCAAATAACATTTTATTTTGGAAATTTGCAGAAAAACATCTATTTTAAATGTCAAGAAGGCTATAATTAACATTCATAAACACTTTCAAAATGACTTATTTTCTTTGTTTTTTGTACTTTGATTAATAGTTTTTGGGTTTTCCGGCTATCCATTCTCCCCAATGTAAACCCTATCTTTGCTGAGAAAAGTTGAGCGCTGAAGAATTGATGCTTTTGAACTGTAGTGTTGGCGAAGTCTCTTGAGAGTTCCTTGGACTGCAAGGACATCAAACCAGTCCTGAATATTCACTGGAAGGACTGATGCTGAAGCTGAAGCTCCAATACTTTGGCCACCTGATGTAAAGAACTGACTCATTGGAAAAGACTCTGATGCTAGGAAAGATTGGAGGCAAGAGGAGAAGGGGATGACAGAGGATGAGATGGTTGGATGGCATCATCGACTTAATGGATATGAGTTTGAGCAAACTCCGGGAGTTGGTGATGGATAGGGAGGCCTGGCCTGCTGAAGTCCATGGGGTCACAAAGAGTTGGACACAACTGAGCTACTGAACTGAACTGAAATGTACTAAGATTTTTTAAAAGAAAAAAGCATAATAGGGAAATGTCATGAGCAATTATACAACAGCAACTTTGGCCACTTATATTGAATGGAAAAATTCCTTGAAAGACACAAATATCAAAAACACAATCAAGCACAAGTAGTTTTCAGAGGGACCATGATGACAACGAAGGAACTCCTGAACTTCCCTGTACCCACAGACGCACAGACTGTACAACTACACAGTCAGAAAATCCCACTGAGAGACATGCAGTGGCTCAAGGACTATGGCAAACAAAGAAGTATTTGGCAATGGGTGTACTTCACTTCCTGTGGCTACCCCTCAAGGCTCAGCCCAGAAATAGCAGGCAAAACTGTCCATTGTCCAGTCTTCCCTTGAGGGATTTGATTGCCTACTTTACAAGCTGATGCCTGAAGGTCTGGCTTCTTATTTAACATGCATCTAGAGGCTGACTGACATCTCCCTAGAGTCCAGGGGAGTTGGTAGGCACTTCCCCTGCATTCCCTCTCTGGCTTGATCCAACAACAAAACCAAATTGCTAGTACCACCTTGAAAGGAGTTTGTCCATGTATTTAGTGACTCAATTTTTATGGCTGCCATAAAAGGGATGGAATTCCCAAATCACTTAGCTCTGAAAGCCAATAGGGCTGTATTCACACATTTCACAGGAGGACAGCAAGCAAAGCAGAAGCTTTTCCCTAGGTGCAGGAGCACCCCTTTGTTCCTCCCCCACTCTCATGACTATCTGCCTGGGCTTTCTGTAGAGAAAGCAGGTAAAACTACCCGTTTTCCAATTTCTCCTTGGAAGGAACTTAACTATATTGTTTTCCAGCTCTTCCATGAGGGTATAGTTTCTGGTTAGCCTGCATCTATGTGCTGACTGATATTCTCTTCCTTGGAACACTGACTGATCTTGGCACACCCTCTCTATGGGAGACAACCATAAAGGTTTGAGAGACAACCGGGAGCTTCATCTGGACTGATGATGAGACAGTGTGCCAAGACCAACATGTAATGTGCAGAAACCAACACAAAGAGTGAAAGAAATGAAAAAAAAAAAAAAAGTAACATCAACAAGGAAATATGTCTCAAACAGAAGAACAAGATAAATCATTAGAAGGTGATCTTAGTAAGATAGAGAAAACTGACTTACCCAACAGAGATTTCAAAATAATGGTCATAAAGATGGTCACTGAGATCAGAGAGCAAGGCATAAACAAAGTGAGAATTTTAGCAAAGAAAATATAACAGACAAAGAAAGAATCTTAAAATCAACTTGTTACTTAGAAGGGGATCCCATTAAGACCATCAGTGAATTTTTCAGCATAAACTTTGCAAGCCAGGAGGGATTGTGATGAGTTTTCAAAATGCTGAAAGAGAAAACCTGCCAACCAATAATACTCCATTAAGCAAAGCTGTCCTTCAGAATTGAAGGAGAGACAAAAAGTTTTCCAGACAAAAAGGGAGGAAGTTCATAATTACTAGACTGATAGATACATGGGTCAACAGAACAGAGAGTCCAGAATTAGATTCACACATTTAATTAACAGATTTTTGACAAAGCTGCAAAAACAACTGGGGATAGGATAATTTTTCCAACAAATAGAGTGGGAAAGATAGATAAAAATATGAAAAAAAAAAAAACCCAGAAAATCTTACAAGTTTGTATCACACCAGACATCTAAAATAAAACTATGGTGTTGCAACTTGAATGTGGTGGATGCAAAGATTTCTTAAACACACAAAAAAACAAATCGTAAAGATGATAGTCAACAAATTGAACTACTTTATCAATTTTTTTTAAAGATTGCTAAAGAAATGTAAAAAATGTTAAAGAAAGTCACAAAATAGCAGAAAATATTGCAACCTTCATATCTAACAGTAGATCTTAACCATTACAACTGGTTAATAAGAAGATAAACATTCCAATTTGGAAATGGCAAAAGGATTTGAACAGACATTTCACCAAAGAAGATATATGGATTGCAAATACGCACATGAAAGATGGTCAATATCAGTTCTCAGGAAAGTGGTAAATAAAACCATAAGGAAGTATCACTATACACCTAGTTGAATAGCTAAGAGTAAAATGTCCAATTGCACTAGGTTTGGCAATGTATAAACACTTTGGAAAGTATTTGGCAAAATACATGTACACATTACAATGTACATGTAATATGTACATATTACATGATCCAAGGAAAATAAAAATTCTACCTAAAATTTTATAAACAAATATTCACAGAAACCTAATCTTGAAAAAAAATCCAAATGTTCACCTTGACCTTAAGCCTAATCCTAACAGATGAGTGAATAAACATTTTGTGGTGTATCTATACAGTGGAATATCACTTAGAAATAAGAAGAGATGAAGTACCGATACCCACAAACACCCGGATGAATCTCAAAATAGTAACTAGTGAAAGCAACTAAACAAAGGGATGTATTTAATATATTATTCATTTCACACAAGGACACAATTTTCAAACTAATTTGTAGTATTAGAAGGCAGACCATTGGTTGCCTGGGATAGGTTACAAAAGACACACAGAAATTATGAATATGTTTATTGTCTTGATTGTGGTGATGGTTCATATTTCAAAACTAAACACATTGTGTGTATAAAGTTTTATTGTATTCAGTTATACCTCAATACTGTTCATACTGTTTATGGGGTTCACAAAGCAAGAATACTGAACTATGAACAAAGCTAGTGGAGGTGATGGAATCCCAGTTGAGCTATTTCAAATCCTAAAAGATGATGCTGTGAAAGTTCTGCACTCAATATGCCAGCAAATTTGGAAAACTCCGCAGTGGCCATGGAACTGGAAAAGGTCTGTTTTCATACCAATCCTAAAGAAAGGCAATGTCAAAGAATGATCAAACTACCACACAATTGCACTCATCTCTCACACTAGCAAAGTAATGCTCAAAATTCTCCAAGCCAGGCTTCAACAGTATGCAAACTGTGAACTTCCAGATATTCAAGCTGCATTTAAAAAAGGCAGAGGAACCTGAGGTCAAATTGCCAACATCTGTTGGATCATCGAAAAACCAAGAGAGTTCCAAAAAAACATCTACTTCTGCTTATTGACTACGCCAAAGCCTTTGACTGTGTAGGTCACAATAAACAGTGGAAAATTCTTAAAGAGATGGGAATACCAGACCACCTGACCTGCCTCCTGAGCAATCTGTATGCAGGTCAAGAAGCAACAGTTAGAACTGGACATGGAACAACAGACTGGTTCCAAATTGGGAAAGGAGTACATCAAGGCTATATATTGTCACCCTGCTTGTATAACTTATATGCAGAATACATCATGAGAAATGATGGGCTGGATGAAGCACAGGCTGGAATGAAGATTGCCAGGAGAAATATCAATAACCTCAGACATGCAGATGACACCACCCTATGGCAGAAAGTGAAGAACTAAAGAGCCTCCTGATGAAAGTGAAAGAGGAGAGTGAAAAGTTGGCTTAAAACTCAACATTCAGAAAACCAAGATCATGGCAGCCAGTCCCATCACTTCATAGCAAACAGATGGGCAAACAATGGAAACAGTGACAGACTTTGTTTTTTGGGGCTCCAAAATCACTGCAGATGGTGACTGCAACCATGAAATTAAAAGACACTTGCTCTTCGGAAGGAAAGTTATGACCAATCTAGACAGCATATTAAAAAGCAGAGACATTACTTTGTCTCTGCTAGAACAAAGTTCTGTCTAGTCAAAGCTATGGTTTTTCCAGTAGTCATGTATGGATGTGAGAGTTGGACTATAAAGAAAGCTGGGCACCAAAGAATTGATGCTTTTGAACTGTGGTGTTGGAGAAGACTCTTGAGAGTCCCTCGGACTCCAAGGAGATCCAACCAGTCCATCTTAAAGGAAATCAGTCCTGAATATTCATTGGAAGGACTGATGCTGCAGCTGAAACTCCAATACGTTGGCTATCTGATGCAAAGAACTGACTCATTAGAAAAGACCCTGATGCTGAGAAAGGTTAAAGGTGGGAGGAGAGGGGATGACAGAGGATGAGATGGTTGGATGGTATCACCAACTCTATGGACTTGAACTGGAGTAAGCTTTGGGAGTTTTTGATGGACAGGGAAGCCTGGTATGCTGCAGTCCATGGGGTTGCAAAGAATTGGACATGACTGAGTGACTGAAGTGATACCTCAATACATTTGTTTAAAAGGGAGAGATCCACACCTGAAGTTCTAAAAATACTCTGCTTAATAGTTTTCAGTTTCAATAGAATAGTGAGATTTCTATAGGCATCTGGAAAACTACTTCGTAAAAAATAATTTTGAAAAGGTGAATAAGTATTCCTCAAAAAATAGTACCTTAATTAATCAGTAGAGTAGGAATGAAGAGAACAGACACTGAGATTTCCTTCAATTTATTCACTCAGTCAACTAATATATATGCCTGAATACATACTAGTGTACAAAGTAAACAAATCTCTCCCTGTATGTTTACATTATATGATTATAAATTAGTATCAAATTAGAATAAGCAAAAGCCTGCAATGTTTTTATTCATAATAACCCTGAGTACTTCATTAATGAATTATATCCATAACCCTAAATTATATTGAAAAATATAAAAATAAGGCCTGTATTTTTAAATCATTCATTCTCTTGCTATAAAGTTCAAAATAAAAACAAAACTTGTTTAAGCCAGACATGTTTTCTTCATAAATTGGCCTGTGCTTTTATACTTTGATGTATATAAAACACACAAGGAGTATTTTATTAATAATGCAGACTTCTGGGCCAAATTCACATTTTAACTCCATAGATTTGGGGTGGGGCTCAGAATCTGCATACACATCTAGCAGCCTATTTGATCCTAATGTCAGTCATCTGGACTTTCTACCTTGTGAAACACTGTGCTTTTCTACCCAATAAGATAACTAGTGATTCCTAAATGTGAAGATTTATGTGAAGCCATTCAACGTCACAATAATCCAAGAACATGCCCCTACCACCGATGCCTAAGAAACTGAAGTTGATCAGTTCCATGAAGACCTAGAAAATCTCCTAGAATTAACACCAAAAAAAAAAAAAAAAGATGGTCTATTTATCACTGGGGATTGGAATGCAAAAGCGGGAAGTCAAGAGATATTAAAAAAAAGAGATATCTGGAGTAACAGGCAAGTTTGGCCTTTGGGAACAAAATGAAGCACAGCAAAGGTTAACTGAATTCTGCCATGAGAATGCACTCGCCATAGCAAATCCCCTTTTTCAACAACACAAGAGATGACTTTACACATGGACATCAGCAAATAATCAATACCAAAACCACACTGATCACATTCTTTGTAGCCAAAGATGGAGAAGCTGTATACAGTCAGCAAAAACAATACCTGGAGCTGACTGTGGCTCAGATCATCAGCTTCTCATAGCAAAATTGAGTTTAAACCAAAGAAAGCAGGGAAAACCATGAGGCCAGCCAGGTACAACTTGAATCAAATTCCCTATGAATATGCAGTGGAGGTAATGAATAGATTCAAGGGATTAGATCTGGTAGACAGAGTACCTGGAGAACTATGGACAGAGGTCTGTAATGTTGTACAGGAGGCAGTGAACAAAACCAAAGAAAAAGAAAAGTAAGAAGGTAAAGTGGTTACCTGAGGAGGGCTTCAGTTCAGTTCAGTCGCTCAGTCGTGTCCAACTCTTTGTGACCCCATGAACTGCAGCATGCCAGGCCTCTCTGTCCATCACCAACTCCCGGAGTTCACTCAGACTCACGTCCATCGAGTCAGTGATGCCATCCAGCCATCTCATCCTCTGTCGTCCCCTTCTCCTCCTGCCCCCAATCTCTCCCAGCATCAGAGTCTTTTCCAATGAGTCAACGCTTTGCATGAAGTGGCCAAAGTACTGGAGTTTCAGCCTTAGCATCATTCCTTCCAAAGAAATCCCAGGGCTGATCTCCTTCAGAATGGACTGGTTGGATCTCCTTGCAGTCCAAGAGACTCTCAAGAGTCTTCTCCAAAACAGCAAAAGAAAGAAGAGAAGTGAAAAGCAAGGGAGAAAGGGAACGGTATATCCAACTAAATGCAGATTTCCAAAGAACAGCATGGAGAGACAAGAAGGGCTTCTAAAATGAACAGTGTATAAAACAAGAAAACCACAGAAGGGGACAGACTAGAGATCTCTTCTAGAAAATTGGAGATATCAAGAGAACATTTTGCCCAAAGACGGGCACAAGAAAGGACAAAAATGGTAGAGACCTAGTAGATGCTGAAGAGATCAAGAAGAGATGGAAATACACAGAAAAACTGTGCAAAAAAGATCCAAAGAACCAGACTGCTAGGATGGTATGGTCAGCCACCCAGAGCCAGACATTCTGGAGAACAAAATCAAGTGGGCCTTAGGAAGCACTGCTGTTAATAAAGCTAGTGGATGTGACAGAATTCCAGTAGAACTATTCAGAACCACAAAGGATGATGCCATCAAGGTGCTACATTCAATATGTCAGCAATATGGAAGACCTAGCAGTGGCCACAGGACTGGAAAAGGTCAATCCTCATCTCAGTTCCCAAGAAGGGTACTACTAAAATGTGATAACCATTGAATGATTGACCTCATCTCGCATGTTAGTAAGGTCATGCTTAAAATTCCGCATGCTAAGCTTCAGCATTATGCTAACCAAGAGCTTCCAGATGTCCAAGCTGGATTTAGAAAAGGAAGAGGAACCAGAGATCAAATTGTCAATATTTGCTGGATCACAGAGAAAGCTGAGGAATTCCAGAAAAACATCTATCTCTGTTTCATTGACTACATATCAAAGCCTTTGACTGCATGGATCATAATAAACTGTGGAAAGCTCCTAAAGAGATGTGGATACCAGACCATCTTGCCTGTCTCCTGAGAACCCTGTATGCGGGCCAAGAAGCAACAGTCAGAACCCTGTAAGGAACAACTGATTGGTTCAAGACTGAAAAAGGAGTAAGACAGGGTTGTTTGTTGTCACCCTGTTTGTTTAATCTATATGCTGAGCACATCATGAGAAATGCTGGGTTGGATGAGTTACAAGCTGGAATCAAGATAGGCAGGAGATACATCAATAACCTCAGATATGATGCTGATACCACTCTAATGGCAGAAAGTGAAGAGAAACTAAAGAGCTTCTTGATGAGGGTGAAGGAGGAGAGTGAAAGAGCCAGCTTAAAGCTAAATATTAAAAAAAAAAAAAAAAAACCTAAGACCATAGCATCTGGCCCCATTACTTTATGGAAAATAGAGGGGTAAAAGGTGGAAGTAGTGACAGATTTCCTCTTCTTGGGCTCTAAAGTCACTGCAGATGGTAACTGCAGCCATGAAATCAGAAGACACTTTCTTCTTGGCAGGAAAGCTACGTATGACAAACAGTGTATTGAAAAGCAAAGACATTACTCTGCTGACAAAGATCCATATAATCAAGGCTATGGTCTTCCCAGTGGTCACATACAGTTGTGAGAGCTGGACTTTAAAGAAGGTGAAATGCCAAGGAATTGATGCCTTCGAACTATGGTGCTGGAGAAGATCCTGAAAGTCAATTAGACAGCAAGGAGATTGAACCAGTCCATCTTAAGGGAAATCAAGCCTGAATACTTGTTGGAAGGACTGATGCTGAAGCTGAAACCCAGTATTTTGGTCATCTGATGAGAACAGATGACCCACTAAAAAGCCCCTCATGCTGAGAAACATCGAGGGCAGAAGGAGAAGAGGGCATCAGAGAATGAGATAGCTGGATGGCATCACCAATGCAATGGAAATGAACTTGGGCAAACTTCAGGAAATGGTAAGGGACAGAGAGGCCTGGCATGCTGCAGTCTATGGGGTTGCAAAGAGTCAGACATGCCTGGGAGACTGAACAGCAACAAATGTGAAGATACATGTGCAAATAAAGAAACATGCATCAATGGAAATCTCATCAAATTAGACAACTGCAAACATTGGCCGACTCAATGGACATGAGTTTGAGCAGATTCCAGGAGACAGTGAAGGACAGGGAACCCTGGAGTGCTGCAGTTCATGGGGTTGCAAAGAGTCGGACATGACTGAGTGACTTCATAACAACAACAAACATCAGCCACTAAGGTCACACCTCGCTATCCAAGTGAGTTCACCTAAAACAGAGACTTAATGATATGAGAAACTAACGCCTTAAGGAATTTTGGAATGATTTGGAATTTTGATTCCTTAAGGAACCTTAGTAAGCAAAACATCTTTAGAAAATTATCAAAATCTGAGTAAATATAATCATAAAATACAGATTCCTAAGAGATGATATTCAGGTTTATTCGAGCTAGGTTTTCATAGAAAAAAAAGTGACTCTAAACTCTGACACTATTAATAAATAAAAAGCAAAGACATATCTTTCCTTGTGTCATGGCTTGTTTTTATACTTGGAAGACTCAATGTAGCCCATAATTTAAAATTTATTTTTTGCATAAGTAAATATATTCCCTCTACTTCCTTTAATATTGTAACAAAAAAGGAACTAAAAATCTTTGCATATTTTCAATGGTATATGATTAAAGATGACTCTGGGAAACTTTGATTCCATGATTTTATAATGTATCTTTTAATATATTCTAATTTATGATATTTGGTAAATGTAAAAAAAATTTTGATTAAAAATAAATTCTTTCAAATAACTTTTAATTAGCATTTCTCAGCAGATATTTGTCTTCATTCCATGGTCATTTATCAAGTGGCCTACCCCAGCCCAAAGGCACAGTCTTGAAACAAGTTATTAATCTCCTTACCTTGAGGAAATCTACTCTTTCTTCAAGAAAAGTCCAAAGAATAAATGAGAAAACAGCTCAAAGCCATCCAAGATGAAATGAGGATGTTATATGCTAAAAGAGCAGATCTAGTACTGAGCTATCAGAAGAAATAAAAGAGCAAAGTCTCTACAGATGCTCATCATGATACACTCTGGCATCAGGCAGAAAAGGTGGATATAAGGGAAAAAGGGAAAACAAAAGTGTAAAAGCAAACCTGATGATGCTATCCCTGCACACCAGAGAGAACCACTTTCTCCACATTTAGAAGAAATTTGGGGCAGGTGAATATTGGTGGTAAAGAAACATAAAAGGATAAAAATTAGAGTATTTACATGTATTTCTTCTATAACTAGAATTTCAATTGGATCACACACAAGCTTTTTGACCCTGTCTTGGAGATCCAACCAGTCCATTCTGAAGGAGATCAGCCCTGGGATTTCTTTGGAAGGAATGATGCTAAAGCTGAAACTCCAGTACTTTGGCCACCTCATGCGAAGAGTTGACTCATTGGAAAAGACTCTGATGCTGGGAGGGATTGGGGGCAGGAGGAGAAGGGGACTACAGAGGATGAGATGGCTGGATGGCATCACTGACTCGATGGACGTGAGTCTCAGTGAACTCCGGGAGTTGGTCATGGACAGGGAGGCCAGGCGTGCTGCGATTCATGGGGTCGCAAAGAGTCAGACACGACTGAGTGACTGATCTGATCTGATCTGACCAGTATAGAAAATAAGAAACAATAAAACCAGTTTTCCATATTAAGCCTGAATGTACTTCATGGTTTGTCTATTTCTGCTATTCCTACATCATTTCAGGTATGACCAATAAGTCAAAATACTCTCTTCATTAAGCAGTCTGCAAATGCCTGGTTGGCAGAGTCAGCTGTTATTTTGGGTTGTATAGCTCTCAGTGTGTGGGTGTGAAATAAATCCTAAAGGCGCAACATTAAAGGTGGACTGGGTCTTGGATATTATGTAATAATATGCCTTTATTTTATATATGAGGAAACTTCAATGGCACCCCATTCCAGTACTCTTGCCTGGAAAATCCCATGGGCGGAGGAGCCTGGTAGGCTGCAGTCCATGGGGTCGCGAAGAGTCGGACATGACTGAGTGACTTGACTTTCACTTTTCACTTTCATGCATTGGAGAAGGAAATGGAAACCCATTCCAGAGTTCTTGCCTGGAGAGTCCCAGGGACAGGGGAGCCTGGTGGGCTCCTGTCTATGGGGTCGCATGGAGTCGGACATGACTGAAGTGACTTAGCAGCAGCAGACCCAAGGAAATTAGATAATTTGCCCAAGGTCTCATAGCTAGTGGAATTTTGGTAAGTTGTTCATTTCAGACTCTTCTAGAATAGCCATGAATTTTAATTCATCTGCTTTACTACCTTTCCAGTTCCAGTTCAGTCACTCAATCGTGTCCGACTCTGTGCGACTCCATGAACCGCAGCACGCCAGGCCTCCCTGTCCATCAACCAACTCCTAGAGTCCACCCAAACCCAAGTCCATTGAGTTACCGATACCATCTTGTCCTCTGTCATCCCTGTCTCCTCCTGCCCTCAATCTTTCCCAGCATCAGGGTCTTTTCCAAAGAGTCAGCTCTTTGCATCAGGTGGACAAATTATGGGAGTTTCAGCTTCAACATCAGTACTTCCAATGAATACCCAGGACTGATCTCCTTTAGGATGGACTGGTTGGATCTCCTTGCAGTCCAAGGGATCCTCAAGAGTCTTCTCCAACACCACAGTTTAAAAACATCAATTCTTCTGCACTCATCTTTCTCTGTAGTCCAACTCTGACATCCATACATGACTACTGGAAAAAACATAGCCTTGACTAGACAGACCTTTGTTGACAAAGTTAGGTCTCTGCTTTTTAATATGCTGTCTAGGTTGGTCATAACTTTCCTCCAAGGAGCAAGCATCTTAATTTCATGGCTGCAGTCACCCTACCTGCCTTAATTCACCTGCATAGAATTTATAAATTCTATGCATGATAGCATAAGCTTAGGTTATTTGAGATAATGGGCTTGTTCTCTTAAATAATGCATTAAATTTGTTAAATCCAGCAAACACAACTATTTTGAAAGTATACGTTTGGGGCCAAATCCTTATGATTAAAAAGTCACAATGGAATATGTTTAATACGAGCTCTTTAACATTGGGGGGGATGGCATTTTTCTAAGACAGTAGAAAGAGGGCATTTTTCTAAGACAGTAGAAAGAGGAAATTTTTCTACATCAAATAAAAATAAATGTGGGGGACATATTTGTTTCCATATTGAAATAATCACACTCGATGGGGTTGAAACTAAAAATTCATACTATCACTGAATTGATGTTTATTGATGAAAGTAGAAAATACTTCTTTCTATAGCTTAATTTTGGACAAGTCTGTCATTGTCATGAGAGTATAAGCTGTACTTCAAATAGTTTATGTTTCCTTAATTTTAGCTGCATAAAATCCATTTATTAACAAAAAAAATGTACTTACTGATTCAGGACAGGAGTGTAGGCAGTTTTATCCTCATCAATAATAGTGACCATCAGTGTAATAAGCTGGGGCCAAAAATCCAAATTCTTGGTGGTTGGTCCCTGATCTTCCCGAGGAATGTCCTGTTTCTTACTCTGCTCAGAAGGTCAGGCAACATGCAAAATAAAAGGTTAAAGGGCATGACTTTAGTTAGAAATCACTGTCAAACAGGAGGATCAGATAAAGAGAGCTATGAACAACTCTCAGATCACGTGAGCCAAAGTTAGTACATTCAGGTTTTCTCCCTTCATTGAACAGCATCCCACAGGGTAAAGTCACAATGGCCAGGCTTGGATTTCCAAATGCTTTGGTTCTGGGATGGAGGTTTATCTTCCTCTATTGCAGTTTATGATCTTAGGAATTATTATTATAGAGTTTATCCCTTTTATGTGACTTCTTCCAAGGCCAAAGTTTGAATTCTGTGTGTACATTGGTGTGTGTTTAAAATTTGTCCTGCCTAAGTATTTTTTCAAAAGTCACACTGTTTTATGTGGGCAGAACTCAAGAAAGGCTGGTTACAAAGTCAGTACTGATAAATTCTACAGATATAAAGTTACATGAATGGACTAGAACTCTCTCATTCCACTCACAAATACATCTAAGTTAACTCTAACTTTGTAAGTTTTTTTATATGCATATAGGTATATTTAAATCATATTGGAATGCTTAATTTATCACACTGAATGAATTCTCCACTGTCACCTCTAGAAGGAGTGTCGTCTGAATGATCTAAATTTACAGTGAGATCAAAATAGTATAATACTCTTGAATGTTTCACATATAAACTTCATACTCAACACATGCAATTCTTTCAAACGTACAGGTAAATTATTCTGGTTGTTTTGTTTCATTGGGTATTTTTCTTACAGCACTTCTTTTACATTTACTTTTTAAAATTAGGAAAAAAAGATGAAGATGGAGACAATTTTCACTCAAGTATATAAGTGGGAAGCATATGGCTTCCTTGACTATTTTTGCTGAAGTATTTATAAGCTTGTAGGTCCAGGATATTTGAAAACTCCAATTGGTAGCTCGGGAAATTCATGGTCTCTCATACAAAAGGTGGATTAGATTTTATTTGGTCCAATCATTTGGCTTCCCTGACGGCTCAGTGGTAAAGTATTCACTTGTAATGCAAGAGATGTGGATTTAATCCCTGGGTCAGGAAGATACCCTGGAGAAGGAAATGGCGACCCATTCCAGGATTCTTGCCTGGAAAATCCCATGACAGAGCAGCCTGGCAGGCTACTGTCCCTGGGGTCACAAAAGAGTCGGACATGACTTAGCAACTAAACAAGAATCATTTGTCTTACTCAACTACTGTGTCTTTTCCAAAGATCAGGCACCCTCTGCTGAATGACTATATGCATATCTTCTAATGATGCCCAACATATGTAACCAGATTTAGATGAGTCATCACACTATTATTGTTCTCACTGAAGTTAAATATAACCCTGTGTTGTTCCAGACCTCATACAAAGACTATAATGTACCTTCAGGGACTTAAATTTTCCTAGGGTACTTCCAAGTGCTGTTCATTTACATTTAAGCTCAAAATGTAACATATTAAAAGCTGAAGACTGAGATTAGTCAAAAGACTAGTGGTTAGCACATATTACTTCAAATTGCGAGAATGAACTAAAAGTAGTCTTCAAAGGATCTTAATAAACCTTATGCATCTGGCCCTGAGAACCAGATGTTCTCAAATTCCAAAGTCCCTTAACTGTCACAAAGCATACTTCCATTCCTTTTTTAATACCACTAAAGGATTATAGCTGGTAACATTATTTTGCATAAAATTCTATATGATGCATCAGAATAAACCAAAGGATACTGTCATTAGTTTTTATGTATCACATATTGGTATCACAAACCACGCTTTATAAGGGGATGGCACCCCACTCCAGTACTCTTGCCTGGAAAATCCCACGAACGGAGGAGCCTGGTGGGCTGCAGTCCATGGGGTCGCTAGGAGTTGGACACGACTGAGTGACTTCACTTTCACTTTTCACTTTCATGCATTGGACAAGGAAATGGCAACCCACTCCAGTGTTCTTGCCTAGAGAATCCCAGGGACAGGGGAGCCTGGTGGGCTGTCAACTATGGGGTCATACAGAGTCGGACACGACTGAAGTGACTTAGCAGTAGCAGTGTATTTTAATAGATTGCATGTTTAAAAGGATGGAGTACAACCATGTGTTTGGTTGGCCAAAACATTCTTATGTCTTGTGGAAAAACGCAAACAAACCTTTTGACCAACCCAATACATAGGATACTCACTTGATTGCTGAGGAATTCAGTTGTGCTAAGTTGCTGTTTAGTTGCTAAGTCATGTCCGGCTCTTTGTGGCCTCATGGACTGTGTTCTGCCAGGCTACACTGCCCATGTGATTTCCCAGGCAGGAACACTGGAGTAGGCTGCCATTTCCTCCTCCAGGGGATCTTCCCGACCCAGGGATCAAACCCACATCTCTTGCATTGGCCAGTGGATTCTTCCACTAAGCCACCATGGAACACTTTATTACTATTTGAGAATTTTACTAGAGCGTTTGAAATTATGGTTAGAAAAAATATAATGGCAGTGGAAATTCTGAAAGCTAGTAATAAGTATATTAATTACTTACTAAAACCTCTATTAATTACTATTTATAAGAAAAATATTTAAAATACATATTTATATTGTATACAGGTATAATACATAATTTAACCTAGACAAATAAAATATAATAGGTTTATAAAACTATGACTTAGTATGTCAATTTTAACATTGCCATTAGTTTTATAGTGACTAAAAATTATCTTGTTAATGGATAATTGAGGAAAGATATGTGAAAGAAAGACTATGAGAGCATAATGGGGAGATAATTTTTTAAAAGTAGAAAGTTACCAGGGTGTAGGATCAACTGAGAAAAGCTTCTAGTTGTTATGTTGATAAAGGATATTCCAATACAAGAAGCTTGTACAGACAAGCTGATAAGATGTACTTTATACTTCACAATATCAAAGAAGAAAATATGAAGATACTCCATTAAGAAGAGATCGATAAACAGAGAGAACCATTACATGAAAAAAAAAATTGAAATAACAGTAGCAGGAGGAAGCAACACTTCTAAGGTTGCTATGAAGTATTTCTGTGCCATCCCATGTATCGGTTCTATAAGCATATTTTGAAATATCTCTTCTAAGGAGTTGGCCAGACAAGGGTTGGGGGAAGATTTTAGTAAAATGATGCAAGGATAGGATATTTAAATACAAAAGCACACAAAGCTAAATAGAGAATTACTAGTAATGTAAGGCTTCAGGTTTTTGACAAGTTTCTCTAAGCATATTAATGAGTATCTTATACACACACACACACACACACACACACACACGGTCCATGCTCAAATTGAGGAAATGTTTGCTTAAACAAATGACTTATTTCCAGACTTCTTGTAGTAAGATGTTAATACACATCTCTAAGACAGTGGTTTCCAAACCTTAGTGTTTCTTAGCATCACTGGGCAGGTGTGCTAACACAGACTGGTAGGCTCTACGCCCAGAGTTCCTGGTTCAGCAGGTCCAGGGTGAAGCTTAAGACTTTGCATATATAATGAAGTCTCAAGAAAATCTGGCGCTTTTGAGAATCAGCACCAGTTGAGAATCAATAGTCTGAAAGTTATCAACTGAACATTACTCTCTCAAATGCATTTGAACTCGATAGAGCCCTTCACCCCTCTCCTATTCCCCACGTTCCATCTTGTAAAACCATCCACAGAAAAAGTGTTCCTCTGAGTATACTTTGGGAAAAGAAAGGCTAGAGAGATGCAAATGTCAAATACTGAAGGACCTTTTTTTCATACCAAGGAATTTGCATTTATACTAAATTTGATGAGGACTATTATATGATTTTAAACATGAGAATGCATAATTACAGTTGTGTTTTTAAAAAATGATTTGGCAGTAGCAGGAAGTTTAATAATATTATACTTATGAAATAGCCAATAAATAAAATTGATAGGCTTATGAAAATACTTATGAAATAGTTAAGTAAAATAAATATAATTCATTATATAAATGGTGAGGAAAAAGAGAGGGAGGGAGAAGTCAATGGAACTATCCAGAAGGTAATCAGGTAAACCAATCAGTAGTTTAGGAAGCACCCTGAACTACTGACACAGCTTGAGGACTTCCAGGATGTGTGTGGTAGCTAAAACTATGGAGTAAACAAGATTACTCAAAGAGAACAAGAGAGGAGACTACACAGCCAGAGGCAAAACCTTGGAGAGAAAGTCTAAAAAAAGGATATCACTTTATGAAAGAGAAGCGCAGATAGGGGAGTGAGGCCCCTACTGAAATGAGAGAAACTGGTATCCAGAGTTAATGTGGAAGGATTACCCTCAAATATAAATGAAGAGCATGGTCAGGCAATAGAGTCTTCCAGGTAAATCTCATTGATGATGAGGAAGGAGAGCAAGGAATTTTTATCTTGAGGTAAGAGAAGTTAAGGAGCAAAAGTTCGAAACAGCTTTTGCAAGGAACAAGAGCAGACCTTGAGTTGGACCCAGATGGACCTGCCAGGGAGCTTGGGAGCACTGTTGAGGGTGGGTCCTTGAGCATCTAGGACCATCATGAGTTCCCTCCAGGACTGGATTCAGAAATCAAGGAAACGGTGCTGGATTTACTACTGGAGGGCCATGCAGTCAGAAAGGGATTTAAGTGTTTGACAAGAATGGCTGTTTGTCTGTTGCTTCATTTGCTATTATTTTCTCCCATTCTGAAGGCTGTCTTTTCACCTTGCTTATAGTTTCCTTTGTTGTGCAGAAGCTTTTAAGTTTAATTAGGTCCCATTTGTTTATTTTTGCTTTTATTTCCAATATTCTGGGAGGTGGGTCATAGAGGATGCTGCTGTGATGTATGTCAGAGAGTGTTTTGCCTATGTTCTCCTGTAGGAGTTTTATAATTTCTGGTCTTACGTTTAGATCTTTAATCCATTTTGAGTTTATTTTTGTGTATGGTGTTAGAAAGTGCCCTAGTTTCATTCTTTTATAAGTGGTTGACCAGTTTTCCCAGCACCACTTGTTAAAGAGATTGTTTTTAATCCATTGTATATTCTTGCCTCCTTTGTCAAAGATAAAGTGTCCATATGTGCGTGGATTTATCTCTGGGCTTTCTATTTTGTTCCATTGATCTATATTTCGGTCTTTCTGCCAAATGAAGCAACAGACAAACAACTAATCTCAAAAATATACAAGCAACTCCTACAGCTCAACTCTAGAAAAATAAATGACCCAATCAAAAAATGGGCCAAAGAACTAAATAGACATTTCTCCAAAGAAGACATACAGATGGCTAACAAACACATGAAAAGAAGCTCAACATCACTCATTATCAGAGAAATGCAAATCAAAACCACTATGAGGACCATTTCACGCCAGTCAGAATGGCTGCGATTCAAAAGTCTACAAGCAATAAATGCTGGAGAGGGTGTGGAGAAAAGGGAACCCTCTTACACTGTTGGTGGGAATGCAAACTAGTACAGCCACTATGGAGAACAGTGTGGAGATTCCTTAAAAAATTGGAAATAGAACTGCCTTATGATCCAGCAATCTCACTGCTGGGCATACACACTGAGGAAACCAGAAGGGAAAGAGACACGTGTACCCCAATGTTCATCGCAGCACTGTTTATAATAGCCAGGACATGGAAGCAACCTAGATGTCCATCAGCAGATGAATGGATAAGAAAGCAGTGGTACATATACACAATGGAGTATTACTCAGCCATTAAAAAGAATACATTTGAATCAGTTCTAATGAGGTGGATGAAACTGGAGCCTATTATACAGAGTGAAGTAAGCCAGAAAGAAAAACACCAATACAGTATACTAATGCATATATATGGAATTTAGGAAGATGGTAACAATAACCCTGTATTTGAGACAGCAAAAGAGACACTGACGTATAGAACAGTCTTTTGGACTCTGTGGGAGAGGGAGAGGGTGGGATGATTTGGGAGAATGGCATTGAAATATGTATAATATCATATATGAAACGAGTTGCTAGTCCAGGTTTGATGCATGATACTGGATGCTTGGGGCTGGTGCACTGGGACGACCCAGAGGGAGGGTATGGGGAGGCAGGAGGGAGGAGGGTTCAGGAAGGGAAACACATGTATACCTGTGGCAGATTCATTTTGATATATGGCAAAACCAATACAATATTGTAAAGTTAAATAAAATAAAATTAAAAAAAAAAGAAGTAAAAAAAAAAAAAGAATGGCTGGAGCTCTGAAACAAATATGTATTATGGTCCGGAGGAAGGAAGAAGAGAAATGAGAGGGACGATGGAGGAGTAGATCTAGGAAGAAGAGGGAGGAGAAAGGAAGGGCAGCAGAATACGGGAGGAGGTTTGTGTCCAGGTGTTCAGGTCATGGGGGCTGGAATAGAGATCAGATAAAGGGCTCCAGCTACAGTCCATGGGGCTGCAAAGAGTCATACACAACTGACCAAAGGGCTCCAGAATGGAGGTTGAGAAGAGCTAAGAAAAGATTCCTCAGGTAAGATAATGAAGTTGTGACATCTCTGCAAAGAGCTTACAGAGTCTGTGTGCATGCAGCGGCTGACTGCACTAGTGTACAGATCAAGATGGTTTTTGTTCAAGTCAGGTAAGTGATGTCTTGAAAGTTTTGGCAACAAGGCTTACAGACGATAGGAATTAGGAAAATCAGGACAGAGTGGATAAAAGGACACAAAAGAAAATGAAATAGTAGTGAGCCTGAGTATTAAAAAAAGAAATAAGCTTTAAAATATAACAAAAGGCTGGCAAATTATTGATAATATTAAAACATGAACTAGATAGCTCTCATATAATAAGTTTGCAATTTCCTCTGACTCTGAGTTGTCTGTTTATCTTCTCATACTTTGGAGATAAGGACATGTTAGCTCTAGTAGATGACAGGTTAGAAAAATTGGAACTTTTAAAATGGTTTTGGAAGCAGAACATAAAGCTACAGATGTTCAAGGGTTTTGAGATGTCTGTGATGCAGTGTGGACAGTTTATCATCCAGAAAGAAGAACATTTATATTGGCCTACACTCAGGCAGGATTAGACACAATTACTCTAGGTAAAGTTCCCATAGCCCAGGGAAAGCAGGTGGAATGCTTTTTACATGAGTGGAGCAGCTTTCTTGCGTCTCTCCCCCAGATACTATTCCCCCGCATTTTTGTTGTTGTTTAGTCAGTAAGTTGTGTCGGACTCCTTTGTGACCCCATGGACTGTAGCCTGCCAGGGTCCTCTGTCCATGGGATTTCCTAGGTAATAATAATGGAGTAGGTTTGCCATTTCCTTCTCCAAGGGATCTTCCCAACCCAGGGATCGAACCCAAGTCTCCAATACTGGCAGGTGGATTCTTTACCACTGAGCCACCAGGAAAGCTCATACTTTCCTTTACTGTCATACTTCTACCACCTCCAAAAGCAGCAACAGAGGCATCTTTCCAATTCATTCCATAGTCAATCCTCACAACAAAGCTGTCAGCCTTAAAGACCGAATATGGTCTTTAAGACTACACATGACAGAAATCTGACCCACAGTCTCCATAGCAACCAGTCTGGAAGTCAAACCACAACTTTGCAATAGCCATCCCAGAATGGTTAGGATTTGGTCAATGATCCCAGTTTCCTTACGCTTTATATTCACTTCTAACTTACACTGGCACAAGGCATTTTTGTTGTGGGTTTTAAAATCTATTTATATAATAAATTATAGCAGTAGGAATATACACTCTGCTCCAGCTATCCCAGAAAGGCAAAAATGACACATCTTTATCTGTGATGAAAGTAAACTCAAGTTGATGTAGATGTAGCCAGAATAGTCAGGGCTATTCATTCTGTGTAGGATCACAATCCAGTTCATTAGAGAATCCAGGCACTAAGTCTCATTCAGAGTAACTTCCCAGAGTCTCTCTCATTCACAACCAATATTTAAGTGACTTACTATGTATTAGTAAAATTCCGTGGTGAAGTAGGCATTTTTGACAGTGGCATTAAAAATTAATAGTGGAAAAACCTTTGAAGTAGGTTGATAAAAGGTGTTAAACTTGCAAATGGTCTAAGTGATGAACTAAACTTTGCCATAGGCAAAAAAGTTTTTTTTTTTTTTTTAATAAGTAATGGGAAGTGTTGGCACCATCTTAAAATGGATACCCCATTTATATTAGATCTTAAGATATATAAGGAGACTTAGGTCATTAGTTATAAATATTAATGCTTCCATGTAACAATGACTTTCAAACTTTTTGACTAGACACAGGGATCATGAACCCTGTTTATCAATAACTTAATTTATATCTTTATGCCTTAACAAACAAAATCTATTTTTTGCCATTTAATTGAGCCTCCTTCTAGTTAGGTGACTCCCAGTTTCTTCAGGCCAACAAACTCCAGTCATATTAGCCCTGAAACTTTCCTTGCCTTTCACTATAAAGCTTTTCCACATTCCTGCCTGCCTTTGGGTCTCTCCCACATAAAAGTGATTTTGGCTGCCTTCCCTCTTTTAGCAAGATCTGAATAAACAGCCTCTGTTAGTTCTCATTTGGGTGATCTTCAATGATTTTCAAATATCAAAGCCAAACATTAAAACCCTCACTTCAGAGATGAAGAAACTGAGGATTAACTTATTTCTGATCTCTTTGTTACTGAAAACAGAACACGTAGATCACATTTAAAACACATAGCTTTGGTTTGCTCTTTATATTCTGAACTCTAAGACCTGGTTATGTAGTTTATAGACACAGATGACAAACATTATTTCCCGCCAATAATAATGGGCTGATTTTTATTCTGAGTTCTCTATCTTGAATGAGAATGAATACTTTCAGAAAATAAAGTTATCAATGCTTATGTAAAATCCCTGCACATGCCCTGTGTTCTTGAGACTCTCACAACTGCTTAGCATTCATCTGCAGTTTGAGAGCTACAGGCACAAAGAAGGTTTGGTTCTAAATTAATTGCCAATTGTTCTCCCCTCCATTTTAGAGCTTTCTTTTTTAAACCATGTTTAGTGAAGTATAGTTAATTTACAATGTTCTGTTAGTTTGAGGTACATGGGATTAATATTAAACAACAGATATACATACAAATATAGATATCTATGCTTTTTCAGATTTTTTTCCAGTATAGGTTATCACAAGACATTGAATATAGTTCCCTGGAAGAAGCACAAGCTGGAATCAAGATTGCTGGGAGAAATACCAATAACCTCAGATATGCAGATGACACCACCCTTATGGCAGAAAGTGAAGAAGAACTAAAAAGCCTCTTGATGAGAGTGAAAGAGGAGAGTGAAAAAGTTGGCTTAAAGCTCAACATTCAGAAAACGAAGATCATGGCATCTGGTCCCATCACTTCATGGGAAATAGATGGGGAAACAGTGGTAACAGTGTCAGACTTTATTTTTTGGGGTCTCCAAAATCACTGCAGATGGTGATTGCAGCCATGAAATTAAAAGACGCTTACTCCTTGGAAGGAAAGTTATGACTAACCTAGATAGCATATTCAAAAGCAGAGATATTACTTTGCCAACAAAGGTCCGTCTAATCAAGGCTATGGTTTTTCCAGTGGTCATGTATGGATGTGAGAGTTGGACTATAAAGAAATCTGAGTGCCAAAGAAGTGATGCTTTTGAACTGTGGTGTTGAGAAGACTCTTGAGGGTCCCTTGGACTCCAAGCAGATCCAACCAGTCCATCCTAAAGGAGATCAGTCTTGGGTGTTCATTGGAAGGACTGATGCTGAAGAGGAAACTCTAATACTTTGGCCACCACATGTGAAGAGTTGACTCATTGGAAAAGACCCTGATACTGGGAGGGACTGGGGGCAGGAAGAGAAGGGGACAACAGAGGATGAGATGGCTGGATGGCATTACCGACTCAATGGACATGAGTTTGGGTAAATTCCGGGAGTTGGTGATGGACAGGGAGGCCTGGCATGCTGCAATTCATGGGGTCACAAAGAGTCGGACACGACTGAGCGACTGAACTGAACTGAATTGTGTTATATAATAGTTCCTTGTTGTTTATCTACTTTATATAGAACATTGTGTAAATGTTAATCCCAAACTCCTAACTTATAGAGTTTTATTAATTGATACTGTTTTATTATTAGTATCCAATGTCCCAAAAGTTCTTACTAAAGTTTCTAGTTAGTCCCTACAGTTCATATGACTGCAGTCCCTTTATTTGTTTCTCCCAATTAGTGTTGGTTTAATTCCACTCAATTTGGGGCAGGATGGACAACTAGACATGGACATAATAGGAAATCCAGAAAGTGCAGTTCCCAACACTTCACAGACTCCCACTCTACTTGCTCAAATATAGAAAACCACCAACATGATACACGGTAACCTGAATGACATCAGTAAAATTGCTTATCTTAGTAATTCTGGAAGGCTAAATTCTTATTTGATTACACTTAAGGAAAATGATGTGAATCTCTGATCATGGTGTGATAGGAAGTAAAAAACAAAAAAAGAGAAGGTGTGAAAATATTTCATGGAGGCTTTCACCTTTTAGAAGAGGAAGAAAATAAAACAGAAGAAAGACTGAAGATGTATTAACTGTTAACTGTATAAGAAACTTGGTTAGCACATCAGAGAATTCTACAATTATTTATCAGCACAAAGGCATTCAACTAGATCCCGGGATCCTGCGTTTGGAGTAAAATCAACTAGACTATCCACAGACAAGATAAAAGAGAAAGAGATAAAGAAGCTTAAATCAACACATAAGTAAATGCGTATCATTTTTGCTCACTTCTTAACAGCCAAGAGCTCACAGACCAACCCACACTGCTGTACCTCCTTTCTTTGTTCTTGAGTCACACTGTCTTAATAGTACTGGAAAGGCTACAAAAACATTTACTGCATTTTATACATGAGGAAACAGCCTAACAGATGAGGCAACTGAGCTTGACATAGTTTAAAGTGGTCCCGAGGTCACAGAGAAGATTCTTGAAAGTCCCTTGGACTGTAAGGAGATCAAACCAGTCAATCCTAAAGGAACCAACCCTGAATATTCATTGGAAGAACTGATGCTGAAGCTGAAGTTCCAATACCACCTGATGTGAAGAGCTGACACACCAGAAAAGACCCTGATGCTGGGAAAGATTGAGGGCAGGAGGAGAAGAGGAAACGGAGGGTGAGATGGTTGGCTGGCACACTCACTCAATGGATATGAGTTTGTGCAAACTCCAGGAGACAGCGGAAGACAGAGGAGCCCGGCGAGCTGCAGTCCGTGGGGTCACAGAGTCAGACACAATTTAGCCGCTAAACAACAAGATCACAGAAGGTCACAGAATCAGAAAACTAAGACCTTGAAAAGAGAGACTACCTCACTCAACCTCTCTTCTAAAGTTAAAAATTACTCAGTTAAATAGCTTCTTTCTTTTCTTTCAAAGACAGGATATCATTCTTCTTTCTTGTCTTCATCTTACTCTTGCAAAATAGAAAGTGACTCTGAGAGAGTCCCACGTCCTTTATATTTCTAGACAACATCCCTAGGAAAGGAAATATGTTTAACATTCACTTGGGTAACTTTGGTTCTACCCTTAGAGTGTGCTCACTCAGTTGTGTCCAACTCTTAGCCACCCCATGGACTGTAGCCCACTGGGCTCCTCTGTCCATGGGATTCTCCAGGCAAGAATGCTGGAGTGGGTTGCCATTTCCTTCTCCGGGGGGTCTCCCTGACCCAGGGATTGAACCCATGTCTCTTGTGTCTCCTGCATTGGCAGGCAGATTCTTGACCACTGAGCCACATGGGAAGCCCTATGAGAGTAACATTAAATACCTATTCATTGGGGCTCCAGGACAGTCACCTCTGCAGTATATGCATGCTCCCAGTCTGTCCAGCCCCTGGACTGCTTCCTCCTTTGAAGCAAAATAGAAGGCACACAGATTTTTCTTGGGGATTGGGCAATTTTCCTCGCAATCTCCCTCACCTTGCCTTCTTTATTAATGCTGACTTCGAAAATAAGATTTTGTGAAGCAGGATTTCCATTCCAAAAAGAAGAGCTAAGGCAGGAACAGAGGAGGTCAGAGGTGTTGATTGCTTCAAGACTCAGATGGAAATCTAGTTCTCACTGACCAGTTCCAGATGTGACACTAGAGAGCTGAGCCCCTTCAGGCCTCGTCCCTCCTACTGAACCATATCTTTAGAGAGGAGACTTCTCTTCTTACCAGAACATTCCACTGATGTAAGGGCTTTCTACAGAGAAGCTTTCACTTTTGAGTTCCTTGAGTTTAAAGGATGACTTTTTATGAGCCACTCTTTGCTTTTTTTCCCTTAATGTAGAAAACATTGTAAGTGTACATATAATTCCTAAAACAGTAGAAGTGAGTTCATTTTGAAGACCATGAAAAGATTGAATGTCATGCAATATTCATTATATAAGTTTTTTCAAATATGTACATGTTCACAGCAGGAAGAAAAGAAAACCAAACCTCCTTGTAAAAGGTTAGCATATTTTTAAGACAAAAATGTTTTTCTTCAGTGCAGACTTATTAAATACCTTATAGAACGAGTCTTAACCTGTTTTGATTTTTTTTTTTTTTTTTCTGTTTCCTGAAAGAGTAATGCAGTTGTTGAAGCTTCTAACCAAGAAAGAATTTGAAGGACTGGGAGACTTGGTCCCTTTGTCTTCAGGGCTGTGATTATAAATTCTCTCCCCCCTCCCCCTTGGGTATTGTTAAATGTAGCAGAGGGATTTTTAGCTTTTATAACCCAAATGAAGAAAGTGGATTTTTTTGTTTGCTTGTGGATTTGTGTAATCATTGATGGCTAAGTGTTGGCTGATTGTGATATAAAGAACAGCTTCTGTTTTCTGTATTTATTCATGCACCAGAAATAGTGTATATGATTACATAAAGACTATAAAAGTTTTCATAAGCCTTTAAAAAAAAAAAAAGCAGAACAGAGTTGGATTTCGTTTGTTAAGGCATAAAGACAAATTAAGTTATTGATCCACAGGGCTTATGACCCTTTTATCTAATTAAAGGCTTAAAAGTCACTGCTACATAGAAAATTCACATTTGTAACTGAAGACCTAAGTCTTATACATCTTAAGATCTAATAAAAATGGGGCATTCATTTTAAGTGGTGCCAGTATTTCCCATTACTTAATTTTTCTTATTTTGCCTATGGTAGAGTTCAATTCATCCCTTACTTAGACCACTTCCAAGTTTAACACCTTTTATCTACCTACTTCAAAGGTTTATCCACTATTAATTTTTAATACCATTGTCAAAAATGCCTTCTTCACCACTGAATTTTACTGATATATAGTAAGTCACTTAAATGTTGGTCGTGAATGGGAAAGACTCTAGAAATTACTCTGAATGAGACTGATTGCTTGGATTCTCTAATGAGCTGGATTGTGATCATACATGGAATGAATAGCCCTGAGTATTCTGGCTAGGTGTGCATAACTTGAGTTTACTTTCATCACAGATAAAGGTGTGCCATTTTTACCCTTCTGAAATAGCTGGGGCAGAGTTTATATTCAAACTACCAAAATTTATTATATAAATAGCTTTTAAAATCCATAGCAAAAATGCCTTAGGAAATTGTGAATTATAAGTTATGCAGAAAACTTAAAAGAATCACAACAAGCAGTGAAATCTGAGACTATATGCAAAGCTGCCCCTGACATGTGCTTTTCTAAGTCTGATCCATGGGTTATCTACATCAAGATCACCTCAGTTGTTTATTAGAAATACATACATTTGATTTTAGAGTCCTTGTGCAGATCTACTAAGTCAAGATAACTAGAGCTATGACCTGGGAGTCTGGACTTAATACATACAGCTCTGCTCTCCTGAAATTCTCACATTCCTAGACTTCACTACTAAACTGTCAGTAAGTCAGGTAAAAATAGGCCTCATTTTTTTTTTTTTTAAGGAAGAATGATACAGTACCTCTCAGATACTAATACTGGTCATAGGTTGCTAGATTTTGCATTCTGTGTGGTAAGAGAAGATTTCTGCTTTATCTTTATGTATGACAAATTTCCAACTACACAGCTCTCTAAGGATATTCATGTGGTGCTCCTTCCAGGTGTTGATATGTTGCTATGCTAATCCTTCTGTACACATTACTTTTTAAATTAACTCTCCCTAGGAAATTATTGTTGTATCCAAAAAACCTAATTTATGGTTGCTAATTGAAGAAAAAAATAGAGCACCTGATATTCTTAATAAGAGTATCTATAAACCTAAAAAATACGTTAACCTAGTTAGGAAAAAAAAAGGAATTTCCTTGTTTTCTAAAAATATTAGAAATTATTCAATTTCCTTGAATTCTAAAAATATTAGTATTTTTGTATTACAGTATAACAATAAAACAGAGAATTTTCACTGGGTCCTTTCTGCTTCAGTAAGTCGGAGGTATACTGATAGTTAAACTGTCAAAAACGCACTTAAAAGTTTGGATACTCTGAGTGATTTTTAAAATCTCTGAATAGTTCCTTGAATTTCAACAGACTACAAATGGCTAATGATCTACATACATAACTATAAATTGTTATAACTTTGAATGTAGACCTTAAATATACAAATTACTTAACAACATGAACTAATAGAAAATAATAACAACATGAAGTCAGAAACTGATATTTTGTTATGAACTTACATCAACTTGTCCAAACTTGGACAAGGAATTAATTTCTTCAAATTTGGATGCTTAAAATTGAAATCAGAGTATATCTATTTAATCCTATTTTTCTGATAGTTCTAGTGAGTATATGGGTAGAACATCTTCAGTAAGAGACATTTATTACTGTAAGAAGTGAATACTCACCTTTAATTAAATTTATGGTAAATGCTCTGCTAATTGACAAGGTTCTTGTTTGAATTTCAAGAGAGATGCATAAAACAGTTTCATGAACATAAAATATTACTACCTTAATGTATAAACTAATAGTTTTTCCTTTTCTCTTTACATGAATTAAACTTGTATTAAAAAGGAAAAATGTAACTGGTCACATCTAGAAGGCATTTATTTTCAATTTAGGATATCAATATTTAAAAGAACTACTAGCAGTGAGATGACACTCTGGAGCACCATGACGGCTGACTTCAAATACATGGTGGGCTGTGGTATAGAAAGAGATTAGAAGAGAAACTGCATTTGTTTTGTTTGGTCAAGAAAATAAAACTAGGACTTGTGAGTAAAACTTTCAATAGAGATTTTAGTACAACATAAGGAAAAATGTCTAAGTATTAGATCTCTACAAATGTTATAAACCTCCAGTCACTTAAAGGTGTACAAGAAATCCTTTATTCATCTTGTATTTAAAAACTGACCACAACCTGAGTTTCATTTTAATAGACTTTCTATGATTATATGCCTGTAACTAAATTCATAGAGATGAACACTTAAATTTTGATCACTTGACAGTAAGTTGATTATAAATACTTGGAGCCTCTTTTTTTATTTATAGCTTTATTGATGTGTACAGTTTGATGAGTTTGAACATGTGTATATATCCATGATATGATCACTAAAAGCAAAGTTATAAAGCTAGTAATCACCTCCATAATTTTCCTTGTGTCCTTTTCTCACAAAGAGCCTTTGACACCATATCTATCCTCTCAACAAAATTTTTAATGCCCAATACCATATTATTGGTATTAAAAAGCAGAGATATGGAATGGAAACAGTGACAGACTATTTTCTTGGGATCCAAAATCACTGTGGACAGTGACTACAGCCATGAAATTAAAAAGACCCTTGCTTCTTGGAAGAAAAGCAATGACTAACTTAGCATATTAAAAAGCGGAGACATTACTTTGCTTACAAAGGTCCGTATAGTCAAAGCTATGGTTTTTCCAGTAGTCATGTATGGATGTGAGAACTGGACAATAAAAAAAGTCTGAGTGTTGAAGAACTGATGCCTTCAAACTGTGGTGGTGGAGAAGACTCTTGAGAGTCCATTGGATGGCAAGGAAATCAAACCAGTCAATCCGAAAGGAAATTAACCCTGAATAGTCACTGAAGACTGATGCTGAAACTGAAGCTCCAATACTTTGGTCACTTGATGCAAAGCGATGCTGAGAAAGATTGAAGACAGGAGGAGAAGGGGATAACAGAGGATGAGATGGTTGGATGGCATCACTGACTCAATGGACATGAGTTTGAGCAAACTCTGGGAGATAGTGAAGGACAAGGAAGACTAGTATGTTCCAGTCCATGGGGTTGCAAAGAGTTGGACATAACTTAGTGACTGAACAACAACCACCACATTACTGGGGCTTCCCAGGTGGCTCAATGGTAAAGAATCTGCCTTCAATGCAGGAGACTCAAGTTCGATCCCTGGGTCAGGAACATCCACTGGAGAAGGAAATGACAATCCACTCCAGTATTCTTGCCTGGAAAACCCCATGGACAGAGGAGCCTAGTGGGCTACAGTCCATGGGATCACAAAGAGTTAGACACGACTCAGTGACTAAACAACAACAAACAACTGTATTATTACCTCTAGGCACTGTGCTATATGGCAGATCTCTAAAACTTACCTTGTATAATTGTAACTTCATACCCACCGAGGATATGGCTACTGCTTAAAAAGGATAGAATATGTTGTGTCAGAAAAAAGACAACTATTCACCAGATTTGTTTCCCCTTTTCCTTGAGTACACAGCTTAACTACTGTGGATGGCTACAGATGCCTTTAAATTCTTTGATAATCCTTTCATTAAAAACTATGCCTGTATTGTCTTCCTTTGTATATGGGAGACTTTGACCAAAAGAATATGGCAGAAATGACCTATGCATGTGTCCAGAATGAGATTTGAAGAAACTAGCAACTCCCATTTCCTCTGTTTTGGACCAGCTCCTCTAATAATTTAGCAACTATGCTGCGAGGACACCCAGGTAGCCCCACGGAGAAGTCCATGTGGAAAAGAACAGATCTGCAGTTCCCAGCTGGCAGCAGCATATCTTGTTAGTCGTATGAGTGTTGAAAGTAGATCCTCCAACTCCAGTCAGGCACGATCAGATAGAGCAGCATGGAGCAGAGATGATGCACCCAAACCTATGACCATGGCAGATGTGTGAGCAAACTAAGCTACTGTCACTGTTTTAAACCATTAAGATTTATAGTGGTTTGTCAACTAGAATAGAATTTAATGCTGGAAGTGGGGTGTTAATGTTAAAAACCTAAAACCTGTGGCATTGATTTGGGATTGAATGGTAGGCAGAAATTAGAAAGGCTTCAAGAAGATTATTAGTGAAAGCAGAAGAGTTGCTGGTGAGAACTTGAAGGACAGTGAGGAAATTGTTATTTTAAGCCAGATAAAGGGTGACTCCTGTTATTTAGCAAGGAAAATTTGTCAAAGTTGTTACCTGCAATTAATACAGAAAGAAGAAGATACAATGTGAACTGGTAGATTCAGCAGAATAAGGAGTATGTCAAGTGGTTTCTTAACATCACATAGAATAAGATAAAGCTGAAAGAGAGATGGACTGAAAAACAAATGAATCATTTTCCAAGCAGAATTCGAGGATATATAAAGGAACTAGGACTTCCTGGGTTCAAAACAAAAATGTTCTCATCCTTAATCTCTCTAGAGGACAAAACTTTCAATGTGAGAGAGAGTTTCAGGGAATGTATCAAATCCAGGGTACTTTATTAGCATGACTCTATTGATGCTTTTGAACCGTGGTGTTGGAGAAGACTCTTGAGAGTCCCTTGGACTGCAAGGAGATCCAACCAGTCCATTCTGAAGGAGATCAGCTCTGGGATTTCTTTGGAAGGAATGATGCTAAAGCTGAAACTCCAGTACTTCGGCCACCTCATGGGAAGAGTTGACTCATTGGAAAAGACTCTGATGCTGGGAGGGATTGGGGGCAGGAGGAGAAGGGGACTACAGAAGATGAAATGGCTGGATGGCATCACTGACTCGATGGACGTGAGTCTGGGTGAACTCCGGGAGTTGGTGATGGACAGGGAGGCCTGGCGTGCTGCGATTCATGGGGTTGCAAAGAGTCGGACACGACTGAGTGACTGAACTGAACTGAACTGATGGTTGCACAAGATGTCTAAAGCAAGGTTTCTGAGAGGTTTATGAATATTTAAGATATTCCTCTGAGAAATTTTGTGCTAGAAAAAAAAAGGGGGCTGGTAAGAATCATATAGGTGTGCTCTGTGGTTCCTTTCATCTAAACAAAACAACTTTTAAGAATATTAACTTCATTGTCCTACAGCCCATGACTTTTACTCTAAGGTAAAGGTCTTAGAAGCATGGGTGTTGCTTTTGTTTAATAGAATTTCTATAGATACCTGAAGTAAATGATATCAGTTTGGACAAAAGATTGGCAGTGTGAAATGAAAAGAGGCCTTTGGGTTCCAAACTTCTGTTTGGTGATGGAAAGGTAGCCTGGTGTGCTGTGATTCATGGGGTCGCAAAGAGTTGGACACGACTGAGTGACTGAAATGAACTGAACTTGCAGGTATTGGGGAAATATGACTGAGTTCTAGCCAACAGAAGCGCTTAAGCCTTTAAACCACGCATGTACAACCCTCTGTGTTCTTTTCCCTTCCAGTTTTCTATGCAAAAGCACAGCCACTTTAGCACATTTAAGATGGTAGAATCACAGGACAGAAGGGATCGGGTTTTCTAAATTTCTGCTTGGAAGAGTGAAGCAGATGCTTGTGGACGTCCGTGTTATGTCTTCTAAGCCCGCTTGATTTCACTGCAAGTCCAGTGAGTAATTTCACGTGTGCCACCAGGGTCCCACCTCAAACACTTGCTGCAACCTTTCTCTGACAAGATGCCTGGTGCTTTGTATAAAGTCACAGAAGGGCATTCCATTACATTCAATGTGGCCCAGATGTGTGAGAGGTCAACAGCTCAGCCTCCCTCTATTAGTTTTTTGTGGCTGCTGTAGCAAATTACTGCAGACTTAAAAGAAATTTACTCTCTCACAGTTCTGGAACTGAGAAATCCAAAATCAAATCCAACTGGATTAGTTCCTTCTGCAGGCTGCCAGGAAGAATTCCTTCCATGGTTCTCTTCTTGACTCTGATGACAGGGGGCAACCCTTGATCTTCTTCAGTTTGTGGATACACTGACTCCAATCTCTATTTCCATGGTCACACGACCTCTTCTATGTGTTACTGTGTCTTCTGTCTCTTACAAGAACACCTGCCACTGGATTTACACTAATCTCTAAATGCTTACCTTAGCTACACTGCAAAGGTCCTTATTCTAAGTAAATTCACATTCTGAGGTCCTGGGTGACACCATTTAACCCACCAAACTCCCCATCATCCCCTGGGACAATTCGGAGGTATGTGCCCTGTAATTTCCCAATGGACTTCCAAAGGAACAGAGCCTCAGGTGACTGAGAGATTATCAACTCATGATGTACCTTTATTGCTTCTCTGTCTTCTTTATCTCATTTTTCCTGCACACTCAACTTCTCTTTTCTGGGCTCATGTCTCATATGAATTACCTACAAGTTCTGCTAAGTTCTACTTCCAGAGAACCACAACTATGACAAGAGCATCCATTTTCATCAACTGCATGTGAGTACGAATAAAATATATCGTTCCTATTTGAATTTAAGTTTGTTTTACCATTCTGCTTTGATCTGTGATATGATGAGCCCATCATTCTTTATAAAATTTAAATTCTCCATTTTTTCCCCCTACGTTTCAGGCATCATCCTCATTTTTCTTTTGTTTCTGTCATTGCTACCTTCTCAAAGCCTTTTCTGTCTTTAAAGGAGCCTGCAAAAACTTTATGTTTTCTCTTAAGCCAAGTTATTCTTAGATATTTCAGGAAAGCAATTTTTAGATATTTAGTCCTTGAAATTGATATACATAATTTCTCTCAAACAGGTTCCTACAGGTACACTCATTCATGGAAAATGAATATAATTTCTTCAAAAGGAAGAAGTTACCACTGGATACAATGTTACAGTTTGAATTTGAAGTATTCTCAGAGTCTCTTTTCAATGAATGAAGGATTCTCTTAAAGATGGAAATAATAAAGTCTTTCACTCCAAATACAAAAGACCCAAGAAACGGAATAGTCAGATGGGGAAAGTAAAGAGATGTGGTTGAAAAAAAAAAAAAAAGAGTTTTGCTGCTAAGCAGGTATATTTATTTTTTATTGCTTTGCAGCAAATTGTCACAAGTTTAGCAACTTTAAACAACACACATTTATCTTCACACAGTGTCCAGGGGTCAGGAGTTGAGGCACAAGTTTAGCAACTTTAAACAACATACATTTATCTTCACACAGTGTCCAGGGGTCAGGAGTTGAGGCACAGCATAACTGTCTGCTCAGTGTCCCACAGAGCTGCTATCCAGGTGCTGGCCAGGACTGGGAGCTCATCTGAGACTCAGAGCTCCCATGCAAGCCTGCATGACTGTTGGCAGAATTAATTTCCTTATATTTATAGAATATATGGCACTTGATTTCCCAATCTCTCTGACCTCAGAAAAGGTCCAATCTTGTTTATAAAGGGCTTACCTGTCTAGGTCAGGTAATACCCAGTGTAATACTGCTTTTCATTAATTCAAAGTCAAACTGATTAGGAACCTTAATTACATCTGCGAAACCCTTTATCTTTAACATATAATCCAATCATAGGTTTAAGTTTTTATCTTAGGTTTATGGTCTTTGCCATATTCCACAGGCTAAAAGCAAGTCACAGGTTTTGCCCACAGTTAAGAGAAAAATGTTATATAAGAGCACAACTCAATAGAGTTCTTAGAATTCTGCTAACCTCTGCAGGGTAAAATTATTTTAAGGGTAGTTTCCCTTGGCTGGATGTGCCCAAATTAAAAAAAAAAAAAAGTTATTTTAATACTTTATCCAGGAGGGAAGTGATATCAAAGATGGCTTGTCTTCTGAACAATAGAATAGATATTCTGAATAAACCTCAGTTGACAGAACTGCACCATTGAATGAAAGGGCTATAATTTGTAAAATACATAACCATTTTGGAAAACAGCTTGGCATTTTCCAGTAGAGTAAATTATGCACATATCCTAACTCTCTGTAATTCCACTTACAGGCATATATCCTAGAGAAATCCTTGCGTTTATTCACCAGGGGGCATATACAGAACTGTTCAGAAAAAGTATTTACAACAGCCACACTTTCCCAAACTGGAAATACCCCAATTCTCTATTACCTATTGAATGTACAAATAAATTGATTTGTATAATGAGATTTCAATAGAGTACTGAAAATGAATGGCCAACTGCATAGTGGGTATTACGGTGCTCCGCTTAGATTCCCTCTTCAGGGCCTGGCACTAAACCCTTTGTTACTGGTAATATTGGCCGATGAAGGCTTCTAGTTGTGCACTTCAGTGGGAATTGCCCGTAGAGGCAAGAAACTGATTCACCCAAGATTTCTCCGTTTTCTAGAAGGCAGCACCAATAACTGGCTTATGCTGTGATACTCAAGCTCAGTTGCTTTGCCTCGACTGGGGACATTCCCTGCTCCAGACCTTTCTGAGGGTTGGGTGAGGTCTGAGGTGTAACTACATGGCAAGCCAGCTTCTCCTTCTGCTCGATCCTGCCTTTCCCAGTTCCTTACAGGTATATCTCTCTCGAGTTGTCTGTCCCATACATAAGCCCACGAGTAACACATAGATACTTGCATTTGCACTTAAACTAAATTAACTAAATCACTCAAGTCATACATGGCTTGTGGCCATGGCTACCATAAGAGGCAGTGTAGATATGAAACACGGTCACCATTCTAGAAAGTCCCAACGGACAGCTCTGCTCTAGAGCACTCTTAGGTGAAGCTCTGCATGTGATTCCCCACCTCAGAATCTCTTTCCAGAGCACCCAAGCTAAGACCAGCTATTACACAGTCCAGGATATATGAATCTCAAACATAATACTGAAGAGAAAGACCATGACACAGCAGGATATACTCAGTACGATTACTTTTGTATCAATTTTAAAGCAAGCAGTACTAGATATTAACTAATTTAGAGAAATGTTTATATGTGGTAAAACTATATGGAAAAGCAAAGAGATCCTCAACATAAGCTTCACCATAGTGGTTATTTCTGGGAACCAGATGTTATCGAGGTAACCTCTTTCTAAATCTGGGCTACAAGTACTAGTGTCCATTATAATTTTTTAAAACACAAATGGTCACTATTTTTACTTAGGATTTTTTTCAAAATAAACTTTTAAAAATAATCTGAGTTCCTAATGAAAAGGGAATGTATTCTTTTCTGTATGGTTTTTAGTTGAGGACAGGTATCAATAAGATAGAACCTGCTGATGTGACATATTACCATTATTAGGGAGTCTTTCATTTTAAACAAAGTCATAGTAAAGTCAGAGACAAATCCTGAGTTCAATTATATGGAAATAAGATTAGACAAACAGAATAGTAATATACACAATTTAATTACATCTTTCTATAATAAGATTTCTTATGCACAATACACTAGTGAACTAAAAGCTGCTGATGAGCCTCACACCAGTCAAAAAAGTCTTGAGAAAAATTGGGCATGTTATTCAATTTGGAAATTTAATAGGGTGCCATGTTGATAGTAAGGATGGGCAATGAGTAGAGCATATGTTAACTAAATCTAAGAACATCTATCCTATCCATTTTCTTCAAATGCTTGATAATTATTCCAAACAGGAAAATTATCTAACAAAAGTTAGTAAAAATTTACATTTTAATCAAGATTCATGTTTTAATTTTTAAACTTATGTCAGTGGGATTTTCTGTTTTTTTTTTTTTTTTTTTTTTTTATGTACCTGCAAGAAATTTAGGTCCTTATACCTTATCCAGATACTGAGGTAAGAGACTGTTACTAGAGGCCAAAAAGCTGTAAATAGTCTTTGGAATATTGATTTAGAAACTGAAATCCATAAATAAAAATATGACAGGATGTCAGTTTAGAAATCAAAATTATTCAACTAGATAACATCAAATGCCTGTTTTGTAAAAAGTAGGCTTGAAAGTCAAGATGTAGGCAGGGGTAATTTGAGAATTGGCATGGAATCATCATGATATAACTGTCAGATTGCTCAGATAGACAGTTTGAGAGTTGAAAGGAACTTTAAAGATCTCAAGTTCTTCTCTAGGCTTAACAACAAGAAACCAAACTTTACTGTATGTCCAAATATCTGTGTCTCATTATACAGTATTTATTGATTTTATGTAGTGAATTAAATTACTTAAGAGTATTTCAAGTTTCCAAAGTTTATGCTCAGTTCAGTTCACTTCAGTCGCTCAGTCGTGTCTGACTCTTTGTGACCCCATGAATCGCAGCACGTCAGGCCCCTCTGTCCATCACCATCTCCTGGAGTTCACTCAGACTCACATCCATTGAGTTGGTGATGCCATCCAGCCATCTCATCCTCTGTCGTCCCCTTTTCCTCCAGCCCCCGATCCCTCCCAGCATCAGAGTCTTTTCCAAGGAGTCAACTCTTTGCATGAGGTGGCCAAAGTACTGGAGTTTCAGCTTTAGCATCATTCCTTCCAAAGAAATCCCAGGGCTGATCTCCTTTGGAATGGACTGGTTGGATCTCTTTGCAGTCCAAGGGACTCTCAAGAGTCTTCTCCGACACCACAGTTCAAAAGCATCAATTCTTCCGCACTCAGCCTTCTTCACAGTCCAACTCTCACATCCATACATGACCACAGGAAAAACCATAGCCTTGACTAGACGGACCTTTGTGGGCAAAGTAATGTCTCTGCTTTTGAATATGCTATCTAGGTTGGTCATAACTTTCCTTCCAAGGAGTAAGCGTCTTTTAATTTCATGGCTGCAGTCACCATCTGCAGTGATTTTGGAGCCCCCAAAAATAAAGTCTGACGCTGTTTCCACTGTTTCCCCATCTATTTCCCATGAAGTGATGGGACTAGATGCCATGATCTTCGTTTTCTGAATGTTAGACTTAGCAAAAATAGACAATTACTAGACTTAGCAAAAATAGACAGTTACTAGAGCTTTGCTTTAACTGTTTCTCATGTTTAACAGTCACGCTAAATGGGGTCAGTAAATAGATTGGCTATCAGTTCACTCACGTCACTTACTGAGTAAGCACCACAAATCGCCATACTGTTTTGTGTGTGTGTGTGTTAATCTGTGTGTAGAGAGATGGAAGTAGGTAACATGGAACTAAGAAAATACTAAGTGTTATAGAAATGCCAAGTGCTAGATCTACAGGAGTGCCACAATATATCAGTGATAATAATACAAAACTCAACAACAGTCACTAAGTAGAATCAATGAGTTCATATGAAAGTTGCCTATTTTTTCTTACCACCCTTGAAAACAGGAGGAGATTATGTAGTCAACATAACTGAGGATCCCTGACTAATCAGAGTTTCTAATACAGTCAGCAGTCATTGTTACGAAAAATAGTAGAAAATGGTAGGGTGAGTAATTAGGAGAGCAGGCAGGCCCTCATATCTTTTTGTTCTCTTCTTTTAGGCATGTGAGTTGACTGATCTGAGTTTCACTTTTCTTCACTGTTTATCTATCTATTAGTAAAGTAACAAATCAGGGAAATTGCCATAAACAAAAAATGTAAAAGGTGAATCTAAGGTTCTTTCAAACCAGATCACCCACCTGCAAATAACCAAAAGGAGACTGTGTTTTCTTCATACCCTATCTTTAATTTTACAGCTGATAGTACCCATCTAGAATGTCCTGCTGGATTTATCAATTCAGTGGGTAAACATAAAATTTGTGATGTATATTTTTAAATTGTATGGCTTCTTTTTAATGCTTGAGTCATTACTTATAAGTTTAGTGTTACATGGGGAACAGTGATCTAAAAAGTCAATTAATAATTTAGTTGTAAATGTGGCTGTTAAGCTATATAAAAGAAGGAAGTGAAGAAAGGAAAGGGCTTAAGCAATGAGGGTACCTTTGCTGATGGAGAAAAATCTCCAAATTAACCTTATCCCAAGGTTAATACTGCTAAACACCAAAGTAAGAATGTAACACCCTACCATTCAACTGGTGAATACCAATATTCAAAATGTAACTCCTCTTTGGCTAAAAATCCTTTAATCCACAAAATCTATAATTTGTGAATACAAAAACACAAAGATATTCAATTTTATCAAGTGTGGTGGCTAGACAAAATCAATTCTTATTCTTTATTTGTAGCTCTGGGAAGGCCTTATAAGTGTGCCTATGTGCTCAGTCATTCAGTCATGTCCAACTCTTTGCCACTCTGTGGACTGCAGCCTGCCAGCCTCCTCTGTCCACAGGATTAGGTACATTAGATCAGCCATTCGTTTAGGGAGGGATGATTTTAATTGTCTTCTTTTATCAATAATACAGTGAAATGAATCTATAGTTGTTTAACACAAGAATGCCATATTAATTCATTCATGCTCTGGGTTTCACAAAATAGACTCCTCAGCCTGAATAATAATAGAAAAGATAATATTAAAAGCTGTTATTTAATGAGTTCCTACTCTATTTCAGTTACCGAAACAGGAGCACTTCAGTCAAAATAGAAACTATCACACTTAATTACTTAAGTATTGACCTAGATCTATTCTATGTAACAGAAGGTCAAATCTCCCATGCTGAATGAGTTACCTGTATTTAGTGCAGATACCAGGCATATAGCAGGCTCTCATGAAATAGTTTATAATAAACATGACAGGTTTTAGCATCACCATGTTGTGGGGGATGGGAGAGGAAAGGAAGCTTAGAAAAGATAACTTGTTTACATTTAACTGCTTTTCTACTGTTTGAACCCAATTTCATCAGGAGAAATGACTATTCAAAGCACTAAGAGTCACTTCACAGGGGAGACAATATATGATTTAATTGTAGAAAGAAGAGGGCTTGCCAGGTAGCACAGCAGTGACGAATCTGCCTGCCAATGCCAGAGACACGGGTTCAATCCCTAGGTCGGGAAGATCCTCTGGAGGAGAAAATGACAACCACTCCTGTACTCTTGTCTGGAAAATTTCATGGACAGAGGAGCCTGGTGAGCTACAGTCCATGGGGTTGCAAAGAGTGAACACGACTGAGCAACTAAGCACACAGACACACACACACACAGAAAGAAGGTCTGATATTTGAGAAGTTAACAAAGGAAAAAGATGGAGTTAAAGGAAACATATGTTGTTCCCACAACAGCAGAAACAATACTTTGTAGATTTGTGAATAATCTATTCTATGGATGATGCTGTGTTGTTCTCAAATAGTCAGTAGTGTCACCCCAACACAATCAGTGGTTGTACAGGGGTGCAACAATTTAAGACAAAGTGTCAGTGTTGAGAAATTTCTGCTAAGGTTCATTGAAATGCAGGGTTGGGACCAGACCAAGGCAAGCGAGGTGTCTTCAGGATAAAACTTTAAGTGCTAACCCTATACTTGCACAATCTGGGGAGGTTTATCCTAGTGGACCCTGGCCCTGGTCAAGAGGGAATGCTTTAGTGCAGTGTCAATTTCAATGGCCTAAGTCCCAGAGTTATGCTAATATAGTTAATCAAATATGGCTCTTTAAATTCAGTCTGTGAATACCTTCGACAACAATCACATGCGATGCCTCTTCTTCATCTGATGACATCTACCAACCCTAAAATGGACTGGTGCAACACCTTGTACTTTAACTATGGACATAATGTGACTTTTAATTTTGATTCTGATTGTTTTGTTCTTGCTGTTTGCTCCCTACATCTGTAATTGTATAACTGGATTTGTTTCTAGCCTCATGAAAGCTTTTAAGTTACAGATGGTTGCTCAAACTCCTGCCACTGCTGTAGCTTCCTCCAGCTACTATTTGGGGCCCCTGGATCAGATATCCTCAATATGAGGATTAGGAGAATATGTTGCCTCACCAATTTAGGGACAACGTCCCTTATCAGCTCGGAAGTAGTTATGGAACGAGAACGACGCCCCTTTTCCCTAGGCAACATAATTCTCCTAAAAGAAAAGGGGGGAATGAGTCAGTTCCTAGGCAGGTTGATAGGGAGTCTAGGGGTCCCCAAAGAGAGAGGGGTCTGGAATTCTCAAGGAGGAAGAAAGGATAAACTTTTTTCTTTCTCCACATTCCTTAGGATTATATAACAATAATGTATCCTGCCTAAGGACAGTCTTTGGATTCAACCTTCTGTTATCTTAAAATGTTAATTATGGGAGTAGACCTGGTCTTTACAAGGATGTATCTTGCCTGAGGACAGTGTTATCTTAAAATGTAAATTATGGGAGTAGGTCTGATGAGGTCTTTACAACCTCCAGACATTCTTTGGATTATATAACCTCATTGTTAACACTAGCAAGCGGGTACTCTTTCTGCCCCCTTCTGATGCCTATGTCAGAAGCTTTCTCTATCTCCTTTATACTTTAATAAAACTTTATTACACAAAAATAAATAAATAAATAAATAAAAATAAATTCAGATGAAATTGAAAAACAATTGGTTCCTTAATTACTCCAATCACAATAGCTATAACTTGCTGAAATATTTGCATTTTCCCTCTAGGAACTTTTAAGTATTTATTTTGAATTCATTTGTTCGATCACTATTTGTTGAGCAGATAACACAAGCAAGGCACAGTGTGTAGGCTGGGGAGTGGGGAAGAAAGGGATTCTTCAAATGAATCAAACCCTCTTTTCCAAAAGGCTGTGGTATAACAGGGAGCTAAGACTTGCAAAAAATAACAATAATATAAAATAAAACAAATATTATAGAACCAAGATATCAAAACTAAACAACTACAGGTACCACATTTAGATGTGAGAGCCGTATCATAAAGAAGGATGAGTGCCAAAGAACTGATGCTTTCAAATGGTGGTGTTGGAGAAGACTCTCGAGAGTCCCTTGGACAGCAAGGAGATCAAACTTAAAAGAAACCAACCCTGAATATTCATTAGAAGGACTGATGATGAAGCTGAAGCTCTAATACTTTGCCCACCTGATGCAAAGAGCCAACTCACTGGAAAAGATCCTGAGGCTGGGAAAGACCAAAGGTGAGAGGAGAAGGGGTGACAGAGAATGAGATGGTTGGATGGTCAGTAGGTCAGTCAGTCAGTTCAGTCGCTCAGTCGTGTCCGACTCTTTGCAAGCCCATGAATTGCAGCACGCCAGGCCTCCCTGTCCATCACCAACTCCCAGAGTTCACTCAAACTCATGTCCATTGAGTCAGTGATGCCATCCAGCCATCTCATCCTCTGTCATCCCCTTCTCCTCCTGCCCCCGATCCCTCCCAGCATCAGAGTCTTTCCCAATGAGTCAACTCTTTGCATGAGGTGGCCAAAGTACTGGAGTTTCAGCTTTAGCATCATTCCTTCCAAAGAACACCCAGGGCTGATCTCCTTTAGAATGGACTGGTTGGATCTCTTTGCAGTCCAAGGGACTCTCAAGAGTCTTCTCCAACACCACAGTTCAAAAGCATCAATTCTTTGGTGCTCAGCTTTCTTCACAGTCCAACTCTCACATCCATACATGACCACAGGAAAAACCATAGCCTTGACTAGATGGACCTTTGTTGGCAAAGTAATGTCTCTGCTTTTGAATATGCTATCTAGGTTGGTCATAACTTTCCTTCCAAGGAGTAAGCATCTTTTAATTTCATGGCTGCAGTCACCATCTGCAGTGATTTTGGAGCTCCCAAAAATAAAGTCAGACACTGTTTCCACTGTTTCCCCATCTATTTCCCATGAAGTGATGGGACTAGATGCCATGAACTTAGTTTTCTGAATGTTGAGCTTTAAGCCAGCTTTTTCACTCTCCTCTTGGTTGGATGGTATCATTGACTAAATGGACATGAATTTGAGCAAACGCTGGAAACAGTGAAGGACAGGGAAGCCTGGCGTGCTGCAGTCCATGGGGTCACAAAGAGCTGGACACGACTTAGAGACTGAATCACAACAACAACCACCTTCAGATGTGTGTGTGTGTGTGTCTTGTGCACATAAGTAAAATATAAAATGTTTTCAGACAAGAACATTTTTTATCCTGGGGATCTGACTTTGAGATGAAAAATGAATCCCAGGGAAAATACAAAGCAGGATTAAAATCCACATCTGTAAAGCCATAAGGGAAATCTGGATGGGCTAAACATAAGTACCCTAAGCTGACAGCTTCTTTATAACATTTTGCCATGTTACGGAACAAAATCCATTGTACAGCAGGTAGAAAATGCATCAGCAAAATTATATGTAGATAAAACATCAGTAATTAATTTAGAGTAACATAATAATCATAATAAAGATGCTTTTAAAATAAAAGCTAGGTCTTTATATCTGAGGGATAGATGATTTTAAAATGAACCATTTATAAAAATAGCAACTAAGATAACACACATAGGTAATGTCTCAAATTGCTTATCTGTATGGAACAACTAAATAATTCTCTTTGAACACTTTAATCTAAAGTGCTGCAAATGTTAGGGAAATTAACATGATTCTAAATATCTTCAAAATGTGGAAATGAAACTAATAAATTCTTCTTTCCTTGTAAAAACCTATGATATTTTTATAACTGAAAAAGATGAGTAGTCTTAAGTACTGAGCCTTCAGGAAGACAAATTCTAACTGAAGAAGTTCTACAGACTATTTCTACAGTGCTCAGAAAGGTATAAACTGCTTCTGGGGGGTCATATGTTGGGGTAGGAGGCAGGGTAGGTGGAAGTCCTCAAAAACTGGTCACATGAGGACAGATCAGAAAGACTTGGACTCTTCTATTAGAAAGCCTGGTCTCCCAGCATCCATAACCAGCATACATTGATTTAAAATTGCAAATCAACATGAACATCTGCTGTTGCTGCTACTGCTAAGTCGCTTCAGTCGTGTCCAACTCTGTGCGACCCCATAGACAGCAGCCCACCAGGCTCCTCTGTCCATGGGATTCTCCAGCCAAGAACACTGGAGTGGGTTGCCATTTCCTCCTCCAATGCATGAAAGTGAAAAGTGAAAGTGAAGTCACTCAGTCATGTCCAACTCCTAGCGACCCCATGGACTGCAGCCCACCAGGCTCCTCCATCCATGGGATTTTCCAGGCAAGAGTACTGGAGTGGGGTGCCATTGCCTTCTCCATGAACGTCTAGGCTATCCCAAATTCCTAGGTCATACAAAGAGTATCTTATACAAGACTAAAATTTAGATAAATAAAAAGAAAAACTACTTCAATGCAGAGCCCTTGGGCCATTACCAGAGACTCACCCTACCCTGAGGTACTACAAAGATGGAGGTGAGACTTCTGAGGACTCAGTGAGCTTAGCCTCTGAAGATCTGCCAACAAGACAGGGAAGGATGGCGCAGAGCAAAGGAGCTCAGGGCAGTCCTTGCATCCAGTGAGGTCAGGAATAAAGACAGAGAAGGACTGAGAGGACCCTTAGGACCATCCAGGGTTGCAGGTGCTTCTGCAGATCTGATGGGGAACAGTTTAACTCTCTGGATTAGATCTCCTCTGCTGGACAAAGAGGAAAAAAAACCTTTCCAAATCAGAATGATGGTGGGGCTGCACTATCTCTGTGACTAGAGTCTTTGTAATTCAATCAGAGCTACTGCTCCAGGCACAGCGTTGGAGTCAGCCACAATGTATGGAAACGCAGGACCCTGCATGGCAGTGGTGACCCAGTTAGAGTCTTCTCAAGTCCTAGTAAAAGTGGTTCACGTACACCACTATTACTCATTCATGGTATTTAGTCCACATGACTATTGCTCAGTGAGAATCAATCACTAGATAAGTGCGCTACCAGCACTTTCTAAACAAATTACATCTAATAAGGTCCATTAAGCCATTTAATGGGGAATACAGTGATCAGTGCCATATCACGCTTCTAGTGCCCCGAGGCGAACATTAGATATGGTGCCTCTGTTTTCATTATAGGTTTAAAACTTTTTATTTAGATTCATGAGTTTGTTTCCACAAAATAATGTTACTAAACTGAATTAATACTGTCCCTCACTAAAAGTACAAACTATCATCTGCCCAATTCAATTACAAAAGTACCCGCCACTCAGAAAATGAGAGGAACCAAATTTGAATGTGAACAAAAACACATCGAACCGCACTAGGCTGCCAGATACCAAGACAAATAAATGAACACTGAAATGGGCTCTGTTCAAATACTGGGAACTTCCATGGCTTTCATGGAAGCCACTGCTTTTCCCTCTCATAGTAACTCCGAATATAATTACTAAATAAAATATGATTTTTAATCTCAAAACCTGAACTATTTTCATGCAATGTAATTTTCTTCTTTTTGTCTCAGATCATTTTTCTGCCTAACGCTTGGCTAGCTCCCTAATTCCCTTAGGTCCAGCTACCACATAGATAACACGCCAGTTTGTAATCTTTAAATAGCAAGATACATGCATTTAGTTTCTCCCACAGATTCTATTTCTTTTTCTTTCCTACTATATCAGTTAAGCAAAAAGCTCATTTTCTCATGTTCTGTTTTCCAGTGATATGCCAAGGTTAAAATGGAGTTTCTAATAAGCATTAAACGACCACAGAACCTATACTGAGTTGACATCACTTCAAACCAAAAAGAAGGAAATATAAATTTTAATTTGCTTTCACACAGATGTATACTTCTCACTGAACTTTATAATAACTGAAAATAGCTTTGTTATTCCCCCTTATTTTCTATAAACACCCACTATGTCATTGATTCCCAAATTGGAAGCCATTATTTAAGAGGTAAGACTTTAATCTTTCAATATGCATTGTTCTTACTCAACATCTGTCAAAGACCTAAGGCATATTTTGTAAATAATTTTAGCGAGAACAAGTCAGATTCTATTAGAAAACTTAAGTCAGCCAGATTACTCAAATAGCCTCTCCTTGCTTCCAGTCTCATCCCTCCATTAATTCTCCATTCTGCAGCCAAACCCATTTTCATAAAGCATAAATCTGATGCTCCTACTTAAAATTCTTAGTGGCTTCACATGTCCTGCAGGATAAATCCAAACTTCTTGTCTCACAAAACATCTGCTTTTCTCTCCAGCCTTACTATCACCAGAGCTACTTTCACTATTTTTAGAGTGAGTATTATCGTTATTAGTATTTGTGACACTCCTGACCCTTGATCAAGCCTTATGATCAGCTCTGCACTGTGGTTGGTAAAAGTTGCTCCAGCCTTCACTCCTGGGAGGAAGCAAATTCTCACACAGCTCTGAGGTTTTGCACGTGTGGGACCCTCCTTGCTCTGTAACACTCTCTCTTGCTTTCTTTCCCTCACCAGGCCATCCTCCTTTCACCTAATCCACCCTGCTTGCTCAGGTCCTATTTATTCTTTCTGTCTTCTTAGAACTCACTTTTCCTGAACGCCTTCCTTGATCCCCTCTTTCTCAGCCCAGGCCATTATTTGAGCTTCCTGTATGCTCATAGAACACCCAATCTTTTCCCTTTCAGCCTATTTGCCACATTATATTTTAATTGCCCCCTTACTTGTCTGAGCTATGTGGATCAGGGATTCTCAACCAGGTGTAAGCATCAGAATCACCTACAGGGCTTTTTAAAGCAGATTGCTGGACCCCACCCTCAGAGCTTCTGATTTAGTAACTCCTGGTCAGGGCCTACGGATATGCATTTGTGACAAGCTCTCAGGTGATGTCATTGCATAGGTCTATGGCTACGCTTTGTGAAACTTGCAGTAGAAAATAAACTTTGAAAGCAAAGCTTTGAGTTATTCACCCTGGCATAACTAGCATCTAGCCTAATGCTTTATATTAACAGGAAATATACAAGCATTTATTGCATTGATTGGCAAATTAAGGGGCTTAAAATTAGGCTACATGTCAAGATAGTGGTAATGGAGATAAAAACTTACCTTTGACATTTCCTTAGCTCAATACTGACCACATTTCCTGGTATTTCAATATCTACCATTATCCATCATACCACATTTTCACATGGTTAATTTTTCAACATTTGATCATCAGAATAATCTAGACTGAATACAGATTGAATATAGAATTCCCTCTATCTTTTATTTATATTCAATCAAAAAGAGGTATCTTTCAGAAAGACCATAATTAGCATAGCAGAGCCTACATGGCTTTTGATGATTAACTGAGTAAAGACTGAAATTTTATATATATATATATATATATGAAAGGAAAGTGTGTTTTGTAAGAAAATGCTACTCTAAGAACAAAGTGATCAGATCAGATCAGTCGCTCAGTCGTGTCTGACTCTTTGTAACCCCATGAATCGCAGCACGCCAGGCCTCCCTGTCCATGACCAACTCCTGGAGTTCACTCAGACTCACGTCCATCGAGTCAGTGATACCATCCAGCCATCTCATCCTCTGTCATCCCCTTCTCCTCTTGCCCCCAATCCCTCCCAGCATCAGAGTCTTTTCCAATGAGTCAACACTTCGCATGAGGTGGCCAAAGGACTGGAGTTTCAGCTTTAGCATCATACCTTCCAAAGAACACCCAGGGCTGATCTCCTTCAGAATGGACTGGCTGGATCTCCTTGCAGTCCAAGGGACTCTCAAGAGTCTTCTCCAACACCACAGTTCAAAAGCATCAATTCTTCGCGGCTCAGCCTTCTTCACAGTCCAACTCTCACATCCATACATGACCACAGGAAAAACCATAGCCTTGACTAGACGAATCTTTGTTGGCAAAGTAATGTCTCTGCTTTTGAATATGCTATCTTATATGCAAACCATAGATTAATTTTTGTCTGTATTTCCCCTGACTCTCAGTGTTTATCTCCTCAAGTCACTTTCTCCTAAAAAGTTTAGACTTCCTAATTTATCTGTTTTTATAACTTTGGGAGCTTGAAGTTTTTTTTTTTTTTTTTCCTATTTTAATGAACGTGCTTGATGAGATCTCTTTTAGTTTCTGCTTTGTCTTTTAAAATATTAATCACTTCACTGTACAAAGAGCTATATACAATATGAAGTACTAGGTTATTTTATTAGAGTTTTAGATAATAAGATTAGAACACAAAAAAAATCAACTTATTCTTAAAGCTGAGTTTGACAACTGATTTTTAAATATACAACTATTTTTCATTAAGACAATTTACAAAATGACATGTTATAGATACTGTAAGAAAACAAGAATATTTTTATAATACAACAGGCTGTATTTTAGAATGAAATGGAATAGAAAGCAAATATATCATTGGTTGATTTGATTCTGCACTATAGTTCACACCTAACTTTTATTTCCAAAGTTGTAGTAAAACATCAGTTTGAAACAAGATTTCATCACACCTAATATCAAAATAAATTCCAGGTGAGTCACAAATTTAAATATGAAGAAATTACAAAAAGTCTGCTCAAAAAGATGAAATAATATATTTTAACATAATTTCAAAGTAGGGCAAGTGCTGATATAAAAAGACAGTTCATGGTTGCTTAAGGAAAAGAGGATATGTTTTCAGGAAAGAAGGTATGAGGAATGGAATTACACTTTATTAAGAAAAAAGAAACAACGGGTGTCTTAGAACTGATTGTTTCTAGACGGATAAAGAAAGTGATGGAAGGTTTGTGGGAAGTGGATCCAGAGAAAGGAGTTTTGAGCATGGTCAGGATTGACTTTGTTATAATAAATTGAGTGAACAAATTTTGAAAGTAGGCTGGTACAAAACTTGAATTTGGCTTTTCTCTCTGTTAAAAAGAACAAGCTTGTTTACTTGTTTGTTTCAATGCTGAAATGCCTCGGATAAAATGCAAAGAAACTTAAAATCTGTAAGTGATGAGTTATGTATTTGTCTTTGAAATCTTTATTGTCACTTTGGCTAAATGATTAACTACTGTTTCACTGTGACCTATGATCCTCCTCCCTGACCAAATGTTTTACATCCTTTTGGGTATTTTGATAAAACTTCTTAAATCAAATTCCTTTTGACCTCTAGTTAACTTTGTGATGCTTCAAAGGTCACTGAAACATTCCAAAGAGAGATATTAGACTAATTAGGTACCTCTAGTATGTAAAACTACATGGAAAATATTGTTAAATGAGCAATAAATCTTCTTAGGTTATACTATATGATAAATGTTATTAATATAGATATTCTGGAAATTATATGGGGTTCCTAAAAATCTGATAAATCCTAGTAAAATATTATAGTTATTATCTAAAACTGTTGTATGTCAGCAATAACTAAGTTTCTTTGTCAATTGCACTGTAATAAGATTTTAAACATGTCTCCTTAAGTCTTTCAACTATAGACAGCTATGATTTACTCTGATGCCTTTGAAAAAATGCTTGCTCTTCAAGAAGATTTATAGAAAGGATTTTTGTATAACTACAAGTTTCTGACTTTCAGATCATAATGCTGTAAATTAAAGAATTCTAAAGGGAAACCTGATGGCTTCATAAGACTGAGTGAACTGAAGAATATGGTTATAGATTTGTGGTTTCTATCTGAAAAAATTCAATTCAGTTCAGTGGCTCAGTCATGTCCGACTCTTTGCGACACCATGGACTGCTGCACACAAGGCTTCCCTGTCCATCACCAACTCCTGAAGCTTGCTCAAACTCATGTCCACTGAGTTGGTGATGTCTTCCAACCATCTCATCCTCTGCCATCCCCTTCTCCTCATGCCTTCAATCTTTCCTAGCATCAGGGTCTTTTCCAATGAGTCAGTTCTTTGCATCAGGTGGCCAATATATTGAATTTCAGTTTCAGCATCAATCCTTCCAATGAATATTCAGGACTGATTTCCTTTAGGATGGACTGGTTGGATCTACTTGCAGTCTAAGGGACTCTCAAGAGTCTTCCCCAACACCACAGTTCAAAAGCATTGATCCTTCAGTGCTCAGCTTTCTTTACAGTCTAACTCTCAATCCATAAATGACTACTGGGAAAACCATAGCTTTGACTAGACAGACCTTTTTCAGCAAAGTAATGTCTCTGCTTTTCAATATGCTGTCTAGGTTGGTCACAGCTTTTCTTCCAAGGAGCAAGCATCCTTTAATTTCATGGCTGCAGTCACCATCTGCAGTGATTTTGGAGCTCAAAATAATAAAGTCTCTCACTGTTTCCATTGTTTCCCCACCTATTTTCCATGAAGTGATGGGACCAGATGCTGTGATATTAGTTTTCTGAATGTTGAGTTTTAAGCCAACTTTTTCACTTTCCTCTTTCCCTTTTATCAAGAGGCTCTCTTTAGTTCTTCTTCGCTTTATGCCATAAGGGTGGTGTCATCTGCATATTTGAGGTTATTGATATTTCTCCTGGCAATCTTGATTCCAGCTTATGCTTCATCCAGCCTGGCATTTCACATGATGTACTCTGCATATAAGTTAAATAAGCAGGGTGACAATATACAGCCTTGATGTATGCCTTTCCCGATTTGGAACCAGTCTGTTGTTCCATGTCCGGTTCTAACTGTTGTGTCTTGACCTTCATGCAAATTTCTCAGGAGACAGGTCAGGTGGTCTGGTATTCCCATCTCTTGAAGAATTTTCCAGTCTGTTGTGATCCACACAGTCAAAGGTTTGGAATAGTCAATAAAGCAGAAGTAGATGTTTTTCTGGAACTCTTGCTTATTTGATGATTCAGCAGATGCTGGCAATTTGATCTCAGGTTCCTCTGCCTTTTCTAAATCCAGCTTGAACATCTGGAAGTTCATGGTTCACGTACTGTTGAGCATTATTTTGCTAGCATGTGAGATAAGTGTGATTGTTTGATATTTTTGTGTCATAGTTTGAACATTCTTTGGCATCGCCTTTCTTTGGGATTGGAATGAAAACTGACCTTTTCCAGTTCTGCAGCCGCTGCTGAGTTTTCCAGATTTGCTGACATACTGACTGCAGCACTTTACCAGCATCATCTTTTAGGACTTGAAATAGCTCAACTGGAATTCCATCACCTCCAGTTGCTCTTTCGTTGTGATGCTTCCTAAGTCCTACTTGATTTCACGTTCCAGGATGCCTGGCTCTAGATGAGGGATCACACCATCATAGTTACCTGGGTTATGAAGATTTTTTTTGTATAGTTCTTCTCTGTATTCTTGCCACCTCTTCTTAATATCTTCAGTTTCTGTTAGGTCCATACCATTTCTGTCCTTTATTGTCCCTTATTTTGATTGTGGTATATTGTTGTTGCTGTTCAGTTGCCCAGTTAAGTCTGATTCTTCACAACCCCATGGACTGCAGCATGCCAGACCTCCCCGTCCCTCACCACTTCCAGGACTTTGCCCAGGTTCATGTCCTTTGCATTGGTGATTGTTAGAGAGATTAACTTCAAATAAAACTTCTTTGAAAGATAATTTGGTATAGCCGGGCACAACTGAGCGACTAAGCATGCAATAACACTAAAAACAACTTGAATTTCCACCAAAAGGGGCAGATTACATAAATTGTGAAATATATACTCAATAGAATAAAGAATGGGAATATTTTAGTTACTGATATAAATCTATCTCAAAGACACATAAGTGAAACAAATGTAGTATACTATTTGTGTAAAATAAGGGGATGATCCTCCAATACCTTGGCCACCTGATGTGAAGGGTCGACTCACTAGAAATGAACCTGGTGCTAGGAAAGACTGAGGGCCAGAGAAGAAGGTGGTGACAGAGGATGGGATGGTTGGATGACATCATCATATCAATGAACATAAATTCTGAGCAAACTGTGGGAGATAGTGAAAGACAGGGAAGCCCGGGGTGCTGCTGTCCATGGGGTTGCAAAGAATTGGACATGACTGAATGACTGAACAACAAAGGGGATGAGGCACATATCTGTATACATGTATGTCTGTGTATCTATATCTATAAGGCACATATTTATATCTAGAAAGCACATATGAAGACAATATCTTTAAAATGGTTTTGATGGGTTTCAGTGTCAAGCTTAATTACAAAGTATATCCCAGTGCTTCTAAATACCTAAAAGATGCTTTGTGAGCATATAGAGAGAAATTGCATATACATTTGAGTAAGCCTGATGGGTCCAGCAAACTGGTATTTTGTGTGCTATAATCTCCTCCTTCCTTATAGAGCAAGCAGTCAGACTGAGTAAAGGAGGCAATGAACCAAATACTGTGTTTTAGTGCATGCTACTATAGCACAAACTCCTGCTTCCATCAGTAAATTATGTACAAGTATAGTTGATCCTTGAACAATGCAGGGCTTAGGGGTCCCTGTCCCCTTCACAGTCAAAAAACCTCCTATAACTTTAATGTCAGCCCTCCTATTGGTAGTTTTACATCCATGGATTAAACAACTGCAGATCCTGTAATACTAAATGGGACGCAATTGAACTTAAAAGCGTCTACACACAAAAAAGCTTCTACACAACAACAGAAACCACAAACAAAACAAAAAGACAACCCTCAGAATGGGAAAAAATATTTGCAAACGAAGCAACTGACAAGGGATTAATCTCCAAAATATACAAATAGCTTATGCAGCTTATTATAAAAAGCAAACAAACAATCCAACCAAAAAATGAGCCGAAGGTCTAAATAGACATTTCTCCAAAGACATACAGATGGCCAACAAATAAATGAAAAGATGTTTGCCTTCTCTAATTATTAGAGAAATGCAAATCAAAACTACAATGACATATCACCTCACATTGTTCATAATGACCATCATCAAAACATCTACAAACAATAAATGCTGGAAAGGGTGTGGAGAAAAGGGGACCCTCCTACACTGTTGATGGGACTGTAAATTGGTACAGCCATTGTGGATAACAGTATGGAGGTTCCTTTAAAAACTTAAAACAGAGCTATCAAATGACCTGTGGAAGCAACCTAAATGTTCATTGACAGAGGAATGGCTAAAGAAGATGTGGTAGATATATACCATGGAATATTACTCAGCCATAAAAAGGAATGAAATAGTGCCATTGCAGAGACATGGATGGACCTAGGGATTATCATACAGAGTAAAGTAACTCAGAGAATAAAAATGTCATATAATATTGGTTATATGTGGAAACTAGAAAATACAGCAGAGATAAACTTATTTGTAAAGCAGAAATAGAGTCACGGATGTAGAGAACAAAAATGGTTACAAAGAGGGGAAGAGAGGGTAGGATGAATCAGTAGATTAGGATTGATATATTTATGGTACTAGGTATAAAATAGATTACTAATGTGAACCTACTATATAGCACAGGGAACTCAGTGCTTTGTGGTGACCTAAATGGGAAGGAAATTGAAAAAAAGAGTGGATATATGTATACATATGACTGATTAATTTTGCTATAGAGCAAGAAACTAACACAATCTTGTAAAGAGACAATACTATGATAAAAAATTCAATAAACCAAAAAAAAAGATTATGCATTTATTTGAGAAAAAAAAAAAAAACCTGTGCTTAAGAAGACCTATGCAGTTCAAACCCATGTTGTTCAAGGGCCAACTCTGCAGACAGAATTTTTTAAAAAAGGAAGACCTAAGAGCAGTGCAAGTTGATGATATAGGAAGATCCTGAAATTACTTTTCCTCACTGACACACTGAATCAATAAGTTACATATGAAACAAATTTCTCTGAGAAAGACCTGAAAACTGCCAAAGTAGCTCTTTCACCTGCACAAAGGAGAAACGGATCACATTGAGACAGGTAGAAAGGCTGGGACACAATCTCACCAAACTGAGGGTAAGCAGTACCCCCAGCTCAGTGACCCACAATCATCAGGGAACTCACAAACATGGAGCTTCTCTCTGAGGAATGAAGGGTTCATGCCTCACGTCAGGCACCACAGCTTCAAGACCTGCACCTGAAGGGGGAGCCCCCATAACATCTGGCTTTGAAAACCGATAGGACTCAAGTCCATGGGCTAACCGAAGGGTTATAGCAAACTGGGAAATGATTTTAGAAGGGTTTTTGTACAAACTCATTCATCCAAAGACCCAGCACAGAGGCAGCTTTTGAAAAACATCCAGACTTTATGTCAATGAGATCCACTTGCTAATCTCAGAGTGTTAGGAACTGTTTGGATACTATCTGGGAATGGAGGTGCTGGTGGGTGCCACTTGCATATTCTCACTTGCTAAAGGTGGTAGGTGCTATTTTTCCTCCAGTGAGTGCCATTTTTATCCTCTAAACAGTGGGGCACCATATTTGTGCTCTTCGTCTTCCTTGCTAAAGCTAATGGTTACCATCTTTATTTTCTTACTGCTGCTGCTGCTGCTGCTAAGTCGCTTCAGTCGTGTCTGACTCTGTGCGACCCCATAGATGGCAGCCCACCAGGCTCCCCCATCCCTGGGATTCTCCAGGCAAGAACACTGGAGTGGGTTGCCATTTCCTTCTCCAATGCATAAAAGTGAAAAGTGAAAGTGAAGTCACTCAGTCGTATCTGACTCCTAGCGACCTCATGGACTGCAGCCCACCAGGCTTCTCCGTCCATGGGATTCTCCAGGCAAGAGTACTGGAGTGGGTTGCTTTATTTTCTCTTACTCTGGCAGGTGCCACCCTCATGCTTTTCCTCTTCTATGTTTCACACCTTTAATATCTCCCTGAGGGAACCTTTTATACATGTCTGGAAACCTGATTTTTAAGAAGTAGAATCAAATATGTCCCTAATCATCTGGCTCTGCAGGCCAGTGGAAATGGCATTCCTGAGTCCCATGAGACTCTACCATTGGAAGAAACAGTTTCTGCAGGCTATCACCCTTGCACTTCACTGTACAGATAAAAGGTGGAAACACACCCTCATTCTCTTACCATGAGAAAAGAAAATTACAGGCAAATATTCCTGAGGAACAAAAATAGAAACAAAAAAATTCTCAAAAAAATATTGGCAAATGGAAGTCAACAATACATTGAAAGGATCATATACCAAAAGCAAGTAGAATATCCCAGGGGTGCAAGTATGGTTCAGTATCTGCAAATCAATTAACATGATACACCACATTAAAAAAACAAATGATAAAAATCATACAATCATCTCAACAGATCCAGAAGATGCATTTGACAAAATTCAACATCCATTTATGAGAAAAGTTTCAATGAATTGGGTAGGGAGGGAAGGTATATCAACATAATAAAGGTCATATATAACAAACTCACAACTAACATCATACTCAGTGACAGTTTTCCTCTAAGATCAGGAACAAGACAAGAATGCTTATACTCACCACTTTTATTCACCACAGTATTGGCAGTGCTAGCCAGAACAATTAGGCAATAAAAAGAAATACAAGGCACACCCAAATTTGAAAGGAAGAAGTAACTGTCAATATTACCAATGACAGTATATTATATTGGATTGGCCAAGAGATACAACTTAGTGATTGAACAACAGCAAAAGAAAATAAATCTTAAAAGTCCTCATCACCAGAAAAAAAAAACATTTTTGTAGCTCTTCATAGTTACAGAGGTTAACTGGACTTACTGTAGTGATTATTTTGCAATATATACAACTATTAAATCAGTATGTTATAAACTTAATGTTTATATGTATAATAATGTTATATGTCAATTATATCTCAATAAAAAAGTATAATAAAAAGAAAACGATCTGTTGAATACCTATGAGTAAGGTGATTCACAAGCACTATCACATTTAACCCTCACAGCAATCCTGTGAGATGTTTTATTATCCCCTTTTGCCAAATGAATAAATTGACACTTTGAGGAATTACATAACTTGCCCAAGACTCATATCTTTCTAAGTTGATGGTGGGGACAAGGTTTTATTTGAAAACAGATGTATGTGATTTCAAAACTTTATTTCTTCCTAAGACAATCACTTAAGTCAATGCAAGATCCTTTGCTGATATAAGGCAGGCAGGACCATCTATTCATCTCTAGAAATTATAAGAACTATTTCCAGAACTGAAAAGGGATCTACCTCCTTCATCCTGGCCCACACACAAGCTGTTTTTCCCCAATAGGTTGATGTGATCCCAACAGGTTTTTTCCCCCAACACATTTGTGATGCCCAAGCACAAAACCTTGTGTTTGAAGCACTTGGCTGAATCATTAAGTGCAGCCAGAGAGTAAGAGTCAAGACCAGAGCCCTGGGATCTCCAACGTTTAAAGACCTAGTAGAGGAAGGGGTGTGCTAGAAAGTTTGAAGTAGAGCGGCCCCTGAAGATGGAGGAAAGAAATATAGATGATTATTAACCACTTAGAAAATAGCGTTTCAGAAAAGATGGAGTAGCCAACAGTAACAAATGTTATTGAGAGGTCGAGTAAAATAAGAGTAGACAATTTATCCCTAGTTTAGGCAAAGTCTATATACTTGGTGACCTTGTTAAGATAATATCAGTAGATGCAGGTAACTGAAGCTCAACAAAAATGAGTCTATTTTATCTCTTTTGCTGAGATGAAAAACAGAAATATCTTACAGTACTCCAGACACTGCCTACTATATGTGATTTTGAACAAAACTTAAGAGAATGCTTTATTATTTTTTATCTTGAAATACTTCCCTGCTGTTTCTGGATACATACCTCTAGAATTAATACCTCCAGAGAATGATCTTCTGTGATGGGTATCCAGATATCACATTATTATAAGCTATATTCTTTTCTGCATCCAAGACTAGGATGGTTCTTTCTGTTTTATATTCCAACAGTACACTATATATTCCCTTCAGAACACCTGACACTTTAGTTATTGGTTTAGTTATTTTTTAATATCCACCTCTCTGGCATGAGAAGGATGGCTATTCACTGTCCTTTTCCTTATTCTTGTTACTGCTCTTTTCCTTATTCTAACAGTGCCTGGAACATAACACAATTTCAACAAATTTTAGTTACTGTATACTTGTGAATGAATGTGTAACTTCTAAATCTCTTTCTCTGTATGGGACATAGAACTCAGAATCAATCTTCCATATGATATCGAATGCTTCCCTTTGGCTGCTTTCACCAATGCCAGAATAAGCAAGTAACTAAAGTTTGATGATTTTATCCGATGAAATTTTAAAAGGAATAAAATGGTATAAAAACTGAATTTTTAAAAAGATATTTTAAAGCATGGTAAAGAACCAAACCTCTCTGTGGAGAGCCATGTAGTACATTTGAGGAAAATAAAATGCAGCAATGAAACGTAAAAAGGAACCAATTCATTTCTATGTGAGATTCCATTATCCTTTAACTTGCTCTGCATACAGTGAGGGAAATTGGATTACCAGATTATAACAGCCTATTCTGCCTTTGCTGATTACGTATGTGAACAGACATCAGTTATGGGTGATGGTTAAATTGCATATATATTATAAAAGTTAGAACAATGGCTAGTTGTATTTTGTTTCATGCCTTCCATTTGACACTGTTCTGAAGATTAGGAGCTTTAAAAGAAACTTGCTACCAAATGTCAGCATCTCTTAATGGAGACTGTCTCATCAATATATTATATTTCATTTTATTAATGTAACACCATTTGATTCATGTGAGTATATTGCTGCTTATGATGTTCCAGAACAATTAATATGATAAAAAGTATCAGGAGGGTATATCCTGGCTCTAAACATATGGATGGATGGACATAGATATAAATACGTGTGTGTGTACACATGCACACAGGCACACACAAACCCTTTATTACAAAAAAAAAATATAAAATAAAATTAAAGCAATAAGGACAACAGTATCAATGTTTACTGGAATGATTTTTACATAATGTTTACATAATGATTTTTTTTTTTAATACATCAAAGTGTTACCATGTAAAAGTCCTTTTAGATGGCCCAGAGTTCCTTTAGAATTTCACATTTGCCTTTCAACCTAGTCTGCATTTCAGTAAAAATCATTCAGTAAATAATGATATCTTGACTGGAATTTTGTCTTCAGTATATTTCTCTCTTTTAATTATGTTTCTGCATTGTCTTCTAACTTATTATACATGTGTGTGTATGCTAAGTCACTTCAGTCATGTCCAACTCTGCCACCCTATGGACATGTAGCCCGCCAGGCTCCTCTGTCCATGGAATTCTCCAGACAAGAATACTGGAGTGGGTTGCCATGCCCTTCTCCAGGAGATCTTCCCAACCCAGGGACTGAACCCACATCTCTTAAGTCTCCTGCACTGGCAGGTGAGTTCTTTACCACTAGTGTCACCTGGGAAGCCCTAATTTATCAGATACTTTCAAACATATAACTTTCTGATTATGTCTTCGTCACTCACTCATGTCCCACTCTTTGAGATCCCATGAACTGTAGCCTGTCAGGCTCCTCTCTCCATGGGATTCGCCAAGCAAGAATACTGGAGTGGGTTGCCATTTCCTTCTTCAGGAGTTCTTCTTGACCCAGAGATTGAACCTGGGTCTCCTGCATTGTAGGCACATTTGTTACCATCTGAGCCACCACAGAAGCCCTTTAAAGGACTTAAAAGTCAGTCATTCATTCACAAAAATATAATAATGAAAGTTCACTGGGTTTTGGACTAGAGAGAAAAAAATCATTATGTTTATTTTAGAGATAGGAAAACTGGTTAATTAGTGATTGCTTTGATAAGTCTAGTGAGTAGCAGACCCACGGTTTTTTTTTTTTTTAAAGCCTTATAGTTTTAACTACATGTATTATAAACAAAAATCACAGCTACTATATTCAGTATTTTGGGAGTATCTGTTATATGTGAATGTTATACCACATATGAAGGATTCATTGGTGGGCAATAATGACAAAACTGCTCCAGAGGGGTTTACAATCTGTTTCACCATATTGTCTCTTCTATGATCTTAATAGCTATATTATTTTACTAATGATTCAGTAACATCACTAACATCTACTTATTTTTTTTTTCTCTTAAAAGGGAATTATATTAAGGATTCTATAAATTCTGGGCATCTGGGAAAGAGCAGTCTAAGTCATGAAACACAACACAGACTATTAGGAAAAAATATCCCATAAGCAGATTTCTTACATACTATAACACTTTTTGCAATTTAATTTTTAACTGATGTTTACTTATTTTCCTTCTCTCTAGATATTTATCAAAAAGGAAAAAAAATCTAAAGAAAAAAATAAAATCAGGGCTAGTAACAAATAACATTTTATTTGATACTTGCCTCATGTCAAATCTCTTGAAGAACTTGTTGAAATATGGACTCCTAGGATTCTTCACAGATAACCTATTTCACTGGGTCTGAGGTGGTCAAACTTCCCAGGTGATTCTTAGGATCAGGGCAGTTTGAGAAACACTGAACTAGAATCAAGCAAGTGTAAGAAAATGTATGCTTCTGTCTTTATGTTTACTGACTTTTCATGAATTTCAAGTAATTTGATTTACTAAAATGACCCATCTGAATAAAAAATGAGTTTTAAAAATAAAATATTCAAGACCCATTGATTTTCTGGGTAACTATAAAACCACAGAGTGAAAGAATAAATTCTAAGTTAGATGACTTGACTCCATGTATAACCTTCAGTGAAACATCATATTCCAAACACCTTAAAGGTGTGAAAAAAAAATACCAAGAAGCACGTCATGGAATAACTTCTTTTTGCCTATAATTATTTATGAATGAAGTTACACTTTTAAAGAATAAAGGTTTCACCTTGCTAATCATTTCCTTTGATGTGCAGAAGCTTTTAAGTTTAATTAGGTCCCATTTGTTTATTTTTGCTTTTATTTCCAATATTCTGGGAGGTTGGTCATAGAGGATCCTGCTGTGATGTATGTCAGAGAGTGTTTTGCCAATGTTCTCCTCTAGGAGTTTTATAGTTTCTGGTCTTACATTTAGATCTTTAATCCATTTTGAGTTTATTTTTGTGCAGCCTTCAGAATGGGAGAAAATAATAGCAAATGAAGCAACTGACAAACAACTAATCTCAAAAATATACAAGCAACTCCTACAGCTCAACTCCAGAAAAATAAATGACCCAATCAAAAAATGGGCCAAAGAACTAAATAGACATTTCTCCAAAGAAGACATACAGATGGCTAACAAACACACGAAAAGATGCTCAACATCACTCATTATCAGAGAAATGCAAATCAAAACCACTATGAGGTACCATTTCACACCAGTCAGAATGGCTGCGATCCCAAAGTCTACAAGCAATAAATGCTGGAGAGGGTGTGGAGAAAAGGGAACCCTCTTACACTGTTGGTAGGAATGCAAAGTAGTACAGCCACTATGGAGAACAGTGTGGAGATTCCTTAAAAAACTGGAAATAGAACTGCCTTATGATCCAGCAATCCCACTGCTGGGCATACACACTGAGGAAACCAGAAGGGAAAGAGACATGTGTACCCCACTGTTCAGTGCAGCACTGTTTATAATAGCCAGGACATGGAAGCAACCTAGATGTCCATCAGCAGATGAATGGATAAGAAAGCAGTGGTACATATACACAATGGAGTATTACTCAGCCATTAAAAAGAATACATTTGAATCAGTTCTAATGAGGTGGATGAAACTGGAGCCTATTATACAGAGTGAAGTGAGCCAGAAAGAAAAACACCAATACAGTATACTAACACATATATATAGAATTTAGAAAGATGGTAACAATAACCCTGTATACGAGACAGCAAAAGAGACACTGATGTATAGAACAGTCTTATGGACTCTCTTGGAGAGCCAGAGGGTGGGAAGATTTGGGAGAATGGCCTTGAAACATGTAAAATATCATGTATGAAACGAGTTGCCAGTCCAGGTTCGATGCACAATACTGGATGCTTGGGGCTGGTGCACTGGGACGACCCAGAGGGAGGGTATGGGGAGGGAGGAGGGAGGAGGGTTCGGGATGGGGAACACATGTATATCTGTGGCGGATTCATTTCGATATTTGGCAAAAGTAATACAATATTGTAAAGTTTAAAATAAAATAAAATTTAAAAAAAAAAATAAAGGTTTCTAAAATGGGAACACATTAAAACAAAAATCATATAATGCAATATAGATTCTAATAAGACAGCTTTATGGCTACAACATTATGCAGTGCCAGGGGTCATCATTTCTAGTTTTTTGTATAACCATATGAAGCAGGTAGTTTTGATAATAAACCTAATTCAGTTCTATACTTGTTAGATGGCAAATTCATATCAGTTACAGGTTTTATGAAGATCGGTCCTAGATTCCAAATATATCACAAATAGATAATACTTTTCTTCAGAAATTTAAAGTCAACTTATTTTTTGACTTGAGGTAAGGAATACACTGGAATCTCAAATATATATAACCATGCATGATTCATATATCTGTCTTGTCTATCAATCCATCCATTCTTCCACCTATTCTTTTTTTTTTAATCACCATTTCAAAATCCTATCTTCTCCTGATCTATGTAAGATCATCTACTATATTTGGCATTTATTTCTCTGATCATTAGAATGTTTATTGCTGTGGTGTGTGTTTACTTTAAATTTACATAACTAGTATTATGCTATATATCACCTTCTGTATCTTCTTTTTCACTCTGCACTATGGTTTTAATTTCTCTATGTTACTATGTAAACACCTAACTCATTTCTTCTAACTGTCTCATGATATTCTATAGAGTAAGTCCACCACATTTTACTTATCTATTCTCCAATGAAGGACGTACAGATTACCTCCAACTTTTCAGTATCACAAACAATGTTTGAATAACCATTCTATTAAATATCTTCTTAGGGGTCTTTGTGCAAATATGTCTAACATATAGATATGTCAGGATTGCTGGTTCCTAAATCCTAGTTTACATGCTAACCAAAAGTGCATGGGGGCTCCAGTGTCTCCATTTCCTCATGAACATTGGCATTATCTATTTTTGCCAAACTTCTGGATATGATAGTAGTTCAATGTTGTTTTGACTAAATTAATAATGAGTTTAAGGAATTTCTCCAAGCTTATAAGCCTCTTGAGGAAGCATTTTTATAAATTTCCTGTTCATTTTTTGTGCCTATTTAATTGGAATCTCTTTTCCTGGTTATATTGGAATTCGTTAGTCCTAGGTCAGCTTTTGACACTGCAAAGATCTTTCACTTTTCTCACAGTGTACATTTATAAGAAATTGCCAACTTTAAAATAATTAAATTGATCAATTTTTCTATTTGAAATTTGTGCTTCGGCACTGTTATATTTAAAATAGATAACCGACAAAAACCTGTTGTATACCACATGGAACTCTGCTCAATGTTATGAGCTAGCCTGGATGGGAGGTGGGTTTAGGGGGGAATGGGTACATGTACATGTATGGCTGAGTCCCTGCACTGTTCACCTGAAACTACCACAACATTGTTAACTGGCTATACCCCAATACAAAATGGTTTTGGTATTAAAAAAATTAATACAAATAAAAAAAATAAAGAAGCTCAAAATTAAGAAAATTAAGATTTGTGCTTTGGAATTTTAAGAAGTCTTTTCTACATGCATCAGAAAGGTATTATCCTATACTACCATTATTAATGGGGTTTCCCTGGTGGCTCAGATGGTAAAGAATCCACCTGCAATGCAGCAGACCTGGCTTCGATCCCTGGGTTGGTAAGATCCCCAGGAGGTGGGCATGGAAACCCACTCCAGTGTTCTTGCCTGGAGAATTGCTATGGACAGAGGAGCCTGGTGGACTACAGTCCATGGAGTTGCAAAGAGTCAGACACAACTAAGCGACTAAGCACACACATTGTTATTATTACTACCATTTACACTTGCCTCTTTCATCCTCTCAAGTTCACACTGGATATGGTGTTAACTAAGAAACCAGTCCTTCCCACAACTCCGCCCACTCCCCTAGCTCCATATGATGAGACACTTTTCCTAACATTCTAAATTGTCTGTTCCTTTCCCTAGTAATACAAGTAACACAACTTTTAGTGTAAAGAAATTCCATTGTTCTTGTATTTGTTAAGTAAGATTTATTCTTATGTGAGCCAAGAGCTCTTGGTAAACTCTGTTAGTTTTCCTATCCATATGACTCATAAATTACAACAGTTCTTTTCCTTTCTAATTTATATTCTCTTATTTCTTCAAGAGTATGTTAATCAGTAGTATTAATAAGATACTTATTTATTTCTTAAATGAATGTACCTAAATTTCATGTTAACGTTCGCCACAATTTTTTTAAATGTAAACTTAAATAAAAGAAAATCTGTTCCATTCCTAATTTTCAAGAGTCTCTTCTTTGATCATAAAGAGGCATAAAATTTCACCATATGTTCATTCTACATATATTACATAAGTATATGATCTTCCTCCTTTGCTTAACTACTGTAGTGATTCATATTGATAATTTTTTTTCCTAATGTCAAATCATCCTTGCATTCCTAAGACAAAATTGCTTGATCTGGTTCTATTTTATTTATTTATTTATTTTTGGTTCTATTTTAAATATGCCATCTGATAATTTATTTGGAATGTTTAAATCACTGTTTATTTTCAAGATGTGCTTATAATTTTCTTTTCAAATATTATCATAGTCCAATTTTAGAACCAAAATTATACTAGTCTTACTGGAAAAATCTACTCTGCATGTTGTTTATCCTTTTAGAATTTATTAAGGTTCACTTGTCGATTAATTTATTGACCTAGGTCAGAAAAACTGAAATACACATTGATGGAAACATAACTATTTAATAATTCTTTATGCTTTGGATTTCTTATGTTCCTGTTTTCCTCACCCAATAAATAGTATACCACTCATTTTAAACAATTTATTTTTATAAGAATTTATATATTGATTATGAAGTTTATACTTATGAAATTTCCTTTCATAAACTTTCTTTTACACATTTATAATAATATTTGAAGAAAATTAAGATTAAAATGTGTCTGTATTTACTCAGTTTTAGTGTGTAGATAATAATCACATGAGGTAGTGAAAAGTTATCTTCTTTTCAGAATGATCACCATTCCCCAAACTAATGCTACTGATTGCATAAGAAAAAGTTCATCGCCGGGGGGAAAATATAATAAAAGTCAGGCACACTTTCTTGCTAATTCCTCAAGGATTATTATTTAAATAATATCTCAAATTAAGAATTACAGAATTGGAATTTTCCTACGTGTAAATTTCAAAGTTATATTTTATTTTAAACTTTCCTTTTATTAATTATTTAGAGTTAATTATCTAGAGCAAAAACAATAGGAAAACAAAAACATCTATGGCAAAAGTTTTGACTAAAAGAACTGAAGAAGTACATATCTACAAATCAAGGAAGACTTTCTTAAACTTGATATGTATATATTCATAGAAGTTTCCAATTAAGGTATCATAGGAGGATATTTTCTTTCTTCTGTAGAGTTTTCAGAAGACTTCTCCCCTGGAGAAGGAAATAGCAACCTACTCCAGTATTCTTGCCTGGAAAATCCCATGGACAGAGGAGCCTTGCAGGCTACAGTTTATGGGGTCACAAAGAGTCAGACACAACTGAGCAACTTCACTTTTCAGAACACATCTTGGTCAAAATTTTTAAATGAATAGCAGTATACTTTTGCTGCACATGCACAAATATTTTTGCATAGACTTTCTATGAAGTAAGCAGTTCTTTGCTAATTTCTGCTAATGTACTGTGCTCTAGTACTTAAGGCACAGCATTATGTACTACAAGTTGAATAACATTATAAGACAGCTTCTAGTCTCATTAAACTCAGTGTTTACTATGGAAATCAGATAAGTTTAGGACATTTTAAGATGTGAAAAAATAAGAAGGTGCTGTGACCACATGGTACAGTCAAGTCTGCATTATTGATAGTAGAAATGGAAAAGTAGAGGAAAGGAGGTCATTTCTCTGTTCTTTAAAAGCACAGTGATATTCACTGTGCTATTATTTGTAAAAGTGAAACACTGAAGCTGCTATTTAAATTGTGGTGTATTTATGTGATAGGTAGCCATTAACAAAATCAATAAATGTACTTAAAAGTATCAGTATGCATAGTTCTCAAAAAAGCAACACTAAGCCTTAAAAATTACAGATTTCCTCTCAAATACCTAAAGGTTGTTTAGTCCGGTATTGGAGTTAGTACATGTAACCACACCACTGCACTGCTTGTTTGTACACTGGAGTATGTGAGAGACAGGTATCACAAATGGTTAATAGATATGTATTATAAATGTTCATAAAGATCAACGAGAAAGCTAATAACAAATTCATGACAGAGATTATCGCAAAGGTAAGAGGCAGGGAAATTTGATTTTGGAGGCAAACACAGGGTCTCTGCACTAGTGCCTGATGTGTAGGTTCTGAGGACACCTCAGGAAACTAATGACAGTTTCTTTGAGAAAAAAAGCAAAAACAAAACAAAAAACAGATGCTTTAAACAGACTTGATGATGTTTTGGCTTATCTTCTTCTGGAAGTTATCTATGTGAAAAGAAAAGCTATGATCTGAAGTTTGCTTTAGGAGCAGCAGCAAGGGAACTAGCTGGATGATATTAACAATAATTATTACTAAGCTAGAACACATCCATTTTGTTAAATTCCACATAAGGAGATCTTGTATTTGGGAGTGAGTGGGAAAGACTTTTTAATTCTTCAAAGATCATATTTTAAACAGAAAAATTGGTCAATTTGATTATATTAAGATTGATAATTTTTTTTTAAATAAACGTACACTGTGACAAAGATAAAGTTGACAGATTGTGAAAAACTTTGCAACATCAAAAGCTGACAAAGAACAAAATAACCCCAGAATAGCAACCAGTAAAAAAAGAGATTCTATTTTTTAAAATAAGCATAAGCTACAAAGAGGTAATTTATCAAAATGGTTATTCAAAAGCTAATAAGCTTGTGAGAAGATTCTAAAACTCATTATTAATTAAAAAATAATTAGAATATTGGGTTAGTTTATAAACTGATCCCTCATGTATCCTTATGCAAGAGATCAATCCTCTATGTCCACATATCCACACTTGAGTCCTTAGTTATGCTGAACTGAAGGACAAATGTGGGCCTCGTGATTAAGTCAAGATAAATGCTGTTCCATGAGGGTGCAGCCAGCCATTTCTAGCTATCTTGTCTAACTGCAACAATTTCAACTTTTCTCTTGTTTGTTTTTCATTTTTATTCTAAGTACTATTTGTATATGGTTCTTAAAAACTCCTCTGGAGAAAGAAAGTAAGCTTCCACATTTAAATAAGCAGAATTATACTGTGCCTAACAACCCTGAAATTCTTGTTTTTTTGGTTTCAGGCATGACATTATCTACAGAGAACTCAAACACAGAAGTGGCATAAACACTAAAAGTATATCTTGATGAAGAAACTGAGACTTGTAGAGGCTAGCCTATTTAAGGCGACCATGTTAATAAGCTTTACAGCCAGGATTTGAACTCAGGGGCTCTAATATTAGAGATTATGTTCTTGGTTACAGACTTAGAGTGGAGTCATTGAAGTAGAATATAAATAACTAACAGAGTGTTTTTCTTTTTTTTGTAAAATTTATTTCTTATTACTTTATCAACTGTACTCTGTGTTAGGCACAGTGTTTAAACACTGGAACTACAAAGATGAAACTCGTGGCCTCAGGTCAGACAAATGTTACATTATATGTCTAATACATACATCATCATAAGCATGGTGGTGGAGACATGTCAGGGTATATTATGAGACCAGAAAGCAGCAACTTCTAATTTAGCCGGGAGAGATCCTAGAGGCTTTCTGAAGAAAAGGTCAGTGAGCTCAAGTTAGCCAGAAAAGGGTTTGGGAGGTGAAGCAAATCCAGGTAGGTAAAGACAATGGGGAATAAGGCATTGTGGACTTATGTTTAAAGGTTGGGACTAGATGGGAAATCCATCAATTCCTTCCATATCCTGTCATCCAGGACTCTGCAACATGACCCCATACAATGGCAAGAGGTTTTAGGCAAGCACTGAAGGTCTCCTGTGATAGAGCACCTCTTTTGGTCTTGATTTTCAAATGCCATATGCATCTTACATGAATACAAGGTTAGAAAATCATGTAAACATCTTTTTAAAGCCAAGTCAGCAGATACTAAGCTATATTAATTTTTATGTGATAATTTATTTGCTTTTTGTTAGAGGTATGTTTGCTTTATGGGAATTGCACATATTTCTCTAAAGTGTGTTAGCCACTCAGTTATATCTGACCCTTTGTGACCCAGTGGACTGTAGCCCACAAGACTCCTCTGTCCCTGGAATTCTTCAGGTAAGAATACTGGAGGAGATAGCCATTCCCTTCTCTAGGGGATCTTCACTGCCCAGGGATTGAACCCAGGTCTCTTGCACTGCAGGCAGATTCTTTACCATCTGAGACACCGTATAAATAAAACTTGTTTATTATTATTATTAATATACTTGAAAGATATTAAGGCATGTCACTTGATTTTGATGATTTGATTCATCCACTGAGTGTGAACTAGTAGGAAAGGAGGTCATATTTAAGTTGGATTTTGATGAAGACAGAGGATGGGGGAAGAACATTTTAGGCATATGGAACAGGATAAATACATGGATGTAAAAGAAGATGATCAACTCACAGAAAATAATAGAATTTAAGGCTCAGAAGAGGGGGCCAGTTTGTGTTTGAAACTGTAGGAAGTAAGAAATCACAGATAATAAAGTCTGGTAAGATTGCTTATGAAGTTATGTATGGGTAACTTACATGGTATAATAAAAAGCCTAATTTTTATATTTTGTGTGAAATAAAGACCATGATGTTCAAAATGTAGAGGAATAATTGAGAGAGTTTTGTGGGAGGAAGATAAAGAACAGAGAGTAGAAAAAGGGAGGCCATTAGAAAGCCACCCAAGGGGAGATTTGAAGTCAGGGACAATTTAATCCCTCGAAATCCCAGAGAACCAAGTTTCCAAGCTACTAATAGCACACATTTAGCAGAAATGATAAAGTTAAGAACAATTATGTAGTTAAATGTTGTTTTGCTTATACAATGACAGATTCCAGCTTTACTTTGTTTTCCTATTAGGCTAAGGAGTTATTGACCCAGAAAGAGTAATACTATAAGAATCCTAGCATGAAACCTTGTTTGAAAGAATCCTCCTGGCCTTCATCCAACATACACTTTTTAGACTCTGCCCCACTCTAAGCAACCAAGAAGTTCCATGGGTAATGGTTTTCAATATCTATTGGAACAATGGCTTTCTTCAGGGAAGTGAATAGGCAGTAGAATCATATTAAAAAGTCATCCCCAAACAATAGTTCTACAGAAGTAATAGCAATATATATAAAACATAGTGTGTATTAAAAAACTTTGATGCAACAAAAAGATATATGACATAATACATCTTGTATTTACGTAATAAATGAATCACATAACCAACAAAGATTAGTATCCAAAACACATTTTAGAATTTTACGCAGATTAATAAGTAAAAGGCAAGCAAGCCGAGAGAAAAATCAGCAAGGAATTAATAGGCGACACACAGAAAATAAAACTGAATTGTTCACTGAGCATATATGCAAAGATGTTCCAACTCATTAACATTAAAATAGCGTTCATCTCTGTAAGACGACAAAAGGAGGAGGATGAAATTTGAAAGAACTACAAAGTGAGATGCCAATTTATGTCTATTATTTAAAACCTTTAAACAATAAAGAGCAGAACAAATATTACTAAACGCTAACAACTGGTCATCTAAGTGGTAAGTATATGCATTTTTATTTTCTGTAGTTTCTTTTGTATTTAGAAATATTTCTTAATAATAAATTTACATATGTGAGTATGTTACCCTGGTGTTCTATAAGTATGTCCCCACCTATCATTTTTGTGAGATAGAAATGATAAGGGAAGCAGGATGAGTTAGGGGAAGGACACAGGAGCAGAAGTTGAAATCCTAAATTCTAGTACCAAATCTTCCACTTTCCCACTATGTGACTTTAAGACAATCACTTATTTGAAACTGACTCCTCACTTGAAACCTTGAATAATATCCACCATTAATATAAGAAGTTATTGCAAGGAGTGGATTGTTTCATGTACATTAAAGTGACATTCAAATGTGAAGAAAAAATATGGAAATTCTAATAACCTGCAGGTAATGTAAGTTGAATGAACATACTTTCCCACTTACTTATGGAAGCAGACATTAGAACAGAAAATAGACACATATTTTTTCTTACCGGGTCTATTAGCTGGGAATAGAGTTCATGGCAGTTGTCAAATATATATTTGTACGTAGAATCCAGGCAAGCCCTGACGCAGTCCTTCACCACCATGCTGGCCTTAGGGGGGCTTTGCAGCTCCAGAACCTGGTATACAAATTATTTTCTTAAATTTAAAAATATAACACTGTATTAACTATATAAAAATAGTCAAGCAATATTCTATAAACATTTTTAGTTGACTTTTCTGTATCCAGGAAAAATGTGGTCTGAGAAATGTTTTAAAGGTATAAACACCCATCTTAACTTCTTAATATAACAACTCAGAGAAAATGAACATAGTTACAAATATTTAAATAGAAACATTTGAAGTTACCCATCACAATATCATCCATTCCTTCCATCCAACCACTCAACAAATATTTATCACCTACTATACATCAGACTCGGATGCTGGGAGGGATTGGGGGCAGGAGGAGAAAGGGACGACAGAGGATGAGATGGCTGGGCATCACCAACTCGATGGACATGAGTTTGAGTGAACTCCGGGATGATGGACAGGGAGGCCTGGCGTGCTGCAATTCATGGGGTCGCAAAGAGTTGGACATGGCTGAGCAACTGAACTGAACTCAACTGAACTGATACATCAGCCTGCAGATGGTGATTGCAGCCATGAAATTAAAAGACACTTACTCCTTGGAGGGAAAGTTATGACCAACCTAGATAGCAGATTCAAAAGCAGAGACATTACTTCGTCAACAAAGGTCTGTCTAGTCAAGGCTATGGTTTTTCCAGTGGTCATGTACGGGTGTGAGAGTTGGACTGTGAAGAAAGCTGAGCACCGAAGAATTGATGCTTTTGAACTGTGGTGTTGGAGAAGACTCTTGAGAGTCCCTTGGACTGCAAGGAGGTCCAACCAGTCCATTCTAAAGGAGATCAGTCCTGGGTGTTCATTGAAAGGAATGATGCTAAAGCTGAAACTCCAGTACTTTGGCCACCTCACGTGAGGAGTTGACTCACTGGAAAAGACCCTGATGCTGGGAGGGATTTGGGGCAGGAGGAGAAGGGGATGACAGAGGACGAGATGGCTGGATGGCATCACCAACTCGATGGACATGAGTTTGAGTGAACTCCGGGAGTTGGTGATGGACAGTGAGGCCTGGAGTGCTGCGATTCATGGGGTCGCAAAGCTTTGGACACGACTGAGCGACTGAACTGAATTGATACATCAGACAATGGCAATACTACAGGGAACAGAAGAAACAGAAATCCCTTTCTTCATGGAACTAAATGTTAGTAGAAAATAAAAGAAACCAATAAGATATATTATATTGTATTGCATCCTGAAAGAAAAACAGACAAAGAGGGATAGAAAGGGTTTCATTAAAACAGAATTTAATAAAAAGGACTTTAATAGTAGATGAATTCAGAGAAGAGGGTGAGACCAGTGGAAAAAAATCATAGTCTACTCTAGAACTTAGCTTTAAGCAAGGGAGGAAGGAAGGGGACTATCTGAGCAGAAGAGCAAAGTGACCTAACACACTTCTTAAAAAGGTTCCCTTATGCCGTCTTAAGGCTGTCTATGGAAAAATCCAGAAAGGCCAATGATGAGAATAGTGCAGTAATTCAGTCTTGAGAGGATAGTACTTAAATTATGATCATGCAAAGCTAGGAGGAGGTATTAGAAGAAGTTCTGTTCTGGTTAATTTTTGAAGGAATGGGTAACAGGATTCTCTGACAAACTGGATGACTTATGTCAGAGAAAGAGATGTGTCAGAACCGGAAGTGTATGATCAGGTCACCCAAGACGGCTGTCTTGCTTTCTGTGCATCCACTGCTCCACTAGTGTCTATTTCAGCTACACCCTACTACCTGACTGATCTCCTGTATACTTGCCCCAGGCCCCATCTAACGATTCATCTAACTTTGAGTGAGTGAGTGAGTGAAGTTGCTCAGTCGTGTCCGACTCCTTGCGACCCCATGGACTGTAACCCACCAGGCTCCTCCATCCATGGGATTCTCCAGGCAAGAATACTGGGGTGGGTTGCCATTTCCTTCTCCAGGAGATCTTCCCAACCCAGGGATCGAACCCAGGTCTCCTGCATTGCAGGCAGATGCTTTAAACTCTGAGCCACCAGGGAAGCCCATAATAACTTATCAAAGGGGTGGTGAAGGGCATGCTCCTCTGCTGGTTTCTCTGGTAATGGATGAGTCAATGGGACATCAATTCCCCATATATCTGGTAACCCCACTTTCTTCCCAGGATGAAGATGACCACCATATTCTGTCCACTGTCTGGGATACGCAGTGGGATGTCACTCCAAGACCTTGTTTCAGACAAGTAAGATCCCCCTATCAATTAAACCACTGATGTCTGTTGCTGACTCCAGGCTCTTTCTTTGGTCTTGAAGCTGGGCAAGCTGGGCAAGCTGGCCTGTGGGAGGCAGCACAACACCAAAATTTCAATCTAAATAACTGGTACAATGGAAGTGGCTTTAACTTAGATGAGCAAGTCTGTGTTTGGATGATCAAAAGATCAGTTTCTGACAAGTTAATACTGATAAGCCTGTTACACATACAAGTAGATTTCAAATAGACATCTGAGTAGATGAGCCTGGAGTAGTGTAGATGCCTGGACTAGTGGCAAAATTTGAGAATTATTACTTTAGAGAAGAATTTAAAGAAATGAAACTAGATGAGTACAGAGAAGAGAAGGGTTCCAAAAAGTAAACCCTGGGTAATTCTAGCCGTATGGCATTAAGTAAATGAAAAAGAACAAAGCAATAAAGAAAAAAAAAAAAAAACAGCCACTGAGATAGGAGGAAAAATAAGTTTAAGAGGGGTGTCCTGGAATCTAGAGAAGAAAGACTTTCCTGGAGAAAGGATTGATGAGATATATTAAGTGATACTGAACACCATAGGATGAAGACTGATGACTGATCACTATATTTAGCAAAGTGATGGTCACTGGTGATTTGGACAAAATTATTTTTGATGAAGTGATGGGGTAAAATCTGACTGGAGTTGGTTCCAAATAAAAATAGATTGAAGATTTAGTATTTTTTTTTAATTTTCTATAGATTGAGCTGTACATTTAATGCAATCCCAACCAAAATCCCAGTGAGAACTAATATAATCTAAACAATATTGAAAAAAAAAAAAAAGTGGAAGATGCACACTATCTAATTTTAAGATTTGCTATAAGGCTTCAGCAAACAATATAACATGGTGATGATTAAAGTATAGACATTTGGAAATCACGGAGTCCAGAAAGAGACTCAAACAAATGTGACCAACTGAAGTTTTACAACGATACAACTGCAATTCAATGTATAAGGGATGAGCATATTAATAAATGGTATGAAATGGTATGAAAACTACAGAACATGCATATACAGTAAAATGATCCTTGATTCATTCTTTACTTATTGGAAAAAAAAAAAACTCTCAAAATGAAACACAGGACTAAACAAAGTAAAATAAAACACTTAGAAGAAAAATAGAAAAATTTCATTGTGACCTTAGCTTCTTAGCCAGTAGCACTATCTCCAAATAGAAAAACTGATAGATTTTATCAAAATTAAAAACTTTTGATATGCAAAGATAATGTTAGAGACTGAAGAAACAAGGCACAGACAGGAGGAAAATATCAGGAAATAAAGTACCTTACAAAAGATTTGTATCCAGAGTATACAAAGAACTTAATACTCAACAGTAAGAATGAAAAGTGGTCAAAACATTTCAACAGGTTTTTCACAAAAGACACTCAATTGGCAAATCAGCCCAGTAAAGCACATCAACGTTATTAATTATAATTTTATAGAAGGAAAAAATTAAGACCACAATATGAAACAACTCTATTCCTAGTAAAATGGCTAAAAATAAAATAAAATCATGGAAAATGACAAGAGCTTCCCCAGAAGATGTAGAACAACTGCAACTGGCAATTCTTGTAAAGTTTAACATACATTTAACAAATTAGTGAAGAATCTCACTCCTTGTTACTTATCCAAGGAAAGTGAAAATGTATGTTTACACAAAAACATATATGAATATTTTTGACAGTTTTATTTGATATGACCCAAAACTAAAGACTACCCAAATGCATGTAGTACATACATAACAAAGGATTACTACTCAGCAAAAAAAAAAAAAAAAAAGAATCAACTGTAAATACACTCAACAAGATGGATGAATAGCCAATATATTACACTACAAAGATTATTTCATTCATACAATATTCTGGTAAAGGTAAAACTATAGGGGACAATAACAAATCAGGGTGTGGGAGAGAGGCTGGCTGTAAAGGGGAAACATAAGGGAACCCTGGAGGGTTATGAACTTCTGTATCTTAATTATAGTGGTAGTTATGATAACCACACATGTCAAAACCAATAGAACTTGACAAGAAGAGTGAAATTTACTGTCTACAATGAGGGGAAAAAATGACACTAGAAGGAGAAAATGTGTTCACAAGATAATGGAAGAAAATAAATTTGGAACAAAATGTTAAAAGGACTATTTTGATGAGTCTTAGTATTAAAGGAAAAAAGGATAAGAGTAGTAACGGTACCAGGGACCTTCCTGGTGGTTCAGATGGTAAAGAATCTGCCTGCAATGTGGGAGACCCAGGTTTGATCCCTGGGTTGGGAAGATCACCTGGAGGAGGAAAAAGCAACCTGCTCCAGTAATCTTGCCTGGAAAATACAGTAAACAAAGGAGCCTGGTAGGCCACAATCCATGGAGGTCGCAAAGAGTTGGACATGAGTAAAAGTTGGACATGAGCAGCTAACACACACATACACACAGTAACTGGAAAAAAAAAAATGGAGAGAAGCAATATCTTTAAGGCTGGAAATGATAGTATGTTTGGTGAACAGGAGTATCCAGTGGAGAGGGGAAGACTGATAATTCAGGTGAGTGAGGAAGATTGCTGGACGACTGTTTTAGTAACTCAGGAGTAAAACCGAGCAGGACTCCATGAGGATCCTGGGCGCTGGACCCTTTTTGTTCAGCCTCTATGTCCTTGTCTGAGTTTCACAGGGCAGGTTCAAACAGTTGCTAATCAGGGAAGTCAATCCCAAAGGAAATCAACCCTGAATATTCCTTGAAAGGAGTGATGCTGAGGCTGAAACTCTAATACTTTGGCCACCTGATGCGAACAGCTGACTCACTGAAAAAGACTCTGAAAGACTGAAGGCAAAGAAGAAGGGGGCAGAAGAGGATGAGACGGTTGGATGGTGTCACTGACTCAATGGACATAAATTTGAGTGAACTCTGGGAGATAGTGTACTCCATGGGGTCACAAGAGTCTGACAGGACTTAGGGAAAGAACAAGAAATCAGTGAAGGGAGGGGATGCAGAGATAAGGGCAGAGTAGCCAAGAAACAAAGTGCAGCCTTCGGGCAGGCAACCCAACTGAACTGGTAGCCTCAGTTCAGTTGCTCAGTCATGTCCAACTCTTTGTGACCCCATGGACTGCAGCACACCAGGCTTCCTTGACCATCACCAACTCCTGGAACTTACTCAATCTCACGTCCTTCGAGTCGGTGATGCCATCCAACCATCTCATCCTCTGTTATCCCCTTCTCCTCCCACCTTCAATCTTTCCCAGCATCAGAGTTCTTCACATCAGGTGGCCGAAGTACTGGAGTTCCAGCTTCAACCTCAGTCCTTCCAAAGAACATCCAAGACTGATTTCCTTTAGGATTTATGGGTTTGATCTCCTTGCAGTCCAAGAGACTCTCAAGAGTCTTCTCCAACACCACAGCTCAAAAGCATCGATTCTTTAGTGCTCAGTTTTCTTTATAGTTCAACTCTCACATTTACACATGACCACTGGAAAAACCAAAGCTTTGACTAGACAGACCTTTGTTAGCAAAGTAATGTCTCAGCTTTTCAATATACTGTCTAGGTTGGTCATAGCTTTTCTTCAAAGGAGCAAGCATCTTTTAATTTCATGGCTGCAGTCACCATCTACAGTGATTTTGGAGCACAAAAAAATAGTCACTCACTCTTTCCATTGCTTCCCCATCTATTTGCCATGTATTGATGGGACCGGATGCCATGATCTTAATTTTTTGAATGTTGAGTTTTAAACCAACTCTTTCACTCTCCTCTTTCCCTTTCATCAAGAGGCTCTTTAGTTCTTTCTTTCCTTTCTGCCATAAAGGTGGTATCATCTGCATATCTGAGGTTATTGATATTTCTCCCAGCAATCTTGATTCCAGCTTGTGCTTCATCCAGCCCAGCATTTTCCATGATTTACTCTGTATATATGTTAAATAAGCAGGGTCACAATATATAGCCTTGATGTACTTTCGCGATTTGGAGCCAGTCCGTTGTTCCATGTCCAGTTCTAACTGTTGCTTCTTGACCTGCCTACAGGTTTCTCAGGAGACAGGTCAGGTGCTCTGGCATTCCCATCTCTTTAAGAATTTTCCACAGTTTGTTGTGATGCACACAGTCAAAGACTTTGGCATAGTCAATAAAGCAGAAATAGATGTTTTTCTGGAACTCTCTTGATATTTCAATGATCCAAAGGATGCTGGCAATTTGATCACTGTTTCATATGTCTTTTTTAAGTCCAGCTTGAACATCTTGAAGTTCATGGTTCACATAGTGTTGAAACCTCGCTTGGAGAATTTTGAGCATTATTTTGCTAGTGTGTGAGATGAGTGCAATTGTGGGGTAGTTTGAACATTCTTTGGCATTGCCTTTCTTTGGGATTGGAATGAAAACTGACTTTTCCCATTTCTGTTGGCCACTGCTGAGTTTCCAAATTTTCTGGCTTATTGAGTGCATCACTTTCACAACATCATCTTTTAAGATTTGAAATACCTCAAGTGGGATTCTATCACCTCCACTAGCTTTGCTTGTAGTGATGCTTCCTAAGGATCACTTGACTTTGCATTTCAGGATGTCTGACTCTAGGTGAGTGATCATACCATCATGGTTATCTGAGTCATGAAGATCTTTTCTTGTTTAGTTCTTCTGTGTATTTTTCCTACCTCTTCTTAATATCTTCTGTTTCTGTTAAGTCCATACCATTTCTGTCCTTTACTGTGTCCATCTTTGCATGAAATGTTCCCATGGTATCTCTACTATTCTTGAAGAAATCTCTAGTCTTGCCCATTCTATTGTTTTCTTCTATTTCTTTGCATTGATCACTGAGGAAGGCTTTCTTATCTCTCCTTGCTATTCTTTGGAACTCTGCATTCAAATGGGTATATCTTTCCTTTTCTGCTTTGCCTTTAGCTTCTCTTATTATCTTAGCTATTTTTAAGGCGAGCTCAGACAACAGTTTTGCCTTTTTGCATTTCTTTTTCTTGGGGATGATTTTGATCAGTGCCTCCTGTACAATGTCAGGAACCTCTGTCCACAGTTCTTCAGGCACTGTGTCTATCAGATCTAATCCCTTGAATCTATACTTCCATTGTATAATTGTAAGGGATTAACCTCAAGGATTTATAATTGGAAGGGATTTACCTGCAATGTGGGAGACCTGGGTTTGATCCCTGGGTCAGGAAGATCCCCTGGAGAAAGAAATGGCAACCCACTCCAGTATTCTTGCCTGGAGAATCCCATGGATGGAGGAGGCTGGTGGGCTACAGTCCACGGGGTCGCAAAGAGTTGGACACGACTGAGCGACTTAACTTTAACGTCAAGGAACACACATAACAAAATCAGTAAACTCTTTATAGAACTAAAGTCCAACACATGGAAAATGTCAGCACTATTCATTCTAGAGAAGTCCACCTGAGGCCAGATGAAAGGAACCAGAGAAATTAAAGAGATTACCTCAGACAAAATCAAAGAAGCACAGGCCCTGAGCACACCTTGATCAAATCAGCAACATTGGGCCTACCTTCTCCCCCACCCCCCATAGCACTTGATGAATTTTTTTCTATTTCACCCAAAACTGTCTCAGAGATTTGATTAAGTACCAGTGCACAGAGGCCAAATTTTTGGCATCAGGAGGGGAGGAAATTAATTGCATGAGTAGAAGATATAGCTGTTTATTTTAGGAGAACAAATATCTAAGCAATAACAATGCAAAACAAAATTAGACTATGGACACAGGCATAGGTAAGCAGGCAGATGGGGGAGGTGGCAGGTATCTGTGGTCAGAGCTTGAGGAAACTCTCCTCATTTTTCAGTGAAATAGGAAGCAAGGTTATCAGTTATTAGTGAGGGTGGTGGAGGAGGAGCTGCAAGTTTAAGAAGATTTTGTTTCCTAAACACCACAAGGCTGTTGACTTAAGAATGGCAGGTTTGGAGCACTGTGTTGGCACTCCCCGCCCTCATTTCCATTTCCCCACCCACTCAATGTCAATGGCAGGCATCACTTGTCAGTGAGCAAACATTCCTAGTGAGCCAGGACTGGGTATCGCTTTAACTTTCCAGAAACTGGAACAATGTGTAAATATTTGTTGTTCAGTTGCTCAGTCATGTCCAACTCTTTGCAATCCCATGGACTATAGCACACCAGGCTTACCTATCCTTCACTATCTCCAGGAGTTTGTTCAAACTCATGTCCACTGAGTCGATGATGGCATCCAACCATCTCATCGTCTGTTGCCCCCTTTTCCCCCTGCCCTCCATTTTTCCCAGTATCAGGGTCTTTTCCAGGGTGTTCAGTGTTTGCATCAAGTGGCCAAAGTACTGGAGCTTCAGGTTCAGTATCAGTCCTTCCACTGAATATTCAGGGTTGATTTCCTTTAGGATTGACTGGTTTGATCTCCTTGCTGTCCAAGGGACTCTCCAGCACCACATTTTGAAACATCAATTCTTTGATGCTCAGCCTTCTTACGGTCCAACTCTCACCTCTGTACATGACTACTGGAAAAATTATAGCTTTGACTATATGGAGATAAATATATATATATATATATATATATTACACACACACACACATATATATATAAAACTGAGGTTATCATATATAATCTATATGATAGTGTGTGTGTGTGTGTGTGTGTGTATATATATATATATAGTTAGTATACACACACACACACACATATATACATATATGGACTTACATATCTCTGGATATAGATAGATAGATCGCCCACCAGTGCAGGAGACCCAGGTTTGATCTCTGGGTCAGGAGGATCTCCTAGAGGAGGAAATGGCAACCTGCTCCAATATTCTTGTTAGGAAAATCCCATGGACAGAGAAGCCTGGCAGGCTGCAGGCCATAGGGTCATAAAGAGTCAGACACAACTGGATGACTGAGCATGAATGTACACACACACACACATATGAAAAAAGAAGTCCAGCAAAATAGCTGAGTTAAAGCTGAAATGCAAAGTGAACATCATTTCCATTTAAAGTTCTTAGAGATTTTTTTTTTTTAAGTAAGTGCCATGTCAACTCATTGGAGAGCTTTGTTTAAGATGGATTTAACTTAAAATTAAATTTGAGCCAAATGTATCAGAATATCCTAAGTATCTGGGATAATCCTTTTCTCAACATTTTATGTTGTAACATTCATTTAGCAAAGGCACCACATCTTATTCACCAGGGATGAATAATACTTATCAAGAGACAGGTAAAACAAGACTTTACCAGGGAATAAATGTGTGTCACGTGGGGACAGTGACCAAAAAAATAAATAAAAAAATAAACGATGTACCTTCATCCTAAAAAAGGTGATACTTGTTAGCAGGTCAACAGTTGATTTCAGGTCTTGCAGTCTTTCAGCATTGCTGGCAGGAAAGTGTTCCTGGTTAATTAGAAAACAGGAAATGGGTAAATTACCAGCATTAAGCCTCCAGTGGGAAATAAACTAGCTTTCAGTGGGAAAAATAAAAAAGGTAAGTAAATTATGTAAAATTTAGAAAGTATCACCACAGTATTCTCACAACATTTTTACTATAAAATATTACAGAGGGTAAAAAAGTTGGAGATAGTCTTGTCTTAGTCTTAGAAAGTCATTCTTCTGTTTATTCCCACAATATAATAAAAATGTACAAAATAATATCATTAATGTGGCACTATTAGGTTACTCATCTTTGATTCATAAAATAGTATTGTTATGGAAAGAGGGAAGGTCAGTACCTATTTGAAAATTATTTTTTATAATTTTATCAAGAAAGGTTATTTTTTTGAAAATACTTTTGGGAGCCTTTACATGTGCTATATTTACTTTTTGTTATAAAGAAACTTTTAAAAATTAAAAAGATAAAAATTAGACTGCACTGTACTTCTCTACAAAACGTATTTGGGATTTAAACAAAAAGTTTGGTGAGAAATGTCATATAAGAACAGATGTTCAGAATTCTGAAGAAACGGAAAGGTATAATTATTAAAATATTAAAGAAACGATTTTATCATTGAGAAATTTCTCGTATTAACATGCTTTCAGAGAGGCTTTTTAAATAGTCTTCAGAAAAAATACAGGTAACTTTTCTTAGTAGATATTCAAGAACTCAAGCAAAGTTGGGGTGTCAAAGTGATGGTGAATGTGGTGGCCTCAAGGTCCTTCTTGTTCCCAAACATCATTTTCACTGCCTGGCATAGCAGTTCCCTTCTCATAGCATTGGCCCCAGTTCCAACATGATAGATGAGTCAGACAAAATCTGGTATTATAATTTCCAGAAATGTGCATTAAAGATATTCTTCAATAAAATACTAAAAAAAAAAATGAATACCGAAGAGATACATATGTGGACATATGTAAACACGTTTAGAATAAACCATTAAGTAAAGAATACAATAGCTATTAGTACAGATTTTTTGGTAAATAAAATATGCAATTATTTTTTTTGTAATTAAGGTATTCTGTAACTAAAATTATATGTGTGTTTTTACATACATACATGAATATATTTGTGTGTGTGAGTTTCTGTGTGTTTCACGTGGAGGTAAAGTGTAGAACTATTCACAATGAACTCTGGACAGCTTCACAAACACACGTTGTATTGATCCAGGAGTGAACTAAGCAGTGACTACCAGAAGGAGTCTCAGAAGCTGAGGAAGTATCAGCAGGATATCTCATAAGAAGGGGGAGCTTTCAAGATGAGGCCTGGGCCACATACTTCTGCTTCATGAAGTAGCAGTCAGCCACTCAATCTCATGACTATTAAAATATTTAAAGCTCTATGTGTACACACACACAGAGTATTGTTGCAGGCTGAAGTGGAGTGAGGTACCTGGACAAGGGATGTGTACTTGATTATTTAGGAGACCTGCCTACTGTGACAGGACACAAGATTCCAAGATCATTATCTTTACTTCTCTCTTACACAGTGGATAACTTTTTTACAATATGACAAGAAATGATCTGAGCCAAGCACAGCATTTTACTTTTAGGCAAAGAATTTTGTACGTACCCTATACTTTGACAGGTCAATTCTTAAAGAATTATGCAACTGGTCCAGTAGTTTTATGAATTTTTCCCTCTGTACAAAGCAAACACAAAATAGGAAAGCGGAAATCAATGATCATTCTAAATGTAGTCCTCACAACAAAACTAGTCTGAGTTACGGTCCCCATTTTATAGCAGGTGTGGTGTTTAGTCTTCATGTTTGTCTCTTTTGTGACCCCATGCACTGTAGCCCACAAGGATCCCCTGTCTGTGGGATTTTTCAGACAAGAATATTGGAGTGGGTTGCCATTTTCTTCTCCAGGGGATCTACCCAACCCAGGGACCAAACCCATGTCTCCTGCATCAGCAGGCAGATTCTTTACCACTGAGCCACCACAGAAAACCATTTTATAGGAAGGAAGGTAAAAAATTGTCAGTTATTTCTTCCAGATCATAGAGCTGGTATGTGCAATAGCTGTGATTCAAGCTTAGGTCTCTGACACCAAATCCACACTCTTTCTGTAAGTCACACTGCCTCTTTCTGATGAATGAGACTATATCCAGAGAGTTGTGTTAGAAAGAGTCCAGACAGCACAACAGTATGCGTCAGGAAGAAAAATATAACCCAACCCCCTACAACCGTCAAATGCCACACCATCTCTCCAAAATTAAACCATAGGTTTTTAAAGTTCTCTTATCTATGGAAGTGGGAATAACTGCTCTTTTTGTCAAAATCAATTTCAAAAAGCATTTCCCTTTTGGTAATAGACTTCATAATCTTAAAGGATCGACTGCCTTTACAGTATATTAATGATTTAGTGCTAAAAAAAAAAGTATAAAAATCAGGTGAACAAAAACTACTGATGCCTTCCTCTGATGTTGTTCAGGGTTGGACTGACCTCTTCAGAGAAGGATTTAAAGATGATAGGTGATAAGAATTAAGTAGTTTTGCTAACAATCATAAAGATATAGGTGTGTGGATTAAATAAAGTAAACAAATTAGATATGGTAAAAACCATCAAAGTCACACAAAAAAGTTATAGGTCAACAAAAACCAGTCTGAGTCCCTGATTTCCAAACAAAAATGAAAAAAAAAAAAAATAGGGAGACGGTTAGATGACATTAGAGGCTTATCCCTACATTAATATTCTGTAAATACTACATTACACTCTGTAATATATTAGCAAAAGCAGAAATTTTTCCCAGTAGTTTCACATATAAGGTAGATTTATGGGGTATATAACTTATATTCCTTGGAGTCACTGATCTTGATGAAATGAGCTGAATATTAACAGGAGTTGATAAACTGTTCCTAAGTTGAGACTTCAATTTTCTGAATAAACTGTCTTTTATCAGGTTTATACATCAGTGAACAAAGTTTGAGTATGGCTTCTGTGTTAACTAACCCCTGTGGTGGCAATGAAGGAGCCTAAGAAATGAAACTTGTCTTCCAGAAGCTTGTCATCTTATTAGGCAAGTAAGATTCTCCAGGAAAGCTGCCAAAAAACACAATGAATGCCTTGGATTTTTCCTTCTTATGCCCTATCATACCTTCCTAGGGGAAAAGGTATACTGCCCTTTATTAACTCCCCATCACCCACTGATGTGGGTCAGTGACTCTCAATCAAAACAGAAAAATAAAAGAGCCAGTACAATCATCAGTTTAGGTCACAGTAGTTAATCATTCAGTGATCATAAAAATCAATGTGTTTGTGTCAGTCTCTGAATGCTCTATGCGACCTCCGTTATTGGTATGAATCATTAAGACAGCTGACATGACTCTAGTCAATCATGCTATGACCCAAACACACTGGGATATCTCATATGGCCATCTGCCTAATACCCATTCTTCTTCTTTTCCTTACTAATAGAACCTCAAGAGTCAAATGTGTCCTTTATGAAACACTTACCTTCCCAGGCTATTTTTTTTTTTTTTTTTTTACTCTAGGAATGGCCATATAGCAAAGTTTTGGCCAATAAGATGTATCTAGCTTATTAAAGGAGAAGGCAATGGCACCCCACTCCAGTACTCTTGCCTGGAAAATCCCATGGATGGAGGAGCCCTGGTGGGCTGCCGTCCGTGGGGTCGCTAAGAGTCGGACATGACTGAGCGACTTCACTTCACTTTTCACTTTCATGCATTGGAGAAGGAAATGGCAACCCACTCCAGTGTTCTTGCCTGGAGAACCCCAGGGATGGGGGAGCCTGGTGGGCTGCCATCTATGGGGTCGCACAGAGTCAGACACGACTGAAGCGACTTAGCAGCAGCAGCAGCAGCAGCTTATTAAGGAGATAGAACTAGCCAAAATATTACCAGTGAATTATTATTTAGAAAGATTCTAAAAGAATGTTGTGCAGAGTTGTATAATATTAGTGTTTGCCATATAATTCTTTGTCAGGTCATTTTTCCATTTGCCCTTTGTGTGTCCCTCCTTTTTCCACTTTAAACTCACACTAGATAAGAGAAGGTCAAATATACTGAGGCTATAAGATAAAAGCTAAACAAATGGTAAGAAGGATGAGGTAGGAAGATAGGAGCCCCCACATTTCACCCTTAATTCTGGCTGTCCATCCTTTCAAAACATTGCAATCCTGAGCAGTTGTATTAGCCCTGAAATCCTTACCACCTCTGGACTCAGATTACATGGGAAAAAAATATTGAGTTAACTTTGTTTAGTCTGTTTCATGCAGCTCAAGAAAATTCTGACTGATACAGATTATGCATTTGGTCTTCCTACCTAGGTCTTCAGTGCCCAGCTGGACAATTTACATTCAAAGAAAATAGAAAACTGGGGTGAAAACCACCAGGCTTGTTGTTGCTAAATCCCAAACAATATCAGATGATACGAAATTAAAAGTGTTCTACTGATTGAATTTTCATAGACATTTTTTAAACAGCAGGACAGCTTGAAATTTAATTTTATTTACCATGTTTCTATTTAACTAGAGTTAGATTGGCTTTGTGAGAGCAGAGGGGGCCTATTACCTACATGGTGTGATTTGAGAAATAAGAAAAGACTGTGTGATTAAAAAATGTTTCCCAAGGGGCATGCCGCATTCCTGAAACTGCCACGTTATGCCTGGTATTTGGTAGGGACCAAATCTATAACATTAGCAGTAAACATTATCTATGATCAAAAAGTAAGTTTTAATTAGTTGACAAGAATACTCCAGACCAGGGGTCAGCAAACTGCCTGTGAAGAGCCAGACAGTAAGTATTTGCAGCTCTGTGGTCTCTGTCACAACTACTAAACTCTGCCATTGCAGCACAAGTGTTTCTACAAACTATATATAAATAAATGAGCATGGTTGTTTCCCAGTAAAATTTTGCTTATGGATACTGAAATGTAGATTTAATATAATTTTCATGCATCCAAAAATGGTAATCTTTTGATTTTTTAAAACTATTTAAAAATGTAAAAGCTATTCTTCCGGGAGCCGGTGAGGCATTCCACTTGTGACAAAGGTCATGAGGAAGGAGGCTCGGCATACGCAAAGGTGGGATGGAGCCTCAGGAGTCCCCCCGGATATTCTTGAGCATCTACCCGCCAAAAAACCAGAGTCTGCCTATTTTATTGCTTTGTGCTCTCACCTCTGACTTTACTGGGGGCTGTCCCCCACCACCATCTCGCTCTCTCTGTCAAAGAGTTAACTTACAGCTCCAATTAATAAAGTTCCTGGGCAATTAGGAGTGTTTAAATCCAAACCCCTCAGATGGCTCTCTAACTCGCCTGACAAGTTTACCCGGACTCCTGCAGCTATGCATGCGATTGTTTACAGTCTCCCAGCCTCGAGAGGCACCGGAAGCTTAAGATATTCAAATAGCTTAGAGCCTCTCAGAGAGTTAGAAACTGTCAGAATAAGACTAGTAAAGGATTTCATTGATGAGCCAATGCTTGTTGCCAAGTTTTCACATCCCCTGAATTGTATCCTTGAATATGTATTAATAGTTGGTATGTAGAAAAAATAAGTAGTGGCCTTGGTGTTAGTAACTTTAGACCCTTAAGGTAATAAATTCTTTCCTTTGTTGTAAACCCATTACATATTCGCCCTATAGGAATGCAATTTTATCTTCGGAAGATGGCGCCAAACCTTAAAATAATTACTCTTAGAGAAAATAAGTCTTTGTTGATAAGTCCTTGTCAAGAGTCGTAAAATGTTAATAGGCCTTCTGGCCAGAAGATGATGTAAATCACCTAAACCATTTGTATACGATAAATTTGCGGGAAAGAAACCCTGGTTGTTGATAAGGATCAAAAACTGCTGACTTTGCATCCCCTATTATCCTCTATGTGTAACTTAGGGTATATAAGCCCCTGTTAAAAATAAAGCTACAGGCCTTGCTCACCAATGCTTGGTTGGTCTCCCAAGAATTCTTTTCACATTCTGGCTGAAGTCTCCATCTGGAGCGCGGAACCCACCATGCTTACTAATTATGCCTGGGCTTCTAAGACCCACTCGAGAAGGTGTCTGGGGTGGGGCACCTTCCACTATTCAAGAGGGCGCCTGCAGCCTACGTAAGTGGTGCAAACTTCTTGTCTTGAAGTTTTATTGGTCTCCCGCGTAAACCAAGCTACTCAGCCTCTTTTCTCCACTGAATTTTCCTACTGAGCTATCCTCATTCTATTACTCTTTATATCTCTAATTAGCATATAAATAGTCGCCTAGGCCGTCTCTCCTTCGAATACCCTGGATCAGCCGGGGCTGGACCCCCGCACTATTCTTAACTATAAGCCATACAAAACCAGCTGGTGGGCCACTTTTGGCCCAAGGAAAGAGGGAGTATTTTGAGTAGGGGGAGGCAGTTGTTATCCCACAAGGACACTCTTAGTAAGTTTCCCTAGGATCCTGGGAATCGTGGAAGGATTATAAGGAAGGTGTGTAAAGGATGATAAGGAACCTCTGCATCATCACCAGGTTCTCTCTCGATCTGCTTGCTTCTCAGTATCTCACTCCAAAATCGGTGGTAGATTTACCTGAGCTAAAGGTGTTTAAGCTCTGGGGGATCTTCACTTGATTCAGCTTCCCAGGGATGAGCCCTAGCTGCATGTTCAACCTGCTCTTAGATTTTTACAAAATTTATGAGAATAGGATAAACATATTCTGACCTGGACCAGAAAATTGTATTTTCTATAAAGCATTTCCTAGATTATATCAAAAGCAGTCATTCTTTAGGCTGAACAGAAATATTTCAAGTAGAATTAATGAATAGGCTATTTTGATAAATTTTGATAATTTAATTAATGCTAATTGTATGAATATTTTAGAAATATTTGCATTCCTTGTAGATTTGAGATTAATACTGATATTTGCAGGGATACCATAAAATTATAAAATGCGAATGAAACAATGCTATCAATGATACACTAATTAATAAATGACATAAATTCATGACATAAATTCAAAGAGTATATAGTCACTTAATAGGCAAAGTTGAAGAGCACTGAGATATCATCCACAGAGCAAGAAAGCCTAATGTTTTGCTCAGTTTGACTAAACTTTAGATAGGCTTCTTCTTGACTCTGAGTCTTCCTTCCAATTTTTGGTTTTTTTTTTTTAAAGTACTTTTTTTTTTAGGTTCCTTTTTTTTTCACAATAGTAAAAGATGTTTATCAGTTTTCACAATCAATAGGATGACAAAAAATAAAAGATAATTACAATTGCAAGGCATAACAGGAACCTGATTAACAATATAAAATAGTTACATACAATTTGGGGGGTCAAGCAGATTCATATGGTAAGTGGAAGACATACACAAACAAATGCATACACAAACAAGTGCACATTTTCATCCACCCAGCCAGTCTGTCTTTGGTTGGTTCATTTAATCCATTTACATTTAAGGAAATTATTGATATGTATGAGAAGGAAATGGCAACCCACTCCAGTATTCTTGCCTAGAGAATTCAGTGGACAGAGGAGCCTGGTGGGCTGCTGTCTATGGGGTCGCACAGAGTCAGACATGACTGAAGCGACTTAGCATGCATGCATGCATTGGAGAAGGAAATGGGAACCCACCCCAGTATTCTTGTCTGGAGAATCCTAGGGACGGAGAAGCCTGGTGGGCTGCCGTCTATGCGGTCGCACAGAGTCACGACTGAAGCGACTTAGCAGTAGTAGCGGCAGCAAAATCCTATTACCATTTTCTGAATTGTTCTGGGTTTATTTTCTGTAGATCTTTTCCTTCTCATTTCCTGCCTAGAGAAGTTCCTTTAGCATTTGTTGTACAGCTGGTTTGCTAAGTCACGTCAGTCGAGTCCAACTCTGTGCGACCCCATAGACAGCAGCCCACCAGGCTTCCCCGTCCCTGGGATTCTCCAGGCAAGAACACTGGAGTGGGTTGCCATTTCCTTCTCCAATGCATGAAAGTGAAAAGTGAAAGTGAAGTCGCTCAGTCATGTCCGACTCTGTGCAACCCCATGGACTGCAGCCTACCAGGCTCCTCCATCCATGGGATTTTTCAGGCAAGAGTACTGGAGTGGGGTGCCATGGTTTGGTGGTGTTGAATTCTCTTAACTTTTGCTTGTCTGGAAAGCTTTTGATTTCTTCATCAAATCTTAGCAAGAGTCTTGCTGGGTAGAGTTTTCTTGGTTGTAGTTCTTCCTTTCATCAATTTAAAAATACCGTACCCTTCCATCAACATAAACATTCCCTCTGGTTTATAGAGTTTCTGTTGAGAAATCAACTGATAGCCTGATGGGAGTTCTCAGGTATATTATTGATTGTTTTTTCCCTTAATGCTTTTAATATTTTCTCTTTGTTAACTTTTGTCAGTTTGATTACTATGTATCTTGGTCTATTCCTCCTTGGGTTTATCCTGCCTGGTACTCTCTGGGTTTCCTAGATTTAGCTGACTATTTCCTTTCCCCATGTTGGGGAAGTTTTCAGCTATTACCTCTTCAAATATTTTCTCAGGTCCTCTCTCTCTCTCTCTTTTTTTTCTTTTTGCAATTTGTTTTAGACATTATTTTTTTCTATTTTTTTTTTCCATTTTCTATGATTGCAAGCATTTCTTGTCATTTTATCAGAAATTTCAGGTTTCTCAGGGATTTGGAAAAGGAACACATATGTTGGAACATGGCTGTGTGATCAGGGGGAAGAGCTGACTTTTTAAATTATTACATAAGTTTCAGGTGAACAGTGTTATAGTTTGACATATCTATACATTGCATAGGGATCACCACCACAAGTCTAGTTTCCATTCATCACCATACAGCTGAATCCCTGCCTGATACAGATGCTCTTTCACCTCCAAACTTTCCTTTACAGAGTGAACTTTCTAAGTCAGAAATTCTAACAGATTCTACATGATTCCTCAAGAATTAAGTCCAAATATCTTAGTGGGCATTAAAGGCCCTCAGTCATCTGATGTCAATCCAGCAACACAACAATCTCTTATATTTCCATCTTTTATTCTATCTGCCCTACTCAGTAGGCACACTACACACCCTTTTAACTTACTTTTGCATCTTTTTCTTGTCTTTACTTCAAAGACCCAGGTAGTTTTCCTACTATTTCTTGGACTTTGAAAAATACTACTCACCCCTAAAAGTACTGTTCCTTTCGGCAAGCTTCCATGAGCCTCTGAAGAGTATCAGTCACTTTCTCCTCCTCAATCTCAAAGCACATTTATAAATATGAGCTCCTTTGACACCCCATTTGGGGAATGATTTATGGTTATTATCACACACAGTTATCTGACTATCCCATTAGAGTATAAGCCTCAGAGAACAGAGGTCAATATCTATCTTTCAGTCCCTCTACTACTGGCCATCATGCCTTACATGAAGTATTACATAAATATGCATTTGATGAATAAGTGAATAAGTAAAAGAATACATGTAATAATAAGGGATTGTTGTTGCTGTTTAGTTGCCCAGTTGTACCGGTCTCTTTGTGACCCCATGAACTGCAGCACACCTGGCTTCCTGTCCTCACCATCTCCCAGAGTTTGTCCAAGTTCATGTTCATTCCATGGGTGATGCAGGGTATTTGTTTTGTGGGGCACTGGCTATGTCAAAGAAGGTGTCTATGCTGAAGAAAAAAAATGGGACTAGATAAACATAAATTTTACTAATAATTTATTTGCTATTTGTGTCTTAAGATAGGGCCACCCAGGTGACTCAGTGTTAAAGAATCTGTCTGCCTATGCAGGAGACATGGGTTTGATCCCTGGGTTGGGAAGATCCCCTGGAGAAAATGGCAACCCATGCCAGTATTCTTGCCCGGGAAATCCCATGGACAGAGGAGCCTGGTGGGCTATAGTCTTAAAATACTTACTAAAGTTCCTAAATTATTTTCTTCAGAGTTGAAAAACGGACTCCCACCTAATGGAAATTCTTCTTTTTCAACTCTTGTTCTACCTATGGTGTTTTCAACACCAATGGAGATGTTTTTGTTCAATCAAATTCTTTGATCTTGACTCCCAGCAATCTTTGCACACAAGGGTGTGCTGAAAAACCATTTCTTCAAAAGAATAAAGCCTTGATTTTTAGCATTTACCAATTTTCATGATGTACATACTCTCTGTATTTCCAGTTTCAAGAATGGCTGTATTCAACAACCAGCCTGCAATATTCTTTAAAATTCAGCAATCACTGTCTGTCAGCAGACACAAACTAGCTCTAGGACACCACTATTTTGCACTCAATTTTCAACAATCTTCCCCTAGGTATGGACAATGGCTCTTTCCTGATGGCTCAGCGGGTAAAGAATGCAGGAGACACAGGAGACTCGGGTTTGATCCCCGGGTTGGGAAGATCCCCTGGAGCAAGGCATGGCAACCCACTCCAGTATTCTTGCCTAGAGAATTCCCATTGATAGAGGAGCCTGGAGGGCTACTGTCCATGGGGTTGCAAAGTCAGACACAACTGAGAGATTAAGCACAGCAGCAGCATTATTTTTCTACCCAAATCCTTTGTCTCTGTCACTATCATGATTCCATTTATCAAACCTAGATTCCAGTGAGTCACTTCAACCTTTTTTGATTGACTAAACCTTCCATTGCCTCTTTTTTTTGGGCAAAATTTCAGCCTTATGCTGAATCTGTTACTACATCAGAATCTGCATGCTGAGAAATTCTGAGAAAAATGCACAGCCACATGAATTATTATGACAACAGAGTTATGCTTCCTGATGCCAAATGAGACCTTCAGCTTTTCTAGGAACTTGTCTTACGAGGCCCCAAGGCATTCGTCTTTCTATTCCCTTCAGGAGCTTAACTAGACCTTTTCCAGCCACCTCTAGCTCGCACATCTCTATCATAGGTCTTATCTTATACATGGATTTTTCTTGTCCTGGAGACAATCAGAGAAGATCAGGAAATGCTGTAATGTAATGTGAAGAAGGCTGAGTGCCAAAGAATTGATGCTTTTGAACTGTGGTGTTGGAGAAGACTCTTGAGAGTCCCTTGGACTGCAAGGAGATCCAACCAGTCCATCCTGAAGGAGATCAGCCCTGGGATTTCTTTGGAAGGAATGATGCTGAAGCTGAAACTCCAGTACTTTGGCCACCTCATGAGTTGACTCATTGGAAAAGACTCTGATGCTGAGAGGGATTGGGGGCAAGAGGAGAAGGGGACGACAGAGGATGAGAAGGCTGGATGGCATCACTGACTCGATGGACGTGGGTCTGGGTGAACTCCGGGAGTTAGTGATGGACAGGGAGGCCTGGCATGCTGGGATTCATGAGGTCGCAAAGAGTCGGACATGACTGAGCGACTGATCTGATCTGAATGTAATTAGGGAAATGCTGACTTCATCAAATTTTCACTCCTATATCAAAAACTTAGCATTCTCTGCAAGGACTCACACAACATTCCCTCAAATTTCAGAGCAGAACTTGTCCTTTTTTCAATTTCAAAGAATGTTCCTCCTTCAGTCCTCTTGACCAGGTTTACTTCTTTATCCTCTGGAATGTTATGAAATCACTTATGCTCCATCCGATAAATTTGCAACATCACTTTTGCAGCTACTTCCTGTCCTGCTGCTACTGCTAAGTCGCGTCATTCGTGTCCAACTCTGTGAGACCCCATAGATGGCAGCCCGCCAGGCTCCCCGGTCCCCGGGATTCTCCAGGCAAGAACACTGGAGTGGGTTGCCATTTCCTTCTCCAATGCATGAAAGTGAAAAATGAAAGTGAAGTCACTCAGACGTGTCCGACTCCTAGTGACCCCATGGACTGCAGCCTACCAGGCTCCTCCGTCCATGGGATTTTCCAGGCAAGAGTACTAGAGTGGGGTGCCATTGCCTTCTCCCACTTCCTGTCCTAACAATGTATAAATATGTTCAGTGTATCTTATTAAACACTAAAAACTCCTACTCTACCAGACAGTAAAAATAACATGTTTTTTTAATGATAAAGCCTTTCAATCTTAACCAATCTCTCTTACCATTTCATTCAAGCTGCTTAACAGATTAGTGTCGATTTCCTCACACATTTTCTCTATTTTTTCATTATTATAAATTAAAAATATAATATAGAAAAATGTACAACTTTAATATAAAGATGAATACAAGCCCCCTCCCCCGCCCACACACACATCAAAAAAAAATATTAGCTCTTTCCTACCAAGTGGTTGCACCACTGGCATTTCGGTACATTTTCTTTCAGGCTTGTTTCTAAACCAGTAACTATGTATGTACATATATGTATGTGTGTGTGTTTTCAGTGCTGGAAATAGAGTATATACAGTTTTGTATGTATATGTTTTTATTTGTCATTAGTTTATGGGCATTGCTCAATTATATACACATTCCTTTAAAAACTTGATTTTTAAGTTACTGAAATAAAAAAAAAACTTGATTTTTTAAATGATTACATTATATTTTAGGGAATAAACAAACCCTAATTTATACCACTATTGATACACACTATTCGCTGGGGATTTCTAAGAAATTAGGCTTTAATCTCAACCACTTCACTTAGCAATGACCTCCTAACTGCCAAAACCTCATTTCTTTCTGGATCTTACTTGGACTTTTTACAACAGTTGACAAAGCAATACCTCCTCTTTTCTTAAAATATTTTTACCTTGTCTTTCATAATGTAGGATTTTTATTATCATTTTTACCCAATTTGTCTAACAATTTTTCTCAGTGAACTTTGCCTGTCCCTCCTCTTCACACACATGTGTTCTATAGTTTTCACTTTATTCATCTAAACCATGACTTTAAATAGCACTGCACACAACAAATCTGGGTTTGGAAGAGTAGTGATTTTCTTTTCTTAAATATATGTTTGCTTTACAATTCTTATAGGTAAGAAATCTTTTCCACTCTTTTTATTTTTTTAAGATTAAAAGTGTCTAGATTACACCTTTGGGCAAGATAAAAAGGGGGCTCTATAATGGTGTTTCTATCTGAATCACAACTGACAGTATCAGCTTCAGAAATCAGATTAATAAGAACTTCAGGCCGAGTGGATTTGGGGAATGTTATACTTTTGTATATGTATTTTCCTGAGCAAATTGGATTATTTTCTATAGGTAGAGAAAAATCTAGCCAAATTTATGTATCAAATCACCAAGTTATCAAGATGTAGTCTGAAAAAAGACTTATCTGACCATCTTCTATAAGTTATTTGATTTACAAAATGAACTTTCTAATAATTATGTTTCTACTAGAACACTACAAAGTAGTGAAATCAATTTGGCTCCTCTTCTTTGGGTCAGCATGAAGCATGCTATCTCATTTTCCTCCAGGTAGTTTTTACAGTGGAAATTAATCACATAAATGCAGCTTTTTCTCAGAGGTAGATGGGCTCAGTGTTCCACAAGATTGGCTTATTCTCTACAGTATACCCGGGAAGAAAATTAAAAGCAAAACAATTTCATAACACCAAATGCTTTATGTTACAGGTAAAATCCCAAGACAATGAATATTGTTATCAAGATGAGGTTTTTATAACAAAAACTGTTCTATGATCTGGTAATGGCTATAACAGTATTTTGTTGAGCTGGTTAGGGAGTTTTCTTTGGTGCCAGCTCTTATAAGAGTCAATCCGTCTAACAAAAGTAGCTGATGTTGTATTGTATATACTGTAGGTAGTCAGAAGAGATGAAATCTTCATACCTTATATTTAGAGAGAGATTTGAAGTCTTAAAAACTAGTTTATCTTTTACTTCATTTGATTTCCATATTAAACTTGAGAAACATGTTACAGCAAAAATTTCTATCCTCACTGAATTTACTGAGATATTGAGGCTTAAATGACTGAACTGACTTGCTAAATTTGAATACAAACTCAAACTCCATGACTCCTAACCCAGAAAATGTTCTCTTCTATTGGTATTTATGTTGATTTGTCAATAAATAATAATTACCTTTTCCTTTAATTCATTCCAACTGATCTCACACATTTCCCACTCACTTTCTTTTAAATGTAAAACACAAGGAAAGAGTAGACATAGCAGCGCGTTTAACCTTTTATTTGTTAGGTCTCATTTGTTTCTGCTCTATGATACATACCTCAGAATTTGACTTCTAACAACATAATCAATAATAAAAATATATTCAGTGAACCGATTTGGAAGTGCAGTGAGAAAAGAAACTATGGAAACCACTTTCCTACAATGGATCTTAGTTTCCTCCACAAACAAATGAGGATAGAACCATTTGTCTTACATGGTTATTGAGAGAGAGCTACTGCCTACCAAAGGCCCTGGTGAAAATCTGGGGAATATTTCAGACATCTCTCCCTTCCCCTCACTGTTCACAACATGCCTAAAGACACAAAGAACTGTTGATTCTATGCTCTGAAAAGCTCTGGAATTTTTCTTTCCAATCCCATCTCCACCAACTCTCGGTTTAGATCTTTATCACTTTACTGGGATTACCATAAATTTATATCTTATTTCCAATCTTGTCAGTTTCAATTTCATTATGCTTATAGAGAATGGGTTCCAGTGTTAGATACAACAGATAAATACTTGAGACTCCTTAGGATCCTGCATTTTTACTTTTCAATATGTTATTAAATGCATTTGAATATATCAGGTGGACAGTCTTAATTAGGTACAGATAGTTTTCTCAGTCTCTTTATACACCTAACACTTTTTCATTTTCACTTAGATAATATATCTTTATCCATTAGTACCAGTAGAAATCCATAAGAAGTATAAATGGAGCCCAAAAGGCTCTAGAGAAGCCAACTGAGCTCATATTTACCAGGGAACAATATCTGGAAATTTGCATACATGAGGAAGTTTCCTATAAATTCTACTGCTGCTGCTGCTGCTGCTAAGTCGCTTCAGTCATGTCCGACTCTGTGCGACCCCATAGACGGCAGCCCATCAGGCTTCCCCGTCCCTGGGATTCTCCAGGCAAGAACACTGGAGTGGGTTGCCATTTCCTTCTCCAATGCATGAAAGTGAAAAGTGAAAGTGAAGTTGCTCAGTCGTGTCCAACTCTTCGAGACCCCGTGGACTGCAGCCTACCAGGCTCCTCCGTCCATGGGATTTTCTAGGCAAGAGTACTGGAGTGGCTTGCCATTGCCTTCTCCGATAAATTCTACTACTCTATTATAAAATGTTTTCCTCCACTGGAAAAGCCATTACATATATGAAGATTTAAGCTAATGAAGATGCCTACTGACTGTCAAACTTTAAACTTTAGTCTATCATACTAAGAGACAAGGGCTTCCCTGGTGACTCAGTGGTAAAGAATCCGCCTCCCAATGCAGGAGACTCGGCTTCGATCCCTGGGTCAGCAAGATCTCCTGGAGAAGGAAATGGCAAGCCACTCAAGTATTCTTGTCTGGGAAATCCCATGGACAGAGGAGCCTGGTGGGCTACAGTTCATGGGGTCACAAAGAATTGGACACAACTGAGTGAATGAGCATGCACTAAGAGATTCTTCCTAAGATGTACATTCTGCAGCAAAATTCTAAGACAGGTGGAATCCAAAACTCCTTGAAAATCTAACTCTAATAAGTTGAGAAATTTTTAGTTCAAAAAATAATACTTACTCCGAAGTTGGTAGCAGCAAATCGATCTGAGGCGGAAACTTGCACATTTGTTGAAATGGTTGTATGAGCATAGAAAGCGTTGATATTTGCCAGCAAGGTGCTCATTACAGCAGGGACACCGGGGCACATGTATTTAGAAGACAGACAGGAAAAATGCCTGTAAGTCAAAAACATTAAGTGCTTTAAAAACAGAACTAATTAATTCACATAGCAGCATAGCCTCTAACATCAGCAATTAAATAATTCCTCGACTATATCTGTGAAAAGGAGAGAAAACTCTTACAATCCCTAACTGAAAGAGAATGCAATTCCAGCCTTTTAAAAATTTCTCATTCACAAATGTGAAGTGGTTTATTTAAAATGTGATTTGTCACAGGGACATTTGCATAATTTCTTTTAACTGGAGAGTGCTGTGTGTACACACAAAAAGTGCCATTTCCAGTGGAATCTCACACTGTTGAAAAGCAATCCTCCAGGAGTCTATCATCTCTGGCAACTCTGTCCTTAACGATTTTAGTTCCTGAAGTGCTGTATTGCAACCAGAATGCTCTGCCACACTTGCATTCCTCTCACATCAATAAGGTAAACAGGAAGCCCTCCTTTCCCTCCTTTCATTGCACAATGATTAAACAAGTCAACCTAACATCTGACCTGAGTCCATTTTGTGAGCTTTTGTCATTAAGTAGTTTCCACAAGCAGTTTTATTTTCTGAGATTTTGCTAAATCCTGGATTTAATTAAGCAAACAAATGAACAGTGAAGACAAATTATGCCAGCTTTATGCTTAAAGATCATTTCTTTTAAACCTTGAATAATAGTATCATTTACAGATATCAGAAGCATCAAGTATTCAATTCTGTTACTTCTCTCAGGACAACCTGTTTCATTTGAACTCTAACAAAAGACTTAAAAATTGAAAGCACAGCTTGTGATAAAAGTGAAGAGATAAAACATCCATAGAATAAAGAAATTTTCAGTATGTAATTTGATCCCATTTTGCCCTCATATCTCAGTAATTTGTCTACCACTTAGGCACCCTTGAATTTTGAGAGAAAAAACTGTTAGGACTCAGTTCTTGATGAGTGAGAGAGAAGAAAGAGAAGTGGTTACATTCCAAGTCTTCAGTTTGGGTGACTAGGTGAATAATGCTTCTGCCAAGTGAGCTAGGAACTAAAAAGAAGAAAGGGAATTAAGGTGGGGATGATGCATTCAGTTGAGTTTAAGGTACCTGTAGAGCTATCATGTAAGAACGTCCACCAGGTTGTTGGAGACCTGGGCTGAATATTTCAATCTGGGGATCACTTCAAAACCATGAGAACGGATAAGGTTATCCAGGGAAATCAAGTAGAATGAAGAACAGTATCAGGAAATGGAACCTGGGAAATACTGACATATAGTGAACCCGGGAGATTAGTAGTGAACCCAGAGAATAGTATACCCTGGAGATTAAATAGGAAGAAAAATAAGTGAATTCTAGGGCTGAGATAAAATTAAAAATGATAGGTTAAAGGAAAGCTAGTCCAGTGGAATTAGGGAACCCACGGAATAGGAGATTTGAAGGGTTAAGGATGACTGATGCTGATAGGTGCATTGAAAGAGTCTTCAGTTCAGTTCAGTCGCTCAGCCATGTCCGACTCTTTCCTAAGAACCTAAAATAACTATTGGACTTGACAAACAAACATCGTGTGACTGTAACAAAATCAATGTTAGTGGAGTGACTGGGGGTTGCATCAAGAGGAAAGAGGATGGAAAGTGAGAAAGTAGCAGAAAATGATCAAGGAAAAATGGATCAAGACCAGATTTTGTTGATCTTTAGCTAAGGAGTTTATGGAGTTGGCTGAAATTTCTGCAGCGGGAAGTGATACCATCAGGTGAATCTGGGAAGATGACTCTGAAGTGTAAAGATGGTCTGAAAAGAGTAGGTATTGGAAGCAGAAAAACAATGTAGGGGATGTAGAAGCAAAAAATGACCTTTCTGCCCAGAATCCAATATGACTAAGCACTTCACATACCATAGTCAGAAGGAACAAAATATTTTGCACCTTGAGATAATCTAAAAATCACAGAATCACTGTTTCTTATCTCCCAAATATAAAAACCTCAAATATTTCTCTAAAATCTGAATTTCCTAACAAAACAACTGTGAACTGGAGTTTGGCCATGATATATCTGAAAATGTATAATGACCTCTGGAAGTGTGAATACCAGGTGGAATGCTGTTGTTTCTGCCAAGAATAGCACAAGAACACCATGTAAACCAGGTAGCCTTAGGAATGTTATTTCTTTTTTGCCAGTGCTTCTAAAGTCTCATTCCCTCTTTGTACTTGTTGTAATTAAATATATTTTCCTTTTCTGATTTTTTTTCTCCTTAAGGTCACAGAGCAAGTAAGGTGATTAAGAATTAGAGTTCAGGCAATGCAAGTTCAGAAGCATCTCTCTTAACCACCAAGGTGACCTCTTAATTTATTCTCCTCCCTCTCTAATATTGTATATTATATATTGTGTATGTATCTGTTGCTTCCAGAACACTCAGTTGTCATTTCATCCAGCTCACCTCTAGCATAACGTACAGGAGTCGGTCCCTAAGTGTTTAATGAAACCAAGTGAAAGCAGTGTGAGTTACCGGTATATAAGGAGAGTTAGTGTATAGAATGTGTGCTTTGTTACTTTGAGTATGACAGTTTATTACAACATCCAACTGATCTGTGAATACCGAGTTGAAGTGCACAGCAGTTAATGCCATAATGACCACAACTCTGAAGGTGAATTGTGTTCTGCTTATAATTGGTACCCTGAGAGAAATATTTTAAATTTTCCTGGGCATTAGGCATGCATTCATCTTAGCGACCTGACAGAAATATTTTACCTCCTGATTCAAATGTAACTGAGATGATTTGTGGGGTATGATGGGAGGTAGCCAGCTGTACATGATCTATTCTGATCTCCTGTAGAAATAGCCACAAAAACCAAAAAAAGGATGTGAAATCATAGCAGTGCTACAAATCACGTGTGGCAATCAAAGCTCCTCCTATATCTGGGAGGGATTTTGCTTAAGCTTATAGCAGTTGAATAGACTGAGAGGTATTCAGTGACTAACTAGTGTCTAAACTCTTAAACTGTTAACCTGACTAAGGAAGAAATGGGAGGATATTTCTAGGAACCATAGACTGTTACAACCCCCACATCAGAAATGTGAGCCCTAGGCTGCTGGCCAGCAAGGCTGTTATTCACTTTCCTATTCCATGGTAAATGGCTTCCCAAGGCAGTGAAGCTGCCTCTTATTTCCCACACCTTCTCAGTCTATACCCATTAAAGAGTACACAACTCCCAAGACTGCAATACAGCCTTCACAATAGGGGACAGGCAATGGGATTTGAAGCTACTTAGAAGAAAGGGCTGGAAGAACACGGAGAATAGTATACCCTGGAGATTAAATACAGCCTCTGATGTTCAGCTCTAGCAAGACAAGAATTCACAGGTTGCTTACATTATCCAGAAAAGGCATCTGGCTCTGCCACAGAGCCCACCAATAGGAGCAGGTAAAAATCTTTGCTCAATCTAAAAGCACATTGCATTTGAATAAAGTCATAGCACAGAGGGAACATTTTTGAAGGATCCCTTACCATTATAGGATCTGCAGGTGAATACTGGTAACACACTGGTGGTTTACAAATACGGATTTAGAGTCAAAGGATCCCGTAAGTTGCCAAACAAGCAGGATGCAAACATCCATGCCTGTTATTATCACAACATACACACATGTGCACACACACTTAAACAGCAAAAATAACTAAGAACTTGATAGGAAATTAATTAAAATGGTCAAAATGTTGTCTCTGGGTGGTGTTACATGTTTTTGTAATTAAAAAACATATCTTGTATTTTTAAAAATACTTTACCATTAGCATGTTTTATTGCCCTAATTGGAAAAATATAATATATACATATTTAAAATGTTAATTCAACTTTTGCTCTATTGTTGATTTTTATAAGTCTTTATGTAACTTTTAGCACCAATAAGAAACAAAGTAATACAACTCCTTTTAAATTTTGTTTGACTAAGGTTAACTTTTCTTTATATATTTTTTTAATAAAACAGTAAAACTTTTCAAGTATACAATGTAAAACTACATAACCTATACTTTACAGTATCATTAAATAAGGTTTTTATGAATGAAGTTAAACAAATCATCCATAAAATAATCTTTTCCTTCAAAATGTATCATAGACCTAATTTCTGATTGAGTAAATGCAAAAAAATACTATAAAATTACTAAGAAATAGAAGTCAGTTTTATAATAAAATATATTACTGGGAGAACAGGATTCACACACACAGTACAATATATATAATATAGATTACTAATAAGGACCTACTGTATAGCACAATGAACTCTACTCAGTACTTGGAAAAGAATCTGAAAAACAGTAGATGTATGGATATGTATAACAGATTCACTTTGCTGTACACCTGAAATTATCATCATTGTAAATTGTACCCCAATAAAAATTAAAAATAAATATCAAAAATTAATTTTAAAGATATTAATAAAATGTCTCATAACTTCCAATGGAAAACATAGGGATGAAAATGGTAAAGATGTGAAAAATCAAAGGGCAAAGAGGAAAATTTAACATTTCACTAAACAATAGTATTCATCCCATTAGATTTTTATACCAGTTTCAATATCAAATTAGCATTACTATGGTGCTTTTCTTGTCAGTTGGTTAAAATTACAAACAACAAAATTTTTGTTGTTTGTTAAAAGGAAAATAGATCAAAGTCATAAATATGACCCTCCTAAATTTGGTCAGAATTTCATTGAACATGTCTCAATATACCTAACAATTAAAGATATAACACTTAAAAAGAAGTTGTCACCTTTTGGAATTTATATTAAAATGTTCTTCAGAACTAGTGACTCAGGAATTAATCAGTTGGAATACCAGGATTAAAAGTTTAAGCATTTGATATTAACTAAAAAAACGAAACACTGACACTGAAACCCAGAAAGATAATTTCCAAGTCACTCTAAGAAATATAATATTTTACCTAGCTGGTAAAAATACCTGTAGTTCTTTAGAAACTATGACTATGAGTACAGTAAGTTAAAGACAGTAGCTCTTGGGATCAAAACAATAATCTATACTGAACTTTCTTTTTTACCTTCAGTTTTAACCCTTAATGATAAGTGGTTAGGCAGCCAATATCATATATGTAGTAGTCTGCATCAAAGTATAATTCTTAGATGACTGAAGGACAAAAAGAAAAAAGAGATGAACTTCAAAGAAGTAAAGATATTCATTAGGGTAATGGCTACCTTTCTAAGAAATCTTGCAGGAATAGTCAACAAAAAGTTTTTTTTTTTTTGTATGTGGAGGAAAGTGGTTGGGCTAGGGAGGGATAATGAGTGGCCAATTAAGAGTTAAAGGTACCATGGCGTAGAGATGATTCATTCTAACCCTAGTTCAGGCTGTGACCTCAGAAAAGTAACTTTCTCACTCATAGATTCAGTCAATCCATCTGTAAAATCAAAAGGCTATGAGAAGATCTAATTCTTACAGTCTCTAATGTGCTATGAATCTCTGAATACAGAGAACACATCCAGCCTAGTCATACACATTATTTTCCCTTCCAACAACATTTGATTCATCTGCACAAATGGATAGTTGAGATGACCAGGAAGTAGAGGACAGGGGAGTTATACTGTGGCATCCTTTGCACTTGGAGAGTTTTCAGCTAATGGACTTCTACATAGTCTTCAATTTGGCAGTATTTGCCTCTCGGTTTGTGTGTACCCATTCTTTATGCAGGGTTACTGACAAGGCAAACTTTCTTGCCTCTAATCATTGCCAAGTCTATGCCACAACCACTAACACCAAAGAAGATGAGGTTGAATGGTTCTGTGAAGACCTACAAGATCTTCTAGGACTAATGCCAAAAGAAAAGAAAGAGATGTCCTTTTCATCATAGGCCACTGGAATGCAAAAGTAGGAAGTCAAGAGATACCTGGAAGAACAAGCAAGTTTGGCCTTGGATTTCAAAATGAAGCAGGGCAAAGATTCACAGAGTTGTGCCAAGAGAATGCACTGGTCATAGCAAACACCCTCTTCCAACAACACAAGAGATGACTGCGCACATGGACATCACCAGATGGTCAATATTGAAATCAGACTGATTATATTCTTTACAAAGATGGAGAAGTTCTATACACTCAGCAAAAACAAGATGGGGAGCTGACGGTGGTTTAGATCATGAAGTCCTTATTGCAAAATTCAGAATTAAATTGAAGAAAGTAGGGAAAACCACTAGGCTATTCAAGTATGACCTAATCAAATCCCTCATACAGTGCAGGTGAAAAATAGATTCAAGAGATTAGATCTTATAGATAGAGTACCTGAAGAACTACGGATGGAAGTTCATAACATTGTATAAGAGGCGGTGATCAAAACATCCCCAAGAAGAAGAAATGAAACAAGGCAAAGTGGTTGTCTAAGGAGGCCTTACAAAGAGCTGAAAAAGAAGAGAAACAAAAGAGAAAATGAAAGATATACCCAGCTGAATGCAGAGTTCCAAAGAATAGCAAGGAGAGATAAGAAAACCTTCTTAAGTGAACAATGTAACAAAATAGAGGAAAACAATAGAATGGGAAAGACTATAAATCTCTTTAAGAAAATTAGAGATATCAAGGGAGCATTTCATGAAAAAAAATGGGTACAATAAAGGACAGAAATGGTATGGACCCAACGGAAGCAGGAGATATTAAGAAGAGGTGGCAAGAATACATAGAACTGTACATAAAAGGTCTTAATGACCTGGATAACCAAAATGGTGTGATCACTCATCTAGAGCCAGACATCTTTGAGTGTGAAGTCAAATGGGCCTTAGGAAGGATTACTAAGAACAAGGCTAGTGAAAGTGATGGGATTCCAGCTGAGTCATTTCAAATCCTAAATGATGATGCTGTTAAAGTGTTGCACTCAATATGCCAGCCAATTTGGAAAATTAAGCAATAGCCACAGGACTTGAAAAGGTCAGTTTTCATTCCAATCTCAAAGACAGCAATGCAAAAGAACATTCAAACTACTGCACAATTGTTCTCATTTCACATGTTAGCAAGGTAATGCTCAAAATCCTCCAAGCTAGGCTTCAACAGTATGTAAACTGAGAATGTCCAGATGTACAGTTTGAATTAAGAAAAGGCAGAGGAACCAGAGATCAAATTGCCACCATCTCTTGGATCATAGAAAAAAGAACGGAATTCCAGAAATAAAAACATCTACTTTACTGACTACACTAAAGCCCTTTGACTGTGTGGATCATAACAAACTGTGGAAAATTATCCAAAAGATGGGAATACCAGATCACCTTACTTCACTCCTGAGAAATCTGTATGCAGGTTAGGAAGCAACAGTTAGAACTGCATATGGAACAAAGGATTGGTTCAAAACTTGGAGAGGAATAGGTTAAGGCTGTATATTGTCACCCTGCTTATTTAACTTACATGCAGAGTACATCATGCAAAATGCCAGGCTGGATGAAGCACAACCTGGAGTCAAGATTTCTGGGAGAAATATCAATAATCTCAGATATGCAGATAACATCACCCTAATGCCTGAAAGCAAAAAGTAACTAAAGAGCCTCTTGATAAAGGTGAAAGAGGAGAGTGAAAAAGCTGGCTTTAAATTTGACATTCAGAAAACTAAGAACATGGCATCAGGTCCTATCACTTCATGGCAAATAGATGGGGGAAAATGGAAACAGGGATAGACTTTATTTTCTTGGGTTCCAAAATCACTGCAGATGGTGACTGTAGCCATGAAATAAAAAGACGCTTGCTCCTTAGAAGAAAAGCTATGACCAACCTAGACAGCATATTAAAAAGCAGAGGTATTACTTTGCCTACAAAGGTCCCTTTTGTCAAAGCCCTGGTTTTTCCAGTAGTCATGTATGGCTGTAAGAGTTGAACCATCAAGAAGACTGAGTGCCAAAGTTGATGCTTTTGAAATGTGGTGTTGGAGAAGATTCTTCAGAGTCCATTGGACAGCAAGGAAATCAAACCAGTCAACCCTAAAGGAAATCAGTCCTGAACATTCATTGGAAGGACTAAAGCTGAAGCTCCAATACTTTAGCCACCTGATTCGAAGAGCCGACTCAAGACCCTGATGCTGGGAATGACTGAAGGCAGGAGGAGAAGGAGACGACAGAGGATGAGATGGTTGGATGGTATCACTGACTCAATGGACATTAGTTTGAGCAAACTCAGGGAGATAGTGAAGGACAGGGAAGCCTGGTGTGCTGCAGGCCATGAGGTCCCAAAGAGTCAGACAACTGAGTGATGAAACAAGAACCACCATTGCCTTGAAAATCATTTCCCTTTAAGGCTGCCATCTAATACTACATAAATTATTCCCAGGGGGAGGAGGAAGAGCGGGAACAGGATTATAGGCATAATTAGCAATTTAAAATGACAGTATATCTCTACAGCAAACCACTCCCTCAAATAGCCCATCTTCAAATAATATAGGTCAAAATTACTACCGAGTAATCTCTCAAAATGTTTAATATTTCCCCAGGAAGGCATGATTTAGAAACAATGGACTAAGAAGGCTAAAAAGACTTCACTGCTTTTGTAAGAAAATGGGTTTAGTGTCAAACCAATTTAACAAATGGAATTTCAATGCGATGGGGAAACTTAAAAGTCACAAACTCCAAAATGATGCTTAAATGCTTATAATGAGATAGTTACTGGTATTTTTTCAGTTGACACAACTATTACAACACTATCAACCATTCAAAATACTATTGAGAAAATACTAGGAAATTGTTGTTTAGTTGCTAAATCATGTGCAACCCTTTTGCACCTCTTGGATTTGCAACAGTTGGTTGCTGTTTCCTTCTCCAGGGGATCTTCCTGACCAGGGATTTCAAATAATAAATCTGGATTCAGCTCACTTGCTATTGTTTTGATGAAAATAAGACAATCATCTGACTCACCTGTCTTTTTATCAACAATTGTCCTTAATCACAGGCTTACTTGGTGACTCAGCAGTAAAGAATCTGCCTGTAATGCATGAGACCAGGGCTTGATCCCTGGTCCCAAAGATGCCCTGGAGGAGGAAATGGCAACCCATTCCAGCATTCTTGCCTGGGAAATCCATAGACAGAGGAGCCTGGTGGGCTATAGTCCATAGGGTCTCAGAGTCAGACATGACTGAGCATGGACAAGTAGCATAGCATAGTCCCTAATCACACCCATCTTATGGTTTCAAAGAGTGGGAAAGGCTTTTGATAGAAAAGATTGAAAAATCAATTATGAAAATTAGAGCAGATTGATTGGAAAGAAGCACCAAAATGCAGTGGTTCTTAGAGTCTTAGAAGAGATTTCAGAGAAGCAATATAAGACAAAAGGAACAGACAAAAGACAGACAAAAGGAAGTGTGTATTAGTCACTTAGTCATGTCCCACTCTGTGACCCTATGGACTGTAGTCTGCCAGGCTCCCCTAGCCATGGAATTCCCCAAGGATGAATACTGGTGTGGATTGCCATTTCCTTCTCCGGGGGATTTTCCCAACCCAGGGATTGAATCCAAGTCTCCTGCATTGTAGGCAGATTCTTTACCATCTGAGCTACTAGGGAAGATGAAAGGAAAGACTACCTATATTCCTAATGTTAGAAATACACTGAAATACACTAAAATAATATTCATGGGCTCCCAGCTGGTGCTAGTGGTAAAGAACCTTCCTGTCAGTCCAGGAGATGTAAGAGATGTGGGTTTGATTCCTGGGTTGGGAAGATTCCTGGAGGAGGGCATGGCAACCCACTCCGGTATTTTTGCCTGGAGAATCTCATAGATAGAGAAGCCTGGTTGGCTACAGTCCATAGGGTTGCAAAGAGTCAAGACACAACTGAAGCAACTTAGCATGCACATAAAATAATACCTATCACATTTGCTCTTAAAAAATTCGGACTAGCATGCATTTCAATGATTTTATTCATCGTTACCAGTAATGAGGAGCTCAAACCTTTAAAGATCACTTCTCCTTTGGCCAAAAGCATCATAGCTTTTCATAAATAGTATGGATTGCTTGAGCTCAATTATGGACAGCTTGAGTACCAGGCCGGTGGGGAGGGACAGGAAAGTATGAAATGCATACAGTTTAGAGGAATGATGGAAGTTGAAGAGTAAGTAAGGATGACAGCCTCATGCTGCCTGCCTCTCAGCTTTATCCGAAACCTTTCCTCATCTGTGCCTGGAATGGTCTCTCCATGTGTACACACTTAGAGCTCACAATCATGCCTTCATTATACTGTCTTATTATTAGGTAATTTATTCTTCCTCTTCTTCCTCACTGGGGATGAAGTGATATTCCATATTTCCACTGTCCTGTACAAGTCTTTGTACTTAGATGCTCAGACAGTGTCTATCACATAAATGAATTACATCTTCTGAAAAGTGGCTTCATGAGAAGCTGGACCTTAACTTCTTGCTTGCTGATATATTCTCAGTGCCTATAAAACTTTTGGCATATAACAGGCACTCAATAAATATTTTTTAAAGGAATCAATGATTCAATTAAGCAGCACTCTCTTTAGAAAGCAGGCTCATAGCTCAAACAGCTATAATGACTAGTAACTTTAAAGTAAAGTGTATCTCAACAGCTCTGGTCCAAATATGAATTAGATTAGGATGACCAGCACCAAAGTACAGGTTGTTTGTTAAGCATACTAAGGTTAAAAAAACAACCTAGTGCTTTTCTCTTATCGGTATTATAGAGGCATGACTATAATCTAATAGAATCTAAAATTCTGGGAGACATCATGGGCTTCATTTTAAAATAAATGAAAGGCTCAAATTAAACACTCAGTTAAAATGTATTTGTTGGACAAAAATCACCTCTAGATGACAATTTATTCCTTAATGCTTGACATGAAATTCTCTTAATTGTGTTCCGGGGTGAACAGTTGGTTGGTCTGCCAGAACATTATTAAAAACATATGTTTGAATAAATAGATGAAAAAAAAATTCTAAAACTCCCCAAATGATGAAAACAGGTTTTATGCCTAGCCTCATGCTAAACATGTGGAATAGCGTGCTCCTTTGAAAAAGGGAACAGACTCTCATTCTTACTGTCACAAATTGGAAAATTGCTTTTATGTTAGATGGATGGCTGCATTTACCATGTGGGAACAAATCCTCCAGGTCCTTGATCAATCACTTGTCCCAGTAGGAAAATTGTAATCCCTTTCCTCCTTCTCATGAACGCTCCAAAACAAAAGATAGACTTTTTTTGCAACAAATAGGTCTAATACACTGTGCCCTCATAGCTAATGTTCTGTGGTAAAAGGAAAGAGCATTTACAGTAAGCAGGAGGTACCTTGGAGGAATGGAAAATTCGGTATTAATGTTCAGGTTATTTACCAGCAAAATAGATTCAGGCTCCTTATTATGGTGAGAAATATGTAAGACGAAAATTTAATAATGTATAACCAGACTCTCTGACTTAATACATACTTCCTCTTTATTTATTTGTGCTCCAAATCCATCTTCAAAGAAATGGGAGTATGCTTGAAAGAAACCAAACAATCTCTAATAAAACAGTTAGATTATGAAGTTACCTGGGGATCTGACTAAACACAGAGGGGCTTTAAATAGCAAGAGAAATTGTGATTTGATTTTTTCTGAGCCAGTGGTGTCTAGGGAAGTACAGAGAATTAAGCAGTTTTATCCTTTCAAAACTGTATAAGTATCCTTACTATATAGAGAGGTCATATGTTTTTTCCTTGAAGCTGAATTTCTTAATTTTGTGTTTTTAAAAATAAGAGGGCATTTTATATTAACATATGGAATCTAGAAAGATGGTACTGATGATTTCGTATGCATGAGTTAATACACAATATTTGGCTTTCTCTTTGTGACTTACTTCACTGTGTATAATAGGCTCTAGGTACATCTACCTCATTAGAGCTGACTCAAATGTGTTCTTTTTTTTTTTTTTTTTTTTAAATATCTGAGTAATATGAGGACATTTTAAAGAGATGGCTCCCAAGTACATGAAAAAGTTGGTCCTGGCTTGAAAAACTGGCAAGAGGCTTTACATTTTTTTTTATATCTTAAAGGGACAGAGGAAAAAAAAATATAGTAAGTTTTCTAAAATAAATGCTCTGAGGAAAGGGAAGGCAGTGGTCTCTGAGGTTAGACTTTTCAGATTCTGTAAGAGCCAAGATGAGGGGGACACCCCAGGCCTAGAGGCATAAAGAAGCCTGTCTAAAGTTTTGTTAAGCCGAGGGAAATGTCAAGGTCATCTTGGTCAATGTTAAAAGAAACATTTAATAAATGAAAATATCAATATCAAATCAAATATGTAACCATCAGTAGATATAATGTGCCACATTTTGTTACTGTCAAAGTTCATTTGTCAATTTCTCCCACAAAAAGCAGGTATTCTTTTCCTTTATGTTTATCTACCTACAGTTCAGTTCAGTTCAGTTGCTCAGTCATGTCCGACTCTTTGTGACTCCATGAATTGCAGCACGCCAGGCCTCCATGTCCATCACCAACTCCCGGAGTTCACTCAAACTCACATCCATCAAGTCGGTGATGCCATCCAGTCATCTCATCCTCTGTCATCCCCTTCTCCTCCTGCCCCTGATCCCTCCCAGCATCAGAGTCTTTTCCAACGATCTACTCTTCTCATGAGGTGGCCAAAGTACTGGAGTTTCAGCTTTAGCATCATTCCTTCCAAAGACATCCCAGGGCTGATCTCCTTTAGGATGGACTGGTTGGATCTCCTTGCAGTCCAGGGGACTCTCAAGAGTCTTCTCCAACACCACAGTTCAAAAGCATCAATTCTTTGGTGCTCAGCTTTCTTCACAGTCCAACTCTCACATCCATACATGACCACTGGAAAACTGTGGCCTTGACTAGACGGACCTTTGTTGGCAAAGTAATGTCTCTGCTTTTGAATATGTTATCTAGGTTGGTCATAACTTTCCTTCCAAGGAGTAAGTGTCTTTTAATTTCATGGCTGCAATCACCATCTGCAGTGATTTTGGAGCCCCAAAATATAAAGTCTGACACTGTTTCCACTGTTTCCCCATTTATTTCCCATGAAGTGATGGGACTAGATGCCATGATCTTCGTTTTCTGAATGTTGGGCTTTAAGCCAAAAGTTTCACTCTCTTATTTCATTTTCATCAAGAGGCTTTTTAGTTCCTCTTCAATTTCTGCCTTACTCTTGGTCTTTAGATGAGAAGTTAGCAATTGGTAAAGTCCACAGTCAAACCCAGCTGATGGCTTTTGTTTTTAAAATAGAGTTTTATTGGAGCCAGCCATGCCATTTTGTTTACTTAGTATCTGCACTGTTTCTGCACTAGGAATGCAAAATTGAGCAGCTGTCACAGATACTGTACGACACACAGAACTGAAAATATTTACTCTCTGGCCTTTCACACCCATACAAAAAAACTGCCAACGTCTGCTTCAGAGTATTTCCAATGTAAGCAGAGACTTTGTCACACTGTCTTTTAAATATGATAAGATCCAAACTGACCTGCAAGTCATTAGATACCAAAAAGGCATTCAAAAATATTTTTATTGTTTACTTAAAAAGGTAGTAGAAAAATAAAAGTGGTAAGTTGAAGGATGGATGATTCTTCTCCTTTAAACTATCATACATTTATGTTTTTTCTCTGTAGTAACATGATTGTGCTTCTCAGAATATCAGAAACACAGCAATGAAGAAATCAGCTCACAGAGATATATGGAATAAATTAAACTTGATACCTTTTTTTACTGGGATTCTTTCCAAAAGATTTTTCTATGTGTTTTTTTAAACATAGTTCTCTTGGCAGTGCAGTTCATTTACTTTAGACTATTAAATCATAGTTATATTTTAATTGAATTCAAATGTTACACTAGCTGCTCTGATGAGTTCTTATAGACAATGACATGGGCAGACTTCATTGTGGCTGTCCATTTGCAAAACAGGCTGCCTCAAAAGGAATAGCTCCTGGACACTGGACCAAGATGGTAGAGGAGCAGGACATGGTGCTCACCTTCTCCCACAAATACATTCAAAAAAAGTGAGAAAGGAATTGGGGTGGGATCTGTGCCCCTCTGAAAGAGGGAAAGCTTCCACATCATGCGAAGTCCCCTCAGTGGTGGAAAGACTAGCCAGGAGAGAAGGGGCACTTCAGAGCCTTTGAAGAGAGCAGAACTAGTTATGGAGAGCATAGTGGAGAGATACTTGCACAGATGGTAGATGTCACTGCCCTGCACTCCCCAGCCTGAGATGCTCATCTGCTGGGATGGGTGCAGGCTGGCTGCTGAGGCTTGAGTCTTGGAGGTCAGACCCTAGAAGAAGACAGGGATTGGTTGTGTGGAGACAGCCTGAAGGGGCTAGGGTATGGTGTACCACAACCAAGGGAGTGGCATGCCAGAAGAAGCCAGAGCCCACCAGACAGGCAAGGCACCATTGTTCGGAGGTGCACAAACATAGGAGCTTCCTTTTCTGGGTGAGCACTCTTAGGTGGCAGGGCACCACCTGCATGAGCTCCAGGGTCAAGCACAGCCACCACTGGCATTTCAGACTCCAGAGGCAGGTACTGGTGCTGGGTTCCAACCACTCTCTCCACCTTCCCAGGAGTACATGCAGGCCATGAACCTGCCCACCCTCTATCAATGGGATAATGGCCAGCACACACTGAAGAGACAGCAAACATCCAAACCAAAACAGAACCCATGCCAAAAACAGTTAAATCCATACAAGCAAAACAGTAATCTTTCCACATATAAATTGTCATCCAAAACTACAGTAGATAATTGTTTCCCTTAAACTCACAGAGTAGGAGAAATATAAGCAAAATGAAGAAGTAGAAGAACCACTTCCAGTTAAAAGACCACGAGAATTCCTCTGAAGGGGCAAACAATGAAACAGACTTCTTCAACCTAATAGACACAGAGTTCAAAAAGCAAGTAATGAAAATACTGAAGGAATTAAGAAAGGTTATTGACAGAAATGCAGATTGCTATAAAAAAGTAACTAGAAACTATAAGGAGGAGCCAAGAAAAATTAGAAAATTCATTTGCCAAGATAAAAACTGAGCTAAAGGTAATGAATAGCAAAATGAATAATGCAGAAGAAAGAATAGTGATATGGAAGACAGAATAATGGAAATTAGTCAATCAAAGCAGAAGACAGAAAACCATATAAAAAATAAAATGAAAGCAATTTAAGAAATCAGTGGGCTAATATAAAGCATGCCAATTTATACATAATAGGGATTCCAGAAGAAGAAAGAGAAAAAGGAAGTAAAAGGTATTTGAAGTAATTAAGGTTGAAAACTTCCCAACCTAAAGAAGGAAACAAATATCCAGGTATAGAAAGCATAGAAAGTCCTAAACAAAATTAACCCAAACAAAATTAACCCAAATAACCCTTTATCAAACTATATTATAAGAAAAATGGCAAAGTTAAAGATGAAAAGAGTATTCTAAAGGCAGCAAGAGAAAAACAGAGTGTTAATTAACAAGGGAACCCCCATAAGACTATCAGCTGATTTCTCTACAGAAACTCTGCAGGCTAGAAAGTGAAAGCGAAGTTGCTCAGTCGTGTCCGACTCTTTGAGACCCCATGGACTGTAGCCCACCAGGCTCCTCCATCCATGGGATTCTCCAGGCAAGAATACTGGAGTGGGTTGCCATTTCCTTCTCCAGGGAATCTTCCCAACCCAGGGATTGAACCCAGGTCTCTTGCATTACAGGCAGACGCTTTAACCTCTGAGCCACCAGGGAAGCAGGGATTGACAAAATATATTCAAAGTCTTGAAAGGAAAAAAATCTTCCACCTAGAATACTATACCCAGCATGATTATCACTTAGAATAGGAGAGAAAATAATTTCTCAGACAAGCAAAAACTAAGAGAATGCAGAAATACTATTAATAAACCTACCCTAAAAGAAATACTGAAAAGTCTTCTCTATGTAGAAAATTAGCAAGAAGATATAGGATGGAGGAATTTATAAATAGAAATTGAGTCACTGAAATTAGCCAATACTCAGATTTAAGGGAAAAAAAAAAAAAAAAACTATTGTGGAAACAAGGAACAGCAAAAGGATAAACATTAAGAAGTAAAAAAGAACATCAAAATCATAAAATGTGTAGAAGGAGAGAAATAAAATGAGAAAAAGTAGATTCTTTTTTCAGAATGTGTAAATTCTTTTTTTTTTAGAATGTGAGCCTGCTATATGACTATCAGTCTAAACCAAACAGTTATAGGAAGGGGCTGCATGCTTGTGCTCCATTGCATTTGACTCTTTGCAACCCATGTACAGTAGCCCACCAGACTCCTCTGTCCATGGGATTTTTCAGGCAAGAATACTGGAGTGGGTTGTCACTTCCTTCCTTCCTGGGTCAGGAAGATCATGCCCCCTATGTCTCCTGCATTTGGCAGTGGAGTCTCTACCATAGTGCCACCTGGTAGCCCAGGAAAGGGTTTGAACTCATGTCTCCTGCAGATTCTTCACTGTCTGAGCCACCAAGGAAGCTACAGGAAGGGGTTAACATACTTATAAAATAGGGCAACAGATCAAAACTACACAAAAGATTCAAAAACCAAAAATAAAAGAACAAAAGCATAAAGTAAAAGGAAATCACCAAACCACAAAAAGAAAAAGAAACAGAAAGGAAACACAATCAACTGGAAATGGCAATAAATACAGATGTACCAATAATTATCTTAAATGTAAATGGACTGAAAGCTCCAATCAAAAGATACAAAGATATAGACTGGAGGAAAAAGAAAAGAAAATAACCGAGAGCATACAATATGCTATCTACAAGAGATGGACCTCAAGGCAAAGACATACATAGACTGAAAGTAAGAGGATGGAAAAAGATGTTTCATGCAAATAGAAATGACAAGAAAGCAGCCACTGCAACACTCATTTTAGACAAAATAGACTTTAAAACAAAGGCCATAAAAAAAGATAAAGGAGAACACTATATCGTGGATTAAAGGATCAATATAAGAAGATTTTACACTTGTCAATATATTTACACCTAATATAGGAGGACTCAAATACATAAAACAAATACTAACTGACATAAAGGGAGAAACTGATGGAAATACAATAATAGTAGAAGACTTTTAACACCCCACTCACACCTATAGACAGATCTTCTAGGCAGAAAATCAATAAGGCAATGGAAATTTTAAGTGATACAACAGTTAGACTTGGCATTTTCAGGACATTACATCAAAAACAAAATAGAACATATACACTTTCCAACTGTACATAGAACATTCTCTAGGACTGACTGCATTACTAGGGCATAAAACTAACCTCAATAAATTTAAGAGTACAGACACTGTTTCAAGAATATTCTATGACCACAATAGCATGAAACTAAAAATCAACCATAGGAAAAGAAATGAGAAAAAAAAAAAAAAAGATTATGTGGAGACTAAAACAAATAGGAAAAGGAGTACGTCAAGGGTGTATATTGTCACCCTGCTTATTTAACTTCTATGCAGAGTACATCATGAGAAACACTGGGCTGGAAGAAGCACAAGCTGGAATCAAGATTGCCAGGAGAAATATCAATAACCTCAGATACGCAGATGACACCACCCTTATGGCAGAAAGTGAAGAGGAACTAAAAAGCCTCTTGATGAAAGTGAAAGAGGAAAGTGAAAAAGTTGGCTTAAAGCTCAACATTCAGAAAACTAAGATCATGGCATCTGGTCCCATCACTTCATGGGAAATAGATGGAGAAACAGTGGAAACAGTATCAGACTTTATTTTTTGGGGCTCCAAAATCACTGCAGATGGTGACTGCAGCCATGAAATTAAAAGATGCTTACTCCTTGGAAGGAAAGTTATGACCAACCTAGATAGCATATTCAAAAGCAGAGACATTACTTTGCCAACAAAGGTCCGTCTAGTCAAGGCTACGGTTTTCCAGTGGTCATGTGTGGATGTGAGAGTTGGACTGTGAAGAAAGCTAAGTGCTGGCGAATTGATGCTTTTGAACTGTGGTGTTGGAGAAGACTCTTGAGAGTCCCTTGGACTGCAAGGAGATCCAACCAGTCCATTCTAAAGGAGATCAGTCCTGGGTGTTCTTTGGAAGGAATGATGCTAAAACTGAAACTCCAGTACTTTGGCCACCTCATGCGAAGAGTTGACTCACTGGAAAAGACTCTGATGCTGGGAGGGATTGGGGGCAGGAGGAGAAGGAGATGACAAAGGATGAGATGGCTGGATGGCATCACCGACTCGATGGACGTGAGTTTGAATGAACTCTGGGAGTTGGTGATGGACAGGGAGGCCTGGTGTCCTAGTGTGCTACGATTCATGGGGTCGAGCGAATGAACTGAACTGAACTGAACTGAAACAATGTGCTGCTGAAAAACCAATGGGTCAATGAGGAAATAAAAGAGGAAATTAAAAAATACCTTGAGACAGATGACAATGAAAATTCAACCGTGCAAAATCCAGGATGCAGCAAAAGCAGAACTTACATGGAAGTCCATAGCAATAGAGGCCTTCCTCAAAAAAACAAGAAAAATCTCAAATAAACAACCTAACCTACCTACATACCACCTAAAAGAATTAGAAAAAGAAGAACAAATAAAACCTAAAGTCAGCAGAAGAAAGGAAATAATCAGGGAGGAAATAAATAAAATATAGAGATTAAAAAAAAAAAAGAAAAAAATCAATAAAACCAAGAGCTGCTTCTTAGAAACAATAAACAAAATTAACAAACCTCTGGCCAGGCTCACCAGGAAGGCAAGAGAGAGAATCCAAATAAAGAAAGAAACAAAAAAGAAGAAAACTCAATCAATACTGAAGAAATACAAAATATCCTAAGAGAATACTATGAACAATTATATGCAAACAAATCTGACAACCTAGAAGAAATGGACAACTTTCAAGAAACATACAGCTCACCAAAACTGAACCAAAAGAAACAGATTATCTGAACAGACCAATCATTAAAAATAAAATAGAATCTGTAAAAACAAAAAAACTTTCTACAAACAAAAGTCCAGGACCAGATGGCTTATGAGAATTCTACCGAGTATACAAAGAACTTATACTGATCCTTCGAAACCTCTTACAAAATGTTGAAAAGAAGGGAATACTCTCAAAGAATCCTATGAAGCCCCCCATCATGCTGATCCCAAAACCAAAGATACCACCAAAAAATAAAATTCCAGGCCAATATCTCTGATGACTATATACATGAAAATTGTCAAAACAAAAACAAATCAGCAAACCAAATTCAACACACAAAAAAGATCATACACCATGACTATCCCAGGTTCACAAGAATGAGTCAACATGTACACATCAATGTAATATATCACATTAAAAAGCAAAAGTCAAAACCCACATGATCATCTCAATAGATACAGAAAAAAAAGTGACAAAATTCAGCATCCATTCATGATAAAAACTCTTACCAAAGTGGGTATAGAGGGAACATATCTCAACATAATAAAAGCCATTTATGACAAACCCACAGCCAATATAACACTCAACAGTGAAAAGTTGAAAACCTTCATGCTAAAATCTGGAACAGGCCAAGGATACCCACACTCACCTCTTCTATTCAACATAATATTGAAAGCTCTAGTCACATATATCAGACAAGAAACATAAATAAAATGTAACCAGACTGCAAGGGAAGAGGTAAAATTGTCACTATATTCAGATAACATGACACTATATACAGAAAACCCAAGGACTGCACACAACAACTACCAGATCTAATAAATGAATTCCAGAGTAGTACTACACAAGATAAACATTCAGAAATCAGTTGCACTTCTTTACACTAACAAGGAAATATGAGAAAGGGAATGTAAAAAAAAAGCCTTTGAAAATTGCACCCCCCAAAAAAAAATACCTAGGAATAAACATGACCATGGAGGTGAAAGACTTATAAACTGAGAACATTAAAACATTATTAAAGGGGGAAAAAAAGAGGATTCAAAGAAATGGAAATATATCCCTTGCTCTTGGATTGAAATAATTAATACTGTTAAAATGGCAATACCACCCAAAGCAATCTACAGATTAATGCCATCACTATCAAAATACCCATGATATTTTTCACAGAACTGGAATAAATTACTCAAAAATGTATATGGAAGTATAAGAGACCCAGAATTTCCAAAGCAATCCTAATTAAAAAATAAAAAAAAGAAGGAGGCATAACTCTTCTAGACTTCAGACAGTGCTACTAAGCCACAGTAATCAAATCAAAACAGTTTGGTATTAGTACAAAAACAGACATATGGATCAATGGGAAAAAAGCCCAGAAATAAATAAACCCACACATATGTTCAATTTATTTTCAACAAAGGACCAAAAAATATAAAATGAGAAAAAGACAGTCTCTACATCAAGTGGTGCTGGGGAAGTTGAACAGCTGCATGTAAATCAATGAAGTTAGAACACACCCTCCCACCATGCTCAAAAATAAACTCAAAATGGCTTATAGGCAACAGAAGACATGACACCAAAAAACTCCTAGAAGAGAGCACGTGCAAAACATTCTCTGTCATAAATTATACCATGTTTTCTTGGGTCAGTCTCCCAAGGCAATAGCAATAAAAACAAAAATAAATGAATGGGACCTAATTAAACTTACAAGCTTTCATGCAGCAAAGGAGATCATACAAAAACATGAAAAGACAACCTACGGAATGGGAGAAAATATTTGCAAATGATGCAAGCAACAAGGGCTTAATCTACAAAATATACAACTGATACTGTACATAGCTCATACAACATAACAAAAAAGAAAACCCAATGGAAAAATGGGCAGAAGACCTTAATAGACATTTCTCCAAAGAAGACATACAAATAGCTATTAGGCATATGAAAAGATGCTCAAAATTACTAATTATTAGAGAAATGAAAATCGAAACTATAATGAAGTACCACTTCACACCATTCAGAATGGCCATCATTAAGATTTACAGATAACAAATGTTGGAGAGAACATGGAGAAAAGGGAATCCACCTACACTGTTGGTGGGCATATAAGTTGGTACAGTCACTATAAGAAACAGTATAGAGGTTCTTCAGAAAATTAAAGTTATAAATTACCATATGATCCAGCAGTTCTACACCCAGACATATACCCAGACAAAACTACAATTCACAAAGGATCCCTATGTTTATAGCAGTAATATTTACAATAGCTAAGACACGAAAACAACTTAAATGTCCATCAACAGAAGAATGGATAAAGAATACGTGGTACATATATACAATGGAATACTAAAAAAGAATGAAATAATGCCATTTGCAGCAACACAGATGCAACTAGAGATGATCATCCTAAGTGAAGGCACAAAGAAAAAGACAAATACCATATGATATCACTTACATTTTGAGTCTAAAATATGGCACACATGAACCTATCTACCAAACAGAAACACACTCTCATAGAGAACAGACTTGTAATTACCAAAGGAGAGACGGAGAGGGATGAGCTGGGAATTTGGGTTAGTAGAAATAAACTATTATAGTTAGAATGGATAAACAACAAGATCCTACTGTGTAGCACAGGGAACTATATCCAATCTTTTTGGATAAACCATACTGGAAAAGAATATTTTTAAAATGTTTACATGTGTATTATTGACTGGATGAAAAAAAAAAGCTTTGCCAGAGAGTAAAAATTAGCATAACATTGTAAATCAACTATACTTCAAATAAAAAAGAATTGAGTTCCCTATCACTGCAGGTGAGCAAACAAAGAGATGATGACAACCAGTAAGGGATGCAAAAAGAATTTCCTGATTCAGAGAGAGATTCAACCGGTTGGCCCCTAAGTACTTTTCACGCCTAAAAATCTATAAGCTTTTGAAATTTAGCACTAGGACATTCTGTAAACTGAAAAAGCATACACTATCAGAAAGTTTTAAAAACTCATTCTTATATGATGGTCTAGAAATATGACTGTTTATTAAATTCTATGAGCAATAAACCTTGAAGATTTAATATGAAAGAACAGTCCTTTTATATATGTATGTGAGTGTGTGTGTACAGACATATACATATACATACAGACTTATGTGCATGCTAAGTCACTTCAGTCATGTCTGACTCTTTGCGACCCAGTGGACTGAGCCCATCCAGGCCCTCTGTCCACAGAATTCTCCAGGCAAGAATACTGGAGCGGTTTCTGTGCCTTCCTCCAGGGGATCTTCCCGACCCAGGAAATGAACCCATGTCTCCTGCGACTCCTGCATTACGGGATATTTACTGAAGCCCTATGAATGCATATGTGTGTATATATATACACACACACACACACATATATACATATATATACACACATACATATACATACATATATATGTACATATACACACATATATATACATATATGTATGTACATATATATATACACACATACATACATACATACATATATACGGAGAAGGCAATGGCACCCCAGTCCAGTACTCTGGCTCTGGCCTGGAGAGTCCCATGGATGGAGGAGCCTGGTGGGCTGCAGTCCATGGGGTCGCTAGGAGTCGGACATGACTGAGCAACTTCGCTTTCACTTTTCACTTTCATGCATTGGAGAAGGAAATGGCAACCCACTCCAGTGTTCTTGCCTGGAGAATCTCAGGGACGGGGGAGCCTGGTGGCTGCCGTCTATGGGGTCACACAGAGTCGGACACAACTGAAGTGACTTAGCATACATATATATATCCTGCATTACGGGATATTTACCGAAGCCCTACGTATACATATATATATACACATATATATACACACACACATATATACATATATACACACATATATACATATATATACATATATACACATATATATACACACACACACACACACACATATATATATATATATGTATACATAGGGCTTCGGTAAATATCCCATAATGCAGGAGTCACAGGAGACATGGGTTCATTTCCTGGATTGGGAAGATATTATATATGGCTTATATCTGAACAAAATGCACTTATAAACTCAGACTAGGTTTCAAAAGATTAACTCTAGACAAGCAATAATTCAATTTTAAATTGTTACTGAAACACATTAAAGGATGTGTGCCTGTATGGATCACTTTTAAAGGACCTTATTTACTGTAGTGTTTGGGTTAACAAAATTAGCAGAAACAAAATAAAAATAGGGAAGAAGGATACAGTCTAAAGTTAGGGTTAAGACACCATAATGACTCTAGAAGTGTTTGTGATGTTAAACAGCTTTGTAACCTCGGACAACACATTTTAATCATCAGGCTCTAGTTTTCTCAAATATCAAATAAGGCTATGGTTCTCAAACTTTAGAGTACATGAGAACCACTTGGTGGGCATATTAAAATCTTCAGAGTTTCTGATTCAGAAGATATGAAGTAGGGTAGAAAATTTATATTTCTAAGTTCCCAGATGCTGCTAATTTAGTCAAGGAACAACACATGGGAAGCTGCTAATTTAGTCAAGGAACAGCACATGGGAATGGAATAAGAATTGAGAAGATGATGGTAGTTACCAATCCTTAATACTTCATAGCTGCAACAGAGAGGGTAGCCAGCATCTAATAAACTACATCCAAACTGTAATTATCTATAAAATTAAAAATTCATTTGATTTGAAGAAAGAGTTCGCCTTTGGATTTCAACAGAGATTTTTGAACATGCAAAGATTCTGTAGTACTTACGTCATAGCTTGATAAATGGATTCAATCCCATAACGCATGGCAAATTCATCGACTATTTCTTGAGAGGCGTCATCAAAGAAAACTTTCCAGGCTTCATCCCCTTTGACCTCTGGGATTTTCACTCCACCATTAGCTTTCACTTCAGTCAAGTAATGGAACAAATTCTAAAAGTAAGTGTTTTTCAAATGTTCAGTTTCCTCAAACTAGGCCTGACATACTTAACTGTAACTTTCAGTAAATTATATTATAATTGCATCTAATGTTTCATCAGAATCTATAAACAATAGCAATATCTCAAATTTTCATTTTACTGAATCTCATTTTAATGCAAATTCTGATTTTATTTCAGTCTAGGTCTATACAGAATCAATGATTTAAATGTTTCAGATATAGTGTATCATTTTAGAAGGAAGTAAATGGTTTTGCCAGTAAATATTTCTACATGCTAGCACAGATTTTACATTCATGGGCTGTGAGTAAATTAAAAAGCTCTGGATGAATAATGTGTTTTGACTATGTTAATACAAAATCTAGATATGCAAATAAAACTAAAGCACTTCGGCTGCAAAATGGTACAAGTCATGACAATGAATTCAGGCTGAAAATAAATATTTTTACAATTTTGTAATGAAAAAAATTACTACATACAATTCCTTTTTGCTTCTAAGAAGTTTAGAAACTGCTGCAGCATGGGTTATTTAAGGACCCTTTCTGAACTGGATTTCAGTTCTTTTGGGTTCTTGGACCCACAGAAAAGACTCTGAAAAGCAAAGCATGATGCTATTCCTGTCATTCCAAATCTCTGCCCACATTTTATGGCCAGAGTTGGCTCCCTATCCTGCCAGTTCAAGAGATTTATTGCTATTGGTCTAAAAACTGAACCACTTTTCTTTTTTTTCATAATTTTATTTTTAATTAAAGGATGTTTACTTTACAATATCGTGTTGCTTTCTGTCATACATCAAATGAATCAGCCATAGGTATACAAATGTCCCCTCCCTCTTGAGCTTCCCTCCACCGCCCACCCCATCCCACTCCCCTAGGTTGTCACAGAGCACTGCATTTGGTGAACAACCTTCCTTAATGGATTATCACTGGTTAGTCTGTACTCAGGAGATTAAGTCTTGGTTCTATCTCTAATTACTGTGCAATGTGTAAATGACTTAAAAAGTGTTCCTTGTTTCCTTCTTTAGTGAAAGGGAGATGCAAATAATTACATATACATTTTCATAGATATACTTAGGAAAAATCATGTGCAAACAGCAATGATTCTCCCAGCTATCTGTTTCTTAGGAAGGTACTTTGTCCGTACCTCTTTGAACAGGGGGAAAGGTATAGTCCTCAGCTTTACCACATATTTTTTGATACATGGGATGTGTCGTTTGCATCATGGAAAAGCTCTGGTGACATGTCAAACTAGGCTTTCAGTTGCAAAGCATCCGGTAGAAGCCCAAGATTACTTGTCTGTGCATGGACACTGAGGCACAAAAGGGAAGTCGTGCATCTGCCCTTTTGATTCAGTCTGAGTGGTCTCTACTTCTTTCTAAGCCAACCAAGCTCCTCTTTTTGCGTAGTATATTCTCTACTATGCATGGGTGCAAACCTACATTCTGATACTTGCTACCCAGATATGTTTCTGGAAAAGGTAGTTAAAATGGAGGAGGGTTCAGAATGTATGAAGTCCTCTGTTATACTCAGAAAGAGAGAGACAAATTTACTGTTAATTACATTGGCTCCCCAAAGACATTTCTACAACATCAGATTTTTCATATTTAATAGACAATAGTCCTAATTAAATCTTCAACAAAACCTGAGCACGAACTCAGAGTTCTCAAAAATTAGCATGATTTGGATCTTCTCCTCCATTATTAAAGTATTGATACTATAGATTTAATGTTTCCAAAATATCATGACTTATTTCTTCAATGAATGCTTTCTAACAGTCTTCTTCCTCCCTGAAAGGATGGTAATTTGCTCTACTTGTTCATTATCGTCTCATTGCCTTGTTTATTAAAACTTGCCTCATATGCTTGTTCTAAACCTCAGTCTAAGACAACCAGCCCTCTCCTCAGGGGGCAATATGAAGGCTATGTGATACCCTAACACATCACTTGCTATTGTAAAGAATAAGAACTTAAGGGACAATTTCACAAACCTAATTCAATTCTATTTTTAAAACAAATATTTTGTTGCATTATCTCTAATCAATGCAATTTTTTCTAGGTATTATTAATATAATTCAAGTTACTTACCTCATGTAGACATGTATATTGTATATGATATGGAGCAACTTTCTCCTCTCCTTTTATTTCCACGTTAATTTTCAGTCGAATGGCCCCAGACACAGCTGATTTATCTGTCCGTTTCTCTGATAAAGCAGAAAGTAATTGGTCAGTAACTTTTGACAATATCATTTTTCTTATACAAGATCTCAAAAGCTTAAAAAAAGGCTTATATTGCTAAAAGTCATTTTTTAAGATCAGGTTTGATTAACAATAATGATTCTGCTAAATACAATTTAAAGTAATGCACCTATATGTCATTGAGATTGTCAAAATGTGGTATCAAATAAAAAAGCTTAATCAGACGATTCTACCATTCTGATACAAATTTCCATGTACTAGATCAGTTAAGATGATAAAAATTAATTATTTGGGCAATTAAAAGCAAAATAACTAAAAGATAAAATTAATCAGGAGAGTACTTTATCAAAAAGTCCCATTCTTTCTGTCCTTGAAAAAAATGAGTCAAAGCTCTAACAAAAACATCCGTTAATAGTTTTCTGTCAGTGATTCATGAAGACCTATGGTCTACAACCTGTGTTTACTTATGAGTGTTAGATTCCTTCTTTGTTTGAATGGAGTCAATATGTAGTCAATTCAAATAATGTGTGTGTAATATATGTGTATATAGGCATCTAATATGAACTTAGGGATAGCTTTGGGAGAAAGATAAACATAGCCACAAAATTTCTAGGGGGAATGTAGGTAGGGGACCTAAGACTGATCCCTGCTTCCCTGATGAAACACATAAAGAAGCAAGCTGATCCATCTGAAAAACCAAAGATGAAAAGGGAGAGCCACACCAAGTCAGCAGTGAAGACTTCTTTAATTGCCCCTCTTTCTAAGCATTACTATATTTCTAGCCAAATAAGATACAGTTAAATCATGAAGTCTACTTTCCTCTTGTGGAATGTCTGCTGATTTTTCATGGTTAACAGTTAATAGTCACTGTGTTGCTGAGAGTCTTCTCTTAATGCTGGGATTATGAGAGTTTCTCCTACTGGCTAGGAGAGAGTTGATTCTCAACAAATGCTTAAGTTGTCTGCTGCAGCCAAGAGAAAGTCAGGTCTTCAGACCTCTTTGTCACAGACCTTTCCCCAGGACCACAGGGAACATTTTAAGTACTATCATCACAATGGATTCATGGGACACAGGCTCTGCTTGGATACCCAGAACTTTTGGCTGACTCCTTCTCTGCATGGTGAAATGAATTCTGAGTGTTGAGGAAGGAGTAACACTGTACAAATAATGAAAATAAGTTCCTAATGGGGATTGAACCCATTGTGGATTTTATACAAAGCTAAAACCTGTTTTCCCTCTAAAGGTTAAGCATCAGTAATGACTGCACAAAAGTGTGAAATGAGGATGAGCAGGCACAGGCATCCATGGTGGGCTGCACTGTATTTTTCTCTCCATACACTGAAGGACAGTTTCTGCAGTAGAGCTGGGTGGCTGATTTTATTAGAAGCATACTCAAATTCTTTTGCAAACTGACTATACCCTTGTACATTTTGTCAAAAGAATAATTTGAGAATTTCTCTTCTGAATTGCAACTCAATTCAACAACATGCTAATTTATCACAGGAAAACAAAAGTGTATGTATAGTCAATTAAATTGCTCTTTAATTAAAACACAACTTGTGAGAATTGTGCAGTTAATGGTCTGAAATTTACCCTTTCCTAACATCTCTGTTTTCCTGTATAAAGTTATTTAATAGTATAAACAAGATATAGGAGGCTTATCATTATAAGTGAAGCAAAAACTCTATGCCAATAATGGAGAAGTATTAGTTTTAAGGGAGATTTCTTCAAAATAAAATATTTTTGATAATGTGGTTTTAGTCTAGTTTGAATCATTTGTGTTCAGTTATATATCTCTCCTTAATTCAGATGGCCATTAATTCCGTAACCTCATTCCTTTACTTTGCAAAATGCTGTATTATCTGAAGTACGCAGGTTCTAAAAAGTGAAAAGCACTCTTTAATTTTCTAAAATAAGTAGGTATCCTAAAATCAAACATTTCATAATCTTGGAAGTATGTAAACTTTTCTTAGATTCACCACCATATCTTAAAAATGTAATTAAAACATTTCCAATAATATGATAAGTATATTTTTAGATTATGTCCTTTACAGAAAATGAGGTGATCCATATCTTTTTACTGTTATTTAAGTCAGCACTAAGGATTCTAGGTTATTATTCAATTGTGGGAAAAGTCAAATTAAAACTTATCTTTAATTCTCGGTACAATAATAAAATTCCATCTTAAAATTATACCAATTAAACAGTCTCATATCTTCATCATCAGAACAAGCATATGGGTAACCAGCTTTGCATTACTAAAGCCTACGCTTACATCATCTTTGAAAGATATCTAAAATATACTTTTTGTTTATTGCCAAAATTCATTAAGGGACTAAAAGGAAATAAATAAGTCAGACATTATTAAGTCACAGGTTGTTTGTTTTCTATACATTTGGCAAAGTTTTTTGAAGCTATACTTTATGAATTAAAAATTCAGAATGGAATAATATTTTTCTCCTAAAAGACACCCACTTGACTCCTTGAAAGAATTTTTTTCATCTCAAATTTGCCAGTATCTTTCAATAATATTGAGTTTAAATAATTATCACCTTATTTCCTAATGAAACTTACCTGCCTAAAGGCCAAGTAAATGTTCTAGAAAAACATTAGTTACTTTTACCAACATGGGAATATAATGCCTGTCACAGATATTCTGGAATTTTATTTAACATGTTTCAAGTAGACATAAAGATAGTCACCTAAATTGTACCAGACATCCATTTCTCCACTCAGGGTCCTCACTTCTACAATTGTTTGTCCCAGAAAATCATCTGACTCCTTTTTGAAATGTTGCTTCACTCTGGATTTGATGTCATCATCTTCATCCCACACTCTGACTTTGATTCGATCTGTGGAGTTATGGCACTCACTGAAAATAGATGTGGACAAGTTAATAACCATTGCTAACTTCTTTAAATGTCATTTGATGTTAGCAATTTGTTTTAAATCTTATCTAATCCAGAAAGGCGTACCACATTGCATAGTAAATAAGATTTCCCATGGACCATTCCATCCATGGGATGTTGCAGGTATCAGAGATATTGAAAAACGGCTGCAATTGTTAAGTAATGTTAATAAGAGAAAATCCTGCCCCATTCCATGTCTTTTAATTGAAATACATATAACTGAATATGGGTCAGAAATCTGTGGGGTGCTTTGTCTATGATATATTTCCTATTTGCAACAGTTATCTATGGCAACATGTCCATGCTCAGAAAATTATGTATCATGAGTGAAAGTGAAAGTGAAGTCGCTCAGGCATGTCAGTCTCTCTGCGACCCCATGGGCTGTAGCCTATCAGGCTTCTCCATCCATGGGATTTTCCAGGCAAGAGTACCGGAGTGGTTTGCCATTTCCTTCTCCAGGGGATCTTTCCGACCCAGGATCAAACCTAGGTTTCCCACATTGCAGGCAGATGCTTTTACCCTCTGAGCCACCAGGGAAGCCATGTATCATAAAGCTAATTTAATTGCAATGGGTGTTGAGAAAGTGGACATTACATAGTCTGCCTAATAAGTTAAAAATCTCAGTTAAGCATATAAGACATTGTTAAATCAAGTCATGACATATGGATGCCCAACATCTCTAAAAATTCTTCTATTTTGGCTATATTTCTCCTTATGTTCCTCATCTTCTCTAAACTTACGCTTGATAAATCACATTCATAGATTCCTTTGCAGTTATGGTCCAGATGTTTAACCTGCATTCAATCAATACCTGAACTCAAATTGAGGAAAGTGAGGCAGTGGTTGTATTGTGTGGTGCTTAATTCTTTTGGCAACAGGGGTGGTGGTCTTTAGCAGTTTGTCACAGAGTCTCTGGTATTCAGTACTGAGGGACAAATAATTGATCAATAGTGGCAAATGTGTGTGTATGTGTTTTTTTTTTTTTTTTACAAAGAAGCCTCATGATATAATTGGACATTGCTTTTGCACAGTTGATTTAGAGGCTGGCCTCTGGCCTCTCTAAAAATTCGTGAGCAATCTGAGTCTATGAAATAATTTTTTTTCTGTATAAACTAGAGTGAGCTCTGTTGGCTGCAATGAACAATAATGATTAATGTAATAGCTTTTAAAGAAAGAAGAGAGCTACAATAATAGAACTTAAAATGTGGAATTGACTTTGTAGAGGAGATGATGAGGGCAAGCATTAATTACCTCAGGCTTCAAAGCCACTAAATTTTGGAGTGCAATAGCGAAACAGCTGGTCAAACTGTTGCTTGCTATACTTTGGAATCATGACCACATACCAACTCAAGCTTTTTTATTAGTGTGAATGGTATGAGTAAAATTCAGAATATTGGAATATGCTCATTAAGTCTTGCTGCTTTCAAAAATGTACTGTGGTAGATAGAGATGCACTCAAACTATAGCTTGACTGCTCTAAGCCGAGATGCAAGGCAACACAGCTATTCCAAAAGAGGTCACTCTGCTTGTGTCCCACACAACTGAGAATATCACAATTTGGAACTACACAGGGTTGAGGACTGCCAGCTGCTTCTGTATACAAAATGTATGCATACAAGCACAGGTTTCTGAGTGGAACTTCAAAAATAGATAAACCTGTTACCCCAGGGTATTTCAAACACCTTTCTTTAGGAAGTCTCTAAGTGACAACGAAAGGGAACTTAATGGCAAAGATCAGATTAATGGTGCTGCACCCTGGCATACAGTGTTACAGGGGTAGAGGCAGCAGCCATTAGGTTAAGAGAAAGGAATTGGTCAGAACAAAGGAGCCAGTGATAATGAGGTAAATTTTCCAGGGGTATGTGGTTACTTAAAAATTGTCTTGAAGCTCACCTCCTGGAAGTCTGATAAAACTTCCCGGGTATGGTATTTTTAAATGTGCCCTGGGGTTGCTACAGGCTTTATTTAAAGTAATTTCTGGGTCCTTGAACTCACAGCAGTAGAAAGTAGACTCCACGTAGAACCTCTTCCCAGCTACTGCTACTACTGCTGCTGCTAAGTCACTTCAGTCGTGTCCGACTCTGTGCCACCCCATAGATGGCAGCCCACCAAGCTCCCCCGTCCCTAGGATTCTCCAGGCAAGAACACACTTCTCCAATGCATGAAAGTGAAAAGTGAAAGTGAAGTCGCTCAGTCGTATCCGACTCTTAGCGACCCCATGGACTGCAGCTTACCAGGCTCCTCCATCCATGGGATTTTCCAGGCAAGAGTACTGGAGTGGGGTGCCAGCTAGGAAGACCATAAACCTGGATTTCCTAGGATGGTACCAATTTATGGTTTCGTAGATACACAATGCCTTTTCATTCTTTTTAGAGCCCTCTTTCATTTTCTTTCATTTTACACAGCTTCTGCGTAGAATCCAGGCATTGGCCCATTGGTCAAGCAAGGCCCCCCCAGATGTAGAACCAAGGACTTGGAGAAAATATGTAAAAGAAATTCACCAAGAAGTGCTAAGGCCTGCCAGATTGGCTAGCCAAGTAACGACTTCTGTTGCTAGTATCAGGAAGTCCTGAATAATCTGCTAAGCAAGACTCTATATTTGCTATGTACCACTGACAGTCATATGCTTCCCTTGTTCCCTGTTACTGAATGAGACTTTTTTTTTTTTTAAGGATAAACTGCTTTTATCCTAATTTCTTTTCTCTTTACACTAATACAGTGGGGATGTTCGAAGAAGATGATTTATCTTTAATTTATAGACTTAGGAATGACAAAGAACCAAACCTGGAGGTGATAAAGAGATTACCCAAAGATCCTAGACTTCATACTTAACCCAGTAACTGGATATAATTTGGGGACCACCTACCTTGGAAGACAGAGGATGGGTTCATTATGTTTAAAGTACATACAGAGATGGAAATTCCATGAATAAATATTGAATGCTCAAAGAGGTGGAAGGTGACAGATACCATAAGTTCATTCAGCCAATAATTTTTCAAGCGCTCCTTGCCTTTCCTACTTCTGTGCAATATCCTAGTCTCCCTTGAAACTAGAGATGACCACTTGACATCATTCTACAATGAGATATAAGCAAAAGTCTTCTGGCTCTGGCTCTTCTATGTTCTTCTTTTATTCCTCTGGAACATGGATGTAGAACATCTTCCACAGAAGATGATAAATGAGGAACATAGATTAAGCTTTTCACTTTGAAGGGATAACAGAGTTACCACTGTTGTTGTTTGGTTGCTCAGTTGTGTCTGACTCTTTGCAACCCTGTGGACTGTAGCCCACCAGGCTCCTCTGTCCATGAGATATCTCAGGCAATGCTGGGGAGGGTTGCTATTTCCTTCTCCATACTAGCCCTCAAATACCTATACCTGGAATTCTTGTTGAATGAAATCTCTCTTTGACCAAGCTACAATCATGGCTTAATAAGAAATTTAATAAAATTCTAACCGAATCAGTGGGAAAATAATTTAAAAATCTACCAAGTTCATTTTGTCTGATTATATACAAAACGGTTTAAAATGTTTAATTTGTTAACTCTTACTATTTTTATACTTGCTGTGTTTTATGTCATTCCTTAACTATTTAGCATGTGTTTCACAAACTTTGACTTTTATGAAAATTCAAAGGTTTATTATTTAGATGGGAAACTGTATGCTCATTTAGGAAAATGTGACAGAAAGATTTTTTACACACAAGAGAAAAATCTATCACACATAACTCCCAATAAATCTTACTCTATTAGATCATTTCCACCTTGATTAATTAGCTGACAAAGATTCCTGTTTTAGTTCAACAGCTTGTGATTTGCCTTTCCTATAAGAGGAGAATAAGATATTTTGCTGCTCACTCTTGGTAAATAAAGTAAGCACTGTTAGGACAATTTGCATTGTACTTTTTTCTTAACTAAAAACAATGTGCATCTTAAAGAGTAGTTAATATGCCCAATTTTATGTTTTTTCATTATTAAAGACAGGAATGGCTTTGTTTCCATGGGAATAAGTTATTTTATTCATTCCCAAGTTAAAGCAAAGCATTTCACTCTTTGGAACTCAGGATTATTACGTGTGTTTATGTTCTGTTTTGTCTGTATTTCTGTTTTCAATTTGCAGGTACCCTAATCTCTGCACAGCCAATCACTATTTGGCCAATATTCTTTTGGCAGCCATCCAAAAGGCTAATTTCTTTATAATTACTTATACCAAATTTTCAAATGGTCTCACTACAATTTTTTTTTTTGATTTAGTTTCCTGGATATAGCCCGAATACATAGCTCCTATAATAAAGGCAAAATAAAGACAAAAAGCAAATAAAAAACAAACAAACAAAAATAAAACCCAAACCCAAGTTATCGAAGTTCAACCTATTCTGAGAAGGACTATTTAGCCTAAAGAGATGCTCATGAATTTCATAAAGCCTGATTTCAATAGAACAATCTCTTGCTAAAACAGTCATCCTCTGATGGGAAGTCATTATGAAAGTAGTATATAAGCAAAGAGCCATTCAAAAATGAGAAATGATCTATAGTTGAACTAGTTATAATGAAGCAACTAAAATAATCTATACCAAGATTATTATACCAAATCTATACCAGCAACTATACCAAGAAAAAAACCAATAGTAAATGAAGTTGCAATTAAAATCATATTAAGAATCTGTAATGAAATTTCTATAATATTTTAAATGTCATTGTATCAAATTTTATTAATAGACACATAAGATAGATATTTAATGTATATATAAATGTGAGTTTATATACGGAGGAGCCTGGTAGGCTGCGGTCCATGGGGTCGCTAAGAGTCGGACACAACTGAGCTACTTCACTTTCACTTTTCACTTTCACGCCTTGGAGAAGGAGATGGCAACCCACTCCAGTATTCTTGCCTGGAGAATCCCAGGGACGGGGGAGCCTGGTGAGCTACCGTCTCTGGGATTGCAGAGAGTTGGACATGACTGAAGCGACTTAGCAGCAGCAGCAGCAGCACATATATATGCATTGAAACAATCTGTAAGGTTATATTCAAAATATAGGTGGTAAGATTAGTGAAATTTTTTTAGTCTTTATCTTTTACTGTTATAATCAACAAAAGTTTGTATTTTTAAAAATCTAACAATCATAAATAATCTCTTTCAACTCAAGCTGGAAGGCAGGGAATTGATTGAAAAAATCATCAGCCAGAAACTTGCAAGAGCCATCCAGAGGCAAAGCAGCAGCAGCCTTTCAAACAGTAATTAAATTCTCTAGTTACAGCTTAATTCCTTAAACTCTGACCCACCAAATGGAAATATGAAAGACACTTGATGCACACATTTCCTCTGAATGATTTATTATGAATTATGTAACCCAGTTCCATCACAGTATAGGTGTCTTATTATTGAATCAAGAGCCCTTAACCCTATTATCTTTCAATTGTATTAGAGCAGATAGACAAACTCTAAGTTCAAAACCAGTGCCAGTGCACAGGGACTTTTCCCACTACATTTATCAAGGGCATTTAATTATGGGAATTTGAATTGACCAAAAAAAAAAAAAAAGAAAACAACACCAGTCCTCAACATGTCCCTTTTGTTTAAGTTTTTCTGATGGTTTTCTAGGTAGTAACCGGGTGTTGTAGATCTATTCTAGTACTGTAATAGATCAAAGAACCAAAGGACAAAGATACACCAATCCGATATGATACACCAATTTTGCTGCCCCACCTTAAGCCCTACAATTGGATCATTAATACTCAAAGCCTTTTGTTCTGTTTTTATATCTAATGTTTCCTTCACAGGTACTAATATTGCAGATAAACTTATTTTAATAGCTGTTTTAAGTATTATTTGACATTAAAGATGATAAAATATTAGTTATGTTAAAGTAATAAAAGTAAGAAATTTGCTTGTTTAGAAAAATTCTTTGTGTCAATTTTGCTGTGAAAAGAGAGACCACTTAGGGAGAGAAATCCGAAAACAGGAAGGTCTATATGATACCACTTATATGTGAAATTTAGAAAACAAACTAGAGAAGAACAAAATAGTGCTTACCAGGCACCCAGAAGATGGGGAAATAGGAGAGATGATATTTAAAAGTACAAAATAGTAGCTAAATGACTCCTAAAGAGCCAATGCACAGTATAATAAATACAGACAATGATATTATATTATATTCATCAAATCTGCTAAGAGACTAGGTCTTAATAATACCCATGACAAAAAAGTAATGATAATCATGATATGTGATAGAGGAGCTAGTTAATGCTACAATGGCAACCATATTATAGTATACATGTATAAATCAACCTGCTGTTCCTTAAATTTATATGCCAAATATAATTTTTTTAAAAAGCAACGGCATATATAGAAAACAGAAGGATCAAATTACTGTCTCAAAAAACAGGAGAAACATAAATGAGTGTGAGTATAAGATTGTGTGCAATAAGGGTGGTTTCTATTCACCACTTCCCTAGGCTCACCAAACATTTTTGCAGCTCAGACACTTTTTTCATTGTTTCTGAGGGCAAGGATGTCTTTTCCCTAATCCTCTACCTGATGAACATCTACCTGCTTCTCAATACCTGATAAAAGATCACCTCTGTATGAAAATTCCCTAAAAAACATTTTTTCCAGTCCCTAGCACCTAGAGCAATTAGATATGAAAAAACTATTTACCAAAAAAATAAGAAAATATCATTGGTCAGAGAAATCATACTCTTCATATTATTGTTCTTTAACTATTACAATTTAACTATTCTAATTAGTGGCTACTTGTATAGCTGAACATTAACCATTTGCTTGAAGTTGGGAGGAAGATTCACTTTGGAAAAATGTTTGACATTTATTAGACATTGGATTCAAGGCATTATCTTTCTAAATCTGACTTTTCTTTAAATGGTGACATGCATTTTGTTTTCTAAAACTAACTTGTATGAAGATAAACTGCCTGTTAATGATCTGTGGGGCAGAAGATAGTCAGTTCAGTTCAGTGGCTCAGTCGTGTCCGACTCTTTGTGACCCCATGGACTGCGGCATGCCAGGCTTCCCTGTCCATAACCAAATCCTAGAGTTTACTCAAACTCATACCCATCGAGTTGGTGATGTCATCCAACTATCTCATCCTCTGTTGTCCCCTTCTCCTCCTGCCTTCAATCTTTCCCAGCATCAGGGTCTTTCCAAATGAGTCAGCTCTTTGTATCAGGTGGCCAAAGTATGGGAGTTTCAGCTTCAGCATCAGTCTTTCCAATGAATTTTCAGGACTGATTTCCTTTAGAATGGACTGGTTGGATCTCCTTGCAGTCCAAGGGACTCTCAAGAGTCTTCTCCAACACCACAGTTCAAAAGCATCAATTCTTTGTTGCTCAGCTTTCTTTATAGTCCAACTCTTACATACATACATGACTACTGGAAAAACCAAAGCTTTGACTAGATGGACCTTTGTTGGCAAAGTAATGTCTCTGCTGCTTTTTAATATGCCGTCTAGGTTAGTCATAAATTTTCTTCCAAGGAGCAAGTGTCTTTTCATTTCATGGCTGCAATCATCATCTACAGTGATTTTGGAGCCCCCAGAATAAAGTCTGCCACTCTTTTCACTGTTTCCCCATCTATTTGCCATGAAGTGTTGGGATCAGATGCCATGAACTTAGTTTTTTGAATGTTGAGCTTTAAGCCAACTTTTTCACTCTCTTTCACTTTTATCAAGAGGCTCTTTAGTTCTTTGCTTTCTGCCATAAGGGTGGTGTCATCTGCATATCTGAGGTTATTGATATTTCTCCCAGCAGTGTTGATTCCAGCTTGTGCTTCATCCAGTCCACTGTTTTTCATGATATACTCTGCATATAAGTTAAATAAGCAGGGTGGCAATATACAGCCTTGACATACTCCTTTCCCTATTTGGAACCAGTCTGTTGTTCTATGTCCAGTTCTAACTGTTGCTTCGTGACCTGCATACAGATTTCTCAAGAGGCAGGTCAGGTGGTCTGGTATTCCCATCTCTTGAATTTTCTACAGTTTATTGTGATCCACACAGTCAAAAGCTTTGGCATAGTCTATAAAGCAGAAGTAGATGTTTTTCTGGAATTCTCTTGCTTTTTCAATGATCCAATGGATGTTGGCAATTTGATCTCTGGTTCCTCTGCCTTTTCTAAATCCAGCTTGAACATCTGGAAGTTCACGGTTCACATATTGTTGAAGCCTGGCTTGGAGAATTTTGAGCATTACTTTACTAGCGTGTGAGATGAGTGCAATTGTGCGGTAGTTTGAGCATTCTTTGGCATTGCCTTTTTTGGGATTGGAATGAAAACTGACTTTTTCCAGTCCTGTGGCCACTGCTGAGTTTTCCAAATTTGCTGGCATATTGAGTGCAGCACTTTCACAGCATCATCTTTCAGGTTTTGAAATAGCTCAACTTCAATTCCATCACCACCACTAGCTTTGTTCGTAGTGATGCTTCTCCTTATTACCAAATTCAGACTTAAATTGAAGAAAGTAGGGAAAACCTGAAGATCATTCAGGTATGACCTAAATCAATCCCTTACTATTATACAGTAGAAGTGACAAAATAGATTCAAGGGATTAGATCTGATAGACAGAGTGTCTGAAAAACTATGGACAGGGGTTCCTGACATTGTATAGGAGGCAGGGATTAAGACCATCCCCAAGAAAAAGAAATGTAAAAAAGCAAAATGGCTGTCTGGGGAGGCCTTACAAATAGCTGTGAAAAGAAGAGAAGCGAAAAGCAAAGGAGAAAAGGAAAGATATACCCATTTGAATGCAGAGTTCCAAAAAAATGGCAAGGAGAGATAAGAAAGCCTTCCTCAGTGACCAATGCAAAGAAATAGAGAAAAACAATTGAATGGGAAAGACTAGAGATCTCAAGAAAATTAGAGATAAAAATGGAGCTTTTCATGCAAAAATGGGCACAATAAAGAACAGAAATGGGAAGGACATAAAAGAAGCAGAAGCTATTAAGAAGAGGTGGCAAGAATACACAGAACTGTACAAAACAGATCTTCACAACCCAGACAATGATGATGGTGTGATCACTCACCTAGAGACAGACATCCTGGAATGTGAAGTCAAGTGGGACTTGGGAAGGATCACTACGAACAAAGCTAGTGGAGGTAATGGAACTCCAGTTGAGCTATTTCAAGTCCTAAAAGATGATGTTGTGAAAGTGCTGCATTCAATAAACCAGCAAATTTGGAAAACTCAGCAGTGGCCACAGGACTAGAAAAAGTCAGTTTTCATTCCAACTCCAAAGAAAGGCAATGCCAAAGAATGCTCAAACTACTGCACAATTGCACTCATCTCACATGCTAGCAAAGTAATGCCCAAAATTCTCCATGCCAGGTTTCAACAGTACGTGAACCGTGAACTCCCAGATGTTCAAGCTCGGTTTAGAAAAGGCTGAGGAACCAGATATCAAATTGCTAACATCCACTGGATCATCAAAAAAGCAAGAAAGTTCCAGAAAAACATCAACTTCTACTTTATTGACTATGCCAAAGCCTTTGACTGTGTGGATCAAAACTAACTGTGGAAAATTCTTAAAGAGATGGGAAATCTGTATGCAGGTCAGGAAGCAACAGTTAGAACTAGACATGGAACAACAGACTGGTTCCAAATCAGGAAAGGAGAACGTCAATGCTGTATATTGTCACCCTGCTTATTAATCTTATATGCAGAGTACATCATGAGAAATGCCAGGCTGGATAAAGCACAAGCTGGAATCAAGATTGCCAGAAGAAATATCAATGACCTCAGATACACAGATGACACCACACTTATGGCAGAAAGCAAAGAAGAACTAAGGAGCTTCTTGATGAAAGTGAAGCAAGAGAGTGCAAAAGCTGGCTTAAAACTCAACATTCTGAAAACAAAGATCATGGCATCTGGTCCCATCACTTCATGGCAAATAGATGGGGAACCAATGGAAAGAGTGACAGACTTTATTGTCTTGGGCTCCAAAATCACTGTAGATGGGGACTTCAGCCATGAAATTAAAAGATGCTTGCTCCTTTGAAGAAAAGCTATGTATAATCTAGACAGCATGTTAAAAACAGAGACATTACTTTGCCAACAAAGTCCGTCTAGTCAAAGCTATGGTTTTCCATTAGTCATGTACGGATGTGAGAGTTGGACGATAAAGAAAGCTGAGCGCTGAAGAATTGATGACTTGGAGAAGAATTAATGTTGGAGAAGAATTTTGAGAGCCCCTTGGCTGCAAGGAGATGAAATCAGTCAATCCTAAAGGAAATCAGTCCTGAACGTTCATTGGAAGGACTGATGTTGAAGCTGAAGCTCGGATACTCTGGCCACCTGATGCGATAAACTGACTCATTAGAAAAGACCCTGATATTGGGAAAGATTGAAGGCAGGAGGAGAAGGGGATGTCAAAGTATGCGATGGTTGGATGGCATCACCGATTCCATGGACATGAGTTTGAGCAAGCTTCGGGAGTTGGTGATGGACAGGGAAACCTGGTGTGCTGTAGTCCATGGGGTCACAAAGAGTTGGACACGACTGAACTGATTGACTGAGTAGTGATCAGCAATGAGACCAGAGTACAGAGAAGTGAGAAAAGAAGGGGGAGAAGGCAAAGGGACAGTAGGCAGAACAGTGATAGATTGGGCAAAGCAAGACAGAGAGAATGAAAGGGAAATAAGGGCAGAAATGGAGAGAGAGGGGGAAAAATATAACAAAGGGCAGAGATGGAGAAAAACAGGCAAAGATGGACAAATGTCAGAGGAAAAAATAGAAAGAAACTAAAAGGTCACAATAATTTCTGCTGTTGGAGTTCTGCTGTTGGCTTTTCTTGTATTCCTGCAAGGACACTCTGTGTCCATAATAACATTTGTTTCCTCCTGATCTCTTTTCTATGGGTCAGTTTAAATGTAGACCCTTTCTTCTCACCAAGAGGGATCTCTACAGAATAGCCCCCATTGTCCTGAGCTTGCTGTTTGCAATCCCCTACTCCCTAAATATTTGGGGCATTTTGTCTGAACTCTATTTGATCCTCACTATAAAACTAAATACTGCTACTGCTACTGCTGCTAAATCACTTCAGTCATGTCCGACTCTGTGCAATCCCATAGACAGCAGCCCACCAGGCTCCCCTGTCCCTGGGATTCTCCAGGCATGAACACTGGAGTGGGTTGCCATTTCCTTTTCCAAGGCATGAAAGTGAAAAGTAAAAGTGAAGTTGCTCAGTCGTGTCCAACTGTTAGCGACCCCATGGACTGCAGCTTACCAGGCTCCTCCATAAATACATGGCCCCCTATATCTTAGCCTATAGAACATCACAGCAGTATCTCCAAACATCTGTCCTGTTCTGAAATTTTACAGTTTGTTGACTATAAATCTTTTTGGTGGCTCTAAGCTTAATTCTAACCTCATTGAATTTCATCCAATCTTCTTTCTATACCTGCTCCTCTCCTTATGATCAAACCTTTAAGTTCTCATACAAGTCATTCATGAAGTAGGTGCTATTCTATTGGCTCTGCTGTGTATAGATGGGTATTGGCTCAACCACATTTACCAAATTAAAGGCAATATTGGTTATATGGACTTCCCTGGTGGCTCAGACAGTAAAGCGTCTGCCTACAATGCAGGAGACCCAGGTTCAATCCCTGGGTTGGGAAGATCTCCTGGAGAAGGAAATGGCAACCCACTCCACTATTCTTGCCTGGAAAATTCCATGGACAGAGGAGCCTGATAGGCTACAGTCCATGGAGTTGCAAAAGTCGAACATGACTGAGCAACTTCACTTTCTTTCTTTCTTTTCTATTGGTTATACATCCCCATGGTGCCACAATATAGACAAATGATTAGCAAACAAATCTGTAACCCCGTAAATTGTGACTAAGTGCCTTCTTGCTTTGGACAAATGTGGGACTATCTTCTTGACAAATGACTTCCTGATGCTGATACCATTGTTGCAAGCCAGCTCAGAAGACTGCGGAAATGCTCCCTTCCCACGTAGTCCAGAAGAGGCCTGCGCTAGTAATCCAGGCAATACATCAAATCCTTGATTACCTTCAGGCTGTCATTTTAAAATATGAACCTGCCATGCTCTAAAGACATTTTTATTTAATTGTGGTATTTAAATGCTATCTCCTATGGAGATTAGTTTATGCTTAATTCATACTCAGCCCTGGGTTGAGCAGCACACGGCATGGTGGAGAGTCCTGGGCCTGAGACAGTCAGTGTGCCACTCCATCTGGGTTGCTGTGAATTGAACATAGGTGGCATATATTTTGAGGGCCAAGGCAATCACACCTCTATAAATAACAGCATTATGAGTTTCTGATACTTCTGGGTTAAAGGAGCTTCTGTATAATACTACTTCATAACAATAACTTTACTGAGTCAAGGTGGGGAATACTTTGAGCATTCTGTGCTCAATGCCCACTGTGAACAAACCTAGACACAATACACAAACCTAGTATATTGAAAAGCAGAGACATCACTTTGCCAACAAAGGTCTGTATAGTCAAAGCTATGGCTTTTCCAACTACTCATGTGTGAATGTGAGAGTTGGACCATAAAGAAAGCTGAGCGCCAAAGAATTGATGCTTTTGAACTGTGGTGCTGGAGAAGACTCTGGAGAGTCCACTGGACAGCAAGGCGATCCAACCAGTCCATCCTAAAGAAAATCAACTCTGAGTATTCATTGGAAGCACTGATATTGAAGCTGGAGCGCCAATACTTTGGCCACCTGATGCAAAGAACAGACTCATTGGAAAAGACTCTGATGCTGGGAGAGACTGAAAGGAGAAGGGGACAACAGAGAATGAGATGATTGGATGGCATCACAGATTCAGTGGACATGAGTTTGAAAAACTCTGGTACATAGTGAAGAACAAGGAAGCCTGGTGTGCTACAGTCCATGGGGTCATAAAGAGTCAGACATGACTGAGCGACTGAACAACAACAACCCACTGTGAACCTGAGATTCAAAGAGGTTGAGGCATTTCCTGGTGGTTAAGAAGCATGCTGAATCCAGAAGGGCTCTGGAACTTAGGTTTATAAACTTTAAGTCCAGAGAGTTTTTTTTTAATATAATATGAAATTATTCAAGTCAGTACTTCCCATGGACCCAGTACAGTGCTTTGAATATAAGGAAACGGAAGTAGAATTTAGCTGATACCCCACTAAGCAAGTGGAGCTGGTTGTTCAGACAATACATGAGTAGAATGTTTAAACACCACTGCCATGTCTATTCAACATTACCATGAATAAATGAGGGAATGTCCATACTCCTACCATAGGCATTGCATTGACTAGACTCTTTTTTAAATTAACTCTTTACTCTAGTGGTTAATACCAGTCAAAACAAGATAGCCAATACATGCCTGCTACTGCCCCTCCGAGAGGTAGTCAGTGTGACATTTTGTTTTCATTTCCTATGTTAGCAAAAATGAGGCACCATGGATCAACTATAGGGTTCTCTAGAAATCAGAGTATCAACATATAACATATAATCTAAGTCTCCTAACCACAAAATTTCTTATTCAAAGGGGCAGACAATACTGCCATTTTCTCTCTAGAATACACTGGAGAGACTGACTCCTTTCCCTCTTGAGGGAATGGTTTATGATAAGCATAAACATTTCATTAACTGTAGCACAGGAAAATAAAATAAAATGTCATAATTAATTATGTAATGATCAAATACATAAATTACTAGGATCCAAGAGCAAAGATAATGAGCACCTTAGATTTATATAACATTATCATTTTCAAAGTGTTTTTATATATATTAGCTTGATTAACTCTCATGTGATATTTTAAAAATTCCACATTTACAACCCCTACTAACCCACATTTCTGCAAGGGCTTAATTGGTCATGGCTCTTTTCCCTGTAAACACTCTCCAGAGTGCCCCATTCTAGAATCACACATTCATAGCTTTTGAAGATTAAAATTTTTCAACTTCTCTTTTTAACCCACGGTAAGAGAGGTAGAATTAAAATTGAAATCACTTAGCATTAATCTCTTGAGGGCATCAAAGTGCCATTAGTGGGAGAACAATTAAGCTTTCAAGCAAAAAAAATTGAAAAATTACTTCATTTGCATTTTTGTCTTACCAGCTTGTGACTGCCTTGTTGGTTCAGGTCAACTGCATTTTTTCCGAAGGAAAAATTTAAATGTGGGTAAAAACAGACCTCTGTATTTCTACTTGTATCTTATTTTTGATTTCACAATAGGGGACTCCTTCGTAGACTTGACTGTACTATAACCTGTCTAAGCTTTGATTTTTTCATCAATAAAATGAAGGAGTTGGATAAAACCATCTCTCAATATTTCACTCAATTTCAATTCTCAAAGTCTTATTTCAGCAGTACTTCCTTCCTACAGCACCTTGTTCATCAGACTAATCTTGGCCTCATTATTCAGAATGGAACTTTTTCAATATTAAAGTATTACTGCTATGTTTCCTCCTGGGCACAAAGGATATGATGTCACTAATGTTAATCACTGTAATAATACAACTGCCATTTTGAATATGCTTAACAGGCAACAAAAGCTCTATATACATTATCTCAAGAAATATATCAATCCTATGAAGTGTGTATTATCCCAGTTTTTCATATTAGAAAAGCGAAAGTTCAGAATTTAAACAAATGGCCCCAAATGCAAGCTAAAGTCACACCATTAATAAGCCATCCTATTTTCAGAACCTCAGGACATGTTTTTACACTCCAGTTCACAGGGCAGAACTGTCAGGTTAGTGGGAGGCATGGATGAGTTCATCTATGACATATATGCATTTTTCAAAATCTGCACATAAATTCTCCATGAACTCATTTCCTCCTGCCAAAGAAAGCCCCTTATAAAGAAAGATAAGTTTGTAATTTTCATACCATTTTCATGGTCAAATGAAAACATGCATAGGTAGATTCAAAATAGTATTTCTAGAACCAATGATACAGAACATCAATAATAAAAATGGAATCTTTGCGTTCAGGTAGCTGGCAACAAAATTAATTACTGTTGAAAATTTAGACATTCATATTTTACATTCTAGAAGGAAAGAAACAAAATATTTGTGAGCATAGTTTCACTTACAGCTCATAAATATTGATGGAGAGGTGAAAATAAGCAATATATATATATATATATATATATATATATATATGTATAGCAGGGTACAATAAATTTAAATTTCCTCTTCCTTGAAAGGACGGCTGTTTAAAAAATACTTATATTGTTGCTGCCAGTATGTGGTGTCTCTTATCGAAAGGAAAACCAAGCATACAGTAAATTACACGAAAAACTGCCAATCAGCATATCAAAACCTCATATTTTAACTACCTATTTCAATATACTCAGCCCATGAACCATGATGTTTTCTGACCTGTCCAGTGGGGACAAACACTATTCCTGACATAATGAGCACTGGACGCTGTCATATCTAGTTCTTTTGGGTGGAACTTGTCTTGATTTGGGGCAGTTTTCTCATTGCATGTATGTACCATTACTCAGATGATTTGTCAAAGGGGGCCCTTTGCAGGATTAGAAAACTAGACTATTTCAGCATTTCTGTAGTAATGTCTGTCTAATGCTGCTGACATAATACTACAGCATTAAGGATGCTTTATTTAAAAGGTTGGGGACTGCTGCTTTGTTTCATAGACTGCAACTGGCAACCTATGGATCACATATATCCAGAGGTACCCTGTTTCACATGTTCTGTGTTGGCTCTCATACTATCTTATTTTGTTGTGCTAACCAATTAAATTCAAAGTTCCAGACTTTCTATTCTAGTCAAGAAATAGTAAGAGGGACTAGAGATACATCCTCACATGAAAAGTGAAAAAGTGAGCAAAATATTTGAAATATTGTTTTTCATACTGAATGATTTGTCAACAGTGATTTCAAGAAGACCAAAAAAAGAAAAAAATTATCAAGGTGAACCTCACCATTACTTCAGCTAACTTCCCTGAGGGAATTTCCAGGCCACTGTGCAAAGAGAGGAAAGCCAGGTAGAGTCCACTGAACTCTCTGAGTTAGAAAGACAGAGCTGAAAATCTGAGGAAACCAAAGCAGTTAGAAGTCACAAGGCATACTATCAAAAAGAAGAGAACTGAACCGAAAAAAACAAAACAAAAACACCAACTTCCAAACTGCTACAGGCTCATCTTGAGCAACCAGTTGAGTAACAAGTGCATGCATGTGATAAAACTAACCAAGGCCAGGTTAGAAGCCATCCTCAAAATGATTAGATGTCACAATGCCCAGCACTCACCAAGGCCAGAAGTAGTGCTTATGTCTACTGCACAGATAAGAAAAGTTTATCATTCATGAGTCAGTTGGCAGAGGATATGGAAAAGTCTTGCTTCAGCACTGAGGAGTAATTAGCCTGAAGTTGAGTGCCGTTTCATTTCCACTTAATAAATTTTAAAAGCAAGAACTAAAGGGTTTCCATGTAATTTAACTACACCTCAGAACAGAGCTCAGGAATATTTAGAGGATGTTATCTATTTCTGCTTTACTGACTATGCCAAAGCCTTTGATGTGTGGATCACAATAAACTGTGGAAAATTCTGAAAGAGATGGGAATACCAGACCACCTGACCTGCCTCTTGAGAAATCTGTATGCAGGTCAGGAAGCAAAAGTTACAACTGACCATGGAACAACAGACTGGTTCCAGATAGGAAAAGGAGTATGTCAAGGCTATATATTGTCACCCTGCTTATTTAACTTATAGGCAGAGTACATCATGAGAAATGCTGGACTGGAAGAAACACAAGCTAGAATCAAGACTGCCGGGAGAAATATCAATAACTTCAGATATGCAGATGATACCACCCTTATGGCAGAAAGTGAAGAGGAACTAAAAAGCCTCTTGAAGAAAGTGAAAGTGGAGAGTGAAAAAGTTGGCTTAAAGCTCAACATTCAGAAAACGAAGATCATGGCATCCGGTCCCATCACTTCATGGGGAATAGATGGGAAAACAGTGGAAACAGTGTCAGACTTTATATTTTGGGGGGCTCCAAAATCACTGCAGATGGTGACTGCAGCCATGAAATTAAAAGACTCTTACTCCTTGGAAGGAAAGTTATGACCAACCTAGATAGCATATTCAAAAGCAGAGACATTACTTTGCCAACAAAGGTCCGTCTAGTCAAGGCTATGGTTTTTCCTGTGGTCATGCATGGATGTGAGAGTTGGACTGTGAAGAAGGCTGAGCGCTGAAGAATTGATGCTTTTGAACTGTGGTGTTGGAGAAGACTCTTGAGAGTCCCTTGGACTGCAAGGAGATCCAACCAGTCCATCCTAAAAGAGATCAGTCCTGGGATTTCTTTGGAAGGAATGATGCTAAAGCTGAAACTCCAGTACTTTGGCCACCTCATGTGAAGAGTTGACTCACTGGAAAAGACTCTGATGCTAAGAGGGATTGGGGGCAGGAGGAGAAGGGGAATACAGAGGATGAGATGGCTGGATGGCATCACTGACTCAATGGACGTGAGTCTCAGTGAACCCGGGAGTTGGTGATGGACAGGGAGGCCTGGCGTGCTGTGATTCATGGGGTCGCAAAGAGTCGGACACGACTGAGCGACTGAACTGAACTGAAAAGTATTCAGCAACCAATAAGGTAATATTCACAAAGTCTGTTATCCAATCTAAACCATCAGGCACATGAAGTGGCATGAAAACATGACACAAAATAAGGGGAAAAAAATATCAATCTAAACTAACCAAGGATGGACACAGATGATAAAGGAGTTAAGGGCATAAAAACAACTGTCATAGTAATCGCATGAATCAGAAAGTTAAGTACAGGACAGTATCGGAGGAATGGGAAGACAAGCCGCAGATAGGGACAAAGTATTTTTAAGACACACATGTGATGAAAGTCTATTTTCCAAAATATTCAAAGAAATAATAAAATTCAATAATAATAACGATTTAAAATTGGGCCAAAAACCTTGACACCTCATCAAAGAAAATAAAAAGGATGGCAAAGAAGCAAATGAAAATATATCCCATAAAGTATGTCTTAAATGAAAATCACAGTATTAATAAAACAACAACAAAGTATCACTACACACCCATCACAACGACCAAAATTCAAAATGCAGGCAATGTCAAAAGCTAGAGAGGATATGGAGCAAGAACTATTGCTGGTTCTTGCTGGTGATTGCTGGTGAGAATGCAAAATGGTATAGTATAGCCACTTTAGAGGACAGTTTGTCAGTTTCTTACTGAACTAAACATACTCTTATCATATAATCAAGCAATCATACCCCTTGGCATTTACCCTAAGGAGCAAAAAACTTATGGCCACATAAAAACCTACATTATTTATAGCAGTTTTATTCACAATGGTTAAAACTTGGAAGTAACCAAGACATTCTTCAGTAGGTGAATGGATAAATTCAAGATACTATTATTCTAGTACAGAAAGACAAATATTACTCAGTGCTAAAAAAGAAATGAGCTATCAAACCATGAAAAAAAACACAGAATCTTAAATGTATATAAATAAATGGAAAAAATTCTTTCCAGATTGGAAAGAATACATATTGTATAACTCAAAATAATAGGGCCTCCTAGAATAGGAAAAATTTTGGAGACAGTGAAAGATTAGTCATTGTCAAGAATTGGCGGAGTGAGGAGTAATGAACAGGTGATGAGCAGAGGATTTTTAAGGTGGTGAAAATAGTGTGTATGATACCATAATGATGAATACTGTTGTTATACATTTGTCCAAATATACAGAATATAAACACTATGAGAAATTTTATGTTTCCTATGAATTTTGAGTGATTATCTTGTGCCAGTTGAGAAACCTATATGCAGGTCAGGAAGCAACAGTTAGAACTGGACATGGAACAACAGACTGGTTCCAAATAGGAAAAGAAGTACGTCAAGGCTGTATATTGTCACCCTGCTTATTTAACTTCTATGCAGAGTACATCATGAGAAACGCTGGACTGGAAGAAACACAAGCTGGAATCAAGATTGCCGGAGAAATATCAATAACCTCAGATATGCAGATGATACCACCCTTATGGCAGAAAGTAAAGAGGAACTAAAAAGCCTCTTGATGAGAATGAAAGAGGAGAGTGAAAAAGTTGGCTTAAAGCTCAACTTTCAGAAAACAAAGATCATGGCATGTGGTTCCATCACTTCATGGGAAATAGTTGGGGAAACAGTGTCAGACTTTATTTTTTTGGTTCCAAAATCACTGCAGATGGTGACTGCAGCCATGAAATTAAAAGACTTTTACTCCTTGGGAGGAAAGTTATGACCAACCTAGACAGCATTTTCAAAAGCAGAGACATTACTTTGCCAACAAAGGTCCGTCTAGTCAAGGCTATGGTTTTTCCAGTGGTCATGTATGGATGTGAGAGTTGGACTGTGAAGAAAGCTGAGCCCCGAAGAATTGATGCTTTTGAACTGTGGTGTTGGAGAAGACTCTTGAGAGTCCCTTGGACTGCAAGAGGATCCATCCAATCCATTCTGAAGGAGATCAGCCCTGGGTGTTCTTTGGAAGGAATGATGCTAAAGCTGAAACTCCAGTACTTTGGCCACCTCATGCGAAGAGTTGACTCATTGGAAAAGACTCTGATGCTGGGAGGGACTGGGGTAGGAGGAGAAGGGGACTACAGAGGATGAGATGGCTGGATGGTATCACCGACTCAATGGACGTGAGTTTGAGTGAACTCTGGGAGTTGGTGATGGACAGGGAGGCCTGGCGTGCTGCGATTCATGGGGTCACAAAGAGTTGGACATGACTGAGTGACTGAACTGACTGAACTAACTGACTGAATGTAGGTTTATCAATTGTAACAATACACCCACACTCTCTTTGGAGATGGTAATAATAGAGGTAGGGTATGCATGTGTAGGAATAGAAGGTATATTGGGAAATCCCTACATGGGCTCTTCAATTTTCCTATGAACTTTACCTCCTCCAAGTACATCTTAATTTTTAAAACAGTTAAGTAGAGTTGCCGAAGATGCAAAGACTCAATCTGAACTTCTTTATATGGCAACTAAAACATCTAAGATGAAAAATACAGTGGCTTGGATTAAGAGTAGATTTGACATTACAGATGGAAAAGGCAATGGCACCCCATTCCAGTATTCTTGCCTGGAAAATCCCATGGATGGAGGAGCCTGGTAGGCTGCAGTCCATGGGGTCGCTAAGAGTCGGACACGACTGAGCGACTTCCCTTTCACTTTTCACTTTCATGCATTGGAGAAGGAAAAGGCAACACACTCCAGTGTTCTTGCCTGGAGAATCCCAGGGACAGGTGAGCCTGGTGGGCTGCCGTCTATGGGGGTCACACAAAGTCGGACACAACTGAAGTGACTTAGCAGCAGCAGACATTACAGAAGAAGAAGTCACAGCACCAGAAATAATTCAAAGTGAAACACAGAGAAAGGAAAGGGTGTGGGGGGGAGGGGTGGGCAGAGCATCCATGGTCTGTGGGACAACTTCAAGAGGCTTTATATATGTGTAAGTGAAACCTCCAGAAGACAGAAGCAGAAAGGATATTTGAAGAAATTATGGCCAAACTTTTTCCAAATTTAAAGAAAACTTCAGACTCATAGGCTCAAGTAGCTCAATAAACCCTAAGCACCAGAAACACAAAGAAAATTTAAACCATGGCATACCATAATCAAATTGTATGGGTGAGTAAAGAAAACAAAACTTTAAAAGCAATCATGGGGGTAGGGGATAACATGTACAGAGGAACAAAGAAGACAACAGATTTTTCATGAAAAATAAGAAAGCAACGAAAACACAAAGACAATGGAACAATATTGTCCAAGTATATTTTTCAAAATGACATTTAGAATCAATCATCTCAGTATGCAGTAAAAGCTTAGACAAAATGCAGTATTGATTTCTGATCAAAACTCTTAGCCTACTGGAAATAGAAGATTGCTGTCTTAAGTGGAAAAGTGGCATCTACAAGTCCACAGGTAATATTAGAATTAATCAAGAAAGGAACTGCTTCCCTCTAATATCAGGAACAAAGCCAGGATGTCTGCTTTTACCATTTTTACTTGGCATTATACTGGAACTCTTAACCAAGGGAATAAAGCAATCAAAACCATCCCAGGCTTTCCTTTGTACGAAAAAATGACGATTAAAACATACACATGGAAATAATTAAAAGGTTCTAAAATATATAAAATAACTTTGAAAAAAGAAAAAGTTGGAAAACTAGGACTACCTGATATTATGACTTTATTTATTACAAAGTAAAGCTGTATGATATACTGTATAACATAGGAAACTCTACTTAATGCTCTATAATGACCTATATGGGAAAAGAAGTGTTGGTATATGTATATGTATAACTGATTCAATTTGCTGGTTTTGAACTTTCAAATGTTCAGTTTCTCCTACAAAATGAAGCTCTAGCTGCATTGCACCTACAAGACTGCATGGCAGTGGAGATGTTTCTTGCCCATGAGTCACTTGCTCTCAAGTTTGCAACAGTGCCTTTCCCTCTCCTTTACGGTCCTTACCCTGCTTTATTCACTTACTTGACTGCCTTAGGAATAAGAATTTTTGATTATCAATCAGTTTCTTATCTTCTGTTAACAAATGAAGAGATAGTAAAATTGTTTCTCCCAGTAGTTTGAAGGGAGAAATCACAGAAAGCTCTTAACACTGTCTCTGGTACCCTCTGTTATTGGGTCCCAACTCATTTTCCACATCCTTTTCTTAACACTTCCTAAGCCAATATACACATGAAAAACTCTTATTTCATACAAACTATTTTCCACGTTCCCAAACAATCTGTATGTGTTGTGTTTGTTTACTTAGCATGTAAAGGAGATCCATGTTTAAACCATTAACAAAGAAAGAAAGAAAGAAAGAAAGAGAAAAGCATTGTTTACTTTTAAACTCATAGATTGGGATTTTCATTTCCAACAAATGGTAACTGGAAGTCATCTTATCTCTCTCCAAGAAGGAGTGACAGAAAGAAAAGAACCCTTGACAGAAAAATGATTCCTTGCTGTTTGGTACAGGATATAAAAGGTTTAAAAATAAATGACCCACAGAAAATGAGAGGTTCTAAAAGTTATCATCAACCATTTCATCAGTACAGCCTGGTATTGGTGTGATAGGCCATGGGATGCTCAAAGTCTTTCTACTGTTTTCAGTCATAAATCTTCAGATGTCAAGATATTGTTGAATCAAGCCTGTAAATTCCTCACTATACTGGGTCAACTCAAGTTACAGATCATGTTGTAATCATTTTTTTTTCTCCTGCAAACTAACCCCAGCTGTGCCACCTTTTTTGTTTGTAATATTATTTTTATTCACTTGTTCTCAAGATGAGGAACAAATAATAAATAAGACTGTTAAATAAGTTCACAATATCAGTTCACAACATCTTTTTATAATTCCTGCATAGATACAATTAAAACATGAGATAATTATTGCTTGTGTATTTTGCATGCTTGTAAATTTACCAAATATTTCAATATTTTAATAGTTTTCCATTATATACTTACAAATAAAACTTTTCATCCCATACTGGATTCAAGTTTCCAAAAATGGTTTTAGTCCTTCTTTTGTTCTTTCCGACCTGAACTGTAACATACGGGTCACTAGACCCTGTTTTGTCTTTTGCCTGCAAGCCTTGTGCAGAAACCACTGAAACAAACCAAATTCAAACTTTTAGTATAAGTATTTTTTCAGAAACAAAAAACTGACAATGAAGGAAACGTTTTCTATTACTTTGTCCTTTGGGTTTGCAGACACATCCCCATTGCTTTCAGTCTCGTGAAAAACAGGATTTAACAAAATGTTTCATGAAAGAATGAATCACACAACATTAAAATCTTTCTTTGACTGATATTTCCTTTTGCCTGTAATGAACAGTAGCTATAGACATACATCTACATATATTTATTAGCTATCTACTCATATGTCACTGCATGCATGTATAGACAAATGATAATGCACAAACATTAAGCTGATTAATTCAGTAAATATTTTGAATTATCCAATGTAGTTCAAAGTCTGTAATTTAAAATGTGTTTGTGTATATGAGTTTGCTGCTGCTGCTGCTGCTCAGTCGCTTCAGTCGTGTCCAACTCTGTGCGACCCCATAGACGGCAGCCCACCAGGCTCCCCCGTCCCTGGGATTCTCCAGGCAAGACCATGGAGTGGGTTGCCATTTCCTTCTCCAACGCATGAAAGTGAAAAGTGAAAGTGAAGTCGTTCAGTCGTGTCCGACTCTTAGCGACCCCACGGACTGCAGCCTACCAGGCTCCTCCATCCATGGGATTCTCCAGGCAAGAGCACTGGAGTGGGGTGCCATTGCCTTCTCCATATATAAGTTTACTGTCAGTATTAAAGAAAAGCTTCTTTATTTTACCTTTTGAATACAATATGAGTGAGTTAAGAGGCTTGGTAAATATTAACATGATAACCTATGCAGCTGCTGTTACTATTATGAACAACTTCAGAAGTTCAAATTACTAGACATCACTTTACTCAAATTGCATTGAGTCAAGGATCAAATGGATAAGGGGTATGGATCCAGGAGTAAGTAAAATGATATTTGTTTTCTCATTAAGAAAAACTGACTAAAGAGATTATTGGCTACTTGTCATTTATAAGTGTCAGGCAGCAACAAAACTAATCTCTTGTAAACTGCAGGGTATTGACAAATATAAAACAGAACTTTCTTCCTCTCAAAGAGCTTTTGATTAGAATGAGACATGGACTGAAATGACTTTAATTATCTGCCATACCTTTTAGAAATTTGAAGTTTCAATTAGACTTCAAAGTTGACAAGACTGAAAAAAATCTACTTATTTTGCCTATAACAATTACTAGCAGTGATTTCTAACATATATAAAAATCTCAAAGTGGAATGAAATTTTTTTCAAAAGACTCATTTTTACCTGTAATGGTTATTTTTGCTGACCACTTAGATGTCCCATCCAGTACACTCTGTTTGGCTGCCTTTGTGTACTGCACAAAATCTTCTTTAGAAATCTGAAACATTTCCTGAATTACTTCAAACACCTCTGGCCTGTTTGTCTCCCTGATCTTCATTCTTTCTTTCATGGCTGTAATAATGGTTTGAGTCTTATCTTCTGCACCATGCTTAGAACTCTTTTCTGCTGCTCCTATAATAGAAAAATTGATGATGATGTAAATATACATGAAGCTCTTTTTCATAGACCAAGAGAAGGAGGGTCAGAAAAAAAGGAAGAACATGAGAATGAATGAATGCTTTAATTCTCAGGAGTCAGGGTAGCTTTTTCAGAAAATATCAGGAGAATAAGCACCATGCTGAGAATCAGAATGACTAGCCCTTATGCTACTGTAGGTAATGGACATCCATGATCCCAGGGTTTTTTAGTTGTATTACTGAACTGAATCACAGCTGTGCAAATATTTGGTTTGAATTTTTAAAAACAACTTTCCAAACCAAAGGAACACACACAATCAAATGTGTTACATACCACACATATTTTTTTAAATTTTATTTTGTTTTTAAACTTTACAAAATTGTATTAGTTTTGCCAAATATTGAAATGAATCCGCCACAGGTATACCACACATATTTACTCACTTGGTAACCAAGACGAAATTGAGAAACAGATACATATGGCACGTCACTCAAAAATCAACATTTCAAATACTTGCACTCACCTAAAGTGCCTGATTATTTTTAATTCATGAAATTTATCGTAATTAAAAGCTTACATTTTTCCTTGCAAAATGAAAACTACCACTATCCATTAGATTGAAATATAGGGTGAGATTTTACTTGGAATGAAAGTGATTCTATTTAAAAAGGATTTAGAAACCACTGGGCTGCACCATCCCCACATCATGGGCCACAGACGTGAACTCTCATTCTACAATATGGCCACAGTTTTAAACAGGCTGAATTTTCTCTTTCTACTCAAAAAATAATTTTTTTACTTCTAGGACATTATTTGTTATGATTGGTCTCAATCTTCTGGGCTATAAACTATCTTTGTGTCATAAACTCTTGTTAACAAATCCTGACAGTGAAGAATTTCCAAAAGGCAATCCTTGAGTTCCTCAGCTTCTCCAACCACCAGCCTGATAGTCTCAATGCTCTGTGTGGCCTCTGGGTTGCTCTGTATTCCACGAGCAAACAGTGGACCTTGATTCTGACTCTCAAGGTTCCTTACTGAGTGTGAAGTAGGAAAGTAAAAGACCATGTATCAGGGTCCAGAGGGACTGTCGCTGCTGAAACCAAACACTTTTTGGTACAGAAGCAACTGAGATATAATGAAAAGAATATTGTGGCTATAGGTAATTCAGTTCAGTCACTCAGTCGTGTCTGATTCTTTGTGACCCCATGAATTGCAGCACGCCAGGCTTCCCTGTCCTTCCCTTCACCAACTCCCAGAGTTTACCCAAACTCATGTCCATCGAGTCGGTGATGCCATCCAGCCATCTCATCCTCTGTAGTCCCCTTCTCCTCCTGCTCCTAATCCCTCCCAGCTGCTGCTGCTGCTAAGTCGCTTCAGTTGTGTCCAGCTCTGTGCGACCCCAGAGACGGCAGCCCACCAGGCTCCCCCGTCCCTGGGATTCTCCAGGCAAGAGTACTGGAGTGGGTTGCCATTTCCTTCTCCAATGCATGAAAGTGAAAAGTGAAAGTGAAGTCGCTCAGTCGTGTCCGACTCTTAGCGACCCCATGGACTGCAGCCTACCAGGCTCCTCCATCCATGAGATTTTCCAGGCAAGAGCACTGGAGTGGGATGCCATTGCCTTCTCCGATCCCTCCCAGCATCAGAGTCTTTTCCAATGGGTCAACTCTTCGCATCAGGTGGCCAAAGTACTGGAGTTTCAGCTTTAGCATCATTCCTTCCAAAGACATCCCAGGGCTGATCTCCTTCAGAATGGACTGGTTGGATCTCCTTGCAGTCCAAGGGACTCTCAAGAGTCTTCTCCAACACTACAGTTCAAAAGCATCAATTCTTCAGTGCTCAGCTTTCTTCACAGTCCAACTCTCACATCCATACATGACCACTGGAAAAACCATAGCCTTGACTAGGCTGACCTTTGTTGGCAAAGTAATGTCTCTTGAATATGCTTTTGAATATGCTATCTAGGTTGGTCATAACTTTCCTTCCAAAGACTAAGTGTCTTTTAATTTCATGGCTGGAATCACCATCTGCAGTGATTTGGGAGCCCCCAAAAATAATCATTCCAATTTTTGTCTCTATGACTATAAATACTGCCAAACATATTTTTTTGAAATACTGTATTTATGAAATAGGCATACTAATAGCTCATAAAATTGTTTAGAGATTGAATGTGATGATTTATCTACACAATTCCAACCACAAAGGATAGTCTCATTAATGTTCTTTGTATCTACTTCTGTAAATGTTATGCACCCGATTTAAACACAGAAACTAAAACTAAAAGGGAAGGTCAACTATGAACTTTGCTTATAATAAATTCATATAAAATTTAACATCAGTATTTTATTGAACATCCTCATTATTTGAAAATATAACATTTGTTTTCTAAAGTGGTAAAAATGCATTTGTAGTAATCAAGATGTAACTAAAAAGTATGGTAAAAGGGATGCATATTCTATTGGGAGAAAAAGCAGTTTCCCTCTATATATTTTTTTAACCTTTGAGAATTTAAACCACATATTTAAAAAAGAATACTAAAAATTAACATATTCCATTTAAGATAATTTGAAGGGACATTCTTAATGCCATAGTGATCTGTTAAAACATGCCCTAGAATAACTACACATTTGTGAATTATGTATCTTTAAGCATTCTTGTGATTTGTTAATAATGGCTTGGTTCCACAGAGCATAATTCTCACAGAGTATAATTAGCATAGGCTAGACTACATAGTTGCAACTCCCCAAAAGAGATATTTTACTTCAAGTATTGGAATAGTCATTAAATAGAAAAAAAACAACAGTGACTTGAAAAAGTCACCTGCAAGGTTCAAAGTGCCTCAAAGCTTGGTTTTAAAGGTGATTCGAAGAATGTCCAAAGGGTTAGAAGCATCATTAAAATACTGGCTCCCCCAATATTTTATTTCTAAACAACTATGCTTGTTATGTCTATTAATGCCCTCAAAGCTCTAGAAAAGTATGTTAAAGTCCTCAAAAGTTAAATGCATTAACTTTTGGGTTATTTTTCTAATTCAGGCAGAGCCAATTGACCGCCATCCACATAATAAATGTTCATTCCAATAATAACTACCAAATTCAAGGCTAAAATGTCAAAAGAATTTTCTTCCTAAGAAATCAAACCTCTGTACTTAACAACCACTACTTAAATTCTCTTGAAGAATCAATTAGGAAAGCTTGACAATTAACTTTGAAATAATTCACCAATGCTCTTGATGCTGGAGTAGAATATCTACTGTAATATGTACAGACAACAGACAGACCCATAAATTGCAAAATCACCAATCTGGGAGAGCAAGTTAGTAGAGACTTATGTTTGAGCCTTTTATCTATTATTTCTAGAAAAGACACATAGCTTTTATGCTTTTGATCTGAAAAATGATTCAACTTTGATTTAGTTCAGGGATACAGACCAATTCATAATTTTTGTAACTCATCTACAATGACACTTCATTGCCCCATCATTTATTGAACCCACATATCTCATCTTATTTTTCTAATGAAACTATTTCTTAAATAAATTTCCAGCTCTTTGGTTTATTGGTTTATTCTTTTCCTTTGGGCTTATTCTGTTTATCTCAAAGTCATCAGAGGTAAACAGATTTGTATTTATATGAGTCTTCCTTCAAAGTATGTGGTAGAAGATCTAGCAGCTTCACTGAAATACAGTAATAAGTCAACCAGAGATCAACAATAAAGATCAAAAGAGATTACACAATGAAAGCACTTTGTAAAGTGTAATACATTATCCAAATGGAACTCATCTTTGTTACTTTTAAAAACACTTAATTGACAGATCAGAAAATGCAATTATGCACAAGACTGCAAGGGAATTCAACCTTAAACAGAGGCAGGCTTATCTCACATGATGCCCTTACACCTAATTTAATGGAACAAAGCCAATTAGCTAGAAACCTTCATTTTTCTTTCATTTTTATTCATTTCCCAAAGCATCTAAATTTCATATGAAAGTAACAGTTTCATCATTTTAACATGGTGATTTATAATTTCAGTTTTCCTTACAAATAATTACCTATATGTATGTGACCAATGCATCATCCCACCTTGGCCCCAGTCTCTTCTCTTTCCTATTTTTTCAACAGCTGTTCTAAAACATTTTCACTCTCCATTACTCTCCACTCTCAGCATATGACATTATCTTTTATTTAAAAGAAGTCCTGGCTTTCTAAATTCAGTGGTCACATTTTCTTCCCTCCTCCATGGGAAAAAAAAACAAAACAACAAAGGCCAAACTTGATTTATAGCATTTGCAGATTTCTGTGCTGTAAATATTCCTAACATGGCTGATTTGAAGCAACTGCCTCACAGAATTCTTCTGTATTTATCAACCGACACTGATGCAACTACTTCCGTCAGTATTGGTTTTACACACACACACACACATGTCTTCTACATCCTAGTCTTTAAGGCCAACTTCAGTTAAATTTGTATTCCAAGTATCTAGTACACTGCTTGGAAAATAAGATACACTCAATAAAGATAAAATGTTTATTGGGGGAATCTAAAAGAAAATGATTACTATATTTGACTATTCAATTTGGCCCTGGGTTTAATTTAATGTGCTATAAACTTTTTGCACACTGTGACCATAAGGCCAAAAATACTGGAAGAAACAAGAATGAATTGCTATGTAAAATGTCAGACATTCTTTGTCATATCTTATGAAGAGACAAAATACACTGGGTTCTTAGCTTCAGATTTGGGATTTTCAGAAGACAAATGTGTGCCCACCATTATAAAAGTGGAATTTGGTTGGCATATGTACTTCATGCACTTAATAACATAAAGCAAGGGCATAAGTTCAAATATAAGTGAAAAAAGTAAATCAAGAAAACTACTTGTAAATAAGACCAAAGAGCATAGCACTCATGGTGCTGTGGTTACAGGAGGAGACAGCCTTCTGTTAAAATTCTGATTTGCCACTTATGATCTGAACTTGGGCTAGTTAATTCTTTCTGTAAGCTTTAGTTTTGTCATCTGAGAAAAAGAAGGAAATTATATTACTGTTTTCCTTTACAGGGTCATTGTAAGGATTAAATGAGATACTTTTATAGTTTCAATACTAATAATTGAATAAGCATAGGGATTTCAGGACAAAGGTGAGGGTATAGCATTTATTACAGAATTTCACATTAACAAGAAATTTTAGGGTTTTGTTCTTCACTTGCCCCATGAAGCAACTCCTTGAAAACTTTGCCCTGGACACTGTCATGCTTAGCATCTGCCAAGGCTAAATTCTCTATAACTGTTCACTAGATTGGAGTCCAAACACAACAGAGTTCAGAGAGACTGTAGAAAATAATAATAACAAGAATGTTAATAGTAATTTATTATTAACATCCATTAACCCTTTACCTGCATTTGAAGTTGATGAACCCAGAGGGTGCAAGTGGTTACTAACCCTGCACTCAGGATCTGATACTGAGCCATGCGTCTCCCTAAGAGTGTCTAATCTGATAAACTTTACTGCTTTTACTGTCTTTACCAGTAAAATCACGTAGGTGGACTTGCTTTTGATGTCCCTGCTTTCCTCTCCCATGAAATCACATAGGTGGGCATGTAGTTGGCATTTCCTGCCCTTTTCCTTTAGCTGCTTTAACAACCAAGATAATCTTAACCCTCCTCTTTTACCATGCCTTCAATCTTTCAAGGAACAGCCCTGCGACTCCCCCATCTTTAAGTCAGCCACCTCCTTTTCCTTGCAAGATCAAAGCCACACACTCCGCATGATTTCTCCCACACAACAAAGGACTGATGTTTAACAGGAGGGTAACTGGAGGAGCACAGATCCAGCCTAGCATCATCTCCCAGCCCTGGAGGTAGGGAATGTGGGCTGGGAGCCCCCTTTCCAGGAACTGCCACCTTCTATAAAGTGACTTCACTGTCATTAAACCTACAGCTCCAAACAAACAGAAGCAACCATTCCTGCCCTCTCCACTAGATGAAGCCCACCAGATTTCACCATCCCATTTTTAGTAAATGCAATTTTTTAGAAGAAGTTCAGAAACAGTCGTGTCTTGAAATCCTCCACAAAATCAGGAATGCACTCTCACAATTGTGTATCAAAACTGCATCTCATGAACATTACTTAGAAACTTGCTTTCTCAAGATTTCCCAATCACTTCAGAGTCTAAAACTATTTATAGGGATTATGGGAACAAATAAATTGTAAAAAAAAAAAAAAAAAAAAAAAGTGGTGGGGAACTTAAAAAACATTTTTACTGTGTAAGAGAAAAAGAAGGGAGCAAGGAAGAGATAGGAAGAAGACAGAACTTTTTGGTCTCACCACTTAGCTACATAGATTACTTCAAATCCTTTTCAAAAAGAGAAAGAAAGAAAATGAATAGCAACAAAAAATTAAACAAAATTTTTAAAAAACTTTATTTTTTTCTATTTTTAAATAGCCTCTGACATCTAGAAATTTGGCTAACACGACTGGTTCACACTGTGGCTGGAAGCTGTCCCAGTGCTTGCCACTAGGCCATCTTGCTCTCCAGCTGGGTGTAAGGACTCTCACAGGTCACCAACCTTGCACATGATCTCTCTTAAAACAAATAAGACCACTCTGTATGTTTTTCTAAGCACAGTTGAAAACCAGGTCACCATGTGACCACAAAATACCAAACATCCTCCTCCACATATGAGTGACTACTGCTTCTTTACTAAATTCAGCTATTAATCTCTGCTTTCTTATAGATCAGATTTTTTTTCTTTTATGTACACGATAACAGGATTGTCCTCACTATAAGGCAACACCTGATCCAGAGAAATCCTCTCTTTTTAATACTCTCTTACTGAGATGCCCTGTGGTTCACCTTGGTGTGCATTCTCCATCGAAGCCGTGGGTAATAAACTGAACTTTTAAAACTACAGGAGTGTTCTTAGTGATCTTTAACTGGAGAGCATTGACAGGTATTAATCCTTTTCACATATATGGAAAATAGTACTCAGGTTTTAGAAAACTCTTACTAGTGACAGGATTAGAAGCCAGATCTTTCTCAAGTAGCTCAGGACTCCAAAAAAATACATATAGATAGATAGCCTTTTTTCTTAGGTTACATAGAATATCTCTGTCACATTGCTGCTGCTGCTGCTGCTGCTAAGTTGCTTCAGTCATGTCCAACTCTGTGCGACCCCATAGACAGCAGCCCACAAGGCTCTTCTGTCCCTGGGATTCTCCAAGCAAGAACACTGGAGTGGATTACCATTTCCTTCTCCAATGCACGAAAGTGAAAAGTGAAAGTGAAGGCATTCAGTTGTGTCCGACTCTTCGAGACCCCATGGACTGTAGCCTACCAGGCTCCTCCGTCCACGGGATTTTCTAGGCAAGAGTACTGGAGTGGCTCCCATTGCCTTCTCCATCTGTCACATTAAGTGAGGCATATTCACCCTTTTTGTACCTCCACGTACTCTGAAAATGATCTGTTATGAGGTTATTCCTTTGGATTAAGAAACTGATCACTGTATTAAAGTAACTATTGATTCCACTTTTATCCAAATTATCTTATCAAATCATGTTCTGTTTAGTATTGAAAAGTCAGTGTCGTGAGTATGTTGTGGCTGGAGATAGAGATGATGGAGAGTGGGTGAACCTCGAGCTCGGTGGGTTGGCCACAGAGGGAAGTCTTAGGGAGTCATCCTGAAGAGAAGGCCCAGGAAGCCAAGGTCTGGGCAGCATAGATTGTCTAAAAGACAGGGAGAGGAGGAAAGCACTAGAAATAAAAGTCAACAACTTTCCATTTCCCCCTCTAGGGGTCCATTTTGCATGTTTCTTTATAATTAGGAGAGATTACTAGGCTAGGAGTTCAGAGACCTTAGTTGTAACCCTACCTATGTTATTTATTTATTTATTTATTTTTATAAGATACTGAGCTGTCTGCACTAAGTAAAATCAGTAGCTTGGATTCTTCCAATTCATGGATCTCAAAGGCTCCCTTAATGATCTATGGTTCTACGGAAGAATGATCTCTACACTATTTCATGCTATTTCTAAGTGTGCTCTCATGTCCTCATTTGTTGCTTCCCAACATTTATTATGTAGTTAGCTGTGCTTACACGTGTGCTAAATTATGGGGAAACAAAGATTGGTCTCCACCCTAAAGCAGCAAATACAAAGCTTCCTAAGTACTGATTATGTAAACATACTTTGTATAATTGCTATTGACAAAGCAAAATGTCAAAAGTTTCTAAGATATGTGTTCACATTTATTTACCTAAGTTGTAGAAAATATATCTGAGACCAGGGACAACACTGATAACTTTTTTTCTAGATCTGAAAGCCCAGAATAAAGTTCCCACCCACAGTAACTGTTCATATGTTATACAAATAACATATGTCTTAAGACAGCATGGTTGCAAAATGTGGTAACACAAATGCAAAAAAAAACAAAACAAAACCCAGTAGTTTGCAGACAGGAATGCACTACCCAGATTTTGTGAATGTTATGAATTCACAATGGCTAAGCATTAGTGCACATAAGCTTAACATAATGTTAGTGGGAAACACTGAACAAAATAATACATCTCACAAGATGCTGCTTTCCTGAGCTCGATGAAATGCTTGCTCTTTTAATGCAGATGCTTGACATTTCCAGTTAGGAACTAAAAGTAGGTAGAATGTTTTTTTGAGTGGGACTCTGGGATTTCTTTTTTGGAGATGTGTAAGAAAGTGCTGGCCAACTGGGTTAGGCTTCATGGTTACTTGCATATTTTTCTGATTTTGAAGTTTTTTTTCTACTTTAAAAAGATAATCAAGGGAAATATTTTATGCATGATATCTCTTTTACATATGTCTCACTCCGCATACAGCCTCATCCCAACCAACATACACTTCTCTTTTTTATGTTTTCCTAGTTTAAAGCTGCCATCATTACTGTTTGGACAAGGTCCTTATGGGTTACATTGATATCCTTCAGGGTGATACCTCTTAGAATAATAGAAATAAAAACAAAAGCAAACTAATGGGACCTAATTAAACTTAAAAGCTTTTGCATAGCAAAGGAAATAATAGACAAGATTAAAAGACAACACAATGGAAGAAAACAATTGCAAATGAAACAACTGACAAAGGATTAATCTCCAGAATATATTAGTGGCTCATATATCTCATTATCAAGGAAAAAAAGCCCAATCAAAAAATGGGCAGAAAACCTAAACAGACATTTCTCCAAAGAAGATATACAGATGGCCAATAAACACATCAAAAAGAGGCTCAACATCACTGCTACTGCTGCTGCTAAGTCGCTTAAGTCTGTGCAACCCCATAGACAGCAGCCCACCAGGCTCCCCCCTCCCTGGGATTCTCCAGGCAAGAACACTGGAGTGGGTCACATCACTAATTATTAGAGAAATGAAAATCAAAACTACAATAAGGTGTCACCTCATATCAGTCATAATTGCCATCATCAAATAATCTACAAACAATAAATGATGGAGAGGTTGCAGAGAAAAGGGAAGCCTTTGGTGGGAATGTAAACTAATACAACCATTGTGGAGAACAGTATGGAGATTCCTTAAAAAGCTAGGGAAAAAATCTAGCATATGACCCAGCAACTCCACTACTGGGCATAGAGCCTAAGAAAATCACAATCAAAATATATATATATATATATATATATATATATATATATATATATATATATCTCTCAGTGTTCACTGCAGCACTATTTACAATAGCCAGGACATGGAAGCAACCCTGACGTCCACTGAAAGATGAATGGGTAAAGAAGATGTGGTACATATGTACAATGGAATATTACTCAGCCATAAAAAAGAACTAATGTGAATCAGTTCTAGTGAGGTGAATGAACCTAGAGCCTGTTATACAGAGTGAAGAAAATCAGGAACAGAAAAACAAATAGAAAATTCCACAAAACAAATTCTGAATGCTGGTGGAGGCCACCAGGCACCCAGAAAGGCAGCCCATTCTCTTTGAAAGAGATAGGACAAAACATAAAAGGTAAAAAGAGAGACAAAAGAGTTAGGGACAGAGACCCATCCCAGGGAGGGTGTCATGAAGGAGAGTAAGTTTCCAAATACCAGGAAACTGGCAGGTCTGTGGGGAGTTTAGGAATCTCAGAGGGCAACATAACTGGGAGAAAAAACAAAAACCAAACCACAGATTATACACCTAACCGCAACTCCCAGTGGAGAAGTAGCAGCGAGCAGAGGCTGAAGAGGGAGACATGGGCTGCATGCTTAGGGTAAGGACCAGGGCTGAATGCCCTGAGGACAATCAGAGGGAGCTAACGTGAGATAGCAACCCAAACTGTGAGACAGCCAGGGAGGGGGAAAAAAAAAGAGAGAGAGAGAGAACTTTTCCGAGAAAAGCTGTAAGGCACAACCTGGCCCGCTCACAGAACAAAGGACCAAGTGAATACCAGAGGACAGCTAGCCAGCTGCAGGCCGGGCCCTCCCCTGCCGGACACAGAGAGGCAGGCAGGTGACAGCCAGAGCCGGAAAGAGGGGCAATCTCAGATCCCTCCACCAAACTGGGAGCAGGTTCCCAGTTGCTAACCAAGTCTTCCTGGGATCCTGGACGGTTGACATGGGCCAGGAGGGTCGCAGTCAGAGATCAGCTCCCTAGAGGAGACACACGGCACACCTGAGATGGTGCTCCTGCTGTGCACCCAGGAAACCAAGGAGCTGGGACCAGGGAAGCAATAAGACGCACCACCCACCTGTGAAGAGTGTGCTAAACAAACACCTGGTCATCTGCACTACTTGGACCTGGGAAAGGCACAAAACGCAGGCCCAACCAAGTCTGTGCCTTTGTGGAGTACCTGAGAACCTGAAACTGAGTGGCTTAGACCTGGGCAGTGCACGAAACCCAGGGCCCACTTAGGACAGTTCCCCTGCAGAGCAACCTGGAGTCTGAGCAGTATAAACTGGGAAAGCACACACGCCATGAGTGGGGGCAAACCCAGTGTGGCCCAGACACTGCGAGCACTCCCCACACACGCCAGTGATATTTGTTTGCAGTGTTCCTCCGTCCCCACAGCACAACTGAACAAGTGAGCCTAAATAAGTGACCACCTTCACCCCCTTGTGTCAGGGCATAAGTTAGATACTGAAGAGACTTGCAAACAGAGGAAGCCAAAATAAACAAAGAAGAGGGAACCACTTTGGAAGTGACAGGTGCAACAGATTAAAACCCTGTAGTTAGCACTGACTACATTGGAAGGGGCCTAAGACCTTGAGAAGAAGTGTAAGCTGGAACAAGGAACTATCTGAAACTGAACTGACTCCACACTGCCCTCAACAGCTCCAGAGAAATTCCTAGATATATTTTACTATTATCATTTTTTAATTTAAATTTTATTTTTAAGTTCTTTATTACTCCTTTAATTTTCATTTTTATAACCTACTATTACTTTGCAAAAAAACCCTATTTTTAAAGCAAATTTCATATATATATATTTTTTAAATAATTTTTGTGATTTTTTTTTAATATTGTATTTTTGAGAGTCTAACCTCTACTCTAGATTTTTAATCTTTGCTTTTTTTTTTTTTATATCAATTTTGTACCTTAAGAATCCAATCTTCAGTAGCCATTTTTATTTAGGAGTGTGATTACTGGCTTGATTGCTCTCTCCCCCTTTTGACTCTCCTTTTTCTCCCCCAGGTCCCCTCTATCTCCTCCCTCCCCCTTCTCTTCTCTACTCAATTCTGTGAATCTTTTTGGGTGTTCCAGGCTGTGGAGAACACTTAGGGAACTGATTACTGGCTAGATCCATCTCTATCCCTTTGACTCCCCCTCTTCTCCTCCTGGTCACCTCTATCTCCTTCCTCCTCCTTCTCTTTTCCATGGAACTCCATGAACCTCTCTGAGTATTCCAGACTATGGAGAGAACATAGGGGGTTGATTACTGGCTAGACTGCTCTCGCCCCTTTTGATTCCCCCTCTTCTCCTCCTGATCACCTCTATCTCCCTCTTCCCTCTTCTCTTCTCCATGTAACTCTGTGAACCTCTCTGGGTGTCCCTCACTGTGGAGAATCTTTTCACCATTAACCTATATGTTTTATCATTGGTGCAGTATGGATGGAGAAGTCTTGAGGCTAAGAACAAGACTGAAAGCCAAAGGCAGGAGGCTTAAATCCAAAACTTGAGAACACCAGAAAACTCCTGACACCAGGGAACATTAATAGACAAGAGCTCATCCAAAAGCCTCCATACCTACAATGAAACCAAGCTCCACCCAAGAGCCAAAAGTTTCAGAGCAAGACATACCAAGCTAATTCTCCAACAACTCAGGAACATAACCCTGAGCATTAAAATACAGGCGGTCAAAATTCACACCAAACCCACAGACAACTCAAAACTCACTACTGGACACTTCATTGCACTCCAGAGAGAAGAGGCCAGCTCCACCCACCAGAACACATACACAAGCCTCCCTAACCAGGAAACCCTGACTAGCCACTCATCCAACACCACCCACAGGGAGGAACCTCCACAATAAAGAGGAACAACAAACTTCCAGCATACAGAAAGGACACCTGAAAACAGCAACCTAAAAAAGATGAAAAGGCAGAGAAATATTCAGCAGGTAAGGGAATGTGATAAATGCCCACCAAACCAAAGAAAAGAGGAGGAGATAGGGAGTCTACCTGAAAAAGAATTCAGAATAATGATGGTAACAATGATCCAAAACCTTGAAAACAAAATGCAGTTACAGATAAACAACTGGAGACAATGATTGAGAAGATGCAATAAATGCTTAACAAGGACCTAGAAGCAATAAAGAGAGTCAAACAATAATGAATAATGCAATAGCTGAGATAAAAAACACTCTGGAGGGAACAAACAGTAGAATAACTGAGGCAGAAGATAGGACAAGTGAGGTGGAAGATAGAATGGTAGAAATAAATGACACAAAGAGGGGAAAAAAGAATTAAAAGAAATGAGGACAACCTCAGAGACCTCTGGGACAATATAAAATGCCCCAACATTTGAATCATAGGAGTCCCAGAAGAAGAAGACAAAAAGAAAGGCTGTGAGAAAATACTTGAGAAGATAATAGTTGAAACTTTCCTAAAATGGGGAAGGAAAATATCACACAAGTGCAAGAAACCCAGAGAGTCCCAAACAGGATAAACCCAAGGTGAAACACCCCAAGACACATATTAATCAAATTAATGAAGATCAAATGTTAAAAGCAGCAAGAGGAAAACCACAAATAACACACAAGTAGATTCCCATAAGGATAAAAGCTGATCTCTCAATAGAAACTCTTCAAGCCAGAAGGGAATGGCAGGACATATTTAAAGTGATGAAAGAGAAAAACCTACAACCCAGATTACTGTATCCAGCAAGGATTTCATTCAAATATGAAGGAGAAATCAAAAGCTTTACAGACAAGCAAAAGCTGAGAGAATTCAGCACCACCAAACCAGCTCTTCAACAAATGCTAAAAGATCTTCTCTAGACAGGAAACAGAGAAAAGGTGTATAAACTTGAACCCAAAACAACAAAGTAAATGGCAAGGGGATCACCAGTTCAGTTCAGCTCAGTCACTCAGTCGTATCCGACTCTTTGTGACCCCATGAACTGCAGCGTGCCAGGCCTCCCTGTCCATCACCAACTCCCAGAGTTCACTCAAACCCATATCCATTGAGTCGGTGATGCCATCCAACCAACTCATCCTCTGTTGTCCCCTTCCCCTCCTTCCCTCAATCTTTCCCAGCATCAGGGTCTTTTCCAATGAGTCAGCTCTTCACATCAGGTGGCCAAAGTATTGGAGTTTCAGCTTCAACATCAGTCCTTCCAATGAACACTCAGGACTGCTCTCCTTTAGGATGGACTGGTTGAATCTCACTGCACTCCAAGGGACTCTCAAGGGTCTTCTCCAACACCACAGCTCAAAGCATCAATTCTTTGGCCTCAGCTTTCTTTGTAGTCCAACTCTCACATCCATACATGACCACTGGAAAAACCTAGACGGACTTTTGTTGGCAAAGTAATGTCTCTGCTTTTGAATATGCTATCTAGGTTGGTCATAATTTTCCTTCCAAGGAGTAAGCGTCTTTTAATTTCATGGCTGCGATCAACATCTGCAGTGATTTTGGAGCCCCCAAAAATTAAGTCTGACACTGTTTCCACTGTTTCCCCATCTGTCTGCCATGAAGTGATGGGACCGGATGCCATGATCTTAGTTTTCTGACTGCTGAGCTTTAAGCCAACTTTTCACTCTCCTCTTTCAATTTCATCACAAGTCTCTTAGGTTCTTTTTCACTTTCTGCAATAAGTGTGGTGTCATCTGCATATCTGAGGTTATCGATATTTCATATCTGAGGTTATTGATATTTCTCCCAGCAATCTTGATTCCAGCTTGTGCTTTTTCTAGCCCAGTGTTTCTAATGATGTACTCATACATATCAATAATTACCTTAAATGTAAATGGGTTGAATGCCCCAACCAAAAGACAAAGACTGGCTGAGGGATACAAAAACAGGATTCCTATATATGCTGTCTACAAGAGACCCGCCTCAAACCTAGGGACACATACAGATTGAAAGTGAAGGGCTGGAAAAAGATATTTCACACAGATGGAAACCAAAAGAAATCAGGAGTAAAAATACAGGACACTACATAATGATCAAAGGATCAATCCAAGAAGAAGATATAACAATTATAAATATATATGCACCCAACATAGAAGCACTGCAATATGTAAGGCAAATGCTAACAAGAATGAAAGGGGAAATTAACAGTAACACAATAATAGTGGGAGACTTTAATACCCTACTCACACCTATGGATAGATCAACTAAACAGATAATCAGCAAGGAAACACAAACTTTAAATGATACAATGGACAAGTTAGACTTAATTGATATTTATAGGACATTTCAACCCAAAACAATGAATTTTACCTTTTTCTCAAGCATACACAGAAACTTCTCCATGATAGATCACATCCTGGGTCATAAATCTAGCCTTGGTAAATTCAAAAAAAACTGAAATCATTCCAAACATCTTTTCTGATCACAATGTGGTAAGATTAGATGTCAATAACAACCTGGAGGGGTGGGATGAGGTGGGGGGTGGAAGGGAGGTTCAAGAGGGAGGGGACAAATGTATATCTATTGCTGATTCATGTTGCTATATGGCAGAAGCCAACACAATTTTGTAAAGCAATTATCCTTTGATTAAAAATAAATAAATAAAAAAAAATACAAACATATGGAGGCTAAACAACACGCTTTTGAATAACCAACAAATCACAGAAGAAATAAAAAAGAAATCAAAATATGCATAGAAATGAATGAAAATGAAAACACAACAACCCAAAACCTATGGGATTCAGTAAAAGCAGTGCTAAAGGGAAGGTTCATAGCAATACAAGCTTACCTCAAGACACAAGAGAAAAATCAAATAAACAACCTAACTCTACACCTAAAGCAACTAGAAAAAGAAGAAATGAAGCACCCCAGGGTTAGTAGAAGGAAAGAAATCATAAAAATTAGGGCAGAAATTAATGGAAAAGAAATAACGGAGACCATAGCAAAAATCATCAAAGCGAAAAGCTGGTTCCTTGAGAAGACAAATAAAATAGACAAACCATTAGCCAGACTCATCAAGAAACAAAGGGAGAAAAATCAAATCAACAAAATTAGAAATTAAAATGGAGAAATCACAACACACAACACAGAAATACAAAGGATCATAAGAGACTACTATCAGCAACTATATGCCAATAAAATGGACAACTTGGAAGAAATGGACAGATTCTTAGAAATGTATAACTTTCCAAACTGAAGCAGGAAGAAATAGAAAATCTTAACAGACCCATCACAAGCACAGAAATTGAAACTGTAATCAGAAATCTTCCAGCAAACAAAAGCCCAGGTCCAGACGGCTTTACAGCTGAATTCTATCAAAATTTTAGAGAAGAGCTAACACTTATCCTACTCAAAGTCTTCCAAAAATTGCAGTGGAAGGTAAACTTCCAAACTCATTCTATGAGGTCAACACCACTCTAATACAAAAACCTGACAAAGATGCCACAAAAAAAAGAAAACTACAGGCCAATATCACTGATGAATACAGATGCAAAAATCCTTAACAAAGTTCTAGCAAACAGTATCCAACAACATATTAAAAAGATCATACATCATGCTCAAGTGGGGTTTATCCCAGGGATGTAGGATTCTTCAATATTCACAAATCAATCAATGTGATACACCACATCAACAAACTGAAAGATAAAAACATTATGATTATCTCAATAGATGCAGAGAAAGCCTTTGACAAAATTCAACATCCATTTATGATCAAAACCCTCCAGAAAGCAGGAAGAGAAGGAATATACTTCAACATAATAAAAGCTATGTATGACAAACCCACAGCAAACATTACCATCAATGGTAAAAAATTGAAAGCATTTCCCCTAAAGTCAGGAACAAGACAAGGGTGCCCACTTTCACCACTACTATTCAACATAGTTTTGGAAGCTTTAGCCATAGCAATCAGAGCAGAAAAAGAAATAAAAGGAATCCAGATGGGAAAAGAAGGAGTAGAACGTTCACTGTTTGCAGATGACATGATCCTCTACATAGAAAACCCTAAAGATTCCACCAGAAAATTACTAGAGCAAATCAATGACTATAGTGAACTTGCAGGATATAAAATTAACACACAAAAATCCCTTGCATTCCTATACACTAACAATGATAAAACAGAAAGCCAAATTGAGGAAACAATTCCATTCACCATTGCAAAGAAAAGAATAAAATACTTAGGAATATATCTACCTAAAGAAACAAAAGACCTATACATAGAAAACTGTAAAACACTGGTGATTTAAGAAATCAAAGAGGACACAAAAGATTGAGAAATATACCATGTTCATGGATTGGAAAAATCAATATAGTGAAAATGAGTATACTACAAAAAGCAATCTATAGATTCAATGCAATCCCTATCAAGCTACCAATGGTATTTTTCACAGAACTAGAACAAATAATTTCACAATTTGTATGGAAATAAAAAAACCTTGAATAGCCAAAGCAATCTTGAGAAAGAAGAATGGAACTGGAGGAATCAACCTTCCTGACTTCAGTCTCTACTACAAAGCTACAATCATCAAGACAGTATGGTACTGGCACAAAGACAGAAACATAGATCAATGGAACAAAACAAAAAGCCCAGAGATAAATCCACACAGCTATTTACACCTTGATTTCAGCTTGTGTTTCTTCCAGCCAAGTGTTTCTCATGTTGTACTCTGCATAGAAGTTAAATAAGCAGGGTGACAATATACAGCCTTGACGTACTCCTTTTCCTATTTGGAACCACTCTGTTGTTCCATGTCCAGTTCTAACTGTTGCTTCCTGACCTGCACATAGGTTTCTCAAGAGGCAGGTCAGGTGGTCTGGTATTCCCATCTCTTGAAGAATTTTCCACAGTTTATTGGGATCCACACAGTCAAAGGCTTTGGCATAGTCAATAAAGCAGAAATAGATGTTTTTCTGGAACTCTCTTACTTTTTTGATGATCCAGCGGATGTTGACAATTTGATCTCCGGTTCCTCTGCCTCTTCTAAAACCAGCTTGAACATCAGGAAGTTCACGGTTCATGTATTGCTGAAGCCTGGCTTGGAGAATTTTGAGCATGACTTTACTAGTGTGTGAGATGAGTGCAATTGTGTGATAGTTTGAGCATTCTTTGGCATTGACTTTCTTTGGGATTGAATTAAAACTGACCTTTTCCAGTCCCGTGGCCACTGCTGAGTTTTCCAAATTTGCTGGAAATTAGCTGAGATCATGAACTCCTTATTGCCAAATTCAGACTTAAATTGAAGAAAGTAGGGAAAACCACAGACATAATCATAAACCATAAGGGATTTGATTTAGGTCATACCTGAATGGTCCAATGGTTTTTTGGGTGTTAGTTCTAAAAGGTCTCATAGGTCTTCATAGAACCATTCAACTTCAGCTTCTTCAGCATTACCGGTTGGGGCATAGACTTGGATTACTGTGATACTGAATGGTTTGCCTTGAAAACGAACAGAGATCATTCTGTTGTTTTTGAGACTGCATCCAAGTACTGCATTTTGGACTCTTTTGTTGATCATGATGGCTGCACCATTTCTTCTATGGGATTTCTGCCCACAGTAGTAGATATAATGGTCATCTGAGTTAAATTCACCCATTCCAGTCCATTTTAGTTCGCTGATTCCTAGAATGTTGACGTTCACTCTTGCCATCTCCTGTTTGGCCACTTCCAACCTCAGATATGCAGATGATACCACCCTTATGGCAGAAAGTGAAGAGGAACGAAAAATCCTCTTGATCAAAGTGAAAGAGGAGAGTGAAAAGGATGGCTTAAAGCCCAACATTCACAAAACTAATTTCATGGCATATGGTCTCATCACTTCATGTGAAATAGATGGGGAAATAGTGGAAACAGTGTCAGACTTTATTTTTCTGGGCTCCAAAATCACTGCAGATGGTGATTCCAGCCATGAAATTAAAAGATGCTTACTCTTTGGAAGGAAAGCTATGACCAACCTAGATAGCATATTCAAAAGCAGAGACATTACTTTGCCAACAAAGGTCCGTCTAGTCAAGGCTATGGTTTTTCCAGTGGTCATGTATGGATGTGAGAGTTGGACTGTGAAGAAAGCTGAGCACCAAAGAATTTGATGCTTTTGAAGTGTGGTGTTGGAGAAGACTCTTGAGAGTCCCTTGGACTGCAAGGAGATCCAACCAGTCCATTCTGAAGGAGATCAGCCCTGGGTGTTCTTGGGAAGGAATGATGCTAAAGCTGAAACTCCAGTACTTTGGCCACCTCATGCGAAGAGTTGATTCATTGGAAAAGACTCTGATGCTGGGAGGGAATGGGCGCAGGAGGAGAAGGGGATGACAAAGGATGAGATGGCTGGATGGCATCACCGACTCAATGGACGTGAGTTTGAGTGAACTGCAGGAATTGGTGATGGACAGGAGGCCTGGCGTGCTGCGATTCATGGGGTCACAAAGAGTCAGACACGACTAAGCGACTGAACTGAACTGATGGATACTTTATCTTTGAATAAGTAGGCAAGAATATACAATGGAGAAAAGACAATCTCTTTAACAAGTGTTGCTGGTGAAACTGGTCAACTACTTGTAAAAGAATGAAACTAGAACACTTTCTAATACCATACACAAAAATAAACTCAAAATGGATAAAGATCTAAATGTAAGATCAGAAGCTATAAAACTTCTAGAGGAAAACATAGACAAAACTCTCTCTGACATATATCAAAGCAGGATCCTCTATGATCCACCTCCCAAAATACTGGAAATAAAAGCAAAAATAAACAAATGGTACACAATTATACTTAAAAGCTTTTGCACAACAAAGGAAACTAGAAGCAAGGTGAAAAGACAGCCTTCAGAATGGGAGAAAATAATAGCAAACAAAGCAACTGACAAAGAATTAATCTCAAAAATATATAAGCAACTCCTGCAGCTCAATTCCAGAAAAATAAATGACCCAATCAGAAAATGGGCCAAAGAACTAAACAGACATTTCTCCAAAGAAGACATACAGATGGCTAACAAACACATGAAAAGATGCTTTGCTGCTGCTGCTGCTGCTAAGTCACTTCAGTCACGTCCGACTCTGTGCGACCCCAGAGACGGCAGCCCACCAGGCTCCCCCATCCCTGGGATTCTCCAGGCAAGAACACTGGAGTGGGTTGCCATTTCCTTCTCCAATGCATGAAAGAGAAAAGTGAAAGTCAAGTTGCTCAGTCGTGTCTGACTCTTAGCGACCCCATGGACTGCAGCCTACCAGGCTCCTCTGTCCATTGATTTTCCAGGCAAGAGTACTGGAGTGGGGTACCATTGCCTTCTCCAGAAAAGATGCTCAACATCACTTATTATCAGAGAAATGCAAATCAAAACCACAATGAGGTACCATCTTACGCCAGTCAGAATGGCTGCTATCCAAATGTCTACAAGCAATAAATGCTGGAGAGGGTGTGGAGAAAAGGGAACCCTCTTACACTGTTGGTGGGAATGCAAACTCATACAGCCGCTATGGAGAACAGTATGGAGATTCCTTAAAAAACTGGAAATAGAACTCAGCAATCCCACTGCTGGGCATACACAATGAGGAAACCAGAACTGAAAGAGACACATGTACACCAATGTTCATCGCAGCACTGTTTATAATAGCCAGGACATGGAAGCAACCTAGACGTCCATCACCAGACAAATGGATAAGAAAACTGTGGTATGTGTACACAATGGAATATTACTCAGCTATTAAAAAGAATGCATTTGAATCAGTTCTAATGAGGTGGATGAAACTGGAGCCTATTATACAGAGCGAAGTAAGTCAGAAAGAAAAACACCAATACAGTATATTAACACATATATATGGAATTTAGAAAGATGGTAACGATGACCCTATATGTGAGACAGCAAAAGAGACATCGATGTAAAGAACAATCTTTTGGACTCTGTGGGAGAAGGTGAGGGTGGAATGATTTGAGAGCATAGCACTGAAACATGTATATTATCATATGTGAAATAGATCGCCAGTCCAGGTTTGATGCATGAGACAGGGTGCTCAGGGCTGGTGCACTGGGATGACCCTGAAGGATGGGATGGGGAGGTGGGAGGGGGATTCAGGATGGGAAACACATGTACACCCATGGCTGATCCATGTCAATGTATGGCAAAAACCACTACAATACTGTAAAGTAATTAGCCTCCAATTAAAAAAATGAATTAAAAAAAGAAAAACAAATATTGTATATTTAATACATATATATGGAATCTAGAAGAGTGGTGTTGATGAACCTATTTGAAAGGAAGGAATAAAGATGCAGACATAGAGAAGTGACTTGAGGATACAGTGGGGAGAGAAAGAGGGAGACAAATGGAGAAAGTAGTACCAACATACATACACTCCTATGTGCAAAATAGATAGCTGGTGAGAAGCTACTGTATAACATAAGGAGCCCAGTCTGGCACTCTGTGATGACCTAGAGAAGTGGGATGAGGGGAGGAGAGGGAGGCGATATATGTATAATTATGGCTGATTTGCATCACTGTATGGCAGAAACCAAAACAACATTGTGAAGTTTTTTTTAAAAAATATCCTTTGGGGTGAGAAACTACTTCTCCATTAGCTATATTTCAACTCTTCCATCATCAAATGCTGTTTCCAAAAAACTGTAACTGTATTTTCAAGTAACAGGACAGAAATAAGTTAATTTAAGAGAAAGTAGATGAAATCTGGCCACTCCTACTGGCCTGGAGCAAAGAGGGTTGTGACAGGTCTGTGCTCTTCTCTGAAGCTTCTCTGTTTCTCTTTGCTATTCTCTGTTTCTACCTTCTATTTCACATGGATGGTAGCCTTGGGCCAGGAAGGCAGTGAAGTGTAGAACCTCCAAATAAAATCAGTCAGACATGAACTGAGATGAGGCTATTTGGGGAACTCATCTGACATTTCCATGCATCTCTGAACATGCATGGAGGTACTGCAATGGTGGGTGGGTTTATCACCTGCTCTAACTTCACTTGACTGCAAGTGTGCAAGTCACAGATCCAATATTCCATAAGATTTAAATACCAAACTCAAATGAAGTAACTTTAAATATCCTTTATTGTGAATTGGTCATTGGTCAGACCCAAATATAGACTTTTTGCTTCCTTTTGCTTTATTCTGTGTATGTGTGTATGTATATTGCCAGCAACATTTTCAGCAAAGAATTAGCAAAATAATGAGGGTTCTAGAAATCTAAAATCTAAAAATGATTATCTTGTAAAACTATTAAACAAGATAGGAGACAATTTATTAAATATGTTCTTCAAAGGTAAGATTTGGCTTAAAATAATAGAAGTTCCTAGAGGTTATTTTGAACCAGTTACTAAAATTGGTTCATTTAACTCCTTGGACCTGGGAAGTGCCAGCACCAAGGATTACACTGAGATTCAATTTTACTGAAGGCTACATTTAGTTTACCCACTTTCCACAACCTATTACTCATTTTATGTTAGAATGAAATGTAAATGTTTTGTGTAGCCCTCAAACTTACACTAAGATTTGAGAGATGTACTTTAAAAAAGCACGGGGTAGTATATAAAATCAGTGGCAAAAAGTTTCATTAAGCACCAGGAACTAATTTTTGTCACCCCATACTCATTTTGTAGGTAATGTTTCAATAACCGGCAAGGCACATTTACATATATTCCAATGAACAAATATTGTATATTTAATACATACATATGGAATCTAGAAGAGTGGTGTTGATGGACTTTTTTGTCTGTCACTTTTTTAAAAAGTACTTAAGATACAAGTTTTATTAGTACCACAGTCTGCCTTCAGTAATATGCCTAAAATATTTTTCAGGGCCAGGAGCATTCAGTTGAAAGAAAATCTTTTTTACGACTGCAAAATAGTATTAAAACTAATGCCCTGATCCAAGATTAGGTTTTTAATGATATTAACAGTAGTCTGATAAACATCTAGAAGTCTGGCATTGAGAAACAAAAGCTTGTACCTGACTAGTATTTTTATTTAAAAAAATTAGTTCTGTTAGCTTATTTAAATTCTCTTACATTTATTTATCTGTAGAATTTATATTTGTTTCATTCCTTTTATCTCACTGAAAACTGTCTGCAGGCTCTTTGATTTGGATTAGATGTGTGAAGTACTGTCTTTTGCCAAAAACCTCAAAATTACCTGATCTTTTCAACGTAGTGGGTTTGTGCTTGTTTGGAGATCAGTTCAAAAACTATCTGTACTGCCTCTGATGTTAAGATTTTATGTATAGCATAAGGAAGCTAGCTCTGACTATATTTTCCTAAGAATAAAGACCTATTTTTGTAGCAAAATAAATAAATAAATAAATAAAATTGGTTCAAATTTTAATTTAAAGCTAGAATTTTCTAATACAAATTGCCTGGCATACTGTTAAATTTTCTCTGTGGGTATTCAAACAGAAATTGAATGATAATTTTGAGAAGGAAATTGAAGAACCTCCTATGTTTACAAGAGAATGAATTAGCTATGCTTTCCAACTCTCACTTCTTTAAATTTTTATTCTCTCCTTTTCTTTTGATTTTGGCACACATGGGGGTATTTCAAATAAGGTGCCACCATAAAAACTTTTTTGCTTAAAGCACTGAAAAGAGAAGTTTCTTAAGGAAACATCACTAATTCTATAGTTCCGTACATTTGCTCTGTCGTGTCCTACTCTTTGCAACCCCATGGACTGCAGCACGCCAGGCTTTTCTGTCCATCAGCAACTCCCAGAACTCACTCAAACTGATGTCCATTGAGTCGGTGATTCCATTCAACCATCTCACCCTCCCTCATCTCCTTCTCCTCCTGCATTCAACCTTTTCTAGTCAGGGTCTTTTTCAGTTGAATCAGTTCTTTGCATCAGGTAGCCAAAGTATTGGAGCTTCAGCATCAGTCCTTACAATGAATATTCAGGGCTTATTTCCTTTAGGGTTCACTGAGTTGATCTCCTTGCAGTCCAAGGGACTCTCAAGTGTCTTCTTCAACACCACAGTTCAAAAGCATCAATTCTTCGGTGCTCAGCTTTCTTTATGGTCCAACTCTCACATCCATACATGACTACTGGCAAAAACATAGCTTTGACTAGACCGACCTTTGTAGGAAAAGTAAGGTCTCTGCTTTTTAATATGCTGTCTAGGTTTTTCATGGCTTTTCTTCCAAGGAGTAAGGGTCTTTTAATTTCATGGCTGAAGTCACCATCTATAGTGATTTTAGAGCCCAAGAAAATAAAGTCTGTCATTGTTTCCATTGTTTCCCCGTCTATTTGCCATGAAGTGATGGGACTGAATGCCATGATCTTAGTTTTTTGAATGTTGAATTTTAAGCCAGATTTTTCACTATTCTGTTTCATTTTCATCAAGGCTCTTTAGTTCCTCTTTGCTTTCTGTCATAAGGGTGGTATCATCTGTATATCTGAGGTTATGGATATTTCTCCCAGCAATCTAGATTCTACCTCATGCTTCATCCAGCCAGCATTTCGCATGACTTACTCTGCATATAAGTTAAATAAGCAGGGTGACAATATACAGCCTTGGCATACTCCTTTTCTGATTTGAAACCAGTCCGTTGTTCCATGTCCAGTTCTAACTGTTGCTTCTTGATCTTCATACAGATTTCTCAGGAGCCAGGTAAGGTGGTCTAGTATTCCCAATTCTTGAAGAATTTCCCACAGTTTGTTGTGATCCACACAGTTAAAGGCTTTGGCATAGTCCATAAAGCAGAAGTAGATGTTTTTCTCGAATTCTCTTTCTTTTTCTATGATCCAACAGATGTTGACAATTTGATACCTGGTTCCTCTGCCTTTTCTAAATCCAGCTTGAACATCTGGTAGTTCTCAGTTCATGTACTATTGAAGCCTAGCTTGGAGAATTTTCAACGTTAGTTTGCTAGGACAGCATTAAATTTTATTGATAGTTATTGTGGTAAATGGTGAAGCTGAATTCATGTATTACCAAAACCTCTTTCCATTCAGTGTGAGAATGTGAGTTTCAGGGAAATATAAGGAGTTATTAAGGAAAATCTCTCTTTCCTGGGGGATACACGTCTACTTTCATTTTTTTGTACTGTTTCTGATTCTTCAAATTTACATACATTTTAATGAATAACTTCAATGAAAAGCTTGCCACATGTATTTAACCATTACCAAATAAAGCATGCTATCTGAAGAAATGGAAACAGACTATGAAAATTTTCTAAAGCTTATGAGCGGGTGGCATCTCTCTTCTCTGAAAGACCTGAAGAATGAACTCATTTCTTAAGTATGACCTACATCATTTTTTTCTTGAAGAGATCTAAGCCATCGTTTCTATATGGCAATATTTTTTCCTACCTATTTTCTCAAAATATCACTGCCCTAATATGGTTGTTTCTTAAGACACTGGTTCACAATTCACTTTTAAAAGAGGAAGACTAAAGTGTAATTGTAGGATGGGATGTTGCAGGTAACTTGGCTGGGTAATACTGAGTCAGTTTCCCTTCCTTACAAGCATTCATTCCTAAGTATGCATTTTATGTTTTAAAGGAGTACTATTTTGCTTTAAAAAACATACTCATTACCATTAACAGTCTCAATTGATCTGGTTGTATAGGGAGAATACTAATCAGGTAGAAGAAAGTGTACAATGTGTGTGAACTGTTATGACCACAGCCAGACGTACCAGCATTTGCGATTTAATCTCTATTTTGACATTTTCCTCTGTCCTCCCTCAATTTCAGGCAACCCATGCACCTTACACTGACCATATTCAAATAAATAATAAAGGGGACGCTATTAAATGTGAAAAACACATCATTTGAAGATGAAAATCCATGTTTAAATAGAGTTCTTCAGCAGTACTTTTTTAGTTATTTAAGGTCAGCAGACAAATCAATTCAGCAGTGAAAAGTCAATAATATGTGTTTTAGAGTTTTGGCATTTCAGGACCTAAAGTACCAGTAAAGGGTTTTCTTTTTTCAGAAATGAAAAATCTAAGATAACCTGTCATAAAAGTCAAAGTGACATGTACTTATTCAGAAATGTAAGGCTATGGTTTTTCCTGTGGTCATGTATGGATGTGAGAGTTGGACTGTGAAGAAGGCTGAGTGCCGAAGAATTGATGCTTTTGAACTGTGGTGTTGGAGAAGACTCTTGAGAGTCCCTTGGACTGCAAGGAGATCCAACCAGTCCATTCTGAAGGAGATCAGCCCTGGGATTTCTTTGGAAGGAATGATGCTAAAGCTGAAACTCCAGTACTTTGGCCACCTGATGCGAAGCGTTGACTTATTGGAAAAGACTCTGATGCTGGGAGGGATTGGGGGCAGGAGGAGAAGGGGATGAGAGAGGATGAGATGGCTGCATGGCATCACTGACTCGATGGACGTGAGTCTGAGTGAACTCCGGGAGTTGGTGATGGCCAGGGAGGCCTGTCGTGCTGCGATTCAGGGGGTCGCAAAGAGTCGGACACGACTGAGTGACTGATCTGATCTGATCTGATCTGAAAAGAATGGAGAGGCCATTAATATTCACTGAGCATCTACTATGTGCCAGATTCTTAGCAGCGACTTTCCCATTTAGTCTTCAAAATAAACCACTAAGGTAAATTTTATTATTCCAACTTATTTGAAGGAAGAAAAATGAAGCCCTGAGAAGTTAGAAAAACTTTTTCCAGGTCACATATCTGGTAAGTTAGATTTGTCTTTGACATTCAGATACATGGCCTCCCAATTTTAAGGTCTGCACAGGGGCTGCAGAAGAGCATGGCGCTTGCTTGCAGAAGGCAGAAGTCAAGCAGGCTTGGGAAAGAATTCCAGTTGCTGTCACCTCAGGGATGCGTCAGCCCTGTTTGAGGAACATGACTTTACATGTTCCCACTGACCATGTCGGGCTATTATGAGATAGAAGTAAGAACACAGATTGGAAGTCACTTTGAAAATTTCTACTTGGGCCAAGTGCCACTGAACTCCAAGTAGTTATTCTGAGGAATCTGACAGTGCCAGGGTCAACAAAGTCAGTAGGTAATTGATGGGCAGTGTGTATAACTTCGTATGCCTGGATAGGATTTGTTGAGAATTAGCAAGAGCTGAAAACACACAGAATGAGACCAGCTCTGCACACCTGCTTCTTCACCTGAGTACTCACTCTGCAAACAGTCGGCATTCAGGAGGTCCTGACACTTTTCGTGGCACTTCACTCCACACTCCGAACACTTCATGCCTTGCCGGGCAATGCCCCATAGGAGCCCTTCACACTCGTAACAGTAGGTAGGTGTTGTAGCCGTCCAGACCTCAAAGTTGTGTGGGGTGGTGGAGGACATGGGGTAGATCAGTGCCTGTAGCGTCTTCTTGAAGACATGTATTTTCTGGGAAGGTGAGAGAAGTTACCAACGTAAGGTACATCAATGGATCTGGAGAAGTCCAACATAAAACAAACCATGTTATCACTTTTTCCTGAAAATGCTATTTTGAGAGAACTCTTTAATTATTTATTTAAGTGATGACAGTCATCACAGTGACTCTGCTTAAGTATTCTTCCTTCAATGCTCCAGGGCCCGATTCAGTAATTTGAATACTGCTGCTAAGTCGCTTCAGTCGTGTCCGACTCTGTGAAACCCCAGAGACGATAGCCCACCAGGCTCCCCTGTCCCTGGGATTCTCCAGGCAAGAACACTGGAGTGGGTTGCCATTTCCTTCTCCAATTTGAATACAGAAACTCCCTAATTTTCACATGGGACTGGGCTTCAATGCTGTGCAAGGTTCTTTCATGGCAGCACAAAGCTCTGGTTTCTTGATAATGACTACATCCTCTGTCCTGTTACTTCATGAGCACAAGGATGATGAACATCATGCTCACTGCTGGATCAATCCTCAGAGCATAATCTAGTCTACGGCTTGAGATAGATATTCAGGAAACACCAATTCAAAAGTCAAAAGAAATTTATATTACTATCCTTGGTCTAAGTTGGTTCTTGGTAAAATTATAAAGTCATGGAAAGTATTCTGAATGCTGATTTTAAACTTCTACAAACACCCCTCACTCCTCCTTTGTATCTTAACCAGGCCTCACCTCCCTGATTCTAACATAACATCCTCTGTAACATGACACCCCTCCCCAATTCCGAAGTATACTTCTAGAGATCTTTCTACAGGGACTTGCTTTCACTGCCTTAAAGGGAGATATACATATTTTTTAATTTATTGGGATATAATTGCTTTTCAATGTTGTGTTAGTTCTGCTGCATAGCAAAGTGAATCAGCTTTATGCATACATATATCCCCTGCCTCTGTGGTTTCCGTCACCACCCCATCCCACCCATCAAGTCATCACAGAGCTGAGCTCGGTGTTACACAGTAGGTTCCCACTAGCTATCTACTTTACACATGGTAGTGTATACATGTCAGTGCTAATCTCCCAATTAATTCCACTTCTCTCCCCACCAGGTCCACTTGTTCATTCTGTATGTCTCCATCTCTACTCTTGCCCTGTAAATATGTTAATCTGTACCATTTTTCTTGATTCCATGTATATGCAGTAATATACAATATTTGTTTTCCTCTTTCTGTCTGACTTCACTCTGTATGACAGACTCTAGCTCCATCCACATCTTTACAGATGACTGAATGGAGATAATTTTTAACAGTGCAGGGAAGCCATTGGTGAAGTGAGCACTGAACAAGGAGCCCAGAGGCCTGAGTTCCTGAGCACAGGCTCTGTTGCATGACAGTTGAAATGGGCTTCAGAAGGCAGGAGCTGTCTTGTCTCTGAGTGTTAGGGCACAGCACCTTTTCATGGCATGAAATGAACGCTGTGCTACTTGAAAGTCTTATAATCTATGGAGAGATTTAAGTTCTCTAATCCTCAATTTCCTGCTCTACCTGTCTACTGTTTGTTGATGATCAAACTGTGTGACAGTAACAAATATAGCCCATAGACTTCAAACACTGAATAAATGCTAAGTAAGAGTGCTCATACTTCAGATTTGTTTAGATGAGTCTCTTTGCTTCTCATTTCCCACTCTGCTGGTGACTCGCTGGGGAGAAAGACCAGCACTCTCTGAAGTTACATTTATAATTCCCCACAACCACCTGATGCCTGATGAATGGTTGTTTACACAAATTCTGTAGGAGTCTAGCTGATAAGCAACACTAGAAGGGAAGTGCTTGTGTTTTTCATTAATCATCCTTAAATCTCATTTCAGAGTATCTTCCCACAGTGTTGAAATGGTTACCTTTCTATTATTCTTCAATTCCAAAGTATGGAAATGGCACTTTTCCTTTTATCAGTAATTCCCCTCACCAGGCATTTCCCCAGAATATGTCTGGTAATGGCACAAGGAGTTTCCCTACAAGGAAGCTAATCTTCACTAAAAATTTTTCTATCTTTTAAAAAGCAAGATCCAGCCTTGCCACTCAATGAGGGTCTGATCAAAGTTATTTACATTTCAAGTGAGTCTACACATCAAAAGTGTGTTCAAAATATGGGAACTTCTCAATTAGGGGAACCCTGTGTTAGGGTTTATATAGAACAAGTGGATCCATCACTTTTCAATAAAGATAATCTGAGTCAATAAATCTCTTGGTTACATTCTTTAATGAAGATGTCATGTCTTGAAAAGAACTGTTAAGAGTTCTATTAGAATTAGAAGCATGTATTATTCATCTTTGCTTCACCTTTACTGCCTAGCAGAGTGATATTTAATATCTTTGAAGTGAACTGAATGATTCTTGGCATAAGAGATATACCATTAGTTCTACATAGACGGTTTTATGTTCTGAGCTGAGGGCCTGGGGGACTGTGTGATATGTGTGTGTGCATCGTACAGAATTGTTGGTTTAGCTAAAATAAAAAAAAAAAAAAAGATTGGAGTTCAGGTATATTTGCAATTGCATAATTTGTTATCTTAGTAGCAGTAAAAAACAACAATTCTAACTGGAACACTGGGTAGGAACAGAACAGAGTCTGCTACTGAACATAAGAGAGAGATACATATTAACTTAGAAAGCAGAGTTGGGCAGATCCTTTACCAGCTGAACCACAAGGGAAGCCCAAGAATACTGGAGTGGGTAGCCTATCCCTTCTCCAGCAGATCTTCTTGACCCAGGGATAGAACCGGTGTGTCCTGCATTGCAGGCAGATTCTTTACCAACTGATCTATCAAGGAAGCCTAGAGTTAGACAAGCAGTTGCTTTTTAATATGAATTTATCCACATAATTTAAATTTAATGATTAACACATTGTATCTAATCCCCTATGTCCATTTTCTTTTTATTGAATTCAAGTGATATACAAGCAGTCCTCTAAATTTTTAGGCTGTAGTAAGAGTATTAATATAAGGAACACTTGCTAAAATATTACACATGTTGAAGGAAAACAAGTGAAAGACAGTTTTGATAGACAGCTGGGAAGGTTTCATTGAAATTGAAATGTTTGTTTTGGTTTGGTTAAAGAAGCATGGTCCATTTCATGAGAAGAGAAGCTAATTTCAAAAAAGAAGAAACATGGAAAATTTATGAGACAGCACATCAAAAATCAATTGAATAGGGCATTAAAATAAACCATAACATTTGAAAGCTATAGAAGCTGGACAAAAACATAAGATAATTCACTAGAGGGTACATGTCCCCAGTCTCAAGAAAATGATAATATGAGTTTTTCATTCTTGATTTTGGAGATATGGGCATGTGTTTACTAAAGCTGAAAATCACTCTAAAATAAATGGTTTATGAAAATATTTCTTATTCCAGCAAAGCATAAGATAGAATGATGGTCAATATAGAAATTCAGGAAATCAATAGCTAAGGAAAGCATGGAAAAATACATCTGATATGATCATCTCAGGAGAATATGGTATACTGAGGGAAAGAGTGTATTTTTAGCAGCAAAATAACAGCAGATCAAATAAGATTACAACGACATAGCTTTTGTGGAATAAGGTGAAAACCTAGGATATGGGGCACTGAATGAAAACAAAACAGAAGAAAACAAAGGAAAACCCTAAAATGAGCCATGGGAAATGGAAGTCTGCCACTTACCTTGGATTAAGAATTGGATTAACGAGAAGAGAAAAAATATACACATATATACCCATGCATACAAGGGCTCAGAGTAGATAGAAAGATAACTCGGTGCAGGTAATAGGATGCTAGCTGATGTGAAAGGATGGGGACTGGGAATTATGTTATCAAGAGAGGGTCTCTGGCCTAGGTAAACAAGGAACCAGACATATGGAGAAGATGGTTCAAAGAACAAGCAGAATCCTAATTACTGGAATTAGGACTGAGAGACAGAGTGGATTCAGCAATTTGGGAGACTTGCCACTAATCTATTTTAAATGTTTCTAAACTTTTCAAATCTTGTACAGTCAATGTAATATTATTAGCTAAAATGAATGTTCTGATAATAAAATCTATGCTCACTGCAGAAGTAATTTATAAACCGAAAAAGCCCTAAAATAAAAAATAGCTTAATCTTTCAAATTTAGGCATAGTTTGACCCATATTCTTCCAGGAATTTTTATATTTAGAGCCACGATATCAGGCTTTTGCAGAGAAGTAAAAAATAACAAACATTACTTTTATACTACTGAAGTGATTCCAGAAAATAAGGCAATTTTACTGTGTTTCAACAGTGCCTTGATCTGTAGAAATGAGAACAAGGAACACTTTCACTCAGATAAGACTTAATAACCAAGTATGACCTATGGACTACAAAGGAGAAGATGCGCATATTTTAGACGTAGATTTTGTTAACAATTCATGCCCCGAGAAACTGGAATTTAAAGCAAGTTGCTCTACTAAATGACTTCCTGAACAATTAGGACTCTGGAATTGCCTTTCTTATTGACAGCTATACAGGGAAATTAGAATGAGTCCAAGAAATAAAGCAGTCAAGCCTCCTACCGAGAACAATTACCAGTGTTCTGGGGCCACCAAAATTCCAATCTACCAACTGTTGACACTTAAAACAGGAACAAAGCCTGGCTGCCTCCATTTGCCACATACCTTTTCTCTCCCCCCGCCCCCATGTTAACCAGCGACTTAACTAATAAAGTTCTATTTTTCTTCTCGTACTCCCTCACAGAAATATGCAAACCATCATTTTCTTATACTTAAAAAAACAAACACATTTTGATAATTCTAGGGAAAAAGTATGCTTTCTGTTTTTAAGTGTATTTCATGTGCTTAATGCATGCTTTTTAGAAAAGAAATCAATTTACTGCCCTGTATGTATCATTTTGCTATTTCTGGACAAAAGCATCAGAAAGATTTGCAGAGCAAAGGTTAGATAAATGAGACCTTTGAAATTTGTTATGAGGACAGAACAATGGTAGAATAAGATCCTGAGCATAAAAACAGACATAATTTCATGACTGATTTTTTAATCAAACTAATCATTACATAAGATTGACACCAGAAGGTAAAATTACTCAGGCAAAATTTTTATAGCAGAACGTACAGAGACTAAAAGTTATGTGCCTCTACATGGAACGCTTTATGTAGTTTGTTTTTGCTCACATTGTTTTACTCACATTACCACTGATCAAGTAACTAATAGATTGAGTCCAAATAAAGAGAGTAAAAGAGTGATAAAATCTCTTTTGATTCAATAATTTAAGAAGAGGACAATACAGGATATACACCTTAAAAGATAATTTTGTTTCATGCCAATATATGACAAGGAACTTGATCTGATAACAAATTAGGACAAATTTGTCATGTACTGTAAGTATCGGTTTTTCTCCAATTCAAGCTTTCAATGTGTGTGTGTGTGTGTGTGTGTGTGTATATATATATATAATAAAGTCGTATAAGATGAGTAACTTATTAAATATAAGAGGCCAGGATGGATTCATTTTGATATTTGGCAAAACTAATACAATTTGTAAAGTTTAAAAATAAAATAAAATTTAAAAATAAATAAATAAATAAACATAAGAGGCCAAAAATAAGGTGAATTTCTCCACTGGGGGAAACATTGGACATTTTAATGTGGAAAGGTCTAGTTCTCATCAGTTGGGGCACAGCCTGAGTTTTTATAAATCTTCTGATAGAGGTCATGAAAGAGGAAGAAGGATTAGGATATTATAAAAGGAAAAGAGAGAAAGGGGTGAGCATCTCTCTTAAAAGTCACTCATACATCTATGAAAAGCTGTGTGGTGAAAGAGACAATCATAAAAACAATAACTAATATTTACTACATATTTATGTGTCCAAGGGGCTCCCCTGGTGGCTCAAACAGTAAAGAATTTGCCTGTAATGCGGGAGACCCAGGTTCGATCCCTGGGTCAGGAAGAGTCCCAGGAGAAGGCAGTGGCAACCCACTCCAGTATTCTTGCCTGGAGAATTCCATGGACAGAGAAGCCTGGTGGGTTACAGTCTATGAGGTCGAAATGAGTTGGACATGACTGAGCAAGTAACACTCACTTTTTACCATGTGTCCAAAATGGTTGAAGTGCTCTCAATTTATCTCATTTGATTTCCCCAACAATCTTCTAGAAATATTAGTATATTCAGTTTGTATATTGAAAAACTAATCTGGCAACCTAGCCAGAAAAAAAACAAAAAACATCATTTTACTGTTTTTTGTGGGTAAAAAATAAAACATTTTACTATATAGAAGGGGCTCAAAAGAAATATATTCCCCAGTTATCTCAGAAAGTTTTTAAAAAGGAACTTAATGACAAAATTACAAAAGTGGATTCTCTGGAAACCTAGGAGATATGTTTGGAATTCAGTTAAAGTCCATGGGCTTTGATCTTGGGCTTTTCATATCATTTTCAGATATGACATTCAGACTTGCCGCCTACCTAATGTTGCACTGAGAGTAGTAACCAAAGCCTAAGCACTTTCAGATCTTTATATATATGTGTGTGTGTGTTTGTGTGTGTGTGTGTGTATTTAAGACAGGGTTATTGATCAACTTTAAAATTTGAAAAGTATTTTAATTAAACATTTAAAAATTATCTACTTTATTAAAATAAATAGTATAGATAACTTCAATCTATTTAATGGAAAACAGGGAAACTAAAGAAAACTCAATCTACAGAATATAAACCTAGAAAGGAAACAGAGTAAAATGAAGAGAAATAGTAAATTAGTATGGTACTGGCACAAAGACAGAAATATAGATCAATGGAATAAAATAGAAAGCCCAGAGATAAATCCACGCATATATGGACACCTTATCTTTGACAAAGGAGGCAAGAATATACAATGGATTAAAGACAATCTCTTTAACAAGTGGTGCTGGGAAATCTGGTCAACCACTTGTAAAAGAATGAAACTAGACCACTTTCTAACACCATACACAAAAATAAACTCAAAATGGATTAAAGATCTAAACGTAAGACCAGAAACTATAAAACTCCTAGAGGAGAACATAGGCAAAACACTCTCTGACATACATCACAGCAGGATCCTCTATGACCCACCTCCAAGAATATTGGAAATAAAATAAAAAATAAACAAATGGGACCTAATTAACCTTAAAAGCTTCTGCACATCAAAGGAAACTATTAGCAAGGTGAAAAGACAGCTTTCAGAATGGGAGAAAAATAATAGCAAATGAAGCAACTGACAAACAACTCATCTCAAAAATATACAAGCAACTCCTACAGCTCAACTCCAGAAAAATAAATGACCCAATCAAAAAATGGGCCAAAGAACTAAATAGACATTTCTCCAAAGAAGACATACAGATGGCTAACAAACACATGAAAAGATGCTCAACATCACTCATTATCAGAGAAATGCAAATCAAAACCACTATGAGGTACCATTTCACACCAGTCAGAATGGCTGCGATCCAAAAGTCTACAAATAATAAATGCTGGAGAGGGTGTGGAGAAAAAGGAACCCTCTTACACTGTTGGTGGGAATGCAAACTAGTACAGCCACTATGGAGAACAGTGTGGAGATTCCTTAAAAAACTGGAAATAGAACTGCCTTATGATCCAGCAATCCCACTGCTGGGCATACACAATGAGGAAACCAGAAGGGAAAGAGACACGTGTACCTCAATGTTCATCGCAGCACTGTTTATAATAGCCAGGACATGGAAGCAACCTAGATGTCCATCAGCAGATGAATGGATAAGAAAGCAGTGGTACATATACACAATGGAGTATTACTCAGCCATTAAAAATAATACATTTGAATCAGTTCTAATGAGGTGGATGAAACTGGAGCCTATTATACAGAGTGAAGTAAGCCAGAAAGAAAAACACCAATACAGTATACTAATGCATATATATGGAATTTAGAAAGATGGTAACAATAACCCTGTGTACGAGACAGCAAAAGAGACACTGATGTATAGAACAGTCTTATGGACTCTGTGGGAGAGGGAGAGGGTGGGAAGATTTGGGAGAATGACATTGAAACATGTAAAATATCATGTAAGAAACGAGTTGCCAGTCCAGGTTCGATGCACACGATACTGGATGTTTGGGGGTAATGCACTGGGACGACCCAGAGGGATGGTATGGGGAGGGAGGAGGGAGGAGGGTTCAGGATGGGGAACACATGTATACCTGTGGCGGATTCATTTTGATATTTGGCAAAACTAATACAATTATGTAAAGTTAAAAAAAAAAAAGTAATAGAACTAATTCACCCACAAAATAGAATTCACCCATAAAAAGGAAAATTCTGAAATTAAATTTTAAAATCAAGTTGTTTTTCTGTAAGATATGAATAAAGACACAATAAAATATAAATAAAGGGCTAGAAAAAGTTCTATCAAAGAGGATACTAACCTAATTTAGTGAAAGTGAAAGTGAAAATCACTCAGTTATCTCCAACTCTTTGTGACCCCATGGACTTTAGTCCATGGAATTCCTCAGGCCAGAATACTGGAGTGGGTAGCCTTTCCCTTCTCCAAGCCCGGGATCAAACCCAGGTCTTCTGCATTGCAGGCGGATTCTTTACCAGCTGAGCCACAAGGGAAGCCAAAGAATATTGGAGTGGGTAGCCTATCCCTTCTCCAGCAGATCTTCCTGACCCAGGAATTGAACTAGGGTCTCCTGAACTGCAGGTGGATTCTTTACCAACTGAACTAAAATTTAGGGTAGCTGTATTAATACCACATAGAATATTTTTAAGGAAAAATCATTTAAATGATTATTAAGATCAACTAGCAAAAGTTGAAAGAAATTATTAGAGATATAGAAGCCCCAAAACTTATGTACTAAAACAGAAAAAGCTCAGATGTGATATCTACAATGCTGATCATGTATTAAGCTATAAAGTGAAAGTGAAGTCGCTCAGTCATGTCCAACTCTTTGAGACCCCATGGACTGTAGCCTATCAGGCTCCTTAGTTCATGGAATTTTCCAGTCAAGAGTACTGGAGTGGGTTGCCATTTCCTTCTCCACTGGATCTTCCTGACCCAGGGATCAAACCCAGGTCTCCAGCATTGCGGGCAGACACTTTACTGTCTGAGCCACCAGGGAAGTCCAGCAATCCTCAATTAAATAAGAAAGACTGAAGTACAGTCCATCTCCTTTGAATACAATGCAGTAACAAAATAAAGCCCTTATCTTTGGAATATTAATGAACACTTTCCATAAAACTGATGAGTCAAAATACTAATCACTGGACCATTTACGAAACAATTCTATCTAAACAACAATAAAAGCACTATATATCAAAATTTGTACAATGCAGCTAAAGTGTGCTAAGAGGAAAATGGATAGTTTTAAATGCATATGTTAGAAAAGACAAAAAGAAAATTCAGTTATACACATGTGGTTAAAAATATAAACAAAAGCAATAAAATGATAGATATAAAATCTTTGAAGTTTGGAAGGAGAAAGAAATTGAGAAAGGAATACACAGAGGGTGGAAATATTCTCTTTTCAAAGCTAAGTATGGATATACAGGTGTTTGTACTGTTTTTCACTTCATTGATGCTGTATGTATTTTGTGTGTACGCAACAGTTAAAGATCCTGATGCTGGGAAAGATTGAGGGCAAGAAGACAAGGGTGCAACAGGGATGAAATGGTTGGAAGGCATCACTGACTCAGTGGACGTGAGTTTGAGCAAACTCTGGGAGATACTGAAGGAAAGACTGGCATGCTGTGGTTCCTGGGGTTGCAAAGAGTCAAACAGGACTTAGCAACTGAACAACAACAATAGTTAACAGCAACAATAAAAATTAACAAACTACATATTCAACTTAGTAAGTTAGAAAAATAGCTTCAGGATAAATACAAATAGCAGAAGATGAATTCAAATAAGACAAGAGCAGAAATAAATGAAATAGAAAGCAAATCAAGTATATGGAGTCAACAAATGCCAGAGAATCTCTTGTATACTGATTTACAAAAGAGAAAAAAGTACAAATAAATAAGATAAAAACAGCTCAAGCTTTTATGAATGATACAATTATATGAACAATTTGATGGTATTCAATTTGAAAATTTAGAAAAAAAGACAACCTTTAGGAAAATATAAATTATCAAAATTGACTCAAGAACAAATGTTTAAATAACAGGAATAGAACTGTTATACTAAATAAATTGATTCAGTAGTCAAATAACTACCCTCAAATAAAACAAACAACCCCAAAACAAAACTATAAGACGGTTTTAAGAGGCAAATTTTGTCAGTCTTTCAAGGTACTGTTGCTGCTGCTGCTAAGTCGCTTCAGTCGTGTCTGACTCTGTGCGACCCCATAGTCGGCAGCCCACCAGGCTCCTCCGTCCATGGGATTTTCCAGGCAAGAACACTGGAGTGAGTTGCCATTTCCTTCTCCAATGCATGAAAGTGAAAAGTGAAAGTGAAGTCGCTCAGTCGTGTCCGACTCTTCGCGACCCCATGGACTGCAGCCTACCAGGCTCCTCCATCCATGGGATTTTCCAGGCAAGAGTACTGGAGTGGGGTGCCATTGCCTTCTCCCTTTCAAGGTACAGCAACATGCATTTCACATAGATCATCCCAGAGAAGTGACAAAAAGGAAAGCTCCCTAGCTTATTTAACAAAATTAATTTATTATTGATGCCATGATTGTTCAAAGACATGGTAAACCATAAGCCATTTTACTAATGAATATGGATGCAAACATTTTACATAATTAGCAAACATATGAGAAAATTGAAGCCCAGAAAATTTCAGTAACTTGCCCAAGTTCGCTCAGTTAATAAATGGCAGACTTGGACCAACACTTTTCTCAAGCCTAGGACCATGCTTTTGAAGAAGGCAAGAAGCAAGACCAATAGCAACACTGCTTGTAATGAAGCCCCTGTCAATTCTCCCTGCAACCTGCCACTCAGGTGCAAAGGCGACAGGGATGCACTGGGCTCAGCATGTACTCTGCATTCTTGACCTTAAGTTCCTACTTCACTGCCCTGATGGCCACTGCTGTGCCTGGCAAGACATTTCCTTAATTCTCACTCTTTTTGAAATAAGTATTACTGCATTAATTTAAGGATGAGCCTGAGGGAGATAAAGTGTAAGGACAAGAAATGAGTTCTGAAAAGCAGTAAGAGGTAGAGCTGAGATTCAAACTCAGATCACATCACTTCAACAATCATTTATGTGGTTTGAAAGGATTCCTGTTTCTGAGCAGGACCCTAGACTCCTTGGGTGAACTATGAGCCTTCAACTTTCAGACTGAATCCCAGATACTAGGCAGGTGGTTCTGACCTGTTTCCTTCTCCCATGTATTCTTCTAGTGTCATGCTAGGAATAGGACCCAGGTCTGATTTCCTGATCACTCTCACACCTAGTTCTTGCCAGTCCCTTTGCTTTTGCCTGAATCCTGTATTGGAAGAAGGACCTCTATATCCCTAGACAAATCAACCCTTAGTGAGAATTCACACACTCTATAAGCATGCCCTTAGGCCAGCCTCCTAAACACGGCCATCAACCCAGATAGAACAAACCATGTTTGAGAATCTCTTTTAGCCTTGGTGATTTGGGTTCTTTACTCTGAGTTTCCCATAACCATCATCTATGCTATGCTATGCTAAGTTACGTCAGTCGTGTCCGACTCTTAGCGGCCCCATGGACTATAGCCTACCAGGCTCCTCCATCCATGGGATTTCCCAGGCAAGAGTACTGGAGTGGGGTGCCATTGCCTTCTCCCAACCATCATCTAAGCCTGTCTTAATTTAAATACCCCACCAACTAAGAGCTTCTACTAAGAACCATAGTAACAGTCCTTGGGTGACCGTTATGTCAGCTCTCCCTTTACTACATTATAAGCATCATGGTGGCAGGGATTTTTAGATGAATTGTTCTCTGCCTTATTTCCAAAATCTGAAACAATGCCTGAAACATAGTAGACAGTCCATATTTGTTGAAATGTTGAGTGGATTTACTTTGATTGTGCTACTGTTGGGTCCAAACCTAGGAAATTATCACTGAGAAAGCAAGCACAAAGCTAAGCAGTATATCGCCAGGCAGATTACTGTGTATGAATACCAGATTGTTATTCTGCCTTGTGTTATTCAACCAGATTGGACTATTTAGAAATTTCAGGCCTTTAGGGCTAATTAGACTGAGATTCCCAATCAACTCCAGTAGCTCCTCATGGTGAGTGGGAATTGGTGACGGATGGAGCACTTGGCAGTGATTTGCCCACTGCCAACTGTGTGTCAATGGAGATGGTGCTGGCCTACCCACTGTCAACTTGCCTCAGATTTTATAGCACTTTCCTTCCTTCGAAGAGATGACTGAGATTTTTACTGTACATCTCTTTAATTCAAATAGAATAGGGCTATTCAAATAGAAGGGCTACCTTTTTGCACATGGCCAAGTCATTTTTCTTCATGTAAAGGCAAATATTTCATGCTTCACATTGAGGGTGCCTGGGACTTGCAGCACCAGGAACTAGAAATTATTCACTCCAGCGTTTATATTAGTTGCCCATGTAATGACTTAATGTGACAGCTTGTCAAAAATGAGATTTAATATGCCTGTTGTATGGAAGTCATATTTCATTTGCATTTTGAGACGCCGGCCCCAGGGAAATGGGCTTTATGAGTTTTAGCAGGAACTGTTGGGCTTGGTTCATCCACCCAACACTCACACAGAAAAATCTTTTACAGAGCCCTTCTGAAACTAAATACTAAAACTAAAATGAATACTTTTAAGTAAAGGAACAGTTGACCAATAGCTCTTTTAACCATACAGTGAGGGTGTGCTCTCTGTCAGAGCTTCAGAAAATGTAGAGGCATTCCTCTAATTTCTATTGCTTTCCTCTTAACTTTTCACAGGGATGAGTATTTGTGCTTTAAACCAAAGACAATATTTTAAAACATAAAAAAACAGTCTAGAAGTCTATCCAATAAAAACCTTCCATTTTGATTATTTCCTCTGAAGCAAAAGACTGGATACTCTGAGATTCAGTAAGCAATAAGAGGCTTTTTCATGTATCAGAGAATGTTTATTTTCTCTTGTATCCAAACTACACTGGAAGTATTACATGGCATAATAAACCCAACAGATAAAAATAAGCCCCTGGGAAAGCAGTCATGTTGTAAAAATACCATGGCACAATACAAAATGTTCTGAATGTGCTGTAGCACCCAGATATTCAAATAGACATGCACTACTGCTGATATGTATTGGGCTGAGGGGGGTTTGCTGATGGAGACCTAGGAAAGGTTGGCTTTGGGTGGAAGATGACAATGAAAGAAGAAGAAAATGAGAAACAAAAATGTAAATAATGGTGTTTACATGTCAAGTATATAGAAATTTAAAACAAGTAATAATAGTGGCCATGTTTTTATTCTCTAAGAAAGACAAAGTCTCTAAATTGGAGGAGGTAGTACACAGTTGCAATAATCTGTGCACAGGGGCACAGATAAATTTTCCTGGATACAAGCTCCAGAGTAGTGGCTGGCAGGATGCAGTTACCATGGCACAACATCCACTGCTCATTGGAATTGGAATTACCTGGGAGGTTTTTTTCTTTTTAACCCTTCTATCCAGGTTACACTTGAAGCCAGTTAAATCATTCATGGGAGTGAGACCCAGGCATCAGGGTTTAAAAGCTCCCCTCGGTGATTCTAGATGGCTCAGATGGTAAAGAATCTGCCTGCAGTGCAGGAGAAACCTGAGTTTAATCTCTAGGTCGGGAAGACCCCCTGGAGAAGGGAACGGCAATCCACTCCAGTATTCTTGCCTGGAGAATTCCATGGACAGAGGAGCCCGGCAGGCTACAGTCCATGGGGTTGCAAACAGTAGGACACGACTGAGCAACACACACACACACACACACAGGCAATTCTAATGAGCCGAATTCAAGAATCCCTGATCTAGATATTTGCAATCTATTTCTACCTTCTAATCATGTTGGTTCTTTCATTCAATAAGGAATTGACAAAGCATCTATCTCATGCCAGACTATGTAGTAAGCAATAGGGATGAAAACATTTAACAAGGACATCAAACAAGACGCAGTTCTTACCCTCATGGAGTCAAAAGAGAAGGCTTATGCAAAATAATCAAATTGTACTAACGAAAATCATAAAAGCACCAGCTCGTATTTATTGTATACTGTACCCTAGGATGTACAAGCATGTTAAACACTTATCCACTCCCTTCATCTACTGTATTATTATCACATCACTGTACATATGAGAGAACTCAGGCCCAGAGAAGTTACATAACTTGCCAGATATAATAAGCTAATTTAGCAGTCCAAATGGGATTCACCCCATGCAGCCTTCACTCTTAACCATACCATCCTCTGGAGTTTGTGATTAAATGCTAGGAAGGCCCAGAGGAAGAAACAAATAATTGAGCCAAAAGGGGAGGGAGGTGTTTGGGAAAGCCTCAAAAATGAGGCAACATGTGGACTATGTAGAAATTTAGCAGGAATTTTCAGGTGTATATAACAAGCAAACTGTGTTTGGATGAAATAGCATTTGTAAAGATGGGAAGGTACATGAATATTTGAGCAACACAGGATAATTTGTATGATAGTGCAGCTGAGGCTTTGAGGAAATTTGTTCAGGGTGAGACTTTCTGCATGTTCCCAGTTATTCCTAGAACTTTGGAATAAACATAACAAACAAGCAGCCCAAGCAGAATGCTTTTCCCCAGACTATGATCAATGTATAGTTAGTAGCTGACTCTGCACCTACCAATTCCTCATTGTTTAAAGATGTCCTAATCACCATAGCCAGGGAGAGTCCAGACTTCCGGGCAGCCAGGGTCTTAAAAAATTAAAACAAACAAAAAAGACAATCGTGAGTTACTGATATATGAGGTGACTGTTATTTACCTATTACTCAGCAGAAGATGAAAATATAAGAGTATAGACTATCACTGTTCACACTTTAGGTAACAGGGACATACTATATTCAGTAGTCAGCCAATTCATCCAGAATGTGGAATCACAGAACATTAAAGCTAAAAAAGTCCCTTTTAGATCATCAAACCTAGACCCTACATTTCACAGATGATAAAACTGAGGCCCAGTAAGAAAGACTGAGTAACCCAAGGTTTTTAGGCTAGCATGAGACTTCTAAAACATTGTTTTTCTCCAAGAAAACCATAATCACATGCCTTCATAAAACATGACCATTGATACAGAGCCAGCTCACCTCTCTGATAGCCCTGAATCACAACAGGTATTAGATGATTCTTGAGTTGTCTATAGTTTCCTGGAATATGCTTCCATATCTAGCCAATGTATTTTCTTACCAAGTATGCATTTTATCAAGTGAGAATCATCATTCCCAGATTTGTTCTCTTCACTCACTGCTGGTAACTTAGGTGATTTTAAGTAAGAGTTACATTCCTTTAGTTTCCCCTGTAAAATAGAACCATTATACGGCTCCCACTAGAAATATACATGATATAAGGTTAATGTACTCAATGGTACTATAGAGAACTGTGGAAATCAGTTCTAGATGGGAATAATAAATATTCTCCTCCATTAGGGGTCAGAAATATATCTACTTGGAGCCACGAAGACACTGTGCCTAGTTAAGTTCAGTACAGTCCTAAGCAGGGAGGTGACTTTCCATCTGTCTCCACCCCTACCATGTAAACTTATAGGGCACTTATCTCCAAAGATAGTCTTTTATCACTGACAACTACTGTCCCTCAAATTTTGTTTTTAGTCTATTTTAGTCCATATTTGCACTTGCTATTTACATAAGTTGTTCTATCTTTCAGAATGGAGATGTTAAATCCTTATAGAACCCAAACTTCTTATTCTTATATGTTTCTTTTTATTTCCCCACCATGTTCTCTTAGATCGCATGAATAAGAGTAGTATTTGAGAAGACTGCCAAATATTAATTAAATAAATTAAAAATCACTTACCATGGCCTGAAGAGTCCAAGTGATAGAGAAAATAAAATATAAATAATTAGACATATGAGAAAAGAACATAATAATGCTAAATAAGCCTAATGCTAAAAAATGATGTCACACTACAACAGCAGGAATCTGAGATAACTGTAGAGACATATCATGCTTTCCAGCATAAGTTTTTTTCCAGGAAAGACTTTGTCTTTTCTAATTTAAAGCTAAAGTGATGAGCTTCAGATAAAGGTTTTCACAGCAAAATTAAAAATTACCAGTATCAAGAATCTGTGTACATTGTTGTAAAAGGGAAACTTCAGTTTCTCTGGGGGAAATATATTTTCATGCAATAAACCATTAAGAATATGCCTCCAAAACATGAAAACACTGTGAATGATAGAAAACATTTCTTTTTCCTGTTGATGGGCTATTTTTTAGACTTTAATACAGACTATTATTAATTCTTTTCATTTCCCAGCAGTCTCTAGCATATTTCCTTATAGGAGAGTTTGTTATTCAGAGTTATATTCAGGGCTAGTATAGGCTTTAATGACCTGGAAGCTATGGTTTTCTTTGGAGAGTGAAACAGCTTATTAATTTGGTTAGATGTGATCTTAAAGAATAAAGAACTAATTAACATTGTCTGCTTGCTTTATAAAATGCTAAAGATTATAGGGTTAAGGTGAAGACTTCAAATCCAGCCTTCCACTGCAAATTAAACTCATGGTCATTTATAAAATTGAGCACATCAAAGCCCAATTGCAGAAGACTGCTTGGCATGTTGTATGACTTCCTTTTTGCTCAATTATAGCACTATTTTAACTCAATCTGTAATTTCACCTAATATCAAAAGCTGTCAAAAGGTTAGAGCTATTTCCTCCATCTAATCGACTTTAAAGAAATAATAAGCCTAATGCTGCTAGCATCCAGCTTCTTCTGTGTTTTATGCTATGAAATATTTACAGGCTAGGCAATTTAATGAGAAGGACAATATGACATCTAGTAAAGACAACGCATGCAGTCAAAATAAATTAAACAGGAGTGACTCACCACATCTCGTACAATAGGCAGAGTTTTCTTTTTGCGGAGATCCGGCATACTGTCAATACCATAAAGTCCCCGACCAGCTCTGAAAGAGGGGGAGAAGGAATGATTTCAATGGGGAATAGACTTCCTATTAAAAAAATTCCACTGTCTGTAGTAAAAAGTCTGTGAAAGAAGGTTAAAGGATTACCATACTGGTTAAGGCAGCAGCAAAGATCCAAGACTCAAGGACCTTGCCCCAAAGTAAGAGACCAACTATCACACATAGTGATCACTCTCCATCTTAGATGGTTTCATACTTTGAAGAATTATATATGGTCTGGTTTGACACATTGTTTTATTGTACCACAGAGAGGATAATTAAAATTGTTAGGTATATGGAACTTTGCACCTAGAGGAAGAAACAGAATCAAACCAGTTTTGGTGAAAGTTTGATCTGTCTGCAATGATTAAAAAAAAATACTTTTATAGCAAAAATACTATTTTTGTGTGTGTGTACATTGTGTCTTCACAGATTGAACTCCAAGCAGAATCTTAAGAATTTACCAACATATTTAAAATACTAGTGATTATCCCAGTACCATAATTTCCACTTATCTGAATTATCCAAAGATAAATGCACAAGATTAAATGTCATATAAGCATGTTCACTGCAACTTTTTCTACTAACAACAAAAGCTAGGTAACCTAAATATTCAGTAACCGTATACTGATTGAATGAATTATAGAATATTACACAATGGAAGTGATGCAATCATTAAATAAGTTAAATAAACATGTGCATATATAAAAAATACAGTATGTTAAGAAAGCACACTTCCATATTATTAAGTTTCCTATTGACCCTCATATGAATGGATGCTTATATATGCATGGAAAATGTCTAGAAATATATTCACCAAATTGATAACCATACTTACCTCCGTGGAATAAAATTGGATGAGAGAAAGAGAGAAGACTCCCTATGTTATAAATTTAGTAATGTTCAAAATTTTTATAATAAGCATATGTTATATCTGCAATTTAAAATAATTTTAAATACATTAATATTTGTTTATTAAAATAAATTTAATACATTGAATTTGATTTTTGTTGCATCGAAGCCAGTCTTTTTATACAACCAAAAAGGTCATCATCATCCCCTTCTGCTCACTTGAACTGCACAACTCCTGCTAACCTCTAGCTAAGAGCCAGCTTTTGCACCAGAAGTATCACAATGCGGGCACAATGTTTTAGCTGGGCAGCTCTGCCATTGAAACAGGCTGCAACAGCCAATAATAGGTTATCAGCATTTTAATATTCAGTTTTCACTGACACAAAGATTGTCTTTTCATTCCTGCTGCTTAATTTAACAAAGGCGAACCTTTGTCTTGTTGTATCTCTTAGTAGCCAACAGTCTGAACTCTAATACTTCCAATTTGGTGATCTTGGACAATTTACAGAAATCCTCATCCAACTCATATAAAATAGTAGAGCAAAATATTAATGAAGATGTAATAAATAGTAATAATGCCATAACTTACATGTTTGAAAATAAGGAGCAAATCCAATAATACATGTGAAATATTAAAACCATTGCACATGGTTGTGTCACTGTCAGTGATGAACAGTATACTTAAGGTCATGCACTTGAAACAAAAGTTACCTATAGGTCACAGAATACAGGACAAAAGTAATTACGGGGCAGAGACTAAGGAAGGGGAAAGAAAGAATGGGAAGGAATAAAAGATGGGAGGGGAGACAGGGTGTGGTAGCTGGAGATGACATTCAACAGTTAAGTGGCGCACCACTGAACCTGTGAAAAAGGAGTTAATACAGCTTCTGTTGTCTGACACTCTAGAGCAGCTGATTGGTGGCTCAGCAGTAATGAATCTGCCTGCAACGTGGGAGACCTGGGTTCCATCCCTGGATTGGGAAGATCCCCTGGAGGAGGGCATGACAACCCACTCCAGTATTCTCGCCTGGAATATCCCCATGGACAGGGGAGCCTGGTGGCTACAGTCCATGGGTTTGCAAAGAGTCAGACATGACTGAGTACATAAGACACTCTCTAGGTCAAGGGCTGTGATAGTCATGGTGACAAAGAGCAAGAATTGAGATCACAAAAGACACATTGGCAACATTCTCTCATGAACTCCAAGAAACCGCAGAGTACAGAAGGGCAGTATATTTTTTTTTCTTCTGAACACTCATCTTCAGAAAGACTACTGCTATCTCCGTGTGACATCCTGCTTCCCTCCTATCCTCTTTCCATATTCTTCTCTCCCTGCTTGTTCATGCTTGAACCTCCCCCACCACACACATATCTCAAACACTAAATATATGTGAAAATAAATAAATAAATATATGGGAAAGGATTATGTAAGTGGGTTTCCAAAGCATTTTTCCAGTTTCATTTGCTCCAATCTAAGACTCTGATTCCTTGCACTTTCTACTTTCACTCCTCTGTGAACAGAATAATAATGGCATAAAATGTTCATCAATAAATGTCTTTCCACCACATTACATAGCAATCATACTAACTCACTGCCTCCAAGTGTTTTGAAATGTTTTGACTCCTAAATAATGTGACTTTAATAACTTTGTAGAGAAACATATTCAATTGTGATAATGGTTGAGAAAGTGATTTATAAACTGCAAAGTGTTATATAAGTGAGTCATATATTTTCTTCCTATCAATAACAGATTACTTATTGTCTTTGTGTTTTCCTTCTCATGGAACTTAAATTCCAAAGCCCATCTAGAATTTGGAGTAACTGTATATATTCACAGATTCAGGAATAAATAACGCACAGATATGTTCTTGAATCACACTTCACCTTTATGCTTGTCTCATCAGAAGAGACATACACAAGGAATGAGGCCAAACTTGAGCCAAAGTTAGAACACATGGATCCAAAATTCATCTGTCTCATCTGAGCTTGTTATTCAATTAAACCTATATTTTATAATTTTTAAAACTGTAATGCAGTAAAATATATTCTCTTAAGCTTCACAGGTAGCGCCCAAAGTGTTCATCAGGTTGTGTTTTCTTGTTTTACATGTTTACCATTACTCTAAGAAGTTTGGATAAACATATACTTTAAAGAGCTTATCTATCAAGTAATAATAAAGCTTTTATTTCAAACTTTAAAAAAAGATCCTGCCCTAATAGCCTCACTTTTTAAATAGAAAAGTGCTTGGTAAATACTGTGAAGTGCTATACAAATGTCAATTATTTGTGTAATAGTTACCGAGAGGCTTCCTAACCAGGAGAGGTCTGGGAGTGATTAAATAACAACAACCAAAAAAAGATGAAGCATGGAAAGAACACAGTAGGTAAGGAAATAATTGACTTTTTGGCAAGAGGTCAGGTTCATGGATATCAGTTAAAATCCAAAAGAAAGTAGTTAGGCTGGATGAGGAGGAGGTCAGAGGCAGTCATCAACAGCGGCAACAGCAGGTAGGTAATTCTGAAGGGAAATCTAATTTTAGGGAAGAGCTGTTTGATTTCACCCCTTTCTGTAATAGCTGATTCGATTATCCTGTCTCTAATGTATCCAACAAACTAGCTAATTCTAGCTGACATTTAAATGTGCTTACCAGGAGCCAGACATAATACTAATCATCAAATTCAATCTTTACAAGTATTATGTCATTTTATTCTCAAAAAAATCCACTGAGGAATAGGTACAATTATTTCTCCCATTTTATAGATGAAGAAACGAAGGCACAGAATAGTTCAGAATCATCCCAAAGATCATGATCTAAGTCAGAGTTAGCACTATCATACTCTACTGCTTTTATGATTACACAATTCTACATTTACAACAATATGAGTTGAGGCTTCCCATTAATCCCATTTTACCCTTGTTAAATCTTAAGGACAGCAACTTCCCCAGGCCTAGAAATACCTGGTAGATCTTGATATCCATTGTGGGAGTGTCTTGCCTTGAACATCATGTTCTTAATAATGTATATATAAATATATATATAGAGAGAACTATATTCTTATAATTATATAATATATATTAATATTAATAACATGCATATATATATAATGTATATATTTTGTAGGAGAATTCAGAGGCCTGTCCCAGTTGATTCAGAGGTGCTTCTAGTATTTGAATTTAAAAAAATGTATTCATACCCCAATGTTCATCGCAGCACTGTTTATAATAGCCAGGACATGGAAGCAACCTAGATGTCCATCAGCAGATGAATGGATAAGAAAGCTATGGTACATATACACAATGGAGTATTACTCAGCCATTAAAAAGAAAACATTTGAATCAGTTCTAATGAGGTGGATGAAACTGGAGCCTATTATACAGAGTGAAGTAAGCCAGAAGGAAAAACACCAATACAGTATAATAATGCATATATATAGAATTTAGAAAGATGGTAACAATAACCCTGTATACGAGACAGCAAAAGAGACACTGATGTATAGAACAGTCTTATGGACTCTATGGGAGAGGGAGAGGGTGGGAAAATTTGGGAGAATGGCATTGAAACATGTAAAATATCATGTATGAAACGAGATGCCAGTCCAGGTTCGATGCACGATACTGGATGCTTGGGCTAGTGCACTGGGACGACCCAGAGGGATGGTATGAGGAGGGAGGAGGGAGGAGGGTTCAGGATGGGGAACACATGTATACCTGTGGCGGATCCATTTTGATATTTGGCAAAACCAATACAATTATGTAAAGTTTAAAAATAAAATAAAATTTTAAAAAAATGTATTCAAAGGCTATTATCTTCAGATTAGAAGCCCTGTATCACTGTATAAAATAGTCCCAATCCTCCCCAAGTGGTTTCTCTCCAGCTATTCAAGTGTTCCTCTGATGAAAAAGGAGTCTTTAGACTAGAGGCATTACAAATGAGACAAAGGCATCATGAGATCCACAGAAATGTCTGGAACGTCAATGACCACATATAATTGACAATGGATATAATTTTATAGGCTAAATTAAGTGAGATGTATTCTAATTCAACATTTGTTCTCTTAAAAAGTTTTCATATTTTTCATGGTTTTATTTCTTACTTCTTCGCCTAATTATACTAAAAGGAGTTTACTGAGTTTAATAAAATCTGTGTAAAAAAATGTATGGCTATATACCTTGAGTCAGGTTCAGTTAATTATTTCATTACAAAAAAAATACAAATTTTATAAAAGATATATATGATATTCAGTAATTTTTAAGAACTCTGACACACAGGTAGGAGGGGTAAAGCTGATTTTACTAAATACATAGCAATTATTTTTACTCCAAAATTGACTTGATAACATACTGAGTCTATTCAGATTGAAAAAGAACTCTGAGAAGACTCAGAGGAGTAATGCATGAAAGCTATAAGCAGGTTTCCCGAAAGTAGCACTTTCTGATTATGGGACAAAGATGTGCTATTTCCACATGTGGAAGCTTGATGCTTAATTGGTAATATTTGGAGACTTGCTGATTTCCATTAGAAATCAGAAAATTGGTAGACTCTGCTTATATCCAAAGGAGTTGTTAAATTAATTGAAGACTATAAGCCTGAAAAAAAACATAATACTTCTGTTTATGTCTGTGTTTCCAAGGCAATTATTGGGCAGGGTTATATAATCAATCTTTTTTAGCATTATGGAATATTAAGGCAGTGTAAAAGTTTAACTAAATCATTTTAACTCCCACTCCTCTAGTACAACTGTACACCCTTTCAGACTTTAAAAAACAACTCTCTGCATTTATTACCTTACTTAAACATACAATGACCAATATTGCTTTTTCTGATTAATGTGATGTATTTTACACCCATTTTAACACTTTTCTTGATGACCATGATACACTTTATTCACCTGCAGCATATTAGGATATGTCATTCAGGATATTTTCTTTTTCTTTTCTTCATTTTCTGGAAAAGATTTCCATTATTGTCAACAATGAATGAATATTTGTGTTTGTGTAATTGATGACTCACTCCCCACAGGCAATTAATCAGCAGTTCCTAAAGATTTATTGATTCTTTATCTCATCAAAACTAAGATACTATCTGTCATAAGATGAAATGTTATTTTATACACCATTGGGGAAAAATCAAATTAATCTCTGATACCATGCTCTCCTTGAAGTTAGAATTTAAATTTTATACTTATTGAAGGGCCCTCTTTAAGTGACTCTCTGGCATAGATTTCTGTCATATGTCATATATATTTTTCTCATATATAAAAAGGAAAATATAAACAAAACAAATTATTATTCAGAGTCCAGCTTTTCAGAATTACTCAACTCAGAACTGTCATTGTCTAGAGCTTTTTCCAAATTATTGTCCTTTAAGCCATCAATTTTGGCCACCTGATGCGAAGAGCTGACTCATTTGAAAAGACCCTGATGCTGAGAAAGATTGAGGGCGGGAGGAGAAGGGGACAACAGAGGAAGAGATGGTTGGATGGCATCACCGACTCAATGGACATGAGTTTGGGTAAACTTTGGGAGTTGGTGATGGACAGGGAGGCCTGGGGTACTGCAGTTCATGGGGTCGCAAAGAGTCAGACACGACTGAGGGACTGAACTGAACTAACACCATCAAGAGCAACAGTGATTGGGTATTATGAGTAACAGTGCTTTGTTACTGTCTCTTGTGTGATTCTTCCTCAAAGCATCCTTATTTTTCTAAACTGGAGCAACTGTCCAGCCATATCACTAGCAAAAAGAAAAAAATGACTTTGCTTTCCCAGGGCAATTTTTAACTAAGTTTAACAAGCATTCAGGCTTATAATCTCTTACAGCTGCTGCTTGGCTACCAATTTTTTTTAAACACCATCAATTATTAACACACATCTCCATTTGTTCTAAAGTATAAAAGTATAAAATGCACAGTTGCCTCTCTCCTGAACTTTCCCATTGATGGTCCCTAGCCCAGGCTTTACTATCTTAACTAATATCTTAAAATTTTTGCCAGACCACTTTTTTTTTTTAAACATCATTAACAGAGTGATTTTCTAGAACACAAACTTGAAAATGTCATCTTTTACACTCAATATGCCTCAGTGCCTACAAGATACCAGAACTCAGTAAGGTATGATTTCTCCTCCAGTCTCATCTTTTTGGACTTCTCCCTATACTTCCTTGTTCTAGTCATCTTGAACTCCTTATAGATCCTTGGAGAAATTACACAATTCCCTACTTGTCTAATTTTAACTCTGTTATTTCCTTTACTGGCACTGGTCTCCTCACTCGGTGGCATAAGCTGACACTGACTGATCTCGCAAATGAAACTTGAATGTAACAGTCATCAACCCATCAGGCAGGTGTAAGTGCATCTTCCTCATCTCTACCAACTCTACTTGACTACAACCTCAACATCGGGGATGCTCAGTGGGAGGGACTTGGGAGTACGGGAATGAAGAAGGGGTAAGATCATGACTCCAGCTTTTCAGATGGACTTCTCAGCAGCTGTGTGGGTTAAAATTAAATATTTGTTACTGAGAGAATGGTATCCCTACTCTTTGGTTGAACTGAGGCTGAAAAATATTTGAGGATGGTTGGTCTAAGTCTTTCCCCATAATGCCTATAAAACAGAATTTTGTTTGTTCATGTGGATGTCCCTGATAGAATATAGGTTTCAAAAAAATGAGAAATAAAACTTAGTAAGCTTTATCTCCCTATTGCCAACTCTGGCATGTAACAGAGAAGACAAACATGGAAGGTCAAGTGAGTAAGCCTTGCCACTGGAGAGATGAGGTATTAAGTTATCCATGGTCTTGGTTTGGAATCAAAGATTCTTATCTGTGAAATAATACATGGAAAGTATGAGACAGAAGCCTGAGGAGCAGGGGGAAAGTTAAGGACCCCACACTAAAGTGGGTTATCAGGCAAAGACTTAGTCACGTAAGAAGGTAAGAGCCTAGTGACTCAACCAGTAAATATTTTTTAAACTCTATGAACCTTGATTATCCATAGAAAATTCAAAAATTATCTTCACAGTGGCTTTGTTGGGAGCACCAATTGAGAAAATATGTGTAAGTAGATTATGTATTATTGATAGCAATTATTTCATTATCAGATCAGTCACTCAGTCGTGTCCGACTCTTTGAGACCCCATGAATCGCAGCACGCCAGGCCTTCTTGTCCATCACCAACTCCCGGAGTTCACTCAGACTCACGTCCATCGAATCAGTGATGCCATGCAGCCATCTCATCCTCTGTCGTCCCCTTCTCCTCCTGCCCCCAATCCCCCCAGCATCAGAGTCTTTTTCCAATGAGTCGACTCTTCGCATGAGGTGGCCAAAGTACTGGAGTTTCAGCTTTAACATCAGTCCTTCCAAAGAAATCCCAAGGCTGATCTCCTTCAGAATGGACTGGTTGGATCTCCTTGCAGTCCAAGGGACTCTCAAGAGTCTTCTCCAACACCACAGTTCAAAAGCATCAAATCTTCGGGGCTCAGCCTTCTTCACAGTCCAACTCTCACATCCATACATGACCACAGGAAAAACCATAGCCTTGACTAGACGAACCTTTGTTGGCAAAGTAATGTCTCTGCTTTTGAATATGCTATCTAGGTTGGTCATAGCTTTCCTTCCAAGGAGTAAGCGTCTTTTAATTTCATTAAAATTTTTTTTTATTTCATTATAGACTTGTCTAAATAGGAACATCATTGAAATTGATTGAATGTATGCTGGCCCACTGCTGCCCTGTGGCTAAGCTACATTCCTCCAACTAGGGAACATATTAGTAACAGAGTCTCTCTCAGACACACACTTGTGGGTAGCTATCTACTTAAAGAATTAAAGAAAAGGGCAGCAAGCCAAAGTTGCAATTGCACCCCATGTGGTATTCTGAGCACCATTAACTTCCTCTTCTGACTCAGCTTTGGTCTAGGCTTCTTTCCTCTGATATTATTTTGGTTAGTGCCTCAGCCCTGATAAGCATGTGTCTTGGCTGGGTTTATTCCTTGCCTAACCCTCATATATAATCCTGGTTCCAGTTATTTATGTTAGACAAAGGTCTCATAGATGCTTGAACCAAGTTCATTTTTTCTGCTAGTTCTAATCTTGAAAAACACTGCTTTTATCCTCTCAATTATTTAAGCTCTGACTTAGAAATAAAATTCAAAGCATAAAGCTTCTCCCTAGTACTAATCATTCCAGACTCCTCTTCATTATTTCCTGGGTACTGTGAACTGTAAGCATAAAGTAGGATGGTTGTCTTTATGGAAAGTCATATCTAGTCCTCTAAACCATCACTGATGATCCCGGTGGAGGGAGCTACATTAGAGACCAACACGATATCTCAATAAAACAGGTTCAGCCATATTTCCTTTTACCTTGTAGTATCATTAGTTCCTTGATGGAGAATGAGATGAGCTAGCCCTAGGGATCTACCAGTTCCATATCCCTAGGTTCAATCAACTGCAGATTGAAAATATTTAAAAAAAAAATTCAGAAATTCCCCAAGGTGAAAATTGAATTTTCTGTGTGCTGGCAACTATCTGCATAGCATTTACAAGTATCTAAATAGCATTTGGGAGCCTCTGATGGCTCAGCAAGTAAAGAATCACCCTGCAATGCAGGAAACACAGGAGACTTGAGTTCAATCCCCGGGTCAGGAATATCCTCTGGAGAAGGAAATCTATATTCTACTTGTTATTGTAAGTAATCTAGAGGTGATTAAAAGTATACAGCAGGATGTACATAGGTTATGCCCAAATACTAAACCTTTTTTTATATAAAGGACATGAGCATCTTCAAATTTTGGTAACTGTGAGGGCCCTGGAACCAATCTCCTGCAGATAGCAAGGGGTTGACTGCACTTGGTTTGAGTTTAGATTCCATGGTTGTATGAAAAATACAGAAAATTATGTGCAGTGGGACAATACTGTTCTCAACTGAGAGATCAGAGGAAAGTGAAACTATGAGTTACAGCATATTCTTATCTTCCAACTCTTACTCATTCTGGGCATGTGTTAATAAGACACTGAACTGGCATGTTGAATTGCCATCACTTCTAAATGGTGTCCTTTCTCATTTCTTGCTTTCACTCTTTCACTTTTTCTCTAATTCATACTAAACATGTATATGAATTAACTTCACCAAAGGAGGCAAGGAACATGTTTGTTCTGGAGCACAGTGATACCAATAAATAGTTTTTAAGTGTTCTTGAATATTTCCACAAACTTATCAGCACTCTCACGTGAAGACTCCATTTTAGAACCAATTATCTTTCCTGTAGATTTTTTTGGATGTCTTCTTTTGATTTCTCTGCTTTTTGTACTATCACCATTTGCTCAATTGCAGAGGCTTAAAATTCTTTATAACAGCTAACCCAAGTTGTAAAACTTGAACAACCTAAGAAATTATACATTCCATCATTCTTGTATTTAGGCCTGCAGAAACTGCGCTGCAAGACATGTAAATGCTTGTTCAGGATAAGCAGCTTGTGGTACCAAGCTGACATTCTCAGGGCTCCAGACCATCACTGATGCCCTTCTGTCTTCTTTGCTTCTCATATCTAAGAGGTATCAAGCCTTGTCCATTTCCATTTGTCACAGTCTCTTTTCCTTCTTCACATCCCCTCTCATTTGTTTCTTTCTTTAAATCAGGATCACCACAATTTTTTGTGACTTTTACCCTGTTACACCTGGCATTCTTTCTGTTGACTTCCTAATTACTAACCTCCCTATCTGCAGTTCATCTTGGACAGAACTGTCACATCCATCTTGCTGTGAGTATGTAGCCATGAGACTAACATGACGAAAGCAATGTTTTAAAAAGACTGGTCTGGCAGTGCGGTTCGTGATGGATTAGAGGACGGATCAAGGAGACCGAGAGATGGTCGGACAGACTGTTGAAGTAATTCTGGAATCCTTAAAGAGGGTCTTGACTGAGATGGTTTTTACTACTTTCTTTGGCAACACCTTCATTCCACTTTGTGAACGCTGGTAAAGCTCCCAATTCAAACTGCTATAATATTTTAAAGAGTAAATGGTCTCATTGTCAAGGAGAGCCTTTGTATTCTACTAAATTACTCTCTCCTTTCCTAGGCATTGACCTCTTGCCACTCTGCAATGCTCCTTAGCACTTTAAAGCAGGCTTTTTCAAATCTCTGTTCTTTTGAAACATGGTTTCAGAAGTGCTGACTACCTCATTATTCATTTTTACATTATTTTTCAAAAGCTAATGTCATTTTAAGTTTTTAAAGACATAAAGGGGATGTGAAAGAGTCACCATTCTGGTAGTAAAGGGGATTGCAGGTTATAGTTTCAATGATTAAAACTATTTTTCATAACAAAACAACCAAATGGTCCTAGGTTTTAGTATAATGAGATGGAGAAGCGAAAAGCTAAAATGCAGCTGTTAAATGTGCTTCTGAAAATTTCTTAACTTTAGTCTTATGAGGACAATGCCAGGTGTCGGGGATTAATTTCTAACAACTCAATTATTATATGTATCTTCCAGGGCTCATTTCCTTCACAGATTGTTTAATCAAAGAGACAACAGTATTTTCTAAAGCTTGCAATTCCCTACACCAGGAACCTTTCTTACCCCTCTGTTAACATCATCTGCACTGAGATTAAACTCATAACATCACATGCTACACAAAAGAAAACAAGTAAAATATATAGCCCCTAAAGTCACTTGTAACTAAGCAATTGTTATGATATGAAAATAATGTTCATTTAATTAAAATTCATACCACATAGGGTCTCAATTTAGAGTGTTAGTTTTTAAACACCTAAACCAGGCTTCTGTGGCTCAAAGCTATAGTATATATGAAATTGTATATATCAACATTTTTTTGGTTTAAAGCTAATTTTATAAGTAATCTCTCTGGAAAGACTCAACATTCACTTATACATAGTTTATAAAGTACAATTATTTGTAAGTTAATGAAACACTAGGTTCTTGTAATATGCTTTACTTGAAGGCCATTAAATACAATCAAATACCCAATAGCAAAGAACTACATTTCTCAAAGCTAAAGCCGCATAGCCTCATGTTCCTTTTAATCATACTGTTCTTTAGAAATATGCTGCATATTTAATCCACTGAAATTTTTAACAATCTGTCTATCAATAAGGAAAATTAGGTTTTCTGTTTTTTTTTAACAATCTCTCTCCTATCACTAATGAAAACTGGTAGTGCCTGAAGGCAGAAACTGAGCCATTAGGTTGCTGCCTGGCTTTAACAGCCTAAGTTCCCTCTTATCCTCAATGTTTTTGAATCCTTTTTACAGTTTACCCTATGCTAAAAGAAACACAAAACATGACCCAGCGTTTAGCTCAGAATAAAGACACATCTTATCCAGTGGTCTAACTTTGATAGGTAATACCAAGAAAGATCAAGGGGAAAATAAAAAAAGAAGAAAACTCAAGCTCTGTGTATCTAAAGAAGTACCCCATTCACAGAAAACATAATTGAGTCAAGCCCTGGGGATGTTATTCCATGGTTATCTCACTATTTGAAGAGATATTACAGAATCCTTTCAATACGATTAAAATATAGTTTTAGAAAGACAATGAATATATATCAAGTACTGGTTTGGCTTTCCCAGGTGGAGCAGTGGTAAAGAATCTGCCTGCCAATGCAGGAGACGCAAGAGACTCTGGTTTGATCCATGAGTTGAGAAGATCCCCTGGAACAGGAATTGGCAACCTGCTCTGATATTCTTGCCTGGGAAAACCCATGGCCAGAGAAGCCTGGTGGGCAACAGTCTGTGGGATCACAAAGAGTCAGACATGACTGAGGGCATGCATATACGCATACACACAAATATTGGTTTAATGAATTGCCAACCAGGGAGTGGCTGTTGGAGAGATTCTAACTGAAACAAAAATGCAGGGATAGAATACTGTGTTATCAATCACTTATTTTAAAAAATGTTTCCCTGGTCACTGATTCCAAGTCTGTTACTTCTTTCCCTCAATAGCTTCGTCTGTGCTCTGACTCCCATGTTATTGGTGGAAAACTCCTGACACCATTAGGCTCAGCAACATTCTCATATCTAAGAAAGTTTCAAGCATAACCCCTTTATGCTTAGCAAGTTCAGAAGTGGCTTCCCTATCCTATCCATCCATCTGCTGAAAAGCCCTCTTCAACTCATGAAGTTACTCAGAGGAGTGATGGCCCAGGGTTGTACAAGAAATCAGAAGTCTATAGCGTTAATGAAACTCAACTTCATGATCTTAAACAATTTTAATAGCCAAGAACCATTTGACTATGCTACAAAGGTACTGAATTTACTCCTCTTATAATAATAATCATTTGATCATATCTGATTTTCACTCAGATTGCAGACCTCTCAAAAATAGGAACTAATTTCATTTTCATCTGTAATATTTAGTTAAGATTTGACACATATTAGTATTGGTACATATTCTACTTCCTCTGGTGTCTCAGATGGTAAAAAAAAAAAATATATATATATATATATATACACACACATATATATACACACACACACACATATATATATATATTTGTGTGTGTGTGTGTATATATATATACACACACACACCTGCAATGCAGGAGACCTAGGTTTGATGCCTGGGTCAGGAAATTCCCCTGGAGGAGGAAATGGTAACCTACTCCAGTATTCTTGCCCGGGAAATCCCATGGACCTCAGGGCCTGGTGGGCTACAGTCCATGGAGTTGCAAAGAGTTTGACATGACTGAGTGGCTATCACTTTCACACATACCATCAAGCAAAAACAGTAAAATCAGTGATTGAAAGGATTCTTTTCAGTTATTTTTTAGGTATTCCTTTTAAGGCAAATGAAAATAAATGGAGAATCTAGAGTAATTAGATATTAAACTACGTCCCAGTTCTCTTGTCTGCCTCAGGATTTGAGACAAATATTGTTATTCTAGCAACTATGCTTCTCTGAAAATTGAAAAACAAATGATTATTTTTATAATCAAAACTTTACTCTTATTGTTCTTATCATAGGAACACTTCACCTGCCCAATGCAATCAGAGGTTAAATAGAGAGTAAGCATTGTTTGGTCCTGATGGATATACCTTGCATTTTCAGGTATAGTTACTGAAATTGAAATGGAACTTTAAAAAGCACACATGCAACTAAAAGGTGATTACAGCTATTTAGAAAAGAAAAACCCATCTATGTTTAACCTAATGTGTCATCAACTCTGCTAGAAGGCTGTCAAACTAGTATTACAGAAACACTTTTTAAATCCAGTATTTAAAACAAACAAACACAGGTATAATTAGAATGGAAGGAAGGAGGAGGAAATCAAACTATATAGATTTGAGGAGGGGTTCGCTGTGCTGAGTGGAGAAGCAGAAAGTGGTAAGACCTTATTGAATCTGCCTGGCTCCTTTGAGGAGCACCTTACCATGTGTGTAATCAATGATCTTCTCTCAATATATGTTGATATACTGGAGCTGACTTTAGATTACAGTATGTGAGTCTCTGGATTTGGGCAAGAACATCTGGCCAGTGATGCTTAAGTATAGTTACTTCCAATTAAAATAAATAAATTTATATTTAAAAAAATAAAAACAATAAAAAAAATGAAAATGGACATGTTTCTTACTATGGTCATTAACACAAAAATGATACAGAGATCCACCTGGATTTTTCATATGTGGCTGTTTATGCATCCATCACATAAATCTCTCCTTAGAAGTCTGGTATCCTCAGCATCCTTTAATGAATAGGCAATAGCTGGTCACAGGATATATTAATTCCTGTAATCACAACTTGGTCATTCTGCCTCCCTATGCAAGATAAATCAATTGAGACATTGACAATTAGACTCCCATACAAAATACATGGGTCTTAAGAGTAAGTGACTAAGTCAGTGAGAAGTAGTCTACTATAAACTCTTACCTTATAACCTGAGAGCAATGTATCAGGGAAAACAGACTTTTGCACCCATCAAAATACTACTACACAGGATGCAAGCTCAGAGAAGGCAATGGCATCCCACTCCAGTACTCTTGCCTGGAAAGTCCCATGGACGGAGGAGCCTGGAGGGCTGCAGTCCATGGGGGTCGTTGAGGGTTGGACATGACTGAGCTACTTCACTTTCACTTTTCACTGTCATGCATTGGAGAAGGAAATGGCAACCCACTCCAGTGTTCTTGCCTAGAGAATCCCAGGGACGGGGCATCCTGGTGGGCTGCTGTCTGGGGTCGCAGAGGGTCAGACACGACTGAAGTGGCTTAGCAGTAGCAGCAGGATGCAAGCTAGGTAGCATCCTGATCTGAGTCCTGCTCACAGGCTAGGTGGCTGTCATGTAAAGTTAATCCCTTTGATTTTCTCTAGAAAAAACAACCAGGACCAGATTTATCAAATAAGATATATCCCTACAAGTTTCATTACACTTTTTATATTGAGAGAGAACACTGAGGGGGGGAAAAATTGAGAGAAAGGGTATTTGGTTCTATTATTTTCATTTTATCCAATACAACCAGTGGTGTAATAGAGCTGGTCCAGACTGTATGCATCTTTCCCCAACTCCACATTCAGCACTGTCACTTTAATAGCTTGAAACTGTCTATGTAGGATAACTTAGACCAGGAAAATAGGCAAACAATACAAACTGGGGCCTTGTTCCTTTAGCAATGAGCCAGCTGTAAAACACCAGCATACCACTAATTATAACTCTTGTTAATATAACCAATGAGGAACTCCTTATTGGTAATACTAACTGAACTAATTCCTTTGTTCCCATTCATCGCTATCTTTGATTGACGTGGGCCCTTAGTATTGGGAAACATCATTTTTATACAAATATTTGAGTTCTTAGTGTCTTCCTCAGAAACTCAAGTGACAGGGAAATCAGCACAGAGGACACATAAATAAGTGGTCATGTCAATTTTAGCAATGACTTCATGATTCTCTGGTCAGATTCATTCAACATTTATTGAATTCCTACTGTGTATCTAGACTACTAAGTGCTGTGGAGTGCTGGGAGACAGTTTTTCATGAGTTTCTTGCATTTCTGTACACTCTGAAAGTGGAGGCATTGGCTTCTGAGTTAACCTTTTATAGAGTTTGTGGAATATATATAAAGATACTGCACTCTTCTGAAGTAGAAAACAGATATGTGTGCTGACCAGTATAGTAAATAAAATGTCTTTCTGGGGCAAAATTTGGTTTGTTTTCTTTCAAAAGATTGGGGGTTCCTAAGCTTACAACTGACACAAATCCACTGTGTATCTTGCATCCATCTAGGTCTGTCATCACATTGCCCGTGTGGGCTTAGGGGACAAGAGAAACGGATGCAAACATGAAGCTCATGCTATCTGCTGTGCCTTGAGCTATGTTCATGTCTCTGATCCAGGAGTCTCGTGTCTTCTGCCAGCAAGTGTGAAATTATGGTGGGCTAACTTGTCAGCTAGTAAGTAAGGTAAAGTACCAGGCTCTTCACAGTTCCTGACATGGAGGACCTAAAGTAGGTTGTCCTTAGTTTTAAGGAGACATATGGCTTCCCAGCTAGTGCAGTGGTAAAGAATCTGCCTGCCAATGCAGGAGCCTTAAGAGGTGTGGGTTCAATCCCTGGGTCAGGAAGATCCTCTGGAGTAGGAAGTGGCAACCCACTCCAGTATTCTTGCCTGGGAAATCCCATGGACAGGGAAACGTGGCAGACTATAGTCCATGGGTTTGCAAAGACTCGGACACGACTGACCATGAGCACACACACATGCGAAGAGGCATATAAACTTGTTGAGATGTGATTATGTATGAATATGTGTAATTATAAAACACTGACTTATATACAACCAAAATAAATAAAGCTGCATCAAGTAGTATGAAGGGGGAAATATTTGTATCATAGGTGCATGAATCTGTCATCATGAAAAAAAAATATGGAACATCACTGCATTTTATTACAAAAGCAAATATTTTATGCCACGCAACCTTCATTCATGATCGTGCTCATAGATGAAGCATGAATCATCTAACTAGTGACAAAGCAACCAATTTAAACAACCAAGATAAAAAATACTTTCAACAAAAATGCTGATTAGAAAACTTAACACTTGTTTTGCTAGACAAAAAAAAATGCAATCTAGTGAATTTTTGTTTAATATCAGTTCAGTGGCTCAGTCATGTCCAACTCTTTGCAACCCCATGAATTGCAGAACACCAGGCCTCCCTATCCATCACCAACTCCCATAGTCCACCCAAACCCATGTCCCTTGAGTCGGTGATGCCATCCAACCATCTCATCCTCTGCCATCCCCTTCTCCTCCCTCCCTAAATCTTTCCCAGCATCAGGGTCTTTTCAAATGAGTCAGCTCTTCGCATCAGGTGGCCAAAATATTGGAGTTTCAGCTTCAACATTAGTCCTTCCAATGAACACCCAGGACTGATCTCCTTTAGAATGGACTGGTTGGATCTCCTTGCAGTCCAAGGGACTCTCAAGAGTCTTCTCCAACACCACAGTTCAAAAGCATCAATTCTTCAGTGCTCAGCTTTCTTTAATACATGACATTAAACATTTCTTCAATTTGTTGAACACCAACAACAGGGCAGGTTTTGCACTAGACTCATTTTAAGTAGTCTTTGTAATACAGAAACTTTTCAAGTAGAAGTTATTATTTTTATTTTATAGAAGATGAAACTGTGGTTCAGAGAAGTTAAATGATTTGTTCAAAATTAATACAGCTACTAAATAGCAGGGAATTGCTTTTGATAATATTAGTCTAGTTATAAAACCAGTTACTTACACTTTTAATAAAATAAACATGTACTGATTAACATGTGACAGACTCTTCACTCTATCTTGGAACTATTTAGGAAAGTTTATAACTGGAATATAGAATTAGGACTCCCAAGGACCTATAATGTCCTCTAATGTCAAAGTTAATAAGAGAGCTAGGAAATATCTTTTTTTCCTCTTTGGTTTCTAGGACTTTTACCCCATTAAACTTCTAGTTCTACCCTTAAACCCTCTTTCCTCAAGCAACTAGACCTCCATACAGCTAAACATTTAGAACGGAGTGAGACAAGGGCAGAGTGGGTTCAAGACGAGGGTTGAAGACAGGTGTGCAGTATCCCAGGGATGCTTGCTTTCAGCACAGGAGTCCCTAGAGCCCTGAGTCCTGAGGAGGGGGAGGACAGGTTCTCACGGTCCAGGGACTTGCCTTTTAACCATGAATCACTCTGCATAAATAGGCATCTGCTTCTCTGTTGGAGACCCTGAATCACACAAAGTAAGACTTTTTGCTCCAATTTTGTTTGACCATGTGGACAAACACTGATAGGCATAAATACATCGTGGCCAAAATAACACAGAGGTGGCTGAGGCCGAAGATTGGTGCTTCTGAACCGTGGTGTTGGAAGAGACCCTTGAGAGTCCCTTGACTGCAGGAGATCCAACCAGTCCATTCTGAAGGAGATCAGCCCTGGGATTTCTTTGGAAGGAATGATGCTAAGGCTGAAACTCCAGTGCTTTGGCCACTTCATGCTAAGAGTTGACTCAATGGAAAAGACTCTGATGCTGGGAGGGATTGGGGGCAGGAGGAGAAGGGGACGACAGAGGATGAGATGGCTGGATGGCATCACTGACTCGATGGATGTCAGTCTGAGTGAACTCCAGGAGTTGGTGATGGCCAGGGAGGCCTGGCGTGCTGCGATTCATGGGGTCGCAAAGAGTCGGACACGACTGAGCGACTGAACTGAACTGAGAGAACAAAAAAAAAGGAAAAAAAATTTACTTTTTCCTTGAGTGTGTGTGTTCTCAGTTGTGTCCGACTCTTTACAACCCCATGGATGGTAGCCTGCCAAGTTCCTTTGTCCATGGGGTTTTCCAGGCAAGAATACTAGAGTGGGTTGCCATTTCCTCTTCCAGGGGATATTCCTCACCCAGGGACAGAATCCAAGTCTCCTATATTGGCAAGTGGGTTCTTTACCACTGAGCCATGTGGGAAGCTGTTGAGAAGCAAATACAAGAACTCAAAATATTATAACTTAGGGCTATTTACTGCATGGGATATGTTTTTGTTTAAATCTCATATTTTCAATGAGACTTATTTAACCTTGCTGTATTTAATACTGCAACATGCAAACTGCCTCTACTCCCCTGCCAAAATTCACCTCTACCTCAGCACTCTCAATTCCCTTTATCCAGCTTTATTTTTTTCTATGTACATAGATATTATGACCATCTTCCACATTTTTTGCTTATGTTTAATTTTCATTATCACGCCTATAAGAATTCAAGCTACACAACAAGCAAGACCTTGTTTTGTCTCCAAGTGCCTTGAACAATGCCTGGCACATCACTTCAGTTCAGTTCAGCCACTCAGTCATGTCTGACTCTTTGTGACCCCATGAATCACAGCACGCCAGGCCTCCCTGTCCATCACCAACTCCCGGAGTTCACTCAGACTCAGGTCCATCGAGTCGGTGATGCCATCCAGCCATCTCATCCTCTGTCGTCCCCTTCTCCTGCCCCTAATCCCTCCCAGCATCAGAGTCTTTTTCAGTGAGTCAACTCTTCGCCTGAGGTGGCCAAAGTACTGGAGTTTCAGCTTTAGCATCATTCCTTCCCAAGAAATCCCAGGGCTGATCTCCTTCAGAATGGACTGGTTGGATCTCCTTGCAGTCCAAGAGACTCTCAAGAGTTTTCTCCAACACCACAGCTCAAAAGCATCAATTTTTTGGCACTCAGCTTTCTTCACAGTCCAATTCTCACATCCATACATGACCACTGGAAAAACCATAGCCTTGACTAGACGGACCTTTGTTGGCAAAGTAATGTCTCTGCTTTTCAATATGCCACCTAGGTTGGTCATAACTTTCCTTCCAAGGAGTAAGCATCTTTTAATTTCATGGCTGCAGTCACCATCTGCAGTGATTTTGGAGCCCCAAAAAATAAAAAGTCTGACACTGTTTCCACTGTTTCCCCATCTATTTCCCATCATCTTCATTTTCTGAATGTTGAGCTTTAAGCCAACTTTTTCACTCTCCTCTTTCACTTTCATCAAGAGGCTTTTTAGTTCCTCTTCACTTTCTGCCATATGTCATCTGCATATCTGAGGTTATTGATATTTCTCCCGACCATCTTGATTCCAGCTTGTGCTTCTTCCAGTCCAGCGTTTCTCATGATGTACTCTGCATAGAAGTTAAATAAGCAGGGTGACATACAGCTTTGACGTACTCCTTTTCCTATTTGGAACCAGTCTGTTGTTCCATATACAGTTCTAACTGTTGCCTCCTGACTTGCATATAGTTGTTCAATAAATAAATATTGTGGGAATGAATGAATGGATGAGTAAACAACCATTTATTACTCAATAAGAGCAATGATTTCTTGGGTTCTTACTATGTGCCAGGTACTGTTATAGCTGCTTCACACACATTAACTCATCTAATGTATCGAATAAATCTATGAGATAGTATTACTATTATCCTTATAAATTAGCACACTGGAATACAATGATGTTAATTATCTTGCTCCAAAATCACATGACTACCAATTACAGAGCTGAGTTTTGAGCTTGAGAGTCTGGTTTCAGAGTCAGTTTTCCTAACCACTGTATCCACCAACCACTTCAGTGGTGACCTGAGCCATTTCAAGAAAAGACAAATATTATGTACTGGTTATTTTAAGAAGGCAGAGAAGTACATGATATTTTTAGATAGTTAATACAAATTATTCAAAGAAAATATTAATTATTTATGTATCCTTAGTGGACATTTCAGTTATCTGGATAATTAACTTACATGAATTACCCCATTTCCTCAAAGACTTGGTTAATCATAGAATTCCAATGGGCATATTTGTTTCTGTAACTTCTTCTCTTATATCCCTCCCGTAATCCTTCTCTCTTTTCTGCTTCACTCCTGTCCTTTCTCTTTTCTAATTCTTGATGATCCCCATCATCACCAACAACATCAGCAAGGTGTCACTGCTACTTTAAATTGGCTCACTTTATTGTATGAAAGTAAGAAGTCTCATATTGTGAGAACCAAAATTTTAGTCATAACTTTTATTTAGGGCTCAAGTTATTCTTGCTACTTCAGATACCTTGGGTTTTATTTTCCATTAGAAGTGGGTTATATTTTAACAGCCCCAGCAGAATGCTTTATATTGGGAGTTATCACTGAAGGTCACCATATCATAGACTTCTGACATTCATGAATTGTGCTCTTACCAGAGCAAATTTCATAAACCAAGAGCCCTTGCCTTGCAGTTTCGCTCTGCTGTAATTTTCCAGGTTGTTTCATTGACCACACTAAGAGTTGACTCCTTACCTTCACTATATGTACTAGAAGCACCATTGCTTCAATGGAGACTTCCGTTTTTATATTACACCTGCTGAAAAGTGCCACAAATAGCTTTAACACAATTTACTGTCTGGTCTAGACAGACTCATATCTCACAGGAACTTCCTTCACCTCATCCTGGTTTATGTCCCAACTATGGGGTTGATCTGCTCTGTCTTAGGAAGCAGAGGCAAAGTGATAGAGTCCTTAAATATTGTGAGTATTGATTCAAGGTCCAAGATGCAATAACCATCAACATTCAAATGTCTAAACAGAGACAGTTTATTATTGCAAGTAGTTAACCATTTTCTTTGAGGGATGCTAGCCTACACTGAACTGCTTCAAGAAGGTGGAGGTGAGTCTATAATAATCCTAATGGGAAAAAAATGCAAACCTTTGCTGTTATGGAAAATAATTCTACTTATGTAAATGAGAACTTAATGTTTGGAGGATGAGGGGTAAGAGCCTTATACAGATCAATTTAGGCACAACAAAAGGGTGATAAAGAGCACAAAGAGAAGGAGAGATACTATCACAGAATAAAAAATCAGAAAAATAATTATTGATAATATTTTTAGGAAGGTTTTTTTTTTTAGTTTTCTATAGAGCTTAACATCAGGAATAATGGTGTGTTAGTCCTTCAGTTGTGTCCAACTCTTTGCAACTCTGTGGACTGTAGCCTGCCAGGCTCCTCTGTCCATGGAATTCTCCAGGCAAGAATACTGGAGTGGGTAGCCATTCCCTTCTCCAGGGGATCTTCCTGACCCAGGAATCAAACCCGGGTCTCTCACAGTACAGGCAAATTCTTAACCATGTGAGCCACTAGGGAAGCCAAAAATAATGGTACTCCTAGAAAACTGAATATTCACTATAAATCCAATCTACTAGCATTAATACTATTATATCATTGATTCCATAATATTGTTAATTTTGTTGTTGTTTTTGTTATTTAGTCACTAAGTCATGTCCAACTCTTCTGCGACCCCATGTTCTGTAGCCCATCAGGCTCCTCTGTCCATGGAATTTCCCAGGCAAGAATACTGGAGTGCGCTGCCATTTCCTTCTCTAGGGGATCTTCCTGACCCAAGAATCAAACTTGTGTATCCTCATTGGCAGGCAGATTCTTTACTACTTAGATGACAGCAAATGGTTGGTTGAGAATTAAAGTATACCCCTGATTCTTCAAAGTTAGAAATTAATAGTTCAGCTAGAAAAATTTGTCCTTAGAAATGCCTGGTTTTATCTTACACCAGTCATATATTCTCAGAAACACAGTGGTAACTTAAACTGATCTGATAAAATTTTAAAGGAATGCTACAATACATTTCCTCCCTGTGTTGCTCTGTTCTGCAACACGTTCACACTCGGAGAAAAGGGCTTGGAAAGGAGGGCGGTCTGCCTGCCAAATCGTACTCTAAATGGTTGTAAGTGAGGCATCTGGCTCCTAGTTAAACACCCATGTGTGTTCTTCAGGCCTTATCACAGACAATTATGAAGGCTCTAAGTGGCAGCTCTTATAAGGGGAAGCTGCTCTCTCCAAACAAGACTTGGTGCAGGGCCAATGCACTGCTGTCTCTGGAGAGAGGTGGAGTCAAGGACTCAGGTCCCCAGTGGGTCACAACCTTTCACATATTGACACTCATAGACCTGGGGACTTCATTGCTGGGCCTCTCTCTAATTTTTTTAATTGGAATATAATTGCTTTACAATGTTGCATTAGTTTCTGCTGTTCAACAATGTGAATCAGCTGTGAGCTGTGTGTGTGTATCTCCCCTCCCTCCTGAGCCTCCCTCCCACTCCCCCACCATCCCAGCCATCTTGGTCATCACAGAGCACTAAGCTGAGATTCCTGTGCTACATGACAGCTTCCCACAGGCTATCTATTTTACACATGTAACTTTGTGTACATCAATGCTACTCTCTCAGTTCATCCTAACTTTCCCTTTCCCAAGCTATATCCACAAATCTGTTCTCTCTGTCCTTCAGTTTCCTCTCAAGTTCTCCTTATAGGGAGAGGGAAACATTAAAGATACTTATTTTCCTACTCTGACTCAGTACTTTATCCCCTCTAACCCTTCCCCCTTTTCCTCCTGCTGAACCCACACTCCAGGGTCAACAAAACTGCTGGAACCCTTCATACTGGGCTCCCTCAGCAGTGAGGACTATCATGTCTGCACTGACCCCTGTGGCCCAAGATCAGTGTTCCACAGGGGAGATAGGACAGGGAGAATCATCACTTTCTCTGGTTTTCAACTCCTCCTTAAACCATTAACCCTTTCATTTCTGGCTTGCTCCTTAAATTGGCTATTCCAGATACCTGGCAACTCCCCATGTCCCTGCCTCTGCTCCAGGTCACCTGAGTTCCTGACAGTAAGCACTACAGATATTTTGCAAAAAGCAGAGAAAATTCAAAGGTGATATGACCAGGTTTTTTAAATGTTTAAGGACAGGTTTTATGACAGAGAAAAGAGATCCATTCTCTGTTGCTCTGGAAAGCAGAACAAGGACAATTGGTGGAAATGACAGTTAGTAACTGAATCAGCACCAATCACTGTAACTACAATCTATGGCATCACCCTAATGGCAGAAAGTGAAAGGGAACTAAAGAGCCTCTTGTTGAAGGTGAAAGAGGAGAGTGAAAAAGCTGGCTTAAAACTCAACATTCAAAAAACAAAGATCATGGCATCTGGTCCCATCACATCATGGCAAATAGATGGGGAAACAAAGGAAACAGTGATAGTCATCATTTTATTGGGCTCCAAAAGCACTGCAGACAGTGATTGTAGCCATGAAATTAAAAGATGCATGTTCCTTGGAAGAAAAGCTATGATGAACCTAGAAAGTGTATTAAGAAGCAGAGACATCACTTTGTTGACAAAGGTCTGTCTAGTCAAAGCTATGGTTTTTCCAGTAGTCATAGATGGATGTGAGTTGGACCATAAAGAAGGCTGAGCTCTGAAGAATTGATGCTTTCAAATTGTGGTGCTGGAAAAGACTCTTGAGAGTTCTTTAGACAACAAGGAGGTGAAATCAGTCAATCCTAAAGGAAATCAACCCTGAATATTCATTGGAAGAACTGATGCTGAAGCTCCAATACTTTGGCCACCTGATGCAAAGGGCCAACTCATTGGAAAAGACCCTGATGCTGGGACAGATTGAAGGCAGAAGGAGGAGGTGACAGAGGATGAGACGGTTGGATGGCATTATCAATTCAATGGACAGGAGTTTGAGTAAACTCTGGGAGATAGTGAAGGACAGGAAAGCCTGGCATGCTGCAGTCCATGGGGTTGCAAAGAGTTGGACACAACTGTCTGAACAAAACAAAACAAAAAAAAGGAATAATCTACAACTTCAGTATTCTTGCCCTTAGAATCCCATAGATAGTATGAAAAGGCACAAATATATGACACTGAAAGATGAACTCCACAGGTTGGTAGGTGCCCAATATGTTACTGGAAAAGAGTGGAGAAATAACTCCAGAAAGAATGAAAATGAAGAGACAAAGCCAAAGTGAAAACAATGCCCAGTTATAGATGTGACTGGTGATGAAAGTAAAGTCCAATGCTGTAAAGAACAACATTGCATAGGAACCTGGAATGTTAGGTCCATGAAACAAGGTAAATTGGAAATGGTCAAGCAGGAGACGGTAAGAGTGAACATCGACATTTTAGGAATCAGTGAACTAAAATGGACTGGAGTGGTCAAATTTAATTCAGAGGGCCATTACATCTATTACTGTGGGCAAGAATCTAGAGAAGAAATGGAGTAGCCTTCATAGTCAAAAAGAGAGTCTGAAATGCAGTACTTGGGTGCAATCTCAAAAATGACAGAATGACCTCTGCTTGTTTCCAAGGAAAACCACTCAATATCACAGTAATCCAAGTCTATGTCCCAGTTAGTAATGCTAAAGAAGCTGAAGTTAAATGGCTCTATGAAGACCTACAAGACATTCTAGAACTAATACCCCCAAAAGATGTCCTTTTCATTAAAGGGGACTGGAATGCAAAATAAGGAAGTCAAGAGATGCCTGGAGTAACAGGCAAACTTGGCCTTGGAGTACAAAATGAAGCAGGGGAAAGGCTAATGGAGTTTTGCCAGGAGAACACACTGGTCATAGCAAACATCTTGTTCCAACAACACAAGAATCAACTCTACACATGGACATCATCAGATGGTCAATACTTAAATCAGATTGATTATATTCTTTGCAGCCAAAGATGGAGAAGCTCTATACAGTCAATAAAAACAAGACCAGGAGCCAGCCAGTGGCTCAGATCATGAACTTTCTGTTGCAAAATTCAGACTTAAAGTTAAGAAAGCAGGGAAAAGCAGTAGACCATTCAGGTATGACCTAAATCAAATCCCTTAAGATTATAGAGTGGAAGTGACAAATAGATTCAAGGGGTTAGATCTGATAGACAGAGTGCCTGAAGAACTATGGACAGAGGTTTGTGACATTCTACAAGAGGCAGTGATCAAGACAATCCCCAAGAAAAAGAAATGCAAAAAGGCAAAATGGTTGTCTGAGGCGGCCTCACAAGTAGCTGAGAAAAGAAGAGAAGCTAGAGGCAAAGGAGAGAAGGAAAGATATACCCATCTGAATGCAGAGTTCCAAAGAATAGCAAGGAGAGATAAGAAAGCCATCCTCAGTGATCAACGCAAAGAAATAGAGGAAAACTATAGAATGGGAAAGACTGGAGATCTCTTCATGAAAAATAGAGATACCATGGGAAAATTTCATACAAAGATGGGCACAATAAAGGACAGAAATGGTATGGACCTTACAAAAGCTGAAGATATTAAGAAGAGGTGGTAAGATCACAGAAGAACTATACAAAAAAGATCTTAATTACCCAGATAACCATGATGCTGTGATCACTCAACTAGAGCCAGATATCCTGGAATGCAGTCAAGTGGGCCTTAGGAAGCATCACTATGGACAAAGCTAGTGGAGGTGATGGAACTCCAGTTGAGCTCTTTCAAATCCTAAAAGATGATACTGGTAAAGTGCTGCATTCAATATGCCAGGAAATTTGGAAAACTCAGCAGTGGCCACAGGACTGGAAAAGGTCAGTTTTCATTCCAATCTCAAAGAAAGGCAATGCCAAAGAATGTTCAAATTACCACACAACTGTACTCATCTCACACGCTAGCAAATTAATGCTCAAAACTCTCCAAGCCAGGTTTCAACAGTACCTGAACCGTGAACTTCCAGATATTCAAGCTGGATTTAGAAAAGACAGAGGAACCAGAGATCAAATTGCCAACATCCACGGGATCATTGAAAAAGCAAGAGAGTTCCAGAAAAACATCTACTTCTGCTTTATTGACTATGCCAAAGACTTTGACTGTGTGCATCACAACAAACTGTGGAAAATTCTTCAAGAAATGGGAATACCAGACCACCTGACCTGCCTCCTGAGAAATCTGTATGCCGGTCAAGAAGTAAGAGCTAGAACTGGACATGGAACACAGACTGGTTCCAAACGGGGAAAGGAATATGTCAAGGCTGTATACTGCTACCCTGTTTACTAAACTTCTATGCAGAGTACATCATGCAAAATGCTGGGTCAGATAAAGCACAAGCTGGATCAAGATTTTCAGGATAAATATCAATAACCTCAGATATGCAGATGACACCACCCTTATGGCAGAAAGAGAAGAGAAAGTGAAGAGCCTCTTTGTGAAAGTGAAAGGTGAAAGAAAAAGTTGGCTTAAAATTCAACATTCTAAAAACTAAGATCATGGGATCCAGTCCCATCACTTCATGGCAAATAGATGGGGAAACAGTGGAAACAATGAGAGACATTTTTTTGCCCAGGTGTGGGGGCGGGGCTCCAAAATGACTGCAGATGGGGACTGCAGCCATGAAATTAAAGGATGCTTGCTCCTTGGAAGAAAAGCTATGACTAACCTAGACAGCATATTAAAAAGACAGCAGAGATATTACTTTGCCAACAAACGTCTGTCTAGTCAAAGCTTTGGTTTTTCTAGTAGTCAGGTATGGATGTGAGAGTTGGACTATAAAGAAAGCTGAGTGCCAAAGAATTGATGCTTTTGAACTGTGGTGTTGGAGAAGACTCTTGAGAGTCCCTTGGACTGCAAGGAGATGAAACCAGTCAATCCTAAAGGAAATCGGTCCTGAATATTCATTGGAAGGACTGATACTGAAGCTGAAACTCCAATACTTTGGCCACCAGATTTGAAGAACTGATTCATTCTAAAATCCCTGATGCTGGGAAATAGTGAGGGCAGTAGGAGACGGGGACAACAGAGGATGAGACAGTTGGATGGCATGACCAAATCAATGGACATAAGTTCCAGCAAGCTCCGGGAGTTGCTGATTGACAGGGAAGCCTGGCGTGCTGTGGTCCATGGGGTCACAAAGAGTCGGACATAACTGAGCAACTGAACTGAACTGAATAATGTAGCTGACTACACATGATAAAAAAACCAAACATTTGTGTATTTACTTAGTTCAAAAAATGTTTCCAAAATTATTTGCCTTTTCGCAACCTTATCCTCTCCTCCAGAGACAACTATCCTAAATTTTCTGATAATAATTCCCTTGTTTTCTACAACACTATTCTATTTTTATTATTAGATTTTAAACTAAGTTATTTAACTGGCAGTATAAGTCTCTCTACCTTGTTTACTTTCTTAAATTACTGTGTGAACTTATTTTTCTTTCTGTCTTTCATGGATGTTTTAAATCACCTTTTCAACTAAATTTCAAAACCGGTTGAGATTTTAATTATGTTAACTTGGTCAGTTTACAGAGAATTGATAACTTCCATTGGACCACCTAAGTATGAACATGGTATGTCTCTCTTTATACCCTTTTTGAGCACTTTCAGTTTTTTTTTTACTGTGTTTTTCAGTAAATGGCACAAATATTATCCTTTACATCATTCCTATGGTCCTTATATTCTTATTAGTATTGTAAATTCTTCCTTTTTATTGACTTGATTTCTCACTCTTTGTTGCCAATAAATATTACAGAAATGCAGTCAACTTTTAAATATTAAGCCAATTCAATATTCTTTCCCAACAGGCTTATTAAACTTAATATTTTATACTTGAATTTTATATGTAGACTACTGTATAATCTTCTAATAATGGAAGCTTTGTTTTCTATGTCCAAATATTATAGCTTTTATTTTTCTTTTATGGTCTATTTAGAATCTTCAAAACAATGCTGAGTAGAGGTGGTGCTGTAACAGACTCATTTCCTTGTTACTGGCCTAGAGGAAATTTTTTTTACCATTAAGCAAGGAAATGGCAACCCGCTCCAGTATTTTTACCTGGAAAATCCCTTGGACAGAGGAGCACGGTGTATAACAGTCTACTGGGTCACAAAGAGTTGGACATGACTTAGCACATGCAGGCGCGTACGCATGAGCGTGCACACACACACACACACTTCCTACAGGTTTCTATTATATAAATTCATTAGGTTAAGAAACTTTTCTTTTTAATTGAATAGGATTTTTTTTTTCAAAACCACTTAATGCGTTTTTGATGTCACTGAATGACTATTCACCATCTATTAAAATGGTCATAACATTTTTCTACCTGAATCAGCATGTGTAGGTTCTATTGTTTACTGTTCAACTTGCAGTCCTGGGATAAACCTCACCTGACCACGATACATTATCTTTTTATCAAAATGCTTGATGCTGTAGTTAGTAATTTTCTATGTATACACATGAGTCTGTATGGCGTGTAACTTTTCTGCTTCTTATTTTCCTGGTATGATTTGGCCAATACAATTACATTAATAAATAAGTTGGAGACTGTATCTTCTTTTTCTATTATCTGCAAAAATGAGTGTAAGATGAGTCCTGCCAGGTCTGCTTTTTGTGCATGTGGATTTCCACTACAAAGTCTCACTAATGGAGGTTGGAGGTCCATTTCTCCTATGGTCTTTTCTCCTATGGCCTGTCAAAGCTACAGCTCTAGGCTTCCAGGATCAGCAGATACCCTCCGGGGCAGGTGATACTTTTTCTATGCTTGTTGCTCTGGATTTGCAGTTCCACATGAAACTTATGAAGGTTTTATCTACTTTCCTACAAGTTCATGATACATTTAAGAGGATGATTTTTATGTTTTACTTAGAAATGATTGTGTGCCATACCTTGAGTGGTGAGAAAGATAAACCTCATCTTTAATTTATAGGAGTGCTTTCCTACCATAATGAATCATCATCTGCTTGAATGACTACGGGGAAGTGTGCCTAGAGTTGGTTAATCTGGGATGAAACAAAGAAGATGGTCATGACCATGCAGTACTATAAGAAGAGGGGAGAACACAGGCATTTGCAAATGGCATCAATGAGACAAAATAAGGTGCATTTGGAGAACAAGCTATGTAGCTTGCTTTCAATTAATTCAGCTTCCGTGTATTATAAAGCAGTACATTAATTTGAGCAATTTCAAGCAACTGCAATAAAATGCCCTCTCTATAGTCATTAGCACTCTCTTCTTTGACTTCACTTTCCTGTAATCCTTCTTGTACCCTGCCACCCAAAACAAAAGTGACATCAATAAACATTCTTGAAAAGAGTATGAAAAAATGACTATGATATTGATTTGCTAAGAATATGAAGACTGAAGAGCAAGTAGAAGATTTGGAATATTCAGAGAAGTAGTTTGGTTTATATGAAGTTTGACTCACTTTGTACATGGGAATCTTCATGATATTAATGATATATTAATTGATCCATCTGGGGTACACAAGGGGCTACTTCTGTCCTCCTCCCAATACTCTACCTATGTGGTCAACAAGTGCAGAGTTGGCTACTCAGTATTTACTGGATGAACAAAGAAAGAATTGGTATGCCCATGGCTTTCTTCAAAACCTCTGTTGTTATACACCAGTTTAATACCAAAGTTACAATGAAATGGTGCCTTGGAACAGTAGCGTTTGTATTATTAAATGATCAACTGACATTCTACACACCTACATTTTTTTCTACCAGACAAGCTTCTACTTAGTGATGTAGAATATAAACATTCTGTTGAGGGCATATGCTTTTTCCTTTTCCCGCAGAGTTGTTTATAGCATAGTAACAGACTGGAGAATAATCAAGACTGAAATTCTACTTTCCTTACATGTGCAATAGAGGACGAACTGTGAGATTAGGATTGACATATACACACTACCACATGTAAAATAGATAGCTAATGGGAATCTGCTGTATAGCTCAGGGGGCTCAGCTTGGTGCTCTGTGATGACCTAGATGGATGGGATGTGGGGTGGGCTGGGAGGGAAGGGATATATGTTTACATAAAATTAACAAGTGGTGCTGGGAAAACTGGTCAGCCACTTGTAAAAGAATGAAACTAGAACACTTTCTAACACCATACACAAAAATAAACTCAAAATGGATTAAAGATCTAAATGTAAGACCAGAGACTATAAAACTCTTAGAGGAGAACATAGGCAAAACACTCTCTGACATAAATCACAGTAGGATCCTCTATGACCCATCTCCCAGATTATGGGAAATAAAAGCAAAAGTAAACAAATGGGACCTAATTAAAATTAAAAGCTTCTGCACAACAAAGGAAACTATGAACAAGGCGAAAAGGTAGCCTTCAGAATGGGAGAAAATAATAGCAAATGAAGCAACTGACAAAGAATTAATCTCAAAAATATACAAGCAACTCCTGCAGCTCAATTCCAGAAAAATAAACGATCCAATCAAAAAATAGGCCAAAGAACTAAACAGACATTTCTCCAAAGAAGACATACAGATGGCTACAGACACATGAAAAGATGCTCTACATCAAAGAAATGCAAATCAAAACCACAATGAAGTACCATTTCACGCCAGGCAGAATGGCTGCGATCCAAAAGTCTACAAGCAATAAATGCTGGAGAGGGTGTGGAAAAAAGGGAACCCTCTTACACTGTTGGTGGGAATGCAAACTAGTACAGCCACTATGGAGAACAGTGTGGAGATTCCTTTAAAAACTGGAAATAGAACTGCCTTATGATCCAGCAATCCCACTGCTGGGCATACACACCGAGGAAACCAGAATTGAAAGAGACATGTGTACCCCAGTGTTCATCGCAGCACTGTTTATAATAGCCGGGACATGGAAGCAACCTAGATGTCCATCAGCAGACGAATGGATAAGAAAGCTGTGGTATATATACACAATGGAGTACTACTCAGCTATTAAAAAGAATACATTTGAATCAGTTCTAATGAGGTGGATGAAACTGGATCCTATTATACAGAGTGAAGTAAGCCAGAAAGAAAAACACCAATACAGTTTACTAATGCATATATATGGAATTTAGAAAGATAGTAATGATAACCCTGTATGTGAGACAGCAAGAGAGACACAGATGTATAGAACAATCTTTTGGACTCTGTGGGAGAGGGCAAGGGTGGGAAGATTTGGGAGAATGGCATTGAAACATGTATGATATCATATGTGAATTGAATCGCCAGTCCAGGTTCGATGCATGATACAAGATGCTTGCGCCTGGTGCACTGGGATGACCCAGAGGGATGGTATGGGGAGGGAGGAAGGAGGGGGATTCAGGATGGGGAACACGTGTACACCCATGGCGGATTCATGTTGATGTATGGCAAAACCAATACAATATTGTAAAGTAAAAAATAAATAAATAAATAAAAATAAAAAGAGACCAGCAGGCAAATAAATAAATAAAATAAAATTCATGTTGTATAGCAAAATGTTGTAAACATGATTTACAACAACATTGTAAACATGATTCTCCAATTAAAAAAAAAAAAACTGAAGCAACATCAACAATGAAGATTTGTGGGCAAGAATAAAAAAAAAATCATAAACACATACCAAAACTCTCATACTGAAAGGTTAACTGAACTCAATGCATGGAATACCTTAAGGAAATCATTACATAGGGAGGGACTTTGAATTATGGAATGTATCATAATTTCCTATTTGTGTTTTACTGAAGATTTTTGTTTGATGGTGTTTTTTAACCTTTCTCCAATAAATGTATTCACTGTTTAAAGTTGCTTTAAAATACATATTTATGTTTGTATTAATAATTTTCAACCCCATTTCATCCCCTTACCCTACACTTGACTCATAGTATAGTAGTAAATGAACCTCATAGCATTTTACCAGAGTTCAAAAAGTAGCTTTGATATAATTTGATTTCAAGAGTTGCATCATTTTGCCTAAATCTGTAGAATTATGTAATTTTGATAAGCAAATTATCAATTCTCACAAGGAAGTCAATGTAGAAAAGTACCTTAAAGCTTCACTTTTCATTATGTGTTTATCTAAGAGCTTCAGCTTCAAAACTTCTGTCTTTTGACACTAGAAAATATCTTATGAATAAATTATAGACCAGTATTATTCTTGCTACTGAAAATCAAAGAACATTGGTAATAAAAAAAAAAAGTTGACAAACAGAATATGATGTTATTATCCTAAGTAATAAATCATCCCTCTGGGAAGTATGAAAATTAAGAGCATGTATCAGGAGAAACCTAGATAGCATACTCAAAAGCAGAGACATTACTTTGCTAACAAAGGTTCGTCTACTCAAGGCTATGGTTTTTCCTGTGGTCATGTATGGATGTGAGAGTTGGACTGTGAAGAAGGCTGAGCCCTGAAGAATTGATGCTTTTGAACTGTGGTGTTGGAGAAGACTCTTGAGAGTCCCTTGGACTGCAAGGAGATCCAACCAGTCCATTCTGAAGGAGACCAGCCCTGGGTGTTCTTTGGAAGGAATGATGCTAAAGCTGAAACTCCAGTAATTTGGCCACCTCATGCGAAGAGTTGACTCATTGGAAAAGACTCTGATGCTGGGAGGGATTGAGGGCAGGAGGAGAAGGGGACGACAGAGGATGAGATGGCTGGATGGCATCACTGACTCGATGGATGTGAGTCTCAGTGAACTCTGGGAGTTGGTGATGGACAGGGAGGCTTGGCGTGCTGCGATTCATGGGGTCGCAAAGAGTCGGACACGACTGAGCGACTGATCTGATCTGATCAGGAAAAACAAGAAGTGAGCTTAATAAATCAACAGCATCCTCAGTTGCTGCCCTGCCCCAAGACTGGATTACTGCATAGTCTCCTAACTTTTACACAGAGCTCCACAGTGATCTCTATGCATGTAAGTGAGATTCCCTAATTAAAATCCCCTCAGGGTGTCCCACTACACTTATTAGGTTGGTGCCAAAGTAATTATGATTTTGGACTTGATTTTAAATCATTATAACTAGACTCAAACACATCTTTATTAATCAAAATAGGAATCATTACAAACAGCACATTTTTGTCAATAAGTTTGTTTTTTCTAACAGCATAAAAATTCATGCTTTGGGATTTGGCAAGCCCTCAGAAAGCATTTTCTGCATTCTGCTGGTTGTGGAAACGTTTTCCCTGCAAAAAGCTGTCAGGAGAGGTCGGTGAATATGGCAGATGAGGCAAAACTTTGTAACCCAGTTCATTCCATTTTTGAAGCATTGGTTGTACAACGTGCAGTCAGGCATTGTTGTGGAGAAGAACTGGGCCTTTTCTGTTGATCAATGCTAGTTGCAGGCATTGCAGTTTTCAGTGCATCTCATCAATTTACTGAGCCTACTTCTCAGTTGTAATGGTTTCACTGGGATTCAGAAAGCTGTAGTGCATCAGACCAGCAGCAGACCACCAAACAGTGACCATAAGCGGGTTTTGGGTGCAAGTTTGGCTTTGGGAAATGCTTTGGAGCTTCTTCTTGGTCAAACCACTGAGTTAGTTGCCACTGGTTGTCATGTAAAATGCACTTTCCATTGTACATCACAATCTGAGAAATGGTTTGTTGTTGCATAGAATAAGAGAAGATGACATTTCAAAACAACATTTTTTTTTTTTAATTTCTGTCAGCTCATGAGGCACTCACTCACCAAATTTTTTCACCTTTCCAATTTGCTTCAAATACCAAATGACCATAGAGTGATTGATATTTGAATTCCTGGGCAACTTTTAATGTAGTTGTAAGAGGATCAGCTTTGATGATGCTCTCAGTTGGTCGCTGCCAACCCCTGATGGCCGACCACTGTGCTCCTCTTCCTCAAAACTCTTGTCTGTTGCAAAACTTACTGAACCACCACTACAATGTTTGTTCATTAGCAGTTCCTGGGCCAAATGTGTTGTTGACATTGCGAGTTGACTCCGCTACTTTATGATCCATTTTGAATTTGAATAAGAAAACTGCTCGAATTTGCTTTTTCTCTAACATTATTTCCATAGTGTAAAATACATATAAAATAAACAGAAAGTAATAATTCATTGGGTTTCCTGATGGCTCCTTGGGTAAAGAATCTGTTGGGAATGCAGGAGACACAGGAGATGCAGGTTTGATCCCTGGGTCAGAAGATCCCCTGGTGGAGGAAATGACAACCCACTCCAGTATTCTTGCTTGGAAAATCCCATGGACAGAGGAGCCAGGCGGGCTACAGTCCACGGGCTGCAAAGAGTTCGACTTGACTGAGTGACAACACATGCACAGTAATTCATTAGCAAAAAAATAAAATAAAGCAATAAATGTGCATTAAAATGATGTATAACATAACAACATTTATTAAAAAATGTATTCCAAGATCACATGGCAAAGTTCAACAATGCACAGCTGAAATTACTTTTGCACCAACCTAATAGAATATACTTCACACCTTGTAGGAAGGTCTGCTTGGCCCTCAGTTTTCTAGCCTTATCTTCTTCAAACTCATCTTCAACCAGTCTCACTCTTGGTTTATTGTATTTGAGCCACATTTGTCTGCTTTCTATTCCTCTATTGGATTAGGCTCCTCTCCTCCTCTGTTCCATTTGCTAGGCCAGGTCTCAATAACCAAATATTAATTCAAGTGTTATGTTGAGAAACAATCCAAAATGCTATGCTGTCACAATCCAGCATATTATCTTGTTTTCCATAGGACTTTACATTATCTGATAATCCCTGACTTCTCTCTTTATATTGGAAGTATATATATATATATATATATAGAAATATATATTATATATGTATCTGTTTCTCTCTATGACAGTGAGATCTTGTTTGTCTTGTGAAAGTTACACCAGTGCCTGAAACACTGTAAGAGGTCAATAACCATGTGTTGAATGAATGATTAAAGAATATTCTCCAATATTCATAGAGAACTACTACAACTTCTGAGCAAAAGAGTGACATGACAAATTGTTTATGCATGTTTGCAGCAGTTGTATGAAAATACAATTAGACTTAGAAGAGGCTGCAAATAGGATGGCTAACAGCAGTCCATGGTGAGTTGTATCATTAAAGTGATTTTAAATGAAGATCACTCAGAGAATTTACACTCTCTGGTAGCAAATACAGAAGAATTTACCAGGAATAGCAGGATCTTAACACTTAGGAAGTCTTCCCTGGTGGCTCAGTGGTAAAGAACCTGCCTGCTAATTCAGGGGATGCAGGTTGAAATACTGGGTGGCAAAGATTACCTGGAGAAGGAAATGATAACCCACTCCAGTATTCTTGCCTGGGAAAATCCCATGGATGGAGGAGCCTGGCGGGCTACAGTTCATGGAGTCAGAAAAGAGGTGGATATGACTTAGCAACTGAACAATACAATAACAACTAACATTTAGGAAACAGGTAAGCAGGACTATAGCTGCTAGAGAAAAACTGTCATGTGTTTATACTGCATGTGTGTATACTGTATGAAAAGTGTGAATCAAAATTAATGTAGTTTTAAATATCATTTTCATTTGTGTAAGATACTCATTTTTAATTCATTAATAATAAAGGAGACCTAAGTGAGAATCAGAAATCAAGTCCAGATATGCACATTTAGGAATCAATACCATACAAGTAAATGGAAAAGTCTGCACAGGAAGATGAAATTCCCTTGAGAGAAGGCCTTATAATGAGATAAGAGTAGATCACTTGACCTCTTCCTTGCCTTGGTTTCCTTATCATTAAAATGGAGATAATGGTAGGCACCAATAGATTATCTAGCTCTTCTCCTGGTTTATTTGTAAAGGGTACAATAAAAGTGGGAGAGCTGATTCAATGGCCAGAGGATGTGAGTGTAGTTTTTCTGGTAGATGGACAGGAGGAAACACTGAAAAGCAGTAAGACTGACAGCTGACTCAACACCTGGAAATGTCTAGGATATAAGTAGACAAGGGGAAGAGAAAGAAGATGATTAAATGGTGGAAAGTGATGGGCTGTAAGGAAAAAGCAAAAAGGTAAGCCTTTGAAACCAAGACATTACTTCCTCAATGAGGAGGTGTCAACATGTGCAAGTATGGTAGGAAACTTGTGTCTTCTCTACTCACACTAATGACAACCCACTCCAGTACTCCTTGAGAATCCCATGGACAGAGGAGCCTGGTGGGTGATAGTCCTCGGGACAGTAATAGTTGGACATAACAACTAAGCACACACACATGTAGAGAAGGGAGTCATGAAGTATGGCTATTATGGCAAGCATATCATGTGGTCATTACTTACCAATAGTGAGTGAGGCTGAATTTCTGATTCCTAAGGAGATATGTGAAGACTCTGATCAGAACTTTTATAAAAATGATTGCTCCTAAAAAAAACAAAACTTTAACTTTTTTCTCATTTGTCACATATTAAAATGTTAAATTTCACCTCACTTAGCATTCACAAAGCAGAAGAATAAAACAACTTCGTAAATACCCGAAGCCCCAGTTGTAATTATCAAGAACCTAAGATAATAGGTTATTTAGAAAAATAGTAGTGGGGCATTGAGAATGTAATGGAGTAGTATAGCAGAGTAATTTACAGGATGAGCTTTGAGTTGCTTAGGTTTCTATTTTGAAAACAGATAAATAACACTGCCTCCTTCCCTTTTCATTTGAAATTAATGAGACAGAGAGACAGAAGCAAATATGGTATTAGGTAAAACCAGGAGACATTTCTAATTCAAACCACAGCATATGAGAAAGGGCTGCCAAATGAAGTGAAGGTTGAATATGGTATAAAAGGAAACAGAATGTTGCCCTACAGCTACATCTCTCAGATGCAACTAATGGGCCACAATGGTCAAAATTACATAAGCCACTGTGAATAACAGAGCCAATAATTCTTTGTAGTGGCGAAAAGATATGCCATGACACTACACTGTGATAAAGTAAAACAAGGAAGAAAGGACAAGAGGAAATACAGAGATACAATAAAGAATAAAATGTTGAAGAAGAAAGGGTACATTGTGAGCAGTCTGGTTGTAAAAGCTAAAGGAATTCACATATGCACAGCTCTGTCATCAGGTAGCAGCTGTGAGTTAAGGAGAATCTACTGTTGCCTATGACATGCCTCTATTGGTAGATACCCAAAACAGACTTATGTTTTTTTTTTTTAAAGACTGGATACTAATAATAATGGAACACTAATAGAAGATTGACACAAAGATGCTACAAAAATAAAGGTGAAAAAGAACAGGAAAAATAAGTGACAAGAAAGAATGTTACCAAGGTATAAAAAATTTCCCATGAAGAAATTAAAACTGTGACAAGCACACTATCTTGTATTTCAGAAGTAGTGTAAAACAACTACCTCTAGAAAACAAGACTTCATGGGAAACAAACATAAGCTCAGAGAAAATGCAATTAGATAGATATGGAGATAAATCATTGGAAGTAGTGTTAAAGAAGGATGGAAACCAAGAAGAAAAAATAATTACAGAAATGACTAACTAGGGGAGTGGTCCTAAGATGGTGGAAAAATAGGATGGGGAGACCATTCTCTACCCGACATATTCATCAAAAGAACATTTGAACGCTGAGTAAATTCCACAAAACAACTTCTGAATGCCGGCAGAGGACATCAGGCACCCAGAAAAGCAGCCCATTGTCTTCAAAAGGAGGTAGGAAAAAATATGAAAGATAAAAAGAGAGACAAAAGAGGTAGAGACAGAACTCCATCCCAGGAAGGGTCTTAAAAAAGAGAGGTTTCCGAACACCAGGAAGCACTCTCATTGCTGAGTCTGTGGTGAGCCTTGGAACCACGGAGGGAAACATAAACAGGAGGAAAAATAAATAAATAATTTAAACCCACAGATTACTTGCCCAACAGTAACTCCCCCAGTGGAGAAGCAGCGCAGACGCCTGCACCCACCACTAGCAAGCGAGAGCTGGGCAGGGAGGTATGGGCTGCATTGCTTAGAGTAAGGACTGGGACTGAATGCCCTGAGGGCAATCTGAGGGAACTAACTTGGGATACCAAACCAGACTGTGGGATAGCTACCACACGAAAAGCCCTAACCTAAGACACCACCAGGCCCGCTCACAGAACAAAGAACTGAACAGAGCTCACCAGCTGCAGACTGGACAATCCTCCTCCAGTGACAGGCAGGCGAGGGCAGCCGGAGCCAGAAGGGGGCAATCACGGCCCCAGAGAGGCATTATCTACCAAACTGCAAGCAGGCTTCATTGCTAACCAAGGTTTCCTGGGATTCTAGACGGTCAACATCCGCCTGAGAAGGTGCACCAGTTGTACACCCAGAAAACCGAGCAGCAGGGATGGGAGAGGCGATAAGTCACAGCGACCACACTCACCAAACACCTAGTCACCTGAGCTGCTCCGACCTGGGAAGGGCACAAAATGCAGGCCCAACCGAGTCTGCACCTCTGAGGACTACCCGTGTACCTGAACCTGAGTGGCTCACACTGGGAAGTGCATACAACCCAGGGCCGGCCTCAGACCGTTCCTGGCAGAGCAACCTAGAGCCTAAGCAGTGTACACAGGGAAAGCACACACGCCGTGAGCGGGGGCAGGCCCAGTGTAGCCGAGACACTGCAAGCACACGCAGTGTTATTTGCTTGCGGTGTCCCTCCCTCCCGACAGCACAACTGAACAAGGGAGCCTAAAAAAGTGTCCACCACTGCCCCCTTGTGTCAGGGTGGAAATTAGACATTGAAGAGACCAGCAGACAGAGGGAACCTCCTCGGAAGTGACAGGTTAAATTAGATTAAAATTTAGATTACATAGATTAAATTAAATAGATTAAAACCCTGTAGTTAGTACTGACTACATAGGAAGGGGCCTATAGATCTTGAGAAACATAAGCCGGATCAAGGAACTATCCAAAAATGAACTGAGAGCACACTGTACATCTCTGATGTATACAACACCAGAGAAAGTCCTAGATATATTTTCACTATTTTTACTATCATTCTTTAATTTTTAAAAAAATTTTTAACTCCTCTATTACTCCTTTAATTTTCATTTTTATAACCTACTATTACTTTGCAAAAAAAAGACCCTATTTTTAAAAGCAAACTTCATATGTATATATTATAAATTTTGTGACTTTTTTCCTTTAATATTTTAATTTTGAAAATCCAACCTCTACTCTAGATGTTTAATCTTTGATTTTTGGTATTTGTTATCAATTTTGTACCTTTAAGAACCCCATCTTCAGTATCCATTTTCACTTTGGAGTGAGATTACTGGCTTGACTGCTCTCTCCCCCTTTGGACTCTCCTTTTTCTCTACCAGGTCGCCTCTGTCTCCTCCCTCCCCCTTCTCTTCTCTACGCAACTCTGTGAATCTCTTTGTGTGTTCCAGATGGTGGAGAACACTTAGGGAACTGATTACTGGCTGGATCTGTCTCTCTCCTTTTGATTCTCCCCTTTATCTTCCTGGCCACCTCTGTCTCCTTCCTCCCTCTTCTCTTCTCTGTATAACTCCGTGAACATCTCTGAGCGGTCCAGACTGTGGAGTGCACATAAGGAAGTGATTACTGCCTAGCTTTCTCTCTCCTCTTTTGATTCCACCTCATCTCATCCTGGTCTATCTCCCTCCTCCCTCTTCCCTTCTCCATGTAACTCTGTGAACCTCTCTGGGTGTCCCTCACTGTGGAGAAACTTTTCATCATTAACCTAGATGTTTTATCAACAGTGCTATATAGATGGAGAAGTCTTGAGGCTACTGTAAAAATAAGACTGAAAACCAGAAGCAGGAGGCTTAAGTCAAAATCCTGAGAACACCAGAGAACTCCTAATTCCAGGGAACATTAATCAACAGGAGCTCATCAAACACCTCTAAACCTACACTGAAACCAAGCACCACCCAAGGGCCAACAAGTTCCAGAGCAAGACATACCATACAAATTCTCAAGCAAAACAGCAACATAGTCCTAAGCTTTAATATACAGGCTGCCCAAAGTCACTCCAAACACACTGACATCTCATAACACATTACTGGACACTTCACTGCACTCCAGAGAGAAGAAATCCAGCTCCATCCACCAGAACACCTATACAAGCCTCCCTAACCAGGAAACCTTGACAAGCCACCCATCCAACCCCACCCACAGTGAGGAAACTCCACAATAAAGAGAACTCCACAAATTGCCAGAATACAGAAAGGCCATCCCAAACACAGCAATATAAACAAGATGAAGAGACAGAGGAATACTCAGCAGGTAAAGGAACAGGATAAATGCCCACCAAACCAAACAAAAGAGGAAGAGATAGGAATCTACCTGATAAAGAATTCCGAATAATGATAGTGAAAATGATCCAAAATCTTGAAAACAAAATGGAATCACAGATAAATAGCCTGGAGACAAGATTGAGAAGATGCAAGAAAGGTTTAACAAGGACCTAGAAGAAATAAAAAAGAGTCAATCAATAATGAATAATGCAATAAATGATATCAAAAACACTCTGGAGGGAACCAACAGTAGAATAACGGAGGCAGAAGATAGGATAAGTGAGATAGAAGACAGAATGGTAGAAATAAATGAATCAGAGAGGAAAAACAAAAAACGATTTAAAAGAAATGAGGACAATCTCAGAGACCTCTGGGGCAATGTTAAATACCCGAACAATCAAATCGTAGGAGTCCCACAAGAAGACAAAAAGAAAGACCATGAGAAAATACTTGAAGAGATAATAGTTGAAAACTTCCCTAAAATGGGGAAGGAAATAATCACCCAAGTCTAAGAAACCCAGAGAGTCCCAAACAGGATAAACCCAAGGTGAAACACCCAAGACACATATTAATCAAATTAACAAAGATCAAACACAAAGAACAAATACTAAAAGCAACAAGGGAAAAACAACAAATAACACACAAGGGGATTTCCATAAGGAAAGACACTTACTCCTTGGAAGGAAACTTATGACCAACCTAGATAGCATATTCAAAAGCAGAGACATTACTTTGCCAACAAAGGTTCGTCTAGTCAAGGCTATGGTTTTTCCTGTGGTCATGTATGGATGTGAGAGTTGGACTGTGAAGAAGGCTGAGCGTTGAAGAATTGATGCTTTTGAACTGTGGTGTTGGAGAAGACTCTTGAGAGTCCCTTGGACTGCAAGGAGATCCAACCAGTCCATTCTAAAGGAGATCAGCTCTGGGATTTCTTTGGAAGGAATGATGCTAAAGCTGAAACTCCAGTACTTTGGCCACCTCATGCGAAGAGCTGACTCATTGGAAAAGACTCTGATGCTGGGAGGGATTGGGGGCAGGAGGAGAAGGGGACAACAGAGGATGAGATGGCTGGATGGCATCACTGACTCTATGGATGTGAGTCTGAGTGAACTCTGGGAGTTGGTGATGGACAGGGAGGCCTGGCATGCTGCGATTCATGGGGTCGCAAAGAGTTGGACATGACTGAGTGACTGATCTGATCTGAACAGCTGATCTTTCAATAGAAACTCTTCAGGCCAGGAGGGAATGGCAGGACACACTTAAAGTGATGAAAGAAAATAACCTACAGCCCAGATTACTGTACCCAGCAAGGATCTCATTCAAATATGAAGGAGAAATCAAAAGCTTTACAGACAAGCAAAAGCTGAGAGAATTAAGAACCACCAAACCAGGTCTCCAACAAATGCTAAAGGATCTTCTCTAGACAGGAAACACAAAAAGCGTGTAAAAACTTGAACCCAAAACAATAAAGTAAATGGCAATGGGATCATGCTGCTACTAAGTCACTTCAGTAGTGTCTGACTCTGTGCGACCCGATAGAAGGTAGCCAACCAGGCTCCTCAGTTCCTGGGATTCTCCAGGGAAGAATACTGGAGTGGGTTGCCACTTCCTTCTCCAAGATAAAGATTGCTGCTGCTGCTAAGTCACTTTAGTCGTGTCTGACTCTGTGCGACCCCATAGAAGGCAGCCAACCAGGCTCCCCCGTCCCTGGGATTCTCCAGGCATGAACACTGGAGAGGGTTGCCATTTCCTTCTCCAATGCATGAAAGTGAAAAGGGAAAGTGAAGTCACTCAGTCGTGTCTGACTCTTAGCAACCCCATGAGATCATACTTATCAATAATTACCTTAAACATAAATGGGCTGAATGCCCCAACCAAAAGACAAAGACTAGCTGAATAGATACAAAAACAAGACCCCTATACATGTTGTCTACAAGAGACCCACCTCGAAACAAGGGACACATACAGACTGAAAGTGAAGGGCTGGAAAAAGATATTCCATGCAAATAGAGACCAAAAGAAAGCAGGAGTAGCAATACTCATATCAGATAAAATAGACTTTAAAACAAAGGCCATGAAAAGAGACAAAGAAGGACACTATATAACGATCAAAGGATCAATCCAAGAAGACATAACAATTACAAATATATATGCACCCAACACACGAGCACCGCAATATGTAAGACAAATGCTAACAAGTATGAAAGGGAAAACTAACAATAACACAATAATAGTGGGAGACTTTAATACCCCACTCACACCTATGGATAGATCAACTAAACAGAAAATTAACAAGGAAACACAAACTTTAAGTGATACAATAGACTAGTTAGACCTAATTGATATTTATAGGACATTTCACCCCAAAACAATGAATTTCACCTTATTCTCAACCACACACAGAACCTTCTCCAGGATGGATCACATCCTGGGCCATAAATCTAGCCTTGGTAAATTTTAAAAAATTAAAATCATTCCAAGCATCTTTTCTGACCACAATGCAGTAAGATTAGATCTCAATTACAGGAGAAAAACTATTAAAAATTCCAACATATGGAGGCTGAACAACACGCTGCTGAATAACCAATAAATCACAGAAGAAATCAAAAAAGAAATCAAAATATGCATAGAAACGAATGAAAATGAAAACACAACAACCCAAAACCTGTGGGACACTGTAAAAGCAGTGCTACTGCCGCTGCTGCTAAGTCGCTTCTGTCTTGTCCGACTCTGTGTGACTCCATAGACGGCAGCCCAACAGGCTCCCCTGTCCCTGAGATTCTCCAGGCAAGAACACTGGAGTGGGTTGCCATTTCCTTCTCCAATGCATGAAAGTGAAAAGTGAAAATGAAGTCGCTCAGTCGTGTCCGACCCTCAGCGACCCCATGGACTGCAGCCTTCCAGGCTCCTCCATCCATGGGATTTTCCAGGCAAGAGTACTGGAGTGGGGTGCCATTGCCTTAGGGGAAGGTTTATAGCAATACCGGCATACCTCAAGAAACAAGAAAAAAGTCAAATAAATAACCTAACTCTACACCTAAAGCAACTAGAAAAGGAAGAAATGAAGAACCCTACGATTAGTAGAAGGAAAGAAATCTTAAAAATTAGGGCAGAAATAAATGCAAAAGAAACAAAAGAGACCATAGCAAAAATCAACAAAGCCAAAAGCTGAAACTTTGAGAGGGTAAATAAAATTGACAAACCATTACCCAGACTCATCAAGAAACAAAGGGAGAAAAATCAAATCAATAAAATTAGAAATGAAAATAGAGAGATCACAACAGACAACACAGAAATACAAAGGATCATAAGAGACTACTATCAGCAATTATATGCCAATAAAATGGACAACTTGGAAGAAATGGACAAATTCTTAGAAAAGTACAACTTTCCAAAACTGAACCAGGAAGAAATAGAAAATCTTAATAGACCCATCACAAGCACGGAAATCGAAACTGTAATCAGAAATCTTCCAGCAAACAAAAGCCCAGGTCCAGACAACTTCACAGCTGAATTCTACCAAAAATTTAGAGAAGAGCTAACACCTATCCTGCTCAAACTCTTCCAGAAAATTGCAGAGGAAGGTAAACTTCCAAACTCATTCTATGAGGCCACCATCACCCTAATACCAAAACCTGACAAAGATCCCACAAAAAAAGAAAACTACAGGCCAATAATCACTGATGAACATAGATGCAAAAGTCCTTAACAAAATTCTAGCAATCAGAATCCAACAACACATTAAAAAGATCATACACCATGACGAAGTGGGCTTTATCTCAGGGATACAAGGATTCTTCAATATACGCAAATCAATCAATGTAATGCACCACATTAACGAATTGAAAAATTAAAGCCATATGATTATCTCAATAGATGCAGAGAAAGCCTTTGACAAAATTCAACATCCATTTATGATAAAAACCCTCCAGAAAGCAGGAATAGAAGGAACATACCTCAACATAATAAAAGCTATATATGACAAACCCACAGCAAACATTATCCTCAATGGTGAAAAATTGAAAGCATTTCCCCTAAAGTCAGGAACAAGACAAGGGTGCCCACTTTCACCACTACTATTCAACATAGTTTTGGGAGTTTTAGCCATAGCAATCAGAGCAAAAAAAGAAATAAAAGGAATCTAAATTGAAATACTCTGTTTGCAGATGACATGATCCTCTACATAGAAAACCCTGAAGACTTCACCAGAAAATTACTAGAGCTAATCAATGAATATAGTAATGTTGCAGGATATAAAATCAACACACAGAAATCCCTTGCATTCCTATACACTAATAATGAGAAAATAGAAAGGGAAATAAGGAAACAATTCCATTCACCATTGCAACAAAAAGAATAAAATACTTAGGAATATATCTACCTAAAGAAACTAAAGACCTATATATAGAAAACTATAAAACACTGGTGAAAGAAATCAAAGAGGACACCAATAGATGGAGAAATATACTGTGTTCATGGATCAGAAGAATCAATATAGTGAAAATGAGTATACTACCCAAAGTAATCTATAAATTCAATGCAATCCCTATCAAGCTACCAACAGTATTCTTCACAGAGCTAGAACAAATAATTTCACAATTTGTATGGAAATACAAAAAACCTCGAATAGCCAAAGCAATCTTGAGAAAGAAGAATGGAACTGGAGGAATCAACCTGCCTGACTTCTGGCTCTACTACAAAGCCACAGTCATCAAGACAGTATGGTACTGGCACAAAGACAGAAATATAGATCAGTGGAACAAAATAGAAAGCCCAGAGATAAATCCACACACCTATGGACACCTTATCTTTGACAAAGGAGGCAAGAATATACAATGGAGAAAAGACAATCTTTTTAATAAGTGGTGCTGGGAAAACTGGTTAATGGCTTGTGAAAAAATGAAACTAGAACACTTTCTAACACCTTACACAAAAATAAACTCAAAATGGATTAAAGATCTAAACGTAAGACCAGGAACTATAGGACTCCTAGAGGAGCGCATAGGCAAAACACTCTCCAACACAAATCACAGCAGGATCCTCTATGACCCCACCTCCCAGAATATTGGGAAAAAAAGCAAAAATAAACAAATGGGACCTAATTAAAATTCAAAGCTTCTGCACAACAAAGGAAACTATAAGCAAGGCGAAAAGACAGTCTTCAGAATGGGAGAAAATAATAGCAAATGAAGTAACTGACAAAGAATTAATCTCAAAAATATACAAGCAACTCCTGCAGCTCAATTCCAGAAAAATAAATGACCCAATCAAAAAATGGGCCAAAGAACTAAACAGACATTTCTCCAAAGAAGACATGCAGATGGCTAACAAGCACATGAAAAGATGCTCAACATCACTCATGATCAGAGAAAAGCAAATCAAAACCACAAGGTACCATTTCACGCCAATCAGAATGGCTTCTATCCAAAAGTCTATAAGCAATAAATGCTGGAGAGGGTGTGGAGAAAAGGGAACCCTCTTACACTGTTGGTGGGAATGCAAACTAGTACAGCCACTATGGAGAACAGTGTGGAGATTCCTTAAAAAACTGGAAATATAACTGCCATACGACCCAGCAATCCCACTGCTGGGCATATACACTGAGGAAACCAGAATTGAAAGATACACATGTATACCAATGTTCATTGCAGCACTGTTTATAATAGCCAGGACATGGAAGCAACCTAGATCTCCATCAAAAGATGAATGGATAAGAAAGCTGTGGTACCTATACACAATGGAGTGTTACTCAGCCATTAAAAAGAATACATTTGAATCAGTTCTAATGAGGTAGATGAATCTGGATCCTATTATAGAGAGTGAAGTAAGCCAGAAAGGAAAACACCAATACAGTATACTAACCCATATAAATGGAATTTAGAAAGATGGTAATGATAACCCTGTATGCAAGACAACAAAAGAGACACAGATGTATAGAACAGTCTTTTGGACTCGGTGGGAGAGGGCAAGGGTGGGATGATTTGGGAGAATGACATTGAAATATGTATAATATCATATGTGAAACGAATTGCCAGTCCAGGTTCAATGCATGTATAGACAAGACGCTCGGGGCTCGGGTGCACTGGGATGACCCAGAGTGATGTTATGGGGAGGGAGGTGGAGGGGGTTCAGGATTGGTACTATGTGTACACTCACGGTGGATTCATGTTGATGTATGGCAAAATCAATACAATATTATAAAGTAATTAGCCTCCATTAAAATAAATAAATTTATATTTTTTAAAAAAAAGAAGAAATGACTAACTAGAACCAAAAGAGAACAGGCACTGCTGAAAATAAGAAAGAGTAAAACTGGGTAAGTTTGAGAGAAGACAGCAAATTACATTGGAAATAATTTCAGCACATGATAAATTACAAATAAAAAGGTAGGTAGGAAGGCCAACAAAAAATGATCCCACCCATACATATTCATTACTCCAAAAGTAAAGGAGTAATAGTATAGTAGTTCCTGCTTATCCATGGGAGGTACATTCCAAGGTCCTCAGTGGATACCTAAAACTGAGAACAGTATCAAACACTATATATATACTATGTTTGTTTATTTTCTTGTAATAAAGTTTAATTTATAACTTATGCACAGTAATAACTAACAATAAAATAGACAAATTATAACAATATATATAATAAATGTTATAGGAATGTAGTCTCTCTCTCCCCAAATATCTTACTGTGCTTACCCTTCTTGTTGTGTTTATCTGAGGAGATAAAATGCCTATGTGATGAGATGAAAACAGGTGAATGACACAATCATAGGCTACTATGACCTTCTGATATGTCAGAAGGAGACCATCTACTTCAGGTGATCCTTGAGCCATGACGATGTCCATGGCTGGGTATCAGGAACACATATTACCCACAGTGAGGGACCCCAGTGGGATGGAGTGGCAAAGCACAAGATTTCATCATGCTACTCAGAATGGTGCATAATTTAAAACTTTAAAATTGGTTATTTCTGGAATCTTCCATTTAACATTTCTGGACCATGGCTGACTGCTAGTAGCTGAAATTATGGAAAGCAAAACCACAAATAAGGAGGAACAACTGTAGTAATAATAATTATAATGTATTGTAAGATATAATATTCCATAAATATTGTATTTCAAAATATGTTGAATATACATTATTTTCCAGAATGAAGACAACTCAGAAGTAACAAATTTAGAAGTATATCTTAATATTACTGAACCTTAAAGATAAAGAACACGTAGAGTACGTAGGCAAAGATGGGGGAGAAGTTATACTAAGATTCCTTTACAATAGAATATAGAATTGCTTATAAGTTTCTCAAGAAAAGAAAAAAGACACAAATTTTATTTTAACTCAGATAATGGGTACTATGAGCTGGTTAATTTGATTTTCATACCATTTTCCATTTAGTGTGAATTACAGGACAGCAGATAAGGGAAGGTAAAAACTCCACTCCCCAGACTCTCATGCAGATATGCCTATTATTATTTCAAATTAGGATCCACCAATCAAATGAACTCCAGTGAGATTTAGAGGGCAGAACTGCTGAATTAATTTTCTGTCTCTTTTTAGCAAGCAAGGTAACAGTTTTTCTGCTGCAATGTTTCATTTTTTTACTCTTTAGGTTTCTAAGACAGGTATGATGTTATCAGCAGCAGTGGCAACTTAATTCCAGCTTCCTAAACTCTTAATTGCCTTCCAAATTGAAGGCAGGAGGAGACGGGGACAGCAGAGGATGAGATGGCTGGATGGCGTCACTGACCTGATGGACATGAGTCTGAGCAAGCTCTGAGAGTCAGTGATGGACAGTAAAGCCTGACATGCTGCAGTCCATGGGGTAGCAAAGAGTTAGACACAACTGAGTGACTGAACTGAACTGAAGCTCTAAATTGTAGCTCTAGGTTTACAGACTTATTTCAGCATTTGCAGTGGTTGCCTCTGAGGTAATAACTCTGCTGTTGGGTACGTTCTGTGTTATTCTGCAAGATATTTCTGAAGGCTGCTTAAAATGGCTTTTGTTTCTTGGGTTGAGTTCTGATTAATAAACCAGTCAAATTATTGTTCAATGATAAAGGCAATAAACTCTTCTTGAATACTGAGAATTTATAGTACAGTTACAAGAACCTTTCATGGAAATAGTAGATGAATCTCAACTGATAGGTGAATGCAGAAACTATAGCAAAAGGAGCAGGAGGGAACACTGAGTCTTTTTATGTGTTACTCAAAGACAATGAGTATTAACACCACAACTGCAGAAAGAAATACAAATAAAAGCCCAGATGAGGCAAAAATGATGTAACTGACAAAAATCAGGATAAGAGAAAACTGAGGTGAGAAGTGGTTCAAGCTGGCTGAAATCATTATTTTTATAGTCATGGGGCAGGATAGCATTTACACCTAAGTTAAAAAGTTATTAATATTTAAAAGAAATAAGTAATAAAATCACACGGGTGGTAGAGAAGAAAAAATTAAAGGATTAAACTCGTGTACTAAGCTAATTCTATCATTGTTTATCACAGGAAATACTTAAAATACTGTCACAAATTCTAGAGAACTAATTATAGATAAAAAGATAAACTTTACTGATTACTAGAGAAATACAGACAGACTACAAACAAAGAAATCACAGGTTATAAAGAGAAAATGTAAAAATGAAAAACATGATAGAACTAAGCCAGCTTATCAATAAATGTAAATGGTTTAAGTATTTTAACATTATGTCAAAACGCAGAATTCAACTCCACTATAAGAGACACCTGAAACAAAATTACTAAATGGTATATATAAAAATAATAGTCTTTGTAGCACTGCTGGTAATAAAACAAGACTGGAAGCAACCTAAATGTCCCTCAAGAATATTATGATACATAATATCATAGGTATGATATACTACCTTCTACAATATATGAGGTAGCTATATCTGTTAGTATGGAGGAAACTCTCTGCTACATAAAGTTTAAAAATGCAGGATAGCGTATATGATGTGTTTTCACACACATAGTGACATACATTAAAATGCCTGCAGAAATAGAATATCACTAGTAAGTGGGTAACTGTGGTTGTCTCTTAGAAATGGGTGACTAGTATTACAGGCTTGGGAGATTTTCTTATCGTGGTGTACTTTTGGTGCTATTTGAAGATTTGTGTATCTGTATTGCCTGCTATTCAAATAAACTTTTGTAGAAGGTACAGCTTTCAAGTTAGTAGGTCTTGGGTAGGAGTCTCAGCTCTGTCGCTTACTGTGCAGCAGCTGATCACTGCAAGAGCCCACTTAATGAGCTTGGGCTACTGTAACACCACACCACAGACTGGGTGGCTTATAAGCCAAAGAAGTTTATTTCTTACAGTTCCAGAGGCTGGGAAGTCCAAGATAAGGAAGGTGGTAGAACTTTAATTCATGGATAGCTTTTTACTCTGCTGTAACTTCACACAGTGAGGGTTCCCTTTGGGGCCTCTTTTATAAAGACAACTATCTGCTTTCATGACCTAGTCCCTTCCCAAAATTCACACATCCAAAAGTGCTTACATTGGGGATAAGGTTCAAACACATGAATTTTGGGGGGACAAAGACATTAAACTTATAGCAGGAAGTAACATTATTAATCAGTTCATATGGCTAATTATCTGTCTTAATGGTTATATAAATATAAATTCATAAACAGTTATTTTTGCCACCTGTACAGACCAGAATACAGAATCTTTGACCTCATTGTACTTAAATATTACCCTGTAACCCTATGGAGTGAGGCATTGCCACACTGGACATTTTCATAAAATTCTGTGGAGTGAGTTCTGGCCCCTAAGCCTTCTTACAAATGCAAAAACATTAGCTATAAAGACTATTTATTTGAAATGCTACCATATTTTTATGATTTTCCCAAATTACCTAAATCGTGTCTACCTTTGCAATAGTATCCTTTTCAAAATTACTTTTTAAATTATGTATAATACATACATATGTATTAAGTGTATGTTTTATTACGTACATATGGAAATATGTATCTAGTGGCATTAAAAATACAGATGCCACAATGAAGCAATGGAGGGCACTGAAAAATTCATCTGCACATAGTCTAATCAGCACTTTGCTACAACTAATATTGACTCATGACCAGAAAACCTCTTGAGTTAGATAATTCAATTTTTCTCTTAATTATCTTGCATCTATTTGCCCAAAATACAAAAAAAAAAAAAATTGCCTCAATCGCTGCCTTCATTCTGCCTCTGTTGACATAGCTCCCCACCTTAATATACTCTTGAAATTTCCTAATAACTTCTATTGAAGTAGTTACTACTTACAGAGCTCATTTTCCTAATAGTTACAAAAATTCAGTAGGCAACTGATGCTACAAAGGTGCTGTTTTTCTTGAAAGAGCTATTAAAATAAATTGAATTTTTAAAAATGGTAACAGCAAAGAGCTCAGTTTATAAGAAAAGAAACTCTAAATAGAATATGAGCAGGCAAGCTGCACACCCACATCCTCCCAACTCATTTCTCCCTTGTGTGCTGAGGCACTGTTTATTTTCTGGGTGAGGAAAAGAAAATTTTTCCTAAGCCACTTTTATACATTCTACCCTCAATCCAGACATTGATCCATAGGACAAAGAAAATGAGTTTCTCATATGCAGTGAACAGATGACCAGTACTCACAGTAATCAATGGGATATCCCTGATATTTTATTTATTTTTGGGTGAAGATATTAAGATTTCTAATGACAATGTTTTAATATAATTTAGTCAAAACAATCTTCCAAATCAGTAACAGTCCCGACCTCTGATGTAGTTTTACTGAATAAGTGTTATGTAAATACATGCCCTGTTGGTAGAGAATTTGCAAACTGCAACAGTGCAAGAGAGAAGACATGCACTGCTTCCTGATAAAAATTCGTATTTAGAAAAACAATATTTAAGAATTTTTAAACATTAGTACCACATCTTTTTTTCCATTCCTCTGCTGATGGACATTTAGGTTGCTTCCATGTCCTGGACATTATATATACTATGGATACTATATATAAAATAGGTAACTAATGAGAACCTACTATACAGCTTAGGGAACTCTGCTCAGTGCTCTGTAATGACTTAAATGAGAAGGAAATCCAAAAAAAGAGGGGATATCTGTATATACATAACTGATTCACTTTGCTTTACAGTAGAAATTAATAAAACATTGTACAGCTACTATAATTCAATGAAAGTAATTAAAATATTTAAGCATTAGTGATTTCCCCACTTGTGATAATTAATTTCATATTTCTAATACATGCAACTACAGAGAGTATATCTAACAAACAGAGATAATAATACAATCCTACCCAGCAATGAGGCTCAAGAGGGATCATATATATAAAGCTCATGGCAGATAGCCTGGCACATGACAGATGTTTAACAAATGACAGCCAATATTATACACACAAAATTGCTACAGCAAAGCACCACTATAATAATAGCTTAAGCTCTGGAATCAAGCAACCTGTTTTCAAATTCCATTCACATTTGCACTTATGAAAAGTAAATAATATTTGAAAGTTGTTTAGTAAATTACCACTCACAAAAAGGAGTCAAGACAAATGCAGTTTACTGTATTCCATTATCATTGTAACAGTCTTTCTATCAAATTCTATTACAATTATATAGATTGAGAATGACAGAATCTCTTCTTATATAATTACTATTTGCCTATTTTTATTTTGTGGGTGAGATAATAGCTCAGCAAGTATTTTTCTTGCTTTTATACACATCACAACTGGAAAATTACTTAAATTTTGGGTTTATCCAAAGCGAGGTGTTTATGTCTTCTTATGCTATTGAAATTAATTTCCATCATAATGACTTTTTACTTAGTTTAAAAATGATATCATAAAATTAAACAGTTGTTCACTGAGCAGGCATATTGTGTTCACTGTACCAGGCATATCCTGCTAAATAATGGAGAACCACTGGTAAGCAGAAACATACAATCTGCACCCTGGTGCCCCTAACTACCTAGTGGGGAGAGGCAAAGTGAAAGTGAAGTCGCTCAGTCGTGTCTGACTCTTTGCAACCCCATGTACTGCAGCCTCCCAGGCTCCTCCATCCATGGGATTTTCCAGGCAAAAGTACTGGAGTGGGTTGCCATTCCCTTCTTCAGGGGAATCTTCCCGACTCAGGGATTGAACCTGGTCTCCCACATTGCAGGCGGACGCTTTACCCTCTAGGCCACTAGGGGAGCCCTTCTCTAGGGAGGTGGAGAGAGAGGATGGATCAAATCATTATATTGATAAAGTGTAAATATAGCTGGCTGAGTGATGTAAAACAGACATACATGATGCCATGAGAACTTATTATAGAAGAGTCACACCATTACAGAGGTCAGAAAAGTCTTTCCTTGAGAACATGCTGACTGAGAATAGAAGAGACCTTTGTAGACAAAGACAAGCAGGCTACTCTGAGCAGAGAGGGCATCAGAGACAAAAGACTAAGAGTAAAGAGAACTAGACACACTTCAGAACCTGAATATAACTGGAATGCAAAAAGCAGGACTCAGCATTATGGAGAAGGGTCAGGCCACTTTATGGATGGCCTTGATCTTCATTTTAAGAGCAACAGAAGCCATTAAAGAATTTTAAACAATTCACAATGTATCTTGGAATAGTCCATGGTATGGAGAACATCTTGGTGTGGTCAAGAATGAATGTAGAGATGGATGCCGCATAGGAGACTATGGTAGATGTCCAGGTCAGGGCAAGAAGTAGTGATGAAGAGAAGAAGAAAAATTTCAGAGACAATCAGAATTCTGCTTTAATTTTTAAAATACTCTCAAATGATTATGTACCCCTTTTCATACATGGTTTGTTGTTGTTTTAGTTGCTAAGTCATGGTTGCTGACTCCCTGCAACCCCATGGACTGTAGCCTGCCAGGCTCCTCTGTCCACAGGCTTTTCCAGGCAAGAATACTGGCATGGGTTTCACTTCTTTCTCCAGGTGGTCTTCCAGACTTAGGGATCAAACCCTTGTTTCCTGCATTGGCAGGTGGGTTCTTTACTACTGAGCCACTTGGAAAGTATATGAACACCATCCCAAAACTGTTCATGTAAAAATGATACTGTTCCTAGTGTGTGCCTTAGATCACAGTATTTTGTGATTGAGAGCAATGTGCATTAAGTACTTTAAAAGACAAAGACACTCTTTTTGAACAAAACAACAGATGTTTTCTTTAAAATCTTAAAGGTATTAAATTATTCTTATGTGAAGATTGACCTGTCCTTACTCCCAATCCACAATGGCTTTTCCCACAGTGTGGGTTTATTCTCACTTTATGTAAATATCATAATACAAATAACTCCCCCTTGATAAAAGTTATATTCTGTGATATAAAGAGATAAATTTGCTTTTATAATCCTGAAATACGCTGTATAAATTGAGGAGAAAGTGTTTCACTATTGCTATACTTGACTGATTCTACACAATTTTTCTGTGTAAGACATAATTTTTCAAATGTCAAATATATAACAAACCTTTTAAAAATTTCTCCATCTGCTTTGAGTGAAATAAATTCAAACTGGATGGAAAATGGATAATGAAAAAAGGAGAAAACTTGAAAATTCAACATAGGAAAACACTTTGACTTGCTTTTTTATTAACTTTCTTATTTATTAGCATCTGATACTTCAGAAAAAAGAAACACACTAAATCAGACATAGGACTTCATGTGATGAAAATGCATGGTCAGTATTTCATAGACTATTATGCTAAAAATTGTCATATATTTTAAAATGATACTTTTTCAAGGTACAAATATACTTGCAAAATTTTTCTAAATAAATATTAATTTCCAAGCCAAATCATTTAAGATACAGCTAATGTGTCTTGGCTGTATATTGTCACCCTGCTTATTTAACTTATATGCAGAGTACATCATGAGAAACGCTGGGCTGGAAGAAACACAAACTGGAATCAAGATTGCCGGGAGAAATATCAATAACCTCAGATATGTAGATGACACTACCCTTATGGCAGAAAGTGAAGAGGAACTAAAAAGCCTCTTGATGAAAGTGAAAGTGGAGAGTGAAAAAGTTGGCTTAAAGCTCAACATTCAGAAAATGAAGATCATGGCATCCGGTCCCATCACTTCATGGCAAATAGATGGGGAAACAGCGGAAACAGTGTCAGACCTTTATTTTTGGGGGCTCCAAAATCACTGCAGATGGTGACTGCAGCCATGAAATTAAAATACGCTTACTCCTTGGAAGGAAAGTTATGACCAACCTAGATAGCCTATTCAAAAGCAGAGACATTATTTTGCCAACAGAGGTCCGTCTAGTCAAGGCTATGGTTTTTCCTGTGGTCATGTCTGGATGTGAGAGTCGGACTGTGAAGAAGGCTGAGCACCGAAGAATTGATGCTTTTGAACTGTGGTGTTGGAGAAGACTCTTGAGAGTCCCTTGGACTGCAAGGAGATCCAACCAGTCCATTCTGAAGGAGATCAGCCCTGGGATTTCTTTGGAAGGAATGATGCTAAAGCTGAAACTCCAGTACTTTGGCCATCTCATGCGAAGAGTTGACTCACTGGAAAAGACTCTGATGCTGGGAGGGATTGGGGCAGGAGGAGAAGGGGACGACAGAGGATGATGGCTGGATGGCATCACTGACTTGATGGACGTGGGTCTGGGTGAACTCCGGGAGTTGGTGATGGACAGGGAGGCCTGGCGTGCTGCGATTCATGGGGTCGCAAAGAGTCGGACATGACTGAGCAACTGAACTGAACTGAACTGAATGTGTTTTGTCCTTTGTGAAGACTTCCTTGTCTCATTTGGATAAAACCAACCAATCCTCCCTTTGTGCCCTTGCTCTATATAGAATTTACCTCTACTCTAATACTTATCACTGTCTGCAATGATAGCACTCTAGTAATAGGCTAAAATGCTTTTCATCTCACTACATTTGGATCTAAGCACAAAGAGTAGCATATATTATGTTCTCAGTAAATATTCATAGTGTGAATAATTGAATTTCAAAACACAATTCATTGCTCATATTCTCTATAATGTTTCAATAATTCACAGCTCTTAACTCTATAAATTCTCTAAATATTGATAAATTGCTTTTTGATTTTTAGCACAAACCAGCAATATACTGGCCATTAATAACCTTGATATTATATATGTAAATATTCAGGCAAGGCAAATAATGATACTCACTTCTTCAGAAAGAAATGATTGAAGAATCATAATGTATTAAAGAACATTTCTTAAATATCATGTTTTGTTTTATAAAGACAAGTTGCTATCCCCTGATTATGTATATCAATAAGAGCATAGTCATCACTGGATCCAGTTAGCCTACATTCAGAAAGTATTGATATCCACTGCCACATCTTTTTTTCCCCTTTATTCTATCTTCCTTGCCTCCTTTTGGGTCAGTTTTTAAATTTTGCTATGCCATTTTGCTTCTCTACTAGCTTCTTTGTTTTGTCACTCAGTCATGTCCGATTCTTTGCGACGTCATGGATCGTAGGCTGCCAGGTTTCTCTGTCCATGAGATTCTCTGGGCAAGAATACTGGAGTGGGTTTCCCCTTCTCTGGGGAAATCTTCCCAGTCCATAGACACAGGGATCAAAACCATGTCTCTTAGTCTCCTGCATTTGCAGGTGGATTCTTTACCACTAGCATCACCTGGGAAGCCCATTAGCTTCTTTGTATTGTATGTTACATTCTATTACAGTGGTAACTCTAGATTATTAAAGCTGTAACCTCAAATTAGGATTTATATCACTTACTTAATGATGAATGAAACATAATACTTTAACCCAATTTACACTATATCATTGGCATTTGTTTTATTGCTATATATATTATGGACCACACATGGTATTATTTATACTTAAATCAGCAATATTCTTTCATAACTATGTATAACATATTTTCCTTTTCTTGTACTCTTTGGTTTTTCCTAAACTCAATGCTTCTATTTGGAATTACTTTCCTTCAGTCTAAAGAACTTTTTTCAACATTCCTTGCAATAAAGATATACCACTGCATTTTTTCAGTTTATGTTAAAGGTTAATTTCTCTGGTTATAAAGTTATACAGGATAGAATTCTAGGTGGACTTTTAAAAAATAATTTAGTATTTAAAGATGTCATTTTCTGCTGGCACCCATTGTTTCTTTTGAAAAATTAGCTGTAAATCATATTCTCTTTTTTAAAAGTTTATACATGTGATGTTTAAATAAAACTTTAGAGCTAATTTATCAGGAAATAGACCCATAGAAGATAGTGCACTCTGGAGTAAAAGTGGAAAAATCAAGTTCTGCTTGTCTCTGCTTTTCCTCTGAATTAGCTTAGGACTGCTCTTTAATCTCTAAGCGAGAGAGACTGGTGACTCACAATATAAATATAACATGGTTATCTCTGTATTTATTATTTATAAGCTCATATTAATATAAGTAGCAATACGTAGTCCTTTCTCAAGAGGATGGGAAGTTGCCTTAGCCCATATGTGTGTGTGTGGCGGGGGGGCGCTTATGAAATTCTGAACTGTAAAAATTCTCTTTGAGTATCAAGGTAGAACCCAATCAACTGATGAAGTCATCATCCCAGTCTCTTCATATGGTAGCTCTGGTAACGGTTATATTACCATCACCATAATGTTTTGTCACTATTATTAGTTAGGCCAGTAGTGGCACTATTTTATGAAATAGTACCTATATAGGATCAGTTCTCTTTCGCCATATTAACCCTGAGACAAATGCATAGTATTATCCACAAATACTCATTCTTACTTTTAGATAGATACAGTTTTGCAGCCCTTCATTCAGAATGCCTTTGAAACATTCTAGGTTTTCAGATTCCTAGAATATAACCACAGAAAAGTATTCATTTGAGATATTAAGAGTTAAGCAATCTAATCCTATATCCAGTTTGCCAGTTTAAAGATAGCTTAGGAGTATCTGTCAGAATTATTGGTATTCATTTGATAAAGACTGTTAAACTCTCTTCACCTTAATTTGATGATTTTTCATGGGTAGCATCCCTGCTTCTTTTACTATAAAACATATCCCATAAAACATCTATCTTCTTACTCCAAAGAACAAGGTGGAGATCATGACTGCATGGTGAAACAAAATCTTAACTCTAGATATGATGTCTTAGTTCTCAAATATTAAATCTATACCATACTTGTAGTTTAAGGTATTACTTGGTCATGTGAAATCTATTCTTCAATGCAAACTTTTATGAACGACAGCCCAACAGACCTAATTTTTTCATTCTTTCTTAGTGTGAATAAGAATTATTAGAATTATAATTTTTCCTTAAGAACTTTTTGATACAGGGATGCATCTTTCAACAATTGCCCCAACCCTATTTTTTATATATAATATCTGAAGAAATATTATAAAATGTGAATAAGAGTTAAAGAAGATATTATAAAATGTGACTGCAGACTATAGGGCCAAAGTAAGCGAGATCCCAAAACTCAAAAAGATTAAAAACCAGAATGGATAACACAAGTAAAAAGGCATATAGTCTCTGATGGAAGATAATAATCCCAATACCTTCAGTGAAACTGGCTCTTATTTTCCAGAAGATGCAAGTCTACAGTGTGATCTAGATATGCTACTAAAAAGTGGGAAATACATTGTTATACATCATGAGAAACAACTACTGTCAAGTTCTATTCACTGTAAAGAGAAAAAAAATCTACAGTTTGAAGACTCTGGCTAAAAATGGATGTCAGACTGTCTGCCCCTTATGATTCTTTTCAGGATGTTAAAATCTATGATTCTATGGGGTTTAAATGAAGGCTATTACAAAAACATAAGTGAAATGAAGGGCAAACACCTACATGGAGTAAAGGGCAGTTTGTCTAAGGGGTAGAGGAAGAGAAACCCTAAATATGACAGACATTATTTTAGGCACTAAAAATATGTTTTGTACTACTACAGAAGGCAAAAAAATTTGCCTACTTCTTAGGCAAACTATGGTGATGGCAAGATTTAGTTTTTAAAAATCCTATCCATGATAAACCACTCTGTGGTCTTCTTACTCATAACTAGTATGCAGTCTGCACTACATGCTTCATACCCCTGCTTAATCAGATGGGCCCCTGGTCATGGATCTGAATGTTGGTAAATCACTTTAACGTTTTTCTAAATGCTTACTCTCAGTTCTATTTATCTCCTTGGGAATGGTAAGAGCTCTTGGACAACAACAGGGTTTTGGGGGACAGGTGCCTCTTCTCTTCCGACACCCTCCCTGTTCAAACACATCCTCATTTATTGATGAGTAAAGAATTTTAATTGGTCAAGTTCTAATGTCAGGTCAGCTATAATAGCCTAGGATTGTTCTGCATTAAAATCTGATTTCCATGTCCTGTTTATACATTAAGGTAATGATCTTACTCTCCCTTTTCTTCTCTGCCTCTTACTTTCCCCCAGATTTCTTCTCCTTGAAAGTTGGTGGTTTGGTAGGCTTACATCCTACCCTGCTGTTTTTATCACCCTCTCTTCAATTAACACCCAAGTTGGCTGTCTGCCAAAGCCAATAGAACTCTCCAATATTTATATTCAGACTTGGCAGGAATGTTGAGATTCACTTCTATCTCTGGTCTAAGCTACGTGCTCTATACCAGATTTACCAGAGAACCCTACATTAAGGTATCAAACACTCATCCAGATATTAAGAAATGTTTGTATTGGCAACTTGGAATTCAAAATAAAAATAAAAGCTTATGGAGAGATGGAATTTCAAAGATTACTGGTCATTTATTGTTTCTGTTTAGTCACTAAGCTGTGCCTGACTCTCTGTGACTCCATGAACTATAGCCCACCAGGCTCCACTGTCCATGGGGTTTTCCAGGCAAGAATACTAAAGTGGGTTGCCATTTTCTTCTCCAGGGGTTCTCCCCAAACCAGGGATTGAACCCGCATCTTCTGCTTGGCAGGCAGATTCTTCACCACTGAGCCACCTGGGAAGCCCTACTGGTCATTATGCCATTGAACATAATTTTAAACAACATAAAGGAGCTTAGTTGATGAACTAGCATTTGAGAGGTGAAGTGTTTTACTGAGAGAAGCAGGCTCTAAGTAATGTGACTATAACTGATATTAGGTGCACAGCAAAGAAGATTCTTTCAGCATCAGGAGATATTCATCTCAAAACCATGGATTTTGGTTTACTCTTTTTATGGGTACTTTGGGGGCAAATAAGATATTGCTACTAATGCTTGATTGCCTTCCATGGGTTCTGTTCCTCTTGTGGTTGTTATAAAATTTTCACTCTTTAGTCTATTTTTCATCCAGGACTAATCAATATTTTCTTTGTCCATGGTAAGTTATTTTCAGCTGTAGCAAGAAAATAAGTGATGCAGAGGAAATATTTTGGCCCCACTGGTGTCATGAAGATTAGCCAAGGCCTGGGGAACTGAGCAGAAATAAAGGTGTACATCATTTTGCTTCTCATTGCTCCTAGAATCACAAACTTGAGAAGTGCAAGTAGAAACATGTGGGGTCAGTAGGCTTGACCCTGACAGAAGGATTTTGAAACATCTGGTAAAAGCAAAATTTAATCTCATGTGAGGTTTCCTCTAAATCAACTGAGAGTAAAAGTCTATGAACTCTGGCTATTTAGAATCTTAGTGAAACTCTCATTTGCTTACATGTATAAAAAATGGTTCGTGACTAGAAAAATTAAGAGGAGAATATACTTTTGATAAAGAAATGAACTTATTTCAGAGGAAATAACAGCTTCTGAATTGTGTGGTTCTGGGAGGCTGGCGCCATGATTCCCACATGTGCCCTGTTGCCTCTTTAGTGCTTTGGACAAACAGAACTTGGGAAAGACTGAGTCCTAGATTAACTGAATGCTAGAGATATTAAAGGAGCTAATCCATTCCAGTGAACTGTGTCTTGGGCTACTGATGCTGAAGAAAGAAACCAGATTCTGATTGGGCTTCCTGGATTCAAATCTCTGTCTCTGACACATTACCCGTTAGGCCTGGGCAACACGTTTAACTTCCCTGTGCCTCACTTTGCTCATCTGTAAAATTACATTACTCACAGTACTTCTCTTACAGGGTTTCTGGGAGGATTAAACACATGACTTTTTATATTTTAGCTCTTATAAGAGCCCTTTTATAAATATAAATGCTAATCTTTGCTGTTATGATATCAGTTGGGCATCAAGCTTAAGCAATTGAGCACTTAATTAAAGCCTAATTAAGTTTTTAACTATAAGTTCTGCATTGGAGGTTACAGGATACTAGACAGTTCTTTCTACAATAAAATTAATTGTTGTTTTAACATGTAAATAGACGATGAAACAAAGAGAGATGACCAGCAAGGTAGGATAAAACCAACACTTCTATACCCATCAGTTCAGTTGCTCAGTCGTGTCCGACTCTTTGCGACCCCATGAATCGCAGCACGCCAGGCTTCCCTGTCCATCACCAACACCCAGGATTCACTCAAACTCATGTCCATCGAGTCGGTGATGCCATCCAGCCATCTCATCCTCTGTCGTCCCCTTCTCCTCCTGCCCCCAATCCCTCCCAGCATCAGAGTCTTTTCCAGCGAGTCAACTCTTCGCATGAGGTGGCCAAAGTACTGGAGTTTCAGCTTCAGCATGTCCTTCCAATGAACACCCAGGACTGATATCCTTTAGGATGGACTGGTTGGATCTCCTTGCAGTCCAAGGGACTCTCAAGAGTCTTCTCCAACACCACAGTTCAAAAAAATCAATTCTTCAGTGCTCAGCTTTCTTTACAGTCCAACTCTCGCATCCATACATAACCACTGGAAAAAACCAAGCCTTGACTAGACGGACCTTTGTTGGCAAAGTAATATCTCTGCTTTTCAATATGGTATCTAGGTTGGTCATAACTTTCCTTCCAAGGAGTAAGCATCTTTTAATTTCATGGCTGCAATCACCGTCTACAGTGATTTTGGAGCCCAAAAAAATAAAGTCTGACACTTTCTACTGTTTCCCCATCTATTTCCCATGAAGTGATGGGACCAGATGCCAAGATCTTTGTTTTCTGAATGTTGAGCTTTAAGCCTACTTTTTCACTCTCCTCTTTCACTTTCATCAAGAGGTTCTTTAGTTCCTCTTCACTTTCTGCCATAAGGGTAGTGTCATCTGCATATCTAAGGTTATTGATATTTCTCCCAGCAATCTTGATTCCAGCTTGTGCTTCTTCCAGCCCAGCGTTTATCATGATGTACTCTGCAGAGAAGTTAAATAAGCAGGGTGACAATATACAGCCTTGATGTACTCCTTTTCCTATTTGGAACCAGTCTGTTGTTCCATGTCCAGTTCTAACTGTTGCTTCCTGACCTGCATACAGGTTTCTCAAGAGGCAGGTCAGGTGGTCTGGTATTCCCATGTCTTTCAGAATTTTCCAGTTTGTTGTGATCCCCACAGTCAAAGGCTTTGGCATAGTCAATAAAGCAATAGATGTTTTTCTGGAACTCTCTTGCTTTTTCCACGATCCAGCAGATGTTGGCAATTTGATCTCTGGTTCCTCTGCCTTTTCTAAAAGCAGCTTGAACATCTGGAAGTTCACAGTTCACATATTGCTGAAGCCTGGCTTGGAGAATTTTGAGCATTACTTTACTAGCATGTGAGATGAGTGCAATTGTTCAATACTTTGAGCATTCCTTGGCATTGCCTTTCTTTGGGATTGGAATGAAAACTGACCTCTTCCAGTCCTGTGGCCACTGCTGAGTCTTCCAAATTTGCTGGCATATTGAGTACAGCACTTTCACAGCATCATCTTTCAGGATTTGGAATAGCTCAACTGGAATTCCATCACCTCCACTAGCTATGTTCATAGTGATGCTTTCTAAGGCTCACTTGACTTCACATTCCAGGATGTCTGGCTCTAGGTGAGTGATCACACCATCGTGATTATCTGGGTCATGAAGCTCTTTTTTGTAAAGTTCTCCTGTGTATTCTTGCCACCTCTTCTTAATATCTTCTGCTTCTGTTAGGTCCATACCATATCTGTCCTTCATCTTTGCATGAAATGTTCCCTTGGTATCTCTAATTTTCTTGAAGAGATCTCCAGTCTTTCCCATTCTGTTGTTTTCCTCTATTTCTTTGCATTGACTGCTGAGGAAGGCTTTCTTATCTCTCCTTGCTGTTCTTTGGAACTCTGTATTCAGATGCTTATATCTTTCCTTTTCTCCTTTGATTTTTGCTTCTCTTCTTTTCACAGCTATTTGTAAGGCCTCCTCAGACAGCCATTTTGCTTTTTTGCATTTCTTTTCCATGGGGATGGTCTTGATCCCTGTCTCCTGTACAATGTCATGAACCTCCATCCATAGTTCATCAGGCACTCTGTCTATCAGATCTAGTCCCTTAAATCTATTTCTCACTTCCACTGTATAATCATAAGGGATTTGATTTAGGTCATACCTGAATGGTCTAGTGGTTTTCCCCACTTTCTTCAATTTAAGTCTGAATTTGGCACTAAGGAGTTCCTGATCTGAGCCACAGTCAGCTCCCAGTCTTGTAGTGCATTTTGGCCTCTTTTGTTGACCATGATGGCTACTCCATTTCTTCTAAGGGATTCCTGCCCACAGTAGTAGATATAATGGTCATCTGAGTTAAATTCACCCATTCCAGTCCATTTTAGTTAGCTGATTCCTAGAATTCCTAGAATATACCCCTATAAATCAACAAAATCTCACTCCACCTTGGCACAGCAGAGATAATGAACCAGGCTTTAACATAAAGTAATGATCCTGTCTCTAGACCTCAGCATCATCCAAAAGAAAGATAATGCAGTAGTGATACTAAATAAAGTGAAAGTGAAAAAGAAAGTGAAAGTGTAGTCACTAAGTTGTGTCCGACTCTTTGCGACCCCATGGACACCAGGCTCCTCTGTCCATGGGATTTTCTAGGCAAGAGTATTGGAGTGGGTTGCCATTTCGTTCTCCAGGGAACTTCCCGACCCAGGGATGGAACTCAGGTCTCCCACATTGTAGACAGATGCTTTACCGTCTGAGCCACCAGGGAAGTCAAAATAAAGTGAAATGTGTTTTATTAGACTTAATATATTCAAATTTTTATTTTTACATGTAATTGATAAAAAATTAAGATATTTTGCGTTTTAAATTATTTACAATCCAGTATGTATTTTATACTTACTGCACATTTCAATTTGGTCTAGCTATATTTCAAGTGCTTGATATTTGTTTGTGGTAAGCGGCCACCATATAGGACAGCAGAGTCTAGCCACCCACCCCACTTTGCTCTAGTTTCATGCTTTACAACTGATCTTTGGACTATTAACTCAGTGTTTTATATTACACAGTGTGAGAAAGTAGATGCCCTCAGTAATTTAACAAAAAGTTGTGAGAAAGTTAGATGCCCTCAGTAATTTAATAAAAAGTATGTTTTAGAAAAGATCAGTTTCAAATGAATTTGGATACAGTGATCCAGTTACTATAGGAACTGAGCTTCCCTAAGTTCACCTTAACTGGCAAACTCTTTTGAAAGTGAATGGGGCATACTGTTGATAACAATGTAAAAATTATAACAGTTAACAATGTCCCTCACAACTGATACATATGACAACCTTGTAAAACATGATGTACATCATGCTGTTGCATAAGTTTTTTTTGTTTTTTTGTTTTTTTGTTTTTTATGAAGATAACCTTTAAGGACAAAGGTTTGTATCACTGACTTCTTGGCAAAATTCTAGATCCAGCTTGGGGTGATGGATTATACTCAAGGAAAATTTTGGAGGACAGAATCAGAAACCAGATGATCTCAAGGCATCCTTTCATCCTAACATCATAAGCTCAGTACAGTGGTTATTTTCTCCCTCCACTGAATTCTGATAAAATTTTCTCTTAAAATCCTGGAAATTACATGGATTTCAGCACACTTGGTTTCAAATTTTAGTTCTGCTACTTAGTAACTTTGGGTAGATACTCTCTCTAAGAAGATCCTTTCAGATGTGAATGATAACATTTATCTCACAGGACATGTTAGTGACAGGGGATTATACATCCTTCCAGCACTGTAAAATGAGATACAATTGACTTCTGCAGATGCCTAGCTGTCTTCACCATTATAAAGACCTATGTATTTAAATTTTCACGTACCTACTACCCTGCTGCTAAGTCACTTCAGTCGTGTCCGACTCTGTGTCCGCCATCCCTGGGATTCTCCAGGCAAGAACACTGGAGTGGGTTGCCATTTCCTTTTCCAATGCATGAAAGTGAAAAGTGAAAGTGAAGTCGCTCAGTTGTGTCTGACTCTTAACGACCCCATGGACTGCAGCCCACCAGGCTCCTCCGTCCATGGGATTTTCCAGGCAAAGAGAGATACTAGTAACTGCATTATATCGTCCCAGGTTGGTCAATGAGTGCGGAAAATAGTCTCCATTAGTCTAGTCATGCCCTGGGGTTCCACCAAGTAAGAGAGGGTGTGGTTTTGCCAGTTCAGTATATCAGTTGATGAAAAGGGCTGACAGTAATAGGTTACAGGAGCTTGGTGATAATTACCGTCCTCCCCTATCATTGGGGGTTGCTGAGCTTCTCTGAGGGGCATCTGCAAGGGTATTCTTTCCTCTGGCTCTTTGGCAGAGAGGAGCCTTTGTTTAATTCCAGTGATTCCTCCCCCTTGTCCGGGAGTACTTACCGGGAGTGGATCCCTGAGTGATATACTAAGTTCAAGATATTTGATTGTAACTTTAGGGGCTGATACCCTTCCAAACGTATGTTAATTGTTCTCTTCCTTTTACATCCAGATTTACATGGAATTTAAATCAAGGTTTGTTCTTCCCCCTTTCAATGCCATAGGCCTCCAACATATTTAATTAGCCCCAAGTCCTTTAAATTTTACCACCTAAATAACTACAGAACATATGTTCTTCTCTTCAGTACCACTGCTCTGTTTCTTTAGAGCTGGTATTTTTTTAATCCCGATTTTTACAGTTTTCTAACTGGCCTCCCTCCTTCATTCTCACAAATCAACAATACATTTTCTGCAGTATGCTAGATTGATTTCCCTAAAAGCTAGATTTACCTTGTCAAAGCTACTGACTGAATCCCACAGGAGTTTCAAAAACATCCTATAAAATACCATGCACTTCAATATACTCTGTGGTCCCTCATAATGTGGACTTTGCCTATATCTCTTCTTGCCTTTGTACAAGTTCCACCTTACCTTGATTTTCTCCACCCTTAAACTCTTGTGGTTTCCCAGACTCCTTGTATTTGTTTAAACCTCATTTCCTTTCAGTGTTTCTGGCAGTGAAAACATATACCTCTGTCTAAAGTGCAAAGAAATAGAGGAAAACAACAGAATGGGGAAGACTAGAGATCTCTTCAAGAAAATTAGAGATACCAAGGGAACATTTCATGCAAAGATGGGCTCAATAAAGGACAGAAATGGTATGGATCTAACAGAAGCAGAAGATATTAAGAAGAGGGCAAGAATACACAGGAGAACTGTACCAAAAAGAGCTTCACGACCTAGATAATCATGATGGTGTGATCACTCACCTAGAGCCAGACATCCTGGAATGTGAAGTCAAAGGGCCTTAGAAAGCCATCACTATGAACAAAGCTAGTGGAGGTGATGGAATTCCAGTTGAGCTATTTCAAATCCTGAAAGATGATGCTGTGAAAGTGCTGTACTCAATATGCCAGCAAATTTGGAAAACTCAGCAGTGGCCACAGGACTGGAAGAGGTCAGTTTTCATTCCAATCCCAAAGAAAGGCAATACCAAGGAATGCTCAAACTACCACACAATTGCACTCATCTCACACGCTAGCAAAGTAATGCTCAAAATTCTCCAAGCCAGGCTTCAGCAATACGTGAATGGTGAACTTCCAGATGTTCAAGCTGTTTTTAGAAAAGGCAGAGGAGCCAGAGATCAAATTGCCAACATCCGATGGATCATGGAAAAAGCAAAAGAGTTCCAGAAAAACATCTCTGCTACTCTGCTAAGCCACTTCAGTCGAGTCCGACACTGTGCGACCCCATAAACGGCAGCCCACCAGGCTCCCCGTCCCTGGGATTCTCCAGGCAAGAACACTATTTCTGCTTTATTGACTATGCCAAAGCCTTTGACTGTGGGGATCACAATAAGCTGTGGAAAATTCTGAAAGACATAGGAATACCAGACCACCTGACCTGCCTCTTGAGAAACCTATATGCAGGTCAGGAAGCAACAGTTACAACAGGACAAGGAACAACAGACTGGTTCCAAATAGGAAAAGAAGTACGTCAAGGCTGTATATTGTCACCCTGCTTATTTAACTTATATGCAGAGTACATCATGAGAAATGCTGGCCTGGAAGAAGCACAAGCTGGAATCAAGATTGCTGGGAGAAATATTAATAACCTCAGATATGCAGATGACACCACCCTTATGCCAGAAAGTGAAGAACTAAAGAACCTCTTGATGAAAGTGAAAGAGGAGAGTGAAAAAGTAGGCTTAAAACTCAACATTCAGAAAATGAAGATCATGGCATCTGGTCCCATCACTTCATGGGAAATAGATGGGGAAACAATGGAAACAGTGGCAGACTTTATTTTTGGGGGCTCCAAAATCACTGCAGATGGTGACTGCAGCCATGAAATTAAAATACGCTTACTCCTTGGAAGGAAAGTTATGACCAAACTAGATAGCATATTCAAAAGCAGAGACATTACTTTCCCAACAAAGGTCCATCTAGTCAAGGCTATGGTTTTTCCTGTGGTCATGTATGGATGTGAGAGTTGGACTATAAAGAAAGCTGAGCGCCGAAGAATTGATGCTTTTGAACTGTGGTGTTGGAGAAGACTCTTGAGAGTCCCTTGGACTGCAAGGAGATCCAACCAGTCCATTCTAAAGGAGATCAGTCCTGGGTGTTCTTTGGAAGGACTGATGCTAAAGCTGAAACTCCAATACTTTGGCCACCCCATGCGGAGAGTTGACTCATTGGAAAAGACCCTGATGCTGAGGGGGATTGAGGGCAAGAGGAGAAGGGGATGACAGAGGATGAGATGGCTGGATGGCATCACCAACTCGATGGACATGAGTTTGAGTGAACTCCGGGTGTTGGTGATGGACAGGGAGGCCTGGCATGCTGCAATTCATGGGGTCGCAGAGTCAGACATGACTGAGCGACTGAACTGAACTGACTCTTAAGTGGAAATCCCTATTTGTTTCTCTAGACTTAGCTCAGGAGGTCACAGCTTTGTTACCATTTTCCTGATGTATTCTTCTTCTCCCCTTTTTCTTTAGTCCACTTCCACTAAAATTCTTATTGACTGTTTTAATTACTTTTTTGTATATCTCCCTTAAATAGTACTCTTGCCTGGAAAATCCCATGGATGGAGGAGCCTAGTAGGCTACAGTCCACGGGGTCGCAAAGAGTCAGACACGACTGAGCGACTTCACTTTCACTTTTACTTAAATAGTTAATATTAACTCCTTAAGAGCAAAGTCAAAAAATAATTATGGAATTAATGTATGATCAAGGCTTCATTTTACCTTAAGAATCTTAGACTAAAACAATAATATGCTATTTATATATTTTCAGTTGTTTTAAGTGCAAGTTTGTTTTAATCTTAGCATTTTAGTTTTATCTCTTGATGTTAAACTATGTCATAGTCAACAACACAATGATTATATCACATCTGAACCAAACCTGTTGAATTTGGCATGAATTAAAATGACAAAGGTATGATTAAAAATTGACAGTAAAAGATTAAATATAAAAGATTATGCCATGAATAATCTCTCCACAAATAAGTGAGAGTTGATTATGTAAATGAGGCAGCTTACTAGTTATAGAAATACTATTTAAGGAGAAACTGTAATTTGCATAAAAGCAAATTGGGTTTTTTTACATTTTTTTCTACTCTATCATTTATTTTTTTAAATATGACAACCTAAATATCTAAAATAAAGTCAAAGAAATAGAGACAGTATTTTACCATTCTCTATGTAACAACTTTACCTCAAATTATCTCTAGAAAATAGGGTGAAGTTCTGGTAAGTGTTGCTGTATTGCTCTTACTAGTAATTTTAATAACATTTTGAATAAGTATGAAAGAGAATATTAAAAAGTATCAAGATCCATGTAACATGACATTAAGAACATGAAATCATAGGAACCAATAAGAAGTAATAACATCTAAATATATGCACACACATACACACATTGACTCAGCCACTGTGTCTAAACTGACCCTCAAAGATACTCCACTCAGTGTCACTGAAGCCATGTTTCTTTTCTGACACACATTTGACTCTATGGTGAAATACTGCTTCTCAAAAAGCAGTAAGAATGGAGGTTTACCCACCTTATTTTACTGCAGGACTTTGGAAGAAGCATTTGACAGGTAATGGCACCCACACCCCACATTTTACTGGAAAATCCCATGGACAGAGGAGCCTGGAAGGCTGCAGTCCATGGCGTCGCTAAGAGTCGGGCATGACTGAGCGACTTCACTTTCACTTTTCACTTTCATGCATTGGAGAAGGAAATGGCAACCCACTCCAGTGTTCTTGCCTGGAGAATCCCAGGGACGGGGGAGCCTGGTGGGCTGCCGTCTATGGGGTCGCACAGAGTCGGACACGACTGAAGTGACTTAGCAGCAGTAGCAGCAGCAATTAAAAACTCTTAGAATAGAAAAGAACTTAATAACGGGCAATTATGAGAAACCTACTGTTCACACGTTTAATGGTGAAAGCCAGAATGCCTCCCTCAAGACTGAGAACAAGATGAGGATGTTGATTCTGTCACTACTACCTAGCACTGCACTTCGCACCCTGGTCACTGCATTATGGCAGGAAGAACAAGCAAAATCCATCTGTAGAAAGGAAGTAATAAAACTGTATATGCAGAAAACAGGCTTGCATACACAGATAATCCTAAGCAAGCTGCAAAAATGAAACCTAATTAGTGATTTTGGCAAGGTTGCAGAATATAAGATTAGTATTACAAAAATAAATTCTACCTCTAATTCTGAGAAACAAAAAATGGAAAATAAAAATTTTAAAGTATAATTTATAGCAGCACTCAAAACCATGAAATATTTAAGAGATGAATTTAGCAAATACTTGCAAAAACTGTACACAAAGTGTCAAGATAAATTGAAGAAAACCTAAATAAATGGAGAGACATTTTATGTTCTTTGATCATAACATTCATTATTTTAAGATGACAACCAACCAGCAATTGGACAAGAGATTTAATGTGTTATCAGTTATAATCCTGGCAATTTTTTTTATTGAAGAACTTGTAAAAATTTAAATTGGAAGGAATTATACTAAATGAAAAAATATTGAAAAAGTAAAACAAAATTGGAGAAATACACTACTGGTTTTCAAGGCTTACTAGATGGCTGAAGCAATTATGATGGTATGATATTAGCATTAAAAAAAATACAAGTATCAATAGATCAGTGGGCAGAAAAGAGAGTCCAGAAATTGATTCACCCATATAAGATCAACTCATTCTCAGCAAAATCCCCAAGAAAATTCCTTGGGTATAGTATTTTCAATAAATGATCTTAGAACAACTATATGTTCATATATAGTAAATTGTATCTCTTACCTTTATAATATACATAAAAATTAACTATAAATGGATCACAGGCATCAACATAAAAGCTAAAGCTATAAAATTTCTAAAGGACACTGCAGAAGAAAATCTTGATAATTTCAAAGTGGTAAAATATTTCTTAGATAGACATAAAATGCCCTACACAGAAAATTTAAAAATATATAAAATGACTTGGAAAAAATTAAAACTTGTATAAGGATAGTTATAGAGGATTTAATAAAAATGGCAAAAAAGATCCCCAAACCTCCAAATATCCTTGGTATGTTTCAGTTGAAAACCAATAATCTGTGGTATATTCATACAGTAGAACAATACATATCCAAAGAAACAAATGTCTATTAATATAATCAACCACTTATGAGCTAAAGAATCTGAGGTCAATAAGTACTTACTGTATTACTACACTTATATAATTCAAGAACAGGTACAGTTAATCTGTAGTGACAAAGTTGCTCAGTGACTGCTCATAGCCTAGGATTAGAGATTGAGTATAAAGGGACAAGAGAGAATGTTTTGCAATAGAAATATTTTGAATTTTTGTTTGCTGTTTAAATGAGTAGGTGTCCATTTGACAAAACTCACTGAATTATACACTTAAAATGGATTTGTTTTACTGTATATCATGCATATTCCCATCCTTGTGGGCTTCCCTTATCCGCACTTTGAACTTTGTCCCTTTGTAAGCAAACCTCCTCAGTTCTGTTTTGCAATGCTATCTTCCTGTTCGGACTCTAAACTGAAACAGAGGCTTATACCTCCAGACATCAGAGTATCGAGCATCATCTATAAGTCTAGGCCAATTTACTCATTAAGTATTTGTGAAAGAATGGGGATTCCTGAAAGAGGTATCTTTGTTGTTGGAAAAAAAAAATCTAGTATAAAGGGTCGTCTGAGGAGTATTCATTGCAGAGCTCTCTCCAGCAGGATACAGCTCCTTTTGAGCACCATTGCTTATCTAAGATCCAACGAGCTTCAAGTACAGATTACACATTATCACAGACAAAATCCTGTAACTTGTTCAAGTGAAATGACTGTCTCTCTCAGAAAAATTAGCCATTTTAGGGAAAAGGGCAATGAAACCCTGTTTCCCATGTTTTCAGTCTTATAAAGGTCTCACAGCACCATATATAATTATAATAGCCTTTGTTTGAAAGGCACTTTGTTTGTATAGATCATTTCCTTTTCTATATTTATATTCCCTCCATAGCATTTATATTTTAGGAGATCTTGTCTTTTGTCAAATGTGGAACTTGAAACAGACAGTCACTTGTGCAACTCTGAGTTAAATGATTGCTTCTCTCATTTTTCTCTCCTCTAAGCACCCGGGAGTTTTATGTCTGAGAATTCTATCATTAGCCAAAATCTCTATTTCATTAACATGTGTACTTCTCAAATACAAATGCCTCTCAAGTGGAAGCCTATTTAGTCACTATCAGACATGAATATCACGATAGAGACAAGCTTTTCTTCCTTCCTTCTAAACAGACAGGTGACAGTAAGGTCTTATCTGAAAAAAACAGGAGCTCATTTTGATAGCATTCAATTTTTTAGGAAGTATTTATGGCACTCCTACTGCACAATACACTCTGTGATAGATGTAGGAATATAGTCTTTGACAAAAAAAGATATCCTGCTTGCTGATATGACACTTACAACATTGCGGGAAAGCAGATAGATATCAAACACATCATCACAAAGAGGATACAGATTCACAGAAACCGTGAAGTGCTCCCTGAAGGAAAAGTCCTGGCCATTGTGTGAGAGAACAGGGGTACCTAATATAAACTCTAGGGCCAGGGAAAGCATCTTGGAAGAAGGGTCTCATACAGAGATCTAAGGTACAGACAGGAGTTGGTGAGGAGAGGTGAAAAGTGCACTAAGAGCAGCCCTGGCAATGCAAATATCAAGTTTAAAGCCCTCATGCTGGAAAGTGGAACTGTCATATTTGAGGAAACAAAACAGGCCATAACAGTGAGTGAAGGGGTGAAGGAAGGAAAGAAGGGCATGAGATGAGTCTAGGGAGGCAGACTAGGACACTTTCAGGTCATGTTAAGTGTATTGAGTTTTCTAAGTGCAATGAATGTCATTATTTACAGAGAATGCTTCTGGAAACACCAGAAGTCAATTGAATAATTATTGGAATTGATAAGAGAGCTTAGTAAGATGGCTAGTAATGCTAAAATACTGACGAAAAAAAAAAAAAACACAATAGTTTTTCTACCTAGAGAAAAATCCCATTCTTAGGGTGGATTCTAAAATGTTGTTCATAATTCCATTAGCATGTAAAATCAAAATGACCAAGAGAAATTTAAGCTTATTAATCAGATGCATTTCAATAAAATAAGCTTGTGAATTAGTCCACCAAATACAGTTCACCCTTGAACAAGAGGGGAGTTAATCTGCATATAATTTATAGGTGGCCCTGCACATCCAGGGGTCTTTCATATCTGCAGATTCAACCAGCTGCCATCCCTAGAGCACTGCAGTATTTACTACTGAAAAACACCTGTGTGTAAGTGGTCCCAAACAGCACAAACTTCTGATGTTCAAGGACCAACTGTTTATCTTACCCAAACATTCTCTCAGATTAGGCTATTTTAAAAGGACAATTTTTATCTATATGGAAAAAAAAAATGTAAGTAATGCCTACAGTTTTTGATGGTATCTGTCAGATTCTACTTCTTTGATAGGAACAACATCAAAACAAATGGCAAGGAAATTCTCCAAGTAACCTATCAAGATGGGCCTTCAATTTATCATCAGGATCTATCATGCTTACCTTTCTTCTGAATTAACATTAGATTCACAGGTGACCTGAAGGCTAATGAGGCTAATGATGTTGCCCATTTTTCCATGTGTATAGACTATCCCTATATGTTCTTTTGTTAAGTATTTGTTGAAATATTTTTCTCATTTTTTATTGGGTTAACTTACTAATATCAAGTTGTAGGATTCCTTTGTATCACCTGGATGCAGTCCTTTGTCAAACGTGTGTTTCCTCCTAAAACACCGCTTGTCTATTTTCTTTTTCTTTTCTTTAAAAAAATTTTTATTTGTGTGGATCTCTAAACAGGAAACTGGAGCAAGCATTTCTGGTATAAAATTCAAACTCTTGGTCTCAATATCAACTAAGTTCCACCACCTTTTGTTTTTAAAATATAATTGTATAGTAGCAGGGGAAAATCAATTTTTTAACCATCATTCACAATCTAATCTTTCCAACTATCATTTTAACTTTTTATATATTTTTTACCATATTTGTACCAATGTATGCCACACACAGAGATATTTTAAAAGTAAATGAAATAATACATACACTGTTATATACCTATATAATGTATATGCACATATAATATGTATATTATGAAGATGCATGCATACATGCTAAGTCACTTCAGTCATGTCCGACTCTTTACGACCCCATGGACCATACCCAACCAGGCTACTCTGTCCATAGGACTCTCCATGCAAGAATACTGGAGTGGTTTGCCATTTCCCCCTCCAGGGCATCTTCCTATTTTCTTAATGGTATCATTTCATGAGCAGAATTTTGTTGAAGGCTAATTGGGCTTCCCTTGTAGCTCAGCTGGTTAAGAATCTGCCTGCAATGCAGGAGACCTGGGTTCAATTCCTGGGTTGGGAAGATCCCCTGAAGAAGGGAAAGGCCACCCACTCCAATATTCTGGTCTAGAGAATTCCATGGACTATATAGTCCATGGCATTGTAGAGAGTCAGACACAACTGAACGACTTTCACTTCATTTCACTTTAATGTCTTAATTTCTTAAATAGTTATCCTTTCTGTGACCTAAAGAAATAAATATATTCTTCCATGACTCCATCTAAAAGTGCTTTTTTAAAAATTTTTAATGTTTCAGTATATGACATTTTTAAAACTTTTGTAAGGCATGAGTTAGAAGTAGAAGTTCCATGACCCCCTATATGGATAATCAATTATTTCAGCACCATTTGTTGAAAAGACTTTTTTCCCCTATTGGACTACTTTGTCACCTTTGTTGAAAATCAGACAAGCACAATTATGTGGGTGTATTTCTGGACCCTATGCATTCCATCGATATATTTTTCATTTTTATGCCAATTCCCATTGCTTGATTATTACAGCTTTCTACTATATCTTGAATTCAAGTACCATATACGCTTAAACTTGTTCTTTGTTAAGACTGATTTGAATTTCAACTACTTCACATTTATCTGTACATTTTAGAATCATTTGTCAATTTCTTTTTTAAAAGTTAGATTCCTGGGATTATAACAGAAGTTGAAGCAGAATCAGATTGGAGAACACTGACATTTTTCACAGTTTTGTAGTTTCAAATTCATGAACATGACATATCAATTTATTTACCCTCTCTCAATCATGTTAGAAATTTTTTGGCCACAAGTCGTGCATATCATTTAAATTTTATTTTCCTATGTATATGTTTTGACACAATTTGATGACATTTTAAAACTTTAATTTTTAATAGTTTGCTTATAGCATATAAAGATGACTATGGATATATTAACCTTTAATCTCTACTACTTTTATAATTGTTCCAGTAATTTAGTAGACACCTTAGGCTTTTCTACATAATCATTCCCTCAACAGATAATTTTAGTTTTTCATTTCCAATCTTTAAGCTACTTTTTTTCTTGCATAATTGCCTACACTTAATTTAAGAAGCTGTGGAATTAGCCCTAAAACTGATAGACAATGGAAAGTCTGGAAACAACCAAAGTGATTTGGTTACAAATACGTATTATTTTGCATAAATATCCAAATTTCAAATATCTGCAAAAAGTAATGTGTTCTTTGATAAATGTTATTTATAGACAAATAGTTGGAGAAGAAGTTCTTTCATCTCATACCATACATTCAAATAAATTGATATAGACTAAAGACACAAATGGTTGTTTAAGAAGATTGGAAGAAAATCATTTTATAATTTTGATATAGGGAATAGTTTTATAATTTTATCCAAAGACAAAAATCAGGAGAATGTTGATAAACAAGACCAAAATTTATTCAAAATGACATCATAAACAGTATTTAAAATATTATAAGCTGGAAAATACTATGATATATAGTCAAAAATACTCTCAATATATAGATAATCCCCATTAACTTTAAGAGATAAGACAGTTACTCTGAAAGATAAAGGGAAAGTAAATAACAGGATAATCACACAATAAAAAGTGCAAATGGCAAGAAACAAGAAAATGTTTAACTTCACTGGTAATACATTTTTTTGAGGTATACTTGTGACCTTTCAGATTGACAAGAGAGAAAATTATAATATAAATAATATATAACAGTTCATGAAGAAAATAATAAAATCCTCCTTGAGGGCAATTTAGTAATCCAGTAATTATAGTTCCAGTAACTTATCTTTGTGAAATAATTTTTAAGGTACATTATTTATAACAATGAGAAAGAAATAACTTAATATTTAATGATAAAATTTAAATTATGTGTCATTATATTTGAATGATATGCAATATTACATTAAAGATGATAACCTTTTATTTGATGAGAAAATGTCTGCAATTTCTAAGTTCTGAAATAAGATAGGGCTAGGATTAGGGTACAGTTCTGTCATTTACTCACTGTGTGCCTTGGATTTAATATCTACCCTTCCATTTCCTTACCTGTAAAATGACAATAATGGGAATTACCTAATACAGTTGTGAGAATTAAATGACATAATGGGATTAAAAATAGCAGTACCTGGAACACAGTTAACACTTATTACACCTTTTTATGCACACCCTCCCAGAAATATTGAAAATATATGCATATAATTATGTATTGCTGGTAACACATTTAAGTGAAAATACTTGATTTATAAATATTACACAAAATTATTTCAGCTTATTTTATATATAGGAGGGGGAGAGGAGGGAGAGAAAAATAATTTTCTAGAAGAATAGGTAACAAATTGTAAACAGTGGCTAATCCTGAAAAGTGGGAAAGGAGATACTGATAAAGAAGGTATGTGAATTTGGACTTTTTATTCCACTTTTGAAGCTGAAAATTATGAAATGGGTATGGATTATTTAAAAATATAGAGACAAAAAACACACACAAAATATTCATTCTATCTCTGAATAAGTAAAATTTCTGTTTTCCATTTTTAAATAAATTATTTTAACAATAGTACATGATGTACAAAAAACCCAAAGGTAGATATATTGGCATCTCACCACTTAAAACACCAATTTGTAAAATATTATGATGAAAGCATTCTAAACTAGAGCTACCTGAATTTTTTTCTGTCTGAAAATCACAGTTATCATTGTTTCTAGTACTTCAGTGCCAAGTGGATTGGTTGCTAAGAAAAATCAAATCCAAGTAGTGTACAACAATCCAGACCACTTGAAACTGTACTTCAAATTTGACAACACACATACATAATTGTTAGTGAAAGTGGCCCCTCTGTGGGTGACAGTTCTGGAAACTGCTGGACTGACAGAACAAAGGTGGCTTCCACTTGTAATACCTGTTTTCATCTAGATCTCAGATGTTGACTCAGTGTCCACCTGATATTTTAAGGCAGCAAAACTTTATGAATAATAACTTTCCAAATAAACTGGTCTTATAATTTACATTTAAGAATATAATTCTCCAGCTAGGAAAATAAATTCCTTTCCTTTGCTAGTAAATGAACAAGAAAATAATTGATTTTTCAGGTTGCAAGTAACTTCACTCTCCAAGTTAACTACTCAACACATGATTACAAAAGACACTGCAACCTGTTAGATAAAAAAGGATACAGTAGATTAAGACAATACCTAGTACAGCACTGAGCACCTAGCCTATACTAGATGAATAGCTTCTGTTAGACTGATACCAGAAGCAACCTCAATCCCCAAGCAGTCATAGTGGTACATTTGCACAAGAGGTTCTGTTACAAAATTTGGAGAAGTTCTAGATAAGGTAGAAGACAGGAGGCTGAAAAGAACAGCAGCAGGTGTTCCAGAAGATGCAAAGTACTCTGGTGATAAAGTTTAAGAATTATTTAGACCATCTTAAAAAACAGAGGGACAGGGTACTAACTTCCTATATGTTGCTATAACAAAGTACTACAAATATTTTGTTGGTGGTAGTAGTGTTGTTTATTTGCTAAATTGTGTCTGACTCTTCACAATTCCTGGAGAAGGAAATGGCAACCCACTCCAGTATTCTTGCCTAGACAATCTTGTGGTGGAGGCGCCTGCTGGGCTGCTGTCCATAGGGTCGCACAGAGCCAGACAGGACTTAAGTGACTTAGCATGCATACATGCATTGGAGAAGGAAATGGCAACCCACTCCAGTATTCTTGCCTGGAGAATCCCAAGGACAGAGGAGCCTGGTGGGCTGCCATCTATGGGGTTGCACAGGGTCAGACACGACTGAAGAGACTTAGCAGCAGCAGTAGCAGCTTCACAATTCCATGGACTGCCCAACAGAGCAGCCCATCAGGTTCCTCTGTCCATGGGATTTCCTAGGCAAGAATACTGGAGTAGGTTTCCACTTCCTTCTCTAGGGGATCTTCCCAATCCAGGGATTGAACCCATGTCTCCTTCATCTCCTGCACTGGCAGGCAGATTCTTTACCACTCAGCCACCTGCGAAGCCCTTTACTATACATTTAGTGGCTTAAAATAACACAAATGCATTATTTTACAGTTTTGATCAAAAGTTCTAAAACCAAGGTATCAGCAGAGTGTGATCCTACTGTTTGCTTTTGGGGAGAATCATTTTCCTTGCCTTTTCCAGTTTCTAGAGGCTGAAGCTTCCTGATTCCTTAGCTTGTGGCCCCTTCCTTACATGACTCTGACCTCTGCTTCCTTTCTTCTCATCTCCTTTTTTCAATCTAACCTTTCTGTTTCCCTTAAAAGGACCTTTATAATTACACTGGTCCCACCCAGATAATTCAGGATAATCTCATTTCAAGATCCTTAATTCAATCACATCCACAGAGTTCCTTTTGTCAAGTAAGTTAGGAATTCTCCAGGCAAGAATACTGGTGTGGGTAGCCATTCCCTTCTCCAGGGGATCTTCCTGACCCAGGGATTGAACCTGGATCTCCTACATTGCAGATGGATTCTTTACTGTCTTAGCTACTATGCTATACTTATTCACTCAGCCATGTCCGACTCTTTGCCACCCAATGGACCATAGCCCAACAGGCTCCTCTGTCCATGGGGATTCTCCAGGCAAGAATACTGGAATGGGTTGTCATGCCCTCCTCCAGGGGATCTTCCCAACACAGGGATCTAACTCAGGTCTTCCACATTGCAGGCTGATTCTTTACCTTCTGAATCACCAGAGAAGCCCAAGAATACTGGAATGGGTAGCCTATCCTTTCTCCAGCAGATCTTCCTGATCCAGGAATCAAACCGGGGTCTCCTGCATTGCAGATGGATTCTGTACCAGCTGAGTTACCAGAGAAGCCCCATATATTCACAGGTTTCATGAATTAGAATGTATAGATTTTTGCAGGGTCATTATTCTGACTACCTTGGAGAAAGACAGAGAAAGAGAAGCAAATCCTAAAATATGGCATAACTTTATCTGGATGTCTCTCATCCCTTACCTGTTCAAGTAAAAAAGATTGAAACGTTAAAATTAAACATAGTGACTTGAATTGTTCAACATCTGTTTTCTCTAGATTTCCCCTTCGTGTTTAATCTAGTTGAATTTCAATAAAGGGTAATTTAGGAGATTATTTTAAATATGGAGATTTTTTAAGAATGTAGCTCTGTAAGAGATTAGAAAACTAATGAATTAAGTGGAAACTAAGAAGCACATTAACCAGAATTAACTAGTTTGCATTAGATGCAAGAAGGAGGTAGGAGATGATTTCTGAGTCTAGAGACCCCAGGAGACCTTTCACAGTAACATCCAGGAATTGTCTATTTTCTGGAACTGACCTAAATATCCTTGCCAGGAGATCTTCTGGCACAAGGCCATAACAGTTCAAATGTCTTTCTCACTGCAAAGACTGGCACAGACAATCTCTTGAATGCCTTTTGTTTTGTCCATTCATGATTTCCTAGAGGCACAAGCAACACATTTGGTCTCTAGATTGTGCAATCACAGATGATGAGCCCTGCAGTGAACTAAAACACTTGGGTTCACCTTAGCCCTTTGAGTTATATATTGTTATCTATTATATGACTGGCTGTGGTGGCTCAGATGGTAAAGAATCTGCCTGCAATGCAGAAGACCCAAGTTCAATCCCTGGGTCTCAAATATCCCCTGGAGAAGGGAATGGCAACCCAGTCCAGTATTCTTGCCTGGAGAATTCCATGGATAGAGGAGTCTGGCAGGCTACCATCCATGGGGTCACAAAGAGTCGGACACAGCTAAGCAACCAACACTTTCACTTTCACTGTTATATGGAAAAAAATATTAAAAGCATCTTTTCATACACACACACAAATTTATATAAGTTTACAAGTGACAACAATATGACTGTATTATATGTCACTTTCTAATAACTAAAGAACATAGAACTGAGAATTTTTGTTAACCAACATAAGATGTATGCTTCAAGAAAAACATAAATCTCTCTATGGCAGAGACCTGGAAGTGTGCGGAAAAGTCAAACTCTTAGCGACAATCAGCAAAATACCTACTGTATCCAATAGAAAACAAAACATAAAAATATCAAAAAAGGAATATTTTTCAATCTATAAAAATATTAAGATGCGTAAAAAGAAAATGTGACAGTATTATTAGTTTTCCAAGTTTATTGAAATATTTAATAAATATTTAAATTCAGATTATCTGCAGTTTCCCTGGATAATAAAAGCATTAGCCTCAGGAAGTTTTTCACCACTGTCACACTAGGCATATATGCCAGGTATCAAGTCATGGCTTTATGACTAATGCCAGTATAAGACCTCATTTTCTTTGTACAACTTCACCAGCTTATTTGTTATTATTTAATTTATTGAATGACTCTGAAATTAAATATAGATCAAAAGACTTATTTACAATAACCCATCAAGTGTGGAGTAGAAAAGCTTTTTTTTTTTGGGGTGTGTCCTGTTACCCACACTGGCTTTTCTTAGACTGTATGAAACTGACATATCACAGTCAGCAATCTGAATCCACTCATGTTAGAAAGGGTATTCACTGATGTGAGCACCTCAGTTCTCATTAAAACAGCTTGATGTTTAAAATCTAAACTATAAAGAAGCCTTCAAAGACAGAGATTTTGACGCATATTTGAAATCATGAAGTGATTATTAATGACTAGCATGTAATGAACATTTGTTTTCTGTATGTTATATATTGTGTAAAATGCTTACATACACTAATTCACCGAATACACATAGTGCTGAAATGAGGTGGATTGTAATTATTCATTCATGTGAATGAAAAAATTTATAGATATTAATAAACCTGCCCATAGATACACTGCTGAATACCTATTTAGCTAGAAGTCCAGACATCAGAATCTTACACCAGACTTAAAGTTCATGAATTTCAATTCTAAATTTAATAAGAGGATGAATGACTCCTGATCTTTGCAAGATCTCAGATCACGTCAATCAAGGATATCCTGGAGTGATCAACCCCTTAACATGAGACTGTACTTTAACATTCTGTTAATTGAAAGAAGGAAAAAAGTAGTAGCATGCATTGCCATGAGGATTTAACAACATTCTTCCTAGTCACTCTTCATAGGTTTCTATATTCTATCTGTGCCATTTCCATTTAGCTATCAACTTGTGCAGTGTTTAAACTCTAATCTATATACCAGTCTCAAACTTTCACTGACGATCTAGTCCCTCATTCCTAGAAGACTATTCAACATTATATTTGACTATCCACTTCATATTTTCCCCCAGCTAAATATGCCTAGAGCAAAACTCATTTATTTTCTTATAAAATAGTCTTTATGCTTTTTATCCAAAATATTTCAAGTCTTCCAATTGTCTGGTTTCCAGTATATATTGTACACAATTTCAAATTCAAACTTCATACAAATTAAAAAAAAAAAATGTTCAAATGCCCTTCCTGACTCCTGATTGTCTAAAACTTTCTCTAAGGACAAGCTATGCAGATAACATAATACACTAGGGAAGAAAAAGATGCATTTGGAATTTCCCCCGATTCTGGTGAACAGGCACATCCTTTGAGTATTTGGAGTTAGAAAAGTAGTTTAGAAAACAAAAACCCCAAGCTTCGCAGCTGATTTTCAAGGTCCTTCCCCATCTGGCACTGGATGATGTGATGTCCCAATATTACCTCTCAAGACCAGCCTATTTGTCTACCAAAACGGATCCCTAATTCCCATGTCCAAGTCACCGTCAAGTAGAACCTTAAATACCAAGAGATCATTCATGTATATTCTAGCTACAAGACTACCTGTTTTTTCTTTCCTGTTTTCAATGATCACTTATAATTCACATGTCAGTATTATCCCCTCAACTTATTTCTCAGCTAAATGCAACATGCATAAAGAGAGAGAAGGCCTTTTGTTTTACATCCTCTAATCATAAACAATGCTTTTGCACTTGGTGTAAAATGTGTTGACTTGTCTTTGAAATTATACAGTCCTCCTTCTAAGTCTTTCCTCTACTCAAATCTATTGGTATTTATATTGTGTCAAATTTTTAGTGTGTTTTTACATTATCTGGTCCAACAATCTCCATACAATTTCAATGCTAGAGGAACTTAGAAATTATTTTATCAGAATGTTTATTAGACAGTTCTATTGTAGCCTGCTCAGTTGTGAGCATGAAATAACTAAAGTATATTCATAAGACACATTACCATTAGGGAGATGTTCAATGGTGTGATGCAGGAAGTGTTGAGTTTTAAGCCATGGTAAGATCTGTTTTCAGTTCTGACTCCAAGAGGTTCATCATTTCTGCTCATGGCCCAGCTTTCAACATCAGGAAAAAAGAAACTTACCTCAGTTGAGATGATAAGCCTAATATCTAGTGAATAAAAGCAGAGGCCTGGACTATACTACACGCTAAAAGGGAAGAAGTATCTACCACCTCTCCGGTCAAATATCAAAACTTTTAGAAAAGAGATGTAGGCCTGCTGAGTTCTACTTACTCTAGCTTCCTTATAGGGGCAAGAGAAAATATTTGTTCTACCCAAGTTTCTCCTTCTCACTCTCAGTTCAGATCAGAAATGGATGCTCCATTCTCTGTTAAGGCTCCTCTCTTTCCTTTCCTTTGTTATTCTTGAGATATGACCTTTGTGTCTTCCAGAGGCAAACAATCATGTCTAATGAAAAATGCTGAGCAGAGAGCTGAAGTAGATAACTACTTCCCCACGTATGAATTTGTGCATTTTCTCAGGCAGAGCCTAGAGGAGTAGAGTTGCATAGATACAAGTATATTGCCTAATTTAATTCTCTTAATGAACCTTCTATTGAGTGACACATGCATTACAGGTACACTAATCTTAGTGGCCACCTGAGGCAGCCAGAGTCCCTCAGACCCACTAGGGTGGCCACCTCATCCCAGTTTGCCCAGGGCTTTACCGGGGTTAGCATGAAAGCTCTGTGTCCTACCAAACTCTTCAGTCCCAGGAGACACCATCTCTGGCTTTCATGAGCAAAGCTTTTACTTTTCCTTTAATATATCATAAAATGATCATGTTTGCGTGTGCTAGGTGAAAAAGTTGAGATGTATTAAATGATCTTGTGAGCTACACGTTATGGTTACAATCCGCATTTTTCCAATGACTCACAAATTAACTAACTCTCCCAAGCTCACCCTGGTAATGAGTGGTGTGGTCAAGATTTAAAAGTAGGACTTCTAATTCCAAATCCTGTGTATTCACTGTCACGCCACATCGGCCTGTAGCTCAGAGATGATGCAGGATTTCCCCCTCCTCAAGTCCCAGTGGCTAAACAGGAAAACTGAAAATATTATACCCTTACTTACTGTTCCGTCTCTAAATTTGTACCCTTGGAGCTGTCTGTACCCAGTTGGTGAGGGAGTAGGACGGTTCAATAGTTTTTCTTGGACACCAAAGTCACATATACCCTTTTTCCTCCTTCCGAGCTACTTATACAACTTTTAAGACTGGATAAGGACAAACACACACAGACACACACACCTTTCTCTGCTGTTCGGATCTCAGTCTGAATTGCCATGTCAGACTACTTTTTTCACTTTTGATAAGACTTTTCACATAAACCTCCCTGTGTTTCTCTGAATTGTGCTGCAGATCACTTTCATTACTGCTAAACCAGTCTTCCCATAAAATATATCTAAGTCTAAATCCTCAATTACAAGTACTCCCCTCAAACTCTGTATAAATCAATGAAGGCAAATGCATACACTGTCAAGAGTTTCCACAGATTTTACCACGTTGGTCAAATCTGACTCTCAGCTCTGACCCAGACAATATACTCTATTGTATATATTCTGTGGTTTCATTCATTGCTTTGGTACTTCATGTACTTTTAAATGTAGAATATATATATTTATTATAGAAAAATAAAAATGTATAGAACATATAGAGAAAAGGAAATATGTAAATCAAAAAATTCCAAATCCCCAAATCCAGCTAAAGATAGCTATAGCAAATATTTTCAGCCCACTTTTTTTTTTTTTTAACTCCTAAGCACCTACATTTCCAATGAGACAAACTCAAAGGCCAACTATATTTCCTCACTTCTGACATTTCTGTTTTTTACCTATGTGAAGCTTATAAAGAACACTGTACTTCTCCCATGGTATACTTGGATTAATTTGCATTTCCAGAAGAAATTTTATGTCTTTTTTTTTTTTTAACTTTCTATACAGTAAGTCCCCTACATACGAACCTTTAAGTTGTGAACTTTTGAAGATGTGAGACTGTGTTCACAGGCCCAATCATGCAAGTTAGTTTACTTGAGGATGCACTGTTTTTGAGGAACAGGATCCAAATGCAGAACAGTACAAGAAGGTTGCAGCAGCCATTTAGAATGCAATCCAGTGCTACTGTGTCATCTATCAAGAGGAAAAAAGGGCTACTACCAAGACATCAATGGATCATTTTTTCCAAGAGGGTAGATAGAACTGAATCCAGCAAGGAATCAGAACCTGTGCCATCAACATCAGACTGGAGTGAAATTGCAGCTTGTCCTCCATCTCCTATTGTTGATGATCCTTCTGCTCTACTATCTCCCACCTTCTCTCCCTCCTCCCATCAGTAATTCTTCTTACCCATTCACTCTATGCCAACCCCTGTGTGCCAGTTGTTGCACTGTACTACTTTACCTTTCAAGGTACTGTACTGTGAGATTACAAATGTTTTATTTTGTGTGTCTGTTTTATGCATTAGTTATATGAGAAGTATTAGAAAACTATTACAGTAGAGTGCAATATAGTTGATTGTGTTAGTTGGGTTCCTAGGCTAACTTTGTTGGACTTACAAAAAAACTGGACTTAAGAATTCACTCTCAGAATGGAACTCGTTCATATATAGCGGGCTTACTGTACTTGATACAAATACATGCATCTTATTAAACTTGGGGATTCTTCTGAAACATGAGATTCTGTAGTTGTCACCTGGAACAAGTATTTCAAGTGTTGCTTCCTGAAGGAATATTTATATATTAAGTTGATAAGGTGGATGATGTGACACTATGTGAAAAGATTTACACTCAGACCATTCTGAGCAGCAAAGGCTTCTATCCATCTTTACTTTGGCCTTTCCTACCCAGGACCTTAGAGTCTAATCATCAAGATAATGAGCAGGATTTGCAGTGATGTTTATCATGGTTGACAGAGTTATGTAAAAGCACTCCAAGCAAAAGACATGTCTGCCATGCCTAAATGCACTTGCTTCTAAAGACTAATATGCATCTAAAAATTAAGTTTCTTGTACTTTTGGCAGATGAGTCTGCTATGTTAATGAAAATTGTAAAGGCTTCTGAATATAAATTCATAGTTTCTTCCCCTCATTGTCATCACCTAGAAGTTACTGTTCAACCACTATGTTCCCAGAACGACTGAGTCATTGTCACAAGACACAGAAATTCAAAGTTACAGATATATTATTCAAAAGATTAATATATTTAATATCTGTAGTCAGGCATTCAGTTTCAACTTCCTGTTCAAACCCATCTTCCACTTTTCTCCTGCATATACTATGACATGTTATTGTCCCATACATTTTTTTGCCTGTGATGCTATTTAAGTTTTTGAACTACTTTCTGCTCTGATGTTTCTATAGGCACATATTAAAATTCTACCAAACTTCATATCCCAATTCAATGCCATCTCCTCATTAAATCTTTCCTGGCAACTCCAAATCATAAATATTTTCCTTTAATAAATTTTCGGAGAACTTTATCCACTGGAAAAGTGAAGTCACCCTTAACCTTGTGTTATAGCTGAGGTAATTGGTTTAATGCCAAAGATTAGATTCTGCTATTTTCATGGTAATTTTTATTATTATTATTCCAAGTGCAGAGAATATCATTTTATAAGTGAAGGTAAACACATGAAATAGCATTCTATTTTCTTCAAATTCTAAGTATGTAATTTTGAATAACATTTAATTATAGGCATACATAAGTATGGCAGATCAGATAAATGTCATGAATTCTTTCCTCCCATAAAGAGTCAGGGTCTTTTTCCACTGAGTCTGAGCTCACAATTACTTTTTCTAGACAAAAGAATGTAGCAAAAGTGCAGGCTGTCAGTTTCAAGCCTGGCCTAAGGTTGCCTTGCTGCTTCAACTTGTTTTCTTAGAATCCTGTCTTTGCCATATGAACAACCTTCATCTGGCCAGCTGGATGAAAAGTGACATATAGCCCACTCCCCTCTGTTGCCCAGATAATAGTCAGACACCCACAGACATGTGAGAACCAGCCCCTGTCCACCAGACCGTACGTGCATAAGTGAATGCAGACAAGATCAGTTAATCATTGTTTTAAGCTACAGAATTGCAGGGTGGCTCATTACACAGAAACATCTGTCTGATACCAAGATTATATTAGGATATTAGGATAAAAGGTAATAGAATCTTGAAACTGGAAGAATTTTTGAAGAATCAAGCATCTCATACCCAATTTCCTTTGCAACATTTCTAACAAGTGATCAAACTATTTAAGTATCTTTGGAAACATAGAATTTGGTTCTTCACAAAATCTTACTGTTGGAAATTTCTCCTCATATTAAGAAGACTGGCTACTCATAATTTCACCAGCTATCCATGTTTTTCCCTCTGCGAAGCTTGGGACAATTTAATCGCTTTCCCACATCTGATCTTTTAAATATCTGAAGACCTTGAATACATTCTCTCCAGAACCTTCCCTTTTTCAGGTTCAGTGTGTCCCTGGCTCACTGATGGTTTTTCATATGGTGTGATTTGAGATCCCTTTTCAACACACGTTTGATCTACAAACCTTCTCTCTTATCTACACCCTGTGCAGGTGTTGGTCCCTGAACTGAGTGCACAGTCCTGAGAGGCAGGGGAGCTGGACATGGTGCAAGGCCTTCCGTCTTGTTTGGATTCTGCACTTCTCTCCTGGTGCTCTATAGGGACACTCCCTGCAGGCTCACCATGCTAGCATCACAATCTGACTTAATTTGCCACTAGATTCAATGAACACTTTGAATTTTTTCATGTGTCGATATTAAACTGTCTTTCCTCTCTTCTACAGTCTGAGTTCAAGGCCCCCACCTATCCCTAATTGTGACAATTAGGCTGCTGAGAAACACTCCAGGTCTTTTCTCCTTTCAGATATATGGTAAGAGCGCAACAACCCTCCCCTTAAACTAGTCTTTGCCACATGATTTGCTTTGTTCATTGTAGTATAAACAGAAAGGAAACATGTCACGTCTAACAAAAAGCTTTAAGAGTAAGAGCCCAGTTTGTCACTGCCTACTTCCGTTACAATGAAACCATGAAAATGTGTGTTGAGAATTTGCCAGCCTGGTTCCCTGGGCAGCTATCAAGTGCATCCTCCTTTCTTGTTTTATACGCATTGAAAATATACTACAGACAAGAAATAAACCTTTATTTGATTAATACAAAAAAACTGAGAAGGATGGTGAGTTATTGCATAGTAACCTGGTTTATCCTGACTCATACACTATTTATACTTCACCTTACCATATTCAGTTGTAATATGCTAAAATCTTAGATATTAATTCCATTATCTAATAACACTATTTTACCAACAATGTCACCCACAAATCCTACAATCAGATCTTTTACATTTCCATTTACTTCAACTAAAAATAGTCAAAGTGCTGGTGCTCAGTCATGTCCGACTCTTTGTGACTCTATGGACTGCAGCCCACCAGGCTCCTCTGTCCGTTGGAGTTCCCAGGCAAGAATACTGAATCAGGCTGCCATTTCCTCCTCCAGGGGATCTTCCTAACCCAGAGATCAAAACTGTGTCTCCCATTTCCTGCACAGCAGGCAGATTCTTTACTGCTTGAGCCACCAGGGAAGCCTAAAGTCAATTCTTAAAGCACCCCACTAAGATATTCCACCTGATTCATTAGTCATCACACTTTGGGTTTAGTCATTCAATTCATCATTAATTTATCTTAGTGATATTATGAAATATTATATATTCCTGCTGCTGCTGCTGCTGCCAAGTCACTTCAGTCGTGTCCGACTCTGTGCGACCCCAGAGACGGCAGCCCACCAGGCTCCCCTGTCCCTGGGATTCTCCAGGCAAGAACACTGGAGTGGGTTGCCATTTCCTCCTCCAATGCATGAAAGTGAAAAGTGAAAGTGAAGTCGCTCAGTCGTGTCTGACTCTTAGCAACCCCATGGACTGCAGACTACCAGGCTTCTCCGTCCATGGGATTATCCAGGCAAGAGTACTGGAGTGGGGTGCCACTGCCTTCTCCTTATATATTCCTAGGGGATATTATAGAAAACCTTAGCAAATACTTTCCTGGAATCTTAAAATGTATCTACAAGTTTTATCTGATACACCTACTTAGAAACCTTATCAGACCAATACATAATGTAACATTAAGTTCAAAATACATAATTACAAAGAACTGATGTAGACTTAAGGATCATTTATTTGCAAATTACATTAGTTTGGCATACTAGTAAAGTGGTCAAGTCCTAGAATAACATAAACCTAGTTCAAACCTCAGCTCTAATGATCATTATTTCACCTTGACCATGTTAAATATGTCTAAGGCTTAGTAACCTCATTTGAAAAATAACTGTAACATCTACCTCAAAAAGTTGTGGTGAGGTTTAAAGAAAATCACACATAATGCTTAGATATGGGCCTGTTATAATTAACACTAGGGAAAGTATTTGTTGTTATAATGAATTTGAAACATCAGCCCTATTTTTTAAATATCTAAAATGTTTCCTTACATTTATCCTATATTTTATATTGTTTTTCAGTGTTAAGAAAGAATAAAGACCAGTATCTACCTCAGTTCAGTTCAGTCTCTCAGTCGTGTTCGACTCTGCAACCCCATGAACCGCAGCATGCCAGGCCTCCCTGTCCATCACCAACTCCCAGAGTCCACCCAAACCCATGTCCATTGAGTTGGTGATGCCATCAAACCATCTCATCCTCTGCTGTCCCCTTCTTCTTCTGCCCTCAATCTTTCCCAGCATCAGGATCTTTTCAAATGAGTCAGCTCTTCTCATGAGATGGACAAAGTATTGGAGTTTCAGCTTCAACATCAGTCCTTCCAATGAACACCCAGGACTGATCTCCTTTAGGATGGACTGGTTGGATCTCCCTGCAGTCCAAGGGACTACCAAGAGTCTTCTCCAACACCACAGTTCAAAAACATTAATTCTTCGGCATTCAGCTTTTTTCATAGTCCAACTTTCACATCCATACATGACCACTGGAAAAACCATAGCCTTGACTAGATGGACCTTTGTTGACAAAGTAATGTCTCTGCTTTTTAATATACTGTCTAGGTTGGTCATAACTTTCCTTCCAAGGAGTAAGTAATTTCATGGCTACAATCACCATCTGCAGTGATTTTGGAACCCCCCAAAATAAAGTCAGCCACTGTTTCCCCATCTATTTGCATGAAGTGATGGGACTGGATGCCATGATCTTCGTTTTCTGAATGTTGAGCTTTAAGCCAACTTTTTCACTCTCCTCTTTCACTTTCATGAAGAGGCTCTTTAGTTCCTCTTCGTTTCTGCCATAAGGGTGGTGTCATCTGCATATCTGAGGTTATTGATATTTCTCCCGGCAATCTTGATTCTAGCTTGTGCTTCCTCCAGCCCAGTGTTTCTCATGATGTACTCTGCATATAAGTTAAATAAGTAGGGTGACAATATACAGCCTTGAAGTATTCCTACTAGTCTTCAATTTAGAATTGGTCATATCTGAGAATTATGGTTCGATTAACAAGCTGCTCAATATTTAAGAACATATGGTGGATTAAGCAAACTTGTTACTTCAAATGAGATTACAGAAGCAAACCATTTTGGTTCGCAGTGACTATTACTGTGGTTTTTTTTTTTTTTTTTTTTTTTTTTTTGCTCTCCTCTATCGTCTGCCTTTGGGCTTCCCTGGTGGCTCAGCAGTAAAGAATCCTACTGCCAATGCAGGAGCCACAGGTTTGATCCCTGGGTTGGGAATATCCCCTGGGGAAGGAAATGACAACCCACTCCAGTATTCTTGCCTGGGAAATCTCATGGACAGAAGAGCCTGGTGGACTATAATTCATAGGGTCCCAAAGGTTGGATATGACTTAGAGACTGCTGCTGCTGCAAAGTCGCTTCAGTCGTGTCTGACTCTGTGCGACCCCACAGAGGCAGCCCAACCAGGCTCCCCCGTCCCCGGGATTCTCCAGGCAAGAACACTGGAGTGGGTTTCCATTTCCTTCTCCAGACTTAGAGACTAAACAACAAATACTTGTCTGTAAGAGGAAATCTATGTTATCTACTTTCATAGAATAAGGTTTTCATTTATTAAAAGATACTTAAAGCACCATTCAATATATGCTTTATTGGGATATAAAATGATCAAGCTCATTTTTCCCCCTAAGATAGTTTATGCATGTTAGATATAGTCAATAGTCAAATCAATTAAGCTTTGGAAAGAACCCTCAGGTTAAGGATGCATAGTAATCATAATTGTCGTGTAACCTAGAGGCATTATTTTCAATGCTTTTTGACTAATAACTGGTAATTTTCTAACACAAGCCATTTTTTCTGCTCAATGTAGCAGATGATATTTTCCATAGTTACTGAACTGGCAGTGTTTTAAAACTGACTACCCAATTACTATATTCATAAAGGATTATCAGTGATTTTAATTCGCTGCTTTTCAAACACATAAAATAACTGGAAGGCATTCAAACATTAAACTTGATTCTATTTAGTGTATCTTTAAAGATTCATTGATTTTCTAATGAATTTAAGCCAAGCCAGAGACTTAACTCAAGAGTAAAGATCTGTTTTAAAGAACTGAAAATGCACAGTAATACTAGATGTTCAATAAGCAAATTAAATACAAATCAAGCTTTAGAAAAATATGCTTCTACATAGCAATTTTTTTTTCCCCAACATATATGCTCTCCTAAGGTTTCTTAACTAGGAATTTCTTTTTCTGAGGCTAGAATATCTCTAGAAGCTGCTACATTAATGAGGTGGGTCCTCCTGCAATACTTGAGGTTAGAAGAGAGGATGGAAAGTACCAGCTTGAAAGATATTTTGGTTTTCAGATTAGGAGCCTGGAAGAAGGAAAGCATTTCTGAATGGGAGTCACAAAGGTGAGAAAAGATATGGCCTCAGGGGCTGGGGGTTGTAGGTTGCAACTTCAATCCCTAAAGCTGAAGTGGCTTTACCAAAAGCTAGTCTTTGGAAAGTGCATTATCTGGGATTTATTTAAAGACCATCTCAAGTACAGTGAGCTGGGATTGGGCTTTCAAAAACTAGGGAAAGACAGACTTCTTGTTGGGTATATTTTTGACTGGCAGTCACCGAAAGATAAAAGGGAAAGCAGGCCCTTCCTGAGGAGCCAACCAGTACTGTGTGAAACAATTATGGAAAGGAAAGTTTCAGAGTTGGTAGTGGCTATGGTTTCCTTCCCTTGAATGAAGGGCTGCATCCAGGGCTCATATGGATGAAGGACCATAAGCATCTTCTCAATCAGAAATGTAAACCTATCTTTCTTAAAAAGCAGAGAGAGTGGCCTTTATATGATGAGTATATATTCTAATATTATTGCTCAGTTGTGTCCGATTCTTTGCAACCCCATAGATTGTAAACCAGCAGGCTCCTCTATCCATGGGATTCCCCAGGCAAGAATACTTGAGGGGGCTGTCATTTCCTCCTCCAGGGTATCTTCCTGACCCAGGGATTGAACCTACATCTCCTGTGTCTCCTGAATGGCAGGTGAATTCTTTACCCGTTGAGCCACAGAGAAAGCTATGTGATGTTTCAGTGAAACCCTGTAACCCAGCATGATCCTGAAGTTGTATATTCTTATGAACAACTTAATAATAGAAATATAATCTCGCTGAGGAATACTCTCTGCACTGCTTTATCACCACAGAAAATGGTCTCATTTAGAGTGGACATCAGGTCTTTTGTGGATGGAGGAATCTTTTCACTAAAATCATTACCAGATTTGAGAGTCTTACACAGTATCCCTGGATTGAATGTCCTTCTGCGTTTGTAGTCTACTACTGAGTCAGAAAAAATGTTAAGCTACAAACTAGGCCAGATGAAAAAGCTGTCAATCTCTAATTTTGTGAACTATAAGCTAGTAGTAATGAGGTAACAATTTCATTTTCTTAATCCTGTAAATGAGTTCTATGAATTATGTGCCAACATCTAAGTAGGAAAAAATACACCTGGAAGAAATTATTTATAATTTACTCCAAGAAAACTATGGTATCTATAAATCTGGTTCAGACTGCAGTCAGTAACAAATCTTCCTTCCACAGACGTTATGTTAACATATATTTCCTATTAACAGAGTCTAAGGATGTGGTCCTGGTGTTTTGTAGTTAAACCTGGTGGTTTTCCATACATTGAAGGAGTCGGCCTAGTGGCTGGGCTTTGTGGCTAACATAAAAATGGCGATATTAAGGAATTTACGAGTCTAATAATCAAGATCTTCTCAATGGCGATATTAAGGAATTTACGAGTCTAATTTCAGCTCAACATAAACTAGGAAACTGACAGCTGGTGGTAGGCCGAAGTTAGATAGGCAGGGTTTTCTTTTTTTTTTGGTGGTGGTTTTCTTTTGCTTTGTTTTTGCCACAGGAAAATAATGGCTTAGTAATCATTTTTTGATAAATGAGTTTTAGAAAGTTGATAGCCTTACTGATATCAGCTTTCCTAGCTAAGAGGTTCTCTGTCTAGGCTAGATCTTGCTTATAAAATATAATGTGTCTGCTTGGCAGGAGGACTGCAGGCAGAGTGCTGAGCACTAGAGGACCCCAGCCTCACATAAGATTATTTTCTAGCTGATATAACTACACACTGTCATGACTATGTCTGACATGAGTTACGAGATGCCAGGTTTCATTCATTCTATAATGGACTGAGCAAGATGACTCCCTTTATTACTTGTATAAAGAACAGGGTGAAAAAGATTATTCAATGATTAATCATAAACATTTTCCTTTCAAGTATGGAGTTTACTAGAGGAAATCTTTAACACAGTGTGAATTTATATCTAGAGTGTTCTAAAGAGGTGAGGTTTTCTGATAGAAAGGATAAAATTTATCTTAGAATAATTAGAGTAGGATTATTGTATAAATTTTCTCAGCAGAACCTTTAAACATTACTCCAAAATAGAAAAGAAGATTCATAATCCAAAGTAAAGCAACCTCCTAATCAACTGGGGTTATATCTTCTATGAGAAAAACTGCCTCGTGATTTTCTTTTCCTGTTAAGAGCTCAGTAACATTAAGTTTGAGAGATGTTTAAGTTTCTTTTAAAAAGTACTTCTCATATGTGTCTCCTCCTCAATCCACAGTTATTTCAAGAATATTTTTTCTTAAAATATGGTAGACCCAAGTCTCTTAAAAAATAATTCTAACCAATGATCTAAGAGACTGTCATTCTAAACCAAAATGAACTTATGAATGAGGTCCTAAAAGGGCAAGACACTACCATAAACTTTATAAAAGGAAACACAAATAACAAAAGACCGACTCTGTGCCTTTAGAGAGCTTAAAATCAAGTCATCAAGGATATGAATCTTGTAAAGGTTATGTAACTTAAGAAATTAATATATGTTATAGGAATGACATGGAAGAACATAGAAAAGGGAGTAATACTACTTTGTTGTAAAAAGAGAGAAACAGAAATCAGGAAGGACACTCAAAGCCATGTACAAACAGCCAACTTTATATTGCAGAAATGAGGACACATTAGACATATTTCAGTAGAAAAGGACTGTGCTTTAAGGAAATGGGCTTCCCCTGTGGTTCGCCTGGTAAAGAATCCACTTGTAATGCGGGAGACCTGGGTTTGATCCCTGGATTGGGAAGATCCCCTGGACAAGGGGAAGACTACCCACTCCAGTATTCTGGCCTGGAGAATTTGATAGACTAACAGTCCATGGGGTCACAAAGAGTCGGACATGACTGAGCCACTTTCACTTTAAGGAGATTAGTCTTTAACAACATATAGACTAGAATTAATGTGGAAGAATAAATTGATGCAGGAAGATCAGTTAGAAGATAACCTTGTAATTGCCTAGATAAAATGTATTGAAAACTAAAATGAGGCTGATGGCAATCTAAGTTGAAAAAAGTATAGGCATGGTGATTGAACTGTTGTACAACTATGAATTATGGAAGTAGATACGTTTGCATCTGATAACCCATATAACAATTAACAGTCCCTAATCTTAACTCAGGTCTCCCTAAATCTATAGTGCTCTCCTCTACCAAATCCTCTGGGAGGAAAAGGAGTTTTTCCATGAAAACAAATAATTGGAAAGTGAAAGAAAAAGGCTTCTATTTTGCCCCAAAGAGTGATTTGCTATTGTGAGTGAAGCAAAGTTATGTGAAGGCTGTCATTTTCTTGGTACTTGGTAAACCTGGTTGACAGCGTGCAAGGATGTTTATGCATGATGAACCACTGACCCAGTGAAGGCTTTATAGCAGTGGAAAGAACTGTTGTCCAGGCTTAGGAGAATTTCTGGCCTTTTTCTTTAGCAGAAAGGAAATTATCTGAGGGGGCACAGAAGAATTTAATTTATGGGCTAGATAGGAAAAAAAAAAAAGTTATCCATTACCAAGGTAAAGACTGCTGCTATGAGACAAGATGGGTTAAAAGCTCCTTAAGAGTAAGAACAATCTTAGCTTCTGTGTTAAGTGACTGATTTCACACCAGACGAAACATGGAGGTCAAGACTAGCAGTGGGGAAGAAGGCATGAGGACAGAATATAGGATCCTAAACTTTATAGAGAATATAAAAGCAATGTGAGAACTATGACAAACATGAAACAGTATATTAAACCTGTTATATCCATATATTTTACAATCTGTTTGTGTCTGGTGTAACAACTACAACAAAAATCATGACTTTAATCAAGGTAAACTTAAATACAAAAGAACTCTTCAGAATTCTGACTAATGATTGACTTGCTCACATTCACTAAGTTATTTGTTCATGGCAATAATTGAACCTTGGAAATCTCGGCACTTATTTCATATATATATATATGTGTGTGTGTATATATATATATATATATTTAGCAATTTTATCTGTTTGAAAGGGAGGTCAACACAGAAGCTAATCTTTTTCTATTTGACATATAGAGAAGATACTGCTCTTCAATAGTATGTCTCCATTTTCTCTTTTTCTTACCTCTTTCAACATCACCTCTTTTCTAACAGGTTCAATAATCCTAGTAGTGGTTGGAAAGTAATCACCAATTTCCTGGGGTTAAGGAGAGTGGCTATAGCATAGCTCAGAAGCACAGACAGAATATAAATCTTTCTTACCATAGATTCAGAGAACTTATTTCCATGAGAACTATCACGATAACTTTAGTGACTGAAGAAAGAAGGGAACAAAAATTATGAGTCTCTCTTCTCTCAAACTACATGTTTCCCCACTACCCTCATCACTGTTTTATAGACTTTCCTGAACTTTGATGGAGACACAACTGGTCCCTCTAGACTAGGAAGAAAAAATTACAGAGAGAGGCCTTGAAATGCTCCCCAGTATGCAATGAATAAAACTACTATATGCATATGCACAACTGATTCGCTTTCTTGTGCACCTGAAACACACACATTGTAAATCAACTAAACTTCAAAAAAATTAAAAATAAAACTGGCTACAAACATCCAGGGAAAAGCGAACTTAAGTAATGCAGTTAAAGCCCCAAGGGAGTGGCAGCCTAACTCAGAAAGTGATTCATGAAGGTACTTACGTGCCTTCATTCATTGTCACTGATTAAAGAAGTGGCATCAAACTGACATTCAAATAATGTCAAATTATCAGATGCCAGGCAGCCACGGGCATATATCACTCAGATGTTCCTCAGAGAAATCTTCTAGGAGTAGCTGGTTGACAGACTTCAGTTAGCACACCTCCAGAACCAACTGCAGCATTCATTTACCCAGGCCACTCTCTCCCCAAGCTGCTGCCACCCAATGAATGGGCATAACAGACCAGCCATGGATGCTCAAGGTGGGACTCCTCTCACAGCCAGCCTGTTTTCTGGGACTCCCCACTAACTGACACTTCACTGTAGTCTCATCAGTTTCACTGCAGTCGGTTTAAGGCTCCTCATGCCTAGTTTTCCTTCCTTCTTCTCTCTTCCCAGGGTATCAGACCTGCATCATGGTTCAAGGCACTTCCTGCCTACCCCTATTGTTTCTCCACTTTATCTGAGATGGTTTTCTCCCAATAGGTCTTGTATTTTTGTATCTTGGTAAGACCCTTAGCTTACATTATGACAAAAGCTACCAAACTCAAAAAGTACTATAATGTAAAATGTTAAATGTATAACTTCACTGAAACAAGCATCTTTACATCCTTCTCTCTTTTTCTGTCCATCTTTTCTCTCTCCCAGAACCTGTCTGAATTATACTGTGACAGATAGGAAAAATAAAACTTTGGCATGTCTTTTCCAGCAACACTTACAGGAACTGTAGAGAGAGATGAGCAGAAATTAGCAGTATTGTTAACTACGTTACCTGGCTTCACTGTATATAGACTGTGCTTTTATTGACACTTGAGATGTGAGAGGGAAGGAAGGCTGTGGTCCGGCTCGGAACTGACTAGGAATGCTGAAGGCAGAGGGGTGAAGGATGTAGCACCCTTGTCATGAAACAGCAACGACTCCCTGTTTTCAAAGTCTGCTCCAGTCTCAGTTTCCCAGGACAATAGAAATTTTAATATTGAGAATTATAATTAAGCAAATTATAGAATTTGCTTTATTAAAATATATATTTAAATACTTATAGGGAAAGTAAAATAAGAAATATTTCTGGAAGACAGTTTGACTGAAAATTTGCATTTAAACGTATTCTTCAAGTTCTTCGGGAGGAATCTACTTTCAGGTAACAGAAAATTCTCTTTCTGATGACTAAAAATTATCACCCCTTTCCCATACTGCCATAATTGCAAAATCCCTTGCTAAGTCTATGAAGGAGAAGTTTCTGGAAAAATAATGTGGAAAGGATCAAAATGCAAAGATGACCTATTGTAGCTAGACATTTACACAACATACACTTAACAAAAGATTTAGGTAGATTAACTCTTCTGCACTGACAATGAAAAAAGTCCATATTCAGACATGAGATAGGAAGGCAAGTTGTTATTAAGTGATGAATGCCACAGGGAGGTAAGAACTGTAAGAACTGTAATATGATAAACTCAGATAAGCCTTTAAGACCATGACATACAATGTTTTTTCCAAAATTAAATTGAAATTCAACTTATTTTCTAAGATAAATACTTATACTTGATGTGTCACACTGTCACTTTTTAGTAACTAAAGAAAGTATATATGATTTAGTGGGGAGAGGATAATCCATTTACTACCTGAATTTTCTATAACTAATCCATAGTGAGCTTTTGCCACAGTTGGTTTTCATAATATATTTAAATTACTGTGATATTCCAGTATAAATGCAATTCCTCATGTATTTAAAGGGCATCAAAAAGTCTGTATATATAACAAATATCTTACTTATTTGAAAAATCCAAATAAAAATGATTTTACTATGTAGGAGCTTTAAAATCGAAACAAAAATTTTCATATGGGTTACAGTAAATAGCATGTGGATGTTATTTAACAAGATTCATTTTAAAGGAATGAAAATACTATAAAACATAACTGAAACTATTTCTTTGCCCCAACCTAAAACATATATCTAAATTTTGCTTCTATTTCTATTATACACAGATGTGTTCAAATTGCAATACTTAAAAAACAATTTATCTATACTGTGCATAAGCTTTGGCCCACACACTACACTTTGAAAACTGATTATACATCTGTTCTAGTATCATTTACAATGATGATGCTTAGAAATATCCTGGAAAAATTAATAGAAGAATGAACAAATATTACACAAAGGTTTTGAAATATTTCCATTATGTATAAATAATGGAAGTGGAAAGTTTTCCAAGGTACTAATGTGTTGTCAAGTAGTAAAAAAGAAAAGGTAAGGAAAAAGAAACCTACAAGTTGAAGATAAAGGATAGTATTAGTGATTAAGATCACAGATTCTGGAACTAACTGGGTTTGAACACTCACTTTGCTACTTTACTAGCTGTACAGAGAGAAAGGTCTTTTTTTTTTTTAAACTGCTATATATATATCATTTCCTCATGTATAAAATGATGGTCAAAATAGTACTTACCTCATAGAGCCATTGTAAGGAACAAATGAGTCATTATTTATGAAACAACTATAATGATACCCACTATTAAATCAACACTAAATTATTGTTTATTTATAGAATGGCCATATGTTGGCATTTATGTTCAATGTACAGGGATATATGAAACTATTATTCTATAAAAATATATACAACATATAGATATAGATATATGCATGTATATGCAAGCACACAGAAAAAGGCCTAACAACACATGAGCCAAATTGTATCTTTAGGGACATTAAAGCAGATCTTTGTTGTTTAAGTGTTTTATTTAGAAAATATAATTGATATAACTAAATAGAAAATATAATTAACACATTATTTTGTGGTCACATTTTAAATACTTTTATACACCCATAAAATGCAACTGCAGAAAATGATTACATTGACTGACTTATTGAAACAGAAAGATATTCTCATGCAAACATCATTAAGTGCAAACAAGCAGATCAAAACACTGTATTAACTGTACTAGTAATTAAAATTATATCGTTATGTTTTGTCTATGGAATGATCTATTCTGGCTAGGTGATTTCAATTTTCTTCTTTATATACAGATATATTTATTCATAATTAAACTTAAATATACACAAATCTATATACTTTTTAAAAAGCACTATAAAACTATTTTACTGCAAGAAGAAAGCAACAGCAAGGCAAGCTAATTATACCATCATGAAAGATTCTGCACTCAAAATACCTATGTTGAGAGCACAGCCAAGAAACATTGATGAATGGAATGAATTAGGAAGGTTATGAGTGTACTCACCCACCAAACGCCTGTAGTGCAGAGAATTTGGAAGCATCCAAATCATTGCCACTTACTATCCGAGCCTTAAATGAAAATGGAGAGAAACAAAAGAAACAGACTTTCAGCATTCTATAGCTATGTACACGTGAATTGGGAACACGCGTCAACTGCACTATACACGTAACACCTAGTATGACAGATGCTAAGCAGGGTCAGCTCCAAGTCAAAGCTACTGTGGTTTTATGGGTGGAGGTTTTGAAATTAGCTGTCAGCATTCAAACAAAAGCACTGGCAGAGTCAAGGAAAATATCATATTCCAATACCATTTGCCCTTAAAACTTGGTATGTGCAGTGAAGATCATGAATCAGTCAGAGGGATCATGATTTGCCAGACTTAACAACAGATGCTGCGTTTGACCGTAGCAGACCCCTAGGTTGGCAAGTGTAAGCTATAGTAAGCAAAGCTGGCAAGGTGTAATCTCTTCATAAAAGCAACAGATTGGGGCACACTTAAAGGACAACCAATGAATGGAAAGCTGGGATAACATGCACAGTTCACAACTAAAACAGAAGAACCAAAACAGGTCTAATATGTCACAAACAAACATGTACAAAAAGACAAGATCCCTCAGGAGGGAAGAAAAAGTATGATTTAAAACCTTTTCATCCACAGAACTGCTATCTGAAAGAGAATCAGGAAAAGAAGGAATAAATGTTAGATGGAGTACTTTTCAAGAAATCATTTAAACATATACATGAACCAAGTGTTAATGTTCTATAGTTTAAAATTATAAATGAACCCCAAGGGAAGAAGGATAGCTGGTCCCTACAATTTAAAGAGTTGGAAAATGTGCCAGAATGCTTGAAAAGTATAAAAGGGTGATTACAGAGCTTAACGAAAGACAATGTGTCATAAAAAGAAAAGAACAATTGAAGTATCAGAATGCCTAGGCTCCAGCCGGGACTCCGCCACTTGCTAAGCACACTGGGCAAACTACAAATGGTCTGGAGTCTAGACCTAACTCTGAAATAAAGTCACTAATATTTTGCTTTTTGCCTCCAAACTTTGTGAAGAGGCTCAATTAAGATCAATATATGTGAAAGTAAACCCCAGGTGACTATATAAATTAAAGAATTTTTATTATGGGGTTATTTATTGCTTCTCATATCATAGAACTTTAGAACTAAAAGATTAAGTATATTTCACCTTGCAAATAAGAAATCTGATGCCTGAAGGTGTTAAATTACTTAAGATCCCCAAACCACCAAATGACAGAGTGGTATAAATCCAAGGCTTCTGATTCCCCATCTTCTGCCCTTTGGATTCAACATTTCAAGTAAATTGAACAAAACAGGGAGGGATGTTTGGTCCATGGTTCTCCAGTATAACTTAGGATAAAATCACCAAGTCAGTATTTCTCAGTTTCAACTGCTCATGGGCCCAAGTAGATGAACGATGGACTTTTGATTTTTCAAATTTTTTGTTTCTTTTTGAAACTCAAGTCTACATTTTCAAGGGTCATCATAGCATGGTCCATTTCTAACTTACACAGTGTTACTGTTTTTTAGCATAAAGCCAAAGGGATTTCCATATGAATACAAGTTTGCAGAAAGCTAGAACTGGAGTGACCTTACATTTTTTGTATCTGAGACCCCTTATTTTCATAGATGAGTCCCAGAAAGAGGAAGATTTGCTTGAGGACATGTAATTCAATGGTGATTTTTATTGATAAAAATCTGAAATTGTTTGTTTTCTTGACCCATTAAATATGAACCAGTTAACATAACTAAATATTTTTGTGTAATATTTTGAAGATTTTACACTATCCTATGGTTGTATCTTTGAATACAAAGCACAGTAGGCACAATATAAAGTAATAAAGCAATATGGCCATAAATATTTTAAATACTTCACAAAATACAGAAAATAAAATTCAGCACTGTATCAGAAGAATAATATATCATAGCCATGAAGATTGTTTTCAAAAGCATGATTTAAAAATCATTGATGAAAAAAAAATAAAAAAATAAATAAAAATCATTGACGACTATAAAATGACATCAACTGATCATAAAACACATATCTGCATTTAAGTAGGAGCATACAAGCTATTTGATAAAATTTCAAAACCTTCCAAATAATTTTTAACCTACTTAGCCTGGAATGAGTTAATTTTCATATGCTGAAAAATGTCTTTCAGAATCAACTTAAGTGTAAAATATTAAGGCATCCCTGTTATTAAAAGGCAAAAATGTCCACTACAATATTTTAATTTATTTCCATAAATCCTAACCAATAGAGTAAAACAGAAATAAAAAACATAAATGCTGAAAGATAAAATACAAAGTTTTTATTTTTCAGAATTATAGTATTATACCCTGAAAACAAGTCAAACCACATGGAAAACTGTTATGATTAATCAAATAGATAGCAAATGAATAAATAACTAACACATCAAATAACAACATTATGGTATTTCCTACTAACTAGCAATAGCTAGTTTGGGAAACAATGACATTAAGTCTGATTTCGTATATCAGTATTTTGAAATAGTCCCCCATTCTAACTGGTTTCTATATCAATCATCTGACTGAATTAGGGTAATCTTACCAAAGTTATTATTTTTCAGCTGCTAACTGTAGTAATTCATTAACTTTTAATTCATTGTTTCATTCAGTGTTCACTCATATTTTCCCTGAATACATATTTTTATTAATTATCAATTAACGAATTTTGTTCACTTTGACTCCTTTCTTATCACCTTTAAAACCTTTCTAAAATACAAATATGATCCTCTCCATTCTTTTTTAAAAACCCACTGATTTTACCCATTGCCCACTTGAGAAAATAAGATCTTTGTCTACTGTAAATTATGGCTCACCAGTCCTAATTCACATCCTATACTTTGGCCACAAGTAAATTTTTGCCATTTAGTTTTCATCCCATACTCTTTTAAATGTGAGTCTTTGCATTTTCAGTTTCTTTCCCCTAAAACAAGTTATCTCTTTCTTTATCCAGCTAACTGCCTCTCAGTCTCTAAAACTCAGTTGAAACATAACCCCTTTCTTGGAAACTTATCACTTTTCAGGGATTCATGATCTTTATACATAAGTACTATACAGTGCGTATTCCCCTTGGCTAATCCTCAACTTTTTTCAGTTTCTTTACCTGAAATCCTTCTAGACAATGCCTCAGTAATAGTGAGTCATCTCCTAGACAGGTTGATAAGGAGTCTAGGGGTCCCCAAGGAGAGAGGGGTCTGGAATTCTCAAGGAGGAAGAAAGGACAAACTTTTTTTTCCTTCTCTACATTCCTTAGGATTATATAACAATAATGTGTCCTGCCTGAGAACAGTCTCTGGATTAAACCTTCTGGCTAATTCTGTTATCTTAAAATGTAAATTATGGGAGTAGGTCTGGTGAGGTCTTTACAACCTCCAGACATTCTTTGGATTCCTTGGAGAGTATATAACTTCATTGCTAACACTAGCAAGGGGGTACTCTTTCTGCCCCCTTCTGATGCCTATGTCAGAAGCTTTCTCTATCTCCTTTATACTTTAATAAAACTTTATTACACAAAAGCTCTGAGCAATCAAGCCTCATCTCTGGCCCCGGATTGAATTCTTCTCCTCCGGGGGCCAAGAATCCCGATGTCTGCACATGATTCAACAACAACCTTTCAATAGTTTAACTTTTTTAACTCCCATTACACTCTTGAAACATAGGAGATGTATAATAAACATTTGCAAAGCACAGAATGTACAACCTTACATAAGCTATACCACTTTACTGAAATATTTAAAAATCTGTTTTAAAAAAACTATTATTTCATATTTTGGTATAGGGAGGATGAATTATTTTCTAACAGGTTTAATAGTTAAATCCTAATGGCAAGTTGTTGTAACTTGAAATTATCCTATTTTAAGTGTAACTAGGTTAACAAACAAGTAAAAACATAGGATGGATTACATACATATTAAAATCTATAAAGCTAAAATATAATCCTGGCAAAATAGAATAAAAGATTAGTAAAACATAAAGTATAGCTAAGTAATATACCTTTATATGTAAGAATTTAGTGAATAAGAGAGGACATATTGCTATTAAGAAAATAAAAAACACTAGTTACTAAAATGGTGCTTAGGGAGGTATAAACATGATGGCAGAGTAGAAGGACTTGAGTTCTCCCCCGCCCACCAAATACCAAAACTACAAAGAACTGCTGAACAACCACTGAGAAGAAAACCAAAACACTGGAGTCTATATATATATTCTGTATCCAAAGATAAAGAAAAAGCCACAATGAGAAGATAGAAGGGGTGCAATCACAATAGTCAAACCCCACATCTGCCAGGTGGGAGACACACAAACTAGAGAATAGCTATATCACAGAGGTTCTACCACAGGGTTAAATTTCCAACACCCACATCCAGCCCAGGCTGGAGGCCTTGATCAAAAAGAAGAATCCTCAGAATATCTGGCTTTGGAGAACAGTAGGATTTGATCAAAAGAATTCCACAGGTCTGAGAGAAACAGAAACTCTACTCTTAGTGGGCATGCACAAGATTTCATGTGCACCAGGCCCCAGGAGAAAAGGCAGTGAGTTCATAAAAGCCTGAGCCAGATTTACCTGCTGGAATTGAAGGGTCTCCAGCAGAGGTTCGGGGGTGGGATGGGGTAGGCTTTCTGCAGTGAGAAAGATACTGGTGGCAGTAGTTCTGAAGAGTACTCATTGGCAAGAGCCCTCCAGAAGGTCACCATTTTTTCACCAAAACCTGGCCCACCCAACAGGCTTAAGGCTGAAATGATTCAGACCAAACGACCAACAGGGTGGGAAAACAGCCCCACTCCTCAGAAGGGAGGCTGACTAAAGTCTTCCTGACCCCACAGCTGCTCAATAAACATAGCCCTTGACATGGCCCTGTCCACCAGGACAAGGCCAAGCTCCGATCACCAGTGGGTAGGAACCAGTTCCTCTCTCCAGAAGCCAGCACAGGCCCCTTAGACCAGCCTTATCCACCAGGCAGGCAGCAGAAGCAAGAACAACTATAACCTTGCAGCCTGAGGAATGAGCACTACAATCATAGAAAGTTACACATAATGAAACAGCAGAAGAAATGTGTCCAAGATGAAGGAACAAGATGAAACTCCAGAAGAACAATCAAGTGAACTGAAGGCAGGCTATCCACCAGGAAAAAAAAAAAAAAAAATCAGAGTAATGATAGTAAAGATGATCCAAAATATCGGGGAAAGAAAGGCACATATTGAGAAGATACAAGAAATGTTTAACAAAGTGCTAGAAGACCTAAAGAACAAACAAATGGAGATGAATAATAACTGAAATGAAAAACACTATAAGGAATCAATAGCAGAATACACAAAGCAGAAAAACAAGTGAGCTAGAAGATTAAATGGTGGAAACCACTGCTGCAGAACAGAATCAACAAAAAAGAATTTACAGAAATAAGGACAGTCTCAGAGACCTCTGGAACAACATTAAATGCACCACTATTCTCAGTATGGCAGGGTCAAAATGAGAAAAGAGACAGAAAGGACCTGAGAAAAAACCTGAAGAGATGACAGCTGAAAACTTCCCTAACATAGGAAAGGAAACATAAACCCAAGTCCAGGAAGTACAGAGTTCCAGGCAGGAAAAACCCAAAGAGAAACATGCTGAGAGACATGGTAATCAAGTCAACAAAAATTAAAACCAAAGAGAAAATAATAAAACTAACAAGGGAAAGCAACACAACATACAAGTGAATTTTCATAATGATATCAGCTGATTTTTTTCAGCAGAAACTCTACAGACCAGAAGGGATTGGCACAATATATTTAAAGTGATGAAAGAGAAGAACCTAAAAACAAAAATAGTCTACCAAGGAAGGCTCTAACTTGGAATTCACAGAGAAATCAAAAGCTTTACAGAAAAATAGAAGAAAAGAAACTTCAGAACCACCAGACCAGTTTTGCAACAAATGCTAAGGGACATTCTCCAGTAAGAAAAGAAAAGGCCACAACTAAAAACAAGAAAATAATGAATAGACGATCTCATCAGTAAAGGTAAACATAAAGGCAGAAAATCATCCAAACACAAATATGATAACAAAATCAGTAATCATGAGAAGAGTACAAATGCAGAATATTGGAAATGCATTTGAAATTAAGAGAACAGCAACTTAAAAAGCAATTTTGTTTATATATAGATTGCTATATCAAAACCTCATGGTAACTTCAAACCAAAAATCTACATTAGATATACAAAACAAAAATGAAAAAGAAATCCAAATACAATGCTAAAGTCAGTCATCAAATCACAAAAGAATAAAAGAGGAAGGGAAGAAAAAGGACCTACAAAATAAATCCAAAACGATTAACAAAATGGCAATAACACAAGTATCTATAATTACCTTAAATGTAAATGCTCCAACCAAAAGACAGATTGGCTGAGTGGATACAAAAACAAGACCTGCATGTATGCTGTCTACAAGAAACCCACTTCAATTCTAGGGACAGATACTGACTGAAAGTGGGGTATGTAAAAATATACTCCATGCAAATGGAAATCAAAACAAGCCTGAAGTAGCAATATTCATATGAAACAAAACAGACTTTAAAGACTGTTTACAAGAAACAAAGAAGGATATCACATGATGATCAAACAATCGATCTAAGAAGATATAACAATTGCAAATATACACGTACCCAATATAGGAGTATTGCAAAATATAAGGCAAAAACTACTAGCCACAAAAGAAGAAATCAGTAGTAACACAGTAATAGTGGGAACTTTATAAATAACACCCCACTTTCATCAATGAACAGATCATCCAGAAAGAAAATCAATAAGGAAACACAGGTCTTAAATGACACATGAGACAATACAGACTTAACTGATATGTATAGAGAATTCCATACAAGAGCAGCAGAATATACTACGTGTACATAGAATGTTCTTCAGAATTAATCACATGCTGGGCCACAAAGTAAGCCTCATTCAATTTAAGAAAACTGAAATCATATCAAACATCTTTTCTGACCACAATGTTAAGATATTTGAAATCAACTACATGAAAAATCTGTAAAAAACAAACACATGGAGGCTACACAATATGCTAGTAAACAATCAATGGATCACTGAAGAAATTAAAATATAAAATACCTTGAGATATATAAAAATGAAACCATGACAATCCAAAACCTAAGGAATCCAGCAAAAGCAGTTTGAAAGGGGAAGTTTATAGCAATACATTCTTACCTCAGGAAATAAGAAAAATTACAAATAAACAACTTACACCCAAAGCAACTAGAGAAGGAATAACAAACCAAAGCCAAAGATAGTAGAACAAAAGAAATCATGAAGATCAGAGCAGAAAAAATTGACATAGTGATGATGAAAACAGTAAGAGAGGTAAATTAAAACTTGGTTCTTAGAAAAGGTAAATTAAATTTAAAAGGTAAATTAAAACTTGGTTCTTAGAAAAGATAAACAAAACCGATAAACTTTTAGCTAGCCTAATCAAGAAAAAAAGGAGAGAGCTCAAATTATAAAGATAGAAATTAAAAAGGAAAAGTTACAACTGACACCATAGAAATACAAAGGATTAAAAGAGAATACTACAAGCAACTATATGGTAATGAAAGGGATGACCAAGAAGAAATGATCAAATTCTTAGAAAGACACAATGTTCCAAGACTGAACTAGGAAGAAATAGAAAATATTAATAGGCAATCCAAGGACAGAAATTGAAACTGTGATTAAAAAATTCACACAAAAGTTCAGAACCAGATGGGTTCACAGGAAAATACTATAAAATGTTTCTAGAAGAGTTAACACCTATCCTTTTCAAAATATTACAAAAAAGAACACTCTCAAACTCATTCTATGAGGCCATCATTACCTTGATACCAAAGATAAAGACACTACAAAAAGGAAAACTACAGGTCAATATCACTGACGAATATAGATTCCAAAATTCTCAACAAAATACTAGCAAACCAAAGGCAACAATACATTAGAAGGATCATACACCACAAAGAAGTGTGATTTATCCCAGGGATGCAAGGATTTTTTAGTATCTGCAAATCAGTAAGTGTGATACACCACATTAACAAATTAAAGACTAAAAACCATATAACCATCTCAACAGATGGAGAAAAAAAAATGACAAAATTCAGCACCCATTTATGATGAAAACTCTCCATAAAGTAGGCACAGATGGAATATACTTCAATATAACAAAGACCATGTATAACAAACTTACAGCCAGCATCACAGTCAAAGGTGAAAAGCTGAAAACATTTCCTCTAAGATCAGGGACAAGACAAGGATGTCCACTCTTGCTACTTTTTTCCAACATAGTTTTGGAAGTCCTAGCCATGGCAATGAGAGAAGGAAAGAAAGAAAGGAATACACATTGGAAAAGTAGTAAAACTGTCACTGTTTGCAGATGACATGACATTATACTTAGAAAATCCTAAAGATGCTACCAGAAAAGTACTAGAGCTCATCAATGAATTAAGCAAACTTGCAGGATACAAAACAAAGAAATCTGTTGCATTTCTAGCATGAACAATGAAAGGTCAGAAACAGAAATTAAAGAAATAATTCCACTCACAAATGCATCAAATACCTAAGGATAAACCTACCTAAGGAGGCAAAAGACCTATACTTCAAAAGCTATAAAACAATGATGAAATAATTAAGAGATGACACAAACAGATGAAAAGATATACCATGTTGTTGGATTTGAAGAATCAATATTGTCAAAATGACCATATTACCCAAGGTAATCTAAAGATTCAGTGCAATCCCTATCAAATTACCAATGGCAGTTTTCACAAAATTAGGACAAAAAAGTCTTAAATTTATAGTTGCTCAGTTGTGTCTGACTCTTTGTGACACCATGGACTGCAGCCCATCAGGTTCCTCTGTTGATGAGATTCTCCAGGCAAGAATATTAGAGTGGGCTGCCATTTCCTTCTTCAGGGGAGTTTCCTGACCCAGGCACTGAACCTGGGTCTCCTGTATTGCAGGCAGATTCTTTACCTTCTGAGCTACCCAAAGAAGCCCAAAATTTATATGGACACATGAAAAACTCCAAATATCCAAAGCAATCTTGTGAAAGAAAAACAGAGCTGGAGATATCAGGTGCCCTGACTTCAGACTATACTACAAGCTATAGTCATCAAAACACTGGTAATGACATAAAAACAGAAATACAGATCAGTGGAACAGGACAGAAAGCCCAGAGATAAACCCATGTACTTAAAGTCACCTAATCTATGACAAAAGAGGCAAGAATATACAATGGAGAGAGAATAGTCTTTTCAATAAATGGTTCTGAGAAACCTGGAGAGCTACATATAGAAGAATGAAATTACAACATTCTCTATTCCCACACACACAAAAAATAAACTCAAAATGGATTTAAGTCCTAAATGTAAGACTGGAGAATATAGAACACTTAGAGAAAAACAGGCAGAACACTCTTGGACATAAATCACAGCAAAATGTTTTTTGACCCATCTCCTAGACTAATGGAAATAAAAACAAAATAAACAAATGGGACCTAATTAAAGATAAAAGCTTTTGCACAGCAAAGAAAACCATAAACAAAATGAAAAGGCAACCCACAGAATGGGAGAGAATACTTGGCAAATGATGTGACCAACAAGGGAATAATTTTCAAAAGTTATAAACAGCTCATGTGACTCAATATCAAAAAGAAAAGAAAACAAAAAAACAATCCAATCAAAAAATGGGCCAAGGATTTGGACTTAGAGATTGTCATACCCAGTGAAGTAGGAGAAACATGATCTGACATCTCCTATATGTGGAATCTAGAAAGAAATGATACAAATGAAGTTGCTTAAACAGAAAGAAGAGAACAAGATGGCAGAGGAGTAGGTGGACATGGAGTACATCTCTCTACACAGATACATCAGGAATACACCTTCAGACACAGAAGTATATGCAGAATACCAGCTGAGAGTGGACAGGAGTACCTGACCAGTGGAAAAGAACATATAGAACCATGCAAAACTCAGTAAGATGAGGAACTGGACGGGGGCGGTAGGACTGGACCTTCCCCACCTGCTGGTGGGGAAACTGAAGCAGGGGTCCAATCCCCACATCAGAGAAACTATCTGAGGCAGAGGAAAAACATTTAAGGCTAAGTGTGAAACAGCTGATATGTGGCAGCCTAAATGGAATGAGAATCAGACAGTCCTTGCCGTAGCCATACACAATCCAGACAGGAACGCTGGACCCCTGGAAAGTGCAGCAGTTGGGAGCTGGAGCTTAGTGATTGTGGAACAATCCCAGGGCGAGGGCTGCTGTTGAATGCAGAGGAGTGGATTGAGGAAATGTGAGGGAGGAGATCCTTGTGGAAAATGCTGGTGGGGGAAAGCCAGGCAGCCATGGAAGCAAGGCAATACTGCTGAGTCACGTATAGGGGGTGGAGCCATCACCATAGTCTCTCTCTCCTCTCATGCCAGCTGAAACAATAGAAAGGCTGGCCCATCAAATGCCTGACACACTGAACAACAGAGTAGGACCCCCCAGCGTGCTCCTTTAAGTGACTGATATGCTGAAATACAGAGTAGGACCCCAACCAGGGGGGCCCCTCTATGTGCCTGACATGCCGAAAAACAGAGAAGGATCCCAGGCAAGGGAACCCTCTAAGTTCCCTTGAACTTAGTTCAAGTGCCTGAATGGAAGGAACTATGAAGAAAGACTGGCAAAAGAAGCCTCGATTGCCAGCTACAAGAGGCTCAAAAAAAAAGACTCAGATAGGGCCACATCTTCTGTGGTGGACGCAGTCCATGTCCCTGCACACTTGGCACCACTAGGGTCTCCACAAGCCAAGCAATTGCGCCATCTTCGTGCTCAAATCTCACTGGGCCAGAGCTGCCACAGGCCAAAAACGTCTTGCGTCCAACTTCGTGCTCAAATCTCACTGGGCCAGAGCTGCCACAGGCCAAAAAAGTCTTGCGTCTATGCGTGCAGGGTCGTTTTGGTCCTGTCTAAGCCTTTGCAACCCCGTAGAGTGGCCTGCCAGGCTTCTCTGTCAGGGATGGGGGTTCTCCAGGCAAGAATACTGGAGCGTATTGGCCAATACTGGTTGCCATACCCTTCTAGAGCACTATATTTCCTGCTGCCCTAGCTGGCAACCCCCCTGAGTACCTGGTGCTGCCAGAACCCCTGCGACCCAAGATGCTGCACCACCTCCATAACTGGCCCTCACAGGAGCAAACCCAAGTCCTCCAGGGTGGCCTCAGGAGCAAACCCACATGTAGAGGTGGAAATAAAATCACAACTGAAACCCAGGGGCAGTGTGGCTAAGGAAGAAAACGCAAAACATTCCCAGCAGCTGTACAAGCTGTAGATTAAATACACACGATCAGCTAGACAGACTCTGTGTCTATGGAATATATAAAAGTCCATTGAGAGCTCCCACAAAAGAAAATGCACTAGTTCTGAGAGCTGTGGACCTTGGAGGCAAGACACACAGAAGTGGGACCAGATTAGAATCTAGGCTGCCCCAACAGCAGATAAGCTGCCTCCTCCTAGGGAGGTAAGGCGGACTGTGATTCCCAGTGAGGGAAAGGACTCTCATAGCAGGGACTCAAGAAAAACATTTATTCTTCTTATTTTTTGACTTGTTATGTAGATTCTTTTGTATTTTTTTTCTTTTTCCTCCCCTTCCCCACCGCCCCCACCCCCCGCTCTATTGTAATTGTCAATTTTATTGGCACTAAGAAATCCAATTAAGCTTTTGAGCTTTATTTTTTTCTCAGTCACATTTTTTATTGTTGTTATAAACCTCTGCCTCTATGTTGAGCTTTTGCAGTTCTATGGAGTTTTCCTTTTTTTTTTTTTCTTTTATAATTTTAATTTTTATTTTTTTAAACCTATTATATTTTTTTCTACTTTTATTCCTTTGTTTGCCTTTCCTACTGTTCTTTTCTGATTGCAGTTAACCTTTAATGGATATAAATTTTATCTACCTCTATTTTTTGCATATCTATTCTTTCTTTTCTTTCTTTCCTTTCCTCTCAACATGTCTGTTAGTTTTGTTTTCATTGCTTTATTCTCCACTTGGCATCTTGCTTTAGCTTACTTTTCAGTTTATGATTTAGTTAGTTTTGTTCTTAACTGGTAAATATAATTTTTTATTTTCCTTTGTTTGCTGGGTCAATCTACTATACTTTATGTTGGACTGCTTTCACTTTGCTGATGGGTGTATATGTATATGTGTATATTCCATTATTTTAATTAGTATTTGCCTGATTTTTAACTGCCATTTGTCTGGGGTTCATCTTTGGTTTCTCGTTTTTGGATATTCATTTCAATCTCACTTAATGCCATAACAAACCTCTTCTGGAATCTTTGTTCCTGACCAGAGATCAAGCCCTGAGCCTTTGGAGTGGGAGCACTGACTCCAAGACCCTAGACTACTTAGAGAACTAACCCTAGAGAGTATCAAATAGTGAAAACTCACACAAAGGAAACTACTGGAATTTAAGACTGGGTATCACCCAACCACCAGTAGGACCCTGTGCAGGATGCCTCATCTAAACAACAAAAAGACAAACCCAATCATCAACAGATAGGATTATCACCTCACTCAGCCTTACCCATCAGAGGAAAAACAAAAACTCAGCACAAATCTCACCCTATACAAAGCTTACACAAACCACTGGACCCAACCTTAGGAGGGCAGAAACCAAAACAAAGAAATAATTCACCCTTTTTCAAGGAAAGAATTCAACTTTCCCTGAAGCCTTAGAGAAGGGGACCTCAAATATAATAAGTTAAAAATAAAATAAAAACAATGAAAAGGCAGAGAAATACTACACAAATGGAGGAACAAACTAGAAACACAAAAGTCCAAATAAATGAAGAGGAAACAGGCAAACCATCTGAAAAAGAATTCAGAATAACGATAGTAAAGATGATCAAAAATCTTGAAAACAAAATGGAGAAAATGCAAGAATCAATTAACAAAGACCTAGAAGAATTAAAGAATAAGCATACAGAGACAAACAACACAATGACTGAAATTAAAAATACTCTAGAAGGACTCAATAGCAGAATACCTGAAGCAGAAGAATGAAGCAGTGAGGTGGAAGATAAAATGGTGGAAATAACTTCTGAAGAGTAGACTAAAGTAAAAAGAATGAAAAGAACTGAGGTCTCAGAGACCTCAGGGACAATATCAAATGCACCAACATTTGAATCATAGGGGTCCAAGAAGAAGAAGAGAGAAAGGGTATGAAAAAAATTTTGAAGGGATTATCATTGAAAATTTCCCCAACATTGAAAAGGAAATAGTTAACCAAGTCCAAGAGGCAACAACAGTCCCATACAGGAAAAACCCAAGGAGAAACACATCAAGACACATATTAACCAAATTCACAAAGACTAAACAGAAAGAAAGAATATTAAAAGCAGCATAGAAAAAGCAACAAGTAACATACAAGGGAAATCCCACATGTTTAACAGCTGATCTTTCAGCAAAAACTCTGCAGACCAGAAGGGAATGGCAGGATATATTTAAAGTACTGAAAGGGAAAAATCTACAACCAAGTTTACTGTACCCAGAAAGGATCTCATTCAAAATTGATGGAGAAATAAATAAAAAGCTTTTCAGACAAGCAAAAGTTAAGAGAACTGAGTACCACCAAACGAGCTTTAAAGGGACTTATGTAGTTAAGAAATACAAGAGAAGAAAAAAAGATCTTCAAAATCAACCCCAAATAATTAAGAAAATGGCAATAAAAACATATATATCAATAATTACTTTAAATGTAAATGGATTAAATGCACCAAACAAAAGACACAGACTGGCTGAATGGATACAAAAAAAAAAGACCCATATATATGCTGTATACAAGAAACCCACTTCAGACCTAAAGATACATATAAACAGAAAGTGACAGGATGGAAAAATATATTCCATGTAAATGGGAAGCAAAAGAAAGGTGGAGTAGCAATCCTCAAATCAGACAAAATAGACCTTAAAATAAAGAAGATTACAAGAGATAAGGAAAGACACTACATAATGATCAAGGGATCAATCCAAGAGGAAGACATAACGATTATAAATATCTATGCACCAACATAGGAGCACCTCAATACCTAAGACAAACACTAACAGACACAAAAGGAGAAACTGACAGTAACACAATAATAGTAGGAGACTTTAACACTCCACTCAGCAATGGACAGATCATCAAAACCAAAAATTAATAAGGAAATAGAAGTCTTAAATGATACATTAGATGAGATGGATCTCATCGATATTTTCAGGACATTCCATCCAATGCAGAAGAATACACTTTCTCAAGTGCATGTGGAATATTCTCCAGGAAAGAACACATCTTGGGACAAAAATCAAACCTCAGTAAGTTCAAGAAAACTGAAATCATAGCAAACATCTTCTCCAACCACAACACTATAAGACTAGATATCAATTAAAAGAAAATAAACTGTAAGAAACACAAACACATAGAGATTAAACAACATGTTTCTAAATAACAAACAGGTTAATGAAGAAATCAAAAGGGAATTCAAAAAATTTTGAGAAACAAATGACTGTGAAAACATGACAACTCCAAACTTATGGGATGTAGCAAAAGCAGTTATAAGAGGTAAGTTTATAGCAATATAATCTCACCTTAAGAAACAAGAAAAACATCGAATAGACAACCTAACTTTACACCTAAAACAAGTGGAAAAAGAAGAACAAAAAACCCCAAAATTAGTTCGGTTCAGTTGCTCAGTCGTGTGTGAATATTTGCAACCCCATGAACCACAGCATACCAGGCCTCCCTGTTCATCAGCAACTCTCAGAGTTTACCCAAACTCATGTCCATTGAGTCAGGGATGCCATCCAACCATCTCATCCTCTGTCGTCCCCTTCTCGTCCTGCCCTCAATCTTTCCCAGCATCAGGGTCTTTTCCAATGAATCAGCTCTTCGCATGAGGTTGCGAAAGTATTGGAGTTTCAGCTTCAACATCAGTCCCTCCAATGAACACCCAGGACTGATCTCCTTTAGGATGGACTGGTTGGATCTCCTTGCAGTCCAAGGGACTCTCAAGAGTCTTCTCCAACACCACACTTCAAAAGCATCAATTTGGCGCTCAGCTTTCTTTATAGTCCAACTCCATAGCCTTGACTAGACGGACCTTTGTTGACAAAGTAATGTCTCTGCTTTTTAATGTGCTGTCTAGCTTGGTCATAACTTTCCTTCCAAGGAGTAAGTGTCTTTTAACTTCATGGCTGCAATCACCATCTGCAGTGATTTTGGAGCCCCCAAAATAAAGTCAGCCACTGTTCCCACTGTTTCCCCATCTATTTACCATGAAGTGATGGGCCCAGATGCCATGATCCTAGTTTTCTGAATGTTGAGCTTTCTTTTGTTTTAGCATCCAGTTTATTTTTTTTTTATTTTACAATATTGTATTGGTTTTGCCATACATCAACATGCATCCGCCACAGGTGTACATGTGTTCCCAATCCTGAACCCCCCTCCTGCCTCCCTCCCCATACCATCCCTAAAACATGTATAATATCATATAAGAAATGAATGTTGAGCTTTAAGCCAACTTTTTCACTCTCTTTCACTTTCATCAAGAGGCTCTTTAGCTCTTCTTCACTTTCTGCCATAAGGGTGGTGTCATCTGCATATCTGAGGTTACTGATATTTCTCCCGGCAATCTTGAGTCCAGCTTGTGCTTCTTCCAGTCCAGCATTTCTCATGATGTACTCTGCATATAAGTTAAATAAGCAGGGTGACAGTATTCAGCCTTGACGTACTCCTTTTCCTATTTGGAAGCAGTCTGTTGTTCCATGTCCAGTTCTAATTGTTGCTTCCTGACCCGCATACAGGTTTCTCAAGAGGCAGGTCAGGTGGTCTGGTATTCCCATCTCTTGAAGAATTTTCCAGTTTATTGTGATCCACACAGTCAAAGGGTTTGGCATAGTCAATAAAGCAGAAATCGATGTTTTTCTGGAACTCTCTTGCTTTTTCAATGATCCAGCAAATGTTGGCAATTTGATCTCTGGTTCCTCTGCCTTTTCTAAATGCAAGTTGAACATCTGCAAGTTCATAGTTCACATATTGCTGAAGCCTGGCTTGGAGAATTTTGAGCATTACTTTACTAGCATGCGAGATGAGTGCGATTGTGCAGTAGTTTGAGCATTCCTTGGCATTGCCTTTCTTTGGGATTGGAATGAAAACTGACCTTTTCCAGTCCTGTGGCCACTGCTGAGTTTTCCAAATTTGCTGACATATTGAGTGCAGCACTTTTACAGCATCATCTTTCAGGATTTGAAATAGCTCAACTGGGATTCCATTACCTCCACTAGCTTTGTTTGTAGGGATGCTTACTAAGGCCCACTTGACTTCATATTCCAGGATGTCTGGCTCTAGGTGAGTGATCACACCATCATAATTTTCTGGGCCGTGGAGATCTTTTTTGTATGGTTCTTCTGTGTATTCTTGCCACCTCTTCTTAATATCTTCTGCTTCTGTTAGGTCCATACCATTTCTGTCCTTTATTGAGCCCATCTTTGCATGAAATCAGTAGAAGGAAAGAAGTCATAAAGATATGAACAGACATAAATGAAAGAAACAATAGTAAAGATTAATAAAACTAAAAGCCGGTTCTTTGAGAAGATACACAAAATTGACAATTAGCCGGATTCATCAAGAAAAAAAGAGAAAAGAATCAAATCAACAAAATTAGAAATGAAAAAGGAGAGGTTACAACAGACAATGCAGAAATTCAAATGATTATAAGAGACTGTTGTGAACAACTATATGGCAATAAAATGGATAACCTGGAAAAAATGGACAGATTCTTAGAAAAGTTCAATCTTTCAAGAGTGAACCAGGAAGAATTAAAAATTATGAACAACCCAATTACAAGCACTGAAATTCAAGCTGTGATAAAAAATCTCCCAAAAAAACAAAATCCCAGGACCAGATGGCTTCAAAGGAGAATTCTATCAAACATTTAGAAGAAGAGTTAATACTTAACGTTTCTAAAGGATCCTCTATAACCCACCTCCCAGAATATTGGAAATAAAAGCAGAAATAAACAAATGGGACCTAATTAAACTTAAAAGCTTCTGCACAACAAAGGAAACTATTAGCAAGGTGAAAAGGCAGCTTTCAGAATGGGAGAAAATAATAGCAAATGAAGCAACTGACAAACAACTCATCTCAAAAATATACAAGCAACTCCTACAGCTCAACTCCAGAAAAATAAATGACCCAATCAAAACATGGGCCAAAGAACTAAATAGACATTTCTCCAAAGAAGACATACAGATGGCTAACAAACACATGAAAAGATGCTCAACATCACTCATTATCAGAGAAATGCAAATCAAAACCACTATGAGGTACCATTTCACGCCAGTCAGAATGGCTTCTATCCCAAAGTCTACAAGCAATAAATGCTGGAGAGGGTGTGGAGAAAAAGGAACCCTCTTACACTGTTGGTGGGAATGCAAACTAGTACAGCCACTATGGAGAACAGTGTGGAGATTCCTTAAAAAACTGGAAATAGAACTGCCTTATGATCCAGCAATCCCACTGCTGGGCATACACACTGAGGAAACCAGAACTGAAAGAGACACATGTATCCCAATGTTCATCGCAGCACTGTTTATAATAGCCAGGACATGGAAGCAACCTAGATCTCCATCAGCAGATGAATGGATAAGAAAGCAGTGGTACATATACACAATGGAGTATTACTCAGCCATTAAAAAGAATACATTTGAATCAGTTCTAATGAGATGGATGAAACTGGAGCCTATTATACAGAGTGAAGTAAGCCAGAAAGAAAAACACCAATACAGTATACTAACACATATATATGGAATTTAGAAAGATGGTAACAATAACCCTGTGTACGAGACAGCAAAAGAGACACTGATGTATAGAACAGTCTTATGGACTCTGTGGGAGAGGAAGAGAGTGGGAAGATTTGGGAGAATGGCATTGAAACATGTATACTATCATGTATGAAACGAGTCGCCAGTCCAGGTTCGATGCATGATACTGGATGCTTGGGGCTGGTGCACTGGGACGACCCAGAGGGATGGCATGGGGAAGGAGGAGGGAGGAGGGTTCAGGATGGGGAACACATGTATACCTGTGGCGGATTCATTTCGACATTTGGCAAAACCAATACAATATTGTAAAGTTTAAAAATAAAATAAAATTTTAAAAAAAAATTGCAGAGGAAGGAACATTTCCAAACTCATTCTATGAGGCCACCACTACTCTGATACCAAAACCAGACAAAGACAACACACGCAAAAAAGAAAACTACAGGCCAATATCACTGATGAACACAGATGACAAAATCCTCAACAAAATTTTAGCAAAACAGAATTTAGCAACACATCAAAAAGCTCATACACCATGATCAAGTTGGGTTTATTCTAGGATTCAAGGATTGTTCAATATACACCAATCAATCCATGTGATACACCATATTAACAAATTGAAGGATAAAAACCATATGATAATCTCAATAGATGCAGAAAAAGCCTTTGGCAAAATTCAACACCCCTTTATGATTGAAAGTCTTCAAAAAATGGGCATAGAAGGTACCTACCTCCGACACAGTAAACACCATAATGATAAGCCTTCAGCAAACAATTCTCAGTGGTGAAAAGCTGAAAGCATTACCCCTAAGATCAGGAACAACACAAGGGTGTCCACTTTCACCACTATTATTCAACACAGTTCTGGAAGTCCTAGCTACAGTGATCAGAAAAGAAAATAAACAAACAAATAAAAGGAATCCAGATTGGAAAGAAGTAAAGCTCACTGTTTGCAGATGACATGGTACTGTACATAGAAAACCCTAAAGATAGTATCAGAAAACTACTACAATAATCAGTTAATTTAGCAAAGTTGCAGGATTCAAAATCAATACACAGAAATCACTTGCATTTCTATATACTAACAATGAAAAATCAGAAAGAGACGTTAAGGAATCAATCCCATTCACTATTGCAACAAAAAGAATTAAATATCTAGGAATAAACTTCCCTAAGGAGACAAAAGAACTGAACACAGAAAATTATAAGACACTGATGAAAGAAATCAAAGATGACATAAACAGATGGAGAGATATTACATGTTTCTGGGTAGGAAGAATCAATATTGTGAAAATGACTATACTACCAAATGCATCTACAGATTCAATGCAGACCAATGGCATTTTTCACAGAACTAGAACAAAAAATTTCACAATTCATGTGGAAACGCAAAAGACTCAAAATAGCCAAAGCAGTCTTGAGAAAGAAGAATGGAGCTGGAGGAATCAACCTTCCTGACTTCAGATTATACTACAAAGCTATAGTCATCAAGGCAGTATAGTACTGGCACAAAAACAGCAATATAGACCAATGGAATCAGATAGAAAGCCCAGAAATAAACCCATGCACCTATGGGTACCTTACTTCTGACAAAAGGAGGCAAGAATATACAATGGGGCAAAGACAGCCTCTTCAATAAAAAGTGCTGGGGAAACTGGACAGCTACATGTAAAAGAATGAAATTAGAACACTCCTAACACATACACAAAAATAAACTCAAAATGGATTAAAGACCTAAATGTAAGACCAGAAACTATAAAACTCTTAGAGGAAAATATAGGCAGAACACTCGATAACATAAATCAAAGCAAGATCCTCTATGACCCACCTCCTAGAGTAATGGAAATAAAAACAAAAGTAAACAAGTGGGACCTGATTAAACTTAAAAGCTTTTGCACAGCAAAGGAAACTATAAGCAAGGTGAAAAGACAACCCTCAGAATGGGAGAAAATAATAGCAAATGAAAAAACTGACAAAGGATTAATTTCCAAAATATACAAGCAGCTCATACAATTCAATACCCAAAAGACAAAACCCAATCAAAAAGTGGGAAAAAGACCTAAACAGACATTTCTCCAAAGACGACATACAGATAACTAACAAACACAGGAAGTGATGCTGAGAAACGCAAATCAAAACTACAATAAGATATCACCTCATACTGGTCAGAATGGCCATCATCAAAAACTCTACAAACAGTAAATACTGGAGAAGGCGTGGAGAAAAGGGAACACTCTTGCACTGTTGGTGGGAATGTAAATTGATACAGCCTCTACGGAAGATGGTATGGAGATTCCTTAAAAAACTAGGAATAAAATCACCACGTGACTCAGCAATCCCACTCATAGGCATATACCCTGAGGAAACCAAAATTGAAAGAGACACATATATCCCATTGTTCACTGTAGCACTATTTGCAATAGCTAGAACATGAAAGCAACCTAGATGGCCATTGACAGATGAATGGATAAAGAAATTGTGGTACATATACACAATGGAATATTACTCAGCCATAAAACAGAACACATTTGAGTCAGTTCTAATGAGGTGGATAAACCTGGAGCTGATTATACAGAGTGAAGTCAGAACAAGAAAGATAAACATCATATTCTAACGCATGTATACGGAAACTAGAAAAATGGTACTGAAGAATTTATTTACAGGGCAACAATGGAGAGACAGAATAGACTTATGGACATGGGGAAACGGGAGGAGAGGGTGAGATGTATGGAAAGAGTAATATGGACACTTACATTACAATATGTAAAATAGCCAATGGGAATTTGCTGTATGGCTCAGGAAACTCAAACAGGGGCTCTGTATCAACCTAGAGGGGTGGGACAGGGAGGGAGATTGGACGGAGTTTCAAAAGGGAGGGGATATATGTATACCTATGACTGATTCATGTTGAGGTTTGACAGAAACTGCAAAATTCTATAGAGCAATCATCCTTCAATAAAACAAATAAATTTTAATGAAAACAGAAAGAAACTCATGGACAGAGAATGTACTTAAAGTTGGGGAGCAAAGGATGGGGGGAAGGAAAGTTAGGGAGTTTGGGATGGACATGTACACACTGGTATATCTAAAATGGATAACCAACAGAGACCTACTGTACAACACATGGAACTCTGCTCAGTATTATGTGGTAGCCTCGATGGGAGGGGAGTTTGGGGGAGATGGATACATGAATATGCGTGGCTGAGTCCCTTTGTTGTTCCCCTGAAATGACTGCAACACTGTCAACTGGCTAGACTTCAATACAAAATAAAAAGTTCAAAATGGAAAAAAAAATGAAGTCATAAATGTAAAGTAAAAAATAAAATATTTTAAAAAATTGTTAAGACTCTAGAAAGAATAGATATTTAAGAAAAGATCTGGTTCACTTACACTACATATAGTGTATAATCCTTAAATAGCATTAGGTATGTTGTACTTTAAATCTATGACAAACTATGACAAATTTTTAAAGAAGGATCATTATTGTAAAATGAAGAATTATGCATTTTAAAAGGCTATATTGCTATACATTTAAATGATATAGTCCTACTTAGAGTTTTGAAAAAATATCCTCTCTTCAATTAAACATTTTCATAATGGAATGATGCACAACAGTGGGCAGAGAACATAAATAGACATTTCTCTAAAGAAGAAATACAGATGGCCAAGACGCAGATGAAAAGATGCTCAACATTACTAATTAGAGAAATGCAAATCAAAATTACAGCGAGATATTACCTCACAGCAGTCTGAATGGCCATCATTAAGAAATGTACAAACAATAAATGCTGGAAAGGGTATGGAAGAAAGAGAACCCTCCTACATTGCTGGCAAGAATGTAAACTGGTACAGACACTATGGAGAAGGGTATGGAGGTTCCTTGAAAAATTAAAAATAGAAGTACCATATGACCCAGCAATCCCACTCCTGGGCAATATCCAGAGAAAAATATGCTTTGAAAGGATTCATGCACCACAATATCCATTGCAGTGCTATTTACAATAGACAAGACATGAAATAAACCTAACTGTCCATTCATAGATGAAGGAATAAAGAAGATGTGGCGCATATATACAATGGAATATTACACATCCATAAGAAGAATGAAATAATGCCATTTACAGCAACATGCATGCATCTAGAGATTATCATATGAAGCAAACAAGTCAGATAAAGAAATTTATGACAGCCCTTATATGCAGAAAATTTAAAAAATGATACAAATGCACTTATAAAATAGAAACACACTCACACTTAGAAAACAAACTTATGGTTACCAAATGAAAAAGGTAGGGTAGGGATAAATTCAGAGTCTGGGATTCTTATATACACACTACATTTAAAATAAATAACTAACAAGGATCTAGTGCATAGCACAAGGAACTTGGCTCAATATTCTGTAATAACATAAATGGGAAAAGAATTTGAAAAAGAATAGATATATGAATAAGTGAATCTCTTTGCTGCACACCTAAAAGACTACATTGAAATCAACTATAGTCCAATAAAAATTATAAATAAATAAATGTTTCTTAGGACATAGGGTAAATATTTATAATACTTATTTGTATCTCATACATATATCATGAAGTTTCAGATGAATAAAATAACTAAATATAAAATATTTCAAATTCAAGTATGAAAAAGTAAAAATTAAAATATTTTTTAAAAACCATTTATCAGGTGAACATGATTATTCTATCCAACATGCTGCATGGGAACCTCAGAAACTAACTTTTAGCATATAGGAACACACATGATGTAAGTTTAAGCCCATCAGAAGTTCCTGTGTGAGCATCTCAGAGAAGGAAATCTGAATGTGATTTAGGCAACATGTGACCTCCGCTGCCCTCAATTTTCCCTCTCATAAGTGAAGTAAGGTTTGACTAGCATGTATTGGAAGCCTCTAACCCTAAATTCCAGGCTTTTGGTTTCTTGTGTATAATAAATTTTCACTATAACAAAGTGTATTTTCTCACAAGCTACCACAAAAAAATTTAAAATTAGCATCTACAGCTTAAATTAGCTATTTATCATTTCACAATCTCCTAAGAGAAAATAAAAAATTGTTGTTTCCTATTTTGACATTTTATCCCATAATTCCACACTTTGGGAAGGAAATTTGAAGAAGAGACCTCTAAATCTGTAAAGAATCTGAGTTCTAGAGTCACATCTGGCTTAGGAATTTCCTTCAACTTCTTTGCTCTAAAGTTCTTCAATGATAATATAAATTTTCACTGGTGGCAATATTTCACTATTTGCTTTGGAAATATGTTTTAATTACCAGCATATCAAAATATTTATCACTTTTACAACATGTACAGTATACGCCTGAGAATCATGAAATGGGATATGAAAACAATTCAGAGAAAACCCTATAACGTTATCAGAGTTGAGTTACCATTAACTTTTACAGAGTACCTACCATGGACTAAAAAATCTGCAAAGCACATTATCTGCTCTTTTGCTAAATGTTTTCAACTGTCTTATAAAGTATTGATATTCATTAGATTCTGCCAGGGCAAAGGAAACCCTCTAGCATGGCTCACTTTCAGTCCTAATTCTAGATGCAATAGGATGGGTGCTAAGTGAAAGATTAATGCTTATTAACTCATCCTACACTTTTGTTCAAGGGGGTAAGTTGAAAAATTGAGTCAAAATGACAATACAATATGATAAGGATATATGAAATATGAAACATGAGATATAGGAGCACAAAGAAGAAATCTCCTAACTCTCCAAACAGAGAGGATATTGGAAAGAATTCACAGGGGAGATGATTTATAAGTGGGTGTTTGTCAGATGAAGGCATTCTTGGCAGAGGGAAACAAATTTTAATAGGCATTGTGAAAGAATATAGAGCTATAGGAACTGAAACATGGTAATATGAGAGTGAAGAATTCTAAGAAATAAAAGGTAGATGAATAGAGTCATAGACTGAAAGTCTTCATATATCTTACTAGGGAGTTTATACCCTAATTGCAATGTGGAATCACAGGTGGTTTCTGAGAAAGACACTGATATACAACATGACCAGAATTTAATTTTCTCTTTTAAAAAATCCAAACTAGTGCTCTGGACAAGGCATAACAAGATGATATGGAAGGGGACTCCTATCTGACCCATGCATATACATGTTCCAAATCTCAACACATTCCACTAAAATGTTATCATAAGTTCCAACTGCATAAGAAATCAACAATGAGTTAGCAATTTAAAAAATGAAAAACCTACACTTGGAAGCTCACTCAACATTTCCTTATAAGATTTACAGAGGTGAAAAAAATGGTGGAAATCATTAAATATGCATAACTAAAATAATATTAAAAATATACAAAGATACACATACCTATGTATTTGTGTGTTAAGTCTGGTATGATAGGGTTACAGAATTAAATGTAATAAATAAAATAGAGCAAAACTGCAACTTAAGAAGCTAAAAGAATCATAGCATAAACCCAAAGAAAGTAAGTCAGAATAGCAAAGATTGGAAATAATGATGCAAAATTATTTTCTGAAAAACTAGGTATGAAAAAGATGTTTTAAAAGCTTTTTAATAAAAGTATAAACCTTGAGCAAGACTGATTAAGGGTAATGTACATTTGAACACTATTATGTAAAAGAGATATAGCCAAAGATGAAGTAGACATTTAAAAAGCTAGAGTATATGATACATCTTTGTCAATCAATGCTAAAACTTAAAGAAATGGGTAATTTTCTAAAGACATTAAATTACCAAAATATAAATTTCCAAAAGATAAATTACTAATATTTATAGGCAATGGCACCCCACTCCAGTACTCTTGCCTGGAAAATCCCATGGACGGAGGAGCCTGGAAGGCTGCAGTTCATGCGGTCGCTGAGGGTCGGACACGACTGAGCAACTTCACTTTCACTTTTCACTTTCATGCATTGGAGAAGGAAATGGCAACCCACTCCAGTGTTCTTGCCTGGAGAATCCCAGGGAGGGGGGAGCCTGGTGGACTGACGTCTCTGGGGTCGCACAGAGTCGGACACGACTGAAGCGACTTAGCAGCAGCAGCAGCATACAAAATATAAAAACTAAACTAACCAATAGTTACTAAAGAAAACTTGAATCAGTAGGAAAATCTCCCCAAAAAAGAATACCAGGTTTTATAGTCTGTGTAAAACAGATAAAACAAACCTAACTACAGAAGTAAAATGAACTTCTATAATCACATAGAATATGCAGAATGGAAACAGAAGGAAATTTATCAAGTTAATTTTCTGAGGTTTGATCTTGTCATCAGGAAAGATGTTCAACATTACCAAAGAATAGAGAAATGCAGATCAAAACTACAATGAGGTATCATTACACCAGTCAAAATGACCATCATCAAAAGTCCACAAATAATAAATGCTGGAGAGAGTGTGCAGAAAAGGAAACGCTCCTACAATGTTGGCGGGAATGTAAACTGGTAAAATCACTATTAAGAACAGTACGGAAGTTCCTGATAAATCTAAAAATAGGGCTACCACATGATCTAGCAATCCCACTCCTGGGCATATACCCACAGAAAAACAATTTGAGAAGATACATGCACCCTAATCTTCACCGAAGCACTATTTACAATAGCCAGGACATGGAAGCAATCTACATGTCCATCAACAGAGGAATGGATAAAGGAGATAATACTGTATTGTTACTCAGTCATAAAAAAGAACAAAATAATGCCATTTGCAGCAACATGAATAGACCTAGAGACTGTCATAATAAGTGAAGTAAGTCAGACACAGAAAGATAAATACTATATTCTATCTCTTACATGTAGATTCTAAATAAAGGGTACAAATGAACTTATTTACAAAACAGAAGTACAAAACAAACTTACGGTTATGAGAGGATAAGGGGAAGGGAATGTAAAATAGGAGATCAAGACTGACATGTACATCCTGCTGCTGCTGCTGCTGCTAAGTCGCTTCAGTCATGTCCGACTCTGTGCGACCCCACAGACGGCAGCCCACCAGGCTCCCCCATCCCTGGGATTCTCCAGGCAAGAACACTGGAGTGGGTTGCCATTTCCTTCTCCAATGCATAAAAGTGAAAAGTGAAAGTGAAGTCGCTCAATCATGTCCAACTCTTCGAGACCCCATGGACTGCAGCCCACCAGGCTCCTCCGTCCATGGGATTTTCCAGGCAAGAGTACTGGAGTGGGGTGCCATTGTCTTCTCCAGATATGTATACCCTACTATACATAAAACAGATAACTAATAAAAATCTGCTATATAGCATGAGAAACTCTATTCAGTATTCTGTAATGTCCAATATGGGAAAATAATCTGAAAAATGTGTGTGTGTGTGTGTATGTGTGTGTGTGTGTGTGTGTCTATATAACTGAATCACTTTGCTGTATAACTGAAACTAATACAACATTGTAAATCAACTATACTCCAATAAAAAACTGAAGAAAAAGATAGTACATGAGATTATTCACAAGTATCACATATGTATTCATAAATTTCTCAATAGTTTTTTGTATTCTATAAAGTAGTGTGCATGGGGCATAGCCGAATACACTCATCCAAGTTGTGCTTATCCCCAAGGTAACATAGTGCTTGAACAATGTAAAAGCAATTGAACAACTGCTTCCAGGAAAAAAAAAAAAAAAACAGATAGCCTTACTTTCCCTATCACTCTCACTAAATATAGCTAAAAACTTTGGGCATTATATATAAAATAAATATACATATAAAATACTGAAAGTTGGAGACAAAGCGTATAGGCTAGAAACTCTGGCATCAAAGTACTATATGGTGATAAGTTCGCTCAGTGTTCTTTTTGACTCAGATATCCCAACTAAGCACTGGAGAAGCCAGTACCCCAGAAATGTTAATTTTACCAACAAGGAAAGTCTCTTCTCTCCAGCAGAATGACCAGGAAAGAAACAGGCTAGCAAAACAGCAAACATTTCACAGACTAGTTAACCCACTTGAGCTAAATATCACAGAAGAACCTGTGCCCCTATTTCCACTCCAGTCAGGGAAGGCCAAAAGGTATGCCTAGACATCTAACCCCTGCCATGCTGCAATGTGATGCTCCAACTCTCCACACCGTCTGGAGAGCTGTCATAGAAGGGGAGCTGGAAACCACACAAGGAGCCTGAACTTCTCCCCAAAAGAAGTGGTGGAGTAAGTGGGGAGTGAGGATTTTCACCACTTGACCAACAATAACAAGGTCACCCCACAATGTCAATGGTGGCCACACAGGAAGCAACAATTAGGCACCAATTTCCCTCTAAGCCAAGGTGGTGTAAGAAACTCCCAGTCTTGCCCAGGAGTAACGAAATCTCTCCACCTCAGTATTCATAGAAACTGAGAGAACTTGGACTTCCACTTTCACCTGGCAGAAGTAAGGCATAACTCACACACAACTACTGAAGCAGTGTCAGACAGCATTTGCTAAAACACAAGATTTAAGTAAGATCCAAAATCATATAATACCTCCGAGGTCCAGGTTTCCTGTTTTACCAAGAGCCTTACACTGAATGAATAAGGACAACAGATGCCAATGTGGTGACACTGGTTTTAGAATTAACTGACAAGGATTTTAAAGTTGTCAACAGAACATGTTTCATCATATAATTATAAATTTCTGAAACGAAAATATAGAAAGTTTTATTAAAGTAGACAGTTTCAGCAGGAAACTGAAAATATAAAAAAGAAACAAATGACAACTTTAGAATTAAAATGTAACAACAAATCAAATATGAAGCAGATAGGTTTAACATTACTTTGAGAGAAAAAACACATCAGTGAACTTGATGATGGAACAGGAGAAACTGCACTATCACACCACCATTCTTTAACGCCATACATAAAAATAAACTCATAATAGATTAAAGACCTAAGTGTAAGATCAGATACTATTAAAGTCTCTTAGATGAAAACATAGGCAGAATACTCTGATATAAATCACAGTAATATCTTTTTCTATCCATCTCCTAGAATAATGGAAATAAAAAAGGGGGGAGGGACCTAATTAAACTTAAAAGCTTTGCACAGCAAAAGAAACCATAAGCAAAATTAAAAGACAACCCACAGAATGGGAGAAAACATTTGCAAATGGTGTGAATGACAAGGAATTAATCTCTAAAATTTACAAATGGTTCATGCAACTCAATATTAAAACAAAACAAAAACACAACCCAATCAAAAATTGGGCAGAAGACCTAAACAGACATTTCTCCAAAGAAGACCAAATTATAATGACAGTGAGATATCATCTCACTCTGATCAGAATGGCCATCACCAAAAAGTCGTGGGGGAAAAGGAACACTCCTAAACTGTTGGTAGGAATGTAAACTGGTACAGCCACAATGGAGAACAGTATGGAGGTTCCTTAAAAATTAAAAATAGAGCTACCATGTGATCTAGGAACCCCACTCCTGGGCATATATCCAGAAAAATACATGGTTGGAAAGCATACATGCACTCCAATGTTCAAAGCAGTGCTATTTACAATTTGCATGCTATTTCCATACGAAAGCAGTGCCAAGGCATGGAAGCAACCTAAATGTCCATCAACAGATGAATGGATAAAGATACATATATACAATGGAATATTACTCATTCATTATTAAAAAGAATGAAATAATTCTATTTGCAGCAACATGGATGGACCTGGAGATTATCATACTAATGAAGTCAGTCAATCAAGAAAAAGACAAAATATCATTTATATGTGGAATCTAAAAATTCATACAAATGAACTTATTTATCAAAACATAAAATGACTCACCAACTAAGACAACAAACATACAGTGACCGAGGAGGAAAGGTGGAAGGGAGGGATAGACTCAAAGTTTGGGACTGGCAGGTACACGTGTTATATTTAAAATAGATCAGGACCTACTGTATAGTACAAGGAACTCTGCTCAATAATCTGTAATGACCTAAATGGGAAAAGAATTTGAAAAAGAATATACAAAAGTGTACATATAACTGAAACACTTTGCTACATACCTGAAACTAACACAATATTGTTAATCAACTATACTCCATTATTAAATAAAAATTTAAAATAAAAAAATTAATTTTTGAATGAAAATGTATTGATCAGAAACCAGAGAGGCAAAAGAGAATGGCACAACACTTTCTAAGTGCTGAAAGAAGAAAATTATTAACTCAGGTTTCCAAATCCAGTGAAAATATATCCTCAAGAATAAAGCAAGACATTCTCAGATGAAGGAAAACAGTGAAACTTTTTAACCAGCCAACTTACTCTAGATGAATGGCTAAAGAAAACTCTTCAAACCAAAAGTAAATGACAAAAGGAATCCTGGACCATCTAGAAAAAAAGAGAATATGTTAACAGCAAACTATGGGTGTTTACAATATACTTTTCTCCTCTTGAGTTTTCTATATTTTATTTGATGGTTGAAATAAAGTGAATATCTAATGTGGTTCTCAGTATATACAGAAGAAATATTTAAGACATTTTAAATGTGTGAGAGTAAAGCAACAGAGGGAGATAAGAATACTGCATTTAACTTGAATTGGTTAAATGTATGCACCAGCAGGCTTTGATAAATTATATATGTATAATATGTGGTAGGCAAAATAATGGCCCCCAAGATGATCATGTAATGAAATTTGGCATCCAAATATTTTATGTAACTTAGAAAAGGGGAAATAAAGTTTCACATGGAATTAGACTACTTATAGCTAACCTTAACCTAGATATTATCCAGGGTTATCTGGTGGGTTCAATGTAATCACAAAGGTAGGACCTGTTAAAAATAGAAGAGGGAAGTAGAACAAAGTCACAGTGATGCAGTATGAAAAAGTTCAACACACAGCTGCTAGTTTGAAGATGGAGGAAAATGGTCATGAGCCAAGAAATACGAGTGGCATCTAGAATCTGGAAAAATCCATGAAAAAGATTCTTCCCTAGCCTCCAGAAAGGAATACAGCTATGCTGATAACTTTTCTTTAGCCCAGTGCTACCTGTATCAAAATTTCACCTTCAGAATTCAGATGTTCACCTTCAAAACTCTAAATTTGTATTAGGTTTGTGGTCATTTTAAGGCATCAGTTGAAAATATATGCATAAATCAACAATCAGAATATCTACTTAAAATCTCTGCAAAGAGATACACTCAAAAACTAAAAAAGGACAGGAAAAAAATGAAATCTGGCATGAACAAACAAAAGACAAAGAATAAACGAAAGATTTAAGCTTGAACGTATCAATAATTGCATTACATACAAATAGTTTAAATATGTCACATAAAAGAGCTTAACAGAGTCCATAAAATATCATGACCTAACTAATGTTGTCTACAAGGAACTCAATTCAAATATGATATAAGCAAATTGAAGGTAAACAGATGGAAAGACATACCATACAAACATTAATCAAAAAAAAAAAGCAACAATAGCTATGTTTATATCAAATAAAATAGACTTCAGAGCAAAGAAAACAGAAGCAGAAGGATACAGTATGGTATAAAGGTCAATCCACCAAGATGCTATAGCAATCCAAAATAACTATTTGCCAGGAGCCAGCGAGAGGCACTCCACTCATGACAAAGGTCATGAGGAAGGAGGCTCGGCATACGCAAAGGTGGGATCGAGCCTCAGGAGTCCCCCTGGATATTCTCGAGCATCTACCCCAAAAACCAGAGTCTGCCTACTTTATTGCTTTGTGCTCTCACCTCTGACTTTTCTGGGGGCTGTCCCCCACCACCATCTCACTCTCTCTGACAAAGAGTTAACTTACAGCTCCAATTAATAAAGTTCCTGGACATTAGGAGTGTTTAAATCCAAACCCCTCAGATAGCTCTCTAACTCGCCTGACAAGTTTACCTGGACTCCTACAGCTATGCATATGATTGTTTACAGTCTCCCAGCCCCGAGAGGCACGGGAAGCTTAAGATATTCAAATAGCTTACAGCCTCTCAGAGAGTTAGAAACTGTCAGAATAAAACTAGTAAAAGATTTCATTAAGGAAACAATTCCATTCACCATTGCAACAGAAAGAATAAAATACTTAGGAATATATCTACCTAAAGAAACTAAAGACCTATATATAGAAAACTATAAAACACTGGTGAAAGAAATCAAAGAGGACACTAATAGATGGAGAAATATACCATGTTCATGGATTGGAAGAATAAATATAGTGAAAATGAGTATACTACCCAAAGCAATTTATAGATTCAATGCAATCCCTATCAAGCTACCAACGGTATTCTTCACAGAGCTAGAACAAATAATTTCACAATTTGTATGGAAATACAAAAACCTCGAATAGCCAAAGCTATCTTGAGAAAGAAGAATGGAACTGGAGGAATCAACCTGCCTGACTTCAGGCTCTATTACAAAGCCACAGTTATCAAGACAGTATGGTACTGGCACAAAGACAGAAATATAGATCAATGGAACAAAATAGAAAGCCCAGAGATAAATCCACACACCTATGGACACCTTATCTTTGACAAAGGAGGCAAGAATATACAATGGATTAAAGACAATCTCTTTAACAAGTGGTGCTGGGAAAACTGGTCAACCACTTGTAAAAGAATGAAACTAGAACACTTTCTAACACCATACACAAAAATAAACTCAAAATGGATTAAAGATCTAAACATAAGACCAGAAACTATAAAACTCCTAGAGGAGAACATAGGCAAAACACTCTCCGACATACATCACAGCAGGATCCTCTATGACCCACCTCCCAGAATATTGGAAATAAAAGCAAAAATAAACAAATGGGACCTAATTAAACTTAAAAGCTTCTGCACAACAAAGGAAACTATTAGCAAGGTGAAAAGGCAGCCTTCAGAATGGGAGAAAATAATAGCAAATGAAGCAACTGACAAACAACTCATCTCAAAAATATACAAGCAACTCCTACAGCTCAACTCCAGAAAAATAAATGACCCAATCAAAAAATGGGCCAAAGAACTAAATAGACATTTCTCCAAAGAAGACATACAGATGGCTAACAAACACATGAAAAGATGCTCAACATCACTCATTATCAGAGAAATGCAAATCAAAACCACTATGAGGTACCATTTCACGCCAGTCAGAATGGCTGCGATCCAAAAGTCTACAAATAATAAATGCTGGAGAGGGTGTGGAGAAAAAGGAACCCTCTTACACTGTTGGTGGGAATGCAAACTAGTACAGCCACTATGGAGAACAGTGTGAGATTCCTTAAAAACTGGAAATAGAACTGCCTTATGATCCAGCAATCCCACTGCTGGGCATACACACTGAGGAAACCAGAAGGGAAAGAGACACATGTACCCCAATGTTCATCGCAGCACTGTTTATAATAGCCAGGACATGGAAGCAACCTAGATGCCCATCAGCAGATGAATGGATAAGAAAGCAGTGGTACATATACACAATGGAGTATTACTCAGCCATTAAAAAGAATACATTTGAATCAGTTCTAATGAGATGGATGAAACTGGAACCTATTATACAGGGTGAAGTAAGCCAGAAAGAAAAACACCAATACAGTATACTAACGCATATATATGGAATCTAGAAAGATGGTAACAATAACCCTGTGTACGAGACTGCAAAGGAGACATTGATGTATAGATCAGTCTTATGGACTCTGTGGGAGAGGGAGAGGGAGAGGGTGGGGAGATTTGGGACAATAGCATTGAAACATGTATAATATCATGTATGAAATGAGTCGCCAGTCCAGGTTCGATGCACGGTACTGGATGCTTGGGGCTGGTGCACTGGGACGACCCAGAAGGAGGGTAGGGGAGGGAGGAGGGAGGAGGGTTCAGGATGGGGAACGCGGGTATACCTGTGGCGGATTCATTTCGATATTTGGCAAAACTAATACAATATTGTAAAATTTAAAAATAAAATAAAATAAAATAAAAAAAAAGATTTCATTGATGAGCCAATGCTTGCTGCCAAGTTTCCACATCCCCTGTATTGTATTCTTGAATGTGTATTAATTAATATAGTTGGTATGTAGAAAAAATAAGTAGTGGCCTTGGTGTTAGCAACTTTAGACCCTTAAGGTAATAAATTCTTTCCTTTGTTGTAAACCCATTACACCTCTGCCCTATAGGAATGCAATTTTATCTAACACCTTCAGAAGATGGCGCCAAACCTTAAAATAATTACTCTTAGAGAAAATAAGTCTTATGGTTGACAAAACTTTGTCAAGAGTCATAAAATGTTAATAGGCCTTCTGGCCAGAAGATGATGTAAATCACCTAAACCATTTGTATACGATAAATTTGCAGGAAAGAAACCCTGGTTTTTGATAAGGATCAAAGACTGCTGACTTTGCATCCCCTATTATCCTCTTTGTGTAACTTAGGGTATAAAAACCCCTGTTGAAAATAAAGCTACGGGCCTTGCTCACCAAAGCTTGGTCTCCCCATGTCATTCTTTCTTCTCAATTTCCAGCTGAGTCTCCATCTGGAGCGTGGGGGTCCTCTGCGACCATTTATTTGCCTGGGCTTCTAAGACCCACTCGAGAAGGTGTCTAAGGTCGGGCACCTTCCGCTATTCGAGAGGGTGCCTGCGGCCTCTGTGGTCAGAGCTAACCTGGTGTCACAGGTTATATTGATTATCCACGTAAACCAAGCTACTCAGCCTCTTTTTGCCACTGAATTTTCCTACTGAGCTATCCTCATTTATGACTCTTTATATCTTTGATGAATATTTAAATAGTCGCCAACACCGTCTCCCCTTCGAATACCCTGGATCAGCCGGGGCTGGACCTCGGCAACTATGCACTAAATACAGAGCTGCAAACCATGTGAAGTAAAAACTTACATAACTGAAAGGAAAAGAAGACAAGTCCATAATTATTGTTAGAGTCTTAAAACCTCTTCCCTACAGTGATTAAAGTAATCTAAGAATATGTTAATACATACAAAGATATACCATGTTCATGGATTGAAAGTATTTTCCTTTTTTAATCGAAGTATAGTTGACATACAACACTGTATATTTTCAGCTGTACAACGTAGTGATTTGAGACATTTATATACTTTATGAATTGATCACCATCCTAAGTCTAGTAACCTCTGTCACCATACAAAGTTGTAATATCACTGACTATATTCTCTATGCTGTACATTACATTCCCATCACTTATTTCATACTTGGAAGCTTATACCTCTTAATTCCTTTTACTTGTTTTGCCCAACCACCTAACTCTCTTCCTCTGGGGCCATCGGTTTGTTCTCTGTGTCTATGAATCCACTGGTTTTGTTTTTTACATTCCACATATAAATGAAATACAGTATTTGCCTTTCTCTGACATTTCATTTGCATAATAATCTTTCGGATTGACCTATCTTGTTGTAAATGGCAAGACTAGATGCTTGTTTGTGGCTGAGTAATATCCCATCACTCACACACACACACACACATGCAAAATACATATATTGTTTATATGTAATATGGGGCTTCCCATGTGGCTCAGTGGTAAAGTATCTGCCTGTCAATGCAGGAGAGTCAGGAAACATAGGTTTGATCCCTGGGTCAGGAAGATCCCCTGGAGTATTCTTGCTTGGAAAATTCCATGAAGAAAGAAGTCTGGCAGGCTGCAGTCCCATGGGGTCACAAAGAATCACACACAACTGAGTATGCACGCATACATGTAATACATAACAAAAGTCACAGGGGAGCTTAAAGGATTAAAAAGAAAAGACCTATATATGCTGTTTATAAGAGATTCACTTCAGATTGAAAGAGTGATAGAGGAATGGATAAAGATGTGATACATCTATATATATATAAAAAATATTATGCCTTAATTGGAGCATTTAATCCAATAGTTATATACTTATTGTCAGTTTGTTCATTGTTTTTCAATTGTTTTTATAATTGTTTTTCTTCACTTTTCTCTTCCTTTGTGATTTGATGTTTTTCTTTAATGTTACGTTTGTGTTCCTTTCTATTTTTTGTGTACCTGTTATAGGTATTTGGTTTGTGGTTACCATTAAGGTCATATATAACAACCTATGTATATAGCTGTCTATTTCAATTTGATAGGGAAATTCCCTAGTGGTCCAGTGATTAGGACACCATGCTTTCACTGTGGAAGGCATAGGTTCAATCCCTTGTTGGGGAACTAAGATCTTACAAGTTGTAAAGCATGGCCAAAAACAAACAAAATAAAATTTAAAAAAATTCCACCTAAAGAAAAAGTTGATGGTACCTTAAATTTGAGCATATTCTAAGAGCACTACTTTTGTACCCTCACATTTTATGTTTTTGATATTTTATATCTTAGTAGTTTGTATATTTAAGGTAAAATTTTACTACTTTTGTCTTTAAACCTTCATATTTGATTTATATATGCCTTTCCAAAGTCCGCTTTGATCACTGAGATTTTTCTTAATTTTGGTTCTAGTTACGGCTTTGCCTTTTCCATTTGAAGAAATTCTTTTTACATTTTTTGTAAGGCCAGTTTAGTGGCAAAAAACTCCTTTAGCTTTTGCTTATCTGTGAAATGATTTCTCCTTCTCTCTGAACAGTAACCTTGCCAGGTAGAGTATTTATGGTTTTCATTTTTTTTTTCCTTTTAGTACTTTGAATATATTGTCATTCCCTTCTGGTCTGCAAGGTTTCTTCTGAAAAATCAGCTAATGGCTTATGAGGGGTCTTTTGTATGTAGCTAGTTTTTCTCTTGCAACTAAACAGTCTCTAACTTTTGGCATTTAATTATAGGGTGTATTAATGCGGGTCTTTGGATTCATCTTGCTTGAGACTCCGGTCTTCTAGAACTTGTATGTGTTTTCTAGTCCAGGATAAGAAGGTTTCTGGGCTTCCCTTGTAGCTCAGTCCTTAAAGAATCTGCCTGCAATGAAGGAGACCTGGGTTCAATTCCTGGGTCAAGAAGACCCCCTGGAGAAGGAAATGGCAACCCACTCCAATATTCTTGCCTGAAGAATCCCTGTGGACAGAGGAGCCTGACAGTCTACAGTCCAAGGGGTCGCAAGAGTCAAACTTGACTTAGCGACTAAACCACCAACCACCACCAAGGAGGTTTCCAGCCATTATTTCTTCAAGTAAGTTTTCTTCTCCTCCTGGGATGCATACAACGCAAATATTAGTATTCTTGTTGCCCCAGGGGTCCCTTTAATTTTCTCTTTTTCCTCCTTGCTGTTCCAGTTGTGTCATTTCTACAACTCTGTATTCCAAACTGCTGTTCATTCTTTTGCATCCTCTTGTCTGCTGTCGATTCCCTGTAGTGTACTTTTCATTTCCGTTACCGTATTCTTCAGTTCTAACTTATTCTTTATATTTTGTTTGTTCCAAGTTATTAGTTTATCCATTCTTCTCCAAGTTTGGTGAACTCCAAGTTTGATGAACAAGTTTGATGACTAACACTTTGAACACTTTCTTCTTGGTATATTGCTTCTCTTTCATTTAGTTATTTTTCTGTGGTTTTGTCCTGTTCTTTGGTTTGAAATATATTCCTACTGTTTCCTCACTTTGCATGATTCTGTGTGTGCTTCTATGTATTAAGTTTATAAGCTATGTCTCTAGATCTTGAAAGAGTGGCTTTGTAGAACGTGTCCCATGGAGCCTAGTGGCACAATTCCCCCAGGCCACCAGAGCCATGTGCTCCAGGAGTATCCCCTGTGTTGGCTACAGGTGCCCTCCAGTTGTGGTTGAGCCATAATTTTTGCGAATGTGCTGGTGGATGGGACTGGTTAGTTGTCTTAAAGGCTTGGCAGCGACTGCTGTGGACACCCTTGTGGGTGGGCCTGTCACTCCACACAGCTGTCCAAGAGGCCTGGCAGTGAATCCTACAAGCATACCGATGTGTGTCCCCCAGCATTACTGGATGCAAAGCCTGGTCACAACTCCTTAAGGCATGCTGGGATATGCGACAGGTGTCCCAGAACAGGAACCACTTTAGAAGTTTACCAGGACTGGCCAAAGTGGCCCACAGGTAGAATAGGGCAGAAGCCTTGTGGAGAGGCCAGCTGCAGGGAGGTTCAACAGTGGTTGGTCCTCAAGGGAATGCTGTGGCAGGGCTCACAGCACTAGCTAGTTTAAAGGAGAGTGACAGAAATGGCACCTTGCAGTGCCAGGCTAGCTAGTTGAAAGAGTAGAGAAAAGAAAGGTGCCCATCAGTATTTCTTTTCCTATAGAAAGTTCTACCACATTTCTGCCCCTTTGGCAGATACCCTAACGCTAGTCAATACCGCTCCTGTCGCATGCTCAGTTCCATCTGACTTTTTGTGATTCTGTGCACTGTAGCCCTCCAGGCTCCTTTGTCCATGAGATTCTCCAGGCAAGAATACTGGAGTGGGTTGCCATTTCCTCCTTTAGGGGATCTTCCCAACCCAGGTATCAAACCTGTGTCTACTGCATTGGCAGGCGGGTTCTCTACCACTGAGCCACCTGGGAAGCCCCTTTCTCAAATTATCCAGCTTCTTTTTAAGCTGCTCCTTTTGTGCTGGGGCTCAGAGTGAGCAAGTCTGTGTGCAATCCCTTCAAGAGCAGAGTCTCCCAGCTCTCTAGTTTTCCTACCTTTCCTCTCTAGGCCTGATGTGAGACTTATATCCCTTGCTTCTGTGGAAGGACCTCTGTGGTTGTGATATCTCCTCCTGTTTGTGGGTTGTTCCATCGGGGTGCACTTTCTGACTAGACTGCATCCCTACCCTTCCTATCTGTCACAATGTCACCTTCATATCCTTAGTTGTAGAAAATTTGTTCTATTGATCTTAAGGTCATTCTTAGGGGTAGTTATTCTATATGCAGTTGTAGTTTTGATGTCTATGAGCTCATCTAGAAGATGAGCTCAGAATCTTCCTACTTTGCCACTTTGATTTCTGTCTCCTAAACTGGAAGTTTTAAGACAGCAAGATGTCAGGTCTTTACAAATATATATATATAAAATTTTATAAAGTTTTATATATATTTTTGATAAGAACTGAATATATATTTCAATACATATTTAAATCAATCCTTAAAATTCCAGAAAGTTTTTGTAGGTGCAAAAAAATTTCTCTAAAAACTACATGGAAAGCAAAGAACTAGAATAGCTAAACCAAAGGAGACAAGGAAGAAAATTCTACTACTCAAATTCAAGACTTATTTTATAGTTATAATAACCAAGACTATGTGTTATCAGTGGATAGAATGAAACATAAATCAATGCAACAGAGCACAAAAATCAGAATAGACCTACACAACTGATTTTTTTCGAAGATGCAAAAGAAATTCAATGGAGGATAGACTTTTCAACAACTGTGCTTAAACAATTGTGCATTCATAAGCAAAACCACTACCTCAGCCTTAACCTCACATCTTAGGAAAACATTATCTCAAGACAAATCACACATTTAAGTTGTGGATGTGTGTGTAATACTCAGTTGTGTCCAACTCTGAAATTATAAAAGTCTTAGTTAATTTAGGAAAAAATATTAAAAGGCATAGGACTCTGTGAATAGCTCTTAATCATGATACCAAAAGTATGATACAAAAAATAATAACTTTCCTTTATTCAAAATTTACAACTTTGGTATTGGAAAGACCCTGTTAAAAGCATGAAAAAACAAGCTATGAACTGGAAGAACATATATGCAAACTACATATCTAAGAAATGATTAGTACCTGAAATAAAGAACTTTCCAAATCCAATGGTTAAAAAACCCCAAAACAAAGACAAAACACCCTATAAAAGCCACACATAAGAATTAGAAAATGGAAAAAAAAGATATAAAGAGACATTTCACTCAAGAGGACACATGACAAAAAACAAATACTTGAAAAGATGGTTTCACTAGATATTCAGGAAATGCATATTAAAGCCATGACAAAATGCTTCTGCACTCCTATCATAATAGCCAAAATAAAAAACACTGACAATACCAAATGCTAGGAAAGATGCAGTGAAACTCAATCTCTCGTACATTGTCAGTGGGAATCTAAAATGATATGGTAACTCTGGAAAACAGACAGTTTCTTATAAAATTAAATATAGAGTTATAACCTGCAATTGCACCCCTGGGCATTTATCCTAGTGAAATGAAACATGTCCACATAAAAACTTACAAATGATTGTTCATAATAGCTTTATATTAATAGCCAAAATCTGGAAACCACCAAAATGTCCCTCAATAGCTGACTAAACTGATAAATCTATATCATACAGTATTACTCTGGCAATAAAAACAAACTGTTGATACACAACAGCTTAAATAGATCAAGCCCATTATGCTCAGTGGAGGGGGAAAAAAACACTATTATCCAAACATAATTTAAGAATTAAGATTTTGTTTATATAATATTCTTGAAATGACAAAATTATATGGATGGAAAACAGATTAGTTGTTGCCAAGGGTTGCAAATAGTTGAGGAGGGGAGGGATGGATAAGAATAACTGTAAACTAACTATGAAGGGAAAGCATGAGAGATAAATCTTAGTGATGGCATAGTTCCATATCTTGATTACAGTTGTGGCTATATGATCAATAAAATGCAATAAGGTGACATATATCTATATATATTTATGTAGACAGACAGTACCAATGCTAAAATTCTGGTTTTGATGCTATTCTCTAAGATAACCACTGGAGGAAAATGAAGGAAGGATACATGTGGCCTCTACATTATATTTTCAATATATCCTACAAATCTATTTTTTAAGTTAAGCAATTTTTAAACATCAATGTCAAAAGAAAACTAAATGCGTATTTCATCAAAATCTAAAAGTTCTGTTCTTTGAAATACTCAATAAAAGTGAAAGAAAAAGCTACAACTGAGGAAAAATATGAATTTGTATCTAAAACACTAAGAAAACCCAATTTAAAACTGGACAAAATAGCTGGCAGATACTTTACAAAAGAAAATATATGAATAACCAAAAAGCACACAAAAAGATGATCATCATTAATCACTGGGGAAATCAAATTTAAAACCATAATGAGATACTATGACACATCCTGTAGAATGACTAAAATCAAGAAGAATGACAAGTGTTGACAAATTTGTGAAGCAACTTAAACTTGCTTATACTGCAGGTGACAATGTAAAATGCTACAAATCACTTTGGAAAACAGGTTACTCCCAAAATATTCAAACATACCATATGACCCAGGCATTTTGTTACTTGAAAAAAAAAATGAAAACATATGTCCACACAAAGACTTAAACATAAAAATTCACAGAAGCCTTATTAATAGCTAAACACAAGAAACAACACAAATGTCAACCAACAGAACAAGTAATCAAATTTTGCTATGTCCATAAAGCAATCAATACATTGCTGTTACATACAAGCACATAGATGGATCTCAGTAATACCATGCTAAGTGAAAGAAACCAGTACAAAAATATGTATACTGTATTATTTCATTCCTCTCTAGTTCAAGAGGAAGTGAGATTAATCTATAGTAATTAGGATCAGATAGGCAGTTGCCTAATATAGCAGGCTGGAGGAATTTACTGCAAAGGGCATTGAAGAACTTTCTAGGTTGCTGGAAATTTTCTCTATCTTGATTGTGAAGTGAGTTACATGGTGTAAACAGCCAAAACACATCAAATTACATGCTTAAAATGGATATATTTTACGTTTCCCAGGAGGCCATGTGCTATGACATGAGATTTTATTTCTGAGAAGTCAGGAACAGGACAGCTGGAATATATAAGACCCCGCAAAGCAGAACTAGCATTCAGCAATACTAATTTGTCATTTTATGTAAGTATGCATTAACAGGAAGTGTACATTTTCTATTTGCAGTTGTGACAAATTTTCTTTTTAAAATAAATGAAAATATATCTTAAAAATGGTTGTGTTTTACAGAGAAAGCTTATAACTCAACTTAGTTGATGTAAAAACCCCGTCAGTATAATTGACCACATTAAAGTATTGAAGGAAAAAAGAAAAATCTCACTACATACATTAAACTAATAAAATTAAAGATTCAACAATTACCAAAAACAAACAAAAGAAAGCAAAACCATATTAAACTAACTCTTCAGCAATTTCCTTACCTTGATAAAAGACATTTACTAAAACACAACACACTATAAATAAATGATGAAACTTGACATCAGGAGTCAGATACATATTCCTGCTACAATTTCTACAATTTAGCACAGTATTCCAACGACTACACTTAAGCAAGAAAGGTAAAAAGTCTGTTTGAAGACACTACTACTAACTGCATGAAAGTCCAAAAGAACCTACAAACTACTAAAACTAGCAAGAATGTCCATTCTAGTCATTCTATATAAAAATTAACAAAAAAATGAAATGCTACGCTTACACTTTAATGAGAACCAACTAACCATACAGAAGGCTGAGTACCGAAGAATTGATGCTTTTGAACTGTGGTGTTGGAAAAGACTCTTGAAAGTCCCTTGGACTCCGAGGAGATCAAACCAGTCAATCATAAAGGGAATCAATCCTGAATATTTATTAGAAGGACTGATACTGAAGCTCTAATACTTTGGCCACATGATGCGAAAAGCCAACTCATTGGAAAAGATCCAGATGTGGGAAAGATTAAAGGCAGAAGGAGTACAGGACAACAGAGGATGAGATGGTTGGATGGCATCACCAACTCAATGGACATGAGTTTGAGAAAGCCCTGGGAGATGATGAAGGACAGGGAAGCCTGGCCTGCTACAGTCCATGGGGTTGCAAAGAGTTGGACATGACTGAGCGACTAAACAACATCAAGGAAAAATATACCAAAAATTTTTATTCACAGTAGTGTAAGGATAATACTATGTCCACAGGAAATATCTAACAAAACAAGTTCAAGAAAAATAAAGGAAATTATAAAAACATTTTTGAAAGAGATAAAATACATGGAGAAATAGAAAACTATATCATTTTATGGGTAAGAAAACTCAGTATCTAAAGATATAATCTAAAATTAAAATGTAAAGACTGTGCAATGGAATCAATACCACAATAAGACACTTTCACAGACACATCTCAAAAGGTCTAAGAGTAGCCAACAGTGTGAAAGAGAGTAGACAATACCATTTCCCTACCAAATATCAAGGGTAATTTAAAAGCTATGAAATTGGTATAGTGTAATATTGTCACAAAACAGATTTGCAAAACATTGGAATCAGAGAGCCCCCAAATACACAAACACACACATATACATGGGGACTTACATATAAGGAAACAGCAGTACAAAACCATGAGGAATTAATAAAGTTGGCATAACTGGTTTTCCCCAAAGAGGAATTATATTCCTAGATGTCAGACTATACTACAAAGCTACAATAAGCAAAACAGCATGATACTGGTACAAAAACAGATACATAGATCAATGGAATAAGATACAAAGTTGAGAAATAAACCCATGAACTTATGGTCAATTAATCTATTTCAAAGGAGGCAATGAAAAGACAGTCTCAATAAGTGGTGCTGGGAAAATTGGACAGCTACATTTAAAAGAATGAACTTAGAATATTCTCTAACACCATACACAAAAATAAACTCAAAATGTACTGAAGACCTAAATGCAAAACTGGATGCTATAAAACTCCTAGAGGAAACCATAGACTGAACACTGTTTGACACAAATAACAGCAATATCTTTTAGGATTAACCTTTTAGAGAAATAAAAGCAAAAAATAAATGGGACCTAATTAAACTTGGTCTTCTTTGCAGTATAAAATCTTTCATCAACAAAATGAAAATATTTTAGAGCAACTGTCCTCCAATAATTGTATTTTGTTCTATACTTCGCAATATTATACAACTATAACCTTTGATAATTATTAGTTACCCAAGAAGTTATGTTCTATGAGTATTGTTCAATTGCCATCACCAATGGAATGACACTCAGGTATGCTTTTTCTATAAAACTATGTAATAAAAAGATAAAAACAAAAAAGAAAATATTTGCAACTGATATGACCAATAAAGGATTAATATCTAACATATATAAAAAGCTCATACAACTTAACACCAAAAAATAAGCAACCTAATTAAAAAATGGGCAGAAGAACTGAGTAGATATTTCTCCAAAGAAGACATTTCTCTACACACAGATAGCCAACAGGCATATGAGAAGATGCTCAATATTGCTCATCTTCAGGGTAATGCAAATCAAAATCAGAATAGATTCATACTGGTCAGAATAGCTATCATCAAAAAGTCTATAAATAACAAATGTTGAAGAGGATGTGGAGAAAGGGAAACCCTGTATCCTACTGGTAGGAACATAAATTGTGCAGCCACTATGGAAAACAGTATGGAAGTTTCATAAGAAACTAAAAACAGAGCTACCATGCTGCTGCTACTAAGTCACTTCAGTCATGTCCGACTCTGTGTGACCCCACAGACAGCAGCCCACGAGGCTCCCCCATCCCTGGGATTCTCCAGGCAAGAACACTGGAGTGGGTTGCCATTTCCTTCACCAATGCAGGAAAGTGAAAAGTGAGAGTGAAGTCGCTCAGTCATGTCCAACTCTTAGCGACCCCATGGACTGCAGCCTTCCAGGCTCCTCGGTCCATGGGATTTTCCAGGCAAGAGTACTGGAGTGGGTTGCCATTGCCTTCTCCAGAGCTACCATATGATCCAGCAATTCTACTCTTGAGTATATATCTGGAAAAAAAATAAAAATACTAATTCAAAGAGGTACATGTACACCAAAGTTTATGACAGCACTATTTAAAATACCTCAGAAATATAAGCAACCCAAGTGACCATCTACAGATGACTGGATTAATAAATGTGGTACATATACACATGACGGACTATTATTACTCAGGCATAAAGAAAAAATACTGCTATTTGAAGCAACACAGATAGACCTAAAGAGTATTATACTTTGTGAAATATGTCAGAGAAAGACAAATACTGTATAATATCAGTTACATATGGAATCTAAAACATGAAACATGAATATATATAGCAAAATAAAAACAAACTAATGATGCAGGAAGAAAAAACCTAGTGGTTACCAGTGAGGAAAGGGAAACAATTGGCAAGACAAAGGTGTGAGATTAAGAGATACAAATTACTAAGTATAAATCAGATAAGCAACAAGGATATATTGTTTAGCACAGGGAATTATAGTCATTATTTTGTAATAATCTTTAATGAAGTATATAAAAATGCTGAATCACTATGCTGTATACCAGAAACTAATATTTTAAGTCCACTATAATTCAATTAAAGAAAATTAGATTCACTTCTCAAAACATGTTTGAACACATTTTAAACTTAAATGTGAATAAAATCTTTTATAATATAGAATATATCTAATGTAGATTCCCATAAGAAAAATTTTTAGATAAGACACAGGAAGCATAAGTCATAAAGGATAAGAATGCTAAATGTATCACCTGAAAAGTAAAAGAGACAATAACAAAAATACCACAAAAGAGCTGGAGAAGATATCTGCAATACACAGAACATCTTGACATCCTTAATAAAAGAACTTGAACAACCCAGTAGAAAAATAGAAAACTCATTCCAAAATGCAATTCATTAAGACGAAATCTAAATTAACACTAAACATAGGAAAAGATGCTCAAAGTCAACAGCTATGAAGACAGCTTAAATTAATATGGCAGTGCTGTATTATTTCCCAACCACTGAAATGGAAAAAAAAAATAGCATCTAGGACTGCTTTGTTATTATGGATGGACACTTTCATGAGGTGCTGTTGGTAGTAAAAATTTATATTATCACTTTGGATAACAAAATATCAGTAATGGTAACATTTGCTTACCCTTTTGCTTAACAATTCTGATTCTAGGTATGTGAAGTGAAGAAATTCTTGCACATATGTACCAGATTACATGTAGAAAGACTATTATTACAAAATTATTTGTAATATCAAAAAAGATACATTATAAATACTAATATGAAATGGATACTTTGTATATATTCACATGACAAAATACATTAAAATAAATGACTTAGACCAATAGTCATCAATATGAATAGGTTATGAGCTAAAAAAACAAGCTGCAGAATTATCTAGTATGGCATCATTCATATTAAAATGCTCAGATAACAAAGCTCCACTTCTGCAGTAAATGTGGATAGTAAAAATATGACAACATAGCCTAAACGGACACATATGAAAGTTTGTATAGTGACTGTCCCTAGAGAAGGAAGGGAATGAGACTGGAAAGCCAAATAATCTTTAAGGAAAAGCAATTTCTCCCCTCATGTCTCACTATTTACCACCAAACAGAACTCTCCTCTCTGCTTCCCATGGCTGGCTCCCACATAACTTCCATTATATTTTGGCTTCCCATCTGCTGAAATCATACCGTCTTTTGATGACAGGAACCTCTCCCATCAATCACTGGTATAGCAAAGTACAGAGAAAATAACATGGAAACAATAATTACTTTTTAAAATCCTATCATCTCAGAACCAGAGAGAGGACTTTTAAAGATCATACTGCCTGCTGATTTTCAAATTGTGTAACCAGACGCCTCTGGGTTCCCAAGAGACTTCAAGCAGTGAGAAAGGGGCTTGGTACCTGGGACACCCCACACACCTGATTAAACTACAGCCTTTCTGATATTACCTGATTTTAACCAGGGTTCCAAGAAAGACTTTGTCCACAAAAACAGTTCTCTTCAAAAGGAGGATGAAAATCACTGGGTTTAGACATTATATTTTACAAGGAAATAAAAAGTGAAGTTAAAGTCATTTTCTAGCAAGGTCACATAGTTCTTTGTTTAACTGATTTGATGCCTACAAAATTCTCAGCAAAATGGTAAGTTGTTAAGGAAGATCTGTGAGAGTCTTCAGTTTCTACATCCATCTCAGCATACCATACAGACAGGAGGATGTTCCGCCAAGCATCAAATCAGAAGTAAAAATATATTTAATTTGCCAACACAGGAATTCTGGTATATATTCAGGGAAAAGAGAAGGTAGAATGTTGTCTCTCAAATTCTGGGGCATGCATCACATGCTACTCCAACAGGTGGAAGGTGAAGAGGCATCACCAACTGGAATGGACATGAACTTCTGGATTCCCTACACCACATGGACTATATGGTCCATGGAATTCTCCAGGCCAGAATACTGGAGTGAGTAGCCATTCCCTGCTCCAGGGGATCGTCCCAACCCAGGGATCACACCCAGGGTTCCCACATTGCAGGAGGATTCTTTACCAGCTGAACCACCAGGAAAGCCCACATCCAGCAACCTAGCCAAAACTCTGTAAATAGGCATTATGCATTAAAGATAGTGCACTGGTGTGCAAGTTTTCAGAAAGCAACTGATTACTTTTGTCCGAAGTTTCAGGACTTACGTCAACTTTCCATTCCTGCCTGTTAGCCTGGTAATCTCTAATGGAAGTCACTCATGAAGCTAATCAGTTATAGGAAATCACGACAAGGCGGGATAATTATATTAGGCACTAAAGCTCATGAGGAAGAAAATTCACAAAAATACCACTTTGATCTTTACTCTAGGCTTTGCTTAATGGTGTGGAAAACTAATAATCATTAATTTTCACAAAAAGATGTCATATGGCTAGAGCTATAATGTTCAAATAACATTCAATTATAGCTTTCCTAATGAATGGAAGCCTCTTTTGATCACCTTGAAACCGACTACCACACAAAATACATTTTTTAATTCCTTATAGTATCTTCACCCTAAATCTTCAAAACACAGAAAGCAATCTCACCTCCCAGGCTAAAGACGCAGAAGTTGATTTTGCATTCAGACCTCATTCAACTTAACCAAATAACGACAACATTTTTCTGTATTGTTCCTGGTATAAAATCTTTGAAAATTACCGGTTGTCTTTTGTACTGTTTTCCAGGTTAGGAATTGTTTGTTAATATTTCTATTTTAAAAAAGAAGGCACTGCAACCATACTTGAAGATGTTTAGAGTATCCTTTTTCCCTCTGCTAATGCCCAAGGAAGATGGTGTAGCCACCAAAGTGACTTGATGAGGAATGAACTGTCACCATTCGTCTTAACTGATTCTGCAGGGGGAGGGGAATAGTCAACAGTAATATCACAACCCCCACTTGTGCAACTCAGAAAGCACACTGTTCCATACTGATTCCACATCTTACCAAGAAGTGCATACACCTAGAGCTTATGGGGTGTGGACTATTCTAAAGGTTATTAAGTACAAAATTATTTGTTTTGGCCAGAAAATATAGTTTGTTTAAAGGGAAGCTGCTATTTCTAGCTTTTGCTTTTGTAAACCATTAGTTGGAGGCTGAGATGCACAGGTAAGAAACGTTTTTAATCTTAAGTAGGAAACACCTGTTAATGCAAACAGGGGATGCACAAGATAAAGGTGGGTAGGGTATCCCCATGTGGAGGTGGAAAGTAGTATCATACCACTCTCGATAAAGGACCTGAAAGTTTGCGCCCTGTTCCAGGTTCTGGATCTATCTACATCTATCAGAATTCCTCACAGCTGAATGGATAAACATCCCAAGATGGACCAGCTACCTAGGATGCTTTCTCCTTTGAGTTGCTGTGTGCCTCTGTCTAATGGTACCCCCCATAGTAGACTCCTCCTCTTTTTATTGCTAAATCAATCAATGGAGAGAAATTCAGCTGACTGAATAAATTTACCTCTTTTTAATCTGAAGTTTATATTTTCAGACAAAAGAATAGAAATGGAAAGAAAATATCAAGTTACAGCTTAAAAAAGGACAAGCTTGTTCCTTTGACCACTGATTTTCCAGCTTTGGAGGTGAATCTGTATGCTATGGGGAAACAATGTAAAGGGAACTTGGTATAAACTGAGACTTTGGGAAAAAAACAATTATAGTACTATGATTGTTATAGCAGATAATTTTTTCTTGACCTATCTTGAGATTTTAAATAAAAGGATTACTTAGTAAAATGCATTTCTGTTGAAATACCAAAACTATTGTCAAATTATTAACTCCAAAAGTTTGCTATAGAACCAAAACGAAAAGTCATTCTTACACAGCAGGTAAAAAATTAGGTAATCCTCGTATTTGACTCTTCAAAAATTTCCTGTTTTTTTCCTGTTTTACAACGTGTGGCATCAAAGTTCCAGAATCCACCTTTCCCTCATCTCCACTCATATCAATTGTTAGTAACTTTTAGCATAATATATTAGCATTCTATCCTCTCAAGACTCAACTCAACTCTTCTAATGGGAAGTTTCAGATGCTTTTTCCCTTTTTAATGTAATCATAGACTGGAAATAAGGAGACCTGAGAGATGAACTAATCTATTCTCATGTTTCCTTAAAAGAGAACAAAACCATGGCAGAGTAATGGGAATAATGCTCTTTAATATAAAAGCCTGAGAGAAGACTCTATTTCCCTTAAGTATTATAAATCACATTAATTCCCTTTCAACAGATATAGCTGCGTTCTCATTTTGTAAGAAAGCAGCAGTACCTCTGGAAAGCCAATGATGCTCCTGTTCTCAGCTGGGTTCCAAGGTTGAATTAATATCATAAATTTTAAAGACTGCTTTCTTCCACTGCCTCTCCTGCAGATTCTGAGCTCCTTCAAAAAATGGGAACCAGGTGGTCCCCTTTATAGGGGACTCCACATTCCACCTCCATGCCTGGCACATACTTGTGTCTACCAAGCAGTACATTACAGTACTACCAGTACATGAGAAACTATATTAAACTGGCTTGAAAATGTTCATATTGATATGTGATTATCATTTTAAGATTACAAATATAAATCCTTTTTTTGGTTACAGCCTTTTTTCTCCCTTGTGCCTAGGTAGCCTTTATTTTCAGCCTTGTTCTATTCAACTATTAGTGTATTAAACATTAAAAATCCAGGCAATGGCTCATGTCTATAACTGCAATAAGGGTTAAGAATTGAAGTAAAGAAACTGTCTAAAGTATTAGTCACAATTTTTTTCACATCAATGAAAATAGGTGTTGTAACTCATGTGCTAATTTTCAGATATCGTTCTACACAAGAATGTATCTGATGTCAGTGTGGTCAGATGCTGCTGCTGCATAGGAACCTGCATAACAAAATCTGGAGAATTTGCATTTCCAGGAATGCAGCTTCACTCTAAGAGTAGTTTTCATTATACACAATTGTCTTGTGTATGTGCTCAGTCATGTCCGACTCGTTGCTACCACATGATCTGTAGCCTGCCAGGCTCCTCTGTCCATGGGGTTTTCTAGGCAAGAGTACTGGAGTGGGTTACCACTTCCTTCTCCAAAGTAAACACAGTAGAGGAACATAAATGAGTGAGAGTTCCCTGGAAATCAGTATGCTGCTGTGTGGTGATTAGTCTGAAAGCTCAAAAAAACAAGGCAGGTGCTTTTTCCATCTTGCCTGCCTGCCAACTGCCAGTGAATCCTCAGTCAACTTTGACTATTGTCCAACTGCCTTTAGTATTTTTTTTAACTATAGTTGATTTAGAATAGTTTGTTAGTTTCAGGTATACAGCTTCAGATTCTTTTCCACTACAGATTATTACAAGGTATTGAATCTAGTTCCTGTGTTTTACAGTAAATCTTTGTTTAACTATTTTATATGTAGTTGTGTTGTCTGTTAACAATCTCATACTCATAATTTATCTCTCCCTACCCCTTTTCCCTTTTAATAACCATAAGTTTGTTTTCTATGTCTGTGAGCCTGTTTATGCTTTGCAAATAAGTTGATTTGTATTATATTTTAGATTCCACATATAAAAGATATCATAGGATATTTGTCTTCTGTCTGACTTACTTCACTTACTATGATAATTTCTAGGTATATCCATGTTACTACTTTTGATATTTTGGCCAATTTAAGCCTTAGTCTTATGGTAGATTATCTATTAAATGTCTTTTTGGAAGATGAATGGAAGAAAAGCAGCCTCCAGAAAGAAATTCAGTGGGTAGGATGAGATAGAAATATCACATGGAACATAAAATAAGGGACTGACGATTTGAAGAAAGGAGGATGACTTTTCAGCTGAAACTAAAGAGAAAAATAAGAGAACAAGACTGTATGTGAAATGATTATATGCTACTTTTATTCCGATCTAGTCCATCACATGGAAAAGGCAATGGCAACCCACTCCAGTACTCTTCGCCTGGAAAATCCCATGGGTGGAGGAGCCTGGTGGGCTGCAGTCCATGGGATCACTGAGTCAGACACAACTGAGCGACTTCACTTTCACTTTTCACTTTCATGCATTGGAGAAGGAAATGGCAACCCATTCCAGTGTTCTTGCCTGGAGAATCCCAGGGACGGGGGAACCCGGTGGGCTGCCATCTATGGGGTCACACAGAGTTGGACACGACTGAAGCGACTTAGCAGCAGCAGCAGTCTATCACAAGTCACTCTGTGCAAACTCTCAAATCAGAATCACTTTTTAACAGCACACCTGAATATCCTCACTTGATATTTTTAAGGTGTGGAGGAATTTAGGTGGTCACTAGGGTATTTCAAGTTCTTGTCTCAATATTTATTCTCTTCAACTTGGAATTAGGATCAGTAATGGTTCACTTTTATAAGAAAGGAAATTATCCACTCTGACAGACCTAAATTTCGGCCTTCAAATTCTGCTTTATATATCATTTTCTATTTCTAAAAGCATGAGTCTCAAAGGTCTTATAATTCTTCCTTATTTTAAACAAAGGCAGATGCTTCTGAGATGGAATCACTGTATTACTTATATTTGCTCAAGGAGTCAAAGGATCAAGAAATACTGCTATACCAACAAATAAAATTATTAGAGCTCATTACAAATACTTTATTCAGGATAACACTAGCATAATTGCAATCATTGCCTTTCAAACTTCAAGAACAAAGTATCTGCCTAGTGACCATCTCTGCTTGAGTGAGCCCCAGGCATCTCTGATTTAAAAATAAATAAATAAATAAAATAGAGCTGACCTTTTCCTTTGCCTATCTTCCTCCTGGATTCTCTCTGTTTAAAGGAAGGCAATGGCTTCCACTGAATCAAGTCAAAAGTCTTAGAGTTATCCTACCCTTTTTATTCTATTCATTATATTTACCCCCATACTCAGTAAGTCACCTGAATTGGTTGAAACAACTTCCTAAACTCCTCTCACATTCACACTCTCCTGCTGAGTCTGATGACTGCCGTTATTCAGATTTTCATGATTTCTACAATAGTCAGTATGATTTTCCTCTCTGTATTTTTCATTACAAACTGGTAGGGTTTTTTTTTTGTTTGTCTGTCATTTGTAGTAGAGGGTGTTATTTTATTTAAACCCTTCACCCAAGGGCTTTAAAATGCAACATGGAACTTGCGTTTAAACTTGATGAATTGGCCCAAAGCAAGTATCTCTTCTCTCTCTTGTGACGGCACTAAAGTGTAAGAAGTTAAAATATAGGAAGACCCTCAGAATGAAAGAAGCAATAGGAAAGAACCTTAAGTGAGTAGTTACTACATGAAAGAAACATGTTTTAGTCACAAGAACCTTTGACATATCCCAGACTCTGAAACACTAGGTAATAATGAGTGTGCACCGGGAGAAAGCAAGAGAATGGCTGACCATCTGCATATAGTATTTGAACCTCAGGATCCTGTTCACCATAATGCAGAGTCCAGTGGTCATGCTTCAGGAAGGAGAGCCAAGGTTTGTTCTGGTGATAAATTGAATCTGAGAGTCTGTGGACCCAGAAAATCCAGGCAAATGCTGGGAATGAGATAAGAACAAAGTGAAATAAATCCTATATATGAACCCTGAACTTTAAGAACCCTTTCCCCAGCTACAGAGGTCCTGTAGTTATGAGAACTTGAGACTTCACTACATAAAGAGCCTCAGAGACAAGATTCTCAGAAAGTGACATCTGAGATACTTTTGGATATAAACCAAAGAAAATTCAAGCTTGCCACCAGATCACCTTACAAAGGATGATTAATACCGAGAATCAACAGCAGTACAAGCACGTTATTTGGACATGGGGAAAAAACAAACATTTTGAGAGGTGGCTATGAGGCAAAGTTCTGACAAGTGAGAGAGGTATAATCTACTCATTTCATTCAGTCTTCTAGATCTCTGTTTAAAAACAATACATTATTTTAACCCCTAAACAAATTTAATAATTTCATCAGGCAGGTTTTGTTGAATGATAAATTGTTCTACCCAGCTTCTTACTTTCCTAGTAGATTTGAACCATTTGTGAGCAGACAGTATCTTACATGTAGTTCACACTAATATTTTTCTTCAATCTTTGTCTGAACTAAAGGATTCTGCGGAGTAACAGAAATAAATCAGCAAAATGAAAAGACAATCTACAGAATGGGGGAATACATTTGCAAATCACATATGAAACAAGAAATTTTAATAATTTTAAATTTTAATTTAAATAATTTTCCAAAATATAAAATCAACTCAATTAGCAAAAACCCAAACAATCCAATCAAAAAAAAATAGGCAAAGCACCTGGAAAGACATTTTCCAAGGAAGTTATACACAAATGGTTAACAGATTAAAATTTTTAAAGGTGCTCAACACTAATCATTAGGAAAATGCAAATCAAAACTACAATGAGTCTTCTCCTCACACTTGTCAGAATAGCTATTATCAAAAGGACAAGCAGTAACAAACGCTGGCAAGGCTGTAGAGAAAAGGGAATACTTATGCATTGTTGGGGGCTTCCCTGGTGGCTTAGCTGGCAAAGAATCAGCCTGCAATGTGGAAGACCTGGGTTCCATCCATGGGTTGGGAAGATCCCCTGATGAAGGGAACAACTACGCACTCCAGTATTCTGGCCTAGAGAATTGCATGACTATATAGTCCACGGAGTCACAAAGAGTCAGACATGACTGAGTAACATTCACTTTCATGCATTGTTGGGATGACTATAAATTGGTGCAGCCACTATGGAAAACAGCACAGAGGTTCCTCAAAAAATTAATAGTAGAACTACCATACGAGCCAGCAATACCACTTCTGGGAATACATCTAAGGAAACAAAAGCAGTATGTCAGAGAGACATCTGTACCACCATGTTCTTAGCCACATTATTTACAATAGCTAAGACATGGAAACAACATAAGAGCCCATCAATCCATGAGGGTGGTATATACACAATGGAATACTGAAAAGTGAAAGTGAAAGTCGCTCAGTTGGGTCTGACTCTGTGACCCCATGGACTGCATAGTCCATGGGATTCTCCAGGCCAGAATACTGGAGTGGCTAGCCTTTCCCTTCTCCAGGGGATCTTCCCAACCCAGGGATTGAACCCAGGTCTCCCACATTGCAGGTGGATTCTTTACCAACTGAGCTATGAAGGAAGCCCCCATCAGCCATAAAAAGGAAATCCTGCCATGTACAAAATCCACCAACTGAGCCACAAGGAGCCCAAGAATACTGGAGTGGGTAGCCTATCCCTTCTCCAGCGGATCTTCCCAACCTAGGAATCGAACTGGGGCCTCCTGCATTGCAGGCGGATTCTTTACCAACTAAGCTATGAAGGAAGCCCCCATCAGCCATAAAAAGGAAATCCTGCCATGTACAAAAACACAGATGCATATTGAAGGCATCATGCTAAGTGAAATAAAAGAGAAAGACATACAATGTATGCTCTCATATGTGAAATCCAACAGAAAACAAAATCAGACAACCCATAGGAGAAGTATGGTATGTTTGAAGTTAATAAACCTAAGAATTCTCACCACAAGGAAGAAAAACTTTTCTTTTTTAGTATCTACAGGGAATGACGGATGCTAACTAAATTTACTGAGGTATTTCACATTATATGTAAGTCAAATCATATGCTATACAGATGTAAATTTACATAGTGCTATATATGTCAATCATATCTCAAGAAAACTGGATAATTTTAAAATAAAAAATTAATGGGGAAAATGAAATCTTTATAATGTTCAGTCATTCTGTACAAGAACAAGAAGTATCTTTCCACTTGTTCAGGAACACTTGTGTCTGTCAGGAATGTCAAGCTATTAAATACACTTTAAAATTGCTTTCCAATAAATTTAAGTGGTGAACTGAGTTATTAGAAAGGTGATAACATGTAAAATGAGTATATGTCATATTCTATGCAGAAAAAATAACCAATATCTTAAATGCTAACATGTTTCACACTATAAGTGATGTATTAAAAACCTGTATCCTTTGAAAAATTATGTCAGCTGTAGAAAGATGGTCTGGGCAGCTAGGAAATGTCAGAAATACAGGGTTATTTTATTTCCTGGATCTTCCTCTCAGGGCTCCACAGTAAACCAGATCTTTTCCACCTAAACCATAATATTTCTTGAAAGGTAAACAACTTCTCCCTCCTGGAAAGGCAGAGAGGGAGGCTAATAACTAATGCAGTCAATGGTCTAAGACAAAAACTTGCTGCATGGAGTGGAGGAAAGAAAGTGTGTAGGGATTTGTAGGCAGGATAGCAAAGACTGCGTAACAGATCAATCAGGCACTGTATATACTGCAGCAAATTTATACATATCCATCTACCCTTTCTGTCCTCATGCACAAACATACCCACAGAGGACAGAGAATGACAGAATTGATCAAGACATAGAACAAAGGTCTGAGAGGGACAGAACAGAGACCCTGACTCTGCCACCGTGGCCACAGGATGATTAGCAAAGCCCCTGTGAGTCAAGTGTCATGTTCTAAGTCTGAAGCACCTTGACACATTAATTTCTAATTAACAGTATGTTTTACTATTTAGGAAATTTTGTCTATCACTGACATGTTATATGGAGAATACTGTTCACTACAAGTTCCGCTTTAAGAACCTTAGCTGAACAAATGCAGAGCTCCTCCTGCCCTAATCCCTGGCTCAGGGTTGATGCCCCCATCCTATCTGGAGGGAGGAGGGTGCTGGCTGGATGACTGACAACCTAGTGGAGGGGGTACCTCCGCAGCTCACCTGACTCGGGCCTAGTGAGATTCAGGTGAGCTCATGAGTCCTGGATACAAGGGTCTGAAGTTGTGTGAAGCTGGGGTCAGGAGACCATCCAACGTGGCCGACCTCACTTCTAGATCCGGGTCTGCTCCTAATTTACTCTGGGAGGAAAGCAAACCCTTGCCCTGTCGTGTTTTATCTTTCTGGTCTGTCAAGTGAGCAGAATGACTCTTGCCCTGCCTACTTTACTAGCGTTGAATCAAAGCAGACAATGAACATGGAAATACATTAAAGACAAAAAGTGCTGTCTGAATGGAAGGGCCTCCCTAGACTGCTCCAGTGGACTCCAGTTTCACAATTTAGGGAATGAGGAAACAATTAGATAATTTTCAAACATGTTTATCATGGATTAAAAAAAAATCCACTCACTTAGTGGCTGAGTCACTATTTTAACCACGACTCTATGTACCTTAGATTATTTTTAAAGGGCTGAGGAATCTGTGTACCACAGCTGAAAAGACTTCCAAGCCCCATAACCCACGCAGGGCCAGACCTGGGAATGAGGCCATTCCAGCACTGCTGGCAGGGGACGACAGGAGACAGAGAGAGAGATTTAAGTCAAAGGGAAAAAATAGTTATTGCCATCCTGGAACATATTCTCTGGACACTCAGAGAAGCAGTGTTTGTTATATTTAACAAGGAACCAATATAATTAAAGAAAACCCCACATTTATTTCTGTCCCTTTTGGCGTGAGCATACTTGTTCTCTAAGTTCATGCTCATGAACAGTAAGCATCTTTTGAGTAACTCAATGCTTGAAATTACTTTTGCGGCGCAGCGATTTGTGAAATGTTTCTCCTACACCGGCGTCCTGAGCTCAATCTCATGCACATGAAATAACTCAAGTAGCTACCCTATCACAGCTGACGTCACAGCCGCCCACCGCGGGGGCTCTGCACCCCAACACCCACCCTGTTTCTCCCCGACTCAGATTTCAGGTTAACAGCCCAAGGGAACAGGGGAGACTCCAAACACTGGTCTTTTGCGTCCCGTGTACTTTACTACGAACTCATTGGGTCAGGAAATATTTGTCTTCTGTATTATAATTCAGTCTTTTAAGTATGGAAATGAAAGGCCTTATTTGCTATGAAAATAATTTCAGGCATCAGGTGTGGGGGCTGGGGGGATGGGAGGCTCATCCAATTGCCTTGACTCTCACCCCGCCAGTGAAGGAGGCCAGTCCCAAGGGAACTAAATTTACTCACTCGGGGTGCCGTGGGCTCACTTGAGTCACGGGGCTAAAGGGGAGAGGAGGGGCTTTCTTTGTCCTCCAGGGCTGCCTTCTTACCTACTCTCCGTCCAGGAGCTGCTGCGGCCTCATCCAGGCCATCATGTGACCACACCGCTTGCTCTGGGGCCCCTTGAACTTCCCCAGACTCCCTCCTCCAGGCTCTCCTTCCTCCCGGCCACCGGCCACGGGTCCTCCCACAGCGCATGCTCACTGCTCCCCTCGCCTCAGGCCCACCTGGCCTGTTTTAGGGGGCTCTCCTGCCCACGCTTTCCCCGGGAGGTCCCAGGTGGCTCCCATCAGGGTCGTTAGCCACAGGTGCCGGGGCTCCAGGGAAGAGGACCCGGCAGGGTCTGAGAGGGAAGCGAGCAAAGAGACATGGGGCTTGGCTGGGGGACGATTGGGAGCCCAGGTCATAAACAGCCATCAGGTTCAGGTGGGCAGGCCTTCCGGGCCTCGGGCAGGGAGGTCAACAAACGGATGGCAATAATTACAGGTCTTGGAATACCTAACAAAGAGTGAAGAAAAACCTAAAAGCTTGGTTTTGATCGGAAATACATTACCAACTGGGCTTCTTGTGTGGCTCAGCGATGAAGAATCCACCTGCAATGCAGGAGCCACAGAAAACTTGGGTTCCATCCCTGGTGGGGAATATCCCCTGGAGGAGGACATGCAACCAGCTCCAGTATTCTTGCGGGGGAATAACACAGACAGAGGAGCCTGGCTGGCTACAGTCCATGGGGTCACAAAGAGTAAGACATGACTGAGCTACTAAATAATTCAGCTGAATAAATCAGCTGAGCTACTAAATAAATCACATACAGCTGATTCACTTTGCTCTACAGCAGACACTAACACAGCATTGTAAAACAACTACACTTCAATAAAAATTAATTAAAAAACAAAGTATGGTGGCAGTGATTATTTTACTTACTTAAATCCATACTCTCTACCATCAGGCAGTTATCAGTGGCCTTAAAATTTACTAGATACATTCAGTTCAGTTCAGTCGCTCAGATGTGTCCGACTCTTTGCAACCCCATGAACAGCAGCACGCCAGGCCTCCCTGTCCATCACCAACTCCTGGAGTTCACCCAAACTCATGTCCATTGAGTCAGTGATGCCATCCAGCCATCTCATCCTCTGTTGTCCCCTTCTCCTCCTGCCCCTAATCCCTCCCAGCATCAGAGTCTTTTCCAATGAGTCAACTCTTCGCATGAGGTGGCCAAAGTACTGGAGTTTCAGCTTTAGCATCATTCCTTCCAAAGAAATCCCAGGGCTGATCTCCTTCAGAATGGACTGGTTGGATCTCTTTGCAGTCCAAGGGACTCTCAAGAGTCTTCTCCAACACCACAGTTCAAAGGCATCAATTCTTCGGCACTCAGCTTTCTTCACAGTCCAACTCTCACATCCATACATGACCACTGGAAAAACCATAGCCTTGACTAGACGGACCTTTGTTGGCAAAGTAATGTCTCTGCTTTTGAATATGCTATCTAGGTTGGTCATAACTTTCCTTCCAAGGAGTAAGCGTCTTTTAATTTCATGGCTGCAGTCACCATCTGCAGTGATTTTGGAGCCCAAAAAAATAAAGTCTGACACTGTTTCCACTGTTTCCCCATCTATTTCCCATGAAGTGATGGGACTGGATGTCATGATCTTCGTTTTCTGAATGTTGAGTTTTAAGCCAACTTTTTCACTCTCCTCTTTCACTTTCATCAAGAGGCTCTTTAGTTCCTCTTCACTTTCTGCCATAAGGGTGGTGTCATCTGCATATCTAGGGTTATTGATATTTCTCCTGGCAATCTTGATTCCAGCTTGTGCTTCTTCCAGCCCAGCGTTTCTCATGATGTACTCTGCATAGAAGTTAAATAAGCAGGGTGACAATATACAGCCTTGACATACTCCTTTTCCTATTTGGAACCAGTCTGTTGTTCCATGTCCAGTTCTAACTGTTGCTTCCTGACCTGCATATAGGATTCTCAAGAGGCAGATCAGGTGGTCTGGTATTCCCATCTCTTTCAGAATTTTCCACATTTTATTGTGATCCACACAGTCAAAGGTTTTGGCATTCTAGGATGTCTGGCTCTAGGTGAGTGATTACACCATCGTGATTATCTGGGTCCTGAAACTCTTTTTTGTACAGTTCTTCTGTGTATTCTTGCCACCTCTTCTTAATATTTTCTGCTTCTGTTATTTCTGTCCTTTATCGAGCCCATCTTTGCATGAAATGTTCCCTTGGTATCTCTAATTTTCTTGAAGAGATCTCTAGTCTTTCCCATTGTGTTGTTTTCCTCTATTTCTACTAGATACATTAAAAAGCCATAAATTCACATCCAAAATGGACCTCCTTGAGGTGACCAAAATCATATAGTTATAAACTGAGAAAAAAATAGATTAAAAAAATGAAGTTCTGTTGTACAAAAAGGGCAATATAGAGTAATGGTAATAATGTGACAATCAAAATGTCCATCGAGGCTTTTTTAATCAAATTTGAGCAGGTTCTTAAATTTCTATGCAAGAACAAATGGCTGAAAATATCCAAGAAAACAATAAAAAACTATGCTAAATATTAATTTATGTAATCCTTAATATAATTAACTGTGACAACCTGGAGTGTCGGGGTGGGGAGTGGGGCTTCAGGATGGAGGGGACACATGTATACCTGTGGCCAATTCATACTGATGTATGACAAAAACTATCACAATATATTGTAAAATAATTATCTTCCAATTAAAATAAATAAATTAATTTTTAAAAAAGAAAAAAATAATTAAGATTGAGGATTTGCTTTAGAAACAACAAGCAATAAAACCTATAATATTATTTCATGTTATACTTAACATAAAGTAATTGAGATTGAGGATTTGGTTTAGAAAACAAATGTACTAATAGAACAGAAGCTAGAATCTCCAAGTGATCCTGTATGTATTAACATCTACAGATAGATGCAGATATATACATATATAATATGTACTAGGTACAAGACAGAGATAGCAGTGCGAATCAATGAGAAAAATGGAAGACTGAGTGAATTATGCTGAGATAATTATACACACATATGAAAAAATAAAATTAGATTTCTATCTCATGCTATTCCTTTTAAATGTCAAAATTAGAGAACTATCTATGAAAATTAAAATTCTAGGACTTTTAGAAGAAAATTTAAGAGAGTATATGACCTCAGAGTATGGAAAATTTTCAACAAAATCCCAAAAGATGCATCTCATAAAGAAAGAACATGTCAAGTTTTACTGCACTAAATACAAAACTTAACCAAAAGTCACTCTAAATGGGTGAAAAAAAGGTCATGGGTTATGATAAACACAATTAACTGATTTAAATAGGGATTATGAAGAATCCCTACAACTGAGAGATAAAAACAGTCAACCAGAAAAATGACAAAACATATGAATTAACAATTCCTTTAAAAAGGCAGAAATTAATAAATTATATAAAAAGTTGGCAGGGATATGGCATTTTCATACACTGCCAGTGGAAATTTAACTGGGTACAGCTTCTGGACGCAATTTGGTAATATCCAGTTGGGCTAAAGATATGCATTTCCATGACTGGGCAACTCACTAATTCTACATATTCCTTAGAGGCTCTCTTCCATGGCCACATGTGTAAGAATGTTTATAGCAGCATTATTTTAAATTTTTAAAAGGTATTTTTAAAAACCTACTGTGATTATAATAGAAAAATTACAATTTTTTTCATTTCACACATGACAAAACTGAGACAACAAAAAGTTATAAAACTTGTAAGAAGATGCACTAGAATTGTTTAAAAATACATTCATATGAAGTAAAAATTTAAAGAAATGTAAAAAAATAATAAACACCAGATACAAAATAGTGGTTACTTACCAGGAAGAAAGAAAGGGGAATAAAGAAACACACACAGGGTTCAATTCTATTTGTAATATTTCATTTCTTCAACTAGGTGGTTGGTGCATGAGGACATTGGGGTTTTTTTGCATTTTTGTGTCTGAATAATTTTTATGTCAGAATAATTTTTATTTTTTTTTAAATAAAGCACCCTAGATTGAGAAAAATAGAAGAGACAGAGAGAATGAGAGAGTATTATCTTGTAAAAGCTCTGTGAACTTGAGCATGTCCATGAATGCTGGAACTTTATTTTCTTTTTAATTTCTAAAAGGAAAATAATACAATTGTGTTTTCATATAAGATAATTTATTTCCACACACTTGGTAAACTATAAAATGTCCTATACACACCACCAGGTATGGCTTTTGCTTGGAAGAAATAGTATTCACCTGTGTCAGGAAACAGAGTGGCTTTGTGTCTAAGAAGGTAGGGTGTCCACTCTCAGAGCCTCAATATGAAGGTGATGAAGGTGAACTGTGCCCGGTCACCTGGCACACGCCCCTCAGGGAAAGGGTGAGTATAGGTATTTATATGTGTGCTGGAGAAGGGAGTGGAAACTCACTCCAGTATTCTTGCCTGGAGAATTCCATGGACAGAGGAGCCTGGTGAGTCCACGGGGTCCCAAGGAGTTGGACACAACCGAGGGACTAACACAACATATGTGCCTGAGACTGCACAAGTGCATGTGTATGCCTCCTTGTATGTGAGTATATGAGTAAATGTGTTAGAAGAGTGTGAGTCTAGATGTGTATGTGTTTGTGAACGAGTCATCAAATAACCACAATTGACAGACCCCAGGCCTGTGATGGCGTGCAACACCACCTCAGAGCAAAGAACTGTGGAAATGTTTCACTTTCTCAGATATGCACCCTGAGCAACTCTCAGACTATGAACTTCCGTCACAGAGGACAGAAACTGCCTTCCTTCCAGAGCAACAGGAGTATTAATCTGCTAAAGCCATCTACAGGCTTCCAGCAAGAGACTCGGACTGCATCTGGCCAAGGGATCTCTTATTGTCAACACAACACCAGTGCAGTGGTAACCACAGAGGCAGAGAATACTGCTCTCCAAAAGAACTCATAAGATTTTCTTCTTTTTTATTCCATGAAACAAGAGCCATCAGGACTAAGTGAACACCCTCAGGGTTTCTGTTTTTAAAATACGAGGACAGTACCGGTAAACAAAGATGCAGGGCAGGAAAGACAGATGCCTGCTCAAGAGTAGAATGGGCACTCAGAACCATTGAATTTAATCACGTAAAAGTCTGTGGCTTTTTAAAAATACTCTGAGAAAAATATTAAGACATATACATAAAAGGGTTTCCTTGTCATTTTAAAATATTTGTTTTGCTCTTACACTCCCCAAAAGGAGACCAGAATACTTCCCTATGGTCAGCATATTCCCAGTTGTGCAGACACATGCTTCAAGAATTAATAGGATGAGTAATCACTCTGGGAATCATGACACAGATACACAGGAGCAAGTTCTACAAAAACAGTGAAATTTTCAACTTGAAAATTCTTTAGCCAGAACACAAGGCTCTCAAGGCTCTGGATGCCCTATAACATTTTCTTTGAAATTTGGAAAACTGAATTTTAATGAAAGTACTCTATAATGGCACAAACACTTTTACGTCACACTAGACCTCCAGTTCCCAGGTAATTAGATTAAGAAGGATCTGGTAAAAGTTTATACACATTGTCCCTAAATGTGGAAAAAAGAATACTGGACTCTAAGACATAATACTTTGGTGTCACTGTGTTCATTTTTAAAAATTTTTATGATTTATTGAAGATTGCTTAGCCTGAGTCTTGACTTTCTCATCTGTAATATCAGTAGATCTCAGCGTATCTCAGATGCTTCACGGAGGATGTCAAGGGCATTAAATGTGATAATATATATCCCAAAACTGTTACATAAAAAACACTAAACAAAGGTAGCTGGTTTAGTAATTTGAACTGATTTACCTGACCTGTGTTTTTAAAATTCTGTTCTTTGGTTCTCTTGTTCCCCAAGGGAGAGTGAACAGTGGGGAGAGAAAGAGGAAGACAAATGGTATGAGCTCCGAGTCCCACAGCCCTTGATCTACATAAACTCCACTTATCTTGTCTACATATAGGAATGATGAATACAATTTTGTTTAGTAAAAAAATGTAAGATTTTCAGCTTTAAAAATATTTGTAAAGAAAAACTGTAATCAACAGGGGAATTAACCACAGATCAAAGGGGGAAATCTCTATTAATATATCAACATGGCAAAGACAGGCTATAAAAATAATCACAAGCTGTGAATCAGAAAACGGGCATTTTGCTGTCTTCCTGCGCTCAAGTCAAGTCAATGACCTTAAGCAAGTCATTTAACCTGCACAAACTTCAGTTTCCTTACATGTAGCATGAAGGCAGTGCTCTCAAGTCACAGAATTATAAAACTTAGTCCTGGAAACAGTTAAGGACTTTCAATATACCTATAAATTTCTCTTTGAATAATAATTAACTGCTAATGAAAAGGGCTAGGAGAAAGCGGAGAAGTTTTGGAAAAAAAGGAAAGTGTGTATTTGTATATGTGTGTGTGTTTGTGTGTATGTGTGTGTGCACTGGGAGGAAGATAGTAAAAGACTGAGATTTAAATCTCTCACTATACAGGGCTAGATTCAAATAGTCTAAAGACTTTTTAAATAATTTTGGCAATGATACAAACTTTGGGGAAACATGAAAAGTTTCTTAGTTCAGTTTCATAAACACTGAAGGGCTTCTATGATGCAGGCTCTGTGATAGGTTCCAGAAATAGAAATAACACACAAATAACTAAGTCTTACATTAAATTAACCAGGAGGTAGGAGGAATCCCAGTCAATGCATCAAAATGCAAATTATGCTTTTCACATGGCAAAGCACCCTCATGAGACATAATTGTTGCAGTCCTGGACTGGGAATCAAAAGATCCTAGTCTTGTATCCAATTCTGTTACTCAATGCAGATTGTTTGCACTATTTTAGATCATAGAGTGGAGTTTGTATTTTACACTACTTGCAATGGACACTTGTTGGAGAGTTTCAACCAAAGGGGTGATGTGATTTGATTTTTGCATTTAAAATGGAGGAGAATTTTAATATCATACTAACTCCCATACCAGGAATAAATATAAACTATTAAAAAAATAATAAAGAGCTGTATGAAGGCATTGAATAATTACCAAAATACTGGTAACTGGGGTGACAAGATTCCAGACCGTAGGAAAAAAAATTACATGAAGAATGAAATTCTATAGGCTATTTCCCCAGAAGAATCTGCTAATTCCTAAATTGCATAAATGCAAGTGAGACACCAAGGAACCAAACAGAAAGTGATTGCTAAGTGACTGAAATGCTAAGCAGGTATTTCAGTTCTGGGTAGATAAAAATTAAAATTCAGGAGCCTTCAAGGAAAGGGAACACTACTGTTGAGGACTGACTATTTGTGTCCCTCAAAATTCATATGTTAAATCCCTACCCACGAATGTGATGGTATTAGGAAGTAGGGTCTTTGAAAGGTAATTAGGGTTAGGTGAGGTTATGAGTGGAGTGATCATGAAAAGGATTACTGACCTCACAAGGGTCAAGAAATAGCTTTCTTCTGTTTCCTTCTCTCCACCATTTTTGGACATTGCAAAACAGACAGCCATCTGTGAACCAGGAAATGCACCCCTCACACACCAGATCTGCCAGCACCATGTTTTGGATTTCCACCCTCCAGAACTGTGAGAAATAAATGTTTGTTTGTTTAATCACCCGGTTCATGGTTATAGAAGCCTGACAGGCCAAAACAACTGCTAGAGGCCTCAAGATTTCTATTGAAATCCCTGAAGAAGTCTACTCTAGGAGGAGGATAAAATTTGGAAATAAACCAGTCTCTAATGCAGCAAAGCAACTTGAACTTATTCCATCTGTACTCTGGAAAAGAAATGAATTCTTAATAGACAAAGATAAAATTATTTTTAAACTATACACTTTTTTACATATAATAATGATTTGATAATAATAATAATTAAAAAAAACACTACCAAGCATGTCAGGAGATAGAACCAAATAACTAAAAAATGAAGAGAACAAAAGGACAATGAAAACAAGTTAACACAGGTTATCCAGATATTAGAATTATGAAAGATAGATTTTTAAGAAACATATTACATATGTATTGGAGGAAATTCATAAGATACAGAATTTCACCATAAAACAGAAATATACATAAAACAAATCAAATGAAATTCTAGCATTAAAAATTACAAAAAAACTGAAACAGATTTAAGAACCAATACTCATCTTGGAATGCTAATAGCATCCTATTTTATCTGGATGCTAATTATTTGGGTATAATGCTTAATATCCATGCATTTTACTATATGTATATTATACATTATACCTCAATAAATGTATTTTTAAATTAATTGCTTTCACTGTATGGGAAAGGGGCTGGCGGGAAGATTTTGATGAAGGGTAGGCAAAAATGAAAGCAGGGAGACCAGTTTAAAAGCCATGTGGTTGAAGAGATGTATAGTTAGCATCACCGACTCAATGGACCTGAATGTGAGCAAACTCTGGGAGATAGTGGAAGACAGAGGAGCCTGGTGTGCTACAGTCCATGGGGCTGCAAACAGTCATACATGACTTAGTGAATGAACAACAACAACAATTAGTGCCCAAAGAGATAATGGGGGTAGATCATGAGGTAGTGATAGAGGAAGTGATACATTTCAAGTAATGGTAATCAGATTGTCAATAAATCTTTAAATTTTGAGGATTTTTTAACATGTTAATTTTGAGATATGTATGAAACAGCTGATATATAGGTAATTGGATGCATAGGTACTCAAAGTGAAGATCTGAGCTAAAGATAAATTCTCAGTATAAAAATTGCATTTAAAGAAAACCCTAAGAATGGATGAAATCACACAGGGAGAGAGTGTAAATGAAAAAGAGAAGGAGACTCACATGTGAGCCCTGAAATGCACCAACATTTGTATGGCCATAGATTTACGGTGATACCACCAATCAGGTCTGGTTTCTTTTCATGCAAAGTTCAGTAGCACAGGTGTAGAATACAGTGTAGGAGCAGGGGGATTGTTAGATTTAACCAGTTTAGATTTTTCTTTTTTTTTTTTTCTTTAACTTTACAATATTGTATTGGTTTTGCCATATATCAACATGAATCCACCACAGGTATACACATGTTCCCCATCCTGAACCCTCCTCCCTCCTCCCTCCCCGTACCATTCCCTCTGGGTCATCCCAGTGCACCAGCCCCAAGCATCCAGTATCGTGCATCGAACCTGGACTGGCGACTCGTTTCATATATGATATTATACATTTTTCAATGCCATTCTCCCAAATCATCCCACCCTCTCCCTCTCCCACAGAGTCCAAAAGACCGTTCTATAAGTCAGTGTCTCTTTTGCTGTCTCATTTCCATAGGAAGCTTGTAAAAGGAAAGGGACATTCTATCCTTTTTTAGATGTTACAGCCTCTTAGCACTGAAATACCCCAGAAAATTCTGGCACCCAAATCACAGAGAAGCTAGGTTTGGAGATTTGGGTTTGTGGTCATTTATTGTGGTTCTACTCAGACAAAACTGCTCTTTTCCAAGTAAAATCTTCAGCCAGTTCATCAAGCACTATCAAATTCTTTGGACATCTTTGGTCAAAGGAAAAGAGACTGCTGAGCTTTGATAAGTCCACTCAGAGTGATTCAGGTCAATAAAACACATAAGGCAGTCACAAACTGCAAAGTTACAGAAATGACAACTGATTTTCTAGCTCCAAGTTAAAGAGGCAATTGTAAACAGACCTAAATCTTCAGCTATTTCAAACTTTGCTGATCTTCTCTGGCAGTGTATTGCAAAATTAAAATGACCTTTAAGGGGTTCACTGATGTTTGATGAAAAAGATGGAAATCTCTTGTAGGAAGTTCATTATTTGCAAATGGTCAAAAAGTAAACATTAAATTGCTTGGTTAAAAATGTTTCCTGGTAAGACAGTTTTAAAATGTGCCTATCGGAGAAGGCAATGGCACCCCACTCCAGTACTCTTGCCTGGAAAATCCCATGGATGGAGGAGCCTGGTAGGCGGCAGTCCATGAGGTCGCACAGAGTCGGACACGACTGAGCGACTTCACTTTCACTTTTCACTTTCATGCATTGGAGAAGGAAATGGCAACCCACTCTAGTGTTCTTGCCTGGAGAATCCCAGAGACAGGGAAGCCTGGTGGGCTGCTGTCTATGGGATCGCACAGAGTCAGACATGACTGAAGTGACTTAGCAGCAGCATGGAAAGGTTAAACTCTGTGTGTGTGTGTGTGTGTGTGTGTGTGTGTGTGTGTGTGTACAATCCCTGGTCTTATGATTTTCCAATAAAATTGGAAAAGTGTAATTCTTTGTGACATATTATTATGTTGGTATGCATTATTTTCTTTATAATCTTGAACAAAACCCATGCAAAAATGGGAATGTGCACATGAATGAAGAACTGGGGATCTGATGATTGTTACAGTTCCAGGAAGATAAAGGGAAGGAAGTTGTAGAGGCAGTCACCAGACCCAGCCTACTCTGCTTGACTAAGGTCACTGAACCTGCCATGGCTTGTTATTGATCTTTGTACTGGTAAAAATGTATATCAATAACATCAGATATGCAGAGGACACCATCATTAAGGCAGAAAGCAAAGAGGAATTAAAGAGCATGTTGATGAAAGTGCAAGAGGAGAGGGAAAAAGCTGGTTTAAAACTCAACATTCAAACAATTAAGATCATGGCACCCAGTCTCATCACTTCCCGTCAAATAGTTGGGGAAACAATGGAAACAGTGATAGATTTTATTTCCTTGGGCTCCAAAATCACTGCAGATAGGGACTGAAACCATGACATTAAAAGATGCTTGCTCCTTGGAAGAAAAGCTATGACCAACCTATACAGCATATTAAAAAGCAGAGACATTACTTTGCCAACAAAGGTCCATCTAGTCAAAGCTATAGTTTTTCCGTAGTCATGTATGGATGTGGGAGTTGGACTATAAAGAAAGCTGAGTGTCATAGAATTGATGCTTTTGAACTGTGGTGTTGGAGAAGACTCTTGAGAGTTGCTTGGACTGCAAGGAGATCCAACCAGTTCATCCTAAAGAAACCAGTTCTGAAAATTCATTGGAAGGATGGATGCTGATGCTGAAGCTCCACTACTTTGGCCACCTGATGGGAAGAACTGTCTCACTGGAAAAGACCCTGATGCTGGGAAAGACTGAAGGCAGGAGGAGAAGGGGATGACAGAGAATGAGATGGTTGGATGGCATCACCAAGTAAATGGACACGACTTTGAGCAAGCTCCAGGAGTTGGTGATGGACAAAGAAGCCTGGCATGCTGCAGTCCATGGGGTTGAAAATAGTCGGACACAACTGAGCAACTGAACTGAACTGGTAAAAACACTTGATTCTATATTTTTCTGTAACAGAGAGTACAATTTAACCAATATGACAGAGAAACTTTCATAGTCATTTAGCATATATGAAATGTAGCTCTATAGGAGGGAGACTTTGTTTTTGCTTTTAATTCCAATGACCCTACATATGAATGAGTATTGTTGCCATCACAACACTCATTTTGCAGGTAAGTTATTCCAACAATGATCTCAGTGTTATTTTGATGAATTCCTCTTAGAGATGCCATATCAGTCATTTTAGAATAGCAGTCTCATTACTAGATAAAATTAATCATTTCAAATCCATTGTGAACCAAAAGGGATGATCAGGTGAACAGATAGATAAATCACTAGATGAATTACAGATAGACTTGAAACCATAGCTCCCTCTGGGTCTATTCCTAGAATTTGCTATGAAGAAGAGTAAGTTACCAGAATTTCAGGGTCTCTGAGATTTTCTTCCTAAAAAACAGTGTATTACTCTGGGCTCGGGATTCCTTTACAAGTTAAAGGAATTTAGAAAATAATGTTTGAAAATTTATAAAACTACACACAATTCAGAAAAAAAAAATGACTGAATGTCATAAAACTACACACAATCCCAGGCACAGTAATCTATCAGAATCTCAGAATCTTCTTACAAAGATCTGTCCGAAGTTCCCCATTAAAACAACCATTTTCTTACACGTTTGATAAGAATCTCCTATCATAGGAAAACCTCTGAGATGTATGGTTACAGTGGGAAAAAAGCAAACTAACAAATAGTACATGTGGCAAACAGGTCATTTTAAAAGAGAAATGGTAACCATAACAATCAGACAGAATGAACTCCCTTAGGGAATGTGACTACCTTTGTAAGCTACATTTTAGGGGTCCTCAATAAATATGTGTAGGATACATGCAATGCAATGCTGCTGCTGCTAAGTCACTTCAGTCGTGTCCGATTCTGTGCGACCCCATAGACGACAGCCCACCAGGCTTCCCATCCCTGGGATTCTCCAGGCAAGAACACTGGAGTGGGTTGCCATTTCCTTTTCCAATACATGCAATGCTAGAAGAGGGCTATAACCAATCTACTGTGAAAACATGGAAGGATCTAATTGTCTCTATTTAGGACATTTGAAAAAGGGAAACACTATGTTAACTAAACTTTTTTTTTTAATCTGACTTAATTTTCCAGGTGATACATCAATTTATTTGTAAGGTAGTATGGAAAAATAGAAAACACTTACATTGGTCTCTGCCCCTGGTTCCTGGCACAAAGCTCCTAAAACTCTCATAATTTCCTCAGTGATATGAGTGTCTTGTGTTCTAATGAGCTGACTTTTGGTGGGCTCCTGGGTAGCTTCAGGATGCTGCATGGTCACCAGAAAGACCAAGCCATGATTAGAAACTTGTAATTTTCATCCCTTGGTAGGGTAAAGAGGCTGGAGATTGAGTTAATGATCAATCATGCCTAAGTGATGAAGCCTCCATAAAAATCCCAATTATACAGGGTTCAGAGAGCCTCCAGGTTGATGACCGCAGTTACATGCCAGGAGGGTGGTGAAGCCCAACTCCACCAAGACAGGAAGACAGAAACTCCTACATTCAGGACCCTCCTGGACTTTCCCTATATGCCTCTTCACTTGGCTCATCATTCATGTCCTTTATAACAAGCCAGGAAACCGTTTTCACTGAGTTCTGTGAGTCATTCTAGCAAATTATTGAACCCAAGAAAGGTTTGGGTTCTGTAACTGTAAATCCCAATTTACAGTGGGTATGTCAGAAGAGCAGATGACAACCTGAGACTTGCAACTTGTGTCTGAAGTGGGGACTGAGCCGTCACTTGTGAGATCTGATACCAGCTCCATGTAGTCAGTGTCAGAATTGAATTGAACTCTGGGACACCCGCTTCCCTGGTGTCTCTGCAGCAAAGAATCCTCCTGAAATGCAGGAGATGCAGGTTCAATTCCTGGGTTGGCAATATCCCCAGGAAGAGATAATGGCAATTCACTCCAGTGTTCTTACCTGGAAAACCCAAGGACAGAGGAGCCTAGTGGGCTGCAGTCCCAGGGATCACAAAGAGTCAGGCTCGACTGAGCGACTGAGCATGTGCGCTCACGCACACACGCACACACCCAGCTGGTGTCACAGAGAATGGCTTGATGTGCAGAAAAACACCCCACACACTTGGTGATCAGATATGAAGTGTGGTAGGGTGAGAAGAAGCACAGGAGTGCATTTTTCCTGTATAGGTAGAGAACTGGATTCAACATTATCAATAAAGGAGGTAAAAATTTTTCAACTCAATCTAAACTTCCACCCACCAAAAAACATAAGCATAATTATTAATGCACCATATATATTTCTAGATAGTTAAAATATATTTATGTACATAGAGAAACACATAGGGCCTCTTCTTCTTTTATTTTACATCTCCCTTACCAAGGGTTTCATCAAACCTCTGTCTGTGAGACTGGAGGAGTGAACAAGGGCTGGAAGAGCATGAGGCAAGATTGAAGAGGAAAACAGGAACTAGACCACATTAAAAAGTAACTGTTGCTTAGTCTATGTCACTTTTAAATGCTTAAAGCAGGAAATTGTCATAATATGACTATTTCTAAAGACCACAACTGGGTATTGTTTTTGCTTTGGCTCCATCCCTTCATTCTTTCTGGAGTTATTTCTCCACTGATCTCCAGTAGCATATTAGGCACCTACCAACCTGGGGAGTTCCTCTTTCAGTATCCTATCATTTTGCCTTTTCATACTGTTCATGGGGTTCTCAGGCAAGAACACTGAAGTGGTTTGCCATTCCCTTCTCCAGTGGACCACATTCTGTCAGACCTCTACACCATGACCCGCCTGTCTTGGGTGGCCCCACATGGCATGGCTTAGTTTCATTGTGTTAGACCAGGCTGTGGTCCATGTGATTAGACTGACTAGTTTTCTGTGATTATGGTTTCAATGTGTCTGCCCTCTGATGCCCTCTTGCAACACTTTTTGGAAGGAATGATGCTAAAGCTGAAACTCCAATACTTTGGCTACCTCATGTGAAGAGTTGACTCATTAGAAAAGACTCTGATGCTAGGAGGGACTGGGGGCAGGAGGAGAAGGGGAAGACAGAGGATGAGATGGCTGGATGGCATCACCGACTCAATGGACGTGAGTTGGAGTCAACTCCGGGAGTTGGTGATGGACAGGGAGGCCTGGCGTGCTGTGATTCATGGGGTTGCAAAGAGTCAGACACGACTGAGCAACTGAACTGAACTGAACTGAAGACCACTCGGAAAACTGAGTGGAGATTGTATCAGAATGGAGCTCGATCCACGTTTTATTTAATAACAATTTGTTTAATATCAAAACAGATAAAAACTTCCAATTGTCTCAAGTATCATAACTTTAAAAAGTCATTTTAACAATAACTTAAAAAATTATGTTTGTTTGAATCAGGATTCAAATTAAGTCCACACATTGTGATTGACTTGTTGTGTCTTAACCTATTGGTTTTTCTTCCCCCACCTCCTCTTTCTCTTCTTGCATTTATTTATTTTTAATAGATAAAGATGATAAAGAGACAATTTGTTCTATAACTACAGAGTTTCCCATAGTCTGGAGTTTTGCTGATTCTATTCCTGCAGTGTTGTTTTTCATTGAACTCTATTTCACTGTATTTTCAGTAGATTGGTATTTGGGTTTAGAGCCTTGATCAGGTTCAGGGACAATTTATTTGGTAGGATTATCTCATGAGTAGTGATAAGATCTTCCATTAGGAGGCATATATCTAGTTGTCTTTTTGTAATATTACCAGCCCTGAGAAGGGGTTTCACCCATACTGAGGAGAGAATGAGGGTGAAACACTGGGAGACAGTAAATATTATTGCTAGGAAAGTTTTCCTGGACAGCAGAGCAGAAAATCAGCACTTCTCCAAAGCAGGTTCCCAAATACTGCACTGACACATCCCCCTTTTGATATTTCCAAGGGAGTCATTTAGACCGCAGTTACTTGATCTATTACAGATTATTATTTTTTTCAAATAGACAAATGAGCAGTATCAAAGATCATGGAACCTAGCACAGTCATCTCTAGATGTATACTTCACCTCAGCCAGATTTTGAATTCAGAAGCCATTAGTCTCAAGCTATTTCTCTAACACACTTGTAGTTGCTGAGGAAAAGCAATTGCTCTATCACCAGAGGAAGTACTTCACTTCATTTCTAAATGAAGTATAAACTCTGACTCTGCATTCAAGGCCCTGATATATATTCTTTAGTGTGGCTCCCAGGATCACCTCCACTTATACACTCTTCCAGTCAAATAGAGCTGGTCTCTGTATATGTGCCTATGAATTGCCCCTCTGTGCTTTTATATACTGCGCGGGCACAGGAGGCTGAGAGGAGCTACTCCACGTTCAAGGTCAGGAGGGGTGGCTGTAAGGAGGTACCCCACTTCCAAGGTAAGGAGCAGCGGCTACACTTTGCTGGAGCAGCCGTGAAGAGATACCCCATGTCCAAGGTAAGAGAAACCCAAGTAAGATGGTAGGTGTTGCAAGAGGGCATCAGAGGGCAGACACACAAACTGTAAACACAGAAAACTAGTCAATCTAATCACACGGACCACAGCCTTGTCTAACCCAGTGAAACTAAGCCATGCCGTGTGGGGCCACCCAAGACAGGTGGGTCACGGTGGAGAGGTCTGACAGAATGTGGTCCACTGGAGAAGGGAATGGCAAACCACTTCAGTATTCTTGCCTTGAGAACCCCATGAACAGTATGAAAAGGCAAAATGATAGGATACTGAAAGAGAAATTCCCCAGGTCGGTAGGTGCCCATATGCTACTGGAGATCAGTGGAGAAATAACTCCAGAAAGAATGAAGGGATGGAGCCAAAGCAAAAACAACACCCAGTTGTGAAAGTGACTGGTGATAGAAGCAAGGTCCAATGCTGTAAAGAGAAATATTGCATAGGAACCTGGAATGTTAGGTCTATGAATCAAGGCAAATTGGAAGTGGTCAAACAGGAGATGGCAAGAGTGAACATCAACATTCTAGGAATCAGTGAACTAAAATGGACTAGAATGGGTGAATTTGACTCAGATGACCATTATATCTACTACTGTGGGCAGGAATCACTTAGAAGAAATGGAGTAGCCATCATGGTCAATGAAAGAGTCCAAAATGCAGTACTTGGATGCAATCTCAAGAACGACAGAATGATTTCAGTTGGTTTCCAAGGAAACCATTCAATATCACAGTAATCCAAGTCTATGCCCCAACTGGTAACGCTGAAGAAGCTGAAGTTGAATGGTTCTATGAAGACCTACAAGACGTTTTAGAACTAACACCCAAAAAAGATGTCCTTTTCATTATAGAGGACTGGAATGCAAAAGTAGGAAGTCAAGAAACATCTGGGGTAACAGGCAAATTTGACCTAGGAATACGTAATGAAGCAGGGCAAAGGCTAATAGAGTTCTGCCAAGAGAACCCACTGGTCATAACAAACATCCTCTTCCAACAACACAAGAGAAGACTCTACACATGGACATCCCCAGATGGTCAACATCAAAATCAGATTGATTATATTCTTTGTAGCCAAAGATGAAGAAGCACTATACAGTCAGCAAAAGCAAGACCAGGAGCTGACTGTGGCTCAGACTATGAACTCCTTATTGCCAAATTCACACTTAAATTGGATAAAGTAGGGAAAACCACTAGACCATTCAGGTATGACCTAAATCAAATCCCTTATGATTATACAGTGGAAGGGAGAAATAGATTTAAAAGACTAGATCTGATAGATGAACTATGGATGGAGGTTTGTAACATTGTACACGAGACAGGGATCAAGACCACCCCCATAGAAAAGAAATGCAAAAAAGTAAAATGGCTGTCTGGGGAGGCCTTACAAATAGCTGTGAAAAGAAGACAAGTGAAAACCAAAGGAGAAAGGAAAGATATACGCATATGAATGCAGAGTTCCAAAGAATAGCAAGGAGAGATAAGAAAGTCTTCCTCAGCGATCAATGCAAAGAAATAGAGGAAAACGAATCAGAAAGACTAGAGATCTCTTCAAGAAAATTAGAGATACCAAGGGAACATTTCATGCAAAGATGGGCTTGATAAAAGACAGAAATGGTATGGACCTAACAGAAGCAGAAGATATTAAGAAGAGGTGGCAAGAATACACAGAAGAATTGTACTAAAAAGAGCTTCATGACCAAAATAATCATGCTGGTGTGATCACTGACCTTGAGCCAGACATCCTGGAATGTGAAGTCAAGTGGGCCTTAGAAAGCATCACTATAAACAAAGCTAGTGGAGGTGATAGAATTCCAGTTGAGTTATTTCAATTCCTGGAAGATGATGCTCTGAAAGTGCTGCACTCAATACGCCACCAAATTTGGAAAACTCAGCAGTGGCCACAGGACTGGAAAAGATCAGTTTTCATTCCAATCCCAAAGAAAGGCAATGCCAAAGAATGCTCAAACTACCACACAATTGCACTCATCTCACACGCTAGTAAAGTAATGCTCAAAATTCTCCAAGCCATGCTTCAGCAATACGTGAACCGTGAACTTCCAGATGTTCAAGCTGCTTTTAGAAAAGGCAGAGGAACAAGAGATCAAATTGCCAACACCTGCTGGATCATGGAAAAAGCAAGAGAGTTCCAGGAAAACATCTATTGCTTTATTGACTATGCCAAAGCCTTTGACTATGTGGATCACAATAAACTGTGGAAAATTCTGAAAGAGATGGGAATACTAGACCACCTGACCTGCCTCTTGAAAAAACTATATGCTGATCAGGAAGCAACAGTTAGGGCTGGACATGGAACAACAGACTGGTTCCAAATAGGAAAAGGAGTACGTAAAGGCTGTATATCGTCACCCTGCTTATTTAACTCGTATGCAGAGTACATCGTGAGAAATGCTGGGCTGGAAGAAGCAGAAGCTGGATTCAAGATGCTGGGAGAAATATCAATAACCTCAGATATGGAAATGACACCACCCTTATGGCAGAAAGTGAAGAGGAACTAAAAAGCCTCTTGATGAAAGTGAAAAAGGAGACTGAAAAAGTTGGCTTAAAGTTCAACATTCAGAAAACGAAGATCATGGTATCCAGTCCCATCACTTCATGGGAAATAGATGGGGAAACAGTGGAAACAGTGTCAGACTTTATTTTGGGGAGCTCCAAAATCACTGCAGATGGTGATTTCAGCCATGAAATTAAAAGATGCTTACTCCTTGGAAGGAAAGTTTGACCAACCTAGATAGCATATTGAAAAGCAGAGACATCAGTTTGCCAACAAAGGTCCGTCTAGTCAAGGCTATGGTTTTTCCAGTGGTCATGTATGGATGTGAGAGTTGGACTGTGAAGAAAGCTGAGCACTGAAGAATTGATGCTTTTGAACTGTGGTGTTGGAGAAGACTCTTGAGAGTCCCTTGGACTGCAAAGAGATTCAACCAGTCCCTTCTAAAGAAGATCAGTCCTGGGTGTTCTTTGGAAGGACTGATGCTGAAGCTGAAACTCTTCACCTCATGTGAAGAGTTGACTCGTTGGAAAAGACTCTGATGCTGGAAGGGACTGGGGGCAGGAGAAGGGGACGACAGAGGATGAGATGGCTAGATGGCATCACTGACTCGATGGACTTGAGTTTGGGTGAATTCCGGGAGTTGGTGATAGACAGGGAGGCCCGGCATGCTGAATTCATGGGGTCACAAAGAGTCAGACATGACTGAGTGACTGAACTGAACTGAACTGAATATTCCTGTATCAAAGGATCAATTCTTCAACCATACATGGCCAAGTGCTGTGTGTTTTTCAAGGCTCCATTCAAAACATAATCTTTCCTCATCTAAAATCCAGCATGCATGCATGCTTGGTCATTTCAGTTGTGGCTGATTCTTGTGACCCTATGGACTATAGCCTGCCAGGCTCCTCTGTCCTTGGGCTTCTCCATTCAAGAATACTGGAGTGGGTTTCCATTTCCTTCTCCAAGGGATCTTCCTAACCCAGAGATTGAACCTGTGTGTCCTGCATTAGCAGGTAGATTCTTTACCACTGAGTCACCTGGGAAGTCCTTTTATACCTAATATAGTCAATATATATTTATTGAATAAACAGAAACTACAGTTGTGGCAGAATATTAAAATAGGATACTTCTCACTGGTTTCAGCTGCGTTCTCTAGGATAGTGCTTCTCAAAGTCACTGTGAATACAGATTACCTGGGAATCATGTTAAAAGGCAGATTCTGATTCAGTAGTTGATACTAGGATCTGAAAGTCAATATTTTTACCGACTCCCAGCTGAGGATGCTAGTGGTACTTGTTGTACTATCATTTGAATATCAATCTATTCAGTAGGTGCCAACTATTGCCATATTCCAAAGTAGAACCACAAAACCAGGAAAGGTTGCCTAATACTGCAAGAAGCTTGCTTAATACTAGCTTAGTGACATGAAGCATAATATACATCTCTAGCTCATGAGAAAGATTGGAGGGGTTAAGAGGAAGGCTTAGAATTTACAGGGATTTGGAAGAAAATGTTGCTTCACACCCAATCATGCCACAACCTATGTGAAATACAAAGGAGATTCTTTTTTCATGTCTTAGCTTTGGAAAAAGGTCTTAAATGGGACTGATAGTTTGATTTGTATCCCCCAGAGTTTAAGAGACAAGATGCCTCAGGAATCTAAAGTAAAAAACTATGGTAGTCTATCTGTTGAAGTGGACAGTGTACTTCCAATACTTCCAGTGAGCCTGAAGTACTGGGGCAGCTTGCATGCCAAGAGTTTGCTGAACAAAGGATATGTGAGCATTTTTTATGGAGCAGATGTGGATATACCTGTGAAAGAGTCACTGTTCAGGATGTTATTTAAGACAGCCATCAGAAAGTGTTTAAGACTTCACCAGAAATATGCTGAAGCTCTCTGGGTAGATTCCTCAAAGAGGAAGGAGAATTTAAACAGATAACTGAAAGTTTTGTATTTGGCCATATCAAGAGACCAAGAGTGAGAATCCCCCAGTAATGAAGGGTTTACTTGCCCAAACTCAGATATTGATCCATAGGCCTAAATGAAAGGAGAAGTATTTTAATAAAACTTTCGGAGACCTTTTGATTGTTACATGGGAGTGGGCAGTTCAATTGATAAACTGAGATGTTTGATAAACTAAAATGTTCAGAAAAACTTTTTTGTTAACTGAGAATAACATAAAAGTTAGTGGTATCTACTGAAGTTGTCATCTAAGAGGACAAGAAGAGAAAGTTCCCCCAAACAAGTTTGAAGGAACAATAGGAGACAAAAATAAAATTGTTTTAAAGTTTCACTCTATGGGTCTAGCTTATTTAAAGACACAAGTACACAGTTGCCTCAAGTTTTGATATAAAATACACAACTTCCTGAGTTCTAATTGGTCTTAAATCTAAGCTCATAATATTGTCTCAGCTTCAAAGATTAGGTGCTAATCAGGTCCTTTCCAGGTGGGATTGATTAGCTGCGTAAATATTATTGAGGTTGACATCTGTAAAGGGAAATAACGAGGAAGATGGAAAAGCCTGAGAGACCTGTCAAGCAGAGATGCAGAACCTACCTGGAGCTCAGGTGAAAGAGAGAGAAGGAAGGTTGGGTAGAAGTGTCTTAGACAGCCATGTGGTTTTAAGAGAGTCCGGCAAAGACTTTGGAGAATGCTTATTTCAAAAATCACCCTGTTACAGGAGCTTCACCCCAACACCCAGAAAGCAGTTCTGCCTTTGCCTCTCTGCCCTGCTCAGGCATTGGCCTGGGGAAGTCTGAGCTCAGTGGAAACACAGTAACGGCTCTCAGAGTCCAGCAGCTGGGGCTCCTCACACTCAGAGATCCAAGAGGTGTATTCTCATAACTTCAACAGTGGTTAAGTATATTTTTTAAATTTATTTACTTATTTTTGCCATTGGACCTTGAACTAAGAAAACATCATTTTGAGGATGAACCTTGGCTGGTTTATTTTCAGAAGGTGTTAGTTATTGAAATATTCTTGGACAATGTCAATGTATTTATAAAACTGAATGCGACTACTTTCCTTCCTGAGAACACAAAAAGGTCGTACTAATATGAGCATATATGCTCAATAGCAGCAAGAGGTAGTCACGTCAAGGCCAGAATATACCTACATTATAGCAGGAAGAATCTGAATACAGCTTTGCAAGGTCTCTCAGATCATGCTAAGTCAGACCTTTGCAGCATCCGCAGCATTGCTAATTATCCACCAATATGAACAAGATCTTAAAATAAAAGCTCATTTAAAAATAAAAGATGTTCTTCTTAAGCTTTTCATTTCATGAGAACATTGGTAATAACCAGCTTGACAAAGGTTATAACCCATGCATTTTATTAATTGCTAATCATCAAATTATACCTTTACATAAAAGCAAAGGACAATTTAAGGAGTGACACTGATGCAAAGCAAACACAACTAGCTTAACTATTTAGCTGTATCGACAAATAGATATGAAACTAAAGGGCCCTGGGGAAAATGAAAAACTAATTCAGTCATTTTATCTATGCAATAAGAAATAAACATGTTAAACATATTTGAATGACTCAACTATTTGTTTGGAAACAGTTTTTGACTATATTGTCAAAACAGCCAAGATTGACATTTTTAAAAAAATTTTACTCATAATTTGCAGTATTCTATAAAAATAGCCTTAGGGATGAATTATAGAAGCATAAATATTAAGTTGGAGTAGGACTGGTAATCAAGAATCGATGCCAAATAAGGATAGGAGCCTAAGGAACCTAGCATCATTGAGCATAAATGAATGGATACCACAGGGAACTGAAATTTTAGAAGCTAGAAGAGTTCTTCCAAGCTCATTTCATCTTTCTATGAGAGGAAGATACAATCAGATACTTACTTTCTAAACAAAGAGAACTTTTTCCTAGTCATAGAATAGCTGTAAATTAAAAAAAAAAAAAAAAAAAAAACATTTTCCAGTGAGGTCTCCAATGAATTAATGTCAAAATTCATGTTAAAAAAACAAATCTGGATGACATCATAGGTAACTATGTCCCCTATAATTCCATTACATCTTGTATATATTTTCATTTACAGTATACTTCAGTTTACATATTATATATTAATTATCCAAATGGCTATCTCCCTCAATATTGAAGTTGTTGAGCACTTCTTTTCAACTTTCACATCACTTGCAACAAGCAATGTTCTAGATTACTAAGGGATTTTCCGGGTTTACAACTTGGCTCCCAACACTAAATGTGCTTCATTGAGCAAATCTGTACACTTCTTCAAGAGACAGCTTAAAAGAGGAATTATAACACTACCTAACTGTGTTGGCATGAGTGTAAATGGAATAACGTATGTAAACATTTAGATTGTACCAGATATTTGTCTGTCCTAAGTAGCTTCAGTCATGTCTGACTCTGAAATCCTATGGACTGTAGCCCACCAGGCTTCTCTGTCCACGGGATTCTCCAGGCAAGAATACTGGAATGGGTTGCCATTTCCTACTCCAGGGGATCTTCCCAACAATAATGTATGTAAAGATTTAGACTGTATCAGATATAGTCATTATAAAATACTGATAGTTTATTTACTATCATTACTTTTAAAAATTATAGCATATACTCTGTCAATATTTGTTGAATGAATGTGCTTTAGGACCCTAATGATCAGCCCAATAGTAGCCCCTACGGTTTCGTTTATTAATTCTTGAACTACTTTCAGCCATTAATGTCATTCCTTTCTCTTTTTTTTCTCTTCCAGTCTTACTGAAATATAATTGACATATAGCACTGTGTGAGTTTACAGCACAGCATAATGATTTGATTACCACAAGCAATTTAGTAAACACCCATAATATCATAGAGAAACAAAAACATATTTTCCTTGTGGTGAGAACTCTTAGGATTTACCCTCTTAATTACTTTCATACGTAACACACAGCAATATTAATTAAATAAATCATGTGAACATTACATCCCTAGTACAGATTTATAACCGGAAGTTTATACCTTTCAATCACCTTCATCCAATTCTCTCTGCCTGACTCCCTGCCTCTAGTAACCACAAAGCTCATCTCTTTATCTATGAGTGTAATTTGTTGGCTTGTTGTTTGAAGTACAATTGACCTGCATCACTCTGTTAGTTCCTGGTACATAACACAATGATTCTATATTTCTATACATAACACAATTATCACCAATGATAAGTCTAGTTATCATCTGTTACCATACAAAGACATTTGTTGTTGTTTAGTCACTAAGTCATGTCCAACTCTCTGTGATCCCGTGGACTGTAGCCTGCCAGGTTCCTCTGTTGATGGGATCTTGCAGGCAAGAATGCTGAAGTGGGTTGCCATTTCCTCCTCCAGGAGATCTTCCCAACCCAGTGATCAAACCCATGTCTCCTGCATTGGCAGGAGGATTCTTTACTGCTGAGCCACCAGGGAAGCATAATACAAAGATAATACACACATAATTATTGATTATTTTCCCCATGCTGTAATTTCATCCCTCAGTTCAGTTCAGTCGCTCAGTCGTGTCTGACTCTTTGCGACCCCATGAATCGCAGCATGCCAGGCCTCCCTATCCATCACCAACTCCTGGAGTTCACTCAAACTCATGTCCATCGAGTCAGTGATGCCATCCAGCCATCTCATCCTCTGTCATCCCGTTTTCCTCCTGCCCCCAATCCCTCCCAGCATCAGAGTCTTTTCCAATGAGTCAACTCTTCGCATGAGGTGGCCAAAGTACTGGAGTTTCAGCTTCAGCATCATTCCTTCCAAAGAAATCCCAGGGTTGATCTCTTTCAGAATGGACTGGTTGGATCTCCTTGCAGTCCAAGGGACTCTCAAGAGTCTTCTCCAACACCACAGTTCAAAAGCATCAATTCTTCGGCGCTCAGCCTTCTTCACAGTCCAACTCTCACATCCATACATGACCACAGGAAAAACCATAGCCTTGACTAGACGGCCCTTTGTTGGCAAAGTAATGTCTCTGCTTTTGAATATGCTATCTAGGTTGGTCATAACTTTCCTTCCAAGGAGTAAGTGTCTTTTAATTTCATGGCTGCAGTCACCATCTGCAGTGATTTTAAAGCCCAAAAACCCATTTATTTTGTTACTGAACATGTGTACCTCTTAGTTTCCTTCATTTATTTCACTCATCCCCTCACCCCCATGCTGTTGCTACTGCTGCTGCTAAGTCACTTCAGTCGTGTCCGACTCTGTGTGACCCCATGGACGGCAGCCTATCAGGCTCCTCCGCCCATGGGATTTTCCAGGCAAGAGTACTGGAGTGGGTTGCCATTGCCTTCTTCCATACAAGCCCCTAATTTTTAACATTATGGAGGTTCACAGTAAAAATAAGTCATGTTAAGTGCTTAGCTTCATGATACCACACTCTGTCATCCTTAAGCCGTCTGTTCAGGTAGTATCCTAAACTGCACAGCTCAGAGAAGAGGCCTTCTGAGATCTCACACCCTGGCAGTGGGGTAGGAACATCACAGCCAAGGCCTTGAAGGGTGGCAATGTGGGAAGCAGAAATTAAAAAGACACAACTCTTTCCCTGGCTCCTAGGAAAGAGATTTCACATCAAAACCCACAAATCTAAGAAGTACAGTAAATCAGATTTTAGTTCAAACCAATATTGATATTAAATGCCTGATATGTAAGGAAAGAACATGTTTGGATGTATAATAAGTAAAGCTTTCCAGTGATGAGAACACTAAAAATTAAGGAATACATCTCAAAAGGAAAATGCCAGTAGCAGAAACCAAGCCAAGTGGAAAATTTTAAGACCTGTGCAACAAAGTGATGTCTCCTGAAAAGTCTACCAACTTAAAAAAAAAAAAAAAAAAAAAAACAACTTTAAAATCTAGTAAAGTTTTCATGGAAGAGGACAAGTTACAAAATAAATGTCTAGACACTGATAGCTTTTCTATACTACCAAAATCCAGAAAAGATACTGAAAACATTCCCAATTCAAAGGAACAATAAAAATGCAAAACCTATAAAAATAAACATATCAATATATATAAGGACCTATATTCAAAGCCTACAAAAATTTGCAGAGACCAAAAATAAACCTCAAATAAATTTAAAAATATAGAATAGTGAAGATAGAAGGATTCATCATTACAAATGTATCAAGTCTTCCCAAAACAATGCATAAGTTTAAAGCAACTCCAATATAAACAGATGATTTAGAACCATGAACAAACTATAAAATCCATCTGGAAGAATAAATGGGAAAAATAACCACCCCCCAAAAAATATGTGCTCTATAAGGACAGAACTAGGGACGGGATGTTACCTGAGTACAAGGTAAGAAGACTGAAGGGACACATCAAGGGAGAGTTCTGGAAGGAAAGAGGAAATCCTAAGCATAGGAGAGACAAATGCAAATGCTACACTGAAGATGAGAGGCAGGACAGAACCAGTGCTACAAATCAAGAGCTCAGAGCTGGCCAGGCAAGTCAGAAGAGACCCAGGGAGGAGGGCCGTGGGAGGCTGCTGGAGTAACCCCAGATGGCCTTGGTAGGTGATTCCTAGCCATCTGGGGATGATCCTTAGAGCTTACAGAACCGAAGCTAATGCGGCCACCAACTGCACTCTCACTCCTGTGCCTGCAAGCTCCAAATTCCCCTTAGTGCTCCTAGGGCATCATCATCACGTCCCTACTGACACGCACTAGTCACATTACGCATGTGCCATTGTGGAGGGACAGAACCAATTTGGTTCTTCTCAGAGCTGAAGCACTGCCTAAGTATCAGACAGCTTAGTCCAGTGATGGGAGCTTCCAGGCTGAAGCTTCCACCTTTTCCACAAGGAGCAGTCAAATATTGTGTTACCTACCATCTCTACATACTATCAACATCCAGCTGGAAGAGTGGGGAGGATAACCCCTATCCTTCAGATTTATCAAGCATTTCAAAGTTGGACAGTGTGCAGAACGAACTTCTCGATAACTGGCTAAATATAATTGATAAGAGTATGAACTTGAGCCAGAGAGTGTGAGCTTCAATCCTGACTCAGCCACTTTCAAAATGTGGATGGTCATGTAATTTCTCTAGGCCTATCTTGGGTAAACTGGGGTTAATATCTTGAAAGATCGCTGTGAGTATTATAAGCAAATATAAAAAGCATTGTCATATGTTATTATAATCGCATTTGCTCTTACTATCTTAAGTAGGACACTCAGTATCCAGTAGACAGAGCTTCTTAACCCTTCATTCTTAAGCCTTTTACAAATGTTGTTGTTGTTGTTGTTTTTTCCCTACAAAAACAGCAGGGTCTTAACTAACAAATCTTTAAAACAAAACAAAACAAAACAAAAAAACACAGTATCTAAAGAAACCCTCTAGAATAGCTTACAAGGCAACAAGAGAAGGCCCATAGAATGTATTGCCATCCCACAGGAGTGAAGTGGTTCCATTTTTCAGGGAGCCACTTCCCTTTGGCTAGCATAAAATTATCACTTGACATTTGCAGGTGATACATATCCTCAGAGAAAGAACCTTAACCAATGTCAGAGTTCTTCTGTACAAAGGAAACACATGTGCGCCTCAGGCAGTTGTGTCAGGGCCAAAGTCCTTCCCAGCAATACGGGTCAGAGCTCTGCTGCCATCCTCAGACATTCCACTCAGGATCAAAACACTGCATTTGGAAGTCTCACTGCCTGCTGTGGCCCTGATCCCACAGGCGCAGGAAGGCGGTGGGAAGGGGAGACATGTTAATGATGCATAGGAGAACGGTCAAGAGTATGGAGGTACAGTATAGGATGGGACCATAATATTGCCAATTTCAGCATCAAGTTTCTGAAACTTTCATGATGTTTCTTTCCTAGTTATCTGGTCCCAAAGCCAGGTGGGGTTGATCCCAAAATTTCTTCTGTCTCACTGGTGTGAAATTAGTTTCTTTTTTTCCTCGCCTCAGCAGTGGAAGAAGGAAGAGTGATTTACTCATGAAAGAAGAAAATGTTTAAATCTGCATTACTGTTTGCAATATGAGTGCTGAGTCACTACACATGAAGTTGTCCCTATTCTCTATATGCTTAGAAGTTAAGAATTAAAAGACACAGAGGGAGTTCATTCTCTTCTTGTACAACAATCCCAATTCCCATGTCAATATTTAAACTTCAGAGAATATTTTGGGGAAAGGAAGTACCATGCAATGATAAAAGTTACAGCCCAGGGGTAGGTAAACCTCATACTAGCTGAATTCTGATTAAGCAACAGTATTAACAACATATAACAACAAGAATAATGTCCTATGAGAAAAAAAAATAATGTTTGTCTGAATCAGCAAAACTCCCTACCCATATAAAAGCATTTATTGTTTGGAACTACACAGACAATCGTATTTTGACAATGCTGTCTAAGAATGGTGCCCTCTCTTCATAGACTGGGATGTCCTCCCTCTGCCCAACTCTTCCTAAGAATGAAAAAGTCACCTCAAACTGAAGGCCACTGATATAGACAAAGATGTGTGTGCAGTCAAATGCTCTACCACCACGTGTGTGTGTGTGTGTGTGTGTGTGTGTGCTAGGGTGGGGAGTGATCCCTGGGAACTGAATCTGAAGAATTAAGGCTATGAAAGCAGACAATTTTGGAGACTGAATAAAGAAAATAAAGAAAAAGAAGGAACTCATACTTGCTTCTGGGCTTCCCAGGTGGCTCTGTCAGTAAAGAATCTGCCTGTTCAATGCGGGATATTCAAGACACATGGGTCCCATCCCTGGGTTGGGAAGATCCCCTGGAGTGGGAAATGGCATCCCACTCTGGTATTCTTGCCTGGAAAATTCCATGGACAGAGGAGCCTGGCAGGCTACAGTGCATGGGGTCGCAAACAGCTGGACATGACTGCCTGCTACTTCATGTACATGTCACGTCCACACTTGCTTCTACGTCTCTGCCTAGTGTGCTTTTTAAAAAGGGAAATTCACCTGATGCAAATACGATAGGATCACATTTTAAGGTCATTTAAAAATCAAAAGATACATGTAGTAGTCTGGATTCCTAAACTACTGGGTATCATTTGTATACATTTTAATAGTTGGATGTTTTCTTAAATACTGGATGCAATTTTAAGTAAATGAAATCACATTCTTTCCATATGGTTTATATTTTGACTAGAGACAATACTAGAAATTGTCTGTGTTTCCCTCCAATATCCAAGTTAACCAGAATTGATTACAGTTGGAAATTATTTGATTATTTCCTCAGTCAGGGAAGTTTCTAGCAGAGATAAAAGCTTTAGTCAGTAGAGAAAGTGAGCTTGAAGAGTATGAAATAGAAAGTTGTTTTAATTCGGCTTCTTAGGTGCCAGGGCTAATCTGTAATAATTCTCTTTTGTGCCAAAACAAGATTCTGCCTAAAGGAACCACTCTGTAGGCATCTATCAGTGGTAACTGTGGCAGTTTGGGCACAGGAAATCCACCAGTAGTAGTAACATTCTTCAAACTGATTTAAGTCTGCAACCTGCACAGCTGTGGACTTTAGGGACTCTGAAAATGTCTATATGCTAGTTAAGAGATGTTCATTACTGAGAAAAATGGAGATAAAAAATTAAAAAAAAAATGGAAAAAAATGCAAATAAAAGAATAAGACAACAGAAGTAAGAATGAGTGGAAAATTCAAGGTTGTATATCTCAACCTAATACAGAGAATAACTTTCTCATATAGAGTTTTGCAAAAACGCAGATAGTTTCAAAGATAATGAGCCTTCAGACATCAGTAAGTATTAAAGTGCATGCTAAAATCCATTATATCTGATGAACTAGAGGATTTCCCTGGCCTCTCTAAAATTTAAGATACTTTGATTCTACAAAAAAAAAAAGAGAAAGAAAAGAAAAAAGTTTTCTTGCTCTCTCCCAAAAGCAAAGCACATGCTAAAACTTCATCTCTGGAAGTTAGAATTAATATTACAACATTGAATATACAGACAATCAGACTTTAAGCCTGTTCCACTGTGTGGAGCAGCATTTATAAAAATAGTGCTTGGCATGGAAATGATAAGAAAAATATGTGAGAGGAGGTGAGTGGCACTTGTCTGAATCAGATAAGTTCAATTTACATTGCTAGGAGAAAAGGAAACAGTGCTTCCAGAAACTGACAAGCACTGAGCTAGAAAATCAGTAGCACCTATAGTGCATGTGAAGTCAATGGCAGTTTTTCAAACCTATGAAAACAAGACAATTTCCATGGCAGCATAGAGCTGCCTTTCAGTGGGTTTATGATTCCTTTCTTCATCACCCCAACTCTCCCTCCTTTAAACTCTCATTTTAGGGAGGTTACAGAACAAACACAAGAGCCAAGCAGAGATTTATATTCTTACTTTGTTAGGGCAGTATCAAACCCATCTAATCTTCAGGCCCTTTACTTAGCATTTTATTCAAGTGGACTACCAGCCGTGATTTTATCATTTTGTTGGTAGAGTTTTGGTTATTCCACGTGACTCTTAAGGGGATAGGAAACATCACTTCTGAGCATTTTAGAAACACATCTTCTTAAAAAGATTGCTTTGCATGTCCCATACTACTAACATGTCTCTCTTCAAGCAGATTCTATTAAAATGTGCCATCCTATTTGGGATGTAAATAAAGAAGCAGCTAAACAACTCTCCAGAGTTCTCCACTAATAGCTTCATAATTATTATTTTTAATTCTACTTTGTTTTAAAGCATTTTTAATTGTGCAGACAGAAATCGGACTACACAAACACAAAGATTACCATACTGTGAATGCCCACGTAACCCCCACACAGGCAAGAATATAGAATATTCCGGTACCCCTGAAATTTATCTTGTGCTTCCTCCAAATGACTATCTCCTCCTACTTCCTCAAAAACTATAGTACTGACTTCTAAGTTAACCACTTCCTTGACCATTGTTTTTGTGCAGTGCCTGTATATCTCTCCTGCTCATTTTTCTATTCGGTTGTCTAATCTGTAGGAATGCTTCATATACTTTGGATACAAGCTCTTTATCAAATATATGCTCTAGCAGTGTTCTAGGGCTGCCATAACAGAATACCATAGACTGGGTGGCTTAAACAACAGAAATTTATTTTCTTACAGTTATGGAGGCTAGAAGTCCAATTTTGAGGTGCTGTTGGGTTGGTTTCTGGCGAGCCATCTTTTCCTGACTTGCACACAGATACCTTCTTACTATGTCCTCACATGGTCTTGTTCATACTCCTAGCATCCCTTCTTCTTATAAGAACGCCAGTCCTATTGGATTAGAGTCCATCTTTATGACCTCATTTAACTTCAGTTACCTCCTTAGAGGTCCTATTTCTAAATACAGTCACATTGGGGGTTAAAGCTTCAACATATGGGTTTGGGGTGAACACCATTCAGTCCATAACGAACGCTTAGCAAGTATTTTCTGTCACTTTGTGACCTCCTGTTTTACCCCTTTAATGCTATCTTTTGTTTGTTTTCTTCACAGATTTACTTTAATTTTTATTTTACATTTTTATTCACATTTATCAACAGAATGTCTTCACTTTAGTGACAGTCCCATTTTTCAATCTTTCTCTTTATATTTAGTGCTTCTTTGTACTTTAAGAGATCTTTTCATAATCCCAAAGTCAAAAAGATAATGTTCTATATAATCTTTTAGAGCTTTATTATTTTGCCTAATAATTTTATTTTTGTGTGTGACATGAGGATGGGATGGAATTGAGATTTATTTTTCCCACACAATCATTTATCCAGCAGCATTTATTGAAAATATCATCCTTTTCCCACTGCTCTGTGGGAACTACTTTATGGTTAATCAAGTGTCTATTGATCAATTTCTAAGTTCTTCAGTCCCAACCTTTGGTCTATATTTTTTAATCCCAGGATCAATACCACTCTGACTTTATTATTATAACTTTGTTATATGTATTAATATTCAAATAGCAAATTCTCTCACTTTGTTTTTCTTTATGAAGAATGTCTTGGAAAATGTATCTACTTAGGGATACAAATTAGTGTTTAAAAGTGAAATTATCTGGCACCAGGAAACTGCTTTAAAATATATCAACTAAATGATGAGAATGCTGCTGCTGCTGCTGCTGCTGCTGCTGCTAAGTCGCTTCAGTTGTGTCCGACTCTGTGCGACCCCAGAGACGGCAGCCCACTAGGCTCCCCTGTCCCTGGGATTCTCCAGGCAAGAACACTGGAGTGGGTTGCCATTTCCTTCTCCAATGCATGAAAGTGAAAAATGAAAGTGAAGTCGCTCAGTCGTGTCCAACTCTTAGAGACCCCATGGACTGCAGCCTACCAGGCTCCTCCATCCATGAGATTTTCCAGGCAAGAGTACTGGAGTAGGGTGCCATTGCCTTCTCCAAATGATGAGAATAGATGGGATAATATTGACAAAGTAGGTATATAGCATTTTTAACAGTTCTTTTCATACTGTTCATGCGGTTCTCAAGGCAAGAATACTGAAGTAGTTTGCTATTCCCTTTTCCAGTGGACCACATTCTGTCAGACCTCTCCATCATGACCCGTCCGTCTTGGGTGGCCACACACGGCATGGTTTCCTTGAGTAAGACAAGGCTGTGGTCCATGTGACAGACGGAGAAACAGTGGAAACAGTGGCTGACTTTATTTTTCTGGGCTCCAGAATCATTGCAGATGGTGATTGCAACCATGAAATTAAAAGACACTTACTCCTTGGAAGGAAAGTTATGACCAACCTAGAAAGCATATTAAAAAGCAGAGACATTACTTTGCCAACAAAGGTCCGTCTAGTCAAGGCTATGGTTTTTCCAGTGGTCGTGTATGGATGTGAGAGTTAAACTATAAAGAAAGCTGAGTGCCAAAGAATTGATGCTTTTGAACTGTGGTGTTTGGGAAGACTTTTGAGAGTCCCTTGGACTGCAAGGAGATCCAACCAGTCCTAAAGGAGATCAGTCTTGAGTGTTCATTGGAAGGATTGATGTTGAAGCTGAAACTCCAATACTTTGGCCACATGATGCAAAGAACTGATTCATTTGAAAAGACCCCGATGCTAGGAAAGATTGAGGGCAAGAGGAGAAGGGGTCAACAGAGGATGAGATGGTTGGATGGCATCACCAACTCAATGGACATGGGTTTGGGTGGACTCTGGGAGTTGGTGATGGACAGGGAAGCTTGGCGTGCTGCAGTTCATGGGGTCACAAAGAGTTGGACACAACTGAGCAACTGAACTGAACTGAACTGAAATTTACTTTCATGAATTCTTAAACAAATTTAATAAAAAATTTTAAAAATCTATCCTCTGTATCACCAAAAGAATATATTAAATAATTTTTTCCTTGCATTTTAAAACAGTTGTAAACTAAAATTCACTGAATTGCATACATTAAACAGGAGAATTATACGGTGTGTTTTGTATTTTTTAAATTATCGACTATATCCCCTGTGAATGATAATAGAATTATTTTATTTATTTTTTCTTAAACATGCAGGATCTTTAAAAAAAAATGTCCAGTTGGAGAAGCAATATCAGATATCCTTGCCTTGTTCTTGACCTAGGGGAATTTTCAACATTTCACTCCTACAAATGACTGATATGTTGTATCACTTTGTAGGTACTCTTCAAACTGAGGAAGTTCATTTTTTACCATTTTGCTAAAGATTAGTCAAAAAAAGTTGTTGGTAGTTATCTAATACTTTCAAAACTTTATCTAATGAGGTGATCATATGACTTTTCCCATCATTCTGATAATGTTGAATGCTAAGACTTCCTATTTGAATGTTATGAAATCTGTGTTCTTAGAAGAAATTCAGCTGGCTTATGTTATTTTTCTTATTTATTGTTAGATTTGGCTTACTAATATCTCTTAGAATATTTGTATTTATATTCATGAATGCTATTATTCTGCATTTTTGTTCTCATAATGCCTTTGTAAGGTTTTAGTGTCAAAAATGTGCTGCCCTAATGAAATTAGCTGGAGTGTTTCCTTTTTTTCTCAAGACTTGAGAGGAGTTTGTGAAAAATTGGCATTATGTGTTCTTTGAAAGTTAGGTATACTTTTCCAGTGATGCTCTCTGAGCCTGGCATTTTTCTTGTGAGAAGATTTTAAAGTATAGATTTAATTGCTTTCATTGTTACCCAGCTATTCAGACTTCCTCTTTCTTATTGTGCCAGTTATAATAATTGTATTTTCCTAAGTATTTGTCTATTTCATTTACATTTTCAAGTTCTAAGATTCATAATATCTTGCTATGATCTTTTAAATGTCTTAAAAATTAATGGCAATGCTTCTAATTCCTCACTTTGTTTCTGTTTTTTTCTGTTTTTGATCAGTGTCACCAGGTGTTCGGCAGTTTTCAATCTTTCCAAAGAACTAACTTTAGGCTTTCTTAATTCTAACTTTATATTTGTTCTCTTGCCATTATTTTGTACACTTTTATTTCTATTTTTTGTGGAGATTTTGTTAATATTTCAAAATGAATGTTTATATTGGTAATTTTCAGCCAATCTTCTGGTCTAACATATTCATTAAAGATTATAAATGCCTTTCAAAATCTAGCTTCACTACATTCTGCGGTGATTATATAGCATTTTAAATTATCATTCTGTTTAAAATATTTGCTAATTTTCACTGGACTTTATTCTTTGATTTAGAGGTTATTTCTAAATGCATTATTTTTTAAATTTTTAATTGTGGAAAATTTATAACACATATAAAGACTGAGATAATACTTTAATGAATCCATCAAGGGCTCATAAATCAGACTCAATAATTATCAGCTCATGTGCATATTATTTTCATCTTTATTCCCAGTTTACTTCTCTGTTCTCAGGACTATTTTGAAGCAAATCATTGGTAAATATGTCATCTGTAAATAGCTTAAAAATATAAGGACTGTGTTTCAAAACATAACAGCATTGTTCCTTAATATACCCAATGTTGAATCAGTTTAAATTTTCCTAATTCTCATAACCTAATTTTTATAGTTTATTAACCAAACAAGCCATATCTTCATTTCACAATTGCCTATATCACAAGTGTACTTCTTAATTTCTAAACATATGTGGATTTTAAAGGATCTTTTCAATGCTTATTTCTTACTGAATTTCATGTGGTCTAAGAACATACTCTAATTTGTATGTGTATTCTGCCTTTTGGGGTTTAAGTGCTATAAATATATCCATCAGACCTAAAGTGTTGACAGGGTTTCTCAAATCTTTAATGTCCTTACTAATTATTTTCTGCTAGTTCTACCAGTTAGAGAGAGAGATGTATTCAACATCTATCATTCTAATAGTAAGTTTATACATTTTTTCGATCTATTCCTGTTGATTTTGCTTATATATTTTAAAACTAAATTATTAGATACATATAAATTTAAAATTATTTATCTGGTGAATGGACTTTATACCATTATGAACTATCTCTCTTTAATATTCACTTTTGCCTGAATATCTTCTTTATCTTGATATTAATATAATCACAATAGCTATCATTTGTAAAGAATTTGTATGATGCTTCTTTTTCCATCCTTTTATTTTCAAACTTTCTAAAGCATCATATTTTAGATGCGTCTCTTTATATGCCTAAAAAATGGCAATGGCAGTAGGGAGTACAGGTTCAGATTCTGGAATTTAGAAATATAGGTGGAAATAATCCAGACATGAGGCTGGGAATTTGCAAAGCCAGAAATCAGTAGTTTAAATAAAACAATCAATTTAGGAAGAAAAGAAGGTGGGTCTGCCTGCACATTCACTACTCCTGAGTTATAAAGACAATATAAGCTCATAAAATGTGATTACAAAAAGGGATCTTTGAGAAAATCAAATCTTTACCCCCTTTCTGTTATACATTAAGAAATTAGATGGAAATGATCACAAGAGATAGACTGACAGAATAGAAAAAGAACAGAGGCAGTAATGTCTTATTTAGCAAGCTGGCCTATAATTATTAAGTTAAATTAGATATTATGGGACCAATAAAGCAGCTACTATTTGTGCCAATTACTAAATTAGTATTTTAAGTATGAGTTTAAGTATTTTAAGTAGTATTTTAGTATTTTAAGAATGAATATTGCTGAAAAAAAACTTGAAAATAAGATGATGCATTAAAATATTTAATAATTTGATATTTAATATGCATATTAAAGCTGAGTGCTGAAGAAGTGATACTTTTGAACTGTGGTGTTGGAGAAGACTCTTGAGAGTCCGTTGGACTGCAAGGAGATCCAACCAGTCCATTCTGAAGGAGATCAGCCCTGGGATTTCTTTGGAAGGAATGATGCTAAAGCTGAAACTCCAGTACTTCCCACCTCATGCGAAGGGTTGACTCATTGGAAAAGACCCTGATGCTGGGAGGGATTAGGGGCAAGAGGAGGAGACGACAGAGGATGAGATGGCTGGATGGCATCACTGACTCGATGGACATGAGTTTGAGTGAACTCCGGGAGTTGGTGATGGACAGGGAGGCCTGGTGTGCTGCAGTTCATGGGGTTGCAAAGAGTCGGACACTACTGAGCAACTAAACTACATTAGATCATGGCATCCGGTCCGATCACTTCAAGGCAAATAGATGGGGAAACAGTGGAAACGGTGTCAGACTTTATTTTTGGGGGCTCCAAAATCACTGCAGATGGTGACTACAGCCATGAAATTAAAAGACGCTTACTCCTTGGAAGGAAAGTTATGACCAACCTAGATAGCATATTCAAAAGCAGAGACGTTACATTGCCAATAAAGGGCCGTCTAGTCAAGGCTATGGTTTTTCCTGTGGTCATGTATGGATGTCAGATTTGGACTATAAAGAAAGTTGAGCACCGAAGAAGTGATGCTTTTGAACTGTGGTGTTGGAGAAGATTCTTGAGAGTCCCTTGGACTGCAAGGAGATCCAACCAGTCCATCCTAAAGGAGATCAATCCTGGAAGGATTGATCATTGATTGTTCATTGGAAGGACTGATGTTGACGCTGAAACTCTAATACTTTGACCACCTGATGCGAAGAGCTGACTCATTTGAAAATACCCTGATGCTGGGATAGATTGAGTGTGGGAGGAGAAGGGGACAACAGAGGATGAGATGCTTGGATGGCATCACCAACTCAATGGACATGGATTTGGGTGGACTCCAGGAGTTAGTGATGGACAGGGAGGCCTGGCGTGCTGCGGTTCATGGGGTCACAAAGAGTAGACACGACTGAGTGACTGAACTGAACTGAAATCATAAGGTGAACAATAGTTAACTCATTCTTCAGATTAAATGAAATAATACATAAAGTATGTAGCAGGAAACAGATGTCAGTAACCGCTGACTTTCTTCCTTGCTTGTGAGGCCAAGAAAAGGGAAAGGTTTTTATAGAAGATTGAAGACTATTCCTCCTCCTACCTGTATGACTCCTCCTCATCTATAGAAAATCAGGTCCAAGTGCCACAGAATCCCCTGGGGAAAGGTACACCTCATGAGGGCTCAAAACATGATCAGACTTCACGGTGTACCTTGTGTGATTTTAAATCATCTATGATTTTCTGAATTGTCTTGAAAAAAATCATTCTTTTCTGTTGAAATATCTCTGTGATACAAGACTTGTGGCAAGAAGATAGTTGTAGTTTCAAAAAACTGTTTGAAGCAAACTTGGCAAAGCATCAAGCCATATGTAATTTTCAACAGAAGCATCAGAGAATTTAGTCAAGGTTGTGATGCCCAGGATTATTTTTATGCAGAAAGTAATAAATTTGAAAAATAAAGTCTCCTCAGGAAATATGTACAGCACTTCAGTATTCATAGACACACTTGAGATGCTATTCATGTCTATTCACATGGACTGCACCAACGGATGACTACCAATGACCACAATCAAAAGGAGATGGTAAAAGGGCCTAAAAGGCCATAGGCTGCTAATTATAGAATCTCAGCATAGAAAGCTGAGATCTCATAGCCTCCGCATCTAGCTCTTATTTCCATGCCTTTCTGATGTTCATTCTGCAGCTGCTTAAACACTTCCAACCTAATGGAGAACTTGCTCTTTCCCATGATGGCCTTCGTCTTATTGAGAAATGAAACAGTGACAAGACCAGCTTCCTTAGGGCTGCTTCCTATTCTCCCTTAGGCTGGTCTCTGCAGAGCAACTCTAATGTGCAAGCATCCATATATGTATGCATGTATAGCATATCCCCTTGTGTGCCTAGCATCATTTAAGATGTGATAGATAATAGAGAATAAATCTAGCACCTTCTTTTTAACATGTTGTCACCTTAATGGCAAAACCCATGCACTGTGGTTTAGTTTAGAATTTGTAAAACAGACATAATGCCCCGTGTACAAAGACCTCTCAAAAACTATTATTCACTAATAATATAACTTGCCCTCATTGCTGCTGCTGCTGCTGCTGCTAAGTCGCTTCAGTCATGTCTGACCCTGTATGGGATCTAAAATGAAAAGAGAAAGCAATTCCTTTCTGACAATTCTACTGCTACTGCTAAGTCACTTCAGTCGTGTCCGACTCTGTATGACCCCATAGACAGCAGCCCACCAGGCTCCCCCGTCCCTGGGATTCTCCAGGCAAGAACACTGGAGTGGGTTGCCATTTCCTTCTCCAATGCATGAAAGTGAAAAGTGAAAGTGAAGTTGCTCAGTCGTGTCCGACTCTTAGTGACCCCATGGACTACAGCCTATCAGGCTCCTCCATCCATGGGATTTTCCAGGCAAGAGTACTGGAGTGGGGTGCCACTGCCTTCTCCATCTGACAATTCTAGTGCACCTTAAAGAAATTCAGTGACTACTACAGTTAGAGCAATTCATGGATTCACTCATGGGACGTGTAGCTTATGTTTTAGCTTATGTTTGGAAAAGGAAATTTTACATTTAGTATGGTCTGCCTGCAATAATTAGAAGAGCAAACCCCTTGTCTCCTTGTAACTATGAGGTGATGACAAACCTTTCTCCTTCAACAGCTATCAAGACTATTTTTATAAAAAGCCAGATAGTAAACATCAGGCTTTACCAGCCATACAGTCTCTGTTGCAATTACACAACTCTGCTATTGTAGAGTGAAAGCAGTCATGGACAATACATAAACAAATGGCCTAGGGCACTGGGCCCTGAGCTCCAAATAAAACTTTGTTTACAAAAGCAGGTGGTTGCCTGGATTTAGCCCCTCAACACAGCATGGTTGGGGGTCAGGGGAGAACAGTGGCCTAGGAGTCAGGGGAAGGGAGTTCTAGCTGTGCTTCATACTCTAGCTAGCTATCTGTATGATGGCAAGCAATCCATTCCCAACTTTGGGCTTGAGTCTTCATCTCTAATAGGAATTTTTATAGTTTTTAACTGCACTGCAATTTCAAAATATCTGAGTCATTTCTAAAACTTTTTCAAGCAGTTGAGGCTATTGAATTACCCATGTTGCACTGCAGCAACATTCAGAAGAGTTTATCAAGGCTTTCCTTAAGACTGAAGAAAGGATTCCTAAAGGGCCCTCCAGAAATTCAGTCACCTATATAGAAGTCAAGGAGGGACAGAAACTTTCCTTCCTTTGGAAAGTGATGGAAACTGCCTTTTGCAGCTTCTCAAACTCCAATCTAGAGTTACCATATAAGCAAGTATAAATTATTTCTTGTTTTCTCTGAAATTTACATTTAACTGGACCTCCTGCATTTCATCTGATAATACTCCAATTCCTTAACTTGAGAAAAGAGTTAGACTGTAAGCACTTTTACAAGTGTATTTTCACATGTATTGATTCCACGTGATTCATAGCACTCTACCTGTTGGGCACATCTTGGCCTTATCTTCATTCTAATCCAGGAAAAGCTGAGGCCCAAGGACTTGAGAATTATCCAAAAGCTGAGGATTAGTGACACATAAGTCTAAACATCCCCTACTAACTCCAGACAGATAAAAGCAATTCATTATGGACTTACTATCTACTTCACATCATCGACACTCATATTTATCTGTCAAAAGTATAAACCTTCCATTCCCTTTTAGTTTTGTCTACGCAGTGCCAACACTTACAGCTATTTCCTAAAACAGTATTCAAACACAGCATCACTGGGACAACCTTTACAACTGTAACAGTATGACTTATAGGCTGAAACAAAGAATTCTCCTTCTCTAGGAGAAAGGGCCTTTTGAAAAATCAGTTGAAGAAAATCAAATATTTCAACAATTTTTCAATATAAGACATTAATTAACTCTGACAATAGAGAATCCAAAATTAGGTAGGAGAATGAGTAACCCTAAAAGACAATTGAATAGATACATTTGTTCTCTCAGAAGTTAAGTAAATGATTAAAAGGCAATTTAAATATGGCATTGATCTAAATATTCATTAATGTTATATAGATACTCCAGTTTTACTTGAGATAAAAGTAATTACTTGAGACAACATCATTTTAAGGAATACTCAACCTCAATTAAGAAAATAGTCATCAAATTAAACTGAACAGAGTATGGGGAAGAACTACTCTTAATTATCTTAGAAAGTCATTTACCTTGAGAGCTATCAGCATTAGCCAGGACTATAAGCTAAAAGATTGTCAAAGCAAGCAAGCCTGAGATGGAGTGAGTATGGTAATGCCTTGAATGAGCATGGCAAAACCTATCCTAGGTAGGTCTGAAACAACCAAATGCAAATGTCTGTATTTCTCTTCAACATTAATGTCTAGATGCCAGTGATCAGAAAGACAATTCTTGAGAGAAGCTCTGTTTTTTAGAATACTGTGCCAGAAAAAATTTTGTGGCCATCCCAATCCTACCTTGCCAAGGACTTCTCTCTATTCCTTAATTTCAAGGACTGAAATACCCCTAACTGACCCTATTTCTGGTTTCCACTTCTCAGAGGAAAGAAATGCTCTGTCAGTTTGGTCATTAACTTCCTGGACAGGTCACCTGTATGTCCAGAGTGTGATCTCTCGGCATCACAAACCTCCCTCTGCAGGTCTCAGTTTCCTCAAGCGAGAAACTCTGAGGATTCCTCCAGCTACCTTGCATCAGGGCTGAGTGCCAGAGGTTGAATGAAATCCCTGGCTCTTAGCATTTCTCTCCATGTCTATTTAACATAAGTGTGCAGACACACTGAATTTAAACATAAACTTTCAAACATTGAAAAAAAAAAGTTTGAAAACAGTGGAGACAAGATGGGTTTGCTCTAAAGTCTCAGACAGTAAAGAATCTGCCTGCAATGCAGGAGACCTGGGTTCAATTCATGGGTCAGGAAGATACCCTGGAGAAGGGAATGGTAACCCACCCCAGTATTCTTGCCTGGTGCATTCCATGGACAGAGGAACCTGGCGGGCTACACTCCATGGCGTTGCAAAGAATCAGAAATGACTGAGTGACTAACACTTTCACTTTTCAAACAAATATAAGACCCAACTCTACTGGAAAAGTTTTTAAATGATGACCCATATTCACTGGAGAAATCAGTCTTTAGGTAACAGAAAAGAAATTAATCTTTATCCAGTATCTATTTTGTATTAAGCTGTTGACCGTCATGATACATTCAGGAAAAGCCTTAGACCTAGCCTTAATGAATCTACAACTGCTTACTTATTAAATTAGATGATCTATCTTTTATTGACACTGACCATAAAAGTGAATTAAATTATTCCCAGAAGTTTCTCTGGGCTTGACTTTGGTGACTGGTTTAAATATACTTTGGCCTTTTTTATTTTTTTATTTAACAGTGGCTCAAATACTGTGAAAGCCAGAATTAGAGATAAGGTAATCAGATCTCCAGAACTTTACCTGGATGTTCATGCAAATAGTAAAAAATTTGTTGGTATAGTTAATTAATCACAGAAGAAAATAATTAAATTCAAACTGTGCTTGTTGTTCCCCATGAGACAGTATTATAATCACTTAATATTACCTCCTTTATTGGAAGTTAATAAGTCATTTAGTGACAGGAGGTAGAGGGAGGCTAGATATTCACCAATAGCATTACCTATCTCTGTCTGCAGAAGAGTACACTTCCCAGGTCACTTGCAGTTATATTGGGAGCTAGGACTAGCTCTGGCTGATGCAATGGCCTGGTCCCTAAAAGCTTCTGTGAGGTTCCTGGATTTTCTCCCACTAACTGGAAATTGTAAAGTCACCCTAAAAGAGGTGTCTAGACATGTACCTTCCTACTTGGAACACAGCCTCTTAATCTTCATTGAGCTGTCCTGTGAACAAGGGGTGAATCATATTAAGCCATGAGATTTTGTTGCTGTTTAATACAGCAACCAGCATTATCCCAACATTGAAGGGGGGCTCACTCCAACTCAATATTCTGAGTTCTCTTCACAGGGCTCATCATTAAGGAAGAATATTCTTGGAAGCAAAAGTGAGCACTGAGAAAATGGTGAACAGTGAGAGTTGGCACCAGAAATCCTGGCATACAGGAAAAAAAAAATAGAAGAATGGAGTTGGGAACCTAAGGGAATTGAGACTGTTGGTAAATCAAAGACAGAGATAGCAGGTGTCAATGCAGATCTGAAGAACGAATCTTGGAGCTGGCCCCCTTGTCAGGACTGGGAAAGCGGGCGGGCAACAGGGAGGAGCGCCCCTGCAGGCTTTCCTGACTGTACCTAGTATTTCTGTCTGATCTAGGCTAGAAGGTGAGCTGCTGTACAGCCAGCCCAATCACCATTCGTGGTGTAGTCCAGAGCCTGGAGAAAGACACTGTGGTTTGCATATCTAATTTGGAGGCCTAGATACTAATTCAGAATTCCAAAGCCACCATGAAATTGGAATGAATGAATCTTAAACCCAAGTAGTTTTCTATTATAAAATTATTATTCAGTTCAGTTCAGTTCAGTTCAGTCACTCAGTTGTGTCTGACTCTTTGTGACCCCATGAACTGCAGCATGCCAGGCCTCCCTGTCCATCACCAACTCCCGGAATTCACCCAAATCCATGTCCATCGAGTCGGTGATGCCATCCAAGCATCTCATCCTCTGTTTTCCCCTTCTCCTCCTGCCCTCAATCTTTCCCAGCATCAGGGTCTTTTCCAATGAGTCAGCTCTTCACATCAGGTGGCCAAAGTAGTAGAGTTTCAGCTTTAACATCAGTCCTTCCAATGAACACTCAGGATTGATCTCCTTTAGGATGGACTGGTTGGATCTCCTTGCAGCCAAGGGACTTTCAAGAGACTTCTCCAACACCACAGTTCAAAAGCATCAATTCTTTGGCGCTCAGCCTTCTTCACAGTCCAACTCTCACATCCATACATGACCACAGGGAAAACCATAGCCTTGACTAGACAGACCTTTGTTGGCAAAGTAATGTCTCTGCTTTTGAATATGCTATCTAGGATTGGTCATAACTTACCTTCCAAGGAGTAAGTGTCTTTTAATTTCATGGCTGCAATCACCATCTGCAGTGATTTTGGAACCCAAAAAAATAAAGTCTGACACTGTTTCCACTGTTTCTCCATCTATTTCTCATAAAGTGATGGGACCAGATGCCATGATCTTAGTTTTCTGAATCTTGAGCTTTAAGCCAACTTTTTCACTCTCCTCTTTCACTTTCATCAAGTTCTTCTTCACTTTCTGCCATAAGGGTGGTGTCATCTGCTTATCTAAGGTTATTGATACTTCTCCCGGCAATCTTGATTCCAGCTTGTGCTTCCTCCAGCCCAGCGTTTCTCATGATGTACTCTGCATAGAAGTTAAATAAGCAGGGTGACAGTATACAGCCTTGCTGTATTCCTTTTCCTATTTGGAACCAGTCTGTCATTCCATGTCCAGTTCTAACTGTTGCTTCCTGACCGGCACACAGGTTTCTCAAGAGGCAGGTCAGGTGGTCTAGAATTTTCCACAGTTTATTGTGATCCACACAGTCAAAGGCTTTGGCATAGTCAAAATTATTATTAGTCAGCTAGAAATCCCTGCAGAATGATTTTGTTTGTTTATATATTCCACTTCTCAATATTGTCATCTCTCTTCAATTTTGATAACTAAATTCAAAGCTTTCTTCATTGAAAGCTTTCTCACCTAGTGATGGTCAACAACAGCAAATTAAAACCTCTAAGCTTTTGGCAGTTGCATCCAAAGAGATGGGAACTCTCCAATTAAAGCCTGTTTCCCGAAAGTAAATTAAACAGTACCTTGAGTGGTTCCTGTTTAACTGCTCTTAACAAGATTTTTAGGTGTTGGTTCCCACTGACAGATTGAGTGCAGAGGAGCAAGAAGCACAGGAAATGGGGGGAGGGAAGTGACAGATGTGAGTAAATATGTATTGGGAAGATTTCCGTTTAATTCTTCTGAATGAGCTCCTGGCTTGTGTTAGCATCATCTCTTGGGAAATCAGCCACATTGCATTTGTTTCACTGCTCCTACCTGCAGTGAAAAGGAACATACTGAATGGAATAGTGCAGTCACACTATGAATTTATTCTCTGCTGATCGTAATGAAGGAGAGCATAATGGAAATTTAAGACACTGACCTGCCAGACCCCTACCCTAAATGCTAATGTGAGATCTCTTCATACCCTCTTCTATTTTCTCAAGTTTCAAGGATGTGATCCTTGCTGCATTATCTTCTTAGCAACAAACTGGCCACATTTAGATAAAGTCTGTAGAGCTATTTGGTTGACCAAAAAGTCCATTCAGATTTTTCTATAGCATCTACAGAAAAACTCAAATGAACTTTTTAGCCAATCCAATATCCATAGTCAGAAATAACAAATAAAATCATGGCAAGATCTTGGAACCATGGATCTCTCTGTCACCATGAACTGGCCCTATGACCTTGAGGTAGTGTCTCCAAATAATTCTCTGTACCTCACTTTTGTAGGCAAAGCTTCTTTCATGAGAACAATTTTGCCAAAAAGTGCACACAAAAACCATATAATTTAAGAATACAAAGGAAGGAAAGAAAATTTAAGGAAGAAAGATGCTGAGAAGTTAGACATAAAAAGCAACTGATTCTTATCCATCCAGTAACTTTTGCACTTGACTATAAGTCAGATCTCAGAAATTCATGGGTGGCCAGGTGCTCACAGCCCCAGGTCATTCCAAGGTTGAGGTGGGATGTCATCAGAGGAGAAGGAGTGAAAATTGACATCCTCACGATAGCTCAGTTGGTAAAGAATCTGCCTGAATACAGAGGACCCTGGTTCAATTCCTGAGTCAGGAAGATCTGCTGGAGAAGGGATAGGCTACCCGCTCTAGTATTCTTGGGCTTCCCTTATGGCTCAACTGGTAGAGAATCCTCCTGCAATGGGGGAGACCTGGGTTCAATGCCTGAGTTGGGAAGATCCCCTAGAGAAGGGAAAGGCTACCCACTCCAGTATTCTGGCCTGGAGAATTCCATGGACTGTATAGTCCATGGGGTCGCAAAGAGTTGGACATGACTGAGCAACTTTCACTTTCACTTTCATACACCCCCAGAGCCAGTGGGAATTGGTATAATCATTGTGGAAAACAATCTAGCATCATATCTAGAGAGTCATTAAAGTGCTCATACCTGCTGGCTCATGCTCACTTCTGGGAGTTTATTCCAAGATAATAATCAAAAAGAAAGAAAATTTATTCATGTAGGTGTCATGAGAGTATTATTTTCAAATGGTGAAAATTTGGAACTGTATAGAACAGAGGTTGGTGATCTTTTTCTATAAAAGGCTGGATGGTATTTTTGTGTGTGTTTGTGAACTATGCAGTATCTGCCTCTCATATTTAACTTCTCCTTGGACAAAGTTGTGAATACATGGGTGTAGCTGGGTTCCAATAAAACATTATTTATGAAAATTTTAACAAAAAAAGAAATTCATGGGTGGAAACAGTGATTTTTCTATCCATAAAACTCCTATTGTCCTTTGTTCATCAAAAAATTCCTTATTTCCAAGTAGCAGTACAATTATTTGCATACTGCCCCCACCCTGCGCCATGACAGCCACTTTAGGGCAGCCTTTGTGTTTCTCATCTTGGGATCCCCCTACATTATCTGTGTGGATCCAGTCTCACCTTTATGCTCACAAACACAAAATGTTTGTGCATTTAATGGAAGCACAGCATTTCTTCCACACTCAATACAAAGAATGGTCATCTTTTGAAGGTCAAGTTACTCTTGTAGCATTTCCTGAGTACCTAAAATTCATTCATCAGAGAATCCCCTTTCAAGGTTTTTGTTCCAATATGCCATAGCCAAAAAAATACTAATATGCTTTCTTACACTCCTATCTCCTGAACCCAGGAAGTTGAAAATGAGTGGGGGAGAAGTAGAAATGTTAAAAGAAAGAAGAAAAAAACAAAACAAAACAAAGAAGCATGACAGCTATCCTTGACTGATTACCAACAACTTCTATGAGGAATCTAAAATAAAAGTGCAGAGGATGAGATGGCTGAATGGTTGGATGGCATCACCGACTCAATGGACATGAGTTTGAGTAAACTCCAGGAGTTGGTGATGGACACAGAGGCCTGGCGTCCTGCAGTCCATGGGGTCGCAAACAGTGAGACACAACTGAGCGACTGAACTGAACTGAACTGAAAATAAAAGTGAGAAACAGGTAGCATTGCTTTGGCTTCTATCTTTAGTACCTCTTTCATCCTCCTTGGTGCCCTGAGAAAACTCACTAAGGCCCTTTCTGCCTGTATCTTTACCCATCACTCACCCCTCCCCACTATAAAGTCCCACAGCTCCTATTCAACTTCGTGTATGTCTGGCTTTGAAATTACCCTTCCCCTAAATCAAAACTCTTATTTTCTCTAGGTATCTCAACCAGGTCAGAATGAAAGCTAATTAAGCTAGTTCATATTAAGTTTATGACAAATCATCAGCCCACACACTCTTTAACCTACTCAGGAATATTTTCTTGTTAACTCAAGCTGGTGAAATTTCAGTCAGTGTGGAAGAGAGATATCCTCTGTCTTCCAGGAGGGAGAAAACCAAAAACCACAGATTTTCTCTTCATCCATCCCTACCAAGATTCCCAGGGCCTATCCCTGATGGAAAGCATGGGCTTTTCTCTCCCCTCTCAACATCTTCCTGAAGCAAAACCAATGAATCTTCCTAATTACAATTCTGTCTCTTGGCGAGAGGAATTGGGATGGAACAACTGGGTTGCCAGCTTTACTCCAAGCTATAGAAGGACCTCCTTGTCTCAGGTCTCAGTATTTGTAACCAATCATATAAAGTATTATGGTTCTTGAAATTTATGGTGGATCAGAATTACCTGAAGGGCTTGTTAAACTCAACTGCTAGGCTCTATGTGCAAAGTTTCTAATTCAGTATATTTGGGTGGGGCCAACATTTTTCATTTCTAACAAGCTCCTTGGCCATGCTGATGCTGCTGGCCCAAGGAACCATGTTAAGTACCACCTTGTAGTAAACTTCCCTTTCATATGGAAGATAAAGCACATTTCAGAAGGAGGAAGGGGACACACAATAGCACAGAGGTGTGAAAGAGCATCTCACGTGCAGTAACAAGGGCATTTTTCTTTCCCTAGAGATTGAATTTTATGGAAAGTAGGAGAAGGAAAATGAAGTGGCAGAAATTTAGGGATGAAGTGAAGAACCATAACAGTTTAGAATGTGTTGCTCAGGTCACCTTCTTCAGGAAACTGTAACCTCTAAATTGTTAGGAGAGTAACAGAGAATGGGAATTGTTAAAAGATGTATGTAATCACCTTGAGTCATTCCCCATCTTGGCATAAACTAAGAATCCAGTTGTCAGTGTGTTACAGAGGAGGCCTAAATTATAAGATGTATTTTTAATATTTATAAACATCAATAACCCTGATTTAACTGATATACCTGTGGTAAGAGGACAGGGTGAGAAGATCTCTGCCTCATTCACTTCCCACTCCCTTCTCCTTCTTTCCTCCTTGACACTTCCTGCCTCTAAATCATTCTAGGAACTTAATTTGGTCTGTATTGATACTGAGCAGGGGCTTCCCAGGTGGCTCAGTGGTAAAGACTCCATCTGCCAATGCAGGAGACACAGGTTCAATCCCTGGATTGGGAAGATCCCCTGGAGAAGGAAATTGCAACCCACTTCAGTATTCTTGCCTGGGAAATTCCATGGACAGAAGAGCAAGATGGGCTACAGTCCACGCAATTGCAAAAAAGTCAGACACGACTTAGCAACTAAACAACAACATTGATACTGAGCATGGCCATTGAGTTTGAAAAGATATTGTGGAACCAGATTTTCCTCTTCTATGTTCTCTTGTCCCCATGTTGGGGTACTCATACCTTCTTCTTTTCACCATCTTTCTCCCTTTTTTCTATCCCTGTTTGGCATACCCAAGGGATTTCTGCATTATATTCCTAACAAGAGAGGTAAGATTTTAAGATCTGGCCTTGGACATAAGGATTATCTACTTCCTCAGAGACCTTTAGGGTTGTCTTTGTTGTCCAACCCAACTTTAACAGAGAGAAATATGGCATTAAGAGAGATGAAGATTGTCCAGTTAATTAGCGGAAAAACCTCTGATCCAGGGCAAAAGGTAGGCAAGCTTCCAAGAGCAGAAAGGAAGTGTTTCTTCTGTTTGTGCAACCAAAGTATACCGAGTAGAGTTGATGTGTCTTCCAAGAACCTGAATTCTAAGGAGACAATCATTGTTCACCACCTTAGATTGTGTTCTTCCAGAATCAGAGCCTGAAGTAGGATGTAAGTGCAAGCAGTTTACCTGGGAGGCAATGTTAACAAGCAACAGTAGAGAACTGGGAAGTGAGAGAGGTCAAGGAAGAAAGCCAACACAGAAAAGCTAACTTCAAAAGGAGCTGGAGCTTATTCCTGTTGAGCATAGAAAGTGGTATAGAACACACTTCAGAACTGGCCCATGTAAGTTCAAGGAAGCTGGGGCTATGTCTACCATCTCCCTCTGCTGCTGCTGCTGCTAAGTCACTTCAGTCATGTCCGACTCTGTGCAACCCCATAGACGGCAGCCAACCAGGCTCCCCTGTCCCTGGGATTCTCCAGGCAAGAACACTGGAGTGGGTTGCCATTTCCTTCTCCAATGCATGAAAGTGAAAAATGAAAGTCAAGTCACTCAGTCGTGTCCGACTCTTAGCAACCCCATGGACTGCAGCCTACCAGGCTTCTCTGCCCATGGGATTTTCCAGGCAAGAGTACTGGAGTGGGGTGCCATTGTCTTCTCCAACCATCTCCCTCTAGCTGTAAGTTAATTGCTCCTCTAAGATGTGAACACCCTGTCTCCAGATGGTTCATGCATGCTCCTGCAGTCAAGGAAATCATACAGAGACTAACAGATGCTAGTGGAGAACATCCAACGGATGTGGGGAGAGCACCCATAACTTTCCTATGATAACTTGGGGGAGTTCTCCTCTTCCATCATTCTGTTGTCCTAAAATTCCTTGTTGTAAAGCATGAAGTATAACCGTCCCAGACTATAGACAATACTACAAAGGTAGAGTAATCAAAATGGCATGGTATTGGCACAAAAACAGACATATGGAACAATGGAAAAGTAAAGAACCCAGAATAAACCCACATACCTGTGGTCAATTAATCTTTGACGAGGATATGCAAGGGAAGGATATGCAAGGAATCAAGGATATGCAATGGGAAGTTCTCTTCAGCAAGTAGTGTTGGGAAAGCTGGACAGCCACATGTAAATCAATAAAGTTACAATGCACCCTCATACCACATACAAAAATAAATTGAAAATGGCTTAAAGACTTAAACATAAGACATGGCACCATAAAATTCCTAGAAGAGAACATATGCAAAACATTATATGATATACATTTTATCAATGTTTCCTTAGGTCAGTCTCCCAAGGCAATAGAAATAAAAGTATAAATACAGAAATGAGACCTAATGAAACTTCCAAGCTTTTGCACAGCAAAGGAAACCATAAACAAAATGAAAAGACAACCTATGGGATGGGAGAAGATATTTGCAAACAATGCAACTGACAAGGGATTAATTTCCAAAATATGCAAATGACTCATACAAGTCAACAATAACAAAAATAGACAACCTAGTAGAAAAATGGGCAGAAAAACTAAATAGACATTTTTCCAAAGAAAACATACAGACAGCCAATAGGCACATGAAAAGATGCTCAACATTGCTAATTATTAGAGAATTACAATTATTAAAGAAAACTATAATGAGGTATCATCTCACATCAGTCAGAATGGCCATCATTAAAAAGTCTACAGATAACAAATGCTAGAGAGGGTATGGAGAAAAGGGAACCCTCCTACACCATTGGTGGGAATGTAAGTTGATGCAGCCACTATTAAAAACAGTATGGAGGTTTATATGAAAACTAAAAGGAGAACTACCATATGAATCAGCAATCTTATTTCTGGGCATACAGCCAGACGAAACTGCAATTTAAAAAGATACATGCACCCCTACGTTCATTACAGCACTACTCACAATAGCCAAGACATGGAAACAACCTAAATGTTCAACAGATGAATGGATAAAGAAGATATAGTACATACACACCATGGAATACTACTCAGCCACAAAAAGAACAAAATAATGCCATTTGCAGCAACAGGGATGGAATGAGAGATTATCATACTAAGTGAAATAAGTCAGAAAGAGAAAGACAAATACTATATAATATCCATTTATACATGGAGTCTAAATATATGACACAAATGAATTTATCTATGAAAGAGAAACAGATTCATAGGCATAGAGAACACTTGTAGTTGCCAATGGGGAGAGGGGTTAGCTAGAGGTAGAGTGGAAGTTTGGAGTTGGCAGATGCAAACTATTATTATATTTTATTCTATACTATTATATATAGGATGGATAAACAAGGTCCTACTGTACAGCACAGGGAACTACATCCATTATCTTGTAATGAACTATAAGTGAAAAGAATATGAAAATGAATATAAATATATGCATAACTGAATCACATGCTGTATGGCAGAAATTAACACAATATTCTAAATCAACTACACTTCAATTAAAAAAATTCCTTGTTATTTATAAATTTTATTCATTGGAAGTGAAATAGATATTCCAGTTTCATGATTCAGTTTGTATTAGTGTCATTGTAACTCTGTTCCATTCTGTTATTTGACCATTAACATTTTCCTAGAAAACATACATAGGAATAAAATTATCCCCCAAACCAAATAACACCTATGCAAAGATGTCATAAAGCCATGAAAATTAATTCTATAAAACAACTCAGAGAAGTATGTTCAACACTTTTCAAATGCATATGACAGCAAGAAAGAAAAATCAAATACCTACATTTGCATTTTGTCTAGACATGGTTATATACTAAAATCTTCAGTTGATCAGTTTGAAGAACCAAGCAAATTTATCATCAATACAACAATAGTGCTGGCTTGTGTGTTCTGTAGCAGTGCACATCAAAATCAAAAGAAGAGATTTTAAAAAAGAATCTCAAGAAATGCATTTCCCCAAGGTGAAAAATAACCAAAGTATAAACAAAAGGTTTATAAACAAAAGGTAAGGTACCAATTTTATTGGTAAGGAACAACTCCCAAACAGCTAACTTAGTATTCAAGGAAACCAAAGTATACACAAGTGTGATCTTTCCATTTATATTTTGTTTATATACCACCAGTGAGCTGTTTTAACCATTATAAGTGATATATGAGTATTTTGTTAAAATGAATTAATTACATGGTATCATGTCTTAATGAATTTAATCATATCAATTTGCCTCTGTAGACAAAGAATGACTTTTATAATGTAGCATGACCAAGCTCAACTCCTAAAATAATGTCTGTTAATCTACAACTACAAAACAAGAAAATAAATAAAGCAATTTAGCAACCTTGATCAAACAACACAGGCCACTCTTGGTTCAGACATCGCAATAGATTATCCAACTTGTTGGGTAGTGAATTTCATGGACATTAAATAAAAACAATAATCAACTATGTAAAACTCAACTGAGTTTATGCCTAGCCTTCATTAAAAACCAACAATATAGAGTAATAACCAAACAAAAAATCTTGGTAAAAATCTCATTTGGACTCTCAACTAGATGGCAGGGTATTGAAGGAAAATACATATTTCAGGTAAATAATCGCTATTGTGATATGCCTTTATGTTGGCAAATAGCTGACTTAGTATATTGCAGAATATTGTAGAACTATATAGAAATATGTAGAAATATATATTGTAGAATATATTGTAGTATATTGTAGAACTGACAGAAAATGTAAAGTTATAAAGGAGTGAAAAAAGTATCAAATTCAGTTCACATGTTCAAATTTAAATTATAAACAATGGGTGATGCTTAATATGCAGCTTAATGATCCCAGCTTCTTGATTTTGCAAAAGTATAAGAACTTTTAAAATACAAAGTCTTAGATTCACCACATTTAAATATATTCACAAAATTACCTTTGAACAAAATTATGCAATTGATATTTAACAGAGTATGATCTTAATACAGGCATTTTAATAGGAAAATGCAAGACAAATCAGTCACGGTCAATGACATCAGGAGTTTACAGCCTAAGAAGAGACTAACAGGAGCAAAAGAGTAGATGGATACTCTGATGGACATATCTTTTGAATATGTGGAGATCTAGAGAATAGATTTGTCAAATCATAGATGGGCGGGAAAACATATACCCCAGAAAGTTTTATTTAAGAAAAGAAGTGACTAACTATTGTTGAGCTAACTATTCATTGTGGGGTTTATTTTTACCTTTTTGTATCAATCAGTCCAATGTTCCTAGAATATAGTCCAGGTTAAGGATGACAAAGTTTAAGAGTCATTTGGATGTCAATGTTTCTTTTTATATATGCTTTTATTTGGACAGTAACCACTTCACTGAGCATCCTATTTCTATTACTAGATAACTATAAGATAAAATAAACAATTATGTTGAAGACATTGTCTTAGATGGTAAATGAAAGCAAACCAAAAAGAAAAAAGTGGGGGTAAGGGAGTGGTGAAGCACAATGTGTGCAATCTAAGAAGGGGGAAAAGACACCAAATAAACTTTAGCATGTAAAGAGCTATATACTGAAATTCAAGACAGAGTTTGACAAATAGAAAGGTATTCTTGGATAATATATCTCAATGCTATGAACATATCATGGTCATTTATCATTCAAATATGTTATAGTATATGTAATATATTAAAATCTCCATGAAAATATCAACAAGATTTTTGAGTTCAACAAGTTGGATTTTTTCACATGAAAAAAACAAACAAACAAAAAAAAACCCAAAACAGAATAGAAAGCCAAAAAGAGAGAAACCATGGATTATGCAGCTATCTGGTTATCAGCAGATCTTTCCAGATACTGAAATACATATACCAAAGCCTCTATCATTGAAAGACTGTACTATAGCACAATGAATGGAGAAATGGAACAATGGGGGAAAAAAAAAAAAACAGAAAGTTCAGGGGAAGAAAAGCCCAAGTACATATAAAATTTTAATACAGATCTTCCTCATCTTACAATGGGATTATTGATCCTGACTACCCCATGGTAAACTGAAAATATATTTTCAGTTTGACGCAATATTAAATGCATCAAAAATGCATTTAATATATCACTCCTGCTGAACATCATAGCCTAGCCTGGCTACTTCAAACATGATCTGAACAGTTACATTAGCTTATAGTTGGGTAGAATCACTTAACACCCAAAATTTTATGAAGTGTTGAATGCCTCATGTCATATACTGAATACTGTATTTAAAATGAAAAGCAGAATGGTTGTGTGGGTATATATGGTTAAAAGTCTATTGGTTGCTCACCCTCACAATTACATGGCTGCCTGGGAGCTGCAGCCTGCTACCACTGCCCAGCATGGTGAGAGAGTACAGCATATTGCTAGCCTAGGAAAAAATCAAAATTCAAAACTGGAGTTACAGTTTCTACTGAATGTGTATCACTTTTGAACCATCATAAAGTTGAAAACCTTTAAGTCAAACCATCATAAATTGGAGAACATCTGTATAGTATATAGGCATACCTCATTTTATTATGTTTTGTACTGTTGTACTTCATAGGATATGGCTTTTTTTTTTAATTGAAGATTTGTGGCAACACTAGGTTGAACAAGTCTAATCAGTGCCATTTTTACAACAGCATTTTCTCTCTTCGTGTCTCTATGTCACATTTTGGTAAATCTAAAAATATGTCAAACTTTTTCACTCTTATTTCACTTGTTTTGGGGATCTGTGATCAGTAATCTTTGGTGTTACTATTGTAATGGTTTTAAGTCTCCATGAATTATGCCCATGTAAGATGGTGAAATTAATGCCTAAATGCTGTGGGTGTGTTCTTACTGCTTCACCAGCCAGCTATTCTTCCATCTCTCTCCCTCTCCCCTGGCCTCCCTATTCTGTAAGAAACAACAATATTGGAATTATACCAAATCATAATCCTACGATGGCCACTAAGTGTTCAAGTGAAAGGAAGAGTTCCACATCTCTCACTTACATCAAAAGTTAGAAATAATTAAACTTTGTTAAGTAGGCCAGTCCACAGCTAAGACAGGCTATAAGTCAGGCCTCTTGCCTCAAACAGCTACACTGTGAATGCAAGTGAAAAGTTCTTAAAGGAAACTGAAAGTACTACTTCTGTGAACACACAAATGATAAAACAGCCTTATTGCTGATACAGAGAAAGTTTTGGTAGTCTGGATAGAAGACCAAACCAGTGGCAACATTCCCTTAAGCCATCGGGTAATACAGAGCAAGCCCTAATTCTTCAATTCTTTAAAGGCTGGAAGAGGTGAGAAAACTGCAGAAGAAAAGTTTAAAGCTAACAGAGGTTGGTTCATGAGGTTAAAGAAAAGAAGCCATCTCCATAACACCAAAGTGCAAGATGCAATAGCAAATATTGATACAGAAACTTCAGCAAGTTATCCAGAAGATCTACCTAAGCTCATCAATGAAGATGGCTGCACTAAACAACAGATTTTCAGTGTAGATGAAACAGAACAGCCTTATGTTGGAAGAAGATGCCCTCTAAAACTTTCATAGCTGGAGAGGCAAAGTCAACACTTGGCTTCAAAGAACAGAATGATTCTCTTGTTAGGAGCTAACCCAGTTGTTGATCAGAAGTTGAAATCAATGCTCATTTACCACTCTGAAAATCCTAGGACCCTTAAAAATTATTTTAAATCTACTATGCTGTGCTTTATAAATGGAATAACAAGGCCTGATTGACAGCATATCTGTTTACAACATGATTTACTGAATATTGTAAGCCCATTGTTGAGACCCACTGCTCAGAAAAAAAGATCACTTTAAAATATTATTGCTTATGAACAATGTACCTGGTCACCCAAGAGCTCTGATAGAGATGTACAGTGATGACTAATGTGATTTTCAAGCCTGCTAACATAACATCTATTCTGCAGTCCATGAATCAAGGAGTAATTTTGACTTTCAAATCATTCTTTAAGAAATATATTTTGTAAGACTATGGTTGCCATTAATTTCTTCTGATGGATCTCAGCAAAGTAAATTGAAAACCTCTGGAAAGGATTTACCACTCTAGATGCCATTAAGAATATTGTTATTCATGGGAAGAGGTCAAAATATTTACATTAACAGGAGTTTAAAGGACGTTGATTCTACCCCACATGGATAACTTTAGGGGTTTAAAACTTCAGTAGAGGAAATAACTGCAGATGTGATGGAAACAGCAAGAAAACCAGAAATAGAAGCAGGGCCTGAAGATGTGACTGAATTGCACAGATCTCATGACAAAATCTGAAGGGATAAGGAGTAGCTTTTTATAGATGAGCAAGGAAAATGGTTTCCTCAAGATGGAATCTACTCCTGATGAAGACACTGAGAAGACTGTTGAAATGACAACAAAGGATCTAGGATATTATACAGACTTAGTTGATAAAGCAGTAATAAGGCTTTAGAGGATTAATTCCAGTTTTGAAAGAAGTTCTACTATAAGTAAACCGCAATCAAATAGCATTACATGCTACTGAGAAGGCATTCATAAAAGAAAGAGTCAACTGATGTGGCAAACTTCATTTTTGTCTTATATTAAGCAATTGCCACAGCCATCCCAGCCTTCAGCAACCATTACCCTGACCTGTCAGTAGCCATCAACACCAAGGCAAACCCTGCACCAGCAAAAAGCGTTATCACTCTCGCAGGTTCAGATGATGGTTAGCATATTTTAGCAATAAAGTTTTTTTCAATTCAGGGATGTACATCTTTTAGACATAATGCTATTGCAGACTTAATAGGTTAACTTTTATATGCACTGGGAAACCAAAAAACATATATGACTTCCTTTATTGTGATATTCACTTTATTGCTGTGCTTTGGAACCAAACCCACAATATCTCAGAGGTATGTCAGTATTATAAAAGTGTCAACTCAATCCACTAGGTTAAAAAACAGACTTTTAAATAATTAGTACTGGGACACTGAATAGTGATTTGGAAAATGATAAAACTGGATTTATTCCTTAAACCACACACAAGAATAAATTCCAAATGAATCAAAGATATGAATGAAATAGGTGAAATCATAAAACTACTAGAAAAAATAGGCCCATTCCCTTAGAATCTGAGTATAAGGAATACCATTCTATGACTGAGATCCACATGCAATAAAAGATTAGTAAATGTGACCAAATAAGTATGAAATTTTGATATGGCAAAAATTCACAATAAGCAAAGACAAGTATAAAACTAGGAGAAAATATTTGCAACATAGTCACAGCTAAAGAAGTAACAATCAACATAAAAATATTTTAAAAGTTGAACACATCTTAATTTATTAACTGAAAACAACTAACAAAAATATATTAATAGTAGTTTACAGAAACAGATATATAAATAACTCTGTGAAAGAAAGATGCTTGATTTCATTCATAGCAAGAGAAAAGCAAACCAAAATTAATTAAAATATGTCATAACTATTGACTGACAAAAATATGTTTGACAGCATATGTTGGTGAGGCTCTGACAAAACAAGCTGCTCATATTCTACTGGTTTTTAAAAAATCACTGTTAAAATTATAACTACAAACTTGCGTTCTCAATGATAAGGTCACATTTATCAATGGTAAGTTCCAATTGTTTTTACTACTGCTAAGTCACTTCAGTCATGTCCGACTCTGTGTGACCCCATAGATGGGAGCCCACCCAGGCTCCCCTGTCCAGGGGATTCTCCAGGCAAGAACACTGGAGTGGGTTGCCATTTCCTTCTCCAATGCATGAAAGTGAAAAGTGAAAGTGAAGTCGCTCAGTCGTATCCGACTTAACGACCCCATGGACTGCAGCCTACCAAACTCCTCCATCCATGGAATTTTCCAGGCAAGAGTACTGGAGTGGGGTGCCATTGCCTTCTCCACCAATTGTTTTTATTTGACTATAAAAAATGAAACTAACCGAAAATAAGAAAAAATATTCTGGCAATCATTTGAATCTAAGAGCTCCAATACCTAAAACCACACAACTCTTATAATACCAAGCCCCAACTCCACCATGCTAAATTAGAAGTAAAAGACCAAGTTTTTAAATATTGCAGTCTTCATAAATCTTACATACAATCCTCTTCACCACTGAGAGCACTGTAGTCCCAGGACAGATAAGCTTCAGTTGGGATGAAGTACTAGAAACGTTCCATTACCAGAACCGTGCCCAGCAACAGCCTCTGTGACAGATGGCATCAAATTATTCATATAAAGCCAGATGTTTGGTGTCCATGTGAGAACATTTATTCCATAGCCTCTCAGAATCTTCCCCCAGGTTAAAGCTCTCTGGGCATCACTGTCTCAACTCAGCTATGAAGGAGTTACAGTTAATGCCCCTGCCAATTAGAAAGAGTGCAGGGGAGTTTACACTGAAGCCCTGAGGAGCTTCATGGGACTCCTGTGAAAATGTTGAAAAAGAGCTCTCCCATGAAACTTTTCACCACAGCTTCTGATGACTGAGGAAGAGAATCTGTCCAATTTCTTCTCTGTCCTTATCCAAATTCCCTCAAAAATGACAGGCTAATTTAAGTGATCAGAAATAAAAGCCAAGTTAGAACTTAGTTCCTAAAATACAGTACAGTGCATTTTAAGGAGATAAAGGAAGAAAAAATAAACCACTAACAATAAAAATTAAATCTAAAATATAGGTGTATTTCTCTCTCATTTCTGAATGAGAAAAATCTTCTAAACTTAAAAAAATGAAGACATGATATAGGAAAATGTTAATATACTATCATAATATACACAATTTGTAGATATCAAAGATAGATGATTAAAGAGCAAATATTTAGTTAGAAAAATATTCACTCCAAATATAAGAAATCAATATCCCTACTATGTAAACCAATTAAAAAAAAACACCGAGAGCATAAAATTCTCAAATGCAAAACATAAACGCCAAACATAAAGGGAAATTTTCAACTTCCACAAGACCCAACTTCAAAATGCATATAAAGCATAAGCAAAGTGTCCTTTATTCACTCATCAATGTGTCATTATATTGAAAAGGTGTAATATAATAATAGATAATGTTACATAGTGCTTATCATGTTCAAGTCACTCATCTAAGTGCTTTACCTGCATTAAGTAATTTAATCTTTCCCACAGCCCTGTTTGGTAAGCAACATTATTTGCAACATTCCCATTTAACAGATAAGGAAAGTGAGGCACAGGTAAGTGAAATAACTTGTCCAAAATCACATAATTCGTAAGTCAGAGAAGTGGTTTCAATCCAAACCAGTTTGTCTCCAGAAACCTGCTCTTAATTACTGTCTCCAGATACCTGCTTTTAACCACTGTACTATCCTGCCTCAGACTGATGGAAAGGAGGTGGTGATTCAGGCATATTCATTCATTACTGAGTAGAGGCATTTGGGGACAGAAATAAAGAAAACTTTCTATGTTCATATCAAGAGTCTTGATAATTTTTAGCTTTTGTCTAATATTTTGACTTCTAGGAATCCATTCTGAAGAAATTATATTTAAAATGAAACAGACTTATGCACAGAGAAGCTCATGCCAGCATTATTTATAATTGCCAAAACAGGGAAGAAATGCCAAACATTATAAGAATGTTTAATTATAATTTATAGAGATGTTAGAATTTCTGGCAGCCAATAAAAATGACATTTATTATGGGTTTTTCATCATATGAGAAATATTTATGATAAGCAAAATGCAGAACAGAAAAGTTTATATATACTATTTTATTTATATTCAAAAATAGGAAAATTTACTTATTCAAATAAGTAAGCAAAACAAAGTTTCCTGTTGTGATAGAGCTAACTTCCCAGTGGAAAGGCAAACAATAAACATGATAAATAAATGAATTATTCAGTGAATTAGAGTAAGTACAATTGAAAAACAGGGAAATGCAATATGACGGGAATTGGGAATTCTGAGTTCCTACATGCAGGTAGCAAAACTAAAAAGAGGAAAGCCTCAGTGAGACAGTAAAATTTGAGCAAAGACTTAGAGGCGGAGGAGGATTTAGCCATGTGAATACCTGAGGGAAGAGCACTTCAGGCTGAGATAATAGCTACAGTGAAGTCTTGGTAGCACATGCTGTTGGTACCCTACCCGTAGTCTGGGTGTGTACCTCACACATCTGGAGACAAAATACTGCAAACAACTGTGGTTCACTTCCTGCAAGTCCCTATTTTCAGGCCATAGAGCATGCTCAGCCAGTATGTGAGACAATCCAGAAATGAATGGCCCTGAAATCAGGACTCAGCCAATAACAGCTAAGGAAGTGACGACAACCTCCTCCCAGGTCCCCTGCCCTTAGGTAGGCTCAGAGACATGCTGTACAGGATCCCCTAGAGCAGTGTTTCTCAAACATCTGTTAGGACATATGAACCACCTGAGCTCCTTGTTAAAATGCAGATTCTGATTCAGTTGGTCTAGGGTGGGATCTAACTGTCTCATTTTAATAAATTCCCAAATGATGCCAATGCTGCTGGTTCACAGACTATATCTAAAGCAGAGAGGTCCTAGAGTTATTCAGTGGGTCTAGGCCCACATGATCACAGCAGTCACACACCCTCAACTGGCTTCTTACCCATCGGATTCATCTCTTCTCTCCCAAACAGTGTTAACTTGGCATCACCTTTAGAATAAACTAGCTGCATTCACTTGTCTTAGTGTCTGCTAAGACAAGCTTCTACCCTAGCCTGAAGCAGAATGCTCTGGTGAACTAGAGGAACACAAAGAATTCAGTGTGGCTGAAGCAGAGTGAATAAGAGGCTCAGGAGCAGAAAAAGGAAAAGAGTTCATAGAGGTTATGGGCAGAAGATGATATAGGACCAAGCTAAGGGTTCTGGCTCTGAGTCAGAGGAAAATGATGTGCCATTAGTACAGTTCTTAGTAGAGGATGACATGATAACATGCTTTACCATTATCAGCCTCACCCTGGCTACTGGCAAGAGTCAAGCGGAGAAAGGCAGATGCAGCTAGGTTAATTTGGAGGCCACTGCAGGACCCCAGGGCAGAGATGATGGAGGTATATCGTAGAGTCACAGATGGGAAGTAATGAACATGTGAGAAGAAATCAGATTCTGGACATCGAAGTATAAAGTCATCAAGAAAACAGCTGGATCATAATGCTCTAGAGTTTGGGAAAGAGGTAAGAAATATAAAAGTGGCTGTTGTCAGCATATATGTAGCATTTAAAATCATGGGACTGAATGAAATCACTCAGAAAGAAAGTGCAAGTAGAAAAAAGGAGAGTCCAAGAACAGACACCTGGAGCACTTTAACCTTGGGAGACTGGAAGTCCATATGCTCCAAGTCAACAGTAGCCATGCTGTGTGGAGGGGTTCTGGGTGGTGGTCATTTTCCTTACTGTCATTAGCCTGACTTCAGTGTAATGTTTGTGGAACCAGAGATCTAAAGGACACACAGAATCCAATGCTATGTCATTCTATCTCACTGTGGCTCTGCCTGTCAGGAACAGCATGAAGCATGAAAAGAATACAGAATTTCAGTAACACAAATAAGGCAACAAGGCTAAATGAGATTGTACAACTATTACATATGTGTGTGATTTATCCAATGGCAGAGAAAGAAAATATGTTTTGAGCCAGATGGGAAAACATTAAAAAGAATTAAGACAATCAAATAAGTGCAAAACCTAATCAAGTTGTGAAGAGAATTACAATCTCAATGTAGGGAGTGGAGGGAAGTTGGACAGAAATGTTAACGACAGTCTGAACCCAGGAGAGAACAATGTCCTCTAAAGGAGAGGAAGTCTCTGTTGTCATAGCATCAAAGCAGGTCAAGTTGTAGGTAAGTGACACAGGGAGAATCAAAAGCTTCATCTAGGCCCAAATTGCTCACTGATATGTAACTTTAACTGGCATTAAACAGGAATTTTAGAATTTAGCACAGAGATGATAAATTAAAACCATAATCAGAAAATAGTTGTAAGTTCAGGAAACTGGTTTTTATAAAACTAGAAATAGTCTTCATTTAGTGATTAAAGTATTACAAAATATGGTATTTAAGACAATTTAATTTATTAAGCTAACTTAGAAGCCAGAGTATTCTAAATTTAATCAAAATTAATTGGTTGGAACTGTGGTCCAGTTACTCAAAGATAATTTATTCAAGTTTCTAAACAGAGTTGGGATGCTTAAGAGAACTTGATATTCATCTTATTTATAATTTCACTTATTATATATAGAGAATCACATAAATACCTGTTCTATCAAATGCTCAAGAAGTAATCCAAATATTTTAATGTATAAAGGCAATTTAAAAAAACACAAAACTTAAAAAAAACATAAACCACAGAAAGATCTTTTTTGATCCACCTCCTAGAGTAATGAAAATAAAAACAGAGATAAACAAATAGGCCCAAATTAAACTTAAAAGCTTTTGCACAGCAAAGGAAACCATAAACTAGATGAAAAGACAACCCTCAGAATGGGAGAAAATATTTGCAAACAAAGCATCTGACAAGGGATTAATCTCAGTTCAGTTCAGTTCATTTCAGTTGCTCAGTCATGTCCAAATATTTGCAACCCCATTAACTGCAGCATGCCAGGCCTCCCTATCCATCACCAACTCCCGGAGTCCACCCAAACCCATGTCCATTGATTTGGTGATGCCTTCCAAACATCTCATCCTCTGTCGTCCCTTTCTCTTCCTGCCCTCAATCTTTCCCAGAATCAGGGTCTTTTCAAATGAGTCAGCTCTTTATATCAGGTGGCTAAAGTACTGGAGTTTCTCTTCAGCATCAGTCCTTCCATTGAATATGCAGGACTGATTTCCTTTAGGATGGACTGGTTGGATCTCCTTGCAGTCCAAGGGACTCTCAAGAGTCTTCTCCAATACTACAGTTCAAAAGCATAAATTCTTCGGCACTCAGCTTTCTTCACAGTCCAACTCTTACATCCATACATGACTACTGGAAAAACCATAGACCTGACTAGACGGACCTTTGTTGGCAAAGTAATGTCTCTGCTTTTGAATATGCTGTCTAGGTTGGTCATACTTTCCTTCCAAGGAGTAAGCAGCTTTTAATTTCATGGCTGCAGTCACCATCTGTAGTGATTTTGGAGCCCCCCAAAATAAAGTCTGACACTGTTTCCACTGTTTCCCCATCTATTTGCCATGAAGTGATGGGACCGGATGCCATGATCTTCGTTTTCTGAATGTTGAGCTTTAAGCCAACTTTTTCACTCTCCTCTTTCACTTTCATCAAGAGGCTCTTTAGTTCCTCTTCACTTTCTGCCATAAGGGTGGTGTCATCTGCATATCTGAGGTTACTGATATTTCTCCTGGCAATCTTGATTCCAGTTTGTGCTTCCTCCAGCCCAGCGTTTCTCATGATGTACTCTGCATAGAAGTTAAATAAGCAGGGTGACAATATACAGCCTTGACGTACTCCTTTTCCTGTTTTGAACCAGTCTGTTGTTCCATGTCCAGTTCTAACTGTTGCTTCCTGACTGGCATACAGGTTTCTCAAGAGGCAGGTCAGGTGGTCTGGTATTCCCATCTCTTGGAGAATTTTCCACAGTTTCTTGTGATCACACAGTCAAAGGTTTGGCATAGTCAATAAAGCATTTCAGAAATAGATGTTTTTCTGGAACTCTCTTGGTTTTTTCCCATGATCCAGTGGATGTTGGCAATTTGATCTCTGGTTCCTCTGCCTTTTCTAAAACCAGCTTGAATATCTGAAGTTCACGTATTGCTGAAGCCTGGCTTGGAGAATTTTGAGCATTACTTTACTAGCATGTGAGATGAATGCAATTGTGTGGTAGTTTGAGCATTCTTTGGCATTGCCTTTCTTTGGGATTGCAATAAAACCTGACCTTTTCCAGTCCTGTGGCCACTGCTGAGTTTTCCAAATTTGCTGACATATTGAATGCAGCACTTTTACAGCATCATCTTTCAGAATTTGAAATAGCTCAACTGGAATTCCATCACCTCCTCTAGCTTTGTTCATAGTGATGCTTCCTAAGGCCCATTTGACTTCACATTCCAGGATGTCTGGTTGTAGGTGAATGTGAGTGATCACATCATCATGATTATCTGTGTCATGAAGATCTTTTTGGTACAGTTCTTCTGTTTATTTTTGCCACCTCTTCTTAATATCTTCTGCTTCTGTTAGGTCCATACCATTTCTGTCCTTTATTGTGCCCATCTTTGCACGAAATGTTCTCTTGGTATCTCTAATTTTCTTGAAGAGATCTCTAGTCTTTCCCATTCTATTGTTTTCCTCTATTTCTTTGTATTGATCACTGAGGAAGGCTTTCTTATCTCTCTTTTCTATTCTTTGGAACTCTGAATTCAAATGGGTATATCTTTCCTTTGCTCCTTTGCTTTAATCTCAAACATATGCAAACAGTTCATGTAGCTCAGTATATGTATGAAAAAAACCTAATAAAAAAATGAGCAGAAGACTTAAGTAAACATTTCTCTAAAGAAGACATACAGATGGCCAAGAGGCATATGAAAAGATGCAAAAAATTCGCTTTTTGCTCTTTTAGGCACCACAGTGAAATGTTTAAAAGTAAGTGCTTTCTAGACAGAAAGACCTAGGTTTTCTACTCTGAGTTTCTCTATACAACATACTTTGGGCAAGTAGATCAAGCTCTCTATTCTCTGGCTTCCTAAGCTATGAAATTGCGATAATAGTATTTTCCTTATCTATCATTTTGCAGAAATAAAAAATATATAAAAGGCTCAGCTTGTTATTGGGTAAGCAATTAGAAAACATCCATAGTTATTTTGCTATTTTAGTATCTTTGCTATACTGTGCTCATTTGTGTATGACTCTTTGCAACTCCATGGACTGTAGCCCACCAGGCTCCTCTATCCATGGGATTTTCCAGGTAAGAATAGTGGATTGGGTTACAATTTCCTCCTGCAGTGGATCTTCCCAACTCAGGGACCAAACCCGCATCTCCTGCATTGCAGATGGATTCTTTACCACTAAGCCACAGGGGAAGCCTCATTTTAGAATCTAGTTAACAAAAGCAGCTTTTAGTTAATTTATGCATTGATATGAGTATATAATTTGATAGTTATACAAGCATCTATAGCATATTGTATGCATGTTCAATCATGTCTGACTCTTTGCAATCGAATGGACTGTAGTCTGCCAGACTTCTCTATCCATGGAATTTTCCAGGCAGGAATACTGGAGTGCATTGCCATTTTCCACTTCAGGGGATCTTCCCCACCCAAGGATAAAACCAGCATCTCCTGTGTCTCCTGCATTAGCAGACAGATTCTTTACCACTGTGCAACCTGGGAAACCCATTTGAAATATAGTAGCAGATTATTTTATAATATTTTATAGGAGATTATTTTATAATATAGCAGATTATAGTAGCTGGCTTAAAACTCAACATTCAAAAAACTAAGAACATGGCATCCAGTCCCATCATTTCATGGCAAATAGATGGAAAAACAATGGAAACAGTGACAGACTCCAAAATCACTGTAGAAGGTAACTGCAGCCATGAAATTAACAGACGCTTGCTCCCTGGAAGAAAAGATACGACAAACCTAGACAGTATATTAAAAAACAGACATTACTTTGCTAACATTACTTTAATATGCTAACAGCATATTAAAAACCATATACTCAAAACTGTGGTTTTTCCAGTAGTATGGATGGGAGAGTTGGACCATAAGGAAGGCTGAATACCAAAGAATTAATGCTTTTGTATGGTGGTATTGGGAAAGACTCTTGAGAGTCCCTTGGATTGCAAGAAGGTCAAACCAATCAATTCTATAGGAAATCAGTCCTGAATATTCATTGGGAGGACTGATGCTGAAGCTGAAATGCCAATACTTTGGCCACCTGATGCAAAGAGCCAACTCATTAGAAAAGATCCTGATACTGGGAATGATTGAAGGCAGGAAGAGAAGGGGATAATAGAGGATGAGATGGTTGGATAGGATCACCGACTCAACGGACATGAGTTTGAGCAAGCTCCAGAAGATGGAGAAGGACAGGGAAGTCTGGTGTGCTGCATTCCATGGAGTTGCAAAAAGTCAGACACAACTGAGTGACTGAATAATGAAAACATTATCTGGGCTTCTCTGGTGGCTCAGATGGTAAAGAATCTTCCTGTAATGTGGGAGACCTGAGTTTGATTTGCTAGAGTAAGCACTAACCTGATTTCTAACATTAGAGACTAGCTTGGCCTATTTGGGGATGCAGTGTTCTCTTTAAGAAAAATAATTATCTAATTCATATGAGACATTCCCATGACTTCAGCAAGTGTTCTAACACTATTGATGTAGCATCTAGATATAAAATAGTTTGGTTTCTAAGTTTCATTGGGAATGAATACAAGACCAAAGGTAGGTAGAGACAAACGTCCCTGGAAAGAAAGGGTTATGGTCTCGAAACCAACCTCCTACCTTGGCTTTCAAGTCCCTAGGACAACAATAATTCTCTGTAACTCAAGTCCCAGATGGCCAGCCTACAAAACTACTCAAGTATTACTACCTGACCTGCCTTTTAAGACAGAGGAATTTATGACCACATCTTCATCTTTTCTATCTTTGCCAGGCAGCCGATGACTTCATCTAAGAATGTAAATCCTGCTTTCTTTGATTTAATATCTTCCTTCTGTGTGAAACCTCTCTGTGAGTGGCCCAGGCTTTTGGAGTCTTATCCTGAACTGTCTCTGCTTCCTGGCATCATGCTCTCATTCATTCTCATTTGAGTCACTGACATCTTAGATGACAAAAGCTTTCTTATCACTGACAGAAATCAGCTTCCCCATTCCCCTCTGAGTGATGATGCACATAGATATTCCTCTGTAAATAAAGTCAGAGCTTGCTACCTCCCTAGTGACAAAGGTGCACACACCCAGAAATAGGTTTTAGATTTCAAGTGGTTGGTATAAGAGCAAAGAATTTGAAGGGAGCTCCCTATACAAGTCTCTCTGAATTGGTAATGATAAGTTCCTGTGAAGTCAGTTATCAGTATGTTAATTAGCAGTAAGTGTTCTCACCATCACCATTAAGGAATTATGGCTTGTTTTTATTATATAAATAATACATGCTTATGATTTAAAACCAAGAAATAGAAAAACATAGGGAAATATTTCACAAATAGAGTCATATAGCACATGCTGTTCTACATCTTGGAATTTTTTCAGCTTACCATATGCAAGCATTTATATATACCTCATTCTTTGTAATGACAACAGAGTAACCCTTGTCTGGATACATTATATGCTTTTTTTTTTTTTTTTTATATATTTTTAAATTTTATTTTATTTTTAAACTTTACAATATTGTATTGGTTTTGCCATATATCAATATGAATCCGCCACAGATATAAACGTGTTCCCCATCCTGAACCCTCCTCCCTCCTCCCTCCCATCCCTCTGAGTCGTCCCAGTGCACCAGCCCCAAGCAACCAGTATCATTCATCGCACCTGGACTGGTGACTCATTTCATATATGATATTATTCATGTTTCAACACCATTGAACAATAGACTGGTTCCAAATTGGGAAAGGAGTATGTCAAGGTTGTATATTGTCACCCTGCTTATTTAACTTATATGCAGAGTACATCATGTGGAATGCAGGGCTGGATGAAGCATAAACTGGAATCAAGATTGCCAGGAGGAATATCAATAACCTCAGATATGCAGATGACACTACCCTTACAGCAGACAGAGAAGAAGAACTAAAGAGCCTCTTGATGAAAGTGAAAGAGGAGAGTGAAAAAGTTGGCTTAATACTCAACATTTAAAAAGGTAAGATAATGGCATCTGGCCCCATCACTTCATGGCAAATAGGTGGGGAAACAATGGAAACAGTGACAGACTTTATTTTGGGGGGCTCCAAAATCACTGCAAATGGTGACTGAAGCCATGAAATTAAAAGAAGGCCAAAGAATTGATGCTTTTGAACTCTTGTGTTGGAGAAGACCCTTGAGAGTCCCTTGGACTGCAAGGAGATCCAACCAGTCCATCCTAAAGGAGATCAGTCCTGGGTGTTCATTGGAAGGACTGATGCTGAAGCTGAAACTCCAATACTTTAGTCATGATGCGAAGAACTGACTCATTGGAAAAGGCCTGATGCTGGAAAGATTGAAGGTGGGAGGAGTAGGGGTCGACAGAGGTTAAGATGGTTGGATGGCATCACCGACTTGATGGACATGAGTTTGAGCAAACTCTGGGTGTTAGTGATGAACAGGGAAGTCTGGTGTGCTACAGTCCATGGGTTGCAAAGAGCTGGACACGACTGAGGGACTGAACTGAACTGAACATGAGGCGAATCAGTTTGTAGTAAGCTCTTGAGCACCATCACTGTGTGATCTTAGACAAAACATCTAACCTCCAGGTCCTCATTTTCCTCCACTCTCAAATGACAGATTGGGCTAAATCATTGAGAATGCTCCTTAAAGCCTAAGACCCATTAGTCTAAGAAATGCTACATTAAATCTACCTGTCTTCTATGTTTTCTGCTGTTTCATTTTAAAAGAAGTCTGGATACAAATAATTGTATAGGTAGTCCATGTTCATGGATTGCAATAATTAATTTTCCGTTCAGTTCAGTTGCTCAATCATGTCCAACTCTTTCTGACCCAATGGACTGCGGCACACCTGTCCTTCATCAACTCCTGGAGGTTGCTCAAACTCATGTCCATCGAGTCGGTGATGCCATCCAACCATCTCATTCTCTGTTGACCCCTTCTCCTCCCACCTTCAATCTTTCCAGCATCAGGGTCTTTTCCAATGTGTCAGTTCTTTGCATCAGGTAGCCAAAGTATTGAAGCTTCAGCTTTAGCATCAGTCCTTCCAACGAATATTCAGGACTGATTTCCTTTAGGATTGACTGGTTTCATCTTGCAGTCCAAAGGACTCTCAAGAGTCTTCTCCAACATGAGAGTTCAAAAGCATCAATTCTTTGGCCTTCAGTTTTCTTTATAGTCCAAATCTCATACCCATACATGACTACTGGAAAAACCATAGCTTTGACTAGACAGGCCTTTCCTGGCAGAGTAATATTCCTGCTTTTTTATATTCTGCCTAGGTTTGTCATAGCCTTTCTTCAAAGAAGCAAGCATCTTTTAATTTCATGGCTGCGATTACCATCTGCAGTGATTTTGGAGCCCCCCCAAATAGTCTCTCACTGTTTTCATTGTTTCCCTATCTATTTGCTGTGAAGTGATGGGACTGGATGCCATAATCTTAGTTTTATGAATGTTGAGTTTTAACCCAACTTTTTCACTCTCCTCTTTCACTTTCATCAAGAGGCTTTTAGGTCTTCTTCACTTTCTGTCATAAGGGTGGTGTCAGCTGGATATCTGGGGTTATTGATATTTCTCCCTACAATCTTGATTCCAGCTTGGGCTTCATCCAGCCCAACATTTCATATGATGGAATAATTAATCTTATTAATATTAAAATGTCCATACTACACAGAGAAATCTACCAATTAAATGCAATCCCTGTCAAACCACCATGTTCACAGAATTAGAACAAATAATAACCTTAAATTTTGTATAAAACTACATAAGACCTGAAATAGGCAGAGAAAACTTAAGAAATAAAGCAGGAAGCATCATACTTCTTGATTTCCAGCTATATATCAGATATAAAGATCAATGGTATAAATAGAGACCCCGGAAATAAACCCATACACTTATCATCAATTAATCTATGACAAAGGAGGCAAGAATACACAATAGAGAAAAGACAGTCTCTTCAGTAAGTGTTGATGGGGAAACTGGAAAGTTACATGGAAAAGAATAAAATTAGAACACTTTTTAACACCATATACAAAAATAAACTCAAGATGGGTTAAAGATCTAAATATAAGACCAGAAACCATAAAGCTCCCAGATGAAAATAAACACAGGCCATACACTTTTTGACATGGAACTTAATATTTTTTTTGATCTGTTTCATCACACAAAGGAAACAAGAGCACAAGTAAACAAATGGGACCTCATTAAACTTAAAAGTTTTTGCACAGCAAAGGAAACCATTGACAAAAGACAGCACACTCTCTTTCCACTTATATGTAGAATCTAAAAAATAAAACGAATGACTGAATATAACAAAATATAAACAGACAGATAACAAACTAATGGTTATCAGTGGGGAAAGGGGTGTGGGGATAGGCAAGATAGGTGAAGGGTATTAAGAGGAACAAATGACTAGGTATAAAATAAATTAGATACAAGGATATAATGTACAGCACAAGGAATATAGCCAGTACTTTATAGTAACTCTTTATGGAGTATATCTATATCAATATTGAATAACTATGATGTTTACTCGAAAATAATACAATATTGTAAGTCAACTATATTTCAATAAAAATAAATAAATAAGAGAGTCTGAGTTTTCCAAAAACTGGGTACCTTGTGCTAAAGAGAGTATGATAAATAAGCAATTGTTGGAAAGTTATTTACACTTCAAACCTGAGTTATCAACAGGGAAGTCCAAGAGGTTGGACAAAGTTTCCAAGCATCCCTCATGTTTATTCAGTCTTGTAATCAGAAGAGTGTTTTCTTGTCCATCTGATTTGATTTACCTTGACATGGAAATAACTTTTTTATCCACAAACTGTTTCTTTTTTCTAAGTAATTTATACTCACACTGAACAATGCCAGAGAAACAAAAGCCACCAACAGAATCAAATTATAGTAATAAATATAGTAATAAATACATTCATAGCTCAGTAATACTACTCAGCACTTCTATAATATTTCTCAGCCTAGAAGATGCACAGAGCCATGTCTTTTTCATGAGAAAAGGAGATCCTTCTAATTAATACTCCATTGACTAGTTAAGTTTTGGGAAGAAAAATGAGTTACTTAAGCAACCGACCATAAGAATCAAGGACCTGTGAAATAATTTAGAGTTGTAACAGACAAAATGTATGACAAAGTTCATCAGTGATTTGCAAAAAAAATTTTTTGTTTAATAATTGGTTTTAATATTAATGTATGACAAACCTAGACAGCATATTAAAAAGCAGAGACATTACTTTGCCAGCAAAGGTCCATCTGGCCAAGGCTATGGTTTTTTCAGTAGTCATGTAGGGATGTGAGAGTTGGACTATAAAGAAAGCTGAGCACCAAAAAATTGATGCTTTTGAACTGTGGTGTTGGAGAAAACTCTTGAGAGTCCCTTGGACTGCAAGGAGATCCAACCACTCCATCCTAAAGGAGATCAATTCTGAGTATTCATTGGAAGGACTGATGCTGAAGCTGAAACTTTAATACTTTGGCCACCTGATGTGAAGAGCTGACTCATCTGAAAAGACCCTGATGCTGGGAAAGATTGAAGGCAGGATGAGAAGGGGATGACAGAGGATGAGATGGTTGGATGGCTTCACTGACTCAATGGACATGAGTTTGGGTAAACTCCAGGAGTAGGTGATGGACAGGGAGGCCTGGTGTGCTGCGGTCTATGGGGTCGCAAAGAGTCGGACATAACTGAGCAACTAAACTGAACTGAACTGAAAAATAATGTATCCACATTATTTTATAATATACTTGGCTGGGACTGTGGTTAAATTTATGGAGCCAGATCAAAGATTTACTCTGTCTGGTTTTTATTCTTGTATTGACTATAAAAGGCATCCATGAAAATCATTTGTTACCTGCCCAATTGGGTCATTATGCACGTATTCACACTCAGTCAGGCAAACACACGCTTGTGTTGCTTCCAAAATATTTGCACAGAAATAACACTCTGATTCTTTACATGTCTATCAGTCCTGTTAACCCCACGTCAAAAATGTAGAGACTTCAAATTGTTTAAAGATAGTTTCATTCAAGCCTGGCCTTATGTGTGCTCTGTTACTGAAATGGTGAGATTTCAGGATATCTGGACAAACTCACCTATCCAGAAACTATATAGTTCATCTGTTTGCCAATTCCTTAAATGGCTTTATCAGCAAGAAAACCTGTCATTGTATCACAGAAGAGAAAAGGTGTAAAAATGCCAACATCCCCAGGAGATGCAGTTAATGAACTGAAAATCAATTACAATAAATATCAGAGTCACTCTACAAAGCAGTGTTGGGAAGGGCAGGGGATGATAAGGCAGGGAGCAGTGGACACAGAACTTGCCAGCCCAGGATACTGGGAGCCAGGGGCTGGTGGGGGGCGGTAATAAGAAGCACGTAAGCCCCATTCACTTCTACACAATCTAGTCCTGATAGTCTTCAATATACACAGAGGTGTGTTTACTCATTCAGTGCTGTCACTAACACTAATCTCTAACCCACTTCACATCACTGTCTAAAATCATTTCTAAGGTCTCTCAAACCTAGGCATTCTGATTACAATTAGTGAGGCCTTTTTCATAAATATCAATATCTTCCTATTGTTCACAAGAGGCAGTATAATAATTAAGAGCGAGCATTCAAACCCTGGCTCAGCTTAAGGTGACTCAGCTAGGTAAATGACACTGAACTTAATGGCCTGAGTCTCTGTTACCTCTTCAGTAAAGTGAGGGCATTAATAGTCATGACTGCATGTCTTAGTTTGGGTTTCCACAAAAGTAGAGGTTAGGACGAGGACATGAGGGTATAAGTAGCTTCTTTGGGAAGTGGTCCCTAGAAGCAGAAAGGAGAAGCAGTAAGAACGAGGTAGAGAAGTAGGGTCTAGTCTAAGGGTGCATCGCTGGGGCTGCTGCTGTAGACAACAGGGGCTTGATTCAGCAAGGCCCTCCAGAGCTGTGGTCTCCTGAAGGGTAGGTAGAAGGCTGATGCATTTTTCTAATAACCCCACAACACCTTTGCGTGAAGGCTGCTGATGAGAATCCCTGAACATCAGGGAGACTCCAAAGCAGAAATTCAAAAGAATGAAGGCACCTGTTTGAGTTGGGAGGCTGGCAGTGAAAGATGAGGCTGAGCACCCATGCTGTGGTCCATGACAGCTGCAGCCAAAACCAGAGAAAGGCTCAGATGTGTGACCTGAAGCTCCAGAAACACTGCCGCACTCAGTGGTTTGTGGAAACTTCAGCTGAAAATTGAATGCAAAGGATTCACTTCTGTCATATAGTTTGAGATGAATAAATGTTAGTTGCTATCTTTAATGTGATGATTCCTTTTTATTTTCTAGGCTTACTAGTAATAACAGCTACATGTTAAATGAGAATTAATAGTTAAATAGTAATTGTCATTAGCTATCTGGTGATTTATCTTTTCTATGTCCTCTCCTAATTATAATTATGATGTCCTTCACTGTATACATTCAGGTAGGTGCTAATGAATATTTTTATAATAAACAATTGAATAATAATATTTGATTACAAGCCACAGTGTCTCTTAAAACAGTTAGTTTAAGAAACTATTTTATTGTTTTTTTTTAATTGCTGAATAGTTGGCTTACAATGTTGTGTTAATTTCTGCTGTATGGAAAAATGATGCAGTTATACAAATACACATATATTTTTTCATATTCTTTTTCATTAGAGTTTATCACAGGATATTAAATATAGTTCACTGTCCTAAACAGTAGGAACTTATTGTTTATCCATCCTATATATGCTAATTTGCATCTGCTATCCCTAAAAGAAATAATTTTGAATTGACCTGAATTAGGTTGTAACCTTATCAAGGAGCAAATCTAAGCCTAGTGTCTTGTGTTCTCTCCCATCCCAAAGCCCTAATTCTGAGTACATCACACTTCTAGTACTCAAAAAATGCTGTTGGATTTCCTTAGTTCTCTGTGCTGAAATTGCCCTGAGGCAAAACAGTTAACCAGCCAGAAGTTGCATGTTTTCATGTTCCATGAAAATATCAATAACTGTAGTTATTAATACTGTGTCCAGCACTTTGTGCTAAGTTGCCGAGGCTCAGTCTTTCAAGAAGTCAAACCACAAAAATAATCATATAATTGGTCACTTCCCAAAATGCATTCTAAATGGTTTAGTTCAGTTAGGAAACATATAAGAAGGTAATAGTACTTGGGGCTTCCTTTGTGGTTCAGTGGAAAAGAATCTGTCTGCCAATGCAGGAGACCCAGGCTCAATCCCTGGGTGGGGAAGATCCCACATGCCGTGGAGCAACTAAGCCTGTGCACCATAACTACCGAGCCCATGCTCTAGAACCCAGGAGCTGCAACTCCCAAAGCCTGCATGGCCTAGAACCCGTGCTGCTCAACAAGAGAAGCCACTGCAATGAGAAGCCTGCACACTGCAGTGAAGAGCAGACCCCACTTGCCGCAACTAGAGAAAGCATGCAAAGCAACAAAGACCCAACAGTTAAAAAGAAAGAAAGAAAGAAAGAAGATAATAGTACCATTTGACTTCTGGCAAAAATTTCTCAGAAACAGTTTAAGATCAAAATAAGAAATCTCTTTGCTTTTTGGATAGATTGGCTCCCTACTGATACTTACTGGTTTGTCTGAAAACCCACTTTATTTTTATTTATTTATTTTTAGTACATGGAGGTACGATTATTATTTGCTGAGTTTGAGGAAACTCAGCCACAGAGAAATTAAACAACTTGCCTGAGATTAGACAACTTGGAGGTTGACTCCAGGGCCCCTGTGTTTAACCCTCTGCTTGGCTACCTCATTGGTGGTCATTGAGGGATATTGTGAGAGATGCCTGGCAATGACCAGCAACTCACTGCCTATGAGGGAAGCAGCAATAGGCACTTTCAGCACGATGAGCCCAATGCTTGCTGGACCTCATCCTCAAAGTATTACAAAGATGTTCTTAAAAGATTTGTGGATTTGTATGTATCTCTGGATACACAAAGGTGATGGACTGTGGGGACCACAGTGGAACTAGGGTAAAAAGACAGGAGATTCTAGTAATAGTCCAGGCAAGAGATGATGGTTTCTAGAACTAGGGTAGAGACAAGAAGTTGGGAAGAATTTGCTATGGTTGAGAGATAATTAGATGGTCAAATGGTCAGGGCTTGTGAAATAACTGATTCAAATTCAGAATTCTTGATGGAAGCTTGAGTTAATGAAGCCTTAAGTCCTGTTCTCAAGTCTGGGCTGCTAAGTGAAGGGAGGATGCATTTCCAGTCACCTCCAGCTTCAGAAGCACCTCCCTCCAAGGACTTACACATCAGGAATATCAGAAAGAAAGGAATTCAGATGCTGAGTAGCCAAAAAGAGACAAATGTCTACTAAAGAGTGACAAGGAAGGGTCTAAGAACGATGGTTCTCTGACCTGAGCAAACAAAGGGTAGTGGTGCCATGTACTGAGAGAGGAAATCCAGGAGGAGAAGCAGGATTAGGAGACAGAGGATGAAAAAAGTTTGCTGTTAGGCATGGTGAGTTTGAGACCGATGGAATACCCCATTTGAATCAAGTCCTACATTCATTTTGGTCAATCTGTGGTAACTAGGAGAAAAGAAAAAGTGCCAACTGCTCCACAAGACTCAGAGAAATCTGGGCTCTGGATATTTCACCAGATTTGTCTCATGCCATTCTCTGCCTTGCTTGATAGACTCCAGCCACATCAGGCTTTCCTTAATTTTCTTAAATATATCACAGCACTGTCTGCCTTAAGATTCTGGCTCAATACACTTCCTCTGCCTGGAATGCTTCTTTTATTTCCCTTAGCCTAGTTCATGGTATTCATTCTTCCGACTTCAGGGTAGATGTCATTTCCTCAGGGAAGACTTTTCTAAACTTCAAATAAGATGCTGTCTTAGCACTTTCTACTTATTTCTCCCACACAGTTTAAAATGACGCATTTGTATGCTTTTGAAATTTAAATTCATCATACATACTTCACAAGGACAAAGACCAAATAAGATTTGTCACTACTATAACCCAGATGCCTAGCCAGGCAATTAGATACTTATTAAGGAATGAAGGAACTAGTGGGTGAACTAATGACTAAAAGAAGGAATGTCTAGTTTTGGGGAAGGAAGAGTTAGCCCAAAGACACTGATTCAGGACCATCAACACAAAAATGAAAACTCAAGCCAATGGAACATGAAATCATCCAACAAAAAACAAAAGGACAAAAGCAGTGTTATTAACTATTAACTAATATGTATTTCTTAATGTGATCCATGACTCATCTTGCATTGAGATTAACCAAAGATTTGGTCAAGGAATTTATATTTTCACCAAGTGCTTCCAAGTGATCCTTCTGTATTCTAAAATCTGAGAAACCTTAACTTTAATATTCAGCAGAGAGATACTCTTGACACAGCTCCAAAAGTTTGTATTGCAGACTAGGTGTTCTCAAGTCCAGAAGAAAGAAGCACAAACGTATATAGTAGCTAAGGGTATGCTGTGTGTACAGGGCATCAGAATAGGATTCAGAAGTCCTGGAGCTGATCCTTGGTCCCATCACGTGCCAGTTTTACAACCTACATAACAGCTAGTAATGAACTTGAGGGAACAGATACTTGAAGAGGTTGGCTATCTCACTGATGTTGTACGAGAATTAAATCTGTGAGAGTTAATTCTTAAAAAAAAAAAAAAAGGAAGCAGCACAAAAGTTGTTTTATGTGTTGAGAAACTGCAAAGAGAATGTTGATCAACTTGGGAATTATCCTATTGATCTTCCTCAGATAGTAAAATACGACCCTGTTAACACTGAGTAAATTCACATCTTCTGTGTGTGTGCCTGCCCATAAGAGTGTGTATGTCTTTAACTGTAATCACTAAATAACAGAAATAGAAAATGAAAGCCATGGACTTTCCACAAGACATCATTAAGCATCAGAAAAGGCATTAAGGAAAGGGGAAGCTTAACCTACATCTCCGGGAAGTAAGATCATATTCAATCTGTCATTTCTTGTTGCCACTATTACTTGCAACCAACAAGTTTATCACGAGTTTCACAGAAATGATACTTGGATAATCATGTTTCCTGTAATAATGTCATGTAAAATGGAAGAACGGTCTGATAGCTTGAGTGCTGGCTTATGATTTGGGAGGACAGCTGGTAACTGCAGATCTGCTGATAAATCCGTGCTGTCAGGTAAATCAACATTTTGCCAGCTCACATCTCCATCTTATAAAGTTGAATAGCAATACTTAATTTCTGAAATCTTAAAGTCAGCAGCAGTGAGTAAGCACATAGAATCTGGAAAAGAAATGCTAACTCTAAATCCTGGTTCTTGTACTTCTTAGTTCCTTTTTTTCTCCTCTCCTTAGGTAAATTTATCTCTGTTTCTTATCAATAAAATGGAGATAATAGCAGTATCCATCTCATAGGATTATCGTGAGAATTATATGACTTAATATAGTGTAAAATATGTAGAAAAGTGTCTGGCACATAACAAAGCACTCAGTAAATGTTATCTATTATCAAGCCACCTATCTTACAGGGTTCTTAAGAAAATTAATGTGTGTGTTTGTGTGTGCCAACACTACAATAAAAAATACCCACATAAACATCAAGTTTAATATTGGAAATTAGTTCTATCCTTTTTAAAGTAGTAATGATGGTTAAATTGGAGAAGTAAGGGATTAGTTGGGGCAGTGAAGATGGCTGGAGGGAGTAGAGAGAGATATTTATTTTAAGTAACACTGCTCAAAGTATCCTTGGGATTGACTACAGAGTCATATCATAGTTGTTAGAATCTGCTGAATGTTATTCATTTTTATCCTCTAAGGGTTTCTTTTATTTTGGAAGTAGCTGAGACCCAGTGTGAACCAAGTTTGATGAATGAGATAGTTAACAAGATTCCATAAAACAATTTCCTTTTAAAAAGAATAAGAAAATGCATACCGTAGGTTGGAATAAACAATGGTGAAGAAATCTATTAATGCATTTAGTTCCTTCTGGTCTTGTAGTCCATGGAGGCAACCTAAACTATTAATAATACCTTATCATGGAGACCAGTTTTATTTGGGGTCAGGGTAACCCAGCAACCTGAAACTCAGCATCAGGTCACTGCCTGCAAGTTGAGCTCAATCCTTGAATGCCAGGGGAACAATCAAGCTATTTTTTTAACCTGTATTAGAGACTCATTACTGACTAGAGACCCAGGTTCAGATATTTGCGTCACTCTCTAGATGACCAATCTAGTATATCAATCCCTCCGGGATTTGCTTTCCTCTGAGTAGTTACTATTCTGAGATGTTCAGATCCTTTCCTAATCCCTAAACAAGTAACCAAGGCCCAATCAAAAAACTGCCTTCCTGGGGAAAATTCTTGCCCACATCAGGTCCCCAGTTCTCTCTGTTCTTGGCTGCTCTCTACCTCCCCAACTGATGCCCAGAGTTAGACTCTAGGTTCCCTAGTAGTCACTTGTAGTCTGAGGTATGTTTTCCAAGTAGGAGATTTTCCTCTAATGCATTGGGCTTTCGTTCTTCACTTCCTCCTGAGATTTATCCCAGAGCCTGAGTTACCCCAGTGGGTATATCTAGTCAGATCCCAGCACCTCAAACTCTAACCTAATCAATAACAATTGACTAGGCCATACTTTCCTGTGTCTCACACAAGACTCCAGTTTCTTTATTTTATCCCACACTCCACAGAAAAGTCTCACATGATTCACAATTTCTATAGAAGCTCTCTATTTGAACTTGCAAAAACTATATGAACAATGACATTAGCGGGGAAAAAAAAAAAAAAACCTATCCATCTGAGATTTTGGCATAATACCTTTCCTTGAATCCCTGGAGTTTGAAATCTATACTGCAGGCTTTGAAGCAATATTATTAGTATAATCTGGAAATCATCTTTCATCACCAGTTAATATTTCCTTGTAAAATGTGTTATATTTTTAGTTTCCCTACAAAGACAAATGTTATAGGAATACAGTTTGGAGCCATTAATAATTATAAATAAACAAAATCTTTGAACCCTAGAAATTCATTGTTCCTGTTAAAAGCTGACCTTTGTGTATCCTTGTGAATTTCTTCTCTACCTCCTGTAAAATGCTTTCATTCCTCAAAAACTCTGATTACTGGCACTCCTTAATTTCTATAAAGTCTTTTAATATGAGAACTGTCACCCTTCCAGATTTTCTAAACTTTTAAAAAAATATGACACTATCTCATCCCAAACTATTATCACTCACTTTGTGTTAACAGAGATCAATATTTACTACAGCAGCCAACACAAAACTGGCTGATCTTAAAAGCATAACTTATCCGTATGCTTAAAAATATAAGCTATGTCCCTTCATGAAAAGACTCACCTACACCTGCAATGAGATGTCATGAAAAGAGCATCAGATGCTGAATTCTGTTATATGTACATCAATTTCCATCAATACTCTTACTAGCTGTGTAGCCTCAGACCTGCCTTTGCCTCTTTAAGACTCAGTCACCTCATTTGCAAAGTGGGGCTAATACCATACAACAAAGATTAAATATGTACTTAAAGATTCTAGAGGTGAATAGAATTGGAAGGTGTTATGCATGTGTTGGTTCTCTTCCTATCTCTTAGTTCCATACCACATCAGAATAATAGCTTTGGGTCCACTTGGAACTATCGTCTTGTACACACCAGCTTACCTGTCTCCCCACTCAAGTGATTTATAAACACATGTGTTCTTTTGAGCACCAATCCTCTCTCGTAAAAAAATTACTCCTTTGGGCATTTTGGGCTTTCTGTCTAGCAAGAAGCAGAGATGCTAGCTGTTTCCACTGCCTGTAAGGATCCTTGGCCCCTTCACTCCTTACATAGATCATAGCCTGTCTCAAAAACCAAGACAATCACTTGATATTTTAAGTAATTATCGAGTATTTGGAAGCAAACAATACTAAACCAAAACTGTATTGCTATGCACTGATTTTAAATAGAACATTTTACAAATGGGCTGTCTTTTGTTATTACTAGTACTGTTATACTTGCCTTGAAGAAGAATGTTTACATTTGAAGGACTATATATATTGCTTCTCTATATTTTAATGTGTAGAAATTACCAAAACCTCCTCATAAGTGTAATAACCTGCTGCTCTGGAGAATTATAAATCATTCTTTATTTTAAGCAAATTATTCACACATTTTCTTAGACTGATTCTATCTCTTCCAATTAGAAAAGAGGAGATGAAACAATCCTTCGTGGGCAGGTATAGTATTTGCTACACAGTACTCAGTGGCACTCTTCAATTGTGCTCTGATGCTCACTTGCCTCAGAGAACACCCTAAAAAGGCAGACTTCGTAGCTCCTGAGCTGGACTCTCCACAGCAGAGGCCCAGAGATGTTCAAAAGTGTAAGCACCTCTTGATAGATAAACTTGGACCAACAAACCTCCAAAACTTAGTTGAAATATTTATTCTTTAACATTAAACCTGGAATTTAAGTAAATTCAGTAAGTTTTTAAAGATGTATAAGTTAACATCATCATAGAAAGAAAGATGTGATTAACTGAGCCAAAGGTGAGAAAAGTCAAGTTTTCACTCTCCATCACATTCTCCCTTTTGTACTATATTAAAATATATCTGATTTAAAAACTCTTTTTAATAGAAAGAAAGAAATTTAAAGTTTATCTGAATTCTAAGAATTCTCCACGGAACTAGAGAGGAGTCTAGCATTTATTTGTGGACTAGATAAATATGCCAGATACTGGGGCAGGCTCTGGCATTACAGTAGCAATGGAAAGGGAAATTCACTCATGGACTTTACAATCCTGTCTAGCAGCAGCCTCTTCCAGAACGTACAGGCAACCTGGAAATGACATTTCAAAACAAAACATTTTTTACTATTTTTCTTGAAAAACTTACTTCAAACTGACTTTAGAATCTAATTCCTTGTAAAGTGTACTCAGACTTTAGAACATCATCCTTCAAACATCTGTTGTACAGTATTTTTTGGGCTCTACAAGCCTTGGTTTATAAGATGAACCATGCATTTGGACTAGAAAAACTGAGAATGAACTATTTAACAATAAAACCTCAGTGCTTTTCATAGTATTTCTATTTTCTTGTGAAAATCCTTTAGTTGGAATCAGCCCTGCCTGTGGCCAAGGTTACCTCCATCTTTCATCACGTCTCTCCACCTTAAAACATGAACAAAACAATCTTTGAGGGGAGTAAGCATATGGCTGCTCTCAAAAACCAAATTAACCATCTATTTAATTCTATATTCACCATCTTACTACCTGTATGACACTGAACAAGTTATGTAAGCTTTCCGCATCTCAGTTTCCTCACCTGTAAAATGAGATAATAATGGAATCAAACTTACAGTGATGCTTTAAGAGACAAAGGAATAAAAAGATAGATAAAACGCTGGGAAAATGCCTGGTATATAATAGTACTCAATTATAAGGTTGCATCTCTTCTGAACCCCTAGGAAATAAAGGCACAGTTTAGCAAGTAAAGGCCACAGTTTGGATTTGGATTTTACTTGAAAGCTCATGTTTTTTATTCAGTATCCTGCTTCCTTTGATGTAGCCATTCATCCAACACATTCAGTGCCATCTTTGTATAAAGCACTGGTCAAATGAAAGAATGAAAAGACAAGACTTCTGACCCTCAGATTACACCTTAGAAGAGAACATAAGGAATACAGATAAATTGTCATTATAAAGGTGGACACCAGAGCTCCAAGAAATAGGTATAGGGAAATTCAGAGGAGATATTAATTAATTCCAGTCGATGGGTGGTGAAAGGCTAAGAGAAGGGGATCAGATATTCACCATCATGGTGTGTTTCAGACCAGTTACACACATAGAGTCCAGCAGCAAGGGAAGAATATGGCCTCGTGGAGGTTCTGGCTACATGTAGACTAAAATCTCTCTCCTGATTGGCCTGCTGTTCAAAGTTAAGATTCTCATATAAACTGGCATCAAACATCCATGTACACTGGGGTCTTTAAAAAGTCCCTCTTTACCAGGACCCTGAAGACAAAAGTTGAAATAATTGATTCAAATTCATAAGCCAACAATTCCATCAAGGAGAACCACCTCTCACATTGTTTACAGCAAGAGATCTAAGGTCCAACCTTGCCAGGTCAGTAATGGAGAGAAGACAGCACTGCTACCTAATGGTGACTGCATCGTCATGAAGAGAAAAATACGCTGGCATCTGCCCAAAGCCCAGTAAGCAGATGGCCATGGGCACAGAAGCCATCATGACGATTGGCACCTCTTTGGGATGCTCTGAACCGGGAAGGGGCCTGAAAAATGCCCTCCCTTGGCTGCCCTTCCTCATGAGGCATATTGGTGTCACAGGAGGGGGACAACTGCCTGACTGCTGCCAAAGAGAGAAGAGATGGCCTTTAAAATCTAGGCTACTGCAACCTCCTGGGTAGTCAATCTGGTGCCTTTCAAGCCATCAGAGAGCATCTTAAAGATGTATGTATGCTTTCCTGTAGGATAAATGATATCCAACAGATTCCATTCAAAGTTGGCTCATAGGACAATAAGCCAAGTTCCAAGATGGTAGAGTGGTTTGAGTCATCTGGAGTCAGTGTGTCAGGTATGACACACCTGGTGTGTTAGGTATGTGGTACACAATTGTTTTTCCTATGTTAGGATTCCGAAGTGGGTGCTGTGTGAATAACCAAATGAATTCATATTTTCTGAGGATAAGTACCACTGAAAGACTAGGATTTTAGCTATGTAAATAGTCATTATAAGTAACAAACTACCTTGCAAAAGTTTGCTAACTGGGGACCTTTTTATGAGTTGATGAAGATCCACTTTCTTTTTTGAAACATATAGTTTCATTGTATTTATAATATTGCCTAACATTTTGGATACCTTAACCAATTGGCATGAAAACACTCATGTGTTGCACCACAACAAACACACACACCTACACACTTTGCTTATTCTTAATATGCTTTTGAGTAGATCTCTCTGAATCCAGAGTAAGTAAAATATAATGTCAAAATCCTGACCTGTATTTCAGGCTTTGAACTATGAACTGAGTTTCAGTAATAAGAATATCTAATATTAAAAGTCACTCCAAAATAAGATATTCCAGTATGCATTACATTTACATAAAATTTTAGCTACTGCCATTTCAAATCAATTTTAAAAATATTTGACAATGCTTCCCTTTAAAAATAACAACCAAAAAACACAGCCTATGTACCCAAGATGCCCTTGACTTATGTTTTTTAAAAAAATTACATAAGATATGCTGTTTTATATGAACAGAATTTTAGAACAGAGAACCATAATAGTTATTTCAATTGTTTTAGGGTCTAAAATAGTTTAATCATGAAGGTATCTGTTTAGTCAATGATCCACCCATGTTAGCCAGAACATGACCAGTTTGAAGTTGTATCTGATCACAGAAAATGAAGCCATAATCAGCTACCAGATAAATAAATTATTATATTATTTTATAATAACAAATAATGTTTGATCATATAAATATATAAATTTGTGAAGTATTATGTAGAGTATTTTGAAGATGACATTTCCATATTCAAAGAAACCATTAACAGTATATGATCAATTAAAACTGAGATTATATCAAACTATCCTAAAGATATAAAGAGATAAGCATGCAAATAAAGTAAATTTTAAGGGACTGAGATAAAGTTTGGTTGAGAAATTAAAAGTCAACAAAACTTTTACTTATATGTAGCTACTTTTCAAAACTATATGATCCAAAATTGTTCCCCTAGGAGGTCAAGGAAAATTATTAGGTAAGGTACTATTTTCATTTCCATAATGGTCAAGAGATTCTACTCCACTCTTTAGGAGGAAGATACTTGTCTCTATCTCCTTACTGACTCCTTCAAAAGAGTGACTTGTGACCATTCCGGCACAGCCTGGGACGTTAATGTCCTCCCTTAGCTTCATCAGTAAGTAGTGAGTGAAGTTGTCATCCATGGTTCAGGATGGGGTTGGCTGTGTACACCTAGTTCTTCCTGCTGGCATGCTCCAAAGTACAGAAGTGATGGGGAAAGGAGTGGTAAATCTAGGAATCTATCTTTCTTAATTCTTTAAGATTAAGTTTATCTTTCTCCCTATCCCTATACAAAACCAAAATGTAGACCCCAGGCTGCTCTTTGATTTCACCCACCCTTCCTTTGACACCTGATGCCATTAAATTGGAAATATGAAGGGCCTTTTTTGACTAATCCTAGCACAGAAATCTCTATCCTCAGAGTATAGTGCTTATTTTAGTATGACCTATTTGAAAGAATGTTGATTTTAAATTGTCAAGCCCAGCTTGTTGGGGGAGCCAAGTAAAATAAGATTCTTCTCAGAATAAACATGCAAATTCCTTGAAACTAAATTCCTTCTCCCAAGAGTAAACACAGAACATGTTCTAAAGAACACAACCCAATGAGCTCATAATATAGCAGTTAAACATAAATACCTCCAGCCAGGATCTTCTCTTCCAGTTCTGCCATTTGCTTCTTATAGGCTTTCAAAGCTGCTTCTTTGAAAGAGGGACGAATCCTCTTTGGCTTTGTGACTTCCACTAGTTGTTCAGGGATGTTTTGGTTTTCGTCTTCTTTCATTTCCATTTCAGCCGGTGCTTCATTTAAGGGTTCCAATCCCCCTTCACTAACCACATCATCTGCCTGCCCATCATAACCCTCATCTTGTGGGGTTTCATAAGGGGTTTCATATGAAGGGTGATCATACTCCGGCATTTGTTCATCTGTTTCAGTAACACTAGTCCTGTTTTCTAGCTTAGCAAGGACTTGTTCCATTACTTCAACATAATCTGTTTCATTATCAGCCACTGGTTCACTATAGTCCTCTTCATCCTCTGCTTTGTAATAATAAGGTTCTGTGTAGACATCAGAGTCAAGGGTTGTACTCGATTCATTTGCAGTTGATTGGGATAATGTCCGAAATCTCCCCATTAAGGAAGAGCCGCTGTCCTCATACCCACTGAGACTCTGTGTGCTTTTGTTCCATACCACTTCCAAGGCTGACTTAGCTCTCTGTAGTGTAGATCCAAATTTTGGGAAGCTGAAAGCCTTATCGGAAAGGTCGATGCTTAATCGACTATGCCAAGATTTGGGTGGGGCATCCTCTGAATCATCACTTTGCAATTCACTTTGACTTCGATACATCATGGACAACTGGTTTTGGTTTTGGTACAGCTCATTAGAATTAGGTTCCTGATAAGAATTATACTGGCCAACCCACTGTCCTTGTGGTTCATTATCCAGCCCAGGGCATGGAGATGAGTTGTCATCTTGGGTTAAATCATAACTCTCAGAGTCATCCTGAAGGTCACTGTGGCCCTTTCCCAAGTCTTCTAGGTCTTTATGGTAAACATCAAGTGGTTGATCAGATAGACTGTTTGTGTCATAGTCAAAAGCTTCCTGGGTAGATGAATCCAAACCTAAATCGGCTCCTTGCTCTTCTTGATTCCATTCTTTCCATGGAGAAAGATCTTCATGTAAAGAGAGCTGAGAATCACTGTAGTGGCTCTGGTCTCCAGAAGCACACACCATGCCATTACTCACTCCACTGTCCACGGTTTCTGTGTATTCAATTTCACTCTGCCCTTGGACACCCAGAGGAGCCCCATTCAAACCCTGATCCTGAGGGTTGTCATACATGGTAGGGGTGCCCTCCTGTTTCCTCTGCCAAAGTTCCCGGTCTGAAGAAGACATGAGGGAACTTCCATTAGTTCTAGTGAAAAACTGATTTTCTGAAAATTCCTCTGAATAAGATTGACACAATTTGGAAAAATCAGATTCAGAACGGCTAAGTTTAGCAGTGAAAAAATCACTCTGTGAGTGCCAGAGAGGTGTCACATCTGCATAATGGGTTGTGGTTTGTTTGGCCAAGTTATCCGATTCTGGCAAATGTGAAGAAAGTTTATCATATTCTGATTTATTTGCAATTTTGCTGCTACTAGCAGTTTTATTCTTGGCTCTAGCATTGTGTGATTTTGAACTTGACTTGGAAGCACTTCCTTTTGTTGGAAACTCTGACTTGGAAAGTACAGCATAACTGTTTCTATTGAGATCAGATGCCAGCTCTCCATCACTGTCATCAGGAGAGTGCCAACTGTTCTTCTTAAGTCTGGGCTCTGGAGTAGACAGCTTTATGTCCATGCTTTCATATGTCTGGGAGGATGGTATCCCTCTTTCTTTTCTTTCTTTGATGTCATGAGTAAGAATATCTGTTGAGATTCCGATGCCTGTTCCTTTGAGTTTATAGGATTTTTTTAAAACTAAATCCCTTTGCTGAGGGGTTTCAAAGTACACAAGGATGGGTCGAGGCTTTGCATTCGGGCAATCCCTTTGGTGTCCTATCCTCTGAGCAAATTCAATTTTAATAGCATTTGGTGCATCGGAAAAACCCATTTTATCTATTAGAACTTGGTACACCACACTTTCAATATATTCAAATCTTTCTTCGGGCACATTTAAAAATCTCAGGCTTGCTTTGCTTCCCACATGACCTAAGTGTTTAATATAATCATGGATGTCTCTAGTTTCCCTCCGAGACTGGACAAACCCTGTCCGCAGCTGCTCAATTTCGTTTTGCACAACCTCCACGCTGCTGGAGATCTCATCAATGGAATGCTTGAGAGCATTGACATGCCCTCGGAGTTCAGAAAGTTCTGTTTCTATCTGACTTATTCCCTGAAGTTCCTTAAAGATCATTTCCATGACATCCTGCGTTTGGCTAATGCAGACAGAGGAACTGAATCCAGGCTCCAGGGCGTTGGTCTTTGGGTTTCGGGCAGTTCGGTCCAAAGATTTGCTTCTGATTCCCCAGGTTTTCTTCATTGTGCTCAACTCTGAATCCGAGGAGACACACTCTTGACTCTTTTTCCATTTCCTCAGTTTGCGTAAAGCTCCTAGCTTTAAGCTCTGCAGAGTGCGTTCCCCGTCGGAACTCCCCTCTGAGGGCGCCAGGCTGCTGGAGCTCTTCCTGTTGCGTCTAACGGGCATCATGAGTGCTGACTGTGCCTGGTTTTCTGTACTGCTCCTTAGTTCACTGAGTGATTCTGAGTAGGAGCTCTCAGTGGAAGATAACTCCTGAAGGAGCTCCTCATGATCACCGTTGGTTACATGAATCTTCTTCTGGAGGCCATTGGCAATAGCTACTCGGTAACTGAATGTGGGGGAGAGAGAAAATTCTTTGTTAGCCTCCTCTTCTTTGGTGGATAAGTTGCGAGTGGATGAACACTTTGCAAGCTTCTTTACCGTGCTTTTCAAGGTGTTAGAAAATTTGGGGGTTTTGGTCTGGCCAGCAACAGGAAGGTCTTGATCTTTTTTTGGCTGACGATTCTCTTTTTTTTGGTTGTATTTCCCAATTTCTTTGTAAACATTCCTTTGCAAAGCTTATGGATGTAAGGTAAAATCAGGCTCTTGAAAACATTAGCCACCATGGAGAGCAATTAGAGCAAGCTTTTCTGTCCCAGGAAAGTAAATAATGTATCAGGATGGAACTCTGTAAATCCAAGGCCAGCATCACTGTTCAGATGTTCTGTGAATCAGTGAAAATAGCAGGAAGGGCCACTGTGGCTGCCACAGTGTCACTGTCCTGGGAAAACCAGAAGCCAGGCTCCATTTATGAAAGACATTCATTCTCTCTTGGAGGAAGGGTTTCATGAGTCACTCTCATTTCCACATAACTTCAGGCAGTACCTGAAAAAAGGAATTACAAAGTCAATATCAGAATTTGATCCTAGATTTAGCCCATGGCTAACAGTTTTTGAACTCTTCAAGATACACAGTGTGTGAAAAATTGCAGAGGGGACACAGAAATTTCAACACACAGTTTTAAAACAACTAGGTAAGGAAAGCAGAACCGATAACTGTGTTTAAATTATCATTTCCTTTTCCTAAATCGCTTATGGGTAGACACAGTTAAAATACTAGTAAAGGTAATAGTAATTATTTAGAAAAGTTTGTATAAGATGACAGGCAAATTTTAATAACTATTATATATTCACTATATGAGCTTATCATTTCCATTTTATATCTTTTCCTAAAATTACATTTACTTATACAAATATTACATTTCAATTTAAATATATTTGCCCCACCTCAAACATTTAAAATTCACTGAATTAATATTATTCATGTACTTAAGATTTTTTCTTATTCAAATAGTCTTACTTTTCTAGGTATTCAATGATTGATAATTTCTTAAATAATGATTAAAGAAATCCAAGTAAGAAAATATTTCATAGGATGATGTAAATACCAAGAGAAAATGCATCCTGTATAGACATCAAATTTGTCAATGGAGTATCATGAATTGAAAAAATAGACAATTATATAATATTTAGGCATATAATAACAACAAAAACACAATAGGAAAACCTTATATTTGAAAATAAGGATAATACATCTAAGTTCTTAGAGAATGTGGCTTGGAAAAGCAAAGCCACCCTAACCAACCAGTGCAGACTTGTGGCAGGTGGCAGGAAACCCATCCCTAGGGTTAAGATGATAACTGAAGATAGAGTGCCAAATCACAAAAAGAGATTGTACCACAAATAAAACATGTCTAAAGATACTAAAAAACTGGTTGGATATATAATTCATCCTATGATTTGGTGTTTTATAATGTAAATGACCACATAACTAAGTCATATTTGTGATAGTTAGCTTCTTGAATTATCTGGACAACAATGACAGTTTACATTAATTTTTCTGGTTTACCAGCACTGTGCCTTGTATGCAATAGGTATTCACATATAATTTTGTTGACTTGAACTATTTCATCACTGAAATATATCACAGAGTAATAGTAATGACCAAAAATCTTTGTTGATATCAAGCTATGGATTTGAGTAGATAAATGTTCTAATTCTTTAAAGAATACATCATAAACTACACATTGTTTTAGGAGCCTGATGGCTCTTTATCAGCTCCCTCCATTTGGAAATCTGCCAATTTCACTTCACTAGGATTCTGCAGGGACTTGGGGAATACATTCTCTGGCCAGGAGCCAAGTTTCATAGGAGACAGGGCACTGCAATGCAAGAAGGAAGCAAAAAGATGGAGAGAGACAGACTCTAAATCCATGTCTTCTGGATTTCATAAACAGTCAGAGTCAAATTTTGCTTGTCTGAAACAATTTGTCAGTCATTCAGAATTACATGCCAGGACCTGTTTTCTAATAATAAAAATGTCAAGAAATTAATTTCTGAATTAAATTCAAAAAACATTTATTGTACCCCTATGCAACTTCTCCTATGGGGAAAAAAAAGACATATTGGAAAGTTAAGTAGCAGTAGAGTAGATAAATTATTTAAAAGCCAACTTCAGTAAAATAAATTGTTCTACTAATCACTCTGTCGAAGATCCTGGGTTTCCCAAACCTTGAAACAAATACCTGATTTTTGTTTAGATGAAAGCAGGAATTTTGTCAATGCCTCTAATATTTTCATGAAATTGTGTTCAGGCTTCCTGACCTGTGTTACTAATTCAGAGCCAATGATCTAGACAATAATGGTTGGAACAATTTTGAACAGGAAAATTTAACCTGCAGTGATGCCCTGCTTCAAAATGCAAACCTGAGGGTATGTGGACACAGTTGCACAGATGAACTCACTTGTTCTGTATTCTAACCACATGGAACAACTTGTTATTCACTACAAGCTCTACTCTCTTTCACACCTCAATAACTTTTCTGTTCTCTCCACCTAGAATATCATTCATGTCTAGCCCTCCTTGTCTATAAAAATTGTGTTTCAGCTTCAGAATCATTTGTTCAGTGAAGACTTCACTGACCACCCACACTGAGCTTTTCTCTCTCTTTGCCACACTCTCCTGCAAGCCAGTGCATAAGCAATACATATTATTCCCTACTGTACTCTCATTCCTGTTTCCATCCCCTGGACTATGTCCTATTTAATGGGAAGAATATGACTTGTCCAGTTTTAAACATCCTGAACCCAGCATACATAAAAACATTTGATAAATAGTTATTGAAGAATTGGTCCAAAAGGTACAATGTTTCAGTCGTGCAAGTTGAAGAAGCCCTGAAGACCTACTGTACATCACAGTGCCTTTAGTTAATAATACTGCTGCTGCTGCTAAGTCGCTTCAGTCGTGTCCGACTCTGTGCGACCCCATGGACTGCAGCCTACCAGGCTTCTCCATCCCTGGGATTCTCCAGGCCAAAACACTGGAGTGGGTTGCCATTTCCTTCTCCAATGCATGAAAGTGGAAAGTGAAAGTGAAGTCACTCAGTTGTGTCCGACTCTTAGCGACCCCATGGACTGCAGCCTACAAGGCTCCTCCATCCATGGGATTTTCCAGGCAATAGCACTGGAGTGGGGTGCCATTGCCTTCTCCCAGTTAATAATACTGCATACCCAAAATTTTGCTAAGAAGGTAGATCTTGTGTTCATAACACAATCTTGGTGATGGTTTCACAGAGGCATACTTACCTCCAAACTCACAGAAAGTTAGAAATTAACCCACATTTCAGTCACTTATTAAATATCATCAGCTGGTTGTCCAAATATAAACTCCATCAAATACCTAGTCATTTTCTTGAATGATTAATCTCAATTTAATATCATATCCTAATTATTGACTTCCCCAAGACATATAGCCAGGAATCATTCTAGATTCAATATGATCCATCATATTTCCATACCCTATATATGTTCACTCATCTTACTAGTGATGCCTCAGTGCTGAACTCCACAATTTCTCATCTGGACTACTACAATTGTATCCTATATAGTCTTCCTAACTCTAAGTTGGCTCTTCTCTCAAATCAACCTTTCTTAAAATTAATACATTTAAAAGATGTAAATCCTTCCACTTAAATCACTATCTCAGTAGTTTCATGCCCTGTCACTTCCAGAAGCATGTCTGCCTAAGACACACGGAAATAGTAACAGTTCTGTGATCATTGTATTGTTGCCTCCCCGACGTGCTTTTGCCCATGCTGTTCCTTCTGGCTTCATTTCTTTCCTGTCCCCTCTATCTCCACATCTTACTCATGAATGTCTCTAAGGCAACTAAACATCTTAAATCCAGCAGGGATTAGCATCACCTTGTTTGACCTCCTTTAGACTCCAGCACTCCTCCTCTGTGCTCCCCCAATGCCTTGAATGCACATTTGTTATGGTAATTCTTAGAATATAACAGTTATTTGTGTGAAATAGTTATGTGTCTATATCTCAAATGTGATTTGAGGGGGCAGGGGCTATGATCTATTTAACTTTAAATATTCAAATTGCTCGATATATATTAGACTTACAATATTTGTTGGGCAAATAAATAAATACAAGCACAAATGAATGAATGAACAAGTAACAAGCCCATAAACTCGAAGATGGGTTATAAAGATTCCAAGAAGCCCGAACTAGCTGAACTTGGCCTTAAATGATCCAGATAAAGAAAATCAGTATACGCAGAAGGTAGGCATCACAAACATTCACATCATGTTAAAAATGAAGAAGCACCCACCTTGGAGAGAGATGGGAACTAAAGGAGGATGGGTCTGCATGGACAAAATGTAAATAGAATGTGGAAATCTCTGAAACTTAGGTTCAGAAGCTCCATTTGATGAGGGGGCACTAATGGTTTTTTGTTTTCAGCACAGCTTCTGGATGAGGCATATTAGCCATATAAGCATGAGAAAGTCACTTCTATACTGCCTTCACTTGTATATTTTTTTCTTCTTTTTATTCCATATTTTTACTTTCTATTGGAGTATAGTTGTTTTACAATATTGTTTGTTTCTCCAAAATATATGCAGTTCATGCAGTGCAATAACAAACAAACAAAAAAAAAACCAACAACAAATAACCCAACCAAAAAATGGATGAAAAACCTAAACAGACATTTGTCCAAGGAAGACATACAGATGGCCAAGAGGCACATGAAAAGATGCTCAACATCACTGATTTTAAGAAAAATACAAATCAACACTACACTGAGGTTATCCTCACATCAGTCAGAGTAGCCATCATCAAAAAGTATACAAAAAAATAATTGCTGGAGGGGATGTGGAGAAAAGGGAATCACTTGTACACTGATTAAATTGGAACAAAAATAGTATCTCCTCATGGGATAATTGTAATGAGTTAACACATGTAAAGTTCTTAGAAGAGTATCTAAAACAGTGCAGAGCCCAGTACCTATTAGTTACCATTAGAACTAAGAAGTATGTTGAAAAGATGAAAGAAGTATTCACAGAAGATTCATCATGTGGTATCTGTTGTGAACATTAAGATAGATAGAAATGGGAGGCAACCTAGGAACTCTACTCAGTTGGAGGATGACATGAAAAACAAACAAAGAAAAAAATACTAAAAAGAAGCAATTGGAGGGGAAATAGAGAATGCTTTATACCTACATGGTCCAGAGGCAAATTTCCAATATAGAAATCTCACCTTCCCAGTTACTGGGTTCTCTTTCTCAACCTCTGTTACAATTTCATTACAAAGCCATAGCTACCTTACCAAGGTTTGTGGTTGTTGTTTTGTTGCTAAGTCACATTTAATACTTTGTGCAACCCCATGAACTGTAACCCGCTAGGCTCCTCTGTCCATGAGATTTCCCAGGCAAGAACACTGGAGTGGGTTGCCATTTCCTTCTCCAGGGGATCTTCTTGACCCAGAAATCCATCTCACATCTCCTGTATTGCAGACAGATTCTTTATCACTGAGCCACCTGGGAAGCCCCTAACGAGGCTGGTGAGTCTCAAATATCACCTGCAGAGCTTCCTTCAAGCAAGTGGGCAGGATACAGCAGGAAGCTAACATTAATGAGCACCTTTGTGTTTTAGAAACTTGTGTGTGTGTTAGTTGCTCATTCATGTCCAACTCTTTGAGACCACATGGACTGTAGTTCACCAGGCTACAGTCTGTCTATGGAATTCTCCAGGTAAGAATACTGGCAGTGGGTTGCTATTCTTTTCTCCGGGGGATCTTCCCAACCCAGGGATCAAACCTGGGTCTCCTGCATTGCAAGCAGATTCTTTGCCATCTGAGCTTCCAGGGAAGCCCTCAAGATACTTAAACAATCCCAAATAATCCTCACAGAAACTCTCTGAAGAAGACATTATTATGTCCATTTTATAGATGAGGAAACAAGAGGTTCAAAGAGATTAAGAGACAACCAAAATTACACAGCTAGTGAGCAGCACCATGTTATCCTCTCTCTCAATACCTTCCACCAGAGCTTTATGAAAAACAACTGAAGCAAAAAGATATCTTGGTCCTTAGACCTGGGATCAATGAAGCTATCAGCTGCATACAAAGTGAATGTTACCAGTGGTAATGGACACAAGTCCTAAAATGCACCATATACAAACCCACAGATCTACTCTCTTCTCTAAAGTTCTATTTAAAAAAAAATTGTTAGTAGCCCAGATCAGGACAAAATCAATATCAGTAAAAGATATGTGGGAGGAGAAGGGGTTGAGGAGGGGCGGGGAGACCAGTCTATCATCATATGCATCATATGATGCTTAACTACTTGAATTCAGAATCTTATATTTACCGTCCAGTTGTATTACTTTAATTACATACATGTGTGCATGCTAAGTCACTTCGGTCATGTCTGACTCTGTGCAACCCTATACACTGTAGCCTGCCAGGTTCCTTTGTCCAAGGCATTCTCCAGGCAAGAATATTAGAGTGGGTTGCCATGCAACCCTCCTGCAGGGAATCTTTCTGACCCAGTGATTGAACTGTCTCCTGAGGCTCCTGTATTGGCAGGCAGGTTTCTTACCACTATCACCACCTGGGAAGCCCTTTAATTAATTAATCTTACAGGTGGTGCTACTGGTAAAGAACCTGCCTGCCAGTGCAGGAGAGATAAGAGATGCAGGTTTGACCCCTCTGTTGGGAAGATACCCTGGAAGAGAAAAAGGCAACTCACTCAAGTATTCTTGCCTGGAGAATCCCATGGACAGAGGATCCTGGTGGGCTACAGTCCATAGAGTTGCACAGAGTCAGTCATGACTGAAGAGGCTTAGTATGCATGCACATTATTTTCAGTAATGATGTTTGGGGGTACGATGTAAAGTTTTTGGCAGGAAATCTTTGAGAGAGATTAAAATGCTAGACTATGTTATGAGACATGTTATGAGACACTTAGTAGTAATATTTAATTATTACTTATTATGTTCCAAGCACTGTGTATATAATTTTTTAAAATTTGCCTCACTTCATTTTAATCCCATAATAATTGGGTGAAATTAGTATTATTATTTTCCAGAAAAGGAAGCTGAGGTTTAGAGTTTTCAAGGAAACTTGACTTAGTACATGCAATTAATAAGCAACACAGTCTTGACTCCAGGCCCCAGATTTGGACTGAGAATGTATCAACTCCAAATTGAATATTATGGTCTGATGGGGATTAAAATATTTGTTGCCAGTGTGTTAACAAGTCCATTTTGTAAAAAAGCTATTTAGTATGACCTCAACAGTAGGTGTCCTTGTGGGCTAAAAGAGCTAGTGAACCTTTGAACAGTCAGCAATTTATTACTAAATCATTACCAAAATTAAGTTAAAGTCTTTTCAGATCAATAAACAATTCTAAGTTCCTTATCAAATGCAATAAAATAGGTGACCTGGGTATCTGAATGCTAACTTGCAAGGGAGAGAAGAGAAAGAGGATGATCTGAGAAAGAGGCCCTACCAGGTTGCCTCCCCAAGTTCTGCCCTGTGTTTCAGCATGACTCTTCTCTCTCAGTCCCTGACTCTGAACTGAATCCCCACCTTTGGCCTAGGAACCTCATGGCTTGCCACTTGAGTTTCTGACCTTGTGTTTATTACTACCTGCTTAATCCCTGCTACCAGCCCAATAGGGAAATCTCTTCACTGCTCCTTTGTTGGCATTGATTTTGTGTTAAGCACTCAGGACCCTGTTAGGATGATCATTAATCCCCCACCAGAAGAGAGCAAGAAAACCTCTGTTTCTCATTACAGCACCTCAACAGTAAATATCCTGTACTATCTGACTGCTGGTTTAAAAGACATTTTCCAAGAATAAGTCAAAGAGAAATATATGAACACAGGTCACCAAATATCTGTTCAACAGTAAATTCTTGGTGATTTGAAAAACAGCTGGCTGGAAGATACTTCCTATGAGGTGGGAAGGAAGAAGGGCTGTTGCAGAGACAGAGCAAAACCTAACCACGTGCAGGGGCAGGTCATCTGAGCCAGAAGGCCCAGTGGAAAGTAGCTCTGACCTGTGTGCTGACCACACAACTCAATGAGCAGGACCCTTAAAGCACGGCAAAGTAACAAGCCAGGGTAGCTGGAGCTGGAAGGGAAAGCTAGTCACACCATTAGCCACAGGGAGCTGATGGGAGGGAACAGCATGTAGCTGGGACAAGGCAGGTGATGAGAAAATAAAAAGATCAGGTTTTAAAAAACCTCCCTTAGAAAGTCTTTATTGGATTTTATACCTGTCTTATATATCTTTCATTTTTGTTGTTTTTATTTTTTAGATTGGCGTATAGTTGCTTTACAATGTTGTGTTAGTTTCTGCTGCACAATGAAGTGAATCAGCTGCACATACACATATATCCCCTCCCTCCTGGACTTCCCTGCTCCCCATCTCACCCATCTAGGTCACCACAGAGCACTGAGCTGAGCTTCCTGTGCCAAAGAAGGGATACAGATGACCAGGAGGCACATGAAAAGATGCTCAACATCACTAATCATTCAGTGCAGTTCAGTTCAGTCGCTCAGTCATGTCCAACTCTTTGCGACCCCATGAATAGCAGCACGCCAGGCCTCCCTGTCCATCACCAACTCCCGGAGTTCACTCAAACTCATGTCCTTTGAGTCGGTGATGCCATCCAGCCATCTCATCCTCTGTCGTCCCCTTCTCCTTCTGCCCCCAATCCCTCCCAGCATCAGAGTCTTTTCCAATGAGTCAACTCTTTGCATGAGGTGGCCAAAGTATTGGAGTTTCATCTTTAGCATCATTCTTTCCAATGAACACCCAGGATTGATCTCCTTTAGAATGGACTGTTTGGATCTCTGCAGTCCAAGGGACTCTCAAGAGCCTTCTCCAACACCACAGTTCAAAAGCATCAATTCTTCGGCCCTCAGCTCTCTTCACAGTCCAACTCTCACATCCATACATGAACACTGGAAAAACCATTGCCTTGACTAGACAGACCTTTGTTGGCAAAGTAAGGTCTCTGCTTTTTAAGATGCTATCTAGGTTGGTCATAACTTTCCTTCCAAGGAGTAAGTGTCTTTTAATTTCATAGCTGCAATCACCATCTGCAGTGATTATGGAGCCCCCCAAAATAAAGTCTGACACTGTTTCCACTGTTTCCCCATCTATTTCCCACGAAGTGATGGGACCAGATGCCATGATCTTCATTTTCTGAATGTTGAACTTTAAGCCAACTTTTTCACTCTCCTCTTTCACTTTCATCAAGAGGCTTTTTAGTTCCTCTTCACTTTCTGCCATAATGGTGGTGTCATCTGCATATCTGATATTTCTCCCAGCAATCTTGATTCTAGCTTGTGCTTCTTCCAGCCCAGCGTTTCTCATGATGTACTCTGCATGTAAGTTAAATAAGCAGGGTGACAACATACAGCCTTGACGTACTCCTTTTCCTATTTGGAACCAGTCTGTTGTTCCATGTCCAGTTCTAACTGTTCCTTAGAGAAATGCAGATCAAAACGATAAAGAAGTAACACTTCACACCAGTCAGAATGGCCATCAAAAAATCTACAAACAATAAATGCTGGAGAGGGTGTGGGAAAAAGGGAAACTTTTTGCACTGTTGGTAGTAATGGATTAATAAATTGATATAGCCACTATGGAGAACAATATGGAGATGCCTTAAAAAGCTAAAAATAGAACCATCGTATGTATCTTTTTTATATGAGGGAGTAAAATAATTTTGTGTATATATATATGTATATGTAATTTATGGTCACATGACTATGACAATGAAAATTGCTGAAATACAATAATGCATGTGAAATGATGTCCCTGAGAACTATTTATTTTTGTGTCTTATGTTAAGATACAAAGGGAAGGGAAGTCACTCAGTCGTGTCTGACTCTTTGTGACCCATGGACTGTAGACCACCAGGCTCCTCCATCCATGGGATTCTCCAGGAAAGAGTACTGGAGTGGATTGCCATTTCCTTCTCCAGTTAAGATACAAACAAGAAACCAATACATAGAAAATGTTTTCAACAAAAATGAGCAAACTAGAAAGTGATCAAGAGGTTTATCTGAAGCTAATAAATCATTTTTAATAAACAGAAAAACCCAATTCTCCAAGAATGAATGCCAAATGATTCATATCCTCTTTATTCTAGCTAATAAGGTATTTTATGAGTTTTTTTTTTAATCAAACAATAGCCCATCTACAATTTTTTACTCACCTCCATTGCTGCTACTTTGGGTTAGAAGTCCACAATGACATCTAGTACCAATCATTCTATAAGCACTTTGGAATCTACAAAATACTTTTGTGTGTATCAACTCATAATCTTCTTGATGACCGTATAAGGATATTATCCACAGTGTATGGGTATGGATGGTGAGTCTCATAGATGCCAAAGTATTGCCTGGGTCTCAAGACTCCAAACTTGTTCCCTTCACTATAATGTACATTCTCCTTACTCCAGACATTTAATATTATGATAGCTTACTGGCCTCCTAAAGTAATATCTAATACTCCAAACCATCCCTTGAACTAATTTCCATCTTATTTTCCTTAAATATAGCTTTCCCTCTTATTCTCTGGGTACAGATTATTTCATACCCTCTACTCCAGGCTTCTTCATGGTGCCATAGATACACTAGTTTATTCCTCCATTGTCTCTCTCTTTTTATTGGAGTACAGTTGCTGTGTAATGTTGTGTTAGTTTCTGCAATACAGGAAAGTGAAATCAGCTTTATGTATACATGTATCCCTGTTTTTGGATTTCCTTCCCCTTTAGGTGACCACAGAGAATTGAGAAGAGTTCCCTGTGCTATATACTTGGTTCTCAGCTATCTATTTTATGCTGCTAAGTCACTTCAGTCGTTTCCGACTCTGTGCGACCCCAGAGACGGCAGCCCACCAGGCTCCTGCATCCCTGGGATTCTCCAGGCAAGAACACTGGAGTGGGTTGCCATTTCCTTCTCCAATGCATGAAAGTGAAAAGTGAAAGTGAAAGTGAAGTCACTCAGGTTGTCTACTTGAAAGTTATACAGTCATGTCCAACTCCTAGCGACCCCATGGACTGCAGTCTACCAGGCTCCTCCGTCCATGGGATTTTCCAGGCAAGAGTACTGCAGTGGGTTGCCATTGCCTTCTCCGATCTATTTTATACATAGTAACAATAGTGTATGTTTCTCAAGCTCAGTCTCTCAATTCATCCCACCTTCCCCCTTTCCCCTTTAGTATCCATATGTTTGTTCTCTACATCTGTGTCTCTAATTTTGCTTTGTAAGTAAGATCATCTGTCGGAGAAGGCAATGGCACCCCACTCCAGTACTCTTGCCTGGAAAATCCCATGGACAGAGAAGCTTGGTAGGCTGCAGTCTAAGGGGTCGCTGAAAGTCGGACATGACTGAGTGACTTCCTACTTTCACTTTCACTTTCATGCATTGGAGAAGGAAATGGCAACCCACTCCAGTGTTCTTGCCTGGAGAATCCCAGGGACGGGGGAGCCTGGTGGGCTATGGGGTCACACAGAGTCAGACACGACTGAAGCGACACAGCAGCAGAAGCAGCAGCAGCAGCAGACCATCTGTATTATTCTGGTCCTCTAGCTAATCTGGCTTCAGAAAGACAGATCAAGAACTAATTGTTTTCATAATAGTTTCTTTATCTTCTCTTTTTCATATATTCTGAATCATGATCTTTAGTCTTTCATTATTCTTCTAAACTATTTATCAAATACTCTTGTACATGTTTTTTCCATTTTCAAAATGCTTATTAAATGCCATATTCTGTCGACTCCTTTGTAGAGATTACTACATTAAAGTTTGTTTATAATATCTGCAGTGGGTAATGTTATTGATCCCCATTTTACAGATGAAGAAACTGAGAACCCAAGTAACTGACCCAAGGACACACAGCTGGGAAGTGACACAGGTAGAAATGCAACCCACACTGACTGGCTTCAGAGTCCTTTCTCATAAACACTAAGATCTACTTCCCGTGAGAACCAACCCTAAGGAAAAAAGCGGTCACCTATGTAATACATTTGAAGAATTCTTGCCTCAAGAAGCTATGTCACTTTTATTTTAGATTTGGTCTTTGTTGAAATGCAAATTCACCAAGGGGCTCTTACGTTTTAAGGCATGTAAGTCACTTTGTGTCTTGGTATAAAAGATTTATGAATACATTCCTCAAGAGCAGGAGGGAAAAACAGAGAAAACACAGAAAAGCATGAGATTGGGGAGAATTTCCCATCAAAAGGAGATAAGAGGTAGAAAAGGGCAGATATGAGCCACTAGGCAGCCTTGAATAAGCCTGACCCACTGACTGTCTTGGCCATGCCCTGGCCCTGTTCCCAGCTACAGACACTCCTCTGGAGAGTAAGTCTTTGCAACTTTTTTTTTTCCCCAGTCTTCGTAACTTCTGCCCACTGATGTGGACAGTAGGCAGAGCTCAGGTACACTGGCTACAGATGAGCAACTTAGAATGACAGACACTCCTCTGGAGAGTAAGTCTTTGCCACCTTTTTTTCCCCCAGTCTTCGTAACTTCTGCCCACTGACGTGGACAGTAGGCAGAGCACAGGTACACTGGCTACCGATGAGCAACTTAGAATGATGTCATTTCAGAGACATATTGCTTTAGTTTACCTGGATTTTATCCTCAGATTCCACCACCACCTCTATTTTCCCCAACTAAAGCAGACATAGAAATTCAATGAATATAACTGATCAAAGCCGAGCCTCTTTGGTTGAATTAAAGAAGCGGTGCTGGAGGCTCACTTTACCTGCTGCTTCCACACTAGCTACTGCCCATACAGACCCTCTACAGGTACCGGGGCTTGGAGAGTACAGTTCAATCAGCACTCATCCTCAAATTGTGCACAACATGAAATGAAAACCTAAAAGGGTCAAAACCCTTGCCTGAGTTCAAACAGCAGAGCTGGAGCAAAAATACAGGTCTCCTGCCCCAGCTTCACTGCTTTGCCTGCCTGTGCTGCACTACCTTCTTCTAAGGCAATCCATCCAAGGATTTGGCATCTTCCTACCATGGCAACATTCTCAGAAGCAGCAATCTAAATCCATCTTTAAGTGATTTGACTTTGACCTTGATTCTCTATGGTCAACATCAGTAATTTTCTGTAGCTAGAAAGTCTTTTGATATTAAGAGAGCTTTCTGTAAGAAAATCTTATAAGCACTTTCATCATGTATTGGAATTCTTACTATCACATAAGCTGTGTAAAGGAAGGTGACTGAGGAAAAACAGCATCCTGGAGCAAAAGTTGCCACTAATTCTAATGTTTCCCATGTCTCTGTCCTACTAGGCTTCTTGGAGACACACTACCAGCCTAGTGACCTGTGATAAGGCAGGGGCCCAAGTCCCTGTAAGAGCAAATTACATGCCCCTGCCTGAGCTTCCCAAGCACTTTTTTGCTGTTTTCATCCTAATAGAAAATGATTACTCTGTCTTCAATATTTTAAAATGATTAATCCTTAAATCCTCATAAGGTAAAATATTATTCTTATTCTAAAAACGGGCTTCCCTGGTGGTTCAGTCAGTAAAGAATCTGCCTGCATTGCAGAAGACCTGGGTTTAATCCCTACGTTAGGAAGATCCCCCTGGAGGAGGACATGGCAACCCACTCCAGTGTTCTTGCCTAGAGAATCCCCATGGACAGAGGAGCCTGGCGGGCTACAGTCCATGGGGTAGCAAAGAGTCGGACACAACTGAGCAACTAAGCACACACATTCTAAAAGCAAGAAAACTGAGACTCAGAGACCCTAAGTAAGTAACTTATGACTTACTCAAGTGATGGGAGTAGAATTTAAATATAAGTGTGGCTCCCAAACCATACACAGCACACAGTTCAAATAAGATGACCACGGTTCTATCAGGGAGCACTTCCATCTTTGGTGAATACAAGGCATATTCCATTTGGTGCCCAGGTGAGCTCCAACATATACTATTTGTTACATTAGGGGAGGGGCATGGGTTGGAGGCTTAAGCCAGACCAAGTGGTCTACTGTGAATCCTGGCTCTCTGTATACAGTGAGCAAACTGCTTAACTTCTCTGTTCCTAAGTTTCCTCGTCTGACAAATGAGATAATAACAGTACCAACTCCTTCATATTGCTGTAAGGATTAAATGAGAGATCATGAGAGGAGTGCCTGGAACCACAGAAGTACTCAAAAATGTTAGATATTATTTATGTTTTTAATACATAACAATAAGCTTGTGATCTGATCAGATCTTTCTTCTATCCCCATGCCCTTCCTGACTATAAGACAGAAAAGAGAGTCCTAATGTAACACGGCTCCTCTTTTGAACCCATTTAGACTAGAGCAATGGAGAAGGCAATGGCACCCCACTCCAGTACTCTTGCCTGGAGAATCCATGGACAGAGGAGCCTGGTAGGCTGAAGTCCATGGAGTCACTAAGAGTCGGACACGACTGAGTGACTTCACTTTCACTTTTCACTTTCATGCATTGGAGAAGGAAATGGCAATCCACTCCAGTGTTCTTGCCTGGAGAATCCGAGGGGTGGGGAAGCCTGGTGGGCTGCCGTCTATGGGGTCGCACAGAGTTGGACACGACTGAAGCGACTTAGCAGCAGCAGCAGCAGACTAGAGCAAACTGCCCAATGTTTTTCAGGAGAGAGTAAGAATCATACCAACTCTGAGGCCTTGTGAGGAAGATAAAAATGTGTCGTGTTATATATAGTTTAAAATTATTTCTTTTAAAATGTTACATACTCTAAAGGAGTGGATAAAAACTCATAATAATGATTTTATAGTATTTTATTGATTTTAAGACAAACATATTTTAACATTTCTGAAACTGGGATTGGGACCACAGAGATTTCACATTCCTTGCATATAAACCAGGAATTATACTATCTATGTCCTAGGGGTGTTTGCAAGATATGTGCGATGATGTGATAATGAGAGTGAACACATCTGTCACGTTTCTTGGTGGGGCATAGTGTCTGGTTTCATTAATATCCACTTTCTTCCTTATCATTCCCTCCCTTACTCCAACAAAATGTTCTTTAAGCCAAAACTCATGAAGCCAGCCAGAGTAACTTAAATTCCCTACTTGGCAAGTTGGATTCTAGGTCCAGGTCAAGCAGTACCACTCTGCAGAAGTCTCTCTGATGACCCAGGTAGGAATTAATGTGCCCCTTCATCTGTGTCATGGGCTCACATGAACACCACTGATACACTACACTACACTGTGTTACATGTATTATTGCAATAGCATGAGGTAATATAACCTCTCATTTTTGCATCTATCTTCCCTAATGGAATGTATGAGGGTACCCAACATTTAATAGTTGTTTAATTTTTATTGGGAAAAAAGCAATAAAAAATGTACCAATATTTGATGAACTATTACTAATCTGTTCAACCATAAACAGAATTTGACCTAAATGTTAGTACGGTGGCAGGGAAATGGATTTATCCTGTTCTTAATACAAATTTAATACCCTCCTGGCTGAAGTAATTATTACACATTCTATAAAAGCAAGGTTCAAATTTATTATATATTATTGTATTTCTACAAGAGTTGCTTTAATATTTCAACCACAAATATGCCTCATGCTAAAATTACATTGAATATATCTATAACAAGAAATTATGAGTATTGCTGGCAAATTGGTATATTGATTAGATGTCCACATGTCTAATTAATGAAATCTAAAGAGCTCTTAACCCTGAGTGTCTCAATTAAATATCTGTTCACAAAGTATTCTTTATAGATGATTATGCACTTGCTAGCTTATTTTGCTCATTTTATTGCTTTTGATCTATAATGGCAAGAGCATATCCTTCAAAGCAACACAAAGTGTTAGTAATCAGTGATGATTTCATACTGATTTCTAACTGGTCAATGTATGCGTGCATGCTAAGTTGCCGTGTGTCCGACTCTTTGCGACCCTATGGACTGTAGCCCACTAGGTTCTTCTGTCCATGGGATTTTCCAGGCAAGAAAGCTGGCCAATAGGGGTAAGGGAATGTGTTCTATAACATTAAATATCAGGAAATGCAAATTAAAAACCAAAAATGAGATACCATTTCATTTCATACAGATGAGAATGGATAAAATTTTAAAAGACTGGTTACATGCCAAATTCAAGAGAAGATGAAAAGTAACTAGAATTTGTATGCATTAAAGAAGATAATGTTAAAGAATATAATCACTTTAAGAACTATCTGGTAGTTTCTGGTAGACTTAAACCGACACTTATACTAAGGTCTAGCAATTACATTCCTAAGTATTTATGCAGGAGAAATTAAGACATATTTTTTCAAACTAACTTGTATAAGAATTTCTGTGCAGCCTTATTAATAATGGCAAAAAGGTGGGAAAATGTCCATCAGGAGGAGAAAGTATATACAAATTATAGTATATTGAAACAATGGAGCACTAAACAACAATAAAAAATGAACCACTATTACATACAAATCTTAAAACATGATGGGCAAGGAAGGCAGACACAAAACAGTAAATGCTCTCTGATTCCATTCATATAAAGTTCAAAGCAAGACTAATCTATGATAACATAAATCTGAAAAGTTGTTGCCTGTGAAGCATGGGAATTGACTTGAAAGTGACATAATAAAACCTTTGGGGTGATGGAAATGTTCTGTATCTTACTTGGGATAGTACGTATGTTCATTTTTTTGTATGTGTGTGTGTGTTTTGTTGCTCATTCATGTCTGACTCTTTGCAGCCCCATAGACTGTAGCCTGCCAGGCTCCTCTGCCCATGGAATTTTCCGGGCAAGAATACTGGAGCAGGTTGCCATTTCCTATTCCAGGGGATCTTCCCACTCAAGGATTGAACATGTGTCTCCTGCATCTCCTGCATCGCAGGCAGATTCTATACCACTGTACTACTAGCGCCACCTGGGAAGTCCAAATTATAAACCTGAAATCTGTGTATTTTACTGCTTACAAATCTCATTCTAGGAAAAAATATAGCAGGTACTTTGATGATGGAAATTACACTTGAGAGTCAATTTCCTGGAATGGTGAAAACCTGTTTAGTTGATTTCAGTATGAAAATTAGCATTTTTTTAGTTTCCCCAGTTAGAGCGTGCAATGCTGAAAAAGGCAGTTGGGTTGTATACTCAAAGACATAAATGTATAAACAGAAAGACATCCTGTTTAGGGAAGAAAAGGTTCTTTGACATCCAGTCTCATCACAAAGGCCAGACCTCGAATCTCGTATCTGCTTGGAAATCTAGCAGACACAGATGCCTCCTTGACTGAAGGCAGACTGAAGTTATCCACAGGTTTAATGTCACCCAATTGGAACAACTACAATAAGTATTCAGAGAGAGATTAATTTCAGCATTGTATGTTCACTGCACATCTTGTGGATATGAGAATGTCTTCTTTCCAAAGGTCATATCTCCTCCTGTGCTCCTGATTGCATCATCTCTCACCACCTCTAGAATCATGCTCCAGCAATTATCTCTTCCCTGGCTTCTATCTTAATTCTCTTTCTCTCTACTGGGTTTATTCAACCTAAGCAATAAGCATGTTTATATCCTACCCAATTGTAAATAAAAAACATACAAAAGAGACTTCAGCTTTCCTTCAGTGTTGTTACCCCCTCAGGCTACTGCACCTTTCACCTAACTCAGAGGAGTTCTGATCTTTACTTCCTCATGAGTCAGTCACTTCAGTCACTTCAGTTGAAGTCAGTTACTTCAACCTCTTGCTGTCCCAATTTCAGCCTCAGAACTCTACTAAAATTTCTCTTTAATTGGGCACATTTGTACCAAATGTTAATATTCCCTAACCTATCTGCTGCATCTGAAACCAATAACCACTCAGCCTTTCTTTCGTCATTCTCTACACCTCCGTGACAACACAGCCTCTCTCTGGACGTGGTATTTTGGCCAGAGTGGTTACATGATGGAAACTGGGCCAATTAGTTTTTATATCTTGGGAACTGGGAGTTGGAACATGGAGATTTTGTCAGATCCTTTCAGGCATTTCAACAAGAAAGTGACAATGTTGTGACCTGAGCAATCAACTTTTGATCTTTGGGAAAACTGAGCAGTGAAAACATACTTTCAGAAAAAGAAAAGCATGAACACAGGGTGTCAAAAGCAGAAATAAGAGACCACAGGGCCACAGAAGAAGCAGATCCTGTTTCTGATTATTCTCTAGGCCTGGGTCTAGGGCCAGTGAATTTTGTCTAAGGGATGATGAGACACCAGCAGAGGTAAGTGTCAGTGTCCTTCCTTACCAAGAGGCCCTAACAAGGTCTTTTGCTGGCCTCTCATCCTCTTTTCAGATTTCTTTTATTCTTTTTTCTCTAACTTTCTCTAACCAAATCAGTATGTCTGCACCTAGCTTCTCATCTTTGCATTAATTCCTATTTGCTAATTCCATTCAGTTTGGTCTGAATAACTATTAACATCTCCCATTCAGTATTTGAATTCAATAGTCAATATATTCAAATTTGTATTCATTCATGAAATACAAAGTTCTTTAAATTTCTCATACAATACTAATTAGCAAAACCAGCATTCTCTTAGGTATGCGGACTAGAACTCTAGGTTCAGCTTTAATCCCTTGATTTACTTGCTCCAAACTTCTACCTGGTTCTAAATTTTATGGTCCTAAACTTGACTATTTCTCTCATTTGCCAGGCCGCCTTTCATTCCAGGACTTAACTGCCTTGGTTCAGGCCTTCATGCATGTTCACTTGAGGTCATTACCTTTTTTAGAAAACAAAAATCCACAAAAAATTAAATATTTCCATGGAGGTAGTAAAATTTCTCGTCACTGTACTCTACACATTAAAGGACATATATAAACACATGTTTGCATAATCCTCCCCACAGACTTTTGCACTTAACTACTGATAAGACTTCTCAGCTGTTCTTCTCACCTCGCTGATTATACATAACTCTAGATGTGTCCTTACTCTGTAGTAAAACAGAATTTAAAATTTTAATGAATGCTGTCCAATGTGCCAACAGACCAAAACTTCGATGCTTACATAATTAATATCCTCCCTCCCTTCCCCTTTGAGAGTGTTAGGTCCAATGCAATTCTCCTCATTCAGTGGAACTTGATTTGATTTTAACTCTTGGGTGAAAGTCAATTATTTACACTTTAGAGCATGGAAGCAAAATGGGTGTGGCACTTAAAAGTAAAGTTAAAATTAGTGTCTCATAAATACAGCTGAAATTTCATCCTTTTCCTATATCACAGGGTACTTTTAAAGCAAATCTATAAAGAAATTATTTTAAACTACCTAAGAGCAAGACATATTTCAACTTTTTTGGCAAAAATAGAGCACATTCCATATAATGATTGGCAATATATGGTCCCAATAAAGGATTTAACATAAGTTCAGTACTTTAAAAGTTTCTTATATTTTGTATTATGGAATACTAAATTATACACGGAAAGTCTCTTTAGTTTAAAACATGCTTAGCATCAGCCAGCTCTTACCTCAAAGAGCATCTGGGAATAAATCCTCACCCAAGAAGCAGTTGGTAACTTGAACTATGGCAAGCCTAGGTGCTGGTGTAATTGAAATAAGAAAATAGGAAGAAATTACAAAGGAAATACAAATTTTTTTTTTTGTATCTCAAATAACCACAGACATAACAATATACAATGCCTCTCCAAATTCAAGTTTTCAAAAGCCCCTGCTCACAAATGATGGTAAGCTTTCCTGCCTCCCATAAAATTACACTAAGATTCAGTCTCTGGTTGTATCCTGTGTTTACCTGGCCCACTAACTCAGTCTGGACCCTTCACTTAGGACTTGTTAACAGCCAGAAAGAAAATTAGAGAGACAATCTTTGACACTCAGGAACCACAATCTGCTAATTTTTAATACATTTAAAAATATTATCTAAAATAATTTAAATAAAATTAGTAGTGTGAAAGCCTTCTGAGTAAACTTCTGTGTCATAGAAGAAAGAAGGACATAGAAGGGGTTTCCCAGAGTGCTTACTGTTCCTTGATATTAAAATCAAAGTAACTGAGACCATAACATTTGCATTCCAACCTCCCATCCAAGTCCTCTCTCAGCATTAAAGGAAAGATTCTGTATGGCATAGCTGTGGTGTGCCACACAAACATCTGCTCCAAGACAAAGTCATTCATTCATGCAGTTGACAAAGGCACATAGCTGAGTCACTCTCTGAGAATGGCGGAGGCCAAGGGGTTATTCTCCCTTCTCTGGGTCAGCCCACATGCAATGACTCATTGATGGGGGTTCCCAAATGCCTAGCCCTCTTGCTTTAACACAGGGGCCATCCTAGTATCAGAGGCCTAGGATTGGCTGAGGTCTCTGTTGCAAATACATTATGGCTCAGCTTCTTCCAAAAGAAGCTCTGCACATATATCTCTGTTTCATAAAGTGTTTCCCAGGAAACCTGACTTAAGAAAGTTGTTATCAAGGGAGCACTGAGGAAGTGACTCTAAAATGAGATCTTTTATCTAAATCCTCTCTGTTGGACTGGCAACGAGGACCCAATCACTGATGCCATGTCAAAAACTGATGGCCTGTGGTATACTGTAACAGAACAATTGTTAACACATTCACTTTTAGTGGGGGACCAATGTGTGAATACCACTGGAAGGAAAGAACTTGCATGTACTACATTGAGGTATTAGAGGTTGGGAGAGAAAGTGATTAGAGCCATGGAATGGAATAGCTACTGAAGCCTCTTAATACAATGGAGAAAAGACATTGAAAGGCTTAAAGTGATGCTACCAATTTAAAACTAGAGGTAACAACAGCAGACATCTATGTCATTAGATAAAGAAATTCTCACCTCTTGCAGCAGATGCAGAAAAAGTTGAGCATCAGACCCAGGAATTGATCATAAGTGTGGCAGAGCTCCAGAGAAGGTTTAACTCTCAATTTAGACAGGTTGCCTGTGCCAAGATTGGGGCCTTAATTGAGAAAAAAAATGGGACTGTGAGTCATGTGAAAAAAAGTGGGACTGGGGACATCTGGGTTAATTCACTGGAAACTCTTTAATCCTCAGATTTCCCTGAATCCTCTGACAAAAAGTGGCTCTCCCCTGTCAGAAGCTAGTGCTCCACTCTTGCTTGAAAACGTGCAAGAAAATGTGTGCACCCTCTGACAAGACCTACCAAAAGCATTCCCATGGACCCCCAGACCAATAACTAGGAAAAAGAAACAACATAAGCCAGCTAAACAAAAGAGCCTGTAAAGGGAGGAAAAAGACTATGTGTTGAAGGAACGGAAGAACCTCAGCAACATACATGCACCAATAGGAGCGTATAGGAACTGACAGAGTACGTATGAACTGGATTCTGTGAGTACTAGATCAATGTGGATGTATATAAAGTTAGATAGGGAAGACTGGATTGCTACTGAAGCAGCCTTCCTTAGTGCATGGACAGGTTATCTAATGTGTGGGTATCTCAACATGTGGGTATTCCATGAAAATGGACGGTTGGTACACCATCCCACTCAATATAGCACTGAAAGACATCAGAGAGGGAAAAATCTTTCCAATGGGTAGAATTTAATTTTTTTTACCTTTTTTAAAAGTCTTTACTTTATTATTATTTTTTTTTAACCACAGACTGTCATTGTCACTTTTATTTTGAAAAATTTTTCCTTGTCATTTTCTTACTAAAGAACACATGTTCCTGAGTAAGTCACTTCATTTTTCTTTTTTTTTATTATAAATTTATTTATTTTAATTGGAGGCTAATTACTTTACAATATTGTATTGGTTTTGCCATACATCAACATGAATCTGCCACGGCTATACACGTGTTCCCCATCCTGCAGCCCCCTCCCACCTCCCTCCCTGTACCATCCCTCTGGGTCATCCCAGTGCACCAGCCCCAAGCATCCTGTATCATGCATCGAACCTGGACTGGTGATTTGTTTCTTATATGATATTATATACGTTTCAATGCCATTCTCCCATATCATCCTTCCCTCGCCCTCTCCCACAGAGTCCAAAAGACTGTTCTATACATCTGTCTCTCTTTTGTTATCTCGCATACAGGGTTATCGTTACCATCTTTCTAAATTCTGTATATATGCATTAGTATACTGTATTGGTGTTTTTCTTTCTGGCTTACTTCACTCTGTATAATAGGCTCCAGTTTCATCCACCTCATTAGAACTGATTCAAATGTATTCTTTTTAATGGCTGAGTAATATTCCATTGTGTATATGTACCATTGCTTTCTTATCCATTCATCTGCTGATGGACATCTAGGTTGCTTCCATGTCCTGGCTATTATAAACAGTGCTGCGATGAACATTGGGGTACACGTGTCTCTTTCAATTCTGGTTTCCTTGGTGTGTATGCCCAGCAGTGGGATTCCTGGGTCATAAGGCAGTTCTATTTCCAGTTTTTTAAGGACTCTCCACACTGTTCTCCATAGTGGCTGTACTAGTTTGCATTCCCACCAAGAGTGTAAGAGGGTTCCCTTTTCTCCACACCCTCTCCAGCATTTATTGCTTGTAGACTTTTGGATAGCAGCCATTCTCACTGGCGTGAAATGGTACCTCATTGTGGTTTTGATTTGCATTTCTCTGATAATGAGTGGTGTTGAGCATCTTTTCATGTGTTTATTATCCATTTGTATGTCTTCTTTGGAGAAATGTCTGTTTAGTTCTTTGGCCCATTTTTTGATTGGGTTGTTTATTTTTCTGGAATTGAGCTTCAAGAGTTGCTTGTATATTTTTGAGATTAGTTGTTTGTCAGTTGCTTCATTTGCTATTATTTTCTCTCATTCTGAAGGCTGTCTTTTCACCTTGCTTATAGTTTCCTTTGTTGTGCAGAAGCTTTTCATTTTAATTAGGTCCCTTTTGTTTATTTTTGCTTTTATTTCCAATATTCTGGGAGGTGGGTCATAGAGGATCCTGCTGTGATTTATTTCGGAGAGTGTTTTGCCTATGCTGTCCTCTAGGAGTTTTATTATTTCTGGTCTTATGTTTAGATCTTTAATCCATTTTGAGTTTATTTTTGTGTATGGTGTTAGAAAGTGTTCTACTTTTATTCTTTTACAAGTGGTTGACCAGTTTTCCCAGCACCACTTGTTAAAGAGATTGTCTTTTCTCCATTGTATATTCTTGCCTCCTTTGTCAAAGATAAGATGTCCATAGGTGTGTGGGTTTATCTCTGGGCTTTCTATTTTGTTCCATTGATCTATATTTCTGTCTTTGTGCCAGTACCATACTGTCTTGATGACTGTGGCTTTGTAGTAGAGCCTGAAGTCAGGCAGGTTGATTCCTCCAGTTCCATCTTCTTTCTCAAGATTGCTTTGGCTATTCGAGGTTTTTTGTATTTCCATACAAATTGTGAAATTATTTGTTCTAGCTTTGTGAAAAATACTGTTGGTAGCTTGATAGGGATTGCACTGAATCTATAGATTGCTTTGGGTAGTATACTCATTTTCACTATATTGATTCTTCCAATCCATGAACATGGTATATTTCTCCATCTATTAGTGTCCTCTTTGATTTCTTTCACCAGTGTTTTATAGTTTTCTATATATAGGTCTTTAGTTTCTTTAGGTAGATATATTCCTAAGTATTTTATTCTTTTCATTGAAATGGTGAATGGAATTGATTCCTTAATTTCTCTTTCTATTTTTTCATTATTAGTGTATAGGAATGCAAGGGATTTCTGTGTGTTGATTTTATATCCTGCAACTTGGAGAGATCACAGCAGACAACACAGAAATACAAAAGATCATAAGAGACTACTATCAGCAGTTATATGCCAATAAAATGGACACCTTGGAAGAAATGGACAAATTCTTAGAAAAGTACAACTTTCCAAAACTGAACCAGGAAGAAATAGAAAATCTTAACTGACCCATCACAAGCACAGAAATTGAAACTGTAATCAGAAATCTTCCAGCAAACAAAAGCCCAGGTCCAAATGGCCTCACCGCTGAATTCTACCAAAAAATAAAGAGAAGAGCTAACACCTATCCTACTCAAACTCTTCCAGAAAATTGCAGAGGAAGGTAAACTTCCAAACTCATTCTATGAGGCCACCATCACCCTAATACCAAAACCTGACAAAGATGCCATCAAAAAAGAAAACTACAGGCCAATATCACTGATGAACATAGATGCAAAAATCCTTAACAAAATTCTAGCAATCAGAATCCAACAACACATTAAAAAGATCATACACCATGACCAAGTGGGCTTTATCCCAGGGATGCAAGGATTCTTCAATATCCACAAATCAATCAATGTAATACACCACATTAACAAATTGAAAAATAAAAGCCATATGATTATCTCAATAGATGCAGAGAAAGCCTTTGACAAAATTCAACATCCATTTATGATAAAAACCCTCCAGAAAGCAGGAATAGAAGGAACATACCTCAACATAACAAAAGCTATATGTGACAAACCCACAGCAAACATTATCCTCAATGGTGAAAAATTGAAAGCATTTCCCCTAAAGTCGGGAACAAGACAAGGGTGCCCACTTTCACCACTACTATCCAATGGGTAGAATTTGGGGTAAGTTACCTGATCATTCACTTTGCATGCAAAGAGAAGTGGCCCATGGTAAAAATATACATGGACTCATGAACAGTGGTGAACCACTTGCCTAACTTCTCAGGAGCCTGCAAGAAGAAAAATTGGAACATCACAGTCAAAGAGACTATAGAGGAGAAATGTGGATGGTTTGAAAGAAAGAGTTCAAAATGTGAAATATAGTGTGTTGCATGTTAAGGTCCACCAGATAGTATGCACCATGGAAGTAGCAATGAATAACCAAGCAAACAATGATGATCAGCTGTGGCTGAAATAGAGATTATGTATGAATTCAAAAGCCTGGGCTCCTATTAATCAAGGCTGAGCAGGATACTGCTGCTGCTGAATGCCCAACACACCAGCAACAGAGATCAATGCTGAGCACCTAATAACAACAACATCTTTCAAGAAGATCGACCAGCCACTTGGTAGCAATTGATTACACTGAACCTCTACTCTGGGAAGGGCACTGCTTCAGTTTAACTGGAATCAACACAACTCCAGATATAAGTGTGCCTTTTCCACACACATAATTTCATCTTTGATCAAGGGTATTACCTTACAGTAGTGTTTGTGCAGCAGCAGGGTCCTCACCAAGGACTCTGTTGTTCCATGACACACCACATCCAAACCCAGAAACTTCCAGATTAATAATTTCAATAATAAAAGCCTTTGAAAACACATTTGAAATGCAAACTTAGAAATGACACCCTGATGGGATGGGATACCATACTGCAGAATGTAGTATACATTCTAAATCCATGACCATCACATGGTATTGTCCCCAGTAGATAGAACACAGCAGTCTAGAAACCAAGGAGCGTCCCTGCTTATTACCTCTCTCAATGTCTCAGATGGAACATCTGTACTTTGCATCCCCACAACTTAGCTTCTCCTGCTTATAGAGTATCTGACTCCCAGGGGGCCCTGCTACTACTGGGACACAGTGAAGAACTAAGAAGCTTTAAGATATGGTTTCCATTCCATCTCTTAAACCTATGGCAGGAAGAATTGACTCTGATCATTAGGAGAACGTAGGGCTGAAATTACACTATGTGGACAAGGAGGAACAGATCTGGCACCCATAAGCGACTGAGGAAAATCTTCACAATTACCTGCCAGATTTGATGGTGAATGGATAAGAATGGCAAAATGACTGAGATCTCAGGTCACTCAGGGATGTAATCTGGGTCACCACAGGAGGTATGACAGCTAGACCAGGAGAAGTGCTAGCCATCAGGTAGGAGACATATAAAATGCTATATATAGGAGGAAGGTAATATGTTGTGGTCTTGAGAGCAATTGCAATTACAAGGGCTCCAGCTCATTCCAATAACTTTCTTGTAAGTTTCCACAGGAAAAGAGATCAGCAAGCTATCCCAGATGGTGAACTTGAGAAATGAAGCAAGAGTGTTTGCGCGACACACAGGGCAGACTATAATGGATGTCAGAGTGTGATGACTTCAGGATCAAGGAACAAATCCAGAGTCAAGCCCTGGAATGGCCCTTAGTTCCTGGACTGACACAGACATCAGTTCACAGATTTCCACATTGTCCCAGAATGTGCCCTGGTTGTGATCTTCAGGTTAAGTGACTCCAGGTCTACAAAATATGTTTATTGTCACAATATAATATCATATGTAGCACAGACAGGTAACAGGTAGCAAATATCAATAATAGTATTGCAGTTGCCATTTTATATTTGCTTACTCTGTTCTAGGAGCTATGTTGAGTATTTTAAAAAGTACCATGCTAAATCATTGAAACAATTCTCTAAAAATATATTAACTATTCCTGCTATAGAGAGGAGAAAACCATGGCCTGGCACAATTCAGCATCCTGCCTAACACAAGTCTAAAAAGTGGTAGTGCCTACATTTGAGTACAAAATAGGAAACGCCAAAGCTTTCACGTTGCAACACGTTGTTATATAGATAACTGGAAACTATAAAAAGTACATACTTTTGTTACGGAAAACATAATTTGAATTTAAACTGCCTGATTTGAATCAGTTCTAATGAGGTAGATGAAACTGAAGCTGATTATACAGAGTAAAGTAAGCCAGAAAGAAAAACACCAATACAGTATACTAATGCATATATACAGAATTTAGAAAGATGGTAACGATAACCCTGTATGTGAGACAGTAAAAAAGAGACAAAGATGTATAGAACAGTCTTTTGGACTCTGTGGGGGGAGGGGGATGATTTGGGAGAATGGCATTGAAACATGTATAATATCATATAAGAAACGAATCACCAGTCCAGGTTCGATGCAGGATACAGGATGCTTGGGGCTGGGATGCACTGGGATGACCCAGAGGGATGGTATAGCGAGGGAGGTGGGAGGGGGGTTCAGGATTGGGAACACGTGTACACCCATGGTGGATTCATGTTGATGTATGGCAAAACCAATACAATATTGTAAAGTAATTAGCCTCTAATTAAAATAAATAAATTTTAAAAAATAAACTGCCTGATTGTCTATTTAAATATACTACTGAATACACTAAATATAAATGTAATAAATATTCTACTGAAAAGGCCTTGTACTGATATATTGTACAGAATTTAAGGAATTAATTATTGATGGATCTTTATTAGAAACTGCATCTCCAAGGCAAATTCTTCAAGTCCCAGCTGTGTCCAAATATGGAACACTATTCTAAATCAAATATTTCCTAGCAGCTGATGAAGTTCTCAGTCAGTTGGTCTGAGCCTTGGAACTGAGGGGCACAGAAAAGCCTAGCCTGACATATACAAAGCTTGTGAAGTGTATGTATTCAGTTACCAGCTACTTGGCCTCATCTTTGTTTACCTTTTCTGCTGCATTTTCTCAAGGCCTCCTGCAAGTATTCAATTACTCAGGTCTTACCTGACCTACCACAATTTTCAGGAAAGAATCTAATGACTACAGATGTTAAAAACTGATGCTATGTAAATTATTTATTTTTCTTAGATATTTGGAAGAATTTTAGACTAACAAAGCATCAGCATCCTGGAGTAGAAGGATAAAGGTTATATTGTTTTCGTTTCTCAAACATAAAACATCATGGCCCTGAAATAACACATCTAATATTTTTTCCTTTAAAATATTTGTGTATTGGTCATGTTCAACTTGAATCATTTACACAATAAAAAGAAAACTATGAAGAAAACATAATTTTTGGAAGAGGGTATGAAATAAGAAAGATATGTGCATATATCACTATTGAAAGATTTTAAAAATAAAAGATTTAAAATTTTATTATATAACACTTAGGTAGGCCTCCAATAAATCCTTTATAAACAAATATTGAATATCTCACTGAAGCTAGAGTTCTGTCACCACTTTTTTGGCCAGCAGAAGGCTTGGCGGTCCCTGTCCTTTTGCTCTATATTTAATCTTCCTAACCTTTTGTTTGGAGAAGGCAATGGCACCCCACTCCAGTACTCTTGCCTGGAAAATCCCATGAGCAGAGCCTGGTAGGCTGCAGTCCATGGGGTCACTAAGAGTTGGATACGACTGAGTGACTTCACTTTCACTTTTCACTTTCATGCATTGGAAAAGGAAATGGCAACCCACTCCAGTGTTCTTGCCTGGAGAATCCCAGGGACAGGGGAGCCTGGTGGCCTGCCGTCTCTGGGGTCACACAGAGTCGGACACAACTGAAGTGACTTAGCAGTAATCTTTTGTTGGGTTCTCCTGAAAGCTCTATCATTCGTTATTTATTCTTGGTCTCTCTTTCACAGATGATTCTGTGGATTCATGAAATAATTATCTGCTTATTTAGGATAATTTTAAACATGCCAAACATGTAAGGAAATGAGAAACAAAATAGGTATGCTTTAATAGACAGATGGAAAAACATTTTTTTCCTTAAGAAAAGAATGGAGGAAAGGCAGAAGGGGAATTGAGTGAAGGTGAGGAGGTGGAAAGACTTCATATTTGTTATGATTTGTTTGCCCTTTGGACAAGCTGGTCTGTTCTTCCTTTATGTGTCCTTCCCCAATTAAATAATCCCTACCTTAAAACCCTGCTTAGGGACAGCAGTCAGAATCACAGAAAGAAACGTGAATGTGGTCTTAGACTCGTCAGCCCAATGTTTCCCCTGATTTCCATATTGTAATAATTCTGGAGATCTCCACCAAATCAGAGGTGCTGGGCCATTGCCGTGTTACATCTTCTTACCTGGGACAGCTCCTTTTAAAAACAGAGGACACAGTGACCATGCTGTCACTGTTTTAAAAAAAATGTCCAGTTATGTGTCAATATAAGCAATTTAATACTTAAAAAGCAAGTAAGTCAATGGATTGATATGTGCTTTACAAAGGTACTTTGCACAGTTTTACAGAAAACAAAAAGCTAGCTCCCTAGAAAATTTAACATTGATATTAACTTGCAGATAATTTAAAAACCTATATGGTATATAAATTAAGGGACCTCTGAACATAAGAAATAATTCTCCCTGTAGTTTGTGTTTGGGTTGTGTTTGTATTCAACAGTTAAAAAAAGAAAAAGAAACAGGCTTTATATTCCATAATAAACAAAGCACAAATCCTAGGTTTGGCAAAGAAGAAATCTATAGATTTAATGGCAAAACAGGGGAAGCATGAGGAGTTACAGTTTTAATTTAAGACTACTGCCCTGCCTTGGTGTCTTTAGGAATTGTTTGGGCTAATGATTAACTAATTTATTGTTTTTGTATTTATATCCCTGAATTTCTTACCAGGATATTATTTCAGGCAAAAACCAAGAAAGATTACCTAATTTTTCTTTAACAATTAAGCAATACTTGTTAATTGGAATTTGCTGACAGTTTCCCAAGACTGTAATTAAGGTTGTATAACTTTGCCTTCACTGATAAATGCAGACTGAACCAAAATGTTCAGGTGAGATATATCTGATCACAGTTTGGAGAGAAGGTACTTATTCAACAGACTCCAAAATACTGAACAATATGCTGACATTAAAGGGACAGCTCAATTTATCCTCTAATGTTCTATTCTCACCAAGATGGTACCTGCCTATATCTTCTCTCCCTAATAAGGCTCTAGGCTTCTTCTTTAAAAGACAATTCTTTATAACACCAGTTCTTGCATGGTGGTGCATGGTGCTCTATGCAGATTAAAAACTAAAAGATATCTTCAAAAGAAATCTAACTATTTACAAATTTGGAGTCAACATTTTTAAAAGTACCAATAATGTGGAGATAACAGCACTTTCTTCATTCACCCAACAAATTTTTATTGGACACTAGCTATGGTTGTGATCTGCACTAAGTTTGGGGACACAATGGTGGGCAAAACAGAAACAGCCCCTGCCTGCATGCTCAGTGGTGTCTGACTTTTTGCGACCCCATGGACTTTAGTCTGCCAGGCTTCTCTGTCCATGGAATTCTCCAGGCAAGAATACTAGAGTGGTTTGCATGCCCTCCTCTGGGGAATCACCCGACCCAGAGATCAAACCCAAGTCTCCTGCACCTGCTATAATGACACATGAAATCTTTACCACTGAGCCACTAGGACCTCTGTAAAATCAGAATTAGTAAATTATTTATTAATAAGTTGATAATAATAAATGCATTAACAAGGAGAATTAATTAAGCAAGCAATTTTAATAAACAACAGTATTTTCTATCCAACCTATTTCACGAAAAAGTGACTCCTTAATGCCTACTCCATGAAATTCAGACCTCCCAACAGCCCTAACTCATTATTGTATACTCTCTCCCAAGATATTTCTTTACGTCTTTGCTTGAATAGACTGTACTTTCATTTCCTCCTCATCAGACCATTACTGTTGCAATGGGGAGTCTTATAATTCATTCCTTCCATTTGTAGTTTGTGCTTAGCCCGCATTCACATTCACTACTTTGGCAGCCTACCCTTAATTCATTCTCTGTATAATAATTTGTATTTACTTTTCCCTCCCCCAATAGACCTAAGAGCTTTTGATGGCAGATCCTCTATTTATTCATTTGCACATTCCTTCTGCAGAGCCTACGAAAGTGACCAAAGGCTTCTTAAATAGCAACAAAACAGCTTGCTTTCCTCCATTTATGACTTTGTTATCTCCTCTTGACCCACAACATTCACTGCCTGGAATATTCTCTCTGATCAACAATTGTAATCTATGTCATCCCCTCTTTTTGAAATGAGCTACCAAGAAAGAATCTTTTAAGCATTATCTTTTATTGTTAATAATCTCAAACACAGAAAACTGCTATTTTCATACCCCATCTGAACCCTTTCCATTTATTAGTTCTTTCTTTCCTTTGCAACTAATGTCTGTAAGCATTCTACCAGTTTTGCAGGAAGAATAAAAATGACATCAGCCTTGTCCTCAAGGAGCTCACCAGCCTGTGAAGAGAAAGGCACTGGAAATTCAGACCCAACTTGATGGTGAGGGAGAGAGGTCCTGGGAAAGCCAAGTCCTTTGTTCTCTGCACATGGTAAAACCACCCAGACACCTCTTGTCTGAAACTGAATTTGTTTCACTTCTGCAAAACCTGTTCACAGCTCTGTAATCAACCCAGAAGGAATTCCCTAGACTACAAGTTTTGTGTAGTTTGTCTGCTGCTAAGTCACTTCAGTCGTGTCCGACTCTGTGCGACCCCATAGACGGCAGTCCACCAGGCTCCCACGTCCCTGGGATTCTCCAGGCAAGAATTCTAGAGTGGGCTGCCATTTCCTCCTCCAATGCATGAAAGTGAAAAGTGAAAGTGAAGTCGCTCAGTCGTGTCCAACTCTTCGCGACCCCATGGACTGCAGCCTACCAGGCTCCTCCGCCCGTGGGATTTTCCAGGCAAGAGTACTGGAGTGGGGTGCCATTGCCTTCTAGTTTAAGACAAAGGCAGCAGTTCAAGAGGCAGGATATACACCTCTCAATCAGAGAGGGACAGGAGCTGTCCCTCAGGCAGCCTAAGGCACACAGCAAGAAAAAGAAACATAGACACGGTCACCTTGCTGTCCTGGGGTTTCTGAAATGTGCATTGTGTGGACACGTTTTAACCCAAGTTTGGCTTTCTCCTGTTGTCTGCGACACTCCTGCCCCACCTTTTTCCTGAGTTACCTGCTGAGTCTTCAGGACCCACAGACTTATTTCAGTTGTGATCTAGCAATGTGTAATTAAGAGAAGCCTGCTGGTACTCAGAAATACGAAAAATGTACTGTCTTTCATTCATCGAGTTGATGTTTTATTTTCCCTTCAGGAGGATAATGGCTTTGAATTGCTTTCTTGAGAAAATAGATGGTTTTTCCACAATAATAATTTTTTTATATCTCTCTTTATGACTGATTGTTTTCCACATGCAGATAATATGTTGAGATCTAGGTCTGTGATCTTGGGACATAATAGTTCCCTTAGTGCTGATAATCAGTCTATAAAGGAATTAATCTATGTTCCAAAGTCATTTCTACTCTCTCTCAAATCAAATAAATAGGATTCTAATTACCCAGTCATCCCTCATCATTAAGACTATGCTATTTAACTAAATATAAAATGACAATTCATCCAACATATCTACTTATTGATTTCAAATAATTAAAATGTATTAAATGAAATTCAATCATAATAAGCATAAATTAATATTTCATAATGTGGAAAGCACTAAGGGGAAACCTTGAGTATCTTCCATGTCATTATAATGATATCATTATTGTACAATATTGCAAACATAAGATATATTAATGTTTGATAGCATTATAACCTATAAATATCTATTATAATCTATCCTTATTCTAAAGATATTGTCACAAATTAGTTAATTGTTCACTAGTGTTTGGATTCTTGATCAAAAGAAGTTCATAGTATCTCTCCATTAGTTTCAAGATAGTCTGGTTTTATCACTCATTAATATTCACAGACATATAGTAACACATTTTTTGCAAGAAAATATGAACAGGATTTATTTTTTGGTCCATTTCATTTAGTATTTAGCACTACAATAAATCTGTCCTTGAGACATGTTTTATATAAATTTATTTATTTTAATTGGAGGTTAATTACTTTACAATATTGTATTGGTTTTGCCATTTTAGATAAGTGAACTGAGAGCCAGAGTTGACAATGAAAAGTGAGACAATATGTGGATTAACTGAGAAACAATTTAAAAATAGGCATCCAGAAATTTTAAGTATTTTCACAAATACTTTCTTTGTATTCCTATAATTTTTTTAAAAACTACATCTAGAGTTTTATAATTATAATTACATTTTGAGATTTGAAATTAGTGTTATGTCTTCTGGACTTTTAACACTTTCTGCATTCTAAGAAATATATTTTCCTTTCTCACAGAGGAAAGCTTTATATTCCACACACAAAACAGCAATTAATAGCTTTGGGTGGGGCCTGTACTGCAGACAACTGGAACCAACTATGAGAGAAATTAATCAAGGCTTATGGTATCAAGCAATAAACTGTGGAAAATTCTGAAAGAGATGGGAATACCAGACCACCTAACCTGCCTCTTGAGAAACCTATATGCAGGTCAGGAAGCAAGAGTTAGAACTGGACATGGAACAACAGACCAGTTCCAAATTGGGAAAGGAGTACGTCAAGGCTGTATATTGTCACCCTGCTTATTTAATTTATATGCAGAGTACATCATGAGAAATGCTGGGCTGGAAGAAGCACAAGCTGGAATCAAGATTGCCGGGAGAAATATCAATAACCTCAGATATGCAGATGACACCACCCTTATGGCAGAAAGTGAAGAAGAACTAAAGAGCCTCTTGATGAAAGTGAAAGAGGAGAGTGAAAAAGTTCGCTTAAAGCTCAACATTCAGAAAACGAAGATCATGGTATCTGGTCCCATCACTTCATGGGAAATAGATGGGGAAACAGTGGAAACAGTGGCTGACTTTATTTTTCTGGGCTCCAAAATCACTACAGATGGTGACTGCAGCCATGAAATTAAAACATGCATACTCCTTGGGAAGAAAGTTATGACCAACCTAGACAGCATATTCAAAAGCAGAGACATTACTTTGCCAACAAAGGTCCATCTAGTCAAGGCTATGGTTTTTCTAGTAGTCATGTATGTATGTGAGAGTTGGACTATAAAGAAATCTGAGTGCTTAAGAATTGATGCTTTTGAACTGTGGTGTTGGAGAAGACTCTTGAAAGTCCCTTGGACTGCAAGGAGATCCAACCAGTCCATCCTAAAGGAGATCAATCCTGAGTGTTCATTGGAAGGACTGATGTTGAAGCTGAAATTCCAATACTTTGGCCACCTGATGCGAAGAACTGACTCATTTGAAAAGACCCTGATGCTGGGAAAGATTGAGGGCAGGAGGAGAAGGGGACGACAGAGGATGAGATGGTTGGATGGCATCACTGACTTAATGAACATGAGTCTGGGTAAACTCTGGGAGTTGGTGATGGACAGGGAGGCCTGGCGTGCTGTGGTCCATGGGTTCACAAATAGTCAGACACAATGGAGCGACTTAACTGAACTGAACTATGGTGTCAAGTGTTTGAAGAGAAAGATAACATAAAACCTGGCTTCCCAGGTGGCCCTAGTGGTAAAGAATCTGCCTGCCAATGCAGGAGACTTGGATTCAATCCCTTGTTCTGCAAGATCCCCTAGAGGAGGAAATGGCAATGTAATCCAGTATTCTTGCCCGGAGATCCCATGGACAAGACAGACCCTCATGGGCTACAGTCCACAGGATGGCAAAGAATCAGATACGACTGAGAGACTGAGCATGCATGCAATATAAATGCTAGTAACTCATGGATTTCTCTCATGGTACTGCTGCTGCTGCTGCTAAGTCACACAGACTTAGCAGAGTCTCACAGAGTCAGACACAACTGAAGCAACTTAGCAGCAGCAGTACCATGAAAGAAATCCATGAGTTACTAGTGTTTATATTGCATGCATGCTCGGTCTCTCAGTCGTATCTGATTCTTTGCCACTGTGTGGACTGTAGCCCATGAGGGTCTTGTCCATGGGATCTCCAGGCAAGAATACTGGAGTACATTGCCATTTCCTCCTCTAGGGGATCTTCCAGACCCAGGAATTGAACCCCCAGTCTCGTGGATTTCTCTCATGGTACAGTGGATAAGAATTGGCCTGTCAATGCAAGGGACACCAGTTTGATCCCTGGCCCAAGGAAGATTCCATATGCCACAAAGCAACTAAGTTCATGTGCCATGACTACTAGGCTCACACGACTAATGAGTCTGCAAGCTGCAACTACTGAACCTCATGTTCCTAGAGCTCAAGCATCACAACAAAGAGTAGCCCCAGCCCATCACAACTAGAGAAAGCCCATGTGCAGGAACAGAGACCCAGTACAACCAAAAAGAAAAAAATAAATAAATTTATATACATATGGGCATACATAATATATATATATATATATATATATATATATATATATATATATATATGCTTATATGTGGGAGACTTGGGTTCAATCCCTGCATTGGGAAGATCCCCTGGAGAAGGGAAAGGAACAGCTACCCACTCTAGTATTCTGGCCTGGAGAATTCCATGGACCAAATAGTCCATGGGGTCACAAAGAGTCAGACACAACTGAACGACTTTCACTTCACTTCACTTCATATATATATTTATATAGCTCATAACTCACAAAGAAAACTTTCAAAGCCACACTCAAGTTTTCTCTCCATAGATTCTAAAGTTAGCTATTCTTTGCCCCTCCTAACTGACATCCCCTCCTTTCACCGTCATTATTGAGAAATTTAGAGATTTCAAGATCAACCAAAGAACTCAATGCAGGTTTTGCTCAGACTCTTCATTTGCTCTTTTTGGGGTGGAAATTTTTCTCTAACAAATTGTCACAAGTAAAAACAGCTGTCTATAATCAGCTATACTGCCTCCCATCTTGGAATAAACAAATGCTCTAAGAATTCTTTCTAGAAAACTAAAAAGGACTGTTGGGAATTCTCTGGATTTCTTCACATAATTGTGGCTATTGCTAAATCCACTGGGGGCTGGATGTCATAAAAGCAGAAGCCAGGATGGTAAAGACCAATAATGTGGACACAAATTGGGTGTCCCACTGGCCTAAATAGGAGAGAGGCAGACCACATCCTGGCTTATTAGCTGAAGTTAAAGGGGAAGATTTAGATCAAGGGATTTTCCACATATATACATTAACATATGATATTTGTATACATACAGCTGATTCACTTTACTGTACAGCAGAAACTAACACATTATAATACACTCCAATTAAAAAAAAAAATGATGAAATGAAGGATATGGGACTTAGAGACAATGAGGGAAGTACTGTGACTAGAAACATCAAACTGAAAAAGTAGTACTTAGTCCCTGAACCCCTGATTAAGAACAGGAAGACAAACATCACGGGGAGTTGACAAAGACCTACACTATGACATGCCTCTGACCTAGACAAAGTCAGGCAGGCAGCTCCCCTGTTTTAACTGTTAATCTTCCATCTCTTTTGAAGCTACATGTCTTCTGCCTTTCAGTGCTTGTGCTCATGAGCTGCTAGGATACTAGATCCTGACATTCACCATAGATTTACAGAGTTCCTCCTAAAGTCAGACCTTTGAACAATGAGAATAAAATAGGGTCACTGGTCATATTCTAATCTCTCTTCTTGTTCTTGGGACCATTTTACAGTGTTTGACTCTTCATGAAACCCCCATCTGCTCTAACATAGAAAATAATTAGTATTTGCTCCCTTTTGTATCATGGAAAATACACATAAGAATGTTAGAATCTCAGGGCCCTTGATTTAAAAAAAATGGAGTATCCAAAGCCATTCTAGTTTACTCTAAATGTAACTGCTAGGAAATTACTATCTTAAGTCACCGTGGAAGTTTGAATTTTTCCTTCTGACTTTAATCTTTTGTTGTTATATTCTATTTTGTATACCACCCTCTCGTCTCCCCTTACTAGTCTTTCCCTTTGGTAACTGATAATATTATAGAATTCAAATTAAGCACAATAGCAAACAAATTTACTAAGCACGTACATTTTATATACAAGGTAGTTAGGAGTATGAACATAACTACAATTAAGAATAGCCAGTATTCTTTGGACACTTAATTATATTATCTCATTTAATCTTCCTGAAAACTATGAAGCAATACACTTTACGCTGCCATTATTTTCTGGTTGTAAAGTTAAGAAGCAGAAATTTAAGTAATTTGTCAAAGTTTACACACTTAATGTGTTTATAGTCTTGCTAGAATTTTTTTCAAGTTGTGTGCAAGAATAAATATTTAAACTAAAGGTCAAGATCAAAGGTGAAATCTCATGAGAAAGTGTATGATGCATTAGTAAATGAATGATACAAATACCTTAGTACGATGGAATTGTATAAAATTTCAGTATTTGGAAATGTGAGCAATCTATTTTTTTTTCATATTTATTGGAACATAGTTGCTTTATAGTGTTGTGTTTCTACTGGACTGCAAAGTGAATCAGCTATACATAAACATATTCTCCTTTATTTTTGGATTCCCTCCCCATTTAGGTCACCACAATGCCTTGAGTAGAGTTCCCTGTGCTATACAGTAGGTTCTCATTAGTTATTTACTTTATATATACTTTCAATAGTATATATGCTAAACCCAATCTCTTAATTAGTAATCTGTTTAACTAGGGCAGAGACTGATCAGGAACTCAAAGGTAAAGCTGAAAAGGCATTCTGGCATATGGTTGTTAAAGGTGTATTTTTTTCACACTACATACTCAAGGTTTCATTTCATATACCATGTGATGTCCTTGAAAGTTTCTGAGCAGAAAGTGACATGTGCCATGGTCCAGGCATTTTTTAGGACAATGAATCTGGCAGTAGTATGCAGAACAGATGCTCAGAGGAGAGGCTCGTGACAGAACAATTGGGAGATTAGTGCAGTATTCTGACTGTAAAGTGACAGGAACTTGAACTAAGGTGGTGCCAACAGGGCAAGGAAAGAATACATGGCTAGAAATGATACAGAGAAAACATGTGATTAGTAACTGAATATAGGACATGAGGGAGTATAAGGCAGTGATGATGACTTGAGATTTGAGCCTGAGAGGTTGAGGAAATCAGGAAAAGGAGCTGTTTGGGAGAAACTGGAAGAGCTGATTCTCTCAATTTTGGTGGGAACACCCTAGTGTAATTCCCCTCAATGAAGTAGATGTCCCTAAATAAATTCAGCTCACCAAAATAGTGAATAGACAGAGAGGATCAAGAGAACACTCACACTCAAGGCTAAGAGGAGGAAGACAGCAACCAATGTATGTGTTTATTGTAACTTGTTGTATTTATCCATCAAACATTATATGTCTTGCTGCTGCTAAGTTGCTTCAGTCGTGTCCAACTCTGTGCGACCCCATGGACGGCAGCCCATGAGGCTCCGCCGTCCCTGGGATTCTCCAGGCAAGAACACTGGAGTGGGTTGCCATTTCCTTCTCCAATGCATGAAAGTGAAAAGTGAAAGTGAAGTCGCTCAGTTGTGTCCGACTCTTAAGGACCCCATGGACTGCAGCCCACCAGGCTCCTCCGTCCATGGGATTTTCCAGGCAAGAGTGCTGGAGTGGGGTGCCATTGCCTTCTCTGATTATATGTCTTATCATCTACTATATCAAAAGATGTTCTTCACCTATTGTCCAAGAATATTTTGACACTCTGTTGGGAATCCTATAGATCACTTTCTAAGAAACAACTAGAATTAAATTTTTACTTTTACGTATACGAAATTAATTTACATATTTTGCCTCTTGCCAATCAATCTTTTTGGAAATTAAGAAGGAAATATAAAATCTCTGATGCTCTGCCTTCAGCCATGAGAGAGCCCCTCAATCCCCTTTTTTCTAGCATGTTCTCATGAGTGTGCCCATACAGAAGAAGACAGCTGGAAGGAGAGTAAATCTATTCAAATGACTAAGTAGGGTATTTGCACTCACTTTATTTTTAAAACCTCTCAACAAAACTGTTCTATGAATGATTCAAAGTTATTCTAAGTATCCAAATGCCATATTTCTTGTTAATGTGGCAGGATTTCAACATCTATCAAAGCTGCAGCAAATATTTTATGACTCTCAAATACAGGGCCTTATATAAAATATGAGGTCATATGGAATATTAATAAAACAATACTTATCATAACCTAGTTGTGTGAAGGAAAATAAGCTATCAGATTTCTTAAAAGTGCAAAAAAGATCCATACAGGTTCTTTGACTTATCAAGCAGGTAAATGACATTTATAAGCCTTGGGAAAAATGAATTGGAGTCAAGTAATTCTGTAGCTACATTTCAAATGGAGTTGACCATATGGAGTCTGCATTACATAGATTTTATAGAATTTCAGGTCTGAAAACTGAGTCTCCAGGAGCATCAGTTAAGTCTTCCATTACAGAGAAGGAAATCAACGCTAGGAAATGATAGCCTGAGTTTACCCAGCCAGCTAGAGACCGAACTTGGATTTGACCAATTCCAGTATTTTCTACTAGAAAGCAAAAAGCAATGAACTCTCATTAGAATGTGTGCTTTAGTTCTCTGATTAGCAATTTTGACTAAGTAGTTCCCATAAATAAAGCAATTGTTTAGGTTTTTCAGTTACGTATCACTTCACAATGACATGATTCAAAGCATGTTTGTTCTTCCCTCAGTTTTTCTAGGATCAAATTTACATTTCCTGTCTCAGAAACCCAACTTAGTGATCATGCCTGTCATCAGGCATGTACAACAGAAACATCTGTACAATAGAAATAGTTATCCCTAGCTTGCTCTTCTTCTTTTCTTCCCCATCCTTAAGTATAAAAAGCCTGGGAAAGTTACTTCTAGAGTAGGCTATTTCAACTTGAACAATACGTGAAACAAAGTATATCCACCCAAAACACTTTTTGTCTACCAAGAAGACATGCTGCACCCAGATATTCAAAAGCCAGAATACTCAGGGAAAAAGGTGTTTTACATAGGACTTGGGCCATGGAGATTGGTGGGAAAAGAAACAGGACAAAGACAAGGTTGTGAAACTGTAAGGGAGACAAGCAACTATTTTAGAGAGAAACCCATCTTCTCTGATTACTTTTTTTATACTTCACTTTTTTAAATACTTTGAGAATCCTGAGTATAATTTTTTAAATTGAGTTTATATCTTGCTAACCAACATTTATTTCCACAAAATAGTTTCTTAATTCTCTAAATAGACAAAATAATGCCAAATATTCTCCCATATCAAAATTACAATAATTTCTATATGCTGAGGCTAAACTGGACAATGTAATGAGGATATGCGAAATATACATGCCTCTTGGGTCAGTTTCACAAGAGAACCAGAAGTGACTGCGTGTCTTCATTTCCACTTCTCCTCTGGAGGACTTTCATTCTCCAGGCTCCAATGCCACCTGTCCTCCTAACTACGCTTTAAAAGACAAATGGTGCAAGCACTGCTGTGGCATCATTATCTCCATAGAGATTACAGAAGTGGGAGCTCAGTCTTCTGCGTGCTCAAAAGCTACAGACTGAGAGGGCTATTAATAAATCCCCCCTTTTTTAAGCTAGAAGGGAATTGGAGCTTAGCCATCCAAGCACAGAAAACTTAAGAGACAGAAGGATTTGTAACAACAGCAACAACAGATGCAAAGTTAATGCCTTGAACTTAAAATTGTTGCTGAATGACGTTTTAAATGTATGGTTTCAAGCAAGTTGATATTAGGTTTTAAGTCATAATACAGTTAGAAAGTGAGTTTCTACCTGTAAAAGTGTGTTTTAGAAATAAATTTGGCATATATATTTCTAAAATCTCAAAATTTCTAGCTGAAAGACAGTTCTTTTTCCAGGTGGGAAGATGATTCTCACATTTCAGAGATTCTAGAGAAAGTTCTTCCATAGTAGACAGAATGGAACGGAAAGAAGGAACAATAGAAATTGATGGTATTAAAAGTGGACGATAATGTACAGGTAACAGAATGCCCAAGGAAACTCACAGTGGGTGTATGCATTGCATTAACTGAGTAGGTCAATAGAAATAAAAATAAGTGGAGTACTGACAAAAAGATATGCAAAATCACAGATTTGTCCTAAATCATCCAAGACACAAAAGCTATTTCCTTCTCAACTGACCCCTACACACACACACACACATACACACTCTCTCTCTCTCTCTCACACATTCACACACACACATACTTCATATAATTTGTCTTTGAAAAAGGAATCACCTCAGTTGCCATCTGTTTACAATGTTCCATGTTCTCTTAAACAAGTAGATCCATGCATCACACATTTACTTCACTATTTAAGACTAACAACCACAGAAAGGGGTAGATGACCTAGAAATGTAAATAATTTGTTAATAATAGGCATATGAAAAGTGGATTCTCTAGGCTTATCTAACATGTTTACCTCATATTTCATGGAGGCATGGATTTATTGAATCACATGTTGATGACAATTTCTGGAAGAAGTTACCATATTCTATAATGGAAGCCTAACAATGAATAATGAAATACTAGGAAATAAACCATACCTGTTTATCCTCTTTCAAAACCTAGAGGGATGGGATGGGTTGGGAGATGAGCGGGAGGTTCAAGAGGGAGGAGAGAATGTATACCTATGGTTGATTCATGTTGATATATGGCAAAGACCAACAAAATATTACAATGCAATTATCCTCCAGTAAAATAATTCATAAAAATTATTTTTTCAACAGAACTCCATTGTAGTATGAAAAGGAAACTTGGCAAATGAGAGTTCTAATATTCTTTTAAATTATCTTAGCTCAGTTTACTCACTTCTTTGAAAAATAATCATTTAATGGACTCAGTAAAACTACTGTTGTATTTCTGCTATAATGTTTCATCTATAAATATTATAACATTCCCCGTAAGATGTCAACACAGAAGAAATACACAATTTTTTCCACTCATAAATTCAACTCTTTGTCCACCTTCCAAATCAGTTCTCTGACCCAGGAACTGATGGCAGTTGCTTACCATGTTTTGATGATGTTATTATAATAATGTGTGGAATTTTGAAACAACTAATATCCTCATTCTGCTAGGTGGCCCAAATCAGCACTCCAGATGGTTACCGTTTGGCAAAAATGAGGTTTTAGTTTTAAAAGAGCAGGGTGGTGATTTACTTTACAGTATGCATAAATTGTAATTTAAATCCCATGTACTTCTATTTCATTTGTACTTTTAAACCATAAATAAAATAGGACCAATAATTAAAAATCAGTGTCTTACAGCTTTGGCATGAACTCTCTGTATTAACAAAACACTTAAAAATAAAATACTTTGATATATTAAAAAGTAGCAAACTTTATCATTCTCTTGTTTCTCTCTCCTAGTAAAGCTCATTGAATTAAAATACATATAAGTTTAATGTACTACTAATTTTACCCTCTTTCATGATAATACTATATTTAAGTGTAAAAGATGTCAAGATTATTTTTAATGCACTGCATTTATTATTAATTAAAAATGAGATAAACTTATAGTCTTAGGTTTTTAAAGAAATACAAGGTATTTTCAAAAACTCATTTTATGTGTGCTACTCACCCACCACTTTCCTTTTTTCCTCTAAAAGCCTAATAAGGAAAAGTGACTTTGAGCTTTGTCATCTCAGCCCAGGTGCTAAAGGCAGTCAACATTACTATTGTTACCATAATCTGTTTTTCTCTTTATTATACAAGTGTATCGATGATGTAATTGCAGAAGTTTGGGTTTACTCAAGCTGTTGGAGCAGAGCGATCTTTTTTTTTTTTTTAGACTGCCTCCTTCAGCAGGGTAGAACAATTGTAAAACAGAACCAAGTACACAATTAAAGCATTTCATCTTTTGAAAGCCAATCTGCAGGATCTTTATCTTGAAGGACTGATCAAGAGGTGGAAATGCAGAACCACTGATAAAGCTCAGTTTGCTCCAGACTGGATGCTGAGCTGGAAAAACACCTGGGTGGCAACAATGCTAGTCTATGACATCTTGGCTTTTAACCCCTTCCTAGAAGCCCTCAACTTTTCTTTACTGTTTAGTCCTCATCCTTCCCCTGAATCCCAAGGGTTTAGAGAATGCCCTAGCCTTTTATCTCAGTTTTGTTTTTCCCTGAGCAGATCTTCCCCTGAAAGTTGAGCAGAAACTAAGCAATCATTTATCATTCTGCATTTAACATAAAGCAATGCCTGAGAAGTCTATAATCCTCAACAGAACCAACCACATTATAAACACAGGAGAGTTGACCATTGATAAATTCATCTACTATACTAGGAGAACCCCCTGGTTGTGAATTAAAGTGCAGACAAAAAGAGTCGACCAGGAAAGACACACACATAATCCCATGCAGATGAGGCAACGCTGATGGAGAAAAAGAGAACATACCTGAGGGATTCTCCTTTAAAAAAAAATGCACACACCAGCTGGGCTGTTCCCCCCTCCCGTCCTTTTCGAGTGTCTGTGTTTTCCTTTCAGGAATATCACTTTGCAATCCCGTTTCTAGTCTCCTTCCCTTTATTCGGCCACAGACAGTTGGAGCGAAGGCTGCGTCCCAGCGATCTGACTCAAGTGCAATCAGGCAAGCCTGGGGTCTGCAACGGTGTCTGTTCTTGTCAAATTCTCTTGTGCTCCCGGGGCAGCCTCCAAAGCAATTCTACAACTTAGCTGCTGGCACCAAACTGCCTTTCACTCTCCTCCTTGCCAGATTCCTTCGGCAGCTCATTTCTCATCTCTGTCTCTAAGAAAGCAGAAGGGGTTGTCTCCCCGCGCCTTGAGGAGCGCCCAGGCTCATCAACAACTGAGGGTGAGGAACAGCGGGGCTGAGTGCGTGCTGGGAACTTCCCAAGCGCTGCCGCGGCCGCTTTGGGGAATGCAGCACAGACGCTGCGATCCCCAGGCTCCTCTACCCATAGCGCCTCGGCTCCTTCTACCGCCGCCGCCGCCGCTGCACCCAGCAGCGACTCTGGGCCGAGCCACAGCCCCTGCTCTCAAGAGATGCGCTGTGGCCTCTGCCAGGTGTGGCTGTCACCACCGCACTGACAACTAACTGTGTGGGGCGCAGCTTCATCTCTAGGGAAGACGCCTCTAATGCTGGCGCTTCCTCTGCCTAATTTTCTCGGTATCGGAGTGATGACCTAGGAGCCAGTCCTACGGTCGGTTGGGCTGGCCGCGTTTGCAGCCTCTTTGGTAACAGATAATGTAGTAATCACTGGTGTAGGTGTAGTTGGCTCTGCTTGGGATTATGAGAAGTACACTGCACACAGTATAATTCCCAGTTAGCCACCAAGAGGCAGCTAAACAGATCCCCCTTTTTACAGGGAGGAGATGCTGAGATCTCAGTTCGGGTGGTTTTCCTCTTTTTAATGTGTGGAAATCCATCTGAAGGTGATTGCTCAAAAATCTGAATTAAACACACACACGCGCACACACACACACACACACACACACACACGTCAAAGTGGGAAATGGTTGAAAACTTAGAGTGATACAGAGGTTTTGCTTCTCACTTAGAAATAATGTCTTCCCATTTGATATGAGCTTTTACAGATCTGGCAAGGAACTGAATGGCCTTGCTTTCTTTTTTAGTTTTGAGGAGTGGAGGAGGTGGGGGGAGTAACAGCTCCCACTTTCTATCAATAAAGCATTTTCTATCCTCTAACCCTCCTGTTGAAACAAACACAAAAAAGTAAGGATCTTAAAATAGAGCCTTCAAGAAGCTGAAGTCCTGGAATAATTTGCAGGTTTTAGACTGCATCTGGTCTGCTGGCTTTCTCCTAGTTACTTTTCTCAGCTTTTTGGAAAAATAGGAGGATGGTTCCAGGACTGAACACTCAACTATCAGCTGAGATAAACAATATAAGAAGCATAGAGAGACCCAGACTTGTATGCCACTTTTCAGTACATTTAAGGATAGCTATTCCATTAAGGTGGAGAAGGCAATGGCACCCCACTCCAGTACTCTTGCCTGGAAAATCCCATGGATGGAGGAGCCTAGTAGGCTGCAGTCCATGGGGTCTCGAAGAGTCGGACACGACTGAGTGACTTCACTTTCACTTTTCACTTTCATGCATTGGAGAAGGAAATGGCAACCCACTCCAGTGTTCTTGCCTGGAGAATCCCAGGGACGGGGGAGCCTGGTGGGCTGCTGTCTATGGGGTTGCACAGAGTCGGACACGACTGGAGTGACTTAGCAGTAGCAGCATTCCATTAAGGATGGCTATTCTAAAGTGATCAACTTTAGAAATGACTGTTTTTGCCTACATATTTACTATACAATGAATAGCTGCTAGCAAAATGAAGAGTTAAGCTTGATATCACATTTTTGGCAAAACTTATGGCAAAAGTCATTCAATCTTCTGTATATGACAACCAAATAATATCTCTATGATTGTTTTAAAAAAACTGTCCCTAAATTTAACACCATGTGTATGTGTGTGTGTGTGTGTGTGTGTGTGTGTGTGTGTGTATCAGGTGCTGGTAGCCAAGCCCTTCCCAGTTCTCAGTCCCACCTTTAATTCATAACAGCACAGCTTTCTCTACCTGCTGCTTAAGTGACTGTTAATGGACTCAAGCAGCTGCTCAAAGTCTAAGGAGCTGCATCAGGGGGCAAACACTGGGGCAGTGTGATCCCCACCTTTAGCAGCACCAGAGTGGCTGCCAGGACAAAGCTCTGCTGCCCCCGGCTGTTAGCACTCAACAGCAGCAAAGGAAAACTCTTAGACCTGAAAGCGGATTGTAGGGCAAAACCTGACTTTTTATACAGAAAAATTCAGGCTAGCCAATACACAGTTTTGAAGAGTGTCCTTTAATACATAGAGAAAAGAACACCTATTCACAGAGTCCTTTTTCTTCTTGTTCTGGTGTGCATTACCCAGAACAAAGCACTGAGGCCATCACCAGCTGGGAGCCTCCAGCACCCAGCCTAGTGCAATATATATATATATATAAGTCCTCAGTAAACTGGGATATAATGTCAGTGGTAAAGAATCTACCTACCAATGCAGGAGATGAGAGAGACAAGGGTTCAATCCCTGGGTTGGCAAGATCCTCTGAAGGAGGAAATAGCAACCCACTCTAGTATTCTTGCTTTGATAATCCCATGGACAGAGGACTCTGGCAGGCTATAGTCCATGGGGTAGCGAAGAATCAGACATGACCGAGCGACCACATGTGCAGGTACACACACACACACACCAGTGGTTTAAATGTTTAAACCTACAGAAGAAAATACAAGAGGATCTTAACTGAGTGGTGTCCAGAACGTATTATGTAGTATAATGAAAAGAGGTATGAAAAATACTGTCCTAATTCAAATATACTCACAGAGGAAACAGTAACAGGGTTAATAATTGTCAGTCTGTTTTTAAGAGGAATGCTCCAAAGCAGGTGTGTGTGTGTGTTCTGATAAATGCATTGCTTCGCTTTAATCATCAACATTCTGGTTATATGTTTCAAAACAGAAATGGTTTACATCTCTGAAAGTGACAGGAATCATGTATCTGAGGGACACCAGCTGCTAGTAAAATGTGTCACAACTGGAAAGAATGGCAGACCTTGATGACTTCATTGACCTGAAAGGACACCGCATTCCCTAAGAGAATTTCCTCGGCACTTGATGGGTAGTTTTCCTGCTGAGTATCTGATTTGAATAATATATAATCACTATGATATAAATGCAGCATTGAGTTAGAGTCCTGCATATGCTTATTAATAAGACACATTAGTTTCTGCAAAGAGCTTTTGGAATTCTTGGATTAGTGACAGTAAACAACGCAGGAGAGTAAATGATTGATTTCCATGTATATACCTACAATTCCACATATAGTGTCCCAAAACTTACTCACAGATTGACAATAAAATTATTTTCTTCTAATTCTTTCAGCTGTAATTTCAGAATGGATAAAACCTCGAGGGTACTATTCATCTCCCATACCCCAGGACATAAGCTAGGCCAGATCATTTGTCTCATTTATGGCTCAGGTGTAAGAAAAGCAAGCTGTCTGGATCATTGGTCATTTTTTATTGGTAGTAAAGCTTGACTAAACTGAAAAGATTGAGTAAAAGGGCTATTTTTGTATAACTCTGTTATTGCCAGCACACTTGGCTTTAAGCAACAAAAGAATTCTTGAAAAAGCATAAATCAGCTTGTGTGAACTGAATTGTACTTTCGGCTTTCCAGAAGTCTTCACTCTTTGTTTCAGGGAACTGATAGCCAATCACTGGATGTCAATATTAAAAAAAAAAAAAAAACAACTGTGACCAATCATTGGCTGTCTGTATCAATTCAAATGAATTGGTAACACTGATGACCTGTCATGATGCCTGAGGACAAAAACTTGATTACACCTAAAATAGCAAGCTGATGTTTCTAGCTCTGTATAACTGCATGATATATAGGGAAATGAATATTTTGGAATAAGCCATCCATTGCAGCTTGCAAAAATTTGCAAAATGTTGATTTCATGATAGTAAAGTACACGCTAAGTTGACTTGCAGAATCAAATGTTGATTTCATGATGGTAAAGCACACATTAAGTTCTATTCTTAAACTTTTCCATTAAATTATGGGTCACTTAAAAACTGTACCTTAGAGCTGAAGTATCAGTGCATAACTTTGGAGGCTAGGTCACACAGATACCACAGCCTTCCTTCGCCCACTCTCTCTTGCTCACTCTGGGAGAAGCTAGCTAACATGTCATGAGAACACTCAAGCAGCCTAGGAGAAAGTCAACATGGCCAGGAACTAAAGTCTCTTGCCAACAGCTGGATAAGAAACAAAACACCCTGCCAAATGTCATGTGCACAAGCCATTATGAAAGCTGAAATTGAAAGCCACGTTCAAGTTTTGACATGATTACAGCCCCTGCTGACATGCTGAATGAAGCCACCTGAGAAGCCCTAAGGCAGAAACACCAAGCTAAGATATTCCTGAATTTCTGACCCACAGACACTGTAACATATTAAATGTTTACTGTTAAGGAAAAAGAAGAGAGAGAGGGATGGAGGGAGGAAGGGAAAAGTGGGAAGAAAGAAAGGAAAACGTACCTTTGAAATTTCCAAATAAGGAAATTATTTAACATATAGATTTTAGTGCACTTAAGTGTTTTAAGATGTAAAAATGTTGGGTTCTACAAATTCAATAACAAGATGAGAATACCATACTTCCTTTGTCAACATTGGTAGTTTTCTTCTCCAGGCCTTCTTAACATTTTTATAAATCTCTACTACAGCATTTGTTTATTATAAAGTATGTTACCTATTTATTTATGCATCTGCCTGACACTGCATGCTAGAATGTCACTTAAGGACCAAGATCGGGGTCACTCATCTTTATGTCATCAACGCCCAGATGAAATCCAGGCTCGTGAAAGGCAGGTTGTGTGAGTAACAGTGTGCTTAGTTAGTAGAGCACAGAGTTAATGAGGCTAAGGACACGGGTTGAGTTCCCGTGTAGCCAATTAGCTTTGTTCTGTTCCTTGGTCCAAATGGCATCCTTAGTTCACACCAGCTGTCTCATATTTATGTGCCAGATTAAACCTTCTAACTGCATATTACAACAGTGGGGAGTCCATAACACCGTAAAAATGTCTGAAGTTTAACACCCTTACAAAGGCTTTTTACATACATTTGTCATTTGATACTCATCTTTTAAAAACCTGCAAGACCCAGTGGTCTTGTTATTGGTCTCATACTAAAATGATGAAACAGAAACTCAAAAAGGCTATTTTTCTGACTTACCTGATTGTACAGAACTTGGAAATGATGGCGACTAGATTACAAGTCAGCCATTCAACTCCTATTTTAAGACTGGTTTCAAGGGAAGGAGCTGACAGGTATTTGTTTAACACCATAATCGACAACAAACTTTGTAAATTTTTTAATAAATAAAGGGAGTAAAATTATTGAAACAGATGTTCTCTTAGAATATTTCTGTTTGGGTAATGATCATTAGACTTTGAGTAATGATCATTCAATACCAAATGCTATTTGGCATGATAGCACTTATATTTTCATTCTGATGTACTATTTTTTTTTTAATTTTCCTTTGGTAAAATTAGCATCAGCACTGTACTCAAGCAAATAAATCATCAGATGAAGGTATCTTTGAAGGTGTTCTAATCTGCTAAAAAGACACAGTATTTGGATGAATAGAAAGTTTTTCTTTTCCTTATTTTTTTTGATTTTTGTTGATTTCAGGGAACTAGGATTTAGTGATACAACACAACATCGAAAAGTTCTGAGGCCGGAATCACAGTGCCATATTTCTAACATTAGCCCTAATATGTCTTAACCTCTTTAAATTTTAGTTACTTCATCTATAAAATTGTATGAAAATAACCCCTATTCACACTCTTGCTGATGAATCAAGTGAGAGAGTCCCTGTAAAGCAGTTTGGTAAACATGAGACATGTAGTAGGGACTTCATAAATATTAGCTAGTAATAATTAACATGTTAATTTGAAAAAAACCTGATGATGCTGGGAAGGATTGAAGGCAGGAGGAGAAGGGGACGACAGAGGATAAGATGGTTGGATGGCATCACTGACTCAATGGACATGAGTTTGAGCAAGCTCCAGGAGTTGGTGATGGACAGGGAGGCCTAGAGTGCTGCAGTCCATGGAGTTGCAAAAAGTCGAACATGACTGAGTGAACTGAATTACTATGTTATCAAACTTCTTAACAGATATTATTGTCATCATTTTCTGCTGTTACTAGCCTGCCTTACATTCATCATGGTATAGTTTTCAGAGGAGCTTTTTTTTAATGTTTTTTTTAATATAAGTTTTAGGATACCAAAGCTCTTACTCATAGCTCTGCTGCTTTCTTCCTGTATGATCTTATATCAGTTTTGTTACCCTACCTAAGCTTCAGTTTCCTGTGTTTATATATACTATATGCTCAATATCTGTATTCTATTCCTTTTTTTCTCCAATTGTTTTGTGGGACTAATGAACCGTGTGGTTAGAATTATAAACTCAGAGAAAGTTAAAACAGAGAGGAACTTATCAGTTAATTAGTACTTTTCCCTTTCATTTTATATATGAGAATGATAGACATACTTAACTTTACCAAGAGAAAATCAATGAAGACTAATAAGCTACATACATATGTCATAGATAAGTCAAGATAATGTGATACTATCTTTTCTATTCTTTATTGATATCCATCTGCAAATTCCAACTTGGTTTTACTAAAATAAAAATTATCATTTTGATGGGTTATATTTGCTTATTAAACATTTATGCCCATTAGACATTTTTACATGCTTGATAATAAAGCTCTTACATGAATTAAGATATCTTGTTCAATACTAGGAGGAATAAATGTCTCAGATAAAATATTTATGTATAATCATGATAAATAAATGATTCTTGGGTTTTCCTTTATTCAAAAAACAACAGTGATTTCTTTCTGTCTATTGAGAACATTAAGAAGTAAAATTTTAAATCATATGACTTGCCAGCATTTCGGAGTTATTTAACATATGCTGATGACTCCAAGGACGGTGAAAATTACCTCAGTAGAAGCTTCAGTAAGGATGGGAAACATTACTGATAATTCTGCATTGATTCTAAATTTCTGAAGATATGTCCTTTTTCTAACCATATTTGATACTAAACCGTATTTGGTATTAAAGAGATTTTAATTGCCCATTTTCTGGTTATAAGTAATGGTCCATGTCTTACACTAAAAGTCCTTTCCACTTAGCTTAAACAACAACTGTATATGACATTTGCAAACCATGTACAATAAAATATTTCCCTGAAGCAGTCTTAAGGTGGGGGCTGAAAATAATGGAAATACTATGAAAAGATTAAGGAGAAAGACATGGCCATCATGGAAGACATCAGCTACCTCTGAGAACCTAAGTCAGAGGAGAATATCTGGATTTTAATTTTAAAGGAGAATGAATGGTGAAGAATTTGATGAAGCATAACATAACATATATATAGTACTGCCTCAAGAAGTGTGGGTATAAAAGAAATTTTTAGTACTTAGCAGTAACAGCAGAGTGAAATAGGGAATTGTGTGTATATGTGTAAGACCAGGAAAGGGAAGGAAGTGTCAGGAGACTGGGAACTGGTGCACATTTTAAACACAAGAGAATATACTAATAATCAAAATCCAAAAACAAAATAATTTAATTGGCTAAAAAAAACAACACACATTTCTTTGAAATGATCAAAAATACTTGTATCAAAAATAGATCCACATAGAGCATTTCATTTAGTATGACTGGACTCATAGCCTTCCTCTTTATGCCATTTCATATTCTGCAGTTTCCTGGTTATTATCTCCAGAGAGCACATTTAGGTACTCTGCAGAGCCTGAAAGGAAAAGAGCGAAAACAAACCCTGCTCACTGATTTCAAGCCAGGGAGAAAGGCTCTCTTATCAGAAGGACTAACTCTGTGTCAGCTGTGAACTTCATGAAGTTTCTCATCAGAGCTTTTCACTTTCCACATCTTTGCCCTCTCCTTCAGCAACTCTGTGGTTAGTTTGGCAACTCAACTGAGAAAAGGCTTTCAGGTAACCAAAGCTATCTTCTAAATTAATAAAGTGTATCACTTGAGAGAAACAGGAAGTAAAGACAATGAACCCACAGTCTTTTTATAATGATTCTGACATCATAACACTGAAGTACAACTGATAGTTTTGATTTTAGGACATCTATGAAATGAGGGAAAATAAAGAGCAGATACCTATTTGTGTGTTTGTTGTGAAACTGCATGAAAAATGTAAAAATTCTTGATAGAATATTAGCCGATATTGTTGTCAACATCTTCATTATCCTTTTTGTGGATTCTGGAGAATGAGATGCTATACTTCTAGAAGTTGTAGAACGAAGAAAAATCTTGCTGTATCATAGAAGATTTAAAAGGGAGATAACAGTCTTTCTCATACAGATAGATTTTTTCAGTTTCCAAATATATATCTTGGGAAAAAAACGTATTTTTTAAGAAGACCAGGAAGATCCTCAGTTAAAGAAATATCACCGTGTTACAATACCTGAAATTCAATAGCTAGTGGAGACTTCTTATATTGATAAATGATCCCATATTAAGTTAAATATAGTGTTACCTGCAAATACTTTCTGCAACATACAACATTGTATGTTGATGGTTTTCTTCGATGTACAGAAGATTTTTAAACTTGATTTAGTCTCATTGGTCTATTTTTGCTTTTGTTGACTGTTCTTATATTGTCATATCCAAGAAATCACTGCCAAAGTCAAGGTCCTGAAGCTTTCCCCCTACATTTTCTTCTAGAATGTACATAGTTTTAGGTCTCATGTTTAGGTTTTTAATCAATTTTGAGTTAAAGTTTGTATATGGTATAAGGTAAAGTCCAGCTTCATTCTTCTGCATCTGGACATTTCGTTTTCCCAACATACAATAGAATATTATTCAGTCTTAAAAAGGAATTAAACCCTGCCACTACTACAACATGGATAAACCTGGAGGACTTTAGGCTAAGTGATATAAGCCAGTCTCAAAAAGACACATACTGTATGATTCCACTTGCATGATGCATCTAAAGTAATCAAAGTCACAGAAATGAAAAGTAGACTGTTGATTACCAAGGCCTGGGGAGAAGAAAATGAAGTATATTCCATGGTTATAGAGTTTCAGTTCTGCAAGATAAAATGTTCTAAATATCTGTTGTACTATGATATGTATATATTTAACACTACTGAATGGTATGCCTAAAAAAAATGGTTAACATCAGAAATTTTACAATACGTGCTATTTTCAACTTTCAAAAATATTGCTACTTGAAGTGAGTATTATGTTTAACTATGTATTAACATTTGGAAAATTCTTTACCAAGTTGCTGCTTGAGGTACAAGTTACAATGCTGGACATGCCTCCAGTTTGAGCTCCTAAGAGCGTGACCAGGGGTTGCCCTGAGGTACCTCGTATCTCTCAAGTGCTCTCCCTCCCTGCTGTTTTATCTTTTATAGGCATATTCCCAATGATCAATTGTCCTGCTCTGACTCTTCATCATTTCTTCTTAATCAATTTGCAAGCATTTTCCCTTGACTTCTACTGAGATCTCTGGATAAATTGTTCTGGTAAACTCTTTTCCTGTAGAACAGAGGTGGCAAATACAAATAATTCCAATAGTTAAGAAGGTATGTTGATGTTTTACATCAGTTGAGTGTGATAAAATTTGGAGAAATAGGGACTGTAGGAAATGGCAGTGTACAAGCCTTATAAAAGGAACAATGAGAGGTACACCAGACAATAATATCTGCTCTTTTTTAAAAAGACAGGCCAGAAATCTGGAACTGTGTGTAAAAACTTGCAATTTTAAGACAATTTCCCTGCAGAAACAAAACAGAACTGTGGGTTCTTTGCAGTTTATTTGCCATAAGCTTTTGATTCTTGCTATAAGGCTCAAAGAGATAAGAAATGTGGATCTTCTCTCAATCTCCAATTACATACAAAAAGAGGACCAATTCCTCTTTTCTCAGGGAGAGACCCAAATACGACGCCTAATGAAACCCTAGGACTTAAGATCTTTTGTTAGTCTAACATCCTTCGCGGTGCTGCTGCTTCTTGGTATCAGTGACTTCCACAGGCTCTTGTTAGTTATAAACTTGATTTCAAAAGCTCCTCCCGTAGAGTTTCGGTGATTTTACAGACCCACTTGCCTCTGTCAGTCACTGTCCCAGGTGTATCTGCTTTCCCCACCATCTTCCCTGGATTCTTCCTCATCCTGAGAAGTATTCACTATTTTTCATGTTTCTACTATTCTTACTGGTGTCAAACTCTCACTGATAGACGACTTCCAATGTCAAAGACCCTTGCCAAATTCACTAAAGGCAACTGGGAGCTCAATTTCAAAACTCACTTAGGAACCAGGTCTCACAGAAGTAATCAGAAGCCACTGAGGTTGCCTAGAGAAATACAGCATAAGCAGTCTCTTTGGCTCTCTCTAAATCACCCTCTGGCATGTGATGAGTTAGATGATGTTCTCCTCTGGCCCAAAGTGCAAGGACATTTTTTCTCTGTATTCAGACACAGGGCTTCGCTGGTGGTTCAGTGGTAAAGAAGCCACCTCCCAGTGCAGGAGATGCAGGTTTGATCCCTAGTCCTGGAAGATCCCCTGGAGAAAGAAATGGCAACCCACTCCAGTATTCTTGTCTGGAAAATCCCACGGACAGAGGAGCCTGGCAGGCTACACAGTCCATGAGGTCGCAGAGTAGGACGTGACTTAGCAATTGAACAATAACAAGAATCCAGAGGCAAGTCTCCAAAGCCACAAGGACAATCTCATTTAATCATCAGAAACATTCATTGTCCCTGGGTACAACTAATCAAAAGCCAGATATAATTATTAATCCTCAGTAGTTTCTCCAAATTAAATAGCAAAATATTTTGAGATATAGAAGCTATAGGGGAAAAATGAAGTTACCTATTTAAGAACAAAGACTCTATAGAGACTACAGATTGATTTTCTTGAAACAACCCATGACGGTTGATACTGCTCCATATTACAATTATCTCCATGAAGCCACTAAAACAATCTTAACAAATTAGCTTATGTCAAATATAGTTTATATTCAAGAAGAGAAAATATTTCATTAAAGCAAAGAAAGCATAATTTTTGCTTCTCAATCCTAAAGTAAATCAACCCTGAATATTCATTGGAAGGACTGATACTGAAGCTGAAACTCCAACACTTTGGCCTCTTGATGCAAAGAGCTGACTCATTGGAAAAGACCCTGATGCTGGGAAAGATTGAGGGCAGGAGGAGAAGAGGGTAACAGAGAATGAGATGGTTGGATGGCATCACCAACTCAATGGACACAAGTGTGAGCAAACTCTAGGAGATAGTGAAGGACCTGGAAGCCTGGCATGCTGCAGTCCATGGGGCTGTAAAGAGTCAGGTACAACTTTAGTGACTGAACAACAACCATGTTTCTTTCCTTCTGTTTCCACCTTAATCTGCATGATAAACTGTCCTTTAAGTTTAGCTCAAGGGAACACCACTTAAAATTAGACAGAATAGCTAGGATAGTAAAACCAAAACCCACAGACAGGAACGTCCCTGGTGGTCCAATGGCTAAGACTCCGCACTCCCAGTGCGGGGGAGCCAGATTCAATCCCTGACCAGGGACCTAGAACCCACATGCTGCATCTGAGATCTTGTGTGCCACAACTAAGACCCAGTGCAGCCAAATAAATCATTAAATATAAAACATTTTAAAATAAACCCACAGACAACCAATAAACAAGAATATCTTCCGGTATCATCTTTTATATGGGAAGAAACCGAAGCCACAAGGAATGTGAAAATCTTGAGAACAGATGAACCTCAAAATAAAGGCATTCACTTGAAAGTACAGTGGGTCATTTGAAAACAGCAACTGCATACTCCAACTCAAGATGAATTTTTTAAAATACATTCTTGAAAACTACTTTTGTGAAAAAATGAAGAATAGAAAAGGAACACATTCAAACTCCATACAAAGTTGATACAAGAAAAAATAGTGTGTATATGAGGCAGATTAATAACCCCCCAGAAGTAAAAACATGACATAAGAACAAGCCCACAAAACAGATTTTAAAAAGTAAATTAGCATTTCAAATAAGCTCAAATAAATTTTAAGAAAATGATATAAGATATGAAACAGTAACAAATTAGAATTAGAAAAATCATAGTAAATTTATAGAACTCAGAAAAGAATCAGACTATATTTTCTTTTTTTAAATTTATTTTAATTGGAGGCTAATTACTTTACAGTATTATGGTGGGTTTTGCCATACATTCCTATGAATCAGCCATGGGTTCCCCATCCTGACCCTCTCTCCCACCTCCCTATGGCCATCCTACCCTGAACGCGCCCAATCTTGTCTGATTTCGGAAGCTAAGCAGGGTCGGGCCTGGTTAGTACTTGGATGGGAGAACTATATTTTCTTAAATTATTTTTTAAAAGAAAACTTCAAAACTGAAAAAGCAGAGTTTAGATATACAACTCACTACCTCAAGAGAAATATAAGTAAAAGGAGTAAAAATTTTTAATAAAAAATATGTAAAACAGTAAAAGGAATGCAAGATAAGATAGCTAGGCAAAAGAAAATTTAAAGCTAGGCAAAGAAAATTGAACATATATGTAACAGGCAGACCTGAAGAAGGAAAAAAAAAAAAGTAAAATCTTGAAGGAAAGTTCCCTAAAATTTAAAACAAACAGAAAAATGAAATCTGTTGTTATGAGAGAGTCTACTCCCTTCTTGGAAAATTAAGCCATGAAGATCAATACCAGCATATATTCTAGCAAAGTATTTGGACATTCAGACAAAGAGACCGAGTTACATATATGGTGAAAAATCAAATTGTTTTCAGACTCTTTGGCAACATTTTGTACCAGAAAGCAATGGAGTAACAAAATTAAAATACTTCAAAAGAGAAAACATGAGCCGCAAACTTGACATTCAGGCAAACTGACTTTTCAAGGGTAAAAAAAAAAAGTATAAACTGTTTTAAACATACAAAATTTAAGGAATATTGTGATTTTTTTTCCTGACAAATAAACTATAAAAGACAATTTCAGATAACAAAAGTAAATGGGAACATTTCAGCATAGAAAAACTGGTGGCATTGAACTTCAACAGCTGTTACCACCAAAAAAAGAGAGACAATCAAATAGCATATGTCTTCTTATGAAAAAGTATATACAACCACATATGAAACAGTCATGCCAAAGAAGACTGAACCTGAGTCTAATGGAGCCAGTGGATTTAACTACTGATTTTTAGGAAACAGGGCTTCTCTGGTAGCTCAGCTGGTACAGAATCCACCTGCAATGCAGCAGACCCTGGTTCAAGCCCTGGGTTGGGAAGATCCTCTGGAAAAGGGAACAGCTACCTCACTCCAGTATTCTGGCCTGGAGAATTCCATGGACAAAGGAGCCTAGTGGGCCCCAGTTCATGGGGTCACAAAATACCAGGCACAACTGAGCAACTTTCACTTTTAGGAAATATAGATTCCATTAACTATGCCAGAGGAATTTGATCAACAAAATCCAGGAAGTGAGAAGTCTATAAGACAACTAAATTCTTCAAAATTTTCTTCAACAAATAAATTTCAAAAGATAATAAGGAAATCAATAAAGTGTCCTTAAAAAATGTAATATAAATACAATGTTTAAATATTATTTGGATTCTGATTTAAAGGTAGGGAAAGAGGGGGAAGAGACAGGGAAAGAAAACCTTTGTGAGATAATTGGAAATTAAAACATTCAAATGGAGATTCAGTGATATTATGAAGCAATAGAATGGAAGATTGGGTTATGAAGAGTTCAAATATTTTAAAGATGTATACTGAAATATTTATGAGTGAAACGATATAATGTCTCAGATTCATTTTCAATAAGACAGGCTGAGAAGGAGTGGATGGGGTAGAGCTGCAAATCACGGGTTTTTGATAGTCACTAAAGCCAGCTGATAGGCACATGAGAAGTGAAAGTGAAATCACTCCGTCGTGTCTGACTCTTTGCAACCCCATGGACCGTAGCCTACCAGGCTCCTCAGTCCAAGGGATTTTCCAGGCAAGAACACTGGAGTGGGTTGCCATTTCCTTCTCCAGGGGATCTTCCTGACCCAGGGATAGAACCCAGGTCTCCCGGCATTGTAGACAGACGCTTTACTGTCCGAGCTACCAGGGGTAGGCACATGGGAGTTTATAATAATCTGCCGACTTATTGTAGATTTAACATTAGTGATCACATTGTAAAAGAACTAGTTTATTTGGGGCTGTATTGCCTGTGTGAATGTAATATACCAAATATTTATATACCTTCATGAATAAGAATAAAGATTATTTGTGCTTTATTAGAACCATCAGAGAGAAAACATAAGGCCATTAGCTACACTTTCTTGAACAATTGCATTTTCTTGCTTAAAAAACATGCATTTGGGGGCAGGACATATCCCAAACTATGCCAGTCTAAGAAATTTTTTTTCAGATTTTTCCCTGAATGGGAATTTATTTGTATCAGACTCCTCACTTCAACAACATCACAGATTTCTGATGAAAACTGTCATTAAAATATCAAATTATGTTAATTACAACATTTAGGTACATCAGGTGTGGTTTGAACAGTGTGCTATTGCAGAAGTGAGTATCAGTTTGTTAATGAGAATTGAAAGTTATGATGCTAGAACTGCCTTTAGGGTGACCATGAAGGCATAAATCATCTTTAAATGCTGTGAGACATGCCTTTGGAGGGTCCTGATGTGGTATTTAACAAGCTTCACATAGAAAAATCGTAATGACAACTGTATTATGACAACGGTACTGTGAATGACAAATGCATCTCCACCATTTGTTGGAAGGGGTGTGTCTTGTCCAAGTTGTTGTCTCCACAGAGAGGGTAGAAATCCAGAAGTCATCTTAGCTAGTAATACACAGGCGTGATTACAGCTGACAACATGGCTTTAAGCTGCACTACCTTCTTTCCCCCGTGACGCTGGCACCTGTCAGAAACTGTGAGGGACCCAAGGGTTGTAAATTCGTTACTTGTCAAAACTTCACCTGGTGCTGACTCAAGATAAGATGTTATTTCTAAAACACTATGTGGTGTTGAAGAAAAGTATGGCATTTCATACTTGTAATAATGAAAGTGAAGTCCTTGTTTAATGTGATAGATTTCTAGTTCGCATAAGTATTCAAGCCTGTTTTATTAAGTTTCACTTTTAAATACCTCAGAAGAACACCTGAGCATCCCTTCAGAATTTATTTTGCTTGATTGTGATGCCTTACATGTCCTCAGAGCATAGAGAAATATGGGAGACTTGGTAATTATTCGAAGAATCTTTTTATCTATTTTTCTTAGATACCGATAGGGATAACTCTGTACAAATGGCTGTTAACAAAAATAGTGTTTGTACTAAATAAAATACTTGGACATAAAATATTACTTCCACAGAGTGTTCAGGATTTAGGAACACAGATCAACCATATCGACTCTCTTCAGCAAGTGAATGAATATTTCTGCAAAATTGTTAGTTTGCTTCCAAATCCTTTTCATCAAGCTGTTTGATTTAGCGGTTTCCTGAATACCTAGTTCAGGATGAGGAGGCAGACTGTCTTTCTCAGGGGGAATTCTCAGTGCTCAATCTACTCCATAAATATGTTGGTTCTTTCCGATTTTATTTCCTGCAATTGTAACCTATTTTTGCTCCCCAAGCTCACATCTTTCATCTGTCAATCCTCCAAAGTGCAAAAGAGCAATGGATAAAGAAGATTTCCTTCCAGAACAGATGGGTCTGGGTCTGCTTGTGATTTGCCAAACTCCAAAAGATATGTTCTTCCCTAAATCCTGCCAGCAAGAACTTGGGTGCTAAAATAGATGCATAAAATCCCTCTGTCCTGACACAATTGCTTGACTGTAAATTATGTTTCTGGGTATAAAACCATCCAGACTGTTTTATTTCCATTTCCATGTGCAGCACTCAATTCCCCTGACAATTTCTTAGTCATTTGAGGTTTGCGAACCGTGAAACTTCAGTCATTGGCTTCATATTCCTGTAGCTCCACCTTTGCTAACTGAAATATTAATATGCATCAGACTTACTTGAGCATCTCATTTGTCCTTCAGTTCTGCAGACTCATCTTGTCATAAGCCTTCCCAAATCCATTCTTAGCAGACTTTTCTAATGGGTTATTATCACTATTCATGTGTGTCCAACTCTTTGCCAGGGACTGAACTCATTGCGAATGAAAGATAATATTTACCAGGATTTTATGATGTGACTTACAGAGCTAAACTCCTTACATATGTCAGTTCATACAGTCATCTCAATAATGCAGTCAGGTAGGTACACTTATCATCCCCATTTCACCAAGGAAAAAAACTGAAGCTCAAAGAAGTCACAAAATTTGCTTCGGGTCACTTAGGGATTCAAATTCAGGCAGGCTCCACATAATTCCCAGCTTCATGTATTCTGTTATGCCAAGCTGTTTACCCCCAAACTAAAGCATTTTTACAACAGAAGTCTTGGGTATAATTTTGGTGACTCTGAAGACACAAGTTGAGGGTCTATATATAGTGCAAAAATTTAACAGTTGAAACCTTTAATTCACAGAATAATTAAATACAAGTGTATGAGTGCCTGTAAGGGAGAATGTGTGAGCACTTGCCCTGTGAAAAATAAAGCCTCTCGGAGCCTTTCTCACAGCTAATGCTCGCCCCCTGCTGGCATATCTAACCTGTTTCAAAAGCATTCTCTGCAAGCCCAGAACCCTTCTGTAGGGTGATTAAAACATAATCCAGCTTCTGTCAGTTTAGAATGAGGACAATAAAATCAGACTTCTGACCCCCATAAGCCAATATGGAAAATCAGGCAATAGAAAGGACTACTCGAATGTGCTCTATTATGGTTTGTTTTCTGGTGGAGATAACCCATTCCCTTTGATTTCCAGGCATTCTGAATTTTGTCATGTGCAAAAGACAGCAGATGAATTCTTATTAGTTATTCCCTTCAGGTGGTTTTGATGCGAGCAGCAGACAAGAAAAAGGTTGATATTCTAACCAAGGGAAGAATTAACTAAAGCAGAAGCTCACCTCTGTGATTCCATTTTATGTCTGGGAAAAAAATCAGACACTAAAAACTCTGTCATTTGCTCCAGTCTATTCCTCTCTTCTCTTTAATAATGCAGGGTTCTTTTTTGCAGCCAGCGGTTAATGAACACTGCAACACTGAAATGGAACAGTCAGCATCTTGTACGTGTGTCTGCTTCATGAGACACATGACTGTCACTCAGTTTGCTAAGGTACATACAGTTGAGGGCATTAGACATGTGCTTGCAGAAAACTGGAGTGGGTTTGGAGTGTAACAAACTCACATTCAAGCAATACACACATATGAAAATAAAATTTTAAATAGCAACTGATTTACTTGAAATAAGTTGTAAATTTATAATGAGACTGTGGATATATCAAAATATTAACTTGCTCAAATGTCATCAGTATGCTAAAAGGTCAATATCTAAAAATAATTAGCAAGTTATTTATTTATTAAAAATAATTAGCAAGCTAGTAGCTTTCAATCTAGCTTTCTATTCTATTTTTCATGTAATGATTTATACACTTGTCTGATTTCCTCATTAAAATTGCTAATGTGGAAAATGATATTTCATAATCCAGCAAAATGCTTAGAACTGTGCAGTAATCGAGAGCTTTGACAAAACACAGAGATCAAAGATTACTCCTAAAGCTTGATAACATAAACAGAAAATTTTGATAATATAAACAAAAATGAAAAAATAAGAAAGAGGGAAAATGAAGAGTAGCAAACAGGTTTGTAATTTCTATGACCTCTTACTTTCTCCCAAATTCTTGACACTGGGAGGCTGGTTTATATATTTCTCAGGCTGGTGTATCATCCAAAACACAATTTATTCTGTTACACTACATGCTTGCATAAGGAGTTTTGGTGTATATATTTGTGGTAAATAAGACACTAGCTACAAGGTTTTTAGCTTTTACAATGCCTGTTTTGTTATAGGAGCAAATTACCCAAAGATAAAAACAGTGTTTTATGCTAGGCACTGACATACATTAACCAATTTAATACTCTCAATAATCTTATTTTTTCTTTATTTTACTATTAGGGAAATGAAGGGTTAGCAATGGCACACAGCAACAAAATCAAGATTCAAATGCAGTTTGCAAACTTGTTCTTAACCACTGTGTGCCCATGATAAAAGCATCCCCTGCCCACTTATTAATTTACCTTCATCATGAAGAACTTAGGGGCACTGTTTTTCAGTCAAAAGAGCTGCAACTGTGGCGACTTTTTGCAAGCTGTCGATTTCCTAGGAGGTTGAACAATGTGGAAAAGAGGACTGCCAGAGTCGAGTACTCTGGGGGAGGAAGGACATCACTGAGGCCTCAATGGATTGATGGCCAGGACCTGGGAGGAACAGGTATTCCCTGCACTGGGCTGTGCTCCATTCTCAGGGGTGTCTCAGAGAGATCCAGGGAATTGTTCACTGCCCACTGGCTACAGCAAAACCCCAGGGATTAAGGAAAGCTTGAGGGCAGGAGACACAGGGGCCATTAGAAAGTAGCAGTCACTCAAGAGATGAATTTTACTAGTCTATACATCTTAGGCAAAGGAATACACAGAGGGAGAGACTTTTGAACTTTTCAAAATAATTTTGTGATTTATCCATCAAAAGGATAATTTAAAATACCTACATCACATTCTTTACCTATTGTATAAGAAATCACATACATGGAATCTTAAAAAGCTGAGCTCATTGAAATAGAGAATACAATGCTGGTTGCCACGGGGATGGGGGTCAGGGAAATGGGGAGATGTTGGTCAAAGGGTACAAAGTTTCAGGTATGCAAGATGAATAAGTTCTGGAGATACAATGTATAGCGTGGTAAGTATAGTTATCAGTGTTGTATTATATACTTGAATGTTGTTAAGAGAACAGATCTTAAGTGTTATCACCACACACAGATACACACAAAATGATAATTATGTGAGGCAATGAAAGTGTTAACTAACCTTATTGTGGTCACCTTTTTGCAATATATAGGTATATCAAATCATATTTTACACTTTAAACTTGTAAAGTGTGTCATGTGTCAAATAATATCTTAATAAAGCTGGAGGTGAAAACTGCAAGAGAAGCAAAAAAACTAGGAAAGATGTGAGGGTGAGAACTTGGCTGCACAGAAGATCAATGTGCCTATGGCATGTAACTCAGTGGACAAACTTGATTTGGTGTTAGTATCAATTTAAATAGGTATGAAAGTGTTGACTATTAAAGTGATAAAACCGGACAAATTATGCCTCATTTTCTAAAAATAATCTATTTCAGAATTTAAATTGTTTGGGTCGTTAGTGACTAGTAACCTTTTAAGCTGAGTCAGTTCGAGACCACATCCTTTCTTCCCATTGTACTGACACAGGTTCATAATCTCAACTGTATTTTCATCACAGTCTGTGTGTACATTCCAGTGTATGGTTCCTGGATCTTTTATTTAGATAGGCTTTCCTTAAATGGTACACTAATGGCCTGAAAGATTTAGTTAAACTCTGAACATGACAGAGTACAAAATAATTTTTTAAAGAATAAGGAACACTGGTGTTATATTCCTGGGATCCTGTGAAACCCAAGCTACCATCTAGAGCAGAGAGAGGCAAAGGGGTGGGTTCTATATTTGAAACTCTGCTATAGGATCCTAAACACTTCTCACTATAGCCCTGAGATAGTTGTCACCATATGGAACAGATAAAGACAGAGGTTATTATCTGTCTGAGGTGACAACTGCAGCATGAGGATCCTTACCTAGATGTGATTCTACTCAAAAGCAAATGGCCCTTGGGTAACTGCACACAATTGGTGAAAACAGTACAACTACTTAGGGACAGTACATTGCTTTAGAGCCTGCAGTTAGCCAGGGCAAAAAGGTGATCTCAAAAGTCTCTTTAAGTATTAACTATTTTTTAAAATGGAAAATGCAATGCTTATCTAGGGAGTTTTTAATGCTGCCTTCTAACTACTTCACCACATTTATTAAAATGTCCTAATTTTTTCTCTTCTAAAATGTGATCTCTAAAGATTTGCTTCTTCGATTTAATTTTATTACAGTGATACCCAGCTCAGATTGTGTAAAGAAGTCCATGGAAAAATAGAAATGGAAATTCACTCTATGAAAAACTTGGCTATAAGATTTATTCTGAGCAACACCAATCTTTTGTACCATTTTGAGTTTCTATTTTACTATTGCGGTTTGAATCTGTTTTCTGTTATCACACTTTAATACACAGAACATTGCTGTAAAATCTCTCAAGTAACACAGCATATAAAAACTTATCAAACTGGGTTAGAAAGCCTTTTTTTGAGCCCTGAAACCCAAAGAGGGCTGCCTCATCCTTACACAACTGGGGGGAATCTGCTAGGTGTGGATGGAAAATCAATAGTGATAGTTAACTGACGAGGCCACCAGCATGAAGACAAGCTAGAGAAGGAAAGAAAGCAGGACGGGGCAGCAGGAGGACCCTGTGATGGGGACCAAACAGCTCAGGTCTTACTGCTGCTGCTGCTGCTAAGTCGCTTCAGTCGTGTCCAACTTTGTGCAATCCCATAGACGGCAGCCCACCAGGCCCCGCCATCCCTGGGATTCTCCAGGCAAGAACACTGGAGTGGGTTGCCATTGTCTTCTCCAATGCATGAAAGTGAAAATTGAAAGTGAAGTCGCTCAGTCATGTCCGATCCTCAGCGACCCCATGGACTGCAGCCTTCCAGGCTCCTCCATCCATGGGATTTTCCAGGCAAGAGTACAGGTCTTACTAGAGCTCATCAAAAGATCAGGCAAGCCAAGAACTCTGCTTCCTCACCAGTAAGGTAAGGTATATACACATCAGAGGCACTCTACTCCTTCAGAGTATGAGCTCTTTATCTGACAGGCAGCCCAAAGCCTCTAAGACCAGGTGAAAAGTCAACAATAGAAAACAGGCATTCTGACCTTGACAGTGAAGGAAACAGGAGACAAAGAATTCTGTAAATTAGGCAGTCGTGTAGAACCATGAGGCTGAATTCATCTGAAATTTAGAGTTAACTTTTCTTTTAACTGAAGTATAGTTGATTTCCAATATTGTGTTAGTTTCAAGTATATAGGAAAGGGATTCAGATATATGTGTGTGTGTATGTGTATCTATATTCATTTTTATTTATTTCCATTATAGCCCATTATAAGATATTACATATAATTCCCTGTGATATACAGTAAACCCTTATAGCTTATTTATTTTATATATGGTATTGTGCATCTGTTAATTCCATACTCCCAATTTATCCCTCCTCCATTTTAGTAGCTTTAAGTTTGTTTTCTATGTCTCTGAGTCTGTTTTGTAAGTAAGTTCATTTGCACTATTTTTAGATTCTACACATAAGTGATATGATGTAACATTTGCATTTCTCTGACTGACCTACTTCACTTAACATGATAATCTCTAGGTCCAATAACATAGACAAAACATTCTGACATAAATTGTAGCAACATTTTCTTAGGTCAGTCTGCCAAGGTGATAGAAATAAAAGAAAAATAAACAAATGGGACCTAAGCAAACTTAAAAGTTTTTGTACAACAAAGAAATTCACAAAAAAAAAAATGAAAAAAGAAAATCTATGGACTGGGAGAAAATATTTGCAAACAATGTAACCAACAAAGGCTTAATTTCCAAAGCAGAAAAACAGCTCATAAACTCAATACCCTCCAAAAACAACAACAACCCAATCAAAAATTGGCCAGAACATCTAAATAGACATTTCTCCAAGAAATAGATGGCTAACAGGCAGAAGAAAGGATGCTAAACAACGTGAGTTATTAGAGAAATGCAAATCAAAACTACAGTGAGACATCACCTCACACCAATCAGAATGACATTCTTATACAAAATTCTACATATAATAAATGCTGAAGCATGTGTTGAAAAGAGAACCCTGCTACACTGTTAGTGGGAATGTAAACTGGTGCAGTCACTATGGAAAACTATATGGAGATTCTTTAAAACACTAAAAATAGAGTTTCTACAAAATCCTGCAATCCCACACTTGGGCATATATCCAAAAAAAGACAAAAGCTCTAATTTGAAAAGATATATGCACCCCAGTGTTCCTAGGGGCACTATTTACAACTGCCAAGACATGTAAGCTACCTAAGTGTCCATCAACAGATGAATAGATAAATAAAATACACCATATATAGAGAGAGAGAGGGAGAGAGAGAGAATAGAATAGAATATTACTCAGCCATAAAAAAAGATGAAATAATGTCATTTGTAGAGTTAACTGGAGAAGGAAATGGCAACCCACTCCAGTGTTCTTGCCTGGAGAATCCCAGGGACTGGGGAGCCTGGTGGGCTGCCCTCTATGGGGTCGCACAGAGTCAGACACGAGTGAAGTGACTTAGCAGTAGAGTTAACTTTTGAGTAGAAAGATCATTATATGTCTCCAGAGCTGTCCATGTTTGAGGTGGTTCTGACTCTAGAAACATAACCCCAATCCTTTAAACACTGTGTAACAGAGAAGGACTAACCTGACTCCATATTGGACCAGTTCCTTTAGCTCTAACCTTTGTGTTCTGTTGCCTGTGCTTAATTATGCTGGCTCTGCACCTTTGTCTAAAAGAATGTTGACTATAACCTTAAGTGTACATGATAGATCTTTCTCAAGACTCTGACTCCAGGACTTGACCTTTAAAGCCATAACGCTTTTCATTCATATGGAGATAAAAAGCTGCAGAACAGAAAATAATCCCTGAAGATGGTGACTGAAGCCATGAAATTAAAAGATGCTTGTTCCTTGGACAAGCATCTTTTAATTTCGTGGCTGCAGTATAGCCACTATGGAGAACAGTGTGGAGATTCCTTTAAAAACTGGAAATAGAACTGCCTTATGACCCAGCAATCCCACTGCTGGGCATACACACCGAGGAAACCAGAATTGAAAGAGACACGTGTACCCCAATGTTCATTGCAGCACTGTTTATAATAGCCAGGACATGGAAGCAACCTAGATGTCCATCAGCAGATGAATGGATAAGAAAGCAGTGGTACATATACACAATGGAGTATTACTCAGCCATTAAAAAGAATACATTTGAATCAGTTCTAATGAGGTGGATGAAACTGGAGCCTATTATACAGAGTGAATAAGCCAGAAAGAAAAATACCAATATAGTATACTAACGCATATATATGGAATTTAGAAAGACGGTAATGATAACTGTATGCGTGACAGCAAAAGAGACACAGATGTATAGAACAGTCTTTTAAACTCTGTGGGAGAGGGCAGGGGTGGGATGATTTGGGAGAATGGCATTGAAACATGTATAATACAATATAAGAAACGAATCGCCAGTCCAGGTTCGATGCAGGATACAGGATGCTTGGGGCTGGTGCACTGGGATGACCCAGAGGAATGGTACGGGGAGGGAGGTGGGAGGGGGGTTCAGGATAGGGAACACGTGTACACCCGTGGCGGATTTATGTTGATGTATGGCAAAACCAATACAATATTGTAAAGTAATTAACCTCCAATTAAAATAAATAAACGTATATTAAAAAGAGAGACATCTGTTTTTTTATATCAAAGGTCCATGTAGTTAAAGTTATGGTTTTTCCAGTCATATATGGATGTGAGAGTTTAACCATAAAGAAAGCTGAGCACCAAAGAATTGATGCTTTCAAATTGCAGTGCTGGAAAAGAATCTCTAGAGTCCCTTGAACTGCAAGGAGATGAAACCAGTCAATCCTAAAGGAAATTAACCCTAAATATTCATTGGAAGTACTGATACTGAAGCTGAAGCTTCAATACTCTGGCCACCTGATGTGCAGAGCCAACTCATTGGAAAAGACTTTGATGCTGGGAAGGATTGAGGGGAGGAGAAGAAGGGGGCATCAGAGGATGAGATGGTTAGATAGCATCACTGACTCAGCGGACATGAATTTGAGAAAACTACAAGAGATAATGAAGGACAGGGAAGTCTGGAGTGCTGCAGTCCATGGGTTGCAGAGAGTAGTACATGATTCAGTGACTGAACAATAACAACTAAACTATGTGGGAAGCATAATTTAAGCACTGTTTGACTACCTTTAAAAGTGCTCTGAAAACAGGGAACAAGATCACCCTCAGTCTCTGTGTTTTCCACCCACCAAAACAGTTTAACCTGACATTGTAACAGTTAACCATAGTTGGCTACCTAAGAGATCTGGTTCATTGATGCCTGTTGCTTTCCCACTTAGCTTCTAGGGGTCAGGGACTGTTTGGTGTTTGCTGCTACCTTCTGTACAAGGCTTCACACTGTTTCTGGCATCTTCTAAGGAAGAGAAACAAAATGTGCTGACTTGAACCAAAGGCGAAGTGAAGTGAAGTGAAGTCGCTCAGTCATGTCTGACTCTTTGCGACCCAATGGACTGTAGCCTACTAGGCTTCTCCATCCATGGGATTTTCTAGGCAAGAGTACTGGAGTGGGTTACCATTTCCTTCTCCAGGGGATCTTCCCAACTCAGGAATTGAACCCTGGTCTCCTGCATTGCAGGCAGACGCTTTAACCTCTGAGCTACCAAAGGTAAATTGAGGCAAATTCCTCTCTTTCCTTTATTCATTTAATATGCCATTATAATTGAAAGTTAAACAATAACCACAAGAAAGGAATTAGTGTTTATATCAACCTACTGAGAATTTCTGAGGTATAAAATGAAATGATTTGCTTGGAGTAGGGGAGAATTTTCTATTGTAGTACAATCATTATATCATAAAATGAATTACAATCAGGGCGTTCACAATGTTGCGAGAATTTCTTAAAGTCTAACAAGCAAAGTATTTACATTATCTTCACAAACACTACCTTAAGAACATTCTCATTTCTGTAAATTCTCATTTTTCTTGTGTTAGAACTTCAGAGTAAGGATGTCATAATTAACATACATGTAGTAATAGTGTAATAGCATATATTCTTTGGCATTTATTTTAGTGATAAAATATTCTATGAAGGCAATACCAGTGTGTTTGGAGCCTTACGGATAGTACTCAGAGCTCCTCGAGTATTTTATAAGCCTGGAGTGCAGGGCATTCATGTTTACACAAGCACACTGTAGCCCATGAACAACCCAGCCAGAAAGGCTGCCTCTCAGCTCTCCAACACCCTCAGTCTGGATGATCTTGTCTTCCATCCTGCTAGAGGACAGTATGTCCACCATCCAGTCCCTGGACCATCTCATGACACTGCCAACACCTGTAATTCTTCAAACTACACATTCTCTGCTTGTTTTCATTAGTTTTATGGTTCAGCTGCCCCGCTGTGACCAGTCGGCAAACTCTATGAACTATCCCTTTGAGTTCCCAATTTTGCCCCAATCCTTAAGCTTTCTTTTACTTGTCAACTTACACCGTGTAAGACCTGTCACCTCATAACACCCTTGTCAGTCCCATAAACTTTCTTACCCCTCCATTTTGTTTTAGAGGCAAACTCCAAGACAGGATCACGTAACAGTAACAGTAGTCTGGACCAAGGTGGCATTTTTGATCACCGAACATTCTGAGCACCCAGCACAGTGCCTACAAATTGCAGGCAGTAAATATATATTTGCTGTGTGAACACCCCATCCCTTAATACTCTTAACTGGGTGAAATCTGATTAAAATGACCAGGACTAGAAGGCAGCAAAAGGGGGCAAGTAGGTGACTGTAGTATTGCCGACCACCCAGCTGACTGTGTGTACAAAGCCTCAGGATTTTCTGTACCAACCTCTTCTCTCACAGTGCCCTCCACCCTCCCTGTATTCTTGAGTGGCTGCCATCATTCACTTATACACCAGCACATCACGACTGCCCCCAAATTTCGATAGAGAATACTCTATGGCATTTAAATGTTCAGGAGATGGAATTTCAACAGCCCTGTCACTTTGATTGTGCTTCAGCCGAATGGAGATTGCTCTAATTACCCACATCACTTTGGCTGGAGCAGTTTCAACTTTTCTAGTCCCTCTCATTCTAATGAAATAACAGGAATACAGCAACTGAAAAAGCATGTCTCTTATTAAGCCTGTCTCTCACAATTTTGTATTCCTTAATTCAGCATGTTCAATATTAAAAACAATTTCTAGTTTGTTCTTTTCCTATTATGACTTTTCTGCCAGCTAAGAGTCAATACATGTGACTCTTTGGGAAAAACATAACTTTGATTCCATCATATAAAAGAGACAGAGGGACTTTCCTGGTGGTCCAGAGGCTAAGATTCCATGCTCCCAATGTAGGGGGCCCAGGTTCAATCCCCGGAGGGTAAATGGACCCCACATGCTGCAACTAAGACCCAATCAGTTCAGTTCAGTCACTCAGTCGTGTCCGACTCTTTTTCGACCCCATGAATCGCAGCACGCCAGGCCTCCCTGTCCATCACCAACTCCCAGAGTTCACTCAAACTCATGTCCATCGAGTCGGTGATGCCATCCAGCCATCTCATCCTCTTCTCCTTCTCCTTCTGCCCCCAATCCCTCCCAGCATCAGAGTCTTTTCCAGTGAGTCACCTCTTCGTATGAGGTGGCCAAAGTACTGGGGTTTCAGCTTTAGCATCATTCCTTCCAAAGAACACCCAGGACTGATCTCCTTTAAAATGGACTGGTTGCAGACAAATAAATACTTTCTTTTAAAAAAAGGCAGAAATCTTCACAGAGAAGTCCAGCATCTCTGTCTATACAGGTGAAATACTATACTTAAAGATATTACCTAGATAATTCCTGCTCAAAATATATATTCACCTGAAATTATCTCCTGCACCATAAATAAATGTAAAGTGTTAGTCACTCAGTCCTGTCCAACTCTTGGCAAACCTATGGACTGTAGACCTCCAGACTCCTATGTCCATGGGATTCTCTTGGCAAGAATACTTGACTGGGTCACCATTCCCTTCTTCAGGGGATCTTCTCAACCCAGAGAAAAAACCCGGGGATCCTGCAATTGCAGGCAGATTCTTTACTGTCTGAGCCACCAGGGAAGCCCTCCCACATCATAGCACTGATATTTTGGTGCTTCTGTAGCTGAACATATCATATTCTAATTCTCTTCTGACATTTCCCAAAATATCAAAATTAGAACCAAAAAGCTGAATTTCAGATGTCCTAGCCAGCTCACCTTAGTATTATAACTGGACTATGAAAATATGCAGATATCTTGATGATTTTGACCTTAGACATTAACCATTGATTTTGACTTTGATATCACCATAAATAACAAGAGCTGTCTTTAAAGTAACAAGATAACAGTACCCTGACAGTCCAAGTAAGGTTAGAAGCACATCATTTATCATACTTTTAAAAATATAATTCAGTCATAGCATTTTGTAATTCATATACATTTTATCCCTTAGGCTTGAGTGACAACTACCTATCCCTAAACATAAACCAAATCACTGAAAAGAACTCTGACTGTTCTTTCCTAAGCTGATCCTGGCAGCCATCTAAATGTTCTTTGTTCTATAACAAATTTTGCACCAAATTTGTTCTATAACAAATCTATGTCATAACTTCCACCTGAAGTGTACAGTTAGAAGACAAAACCTGAAAAGTTCACTCAAGAGCAAGTTGCAAAAACATATGAGGACATCTAACTTTGGATTTCATCATCCTTAAAAGAGACTGTTTGTTAGCAGGAAAAGCCCTGCAGCCTGAAGTTAAAGCTTTGGTATCTGAAACCCAGGTTAATCAATGTATAATTCTGTAATAATAAATAATTATCAATAAATAATCAATTTATACCTTGCAAAAATTACTTTAAACTTCCATACTTTCTTTGCAACTATCAGTCACTAATTTAAAACAGACTTAAACGTATTCAAACCCTTGTGTGTGTTTGTGACCCCATGGACTGTAGCATGCGAGGCTCTTCTGTCCATGGGATTCTCCAGGCAAGAATACTGGAGTGGGTTGCCATTTTCTTCTCTAGGGGATCTTTCCAACTCAGGGATCTGTGAAATACTATGCTAAGTAGCAATACTTCAAAGAGAAACATTGCCTCCACCCTCAAGAAGCACACAGTCTAGTGAGACAAAGAGAGAAAAAAACACTGTATCAGCATAGATCAGACATGAAGAATGCTTTGAGAACATGGCAGAGAAACACCTGATGCAGTCTTTGGCTAAGGAGGTGACGATAATAGCTTCTGACAGGTGACTTAGATAAATGAGATGGTGTATGTAAAACTGACAGGCACATAGTAGTTATTCCTCTTACAACCCATCACTACAAGAAAGTCAGGCTCTTTAAGGGGTGGATGGGAAAGGATGAATGAGAAAGGAGATGACGGCAGGGGATGTGGAGAGCTGTGCTGCCCTGCTGCTCTTTTGGGTCTAAGCTGGAGCTTTGCATACTTACCTGGCCTGCTGTGCATGCCTTCAGAGTCACAGCACGTTTCTCTTTCCAGCCAATTGCTTATGGCATCTGAAGTCTCATTAACAAGAAACTCTGGACACTTTTCTGACATTGCTTCTAAGGGATATAAGAGCAAGGAGGGATTTGTGATGAGGAAACCTATCATCACTAGATATCTTAGACATCATTTAGCAGGAGACCAGAAAGCATGGCAAAAATGAGTATATAATGTGTTGGCAAGTGTTACCAAATGCTATGGGACAGGTAGATCATACCTAAATATCTACCGTGCCTCTGAGTCATGGCCTCCAGTTCCTTCCACAGAGCAACTGCCCCCAATTTGTAATGCATCCATTTTTAGAGTAAACTTGTTCAAGCTTTAGCCAAGTCCAAAAAGGAGGATCTTTATTCTATTTGTCCTGTAATACTCTTGGACAATGCTATAATTTTGCTATTCCAGAAATGTCCCTGAGTCTAAAGTTTCCTTAGGGTTGAACTGGACAGATTTGGGAGACTCATTGCTAATGTAACTTGACTTTTGGCCCTCCTAAGGGGAAATCCCTAGAGCACCACCCAGCAGCCTAGGTCCCCGCCTCTTCATCATGCTCTTAGAAAGAAAGCCATCAGTTTCTCATTTCCCTCAGGATTCTAGAGTGCCTGCTTTGCATCAATTTAATGGAGGCTTTCCACATAGAAATTAAATGTGATCTCTGATCATTTAACTGTGTGAATCTGAGGGAGAAAAGGAATTCTCAAAGTGAATTTCAAAATCCTCTCATCACATCAAAGTTTGAGCCATGATATAAAAAGAAGCCTAAATTACCCCCTGAGAGGAGCTGTTGTGAGGTGCTAAATTCAGTAACGATTGCTCTATTCACATCTTCTATTTTGCTTAATGTTTTGAACATAGAAATGACACGTATTTCACATTTTGCACTTGGTATAAATACAAGGCACTCCAAAAATCTTATTTTCATTTTCCTATGTTCCTTGCCAAACCTCTCCCTCCACCAAAAAAAAAAAAAAAAATCAGGCATTTTGAGAGACCATAAAATTTTGCAGTGTTTTATTATCCATACCCTGGAGGCTATGAACTGCATGGGTCCCTGTGTTTTAATGGTTTCTTGGAATAAGAAGGATAGGCTTTGAATCCCCTATTTTGTTGCAATGCTTCAGGTCATCTTTAATTCCTAGTTTCTAACCAAGGGCCTAGCTCAGTGGATTCCTGATTTGGTTACACACTAGAATCTACAGGGAGGCTTTTAAAAATTCTGACGCCCAGGTCACAACCCAGCAACTAAATCAGAATGTCTATGTTGGCATATGCAGGAATCAGTGTTTGCCAAAGATTCCCAAGGTGTTTCAAACAGGCATTAAGATTTGGAACCCCTGTTCAAGCATGTAGTTGGTACTCAGTACATTTTTTCTGATAACTGTTAATGTAAATGAGTTGATGCATGGGAGGGTGAATCAATAAGGAAAGAGAGAATGAATAGGAGAATGATTTAGAGTTAGAAGATCTGAGTTCAAGCTCTAGCTTATTAATCTCTGTGTAACTTTGGGAAGGTAAGTCATAAGCCATATGAATCTATTTCTTTTTTTATCTGATCAAGACAATGGTACTTAACAAGTAACACCATCATCCTTTTAATGACCATCACCACCTTTACTTCTTAACTATTTTATGAAACTACCACTTTAATTCACATCTGCACAACTTTAGGACATAGGACACAGTCTTCCAGGCCATGTGACCAAGGTCTTCAGAGTCGATACTTTTTAGAAAGGATTCTTCTCTTCTCAGAGCAGTGACTTGTCAAGGAATGATGTATTGATGTACAAATGATGTACAATCATTTGCCATCAGAATATGACCTTAGCCCACCACTTCAAGCCTCCACATTGCCCAAGCCCTCACACTGCTCTAGAGTGGGTATGTGAACCGAAAGGGCACAGCATCCTTTGAAACCTCTATCCTTTGTTCTTTGCAACCAAAGTGTTACATTTACAGTGACTTGAGGGATAAGTAACACCTTGAACAAAGACAAAATCCTTGTGACCAGCTGGTCTGTAGCTCTGCTGGGATAGTTCTGCTGGGACATAAGCCAAAACTGATTTCTCCAGCCAAAGGAATCACTTGAACTTGCAACAAGATTTGAGTTTAATATCAGGAAAAATGTCCCAGGTATAAAGGTTATTTGTTCTTATAAAAACTAAAGGACGTGATACCCTTTTCTATGTCCCATTTTTGTGTAATTTTTTTTCTAGCATTTAGTGGGAAAAGGTGTCCTTGAAGTGTAACGGCTAAGAACATTAGTTTTGGCATCAGACAGAGCTGAATTTTCATCCTGGCTCCATGGCTTTCAAGCTTAAACTCTCAAAGCCAGCTACCATTACCTGACCTCTAAGATAAGGAGGCCAATACATACTTCACAAAGTTGTGGTGAGAAATACAGTGACCATATAATTTACCACTTAAATCAAGGTACTCTGGAGAGGGAAAAGGGGTCACCTCATTAATTAGTGAGTTTTAATTAATCTGTCTAGAGTTAAACAACGTCTGTCCCTGGCCCAACCTGAAGATAGATACGGTCAACCCACACAGTGGGTATCCCCAAAAAGTTATAGTTATTCACATTACTGCATTAAAATATAACAGAAAGCCTTCACAGAGAAGACACATGTGAAATCAGGGTAAAATGTTAAAAGGAGTCAAGATGGAACTGAATCCCTCCAATTCAGCTTGTATACTGACCTCCTAGGAAGCATTTCTTCTGCCAAGTCACACTCATCAATGCAGGTTTATTGAGCTGAATGAGGTTTAAGAGAAAAGGTAGAGAGTTTCACACTTGTTAAATACATACATAAAGAATCATTAAATAAAGTTTGACAAAAGGGACCTTAGATATTCAGTCTATTGCTCATATCTTACAATTTAGGAAACAGATGATTCAGAGAAAAGGCATCATCTTCTCGTATTCTCCTCACAGAGAAAATCAGAGAATGGAGAAAACTCCGGGATTCTTTCCATCAAGTTATTATAATAAATTTCATTGTAATATATCAAAAAGTATTGCTACATAGACATAAAACTTTGGGGATTATGACTATGAAGGAAATGTATGTGCCTTAGCTGGTCTCCTAAAAGCCTCTTGGAACACAAATGTGTCATTTGTAAGCATAACGAAGTACTATAGACTAACGCCATACCTGAGCTGCTCTCTCCCCTGAAATAGAAAAGGCCATTTCTTCATTTTTCTAATTTCTTCATATCCTCTAGAGTCATTTCAGTTTTCCTCCCTCTTTTTTTTTTAATTTAAGGCCCCATAAAATAAAAGGACTGTGGCCCTAGATTGCTACAAAATATAATAAATCTACTTCTGTTGGTCTTTATATAATACTTCTTTATAATACTTTATGATAATATAAACAGAAGTTTATATATAACTTCTGTTGGTCTATAATAACTCTTTCTTCAGTAAAGATTTCACAATACTTTCTTTTGATAGTATCATTTTTTTCTATCTTTAAATGGAAACTTCAAAAAATTACATTCAATAAACTGGTAATTTAAAAAGTTAAAAATAAAAAGAGTAAGCAAGTAAGAATTATGTTAGCCTAGATAGATCTCACCTGGGTAGTTTTCAAGAGATAAAATGTTTTTAAATCAAAATTTTAGTTTTGGTCTGTACCCTCTTTTTGTTACTTTTAGTTCTTGTTCATTTAGCTTTAGAACATATTCAGGTACTTTCACTATTGAGTTGCATAGCAAATCAATACCACTGACAAAGTTAAAACTACAGCTGACTTTTTATTCAGAAGGTACTAGCTGTCACTTCCCAAAATTTGTATCTTGATATAATTCTGAGGACAAAATTATTGTGATACTAAGCACAAGTTCTGGTTCTATATATTTTTCTGCCCATTTGTTCTTTGCAGTAAAACCTGAAAGGTCATATAACCTTGACCATTCTTTACCATCATCATCATAGAACAGTTTCAGACAATAGCATCAACCACCCCACATGGTCACACATTTCTGCAGTAGACACTCAAGAAGAACCCCTGAGGCTCACAAAACACTAATAAGAGCTCTCTTTCACTTTTTACTTCTTTGGTTCATGAACCAGTGAAGTAGAAAGTGAAAGAAAGAAAGAATTAGCCAGAGAAAGTGAAAGTGATAGTGAAGTCGCTCAGTTGTGTCTGACTCTGTGAAACCTTGTGGACTGTAGCCTACCAAGCTCCTCCATCCATGGGATTTTCCAGGCAAAAGTACTGGAGTGGATGGCCATATCCTTCTCCAGAGGATCTTCTGGACCCAGGGATTGAACTCAGGTTTCCCACATTGTAGGCAGATGCTTTGCCATCTGAGCCACCAGGGAAGTCCTAATGAAGTAGACAGTTGATTTATTAAGCATCAACTCAATAATAGTCCTCGGTTGTTAGAATATCCTTTCTTGCATCTTTTGTCTATACCAAATACCCATCCTTCAAGGCATAATTCAAAGTCCAATTCCTTCTCAATGTTTTCAGAATCTTCTCATCCCTTCCCAGAAATAGACAGTCTCTTCCTGTCCTGAAATCTTACAGTTCAAAATTCCACTGATAACTTTCTACTTCTTCTTGGGAGATATTTATTCACATGCCTTCTTAGGATCTTGCAGATTGCTTCATTTCTTAAAAAGGACGTCTATGTCCCTTTGATCTTTTCACCACACCTCTTATTGGTGTTTTGTGTGCCAGCTTCCCTGGTGGCTCAAACAGTAAAGCATCTGCCTGCAATGCAAGAGACCTGGGTTCAATCCCTGGGTTGGGAAGATCCCCTAGAGAAGGAAATGACAACCCACATCAGTACTCTTGCCTGGAAAATCCCATGGACAAAGGAGCCGGTAGGCTACAGTCCATGTGGTCACAAAGATTCAGACATGACTGAGAGACTTCACTTTTTCTTTCTTTCTTTCACTTTCTACTTCATTGGTTCATTCACTTATTTGACAAATATTAATCAAACATCTCTTATGGGCTACACAATGCTATGCTTTAGCATAAAGTGGGAAGGAAAAAAAAAAAAAAAGATACAGCCTCTCCCTTAATGGAGCTTAGAGTCTAAAATCCTCTATCTACATCCTTTCCACGTTTTCACTTTGCAAGCCTGGGACAGTGTACAAACCTGGAACTAATTAGAGTATAGATTAAAGAGTTCAGAGAAGGCCATATAGTTGTTGATTACATGGAAGTGATCACTGTAAACCTGAGACCAAGTTTTATATTTACATTTGTAATGATAAGATACAAAGGAGAAAAGATTAACTTTTCCATTTGTTCACTCACAATCCAAATACAAGCTAGAATTTTCATTATAAACGACTAGGACCTATGTAATGACTTTATAGAAATTGAGTAAACAAATTAAATCATCCAAATAATAAAATAACTAAAAATAACTAATACATTTTTTTTTCTTTTTTTGACAATTACAAAAATATATTTATTGAATATATCCTGTCCTTGGGTTCTGGAGTATGAATTAGTTTGAGGTTAAGTTTGGAGCTTTTTGTATTTTTCATTATTTGGAGGTTTAATTTCACCTGAAGATACAGCAGAAAATGTACTAGGCTTTGTTTTAAAAAATAATTCTCAAAGAACTGTAAGCATTTTTTCCTTTTAAAAGCTTTAAGAAACAACAACCATTAGGAAGCCTGAAGCCATCTTAGGATGAGCCATTTGTATTAAATATAAGTTCAGTTCCGTTCAGTTCAGTCATTCAGTTGTGTCCGACTCTTTGCGACCCCATGAATCGCAGCACGCCAGGCCTCCCTGTCCATCACCAACTCCCAGAGTTCACTCAGACTCACGTCCATTGAGTCAGTGATGCCATCCAGCCATCTCATCCTCTGTCGTCCCCTTCTCCTCCTGCCCCCAATCCCTCCCAGCATCAGAGTCTTTTCCAATGAGTCAACTCTTCGCATGAGGTGGCCAAAATACTGGAGTTTCAGCTTCAGCATCATTCCCTCCAAAGAAATCCCAGGGCTGATCTCCTTCAGAATGGACTGGTTGGATCTCCTTGCAGTCCAAGGGACTCTCAAGAGTCTTGTCCAACACCACACTTCAAAAGCATCAATTCTTTGGCACTCAGCCTTCTTCACAGTCCAACTCTCACATCCATACATGACCACTGGAAAAACCATAGCCTTGACTAGACGGACCTTTGTTGGCAAAGTAATGTCTCTGGTTTTGAATATGCTATCTAGGTTGATCATAACTTTCCTTCCAAGGAGTAAGCGTGTTTTAACTTCATGGCTGCAGTCACCATCTGCAGTGATTTTGGAGCCCCAAAAAATAAAGTCTGACACTGCTTCCACTGTTTCCCCATCTATTTCCTATGAAGTGATGGGACCGGATGCCATGATCTTCATTTTCTGAATGTTGAGCTTTAAGCCAACTTTTTCACTCTCCACTTTCACTTTCATCAAGAGGCTTTTGAGTTCCTCTTCACTTTCTGCCATAAATGTAGGTTATCTAACTATAACAATTAAATGACTCATACTTACAGAGAATTAAAATAATATGACTTCATTATATGATGTCTATGAGAAACTTATTTCAAATATAACAACATAGGCAGGTTGAAGTAAAATATAGACAAGATAATTATAAACATCGTCAGTCGTCCCCTTTTCCTTCCGCCTTCAATCTTTCCCAGCACCAGGGTTTTTTTCAACTGAGTCAGTTCTTCCCATCAGGTGGCCAAAGTATCGGGAGTTTCAGCTTCAACATCAGTCCTTCCAATGAATATTCAGGAGTGATTTCCTTTAGGATGGACTGGTTGGATGTCCTTGAAGGAGACAACAGAGGATGAGATGGTTGGATGGCATCACCAACTCAATGGACATGAGTTTGAGTAAACATGGGAGTTGGTGATGGACAGGGAGGCCTGATGTGCAGCAGTCCATGGGGTCGCAAAGAGTCAGACACTACTGAGAGACTGAACTCAACTGAATTATAAACATTAATCAAAACAAAGTAAAAGTGGCTATATTAATATCATATAAGACCATAGACTTCTGAGCAAATAAAACTATCAGACACTGAGAAAACCATTACATATATATAAAACAGTCAATCAACCAAGAAGATATATCAGTCCCAAATATACACACCAAATACAGTTCTGCAAAATAAGTCATGTAAAAATTAAGAGAACTGAAGACAGAAGTAGACAAATCCAATTTAATTGTAGACTTTAATCCACCCTCCATTAATAGGGCAACTAAATAAGAAAATAGCAAATATATATAATTCAATGACAGCAACAACCAAGAGAACCTAATTAACATTTGTAGAACAATACCCCCAGTAATAGTAGAAACCACATTCTTCTCAAGAACCCATAGAACATATATCAAAATTGGCTATATTATGACTGAAGAGTAAATAAACTTAAAAGAATTAAAGTTATATATATGTATTTTCCATCCACAATGAACTCAAACTAGAAATCAATAACAGAAAGATAAGAAAATCTCCAAACACTTAGAAATTGAACAACACAATTTAGTCAATGAGTCAAAAAATAAATCTTAAAGGAAATTTTAAAACTACATTGAACTGAGTAAAAGGAAAAGTATAAAATAACAAAATTTGCGGGAAAATGCTAAAGCAGCATTAAGATTGAAATTTAAAGCACTAAATGCATGCAATCAAAAAGAAGTTTCAGGTTAATAATCTAAGTTCCCACCTAAAATAGGAAGAGCAAAATAAGCCCAAAGTTAGTAGGAAGATTGGAATAATAAAGAGCAGCAATCAATGAAATTTTAAAAAGAAAAACAATAGACAGAAACAATGAAATGAAGTACTTGGTCTTTGGAAATATCAATAAAATTGACAAACCTGTAGCAAGACAATTTAGTCAAAATTTAGACAAAAAAAGGGAGAAGATGCAAATTACCAACATCTAAACTAAAACAGAGAATATTACTACAGACTCTACAGACATCAAAATAATAATTAAAGTATACTCTGAACAACTTTTCACCATAAATTTGACAAGTTTGATGAAATATACCTATCCTTTCAAAAATACAAAGTACCACAACTCTTAAAATATGAAATAAACTATTTTAATATCCCTGTACTATTAAAGAAACTGAATTTATTAATTAAAACATTTACAAAGATTTAATTAAAAAATATATATAGTTTCACTGGAGAATTTTGCCACACCTTTAAAGAATTAACACCAATTCTACATAACTTCTGCCAGAAATCCCTTCTCAATTCACCTTACAAAGCTGAGATTACCTTGATATCAAAATCAAACAAAAGATAATACCATAAAAGAAAACTACAATATGCCTCAGGAATTTAGATGTAAAAATTGTTAACAAAATGTAGGCAAACAGAATTTGGCAATACATAAAAATAATTACATGCTTTGACCAACTAGTATTTATTTTAGGGGTACAGGCTGGTTCAGTATTTGAAAGTGTAATCAACTACATTAATAGTCAAAGGAAAAAAAATCATATCATTTCAATAGATGCAGAAAAAGGCATTTGCTAAATTTAACGTTTATGTATAGTAAAAATTCAGAAAAGCAGAAAGAGAGGGGAACTTCCTCACCTAATAAAGATTATCTTAAAAAACTTATAGCAAACAATATATTTAATGGTGAAAGATTAGTAGTTCTTCCCTTATGATGGGGAACAAGGCAAAAGTATTCGATTTCACTACTCTTATTCAACATGGTACTAGAAGTTGTAACCAGTGGAATAAGGTCAAAAAAAAAAAAAAAGTAAGTAATTCAAAGACATACAGATTTACCGGAAAAAGTTAAACTGTTCCTATTTACAAAGAACATGATTTTCTATATAGAAAATCTCAAGGACTCTACCAAATTAAAGCACCTTTTAGAAATAATAAGTAAATCAAGGTTGCAGAATACAAGATGCTGCTGCTAAGTTGCTTCAGTCATGTCCGACTCTGTGCGACCCCAGAGACGGCAGCCCACCAGGCTCCCCTGTCCTTGGGATTCTCCAGGCAAAAACACTGGAGTGGGTTGCCATTTCCTTCTCCAATGCATGAAAGTGAAAAGTGAAACTGAAGTCTCTCAGTCGTGTCCGACTCTTAGTGACCCCATGGACTGCAGCGCACCAGGATCCTCCATCCATGGGATTTTCCAGGCAAGAGTACTAGAGTGGGGTGCCATTGCCTTCTCCGAGAATACAAGATAAACACACACAAAAAAATCAGTCTTATATAAAGTAGTGTTTTTATGTGCTAGCAATATATATTTACAATATCAAAATTTTAAATACAATACCATTTACAGTTGCTCAAAACTTTAATGCTGCACTGTGCTTAGTCATGCGCAACTCTTTGTGACCCCATGGACCGTAACCCACCAGACTTCTCTGTCCATGGGGATTCTCCAGGCAAGAATACTGGAGTGGGTTGCCATGCCCTCCTCCAGGGGATCTTCCCAACCCAGGGATCAAACCCAGGTCTCCCACACTGCAGGCAGATTCTTTACCAGCTGAGCCACCAGGGAAGCCCAAGAATACTGGAGTGGGTAGCCTATCCCTTCTCCAGGGGATTTTCCTGTCCCAGAAATTGAACTGGGGTCTCCTGCATTGCAGATGGATTCTTTACCAGCTGAGCTACCAGGGAAGCCCAAACTTTAATATTTAGGTGTAAATCCAAAAACTTGTATAAAATTTTATGCTGAAGACCATAGAAACACTGATACAACAAATCAAAGATCTAAATAAATGGAGTGATATGCCATTTCACAGATTAGATGATGTAACACAAAAAAGATACCAATTCTCTCTAAATTGATACTCAATTTTAACACAATTGCTATAAAAATTGCAGCAAGAATTTTTACAGATAAAGATTATTCTAAAATGTACATAGAAAAGCACAGGAACTAGAATGGCTAAAACAATTTTGAAAAAAAATCAAGTTGGAGGCTTTAATCAACCCAATTTCAAGACTTCAATAACTTTAATCAAGACATTTCTGCAAGGAACACTGCCCTTAAAGGAACCAATAGCAGTCAAACCTCTGTCATGGTCCAGTGGGATAATTCCCCAAATGATAACTTAGAAAAACTGGTTAGGGAAGACCAAAAATTGGCTTTAGAAAATAAGGAACAAGACTGAAAATTCATCAGTTGTTTTGATAAAAAGAGAAAACTCTTGCTTGAACTAAATAATAACCCAGCTCTAGTGGAGACTCCACCATTCCCAGTCCTAATCATTGTACAGGCATTAAATAATTGGTTTATTGATAAAGTGATAACATTCATGAATCAATATCAATGGGGAAATAAACCTTAACAATGCCGCAAAATATGCCTACCTCACTCATCCCACTTACTCAAAACGCAATCCAGGGAAGCCTGCTCCCAGACACATTAAACTGTCTAATGAACAATTCAAGGTCTGGCAAATGGATGTCATACAATTTTCTCCATCTCAAGAACAGAAATGTGTTTTAGTCATGGTCTGTATGTTTTCACACTGGATGGAAGCCTTACCTGGCAAACAGGATACTGCCTTCGCAGTGGATCAAGTCCTTTTGGAAAACATTATCCCTATGTGGGGAATTCCTCTCAAACTCCACAGTAATCAAGGACTTGATTTTACAGGCCAGGTACTTTGGTAAGTCTGCATTCTCTGGCCGGTTTTATAATACTTTCACTGTGCTTACCACCCTCAGTCCTCTGAACACAGTAATGGCTTTAATAAGACTCAGTTGACAAAATTTATGACTGAAAGTGAAGATATCCCAGAACAGAAGCAGATGACATTTGATGAGATAGTTTTCCCAAGATATCCAGACTAGGCCTATTAGAACCTTTGTGTTCTCCACTGTTTATATCCTGATAACATCTGAACTTTAGATAAAATGTGCCTGAGAGATCTCCCTCCTATACCTCCTTGTTACACAAATGTGACCTCAATAGGTTTTAGTCTGCACACTTTCCCTTAAACATGGGGTATTATGCCCAGGAAAGTTCCTTCTGGCCTTGAGGAACAAAAAGTCATTGAAACCAGAAAACCTAATTTTTAATCAGAGATGCTTTCAAATGAAGATCTTGACCAAAAGTGGTAAATATAAAAATTAATAAACAGAAACCTCAATTAAAATAGTCAGGAGGCCAGAGGATGGTCCTCATGCCCTAAACCAATAGCAGCATCCAACAGAAAGAAGAAAGACTTCCTCTTCTTGCTTGTCAAGAGCTCCACCAATGAGAGACAGTCACAACTTAGCCAATGAAAAGCTATTATATTTTGAACTCTCAATTCCTCCAATTCCTCTTTGTTTACTCTAGCCTCCCAACTTCCTTTCCCCCTCTTTAAGTGGGTTCTCTTCTCCCTGTTGTGTGAGGACTTACATGTGGCTCACCATCATTGCAGACTGAATTGCAATTCTTCAATGAACCCAAACAAACCCTTCTTTGCTAGAGAAATAATTGGCAGTCTATTCATTTTGGCAACCCACTCCAGTACTCTTGCCTGGAAAATCCCATGGACAGAGGAGCCTGGTGGGCTGCAGTCCATGGGGTCGATGGGAGTCGGACACGACTGAGTGACTTCACTTTCACGCATTGGAGAAGGAAATGGCAACCCACTCCAGTATTCTTGCCTGGAGAATCCCAGGGACGGGAAAGCCTGGTGGGCTGCTGTCTCGGGGGTCGCACAGAGTCGGACATGACTGAAGCAACTTAGCAGCAGCATTCATTTTAGGTCAGCAGAGAAAAGGGTCCTGTTACAAGAATGGAAGGTCAAGTATCAGTAGACTATTATAGATACAAGCAAGTGCAGTGAGATTGTGTAAATGATGTTCTTGGTGAGGTTCTGTACAGAGTATTGTTGGGTAAAATTGCAGGAAAGACTTCAACGATGAAAAGATTTAGGAAATGTGCCACGAGTGTTTGATAAATGGTCACCAAGTAGACAAGGTTGGGAAGGGTACTCCAAGCTGAGATAGCAGAGGGAGCAAAGTTACAGAGGCATGCATCAGCATGGTGCTGCCAGGGAGATTTGGGGTTCAGCACGACTAATACACAGTGTGCTCAGTGGGTTCAGGCAAATGGCTGAAGGAGCAGAGAGCCATCAGACCACGTAAGACCTAAAACTGTAGAACTTGCTCCACTTTAGTATGATCATCCTTAGGTCCATTCATGTTGCTGCAAGTGGCATTATTTCATTCATTTTGAAGACAAACATTCAATATCATATGACACTGATTATATGTGGGATCTAAAAATATATATACAAATGAACTTATTTATAAAACAGAAATAGACCCACAAACATGGAAAACAAACTTTACAGTGACCAAAGTGGACATGTGGTAGAAGGATAAATTAAGAGTTTGGGATTAACAGATACACACTACTATGTGTAAAATAGGTTAACAAGAATCTACCATATAGTAAAACAAACTATACTCAGTATTTTGTAATAGTCTATAAAATAAAAGAATCTGTAAAGGAATCACTATGCTAAACACCTGAAACTAATACAACATCATAAATTGATGATACTTCAATTAAAAAATTTTTAAAAACAACTTTGGAACTATCCAATAGTTCAGAGGTCTACCTGAGGGATGTATCTACCACTGGTGCTAATACACTCCATGCTGGAGCATAGGAAGTAAACATTAGAATGTATACTTACATTTATTTTAATCTCATGCTAAATTTATATTTTTGTCTATGCTTTATAATGAAATATATTTCTGTAGTAAATGCATGTTGATATGTTATAACTGAATAAATATACATATATTAGGAATATATGTTTAAGTTTTTCCTTTACCAATGAGGTCCATTACCTACAATGTTTGGATACAACAGCTATAACAGCAGGACCATAAAGTAATGAGATTTTTGCATTATAAAGTCCTCATGGTAGGGGAGTATGGGGCAGTATGAAGTATATATTAGGGGAAGGTAGACTAGTCAGGATGTTATTATAGTTGTTCAGACTGAGATGATGAGGATCTGAATTATGACAGTAGCTTTAGAGTTAGCAAGGAAGGAATGGATTGCTATTGGAAGATTTTACAGAAAAATCATTAACAGATTTTAGTCACTTATGGGGCTTCCTTGGTGGCTCAGTAGCAAAGAATCCACCTGCCAATGCAAGAGACACGGGTTTGATTCCTGGTCTGGGAAGATCCCCTGGGAAGGAAATGCCAATCCACTCTAGTATTCTTGCCTGGAAAATTGCATAGACAGAGGAGCCTGGTGGGCTACAGTCCATGGGGTCACAAAGAATCAGACACAACTGAGTGACTAAGCATGAGTCACTTACAGACAGGAGAGGTAAAAAGAGGGAAACATCTGGAATGTCTTCCATGGGTGTCACTGGATTCAGATGACCAAGGGAATGGCAGCAAGAGTCATGGGGACTGGGGGATGGGAACAGAGGACAGTCTAGTGAAAAAGGTAACGAGCGCTACTTTTGATGTGTTTAATTGTGAGACTCTTCTCTAACAATTGGATGGAAAGGCTTAGGATACATACTTTGGTTTCAAACTTCTGAAAAGAGATCTGACCTGATAGTAAATATATACGGGCATTACCAGCCAGAAGCCCATATGAATGAACACAGTGCCCACCGAGCAAAATGGATAAAAAAGGAAGTTCAGGACAGAAGCTAAGGGAATGCCAACATTTAAAGGGGAGTGATAGGAAGAAAAGACAGAAAAAGCAACTCAGAAGACAAGCTTAGATTGCTAGGAACAGTATGAGCAGAGATGGGTGTCATGGCAATCCAGGTAGGGGAGAGTTTTTGGCTTAGGTAAACAGCACTTCCTTGTTCACCTTCCTATTAAAATTGTCAAGTCTTTACTGAGTACGTGTAGTTACACAGATTGCATTAATTTTAAATCAGAAGGATAGACATCGACTAGTTTAGTACAGAGCACTCGTGAATCGTATTTTCAACATGAAACATTTTTGTCTGCCGTTTAACACTCTGAGGTCAGTGCTGTAGATTCAGCGCTTCATGTGTGAGCACCACAGGTGTGTGTTGTGGATGGTTAAAACTACTGGTGGTGCTCCAGTTCAAGTTAATGATCTTGTTACTCATCTTGATTTTAGTCAGTGACCCAGTTCTACTGCATGAATCAGTGACAACATCATAATGCCAGGGACCTGACTCTACATACACTCTATGTGTCAGATGTAGCATTAGACATACTTCTTACAAGCAAAATAAGAAATGGTGTTAACCAAAACAACTCAGTTGATTCCATTGTTCTTAAGGAGAGAATCCTAAAATCTTTCACACAACTCACTTTGGTTTATTTGGCTCAACAATGTGCTTTAAAGCTTAGGCTAGACATTATTAGCTGGAAGTTGAGTGACCTGGAAATCAACTCTTCACCTTGAGTCACACAGGAAAGCATGCATGATTAAGAACAAGGCATCAAAGACAGTTTACATACACAGGCGTATACTTTGTGATACACAGGTTATGATTAATGAACAAAAGAAGGAAAACAACTTCCTTCCTGACTCGGCAAGCTCAGCTCACTTAATCAGAAGTCATTGTTATTGAGTGTCATTAGACAGTTAGCACCTGCTGGTTTTTTCTCCAGGAAACCACTTAATTAAGTGTCCTTTCCAATTAGGCACATTCAATTTAGAAATAACCCATTAGACAATGACTAGATGGTATTTTTTATTCACCATGACAAAGTGTTCTCTGCAGAGATTGACAATAACTTTATTTGGGTTTAAATCTTGCTTTCAGTTCATTGCTCGAGAAATCTTAACTCTGGAAAGAGTCTTAAGATCTCAGAAGTAAAGTGCACAAGGGCAGCATTATGTTTGCACATGCATGTGCTTTCCAGCACTGACCTAACAGTGAGTGGATCCTCAGTGGTTGTCAATGAAGACATTAGAAAAACCTATACATTATATTGGTTTTGTCAGGTAATAAATATAATGTATGAATTCAGAAGGCAAAGATAAAGAGAAAATCCAACAAAGCTACTGAGAAGCACTCTTTTCTGTACAGATGAACCAACACAGTTCTTCTTCAGCATCAGTATTCCAGACACTGAGTTCGGCACTGCCCTGAAAGGAACCACAGTAGCCCTCATCTCCAAAAATCTATTTTTAACAATGTGGTTGATTGTCTCCAGAAATTCCACCCATCCTTATAGCAACCGGCTACTCCTCCCATCAAAAGTGATGATTATTTCCCCTCTCTTTGAATTCCAGCTGACCTTGTGATTTGCTTTGACTGATAAAATGCAATGGCAGGGACATGTATGAGTTTAGAGCCTGGCCATTAAGATGACTGGTAGCATCTGCTTTTGCTCTCTTGGGACTCAAGTGCCATGTTATAAGGAAACCCACACTCTCCTGCTGGGAAGATCGGTCTTATGGAAAAATCTTGGATGATAAGACACTATGTGGAAAAAGAGGCCATATAAAACCCTGGAGAACAGATTAGCCCAGCTGACAGTCAGCATCAAGGCTCCAGACATGTGAGAGAGGCAGTCTTGGATAATCTACTGCTGCAAAGTTGCTTCAGTAGTGTCCAACTCTGTGCGACCCCAGAAATGGCAGCCCACTAGGCTCCCCTGTCCCTGGGATTCTCCAGGCAAGAACACTGGAGTGGGTTGCCATTTCCTTCTCCAATGCATGAAAGTGAAAAGTGAAAGTAAGTCAATCAGTCGTGTTCGACTCTGTGTGACCCCATAGACGGCAGCCCACCAGTCCCTGGGATTCTCCAGGCAAGAACACTGGAGTGGGTTGCCATTTCCTTTTCCAATGCATGAAAGTGAAAAGTGAAAGTGAAGTCGCTCAGTCGTGCCCAACTCTTAGCAACCCCATGGACTGCAGCCTACCAGGCTCCTCCGTCCATGGGATTTTTCAGGCAAGAGTATTGGAGTGGGTTGCCATTGCCTTCTCCATTGGATAATCTGCTGCTGCTGCTGCTAAGTCGCTTCAGTCATGTCCGACTCTGTGTGACCCCACAGACGGCAGCCCACCAGGCTCCCCCGTCCCTGGGATTCTCCAGGCAAGAACACTGGAGTGGGTTGCCATTTCCTTCTCCAATGCATGAAAGTGAAAAGTGAAAGTGAAGTCGCTCAGTCATGTCTGACTCTTAGCAACCCCATGGACTGCGGCCCACCAGGCTCCTCTGTCCATGGGATTTTCCAGGCAAGAGTACTGGAGTGGGGTGCCATTGCCTTCTCCATTGGATAATCTAGCACAGCCCATTTGCCAACTGAATGCAGCCAACTGAGTAGTGCTAGCTGGATCACCAGCCAACCCACAGAATGATAAGAAATAAAACCATTATTGTTTTAAGCCTCTATAATTTGGCTAGCTTCTTACACAGTAATAGATAACTAAAACAAATGACATTACACTTCTCCCCTTCTGTGTTACCATTAGCCTCTCTTTCTCTTTTTTATACTTTTCTCATAGAAATTCTACTCTGTTCCCTTTAGCTGTAGTGTTAAAACCAGTTTTTAGAATGTAGAGCTATAGCTGGAAAATGCTGGTTTCTAAAACTTTCCAATGGGTACGATGTCAGATAACTTATTATAATGGAAACAGTCTCTAAAGTGTTTGTAATCAAATGTGCTGTACTTGAAATACTCAAACGCATAGAACTTTTAACATTCCTATAATTCTTAAGTAGTTAGTACAAGGAGAGCAAAGCCCCAGTTTCATGTAGTCTGTCCCCACTACACGAACCTGCAAGAATCGTTCGGGTTTACTTAGTTACATAGTTAACTACATAATTACATAGTTAACTATATGTCTAAATATTTAAATTTTTCTAATCAGAAATGGTTTCTCCCTCTGTCATTTTACATCAGTATTAGATGTTTTAATATCACTTAGGGCAGGTACACTCATCCAAAATCTCTGGCAACATCATTTTACTCAATGGCATTTCAAAGCAATGTGGCACAATGTTGTAAGCAAACATTGTAGATTAGCATTAGTTGTACGTTTTCTAGATTTTCTCATACATGAAATCTAGAAAATGCTACAGATGAGCCTATTTGCAGTGCAGGAATAGAGATGTAGACATAGAAAACGGACATGTGGACATTGTGGGGGCATGAGTTGGGAGACCGGCATTGACATCTATACACTATCATGTAGAACAGATAGCCAGTGGGAACCTGCTGTATAGCACAAGGAGCTCAGCTCAGTGCTCTGTGGGGACTTAGAGGGGTGGGATGGGGAAGTCGGGTGGGAAGGAAGTCCAGGAGGGAAGGGATTTATGTATACATATAGCTGATTCCCTGGTGGCTCAGATAGTTAAGAATCTGTCTGGAGTGCAGGAGATAAAGGTTCAATCCCCAGGTCAGGAAGATCCCCTGGAAAAAGGAATGGCAACTCACTCTAGTATTCTTGCCTGGATAATTTGTGATTTGCTTTGACAGATAAAATGTAATTGCAGGGACATGTATGAGTTTAGAGCCTAGCCATTAAGATGACTGGTAGCAGCTACTTTTGCTCCCTCGGAACCCAAGTGCCAAAATACTCAAGGAGTGGACAGAGGAGCCCGGCGGGTTACAGTCCATGGGGTTGCAGAGAGTTGGACACGACTGAGCAACTATCACATAGCTGATTCACTTCATTGTACAGCAGAAACTAATGCAATATTGTAAACCAACTATACACCAGTTTAAAAAAAATATTGTGTGACCCTGCTCTTTAATGACTCCTGCCATAAAGTAATCCTTGTCCTTTTCATCCAGGCTGAATTTTAGCGTGAAGTCCTCCCAAACAGAACATAAAGGGCATGACCTCTTCCTGAAATCCACTGACATAAAGGATCTTTTGTACGTTAAGATTACTTATACAATGGATAAAACAGAAAGTTCAACCTCCCGGGTACTCTGTAAAAACAGCAGCGCCTCCAGTAATGGACTGCAGCCTGCCCCGAGAAAGCTATTCCCTGAAAACCACCTTATATTATAAAGCCCAACTGTAAGCGCCTACAGTGACACTTCCTCATAACAAAACTAAAAGCAGATATAATCAAGTATCTGCCCAAGGGAGTCTACAAGAACTTTCCTTTCAAATAGTCAGATATTCTATCTCAGTGAGAAAATACTCAGCATGCAGACATGCTTTATCTTTTCTTTTTTATAAACTATTATTTCTGCAGTTGTTAAGCTCTAACTGAGGAATTACATATGCCTAATTTCAAGTAACTACTGGCAGAAAACATTGACAGGATTTAAAGACACCACAAGAATTGGCTTTCCTTAGCATTCTATTCCAAAACCTTTGCTCACGTCACTTTATGCCCACAGCCAAACTCAATCATCTAAGCCGGATCAAATCAGTAGAGATCCATTAGAAATGTCCCTGGGCATTCACATATATACCCATAGCTTCAGTGATGACTCCCAAAGCTAAAAATTCAAACTTAGACCTTTCTTTTGAATGCCAGCTCCCATAGCCATTTGTGTTCTGTACCTGGCCACCTGCATTTTCCACAGTTGCTTCAAAATTCACACTATCAGTTTTCTTTCTCCTCCTAGTCTTACTCTAGTTCTTCCTGCCTTATTAGTGGAATCATCACTTGCCCCGAAACTTGAGATCCTTAACTCCCTCTCCCTTATACTCCACAGTCAGCCACACCAATTACTATCAGTTGAACCAAAAACGCATCCTTTGAACTCATCCATTCCCTCTCACTGAAACACCATTTCTTGTCTCCATTCTCATATCTCTATCCCCACTGGTCTCCTTGCCTGTAGCCTTGCCTCCTCCGCAATCCATTCCCTGCCCAGAAGCCAGGGTGATCGTTCTAAAACAGGGAAGTAATCCTGAGTGACAGCATACTGGAGTGATTAAGTCTGTGGACTTCAGAACCTGGGTTGAATCATGGTTCCATCACTTATGAGCTGTGTCATCTTAGGAATGTTACTTATCCTGTTTTTGCCTCACTGTCCTCAGAAGGTAAATGGGAATAAAAACAGTTTTTACTTCACTTGATAGTTATAAAGATGAAATAAATTAACACATAAACTCTTAGAACAATGCCCAGAACACAAAAAGTGCAACAGAAATATTCACTTAAATAAAAGGATGCCACTTACCTGCTTAAAGCCCTTATCTAGAGGGAAGTACTTACCACTTAGGGAAAGAGACCCTCCACAATCTGCCACCTTTTCCCCTGTCTGCCCTCAGCTGACTCTGTTTACCCCACAGAGAAGCGGAGCTCCAGGCATAGCAAACTAGTGGCAGATCCTAAACCTGCCCTGTTCTTATATTCCTCCAACACTCTTCTCTCTGAATACCTTCTTCCCCACGGGAGGTAGAAGGAAACTCTTACTAATCCTTCAAGCTTCAAATGATGCTTTCAAGTGTCCTTTTCCTTTGAAAGTCCTTCCAGACTCACTTAAATAAAATTACTCCCTTACATTTTGGTTTCATCCTAGAATCCAGTAGCTATTTCTATTATTCTGTCTACCACATTGCCTTGCAATTATATTTTTGTATCATATGCATCATAAGTCCTTATATTTTTAACAGATAGCATAATATCTAGTATAGGACTTAGAATACAACAAATATTTACATTTTTCTCTATGTGTTTTCCTTCCTCTCCCAATAGGCTTAGTAGTAATCATAATAATAGTAATATCTTACTGCTGTGATATTCATAAAACACTTTAAAATACATTATGTCATTTTATTTTGATATGCAGAATAAAATACAAAAAAAAAAAAAACCCACTCTACTACTGAGAAAACTGAGGTCCCAGGAGTAATGTGAAATAATCACGGGCTTGTGATTTCAAATCTTATGCTTTTGGTTTTGGCTATTTTGTTGTTGTTTTGTTTTTTCCACAAGCCCAGAACCTCCCTTCAAGATGATCATGCTGTACTGTATGTACTAGTTATACTCTGGGAAATTAATGGTATGGTCCCCTCTACGTCCTTCCAAAAATACCTCTGCTTTAACATCTGTAAGATTCATATGTTTCTATCAAAAAAAAAAAAAAAAAAAAAAACTAAACTATCTCTGAAAGAGATGGGAATACCAGACCACCTGACCTGCCTCTTGAGAAACCTGTATGCAGGTCAGGAAGCAACAGTTAGAACTGAACATGGAACAACAGACTGGTTCCAAATAGGAAAAGGAGTACATCAAGGCTGTGTATTGTCACCCTGCTTATTTAACCTCTATGCAGAGTACATCATGAGAAATGCTGGGCTGGAAGAAGCACAAGCTGGAATCAAGATTGCGGGGAGAAATATCAATAAACTCAGATATGCAGATGACACCACTCTTATGGCAGAAAGTGAAGAAGAACTAAAGAGCCTCTTGATGAAAATGAAAGAGAAGTGTGAAAAAGTTGGCTTAAGCTCAACATTCAGAAAACTAAGATCATGGCATCTGGTTCCATCACTTCATGGCAAATAGATGGGGAAACAGTGACAGACTTCATTTTTGGGGGGTTCCAAAATCACTGGAGATGGTGACTGCAGCCATGAAATTAAAAGACACTTGCTCCTTGGAAGAAAAGTTATGACCAACTTAGACAGCATATTAAAAAGCAGAGACATTACTTTGTCAACAAAGGTCCGTCTAGTCGAGGCTATGGTTTTTCCAGTAGTCATGTATGGATGTGAGAGTTGGACTATAAAGAAAGCTGAGTGCTGAAGAATTGATGCTTTTGAACTGTGGTGTTGGAGAAGACTCTTTAGAGTCCCTTGGACTGCAAGGAGATCCAACCAGTCCATCCTAAAGGAGATCCGTTCTGGGTGATCATTGCAAGGACTGATGCTGAAGATGAAACTCCAATACTTTGGCCACCTGATGCAAAGAGCTGGCTCATTGGAAAGACCCTGATGCTGGGAAAGATTGAGGGCAGGAGGAGAAGACAGAGGATGAGATGGTTTGATGGCATCACCAACTCAACGGACATGGGTTTGGGTGGACTCCGGGAGTTGGTAATGGACAGGGAGGCCTGGTTCATGGGGTTGCAAAGAGTCGGACACGACTGAGAGACTGAACTGAACTGAAACTATCTCATCTGAATCAACAATAATAGTATTGTTCCTGGTCAAGTGCATTTGTTCTCACAAATATGTCTTCAAGCTCCCAGACAGGTGTCATTTTAAAGTACTTTGTGTTCCCATGGGGATGACCCCATGGGGTCTGTGGGTTCTAGTCCAGGGTACCAAGTCCTTGGTTCCAGGTAAGGAAGCCTGATCTATGAAATCATGCCATATTTGACAGACCCAGGCAGGAATGTTCACAAAAACAAAGCATCTAGACATGGAGATTTTTTTCATCAGATCTAAACAAGGAAGATCATTCTTGAAAAAAATAGTTTTTGGAGACACCTGAAGATTAGGCTTAGAGCCAGTGTCTCTGGTAAATAATAGTCTGGTGTTTATGTTTTCACTGGGGATTGTTTCCCCCGACGCCACAAATTAAATGAGGCAGCCAGACTCTGAGAGCTTGTAATTTTACCAGGCAAGCTGTATGTTTAAAATCCAAACAAAAGAGCTAGTCTGCCTTTACAGGGAGTTTAAGAAAAGCCAGAATTTAGAATGCAAAAACACTCTGCCCTGCTTGGCTAAGGGACTTTATTTATTTGTTTTTTGGGGGGTGGGGGAGGATATTATATCAAAGCTCTCAAATGAGTTTTTCCTCCTCACCTCAGAAGTCCTTCCAATTTCAGGTGTGTGGCAAATGCTAATAGTCACCAAGAAAACAAGCTTTTCTCTTGGGAAGGAGAGGCTGTATTGCCAAACAGAAACCCTCTGGGATTTGAAATCTTGACAGGCTCCAAACAAAAGTGTCTTGTTTTTGTCTCCTCTTTATAGATTTGGTTTAACTTGTATAAGGTAAAAAGACATAATTGCTATTTTTGGAAGTTTTCTACCCTACAAGAAGCTGTCTGAAATAAAAATCAAATGTAAATACTAAAGTTCATTACTACCTAATCAAATCACTGGGTGACATTTATCCCCTCATTGAAGAAGACGAATAAGAATGCAAATAAATTCCATTTATTCTGGGACATTCCCCATGAAACTAAGTGCTACTTTCTCTTTATAAAAACCAATGACTGAAATAATACTCTGGTTCAATATTTGGCCTGGAACAGCTGTGAAAGCCAAATTTTCTACTGAAAGCTCAATTCTTATATCACCTTGGAATTCTTAGTTATAAGGAGGCTCCCAAATACATACAGCCATGTACCCTTAACATAGTTTATAAATAGCATTCCATCATCAAGAGGAAACAGTAATTTGCTTTAGAATCAAAGAGTCTATTAACTTGTGTCTAAAGAAGTCATATTTTGACTGTTATCATATTCAGATGATTCAATATTCTAAAGTCTATGACTTAGTCAAATTAAACATAGGCTTTCTTTAAAAGTAGGAAAGAAGAGCTTTTGCTTTTTAATATGCTGTATGTATGGCAATCATCTTCTAAATTTGCAGTGAAAATTAAATGATTGTTTAGGTTAAGCTAAGCACAAGATCACAGACCAGTGTTATTGCACAAATTAATCCAACTAAACATTGTCCTAACCACAAGCTAAAATTATAGTACAGTCTGTCATCATTTTCTTCATTTATGAAGGTAAAATATAAACAGGAGAGGTAAATAATAGCATCCTACATTTTTTAAACACATCTATCTTCTAAATTGAGCCTCACAACAATTCCATGAAACAGAAAAGAAGAGATCATTAGTTCTGTTTAATAAATGACAAGCTGAGCCTCGAAACAATAACATGGCTTCTGCAAGTTCCCCCAGTTAGTAAATGACAGAACCAGAAAAAGTGTAGTCTATTGTCACTGAATTATGCCATGCTACCTCTGTTGAATATATTTTACTGTCGTTCCCTATAATAATCTACTTAATGCCAAAACTGCTATTGGTTACCAGTCTGTTGTAAATTAACTCTAGCACAACAGTTCTTACGGATCTGGTCAGCATGCAGGGAGGGTTCTTCAGAAGCAGCTGTTGAGGATTTATAAACCAAGGGAAGATTGTCCAGGTGATAGTTCCAAGGACAAACCACGCTGTCCCTTCATATGCCTTGGGCTTTCTGTGGGCTCATCTCTTTCACAAAATCCTACTCTCTGCAGTTCCACATTTTGATAGTTTCCACCAGGAAACAAACAACATGCGCTCTGTTGTGACAGCTAACACTGAAGGAAAATGCAAAGCATGGGATTGCACAGTTACTTTTTGAGTGTCAGTTGAAGGTCACAGGGGCAGGGTCCTGCAAGTCATCAACGTTACCCAGGTTGTCACAAGCTTTTCATTATGGTTTCCACCATAAACATTACACATGGTCAAACATGCAATGACAGAGAAGGCAATGGCACCCCACTCCAGTACTCTTGCCTGGAAAATCCCATGGATGGAGGAGCCTGGTAGGCTGCAATCCATGGGGTCTCGAAGAGTTGGACACAACTGAGCGACTTCACTTTCACTTTTCACTTTCATGCGTTGGAGAAGGAAATGGCAACCCACTCCAGTGTTCTTGCCTGGAGAATCCCAGGGACAGGGGAGCCTGTTGGGCTGCCGTCTGTGGGGTCACACAGAGTCGGACATGACTGAAGCGACTTAGCAGCAGCAGCAGCAAACATGCAATGAAGATAATCCTGGGATAATCTGAAAATTGTTCTGTTTTAGCACATTCAGTGACAGACACATGGAGCCTTACTAAATCATTCTTCATCCATTCAGTAAATAATTATTGAGAATCTATTTTGTGCCAGGCTCTAGATTAGATTCTGAGAATACATCAGTCTTGCATAGGAGACAGACATATAAACAACTTGCTGCTAAGTCACTTTAGTCGTGTCCGACTCTGTGCAACCCCAGAGATGGCAGCCCACCAGGATCCCCTGTCCCTGGCATTCTCCAGGCAAGAACACTGGAGTGGGTTGCCATTTCCTTCTCCAATGCATGAAAGTGAAAAGTGAAAGTGAAAGTGAAGTCGTGTCTGACTCTTCACGACCCCATGGACTGCAGCCCACCAGGCTCATCCATCCATGGGATTTTCCAGGCTCGAGTACTGGAATGGGGTGCCATTGCCTTCTCCGATAAACAACTTGGTGGGTAGTAATTAAGTGCATTTGGTGTGATTGTTTCCACTCGGATGAGTTGGAAAGCATCACAGAAATGATGTCATTTGATTTGGTTGTTATAGGTTAATAGTAGTTCAGTAAAGATAGAGTAGAAAGAGCAGTGTTTGGTGGCGCCAGTGGTAAGGATCCCACCTGCCAATGCAGGAGACATAAGAGAGGCAGGTTCAATCCCTGAGTTGGGAAGATCCTCTGGAGGAGGGCATGGTAACCCACTCCAGTATTCTTGCCTGGAGAATCCCCATGGACAGAGGAGCCTGGAGGGCTACAGTCTTTGGGGTCGCAAAGAGTCAGACATAACTGAAGTGGCTTGGCACATAATTCACAAATGTATACATACAAATGAATAATCAACTCCCATAGGAAGTCCCAACAAATCTAAAGTTGAAATATTTTAATAAAAAGAGAAAATCTCCAGAACAATGTATAGAATGGCCTAGTGTATCACAGCTACATAGATGTACCTCATGCATTTCACTATTAATAATGGCTTCTGGTAAGCAACAAGCACTTTAATTATTACATCTGTGCATAAATTTTCAAAATATTAAGGGTAGAAAAGTTCTAGCTATATCCCAGTCCAATATCATCTTTTTGATAAAGCATAGAATGGTTAAGTGTCTTATTTAAAATCATACAGTTAATCACTGAAATTGAAAGACTAAAACTTAAATTCCCTGATGTCCAATTTAGTTTTTTTCCCTTGCAACATTGCATGCTCTATTGTTGTAAGCTGATAGTTTCTGATTAGAGATATCTTTTGTAAGACATAAGAGTGGTAGCTTGAGGTCAAAGGGTCTTATTAATAAAACTCATGAATGCTATTTATTTTATGCTTAGTATGAAAAGGAATAAGTCTCTGAAGAGGAGAACATGGGCAGGCAAAGAAATTCCAAAGGAGAAGGACAGGAATTGAGATAAATATGAAAGACCAAGAATCAGGAGACCTTGTTTTTACTGAAAAGTGGTCTTAAACAAGTGGCTTGCCCCCATTCTCTTCCATCCCATCACCTGTCAACATGAGCCAGTAATACCTCGATGGGAACTTTTTTCAAATTTTCAAGTCTTACTTTTTGTGTGAACAAGTGTGGCATTTAAAAAAATATTTGCAAAGATTAAACATGAAAAATTTTCATATGTGCCCTCAATTATTACTCAAGCCAGCCTCACACATTTGGTACTAGTTACCTCTATATAGGGGCTTCCTCAGTGGCTCAGAGGTAAAGAATCTGCCTGCAAAGCAGGAGACACATGAGATGCTGGTTTGATCCCTGGGCTAAGAAGAGCCTCTGGAGGAGGGCATGGCAACCCACTCGAGTATTCTTGCCTGGAGAATCCCATGGACAGAGGAGCCTGGAAGGCTACAGTCCATAGGGTCACAAAGAGTTGGACATGACTGCAATGACTGAGCACTCATGCACACACCCCCATATAGAAATGGGGAGACTGTGTTATAGAGTTTATATGACTTGCCCAAAGCCACTAATCTAATACAATACATTACAGAGCTTGAATTTGAACACAGTTCATTGCTTTTTCTGTTAAAAACACCTTTAAATAACCATTAAAGGTGATTATTTAAATCACAGATATATTCTGGTTCTAAAACTGTACTTTTAACACAATAAGAAATATGGAAATGTTGTAGAAAATTTTAAATGCCATGGAAATATGAGGTTATAACTATAACATTCTCGTTAATCATATATATCCATCTATATGGGTCCAAAGCACTATAAATCCACCCACTGACTACATGTCAGAGTGAGAGAGCAAGCATTTTGAGTCCTTTATAGCCCAGAGAATCTTAAGTCATAAATAGCTGTAATTTGCCCTGGCATTTAGAAAGTTGATATCCCACTGAAGAACTTATTAGATTGGAGAGCTCTGAGATAACAGACATTTAAGTAAGTTGACTTCCTTTCATAGGAAATATATAGCCTCTGCAGAGATTTGGCCAACTTTAATGCTAACCAGAATATTTATATTTGCTTTGCTTGGCTCAGAGTCATCTTGAAAACGAAATGTCTTTTACTGACATAAAATTATGGATATAAATTTCCTCTCAAAGAGAGTTAGATAAATAATATGGCAACTCATTTTACTTTTTGACTATAAATGGAGTACTATTTCTAATATGCACAAAGAGACCACCAAGCAACTTTGAAAGCTTTTACCAATAACAGAACCAATTTTTACAGTAGCAATACAAAGTTGCAGAATAAAAGGTTATAAAAGCACCAACTCCATTCTCCCATTCACATTCAGAGTAAATATTCTAAAACAATGTGCCTCTTGTCCCAGAAAACAGAAGATGTCTCATTATCTGTGCTCCAGTGACCCATTCATGACCTTCTGACCCCAGGGAGTCTTTCCCCTCCTGCCATAGGGCCAGTTCAAATGTTCTGCTCCCTATTAGAAGACGCCTCAGCCCCTTAATATACTTTGTAGTCATCCTTCACACCTAAACTAAATAATACTTCCTTAGAAAAATTTCCCAACCCAGGGATTGAACCCTGGTCTCCCTCATTACAGGTAGATTCTTTACCACTGAGCTATTAGGGAAGCCCCAGATTCCTTATTCAGGGCATAACACATTTAACTCCTGTACAATGTTATGAGTTACTAGTCATTTATGCAATTTGATTAGCAATGATTCCCTCACTAGACTCAAGTTCTAAAAGTGCCGGGAGCAGGAGCTCCGCCCGTGGCAAAGGTCATGAGGAAGGAGGTTCGGCGTACGCAAAGGCCGGATCAAGCCTCAGGAGTCCCCCTGGAAATTCTCGAGCATCTACCCCCAAAACCAGAGTCTGCCTACTTTCTGCTTTGTGCTTTCACCTACACTTCTGACTTTACGGGGGGGCTGTCCCCCACTACCTCTCTCTGAAAAAAGAGTTAACTTACAGCTCCAGTTAATAATTCCTGGGTGTGACAATGTTTCAACCTACAAACTCCTTTGGAAGTCCTCTAGCCTGCCTGAATAGGTTTTTCTGGCCACATGTGATTGCTCAGAGCCTCCCAACTGTGAGAGGCATAAGATGTTCTAAACTGCCTAAATACAGATTCCTTTGAGCAGTTAAAAGATTGATTAGAAATTGTATTGGTGAAGGGTTTTTCACTTGTTGGGCCAATGTTTGCTGCTAAGTCTCCTTATCCCTTACCTGCTGTGTCCCTGGCAGTGTATTGATTAATATAATTGGTGTAAGTAGTAGCTTTAATGTTTGTAACCTTGGACCCTTGAGTTAATTCTTTTTCTTGTTATAGCCCACCACACCTTTGCCCTATAGGAATGCAACTTTATCTAATGCTTTTGGAGGGTGGCGCCTGACTAATCACCTTTAGAGAAAAATAAGTTTTCTGAAGAAAGGGTCTTAAAATGTTAACAGGCTTCCAGGCCAGAAGATGATGCAAATCACCTAAACTTTTGCATATGATAAGTTTGCAGGAAGAAAGCCTTGCTTACTGCATGACTCTACCCCTTCCCCCATTATCCTCTATGCATAACTTAAGATATTAAAAACTACTTTGGAAAATAAAGTGGGGGCCTTGTTCACTGAAACTTGGTCTCCCCATGTCGTTCTTTCTCTCACCTTCTGGCTGAATTATTAGCCTCTTTTCTCCACTGAATTTCCTCACTGAACTACCCTTATTCTATTACTCTTTATATCCTTAATTAACATTTAATTAAGCAGTTGTTTCCTGATCTTCGCTGACGCCGTCCCTGCTTCGAATTCCCTGGATCCACCGGGGCTGGACCCCGGCATAAAAGGGTGGGAACTATATCATTTTGCTCATCACCACATCCTTGGGGCCTAGCAGAATACCTGGAACATGCAAAATACTGTTATTTTTCCTTTGGTGACCTCCTGAAAATGACTTATGCCAAGATGCTATGCCTCCCAGGACTCGTACAGTCAGTGTCCCTGACTCCACAGCAGGCCACTGTCGACCCACGCCTCTGCTGGAGAACCCTGAACACTCTTAGGAGAATGAGTGCACATCCTTCTACTTCACCTTCTTGACTCACTCACCAAACTGATCACATAGATCAAAGCCTTGTCTAACTCAGTGAAACTATGAGCCATGCCATGTAGGGCCACCCAAGACAGACAGGTCATGGTGTAGAGTTCTGACAAAATGTGGTCCACTGGAGAAGGGAATGGCAAACCACATCAACACTGAAAGATGAACTCTGAACCCCCCAGGTCGGTAGGTGGCCAATATGTTTGGAGAAGAGTGGAGAAATAGCTTCAGAAGGAGTGAAAAGGCTGAACCAACACAGAAACGATCCCCAGTTGTGATGTGTCTGGTGGTGAAAGTAAAGTCCCATGTAGTGCAGAACAATATTGCATAGGACCCTGGAATGTTAGGTTCATGAATCACGGTAAACTGGAAGTGTCAAACAGGAGATGGCAAGACTGAGTGTTGACACTTTAGGAATCAGTGAGGTAAAATGGACAGGAACGTGCAAATTTAATTCAGATGACCATTATATCTACCACTTTGGGCAATAATCCCTTAGAAGAAATGGAAAACCCCACATAGTCAACCAAGGGTCTGAAATGCAGTACTTGGAAGCAATCTCAAAAACGATAGAATGATCTTGGTTCATTTCCAAGTCTAGCCATTCAATATCACAATATGCCCCAATGAGTAACGCTGAAGCTGAAGCTGAAGAGTTCTATGAAGACTTACAAGACCTTCTAGAACTAACACTAAAAAAGATGTCCTTCCCATCATAGAGGACTGGAATGCAAAAGTAGGAAGTCAAGAGATACCTGGTGTAACAGGCAAGCTTGGACTTTGAGTACAAAATGAAGCAGGGCAAAGACTAACAGAATTTTGCCAAGAGAATGCACTGATCATAGCAAACACCCTCTTCCAACAACACAAGGCCATCTACACATGGACATCATCAGATGGTCAATACCAAAATCAGACTGATTATATTATTTGCAACCAAAGATGGAGAACTATACAGTCAGCAAAAATAAGACCAGGATCTGACTGTGGCTCAGATCATGAACTCCTTGTTGCAAAATTCAGACTTAAATTGAAAAAAGTAGGGAAAACCACTAGACCATTCAGGTATGACCTAAATCAAATCCCTTATGATTATATAGCAAAAGTGACAAATAGATTCAAGGGATGAAGTCTGATAGACAGAGTGCCTGAAGAACTATTGACAGAAGTTTGTAATACTGTAGAGAAGACAGTGATCAAAGCCATGCCCAGGAAAAAGAAATGCAAAAAGGCAAATTGGCTGTCTGAGGAGGCGTTACAAATAGATGAGAAAAGAACAGCAGTGAAAAGCAAAGGAGAAAAGGAAAGATATACCCATCTGAATGCAGAGTTCCAAAAAATAGCAAGGAGACAATAAACTCTTCCTAAGTGATCCATGCAAAGAAATACAGAAAAACAATAGAATGGGAAAGACTAGACATCTCTTTGAGAAAATTAGAGATAACAAGGGAACATTTCATGCAAAGATAGGCACAATAAAGGACAGAAACAATATGGACCTAACAGAAGCAGAAGGTATTAAGTGGAGGTGGAAGAATACACAGAACTATACCAAAAAAAATCTCAATGACCCAGATAACCACGATAGTGTGATTACTCATCTAGAGCCAGACGTCCTGGAGTGTGAAGTCAAGTGAGATTTAGAAAGCATTACTTTGAAAATAGCTAGTGGAGGTGATACAATTCTAGCTGAGCTATTTCAAGTCCTGAAAGATGATGCTGTTAAAGTGCTACACTCAATATATCAACAAATTTGGAAAACTCAGCAATGGCCACAGGATTGAAAAAGGTCAGTTTTCATTCCAATAACAAAGAAGGGCAGTGCCAAAGAATGTTCAAACTACCACACAATTGAATACATTTCACATGCTAGCAAGGTCATGCTCAAAATCCTCCAAGCTAGGCTTCAACAGTATGTGAACTTAGAACGTCAAGATGCACAGGCTGGATTTAGAAAAGGCAGAGGAACCAGAGATCAAATTGCCAACATCTGTTGGATCATAGAAAAAGCAAGAGAATTCCAGAAAAAATTATCTACTTCTACTTCATTGACTACACTAAAGCCTTTGACTGTATGGCTCACGTCAAACTGGAAAATTCTTAACAAGATAGGAAAACCAGACCACCTTACCTGCCTCCTGTGAAACCTGTATTCAGGTCAAGAAGCAAGTTAGAACCAAAAATGGAACAGCAGACTGAAAATTGGGAAAGGAGTGTGTCAAGGCTGTATATTGCCATTTTGTTTATTTAACTTATAGGCAGAGTACATCATGCAAAATGTTGGGCTGGATGAATCACAAGCTGGAATCAAGATTGCCGGGAGAAACATCAATAACCTCAGGTATGCAGATTATACCACCCTTATGGCAGAAAGCAAAATGGAACTAAAGAGCCTCCTGATGAAAGTGAAAGAGGAGAGTAAAAAAGCTGGCTGAAAACTCAACTTTCAAAAAACTAAGATCATGGCATCTGGTCCCATCACTTTATGGCATATAGATGGGGAACCAATGAAAACAATGAAAGACTTTATTTTCTTGGGCTCCGAAATCACAGCAGACTATGTCTGCAGCCATGAAATTAAAAGACACTTGCTCCTTGGAAGAAAAGCTATGACCAGCCTAAATAGCATATTAAAAAACCAGAGACATCACTCTGCAGACAAATGTCCATCTAGTCAAAGCTACGGTTTTTCCAGTAGTCATGTATGGATGTGAGAGTTGGACCATAAAGAAGGCTGAGTGCCAAAGAATTGATGACTGTGTCATCTTCATGGGATATTACAATGATTACAATGTGTTCTATCACAGGATGGTGTTAGAAATGGACATGTGCTGGCCTAGAACATTGATGATTTTGCATTGTTTTAAATTGCCTTCTGCTTAGAAATAAGCATCCAAGAGTGACAAGGATCCATCCTCTGAGAATTTCTCTCTAATTCTAATCAGGGAGTTAATTCATTATCCAACCAAGGAAGCTCTACCCTAAGAGAACTGGTTGACTGAGGCATGTGCGGTCTCTTAGGAAAATAAGCAGGTCCTTCTACGTGCTCACCAAGTGCTAATATGTTTGTTTATAATGTGCCAGATTCATCTCTGAGCAAGACAGCCCTGCTGCTCTATTCACTCACACAACTGCACAGATGAGGCATTACGATTATACTCCACTTTTTAATGGAAGGGAGTGAAATATCACAATGGTACATAACATGCCCAAGGTCACAAAGCCATTAAGTGTCCAAGTCAAGAACAGAACCCAGAGCCCCCACATTTAATGATTAGACTGTGCTGCCAGGAAAATATGAGATTTGCAAAACTCTAGGGAAAAAATGGCAAGTTCAAAAATACCTGCTTCAACTCTATAGAATAAAATTCACACAAAAGTTAGAGTTCTGATATTCCCACATGGGCTAGGAATCAAAGACTGGAGAGAAAAAGAAATCCATTGTTTACTTCTCCCTCCTGTGGAGCCAGGGTCACATATGCTGTGACTGTAGAAAATCCCTTTGTGTCCCCTCTTTCTAAAAGTACTCTATGCAGTGGTCCCCAAAGAATTCAGAAACCCATGACTTATATGACCAGACAGATTTCATGGAGTGTAGGGTGGAGGGTCTCTGATGGCAGGTACTTGCAGGAAGAAGCATCTGGCTTCATGGCCCTTCTTTTATCACTAGTATTTGTCTTGGGATACAGACAGTTTTTCAGTCCCTGAAGGCTCAGTAGTCACTAGGCAATCGGAGTCTCCAGTAACCTCAGATAGTGTGCAATATCAGCTACAAGGGCTGGGACAGTCCCTGTGCTCAGCACTGACTGGCTATCATAACAGGGAACAGACAGAAACAAGACTCTCTGGCCAGGGACACAGATATCAATGTCAGACTGGTGCTCCTCTAAGGGGAAGGGAGAATCATTTACACCCTCTAAAAGGCTGAAGGTTGAGGTACTATTTTTACCTCTGTCTCAACCACAAAGACTGTTAACAAGCTACTAATAAGTGTGACTTGTGACAAGAGGGTGAGAAAATAAAAAGAATCTTAGTCAGGAGATAAAAAGTTGTTGACAACAGGAGGAAGGCAACTGGGCCTGAGGCCAAAAACCTGCTCATCTCGCTTGAGCTGCAGCTTCACTGGTGAGAGTAACAGGAGCAGAGCCTCCATACACCACTGATTTGAGTCCCTGCTGCGTCTGCAACTGAGTGGCTTTCACAAGCAAGCAAAATATCCCAATAAGCCAGGGTTGAAAAGGAATAATCATTCATCCTCATTAAAAAACAATTTAAAAAATCTTTGCTGCAAGCAAGTAGAATTTATTGTAATCATATTCACATTTCTCCCCCCGAGAGTCTCACTTTCCAACTAGGTTCTTTTCTTCTGATTCTGCTGCTAGCACCACACCCAGCCCAAGGAATATTTCACTCTTCTTAAAACGTGCTAAACTAAACAATACTGAACAAAAATCCTTTCACTCTTCCTCTTCTCTCAGTTAAGACAGGTGACTGTGCTTTAAGTTAGTAAAACTTTAGAAAAGGCAAAAAGGAAATAGCAGCCAATTTTAAAAAAGAAAAAGACAAAAACTCTCCAAATCAATGAAAGCAGCCAAAACAAATGATTAAAAAATATAATTTCACAAGCAAAGTTAATGAAAGTAGCCAAGAATTTTACATAGCCCCAAATCCTTTATTTCCTAAGCCTAAAAAGCTGGTTCCCTTTGGATATATTGCCCATCCTATTGTCCTATTTGCTAGAGAAAAACTTGAGTACATGAGGTGAGGAGTAGGGTGAGGAAAAGGGTGGGAGATGGAGGAGAGGCCCTTCCTATCCTGTGTGTGATACTTCTGTCCATGGTCTGAATTACCACTGAGTTACATTTCCTTAAATACAAAAATTTTCACCAACTTTAAGCCTGCATTCAGACAAAGGACAATTAATGACCACTTGCTATCTAAGAACTGATGCACTTACAAGTTCCATCCTGGGGACCGTAAGAGAACTCAGCTTCAATTTCTCTTCTTTCTTCATTGTATTTTCTTATCGAAATATCTGGTAGTTGAATGCCTTCTCACTTTGTTCTAACTTAAAGGCAGAGCCAGCTGGAAGGAGGGTGTTTGACGCTGCTGGGCCAGCTGCTTCTCACTCAGACGTCAACTGCAGACACCTGTTAAAGAATTCCAGGAGGTACAATTGGATGAAACCACTTTTTACTCAAGAAGTAAGTTCACAAGTCACTTCTTTGCCTGTTTACAACCTACATGATAACCAGTGGTGATGGTTATAATCACTTCTCCGTTTGACAAACTAGTTAGAACCAATTAGGCCCAAGATGGAGAAAGCAATGGCAACCCACTCCAGTACTCTTGCCTGGAAAATCCCATGGATGGAGAGGCCTGGTGGGCTGCAATCCATGGGGTCGCTAGGAGTCGGACACGACTGAGCGACTTCACTTTCACTTTTCTCTTTCCTGCATTGGAGAAGGAAATGGCAACCCACTCCAGTGTTCTTGCCTGGAGAATCCCAGGGACGGGGGAGCCTGGTGGGCTGCCATCTATGGGGTCGCACAGAGTCCGACACGACTGAAGCGACTTAGCAGCAGCAGCAGCAGGCCCAAGATAGCAGAAGACTTGACTTCCAGTAGACCTTGAGCCTCACTTTACACTCATTGTAATACATTAGGTAAATGACATACCCACAGGTGCCATGACAGTTCCAAGGCTAAACATAAAGTGCCAAAAAGTGGGCGATGGCCCAATTTCTGAAAATACCCACCCTTTCCCAAAACAGTTGGATAATCTTCCCACTCAGTAGCCTATGAAATTGCCCAGGGCATAGAAACTAACCACCCTATTTCAGACTTCTCTCACCTTCTGAGTATAGACTGCATTCTGCCTATGGAATTTGTATCTCTCTAAAGAAACCTTCTTTCACTTTACTATGCATGTATGCACGCTCAGTCGTGTCCTCCTCTTTGAGACTCTGTGGACTGCAGCCCACCAGGCTCCTCCATCCATGGTATTTTCCAGGCAAGAATACTGGAATGTGTTGTCGTTTCCCATTCCAGCGGATCTTTCCAACCCAGGGATTGAACCCATGTCTCTTGTATCTCTTGCATTAGCGAAGGTGGGGTTCTTTACCAATTATGCCACCTAGGAAGCCTGCACTTTATGATGGCTGGCTCTTAAATTCTTTTCTGTGCAAAGCCAAGGACCCTCACTTGGTGGTTCAACCCTGCAACCCTCTGGAGACCTGGGACATGACCATCCTCTCATCCTCCTGAAACACTTCCTCACTGTTACATACCCTCAATCCTTTCTATTTCAGGTCAGCTGACTATTTAGATTCAAGTACAGAATGTACAGAGTGTCATAACTGGATTCTCATTGTTCAAGTTGTCCTTTTCAGATATATCATTTTGTCCCACCTTCAACTGACCTGAACTCCTAGCCATCAGGCTGTGACTTGGGTTGTATTCTTAAGGTGGGCTTTCCTAATCCACCCTCCAACCCCAGGCATGGACCATAACAAGCTATTCTGGAGGTCTCTGTCCTCGGCTGCCAGCTCATCTACTGTTCCCTGAATGGTAACTAGTACTGACCTCAGGCTACCCCGCTCTACTGCTTCTTTCTTACATCTAATTTATAAGTTGTTTATTCTAAAGCCCTTATTTTATAGGTTTTTATTTTAAAAGTATGAGTAATACTGAAATTTGGGGGCAAAATTAAACTTGGAAAGATAATTTCAATAAAAGGAAGGAATACTGAAATTAATGCATTCTTTTTTCTTAATGTTACGGATAAGGAAATTGAGATGAAGAGCCATGGATATTGTTCCATCAGTATTTTTCAGAGATATGCCTTTATTTTTATGTGTAGATTTCAAACATAGTAAAAAAGAATTTTCATCTTGTATTTCCTCTAATATTCATCAGTCTATCTCTTTATTTATCTATTCATTCAAAAATAGTTAATGTGCTACAGTGTAAAACTATTGATTTCAGTTCAGTTCAGCCACTCAGTCATGTCCCACTCTGCGACCCTATGGACTGCAGCACGCCAGGCTTTCCTGTCCATCACCAACTCCCATAGCTTGCTCAAACTCATGTTCATTGCGTCAGTGATGCCATCCAACCATCTCATCCTCTGTTGTCCCCTTCTCCTCCTGCCTTCAATCTTTCCCTGCATCAGAGTCTTTTCCAATGAGTCAGCTCTTCACATCAGGTGGCCAAAGTATTGGAGCTTCAGCATCAGTCCTTCCAATGAATATACAGCACTGATTTCCTTTCGGATGGACTGGTTAGATCTCCTTGCAGTCCAAGGACTCTCAAGAGTCTTCTCCAACACCACAGTTCAAAAGCATCAATACTTCAGAGTTCAGCTTTCTTTATGGTCCAACTTTCACATGTATACATGACTACTGAGAAACCCTAACTTTGACTAGATGGACCTTTGTCAGCAAAGGAAAGCCTCTGGTTTTTAATATGCTGTCTAGGTTGGTCATAGTTTTTCTTCCAAGGAGGAAGTGTCTTTTCATTTCACAGCTGCAGTCACCATCTGAAGTGATTTTGGAGCCAAAGAAAATAAAGTCTGTCACTGTTTCCATTGTTTCCCCATCTATTTGCCATAAAGTGATGGGACCAGATGCCATGATCTTTGTTTTCTGAATGTTGAGTTTTAAGCCAGCTTTTCACTCTCCTCTTTCACTTTCATCAAGAGGCTCTTTAGTTCCTCTTTGATTTCTGCTATAAGGGTGGCATCATCTGCGTATCTGAGGTTATTGATATTTCTCCTGGCAATCTTGATTCCAGCTTGTGCTTCATCCAGCCCAGCATTTTGCATGATATACTCTGCATCTAAGTTAAATAAGCAGGGTGACAATATATAGCCTTGATGTACTCATTTCCCAATTTGGAACCAGTCTGTTATTTCATGTCCATTTCTAAATGTTGCTTCTTGACCTGCATACAGGTTTCTCAGGAAGCAGATGAGGTGGTCTGGTATTCCTATCTCTTGGAGAATTTTCCACAGTTTGTTGTGATCCACACAGTCAGAGGTTTTAATGTAGACGATGAAGCAGATGTTTTTCTAGAATTCCCTTGCTTTTTCTATGATACAACAGTTGTTAGCAATTTGATCTCTGGTTCCTCTGCCTTTTCTAAATCCAGCTTGAACATGTGGAAGTTGTTGGTTCATGTACTGTTGAAGCCTACCTTGGAGAAGTTTAAGCATTACTTTGCTCAAGTGTGAGATGATGCAATTGTATGGTAGTTTGAACATTGATTTATATTATTTTAAAATTTTTGCTGATGTAATAAGAAAGTTATGATTCAACCTTGTTGTTCAATTTGTATTATTTTGCTTGCTAGTGAAATTTAACATGGTTTTCAAATATTGTTTTTAATTATATTCCTCATCTGAAATATTCACTTAAATCTGTTTTCCATTTTATGGCTTTTTATTTATATGAACACCTTAAGAAATATTAAAAACTTTGTTGCTCATAGTTTCTACAATATTTTCCCAGTGTTTAGTCTGTATTCTTCTTTGATTGTTTGAAAATTTTATACATGTAAGTGAAAACTTTAAAAAATTATGGTTAGTAGTCTCATTTGTAAATGTTTTCAATTATTATGTGCTTTTCATTACTTGATATAAAAATGTATTTCTTCTCCATTTGTTTAATAAATATGCTGCTCTATTTTCCTCTAATTTTCCCTGAATCTACTAGATTTTGGGATAAGGCTCACATATGCCTCAGAATTTCTCTTTAGGCCTCTATAATCCCTAAGACCTGTCTCCTTAATAGTATGGTTATTGTACTCTTCTTTTAAAACCCAGTAAGCTTAAGAAATAAAGGGTGTTCTCTTTGTATTATAGGTTATTATTCATGGGTTGAAATCTTTGCTTTAGCGTGTGCTCCTTGGGGTAGAAACTTTATTATATTAATCATTCAGTCTACCCAACCACTCTGCGTATCCTAATCCCAGCACAGAGACTGATGCCAAGTATCAATATATTTACAGAATGAATTCAAAGTCAGGATCCATTGTCTTCATCAGATATGTTCAATATATTAAAATCCTAGCTAGAATGAACTATAGCACTCTATTGGAAAGACACTGTGCCTGCAAGTTCAGAATTATATGTAAACTTAAATGGTGCTTTGCTAAAGATACCAAGAAAAGTTCACATAGAGACGTGTGGTTACTTTGTTAGAAGCAGTTAGATGGTTAGCTAATTCTATCTAAAAGCTAGAAATTACAACATAGATCAGGATGAATTGATTTTCCCCAGGAGAAAGTCAGGTGTTAAAAATGTAAATATAGAAAATTATTGTCTCTTCGATGTGTTTGATAAAGCAATATCCCCACAGATTTTTTAGTTTGTAAAATATTTTGCCTAATTAGGTAGAACATTTCTGTGAAAACTGCCCCAGGAGCTCAGACTGGTGCGCTGGGCTGAACTGGGCCCCAGGGCTCAGGCTCAGAACTGAACAAGCCTCTGTGGAATGGGCCTGGCTTCACTTGGGCTCAGTCCCCTGTGGGGTTAGAGGAGGGGGCAGGGGGCCCTCTCCCTTTTGCTGGCAGACAGAAAGCTAGTAATTGTAGCAGCATCTAATTTCCAAGGCCTCTACATATCTGCCCCAGGTTTCTAATCAGTAACTGAATCAGAACTAAAAATTGTGTCAGCCAAAACTTTTAGCAAAGGGCCTCTAAACCTTTCTCAATTGAATACACTGACTGACTGACCATAGTTACTATTTTGTAATCTTTTTCTCTTTTCTTTCAATATTTCACCTAGAAGGAAATCGAGGATTTCTGTTAACTTTCCAGGCATACCACTTTTCAGTGGTAAAGAATCCACCTGTCAATGCAGGAGATGTGGGTTCAATACTTGGGTTGGGAAGCTCCCTCAAAGAAGGAGATGGCTACCCACTCCAGCATTCTTGCCTGGGAAACACAAGGACAGAGGAGCCTGGTGGGCCACAGTCCATTGGGTGGCAGAGACATGACTTAGCAATTAAGCAACAACAACAACCCCTAGGTATAACACAGAGTCAGAGGATTGAGAAACAGTTTCCCTTCTCTGTCACAGTCTCATTTTCACATTACCTCCTTGAATCATCTTCCCACCACAAAATGGGGGAGTTAGACTCTATCAGCACTAAAATCATGTCCTGGTGCTGCAGAGTTTCCACTAAATTTGGATGCATAGTTTAGGGCTAGATCCATAATTTAATATGTGTTGATAGTGAATAAGATTTCCAAGATAAAGTGGTTTAAAAAAATAAGGACAGTGCAGAAAATGTTCTTATATACAATTTTTAAAAGATATACACATAAATATGCTTATATTCATTAGGTATTCCTATAAGAATGCAAACAGTACTAGTAATGGCAGTTTCCTCTGAGGAGTGAGATTTGGCCACTCAGGAAGCAAGAGGAGAAATCTACTTTACAATGAACTCTCCTTGAGTGTTTGAATTTTCACACACCTTATGAGTTTTCAAAAAAACCTTTATGTATGGATACAAAAGTGTTTCCCATGGATTAAACTTATTATTAGTACTGTTTGGTTAATGATAAAATTGTCTAACATTTCCCTATTTTGCTACTGTATTTTTACTGTTCTAAAATCAATTTGTGTTGTAATGCTTTAAAAATATTAAGTATTTTAAAATATGAATTTTTAAAAACATGTATAAAATCAAATGTTTTATTCTACATTTTTAACACAGTGGATTTGCCCCACTGGGTCATGCACTGCTAACCTGATCACTTTTTGTTGTGACCCTTAGAATCAAGTTTCTACTATTAAGTGTGTATTTGAACTTCTGTGTGTACCATTAAATAGAAGCTTTCCAATACTGCCTACTGCTAAGTCACTTCAGTCGTGTCCGACTGTGTGACCCCATAGACGGCAGCCCACCAGGCTCCCCTGTCCCTGGGATTCTCCAGGCAAGAACACTGGAGTGGGTTTCCATTTCCTTCTCCAATGCATGAAAGTGAAAAAAGTAAAAGGGAAGTCACTCAGTCGTGTCCAACTCTTCGCGACCTCATGGACTGCAGCCCACCAGGCTCCTCCGTCCATGGGATTTTCCAGGCAAGAGTACTGGAGTCGGGTGCCATCGCCTTCTCCATAGTACTGCCTAAGTCTCTTTTAAATGCAGGTCTCTGCAAGCTTGGCAGGGTACAAAGAAGGCAGACAAGGGCACTAGGAAAAAAAAAACTCCAGCGACAAGGATACCAGAGTATCCTTGATACAAGGCTCGTCAATAATGAGTGCACACCTGACACTAAACACAGAGTATGTTGCCAAGGACCTTCCTGTATTTACCCTATGATAAGAAATGCCATCAGGTAACAGAACAGTCAACTACATAAAGGAAAAACATCCTCCTAGTTCTGCTTCAAATATTTCAGTGTAATTGAAACAAATCCTAAAACTTGAAGATACCTATATTTTTTAAAATGTTGCCAGACTTCCCTGGTGGTCCAGTCGATAGGAATCCAACTGCCAGTGCAGAGGACAGGGGTTCGACCCCTGGTCAGGCAATATTTCACATATCACAGAGCAACTAAGCCCACAACTTCAGAGTCCACGCTCTAGAGCCCACGAGCCACAACTCCTGAGCCGTGCGCTGCGGCTACTGAAGTCCTTGTGCCTAGAGCTCACGCTCCACAACAAGAAAAGCTACTGCAGTAAGAAGCCTGAGCGCTGCAATGAAGAGCAGTCCCGGCTTGCTGCAACCAGAGAAAGCCCACATACAGCAACGATGACCCAACGGGCCCCAAAATAAATAAATAAATAATGAAAAACGTGATCTATGAAAATTAGAAAGTTCTTAGTTCTGATAGAACAAAATCAGAAACAAACTGAATGATAAGGGTGATATAATCTCTAATGGCTCCATTTATCATTTTGCTTTTATTTTACCCATTTATTCAACAAGTATTATTGAGCATCATCTATATGAGCATCATGCTTAGGACTAGAGATTCAGGGGTAAAGAAGATAGATATAATGTCTGCTCTTTGGTAAAGGAGAAAGACCTGACTGCTTATTCGGATAATAATAAATGATGAGTATTTACAGAATTCTAACCATGAGCAAAGTTGTGTGCCAAACACTTTCCCCTGCATCACCTCAGTTAATGATTACAGTTACTTTTGCCAGAGCTATTATTATCCCCATGTAACAGATGAAAAAATTGGTCCAGATAAAGAGATTAAGTAACTTGATCAAGATCCCCAACAAGTTCTGAGGCAAATTTGAAGTAGAACTAATCCTACATAGCTTTCTCCCCCATTTTAGGTGTTATCTATTTGTCTGTTCAATGCTGATCTTTTATTACAAATATTTATTACAAAAGTTAAATATGTTATTTCCTTTGAAAGCATTGTGTGTGTGTGTGTGTGTATATAAATAGGCAAAAATCAATAAATAGGCAAGATCAATAAATAGGCAAAATCATGTACTGTTCACATCAGTAAATAGATACTGCCCAATCTGAGAGGGTAACAGGCAGGAAGGCCAGGGGTCTCCAAATAGAGGAAATAGCCTGCAAGTGTCAGACATTTTTATCTCTCTTAAGCGGCAGGAGGAAACAAACTAGCAATATTTTTTCCTTCTCTATACAAATTTAAAGGGAGGTTTCTCTTAAAATACTGTGTTGCCATAATGACACCCGGTTTCGCCTGAAGTTAGCTATTCTCGAGTCTAGAGATAACCAATGCCTTTTTCTTATGGAAATGTTTGTCTTAAGCTATGCTAATGTACTATGCCTTTACCCCAAACTCTGTCTCCAAGTCGGTTCCACCTCTTGGCCCAGAACCTACTTGACAAACCAGTATGGATATTGTTCCCCTAATCTATGTAAATGAAACTATTTGTATGGTGGTCTGCCCTTCTTCAAGATTCAAGTTAATCATTTTATGGCCCAGGATAAACCATTTATCCCAAAATGCATCTTATGGGTGAGGGGCCTGGTGCCATTCTGAATTTTAAGACATTCCTTTCTTTCATTAACAGACTGCTAGTGACTATATAACATCCAGCTAAAGACTAGCAGGGGGGTACTCTTTCTGCCCCCTTCTGATGCCTATGTCAGAAGCTTTCTCTATCTCCTTTATACTTCAATAAAACTTTATTACACAAAAGCTCTGAGCGATCAAGCCTCGTCTCTGGCCCCGGATTGAATTCTTCTCCTCCGGGGGCCAAGAATCCTGGTGTATTCGCGTGATTCAACAACAACCTTTCAAATCTCAGGAGTTCTTTTATTGCAAAAACACAAATACACCTTAAGTTAAAAATAATGACATTAATGGAGTATATTGATTAGTTCATATACTTGATAAGAAGTTCAGAAACAGGCTTTGAATAAAGGAGAAGACAAATCAGCTCTGAGGTTCTTGGTTGAAAAAGAGAAGAACAGACAAAAATCCAGTCTCATAAGAAGCATTGATGACCATTTAGGTCCTTGAATCAGTTGACTCAAGAGTCAATGTCCTGGAGTGAAAGTTTAATTGTCCTGCTTAATCCCCCAACCAAAGGTCTCCTTATTAGGTCTTTAAGATTTAAAAATTGCTATTCTCTGGCTTTCATTAGTCAAATAAACCAATCAACCAGCCAGCCAACCAATCAAGAATTCTTAGGTATGTAGATATTCATGTGAGCAAACTACTGAGATTCATTTTTAACCTTTTTATGTCCCAGCACAATACTGTCTCTATTTTGTATTATCTTTCTTTTTTTATGTGCTTCCAAGATCTATACTAAGCACTCCCTATCTTAGGTGGAAACTTCATTATCTCCCTTTTCTTTCATGACCATGACCACCAAGACAGCTCTCAGTGAGGTCGTTGGTCACTAAATCCCGGCTCATTCGCAGTCAGTTAGGCTGAACATATGATTTTATGTGTGACCCAGCCATGACACAGCTCCCCCACTTCCAGTTTTCTAATACCAGATCATGCCTACAGCCTGTTTTCCTTTGCCTGCCCTCAGGCTACGGAACATTGCTAGAGAAAGTCCCTGGGCAATAGTGTGGACTGAGTAGTAGACAAGATTGGAGATGGATAAGGATTGCCATACAGTTGATTTGGCTGAGGGTGATAGGATTGCTATGCAGATGACACCACCCTTATGGCAGAAAGTGAAGAGGAACTAAAAAGCCTCTTGACGAAGGTGAAAGAGGAGAGTGAAAAAGTTGGCTTAAAACTCAACATTCAGAAAACGAAGATCATGACATCTGGTCCCATCACTTCATGGGAAATAGATGGGGAAACAGTGGAAGCAGTGTCAGACTTTATTTTTGGGGACTCCAAAATCACTGCAGATGGTGACTGCAGCCATGAAATTAAAAGACGCTTACTCCTTGGAAGGAAAGTTATGACCAACCTAGATAGCATATTCAAAAGCAGAGACATTACTTTGCCAACAAAGGTCCATCTAGTCAAGGCTATGGTTTTTCCTGTGGTCATGTATGGATGTGAGAGTTGGACTGTGAAGAAGGCTGAGCGCCGAAGAATTGATGCTTTTGAACTGTGGTGTTGGAGAAGACTCTTGAGAGTCCCTGGGACTACAAGGAGATCCAACCAGTCCATTCTGAAGGAGATCAGCCCTGGGATTTCTTTGGAAGGAATGATGCTAAAGCTGAAACTCCAGTACTTTGGGCACCTCATGCAAAGAGTTGACTCATTGGAAAAGACTCTGATGCTGGGAGGGATTGGGGGCAGGAGAAGGCAGAATCCGACAGAGGATGAGATCGCTGGATGGCATCACTGACTCAATGGACGTGAGTCTGAGTGAACTCCGAGAGTTGGTGATGGACAGGGAGGCCTGGCGTGCTGCGATTCATGGGGTCTCAAAGAGTCGGACACGACTGAGCGACTGAACTGAACTGAACTGAAAGAGTCGGACATGACTGAGCAACTGAACTGAACTGAACTGATAGGATTGAAGAAAGGCAAATTTATCTGGTCAGCCTTGTGCTTATCCAGTTTCACATGGAGGTATCATCACAGTGACTAGGATCGAAATGGTCTTGCTCTGGATGGATTTCAAATTCTGGAAACTTAATTAGAAAGGAAATTATTTTCTCTTGAGAGAATGTACTCTGAAATATTCCAAGTGACATGTGATGGATGTGCTTCTGATTTATCTCAATAGGCACCATGAAAAAAATCTAGTGATGTAGAACAATATGTCTGGACCCTTTTATTTATACCAGGAAATTCTAACATCTTACATCTGCTGAGGTCAAGGCAATCTTGAAGTCTGAGTTGATCTGATGTCATCCAATTTGCATTAGCTTTAGAGTTTTAAAATAGAGACTAATATCTACATATCAACATAACATTTGAATTTCTTATGAAGACTTTATCTTCTGTATTAGAGAATATTTTTAGGCAAACAATTGATTACATCAGCATTATCTTCTATTTATTTCAAAAAGAGTAAAACTTTGGATTAACTATGTGATTCCATTGGCATCTTTCAAAGATACTCTTATTAGGACACTTGTCCCACCAGTCTAGCTTCATCACTGCCACCTTCGAAGCTTCTGCTGCTTCTGAATTTCCCTCCTATCTCTCCTAGTATACCTCTTACACCATTATTTCCTTCCTTCATATTTGTATTATTCCAAAATGAGTTTCAGTTGCCTTCCTGCTGCTGTTGACACTGGGATACATTTAGGCTATAGTCAACATGCATCCTTGTCCCCCTAAATTACCTGGAGACCCTAGACCATTCTGTTTCTGCCTTGGTTTCTGTAACTACAAACGTCTTATTTCTTCTAGTACTGACAATGAATTATCTACACCTGCACCTTGAGACACTGGATTGCCTGTACTCTGCATGTAGGAAGTATTTGATATAAGTTGAATAAATAAATCATACTTGTGAGTTTCAACCATTTTCTGGTCCTCATCTGTCATTGCATTTGGTCTCTTGGTCCCATCACTTCATGGCAAATAGATGGGGAAGAATGGAAACAGTGACAGACTTTATTTTCTTGGGCTCCAAAATCACTGTGGGTGATGACTACCACCATGAAATTAAAAGACACTTGCACTTTGGAAGACAAGCTATGACAAACCTAGACCATCTATTAAAAAGGAGAGACACCACTTTGCTGACAAAGGTCCAAATAGTCAAAGCTGTGGTCTTTCCAGCTGTCATGTACGGATTTGAGAGTTGAACCAGAAAGAAGGCTGAGTGCCAAATAACTGATGCTTTCAAACTGTGGTGCTGGAGAATCCTAAAGGCAATCAACTCTGACTATTCTTTGGAAGGACTGATGCTGAACCTGAAGCTCCAATGGTCTGGCCACTTGATGTGAAGAGCCAACTCACTGGAAAAGACTGATGCTGGGAAAGACTGGTGCCCAAGAGAAGGCGGGAAGTGGAGAAAGTTAAGTTTGGGCATTAAGACCACTCTTTCAAAGGAACTTGGATATAAAAGGAAGTCGAGAAATAAGAGTATAACTAAAAGGAAAAACTAGAAGGAACAGTCTTTTGGACTCTGTGGGAGAGGGAGAGGGTGGGATGATTTGGGAGAATGGCATTGAAATATGTATAATATCATATATGGAATGAGTCACCAGTCCAGGTTCGATGCACGATACTGGATGCTTGGGGCTGGTGCACTGGGATGACCCAGAGGGATGGTATGGGGAGGCAGGAGGGAGGAGGGTTCAGGATGGGGAACACATGTATACCTGTGGCAGATTCATTTCGATATTTGGCAAAACCAATACAATAGTGTAAAGTTAAAAAAAAAAAAAAACTAGAATGAACAATATTTAAGAAAACAAAATTGATAACTGTTATAAGCGAAAAAGAAAGAACCAAAAGAGAGAGATTGAATATACTGATATATTTTTTTCAAGATATTGCAAATATTGAAGACAGGAGTGTGGCTAAGAGAGTATGATCTTGGAGAATATAAAAAGAGATGAGAAATAAAGGACAAGTGGAGGTATTCAACTAAATTGAAAAGGTAATTTCTTTTCCTGAGGCAAGTGGGGAGGAATAAGAATGAGCCTGGTTATGGATAATTTTGTAGGTAGATGGGCAGAAATCCCAATTTTCACTTTAAAAAGGAACAAAAATCATATGTGGAGATAAGTCAGTGACAAGAGAAAAGACCTGAGAGGAGAGAAACATGGAATTACCAAGTACCTTAAAATATTTTTTAATGAGAATATCCAAATGTTCTGGATGCAATAAAACATATAATTTCATATTGCTGGCAGCATTATAATTTGGCAAAGTATTTTTAGAAATCAACATGACCTTAAAAATATTTATATATATTTGAATCTATTGACTTCATTTCTAAGAAAATAATTCAAAGATATAGATGAACCTTTATGTACAAAACTGTTCCCTGCAACATTATTCATTATGGGGGAAACACTGCAAACAACATAATTGTCCAACAATAGAGAAGGGGCTAAATAAATTATGGTGAATCCAAGCAATAGAAACTTATGCAGATGTTAGAATAATGCTTACCAAGAATTTTTAATTTAATGGAGAATTTCTTTTATAAAAACTAAACTCAATGACTTTATTATGTTAACTGAATATACCATAGACTAATTGAAGAAAATATGTAAAAATGATAACACTGTATAGAAGAATTATTCTTACATTCTTATGTAAAGAAAATTTCCAGTATTTTCCAAGTTTCTTTTAAGGGTATATGTTACTTTTGTTATCAGAAGACACATACTAAATGTTTAAAATATCTTTGGTAAATTATTAAGACTAGTGTTAGAAAGGAGAAAAAGAAATATTTGCCAAGTGCAAATGAATGAAGATTAAGTTGGGGGAATGAAGTGCAGATTCCTGGAACTCAGTTATTGACAACACAGAACATTTTTTGAGTTAACATTGCAAAATTACAAAATAAAGTTTATAGATATGGGCCTCAGATATGTTGAACTTTTAAGAATCGGGTATTTCAACATAAAAGATATATATTTCTGGTCTTCCTTGGAAAAAGGAAAATCAGGTCCAATGAAGAGTGGGCTTCCACTGTTAAGCCATAATTCCCTGGACATGTGCTGTGGTCGCCCTCCTTAGGTGAGTTATGTGACTGCAGTTATGCATAACCCTCACCACCATCCCTATTATTTTCCTAACAATGAAATCAAATACTAGTTGCCTTTTGTTATCACTCTTGCTTTTTTATATTTTTTGCAATAAGTAGGAATTAACAGTAAATAAATGTTTTTCAGATAACATGTATAGTAAAATCAGAATTAAATAGATAAACTATTTGTGGAACATCATGCTAGGACATAGATGTGCATACTCAATTGCTCAGTCATGTCCAACTCTTTGTGACCCCATGGATTGTAGTCCTCCAGGCTCCTCTGGGCATGGGATTTTCCAGGCACGAATACTAGAGTGGATTGCCATTTCCTCTTCCAGTGAATCTTCCTGACTCATGGATTGAACCTGTATCTCCTACAGCTCCTGCATTGGCGGGCAGATTCCTTACCACTGAGCCACATGGAGAAGGCTCCCTTATATTCAGATTCAGTCTTTCAGGGGGTTAATCTACACATAAATAAAATAGTATAAGGATATATTATATAATCTGATAACAATATAAAAATAAGAGATATATGTATCAGAAGAGCTTTCTATAGGCGGGAATAGTGCTCAGTAGGGGAGGGGAAGTTGAACCCTGTGGAACTGGGTGAGAATTTATAGTTGGATAGATACAGCAAAGACAGGAGACCACAAAGAGACTTTCTCAGGGACATGGAACTCAGTCTTCCAGCCCAGGATTCACTTGGGATAAAAAGTTTAAAAATTCATGGGTGAAAATGTTCATGAAGAGTAGGTTAAGAAAATTAGTGTCTTGAAATTTCAGGAAGAGGAGTTTGGAAATTTATTCTCTGAGAAATCTATTATGTGCTCTTGAACACAAGAAGTTAATGTTTCATGAAGCTTAAGGTTGAAGGAAAGTGATTTGAAAGAAGAGATTAGAGACAAAGTTGACAATAAAGTGTTTGTAACGATTCATATTATTCAGACAGTCAACAAGTTCTTACAGAGCACTTATTATGAGAGGTTCTTTCTTAGGCTTGGTAATCAAATTCCTTGACCTCAAAGATATACACAGTGGATATAGGCAGGTAGGTAGCAAATATGTGTAGAAGTGCAGAAATGCAAAACAGTGGAGTGATTTTGTATACACAAAATCCTACTGCTCTTAAGATGATCAGAAGAGAACTCTCTGAGAAGTGACATTGATCTGAGTAGTCTGTGATGAAAATAAGACTGTTACAGAGGAAATAAGAAGTGCAAAGGCCTCAAGAGGAAATAAGCATGGTGTGTTTAAGGAACCAAAAATAAAAGGACCCAAGGTTGCAGAAATGTAGTGAACAACAGGAATAATGATAGGAGATATGGTCAGAGAATCATGTAGAGACTTACAAATCATGGTAGGAACTTGGACATTCTACTCACTGACCTGTGAAGGCACTGCAGAGTCTTAGGCTGGACAGTGATATAATGGCATTCACACATTTGGCTATTAGGAAAATGTACCGTGGGAGGACAAAGATGGACAAAGGAGACCCGTATAAAGATTGTTGTAATAGCCCAGAAGAGAAACAAAAGTGGCTTAGATTGGGACTTATCAGTGCAAATGGTTTTAGGTGTCAGATTTGAACATATTTTGGAGGAAGTATCAATAGGATTCATTGATGAATTGCATATGGAACAGAAGGAAAAAAAGGAAGTCAACGTTTTGATTGGTTGATCTCCTGAGCAACTGGGTTTGGCCCCTCCTGACATGGTGAAAGTTAGGAGAAAGCAGGCCATAGAAATTAAGACTTCTGTTTAGAAAATCTTAAATTAGACTTCTCTATTAGATTTCTATATTAGAAATGGAGTGGCCATCATGGTCAACAAAAGATTCCGAAATGCAGTACTTGGATGCAATGTCAAAAACTACAGAATGATCTCTGTTTGTTTCCAAGGCAAACCATTCAATATCACAGTAATCCAAGTCTATGCCCTAACCAGTAATGCTGAAGAAGCTGAAGTTGAATGGTTCTATGAAGACCTACAAGACCTTTTAGAACTAACACCCAAAAAAGATGTCCTTTTCTATATAGGGGACTGGAATGCAAAAGTAGGAAGTCAAGAAACACCTGGAGTAACAGGCAAATTTGGCCTTGGAATACAGAATGAAGCAGGGCAAAGACTAATAGAGTTTTGCCAAGAAAATGCACTGGTCATAACAAACACCCTCTTCCAACAATACAAGAGAAGACTCTATACATGGACATCACCAGATGGTCAACACTGAAATCAGATTGATTATATTCTTTGCAGCCAAAGACGGAGAAGCTCTATACAATCAGCAAAAACAAGACCAGGAGCTGACTGTGGCTCAGACCATGAACTCCTTATTGCCAAATTCAGACTTAAATTGAAGAAAGTAGGGAAAACCACTAGACCATTCAGGTATGACCTAAATCAAATCCCTTATGATTATACAGTGGAAGTGAGAAATAGATTTAAGGGCCTAGATCTGATAGATAGAGTGCCTGATGAACTATGGAATGAGGTTCGTGACATTGTACAGGAGACAGGGATCAAGACCATCCTCATGGAAAAGAAATGCAAAAAAGCAAAATGGCTGTCTGGGGAGGCCTTACAAATAGCTGTGAAGAGAAGAGAAGCAAAAAGCAAAGGAGAAAAGGAAAGATATAAACATCTGAATGCAGAGTCCCAAAGAATAGCAAGAAGTGATAAGAAAGCCTTCTTCAGCAATCAATGCAAAGAAATAGAGGAAAACAACAGAATGGGAAAGACTAGAGATCTCTCCAAGACAATCAGAGATACCAAAGGAACATTTCATGCAAAAATGGGCTCCATAAAGGACAGAAATGGAATGGACCTAACAGAAGCAGAAGATATTAAGAAGAGATGGCAAGAATACACAGAAGAGCTGTACAAAAAAGATCTTCATGACCCAGATAATCACGATGGTGTGATCACTGACCTAGAGCCAGACATCCTGGAATGTGAAGTTAAGTGGGCCTTAGAAAGCATCACTACGAACAAAGCTAGTGGAGGTGATAGAATTCCAGTGGAGCTAGTCCAAATCCTGAAAGATGATGCTGTGAAAGTGCTGCACTCAATATGCCAGCAAATTTGGAAAACTCAGCAGTGGCCACAGGACTGGAAAAGGTCAGTTTTCATTCCAATCCCAAAGAAAGGCAATGTCAAAGAATGTTCAAACTACCACACAATTGCACTCAACTCACACACTAGTAAAGTAATGCTCAAAATTCTCCAAGCCAGGCTCCAGCAATATGTGAACCGTGAACTTCCTGATGTTCAAGCTGGTTTTAGAAAAGGCAGAGGAACCAGAGATCAAATTGCCAACATCCGCTGGATCATGGAAAAAGCAAGAGAGTTCCAGAAAAAACATCTATTTTTGCTTTATTGACTATGCCAAAGCCTTTGACTGTGTGGATCACAATAAACTGTGGAAATTCTGAAAGAGATAGGAATACCAGACCACCTGATCTGCCTCTTGAGAAATTTGTATACAGATCAGAAAGTAACAGTTAAAACTGGACATGGAACAACAGACTGGTTCCAAATAGGAAAAGGAGTACGTCAAGGCTGTGTGTTGTCACCCTGTTTATTTAACTTATATGCAGAGTACATCATGAGAAACGCTGGACTGGAAGAAGCAAAAGCTGGAATCAAGATTGCTGGGAGAAATATCAATAACCTCAGATATGCAGATGACACCACCCTTACGGCAGAAAGTGAAGAGGAATTCAAAAGCCTCTTGATGAAAGTGAAAGTGGAGAGTGAAAAAGTTGGCTTAAAGCTCAACATTCAGAAAATGAAGATCATGCATCTGGTCCCATCACTTCATAGCAAATAGATGGGAAAACAGTGGAAACAGTGTCAGACTTTATTTTTTGGGGCTCCAAAATCACTGCAGATGGTGACTGCAGCCATGAAATTAAAAGACGCTTACTCCTTGGAAGGAAAGTTATGACCAACCTAGATAGCATATTCAAAAGCAGAGACATTACTTTGCCAACAAAGGTCCATCTAGTCAAGGCTATGGTTTTTCCTGTGGTCATGTATGGATGTGAGAGTTGGACTATGAAGAAAGCTGAGTGCCAAAGAATTGATGCTTTTGAACTGTGGTGTTGGAGAAGACTCTTGAGAGTTCCTTGGACTGCAAGGAGATCCAACCAGTATATTCTGAAGGAGATGAGCCCTGGGATTTCTTTGGAAGGAATGATGCTAAAGCTGAAACTCCAGTACTTTGGCCACCTCATGCGAAGAGTTGACTCATTGGAAAAGACTCTGATGCTGGAAGGGATTGGGGGCAAGGGGAGAAGGGGACGACAGAGGATGAGATGGCTGGATGGCATCACTGACTCAATGGACGTGAGTCTTAGTGAACTCCGGGAGTTGGTGATGGACAGGGAGGCCTGGCGTGCTGTGATTCATGGGGTCGCAAAGCGTCAGACACGACTGATTGACTGATCTGATCTGATTAGATTTCCAAAGAGAGGTGTAAGGGTGAAGAGGCACTTGGATTTGTAACTCAGGAGATGCTCAGGAGATGTGCACCTAAGAGTCATCAGGTAATATTTAAATGTGCTGTTCTAGGAAAGAACAAAGAAAAGCCAAGAGTGGAGCCTTGAGATAATCAACATTTTGAATTTGGGAGAGTAGTGGATTAAAACTCAGATGTGTCTGATTAAATCATAATCTTCTAACAATATTCTGGAAAATGGCTCAGGCAGTAAAGTGTCTGCCTGCAATGCAGGAGACCTGGAATCGATCCCTGGGTTGGGAAGATAAGGAAATAACAACCCATTCCAGTCGCTACCGACCATGGGGTCACAAAGAGTCGGATACGACTGAGTGACTTCACTCCTTTCTTTCTTTCTTTCAATCCCTGGATATTCTTGCCTAATTGCTCATCTAAAGATGAACAAAATTCTCTCTTAAGTCATTATTGGTCTACAAAAAAAAAAAAATGCTTCTCCATTCTCTTAAGATACATGGACTGTCTATTCCTGAAACCTGCTAACTTAAAAACAGCCCAGTCAACACTCTGCTCCTTCAGTAAGCTGATGCTTTTTTATTCTTTTCCCCTTCACTAGAGGATCAGAAGAGGCCATGGTGACCTCCCTCTTTAGGTTGCCATGCAGCAAGCCAATTTAGGAAAGTGTTATTTTGAAGAAGGCACAAAGATGCAGCTACTGGGGTGGGGGGGAAGTACATGTGTGTCTGTATGTGCATTTGTGTCTGTGGGCAAGAATCATTTAAAATAATTTTATTATGGCCACGTTTAAAAGATAAACAAGACTGGTCTAAAAATAATACTGCAGTTTTAATATTAGAATAAGATGGTAATGATGATGGTAATAATGATCATCAACTTTGTGTAAAAGAAGAATAGGTTACATTTTTAAGATTGTAAGAGCCAGCAGGAGAAAATAATCTACAAATTCTCATATTGACCTGACCAGCATGAATTTCACAGCTGGAAAAGTTATCTCCAAAAAAGAAAACTTGTGCAGAGCAGGATTTTCATCATCAGACCAATGTTCATCAAGGCTTTTATCATAAGAAATTGAAGAACATAAAATACCCAACTAGAACTACAATGGTCAAGACTCATAGTTTTTCAAAGTACAACATTAATTCCTTGGGATTTTAGTAGTGGTCAGCCACAGAAGGAAGACAGACAGGATAGTCAGAGAGAAAATAAATTTATGTGTGCTAAGTCGCTTTAGTTGTATCTGACTCTTTGTGATCCCATGGACTGTAGCCTGCCAGGCTCCTCTGCCCATGAGATTCTCCAGGCAAGGCTACTGATCTCCCTCCTAGGGATCTTCTTGACCCAGGGGTCAAACCTGCATCTCTTATGTCTCCTGCATTGACAAGCAGGCTCTTTACCACTAGCACCACCTGGGAAGCCCTAAAATAAATTTGGAAAGTCTTAAATTGATTTTTTTAAAAATATTGTGCATATTATTAATAGAATAATATGTGAAGGTGTCTTGTGATTTTCTAAGAAACAGATCATGTATAGAGCCCTTTAAGGGAGAGCTTCTAGTCATGGCAATTCAGGAAAAGTGTCAAAAATTACATTAGATGAGTGACAAGCTTGAAGAGGCAACGCCATAAGAGTTTGACGACATAGCAAGTATATTCAATTGGATTGAAATGTGTTTCTCTTTCAAGGTGTGAACAGAATTATCATGGCTATCTATGGTGACTTAAAAGAGCATCCAAGGCAGTAGTGCAATGAAGGGTTACTGAGCTGGTTATCGACAACTGGATTTTAATCCCTATGTTACATTTTCTTAATCTAGTTACTGGACTCCTGTGAGAGCTCATTGATTCATGCATTTGTTCAAAGGACACCAAGTGTGTCTGCTGTGCGCTAGGTGCCAGGAATGTAGCAATGGACAAGAGCTATCTAGCTCTTACCCTTGGGGAACTTGTATTCTAATGTGGAAGATGGACAGTCAATAAATACACAGTTTTACCTGATTTACCATGAAGGAAAATAAAGTTAGACAAAGTGTAAAGTGAAGGAGGAAAATTAAGTCTCAGTTACTTTTACCAAAAAAGAGGAGGCTGAACTCCATTAGCAATTTTCAGTTTTTAAACAGTTACATGTAACAAAAACCAAAGCAAATTAATTATTTGGCTTTCCTAAATAAAAGTGTTTTTTTTCACATTTAACAAAAAGGTAGGAGGTAGGCATTATAGGACTGGCAGAGTAGTTTTATGATGTCATTGGCGTCCCGAGTGCCTTCAGTGTTTCTTAGGGTGCAGTTTTTATGCTTATGGCCATGCTGCAAGATAGCTATCTCACATTCACATTCCAGGTATGGGAAAGAAAGAAATGCAAAGGACCACTGAATAGTGTCTATATTAGGAAAACCAGACTTCCTAGAAGTCCCCAGCAGATACCCCTCCCACCTTTAGGGCTGCTGGGAAATGGGTATTTTTCAGATGACTGCCATCCCTGAAAAATATTCAGTTGCCCTGAAACTGGTTCACTTAAGAAGGGAGGATAGAGTAGAAATTTAGGAAGGAATTAGTCTGCTAAATTGCTTGAGGATACAACTGGACATCTACTTCAGCTCCCAATTTATTACTGTAATAATATCCATACTGGTATCCAGTATTAGGAAGAAAATACTAATTCATATACAAGTATCTATAAGTGGTATTTTTGAAAAACAAAATATCCATTAAAGCTCAGAGAAATCTACTAAACTAAACCAGAAGTGCAAAATAGCACCCAACTAAGAGTGAGTACTAAAACTACAAGAAACATTGACACAATTCACTATTAGACCTAGACTTACTGTCACTTAATTGGGTTTGGCACGTATGGGCTATACTATATGGGTAAAGGTATACTGCTCACATTTAAGTAAAAATATCTAACACCAAATGAAACAATGATAGCTACATTCTTCAGTCAACAACTTTTTTATAAGATACTCCTTCTCCAATAAGATATTCAATAAAATTGTTGTTCTTGGGACTGCACAAAAGAGTATCATATTGGCAATTCCAATTAACTTGATGGTGGTAACTAATATGTCATATCTGACATTAGAATATTCAGGTTCATATGTTGCTTTTCTCACTAAAATTTTAATTTGTTTCAGATGTATTTTTAAATAAAAATCAAATAAAATATTTGCAGAGCTCTGAAGAACTTCAAAGAAGTACTAAAAATTGAAAAACACAGCACTAAATAGCCTCAACTTCAACTTCACCCTCAGACTCAGACTTTCTTAATTTTTTGTCTTACTAAAACTCTATCTTTGTTAAGGACTTTAAGATTAAGCAATAGATTGATTAAAAGTCTTAGTTGATGCTTTCAGTGCTCATAAAAGAACAGTGACTTCTCAAACCTTTGAAGAATTTATAATAGATACTACAAAACTGGTAGAAATATTAATGATATAATGAATTCAGAGATGGATTAAGCCGTCTTATCAATAATTCCTAAGAATCACAAAAAACAGTGTTCATTCTTTAGCTATTTGCACACATTCTAATCTCACAGACAGCTGGAAAGTATAAAACTCATCTGCAAAGGATTATACATATTATTAGTTAGAAATGCAGCTTACTTAGGCTGGGATACATTTTAATTATGTTTCTAGAAGAATTCTGAGATATATTTTATGAAAACTATTTTTATTTTGTCAATATATGAGCATTCAGTGATATCAACTGAGATTTAAACAATATCAGATCATACCTGAATCTTCTACATTTATCTATCAAAAGTCAAAAAGCTACTGACCCAATAATTTCATTTCTAGGGAAATACCTTAAAGAAATAATCCTAACAATAATAATAAAAAAAAAAGCTTTATCCATGAAAATGTTCGCTGGGCAATTACACATAATTGAATTTGGAAGCATTATAATTATCAATTTAATAATGTTCAGAGCAGAATGAAAAATAAACATACTAAATAAGAAAGGATTATAAGGCTATAGATGATAATGAACATTTTTAATGCACTCAAGTTTTTAAATAAACTTTCTTTCGTAACAGGTTTATATTTACAAAATTGAGAAGATGGTACATAAAACTCCTACAATGCAATTTGTTTGATGTTTTTATCATGATCAGACTAAAGTTATGGGTTTAGGGGAGGAAAATCAGAGGTAAAGTATCAGTTTCATCACATCATACCAACAGTAAAGACTGTCAAACTGACATATCTGGTGGTACTGACTGTGACCATCTGGCTTGAATAGCATTTAATTATTTTTCTCCACTGTAAAGTTAATTCCTCCTCTTTCAAATAATGTATGCTTTGAAAGAAGTCACTAAGTACAACTGTACTTAAGGAATGGAGAATTAGAGTACCTTCATAAAGGATTTATAAAATTTCTTCATGGAGATTTATCTCCCACCACCCACCACACTTATGATTCAATCATTTCCTTTTGTCAGTATGAACTCAGAGATATTTGCTTTATACTTTGGGTTATAGTCAAATACTGCTTTTTGGGGGGGAGGGGAACTCAAATTTTTGTAGTTTCGTAGGCTTTTTCAGTTGGCACCCGTGTCCTTTGGAATAATCTTAGCTTCTTAGCTTCTCACAGAACTGCTTTCACTCAGTTGTGCCTTTGCCTTTTGTTTAAATAAAGGCACTCTGTGGGTAAAGATGTGGCAAAAGGGAACACTTGTGCTCTGTTGATAGGAATATAAATGGGTACAGCCACTATGGAAAACAGTATGAAAGCTTCTCAAAAAATTAAAAGTAGATCTACCATATGATCCAGAAATTCCAATTCTGGGTATTTAACCAAAGAAAAAAAGCCACTAACTCTAAAAGATATATGCTCTCCAATATTCCTTGCAGCATTATTTATAATAGCAAAATATGGAAACAAGCTAAGTGTCTATAGATAGATAAATGGATAAAGAAGATGTGATATACATATATACAATGTAATATTACTCAGCCATAAAAAAGGAAAAAGTTTTGCCATTTATTATATAGTTGGACGTTGAGGGTATTATGCTAAATGAAATAAGTCTGATAAAAGCGGTTGAAAGTGAAAGTCACTCAGTCATGCCCGACTCTTTGCAATTCCATGGACTGTATATTCTCCAGGCCAGAATACTGGAGTGGGTAGCTGTTCCCTTCTCCAGGATTCATGAAATTCTCCAGGCCAGGATACTGGAGCAGGCAGCCAATCCCTTCACCAGCGGATCTTTCCAACCCAGGGATTGAACCCAGGTCCCCCACATTGCAGACAGATTCTTAATCAGCTGAGCCACCAGGGAAACCCCAAAATACTGGAGTGAGTAGCCTATCCCTTCTCCAGCAGATCTTCCTGACCCAGGAATCAAACCGGGGTCTCTTGCATTGCAGGTGGATTCTTTACCAGCTGAGCCATCAGGGAACCCCAATAAAAGTGGTTGGAAGAGGACAAATAGGTGAAGAGGATCAAAAGTTACAGACTTCCAGTTATAAAATAAGTCATGGGGATGTAATGTACAGCATGGGGAATGCAGTCAATAATATTATATTGACTCTGTGTGATAACTGATAGCAACTATACTTACTGTGGTGATCATTTCACAATGTATACAAATGTCAAATCACTATGTTTCACACAAGAAACAAACAGAATATTTTATGTACTTTAATTAAATATAAATTTTGCTCAACCTTATACAAATCCTATGTATTTAGTTTTTTGGTTGAAGGATCTTCATTTCTGAAAGGTATACAGGGTAAACTAATAAGGAGAAGCTAGTAACTTGCAACACTGTTTGAACCTTTGTAGTTTTGTCACTTATATAAAAGGAATAGAAAAATAGAAAAAGCATAGTGGAAATGTTGGGAGGGGGTGCTGCCTTTCAGTCTTTGAGTTGATGTTAGCCTGTTTAAAAAAAAAAACACAACTTTTAGGCTATACATAAAATTTTTAATCAAAAATTCAATATCCATCTTAATGGAAGATATACTAATGATCAAAACACAGTTGTTATTAACAAATCACTGGTCAACAACAATATAAAACCTTTAACTGCAATATGTTTCATATTGTCTCCTGGGAAATGTCAACTTCGTAAATTAAGAAAGTTATCCCCATATATGAAGTACTTCTAGCATAGGCAAAAATAAACATAGATTTTTACATTGGCCATCAAAGAAGCCAAGATAATGTTGTGCTCTATAATCCTTTTTGAAAAAAACAAATTTACTTGCTATTGCTATGAAATGTCATTTGTAAAAACACAGTAAACCTCTCACAAGCTTTTGCAGATGGTGGTCTAATCTATTTACCAGTGCTCAAAAATAAAGGTCTTAACATTCAGGCTGCTTGTCAATATTACCATGGTTATAAATGAAATACAAAATTAGAAACTTGTAGCTATGCATTTATCTCATAATTTACCTTTTAAATTTAAAAACAAGTAAGTGGTATCATGGAGATAACTGTAAATAAATTTATCCTTATAAATCTCTAATTTGATCATGGACAATTCTTCCAAATCATTTTATATAATTAAGAAACCCATCCTCTATTGGTCAATTCCCCAAACAACGTGCTTGCCTGTAATTCTAATAATTAGGATATTTATGCTGTTCAAAATCTTATTTATTGTTCAAAACTTATCATGGAAGGCCTCCCAAGTCCACATTATCAACTGGAAAAAAACAACAACAACAGACATTTGAAAGAGGGAAGGAATTTGTGTATTGATAGATGCTATGAGATAACAATTCCAGCAAAAGAAGACTGGCATTCCCACCCAAGTCCTAAATCTTCTCACGGAAGTGAGAGTAAAGTCCTCAGTCATGTGTGACTCTTTGCAACCCCATTGACTGTAGCCTGCCAGGCTCCTCCATCTATGGGATTTTCCAGGCAAGAATATTGGAGTGGGTTGCCATGTCCTTCTCCAGGGGATCTTCCAGACCCAGGGATTGAACCTGAGTCTCCCACACTGCAGGCAGACTCTTTACTGTCTGAGCCACCAAGGAAGGCCCTAAATCTTATCATAATAGCTACCAATTGAAACTAACTTCAACTCAACTTAATTAAATAAATATTAATTGAGCACCTGCTTCTGTGTGGAGAACTTGTTTGGATTTTTGCCCTCAGTGGAAGAGTGCCTGACATGTTCATGTTATGACAAGAAGGCTGAGTGGCTGAAATCGAATGAAAAAGGAGAACTCAGAGAGGGCCGTAGGGGGAGGAAACATGTCATTTTAAGGCCTCTGGCTTTCACTCTGCAGGAAATGCAGAGCCATTTTAAGGTTTTGAGCAAAAGAGTAACATGCTCTAACTCATGTTTTAAAATCATTACTTTGACTATATTTTGAGAATAAAAAATAAGTGAACAAGAATACTAACAAGGAGATTTTTTTGAGGCCACTGCAGTGTTCTTTCCTGAAGAATCCCAGGGATGGGGGAGCCTGGTGAGCTGCCATCTATGGGGTCGCACAGAGGCAGACACGACTGAAGCAACTTAGCAGCAGCAGCAGCAGTAATGAGAGAAGAAATAATGGTAGACAGAGCCAGGATGGGAGAAGTAGAAGTGAAGGTTGAGTCAAAGGGGAATTTCTGATTGATAGGATGTGGAAAGTGAACAAAAGAGGATCCAGTAATGACTGTGATAGTGAGCCTGGCCAGCTGGAAAAATGAAGTTGCCATTAGTTGAGATAAGGAAGGTTTGGGGGAGTAGATCAGTGACTCAGGTTTAAACACATGAAGCTTAAGATTGGAAAAATAGATTGAATGTCAAACTGCATAGGCACAAAACCCAATATCTGTATATTTTTCCCCAAACAAATCTCCATTTTAGGCAAAAGGGGAAAAAAAACAACTGAATGACAACAAATCCATTCCTTCTGTCTATCCTGAAAAATTTTTAAATGAACAAAAATAAAATAAAGGTCACTGATTTTGAAGCTCTTCAGAAAAGGAAAATGTTTCTATTCACATAATATCCCATATGCTTTTAAAATTGTGAGGACAAATTAACTTCATCACAATACAGACAGCTTATTTGGAAAAAAATCAAAAGGAAAAAATATAGAATATTCAGGTACAGTGGTTTGAATGCTCACAAATGAGATTCTCTACTATAAAAAAACTTCTTGGAATCTGGAAAATTAATAGTTGCTATCTCAGTGTCCAAAAGTTATGCAAAAGCCTATAAAACATTGAAAAAAGAAATATGAGTAATAACATAAGTTGAATTACATGAAATCGTCAATATTTTCAACTTTTGTCAATTTTTAAACAGCAAAAATGGCAAGAGAATATGGTTCAATCTAATATATTATGAAATTGAAAAGAAACAATCACACATTAGACAAACAACAGGCTTTGGTCATCACTTTTTGAACAGTAAATATTGACTTTTCCATTGCTATCACAGTGGTGCCAATCAGCTCAAGAATTCTTTTCAGCCAATGTTTCTTAAATAGCCACTGTCTACAACATCCCTGAGAGATGCTGCTGGATAAACAAAGTTGAGGGAGTAGAGTGTTTGAAAAACTTATAATAAAGATGAATAGGGTTAACTGCCAGGGTGATCGCACCTGGAGTTAAGATAAGTGGGATTCCAAGCAGGAAGTTCAAAAATCCAACGGGTACTTCAAGAATGTTTTCACGCAGGAAGGGACATTGAACTGGAGGTGGAGATGTACTGTAATGGTGCCAGTGAGACTTAAAGAAATCTGAGGGACAGTGATCCTGAGCTTTAAAACTGTATTTAAGGGTCATTTAGGAGAGAAAGAAGAGGGGCCTTATGAAAGAAGAGCTTCTAGGATGTGTCTTGGCCTAAAATGTTCACGGAACCAACTAAGAGTGACTAATCCAACTAGGCTGAGAGATGTTTACTTAGCCACGCTGAAGACTTTCCACCGCTTTGTTTGTTTCATCTTCGTCATTTATGACTGTGCCTTTGGAATCACCGTGGGACCTAGAAGGCAAGAATCAATAATTCTATTCCACTGCTTTTGCACCAATACAGGAGGATAATAGCATATAATACACAATAAAGCTAAATAAGTTAATAAGTATCTCATTAAAACTCCCTTGTAGCTCAGTTGGTAAAGAATCTGCCTGCAGTGCAGGAGACCTGGGTTCAATCCCTGGGTTGGGAAGATCCCCTGGAGAAGGAAATGGCAACCCACTTCAGTATCCTTGCCTGGAAAATCTCATGGACAGAGGAGCCTGGTGGGCTGCAGTCCATGGGGTCGCAAAGAGTGGGGCATGACTAAGTGACTAACACTTACTTACGTCAAAACTCAGAAAAGTAAAATCTTATAATGGGTTTCTTTGAGCAAGGAATGGTACATTACCCAACTACTACTGACTTTCTTTTTACTTGATGTGCTGCCTTTAGTGTAGTATTTTAATGAGCATAAAGTATATGAATAAATCTGTTCATAATTCATGTGCAACTTCAATCATCCAACCCTACTTTTTGTTATATCTTATCAAATTTCTTAAATGCAAAATGGAGATTTTTAGAATTCTAAACCTCATGCCTAAGACATGAATACATTTGAAATAATTTATAAAATATAAAACCTAATAGATAAGTATATTACTCTTCTCTTTTGGAAGCCTTAAATTATATAAGTATATAAAGATGTAATACATACATTTTCTTATCAAGATTTTTATTAATATAGAAAAAGCTTTTTTTTTAAATTATTTTTTGGATATTGAGAAAAATGCAAAAAGTCCTTCAGAAGGAGAGAAGGATGAATAAAAGTACTCTAGGCTCTTCTTTCTATAAAGCTTTCTCCTTAGTGAGGTTGTATTCCTAGAATGGAAACATAGCAAGCATCACAGGTTTACACATGGTTGCACAAAACAACAGAGAAGGCAATGGCACCCCACTCCAGTACTCTTGCCTGGAAAATCCTATGGATGGAGGAGCCTGGCGGGCTGCAGTCCATGGGGTCACTAAGAGTCGGACACAACTGAGCAGCTTCACTTTCACTTTTCACTTTCATGCATTGGAGAAGGAAATGGCAACCCACTCCAGTGTTCTTGCCTGGAGAATCTCAGGGACAGGAGAGCCTGGTGGGCTGCCGTCTATGGGGTCGCACAGAGTCGGACACGACTGAAGTGACTTAGCAGTAGCAGTAGCAACACAAAACAAACATTTGTTGAGTTGAATATGGTCTAGTGAAATTGGTAACAAGTTCGAACAAACCTCAGTCAGGGGATCAGGAGAAAGTCTGGGGCAGAAGCTTCTGCCTGGTCAGCAAAGAGAACTAGTGGGTGACTGAGAAGCAAATAAGAGGACTGTAGAGAGAATAGGATGTCCATGAAGAGGAAATAGAGGAGGATCCACACTGATAAAACTGAGAGAAATGGCAACCTATCCCTGCCTCACTCTGTTGGACAGAGGGGGTACCTTGTGGCTGATGAGGGCACTGCTGAAATTTTATGCAGAGTAAAGAAATTTGTTCCTTAAGGTTCAACTCTTTTAACCAGTTTGAGAGACATATTGAATCATGTAATATTTTAAGTTTAATGTTCTTGTTTTTCAGAAAAAGAAATTCAAGTTTACTGAAATGACCTGAATTACTAAAAAAAAAAAAAAAAGTAATTTATCATCAGCTTCTTAGAAAAGAATATCTTTAAAAGAAGACTGAATGCATCCTGGCAGTTTGGGCTTAAGGTATTGGGTTGGGCTGGCTACAGGAGATAAAAGCAGGAGAGCATAGGGATGGGAAGAGAGAAAGAGGCTGCAAGAGAATAATGATTTGAATGAAATTCTCCTTCAAGTCAGGTTTGGAGCTATCAATTCAGAGAAAGAAGAATTAGTTAGCTACTCTAGTCAGCTGGATTATTTTTTCCCTTGGGACTTAACACATATACAAAATCATTATGTAGAAGAATACACTGACTCTGTGCCAAAGGAAACAGTGTCAGCCTCCCCAGCTACCAGGGGCACACTGCAACAGGAGCATCATCACCGATGCCCAGCCACTGTGGAGGCAAGGAGATGAGGGAAACGACAGGAAGCTACAGGCTCCTCACGTAATCTCTGTGTAGCAATGTAAATCACACTCTGTGTTAAATGGAGATAAAATTTTCAAGGCTTAGGGAAGATTCTTATTAGAATTTCTGAAACCAGGGTCTGAAATTCTGAAACCAAGTACTGTCTAAGCCTTGTAGGATGAGAGTAATGATGGGTGAATTGACGGAGGATTGGACCCCAGGACCTTGGAGTATTCAGAGGTAGCCTGGTAATACATAGAGAGCCAGTCTCACCTAGAGTCAAACATCAGCCATACCCATTAATTGTGTGCTCTTGAATAAGTGATTTAACCTCTCTCTAACATGACCATAAAATCCCATACTTCATACAATTATTATGAGAGTCAGTTGAGGTAATGTGTGTGAAGAATGAACTGTAGCACATTTTTCTGCACATAATAAACACTCAATGACTATTTTTCCCTCCTTCTCCATTCTGGCAGTGAAGAATCCTGCCAGAAAAATATATAATGTTAAGACTGTCCCACAAGAGCCTTCTAAGTATGTTTATATCTAAGCAGCTGCCAACAAGGCAGAGCAAAGTAAGCAGATGCAACTTGCTTTAGCTAACTAGACAGCAGCTGTCCTTCAGCAGCTATTGGAACAAAGGCTACCACTGACCTCTCCTGACCATGAGAGTGACTGTGAAATGATTTGAAAGGGAATTTACTTGTTCCTTGAGCTGCAGAAGTAGGAGTAGGGAAGACTACAGACATATTTAACAGTGTTACATCAAACATTCACTGGTGTTACACCAATCAGCTCAGGGCATTCTATGATCTTGCCATTTGGAGAGTCTGTTTTCAGCTGGAGTTTCAATCAGAAAGTTAGTGTTTCAGCCAGACAGAGTAACTGTTTCAGCCAATAGCATGACATTTAACTGTCCCCATTCCCACATCCAGAACGCATAATAGGGCATAATATTGAAACAATGCCCTAAGGGCATAAAGCAGGGTAGTCCTAGTATTGGAAAAGCCCAAAGAGGGAAGCCTCACATGTTAACACATAATTAAGTGTATTTTACAGAGCAGATTAATGGGAATGAGAGTGCTCTAAGTAGACTAATTTGCAATGATTTGACACTAAAATCTGAGCTGTAAGCAGTTCAGACTGGGACTGAGGGGTGTCGTGGAAAGAGAATGGCATTTGGACCTTCCTGGGTTTTAATCTTGACTTACACTCACCAGCATGAGATGATGTGGACAAGAGTTAACCTCTCTGAGCACTGATTTCCTCAACAGCAAGGTGGTAAAATACCCATCTTAAAGAGCTGCCGTGTGGAGTACATGAGGTTGTTTTTAGCAAGTGCAAAGTACTGCCTGGCAAGAAGTCATAACTGGATAAATTATGGTGTGGTAGAGCATGACCACAGCAGGTAAAGGCCAGCAGGTGGAGCGGGAGTTCCAAGGTCATCAGCAAACAGAACCTCTGGAGGTACATCTGAATCAAAACCATCCAGAGAATGCCAGGACTCGAGGTGGGGAAATCCCACTCAGTACAAACAAACAGCAGGACTGAAGCTAAAACAATAACGTGATCAAGATCAGGGGCCAATGGAGGAAATGGAATGGAAACAAACCAAAGATGAAGTAAAAAGGATCCAGGAAAATTACTGAGAGAATGGCTGAATGGAGAGTAAGTCTTCTTAGATCACAGTTCTGACACTAGCTGATCATGACCTTGACAGGTCCCTTCATCTCCCTGCACCTCAGCTTCCAATTTGGAAAATGACAGGATTATACAGTTGATTTGGACCATTGCTTCCAGCCTTAAGCACTGTGTGAAGCTCTTTTACTGACAGTGATGATGGCCTCAGTTGGTCTCGTGGCTCCTAGCCCCTATGTACTCAAGACCTGAAGCATTTCCCCTGACCTCTGAGTCAAGGCAACTTGGAAAACTGGAAACAAGAGAGAGAAAATGGAAGAAGTCTATCCTCAGATTTTCTCTAGGATTTTTTTTGTTGTTGTTCAGAATTATTTATCAATAATTATATCAATATCAATACCTTGAAATATTTTATATATTTATTCCAAATATTACAATGCTTTATGGAAGTCTGAGGCTTTCAAAGTCAAAAACAAAACCTATCTGGAAAGAAAATAAAATTACTCTTCAGGTTTATGTACTTCTTAAAAGTAAAATTCTGCCTCTGAGATTTCTGCAACAGCCAAAACCAAATATATCTTCTTTGACAAAAAAAAAGTTTTGTGTTATGACTTAAAAAAAAAATCTTGTCATAAAAATCTAATCTTGGGAAAACACATACTCTGTCTGCATAAAGTAGCAACAATGGGACCAGCATCTATCATTCCTGTCATTTGTGCATTTCCCTGCTTTAGCAACAACTCCGTGAGAGGACATGCAATAGACCCGAATCGGTATTTTACTCTTTCCTTTGGGATAAGAAAATTAAAGTGACTCTTGAATCTGATGCAACGAAGACAGCTATCTTTTGCTTGTGACTCCATCCAAAACCCTGAGAAATGTGCTCTGTTTGTTCAGTCCTTGAACCATCTCCACCTCGTAGGCTTGTTTTTGGCCTTTCTTTTCCTTCAAAGCTGACCTGTGCTGTTTTTTGGTGTGTGTAATGTGGACCATTTTTTTAAGCCTTTATTAAATGTGTTATAATATTGCATCTGTTTTATGTTTTGGTTCCTTGGGCACCAAGCATGTGGAATCTTAATTCCCTGACCAGGGATTGAACCCATACCCCCTGAATTGGAAGGTAAAGTCTTAACCACTGGACCACCAAGGAAGTCCCTGTGCTGACTTTTGAATCAAGACTTCAAAAGGTTGCTGACTAGATAACAGAAAGATAATTAGTGTTAAAGTAATCACAGAGGTTAGGGGCTAGGTATAGAATTCTTCTGGATATATTCATATTTTAACAAGATCCTTTATAATTTTAGTGAAAAATCCATTCTAATTATTATTATTACGTAGAAATAATCCACTTATTGGAAGCCATGGAAAGATTTTTGAGAACATAAGCCCTCTACATACTCCCCAAATGAATAAATGCATTGTTCAGGAATTTGATTGCAAGTGACAAATCAACTTTCAAATCTCACAATTTCCATAGCAAGAGAAAAATGACAAAGAGGCTTCCTAATCAGGTGGTTAAAAGCTCTGATTGTTAGTTTATGTCAGATGGATAATTAAACTGTGTGGATAATTAAACTGTGACCTGGGAAGGGGATCTAGAGGTTGACAGCCCCTACATATTCTCTAAAGGATATTCTTTACACTATTTCTCATTCATGTTCATCTGGTTTGAAGTGGCCGAAAGTGGCTGAGCAAAACTTTTTAACAATTATATGAATTTGATTTCAAATGTCTTCAAATCAGAAGTTATGGTCCCAATACAAGGCAAAGCTTTCTAACTTTAAGATAATTAAAATGATTATTTTTGCAATGGGGTAGGATACTTTTCCACAGATTTAAACACAATTTCAACCCTAGCATTGCCTAACCATGGAAATTTGAGTAAGCAGATATCTCTTCAATCAACATGCAATTCATGGCAACTTTGAGACTCTAGAAGAACTTAGACATTTAAATAAGTTTCATTTCTTCTTCATAGAGCAAAGCAAATGGAAAAAATAGATTTAAATCCCCCCCTCCCCCAACACACACACACAACTTCTCCAACTGACTTAGGAGTCAATTCTGCCTGTAATGGATGGGTTTCTTCCTTGCTATAGCCCAGACACTACTGAAACTTGACTCAAGTTGTGATGCATTTGGCAAGGCCAACATTACTTGGGGTGATACAGAAGGATTGATTCTTTTCTATTCCACCTCCGAATCAGTCCCAAGCTCCTTTTCTCTCTTGATGTGTTTCTTTATTGCCTTCCAAACTAAGACACTTACTTACAGCCTCCTTCTTTTATTCATGAACATTAAAACCAAGCCATTGTTATCCTAAAACTCCCTTGAATGTTCTCTAAAAGAGAGTGAGAAGCAATTGTGTTGGGACCTGCATGTTATTTTATGTATTATCTACTGCAATGTCTTAAGCAGAACCACTCTCTCTCAAGCCCCTCTTTTGAGATAATTTCCATAAAGAAAGGATAACAGTGCAGTTTGCTTTTAAAAAGAGGAAAAAGAGGCCCTGGTTAATTCCTGTTAGAAATCTCATTTCAAGAGAACACTGGGTTATTCTGATCATAGGTCAGGATTTGGTCCCAGGAGAGCCCTCCACTGACCTCACAAAAGCTTCTTGAAGCTCAAGTTCTTTCACGCTGTCATGGAAATGCTGACCCATGGTCCTACTCTAAGGCCCTGCACACAACCCTCTCTGAAAACCAAGTGTGCAGTTCAAACATTACAGGGCTAGTCCTTCCGCTCTGCAGAAAATAACTGTAAAGCTGCTGCAACACAAATTAACCTTTTTGAAATTTAAGTAATTAGTCAATAAAGTTTCTTCTGGATGAATATTAATTTGCCATCTAGTTTTTTTCAACTTTTATAATTCATCCAGCTTTTTCAGCCAGATTTCTAATTCTCAGATCCAAATAAAAATTATTGCTCATCTAGGGCTCGCATTATGCCTTTGCAGACCCTTTCTGTTCTTGGTTTTGTGCCTGGTCCTCTCCTTGGGTGACTATGCCCAAAACTGAAAAAGATAAGCAAGAAAGAAATGTGCATAAGACAGAATACTGAAAAATCACTCAGAGGGGCTGAATTTTGACCACAGCCTCATCTCTTTCTAGCCATTTAATACTGCAGGATCACCATCCCCTATTTGTAAAATGGGAATAGTATTTGCCTATTTTAATTTAGTAGAGGAATTGCATGGTTTAAACAAGAATACCAGTCATCCTCGATAAAATGTGTTGCCTGAAAACAGATAAAAATAACACATATACATGCACATACATGCTTTGTATAATTAATTTATTTAAAAATTTTAGTATACCTTATATTTTATATTTGATTCTGGATTTACTTTCCAAAAAGTCACAGAAAGGCACAAGCATAAAGTTCATCATTTACTGACAGAAGCTATAAATAACTATTAACATAAATGCTATAGCTAAAGTAATTGGATGAAAATTTATTTATTAGAATCATAAAGGAATATTTTTCTTGCTAAAATTCTTTTCTTTTACTTTTCAATATGCTTTTCTTAGCAAGGCAATCAAAATACATAAGGCATGTCATCTTTACAAAGAGAGTTTGGAGGCAACTCTTTTTTCCTGGGGAAGCATGGCCAGATTTGATTTAATTGTTGAAAAGCAAAAAATAGCTTTGAAATGAAAGTCATACCTGAAACTATCACAACATTGTTAATCGACTATACCCCAATACAAAATAAAAGTTTAAAAAAAAATGTAAGTCAAAGACCTCTTAACATAATACATTTTCTAGAGGTCCTCACTTTTCCAGATATCACACAATATGAAAAGGTGCATTCACTGCTCTAGAGGTTCATTTGTTTGCTGGTTCTGAAACTGCATAACTCAAATTAAATGGACTTGAATCCATGTCTTTTAACTGAAATCATATCCCTGGTCTCAGAACTTAATGAAGCTCAGGTTTTTTATTTCTCATTACAGAAAGAATTTAGTGAGAAAAAAGTGATAGGTAAGAAGTGGATTTTTTGAGAGAGATACACATTTTATAGATAGAATGTGGTGTCTCTAAAAGCGAGAACAGCCCTAGGAGAAAAACTCCACAGACAGATGTGGACCATTTCAGCAGGTGAGAGGCCTGAAATGTGGGGTGGTTAGTTTTCATGGGCTAGGTAATTTCACAGGCTAAAGAGTGGGAGGATTATGCCAACTATTTTGGGGAAGGGGTGGACACTTCCAGGAACTGGACCACCACTCACATTTTGGCCTTTTATGTTTGGCCTCAGAACTGTCACAGTGCCTATGAGTGTCATTTAGCTCATGCATTACAGTGAGCATATAATTAGGCTCAAGGTCAACTGGAAAGTCAAGTCTTCTACCGTCTTGAACCTAACTGATTCTGCTGCTGCTTCTGCTGCTAAGTCGTTTCAGTCGTGTCCGACTCTGTGTGACCCCATAGACGGCAGCCCACCAGGCTTCCCTGTCCCTGGGATTCTCCAGGCAAGAACACTGGAGCGGGTTGCCATTTCCTTCTCCAATGCAGGAAAGTGAAAAGTGAAAGGGAAGTTGCTCAGTTGTGTCTGACTCTTAGTGACCCCACGGACTGCAGCCTAGCAGGCTCCTCCATCTGTGGGAGTTTCCAGGCAAGAGTACTGGAGTGGGTTGCCAGTGCCTTCTCCGTAATTGATTCTAACCAATTTTTATCATATCTTCAATAGCTATGTCATACTTTAAAAGGTTATGCCCTGCCCCTTTCTCTCCTGTTTCAATTGCATGAACAAGATACTAAGTAGTTCTTTAGTAATGCAAAGGGACACTTACACAAATCTCTTTTTTCCTTAAGTGAGTTCAGAACTAAACTGGATTGAAAATATCTTGATATGGCAGCTAGAGCTTTCATTTCCTTTTTTTAGAACAGCTTTTAAATATTCTTTACTTTTATTTATTTATTTATTTTATTTTTTTAAACAAAAGCTTTTTTAAATTTTTTAAAATATAAATTTATTTATTTTAATTGGAGGTTAATTACTTTACAATATTGTATTGGTTTTGCCATACATCAACATGAATCTGCCACAGGTATACACATGTTCCCCATCCCAAACCCCCGCCCTCCTCCATCCCCATAATTGTAGTTGATTTACAATATTTTTAAAAAACAACTCATACAATCAATGTAAAAAACAAACAACCCTATTAAAAATGGGCAGAAGACCTGAATAGATATTTTCCAAAGAAGACATGTAAATGGCCAATAGACACATAAGCTCAATATCACTAATTATTAGAGAAGTGCTAATCAAAACTACAGTGAGGTATCAGTGAATAACTGTCAGAATGGCTAATATCAAAAAGCCTAAAAATACCTAATGGTGAGAATGTGGAGAAAAGGAAACCCTCTTTCCTGCATTATTGGTTTTAATATAAACTGGTACAGTCACTACTAGAGAACAATATGGAGGTTTCTCAAAAAACTAAAAATAGAACTACCATATGATCTACCCATTCCACTCCTGGGCATGAATCTAAAAGAAATTAAAATACTAACTCAAAAAGAGACATGCACACCAACATTCATAGCAGCATTATTTACAACTGCCAAGAAATGAAAGCAACCCAAGTGTCCATCAACAGATGAATGGAGAGAGAAGATTTGGCATATATACATACTTCCCAGGCGGCACTCAGTAGTAAAGAACCTACCTACATATGCAGGAGATATATGAGACATGGGTTCAATCCCTGGGTCAGGAAGATTCCCTGGAGAAAGAAATGGCAACCCACTGCAGTATTCTTGCCTGGAGAATCCCATGGACAGGAGTCTGGCTGGCTACAGCCCATAGGGTCACAAAGAGTAGGACTTGACTGAAGTAACTTCGTGCACATGCACACACACACACATATAATGAAATGTTTTACAGAAATACAAAGAATGAAAGTCTGCAATTTGCAACAGTATTGGTGGATCTAGAGGGTATCATGCTTAGTGAAGTAAGTCAAATGGAGAAATTCCTTGCTTTTAAAAAGCAATGTGTAAAAGATTTTCTCCAAGATGGTGAAGTAGAAGGACGTGCGCTCATCATCTCCTGCAAAAACTCCAAAATTACAACTTGCTGCTAAACAACCGTCAGCAGGAGAATGTCAGATCACACCAAAAAAAGATACCCTACATCCAAGGGCAAAGGAGAAGCCCCAGCAAGAAGGTAGGAGGGGCAAATTTGCATTTAGAATCAAACCCCATACCCACCAGAGATGCTCGAAGGGCTCAAAAAAAACCTTGTGCACACCAGGACCTAGAGACCCCACAGAGACTGAGCCAACTGTGTTTGAGTGTCTCCTGCAGAGGTATGGGTCAGCAGTGGACTGCCACAGGGGCAGGGGCTCTGGGTGCCACAGACCTGGGTGTGGCATAAGCCCTCTCAGAGAAGGTCGCCATTAACCCCCCACAGAGCCACCAGAACTTACACAGGACTGAGGAAACAGGCTCTTAGAGGGCACAAACAAAACCTTGTGTGCATCAGGACCCAGGAGAAAGGAGCAGTGACCCCACAAGAGACTGACCCAGACTTGTCTGTGAGTGTCCAGGAGTTTCCGGTGGAAGCATGGGTCAGTGGTGTCCTGCTGCAGGGTTGGAGGCACTCACGCAGCAGTGCATGCATGGGACCTTTTGAAGGAGCCATTATTTTCATTACCTCCACCATAGCTTGGCCTCAGGTCAAACAACAGGGAGGGAACACAGCCCTGCCCATCAATAGAAAATTGGATTAAAGATTTACTGAGCATGAGGAGAAGGGGACAACAGAGGATGAGATGGTTGGATGGCATCACCAACTCGATGGACATAAGTTTGAGTAAGCTCTGGAAACTCGTGATGAACAGGGAAGCCTGGTGTGCTGCAGTCCATGGGGTCACAAAGAGTCGGACATGACTGAGACTGAACTGAACTGAACTGAAAAGACCAACCAGCAGTGAACAAAGATCAGCACAGAAAAGAAGCACACAGATATAAACAGACATGTTCAGCAGGGCAGTAGGGTTGGCTGCCCTGAAACCCTGGCCTGTTCCTATGGACAGGAATTGGAATAAGAATTAGTAATTCTTATTACAGTCCCAGAGAAGTCCAATAGAGTAAAATATCACAAAGTTAGAATTTGGGATCTTCCCGACCCAGGAATCAAACTGGGGTCTCCTGCATTGCAGGCAGATTCTTTACCAGCTGAGCTACCAGGGAAGCCCATAAGCCATAGAGTCCTATGTAAATGTGAAGCAGTAATACCAAGTAGATTTGGGTACTTTAGAGGTCATTAGTTTTGGTTAAAATTTGGCAATAAGAAGCTGATAATAAAGGGCACAGATGAAGTTTCCAAGTTGACTCCACATTTCAATTATCATTTGTTTCCAAATGATATGGTCCCTCATCATTTGTGAGCACATGTATGCTCAGTTCAGATATTGAAATTGCAGTTATCAGAACACAAAATGAAAAATCAAATATCACATAATGAAACAAGAAGACAAGTATCATGGGTAAACAAATGTGGCATATTCATAAAGTACAATCATACCCAGCATTATGGATGAATACCACAAACTTTATATGAAGCAAAAGAAACCAGATACAAAAGAGAACAGCCTATATGATTCTATTTGCATAAAGCTAACAATCAAACTAATCTACAGTGACAGAAATCACCAGATTTGTACAGAGGGTGGAACATTTAACTGGAGCTTAAGTAAAGAGACTCTCTGAGTGAAAAAAAAAAAATGTTCTGTGTCTTTACTGGGAATCATTTATACAGGCACACATGTTGTAACCTTCATCTGATTCTACACTTATGCACATTACTTCTCACACATTTTTAACCTCATGCAGTTTTAAAAGGTGAGCATTCCTCTTTTCTCTCTTCATTTCTCTTCCATTTTCTTCTCCTTCATCTGTGCCCCTCTCTCCTTCCTTCCCGTCCCCTCCTCCTGCTCTGGTTTCTCTCTCTCCTTCTCTCCCTGGCCCCAACTCCTCCTCCCTTCTTTCCTCTTCCTTTTTTCCTTCTCACCTCCCCTCTCTGTCCCTCTTACCTCCCTCTCTCTCTCTACCACCCCAGAAAAGCACACTAGCCTTTCTATTTAACTAGGTCTCTCTCCATCCTAGCCCTGGAGGAAGTGAAGTCCTTTCTCTTTTTTAATTTCTATAAGCATTGACCTAAGTTGAAGCTGAATTAAGCCTAAGAAATCCTCTGACACTCAGAGCAGAAACTCCTTGAAGTAGGTTCTGACCCTGTGATCCTAAGAGCTTCTGCTCACCTTAGAGAACGTGGCACTGAAGGGATGGATAAGGCAGCAGACCTTGGAGAGGGTTAGATTAAGGAGAGCAGGGGTCTTTTCCAGTTCTGCTAGACATTACCACGGAAGACTGAAAGATGTTTGCATGAGTCCTCTAATCAAATTCAGCAATCATCTTAAAATGAATTATTTAACCTGGACTTTTTGGTATGCTATCATATTACCCCAGAGGGAATTTATCTTGACAATCTCTTAAACCATCCAGGAAAACCAGCTCCAGAATCTCCAGGACCCAGTAAGTGATCTACCAGGTTAACTCAACTACTGATTTAAATTATTGCACAGAATGGTTTAACAGCTAGACAGTGAGTAGTGCTTTAACAGCCACAGTTAAGAAATATACCCCACTGAAGCTGTTGACTTTTAAACCAAGATAAAGTCCCAAAGTGAAATAAACTGCCTCAATGATTCCTGAAGAATACATATACTATAGTTGGACTGATAGAAACACCATTGTTTGCTCTTTTGTTCAAAGCATCAAGAATCCTATTTACCTATCTATCCAGCCAGCCAGCCAGCCATCCCACGGACAAACTAGCAGTGAATCAGCTAACAATGATTATCTCTTCATAATCATAGGAAGCCTTCTTTGTCTTACACGCCTCTGAACTTGTTTGTTATTTTGTTTTTACAATTAGTATATTGTCTTTCTAATCACAAAAAGACTTAAGATATTATAAAAAGTATTTCTAGTATGAAACAGAGATGAATATCTTAACAGTCTATACTCACTTTGTTGCCCATACTTTGTAAAAAGTGTAAGCCTGAACAGACCTGCCATTTGGGGCGAAAAATGATTTGAGCCAGAAAACCCTGACAGACAACGGTCTCTGCTCCTATCATTTGATTTCCAAGAAAACATGTTGTGTGAGCACTACGAAATATGAGGTTTCTATAGAAAAAAATCAGCCCATGTCTCTAGCCTTTTCTTAATTATCATTGTTTTATAATGTGATAGATAACATGGGGCAACTGAGTTGCCAGGCCTGTTCACTATTTCTGTGATGAGCAACACAACCACTGAGTTGATCCTTCAAGCCTTCAGCATAATATTGAAATCAAAAGTTTCAATTTTGAGGACAGCTCAATTAAGAAGGTACCTCCTTGAAGCTCAGTGGAAGTTTTAGTACTTGAACTTAAAGGTTTAACTTTCCATTGAATCAGAAAAACAGATTCCAACGTATTAGTGAATGAGCTTAGTCCTGCATTATACTAAGGTGTCTGTGCAATTGAACTTCAGAATGCAACATAAGCAAAAGCTGAAAACACTCATGAATAATTCGGATCACATCATGTATGCCAGACTAGAGAAAAGAAAGGTATTTTATCTTGAACATTAAAGATTATTTAGCATAAAAAGTCATTATGTGGGCCCAGCACTGAACAAAAGCATTTTAGAACACATGTCCTGTGCTCAGACACCTGAAAGAACTCCTTTAATAATTTAAATGGACATGGCATGTGAATTAATGTCCCTTGCTCACTCCTTCGGAGAAGGCAATGGTACCCCACTCCAGTACTCTTGCCTGGAAAATCCCATGGACAGAGGAGCCTGGAAGGCTGCAGTCCATAGGGTTGCTGAGAGTCAGATACGACTGAACGACTTCCCTTTCACTTTTCACTTTCATGCATTGGAGAAGGAAATGGCAACCCACTCCAGTGTTCTTGCCTGGAGAATCCCAGGGATGGGGGAGCCTGGTGGGCTGCCATCTATGGGGTTGCACAGAGTCAGACACGACTGAAGTGACTTAGCAGCAGCAGCAGCAGCTCACTCCTTCTCGTTCAAAAGTAGTAACACTGAGTCTCCAGTAAAACAATTGTACCAGACTTGGCTGCATGTGTCAGACACACAAATGATACAAAGCATGACCCCAGATCTCCAGTGTTTGAAAAACGGTACAGATGAGCCAGTTTTCAGGGTGGCAACAGAGAAACAGATATACAGAACAGACATCTGGGCACAGCAGGGGAACAGGTGGGGAAGGGGTGCATGCTAAGTCGGCTCGGTCGTGTCCAACTCTTTGTGACCCATGGACTGTAGGCCACCAGGCTCCTCTGTCCATGGGATTCTCTAGGCAAGAATACTGGAGTGGGTTGCCATGCCCTCTTCCAGGGGATCTTCCCAACCCAGGGATCGAACCTACCTCGTTTATGACTCCTGCCCTGGCAGGTGGGTTCTTTACCACTAGCACCACCTAGGAAGGGGAGGGTGTGACAAATCAGAGATTAGGATTGACATAGATATATCACCATGTGTAAAACAGACAGCTAATGGGAACATGCTGTACAGCTCAGGGAGCTCAGCTCAGTACTTGTGATGACCTAGAGCTGTGGGATGGAAGGAGGCAAGAGGGCGGTCAAAGAGGGAAGGGATATGCATATACATATAGCGGATTCATGCCTCCCTGGTAGCTCAGCTGGTAAAGAAGCCACCTGCAATGCAGGAGACCCCAGTTTGATTCCTGGATCAGAAAGATCCTCTGGAGAAGGGATAGGCTACCAACTCTGGTATTCTTCGACTTCCCTGGTGGCTCAGATGATAAAGAATCTCCCTGTATGCAATGCAGGAGACCTGGGTTCTATCCCTGGGCTTGGAAGATCCCCCGGAGGAGGGCATGGCAACCCGCTCCAGGATTCTTGCCTGGAGAATCCCCATGAACAGAGGAGCCTGGTCCATGGGGTTGCAAAGAGTCAGACATGACTGAAAGACTAAGCATAGCACAGCAGGTAACTGATTTACTTCATTGTACAGCAGAGACTAACACAACAATGTAAAGCAATTATACTCCAATTAAAAAAAAAAATGGAGAACACAAATGTTGCTAAATTGCGTAGTGCAGGCCACAAGAACTATTGGAGATGTAGAATTTCCTGTGCCTGCAAGGGACCTGAGGGAACACTGATTTCTTGATTCTCACTTCTTTCTGCTTCAATAAGTCTTTCTGCCAGATCCATTGTCCCAAAGTACAGCACCAATCACAGCACTCTTTGACTCAAAAACTTGAGTCTCTCCTGCATGACTTGTTTGTTTGAAAATCTTTACACTGACATAACATTGGGCTCCCAGCCACCTTACCAGCATACTCCCATTGCTCAACTTACTCAGAAGCCTTCAGGGTCTAGGGAGGTAAGGGAAATGCTATCTAAGCAAGATAAGCATTCAGATTATAACTGGAAAAAAAATCTTATGCTGGTCAAACAAAATAAAACTGTGAGCCACAGTCAACCTGCTGGGTCACACTCTACACCCAAGGCAGATCATAGTAAGCTCTGCACCCAAGTGCTGTTTGCCTTTCTCTTTACTGTTTCTTTCAAGCCTTCCTCAGTTATCAATGTAAAGAAATAGAGGAAAACAACAGAATGGGAAAGACTAGAGATCTCTTCAAGAAAATTAGATATACCAAGGGAACATTTCATGCAAAGATGGGCTCAATAAAGGACAGAAAACAGAAGCAGAAGATATTAAAAAGAGATGGCAAGAATACACAGAAGAACTGTACAAAAAAGATCTTTACGACCAAGATAATCACGATGGTGTGATCACTCACCTAGAGCCAGACATCCTGGAATGTGAAGTCAAGTGGGCCTTAGAAAGCATCACTACGAACAAAGCTAGTGGAGGTGATAGAATTCCAGTTGAGGTATTTCAAAAACTGAAAGATGATGCTGTGAAAGTGCTGCACTCAATATGCCAGCAAATTTGGAAAACTCAGCAGTGGCCACAGGACTGGAAAAGGTCAGTTTTCATTCCAATCCCAAAGAAAGGCAATGCCAAAGAATGCTCAAACTACCACACAATTGCACTCATCTCACACACTAGTAAAGTAATGCTCAAAATTCTCCAAGCCAGGCTTCAGCAATACGTGAACCGTGAAATTCCAGATGTTCAAGCTGGTTTTAGAAAAGGCAAAGGAACCAGAGATCAAATTGCCAACATCCTCTGGATCATGAAAAAGCAAGAGAGTTCCAGAAAACATCTACTTCTGCTTTATTGACTATGCCAAAGCCTTTGACTGTGTGGATCACAAGAAACTGTGGAAAATTCTGAAAGAGATGGGAATACCAGACCACCTGACCTGCCTCTTGAGAAACCTATATGCAGGTCAGGAAGCAACAGTTAGAACTGGACATGAAACAACAGACTGGTTCCAAATAGGAAAAGGAGTACATCAAGGCTGTATATTGTCACCCTGTTTATTTAACTTATATGCAGAGTACATCATGAGAAACACTGGGCTGGAAGAAGCACAAGCTGGAATCAAGATTGCTGGGAGAAATATCAATAACCTCAGATATGCAGATGACACCACCCTTATGGCAGGAAGTGAAGAGGAACTCAAAAGCCTCTTGATGAAGGTGAAAGTGGAGAGTGAAAAAGTTGGCTTAAAGCTCAACATTCAGAAAACGAAGATCATGGCATCCGGTCCCATCACTTCATAGCAAATAGATGGGGAAACAGTGGAAACAGTGTCAGACTTTATTTTTTTGGGCTCCAAAATCACTGCAGATGGTGACTGCAGCCATGAAATTAAAAGACGCTTTCTCCTTGGAAGGAAAGTTAGGACCAACCTAGATAGCATATTGAAAAGCAGAGACATTACTTTGCCAACAAAGGTTCGTCTAGTCAAGGCTATGGTTTTTCCTGAGGTCATGTATGGATGTGAGAGTTGGACTGTGAAGAAGGCTGAGCACCAAAGAATTGATGCTTTTGAACTGTGGTGTTGGAGAAGACTCTTGAGAGTCCCTTGGACTACAAGGAGATCCAACCAGTCCATTCTAAAGGAGATCAGCCCTGGGTGTTCTTTGGAAGGACTGATGTTAAAGCTGAAACTCCAATACTTTGGCCACCTCATGCAAAGAGTTGACTCATTGGAAAAGACGCTGATGCTGGGAGGGACTGGGGGCAGGAGGAGAAGGGGACGACAGAGGATGAGATGGCTGGTTGGCATCCCTGACTCGATGGACGTGTGTCTGAGTGAACTCCGGGAGTTGGTGATGGACAGGGAGGCCTACTACTGCTGCTGCTGCTAAGTCGCTTCAGTCGTGTCCGACTCTGTGCGACCCCATAGACGGCAGACCAACCAGGCTTCCCCATCCCTGGGATTCTCCAGGCAAGAACACTGGAGTGGGTTGCCATTTCCTTCTCCAAGGCATGAAAATTAAAAGTGAAAGTGAAGTCGCTCAGTCGTGTCCGACTCTAGCGACCCCATGGACTGCAGCCTACCAGGCTCCTCCGTCCATGGGATTTCTAGGCAAAGGTACTGGGGTGGGGTGCGGAGGCCTGGAGTGCTGCAATTCATGGAGTCGCAAAGAGTCGGACACGACTGAGCTACTGAACTGAACTGAACTTGCTGTTTCTTGCTTTTCCCTCTTTTCCCTTGGCCTTCGTGTTCATAAATCCCCATCTTCACCTTCAAGGCCGATCTTAAGTATGCTTCCTCTAAGAAGTCTCCCAAATCCCCTCAAACCATATGCAATCTGTTCTTTTAAATTTCACAGCTATAGCATTTGTACAACCTGTTCTCTTGACAATAAAATCTCTGCACTTAAATAATGTTCTTTACTAAGTAGAAAGCAAGTTCCTTGAGATTAGGAATTGTTTTACTCATCCCTAGGTACATTGTGTTAGGTGCTCAACACATTTTTATAAGCCATTTTTATTATCCTTTTCAAGTACATACCACTTTTTTGAAAAGTAAGTACAAAGATGAGCTGTGTCCATGCTGCCAACATGGCTGCAGAGGGGAATGTCAGGCAGTTTTGTTTTGGTCACTAGGATGGCTGCAGCTACATATAGAATATTATTAGGCCAACTCTTTTAAACTGAGTTAGAGTAAACAAAACAAGAAATTGTACGATCATCAAGACTCTGTTGGCATGTCTGAGCCCCTGTTCCCAAAAGGGCCACTAATAGATAACTGGCAACTGAATTAAATTGCAACATGAGGGAAAATTTTTTAAATTAATACTCATGTCAGTATTGTCACTAACTATGTAAAGGAGAAAGTCATGTGCGTATGAAATGATCTTTTAAATTAGTTACATGGCAACTAAGGAAATGCCAAAACTATGTACATCAAAGTGTTGAGTGCGTGGTATCTACAGGAAGTGGTACACGTTTCAGAAGAATGTGAGACCACTGAGGCCTGGGCTGGACAGGAAAGGCTTTGTGAGGTGGGATGGGGTCGGATTGGAGGTAGGTGTTAAAGTCACATAGAGTTTGGATGTGGCTGTAGTAGTTTAGTTGCTAAGTTGTGTATGACTCTTGCAACCCCGTGGACTGCAGCTTGCCAGGCTCCTCTGTCCATGGAATTCTCCAGGCAAGAATACTGGAGTGGGTTGCCATTTCTTTCTCCAGGGGGATCTTCTCGACCCAGGGATAGAACCTGCATATCCTGCATTGTAGGTGGATTCCTTACTGACTGAGACACCAGGGAAGCCAGGGTTTAGTTATAGAGAGTAACAAAAGCTTTTGAGGAAAGTTCTACTGTGTGACCTTGACAAATTTGCCTGCCCTCTAGGGGAAGGTTCTCCTCTGCATGATGGACATATCTAATTAGATACCTTCTCAAGTCCAAATTCAACAACAGGAGTAAAGGCATAGTTCATGGTACTATGTGGTAGGATCAACACGTCATACAGGTTAAAGTCAGAAAGTTCTGTTTCCCAGTCCTGTTACTGCTGCTTCCCATACATGTGACCCAAGAAGAACTAAAACTGACTTAAGCCTCAGTTGCTTTCATCTATAAAATGTCTATAATACTAATAACGCATCCTCCATTGAGTTGTCAGAGAAGTGAATGAGATAATGCATTAAAGTGCTTGGTGCAGTACATAGGATCTTAAAAGATTATATTTAGCTATTTTTATTAGAAGAAATATGCCTATCTGAGAATTTGTAAGAAAATAGACTTTTCCTGTTTTCTCAGAATTGGAACTAGAAGTTAAAGTTAAGGACTAACAGCTGATAAGAATATTCTGAAAACTCTTGGAAGAGCTGATACCTCTTTAAAGCTTTTTGGAGGTATGTAATAACTAAGTCATCTCATCTACCCTACAGCCGGCCCCTCATAATAGCTGTCCCATCAACCTACACAAGCGGTGGAGAGTGCGACTTTGGAAGGTGCAACTGAGAACATGTGAAAGGACATGTTGGAACATGAGAACAGGTGGAAGGACAACCGAGAGCATGTCAGATATGCGAGTTATGGGCCAGGGCGAGAGTTTCATACTGTTTTCCCCCTCAGTTCCCCAAGATGGGGGGACAGGGAGCACAACTCTCCCTACAGCCCAGTGAGATTCAGCTTCAAGAGATTCAGTCAGCCTGAAGGGTGAATGCTGTTCACTGCATGACTGCAAGTAGGTGTGTACAGACTTTGACCTGAGGATAAGAAGAGAGCTTGGGAACAGAGAAGGGATGTGGTTGTGGAACAGTTCAGATGGCGATAACGTGACAAGGAAAAGCTGCTGCATGAGGTTCTTGTGGGTCAGATGGACCTTAGGGAAAAGGAGCCAAGTATAGCCATTCTGCAGGCAACACAGGAGGGCACTTCAGCCCCAAAGGCTACAAGGATGTTGCTTCATCAGAGACCGAGACAGAGTGGCCAAAGGAAGATCCAGAATGGACTTACCAAGACCCCACCTCCACAGGGAAGCCCCGACACTCACAGCTCCCCCTCCCCAGAGCTAACACTAAGTGGCCTGAGACAGTGTTGATGGTGAGTTGGTGTCATAGTAACAGGAATGACCCAGAGGGAAGGTCACACACAGGAAAAGGGGACTCACCCTTGACCCTCTCCCTGCTCCTTAACACCAGAGGATTCCAAGTCAGGGGAGAAAGGGAAAGGGGACAGCAGGAACAGGCAGTGTCCCACCCTCCTCAAGATCTTACAGGACAGAAATGGAGCCTGTGTCATGTGGAAGGGAGGAGATAAGGCAAGAGTTTAAATTTGCACTAGATGGGACTTTTTGAGAACTAGAGTGGACAAGAAGTCATGGAACCTGATGGAACTGCCATTTACAGAGCTTTAGCCTGCTGAGGAAAGTGACCAAAGAACAAATTAGGATTTCACATGATGCTTTCAATAAGGTCAGTTACAGGTATAGTCAGCCTAGAGGAATAATGAGAAAAGATATCAGAAAGGTAAACTGCATTGAGAGTGTGAGAATTTTGACTCGTTTGCATTTGAAATTTATCTTGAAGGTAACAAGGACCATTCGGTGTTTGGGACCAGGTCTATACAGCCCTTTATGAGGACTGAATGAGCTGTGGTGTGTAGTGTAGCTTAGAGGATGATGCAGCTAGAGATGTGGAGACTGGAGCGAAAGTTGTTATAATAATCCTGATGACTCTTGAGTCTCTGGAGTCTGCACCAGTGATGCCTGTAAAAATGGAATATAAGAGACAGACAGTAATGGTGTTTTACATACATAACTTAAAGATCTTAGCAACCAGCTAAATCTAAGGGGTAAGAATAAAGGATAACTAACCTGATTTAAAGTTCTTGAACCTAGATCATGGTTACCATTGGCCACTACTCTCTCACACCAAACTTTATTGAAAAGAAAGAATAAGCTATGAATGGTGGTCACTTTAAGAGAAAATACTGGATTGGCCAAAAAGTTCATTCAAGTTTTCCATAAGATGTTACAGAAAAACCCAAACAAACTTTTTGGCCAACTCAATATGAAGCACTCAGTGTGGCCTAGAGTCATTTCCCCTTCCAACCCATCAAAAGCTTCACTCCTTATCCCACCCCTTCCTCCCAAAAAATGCTGTTCCTATCACCACTAGTCTTCCCCTCCTCTGAGAAGGGAGTTGGTGCATCGTGGCCAGTCCTACTGAATGTTGAGGCAGATGCCTGGCACTCTGAGTGATCTGACTGTGAGTCTAGAAGCATAAACAATAATCCAGATTTCCTGACTCTTAGATTAGAGGACACTGGAGCACATTCCAATAGTTGCTCTGTGGGTTCACCTTGAAAGTGGGATATTTGAGTCTTATCTACCCCACCACACACCCACTGCATGAACACTCCCAATATCACCAGCTGCAAAAAACTAGCAGCAGAGAAATTTGTTTCTTTTGTATTTTTTGGTGGGGGGTTGTGGGAGAGGAGGGGAGGCAAATTGAAGAGTTAAAATAGAAGTACTCATAACCCTAACAATCACCGTCCTAACCTGAATGCTTTCCACTGCTAACAGGCTTGATGTATCATCTTGTTTCAATCAAGATGCTGGGTGAGCATAAAGAAGCCACAAGTCATCAATATTTCCAATTTCTGAAGTTCAAAACTTCAGACCTGAACCAAAGCCACAGGCTCAGCCCTAGAGAGTCTCATCAACACCTGCTGCCCCTCCCAATTTCATCCACAGATTCAGCCATTCAGAATATATGTATTAAAGACCTCCTCTGTGCTCTTAACTGGAATACAACCATAAACAACACAGACCTGCCTTCAAGGAGCTCATAGCCTTGTCAGGAATACATAAAAGAAGAACGTTACGTTGAATGTGAATGAGCAGAGGTTGCTATGGAATTGATCAGCCAGCACAGACTTGGAGAGTCAGGGTATGCATCCCAAAATTCAGACATTGAAGCTGAAGAAGTCAACTAGGGGATATCAAGAAGATTCCCAGCAAGAAAAAAAGCTGCAAAGCAATAATAAACATGGCTAAGCACAGCGTCAGCACAGAAGGTCAATTAAGTATCACTGGAACCTAGAGAATGGAGAGAAGAGAGGGGTTGGCAGGAGCAGTGGGGCAAAAAACAAATAATACAAATGAATGTATGTGCATAACAGAAACAGACTCACCAAGAAAACAAGCTAGTGGTTAACAGTGAGGATAGGAAATATGGGAGCGGCAAGTTAGGGGTAAGAGATACAAACTATTATGTGTAAAACAGACAAGTAACAAGGACAGATTGTACAGCACAGAGAACTATAGCCGTTTCCTTAGAATCACTTTTAATGGAGTAAATTCTGTAAAAATATTAAATCTCTATGTGTACACCTGAAACAAAAATAAAACTGTAACTCAACTATACCTCAATTAAAAAATAAGTAAATAACTGATTGTAAAATTATATTTTGTGTGTGTGTGTTAGTCACTCAGTCATGTCTGACTCTTTGAAACCCCATGGACCGTAGCCCACCAGGCTCCCCGTCCATGGAATTCTCCAGGCAAGAATACTGGAGTAGATTGCCATTCCCTTCTCCAGGGGATCTTCCCAATCCAGGGATCAAACCCAGGTCTTCTGCACTGCAGGCAGATTCTTTCCTATCTGAGCCATCTGGGAAGCTATATTTACTTTACCAGGGAAGTTATATTTTACAACTGCACAAAGAAAAAAGAAAAGATATTCCAGGACCCATATCACAAATGAAGGCTTTTGTAAAATATTTTGACAAAGAATTAAAAGACAACGCACAACAGTCAAATTTATTTGGGGTCAGGTAACTTCATAGGCTAAATGAGAATGAATCAGAATTAGAGGAGAATATGACTGGCAGCTGGGAAAAACATAGGGGGAATAAGGATGGTTGGTGGTAGTAGGAATGAAGAGAAAGGAAAGAAACAGATTATGAAATTATTGTCAAGAGTGACTCTCAGGCCCTGGTCTTAATTATAGGTGAGGAATGAAAGAAGGGGAGGAGCTACGGCATGCCAGTTCAGGGCAGAGGCTTTAGTTCTCTCACCCATTAGCTTTGTGACCTTGTCCAGCCTTCTTAATCCTCTGCCCCTTAGTTTACTCATTTGTAAAATAGAAATAAGGATAAGACCCACCTTATAGAGTGATTGTGCAAATTAAGTGTGATGCACATAAAGTGTTCAACTATTACCAGGCACATATCAGATGCTTGTATTAATTCAACATAGGCTCCCTCGCTATAACAGAATCCCCAAATTACAGTGTCTTAAATAAGGCGGGGTATATTTTCTTTTAAATAGCCAGATGCAAGCATTCCAATAAAGCAAACCAGATGGCCCAGTACTCTTTAAACTTGTTGCTCTACCATCAGTGAGATGACATATGTATCCACATGGCTCAGGCCATCTCCATTAAAGCTACTGGGGAAAAGAAGAGAGGTGAACGTAGGTAGAGCTAAAGCTCAGGAGTTGTCATCACAGAAAAGAAGAGGATGCGTGTCATGAGATAGCAGCTAGCAACATTTGAAGTAAGTATGTTAGGATTATGTATTGAAGTATGTTAGGATTGGAGAAGGAAATGGCAACCCACTCCAGTGTTCTTGCCTGGAGAATCCCAGGGATGGGGTACCCTGGTGAGCTGCCATCTATGGGGTTGCACAGAGTCGGACACGACTGAAGCGACTTAGCAGCAGGATTATGTAAAGATAGCAATTGGCTGCTTGAATGAGAGAAGAAAAGCAGGAAACAAATATTTTTGGTGGGTAAGACTTGGTAAACTTAAAATATAAAATATTTCCATTGTTTTACTGAGGGAGAAGAATTTAGATGAAACTATATTGTGAAATTAAAAGATGTTTGCCCCTTGGAAGGAAAGCTATGACAAATCTAGACAGCTTATCAGAAAGCAAAGACACCACTTTGCAGAAAAAGATCCATATAGTCAGAGCTATGGTTTTTCTAGGAGTCATATACGGACGTCAGAGTTGGACCATAAAGAAGGCTGAGCACTGAAGAACTGATGCATTAGAACTGTGGTGTTGGAAAAGACTCTTGAGAGTGCCTTGGAATGCAAGGATATTAAACCAGTCAATCCTAAAGGAAATCAGCCCTGAATACTCATTGGAAAGACGGATGTTAAAGCTCCAATACTTTGGCCACCTGATGTGAAGAGCTGACTCAATGGAAAAGACCCTAATGCTGGGAAAGCTTGAAGTCAAAAGGAGAATGTGGCAGCAGAAGATGAGATGGTTAGATAGCATCATCGACTCAATGGACGTGAATTTGAGTTAACTCTGGGAAATCGTGAAGGACAGGGAAGGCTGGTGTGCCACGGTCCAGTCCATAGGGTTGCAAAATGTTAGACACAACTTAGTGACTAAACAACAATAACAAAAATTAAGAACCCAAAGGATTTGGTCTCCACATAATAGGGATGTTGAGAGAATTAAAGTATTTGGAACAAAGCTACAATAACTACCAAACATTATTCATTAGCTGTTTTCAAGGAGAAGGGAAAGTGAAAATGAAAGTCGCTCCACTGTGTCTGACTCTGTGATTCCATGGACTGTAGCCTGCCAGGTTCCTCTGTTCATGGAATTCTCCAGGCAAGAATACTGGAGTGGGTTGCCATTCCCTTCTCCAGGGTATATTCCCAACCCAGGGACTGAACCCAGGTCTCCTGCATTGCAGGTGGATTCTTTACTGTCTGAGTCACCAGGGAAGCCCTCTGAGCCACCAGAAAGCCCTGTAAGAGAGGAGACATATATTCTAATATTGAGAGAAATTCAGAAACTCACAATGGAGTTTCAGTGGAAGATGCTTGCTCCTTGGAAGAAAAGTTATGACAAACCTAGACAGCACATTAAAAACCAGAGACATTACTTTGCCAACAAAGGTCCATCTAATCAAAGCTATGGTCTCTCTAGTAGTCATGTATGGATGTGAGAGTTGGACCATAAAGAAGGCTGAGCACCAAAGAACAGATGAACCATGGTGTTGGAGAAGACTGTTGAGAGTCACTTGGATTGCAAGGAGATCAAACCAGACAATCCTAAAGGAAATCAACCTTGAGTATTATTGGAAGGACTGCTGCTGAAGCTGAAGCTACAATACTTTGGCCACCTGATGTGAAGAGCTGACTCAATGGAAAAGACCCTGATGTTGGGCAAGATTGAAGGCAGGAGGAGAAGGGGACAACAGAGGATGAGATGGTTGGATGGTGTCACTGACTCAATGGACTTGAGTGAATAGGCTCCAGGAGTTGGTGATGGACAGGGTAGCCTGGCATGCTACAGTCCATGGGGTCGCAAAGAGTCAGATGTGAGTAACTGAACAATAAATGTGGAATTGTGGAGGGAAATAGTAATGATTTTCTTCCGCTTCTAGGATGTCATCTAAAGAAAAAAGTCATGAATGTTCATGCCAGTGTAGGAACACTTGCTTTTAGGTAGTTCATTAGTATGCTGCTATCTGGCAATCCACTCCAGTATTTCTGCCTGGAGAATCCCATGGATGGAGGAGCCTGGTGGGCTACAGTCCTTGGGGTCGCAAAGAGTCGGACAGGACTGAGCAACTTCACTTTCGCTTATCTCATCTGAGAGTCACAGGCCCTTGAAGGAAGTAGCACTTGCCACTTCATGATAGCAAAGGTTTGCTGCCCCCATGTGGCAGTACTTTGTAACTGCAGGGGTCGCTGGTCTTCAGTTCACTTCAGTTGCTCCGCCATGTGAGACTCTGTGACCCCATGGACTGTGGCACTCCAGGCTTCCCTGTCCTTCAGGCTTCTCTGGTTTTACACTGCCCTAAACTTTGTATCTTCAAATCCCAGACCCTGATCCAAGATCTGTGTCCATCTCTCATCCAAAATGGTGGGCCATCAGTTTAGCTTTCTGACCTTACGGTTATTGTTTTTAAATCTGGCCCTCGGTGAAGTCTCTATAGAAAACCTCAAAAAAGATTTTCCACTCCTCTGAGTAATGCAATGGAGTCTCTCGCTCAGAATGTAACTAATTTTCATCCCTCCACACCACATGGGTCACTTTTAGCTGTTTATGGTTTGGCCAAAAGCAGAGTCAACAATGCTAACTTCCTATGGTTTAAACAGTAGGAGATGTATGGCTTTTTGTGGACTGGGCACTTTCCCAAGCAAGAATACTTTGCATATTAAGCACAGATAAAAACCCTGCTGGAGCAGGGTATGCAGGCTATTCCAATCCCTGCAGCATGGTTAACACAAGCCCAGCATTCAGCCTTCAGATCTAAGAAAGATAAACCAGGAGCTGATTTTCAGATGGATTCTTGTACATACTTTCTTTCTTGTTTTTTAAATAACAAGTCCTCTTGTTATTAAAGAACCATAGGCAACCAGTTCCAGTGGACCCTGGCTTCAGTTTTCTGTTGATCAGTTCAAGCACATGATACAATTGTGTTTCCAATGGATCCTGAGGTGGGGGTGCATTGAAATGTCCTCCACACGACCCTGCCTGCCTGCAAATACAGTCAGGTGGTCAATGGAAACCTCTGGGTATCAGAGAGCAGCAACTTGGTCATTTTCTAGTCATAGATTAATGTGATAAAGATGTGTAATTTAACCTTCAACAAGGAGGGAAAGAGTACACCTTCACAAAATAACGTAAGGGCTATTATTTTACAGGAAATAGGATACACATCATGTTAATGGGCAGAAAGGAAATCAATCTTCACAGTGGCAACATGTGTTTATTCTCAAGATATTTCAGGGAAAAAATAACCACAACACCGGAGTGCTCCCCCACTCCACCCCCACTCAATTACTCAGACTCATCTGAAAGTTTTTTCCAAAAGATAAATCCACTGACTTTCAGCAGATGTCCTGAGGCTTTGAAATTATTAAGAATTAGTTGTAAAGTCCTTTTCACTAATCCATAGAGAAGGGGGGCACAAAGAAAGAGAGGGCAGGATATGGTCACCTCTGAAGATGTAAAGGCATAGGTAATGGGAGCAATTTCATCAAAATCAAACATCATTCATGTTCTACTTAATATGTAAAAATTGTATTTTATGGAAGCTTTAGCTTTCATTCCTATTAGTATGAGAGACAAGCACGTTTTCTCATGTTTACTGTTCATTGTTAATTTGCGTTTCCTCTTCTGTAACTCCACATATTGCTGAAGCCTGGCTTGAGAATTTTGAGCATTACTTTACAAGCATGTGAGATGAGTCCAATTGTGTGGTAGTTTGAGCATTCTTTGGCCTTACCTTTCTTTGGGATTGGAATGAAAACTGACCTTTGCCAGTCCTGTGCCACTGCTGAGTTTTCCAAATTTGCTGACATATTGAGTGCAGCACTTTCATAGCATCATCTTTTAGAATTTGAAATAGCTCAACTGGAATTCCATCGCCTCCGCTAGCTTTGTTCATAATGATGCTTCCTAAGGCCAACCTGACTTCACATTCCAGGATGTCCAGCTCTAGGTAAGTGGGAGTGATCACACCTTCATGATTATCTGGATTGTGAAGATCTTTTTTGTACAGTTCTTCTGTGTATTCTTGCCACCTCTTTTTAATATCTTCTGCTTCTGTTAGGTCCATACCATTCCTGTCCTTTATTGAGCCCATCTTTGCATGAAATATTCCCTTGGTATCTCTATTTTTTTTTTTGAAGAGATCTCTAGTCTTTCCCATTCTATTGTTTTCCTCTATTTCTTTCCATTTAGAAAAGGCAGAGGAACCAGAGATCAAATTGCCAACATCCTCTGGATCATCCAACAAGCAAGAGAGTTCTAGAAAAATATAAATTTCTGCTTCATTGACTATGCCAAAGCCTTTGACTGTGTGGATCACAATAAACTGTGGAAAATTCTGAAAGAGATGGGAATACCAGACCACCTGACCTGCCTCTTGAGAAATTTGTATACAGGTCAGGAAGCAACAGTTAGAACTGGACATGGAACAAGAGACTGGTTCCAAATAGGAAAAGGAGTATGTCAAGGCTGTATATTGTCACCCTGTTTATTTAACTTATATGCAGAGTACATCATGAGAAACGCTGGACTGGAAGAAGCAAAAGCTGGAATCAAGATTGCCGGGAGAAATATCAATAACCTCAGATATGCAGATGACACCATCCTTATGGCAGAAAGTGAAGAGGAACTAAAAAGCCTCTTGATGAAGGTGAAAGTGGAGAGTGAAAAAGCTGGCTTAAAGCTCAACATTCAGAAAACGAAGATCATGGCATCTGGTCCCATCACTTCATGGGAAATAGATGGGGAAACAGTGTCAGATTTTATTTTGGGGGGCTCCAAAATCACTGCAGATGGTGACTGCAGCCATGAAATTAAAAGACGCTTACTCCCTGGAAGGAAAGTTATGACCAACCTACATAGCATATTCAAAAGCAGAGACATTACTTTGCCAACAAAGGTCCATCTAGTCAAGGCTATGGTTTTTCCTGTGGTCATGTATGAATGTGAGAGTTGGACTGTGAAGAAAGCTGAGCGCTGAAGAATTGATGCTTTTGAATTGTGGTGTTGGAGAAGACTCTTGAGAGTCCTTTGGACTGCAAGGAGATCTAACCAGTCCATTCTGAAGATCAGCCCTGGAATTTCTTTGGAAGGAATGATGCTAAAGCTGAAACTCCAGTTCTTTGGCCACCACATGCAAAGAGTTGACTCATTGGAAAAGACTCTGATGCTGGGAGGGATTGGGGGCAGGAGGAGAAGGGGATGACAGAGGATGAGATGGCTGGATGGCATCCCTGACTCGATGGACGTGAATCTGGGTGGGCTCCGGGAGTTGGTGATGGACAGGAAGGCCTGGTGTGCTGTGATTCATGGGGTTGCAAAGAGTCAGATACAACTGAGCGACTGAACTGAACTGATAAAAGAAAGTGAAAGTCATTCAGTAGTGTCCACTGTATAGTCCACGGAATTCTCCAGGCCAGAATACTGGAGTGGGTAGACTTTCCCTTCTCCAGGAATCTTCTCAACCCAGGGATCGAACCCAGGTCTCCTGCATTGCAGGCAGATTCTCCAGCTGAGTCACAAGGGAAGCCCAAGAATACTGGAGTGGGTAGACTTTCCCTTCTCCAGGGATCTTCGCGACCCGGAAATTGAACCAGGGTCTCCTGCATTGCAGGTGGATTCTTTACCAACTGAACTAACAGGGAATTCTGATAGCTATAAAAACAAACACCTTTCAAATTAAGCATATTTCCTTTAATTTCAAAGTTACTAAAGATATTCCCCAGAAATCGGTGTTGAACTTCATCAAATGCCTTCTAGCATCTATCATACACTTTCTCTCGTTAATGACTGATGCAATGAATTACCAATACATTTCTCAATATTAAACTACCTCTGCATTTATGAAATATGGTATAGCATTATTTTAATATTCCTCTAGATTAGATACTTATTTTTAATATTTTTGCTTCTATGTTCATTTATGAGATAAGTTTGCAATTTTTTTGTGTGGAACTACTAGCATACTACTTTCATAGCATGAATTGCTAATTTGTGTATTTTTATCTATGCTTTACAATAGCTTAAAAATCTCAGTTTCTTATGTTTTGAAGTTGGTATTGGATTTACTGTCCGAACATTTGAATCTTGTGCCTACAAATCAGATTGGAGGTGGGGAGAGAGCCCTTTGACTATCTTTCCTTATAGTTCTTGACTCCAAATTGCTATCTTTTCAGGAAGTTTATTTAAATCTTTTATATTTTCAAATTCATTGGTACAAATGTATAGCTAGTATTTATTTAAAATGGTGAAATTATTTTCTCAGTAAATACCTCATTACTGAGGTTGCATATTTGTATTGTCTTATACAGTCTTTTCAAATAAAAAGCTCTGATGACAGTATTTTTTATTTCCAATTCATGAATTTCTGCTCTTACCTTCATTAATTTCTTTATTCTTACTTTAGTATTTCAATTTATCTGCTCTCTCAGAATGTACAGCTTGTATATTTTGATTTTTCTTTTGTCTTTACTATCATTTATTAATAAATATTAATCTATTATTATAACTGTAATATCCTAATTTCAGAATAACTAAGAATGGCAACTGAAAAGTTTTTTTTTTATTCCCCTTGTCTACCACATAGTTTTTAACTTGCTGTTTTAACCTGAGTTTTTAGAAGAGTTTCTTTTAAAAAATGGTTTCCTTGTGGTTATTTTACTGTCTTCCTGTGCTTTGTTGTTTCATTTTTACCATCTTTCAGTCATTGATTTTTGCTCTATTGCTTTGTAGGTTCAAGATTTACACTTTGGGGAATTTACTCACATTTTTCTTTTGCCCTAATATGTAAACAGTTTTTTTGTGTGAACATTTCATAGTCAACTTACTTTTAAGTGGATCCAATTTTTAGCAAATTTCTATATTTACAATTCAAAAGAAAATAGATAAATAGAAACATAATGTTAGATACATATTTTTAAAGCTATATCAAGAAAAACACAAAGTAAGATTCAAAATAGATTTTAATGGATCATTAAATTACAGAGTTCAGGGTTTCTCAAAACCTGAGACTTTATCGTTCCTTGACTTTCCTCTAGAAGGAGAGACACCAGGGACCTGTGTGCAGAGAAGCAGTGAGGAGGTGGCCATCTGCAAGACAAGGAGAGGAGCGCAGGAGAACCACACCCGCTGAAGCCCTGATCTTGGACTTCCAGCCGGAAGAACTGGGAGAAAATAGTTCCTGTTGTTTAAGTCTGTGGTGTTTTATTGTGGAAACCCTAGCAAATTATTAACGTTAATAGTACAATCACCCATAGCCCACAGTTCCCACCACACCTTCATAACCTCCACCACCGCTTTTCTGAGGTAAAGACATATTTCTCAATATCCGTGTTTTTTTTAAATGTGGAAAAACAAAAGTCCAAGTCTGATCACTTTACTTGTTATGTAACTTGTCTGCTCCCAGTAGACATGAATTCATTTCTTTAATTTACTTAACCTTTTCTCTCTGCTTGAAGTCTACCATACTGACATCTGAACAAATAGGTAGCTGGTCCAAGGTTATGAAATCAGGTCTCCTGATTCTTGGGTCAATGACTTTTCCTACCCTTTACACTACTCATTTCACAGATTCAATGATTTGCCTAGAGAATTTACTTCTCTCTCCATCTCTACAAATAGAATTACATGATAGTTAAACAACTGCCCTTCAGCTTTTGTGAAAATGGCCATTTCTGAAGTTCATCATAAGGGCTGATGCCTTTTCATCTGGAAAGAATTAGGATTGCTTCATGGTAAATAATATAATCTAGGAGGAAAGTATGCTTCAGGATATCTATACCTAAAATTCTGCAGGTCAAACCCTCTTTTGGTGAAAAAGAGAATTTCTTAGCTCTGAAATATTTAAAGATGTAGTCAAGGCAGAGAGTATATTGAAAGTTGAAAATTGAAATTGACTTGCTGAAGGAACTGCTTGAAGCCTGTATTACCTTTAATTTTCCTTTGAGTGAAAACCATTATATAATTATGCAGTAAGTCTTTGTGCTGTATATCAGTGAAACTCATGTTAAGAGCTTTCCTTCGAAAGGACTGAAATGAGGATGGGACTGAGAAAAAGTGAACGGAGGACAAAGTATTTGTTAATTTTTCTTCTTTAAAATAACTTTTATCTTTTCCCTTCTTCTAGGTTCATTAAAGATAGTATAAAAGAGTAAAAGGGAAGAAAAGGCCCACCTATCCGTCTCACCAACCCAAGTAATAATATTGCTAATTCAATCTACATATTTCCAATCAGATTTATACAGACATACTATTTTCAATTTAAATTCTGTTTGAATTTGTGTTTTAGGTTGGATTTCCCTACAAGAAGACCTTCAGATAAGGATTTGAGTGGTAGTGGTTCATTTGAATGATGTCAGGAAACCCACGTAGGAGCGTACAAGACTGAGACAGAAAAGGGAAAGCAGCCAGTTCTGAAGATGTTACCAGGAAGTGACCATTGTGGGCAACAGGAGCTGATTCCAAGAAGGAACTCTGACTCCCACAGTCAGTATACATAGGACAAAGGTCTCAAAGTTATCTCAACAAAGGCATGTGGACCTGAGCTATTTAAACATGAACTCCATCAATTAGGGTGCCAGTGCTCACCCAGGGGCATAATTTTTCAGCACCTCTGGCCTGATAAGAACATGGAAGAAGAAAACTCAAGCAAAGAGAAGTAGATGCTGGCAACTGGAAGCATATCAAGCATACACCTAAAATAGTGAGGGTAAAGTTATACATCTGTGGTACTCGTAGCATCTGCCATAACTGGAATATTGTTTGGTAACTGCCTCATTCATTTATTTTATGCTGAATCTTTTTCAGGATATTAAATGATCTAAGTATGCTATTGTCAATCGTTTTGGCTGCATTCTAATCTACTGAATGACTACATCAATCTTGGGGGTTTTTTTGGGTTTATACTTTTTGTCATTATAATATACAAACTGTGATAAACATTCTTATATTGAAATATTTTGTGCAATTAAAGTGAAAGTCACTCAGTTATGTCCAAAGCCTTGTGACCACATAGACTATACAGTTCATGGAATTCTCTGGGCCAGAATATTGGAGTGTATAGCCTTTCCCTTCTCCAGGGGAATATTCTCAAACCAGTTAACTGGCTCTCTGCTCTGCTTTGCGTTTGTTAAGGTTCAGCAACACTAAGTGCTTACATTCCTGCCAGCACAGCTGCCATATGCCTCTAGCCTAATTCTCACCTGGCATATCTGCACTAGCAGGCACATGGCATCAAGTCTCAAACTTGGAAATAAGCCAGGGATTAGTCTGCTCAGACTGCTGTAACAAAATACTGTAGACTGTGTGCTTATGCTCGGTCACGTCTGACTCTGCAGCCCCATGGACTGTAGCCTGCCAGGCTCCTCTGTCCAAGGAATTTTCTAGGCAGGAATACTGGAGTGCATTGCACTTTCTACTCCAGGGGATCATCCCAGACCAGGGATCAAACATGTGTCTCTTGCATCTCCTGTATTGGCGGAGAGATTATTTACCACTAGAGACCCGGGAAGCCCAAGAGAGTGGGATAAAGAACAGAAATTTGTTTCTCACAGTTCTGAAGGCTGGGAATTCCAAGGTCAGGGTACCAGCATGGTTGTGTTCTGGTGAGAGCTCTCTTTATGGATTACAGATGGCTGCCTTCTTGCTGTGTCTTTACCTGGCAGATAGCTTGAGCTAGGTCTCTGGTGTCTCTTCTGTTAAGGGCAATAATCCCATTGTGAAGGGCCACTTTCAGCACCCTGCTGCTGCTAAGTCACTTCAGACTACACTGAAATGTCATTCCTCTTTATGATCCTCTGAGAAGTGCTGAACACCAAGTAAACATGCCCACTGAGCAACCTGCTGGATCTGTTTCCAGCTCACTGTGTTTCATGTCTTTCTTTGCCTCTCCTCTCTTTTTCCCTCTGTCTTACCATGTGTATTTGTATCTCGTTAGGCAGCATCATTTTGTTGCCTGGGGCTCTGTTTTCTAGAGACCCCATAATAAAAACACAATTTTGAAAGATGATACTATATTTTGATTATAATAGAAAACAAGTCCAATGAACTTACAGAAAATAAAAATATATGCAATATGTAATATATGCAAAAGTACTGCATTGGGTCATTTTATATTTAAGATGGGTATTGGACACCATTATCTTTTAGACTACAAGCAATAAAGTTTCCAATTATATCCTTGTATAAAAGCATGGTCTGAATAATAAAATATACTTAATTGGATTCATAACTTTCAGACAACTATACCCAAATAATATGAATTACTGACAAAGTGTAAACTTGGTGGGAGGGCTCAAATATACAGTACTTGAACAAATTCATTTTAATGTTTAACACATTTATTTTAAAAGCTAAGTTGAATGTATAAGTAATAGAAAATAGAAATATATATCATAAAAAAATTAAAAATGATCATTTAAGGAACTCTGAAATGGACTGGAATGGGTGAATTTAACTCAGATGACCATTATATCTACTACTGTGGGCAGGAATCCCTCAGAAGAAATGGAGTAGCCATCATGGTCAACAAAAGAGTCCGAAATGCAGTACTTGGATGCAATCTCAAAAATGACAGAATGATCTCTGTTCGTTTCCAAGGCAAACCATTCAGTATCACAGTAATCTAAGTCTATGCCCCAACCAGTAATGCTGAAAAAGCTGAAGTTGAACGGTTCTATGAAGACCTACAAGACCTTTTAGAACTAACACCCAAAAAAGATGTCCTTTTCATTATAGGGGACTGGAATGCAAAAGTAGGAAGTCAAGAAACACCTGGAGTAACAGGCAAATTTGGCCTTGGAACACAGAATGAAGCAGGGCAAAGACTAATAGAGTTTTGCCAAGAAAATGCACTGGTCATAGCAAACACCCTCTTCCAACAACACAAGAGAAGACTCTATACATGGACATCACCAGATGGTCAACACTGAAATCAGATTGATTATATTCTTTGCAGCCAAAGATGGAGAAGCTCTATACAATCAGCAAAAACAAGACCAGGAGCTGACTGTGGCTCAGACCATGAATTCCTTATTGCCAAATTCAGACTTAAATTGAAGAAAGTAGGGAAAACCACTAGACCATTCAGGTATGACCTAAATCAAATCACTTATGATTATACAGTGGAAGTGAGAAATAGATTTAAGGGCCTAGATCTGATAGACAGAGTGCCTGATGAACTATGGAATGAGGTTTGTGACACTGTACAGGAGACAGGGATCAAGACCATCCCCATGGAAAAGAAATGCAAAAAAGCAAAATGGCTGTCTGAGGAGGCCTTACAAATAGCTGTGAAAAGAAGAGAAGTGAAAAGGAAAGGAGAAAAGGAAAGATATAAACATCTGAATGCAGAGTTCCAAAGAATAGCAAGAAGAGATAAGAAAGCCTTCTTCAGCGATCAATGCAAAGAAATAGAGGAAAACAACAGAATGGGAAAGACTAGAGATCTCGTTAAGAAAATCAGAGATACCAAAGGAACATTTCATGCAAAGATGGGCTTGATAAAGAACAGAAATGGTATGGACCTAACAGAAGCAGAAGATATTAAGAAGAGATGGCAAGAATACACAGAAGAACTGTACAAAAAAGATCTTCATGACCCAGATAACCACAATGGTGTGATCACTGACCTAGAGCCAGACATCCTGGAATGTGAAGTCAAGTGGGCCTTAGAAAGCATCACTACGAACAAAGCTAGTGGAGGTGATGGAATTCCAGTGGAGCTATTTCAAATCCTGAAAGATGATGCTCTGAAAGTGCTGCACTCAATATGCCAGCAAATTTGGAAAACTCAGCAGTGGCCACAGGACTGGAAAAGGTCAGTTTTTATTCCAATCCCAAAGAAAGGCAAAGCCAAAGAATGCTCAAACTACCGCACAATTTCACTCATCTCACACGCTAGTAAAGTAACGCTCAAAATTCTCCAAGCCAGGCTTCAGCAATATGTGAACCGTGAACTTCCTGATGTTCAAGCTGGTTTTAGAAAAGGCAGAGGAACCAGAGATCAAATTGCCAACATCTGCTGGATCATGGAAAAAAGCAAGAGAGTTCCAGAAAAACATCTATTTCTGCTTTATTGACTATGCCAAAGCCTTTGACTGTGTGGATCACAATAAACTGTGGAAAATTCTGAAAGACATGGGAATACCAGACCACCTGACCTGCCTCTTGAGAAACCTGTATGCAGGTCAGGAAGCAACAGTTAGAACTGGACATGGAACAACAGACTGGTTCCAAATAGGAAAAGGAGTACATCAAGGCTGTATATTGTCACCCTGTTTATTTAACTTATATGCAGAGTACATCATGAGAAACACTGGGATGGAAGAAGCACAAGCTGGAATCAAGATTGCCGGGAGAAATATCAATAACCTCAGATATGCAGATGACACCACCCTTATGGCAGAAACTGAAGAGGAACTCAAAAGCCTCTTGAAAGTGAAAGTGGAGAGTGAAAAAGTTGGCTTAAAGCTCAACATTCAGAAAACAAAGATCATGGCATCTGGTCCCATCAGTTCATGGCAAATGGATGGGGAAACAGTGGAAACAGTGTCAGACTTTATTTTGGGGGGGCTCCAAAATCACTGCAGATGGTGACTGCAGCCATGAAATTAAAAGACGCTTGGACTCCTTGGAAAGAAAGTTATGACCAACCTAGATAGCATATTCAAAAGCAGAGACATTACTTTGCCAACAAAGGTCCGTCTAGTGAAGGCTATGGTTTTTCCTGTGGTCACGTATGGATGTGAGAGTTGGACTGTGAAGAAGGCTGAGCGCTGAAGAATTGATACTTTTGATCTGCGGTGTTGGAGAAGACTCTTGAGAGTCCTTTGGACTGCAAGGAGATCCAACCAGTCCATTCTGAAGGAGATGAGCCCTGGGATTTCTTTGGAAGGAATGATGCTAAAGCTGAAACTCCAGTACTTTGGCCACCTCATGCGAAGAGTTGACTCATTGGAAAAGACTCTGATGCTGGAAGGGTTTGGGGGCAAGAGGAGAAGGGGATGACAGAGGATGAGATGGCTGGATGGCATCACTGACTCAATGGCCGTGAGTCTGAGTGAACTCCGGGAGTTGGTGATCACAGGGAGGCCTGGCATGCTGCGATTCATGGGGTCGCAAATAGTCGGACACGACTGAGCAACTGATCTGGTCTGATCTGATCTACACTGCTGGTGGGAATGTAAATCGGTATAGCCACTATGGAGAACGATCTAGACTTCCCTGATGGCTCAGACAGTGAAGTGTCTGCCTACAGTGCAGGAGACCCTGATTCAATCCCTGGGTTGGGAAGATCCCCTGGAGAAGGAAATGGCAATCCCACTCCAGTATTCTTGCCTGGAAAATCCCATGGACAGAGGAGCATGGTAGGGTACAGTCCTTGGGGTTGCAAAGAGTCAGACACGACTGAATGACTTCACTTTCATTTTGATTTCACTATGGAGAACAATATGGAGGTTCCTTAAAAAACTAAAAACAGAGCTACATAATGACCCTGCAATTCCACTCCCAGCCGTATATCTAGAGAAAACATGGTATGAAAGGATACGTGCACCCCAATGTTCCCTGCAGCACTGTTTACAACAGTCAAGACATGGAAGCAACCTAAATGTCCACTGACAGCGGAATGGATAAAGATGATGTGGCACATATATACAGTGGAATATTACTCAGCCATTAAAATGAAAATAATGCCACTTGCAGCAACATGATGGACACACAGAGTGTCATACTGAGTAAAGTAAGTCAGAGTAAGAGAAGTATCTTATGATACCCCTTATATGCTGAATCTAAAAAGAAATGATACAAATGGACTTATTTACAAAATAGAAACAGACTCACAGACTTAGAGAAGGAATTTATGGTTATGGGGGGGGGGGGGGAGGTGAGAAGAAGGGATAGTTAGGGAGTTTGACACTGTTAGGTACACACTGCTGTATTTAAAATGCATAACCAGCACGGACCTAGTGTATAGCACATGGAACTCTGCTCAGTGTTATGCTGCACCTGGGTGGGAGGGGAGTTTGTGAAGAATGGATACATGTATGTGTGTGGCTGAGTTACTCTGCCGTGCACCTGAAACTATCACACTGCTAATCAGATACTCCAACATTAAATAAATCGCTTTTAAAAAAGAAAGAGGTCTATATTGATAACAATTTTCTGCCTATTCAAAATGGAAATGAACAATCAGGAAAGCAAAGGCAATAAACTATTCTTATTTTTCCTATACAAAAGTGCTCAGTAGATCTCTTCTCAATATAACTATGGTCAATTCAATCCATTTCTACACAGAGAATGTGTTTAAAGTTTTTATTATTATCATTACCATTGTCATTACTATTTTATTTTTTCTCAACCATAGACGGCAATTCTCTTCAATTTACCCCTTTTTTATCAAACAAATTAAAAAAATCAAATGTAAAAAAGTGATCTCATTCTATAATATGACACATCTTACAGTGAATGCAAAATGTATTCTCAAGGTCAATTTTAACAAAGATAAATCTAAAACCTCAAATTTTGTTTCAGAAATTCAAAGGTAGAAGAACTGGTTAGAAATAACAGCAGCAAAGATCAAATCTGAAGATTAAATCAACTAAGCCTTCAATTGATTAAAAAAATTCATGTGAACACCTTAAAGAATCTAATCCAACCTCAATTCTGTTAACAGGTTTACTCTGTCCAGATGACCCAAAGGAAATAGTCCATCATTCTGTTTTGTAAGGCTGTTTTTTCAGGACTATGTATCCAGCTTTGGGAGTCAATGAGAACTGGGACACCATCAAAATAGTCAACATATATAGGAAAATTAAGTCTGAGAGACCGAAGATTTGAAAAATATGTCATATGAAATGTAAATGGTTGAAGGGATTAGGGATATTCAACATAAAGGAGCAAAGACTCCTAGAGAATTTAACAGCTATAATCAAATTACTCAAGGGCTATTATTAAGAAAAGATACAGACTTACAGACTTTAGGCCATTGTAAGAAATTTCCAATGATGATGTCCATTCTTATGCAGTGATGACATCTCCATGATTAGAACTAACCAGATAGAGGTTGGGTGGCCATTTATTTAGCTGTTATCATTGTGCATTGTGAGTAGAATAGTGGAACAATGTCCTCTAAGGTTCTCTTTAACTCCAAGCGACCTGCTGGAGGATCCTCAAAATATCCTCCTGTAATTTTGAAACTTCATGAGGTTTACCTCAGTAAATTACTTTTTAGGTAATCAAAAAAGTCCTACACATCTTCAAAACTCAAGACAACTAGTGAAGTATTTCATAGAATTGAACAAAATATGTTCTTTTTTTAAAAATGTCATGGGCAACAAGGAAGCATTAATATTCAGGAAGAGAATATGCACAGTGGTGTATAACCAGCATAACTGAAATTTGTCCCAGGTGGGGAAAATCATGTCTGAATTTCTAATTAGTTGGAAACATCATAGTTAGGGTGAGGATTTCAAGGGGCAAGGGGACAGCATAGGTATTCCTCACCCTAAACAGAGAATGACAAAGCCAAGGGCATGTGCATAACCCAAAACCTTTGTATCAATATAAAACCTAGGTCACCAACCCAGGAGTGGAATCAGAAGGATTATGCAATAGAAAGACATCACAAACAGCTATCGGAAATGAAATATGATGCCAAGACTCTGGCCAGGGAGATAGAAACAGGGTCTGGGTAACAGCCAAGAATCATGTTCCCTGGATGCCCATTTAGATGAAGCTTTCTGAACATGAGATTGGAAGTTCATACCATGAAAAATGAAAAAAATCAATATGAGAGCAAGAAAGATAATTTGTTTTATAAACTGTTCTTCTCAAAGGTGTTTCCTATATGAGATTATAATTTTTCACCTTTTTTGGGGAGGGTATGGTGGGGTATTTATATATCCTCTGTTTTATAACATAATGATAACTGCAAATTTTGTTTTGTTTAATGCTCTCACTGGCAATAGGAAATACTGACAGATCTGTGCCAACCTCTTGATTTGTTTTCCTTTTAATTTCACCAGTCTGTGAAATTTAAAAAATCTGGAAATAACTGGCTCGGAACATCAATTCGTGTTTGTAATTTGATGTGAGGCACTCAGGGTGATAAGTTTAGACTAAAAAAGAATCAATTCATCTAGTAAGTGAAATCAATAACTGTACAAATTATTTGCTATATGTCACAACTTTATTAATTTTAAATATTCAGATTTTTAAATAACATCAAAATATTATAAAGACTATATAGGGTTCTTCTTTATTTTATCTAGTTTTACTGTGTTCATTAGCTACTTTGATGAATGCATGGTGACTAGTATTATTTTTCTGTGAGTAGTACATGCTCATTTACAGCATTCAAGTGAGGAAAAAAAAATTAAAGCTAATAATTTTCAGTACTTAAATTTAGCAGACAAACTATTAAACATCATTACCCACATATATTTCTAAATAGAACTTCTTAATACTTCAGTCTCAAATAAAATGTATTTATGGCATAAAATTATACTTTGGATCATGCAACTATGACTGATTTCTGCTGGGTACTTACCCCCACCTATGAATCAATTCTTTAAAAGATTAAAATAAATCATGACTATGAACTCTATGCATACTTACTTGTAAAATTTAAGAGGCAGTATGTTAGCCATTAGGCCACAGACCAAAAAACAAGCATTATTTTTCTGAGCTTGTTTTCAAATTTCATTATGAAGAAAAAAAATGAGATAATGTACAATACACAACTGTGAGTTATTTTTATCACTGAAAGTTATAAATTTTCATATCATGTCACAAAGCTAAAGTAAAATCAAGCATAGTTTAATTTATAATATTCCTAAGCAAATCATTCAAAATGCATGCCAAAGTCTTATAATATTTTACATTGTTACCTTCTGTTCTCACTGTGTGTAAATATGCTTTAAAACATAGTTGCAATTGATAGAATACTAGATAACACATTGCCTTATTTCTCTCTAATCACCAATATTATAGATGTACATATCAAAAATAAAAAAATTAAAATGACATACAACATTCATATGAGCATAAAAATACCATTTCTGCAAGAGCTAATTTAGAAGCCCCAAAATAATGTGTCATTTTCTTATACTGTGTTCCAAATTAAGAAAGCAGCATGTTAAGTATAAATCTTAATTTATGAACTGCCTTTGGGAATGAAATAAATTCTGGGTGACTAAGTTACTTTAAAAATAACTTTGAATTTATTATTTTAAGAAATATTGAAGAAAACTTTCATACCGGCTCAACACCCTGTACTTTCAGCCTGATAATGCAAGTGTCATCCAAAAAAAAGTCAAAAAATAGATTTACTTTATCATATAACATTTATATTAAATCATTTCATTTTCACATAATTTTCCTACTAGTCTTCTGCCAAAATATGAGAAAGAAATAGGATCTTTTCTCTAAGTAATTTTTCCCCAGCAGACTGCCACTGCCAGCATAAGTAGATTAATAATAGATGCTCAGTGACTCTTGGAGTCTTACTGGTTTTAGGCAGCACAAAGCCTGGGGTTAACACCAAGGTCACTTGGGGTTTTTCTGCTCAAATGACTTACAAAAATATTTTACTAGATCTCCCTTCCAAGAAACAAAAAAATATATTGTCTTAGATTTATGAAAATTCCTGGGAATGTATGTTTGCAAATCTGACTTCAAGCTTTTTCTCCCAATATTAAATCAGTTTAGAGAAGCCCTTCCATCTCCTGCATGTTGTTTTCACGTTGCCTGGTGCCAGTCCAAATAGGGAAACCAATAGTCATCCCTCATTTCTACAAAATTCATTCACTCAGTTTTTTGTGTATCTAGCAAATTCTGCTAAACATGTGAGATATCAGAAATATTTATATCACAGAAACACAACAACATTTATCAGGCAGTCTCTTTTTCTCAAACACCTTCTCCTTCCTTAGTCTTTTTGTCTTCCTTCCCCTTCTTTTTATTACCAATTCCCAATTAAAAAAAAAAAGTGTATAATCTGGGCTCTAGCCTCCTACTTTACTATTTTTCCTCCATTCTAGCTTCCTTTTCCCCCCTTCTATGCTATTTCCCAATCTTTTTTGTCCCTCAGGGGAGTAAAACAGAAATAGGTCATTTTTTTAATGCAAATTAGTTCAAATTCCTCTTAACAATACTGCCTATTACAATGACTATAAAAGCAACTTGAAAGTAATTCTTTTAGAATTCAAAAGTGTTTCTTAGTTTCAAGGCTCCCATCAAAATTCAAAATTACTTGGAATAATGAAACCCTAAGTAGCTCTGATTCAAATATCCCCTGCTAAATGACCTTGATGGGGAATAAATTCTCTGTAGATGACTTCAGGCAAGTAGTTCCTACCAAAAAATGAACATCTCAGAGAGTCAGAGGCATAAGCTAGTGAGAGGCACAGCATTTAAACAGAAACCAAGGTTCATGAGCCCTGGATGTGCTTGCATATGTGTTCATCTGAATCAGATCTTACTTTTCCTTTACATGTGCAAGCCTGGGTTGTAGGGAAAATTAGTTACTAAGACTGTCCTTTAATTAGCTCTTCGGCAATTTACTCAGATATATAAATACTACCTAAAAATGTCTTAAAGAAAAACTATCCCTATGTTAGTACATGTATATGCCTGGCTTTGTGTAAACAACCTAAAACATAATTTCATTTAATCTCCATGCCACTCAGCAAGCTAAATACTAAAACTCTCTTTTTTTTAATGTGTAAATTAAGTAACTTAACCAAGTTCACAGACTGCTGAAATTCAAGCTAAGTTTATAACATCAGTGATTTCATGGAATCATTAGTAATTGTAAAAATTGTTAAATAAGTATAAACAGACAAACAAAAAGTGTCCACCATAAAATTTTAATTGTGTTTAAACAAATGAAGAGCATCACAAAATGCTATGGACTGAATGCTTATAGCCCAAATTTCATATGCTGAAATCCTAGCCCCAAAAGTGGCGGTGTCAGGAGGCGGGACATTTTAGATATGATTAGGGCTTGAGGGCAGAGCCCTCACAAATGCAATTAGTGCCCTTAGAAAAGGGACCCCAGAGATATCCCTTGTTATTATGCCAGGTAGGACACAACAAAAAGATGGCTGTCTATGAACCAGAAAGCCAGCCATCATCAGACAGTGAATCAGCCAAAACTTTGATTTTGGACTCCCCAGCTTCTAGAACTGTAAGAAATAAATTTCTATTGTTTATAAGCCACAGAGTCCATGGTATTTTGTTACAGGAGCTCAAATGAACTAAAATGACTGACTTCATGAATTCATTAGTTACATGTTCTAAACCTCATCATAAATATTTTATGAAATCATTTCAGTATAAGGATTCTGCCCAAGAAAGGAATGATGGCGCTGCCTATAAATGTCAGCTGGATCTGCTCCATTTCAAATATGTCTCATTAAAAGTACCTAAAAATCTCCTTGAATTCAGGACTTTTATGGGAAATAAAAATACTTATTAATAGAGCTTCACAACCTCAGGGATTGAATCACATACAGTTTACTGACAGTTATATTAAACATTAATGTATACAGCACACAATTAATAGTTACAACTACTTATACTGAGTTTTTCATCCTCAGACTGGTGCTTGGCATATAGTAGGCATTTAATAAATCTCATGGATGATTAAAACACTAAATGCATGATGAAATAACATGCTCTGGTATTAAAAACCAATTCTGTATTATGAAATTTTGTTGAAGGCTGCAGGTAAAGTGTGAGAGTCATGCCTGACTTGCAGCTCTGTTCTACCTTCTCTTTTTTTAGGATTCTAGTCATGTAGTTGTATACTTTTTACCTATTTGCTTCATTTTTCCATATTGCTCTAAACTGAACATTCTGTCAGTTTTTATATGATTAGTCTAGAGAGCTTTCTATGAAATTTCTTAAACTTGTTTATGCACCACTCTTGCTACTTTATCACCTGCATGCACATCTGAATCATGCAAGTCAATATGACCTTGAGAAAGTCAAACACCAATGTGGTGACAAGCACTCTCTTCTTGGCTAAATTCTAGCAAGGCTCCTATCTCCTCAAGGTCATGTCCCTAGGTTAATGAGTCCAGCTCCCTTGAAATGCCTGCCTGAGAAAGCTCAATGCTCCAAAAGAATTTGCTGGCAGTTTCAGTCAAGTCCTCACTATGAGCTTCTTATCTCCTTTTTCTTAGAGAATTTACTAGACAATTCACAATTATAAATCTTCATTCTATCCTTTTGAGACAGATCTTCTACAACCCAGGAATGTCTTTCTCAAGGAACTGGGAGCCATCTTTTTGAAATGTGATCATCGAAAAAGATAAGGCCCCTGCCTTCTAATTTCAGTGCAGGGTAGGAGCCTAACTTCTTTATGGAGAAGGCAATGGCACCCCACTCCAGTACTCTTGCCTGGAAAATCCCATGGGTGGAGGAGCCTGCTAGGCTGCAGTCCATGGGGTCGCTAGGAGTCAGACACGACTGAGCAACTTCACTTTCACTTTTCACTTTCACTCATTGGAGAAGGAAATGGCAACCCACTCCAGTGTTCTTGCCTGGAGAATCCCAGGGACGGGGGAGCCTGGTGGGCTGCTGTCTATGGGGTCACACAGAGTTGGACATGACTGAAGTGACTTAGCAGCAGCAGCAGCAGCAAACACAGCTAGCCTAATCACATTGACCAATCCACCCCCTACATTCCATTAGCACACTCCAGGATTTTAAAAGCCTCTCACATTTTGTTTCAGCAAAGATACCTCAGTTTACACTGAAGTCTCTCCACTGCTGCAGTAGCCTGAATAAAATCTGTCTTGCCATCTTTAAAAAAATCCAGCTCTGTTTCTCTTTGATCACAGCCAAATGTCCTCTCATAAACAATCTTGTTTCTTACTTCACTCATAAAATTTACATTAACAGTAGTAATCAGCCCCAGCTTTCTGGTTTATAATCAACATACTGGTGCACACTAAGACACACTTTTGGCCTTCTTTCTCCTGATTTCAGAGGTGACATCTTGCCAGTTCAAGGCTGACACATTTACATATGCTCTCTGGCATTTACTCATTTTTCTCTCAGCTGGGAACTAACTTAATCAAGTCCCCTCTTTTATGTATTCAGTTCAGTTCCTCTCCTTTAAACTGGCTTCTTCTCCTTCTTTACTTATCAGTATATGTAGGGTCTTTCATTCTGAAAAGATTTTAAACTCTCCCTGATTCTATGGTCTCCTATTTTCACTGAATTTCTTCTCTTCTTATTCATGATTCTTCAGTGAGTCATCTCTACTTTTCAACTCCTATTTTTTAATATCCACCCTTTATCATTCCACTGATATACAGCTTTTCAATATATATCATGGAATTGCTCTCACTAATTACTAAAAGCCTTGTAAATGCTGATCTCAAGGGAAAATTTTCAGGCCCCATTTATTGGGTCTCTGTATTGCATTTAAATAGGCAAAACATTAACACATTTGTGACATGTTTCATTTACTTCCCTGACTCTATGAAATTATACACTTTGCCTTCACTCTCATTCTCTTTCAAGGATTCTTGTTTCTCCACATACATGTAACATATAACCTTTGAACTTCTAACTTCAGTCCAGTTCTCATCCATTGACTCCTCTGTCAACAATATCACTAGTCTCATGGTTCTGTTACTCATTGTAAAAAAATAAAATGCAAGCAGATAAGCCCCACCACAAAAATTAAAGAGAAAGAGTCCTTAAAAAGTCAATTATATTTACCAAATAATTGACCTCATATATTATTCAGAAACAGAAATATTAAAATAGCAACAAAAAATTCAACTGAGAAACATCTAAACAGCATGTGACATCAAAGTCAGTGATAGCTAATCTTTGACCACTCTAGTTATGAGAAAGATTTTAGTTATTTAGCAAGTTTTAATTTAAAATAACATATGTGTAAGTATATCGATAGTTCTGATATTCAGAATTATTTTTAGTTTTGAGCTATAGAAGCCCAACTGACATTGGTTTAATCAATATATCAGCTCACATGATTTTTGAAAAGGTAAAGATCAGATGCTGCTGAGTTCAGGTTGTCAAAGTGTGCCATGTTTCTTTCTCAGATCACTTTCCCTATGTGATAGGGACAGAGTAAAGGGACAAAGAGGTGATTAAATAGTAAATATCTCTAGGGGATTATAAGTAAAGAGAAAAGTACAAGAGACCCCTGTAAGTTGATGATTACTCAAGAAAGCAGGTTTGCTCAACCACAAAACTGGGCAGGCTTGCTTAGCAACAAAACCATGCAACAGAAGCATTAGATGTGCCCCAAAACAATAAAACAATGGTGACATGAGACCTGCATCCTACCCAGAGAGCTTGGTAAGTTAATGATCGCTAGGGCATGCTCTCTTCACACATAAAAAAAAAAACAATCATTTATGGAAAGGTGACATTTCAGAGTGAAAGACCCTCATTTATTTAGACCTGAAATAATTTTTCCATAGTGCCATGATAGTCCTGGCTTCACCGTGTAGGGACAAGAAAATCCATCTCCTGATGGAGGAAGAGCTGATGATGAAACATGATGTCCACTTAAATGAGGAAGAAGGCAGTCTTTTCTCCCTTTTCACTTTTCTTTTGATTATAAAACTGTAGCCCACTAAGTACTCAAGACATGGCATCCTTTCACCCTTCTCCTGTAGGATGCCTCACAAGCATTCTATTCTAATATTACTTCTTATCTATCACTTTGCCTCTCACTGAATTCTTTTTTGTGCTAAGACATAAAGAACCAGAGCTTCTCAGAGCCCCTTGAAATACCACCTAGTGGTTTCATATGCATAAACTTCATTTTCAGGCTGAATATCCTCAACTGGTAATCAAGACATGGTCAACTCAAGTTGACCAAGATATGGTCAACTCAAGAGTACAGTTCTCTCAATATATTTGACAGAAGTTTCAAGAAGGATTCTCAACAGCCTGGTCTATGTCATAAATCCACTCAGGATCATTTGCTACGACCAAGAGTCACAGGTTATGAGTCACAATCTCAGTCAAGGTCTGAGAAAATTGTTTGCATGGATTAAGGATAGTGGAGAAGAGTTTCCCCAGAGGTAAGTCAGGGTGGTATGTTACCAGAAAACTGGTATCTAGACAGTCTTTTTTTTTTAATCATCTCAACAAAAGAAATTATTCACATTATTCATTTTTGAAGGATAAAGCAAAATTCAGAGGTATTAAATTCAGCCACATAATAACAAATGGGATTGGACTTTAATTTCTATTTTTCATTCTAAAGTCAATATTCTTTCCACATTCCAATGCTTCCAATTCTCCTGCTCAACAGGAATAAGAGACTACATTTTTAGTGAAAGTACTTTACTGAAACCTTCAATTAATGAAAATGCAAGTATACTGTTCTCAATTCTCATGTTCTCACTTATGATCAGATTATTACAATGTACATCAAAATAGAAAGAGGAACTAAGATACTCACAGTCACTATCTTAAAGAACAGCTTTATACACTCATCCTGGCTTTAACACACACACACATATATATATACACACACACATATATCTTCCTCAAAGGGTTCTAAAATTGTTTTTATGCAGCTCATGCCATAAACTATAGGTAAAAAGCAGCAGCACCCTCTGTGCAAAGCTTGATGTCATAACATCACCATGGCAACAATATCTCTGCAATGTGGAGATGCAATTCTTTCCTGAAAATTAATCAGCTGCAGTGACAATCATAGTTGCTATCTCAGGCAAGTAGTATAGATCCACCTAAGACCCCGGAGAATCTTCCACTGTATCCATTAAATAAGACCACAAGATTTTATTAAGAAAATAACTGTCTAAAATCAAAATCCTAAACCTTCTATTCCTAAAGCATCTAATAGGACATACTCATTTATCACATGTTCTCTAAACTTCTTAAAAATTGCATTTAAAAGATGATATTTCCACATATCGGCTCCCAGACACTTTAATTTTTAACTGATTCCTTTAAAGGTTATTAGTTTCCCAAAGATTTATGTTTAATAAAAATGTCCTGAGAAAAAGGACGTAAAATAAGAAATTAGAAAAATCCATCCAAATTATATTTTGAAAAAGTAAAAATGCCTATTTTTCAGCCAAACCTGTGGCTGGAGCTCTCAGGATGCAGTTAAAAGAAAGAGTTGAAAAAAATAAAATTAAAAAAAATAAATAAATAAAATAAAATAAAGAAGAGTTGATTTTATTGAGAGATGCAAAAGTGTAGTGGAAAAAACACAACTCTGGAGTGAAATAAACTGCTGTTTAAATCCTAGAGATATTATAGTGGTTTAATTTATAAAATCACTAGTAAAAATTTCCACATAAAGTTAGAAGAAGAAAATGATAATACTGTGTCAACAGATAAGCTAAACCATGCAATAAAAATCTAACATCTGTTCAGTAAAAATAAATTCTAGAAGAGAACTTACTCAAACCTTATTTTTAAAAACATATTTAGAAAAACCTACACTAAGCATTACAATAATAATTTTTTTTAAATTCCTTTAAAATCAAGAATGAGACAAGCACGCTGGCAAATTTGCTGGTTTGAAAAGTAAGTCTTCCAAGAAAATTATCAATGAATAAATCAACAAATGGCATAATCTGTGATACTTTTATAGAAAAATTGTAACACTTTAGTGAAGTACTGGGCTTTCTAGATGACAACAGGTAAAGAATAGCAGTGCAGTGCAGGAGACACAGAAGATGCGGATTTGATTCATCAGTCAGGAAGATTCCCTGGAGAAGGATATGGCAACCCACTCCAGGATTCTTGCCTGGAAAATCACATGGACAGAGGAGCCTGGTGGGCTAGAGTCCATAGGGTTGCAAAGAGATGGACATGACTGAACAAGTAGCACTTTGTATTTTAGTGAAGTACTAAAGAAGACATAAGGAGAAGGCAATGGCACCCCACTCCAGTACTCTTGCCTGGAAAATCCTATTGACAGAGGAGCCTGGTGGGCTGCTGTCCATGGGGTTGCTGAGAGTCGGGCATGACTGAGCGACTTAGCAGCAGCAAAGAAGACATATAATGGGTAAACATATTCTGCTTATAGACAGGAAGGTAATATTTACAGATATTTATCCTTTCCAAACTGATCTATAAATTTATGTAATTCCAATCAAAATCCTAACAAGGTATCTTCATAGAGAATAAGCTAACTTAAAATGCTTCATAAAACATCAAAAAACAAAAACAGAAAAATATTACATAAAACTGATGATTAATGAAAACATTACCCAACAAAATAGTAAGATTAGAGATCTGATAGTAATTCATTGATATAAATGTTATACATTGATTTTTTAAAAAAGCAAAGCAGACCAATAGAACACAATCTAGAACTCAGAATGTGACCAACACTCATAAACTCAATGTGATTTCTAAGACGGTGTTGCAAATCAGTGGGGAAAGGGTGAACTATTCAGTAAATGGTGCTGGGGGAACATTCCATATAAAAAATTGACTCTGGATCCCTACCTCACACTACACATAAAAACCAATTCCAACATGTAAATACAAAAGCAAAACATTGTAACTTTCAGCAGAGACTGTCATCTCCCTCTCCTGCTGTCTCCAAGTGCCACCTGTATGCTAGTTTGGTGTTGCCTGGCATCTCTTTGGAAAAGGGCAGCTAAAACTACCCCAGCATTCACTTGGTCAATAAAAAGCCCATATGCGGAGTCAGGACTGAGAATGAGGATCAAGCTAATTTGAAGTGGCAAGGCAGACACTACAGTGCAGTTTAAAATCAAAATGTTTAGACCACTTAATAAACTAATGAAAACATATTGTGAACAACAGGGCTTTTCAATAAGGCAGATCAGCTGCTGATTTGGTGGGAAGCCAATCAATAAAACAGACACACCTGCAGAGCTGGAAATGGAGACTGAAGATGTCAGTGTGTTCTAGCAGCAGATAGAGGTGTCTAGTAAAAGGAGAAAGTACTTGCTACTTTTCTCTACCTGTGCTCGCAAATAAGGCAATGTATTCTAAATGAAAACAAAAACAAAAACAAAAACAAACCCTGATTCGGTTTCAACACACTCTGACTGTTATGGTAGGTTTCTTTAGTCTTTATTTCCCCCCTTCTTGATTCACTTTACTTGTACATGAATAAGTGATGTAAGCAAGCAGGTACACTGTTATTTTCCAAATAGACAATGAAATGCAAAGCTGGGAATGAAAGGGTTACTCAGCTCTCATAAATTCTGATATGACCCTTACTCCTTTAAGCTTTTGTAATTAGAGATCAGATCAGTCGCTCAGTCCTGTCCAACTCTTTGTGACCCCATGAATCGCAGCACGCCAAGCCTCCCTGTCCATCACCAACTCCCGGAGTTCACTCAGACTCACGTCCATCGAGTCAGTGATGCCATCCAGCCATCTCATCCTCTGTCGTCCCCTTCTCCTCCTGCCCCCAATCCCTCCCAGCATCACAGTCTTTTCCAATGAGTCAACTCTTCGCATGAGGTGGCCAAAGTACTAGAGTTTCAGCTTTGGCATCATTCCTTCCAAAGAAATTCCAGGGCTGATCTCCTTCAGAATGGACTGGTTGGATCTCCTTGCAGGCCAAGGGACTCTCAAGAGTCTTCTCCAACACCACATTTCAAAAGCATCAATTCTTCGGCGCTCAGCCCTCTTCACAGTCCAACTCTCACATCCATACATGACCACAGGAAAAACCATAGCCTTGACTAGACGAACCTTTGTTGGCAAAGTAATTTCTTTGCTTTTCAATATGCTATCTAGGTTGGTCATAACTTTCCTTCCAAGGAGTAAGCGTCTTTTAATTTCATGGCTGCAGTCACCATCTGCAGTCATTTTGGAGCCCCCCAAAATAAAGTCTGACACTGTTTCCACTGTTTCCCCATCTATTTCCCATGAAGTGATGGGACCAGATACCATGATCTTCGTTTTCTGAATGTTGAGCTTTAAGCCAACTTTTTCACTCTCCACTTTCACTTTCAAGAGGCTTTTTAGTTCCTCTTCACTTTCTGCCATAAGGGTGGTGTCATCTGCATATCTGAGGTTATTGATATTTCTCCCGGCAATCTTGATTCCAGCTTGTGCTTCTTCCAGTCCAGCGTTTCTCATGATGTACTCTGCATATAAGTTAAATAAGCAGGGTGACAATATACAGCCTTGACGAATTCCTTTTCCTATTTGGAACCAGTCTATTGTTCCATGTCCAGTTCTAACGGTTGCTTCCTGACCTGCATACACATTTCTCAAGAGACAGATCAGGTGGTCTGGTATTCCCGTCTCTTTCAGAATTTTCCACAGTTTCTTGTGATCCACACAGTCAAAGGCTTTGGCATAGTCAATAAAGCAGAAATAGATGTTTTTCTGGAACTCTCTTGCTTTTTCCATGATCCAGCAGATGTTGGCAATTTGATCTCTGGTTCCTCTGCCTTTTCTAAAACCAGCTTGAACAACAGGAAATTCATGGTTCACATATTGTTGAAGCCTGGCTTGGAGAATTTTGAGCATTACTTTACTAGCGTGTGAGATGAGTGCAACTGTGCGATAGTTTCAGCATTCTTTGGCATTGCCTTTCTTTGGGATTGGAATGAAAACTGACCTTTTCCAGTCCTGTGGCCACTGCTGAGTTTTCCAGATTTGCTGGCATATTGAGTGCACCACTTTCACAGCATCATCTTTCAGGATTTGGAATAGCTCAACTGGAATTCCATCACCTCCACTAGCTTTGTTCGTAGTGATGCTTTCTAAGGCCCACTTGACTTCACATTCCAGGATGTCTGGCTCGAGGTCAGTGATCACACCATCGTGATTATCTGGGTCGTGAAGATCTTTTTTGTACAGTTCTTCTGTGTATTCTTGCCATCTCTTCTTAATATCTTCTGCTTCTGTTAGGTCCATACCATTTCGGTCCTTTATCTAGCCCATCTTTGCATGAAATGTCCCTTTGGTATCTCTGATTTTCTTGAAGAGATCTCTAGTCTTTCCCATTCTGTTGTTTTCCTCTATTTCTTTGCATTGATCGCTGAAGAAGGCTTTCTTATCTCTTCTTGCTATTCTTTGGAACTCTGCATTCAGATGTTTATATCTTTCCTTTTCTCCTTTGCTTTTTGCTTCTCTTCTTTTCACAGCTATTTGTAAGGCCTCCTCAGACAGCCATTTTGCTTTTTTTGCATTTCTTTTCCATGAGGATGGTCTTGATCCCTGTTTCCTGTACAATGTCACGAACCTCATTCCATAGTTCATCAGGCACTCTATCTGTCAGATCTAGGCCCTTAAATCTATTTCTCACTTCCACTGTATAATCATAAGGGATTTGATTTAGGTCATACCTGAATGGTCTAGTGGTTTTCCCTACTTTCTTCAATTTAAGTCTGAATTTGGCAATAAGGAGTTCATGGTCTGAGCCACAGTCAGCTCCTGGTCTTGTTTTTGCTGACTGTATAAAGCTTCTCCATCTTTGGCTGCAAAGAATATAATCAGTCTGGTTTCAGTGTTGACCATCTGGTGATGTCCATGTATAGAGTCTTCTCTTGTGTTGTTGGAAGAGGGTGTTTGTTATGACCAGTGCATTTTCTTGGCAAAACTCTATTAGTCTTTGCCCTGCTCATTCCATATTCCAAGGCCAAATTTGCCTGTTACTCCAGGTGTTTCTTGACTTCCTACTTTTGCATTTCAGTCCCCTATAATGAAAAGCACATCTTTTTTGGGTGTTAGTTCTAAAAGGTCTTGTAGGTCTTCATAGAACCGTTCAACTTCAGCTTCTTCAGCGTTACTGGTTGGGGCATAGACTTGGATTACTGTGATATTGAATGGTTTGCCTTGGAAATGAACAGAGATCATTCTGTTGTTTTTGAGATTGCATCCAAGTACTGCATTTCAGACTCTTTTGTTGACCATGATGGCCACTCCATTTCTTCTGAGGGATTCCTCCCCGCAGTAGTAGATATAATGGTCATCTGAGTTAAATTCACCCATTCCAGTCCATTTCAGTTCGCTGATTCCTAGAATGTCGACATTCATTCTTGCCATCTTTTGTTTGACCACTTACAATTTGCCTTGATTCATGAACCTGACATTCCAGGTTCCTATGCAATATTGCTCTTTACAGCATCGGACCTTGCTTCTATCACCAGTCACATCCACAGCTGTGTATTGTTTTTGCTTTGGCTCCATCCCTTCATTCTTTCTGGAGTTATTTCTCCACTGATCTCCAGTAGCATATTGGGCACCTACTGACCTGGGGAGTTTCTCTTTCAGCAGCCTATCATTTTGCCTTTTCATATTGTTCATGGGGTTCTCAAGGCAAGAATACTGAAGTGGTTTGCCATTCCCTTCTCCAGTGGACCACATTCTGTCAGATCTCTCCACCATGACCCACCCGTCTTGGGTTGCCCCACAGGCATGGCTTAGTTTCATTGAGTTAGACAAGGCTGTGGTCCTAGTGTGATTAGATTGACTAGTTTTCTGTGAGTATGGTTTCAGTGTGTTTGCCCTCTGATGCCCTCTTGCAACACCTACCGTCTTACTTAGGTTTCTCTTACCTTGGGCATGGGGTATCTCTTCACGGCTGCTCCAGCAAAGCGCAGCCATTGCTACTTACCTTGGACGAGGGGTATCTCCTCACCACCGCCCTTCCTGACCTTCAGTGTGGGATAGCTCCTCTAGGCCCTCCTGTGCCCGCGCAGCCACGGCTCCTTGGACATGGAGTTGCTCCTCCCAAGTGCTGCCCCTGGCCTCGGGCTTACTCCCTTGCAAATAAACTATCTTAATTTGAGAGAGACATTTATTTTCTTGGACTCTGATTCATATACCTATTTTCCCCAAGCTTGGCACCAAATCAGAATGCTTGGTGGCAAAATCCATATGACTGTCCATTGGTTGGTGTGATCTGTTCTGACTGAGGTCTGCATCTGAATTCTTAATCCTCAGAGAAGAGACCAAAATTAGATACAAGGTCCTAAGTGTGTTTCCAGGAATTAGGAAGAGAAATGATGAAGTGAGTCTAGAGGAACCTCAGTTCTAAACATCGGAACATAGTCACACAAAAACTATATGTAATCCATAAATAACAAAATGGAAGCAAGCGTATGGAACACCTATTTATTCAGGTAATAAATTTCTTTCTTGCATAAACTTGAAATTTTATACAATATATTTTTAATCTGCTTGTATATGAAGACATTTGTTAACAGGAATTTATTTGTGGAGTAAAGTATAAAATCTTATTGCTTATATATTTTAATACAAAAATATGAGAATGAACCAAGAATGAAAAAAAAAATATATGATGCTGTATTTCTCTGGTCTAGAGGCCCCTTTAATTTCAAGCATTAAAGTTATTAGCTCTGCAATTACAAGGTCACAAGCAAGGATGTCAGACCCAGGAAGTTTTATTTCCTAATGGCTTGTAAAGTTAAAGATCCTTAAGCATGCTGATCACATCTGGGAGGATCTATTTTGCTGTGCTATTTTTCTTTGCTGTCAGATCATTAGTAGTATTTAAATTGTATTTTTTAAGCCCTCTGCTCTTCTCCAGTCTGTGTGTGTGTTTTTTTTATTTGTTTCTAACATAAATGACAGAAGACATTTCACAACCCAGCTCTATTTTCCCAGTGTCACCTCCTATTTATCCACCTAACAACCCTTCCCCTGCCTCTCCCTACTACTGGCATAGCCATACCTCAATACTTCTATCTCAGGCCATGTCACTCATTCTCTTACCTGTGCAGTAAGTACATCATGTCTCCTTGTCTGGAAAGCCCTCTTCCTCTTTTTCACTGAACCCTTTCTAGCAGCTGCCCCTTGATGTTTTCTTCCCACTCCTTTTCACATGGGGTTGACTTCAGGTCAGGTCAGTTCAGTCACTCAGTCATGTTCGACTCTTTGTGACCCCATGGACTGCAGCACGCCAGGCTTCCCTGTCCATCACCAGCTCCTGGAGCTTGCTCAAACTCATGTCCATCAAGTTGGTGATGCCATCCAACCATCTCATCCTCTGTCATCCCCTTCTCCTCCTGCCTTCAATCTTTTCCATCATCAGGGTCTTTTCCAATGAGTCAGTTCTTCACATCAGGTGGCCAAAGTATTGGAGTTTCAGCTTCAGCATCAGTCCTTCCAATGAATATTCAGGACTGATTTCCTTTAAGATTGACAGGTTTGATCTCCTTGCAGGACTCTCAAGAGTCCCTTGAAGCTAAAGGCAAAGGAATTGTCTTAGGGCGTTGGTGTATGCAGGGACCAGAAACTCCTTCCTTCTTCCCTACATTGTCCTGGGCAAGTGTTGTCAACTCTGCCCTGAGATATTATATTGCCCCTAAGTCAACCTGCCATGCGTGTTGTGAGAATCAACCATAAGCCAGGTACCCTGCTAAGCTCTGGCAATACCAAGATTGCCAGGGAGGCAGAGCAAACAGGGTGGGAGACAACAGGCATCCAGCAAAGAAGCACATTACAAAGGCCTATCCTGGAGGCACACATCAAAGGCTATGAGCACACAGATGCTGCCATCAAAGGCCACGCCATGTGGGCAGGAAAGAGTTAAAGCCATTTCCTGCTGGTTGCCGTCTGTACTCTATCACTGCAAAGTCACATTCATACAGTTTCTGTTCATTTGGGAGAGAAGATAAAAAAAGGTATCTTAGAGCAAGTTTTCTGGTGGATACCAATCTTTCTGCAGCCCTTTTAAGAACACACAAGAGCCCCTGTGGCTATAACTAATTCTGGACAACAGAGCTCATGACAAACAGGTCTCTCTCCTTCCTAGCATGTGGTATGGCTACAATTTTGAATTTTTAAAACTTCATTGTTTGATGATTTTCTATAATGCTGAACTGTTACAGCCACAGAGCTAGATCTATGCTTATTTTTCCCATCTTTGTATCTTCAATACCTACCACAATGTCTGCCCCATTAAAATGCTCAACAGATATGTCTCAAAGAAGAGTCAATAAGTAATACTATTATCAGCTCAACAGCAACATAAATTTGGATACACTGTCTCATGTAATTCTTATAATAATTCAATTTTAAATAGTAGGTAATTCAGTCTTTGACAGCTGGCAAATGGCAGGTTAAAATTTAAATTCAGATGGGAGGAAGGTTCAAGAGGGAGGGGATATATGTATACCTGTAGCTGATTCATGCTGATGTTTGGCAGAAAACAACAAAATTCTGTAAAGCAATTATCCTCCAAGTAAAAAATAAATAACTTTTTAAAAGATATTAAAATTTGAGTTTGTCTGGCCTTGTTGCAGCCACACTCTTAGTTCTACCATAAGAGGATAAGATTCATGTCCTTAATGATAAAAGGAGAGATGGTTGATACAGCAAGTTTCCAGAAACAGCAGGAGCTGGAAGCAACAGACAGAATGAAGAGTCATTTTTAGAAAGTCCATCTGATACCACATGCAGAAAAGCTGAATTCCTGCCACCTCCTATTCTACAATGATGAAACCACTTAAATATTCAAAATAAGAAAACTGTTCAGTCAATATGGTACATCTATATGATGGAACACTATTTAATCATTAAAAGTCATGTTTTACAAGAATATGGAAAAATGTTCAAGATAATCATTAGGTAGAAAAGGCAGATTATAAAATAGGCTGTATAAGTAAGTAAGTGAAGTCACTCAGTCGTGTCCGACGCTTTGCGACCCCATGGACTGTAGTCTACCAGTATACTATGACTCAATTTTACTAAAGTATATATAGCATGTTTCAACAGATGGTACACACACACACATACACACATTTTAGAACAATACACATCAAATGCCGAAGTGTTATGAGTAAAACTACAAATTATTTAAATTTTGTCTATTTTTTATTTTTCCATAGTTTCTATAAAGATCAAACACTTGCAATTCAAGTACAATTTATGATAAATATACAGATAAAAGAAACTAAGCCAAAATGTTAATTGTGATTTTTCTGTGTATGGTAAAATAATTATTTTACTTATAAACTTCCTGTATTTAAAAAATTAAAGCAACAGAAAAGGTTTGTAAGACTGAAACAAATCCCCCCTCGATATGCTTTGACGATGATCAAGATGCAAATACAAGTACTCTCTGTTCCTTCTCACTGCTTTCTGTGTGATTCCACTGCCCACACTGATGTTCTCAGCAACTTCTATAACATATGTTCACGGTTGCATTACTTTTGGAGCTCCAATCGTTTGTCTAACATGTTTATATATCTCAATAACATGGACCCTGAAATAAACAAATGGTTTGCCTCCAGAACACTGCTAACACCCCAGAGTTCCTGAGGAAGTATTAGGTTTATTTTCACAGCCAATTTCTGTCTTTTGACTGCCCTGGGTCCTGGCTTCATTCCCAGATCAGGTCTTAGCTCCTGCTAGGAGTCAACCAACTACCGAAAACGCAGAGACTTAGAAACCAAAAGACCGAAAAAGAAGAGCTTGAAGAGCCAGTCCGCCAACAGGCTGTATCTGGTTGGGGAGGCAGAACAGAGGCTTCTGCCAACCATCAGAGGGATTCCAGGACAGGCCTCAGAGCCCCTGAGACAAGCTACAGGAAGGTCAGGGGTGGAAATGCTCTGAACTGAATCCTGACTATAACCTAACAGCAATTTTTCTCATTTGATATGTTCCAGGAGGTCCTAGCTTTTAGTGATAACTCCTACCATCATCAGGTAATAAAAGTCCTTTCTGCCTTGTTAACTGCCCCAGGAGAATGTGAGTTGGCCTAGTGGCCTAAAAGTCTGTATCCAGTGTGGAGGTAACCCTGAGATATATATAGGTTCCTAATAAGATAACAGGATGGTCCTCAACCTCCTACACACTCTGAAAACCAGGCCTTTTAGAAAGCCCAAGAGCTTTACTAAACTAAGAGGGTTGCCCCAGGGTCAGCTTTCTTATGTTCACAGATGCAGAGCATTAAGCAATAAAAGAACAAGAGAGGCGTGTTGGGCAAATAACATACAGATGTAGTTGTCATTTAGTCGCCAAGTAATCTCAGACTCTTTGGTGACCCCATGGACTGTGGCCTGCCAGGCTCTTCTGTCCATGGAATTTTCAGGCAGGAATACTGGAGTGAGTTGCTGTTTCCTTCTCCAGGGGATCTTCCTGACCCAGGGACTGAACGCATGTTTCCTGCATTGGCAGGCAGGTTCTTCACCACTAAGCCATCAGGGAAGCCCCATATAGATGTGGAGTATTGAGCAATAAAGGACAGAAAAACAGCCTGTCCCAAGAATTGGAGGCCGTGGTTTCAGGTACAGTCTCCCCACAACCCCCATCTGTAAATGCAAGAGGGAAGAAAACCTTTCCCAGCAGAATTACTGGGTTAATACACACATTTTGTTTCAAGCAGAGTTTTCCCTTTCAGAAGTATCCTCCATTTTGATGTATCAATATTACTTTACTCTAAATTTAACCTAGGCCAAACATTTAAGTTTAATATTACTCCCCCTCACTTGCTGGAAATGTTCTATGTATTTAAAAGTAAGAAATCCACAAGGAATTCTTGTGATATTACAAGGATTATAATAGCAAATACATGACTGTAACAGCAAATAGATGAACTGACACAGATGAAAAAATGTATAGAACTTAATACACACTTACATACCAACAATTCCAAGTAAAATTGGGGAAATCAGAATATCTTTGGACTGTATATATGTCAATATCCTGGTAGTGATACTATGCTATACTTTTGCAAAATGTTATCATTGGGAGAAACTAGGAAAAATGTACAAGACATACCTTTACATTATTTCTTAAAAGTGTATGTGAATCTGCAATTACCTCACATTACAAATAAGCTTTAAAAATAAAAGTAAGTCAAGCAAACAATCTGCTAAATAAAATATATTCCATCACTCCAACCTGACTTTGAAAAAATGTACATCATAACTACCAGAATTCCAGGTTCAAATTTCAAGTCGTCTCATTCTTGGACTTTTACACAGGTGTGTGGCTGCCCCAGGATCCCCATGGATCCTTGGGGTCCCCATTCCAGGTCACCCCTCTTCTCACCTTCTTACCAGTACTGCACAAGAGGTCTGAAATGCACATTTGTGGCCAGCCTTGTAGAGGATCATGTTATTCTGTTCACACCCCTCCTCAAGCAGGACCTCTTGGCCACCTCAGGCAGGCTCTGAAAGCAGGCTCGGAGTCCTGTGAATGGGAAATCCTGGGGTTCTACATGCTTGGAGCTTGTCTTTGGGGTGGAGCGGGGGTGCTGCAGGTTCTGCATGGAGACATCGCCTTGGCCCTACCAACTTTTCACACCTTGCCAAGAAGCATGGTCAGAAAGGGCAGGGGGCTGCTCCCAGGACACCAGCCTCTCGTCACAGTTTAAGCACATGCTAATCATTATTACCATTTATAAGTAAGAAAATTCAGACTTACAGGAATTATGCCTCTTGCAGCTGAAAACTGCCGCTTTTTCAGCCGGTTGCCAGCTAGATTTGTCGGACTCCAGAGACTTGTTGACACCCCACTCCAGTACTCTTGCTTGGAAAATCCCATGGACGGAGGAGCCGGGTAGGCTGCAGTCCATGGGGTCGCTGAGAGTCAGACATGACTGAGTGACTTCACTTTCATTTTTCACTTTCATGCATTGGAGAAGGAAATGGCAACCCACTCCAGTGTTCTTGCCTGGAGAATCCCAGGGATGGGGGAGCCTGGTGGGCTGCCGTCTCTGGGGTCACACAGAGTCGGACACGACTGAAGTGACTTAGCAGCAGCAGTAGTAGAGACTTGTTGAAAATCTGAGTGTGACGTCCATTTTACTGTCTTTAAGGCATCCACCAAGGGCCTTCCTATCCTTTCACAGCTGTTGTAGTCATGAGCCAGATAGATAAGCTGCCTTTCTCAGGACTTGTGTCATTCAATTAATGGGACAATTATTGAAATTGAATTCAACTGGCATTCATTGAGAGCTTACACCATAGTCCTTCAGATGCTGTCACTATTCACAGGGCCAGTTCATTAATCTTGATTAATTCAAGGTGCCAAGGCTGCAACATTAAAAATAGACGCTAGACTTAAATAAATGTTATGCTGTCACCAATATAAAAACTAATGTTTTAGCAGGCATTTGTAAGACACTTTGAAGCAGTTTTCTTTTTTTATTATTTCCACAAATTAATCTCTAATTCCTAAAGAATAAACAGGATGATACAAAACTCATGTCCTCCCTTCCCCACACAGGCAGACAGAAAAGGGACAAAGAGGAAGGTGGCCAGTGGAAAGGAAGAGGAGTAGAGAAAAATAACAGCAAGTTTAAGAGTTTGAAGTGCTTTCTAATTTGTCAACCCTAGCCATTCCAGGACCTCTTTATAGTTTAAAAAATGTCAGAGATACCCTTACTCCCTCAGGTGGCCTCAGTATTTCCTGCTGATAAAGCAGTTTTCACATTGTGAGACTGACTTCACCCTACATCAAACTGAGTGAGATGAGAGGCCCATTCTACCAGCTAGGGAAAGATAAATTCTTCTTCTAGCTCAGAGGCAAAATAAGGGAGACCTCCAGAAACAAAAAAGGCAGGGGGTGCGGAAACTCCCTGCCACGGAGCACCATGTTTGACGGAGCAGTACCCTATGGAGCCTTCCTGGGACAGACCCCCGCCCCCGCCCCTCCCCATGTCTTCCACCTGCCTCTTGTTTGTGGAGCAACTTTAGCCTCCTAAAGCCTTCCCGGGTTGCAAAGAACAAATTTAATCAGGGAAGTGAGAAAATGCAGAAATAAAAACAATGAAATAAGAAAAAGTCATAATTTTTATTATTATTTAGTTTAGCCATTAAACAACATCAAACACTTTAAGTTCCTCCCCAAGGAGGAAGGCATGGCAACCTACTCCAGTATTCTTGCCCAGAGTATTCTGTGGACAAAGGAGCCTAGCAGGCTACATACAGTCCATGGCACTGCAAAGAGTCAGACACGACTGAAGCAACTGAGCATGCACGCGCAGAAGGGCTTCAGATAACATTCTGAGTCACATCATTTGAGTTGTTTTGCAGATCCTAAAACCCCCACCAGGCAGAGGAAGTTAACTGTATGCTGCCCACAAGCACAGCATGCAGACCCAGACCAGCTCGAACTAAAACGTTGATGATGTTGACTCCTGATTACCTTATCACTAACCAATCAGGAAAGTGTCCATGAACTGATCATATACCCCACAACCCTCTCCCTTACCCTCACACTGTAAACACTTTTCCCTGGAAAATCATAAGGAAATCCAGGTCTTTTGAGCATTAGCCACTCATAATCTGTGTCTTGCCCCTTGCAACAAACGCTGCACTTTCCTTCATCACAACCCGGTTACTGTAGATAGATTTTACTGTGCATATGCAAGGGGACCCAAGTTTGGTTCAGTGACACATGGAGATGAGACTGTAAGAAGAAAAAATGTGGACTTTAGGGCATGAATTGCAGTTCCTTTTCTGGCAGCCCACAGGCATTTTTATTTTTTCTGGATTCTCTTCTGCATTCCATTTACAGGTGGCTTTGGAGTCAGAATCTCCAGGTAAGAAAAGTGTTACTTTAGTAAGGTAGAATCATACACATCTAGCAAATTAGACTTAGATAACTTATTTAGTTGGAAGAATCCAGGAATGTTAAAACTATATGAAAGATGTAAAGAGAGGTCACCTGTAATGTTTTTCTGAGTATAAAATATGCTGGATGAAATCAGTCAGTGACAGAAGCTGGATCACAAAAGATTAAATGAGTGGAGAGAGGAATGGTACAATGTCTAGCAAGACATCAGAGCAAAGGTCAGGAAGCAGGGGGGATGTGAGTGATGAGTAAGAGTGAGGCAGAGATGAGTCTTCTAGATTGGATGCATGACTGCTATAGCCAACAGTGCTATAGCCTCTTGTCTCCCCAACTGTCGGCTACCTCCTACTCTCAAACCAGTCATCAACCCCCAAACCCTAAGGCCTTTTTCCTACCTACTGAAAGGAAACTCTAAGATATCATGCCCTACAACCTTGTATGATCTGGCCTCTGGCTCTCTCTTCAATTACATTTTCCATCATTCTTTCCCTAGTTTATCCAATCATCCAGTTTGACCTGCTTGCTATTCCACAAATATTCCACAAATACTTCAAGCATGCTCCCACTTCAAGAACTCCATAGTCACTCTACCACTTGCCTACAATGCCCTTTCCCTAAATAGGTACACAATTCCCTCCCTCGGATTCAAGTCCCTATTCAAATGTCTCCTCAATCCAAGGAAAATGTCCCTAACCACTCTATCCTAAATGGCATGTATATTCATCTAAATTGCTCTCTTTCCTCCTATCCTTATTATTTCTCCACAGCCAGGGTTGCTAATGATACCATGTTGTTCTGTTTGTTTATTGTCTGAGCCCATAATGGCTTTAAAATGCATGAAAGCATGGACTGTTTAGGTTGCATCTGAACCCATAATCGGAGAAGGCAATGGCACCCCACTCCAGTACTCTTGCCTGGAAAATCCCATGGACGGAGGAGGCTGGTAGGCTGCAGTCCGTGGGGTCGCTGAGGGTCGGACACACTGAGCGACTTTACTTTCACTTTTCACTTTTATGCATTGGAGAAGGAAATGGCAACCCACTCCAGTGTTCTTGCCTGGAGAATCCCAGGGACGGGGAGCCTGGTGGGCTGCCGTCTATGGGGTCACACAGAGTCGGACACGACTGAAGCGACTTAGCAGCAGCAGCAGTAGAACCCACAATGCCGACAGCAATCCCAACATATGGTATGTTGAGGTCCTTCATATGTTGATATTCCTAACCTCAATTTAATTATATCTGGAGATATGGTCTTCAGAAGACAATTAAGGTTAAATGAGACCATCAGGGTGGAGCCTTAATCCAATAGGAACGTGGTCTTATAAGAAGAGAAAAATCTTTCTCTCTCTCCTTCCCCTCCCTCTCTGCCCTTCTCCCTCTTCTCCCCTTCTCTTTCCCACCCTCTCCCTCTCCTCCTCCTTCCTCTTTCCCTCCATCCTCTGCTCCTCACCCCACCCAGTACCCTCCTCCCTCTTCCCTTTTCCCAGTCCTGCGTGCTCTCTTTACCTTGTGAGGACACAGCAAGGTGGCCATTTGCCACCAGGAAGAGAGCTCTCACCAGAAACTGAATTGATCAACAGCACATTGATCTTGGATTTCTCAGCCTCCAAAACTGTAAGAAATAAATGTGTGTTGCTTAAGACACCCAGCCTGTAGTATTTTGGTATGGCAATAACTAAGTGAAAAAATAAACAAGAGTTTCTGCACTTCTTGTTTGTCATGTAGAAAAATAAAATAGTATTTACTTAGTATTATAAATATAAACATATTATATTATATAAATATAAATAGTATTATTTATATTTTAGTATACTTAGGATCAATACACTAAATTCTAGGTGATATACTAAGTATAACCTAATACAACAAGCTGTTGTACTGAATTCTGCCTTGAATGAATAAAACTCCATTGGCCATTTCTTGCTGAGACTTTTTCTGAAAACAGACAACTGCATATATCCTGATGGATTGACCCATACCTTGGAAAGAGAGCCTGCTGTGACTGCATCTGCAATTTGAATCATGATTTTCAAAAGAATTAAACCAGAAAAAGAAAACTACCCTGGCATGGTATATGATTTGAAAAAAAAAAAAATTGTTGAAACCATTTTAGCTTTTCAGAATCATTATCCAATTAATTCTATTTAACTTTTTCTGGGAAAAAAATACATTATTTAAAAAAATATGTATTTTTAATTGTTAAAATTTTCTAAAAGAGATACTGACTTTTAAGTAGGGAAAATTATACAAGATAACATGGTATCAATTGAAAATAACTATCAGCCCTTCTAGGAAGAAACCTGAAGAGAAATAAGAGAGAGGAATCCATCCTAATTGACCAAAGTTGATTTTCTATAGTTCAGAACATGTAGTTTGGGAACATTTTGTTTCATACTCATAATTAAGTGGATACTAGGAATGCAATTTAATCAACTTTGTAGAAATTAACAGCAAAAAAAGAAAATATTAATCATTATTAAGTATAGTATGTGCTTGTAAAAGGTATATTACTTACAGGAAACTCTATAACATACTCTTGTTAATTTAAATATTATAGATGAATCAAGAAAATATATTTCATATACACTGAAATCTGTATATGAGGTATACTCAAAGAATCAGTGTATGTTCCATTTTACAGAAGACCCAGTTTTGATAAAGATCTAAGGAGGGCCATATTTTGGCTAAGCACTGGTCATACAGCCAAAGTGATACACACAGCTACCTGCCCATGATGTAGTCTGTGTGTCCGTGGCAGGCTGTGCATGATCTTAAGGAAAAGGTCAATGATTTTCTTAAAAAATTTGCTTCTGATCAACATTACTTTATCAAGAAAAATATTCATATATTGGAAATAAGATACAAACTTTTAAAATTCTTAAATATTTATTCAGAGTTGGAAAATATAATATCTGATGGACTGCTGCTGCACATCACTGAGTATGTAAAGGCCACACTTAATATTTTACTTGGAGGAAGTCTCCTGCTTAATGTTGTTGCTATTGTTATTTAGTCACTCAGTCATGTTCGATTCTTTGACACCCCATGGACTGTAGCCCACCAGGTCCCTCTGTCCATGGGATTTTCCAGGCAAGAATACTGGTGTGGGTAGCTATTTCCTCCTCCAGGGGATCTTCCAGATCCAGGGATCAAACCCACATCTCCTGCATTGCTATGTGGATTCTTTACCAGGCAAACCTCCTGCTTATTGTTACACAACTACATATTCACTATTTTATATATATTCACGATTCATCTATAAGATTTAAATTAACAAGAATATGTTATAGAGTCTCCTGTAAGTAGTATATCTTTTACAAGCACATACTGTACTTAATAATGATTAATTTTTTTTTTGCTGTTAATTTCTACAAAGTTGATTAAATTGCATTCCTAGCATCTACTTAATTATGAATGTGAAAGAAAATGTTCCCAAATTACATGTTCTAAACTATAAAAAATCAACTTTGGTCAATTAGGATGGATTCCTCTCTCTTAGTTGTTGACAGAATATGCTTCTTCCATCAAATGCATAATAAGTTAATACTTTTAATCATGAAATAAAAGTACAAATATAACCATAGATGATAATTCTTAAGGGTTCATCTCTCTATCATGCTTATCAAGGCATATCTGAATACCCTGTGAAATTTGGCTGTGCAAAGAAAAAAATCCACATTAGGAATGGAATTAATGTTAAACTGTGACCCCTGTGTTACTCTAGCTATAAAAAGTATTATTCTACAGAAATATTTAATTGAAGAAAAAAAGTCCTGTGCATTTCACTAAGGGATGATTTTACAAAGTGATTTTGCTAGTTATATTTAATAATTAGTTCAATATATTTAAGATAATTTTGTGATATTTTTATTTTAAAATAGTGATATTTTTAAATGAAAGGAATTTTTCTCCAAAATTTAAGTTGTCCATTTAAAAATACCTAGGGGCATTGGAACCAAAAGTATGAAGAACATTCCTATAGAGATTTTTAATTTAACTTTAAATGCAATTTATAATTCTTAAAGATTTATCATGAAATTATAGAATAAGATTCACATTCTTAAAAAATTATGGTAGTTGACATATGGGGGAAGAGGTTAAAGAATGAAAGGAGGGACACTGGTTGAAAGGCAGTTTCTCACCCTTTCCTGAGAAAGGATGGTGGTATGGACAGGACTGGGGTGGTGACTATAAGAATTGAGAGAGGAACTGGATAAAAAACATTTTAGAAGTAAAATCAACAGAAATTGCTAATGGGCTTGATGTGGACCATGCACATCAGTTGAATGACTCTTAGATTTTTATATTCTTTTGTGTTTTGATTGCACCATTGAATCCACAATGGTGTTGTTAAATTAAGAAGCCTGGTAAGAGGGTAGAACTGAGAGACATCAAGAATTCTATTTCTACATATTGTGTGAGTTGCTTATGAGCTGTTTAGCTGAGCTTCAAGTAAGCTATTGGATATAAAATTTGGAACTCATAGGAGAGATCAGAGCTGAAGATATAAATTTAGATTCATCAATATCAGTATTGATTAATACTGATTAAATGCATGGAATTAGAAGAAACCATCTATGGAGTGATAATGAATAAAGAGAAAACTTTTAACTCCACAGAGATACTCTCCTTAATGTGAGAGTCAGGTAGAAGAGGAACAGCCTGTAAGGAGACCAAGAATTGGTAGCTAGTAAAGCAGGAGGAAAATCAGGAAAGTGCAAGCACCCCAGGGAGCAAGAGAAGAAAGCTTTTCCAGAAACATTCACTAATGTGATTATCCAAAGCATACCTTGTTTTGGCCCATACCTGAAATGAGCTCTGTATAGCAAAACAGTCTTAAATAAAACCTATAACAGAATAATTTTGTAAAGGGAGGACAAAAAGAAATAATTTAGATAATTATTAGAGGGACATTCTATTCCTTTATTAACCTGGTATTTATTAACCAGAGGTTAACCTGGAGCTTGTAAACTTGGGATCAAGGAAGAGGAAGCTGAGAAAGCTGGATCTCTCAGCAAGTCAGGATCCTGAAGAAGAGAATCCTCTTCACTTGCAGAGTAGTGGTCACTTCAGGTCATGGCTTGGCCACTGAGTGCCAAGTTAAACATTCAGAAACTTGAGAAAATGGCAAACTGGGGAGAAAAACGAGGCAGGGGTTGTGAGATACCAGTAGAGAGGAATGTTCCCTCTCTCTTCACGACCACTCTCCACTCAATTACCATCAACAACTGCATGAAGTAACCAGACTGTAAACACTGAAAGGACAAATATTTTCCCTCTGTTGAAAATAAAGAAATTTCCCATTCCTCCTTTTTCTTTGATTTACTTTATAAATCTAAGTATTTTCTCCTCTCTTTGAAATGTATATAAGTCCCTTTGAAGACTAGACTGACATTTTGTCAGCTTTATGATCTAGGAATGTCTTTCTCAAGGACCTCAAACCATCTTCTGAGATATTAACATCAAGGGAGATAGCCCTCTTGATCTCCCCCTTCTGGGAGAGATTAGGAGCCCACCTTCCTTATGCACCTGCCTCAACTTGCAAAATTACCTCCTGTCGTTAATGAGAGGACATTTGGTTTTCCCCTTCATAAAGCTAATTCAATAGCACAAATGGTCACCCCAATTACCACATAAAGTTAGGATAAACAGTGTGTGACAAACGATGCTGTCAGGTCCTTTTACTTGAGGCTTAAGTATTGTATGTAAAGGGGGAGATTTCTTTCATCTTTGCAATCTCTCAGTGGATTTGAGGACAACATAGAATCTTTGTTTATATGAGTTATATTTGTCAATAGTTAACCATATTAGGCAATAAACTGAGGATTTTAAAACATTTATTATTTACTTTAAAATAATGATAATAAATCAATACGTTTTAACGTTAAAAAACAGAATGTTTTCAATAACTTGTAGACAACTGTGACATTGTTTTACAATTTTGAAAAATCTCTTCGTGTCAGGCTTAATAGAAAACACCTACACTCTTTCTGCTTCTGCATCCAATCTGCTTTAATACACTGTTTTTGTTGAAGTATATAAAAAAAAAAATACCTAGCCTCACACAGGAATGTAGTTGGAAAAGAGAATAGCACATTAATAGCCTTTCAGATAATTATGGATAGTCTTCTTTGACACTGTACCAAAACTCAGAGATGGTAGATTTTCAGGCTAGTTGCAATGAGAAATATGAAGCTGTATCATTGAACTTTCATACTCTATTGTGTTAAAATCCATTGGTCTCTCTTACATTTTGAACAGGTCCTTTACTCACGCATGATTCTGTAATGTCATACTATTGCCGTTGCGAAGTCACTTCAGTCGTGTCCGACTCTGTGTGACCCCATAGACGGCAGCCCACCAGGCTCCCCCGTCCCTGGGATTCTCCAGGCAAGAACACTGGAGTGGGTTGCCATTTCCTTCTCCAATGCATGTCATTTGTAAAATATTGGTTCATGAAGCTATGCAAATATTCCAAATTGACACATTATACAATTAAAAAAAATCATATTAGTTATTATAGCCAAGGATCTCATCAGGAAAACAGGTTTTGGGTAGCTGCCAAGTTCATGTGATGATATATGCTACAAGGTACTAGTAAGGTTTGATCAACTAAAGAACTGTTCAAATGCAATGTATTATTTCATTGTGCTGAGATCTACTAACGCTAATATGTTAAGGGACACCCAGGTTATAAGGGCTTCCAAGGTGGCACTAGTGGTAAAGAACCTGCCTCCGGATGGAGGAAATATAAGAGACACAAATTTGATCCCTGGGTCGGGAAGATTCCCCTGGAGGAGGGCATGGCAACCCACTCCAGTATTCTTGCCTGGAGAATCCCATGGACAGAGGAGCCTGGTGGATTACAAGTCCATGGGCTACAGTCCATAGAGTTGCAAAGAGTCAGACATGACAATCAATTTAGCACACAGCCCATGTTGTCATAATAGGAATAAGTTTAAGGATCCTAATAATGTATAACCTAATCTTGAAATGAGCAAATGTCTGTGTTTTGCATTACTATAAGTCAGAGGAGGGGATATAGTGGTCAGTATAGACAAAACAAGATTATTCACGTAAGTTGAAAATTATTATCACTGGGTGAGTGGTTCTTGTAGGTTAATTATGTTAATCTCTACTTGTATTATTTACTTTGTGTACATATTTGAACGTTACCACAATAAATACTAATATATAGTTTAAACTCTTCAATGGAGTTATGGTTTTTCTTTTGAGACATAATTAAGAGCAAAAATTTTCTTTAATTTGATGGATTAGACAACTGAAAACTAAAAAGATTTATCTTATAGTTGTTATGAATTGTTCTGGGTCTTAATACATTTATTTGTCATACTCTTCTAAAGTAGAAAATTTATTTTGCAAATATCACCAAATAACCTTTGTCTTTACCTTAAGCCAGAGCTCAGACATGGGGGAGGAATCAGGCAATAGTATTGTAGTTTACCAAATACTCTCATACACTCAAATTTTTTCCAGCAATGGATTTAATTTCAAACTTTATACAAAATATATTTTTTTGCACTTGAGGAAAGTCAGAAATTTTCTCAAACCCTTTCATTGAACTAATGTGTTCTTTCCTACAACTCAAACACCACTTCTGTTCTCAATTTAAGCAATAATTTCAACATGGTTACTATGTACAAATGAAGTCATTTGCCTTTTAAAAAATGGGTTAATGTATCTACAATAGTACCCCTTTTATTTGAGATTTGATTTCCACTGCTTCAGACCCAAGGCAGCGTGAAAATGTTAAATGAAAAATGCCAGAAATCAGCCATTTGTGAGCTTTAAATTGTGTGTCCTTCCGGGTAGCAGTGAAACCTTGTGAAGAAGCTGCTGTCACATTTCTGGCAGGGTTGAGGTTGAGAGATATCATCTTCACATAACTTTTTACTACAATACATTGTTATAATTGTTCTACTATTAGTTAGAGTTGTTAATTTATTACTGTGTAATTTATAAATTACACTTTATCATGGGTATGTTTATATAGGAAGGAACACAGTGTTACATAGGGTTTGGCACTATCAGCAGTTTCAGGCATCTTCTGGTCTTGGAACAGAATCCCATGGATAAGGTGGGACTACTGTACTGAATTTCAAATACTTGAGAGCAAACTGGAAAAGAGGACATCTCACTGACAAAACAGCAAAGCTTCTATTTTTGTCTTATTGGAAGACTATTCCCCATGCCTTCTAACATTAATATAGAATTGATAACCACTCAAGAGGATCAGTAAAATGAAGTGAGATAGAGAAAGGTTACTCATGCTCTTTAACCATGTTCTCTGGAGGCATCGTAAAGAACTTATACTTTTATATCTTTCAATGTTCAAGTTTCACTGAAGTGCATCAAACAAAATTGAAGAGCTCTTCTTTATAATTTATGCACTCTTATCTTTTAAAAACAATGTTCTTTTGTCACCTTTAAGCTGGAATAATTTGCCAGCATGTTCATCTTTCATAACATTAATATTTTTAGAATCAAAATCAGTTATTTTGCAAAACTTTGGTCAAAAGGCTAAAACAATATGAAAACAGAAATAAGAGAAGTTTCATTTTCATCCCGTTCCCACTGTTCCCATTTATGTAACCATTCTTAGGAGTTTTTAGTTTATAATTCCTGTATTTCTTTTTAATTTTACAAAAGTAAGTATATTTACCTTTTTATTTTCTCTTCTTTCTTATATAAAGGTTAACGTTCTATATCTGCTGCTGCTGCTGCTAAGTCGCTTCAGTCGTGTCCGACTCTGTGTGACCCCAGAGACGGCAGCCCACCAGGCTCCTCCATCCCTGGGATTCTCCAGGCAAGAACACTGGAGTGGGTTGCCATTTCCTTCTCCAATGCATGAAAGTGAAAAGTGAAAGTGAAGTCACTCAGTCGTGTCTGACTCTTACCGACCCCATAGACTGCAGCCAACCAGGCTCCTCCATCCATGGGATTTTCCAGGCAAAAGTACTGGAGTGGGGTGCCATTGCCTTCTCCGGTTCTATATCTACTCCTCAATATTTATTTTTTTTTAATTTACATCTGGAAACACTTCATATCAGATTCTTGAACTCTTCTTCCTTTTACTTTTTGGCTACAAATAATCCTTGAAGTGCCAACATCCGTTGGATTATCAAAAAAGCAAGAGAGTTCCAGAAAAACATCTATTTCTATTTTATTGATTATGTCAAAGCCTTTGACTGTGTGGATCACAAACTCTGGAAAATTCCTAAAGAGATAGGAATACCAGACCACCTGACCTGTCTCCTGAGAAACCTGTATGCAGGTCAAGAAGCAACAGTTAGAACTGGACATGGAACAATAGACTGGTTCCAAATAGAAAAAGGAGTACATCAAGGCTGTATATTGTCACCCTGCTTATTTAACTTATATGTAGAGTACATCATGAGAAATGCTGGGCTGGAGGAAGCACAAGCTGAAATCAAGACTGCTGGGAGAAATATCAATAACCTCAGATATGCAGGTGACACCACCCTTATGGCAGAAAGTGAAGGAGCTAAAGAGCCTCTTGATGAAAGTGAAAGAGGAGAGTGAAAAAGTTGGCTTAAAACTCAACATGCAGAAAACTAAGATCATGGCATCTGGTCCCATCACTTCATGGCAAATAGATGGCAAAACAATGGGAACAGTGACAGACTATTTTTTGGGCTCCAAAATCACTGCAGATGGTGACTGCAGCCATGAAATTAAAAGACACTTACTCCTTGTAAGGAAAGTTATGACCAACCTAGATTGCATATTAAAAAGCAGAGACATTACTTTGCCAACAAATGTCCATCTAGTCAAAGCTATGGTTTTTCCAGTAGTTATGTATGCATGTGAGAGTTGGACTATAAAGAAAGCTGAGCATCAAAGAATTGATGTTTTTGAACTGTGGTGTTGAAGAAGACACTTGAGAGTCCCTTGGATAACAAGGAGATCCCACTGGTCCATCCTAAAGGAGATCACCCCTGAATTTTCATTGGCAGGGCTGATGCTGAGTTGAAACTCCAATACTTGCGGCCAGCAAAGAGCTGACTCATTTGAAAAGACCCTGATGCTGGGAAAGATTGAGGGCAGGAGGAGAAGGGGATAACAGAGGATGAGATGGTTGGATAGCATCACCAGCTCAATGGACATGAGTTTGAGTAAACTCCAGGAATTAGTGATGGGCAGGGAGGCCTAGCATGCTGCAATCCATGGGGTCACAAAAAGTCAGACATGACTGAGAGATTGAACTGAACTGAATTGAACTGAACTAATAACTCCGTTGTGTAAATGTGCCATAGTTTTTCCAATTACTTGCTATGAATGGGCATCAAGGTTATTTACCATCTTTTGTGCTTATAAAAAATACTGAAATAAATAATGTGCACATTCTGTTTCATATTAACAGAGGAATGTCTTCAGTGTAGATTCCAAAAAGCAGAATTGCTGGGTCAAAGGATATATTTATGTGTGGATCTATTAGACATTGCCAGTTCAGTTCAATCACTCAGTTGTGTCCGACTCTTTGGAACCCCATGGACTGCAGCATGCCAGGACTCCCTGTCCATCACCAACTCCCAGAGTTTACCCAAACTCATGTCCATTGAGTCAGTGATGCCATCCAACCATCTCATCCTCTGTCGTACCATTCTCCTACTGCCTTCACTCTTTCCCAGCATCAGGGTCTTTTCAAATGAGTCAGCTCTTCGCATTAGGTAGCCAAATTATTAGAGTTTCAACTTCAGCATCAGCACCCCCCAATGAATATTCAGGGGTGCTTTCCTTTAGGATGGACTGATTGGATCTCCTTGCAGTCCAAGGGACTCTCAAGAGTCTTCTCCAACACCACAGTTTAAAAGCATCAATTTTTCGGTGCTCAGCTTTCTTTATAGTCCAACTCTCACATCCATACATGACTACTGGAAAAACCATAGCCTTGACTAGACGGACCTTTGTTGGCAAAGTAATGTCTCTGCTTTTTAATATGCTATCTAGGTTGGTCACAACTTTCCTTCCAAGGAGTAAACGTCTTTTAATTTCATGGCTCCAGTCACCATCTGCAGTGATTTTGGAGCCCCAAAACATAAAGTCTGCCACTGTTTACACTGTTTCTCCATCTATTTTCCATGAAGTGACAGGACTCAATGTCATGATCTTTGTTTTCTGAATATTGAGCTTTAAGCAAACTTTTTCACTCTCCTCTTTCACTTTCATCAAGAGGCTCTTTAGTTCTTCACTTTCTGCCATAAGGGTGGTGTCATCTGCATATTTGAGGTTATTGATATTTCTCCCAGCAATCTTGATTCCAGCTTGTGCTTTATCCAGCCCAGCATTTCTCATGATGGACTCTGCATATAAGTTAAATAAGCAGGGTGACAATATACAGCCTTGACGTACTCCTTTTTTTATTTGGAACCAGTTTGTTGTTCCATGTCCAGTTCTAACTGTTGCTTCTTGACCTGCATACAGATTTTTCAGAAGGCAGGTATGCCCATCTCTTTAAGAATTTTCCACTACTTATTGTGATCCACACAGTCAAAGGCTTTGACATTGTCAATAAAGGAGAAATAGATGTTTTTTCTGGAACTCTCTTGCTTTTTTGACGAAACAGCAGATGTTGGCAATTTGATCTCTGGTTCTTCTGCCTTTTCTAAATCCAGCTTGAACATCTGGAAGTTTAGAGTTCATGTATTATTGAAGCCTGGCTTGGAGAATTTTGAGCATTACTTTACTAGCATGTGAGATGAGCACAACTGTGTGGTAGTTTGAGCATTCTTTGCTCAATCTATGAAGGGCATTGCCTTTCTTTGGGATTGGAATGAAAACTGACCTTTTCCAGTCCTGTGGCCACTGCTGAGTCTTCCAATTTGCTGGCATATTGAGTGAAGCACTTTCACAGCATCATCTTTTAGGATTTGGAATAGCTCAACTGGAATTCCATCACATCCACTAGCTTTGTTCATAGTGATGCTTTCTAAGGCCCACTTGACTTCACATTCCAGGATGTCTGGCTCGAGGTCAGTGATCACACCATTGTGATTATCTGGGTCGTGAAGATCTTTTTTGTACAGTTCTTCTGTGTATTCTTGCCACCTCTTCTTAATATCTTCTGCTTCTGTTAGGTCCATACCATTTCTGTCCTTTATTGAGCCCATTTTTGCATGAAATATTCCCTTGGTATCTCTAATTTTCTTGAAGAGATCTCCAGTCTTTCCCATTCCAGTGTTTTCCTCTATTTCTTTGCACTGATCACTGAGGGAGGCTTTCTTATCTCTCCTTGCTATTCTTTGGTACTCTGCATTCAAATGGGTATATCTTTCCTTTTCTCCTTTGCTTTTTGCTTCTCTTCTTTTCACAGCTATTTGTAAGGCCTCCTCCTCAGACAGCCATTTTGCTTTTTTGTATTCCTTTTTCTTGGGGATGGTCTTGCTCCCTGTCTCCTGTACAATGTCATGAACCTCTGTCTGTAGTTCATGGCACTCTATCAGATCTAGTCCCTTAAATCTATTTCTCACTTCCAGTGTATAATCGTTAAGGATTTGATTTAGGTCATACCCAAATGGTCTAGTGGTTTTCCCTACTTCTTCATTTTAAGTCTGAATTTAGCAATAAGTAGTTTATGATCTGAGCCACAGTCAGCTCCTGGTCTTGATTTTGCTGACTGTATAGAGCTTCTCCATCTTTGGCTGCAAAGAATATAATCAATCTGATTTTGGTGTTGGCCATCTGGTGATGTCCATGTGTAGAGTCTTCTCTTGTGTTGTTGGAAGAGGGTGTTTGCTATGACCAATGCATTCTCTTGGCAGAACTCTATTAGTCTTTGCCCTGCTTCATTCCGTATTCCAAGGCCAAATTTGCCTGTTACTCCAGGTGTTTCTTGACTTCCTACTTTTGCATTCCAGTCCCCTATAATGAAAAGGACATCTTTTTTGGGTGTTAATTCTAGAAGATCTTGTAGGTCTTGATAGAACCATTCAACTTCAGCTTCTTCAGCATTACTGGTTGGGGCACAGACTTGGATTACTGTGATATTGAATGGTTTGCCTTGGAAACGAACAGAGATCATTCTGTCGTTTTTGAGACTGCATCCAAACATTGCCCAGTTCCTCTTTATAAGGGTTCCACTACTATACAGGTCCACTATTAATACCAGCAATATGAGTGTTTCTCTACACCCTTGCTAGCAAAGTGCACAAACTTTTTACTTCTTAATATTTGAAAATGACACGTTGGTATTGTTTTAATTTGCCTCTTCCTTGTTATGAAATTGAAAATATTTTATGTATTTAAGGACTATTTGTTAATATTTTTAAATGAACTCTGTGCTCACATCTTTCATCCAGCATTCCACAGGAAGGTTTGGTCTTTTTTCTTCTTTTTTGGTCTTTAAAATTTTTCTAAATAGAATTTATACCTTAAAAATATATATAAGTATCCTTTTACAAATATTATGTCCCAGTGTGTTATCTGTCCCAGTTTTACCTCTGATTTCTTTTTGACATGAAAATCATACTTTGGGATCACACTCATCTATCTTCTATTTTATCTGAACTTTTAATCATAGGGAAGAATTCATATTTAGGAGTTTATCTTAATTATAAAGTTTAAGAAAAATCACTCAGGTTTTCTTGATTTCTATGATATTTTTTCATTGATACATTTGATCCACTGGAGTTTATTCTTGTGCATGAAATAAGGCATGATCCAATGACCATCACATTGTCACAATGCCATTTATTTAAAAGCCCATCTTTTTCCTCAGAGTTTGAGTGATCACATATATAATATACCTCTATACAAACTTTGGTCTTTTTCTGGATTTGATATCTGATATTCTCCCCATTAGTCTGTCTACCATCCACAATACCATGGCGTTTTAATTATAGAGCCTTTACGTGTGCTTAGTGGCTGTCATGTCCAACTCTTTGCAGCATCATGGACTGTAGTCCGCCAGGCTCCTCTGTTCAAGGGGATTCTCCAGGCAAGAATATTGGAGTAGGTTGACGTGTTCTCCTTCAGGGCATCCTCCCAACTCATGAGAAAGAGGCTTTATAGTATGCTCTAATATCTGATGGGGTTTCCTTGATGGCTCAGCGGGGAAAGAATCCATTTGCAAGGCAGGAGACACAGGAGACTTGAGTTTGATCCCTGGGTCAGAAGATCCCCTGGAGGAGGAAATGGCAACACACTCTAGTATTCTTGTCTAAATTCCCATGGACAGAGGAGCCTGGCGACCAAAGGGTCGCAAAGAGTTGGACATGACTGAGTGACTAAGCACAGCGTTAGGCCACCTCATTATTCTTTCCTTTTAATAAAATAAACAAACAAAAGAATTTTCATGTTTTTTCTTATAAATTTACTTTTTATATGAATCTTAGAATTCATCTCTATAAATACTTGTAGTATTTCAACTGGGATGGTATTAAATGGATGTGCTGATATCCACATTTCACTGATACATCACATCCAAAAAGGGCTTTTAACTTGCTGAAGTTTATTGCTACATCTTTCAAGACTATTATAAAGTTTCCCTTATATGTGTTCTGTATAGTTTTGTTACACCTAAGGATTTTCTTTTTATCGCTGTTCTAAAAAAATATTTATATTTTTGTACTAAATCTGTAAGAAATAAAATAACCCTACTTTGGATATCAAGACATTTATTACATTTCTCTTGGTGGTAAAATAATTTTACTTCAGTAAGATGATTGTAGTGTTTCCCCAGGCAGATGGATAGCAAAGAGCTGAGTAAACATAAAATTCACCTATACACTGGAGAAGGCAAAATAGAGCATCTTTCTACCTTGACAGTTAGCTCACTTATTTTCTAAGGGCCTTTTTAGATAATTTCTGTGTCAGATTGACACCTAGTGGCCCACTCTGGTACAGTACTCTAAAGAGAGGTAATAAATTCTATTAGACAATTATGGACTGCATAGTTACTTTGCACATGTTTGTTAGATAATTTTATACATAATTAACTGTTTTATAATCATGGTAAGAACAAAACCCCCAATTAATGGATATCAAAGAATCATTGCTCTACACAATACAAAGTGAAAGTGAAAGTGTTAGTCACTTAGGCATATCTTACTCTTTGCAACCTCATGGACTGTAGCCTGCCAGGCTCCTCTGTCCATGGAATTCTCCAAGCAAGAATACTGGAGTGGGTAGCCATTTCCTTCTCCAGAGAATCTTCCCAACCCAGGGACTGAACCCAGGTTTCCTGCATTGCAGGCAGATTCTTTACCATCTGAGCCACGAGCGAAGCCCAAATAATACAAGTGAAAATGTTAGTCACTCAGTCATGTCTGACTCTTTGCGACCCCATGGACTGTAGCCCTCCAGTCTTCTCTGTCCATGAAATTTTCCAGGCAAGAATACTGGAGTGGGTAGCCATCCCCTTCTCCAGGGAATCTTCCTGACCCAGGTGTCAAACCTGGGTCTCCCACATTGCAGGCAGATTCTTTACCATCTGAGCCACCAAACAATACAAATTTTCCCTCTAAAATAAAGATTTGTAAATTTTCCATTTCAGATGTTTTACTAAATTACAATAAGTCAAAGTCAATTTACTCTAGTTCCCTGCCCACTGTATGTAGCTGGCAAAAAGAAAAGTGAATATTATAGCTCCCAGGTTTTGGAGAGAGACAAATGAAGTTCCTACTTCATCAAATTACCTAAACTTTCTTAAACTCTGATGGATTTGGTTTTCTATGGATCTGAAGCAAATGTCAAAAAACTCAAGAGAATTTAACCAACATCTAAATCAGACATCTAAATTACCTGATACAGTAGATGTTATAGACATTGTAGTTCTCTATCCATATGTACTTCCTCCTTTTCTTTTTTGTTTTGGTTGTTTTGTGTTTTTTTACTTCCTTTTTTCTTAATGAATAAACTGTAATAAACAAAGGAATTACATGCTATCTTTGGTATCATTTGCCTCAAAGTACAAATTTTGGAATGTGGTGAAAACCTCTGATGAGGAAGCCCATCCTAATTTCTCATTATAGAGGATACACACACACACACACACACACACACACACACGCCCCAGTTAATGCTTACGATAAATGAATCCTTAAGAGAAGAGGAAACTGGAGCATAAGGAAAGGTTGTTAATTTTTGACAACAGAAAACACTGTCAGTATTAACAGAGACTAATTGTTTTATTTGTGAGATGACCCTGTATTGGGATTTGACTGTGGAATTCTATCTATAATTGTTAAAGAAAAAAGTGTTAAAGTGTTAGTCTGACACGTGTTAGAACAGTAAGGAAGTCCTGAACCATTTATTAGAATGGTGAGGACTACCACAATTGCTGTCAGACTATCACAAAAGGGGAGACAGGTTGGGCTCAACTCCAAATATACCAAAAGAACTGAAAACTTATAGCCAAGGAGCAGAATGAAAGGGTCAGTGGATGGAAAATTAACCAAAGGAATAAAGTGTAGGGGAACTATTGCAAAATCAACTTAATAGGATTCTTGCTGAAGGAAAGTTAGGGTATCAGATATCAAGGGTATGAGATTCCTGAGTTAATAGGTTCCTTGCTATACCCGGACTAAACAGGCCAGAGACAAGGCCCAAGGAAAAGGTCTAGCTTGCTCCTCTGGTCAGACTGGAAGAGAGGGACTAAGATTTGATCCAGGAGAGAGTCTTTGTTCACAATCAATGACTGTCACCATGGACGTCAAAGAGATGCTGCTCCAGAATTACGAGGACTCTTACATGATCTAGCACATGACCAAATATTTAGGCTTATTGTGAATGACCACATTTTTTATTTTAATTTAAAGAATATTTTCTAAAAAAAAAAAAAAAGGCATATTTTAACTCTAAGAGGGAGAAAAATTTAGTGTTGTGTGGAAAAGTGCCTTAAGCAGGAACGTGGACAAACATGAAGTCTTGAGTTTTGTCTCGAATCTTGCCTGCTTCAGCCCCTATATTAAGGCATAAAATATCAACCGTTTATATCAGTTTAGTTCAGTCGCTCAGTCGTGTCTGACTCTTTGTGACTCTAGGGACTGCAGCATGCCAGGCCTCCCTGTCCATCACCAACTCCCGGAGTTTACCCAAACTGATGTCCATTAAATCAGTGATGCCATCCAACCATCTCATCCTCTGTTTTCCCCTTCTCCTCCTGCCCTCAATCTTTCCCAGCATCAGGGTCTTTTCAAATGAATCAGCTCTTCACATCAGGTGGCCAAAGTATTGGAGTTTTAGCTTCAACATCAGTCCTTCCAATGAACACCCAGGACTGATCTCCTTTAGGATAGACTGGTTGGATCTCCTTGCAGTCCAAGGGACACTCAAGAGTCTTCTCCATCACCACAGTTCAAAAGCATCAATTCTTCGGCGCTCAGCTTTCTTTACAGTCCAACTCTCACATCCATACATGACCACTGGAAAAACCATAGCCTTGACTAGACAGACATTTGTTGGCAAAGTAATGTCTCTGCTTTTGAATATGCTATCTAGGTTGGTCATAACTTTCCTTCCAAGGAGTAAGCATCTTTTAATTTCATGGCTTCAGTCACCATCTGCAGGGATTTTGGAGCCCCCCAAAATAAAATCAGCCAGTTTCCCCATATATTTGCCATGAAGTGATGGGACCATTTATATATCCACTACCAAAAATAACCTACTTAGAAAAGAAAGATTACTCTTTTCTTTGTATCCTAAGATGTTAGAGTGACACCTCGTGGACAGACAGGCCTAATACATCTAGCAAGATAGTAATTACCTAACTCTAAAGTTGTGAAAGCGTAGAAACTTTAAAGAGGTTGGGCCTCAACTGGGAAGACAACACAATACTTAAACCCAAACACAACTGTTCATAGTGGATCCTCGTAATTGAATGCCTGGATCTAGAGATACCACAAATTCCACCAATGCCATTTCTAAGAAGCAATATGATTATGAATGAAAAGAAATATATGTTTTTCATCTTGTCAAAGGACAGTTTTTAAAAGAGGGCATATTCATGACTGTCATATAGATATAAAAATATCCTGTATCAAATATTTTATTTAACTCAATTTAAAAAATTTTTAAATTAAAATATAGTTGATATACAATTCATATACATTAAGTTTCCTTGGCAGCTTAGCAGTAAAGAACCCACCTGCAATGAAGAAGATGTGAGTTCAATTCCTGTGTTGGGAAGATCCCTTGGAGGAGGAAATAGCAACCCACTCCAGTATTCTTGCCTGGGAAATCCCATGGACAGATGAGCCTGGTGGGCTACAATCCATGGGGTTGCAAAAAGAGATGGACAGGCCCTAGCAACTAAACAACAACTATATACATAGTTTCAGGTGTACAGCATAGTGATTTGCAGTTTTTAAAGGTCATACTCCATTTATTTATTATAAAATATTGGCTATATTCCCTGGGTGGTATAATAAATCCTTGTAGCTCATTTATATCGCATGCAGTAGTCTGTACCTCTTAATTCCCTATCCCTATCTTGCCCCTCCTCCCTTCTGTCTCCCCCCTGGTAACCAGCAGTTTGTTCTCTACATCTGTGAATCGTTTCCTGCTTTGTTTTATTCACAATTATTTACTTTTTAGACTCCGTGTATAAGTGATACCACACAGTATTTGTTTCTCTCTCTCTCTGATTTATTTCACTTACCATAACACCCTCCAAGTCCACTCACGTTGCAGATGGCAAAATTTCATTCTTTTACATGGCTGAATAGCATTCCAATTAACGTGGGGACCAGTATGTTTTCATAACCTGTTCAAAAAAAAATTCAAAGAACACATATATATAGTCAGATAAGGAATGCTAAAATAGAATTGATCAATAATCAGTTACATTCCACCAGACACAACTAATTTGCACTTTTATGGACAAAATAGTTTGCATTATTATTAATTTTATTAAATTAATTGAGTTGTAAAGTTACCCAAAATGCTGAAAAGCAGAGATAACCTGAAAAGATACTCACTTCCAACTCTTTCATTAAATGTCTCATTAATTTTTCTGCCACTCTTCACTCAATCAATAATTACTTATTAAACACCTACTATGCACAATGCTAGGCTAACTGATGGGAAAAGCAAAAAATATTACATACACTTAAGGAACTTAAGTACTCTTGCCTGGAAAATCTCATGGACGGAGGAGCCTGGTAGGCTGCAGTCCTTGGGGTCACAAAGAGTCGGACACGACTGAGCGACTTCATTTTCACTTTTCTCTTTCATGCATTGGAGAAGGAAATGGCAACCCACTCCAGTGTTCTTGCCTGGAGAATCCCAGGGATGGCAGAGCCTGGTGGGCTGCCGTCTATGGGGTTGCACAGAGTCGGACACGACTGAAGTGACTTAGCAGCAGTAGCAAGGAACTTAAAATACATTCGGTAAAACAAAGGTGGTGCCTCAAACAGATCTTTTGTAATTTTAATACATCCTTTGTAATCCTTTTCCTCCTTACTTCCTTCCTTAAATATTTATGAAATGCCTACTATATACACTAAACACTTTCTAGAGACTTGGTATTCAATGTGAAAGAGAGACAAGTTCCTTTTCTCCTATGGTGTTTTCTTTCTAGTAGGGGAATGTAGACAATTAACAAATAATTTAAAAAAAATCCAGATTAGTATTTAAACCTTGACATTACAATTCCTCAAAATTTTCAAAACAAATGACCTTTTCTTTTATGTCACAGAAGTTATACAGAATTTCTTTTATGTCACAGAATTGAAAGTATGCTCCAAAGTAGTATATCGTGCAGGTTCTGGTGTTAGTTTGATTGTATTCAAACTTTGTCTCCATCTTTGGCAGGCCAGATAAATTTAAGCAAGTTACTTAACTACATTTAACTACACAGATTTTTTTCCCCTGTTTAATGGGTATAGAAGTGACTTAGCAGCAGCAGCAGTAGTTACCTCACAGGACTGTGGTTAGGACTAAAGAGATATTACAGTGTATCTTATGGCAAGAGTGTCTGATACATAGACAGTGTTCAATACATGCTAGCTATTGTTACTGTCAGTAATAATGTTACTATCATTATTAGTATTATTATAACCTTGAATTTCATCACCTCTTGCATATGCTTGAGTCTTGCAAATTCTTTTCATCTTGATTCAATATCAGAGAACATGTAAACATGTACTGTTCACTTATTCAATAAATATTTGTAAATGCTTATCATGTACATTGTATGTGACACTGTGGATCTAAAAATAAGGGAGATGTTTAAATGCACAATAATAAAATTAATGATAAGTTTGTGTTGAATGCGATTAGAGCATGAAGTGCAAGATGCGAAGGCTGAATGAAAGGTCTATGCAGAGACAGCAAAAGAGACAGATGCAAAGAACAGACTTTTGGACTATGCGGGAGAAGACAAGGGTGGGATGATTTGAGAGAATAGCACTGAGACATGTATATTGCCATATATTAAATAGATGACCAGTGCAGTACTTCAATGCATGAAGCAGGGCACACAAAGCCAATGCTCTAGTACAACCCAGAGGGATGGGTGGGGGAGGGTGATGGGAGAGGGATTCAGTATGGGGGGACACATGTGCACCTGTGGCTGATTCATGTTAATGTATGGCAAAAATCACAACACTGTAAAGTAATTAGCCTACAATTAAATGAATTAATTCAAGTAAAAAAAAGAGAAAGATCTATGAAGGATGGCTGAAGTCAAATCATGAAAACATTTTCCAAATCACACTGAAGATGGGACATTTTTCCAAAGAAAATCAGGAATCATTGAGATTTTTAAGCAGAAGAGTGAGATAATCTAATTTGTGCCACAGAAAATCAGTCTGACAGTCATAGAAACTTGGCGAAAGAAGACTAGATCCAGGGAGAAATGGAGTATTTCCTGACACATCAATAAACAAGGATGTCACAGTCATCAGTGATTCTGGCCCTCCAAATGTGAATTTCTGAGCCAGGAAGGCAGCCAGGAAGAACAATGTCTATTATACAGCAGCCATCGAGCTGCAGCCACTCCCTTCTGCAAGCACTGAGGAGCCGGGGAAGGGGGCAGGGATGTAATAAAATGCAGGATACTGACCCCAGATAGCCAAGAAGCATATGAAAGGAATGATCTCAGTAAGCCCAGACTTGCATCTTCCCATACATAGAAAAGCAGTAAATTCCTTAACTTGAGATATCTGGTTTTCCTAAATTAACAATAATCTTTGGTGTTCAGACTACCTGCCCTTTGTTGCAAATATAACCTGACTCCTGCCCCCACTTCCTTGGAGCAGTTCTCCCAGGGTCACTCGAGATGCTGTCTCCTGGGCTTGAGGTCCTAAAATTTTCCACCAAATAAAACATAACTCTCAATTTTTAGGTTGTGACTAGTTTTTAAGTTGATGCAGGTTAAGAAGCTGGCACAGTAGTGCAGGTGAGAAAGGAAGTCAGCAGTGGCATGGGGAGGAAACAGAAGGAGACAAATCTGAGTGGTATCTAGGAAGACAGATATGTCGAAGCCTCACAAGCCTGTGAGTCATACCCACTCATACTCTAATCTTGCTAGCTCCACGCCTCCCCTGCTTAACAGGATCTTCCTTTCTCTGTACAATCTCTCTAAAATATTTCTGCACATGCTTTTCTTTGCCATCAGATCCCAGTCCAGAGAAAAGCTTCCACCCTTCGCCCACACCCCAGCTGAAAGGAATGTTGGGAAACCAACATTTCTACATCTACAGCGAAAGAGGGTCACAAGTTAGGCAGCTAAAAGGAATGAAAATATTTACAACAGTGATACTTCTCTTCTTATTTATGCTGTTCCATATACCCTACTTTATATAATAACTAGTATTACATTATATATATTTTATATATATATATATATATTTTTTTAATCAACTTTTTACACTGGAGTTTCTTTTTCAGGTCTTTTAACCAGGACTGTCTGGCATCACTTCCCCCTCTAGTGGACACAAAGAGGAAATACACAGGTGGATGAGACTCCTGATCTTTCTGGACTATACTGTTAAATGTAATCCTTCCACTCACTTCACAAGTGAGTAAACTGGGGCTGAGAGATAAGAAACATGATATACCAAAACCAGGTGTAAAATTAATAAGGATATTGAAAGGCTGTTGTTGAATCATGCAAAGACGCTGGGATTCTTGGCCCCCGGAGGAGAAGAATTCAATCTGGGGCCAGAGACGAGGCTTGATCACTCAGAGCTTTTGTGTAATAAAGTTTTATTAAAGTATAAAGGAGATAGAGAAAGCTTCTGACATAGGCATCAGAAGGGGGCAGAAAGAGTACCTCCCTGCTAGTCTTCAGCTGGATGTTATATAGTCACTAGTAGTCTGTTAATGAGAGAAAGGAATGTCTTAAAATTCAGAATGGCACCAGGCCCCTCACCCATAAGATGCATTTTGGGATAATCTTGGCACCAAATGGTTTATCCTGGGCCATAAAATTATTAACTTGAACCTTGAAGAAGGGCAGATTAACATACAAATAGTTTCATTTACATAGATTAGGGGAACAATATCTGAGTATAACATACTGGTTTGTCAAGTAGGTTCTGAGCCACTAGGAACTGACTTGAAGACAGAGTTTAGGGGTAAATGCATAGTACATTAGCATAGCTTAAGACAAACATTTCCATAAGAGAAATGGATTGGTTATCTCTAGGTTTGAGAATAGTTCACTTCAGGTGAAACTAGGTGTCATTATGGCAACACAGTATTTTAAGAGAAACCTCCTTTTATTTATTTTTTATTTTTTTGTACTTGACTAATTTTATTTTATTTTATTTTTTCTGGACTGGCGAGAAACCTCCCTTTAAATTTGTATAGAGAAGGAAAAAATATCACTAGTTTGTTTCCTCCTGCCGCTGAAGAGAGATAAAAATGTCTGACGCAGGCTATTTCCTCCATTTGGAGAACCCTGGCCTTCCTGCCTGTTACCCTCTCAATATCTTGATGTTGTCTTCCCTTTTGTTACTCCCATAGACTATAAAGGGCAGCATTATGGTATGATCTGAGGGACAGAATTTCTGCATCAACTCTTGCTATTTTTTTTTTTAATAAAAGAAGATGCATGGGCTACATACTAAGCTGGGTTCAGCATTTACCCTACTACCGGTTGTGTGAACTTTGGCAAATAAGTTAACCTCTCTTTAACTCAATTTTTCCGTTGGCAAATAGGAGTAATAACAACAGTTCTCACAAGGGCTGTTTCCAAGGAATGAATGAGTTAGCATTCACAAAGAACTTAGAAAAGTTCATGGCACTTCATAAGCACTAAATGAATATTTGTGCAATAGAATGAGCAAGAAACAGGACAGACTTCTGATTTTAAACTGGGTCAAACTTTGCTGGCCCTCCAAAAAGAGTTCCATCTGATAATGGTAGAGTAAGTAGCTTGAATAGACCAACAACCCAAAGATTAAAGTTTTAAATTTTGAGCAGAATTATTTAAAAGAAGAATACCCTTCAGGAGACACTGGAGGAAAACCAAAAGCAGGAAGAAATTGGAAGGACATCTACTCTGGAAAAACAGAAATTGCAGTTGATGAGATTAAGGAATTTCTAACTTCTTGCCTGAGGACAACCCCAATCTGCATAGCAGCTTGGGACAGCAGAACGGGAATGCCTTACTGCTCTGAAGCCTAAGAGGCCAGTGTTCAGGGTTTGGAGAGTAAAGAGAAAACTTCTGAGAAGAGCTTGGAAGGGAAGAGCCACCAAGGGCACAAGTCCTAAAATATGCAACCAATGTGTGCCAACTCGCTTCAGTTGTGTCTAATTCTGTGTGGCCCTATGGACTGCAGCCTGCCAGGTTCCTCTGTCCATGGGATTCTCCAGGCAAGAACACTGGAGTGGTTTGCCATGCCCTCCTGCAGGGGATCTTCCTGGGCAACGAATATTGCCCTGAAATTTGGCTGACCACTAAACTAACAGTCACAGGAGAGATCACAGAGACACTAGTTGGGGAAAAAAAAAAATGGTGGAAACTACACATCTAAAAGAAATGTCAGTTACTGACTGCCGAGGGACAGAGTATGTAGTATGAGTTCAGCCAAGTTAACTGTTGCTTAGGAATCCTCAATGTGTCTACCATGTATCATTCATGTCAGGTATGCAGTGGAAACTCAGTAGATATCCAAAGAACAGAAACATATGACCTATACTTAATAACAAAAGAAGTCAAAATAAATCCAAATTGATAGAATCCAAATGGTATAATATGCAGAGAAGTTTTTTTTTTTTTTTTTTTAACTAGCACATGTAAGTAAAAGGAAATACAAAATAAAAACTGTTCCTCTTGGAAATGCAAATCAAAACTACAATGAGGTACCACCTCACACCAATCAGAATGGCCATCCTTAAAACAATCTACAAATAACAAATGCTGAAGAGGATGTGGAGAAAAGGGAACCCTCCTACACTGTTGGTGGGAATATAAATTGGTGCAACCACTATATTGAACAGTATGGTGATTCCTTCCATAATGTCATATAACTGTAATCATACAGTATGGAAGCTTTTCAGATTGGTTTCTTTCATTTAGCAATATTCATTTAAGATTCTACCATGCCTTTCATGGCAAAATAGTTCATTTCTTCTTATTGCTGAATAATGTTCTATTGTATGGATGAATCACTGGTGTTTATCCATCTATCTATTGAAGGACATCTCAGTTACTTTCAGTTTTGCTGATTTTTTAAAAATTAAACTGGAGTTAATTTCCAGTATTGTGTTAGTTTTAGGTGTACAGCAAAGTTACTCAGTTATATGGGTATATATGAGTGAAAGTGTTAGTTACTCAGTCATGTCAGACTCTTTGCAACCCTATGGACTCTTTGCAACCCCATGGAGCCCACCAGGCTCCTCGGTTCATGGAATTCTCCAGGTAAGAATACTGGAGTGGGTAGTCATGCCTTTCTCCAGGGGATCATCCCGATCCAGAGATCGAACACAGGTCTCCTGCATTGTATGCATATTCTTTATCATCTGAGCCACCAGGAAAGCCGTGTGTGTGTGTGTGTGTGTGTGTGCGTGTGTGCATATATATATGTGTGTGTGTGTGTATACATATTTCAGATTATTTTTGGTTATAAGTTATTATAAGATATTGAATGCAATTACCTGTGCTAGACAGTACATCCTTGTTGCCTATTTTATATGTAGTAATTTATATTGTTAATCCCATAGTCCTAATTTCTCCCTTCCCCCTTCCTTTCCCCCTTTGTTAACCATAAGCTTGTTTTCCATGTCCATGGTTCTATTTCTGCTTTGTATACAGATTCATTTGTATTATTTTTTAGACTCCACATATAAGTGATATCATATAATGATTTTCTTTCTGTCTGACTTGCTTCACTAAATATAATATTCTTCAGGTATTGCTGCAAATGGTAATATTTTGTTCCTTTTTATGGCTGAGTAATATTCCATGGTGTATATATACCCCATCTTCTTAAGCCAATCTTTTGAGGGTGGCTACTTAGGTTGTTGCCATGTCTTTATTATTTCAAATAGTTCTGCGATGAACAAAGGGTGCATCAATCTTTTGAAATTACAGTTCTCTTTTCCAAATATATACCCAAGAGTGGACTGTTGAATCACATGGTAGCCTATTTTTAGTCCTCTAAGGAATCAAATTGCTAACATCCGCTGGATCATTGAAAAAGCAAGAGAGTTCCAGAAAAACATCTATTTCTGCTTTATTGACTATGCCAAAGCCTTTGACTATGTGGATCACAATAAACTGTGAAAAATTCTGAAGAAATGGGCATGCCAGACCACCTGACATGCCTCTTGAGAGACCTGTATGCAGGTCAGGAAGCAACAGTTACAACCGGACATGGAACAACAGACTGGTTCCAAATAGGAAAAGGAGTATGTCAAGGCTGTATATTGTCACTCTGCTTATTTAAATTATATGCAGAGTACATCATGAGAAACACTGGGCTGGAGAAAGCACAAACTGGAATCAAGATTGCCAGGAGAAATATCAATAACCTCAGATATGCAGACGGAGAAGGCAATGGCACCCCACTCCAGTACTCTTGCCTGGAAAATCCCATGGATGGAGGAGCCTGGAAGGCTGCAGTCCATGGGGTCGCTGAGGGTCAGACACGACTGAGTGACTTCACTTTCACTTTTTACTTTCATGCATTGGAGAAGGAAATGGCAACCCACTCCAGTGTTCTTGCCTGGGGAGCCTGGTGGGCTGCTGTCTATGGGGTCGCACAGAGTTGGACACAACTGAAGTGACTTAGCAGCAGCTTAGCAGATATGCAGATATGTAGAAATATCATTTTCTACCCTTATGGTAGAAAGTGAAGAAGAACTAAAGAGCCTCTTGATGAAAGTGAAAGAGAAGAGTGAAAAAGATGGCTTAAAGCTCAACATTCAGAAAACAAAGATCATGGCATCTGGTCCCATCACTTCATGGCAGATAGATGGGGAAACAGTGGAAACAGTGGCTGACTTTATTTTACCGGGCTCCAAAATCACTGCAGATGTTGACTGCAGCCATGAAATTAAAAGATGCTTACTCCTTGGAGGGAAAGTTATGACCAACTTAGCATATTAAAAAGCAGAGACATTACTTTGCCAACAAAGGTATGTCTAGTCAAGGCTATGGTTTTTCCAGTGGTCATGTATGGATATGAGAGTTGGACTATAAAGAAACCTGAGCACCTAAGAATTGATGCCTTTGAACTGTGGTGTGGGAGAAGACTTTTGAGAGTCCCTTGGACTGTAAGGAGATCCAACCAGTCCATTCTGAAGGAGATCAGTCCTGGGTGTTCATTGGATGGACTGATGCTGAAGCTGAAACTCCAATACTTTGGCCACCTCATGTGAAGAGCTGACTCTTTTGAAAAGACCCTGATAACTGGGAAACATTGAGGGCAGGAGGAGAAGGGGATGACAGAGGATGAGATGGTTGGATGGCATCACTGACTCAATGGACACGAGTTTGGGTAAACTCCGGAAGTTGGTGATAGACAGGGAGGTCTCATGTGTTGTGGTTCGTGAGGTCGCAAAGAGTCGGACACAACTGAGCGACTCTGCTGAACTGAACTGAAGGAACCTCCACGCTGTTTTCAAATTAGCTACACCAATTTACATTCCCACAGTTTTAGTTATTAATATTGCTGCTACAAACATGTACACATAGATTTCTGCATGAATACACATTTTTAACTCAATTGGATAAACACCTCAGATCAGATCAGATCAGATCAGTCGCTCAGTCATGTCCGACTCTTTGCAACGCCATAAATCGCAGCACGCCAGGCCTCCCTGTCCATCACCAACTCCCGGAGTTCACTCAGACTCACGTCCATCGAGTCAGGGATGCCATCCAGCCATCTCATCCTCTGTCGTCCCCTTCTCCTCCTGCCCCCAATCCCTCCCAGCATCACAGTCTTTTCCAATGAGTCAACTCTTCGCATGAGGTGGCCAAAGTATTGGAGTGTCAGCTTTAGCATCATTCCTTCCAAAGAAATCCCAGGGCTGATCTCCTTCAGAATGGACTGGTTGGATCTCCTTGCAGTCCAAGGGACTCTCAAGAGTCTTCTCCAACACCACACTTCAAAAGCATCAATTCTTCGGCGCTCAGCCTTCTTCACAGTCCAACTCTCACATCCATACATGACCACAGGAAAAACCATATCCTTGTCTAGACGGACCTTTGTTGGCAAACTGATCTCTCTGCTTTTCAATATGCTATCTAGGTTGGTCAAACTTCCCTTCCAAGGAGTAAGCATCTTTTAATTTCATGGCTGCAGTCACCATCTGCAGTGATTTTGGAGCCCCAAAAAATACAGTCTGACACTGTTTCCACCGTTTCCCCATCTATTTCCCATGAAGTGATGGGACCGGATGCCATGATCTTCGTTTTCTGAAATTTGAGCTTTAAGCCAACTTTTTGACTCTCCACTTTCACCTTCATCAAGAGGCTTTTGAGTTCCTCTTCACTTTCTGCCATAAGGGTGGTGTCATCTGCATATCCCGGCAATCTTGATTCCAGCTTGTGTTTCTTCCAGTCTAGCGTTTGTCATGATGTACTCTGCATATAAGTTAAATAAACAGGGTGACAATATACAGCCTTGACATACTCTTTTTCCCATTTGGAACCAGTCTGTTGTTCCATGTCCAGTTCTAACTGTTGCTTCCTGACCTGCATACAGATTTCTCAAGAGGCAGGTCAGGTGGTCTGGTATTCCCATCTCTTTCAGAATTTTCCACAGTTTCTTGTGATCCACACAGTCAAAGGCTTTGGCATAGTCAATAAAGCAGAAATGGATGTTTTTCTGGAACTCTCTTGCTTTTTCCATGATCCAGCGGATGTTGGCAATTTGATCTCTGGTTCCTCTGCCTTTTCTAAAACCAGCTTGAACATCAGGAAGTTCACGGTTCACATATTGCTGAAGCCTGGCTTGGAGAATTTTGAGCATTACTTTACTAGCGTGGGAGATGAGTGCAATTGTGCGGTAGTTTGAGCATTCTTTGGCTTTGCCTTTCTTTGGGATTGGAGTAAAAACTGACCTTTTCCAGTCCTGTGGCCACTGCTGAGTTTTCCAAATTTGCTGGCATATTGAGTGCAGCACTTTCACAGCATCATCTTTCAGGATTTGGAATAGCTCAACTGGAATTCTATCACCTCCACTAGCTTTGTTCGTAGTGATGCTTTCTAAGGCCCACTTGACTTCACATTCCAGGATGTCTGGCTCTAGGACAGTGATCACACCATCATGATTATCTGGGTCGTGAAGATCTTTTTTGTACAGTTCTTCTGTGTATTCTTGCCATCTCTTCTTAATATCTTCTGCTTCTGTTAGGTCCATACCATTTCTGTCCTTTATCGAGCCCATCTTTGCATGAAATGTTCCTTTGGTATCTCTGATTTTCTTGAAGAGATCCCTAGTCTTTCCCATTCTGTTGTTTTCCTCTATTTCTTTGCATTGATCGCTGAAGAAGGCTTTCTTATCTCTTCTTGCTATTCTTTGGAACTCTGCATTCAGATGTTTATATCTTTCCTTTTCTCCTTTGCTTTGGCTTCTCTTCTCTTCACAGCTATTTGTAAGGCCTCCCCAGACAGCCATTTTGCTTTTTTGCATTTCTTTTCCATGAGGATGGTCTTGATCCCTGTCTCCTGTACAGTGTCACAAACCTCATTCCATAGTTCATCAGGCACTCTGTCTATCAGATCTAGGCCCTTAAATCTATTTCTCACTTCCACTGTATAATCATAAGGGATTTGATTTAGGTCACACCTGAATGGTCTAGTGGTTTTCCCTACTTTCTTCAATTTAAGTCTGAATTTGGCAATAAGGAGTTCATGGTCTGAGCCACAGTCAGCTCCTGGTCTTGTTTTTGCTGACTGTATAGAGCTTCTCCATCTTTAGCTGCAAAGAATATAATCAATCTGATTTCAGTGTTGACCATCTGGTGATGTCCATGTATAGAGTCTTCTCTTGTGTTGTTGAAAGAGGGTGTTTGGTCCCTAGGACTATAATTAAAATTTCTCAATCTTGTCAGAAGACTGTTAAGGTCTAGAGCAAACAGACAAAGTGTTTCCAAAGTTTCTCTTTTTTGCACTGTCGCAAACAATGAATCAGAGCTCTCCTTGATCCATATTCTTAACAGTTTTTGCAGGGCAGGTCTACTAGTGATAAATTTCTTTATTTTTCACTTTTCTGAGAAAGTATTTCTTCTTCACTTTGGAAGGATGTATTTGCTGCATATAGAATTTTAGGTTAGTGTTTCTTTCTTTTTGCTCAGTTAACACTTTTCATGACTCCCCAGGTTGCTCAGTGGTAAAGAATCCGCCTACCATACAGGAGTAGCTTGTTCGATTTCTGGATCAGGAAGATCCCCTGGAGAAGGAAACAGAAACCCACTCCAGTATTCTTGCCTGGAAAATTCCATGGACAGAAGGACCTGGCTGGCTACAGTCCATGGAGTCACAAAAGAGTTAGAGACGACTGAGCAACTAAACAACGATGACACTTTGAATATTTTATTCCATTTTCTGTTTGCATACTTTCTGGCAAGATTTCACTGTAATTCTTATTGTATCTTTAATGGTAAGGTGTTTTATACTTTGACTTTTTTCAAAAACTTGTCTTTAATTTTATACCATCTGAGTATGTTTATTTTTTATTTTATTTTTTTTATCTGTGTTCCAGAATGTAGCTATAGTTCATAAATTATGAGAGCAGAATATAGTATTTCATTAGATGAATTTTGCTGGGTTATAGAGATCCAACCAGTCCATTCTAAAGGAGATCGGTCCTGGGTGTTCATTGGAAGGACTGATGCTAAAGCTGAAACTTCAGTACTTTGGCCACCTCATGCGAAGAGTTGACTCACTGGAAAAGACTGTGATGCTGGGAGGGATTGGGGGCAAGAGGAATAGGGGACAACAGAGGATGAGATGGCTGGATGGCATCACTGACTCGATGGACATGAGTCTGAGTGAACTCCGGGAGTTGGTGATGGACAGGGAGGCCTGGCATGCTGCGATTCATGGGTCGCAAAGAGTCGGACACGACTGAGTGACTGAACTGACTGAACTGCCATGTTTTGCAACTGTGTCATAGTTCTTGGAGATATATATAAATATATCTATGTGTTGTGCAATGTTGTAGGTTAATCATTCAGTCATGTCTGACTCTGTGACTCTATGAGCCCGCCAGGCTCCTCTGTATATAGAATTCTTCATGAAAGAATACCGCAGTGGGTAGTCATTCCCTTCTCCAGAGGATCTTCCTAACCCAGGGATGGAACGCAGGTCTCCCACATTGCAGGCAGATTCTTTACCATCTAGATCACCAGGGAAACCCATATCTCTATCTATATATCTCTAACTATCTATCTAATTCTTCTTCTTTTCTTTGAATTTCAGTTTGGGAAATTTTATTGATTTATCTTGAAGCTCATGTATTCTCTCCTTGGCCATGTCTAGTCTGATGATTCCATGAAAGGTACTCTTCATTTCTGTCACAGTCATTTTGATTTCCAGCATTCTTTTTTGATTTTTACCTAGAGTCTCCATATCTCTAACATTACACACTGCATGTTTTCATGCATGTTGTCTTCTTTTTCCACTGGAGCTCTTCACATATTAATCAATTAATCATTATTATTTGAAATTCCTTATATGATCATTCTAAAATTTATGTCATGTATGAGCCCGGTTCTGATGTTTGCTGTTTCTTCAGGCTGTTTTTTTTTTTTTTTTTTTGGTCTTGTAAGCATATCTTGCAATTTCTTACTGAAAGGAGGACAGGATATATTGAGTAATGGGAATGAAAATAAATAGGCTTTAGTATGAGATTTGATGTTGACCTAGTGAGGAGTTGAGCTCTTTTTAAAGTCTGTGCTGGACATAGATATCAAAGGCTTTGGTTTCCTCTGTTGTTGTTCAGTCACTCAGTCAGGTCCAACTATTGGCAACCCCATGGACTGCCAGGCTTCCCTGTGCTTCACCATCTCCCAGAGTTTGCTCAAACTCATGTCCATTGAGTCAGTGTTGCCATCCAACCATCTCATCCTCTGTCATCCTCTCCTGTCCTCAATCCTTCCCAGCATCAATGTCTTTTCCAATGAGTCGGCTCTTTGCATCAGGTGGCCAAAGTATTGGAGCTTCATTTTCAGCATCAGTTCTTCCAATGAATATTCAGGGTTGATTTCCTTCAGGATTGACTAATCTGATCTCCTTGCAGTCCCAGGGTTTCCTCTAGTGTTATTGCGTTTTTTTTCCCCCTTCTCTCATTTATCTGGTTTAAGTACAGCTTCTAAAATTTAGTCTGTATCTTGCAGCTCTCAATTACAACCCACTGTTATTATACTGAAGCCCTGTTGATGCAGTGGTAAAGCGTGGAGGGTGAAGTGTGTTATAATCTTAAAATTATATCTCAGGGCTTTAGTGGGCCTACAAACCTTGGTTGTGACCTTCACGAAAAGTTCTTTGCCTTTTTTTTTTTTCGTCTTTTAGATGAGAGAGAAAAGCTAGAGGGGGCTAGAGTTGTTTTACCACCCTGCCCCTGGCTCAGATAAGGCTCAGATAAAAGGATTTTCCCTTGCTTAAATTAAGGCAGGTAGATCTTTGCCATGGAGCCCATTCTCTGGGTATTTCAAATGGTTTTCCCTCTCCCTGACCAAAGTGAAATTTTTCTCAGATCTACATACCTTGAAAACTAGCAGGTTTCTGGAGGTAAACCCCTCTCTCCCAATATAAGGAATCTCTAAGCTGGAGAATCTGGTAGTTTCTCACTCTCAGTCAGCGCCTAGCCTTCAGGAATTCATCAAAACTGCCATTTAAGAGTTTTTACTTTATCTGTTTAGTTTTGGCTGTACTGGGCCTTCGTTGCTGCACAAGGACTTGCCCTAGCTGTGGCGAGCAGGGGCTCCTCTTCATTGCAGTGTGCAGGCTTCTCAATGTGGCAGCTTCTCTTGTTCCAGAGTAAGGGCTCTAGCCGGTGCAGGCTTCAGTAGTTGTGGCTCATGGCAGGCTCAGCAGTTATGGTGCATGGGTTCAGTTGCCCTGAGGCATGTGGAATCCTACTAAACCAGGAATCAAACCTGTGTCCCCTGAATTGGCAGGTGGATTCTTAACCACTGGACGTATTTTTACCTCCAGTTCTAGTAATTTCTAGTGCCAAGAGAACACAAACGTAGCAAACACCCTCTTCCAACAACACGAGACAACTGTACACATGGACATCACCAGATGGTCAATACCAAAATCAGATGGATTATAATTATTTCAGCCAAAAATGGAGAAGCTCTATACAGTCAGCAAAAACAAGACCAGGAGCTGAGTGTGGCTCAGATCTTGAACTCCTAATTGCAAAATTCAGACTTAAATTGAAGAAAGTATGGAAAATCACTAGCCCATTCAGGTATGACCTAAATCAACCCCCTTACAATTATACAGTGGAAGTGACAAATAGATTCAAGGGAATAGATCTGATAGATAGAGTGACTGAAAACCTATGAACGGAGGTTTGTAACACTGGACAGGAGGCAGTGATCAAAACCATTCCCAAGAAGAAGAAATGCAACAAGGCAAAATGGTTGTCTGAGGAGGTCTAACAAAGAACTGTGAAAAGAATAGAAGTAAAAGGCAAAGGAGAAAAGGAAAGATATATCCATCTGAATGCAAAGGTCCAAAGAATAGCAAGGAGAGATAAGAAAGCCTTCCAAAGTAAAACATGCAAGAAATAGAGGAAAAAGAATAGAATGGGAAAGACTAGAGATCACTTCAAGAAAAGTAGAGATACCAAGGGAACATTTCACACAAAGATGGGCACGAGCACAATAACAGAACAGCAGTATTAAGAAGAGGTGGCAAGAATACACAGAATAACTATATAAAAAAGATCTACATGACCCAGATAACCACGATGGTGTGATCACTCACCTAGAGCCAGACATCCTTAAGTGTGAAGTCAAGTGGTCCTTAGGAAGCATCACTACAAATAAAGCTAGAGGAGGTGATGGAATTCCAGCTGAGCTATTTCATGTCTTAAAAGATGATGCTGTGAAAGTGCTGCACTCAAGATGCCAGCAAATTTGGAAAATTCAGCAGTGGCCACAGGACAGGAAAAAGGCAGTTTTCATTACAATCCTTATGAAAGGCAATGCCAAAGGATGTTCAAACTACCACACAATTGCACTCATCTCACATGCTATCAAAATAATGCTCAAAATTCTACAAGCGAGGCTTCAACATTATGTGAACTGTGAACCTCAAGATGTTCAAGCTGGATTTAGAAAAGGCAGATCAAATTGCCAACATCCACTGGATCACAGATAAAGCAAGAGAATTCCAGAAAATATCTACTTCTGCTTCATTGATTATGCAAAAGCCTTTGACTGTGTGGATCACAAGAAACTGTGGAAAATTCTGAAAGAGATGGGAATATCAGACCACCATACCTGCCTCCTGATAAATCTGTATGTAGATCAAGAAGCAACAGTTAGAACTGGACATAGAACAACAGACTGGTTCAAAATAGGGAAAGGAGGTTCAAAATTGGAAAAGAATATACATCAAGGCTCTATATTGTCACCATGCTTATTTCACTTATATGCAGAGTACATCACATGAAATGCTGGGCTGGAGGAAGCACAAGCTGGAATTAAGATTGCAGGAAGAAATATCAATAACTTCAGATATGCAAATGATACCACCCTTATGGCAGAAAGCAAAAAGAAAGTAAAGAGCCTCTTGTTAAAAGTGAAAGAGGAGCGTGAAAAAGCAGGCTTAAAACTCAACATTCAAAAAATGAAGAACATGGCATCTGATCCCATCACTTCACTGCAAATAGATGGGGAAACAATGGAAACAGTGACAGAGTTTGTTTTCTTGGGCTCCAAAATCACTGTGGATGGTGACTGCAGCCATGAAATTAAAAGATACTTGCTCCTTGGAAGAAAAGCTATGACAAACCTGGACAGCTTATTAAAAAGCAGAGACATTACTGACAAAGATCCATATAGTAAAAAATATGGTTTTTCCATAATTTATATGTAAATTTATCTATGTATATGAGAAAGTTGGACCATAGAGAAAGCTGAGTGCTGAAGTATTGATGCTTTTGAACTGTGGAATTGTAGAAAACTCTCGAGAGTCCCTTGGACAACAAGGATATCAAACCAGTCAATCCTAAAGGAAATTAGTCCTGAATATTCATTGGAAGGACTGATCCTGAAGCTGAAGCTCCAATACTCTGGCCACCTAATGCGAAGAACTGATTCATTGGAAAAGACCCTGATGCTGGGAAAGATTGAAGGGAGGAGGAGAAGGAGATGACAGAGGATGAGATGGCTGAATGGCATAACTGACTCAATGGACATGAGTTTGAGTAAGCTCCAGGAGTTGGTGATGGACAGGGAAGCCTGACATGTTACAGTCCACGGGGTCGCAAATAACCAGGCATGACTGAGTGACTGAACTGAACTAGTGGTTTCTGCTCATGTAAGCTGACCCCACGTCCAAGGGCAAAGAAGCCCCAGCAAGGCAGTAGGCGCTGGAGTGGCGGCTGCACAACACTGGAGCAGCTGTGATGAGATACCCCACGTTCAAGGGCAAAGGAGAAGCCCCAGCAAGATGGCAAGAGGGTGAATTCACATTTAGAGTCAAGCCCCATTCCTGCCAGAGATGCTCAGAGAGATCAAACAAACCTTGTGCACACCAGGACCCAGAGACCCCACAGAGACAGACAGAACTGTGTTTGAGTGTCTCCTGTGGAGGTACAGGTCAGCAGTGGACTGCCACAGGGGCAGGGGTATGCTGCAGCCTTGGGTATGGCTGGGTGCAGGAGACTTGGGTATGGCATAAGCCCTCTTGGAGGAGGTGGCCAATAACCCCACCATAGGGCTGCCAGAACTTACACAGGACTGGGGAAATAGACTCCTGGAGGGCACAAACAGAACCTTGTGCACACCAGGACCCAGGAGAAAGGAGCACTGACCCCACAAGAGACTGACCCAGACTTGCCCAGGAATGTCCAGGAGTCTCCAGCAGAGGCATGGGTTGGTGGTGGCCTGCTGCAGAGCTGGGGGCACTGAGTGTAGCAGTAGATGCATGGGACCTTCTAAAGGAGGTCACCACAATCTTCATTACCTCCACCATAGTTTGGCCTCAGGTAAATAACAGGGCGGAGTTCAGGATCTGAGTCATAGTCAGCTCCCTGTCTTGTTTTCGCTGACTGTATCTAGCTTCTCCATCTTTGGCTGCAAAGAATATAATCAATCTGATTTTGGTATTGACCACCTGGTGATATCCATGTGTAGAGTCTTCTCTTGTGTTTTTGGAAGAGGGTATTTGCTATCACCAGTGTGTTCTCTTGGCAAAACTCTATTAGCCTTTGCCCTGCTTCATTCTATACTCCAAGGCCAAATTTGCCTGTTACTCCAGGTGTTTCTTGAATTAATACTTTTTCATTCCAGTCCCTTATAATGAAAAGGGCATCTTTTTGGGGTGTTAGTTCTAGAAGGTCTTGTAGGTCTTCATAGAACCATTCAACTTCAGCTTCTGTAGCACTACTGGTCAGAGCACAGACTTGAATTACTGTGATATTGAATGGTTTGCCTTGGAAATGAACAGAGACCATTCTGTCATTTTTGAGACTGAATCCAAGTATTGCATTTTGGACTCTTTTGTTGACTATGATGGCTACTCCATTTCTTCTAAGGAACTCTTGCCCACAGGAGTAGATATAATGGTCATCTGAGTTAAATTCACCCATTCCAGTCTATTTTAGTTCACTGATTTCTAAAATGTCAATGTTCACTCTTGCCATCTCCTGTTTGACTACTTCCAATTTGCCTTGATTCGTGGACCTAACATTCCAGGTTCCTATGCAATACTCCTCTTTACAGCATCAGACCTTGCTTCTACCACCAGTTACATCCACAATTGGGTGTTGTTTTTGCTTTGGCTCCATCCCTTCATTCTTTCTGGAGTTATTTCTCCATGGATCTCCAGTAGCGTATTGGGCACCTACTGACCTGGGGAGTTCATCTTTCAGTGTCCTATCTTTTTGCCTTTTCATACTATTCATGGGATTCTCAAGGCAAGAATACTGAAGTGGTTTGCCATTTCCTTCTCCAGTGGACCACATTTTGTCTGTGGCTCAGATCACCACCTCCTTATTGCCAAATTCAGACTTAAATTGAAGAAAGTAGGGAAAACCACTAGACCATTCAGGTATGACCTAAATCAAATCCTTTATGATTGTACAGTGGAAGTGACAAATAGATTCAAGGCATTAGATCTGACAGACAGAGTGCCTAAAGAATTATGGACAAAGGTTCATGACATTGTACAGGAAACCAGGATCAAGACCATCCCCAAGAAAAAGAAATGCAAAAAGGCAAAATGGCTGTCCTAGGAGGGCTTACAAATAGCTGTGAAAAGAAGAGAAGCAAAAAGCAAAGGAGAAAAGGAAAGATATACCCATTTGAATGCAGAGTTCCAAAGAATAGCAAGGAGAGATAAGAAAGCCTTCCTCAGCAATCAATGCAAAGAAATAGAGGAAAACAACAGAATGGGAAAGACTAGAGATTTCTTCAAGAAAATTATAGATACTAAGGGAAGATTTCATGCAACGATGGAAAAATAAAGAACAGAAATGGTATGGACCTAAGAGAGGTAGAAGATATTAAGAAGAGGTGGCAAGAATACACTGAAGAACTGTACAAAAAGATCTTCACGACCCATACAATCATGATGGTATGATCATTCATCTAGAGTCAGACATCCTAGAATGTGAACTCAAGTGGGCCTTAGGAAGCATCACTACGAACAAAGCTAGTGGAGGTGATGGAATTCCAGTTGAGCTTTTTCAATCCTAAAAGATGATGCTATGAAAGTGCTGCACTTAATATGCCAGCAAATTTGGAAAACTCAGCAGTGGCCACAGGACTGGAAAATGTCAGTTTTCATTCCAATCCCAAAGAAAGGCAATGCCAAAGAATGCTCAAATTACTGCACAATTGCACTCATCTCACACGCTAGTAAAGTAATGCTCAAAATTCTCCAAGCCAGGCTTCAACAGTACGTGAACGTTGGACTTCAAGATGTTCAAGCTGGTTTTAGAAAAGGCAGAGGAACCAGAGATAAAACTGCCAACACTTGCTGGATCATTGAAAAAGCAAGAGAGTTCCAGAAAAACATCTATTTCTGCTTTATTGACTATATCAAAGCCTCTGACTGTATGGATCACAACAAACAGTGGAAAATTCTTAGAGAGATGGCCATACCAGACCACCTGACCTGCCTCCTGAGAAATCTGTATGCAGGTCAAGAAGCAACAGTTAGAACTGGACATGGAACAACAGACTGGTTCCAAATAGGGAAAGGAGTATGTCAACGCTGTATATTGTCACCCTGCTTATTTAACTTATATCATGAGAAATGCTGGACTAGATGAAGCAGAAGCTCGAATCAAGATTGCTAGGAGAAATATCAATAATCTTACATATACAGATGACATCACCCTAATGGCAGAAAGCAAAGAAAAACTAAAGAGCCTCTTGATGAAAATGAAAGAGGAGGGTGAAAAAGTTGGCTTAAAACTCAACATTCAGAAAATGAAGATCATGGCATCTGGTCCCATCACTTCACGGCAAATAGATGGAAGGGAAACAGTGGAAACAGTGACAGACTTCATTTTTGGGGGCTTCAAAAATCACTTCAGACGGTGACTGCAGTCATGAAATTAAAAGACTTGGAAGAAAAGCTATGACCAACCTAGAATATTAGCATCCTATCATATTAAAAAGCAGAAACATTACTTTGTCAACAAAGGTCTGTCTAGTCAAAGCTATGGTTTCTCCAGTAGCCATGTATGGATGTGAAAGTTGAACTATAAAGAAAGCTGAGTGCCGAAGAATTGATGCTTTTGAACTGTGGTGCTGGAGAAGACTCTTGAGAGTCCCTTGGACTTCAAGGAGATCCAACCAGTCCATCTTGAAGGAAATCAGCCCTGAATATTTTTTGGAAGGACTGATGCTGGAGCTGAAATCCAATACTTTGGCCACCTGATGTGAAGAACTGACTCATTTGAAAAGACCTGATGCTGGAAAGATTGAAGGCAAGAGAACAAGGGGTTCACAGAGGATGAGATGGTTGGATGGCATCACCAATGCAATGGACATGAGTTTGAGTAAACTCTGGGAGTTGGTGATGGATAGGGAGGCCTGGCGTGCTGTGGTCCATGGGGTCACTAAGAGTCAGACACATTAAGTGACTAAACTGCACTTCCCAAAATAGTTGGAATAATCCTCCCACTCATTAGCTTATGAAATCACCCAGCCTAACCAGGCCACATTAACCAGGCCACATTCCTCTACTCACCCTCTGCATTGGCCCACACTCTGTCTGTGGAATGTGCTCCTTTCTGAATCTGAATAAATCCATTTCTTACCTATCACTTTGTCTCTCACTGAATTCTTTCTGTGATGAGACATCAAGAACGTAAGTTTCATTAGGTCCTGAAACCAGGTACTGTGGATTTTGGCTGGGTTTGTGTCCTAGCCACATGGGTTCAAGTTCTAAGCAGGGTTTTGGCCAGGTTCAAGTCCTGGTCATATGGGTTCAAGTCCCAAGTAGGGTTTTGGCTGGGTTCAAGTTCCAGCACGTGGGCCAAGTCCCAATCTGAGGTAAAAAGTTTCAGTTTCAAAACTGAAATCCAAAGTCTCTTGCATATCTTTTAAATCTATAATTTTCCCTCACTGTCTTTCTCCCTTCACAATTTATTTCTTGAAGAAATAAGCTAAACTTTGCTCCTTGCCTTCTTATGAGGACTTTTCACATCTGTCTGGTTCTGGAAAGCTATTTTCTGGAAAGCTAAAATTACGACCAGATTCAGCCCAGGTTTATAGCATGACTATTTTATAGGAGTACTGTGTAATTCCGCTAGGAGAAACATAATGTCTGCTTCTTTCTCTTTTTTGTGACATTAAGACTGGGCAGTAGATTTGCTGTTGTCAGCCTGATCCACCTTTGTAAAGCTTCCCATCAGCAACTCACCTAATGGTTTTAAGAGCTATTAATGATCATGGCCTAAATCCATTATTTCATTAGAAGTTCAATGGTGATATTCCATTGCTTCCATATGCATTAACTGAAATTCTTTTTAAAAGTCTTTTTCAAATTAACTATTTTGCACCCTTGCTGCTGCTGCTGCTGCTGCTAAGTTGCTTCAGTCGTGTCTGACTCTGTATGACCCAATGGACGGCAGCCCACCAGGCTCCTCCGTCCCTCGGATTCTCCAGGCGAGAACACTGGAGTAGGTTGCCATTTCTTTCTCCAATGCATGAAAGTGAAAAGTGAAAGTGAAGTCACTCAGTCGTATCGGACCCTTCGCGACCCCATGGAAGAAATGCAATATAAAAGCTCAATTGCTTTACTTCATTTACCAGTTTTCAACACAGTGTTGGTTTCATAGCGTCTTCCAAAGATGACTGAGAGTTTATGTGTGTGAGTATCATTAAGAACTAATGGATTTTAACATATTTGATGTATCTCAACTCATTATCATTCTTTTTTGTTGCTAATATTACCCCGTCTTTGGCAAGTTCTGCTGCTGCTAAGTCGCTTCAGTCGTGTCCAACTCTGTGCGACCCCAGAGACAGCAGCCCACCAGGCTCCCCTGTCCCTGGGATTCTCCAGGCAAGAACACTGGAGTGGGGTGCCAACCCCCTTCAAATTGGCTCTCATGTCCATTTGATACGAACCCAGTCTCTAATAGCTTCCTTCTCTTTCAGTAGGATAAGATATGCCAGACACATTTTATGCACTTTCTGGCCTAGAATTGGTACCAGCCACTTCTCCAAGGAACTCAACACTCTATAAGCCCTATACTTTTAATACAAACCACACATATAAGACAATATGAAGTATCAGTGATGATGGGCTGCAATTTACTGATATTTGATACCAGTCTGTCAGCTGTCTGCCCTTACGTGCATATAGGATGTTTATCAAAATAGTAAATGTCATTGCTGTAGATATTTCTGTAAAACAAAGTGAGTGAATGTCTCAGTCAAAAGTCTACTTGCTTCAGGTCATACAATTCCAGTGCACCAAAATAATATTTATCTATTTCTGAAAACTAACTTGGTATTTTTCCTTTCTAGCTATGGATAGATAGATATTATTGGATTGGATACTCTTATTTGGATACTCTGTTCATACTTCTGCAGGAACAGCTCTCCAGTCTTATTCCAACCTTCATCTTCCAATGGCACCCAAGCTCTCCCCAACCCATTTAGATATTATTCCCACTTCAATTCTGCCTAAGTATGCAATACTCCTCCAAGATATCCTGGTCAATGAATGTGTGGAATTCTCAACCTGGATGAATGTAGTCATTATCTTTCCTCACTCATATTCTGTCATAGTCCTACAAAAGAGGACACAAGGCCTGCTATAGGTGTGTGCACAGCAATACTTTGTCCTCCTCACTACCCAGCAATTCTTTTTTACCTCTTCAGCAGTCATTTTCTGCAGAGGAAGTCCCTGTGAATTTGTAAAGATGCCATTCTGATTCAGTAGGTTTGAAGAAGAGACCAAGTTCTGCATTTCTAACAGGCTCTAACATATTGTCCCTTATGCTCCTATGAGGAGATATTTCAAACACATACCTTTCTCCTTAATCTCATCCTCTGTTCATCTCTGCTCTCATGCTTGATGGTCTCCACCCTTGCTTCATCTAAAACAAAAGACTGACATCAAGTGGGAGCTTGAACAATTGATGTACTACTACCTTTTTGACAGAAAGACAGACCACCACTACCTTTTCGACCATGAAAAACCCGTTACACCTTGTGGTATTTTTAAAACATGTTTCAGATTATTTGTCATCTTCTGTCTTCAAAAAGAGAAGTCTGATGCCCCTCCCTATGAACACAAGCCAGCCTTGGAGACTTGTTTCTAAAGAATCGCAGAGGAAGTGAGGCTGAGCGACTTCCAAGGCTAGGTCATAAAGAAAATACAGCTTCTGCTCCCCTCTCTTTGAACCATGTACCTTGGAACCTACCCTGAGGCTGTGTGTTAGAGAGACCAGGCAGAGATAAGAGATGCCTGAGGAGCCCTCACTATTCCAGCCCAGGTGTTTGAGTCTTCCCAGCACAGGGACCAAACACGTGAAGGAACTGGGTTTCAGATGATCAAAGCCCCAGGCACTTACTGCAACAACAGCATGAGACACCAAGAGCCAGAACTCCCCTGCTGAACCACAGGAAACGCACAGAACCATGAGCTAATAATAAACACTTTTTAATGCTCTAATTCTGTTTGAGGTGTCTTTTTATTTAGCAAGAGATAATTAGAAACATATCACATTTCTCCTCGGCCCAGACTGCCAAAAATTTCAGAGTCCAATTTGATACCGGATCACTCCAACTGCAGTAGCTCTCATGGTTATCATATTTGCTTCTTCCTCTTTTCTAAGTCCTTATTTTTCCTTGTTTATTAGCTTCATTATTCCTCTGTCCTTTTTTTTTTTTTGTTCAGTTCAGTTCAGTTCAGTCGCTCAGTCGTGTCCGACTCTTTGCGACCCCATGAATCGCAGCACGCCAGGCCTCCCTGTCCATCACCAACTCCCGGAGTTCACTCAGACTCACGTCCATCGAGTCAGTGATGCCATCAGCCATCTCATCCTCTGTCGTCCCCTTCTCCTCCTGCCCCCAATCCCTCCCAGCATCACAGTCTTTTCCAATGAGTCAACTCTTCACATGAGATGCCCAAAGTACTGGAGTTTCAGCTTTAGCATCATTCCTTCCAAAGAAATCCCAGGGCTGATCTCCTTCAGAATGGACTGGTTGGATCTCCTTGCAGTCCAAGGGACTCTCAAGAGTCTTCTCCAACACCACACTTCAAAAGCATCAATTCTTCGGCACTCAGCCTTCTTCACAGTCCAACTCTCACATCCACACATGACCACAGGAAAAACCATAGCCTTGACTAGACGGACCTTTGTTGGCAAAGCAATGTCTCTGCTTTTGAATATGCTATCTAGGTTGGTCATAACTTTCCTTCCAAGGAGTAAGCGTCTTTTAATTTCATGGCTGCAGTCACCATCTGCAGTGATTTTGGAGCCCAAAAAAATAAAGTCTGACACTGTTTCCACTGTTTCTCCATCTATTTCCCATGAAGTGATGGGACCCACTTCCCATGATCTTCGTTTTTCTGAATGTTGAGCTTTAAGCCAACTTTTTCACTCTCCACTTTCACTTTCGTCAAGAGGCTTTTGAGTTCCTCTTCACTTTCTGCCATAAGGGTGGTGTCATCTGCATATCTGAGGTTATTGATATTTCTCCCGGCAATCTTGATTCCAGCTTGTGTTTCTTCCAGTCCAGCGTTTCTCATGATGTACTCTGCATATAAGTTAAATAAACAGGGTGACAATATACAGCCTTGACGTACTCCTTTTCCTATTTGGAACTAGTCTGTTGTTCCATGTCCAGTTCTAACTGTTGCTTCCTGACCTGCATACAGATTTCTCAAGAGGCAGATCAGGTGGTCTGGTATTCCCACCTCTTTCAGAATTTTCCACAGTTTATTGTGATCCACACAGTCAAAGGCTTTTGCATAGTCAATAAAGCAGAAATAGATGTTTTCTGGAACTCTCTTGCTTTTTCCATGATCCAGCAGATGTTGGCAATTTGATCTCTGGTTCCTCTGCCTTTTCTAAAACCAGCTTGAACATCTGGAAGTTCATGGTTCACGTATTGCTGAAGCCTGGCTTGAAGAATTTTGAGCAGTACTTTACTAGCGTATGAGATGAGTGCAATTGTGCGGTAGTTTGAGCATTCTTTGGCATTGCCTTTCTTTGGGATTGGAATGAAAACTGACCTTTTCCAGTCCTGTGGCCACTGCTGAGTTTTCCAAATTTGCTGGCATATTGAGTGCAGCACTTTCACAGCATCATCTTTCAGGATTTGAAATAGCTCAACTGGAATTCCATCACCTCCACTAGCTTTGTTTGTAGTGATGATTATTACCTGCTACCTCTCAAATCTCAGCTGGAGTTATCAACCACATAGAAGGCCTGACTACCCACAGTTGGGTAATCTGCCCTTTCTTGATGTTCGTAAAAATCCCATCATCTCACTACAACCACTATACGGGATTCACCTTCTCATGTGTTTGAGAGTGGGGGGGTGGGAATCAGTTGTTTTCCTTTAACATTATAGCTCCTATTCTTACAGAATCTAACATAACACTGGAACATGATACATTTGCAATGAATGCTATATATCAAAGGAAACCTGCACCTTCCTTCTCTTCAATGATTAAAAACAGCATATTTTATACATGTGGAGGTAGGTTTGGTTTTCTAATATAATCAAAAGTTATTAGGATTAAGTAGGGAAATAAAACAAAGATCAAATTTTAATAAAAGTTTTTTGAGGGGATAAGCAACATAACTACTATCCCTCTCTAAAAAAACTTGTACAGCTGCAGAATAATGAGGCTTCTTTTGAAATGTCACTGAAAACCACTCCAAAGAAGGATTTAGAGTGTGAGAAATAACATCTGAGGAAAATCAAAATATCATGCCTTAAAGAAAATTTTCTCAGTGGGACAATTTTGCTTTGGCTGTATGAGGAGCAATTATGTAGAACAGTGGTTCCGGTGGAAAAAGTCCTGCAGTGGAGTTCCCAGTGAGATAGGCTGGGACCTGGGACGCTTTACCAGAGTGCTCGCACAGGGACGAATGATCCTGGAGCAACAGAATACAAGCAACTATAGGGGCTAAATACAACTGCACACATGTGCATCTGGTGCAGCATGAACAACAGGATACAATAAGGCCACACACCAACTGCCACTGCTGAGATGCAGGGAGCAAAAGCAGGTCCTGCGCACATCCCTGCCCGCAGCACCACCAAGGGGCTGAGCAGGGCACCTAAGCCAGACCTCCTGCCCAACTTGTCTACCTGTCTCTGTGTTACCCCTTTTGAGCAGTGGGAAATAGGTACTTGTTTTTGCTCCCTTGTGCTTCAATAAGAGGCCCAAAAAAGCCTTGCCTAAAGTTCTCATCAGGCTTCCTATCAATTTCTATTGATTAAAGAGTCCAAGGACCCAGGTCGGTAACACAAATTCTGTTTCTAGCTCTGGTGTTCACTGGGCATATGACCTCAGGGGAAAGCTTTCACTGTGTGTTTCCTTCCCCTTGGCAAGAGAATGGATTAATAGTGCTGTTTATCCAGGTTCTGCTACACTGTGAGCATTCTGGGGCCTGGGGAACTAAATGCCAGGACCAACTCCAGGTACTGTCACAACCATAATGTCCCCAAGGGGCAGTACTGCCCCCATGGAGAACTACCACCTGACAGTCTTTCCAGTCCTTTAAAGCTCTATTGTTGGGCTGCGCTCCACACGCCTGCAAGACTTGTACTTGCCCAGAGATAGCAACAGAGACATCAGTGATTTCTTGACAGGGAGATCTTACACAAAGGGTCCCAAAGTGACACCCCACTGTGTGCAGGAAGGACATGGCCTCAGCCTCAGCTACTCATGGGAGAAGGAGACTACCACTTATAGGGTGAAATTGACATCAGGTGGGTTCATCAGTTATGAGGGACTCATTAAGCCCTATAATTCAGAGGGTGGACTAGTCATGTGAGTGAAACAAGAGAAGAGCCAGCTTGAATGGCCTGATCATACATCTATCATCCTAAAAAAGAAGCAGGGACTTCTGAACTTAACTAGTTTTTTTTTTTTTTTAACAATCATCACTTTTATTTGCTTCCAACAGCACTCTTAGGCGATTCAGCCAATTAAAGTGCTTTTCTGATATGACTCTTTCTCATTATTTGGGCCCTGTTAGGATATCTGAGATCTCACCATAAGATTCTGAATCTGGGTTAAAACACTGACATTTTGGGACTTTTACATAGGTACTGCTGCTGCTTAAGTCGCTTCAGTCGTATTCAACTCTGTGCAACCCCATAGACGGCAGCCCACCAGGCTCCCTCGTCCCTGGGATTCTCCAGGCAAGAACACTGGAGTGGGTTGCCATTTCCTTCTCCAATGCATGAAAATGAAAAGTGAAAGGGAAGTTGCTCAGTTGTGTCTGACTCTTAGCGACCCCATGGACTGTAGCCCCCAGGCTCCTCTGTCCGTGGGATTTGCCAGGCAAGAGTACTGGAGTGGGGTGCCATTGCCTTCTCCGTTACATAGGTACTAGATCCCTGAGAAACTCAAACTAAGGTTTACTTGTTATCTGGAAATAAGTACAGAAGAAAGAACTAATCTACTAAGGAAAGATAGTCTAAAATTAGGAAGATCTTGATACAGTTTTAGGAATTAGAATATTTCCCTATAGGGATAAGAGATAAAGGTAGTAAGCATAGCCATCAGCTAGTGCACCAGCTAAAAATACCTTAATCCACTGCTAAGGGATACAGAAAACTTCACTACCTCTGACGTTTCCTATGACACCGTGGGGAATAAATAATAAAAATTAAAAGAGAGAGAACATAAGTACTAGGGGGAATACAAAAGAAGCACTAGAGCCAAGAGGCTAATGGGATAGAAATTTTTCCTAGACTTTCACACTATCAGGTTGAAACAATGTAGTTTGAAACAATCTCAGTCACACAGTACTAAGAATTTACAGACTATTCTTTGCTTTTTCTCCAGCCCCTAAAATATAACATTCACTACATATTTGTGCAGGGAATAGTAAGAGCCTAAATATTTATTGATTGTTGTTTTTGAATGCACAAAAGAATGGGATAACCCATCAGCCCCATTTGGACTTCCCTGATAGCTCAGTTGGTAAAGAATCCGCCTGCAGTGCAGGAGACCCCGATTTGATTCCTGAAGAAGATCCACTGGAGAAGGGATAGGCTACCCACTCCAGTATTCTTGGGCTTCTCTTATGGCTCAGCTGGTAAAGAACCCACCTGCAATGCAGGAGACCTGGGTTCGATCCCTGGGTTGGGAAGATCCCCTGGAGAAGGGAAAGGCTACCCACTGCAGTATTCTGGCCTGGAGAATTCCATGGACTGTATAGTCTATGGGGTCACAAAGAGTCGGACACAAGTGAGCGACTTTCACTTCACTTCACTTTACTTCATCAGCCTCATTTGCCTCCCAGCACTGGTTACTAAGATAAACTGGATCACAAGGCCCTCTCTGATGAAATGGGATTTCACATGAGGAAAGCTAGAAACAAGTGTGCTCTCAGGGAGATGACAAGTTGAAGGGAGGACCAGGATAAATTAACTGGCTGAAATATCCCAAAGAGTAAGGCCATACCAACTTCTTCCACTTGACAAGTTTGTCAACAGCCAGGTCTGTTAATATAGCATTTCTGGCAATGTCACTCTGTAGTACCAAGGAGATTTGAACTTCTCATTAATGTTCTTTCAAGAGCCCTAAATCAACCACAGCAATATATTTTAATAGAAGTGAAAGCCTGTAAATCAATGGACTAAGCATAAACTTTGTAGTTGGGCAGATGTAGGTTTGGATCCTAGAAAACCGTATACATCGCTATGTTCCTGTCCCCATTTTAAATCCATTCACCTTCCTCCCACTTTGGGAGCAGAAGCATTGCACTGAAATCAGACAGATGAGGTAAAACCCTCTAGGGTGTAAGACTCAGTTTGTACTTAGTTTTTATCTTGATGAAAAATATAGAAAATGTGCAGTTGTCCCAAAAAACTAATAGAACTTCACTCATGTTTTACTGTACTTGGAATCAAGTACGTATATACAAGTATCATCATGATTTATTATTGTATCTTCAGTAGAGTTGTTGTCTTTTTGGGATCTTGATTTGTAATACGGTGCTCCATACTATAAGATAGGGAACGTGTGGTCATTCCAGTCCATCGTCAACTGAAGCTATACCACAGCTACAAGACTGTAGTTGTATGGATGGCCTCAAGCAACTAACTTGAGTTGCTAACCTCAAGTTAGTTAGTTGCTAACCTTACTAACTAACCTCAGTAAGCCTCCTTATTTTTCAAAAGGGAATTATAATAATATACAGAGTTCAGACTGTGTTAGGTCCTCCTCTGAATACTTTATATTGCATTATTTAATCCTCATAACTTTCCTGGGAGGTAAGTACTACTGTCATCACCATTTTATAGAAGAGTCAGTCTGGAGTCCAGAGAGATTAAATACCTTGTCTGAGGTTACACAGCTTTTAAGTGGTGTTGCTTGGATTTAACTATAGACTGTCTTGCTCTGGAGTTCAAGTTTTTGGTCACTGTGCTATAGCTGCTTCTCTTGCTCAACTCTGAAATATTCTACACAGCAATCATTACAAGCAGATCTTATTGTTACACTGCTTTAAAATCTTACAATGGCTCCATGCTGCTCTCAGGGAAATAACCAAGTTTCTATTAGGAACTAAAGACCCTGAATAATCTGGTATATGCATGATATATGGAGTATAACATATATTGTGTACATAATATGTCTTATACATGACATATACTTCATACATAAGAAGAATTTTAAGGTTATATATTTATATTATAGGATATTTTTGTTATATATTTTTTAAATGGGATCATAACCAAACACATCATTACGTCACCTGTTTTTTTAAACTTAATGATATGAACACCTTTTCAAATTCATTAATACAATTTTGCAACATCACTTTTGCTATATAGCAGTTGAACTCCTAGAGTCAGACAATCATAAACAAACTTTATTATAAAAAAAAAATACTACACTGAGATCACCTTTATGGCTAAAAGTTTAGTGTAATTCTCAATTATTCTCTCAGGAAATTTTTCTAAAATTTAAATTATTGGGTTCAAGAGCATATGTGTTTTTGAGGCATTTAGTGTGCGCTACTGAAGTGAAGTTGCTCAGTCGTGTCTGACTCTTTGCAACCCCATGGCCTGTAGCCTACCAGGCTCCTCGATCTGTAGGATTTTCCACGCAAGAATACTGGAGTGGGTTGCCATTTCCATTGCCCTCCAAAAACCTTTTACTGATGTCTACTCACACTAGTAAGAGTGCATACCTTCCTAGGATCATTCTATTTTATTTTTTTATTTTTTTTCCCTCTATTACCCATTTTTAAATTTTATTTTATTTTTAAACTTTACAATATTGTATTGGTTCTGCCATATAGCGAAATGAATCCACCACAGGCATACATGTGTTCCCCATCCTGAAACCTCCTCCCTCCTCCCTCCCCATACCAGGATCATTCTATTTTATTGTGGTCAGTTTGGTAGGGAAAACAAATACTGAACCAGGATACTGTTTTAATTTGCACTTCTTTGAATGTTATTGAGACTAAGCAAGTTTTTATATACCTGCTGGATTTTTGTGTTGTGGGTGAAATGCCCATTTTTAAACTGAGGCATTTTAGTTGTTTATAAGACCTCATATGTCTATTCATCACCTATTTATTTAGCATCCATACCATTTTCTGAGCGCTGTGTTGGAAATACAATTCAGTTGATGATCAAACCAACTTTTACAACCTCCTTTCAGCTTTGGCTCCTAATTCAGTCCCAAGGCCAATGACACATATTTTAGGTTTTTCATTGCAGCAGACTGAATGTTCGTGCCCTCTCCTCCAAATTCCTACCTAGAAACCTACTGCCCAAATTGATGGCCTTTGGAGGATGGCCTTATTAAGGTTTAGGCCCAAACTGGCACAGTGTTAGTTTTGCCATGCTCTTTTAGTTAAGCAGTCACAGAGCTAGCTCAGATACAAGAGGATGGGAAATAAATTCTCTCAATGAAAGAGTGACACAGAATAGCTTCATCTTTAATCTACCATAAATCCTAAAGGTTTCAACATGACTTGAGAGTGTTTTTCCACACTTATTAATATAATTATGTTTACAATGGATTTGATGTGTAGGTGATTTTTAATTATACACATAAAATTTATTAGTATTCTCCTAGATAATTCCAGCTTCTGGCCATACACAAAATGTTTTCATCAAATGAAAGACAGACAAAACGATTATCTTGGTTTGTCTGGGATGGAAAAGGGTGTATGGGTATATGGAATCTGAATACACTTTCATTTTCTTAATAGCCTTTTTGTATTTTTTAAAGATAATAAATGTATACGATTTTTATATTTTCATTCTAAAAGCAGAACAAAAAGAAGGCAGAGGTGTAGAAAAAGGGGAGGACAAGAGGTTAAATGGCAGAAGAGGTAGCAGAGGATGAAATATGACAAAGAAAAGCTACACCAAAGTTTGATCACACCAAAGTTTTAAAATATTTATAAAAAACTAACTATGGAATGAGGTTAGTGACATTGTACAGGAGACAGGGATCAAGACCATCCTCATGGAAAAGAAATGCAAAAAAGCAAAATTGGCTGTCTGGGGAGGCCTTACAAATAGCTGTGAAAAGAAGAGAAGCGAAAAAAGCAAAGGAGAAAAGGAAAGATATAAGCATCTGAATGCAGAGTTCCAAAGAATAGCAAGAAGAGATAAGAAAGCCTTCTTCAGCGATCAATGCAAAGAAATAGAGGAAAACAACAGAATGGGAAAGACTAGAGATCTCTTCAAGAAAATTAGAGATACCAAGGGAACATTTCATGCAAAGATGGGCTCGATAAAGGACAGAAATGGTATGGACCTAACAGAAGCAAAAGATATTAAGAAGAGGTGGCAAGAATACACAGAAGAACTGTACAAAAAAGATCTTCACGACCCAGATAATCACGATGGTGTGATCACTGACCTCGAGCCAGACATCCTGGAATGTGAAGTCAAGTGGGCCTTAGAAAGCATCACTATGAACAAAGCTAGTGGAGGTGATGGAATTCCAGTTGAGCTATTTCAAATCCTGACAGATGATGCTGTGAAAGTGCTGCACTCAATATGCCAGCAAATTTGGAAAACTCAGCAGTGGCCACAGGACTGGAAAAGGTCAGTTTTCATTCCAGTCCCAAAGAAAGACAACGCCAAAGAATGCTCAAACTACCACACAATTGCACTCATCTCCCACGCTAGTAAAGTAATGCTCAAAATTCTCCAAGCCAGGCTTCAGCAATATGTGAACCGTGAACTTCCTGACGTTCAAGCTGGTTTTAGAAAAGGCAGAGGAACCAGAGATCAAATTGCCAACATCCGCTGGATCATGGAAAAAGCAAGAGAGTTCCAGAAAAACATCTATTTCTGCTTTATTGACTATGCAAAAGCCTTTGACTGTGTGGATCACAAGAAACTGTGGAAAATTCTGAAGGAGATGGGAATACCAGACCACCTGATCTGCCTCTTGAGAAATCTGTATGCAGGTCAGGAAGCAACAGTTAGAACTGGACATGGAACAACAGACTGGTTCCAAATAGGAAAAGGAATTCATCAAGGCTGTATATTGAAACCCTGCTTATTTAACTCATATGCAGAGTCCATCATGAGAAATGCTGGACTGCAAGAAACACAAGCTGGAATCAAGATTGCCGGAAGAAATATCAATAACCTCAGATATGCAGATGACACCACCCTTAGGGCAGAAAGTGAAGAGGAACTCAAAAGCCTCTTGATGAAAGTGAAAGTGGAGAGTGAAAAAGTTGGCTTAAAGCTCAACATTCAGGAAACGAAGATCATGGCATCTGAACCCATCACTTCATGACAGATAGATGGGGAAACAGTGGAAACAGTGTCAGACTGTATTTTTTTGGGCTCCAAAATCACTGCAGATGGTGACTGCAGCCATGAAATTAAAAGACGCTTACTCCTTGGAAGGAAAGTTCTGACCAACCTAGATAGCATATTGAAAAGCAGAGACATTACTTTGCCAACAAAGGTCCATCTAGTCAAGGCTATGGTTTTTCCTGTGGTCATGTGTGGATGTGAGAGTGGGACTGTGAAGAAGGCTGAGCGCCGAAGAATTGATGCTTTTGAACTGTGGTGTTGGAGAAGACTCTTGAGAGTCACTTGGACTGCAAGGAGATCCAGCCAGTCCATTTTGAAGGAGATCAGCCCTGGGATTTCTTTGGAAGGAATGATGCTAAAGCTGAAACTCCAGTACTTTGGGCACCTCATGCGAAGATTTGACTCATTGGAAAAGACTGTGATGGGAGGGATTGGGGGCAAGAGGAGAAGAGGACGACAGAGGATGAGATGGCTGGTTGGCATTCCTGACTCGATGGACGTGAGTCTGAGTGAACTCCGGGAGTTGGTGATGGACAGGGAGGCCTGGCGTGCTGCGATTCATGGGGTCGCAGAGTCGGACATGACTGAGCAACTGAACTGAACTGAACCTAGAAAATTGGAAATTCCTTTTTTTTCACTTCTAAATATTTAATTCATCTGTTTTTGTTTTGTTTTGTTTTTGTAACACATGAGTTAGCATCTCTAAGTTTTTTCTTTTTTACAATTGGCTAACTGGACATATAAATTTAGTTATTCATTTTATTATTCAACACATTTAATTAAGAACCTTCTATATGCTAAGCTAAGCACTCTTGATATAAATGAATGTATAGTGGTGAAAGAAACTGACTGGTTAAGTACAGCTATGGAGCTACTGAGCTCCATAAGGAATTGACTCCATAAGGACTCCTTGGAAAAGACCCTACTGGGAAAGATTGAAAGCAGGAGGAGAAAGGGATGACAGAGGATGAGATGGTTGGATGGCATCACTGACTTGACGGACATGAGTTTGAGCAAGCTCTGGGAGTCGGTGATGGACAGGGGGCCTGGCATGCTGTGGTCCACAGGGTTGCAGAGTCGGACATGACTGAGCGACTGAACTGACCTGATGGAGCTTCTAATAATGCAGTAGGGGAATCAATAAGCAAATGGATATATAATCACAATTTTGACATGTGCAATAAAGGGAGAGAATGGGGATTGTAACCACAAAACAGAGAGGTAAATAATGGGAGTAGAAACTTAGAACAAAACAGGGCATGGGTGGGAGCAGAGTAAACTTAAGAACTAGGAAGCATGAAAGGATGGAACAGATGAGCAAAAGAAGTAATCTGAATTATTTTTTAATAATGGAAAGTTGAAAACTGAGGGGAGTTAATATTATCTGTAGAATGAACTGGGTTAAATCAAAGGGACTAAGTCATAAAAGATAATTCAAAGGTAATGGCTGCTTAGGATAACAACAAACTTTCACCTCAAAATGACATCATGCAGAATTGCCAAAAGTTATACAAAGTCAAAAGCAAATGACTTCTATGTCATGTCCTTTCTCCATTATTTGTATATTCCATTTCTGCTATATTGTCCTTTCACTGTATCAGTTAAGATAATATGTATGAACGCTTACTGAAGAAGTACCATCCAAATGTAAGTGATTGTTGCTATTACAAATTGAAGTTCAGTTCTTGTTTGTGAACTGCTTCTCCCAGAATAATATATATAATATATATAGTACTAAGACAGACCACTCTGTTCCTTGACTCTTACTGATATGTTAATATAATCAAGTTCTGGGAATTAACCTTCCCTTCATGTCAGAGTATGCTAAAGTCTATGGGACAGCTTTTCTTCTGGAAGCTTCCAACGGTTGATGATTAAGTACAAATGTTGCCAGTTGAGCAGAAGTTACAAGGACACTGCAAAATCCAAAGTGCATCTGGGTCATTCATTCTATAACACTGTCTCAGGTAATTATTCTGCTTTTGTATGAAGCATTTAGAGCATGGAAAATAACTAGATTTTGTCATTGTTGTAGTAACAACTTCAAATTGCTTCAATAGCTAGCGTTTTTTAGGATTCAGAATTCTATCATAAAAAATACATTTACTTGTCTTTTCTCGTTTTACTTTCAATGTAGCACTTCCAAAACAGGAAGAAGAAATATATTTGACCTTGAAAGCAAGTGCTAGAAAAAATAACCTGTCTAAATGTTACTGTTCACCTAAAATATTTTATTATAGGGTTGCTCAATGGCACTGCTATAATCAAGAATCTGCCATCATTTTTTAAGCTCCTGTTTCACAGGCTTATAACTTCTTTAAAAGTCACCCAAGGATCTTCAATCTCACTGCCAGTTTATAAAAGAATACACACACAGACACACATACACTTCCATTCTCCTAGTTAAAATGTTACATTGCACTTGATAATGTTAAAAATTCTATAATTTTTATAGTTAGGGCTTTAGTTGAACAGCATAAAACTGTTCCAACTTTCCTCCCCAATAACTGATCAGAAGGACAAATTTTAAGTTTCTAAAGTCTTTGCTGTTGCCAGGTATTATCATAGTTTTCATTATACCATCTTGGTTTAGGGGATTATAATGCAACGAAAGAATGTATGTGAAATGTCAACAGTAAATGCTAAATTTTTATTATCCACTTTGATATACTGTCTTTTAATATCTTGCGTTGCTCCGGAAAAGTCTAAGACAATTATTCTTTCTCTAACTAATTAATATTGGCTGCATTGGGTCTTAGTTGCTGCATGGGCTTTTCTCCAGGTGTACTGAGCAGGGGCTCGTCTAGTTGTGCTGCACAGGCTTCTCATTATGGTGGCTCCTCTTGCTGCAGAGCAGAGGCTCTAGGTGTAGGGGCTTCAGTAGCTGCGGTGTGAGGGCTCAGGAGTTCCTGAGCTCTAGGGCACAGGCTCAATATTCGTGGCACTCAGGCTTTGCTCCAGGGCATGTGGGATTTTCCACCGGGAATGGAACCCATGTCTCCCGCATTGGCAGGCAGATTCTTTACCACTGAGCCACAAGGGAAGCCCTAAGACAATTATTCTTCTTCCTTTGCAAATGACCTTTAGTTTTCTCTCTGGAAGATTTTTTTTTTATATTTAAAAATTTTATGTATTTTTGGCTGCACTGGGTTTTTGTCGCTATGTGTGGGCTTTCTCTAATTGCTGCAAGTGGGGGCTACTCTTTGCTGCAATGCATGGGCTTACTGCGGTGGCTTGTTTTATTGCAAAGAACGGGCTCTAGGCACATGGGCTTCAGTAGTTGCAGCACCCAGGCTTAGTAGTTGTGGCACATGGGCTTAGCTGCCTTGCAACACGTGGGATTTTCCCAGATCAGGGATCAAACCCATGTTCCCTGCATTGGCAGGTGGATTCTTAACCACTGGATCACCAGGGAAGTCTCTCTGAAAGACGTTAGAATCTGCTTATTATCCTTGGTAATGGGTAATGTCATTATTAACATGACTTGAAATGTTTTTACTATTGCTTTGTATTCGAGGTTTCTACATGATTCTATATAATTCCATTTTTTAAGTTAAAATGTAAAAGTAAGGTACTAAAATCCAAAGGGACACTCTTTGTGTAAGGGTTGGACTTGTCAAGTAGTGACCTTCATCATCAGATGGGTATTCTTTTACTTGAGAAACTTTCAAATGTCATTTTCTTAAAGACTTTTCTAGAATCGTTCATTTTTATCTGTGAAAACATCCCCAGTGTTTTATATGGGATGTACACCTAGTTGTCAGCATTCTTACAGCTGATGTCCATGTTCAATAAGACTTTGTTCTAAGCCCTATTTTTTTCAAGACTCTCTTCATTGTCTGGGCAGAGCTGGGAGTCTTTCTGTTTCTTTTGCTGGAATATGTTAGGGTTGTTAACACAGATAAACAAGCTTAGCAAACATTTTATCACGGATAGAAACAAAACTCTGAGAGTGCATGAGAAGTGGGTGAGAATAATTACCTCTTCTGGAGGGCTCAGGAGAGGCTGCAAAGACAAATCATCACTAAATCTGGGTTTTGAAGCAGGAAGATGCAAACTGACTAAAATGTGTGGGTGCCAGGGATGGACAGGAAGAGCACTTGCAGGAAGAAGTATCTGTACAATTTCAAGGAAGTCTGGAAGAACACAGTCCATTCCTGAAGCAAGAAGGCATTTGATGCCATAATGTTGGCACTTAATATTAGGGACAGGGCAGAGAAGTAGCATTTCATCTGATTTAAAGATGAACATAATTTCTTTTAAAGTACACAAGCCCTTTATCTTTTAAATGTAAAGTTTAATTATCTGTTTGCTTACCATAATCTGGACTAATTAATGTGTCTCAATTCCATCATTTGCTACTTGTATCTAGTGACACATAACTTCAGAACTTTGGTCCTCTGTAAAATGGATACAGAATCTGCTTGTATCGGTCAGGATTTCTAGTTATGTGCAAGAGAAAGCACTACTTGCTATTTTAAGCAGAAAAGAGTTTGAGTAAAGGATATTGGAAATGTTTCTGAAAGTGGAAAACTAAGTTTGGATATTATGCAATCATGACAAAGTCCAAAATCCTTCCACAGCCCTGGTACCGCGGAGCATCACAGCCACATGTATTAGGCACAGACACTGATGTCCTTGCTGCTGTGTGTGTGATGCAGCTGCTAGAAGCACTTCACCGCTGCCTCTGGGAACTAGATGTGGCTGTGGAGGTATTTGTCTGGGGCTGTGAATCTGATTGGCACAATTCAGAACATGTGTCCATGACTTGTGTGTAATGGACTGACAGAGTAAGCAAGGCACTCTTTTCCAGATTCTCCATGAAGATATAGGTTCTGCTTCACAAGGAGGGTTCAGTTCGGTTCAGTTCAGTAGCTCAGTCGTGTCCGACTCTTTGTGACCCCATGAATCGCAGCACGCCAGGCCTCCCTGTCCATCACCAACTCCTGGAGCCCACCCAGACTCACGTCCATCGAGTCAGTGATGCCATCCAGCCATCTCATCCTCTGTCATCCCCTTCTCCTCCTCCAATCCCGCCCAGCATCATCCAATCTTCTCCTCCAATCCCGCCCAGCATCAGAGTCTTTTCCAGTGAGTCAACTCTTCGCATGAGGTGGCCAAAGCCCTTCAGCTTTAGCCCTTCCAAAGAAATCCCAGGGCTAATCTCCTTCAGAATGGACTGGTTGGATCTCCTTGCAGTCCAAGGGACTCTCAAGAGTCTTCTCCAACACCACAGTTCAAAAGCATCAATTCTTCGGCGCTCAGCCTTCTTCACAGTCCCACTCTCACATCCACACATGACCACAGGAAAAACCATAGCCTTGACTAGACAGACTTTTGTTGGCAAAGTAATGTCTCTGCTTTTGAATATGCTATCTAGGTTGGTCATAACTTTCCTTCCAAGGAGAAAGCGTCTTTTAATTTCATGGCTGCAGTCACCATTTGCAGTGATTTTGGAGCCCCCCAAAATAAAATCTGACACTGTTTCCACTGTTTCTCTATCTATTTCCCATGAAGTGATGGGACCAGATACCATGATCTTCGTTTTCTGAATGTTGAGCTTTAAGCCAACTTTTTCACTCTCCTCTTTCACTTTCATCAAGAGGCTCTTTAGTTCCTCCTCACTTTCTGCCATAAGGGTGGTGTCATCTGCATATCTGAGGTTATTGATATTTCTCCCGGCAATCTTGATTCCAGCTTGTGTTTCTTCCAGTCCAGCGTTTCTCATGATGTACTCTGCATATAAGTTAAATAAGCAGGGTGACAATATACAGCCTTAACGAACTCCTTTTCCTATTTGGAACCAGTCTGTTGTTCCATGTCCAGTTCTAACTGTTGCTTCCTGACCTGCATACAGATTTCTCAAGAGGCAGGTCAGGTGGTCTGGTATTCCCATCTCTTTCAGAATTTTTCACAGTTTATTGTGATCCACTCAGTCAAAGGCTTTGGCATAGTCAATAAAGCAGAAATAGATGTTTTTCTGGAACTCTCTTGCTTTTTCCATGATCCAGCGGATGTTGGAGGGTTAGAGTTCTCCAAACATAGAAAACAGGGATGAATACTGGCTAGTTGAGAAGAATGATAAATGTCCATGTGATTCAGCTTATCAAAAGGATTTTGGAAAATATATAAGCATTATAAAGCAGTAAAACTCAAATGATGCTTGGTATTATTAGTATTATCTTTAGGACATCAATGTCAGGGACATTGTTGAATCAATTCTGTATTAGTTTTCTATTGCTGTATAGAAAATCACCATAGGATAGTGACTTAAAAACAACCACCATTACTGCAGAGTATTTGTGGGTCAGCAATTCAGGGATGGTTGAACTCTGTGGGTCTGCTGCAGGGTCTCTCTGCAGGTTGCAGAGACTTTGCAATTAAGAAGTCAACCGACTGGAGGATCCACATCTAGAACGGCATTCTCACACGAGGCAGCCTCAGCTTCTTGATGGGTATTAGCAGGGGATCTTAGTTCCTAACCTCATGGATCTCTCTATAAAGTCCCATGAATGTCCTAACAACATGTTCACAGGCTTTCTCCAAAAACAGATACAAGAGAGAGGGAAAACAAGGTGGAAGTTCCAGTGGCATTTTACGATGTATATTTGCTAGTTACGCTCTACCATTCCTACCACATTCTGTTTGTTAGAAGCCAATCACTAAATGTAGCCTACACTCAGGAGAAGGGGAAATAGGCTCCACCAGAGAGGGAGGAGTAATACAGAAGTTTTGGACATGTATTCAAACTATCACAAGTTATTTTTTATTATTTCATAGAATTGGCCAAACTAATTCCCTTGTGTATTATTTCTACTCATTTTTTAAAGCATGTCAAAGAATCTATTCTGATTTGAAGTTAAATTACCTCCAGGGATATTTATTTTATCTGGTAAAAAATCTTTCAGTGCTTCAAAAGGAGAGACTGTTGCACTGTTTAGTATCTTATCACCAAACAAACACATTTCAACTATAAATGAAATATTTGTCCTTTCATTCAAACACTTGAATCATCCAGTAGAGAGATTAACAGACATCATTGCCTGGCTATCTCTATTGACATGGTAGAGGAAAGGGAGGAGATATTTTTGTAATTCAGGGCACTTTTCTGAGAGCACAAAAGCATTCTAGAGATACAAACCTAAATGTTTTCAATGATCAAATAGGTAATATAAATGATGAAGACTACAGAGTTGGTATACATTCAAATTCAAATTAAAAAATAATAGCAACAACAAAACCCAGGTTAGCCAAACAAGTCACCTCCAGTGCCCAGTTTGGTTCTCAGATGCTGGCTTGCTCTTCCTCCTGAGGTCTAGACTTGAGGTCAAGATCTGACTTGCTTTTCTTTGGAAATTCAGCTTCTGAATTCACTAGTTTTGGGGTCAAAAAAGATCTGCCCTCTGTTTTACAACCAGGAAACTGACACAGGGCCCTTTTGCTCTTGAGAGGGCCCTTTCCTTATAAACAATACAGGTACAACTCATTTTAGACTGTTTTGCTTTACTGAGATTCACAGATACTGCATTTTTTACAAATTGAAGGTTTGAGACAACCCTGCCTTGAGCAAGCCTATCAGTACCATTTTTCCAAGAGTGTTATTTTTTAATTAAAGTACACACATTTTTTTTGGACATAATGCTATTGCATACTTAATAGACCATAGTATGTTGTGAACATAAATTTTATACTCACTGGGAAACTGAAAAATGTGATTCCCTCCACTGCAGTGGTCTGGAATGGAACCAACAATATTCCTTAGGCATGCCTGTATTAAAAATTATATTTTACAAGGGCATATAAAAAAACAAGATAAAGAGAGACACTATTCAAAAGAAATTTTTATGGGACTAAATTTGGTCAAGGTAGCAGATATTTTGTTCAGATTATTGGTTAGTTAGCACAAATGGTTCAGAGTTCAGCTAATCATTTATGATGCAAAGAATGGAAATTTGGAGGGTCTGTGTCATAGATAAACAAGGTAAGTCTTATTTAAGTCATTTGGGAAAGGATGATTCCTTGCAATAAACCAGTTACCATTCCCAGAACATGAAAGACTGGGAAGATTTCTGTAACTCTTACTGGTTTCCGTGATTATAAGGCTTGGAAAATTCAATGCTGTCAATGACTACACTGGCAATAAAGACCATTACATTGACATTATATATTATCAACATTTTTTTTCATTTTTTATTTCATTTTCTCATTTATTTCATTTTTAATTTTTTTACTGAGGTCATTTTTTCCTAAAAGCTTTTTTTTTTTTTTTTTTCCTCTTCCCCCAGTTTTCATTGGCTTTAAAAGTATCCAAGGCTCTGATGTGAGACCCAGAATGGTTGAGGGCCTTTACGACCACTGAGCTAGTTATGGCAGAGCTCAGACAAGAGGAACCAAGTCTAAGTTTCTTTTTCTATTTACATCTTTACGAAGCTTGAAGAAAGTTCTGTTCAACTGGCAGGATGAAGATTTGGGAATGGCAGTAGGGGTGGGAATGTTAATTTTGAAATAAAATTCTGCAGACTTAGAAGTTAAGGATAGGTGACGGAAGTTCATAAAGAACTGGAGGCTGGGGTCACTTTAACAGGCAATTGTTAGATACATGTCATGGATCAACAGTATTTTATATGTATCCACTATATGTTTGGTGTCCCTTCCTTCACAGACCTTACAGTCAAGCAAGGAGGCCAGTGCAACAAGTAATTGCAGTAAGTTGTGACAAGTGCTATAATAGGAAGTGAGGCAACTTGGGAGTGAAGAGCAGGAACACCAACCTGCTGGGGTAAGTGAGCTTCCAGATGAACCAAGACTTGGAGCTAACCTGGTGCAGAGGATGAAGATGAGAGTGATATCCTCCTCTGCAGGGTTTCACACAGGAAGATCCAGGGTATGAGAAGTCTGACTTCAGACCTCTAGGTCTCAGAGGACCTAGAACTTGTGCTCTGGCTTGGGCCTGGCCAACTATCCTTAGTATTTGGGAAGCCAGGTAGGTACAAGTGAAAGGGAGTGATTAAAAATCTCACCCCATTAGGGATTTCCCTCATGGTCTAGAGGTTAAGACTCCAAGCTTCCAATGCTGGTGGTTTGGGCTCTATCCCTGGGTGGGGAGCTAAAATCCCATATGCTTCCTGCCAAAAATCCAAAATCTAAAACAGAAGCAATGTAATAAAAGTTTATTTTTTTTTAATGATCCACATCAAATAAATAAATAAAAATATATCTCCCCACCTACTTCTGGGAGTGTTAAAATCCAGGACTACGTTGCCCACAGGTTTGGAGGAAAAAGTAAAATGACCAAGAAACCTGAGAAAAACAAACTGTCCCTCCCATTTTTCTAAATTACCCAGTCAGTAGTCTGACTTGGCACACTCAAGAGCAGGTCAGGACTCCCGTTTCAAGGGTGAATTTTTCCACCCTTCCTAGCTCCCTGGACTCTCACTCTTCTCTGCTAGGTGGAGGGGAACTTCCTCCCTTCCATTAACAAAGGTCCCAGGGCTCCCAGTCTCTATCAGTGCCGGGGAGGGTCCATATCACCTGGCCTACCTTGACTTTCCTGACCTAACTCTTGACTCCCTCCACCCCTGGAAGAACACCTCGACTCCCGCGGACCGGCCTGTTCCAGCCACCACCGCTCGTGAGATGGAGGGAGTGGCTGGACCACACAGCGCCTGTGGCTAGAGGTAGCCAGAGTTCCGGCTGGAGTCGGGGGAGGGGAGAGGGACGAGGGGCAGGAGGAGAGGGCGTGGTTTCGGGGGAGGGCGTGGTTTCGGGTGGGGCGAGGTGTCAGGTTTGAGGGTGTGGCTGCTCCTGAAAGACCGCCCCTGTGTCCTGCTACCCCTCTGTCAAGCTGCCGGGCGGCTGCAGCTTCGCGGCACCCAGTCTAGGTTAAAGCAGCCGCCCCGGGCTCGGCTCGGGCTCCTCTGTCCCAGGCTGTGGCCCCGGACGGCCCCGGACTCGTGCTGCCCTTGGCTTCCCGCTCTCAAGTCGAGGGTTTGGATACCGAGGGGCGAGGAAGGAAGGTGAGCGCGTGTTGCAGTAGTTATAATCTCTTTTTCTGCTCCAAGTTCTTGCACGTGGAAAACTCCTTCTTCTACTCTCTGGTCTTGATGTCGCATCCGTAGTGACCGAAGACAGGCACCTGTCAAATCGGTCCTTTCGAGTTGTGGTAGCGGGGCCTGGATGGCTTGGTGTAGGTGAGGTCTTGAGAGAGTCTCTTGGGACTCGGAAATCGGACGTCTCCGGGACTGGAGTTCTTGAATTCATTAAGCTGAGTCGAGTAGCTGGGGAAAAGATCCGGTGGACGCCGGCAGGAGAGGGTGTGACATCTTGGGACCTGTCGGGGCAGGGAATCTGGTGAAAACTTTCCTTGATGTGCACCCGCGGCTGCGCCAGCAATAAAGGTTGCGGACACAACACTATTATCACTTGTAAAGTTGGACGAGGGACAGGAAAATCCAGGGAGTGATGTCTGCATTGACGAAAAATCTGGCCAAGGTGAAGTACTAGCAGTACTGCCTTGCGGACAGGTGCTTCCCTAACCCCCTCCTCATCCATTAGAACGTTTTTGTGTTCATTTCGAAAACTGTTAGGAAGACGCAATCAGAAGGTTGCTGTGAAACAACGTTAACTTTCTGTTCCTCCCCCTTGTAGTTTTATGCTAAAGGAGTTCAAGGTCATCTTTGAAAACTAGGTCACTTGTTTTGAATAGTTTTATCTGAAGAAAGGATTTGGAAACGTTGTCTCTTCCATCCCCTTTCCTACCCTCACCCCCACTTCTCCTGCCCCCCAGCAAACAGTGGGTTTAGTTTTCTCTCTCCTGAATTCTCACCTTTTAAAGATCAGGGAAGAAGAAAACAGCTTCTTTTGGCATGCAATTATTTGTGGTTAATCCGGTCTTGTGACTTTTGTTCCTTACCTCTCCTTTAGCTCCTTCAATATTACTGTGTACCCATAGTGTTTTCTGTAAAGAATGCAAAGGGTAAGAGGAGAAAGGGAAACTTTGTCCATGAAAAGCTCTAGTAAACATGTTTATTATTTTTTAAACCACAAAAATTGGGGCTATATTGAGTTCTAATATCCTCACCACTTTGGGGGAAGATATTTGTAAATTATAATTATTTTATCAATAAAATATCAACTTAAAGTATAAGTCTCTCTCTGTGTGTAATATCTTGCATTAACAGGTCTATCCAATGAAGTGAATGCTTTAGAAATCTAAGGTTCTAGTTTATAGAGGCCAACTGGAATAGAAGTATATATAAGTTATTAAATAACTGTGCAATCTTGAGAATAGTGGTATTAGGAATATTTCAAAGTTTAAAGATTGCTTCATTCAAATATATCTGTGACCTGACAATTATTTTTTCTGTTATTTAATAGTGGTACAATATGCAGCATCTCTTATTAAGAATTCTGTCAGACATTTCTCTGGAAGCTCTGCTCTGAATGTATAGTTATTTTTCCCCTAGTCTAACACTTTTAAATTATGTTCTGAGTTAGAGGCAAGGCAATGAGGTAGGGATAAAGACTGAAAGAATATGTGTAAGTTCTCTTACCAGACCGTCTCTGAACACCTGGCAAGTCCCCAGCTTTACTCTGGGGTACCAACAAGTCCTTTGCTGCTGCTGCTGCTAAGTCGCTTCAGTCGTGTCCGACTCTGTGCGACCCCATAGATGGCAGCCCATGAGGCTCCCCCGTCCCTGGGATTCTCCAGGCGAGAACACTGGAGTGGGTTGCCATTGCCTTCTCCAATGCAGGAAAGTGAAAAGTGAAAGTGAAGTCAGTGAGTCTTGTCCGACTCTTAGTGACTCCATGGACTGCGGCCCACCAGTCTCCTCCATCCATGGTATTTTCCAGGCAAGAGTACTGGAGTGGGGTGCCATTGCCTTCTCCGAACAAGTCCTTTAACTTACTTTAATTCATTTTTGTCTTCAAAGTAAGGAAACTGTATTGATCATAAAGGACATTTGGATCTTTTTGAATTATTCTATAAAAGGCACCGTCTCATTTCTAGAGCTTCTAGAGCTAGATATTGCTGTTCTAGACCAACATCTCATCTAGAGTTTGCTGTCATTTCCAAAGGGCTTCCTAACACGTTGGGCAGTGCCCCTGCCCCACCTAAGCAATGCAGTGCAGTGGCTAAGGGTGTGAGTTTTAGAGACTCCTGAATCTATCTTGGTTTTCTAGCCCTTCCTTTTTTTGCTTTTAACAAAATGAAATTTCATCTGGAAAAAGTAAAATCCTATGTATGAGTGTATAAAAACTAAGCAAGTACAGGATGAGGGAATTGTCATTAATTGAATCATTCAATCTCTTGGTGAATTGACTGTGTTTCCTCCTAGTGAAGGGTGAGTTCAGGGCCCAGAAAGCTGATAAGATTTTAGGTTGCTTAAATAGTAATTACAGACAAGTTCATAGCCAAAGATATCTTTCTACATCTCCCTTTCTCTCCTTGTGCAGACCTCAGAGTTAACATTCAAGCTGACTTGTCTGGGAGAAGAAAAAGAGGTGGCTTTTAAAGCTATACCACATTCACTCATAATGAATACATTAATGTTTTGACATCCCCCTCAACATTTTTTTTACTTTTTGTTATATATAAAACTACCTGCAAGCAAAATGCAAAGGAAAAAGAACAGTTTGCTGCCCTTTAAACATTCATGGTAGGGTTCAGGTAACTGAGAGAGGAAGAATTAGAGATCAGAGCTCCCTAAAGGTAGAAAAGGAAGTGCTGGGAGTTGAGGAGTGCAATGTATCACCCAGTAGAGGCTCAAAGGAGTTACAATTTAGTTGCAGTTTTGAAGGCTCCATTTTTATAGGAGTTTGCCAGGAGGAAATGCTGAGGAAGAGCATTCCAGGCCAAAGGAAACTTTAGTGTGAGGGTCTCATAGGGTGAGAAAACATGACAAATACAAATCTTCACACATATTGTTTCATCCTTTACTGGCTACAGGATGTTGGCAAATTATTTTGCTTCTATGAGCTTTGGTTTCCTCAGATGTAAAATGAGTGTTGTATATTATTTTACATTGTTGTTATTTAGTCACTAAGTCTGACTATTTTGTAACCCCCATGGACTGAAGCCCACCAGGGTCCTCTGTCGATGGGATTTCCCAGGCAAGAATATTAGAGTGGGTTGCCATTTCCTTTTCCAGGGTACCTTCCCAACCCAGGGATCAAACCCATGTCCCCTGCATTAGCAGGCAGATTCTTTACCACTGAGCCAAAAGGGAAGTCCATTATTTTACATTATTAGGTCCTTATTTGATTTTCAAGTCTCTCCCATAAATGTGTACATCACAACTTTGTTGGAAGACTTACTTGCCTAGAAAACACAAGACTATATGATGCACAGGTGACAATCAGCTAATTTGGTTCCCTTCACTCATCTTAGTCTCTTGATGAGAGAAAAATACAACAGAAATCCAGCCTTGAGTATCGATGGGATTTCATGTTTTCAAGTATATCATAAAAAGCAGACCAGTCTTATTGTTCAGAATGACGTATGAAGTTTTTTATAGTTTCACCTCTATTATCCCTATTTCCCAACCACTAAATGTTTACTTTGAACATCCACCTGTTTTAAGACCTGGCTCTGTTAGAGGAGTTCCACCACACCAAGAATTCTTTGATGGACAAAGGTTAGCATTCCTGTGTTTACATGATAGGATCTCAGACTATTTTAGGCCCTGCTTCCTGCTCCAGTTCTTGTTTTCATTCTGAGCAGTTGAAGTGAGTCTTAGAAAAACATTTTTAGGGGATGGGATCTGGATAATGTGTTAGTTCTTTTGGAATACCAAAATGCAACTTGAACATTTTAGGAATTTGTTAAAGGACTGTACCCTCTTATGATTTTTCTCTGGTAGCATTAGCTCTTAAAATTCTTGGAAATGTGGAAGACTTTGCCTCAAAATTCTAACTTAATCATCTTGAATTATTCCTTCTTGCAAACAATGTATGTATTTTCTCAATGATTGAATACTTAGAGTTTTCCTGTTAAGGCCCTTTCCCCACATGGATTTCCAAGGAAAGACCTCAGGTAGTTTTTTTTACAAAGTCCTACAGAACAGGGAATATTTCTTTCTCTGTGTCATTTAGATGGCAGTAGATAGAAAAAGACTTTTAACTACTTTAAACTATAGTCACTGCAGAGAAAAATAGTAGGTTAGGGACCAGATGAGGACTTTTGGCTGTGGAAGGCCCAAATTAGGCTGGCTAGGTCTTGATGTTCTCAGGTGGTCATGCAGATCAGGCCCCAAACAAGAATTTTTGAGGGATTTATTCTTTTTGGTCTTTTATTCAGTGAATATTTCTTTAATTTTATTAATAATTTGTATATTCCATTAATTGTGTGGTACAGGGGCAATGATGAGATTGATTTAAGTTCCTTTGCCTCAAATGTGCTTAAGAATATCTTTGGAGAACTGGTTAAAATTTAGATTTCCAGCCTCAAGTTCAGATTCTCTCAGCCTCAAGTGGTGACCAGAGTCAGGCACATACTAGGTACTTTGATAAATGTTTTTGTTAAGTGAATTAACTGCCACTTTAAAAATCATTGTTAAAAGAGAATTCATTTCCTCTAATACATTTACATAATTTTCTCCTTTTTTTAAGTGTGAAAAACTCCATACTTGTCCTATGTTTCCGTGTTAGAAAGAAAATGTATTCAATTGCAACCATTATTTAGGAATTGAAAATAAAAAGAATTTTTAATAACATTATAACTGTTTTTAATTAAGAGAAACAGTGACTGTGATTCTTAATATCCCATAATGCTGCGTGGGCACAGACATTTATTTCGCTCTTCCTGAGGCACTAGCAGGTGAGAATTAGAAGCATTTTCTTCATGTGTATTTTTATTTCCTATTGAGCAAACTATACAAACAGGAAGAGCTTATTTTTTATTATTATTATTATTATTATTTCAGTGATAACACAGAGATAAACTAAGTCAGAGCAACTCTCTTGAATAGCTAATGTCTGCCGCCCGGAGAAAGAGAAAATTATTTTCTGCCCTCCATGTTGATGCGTATAGAACATGTGTTCTGAGTAGCTGCTATTTTCACTGACTCTTTTTCCAGTTGAAGTGCAACATAAACTATTTTAATTAATATTGTGTCACCAAAAGGGATTGAAATAGCCAATTGAATTCTACCAAGATACAGTCTTTTGATGAAAACATATCTTTATTGATTGTGGGTGAAGAAAATCATTCTTAAAATGAAATCCAGAGAAAAATCATATCCCTCAGAGAAAATTTCTGAGTGGCAGGCCAAGATTAACATCATAAAATTGAATTTGTGCTGCAAGCCTTTGATGTAATCAGCAGCTGGGAGATGGTGTTGCCCTTGCTGTGCTCCCTCTGATTGTGGTGAATTATTGTGTGGAATGAAATAAGTGTTTCTTGTGTCCCTCCTCCAAGAAATATAAACAAGGTATTACTAGGTAGTTTCTTGCTAGTTAAAATGGGTTGGATCGATTCCAGGCCTCTCAGGCGTTCATATTCCTGTGAACTATGGGTGTTGGGCATTTATTTATGCCCAAGGGACAGAATTTCTTGATATCACCTGACAGTCTTTGGTCAGTAGAAGCCCAACAGAGAAATGACAAGAGGGATCCTCCTTGCCAGGGACATATTTTTTTAAAATAAGCAGAAGCCAGGATATGTTAGAAAGTGCTATATTTGCCTGGTTTCTATTGACCTGTAGCCAGCCAACCCCTTCCCCGTCTCCCTCAGCCACCTCTTGTGACATCCACTGCCCTGAAATCATTGCAGTGTAGAAATCTCACTTTGTACTAGCAATCTTGTTCCATGACACCAGTGTTACACTAGACTTTTCGCTGTCATTTTTGTATTGAGTCCTGATGCCTAGAAAACACTCTTGTCCATGCATGCCCCTTTCACACATGTAATGGATAGCTTTTGTAGATTAAGTAGAGACAATCTATTTGCACATTTACCCTCAGATTAAAGAGTGACGTGGCACCTTAATCACCCCTGTGGTTGGACCTAAGTTGTTTTTGATTTGTTTAGTGTTTAAGTGGTGGGCTGACTTACCTGTAAACAAGGCAGTGGCGTCATCATTGGGTACGCTTACTCTCAAGTATTTTGAGAAGTGGGATTGTGCTGGGGACTTTCCCGTGCACTGTCTCATTTAATCTACACACTCACCATCAGTCGGTAAATAAGTCTAACTCCCTTGGCTAGGATTATATCCCTAGATCTGTCTGACTTCAAGGATCATCCCACTTTTCAAATGCTTGAGAGTAAGAGTTCCCAATGATGACACCACTGCCTTGTTTGCAGATGAGTCAGTCCTGGAAAGGGTAATTAAGGCAAGAGGTGGGAGTGTGATCTGGCTGGAGGAGCCAGGACAGGGGAAAATGGTGAAAAGAGGTGAGGTAGGAGAATATAAAAAGAGAGGTAGGATTTGTCTGCTTCTGACAGAAAATCCACAAAGGTGAGAAGAATAGTTTCAAATGACTGACTTTTGTGTCTTGAATTAATGCTGAAATGAGCTGGAAGTCCCAGAAAATATCTTTTTAAAGAACCGACTACTCCAGTAATGCTAAGATTCCTTTGGATTATGACCCTCAAGTACTGACCCTCCTCTACCACTCTCTATAAACCACTATGGTGTTCTCTCTCTATAAGCCTCTGGATATACCTGTTTTGGCTACGCTTCTGCTAGGATTCTGGAATGTCAGAAAAGTGAAAGTTGCTCAGTCCTGTCGACTCTTTGTGACCCCATGGACTGTAGCCTGCCAGGTTTCGGTATCCATGGAATTCTTCAGGCAAGAATACTGGAGTGGGTATTCTTGGGCTTCCCTTGTGGCTCAGCTGGTAAAGAATCTGCCTGCAATGTGGGAGACCTGGGTTTGATCCCTGGGTTGGGAAGATCCCCTGGAGAAGGGAAAGGCCACTCACTCCAGTATTCTGGCCTAGAGAATCCCATGGACTCTATAGGCCATGGGGTTGCAAAGAGTCGGACACAACTGAGAGACTTTCACTTTTATAGATACCTGTTGAATTAATAAATGAATATATTCTTTCCTCAAGGAACCTGTAATGTGCGTAAAAAGGAGATGTATTACACAAAAGAAGTAGAGAACAGAATTTGGTATATGACCAATTGTGTGATTCAGACTAAAATTTAAGTATATATCTCCAGAATCCATCTACACATTATTAAGATTTATGTTCTTACTAGAAAGAAACCAAATGTGTCAGATAGTATATCAGTTTGCTAGGGCTGCCGCAACAAGCAGTACAAACTAAGTGCCTTAAGTGGCAGAACTGCATCATCTTACAGTTCCAGAGGTTCGGAGTCTGAAACCGAGGTGTCAGCAGGGTTGTTCCTTCTGTGGACTGTGAGCGAGAATCTGCGCCATGCCTCTCTTCTAGCTTCTGGTGGTTTGCTGACAATCTTTGGCATTCCTTCTCTTATAGGAATGTCACCCCATCTCTGATTTCATCTTCACGTGTCTCTCTCCTGGGTGCATCTTTCTCCAAATTTCCCTGTTTTATAAGGATGCCAGTCATATTGGATTTGGGATCCAACCTAATCCAGTATGACCTCATCATCACTTAATTAATCATATCTGCAATGATCCTATTCCAAGTAATGTCACATTCTGAGGTTTGGGGTGAGTTTGGCTTAATTCCTAATACATGGAAAGAGGGTAGATTTTCTTCTACTTTGCCAGTTTGGTACCATTAAAGTTTTATTTTAGTCTCCTCTGCTTAATTCACTTAATAGATGAGATCTATTGTAAATTATGAATAATAAAATGAAGGATTATAAATGAGTTATTTGCTTTGCTGTTTACTTAACAGGATTTATACACAGATATTGAGATTTAAAAAGCCTTCTGATAAGAGTGGCTAACATTCATTGAATGTTCACTATCTAATGATTTTCATGGATTTTCCCACTTAACTTTCACATCTATTAGATAGATATTACTAGATAGATACTAGATATTATTATTTATAGATTAGATATTAGATAGATATTATTATTTATTAGATAGATATTATTATTTATCTACATTTTATTGATGGGACTCCAATACACAGTTGTAAAGTAACCCCCCCAGGCCATGTAGTAGTAGAGTTGGCATCGGAATCCAAGCTCACTAACTCTGGGGCCTCACCACTGAGTACATGCTGTCCCCTTAATCTTATTACAGCCAGGTAAGGTAGACAATATTATCATTTTATGGTTGAGGAAAATAAAGCTTAAAATAACTAGAGACTTCCCTGGGTCACAAAACCAGCATGTGTATAATATTGATAAGTATATAATATTTGGGATTTGAGTTTAGATATTAACCTCCATGGGGAAATCCTTTCTACCTTAGATTTCAAGTTCCACTTGTGTTTCCTCTGCAAACATTCTTGCATTTACCTTACAAGGCACTCATGACATGGTTGGTGACACAGGACGTCCTTGTCTCCTCAGATACTTGTGACTCCTTGAGGTTTGTAGATTCTTGTCTACATTCCTAGAATCTTGCATAGTCTCTAACACACAATAGACAATAAATATTTTTAAACCAAATGCATATAAGTACGGAGAAGGCAATGGCAACCCACTCCAGTACTCTTGCCCGGCAAATCCCATGGATGGAGGAGCCTGGTAGGCTGCAGTCCATGGGGTCGCTAAGAGTCAGGCACAACTGAGCGACTTCACTTTTACTTTTCACTTTCATGCATTGGAGAAGGAAATGGCAACCCACTCCAGTGTTCTTGCCTGGAGAATCCCAGGGACAGAGGAGCCTAGTGGCCTGCCATCTATGGGGTCACACAGAGTCAAACACGACTGAAGCGACTTAGCAGCAGCATATAAGTAAAGGCAAAGGAGCCAAAGAAAAGGGAGACCACCTGAAAATAAGAAATAAGGGTTAATAGAAGGAGTAACTGAGGTGACAGAAGATGAAATTTGGGGTAATGATAAAGATGTGATCATAGGAGATTACTACGACTATCTTAGAGAAATAAGCTAAACAAGAGGAAAAGATATGGTTTGTTGAAGTGATGAGAGGAAGCTCTTTTCTTATTGGAAGGTGGGATCATCAACTAAGAGTATTGGTGTGTAACGAGTTACCTGGGTTGCAATGAGATTTATGAGTGGGCAGAAGAAGAGATTTCACTTGGGACTCGATTAGAGACATGTTTCTCAGTATAAGTTTACGTAGTACACAGTAAACATTGATGTTAATAGACAAGTATTTATTTTAATGTACATTTCAAAAAAATCTAAGCAGCATGTCAAATCCCATCATGTTATATAGTTATTAATGATTAAGATAATTTTAAAGGAGATAGTTATATAACAATTTATCCTTAAGTAAGTTAATTTAGTACTTAAAAATAAGTGAATTAAAGAAATAGGTAATTTTAGATTACACTTGGATATGGGAAAGAAAAATATGGCTCAAGATTGGAAAGAGGTTTTCAGAGTTTATACACATACTTAGTTAAAGCTAATCACAAAATGTGTACTTGGATGTGCTCAGTCATGTCCGACTCTTTGCAACTTCATAGACTATATAGCCTGCCAGGTTCCTTTGTCCATGGGATTTTCCAGGCAAGAGTACTGGAGTGTATTGTCATTTCCTTCTCTGGGAGATCTTTCTGACCCAGGGATCTAAACCTGCGTTTCCTGCATTGGCAGGCAGGTTCTTTACCACTGAGCCACCTGGGAAGCCCTAATCATAAAATGACGCAGTTGTAAATACTTCAAGGTTAGGGATTGTGTTTTTCTGTTTTTTTTTTTTTTTTTTGTATTCTCTACAGGTCAATCCACCACCTTAAATACATTTGCTTCTCATACATTTGGTTCTCATTAAATATTTTTTTGAATTTATTAAAGAGTAGACTAGAACAGTGATCGGAGAAGGCAATGGCACCCAACTCCAGTACTTTTGCCTGGAAAATCCCGTAGACGGAGGAGCCTGGTGGGCTGCAGTTCATGGGGTTGAGAAGAGTCGGACACGACTGAGTGACTTCACTTTCACTTTTCACTTTCATGCATTGGAGAAGGAAATGGCAACCCACTCCAGTGTTCTTGCCTGGAGAATCCCAGGGATGGGAAGCCTGGTTGGCTGCCGTCCATGGGGTCGCACAGAGTCGGACACGACTGAAGCGACGCAGCAGCAGCAGAACAGTGATACTTTTTGCTCATGTTAGATACCTCTTTGTTGCTGTTCAGTCACCAAGTTGTGTCTGACTCTTGGCGTCCCCACTGACTGTAGCACACCAGGCTCCTCTATCCTCTGAAATCTCCTGGAGTATGCTCATATTCATGCCCATTGAGTTGGTGATGATATTTAACCATCTCATCCTCTGCTGCTCCCTTTTCCTCATGCTCTCAATCTTTTGGCGCTTCAGCTTTAGCATCAGTCCTTCCAATGAATATTCAGGGTTGATTTCCTTTAGGGTTGACTAGTTTAATCTCCTTGTTGTCCAAGGGATTCTCAAGAGTCTTATCCAGCACCACAATTCAAAAGCATAGAAATCTCTAGGTTAAAACAAAACAAAACAATAATTTGGACTGTAAATATTCAGAGTTAAATGTGGCATAAATTAAAAAGAAAAAAAATCCACTTAAAGTCTAAAGATAAGGTTTTGGACAAGCGGATTTGAGTTTCATGAAGTTCTTCACTGACTGAATATAAATAAAAGTAAAAGAGCTCTATTTCCTTATGGAGAGAAAACCATAATTCTAAAAGATACATACATCCCAGTGTTCATAGCAGCATTATTTACAGTAACCAGGACTGTGCTAAATTGCTTTAGTCACATCCGACTCTTTGAGACTCAATGACTGTAGCTCACCAGGCTGCTTTGTCCATGGGGATTCTCCAGGCAAGAATACTAGAGTGGGTTGCCATACCAAGGGGATCTTCCCCACCCAGGGATCAAACCTGCATCTCTTATGTCTCCTGCATTGGCAGGTGGGTTCTTTACCACTAGTGACACCACATGGAGGCAATTTAAATGCCCATCGACAGGTGAATGGATAAAGAAGGTGTGGTACATTCACACGATGGACTATTATTCAGCCATTAGAAAGAATGAAATAAACATAGATGGGGACCTAGAGATTATCATACTAAGTGATAATATCAGACAGAAAAGGACAAATATATGATATCACTTACACGTGGAATCTAATACAGATGGACTTATTTACAAAACAGAAACAGACTCACAGACATAGATATCAAATTCATGGTTATCAAATGGGAAAGATGGGGGTAAATTAGGCATTTGGGAATAACGCACGCATACTACTATATATAAAATAAATAATCAATAAGGACCTACTGTATAGCACAGGAAAGTATTAATATACTCAATATTTTGTAATAACCTATACAGGAAAATAATCTGAAAAGCATATATACATATATTCTTTTATATATGTATATAGGTGTGTGTATATATATATAAAATCAGATTGCATGGTGCATATGCTCAGTTGTGTGCATATGCTCTTTGCACCCCCATGGACTGTAGCCTGCCAGGCTCCTTTGTTCATGGAATTTTTCAGGCAAGAATACTGGAATATTGGAGTGGGTTGCCATTTCCTGTTCTAGGGGATCTTTCTGACGCAGGGCTAGAACCCACATCTCTTGCATCTCCTGCATTGGAAGGTTGATTCTTTATCATTGTACCACCTGGGGAGTCCCATACTCAGATTATATATATATATGTATATATATATATATATATATATATATATAAATTCAGTTATACACACATACACACACAAATGAATCACTTGCTGTTGCTGTACATCTGAAACTAACACAACATTGTAATTCAACTATACTTCAATAAAAAAATAAATTAGAAAAGAAGTGAAGGAACCACCTTGAAATAAATGAGTTATCTTTCTCCTATTTCTGTTTTTCTGGCCAAACACATCTCTTGGACACTGACTGCAAATGGACATGCTGGCATTTAATTGGGCTGTTTTGAATCTGTTGCTCTGTAGTTTAATAAGCAAGGAGGTGAAGTTTGAAGATAATACTTTGTAATCTTTGACTCACAAGATTGGCAGAATTGCAAGCTGTGATGAAAACCTCATCCGTTTACTGGTAGGGATGTGATTTCTTGGCTGTTTGGTTTTATGTTTGTTCCGAATCATGGGTATGTGAAGTGCAGAGATTATTTTGCATGTCTGTCTAATTCATTCCTTGATCTCTGGGTTATTTTACCATTGAGTTTATCTATTAAGTTATTCTCTACCTAAAACACATTACTTTCTAGAGTTTCTTAAGTAGCAGTTAATCAGTCAATAATAACATTTGGTGGCAGGGGGCTGGGAGGGCTTGGCTTTGATGATTGGTTAGGGGTTAATTCTGAAATTGTTGTGCTCCATTGGTAAACCAGGTGGATTTTTATGTGTTATTCAAATACACCTTGGGCAGCTTTTGACTTTGAAGAAACATTTTTTTTTGCCTTTTCTAAGGAATGACCTGATTACAATCTGTTGATAAAATAAGATCTTTTGTTTTGGGAGCATCTGCAAACAGAAATGTTTGGGGGCATAGGCTTCTGCTGAGACCACCTGTGCATGAACCTTAGTCCTGAGGTACTTTGCTTCATTTCCCAGGGTTAAAATAGTTATAATGCTGGCCTCACGGTATTGCTGAAGCCTGGCTTGGAGAATTTTGAGCCTTACTTTACTAGCGTGTGAAATGAGTGCAAGTTTCTACCGCACAATTGCACTCATCTCACACGCTAGTAAAGTAAGTCTCAAAATTCTCCAAGCCAGGCTTCAGCAATACGTGAACTGTGAACTTCCTGATGTACAAGCTGGTTTTAGAAAAGGCAGAGGAACCAGAGATCAACTTGCCAGCATCCACTGGATCATGGAAAAAGCAAGAGAGTTCCAGAAAAACATCTATTTCTGCTTTATTGACTATGTCAAAGCCTTTGACTATGTGGATCACAATAAACTGTGGAAAATTCTGAAAGAGATGGGAATACCAGACCACCTGACCTGCCTCTTGAGAAATCTGTATGCAGGTCAGGAAGCAACAGTTAGAACTGGACATGGAACAACAGACTGGTTCCAAATAAGAAAAGGAGTATGTCAAGGCTGTATATTGTCACCCTGTTTATTTAACTTATATGCAGAGTACATCATGAGAAATGCTGGACTGGAAGAAACACAAGCTGGAATCAAGATTGCTGGGAGAAATATCAATAACCTCAGATATGCAGATGACACCACCATTATGGCAGAAAGTGAAGAGGAACTCAAAAGCCTCTTGATGAAAGTGAAAGTGGAGAGTGAAAAAGTTGGCTTAAAACTCAACATTCAGAAAACGAAGATCATGGCATCCAGTCCCATCACTTCATGGTAAATAGATGGGGAAACAGTGGAAACAGCGTCAGACTTTATTTTTCTGGGCTCCAAAATCACTGCAGATGGTGACTGCAGCCATGAAATTAAAAGACGCTTACTCCTTGGAAGGAAAGTAGCATATTCAAAAGCAGAGACATTACTTTGCCAACAAAGGTCTGTCTAGTCAAGGCTATGGTTTTTCCTGTGGTCATGTATGGATGTGAGAGTTGGACTGTGAAGAAGGCTGAGCGCCGAAGAATTGATGCTTTTGAAGTGTGGTGTTGGAGAAGACTCTTGAGAGTCCCTTGGACTGCAAGGAGATCCAACCAGTCCATTCTGAAGGAGATGAGCCCTGGGATTTCTTTGGAAGGAATGATGCTAAAGCTGAAACTCCAGTACTTTGGCCACCTCATGCGAAGAGTTGACTCATTGGAAAAGACTCTGATGCTGGGCGGGATTGGGGGCAAGAGGAGAAGGGGACGACAGAGGATGAGATGGCTGGATGGCATCACTGACTCGATGGACGTGAGTCTGAGTGAACTCCGGGAGTTGGTGATGGACAGGGAGGCCTGGCGTGCTGCAATTATTCTGGGGTCACAAAGAGTCGGACACGAGTGAATGACTGAACTGAACTGAACTGAATGCTGGCCTCCCCATACCCTGGGTACTTTTCTGTTTAGCTTACATCTATTCCTTGTTGCTTCATAAAGCCCCACTCTATCTTCTCTTAGTTTATTGCCACTGACTCCCTATCTGTAAGACATCCACCAAGCTATTTTATTATCTCCAGTCTGTTTTTTTTCAACTTCATTAAGGTATGGTTTATATACAATAAGCTATACTCATTTAAAGTACCACCTGATGAATTTTAACACCCCAAGCTTTTCTAACTTAGACTGAAAACTTGGTAACGAAACTTCATCTGGGCTCAAGATGACCAAGTTATCTTCTTTGAAGGAAAGCAACATGGGGTAATTTATCTGTGGCCCTCAGAGTACCTGAGTATAGTTTTGAAGAAAGTTAAGTAGAGTTCTTTTTTGCTTAAGAGATGGGATTCAGGGACTTTCCTGGTGATCCAGTGGTAAAAATTTGCCTTCCGATGCAGGGGGTGAGGGTTGGATGCCTGGTCAGGCAGCTAAGATCCCACATGCCTCTTGGCCAAAAAACCCAACACATAAAACAGAAGCAATATTGTGACAAATTCAAATAAAGACTTTAAAAATGGTCCACATCAAAAAAAATCTTAAAAAAAAAAAAGAAATGAGATGGATTCAGAGGCCACATAATTGTAAGAGGCAGAGTAAGATGCAGACCCAGATCTGTTCTATCCCAAACTCGTGTTATTAACTGCTACACTCTTCTTACTTTCCTCCTAGTCAAGGAGTTTGAGGTTCGTCTTTATCTATGAGGCTGGCGAGACAGAGACTCAGTGTCAGGGTGTGTCCCCGAAGAGCGCTATTTATGATGAGGTAAACAGTTCTAGTGTCCAGTAGACACCAGCCACAAAACCACATTTGCATCATATTTATTATTCTGCTTGCCTCAGATCAGACATGTCAGAGAGATAAAAGCAACTTGTTACAAGGAAGAAGGCGAAGGTGAGGAGAGGATGGGGGCTGTAATGGCATGTTGTCTTCTCTTGTGCTTGCCTGGTATCATAATCATGGAGAAAGGACTAAGGAGCATGTTTTTTTTTTTTTTTTTTCCCCTTCTTTTAACATGTATTTATTTGGCTGCACCAGGACTTAGTTGTGGCATGTGGGATCTTCGACCTAAGGCCAGATTTCAAAAACAATTGAGGCCACGTTGGCGCCTGAATGCATAAGAGGTTTCATTGTCATTATTTTACTTGACTTATTGCTTTCATTTTTTTTTAAAAGAACTACAAACATAAATCATTTTGCTTAGCTGGTCACTAAGACACTTTGGTGGGGAAGGTTGGGTTGTTTTCATCATGGTGTGCAGGAGGAGAATTCTAGAAGGAGTGTTAAGAGACCAGGTTATAGGTCTCGCTCAGTTACTTTCTGGTTGGGTTACTTTGACCAAAAAAACAAGTTCTCCAAACCTTCATTCTCTTGTCTGTAGGACAAGAGAGGGGGATGATAGCTATCTTCAAGGCTCCCTTTTGGCTGTAACTTAGGGTTGCCAGTGGCCTAAAATGCCTACAGGATACCCAGTTCAATTTGGATTTTGGATAAATAGTAATTTTTATAAGCATGTCCTGTACAATAACCAACTTTTTTATTACGAGCATATCTCAAAAGTTATGTAGTATAGGACATACCTACACTAAAAAAGTTATTTGTTATTTATCTGAAATTCAAATTTAACTGGACATCTTGTATGTTTATTTGCTAAACCAGAGAACCCTAATCTTACCTGAAGTTGTTGATTAAAGTATCATCACAGATTTTAGAGGTAATGATAGCCAACTGTACATTTTCATGGCCAAAGGCTCTGGTATATATTCATATGAGTTTTGAAAAAAGAAATTGTAGTTACAGTATTGTAGAAGAAAGAAAGGCATTGCTAGAAAGTGGTGGTCACATTCTTTGCCCACAGTATAAAATCACAGTGATTCTTTTCTCATTCATTCATTCAGTAAATATTCACTGAGTCTAATTTTGGACAAATAATTATAAACATTTTCTATATAGAATCTCCTCTTTTCACATCAATTATCCAAGGTAATTATTTTTTCCATTGTGTAGTTGAGAAAACTGAGCTCAAAGAATATTTGCTAGCTGTTAATGGAGGAAAAAAGATTTTTATAACTCCTATTATATTTCTTGCCTCTTTCACAGTAAAGTACATTTTTAATTTAATGGAGATGGTGGTGTGCTGGATAGACCCTAATTATCAATCTAGAATCAGAAACCCTATATATTCCCATACATTTGAGTGGAACACAAATAGGGAAACTGGAGGAATTACTTTCCCCAGAACAAAAGTACTCCAGGAACAAGAAGACTCTCATTCTAGGAAAATCACATCACATTTCCTTCAATTCCTCATCAGCAATATAGGAGTTTAATGCCTCATTCTTAAAGTTTCTTCTAGGTTCCAGTGAACTCCTCTTCCTCCCTTTTCAAGGTTGACTACAGTCACATAAGAAATGTTTATTAAATGTTCCCTAATGTGGCATGCATGTGCTAGGGACTAGGGTTCAAACAATGAAAAGACACCCATCCTTTACCAGCTATAATTAACAGCTTTGTAGATGTTTTCTCACTTGTTAAGAGGGGTAGATATTAAGAGCCTCTCTGGCGTTGGCAGGTGATCAGGAAGTTGTTAGAACAGGTAGCCCTTTGCTATTTCTACTTCAGTTCAGTTCAGTTCAGTTGCTCAGTCGTGTCTGACTCTTTGTGACCCCATGAATCACAGCACGCCAGGTCTCCCTGTCTATCACCAACTCCCGGAATTTACCCAAACTCATGTCTATTGAGTCGGTGATGCCATCCAACTATCTCATCCTCTGTCATCCCCTTCTCCTCCTGCCCCCAATCCCTCACAGCATCAGGGTCTTTTCCAATGAGTCAACTCTTCGCATGAGGTGGCCAAAGTATTGGAGTTTCAGCTTCAGCATCAGTCCTTCCAATGAACACCCAGGACCGATCTCCTTTAGGATGGACTGGTTGGATCTCCTTGCAGTCCAAAGGACTCTCAAGGGTCTTCTCCAACAATACACTTCAAAAGCATCAATTCTTCGGCACTCAGCTTTCTTCACAGTCCAACTCTCACATCCATACACGACCACTGGAAAAACCATAGCCTTGACTAGATGGACCTTTGTTGGCAAAGTAATGTCTCTGCTTTTTAATATGCTTTCTAGGTTGGTCATAACCTTCCTTCCAAGGAGTGTCTTTTCATTTCATGGCTGCAATCACCATCTGCAGTGATTTTGGAGCCCCAAAAATAAAGTCTGACACTGTTTCCACTGTTTCCCCATCTATTTGTCATGAAGTGATGGGACCAGGTGCCATGATCTTATATATCATTTAGAAAAATTTCCTTTTAAAATGGGACAATTTGGGAGCTCCCATGTGCCCATGATGAGCGTTTGTGCAACAGTTAGTGACTGTCAGCATGACTGCATCATCAGAAGATTCATTTCTTAGCTTTCAGTATGGGTTGCCTAATTCTGTAATGGTTTGGACCTTCTACAGCTTTATTTACATTCCTAGACAAGTTTCACTTAATTCAATGTTTGCCATGCCTTTCACGTAAAACATAGAAAATGATCATCTTTGTACACACACTGGCTTGAGAGTTTCAATTTCTCTCACCCTTTGTGTCAAGTTATTCACAGCCTAAATGTGTGCCAGGGCATACAGTTGGAAAACTCCTATTTATTTACCGAATATGGGGCTTCCTTGATGGCTCAGTGGTAAAGAATCTGCCTACAATGCAAGAGACGCAAAAGACAAGTTCAATCCCTGGATCAGGAAGATCCCCTGGAGGAGAAAATGGCAACCCACCCCAGTATCCTTGCCTGAAAAAAAAAAAAAAAAAGCATGGACAGAGGAGCCTGGAGGGCTACAATCCAAAGGGTCACAAAGAGATGGACTCTACTGAGTGACTAAGCTCACATAGTTAACAATTGGGTATGTAAAGGAAGCACAGATCTCTGTTGAAATTCTGTGTCAGTGAAAATGACAACAGAAAGTATTCTGCCTATTCACTATAAGAAGGTGTTCCTTCAATCTGTAAAGGGCATTTATTTGATAAAGATTCCTTTATGGAAAATTAAGCTATCACTTAGAACTTTAAAGTTCATTATTAAAAATGAGAAATCATAATCATTTTATCCAATATAGCTTTTTCTAGAAAGGAAAAATATTCACAAATTTCATGGAATTTGAATGACTAAAAACCATTTGGAAGTAACAGCCAGAAACCTCTCTTATTTAGAAAAACAAAATGTGGAAATTATCTTAAAAAAAATGAACATTTGATTTTATTAACCATAAGAAGAAAGTGTTAGTTGTTTAGTTTTATCTGACTCTTTGCAACCCCATGGACTATAGCCCACAAGGGTCCTCTGTCCATGGGATTTCCCAGGCAAGAATACTGGAGTGGGTTGTCATTCCCTTCTCCAGGGGAACTTCCTGACCCAGGGATCAAACCAGGGTCTCTTGAACTGCAGGCAGATTCTTTACTGTCTGAGCCACCAGGGGAGACCAATAAAAGGTAAAAAATCCAAGCAGTATGTCACAAATGCAATTTTGGTCTTGTTTGATATGTACCTAAATTTCAGTATATATTTAAATGCATAATATTGAAATAATGTCTAAATTTAATACTATGTTTTTCATTCTTAGGTATAAATTGAGTTTGTATATATATATAATCAAATTGTATCAAAGCCAGCTTTATAATACTTTAATAATTACTAGATCTAAACTAATTTTTTTCCTTAAAATTATTTTTCATTATATTATTAAAAATAATAAAATAATATATATGTATATGAAAGGCATTTTTAGATACTATTATTGTAGAAAGGGATAAAAATCAAAAGGATGGGAAAGCTGATGAAATACCAGCTGTTCTTTGTAGGTTATAGCTCACTCTTATTTACATAGCACTAACACATGGTATTCTTTTTTTTTTTTTATTTAACACATGGTATTCTTGCCTGGAAAATCCCAGGGACAGAGGAGCCTGGTGGGCTGCCATCTGTGGGGTCCCACAGAGTCAGACATGACTGATGTGACTTAGCAGCAGCAGCAGCAACACATGTCCAGAGCATTGTTGATATGATATGATATGATATTACCTAGTAGTAAAGCCACTCTGGGAAACTTGGTGGGATATATAAAAGAAAGCAAAAATGTTAGTCTCTCAGTCATGTCCAATTTTTTGCAACCCCATGGACTGTAGCCCGCCTGGCTCCTCTGTCCATAGAATTCTCCAGGTAAGAATACTGGAGTGGGTTACCATTCCTTTCTCCAGGGGATGTTCCCCACCCAGGGACTGAACCTGGGTCTCCTGCAATGCAGACAGATTCTTTACTGTCTGAGCCACCAAGGAAAATCATATATATATGTATAAAGAATGTTCAGACTACTGCACAATTACACTCATCTCACATGCTAGCAAAGTAATGCTCAAAATTCTCCAAGCAAGGCTTCAACAGTACCTGAACTGAGAACTTCCAGATGTTCAAGCTGGATTTAGAAAAGGCAGAGAAAACAGAGATCAAATGCCAACATCTGTTGGACCATAAAAAAAGCAAGAGAGTTCCAGAAAAACATCTACTTCTGCTTTATTGACTATGCCAAGGCCTTTGACTGTGTGGATCACAACAAACCATGAAAAATTTTTCAAGAGATAGGAATATCAGATCACCTGACCTCCTTCCTGAGAAATCTGTATGCAGGTCAAGAAGCAACAGTTAAAACCGGACATGGAATAACAGACTGGTTCCAAATAGGAAAAGAGGTACGTCAAGGCTGTATTTTGACACCCTGCTTATTTAACTTATATTGCAGAGTACATCATGCGAAATGCTGGACTGGATGAAACACAAGCTGGAATCAAGATTGCAGGGAGAAATATCAATAACTTCAGATATGCAGATGACACCACCCTTAGGACAGAAAGTGAAGAGGAACTAAAGACCTCTTGATGAAAGTGAAAAAGCTGGCTTAAAACTCAACAATCAAAAAGTGAAGATCATGGCATCTGGTCACATCACTTCATCGTGAATACATGGGGGAAACAATGGAATCAGTGAGAGACTTTATTCTCTTGGGCCCCAAAATCACTGCAGATGATGACTGCAGCCATGAAATTAAAAGATGCTTGCTTCTTGGAAGAAAAGCTATGACCAACTTAGACAACATAGTAAAAAGCAGAGACATTACTTTGCCAACACAGGCCTATCTAGTCAAAGCTATGGTTTTTCCAGTAGTCACGTATGGATGATAGAGTTGGACCATAAATAAAGGTGAGTGCCGAAGAATGGCTGCTTTTGAACTGTAGTGTTGGAAGACTCTTGAGAGTCCCTTGGACTGCAAGGAGATCAAAGCAGTCAATCCTAAAGGAAATCAGTCCTGAATATTCATTGGAAGGACTGATGCTGAAGCTGAAGCTCCAATACTCTGGCCACCTGATGTGAAGAACTGACTCATTAGAAAGGACCCTGATATTGGGAAAGACTGAAGGCAGGAGGAGAAGGGGATGACAGAGGATGAGATGGTTGGATGGCATCACTGACTTGATGGACATGATTTTGAGCAAGGTCCAGGTGTTGGTGATGGACAGGGAAGTGTGGAATGCTACAGTCCATGGAGTCGCAAAGACTTGGACACAACTGAGTGATGGAACTGAACAGATATATACATATATATATATATATAAAATATATGTATATTACTATATCAGATCAGATCAGATCAGTCGCTCAGTCGTGTCCGACTCTTTGCGACCCCATGAATCGCAGCACACCAGGCCTCCCTGTCCATCACCAACTCCTGGAGTTCCCTCAGACTCACGCCCATCGAGTCAGTGATGCCATCCAGCCATCTCATCCTCTGTCGTCCCTTTCTCCTCTTGCCCCCAATCCCTCCCAGCATTAGAGTCTTTTCCAATGAGTCAACTCTTTGCATGAGGTGGCCAAAGTACTGGAGTTTCAGCTTTAGCATCATTCCTTCCAAAGAAATCCCAGGGCTCATCTCCTTCAGAATGGACTGGTTGGATCTCCTTGCAGTCCAGGGAACTCTCAGGAGTCTTCTCCAACACCACAGTTCAAAAGCATCAATTCTTCGGCGCTCAGCCTTCTTCACAGTCCAACTCTCACATCCATACATGACCACAGGAAAAACCATAGCCTTGACTAGACGAACCTTTGTTGGCAAAGTAATGTCTCTGCTTTTCAATATGCTATCTAGGTTGGTCATAACTTTCCTTCCAAGGAGTAAGCGTCTTTTAATTTCATGGCTGCAGTCACCATCGGCAGTGATTTTGGAGCCCAGAAAAATAAAGTCTGATGCTGTTTCCACTGTTTCTCCATCTATTTCCCATGAAGTGATGGGACCGGATGCCATGATCTTCGTTTTCTGAATGTTGAGCTTTAAGCCAACTTTTTCACTCTCCACTTTCACTTTCATCAAGAGGCTTTTGAGTTCCTCTTCACTTTCTGCCATAAGGGTAGTGTCATCTGCATATCTGAAGTTATTGATATTTCTCCCGGCAATCTTGATTCCAGCTTGTGTTTCTTCCAGTCCAGCGTTTCTCATGATGTACTCTGCATATAAGTTAAATAAACAGGGTGACAATATACAGCCTTGACGTACTCCTTTTCCTATTTGGAACCAGTCTGTTGTTCCATGTCCAGTTCTAACTGTTGCTTCCTGACCTGCATACAGATTTCTCAAGAGGCAGGTCAGGTGGTCTGGTATTCCCATCTCTTTCAGAATTTTCCACAGTTTATTGTGATCCACACATCAAAGGCTTTGGCATAGTCAATAAAGCAGAAATAGATGTTTTTCTGGAACTCTCTTGCTTGAGTAATTCATTTTACAAGAGTTTTCTACCTGTGGTCTGTGAGCTTCTTGAAGACCAGTTATCTCATTCTGAGACGTGATTGTGGTATTTTGGTAGGCTGCAGTCAAAAATTTGTGTGGAAATTATCTGAAAGTTGTTTAAGTGTAAAGTTTATATGTATGCATGTGTTTATATGATAATTTTGATAGCTATACTTATATAATAAAGTATTAATTATATTCCTCATATAAGTAACAAAATACACTATCATAATCTAAAACATTGTTCTATTACCATGACTAGATCCAAATGAGGGAAATTTATTTAAACTTTTATAATATAATCTGTAATTTTATCCCAGTCTGTATAAATGTTTTTTTTTTTTTAAATCCCAGCCAGTGGAAGTGTCTATTTTAAACTGTTTTTAATTAAACCACATTTAGAGATCATTCAAGGGCCTGTAAACATCTATCCACAGTCTTGTTTCAGAGATTCCAAAACATCATTCAGTCATTCAAATTTGGGATACAATAATTATACATTGAGGGCTGTGATAGAGCTTTGTAATCCCTTTCCAAAGATTTTACAACTTGTCTAGACATATAATTATTTGAAACAGGACAGTATACTTCAGTCAAGGGCATGACTTTCTTCTCCACATCACAGACTTTTCCTCTAACTTTGAGATTCTACAATGGGCTATTTTTTTTTCTTCCTTTGAAGCTTATTTTTGATCAGAGATTTCTAGAGAATTGTACAGGGTCTCAGAAAACATAAATTTACTCTCTTTCCTATTGATAGCAAGGCACCAAGTTTCTGGGGCTATTTTTATAATTTTGCCACAAAAGAAAAAGAGGGAAAAGTATAAAAAAAAGTGACTTCTGAGACTTGCAAGCTTTTAATCTGTTACTTATTCTCACTGTACAATTTGCTTAGTGTCTTGGAATCTCAGAATTAGAACTGATTCTGAGTTATCTAAATCACAGTTCTCATTGTTAGTTTTCTTATAAGTGAGTGCTATCCGATTAATGATCCCCAAAACTACTTCTTTTCTGAAATTCTAGATTATAGGAGTTTATAATATGAGTATTATATACAAGGTATAATGGTAGCATGTGTGCAGTGGCACCCCACTCCAGTACTCTTGCCTGGCAAATTCCATGGACGGAGGAGCCTGGTAGGCTGCAGTCCATGGGGTTGCTAAGAGTCAGGCACGACTAAGCGACTTCACTTTCACTTTTCACGTTCATGCATTGGAGGAGGAAATGGCAACCCACTCCAGAATTCTTGCCTGGAGAATCCCAGGGACGGGGGAGCCTGGTGGGCTGCCGTCTATGGGGTCACACAGAGTCGGACACGACTGAAGCGACTTAGCAGCAGCAGCAGCAGCAGTGCTCAGTTCTACTCTTTGTGACCCTATGGACAGTAGCCTGCCAGGCTCCTTGGTCCATGGAATTTTCTAGGCAAGAATACTGGAGCAGATTGTCATTTCCTCCTCCAGGGGGTCTTCCTGTCCTAGAGACTGAATTCCCAGTCTCTTGTGCCTCCTGCATTGGCAGGTGGAGTCTTTACCACTGCACCACCAAGGAAGCTCCATAATGATAGCATAGTGTGTGTATTTATACCTGTATAGTTTTATTTGCAGCCCTGGATTTATTCCTCATAAGAATACTGAGATGTAGGCAATGTAGGTGATACTATCCTCATTTTACTACATGTAACCTTTATAATCTGGAAATAAAGGTAATAAATACGAGGTCTGTTTTCACTACATTTAGCAATCTAGATGGTTCAGGATGAACTATGGTTGAGATCTGATTTCTCGTGGCTTTAGCCTTTGTGGTTTTTGTTTTCTAATTTGGATGTATTAAGAATCTTATGACTTATTAAGGATTTTAATACATGAAATGCTTTGACTTATTTGATTTTCTAAACTCCAGGTGCCTTGTATTTTGTTAGGTGCTTGCATTTGTAAAGATTTTGCTTTACTAGATGTGAGTTTTAGACTCTAATGTATACTTCCATTCACTTCTTCATTTAGTCTGGAATAATTACTCCGCCTGTCTTAAACCCTTTTCTGGACACTGAGAATACAGCAATGGACAAATCAAACAGAAGTCTCTGCCTTGGAAGGATTTAAAATCTAGTGAATTTTAAAGGAATTTTATTGGAATAAGAATAAAACACAAGTCTGATGGTGGAACAATTTAAAATATGGGTAACCATTGTCTAGAAGTACAGGAGCTAAAGGAAATAAAAATAATAGTAACTTACTGAATACCACACTGTGCTCTACATTATAAGCCTGCTGTCATTTCACCCTCACAGTACCCTGATCTAGGTATCATTATTATTCTCAGATTACAGATGAGAAAACTGCAGCTCAGAGGGATTAAGTGACTCACATTTAATTCTAACCTAACTTGAATTTCATACCCTTAAGCAGTTCTCTCCCCTTTGGAATACAGAATTCATAAATAAAGAAAATAATTTATTCAACTGGTATTTACTGTTTTCCTATAATCAAGGCCCTGTGCTTCAGACCTGTAGGGAATATGATAATGATTAAGAAATGATTCCTATCTTTCATAAAGAATCAAAGCACCAAAATCAGTGTGGTTAAAAAATATCTGTCAAGAACCTACTATGGGCCAGGCGCCACACTTAGCAAAGACTGGGTCTCGGACCTTGGGGGATTTGTATCACTTCATTAGGGAGACATCAATGCAAAGCAGATAATTTTAAGAGAGATTAAAAAAAAAAAAAAGGGTAATATAAAGTGGCCAATTATTGGGTAGAGAGTGTCACAGTGATTCAAGTCAGAGAAGATAATTTTCCAGAGTAATAGGGATATAAATAACTCACCAAAGAAATTATTTATCTTCAGTAGAATTTTAGCTAATCATTACAAATATATTAATTCCCTGGCAGATGTTCTCCAAACTTGTTTCTGCTACATTTCTTCTTAAGCCATCTAGACAAATTTCCTTGACTACAGGGTCCTAGGTAAAGTTCCAAGTGTGAAAGACAAGTCCTTGGGCAGGAAGCAAGTGCACACTACTTGTAAACAAAAATGCCCAGTTTCCTCTGGAGCAGTGTGACCACGAGCACTCCCTTTCTACTACTTCTTGCTTCTGAGAAGCACACAGTAGTCAAGCAAAAAATGGAGTTCAAATGCAAATGGTTTTTGAATGGTGATTTTTGTTGTAATGTTGTTGTTGAGTCAGTCATGTCTGACTCTCTGCAACGCCATAGACTGCAGCATGCCAGGCTTCCCTGTCTTTCACCATCTCCTGGAGCATTTGAGTCAGTGATGCCATCCAACCGTCTTGTCCTCTGTTATCCCCCTCTCCTCCTGCCTTCAATCTTTCCTAGCATTAAGGTCTTTTCTAATGAGTCAGCTCTTTTCATCAGGTGGCCAAAATATCAGAGCTTCAGTTTCAGCATCAGCCCTTCCAACGAATATTCAGGACTGATTTCCTTTGGGATTTACTGCTTTGATCTCCTTGCAGTCCAAGGGACTCTTAAGAGTCTTCTCCAACACGAAAGTTCAAAAGCATCAATGCTTAAAAAAAAAAAGTTATAATACTAGAAGGACTAATACAAAGTTAGGAGTAGTGTTTATAGCAGCAGAATGTTAAAATCCATGTGGGCCCTTCTCATTACCATCTTTATAATCTTCACTTGTATCACATTTATCCGGTATCTCTGGGAATGAGATATTCCCCAAAATTGAATTTTCCTGATAAATGAAACTTACTATTTAACTCTATCCTTAGAACTTGGTAAAACTGCTACTACTTTCTGCTTCTAACTTCTTAAGCAGAGTGCGTTTGACATCTCATCATCTTTTATTTACCCATAATAAGCAGTGATTGTTCTGGGCTGGAATACCTTGGAGCCATCAGGAGTGATGGAGATTGGGGGCCGACTTAATTTTACACTAAGATCCCTAAGACTGCCAGGTTTTGCAGCTCTCATAGCAGAGTGTTGTGGGAGGTTGGGGGTTTTCTTTTTCTTTGCTCTGATTCCCTATTTTCCTTGGAAATTATTATCTTCTTACTTTCTTAGCCTCTAACTCCCTTCCTCTTCATCTGTGAAGCCATTTGGTCCTCTACTTTTGTTTGTTGGAAGATATTTTATTACTAATTCAAATTCATTACTGGTTATTAATCTGTTCCTTTTGTCTTTTTCTTTCAGATTCAGTCTGGGGAGATTATTCATTTCTAGGAATTTATCCTATCCTTCTAGGTTGTCCTTTTTATTGTCATATAACTGTTTGCAGTGGTCTCTTATGATCCTCTGTATTTCTTCAGGGTAACATCTCCCTTTTCATTTCTGATTTTATTTATCTGGGCCCTCTCTTTTCTTGATGAGTCTGACTATATGCTTATCAATTTTGCCTTTTCAAAGAACTAGCTCTTAATTTGACTGATCTTTTCTATGGTTTTTAAGTCTCTGTTTCATTTATTTCTGCTCTGATCTGTATGATTTCTTTCCTTAACTAACTTTGGATTATTTGTTCTTTTCCTAGTTCCTTGAGGTGTAAGATTAGATTGAGATTTTTCTTATTTCCTGAAGTAGACTTGTCTTGCTATAAACTTATCTCTTAGAACTGCTTTTGCTGTGTTCCATAGGTTTGGAAAGTTGTGTTTGAAAGGTATTTTTTTATAATTGTACTTTAACCCTGTAACTAACACATGGAGATAGTGATTTCATTAAAATTGTCATTTAGGAAAATATCAAATACAGAAACCGTTCAAGTAAAAATTACTATTAAAAGTTGTGTAGGTGGAACATGAATATTACAGCAATTTTAACAGCCATACAAGAAGCTTTGAAGAATAGGATATGGTGTTCTTACAGAAAATATTTGCTTTTTAATAGTGAAGTTTAGATATTTGTTACTTAGATGAGGTGACATTTCTGGGGAGAGAGGGTCTGCAAAGTTGTCTTCAAATTCCAGTGTCTAGACAACTCTATTCTTCTTGAGAGGCCTAGAGGGGCTCTGGAGCAGTCCAGGTCACCCACAGTCAGAGCTGGGGTGGATAGGCTAATTTCAGTGTCTGATTACATTCTTCTCTATTTGATGGGAAAGCACCCTTCTTCATAGCTCTGAGAGAACGCATTGTTCAAGTCTATGTTATCAAACACATTTGTGAGATGACTTCCCCAATGGTTCAGCTGTAAAAGAATCCACCTATAATGCAGGAGACACAGGTGCAATGAAGGTGACACGGGCTTGATCCCTGAGTTGGGAAGTCTTCTGGAGAAGGAAATGTTAACCCATTCCAGTATTCTTGCCACAGAAATCCCATGGATAAAGGAACTTCATGGACTACAGCCCATGGGGTTGCAAGTGAGTCGGACATGACTGAGTGAAACAACACAACAATACATTTTCCAAAATTAATGAATGATAACTGTGCACACTTTTTACCATTTCTGTGTGTCCAGGATTCCTTCACCATGAGGTCCTCCCTGCAGGCTGTGGCGCTCTGGGGAAAGAAGGCCCCTCCACACAGCATCACTGCCATCATGATCACCGATGACCAGCAAATGATTGTCACGGGAAGTCAAGAGGGTCAACTCTGTCTCTGGAATCTCTCATCTGAACTAAAGGTTAGTGAAAACAATTAATATTGAGGCAGATAGATTTATAAGATAAACATAGCTTGCTGCTTATACCAGCAATGACAGTGGAAGTTTTGCATGATTGTTAAAAAGGTACTTACCAAAGTAATACATGGGTTTTACTTCTGAATTTGGAAAAATGAAGTATTATATGGTGGGTCGAGATCATATTGGAAATTATATTATGAATATTGCTAATCCTAGCTACCAGTTAAGTGTTATCATCCTTTAAGCTATGCTGAGTTTTACTATTTTATATCCTGAATTATATGTTTAAGTAACTGAACTACAGACATGTAAGTATAATTCTACAAATTATGGCTCATTAATCCAAACAAACGGCACCCTTGAAAATTACTATTAACTAAATGAGTAATATCTTAATTATCTGGGTGTTTCTGTCAGTTTGGCCTTTTTGCTATTCTTTTAGTCTCTGCTTGCTGGTGTTTTTACAGGTCACATTGGAAAGCTCTAAATCCAATTTACTATTGTTGTCGTCCTATTTCAGAACCTGACCTCACCTAGGATTTGGCCCATTGATTAGCAATTAATTGTCCCTGTCCCAACTCATAAACATTTAACATATTGGAATAGATATTTGCTTAGCTCTAGTAGCCTCTAGACCCAATTTGCACACTTAAACTAATGATGTACTTAAAGTATACTGCCCTCATTAAGAAGCCTTTTAAAGATCAAAGACTATTTTTAGCCTTTAAAGTTTGTCACTTTAAAACCTAAATTAACAATTAATTGTAATTCTATTTTATAGTGTAATTAATTAACATCTCCCATCACTGAGCAGTTACACTATAGGACTGCCAAGAACTGCAAGCAGACCAGCTCAGCTCAATGTTTATGAACATTCCTGAAAGAAGGACTGGGCATTATTACAGCAGCTGGACTTTGAAATTGGCCCTTGCATTTATTATCTCTTACAACTTAAACTCACAATCCTAAATGACTTACACTATCTTGCTACTCTTATTAATGTTGAAGTGTAGGGTTTCCTGGCTGAAGTAGTAGTTTTTATAATATGTTGGTTGCTATAAGTTTAAGAGATTTGGAATCCTAACATCTGTATCTTTTGACATATGTTTCTGGAATTTACTCACCGTGCATTTACTGGGTGTTTATTGTAACTTAGGCAGTATGGTAGGTACCTAAGTTTAAACATGAATGAACATGCCTGGTGGTGGCTGCCTATCAGGTTGCAGTGTCATAGGGCAAGGGCATAGCTAGTAACTGCCACTGCAGTTATGTTATAATACAGGGTGCTGTTTGTGGGGATCAGTCTATACTTCATCTTCAGTGGGAATAATTATTTCATGCTCTTCTTAGGAGCAAGTCTTCTGCTTGGGTTAGAGCAATAGGAAGGGAGATGCTATTGGCATCTAGTGGGCAGGGGCCAGGGTACTGTAAGCGTTCCATTGTGTAATAACAGCCCCTTCACAACAAAGATATTATTCCACTCAAAATGCTAATAGTTGCTCATATTGAGACATTCATGGTTAGAAATATGGGGTGGGAATGGAAATCAAATTGGTAGGGGTGGAAGAAACAAGGAGAATCACTGAGCAAACAAGAAGAAAATTGGATCAGCTTTATGTTTTGGAAATTCACTGTGAGGATATTGTGAAAATTTAGTTACATGAATAAGATATTGATTAGTATGACTGTGAGATTTCCACATGAGAGCTTTCCTTAACATTTTCTATGGCTAATCATAGGACCAGAAGGAAAGAGCATCTTCTCTTACTTTTCCCTTGAATCTTGCCCCTACAGGACAAAGGGTAACTTGTTCAGTCACTCAGTCGTGTCCAACTCTTTGCGACCCCATGAACTGCAGCACGCCAGCCTCCCTGTCCATCACCAACTCCCAGAGTCCACCCAAACCCATGTGCATCGAGTCAGTGATGCCATCCAGCCATCTCATCCTCTGTCATCCCCTTCTCCTCCTGTCCCCAATCCCTCACAGCATCAGGGTCAATGAGTCAATTCTTTGCATGAGGTGGCCAAAGTACTGGAGTTTCAGCTTCAGCATCAGTCCTTCCAAAGAACACCCAGGACTGATCTCTTTTAGGATGGACTGGTTGGACCTCCTTGCAGTCCAAAGAACTCTCAAGAGTCTTCTCCAACACCACACTTCAAAAGCATCAATTCTTTGGTGCTCAGCTTTCTTCACAGTCCAACTCTCACATCCATATATGACCATAGGAAAAACCATAGCCTTGACTAGACAGACCTTTGTTGGCAAAGTAATATCTCTGCTTTTGAATATGCTATCTAGGTTGGTCATAACTTTCCTTCCAAGGAGTAAGTGTCTTTTATTTCATGGCTGCAATCACCATCTGCAGTGATTTTAGAGCCACAAAAAATAAAGTCTGACACTGTTTCCACTGTTTCCCCATCTATTTCCCATGAAGTGATGGGACCAGATGCCATGATCTTAATTTTCTGAATGTTGAGCTTTAAGCCAACTTTTTCACTCTCCACTTTCACTTTCATCAAGAGGCTTTTGTTTCCCTTCACTTTCTGCCATAATGGTGGTGTCATCTGCATATCTGAGGTTATTGATATTTCTTCCGGCAATCTTGATTCCAGCTTATGCTTCCTCCAGCCTAGCATTTCTCATGATGTACTCTGCATATAAGTTAAATAAGCAGGGTGACAATATACAGCCTTGATGTACTCCTTTTCCTATTTGGAACCAGTCTATTGTTCCATGTCCAGTTCTAACTGTTGCTTCCTGACTTGGATACAGGTTTCTCAAGAGGCAGGTCAGGTGGTCTGGTATTCCCATCTCTTTCAGAATTTTCCACAGTTTCTTGTGATCCACACAGTCAAAGGCTTTGGCATAGTCAATAAAGCAGAAATAGATGTTTTTCTGGAACTCTCTTGCTTTTTCCATGATCCAGCGGATGTTGGCAATTTGATCTCTGGTTCCTCTGCCTTTTCTAAAACCAGCTTGAACATCTGGAAGTTCACGGTTCACATATTGCTGAAGCCTGGCTTGGAGAATTTTGAGCATTACTTTACTAGCATGTGAGATGAGTGCAACCGTGCAGTAGTTTGAGCATTCTTTGGCATTGCCTTATTTTGGGATTGGAGTAAAAACTGACCTTTTCCAGTCCTGTGGCCACTGCTGAGTTTTCTAAATTTGCTGGCATATTGAGTGCAGCACTTTCACAGCACCATCTTTCAGGATTTAAAATAGCTCAACTGGAATTCCATCACCTCCACTAGCTTTGTTCGTAGTGATGCTTTCTAAGGCACACTCGACTTCACATTCCAGGATGTCTGGCTCTAAGTGAGTGATCACACCATCGTGATTATCTGGGTGGTGAAGATCTTTTTTGTACAGTTCTTCCGTGTATTCTTGCCACTCTTCTTAATATCTTCTGCTTATGTTAGGTCCTTTATCAAGCCCACCTTTGCATGAAACGTTCCCTTGGTATCTCTAATTTTTTTGAAGAGATCTCTAGTCTTTCCCATTCTTTTGTTTTCCTCTATTTCTTTGCATTGATCGCTGAGGAAGGCTTTCTTATCTCTCCTTGCTGTTCTTCGGAACTCTGCATTCAAATGGGTATATCTTTCCTTTTCTCCTTTGCTTTTGTCTTCTCTTCTTTTCACAGCTATTTGTAAGCCCTCCTCAGACAGCCATTTTGCCTTTTTGCATTTTTTTTCCATGGAGATGGTCTTGATCCCTATCTCCTATACAGTGTCACGAACCTCCATCCATAGTTCATCAGGCACTCTGTCTCTCAGATCTAGTCCCTTAAATCTATTTGTCACTTCCACTGTATAATCATAAGGGATTTGATTTCGGTCATACCTGAATGGTCTAGTGGTTTTCCCTACTTCCTTCAAGTCTGAATTTGCCAATAAGGGGTTCATGATCTGAGCCACAGTCAGGTCCCGGTCTTGTTTTGCTGACTGTATAGAGCTTCTCCATCTTTGGCTGCAAAGAATATAATCAATCTGACTTTGGTGTTGACCATCTGGTGATGTCCATGTGTAGAGTCTTTTCTTGTGCTGTTGCAAGAGGGTGTTTTCTATGACCAGTGTGTTCTCTTGGTAAAACTCTATTAGCCTTTGCCCTGCTTCATTCTGTACTCCAAGGCCAAATTTGCCTGTTACTCCAGGTGTTTCTTGACTTCCTACTTTGGCATTCCAGTCCTGTATAATGAAAAGGACATCTTTTTTGGGTGTTAGTTCTAATAGGTCTTGTAGGTCTTCATAGAACTGTCCAACTTCAGCTTCTTCAGCATAACTGGTTGGGGCATAGGCTTGGATCACCATGATATTGAATGGTTTGCCTTGGAAACGAACAGAGATCATTCTATTGTTTTTGAGATTGCATCCAAGTACTGCATTTCAAACTCTTGTTGACCATGATGGCTACTCCATTTCTTCTAAGGGATTTCTGCCCACAGTAGTAGATATAATGGTCATCTGAGTTAAATTCACCCATTCCAGTCCATTTTAGTTCGCTGATTCCCAGAATGTCGACGTTCACTCTTGCCATCTCCTGTTTGACCACTTCCAATTTGCCTTAATTCATGGACCTAACATTCCAGATTCCTATGCAATAATGCTCTTTACAGCACCGGACCTTGCTTCTGTCACCAGTCACATCCACAACTGCGTGTTGCTTTGCTTTGGCTCCATCCCTTCATTCTTTCTGGAGTTATTTCTCCACTGATCTCCTGTAGCATTATGGGCACCTACTGACCTGGGGAGTTCCTCTTTCAGTATCCTATCATTTTGCCTTTTCATACTGTTCATGGGGTTCTCAAGGCAAGAATACTGAAGTGGTTTGCCATTCCCTTCTCCCTTCTGTCATACTTCTCCACCATGACCCAACTGTTTTGGGTGGCCCCACACGGCATTGCTTAGTTTAATTGAGTTAGACAAGTCCGTGTGATCAGACTGGCTAGTTTTCTGTGATTATGGTTTCAGTGTGTCTGCCCTCTCACAACACCTACCATCTTACTCGGGTTTCTCGTACCTTGGACGTGGGGTATCTCTTCACGACTGGTCTAGCAAAGCACAGCCGCTGCACCTTACCTTGGACGATGTCGCCCCTCCTGACCTTGAACTTGGAGTAGCTCCTCTCGGCCCTCCTGCGCCCGCAGCCACCACTCCTTGGATGTGGGGGTACTGGTCTGGCCATCATCTAGGCTTCATGATGGATACAAAACCAAAAAACAAATGAAAAATGTGTATAACATAGTTCCTTTATCTAGAAGTTTATTATCCTGGGGATTTTGATATGCCATATATCAGTTTTCCTGAAACTTATATAAAGGAAAAACAAAGAGCATTTCCTAATTAAAATTATGAATAATTTTATAATGTCGTATTATATTCTTCAACTAAAAAGTTTACAGGTATTTAAAAGTTTACTCTCATCAGAAGGAAACACAACGATGACAAAATGAATAGCAATGTTGAGTAGAGACAAAGAATGAATATCTTGGTCAAATCCTAGGTCTGGTATTTACCAACTCTGTGGTGTTGGGCAACTGACTTTTTCTACTCTTTGAGCCTTAATTTCTTCAACTGTGAGATGGGGATTAAACCCTGTTGATGGCTGCACAAGTGCCTGGAATATGGTATATGCTCATCATGTTGTGTATTCTTTTCCCTTTCTTATTTGTGCCATTAGAAGTACCTGAGTTGGGAGTGAGGGAGACCAACACTTCGAAGAATGGGAGCGCAAGAATAGAAGTAAAGGTCCCTAGATTTCATCATGACAATTGACTCTGTGTGACTGTAAAATTATATTTTTGTTATTCTTCACACAGCATGTGTGATAAAATGAGTAGGTTACAGTGAATTGTCACGGTGTATTCAACTACACATGAAGATTTAGTAGCAGAATGAGGACTTCTTATAAAGGGCAGTGGTGTTGTGTCCTGATATTTTGTCCATAGTGGTTTTTCTCTTGAGGAGGAGTATCCTTGATTTGCCCTGAATCTTGCTTATTTGGGCCTGTAATGTAGAGGAAAGGGGTTAAATTCATAGAGGTGTGCATTCCCAAATGTGATGATGGGGAAACACAGCATGCTGTTTTCTGAGATGCAACCAGTATTCCCAGGAAGAAGATCGAGAACTTGGATTGGAAGCGATTATAACCAACTACAAAATGCTCTTTATAGCACTAGAAATTTATTCTGATAACAGATCTTTTAAAGAAGTATTTCTGATTAGTATAGAAATAAGATGAAAGCAGAGAATTATGTTATGAAATAATTTGTTCTTCTGATATGTTGTGTTACGGGGGATAGACTTCTTTCACATATGAGATAATGGAAGAATTAGTCTTTGGTGTCATTTTAAAAATTCACATATAGGAGGAAAAAAATGGCATTTTAAATAATAGCTTAGTTAACATTTTATTTCTAAAGTCGAAAGTTCATTTTCATTATTTCTGAGGCAGGACTTCAAGTAAAGCATTGTAATGGTTACAGGAAAGGTAATATTTTCTCTGCATTATTTTGTAAACCCATTCCTGAATTCTGAAATCTGTGCATAAATCTGCTACTATCCGTTGAGGTACATTTTGTGCATAATAAACATCAACACTGATTTATTTGTATTCAAAACCTAGATCTTGTAAAACAGGTCTGGCCATCATCTAGGCTTCATGATGGATACAAAACCAAAAAAACAAATGAAAAGTGTATATAACATAGTTCCTTTATCTAGAAGTTTATTATCCTGGGGATTTTGATATTTTTCCTGAAACTTATATAAAACAGAAACAAAGACCATTTCCTAATTAGAATTATGAGTAATTTTATAATGTCATATTATATTCTTCAACTAAAAAGTTTACCGCTATTTAAAAGTTTACTGTCATCATTTTCAGATTTCTGCCAAAGAACTTCTTTTTGGTCACTCAGCTTCAGTGATGTGTTTGGCAAGAGCGAGAGACTTCTCTAAACAGCCCTTTGTAGTTAGTGCTGCTGAAAACGGGTAAGTAAGATATGTGAGACTGTGTACCCCTCTCCATTCTGTGTCCATTACAAAAGCACTCTAATGGGATACAGAAATCTAGAGCTGAAGGAAACTTTAGTGATTAAAATGTTCCTTTTACATATAAGAAAAGTCAGATCTTGAATGGTTGATTAAGACTTGTGTGACAGTCCCCAGGAAAGTAATCAATATTATAACTCCCAATCTTTGAACATCCCAACGTGCTTATCAGACCTTGTGGCAGCTTCACTATGTAAAGGATGCTGGAAAGTGCTGCTTAGTATAGAATTCAAAATGGAAAAGTCTGAGCACTTGTCTTTTTTTTCATGCAGTAACTCCCTTTGAGCTATTAAGCAAACCCATGCAAGCTTTCATAGTTTTGTAAAATAATTCAGCAGTTACAATCTTTATGTTGTACACTTGCTTGATATTATTTTAAAACAAACAGAGGAGAGGACTCACTTGTTAGTGGGGGTGTGGAAGTGAGAAGGAGAAGGAACATAGTGATTGGGTGCAGTTTCATGGAGGGAGGTTTATTCAAATGAAATAAGACTTAGCTGTAGGAAAAAGCCCTACTTATGGAAGAGCTACTATGAACTTCTGTGCCGAAGAGATATTTGGCAAAGTATACTCCAGAATGCAGAATCCATTCAGCATGAGTTAGTGAACGAGGGATTAGGTTGCTGGTTGAAAGAAGAGAATTCCCTTCTTTTAAATTTTTAACCCAAGGAGAAATTCTATGGCTTTGAATTCTGAGGCACAAAAGAACAGTGAGGAATCAAGTGTTTAATTTTAGAAATGGAATAGTTTAACAAAAAGGCTAGTGGTACAGACAGCAAAGAGATACCTGTGTTCTCATAGATTATAGCAAAGCCATAACTGTTATTCTTAGAGAGACGGGACTTTGAATAAGGCTCAAATGAAATGTCTTAGTACATTCTTTTTAAACAATCACCTTCCTTTTGTACACTAGGGCTGCCACACAAGCTGAGATATTTATTCCCGATCTAGAGAATTTGGGGATGGTGAATTTTTCTGACACTACTTGCAGAACTGAGAAAGTTAATAGCTGAGTGAGAAACATCTGAAAACTACCTGTGTTCCACCTTGAAGTTTTTGTCCCTGGTAGCCTAGCTTCAGGAAAGAAACTAGGGGTTAATGGACGTATTCTTGATAATAGATGAATTCAGCTGTGTAAGTCCTGTAACCATGATTGCTAAAGAACTAGAGAATCTGGTTGGTCTTCATTTTCTAAGATGATTTGAATTTTCTAGAACTCTGTTTCTTTGGGGTCTGACACCCTACATCTACGAGATTCTTCTAAGGCAATTTATACTTTAGCCATTGCATATTTAGCAAATCCTAATTCAGTTTACTTAAACTTATTAAAATTGCTAGGCTGGACCAATCATTCTCCAAATAACAATGTTTTTTGTTTTTGTTTTTTTAGCTTTTAAAAGTTCCAGGAAGTGACTGTGGGCTTAGCATTTCTGCCTCCAAAATGATCAGATTCATGCTGATCATGACTACTTCCCGACTTAGTTTGTTTGTTTTTTTTCACTTAGTATTATTTCATCTGTAGACATAAATCCTAATATTCAGGAATCCCATTGAATTTTATGATAAATAAATTCTAAGATATAGGAAGTAAATACCTGGACCCTGATGTTGAAATGGTGGAATGCCAAAGAAAAAGAGATCCTGAAGTACACAGTGAGAAAAAGCAGATTACTTATAAAGGAATGTTAAACTGAGAGCTAACTTCTTAACAATAAAATGAGAACTAGATAGCAGTGAAATATCTTCAAAAAGTGGAGAGGAAATATGTATCAACTTGAAATTATATCTCTAGCAAAAACACCTTCAAAAAATTAGGGCAAAATAGTAACACTTAAGACAAATACTGAGAGTGTTCACTGCCAACAGACCCTCTATAAGTAATGAAAATCTAAATTATATTTTTCAGTAAGAACAATGATTTCAGAAGGAAGCTCTGATGGAACAAAGAATACTGAACAAAACTCAGCAAAGTTTTAGAAAATTTAAATAAACACAGATTACATTACAATAATGTTCATATGTACCTCCCATCCATCTCCCCCATATATACACAAAATCCTAATCAACAACTGTATATAATAAATATAATGATCAGACTCCATATGCTCTGGTGTTACCAAGGTGGGTAAAGATATTGATTAACCTTAGACTTTAAACTAGATATACATGCTGACATTTCCAGGGTAGCTGCTAAAAGAACAAACAAAAAAAATAAAAATGAAAAAAGATAGAATATATAACTTCCAATTTAAAAAAAGAAAAAAATGTTCTTTAATCCTAAGACAACAACAATAAATGAGACAAAGAACACAGCATAAGATAATTGAAATAAATCTGAATAAACCAGTAACTCAATTAAGTAAAGGGACTAAGCCCATCAGTAAAATTGTAAAACAATTTAAAAGACAAAAACAGCATATGGATATATAAAAGTTAAAAAGAAATGGATTGAAAGAGATTTATCAGGGAAATACTGCTGAAAATGTTAATATAGCTGTATCAGCATATTATATTTGTAAATATATTTAGTTAATAAAACCTTAAGACAAAAAGGCTTTACATTGATAGAGTTATTACTTATTAATAAAACTTCCAACCATCAGCAAGAGATGATACTAGAGAGATAGGCATGCAGAGAGTCTTCTAAGATAGTGTTCATCAAATCTGAGCCTTTCTCAGGACCACTTACGGATTTCTGAGCCCCATTCTCAGAGGTACAGATTCAGTAGATCTGGACTGAGGTTCAAGAACTTGCATCTCTAATATGTTCCTGGACGGTGCTAATGCTGCTATTTCAGAGGAATATATTTGGAATGGTGGGTACCCCATATCTGGGGCTGTGAGAGAAAGTGTGAGGTCAAGAATGACTTGGAAAACTCACTGGTGATGATATTCATTAAGAATGAAAACACAGGAGGGAAGATAGTAGGCCTCATTCTAAAAACAAGGGGTGTGAAGTCCTGCAAGTCATCCAGGTAGAAACATGCAATTGCTAGTTGCCTGTGGAAATCTAGAGTCCAGTGAAGAGACCTTGGCTTCCAATGTCATGTTGATGGTACTTGAAACCATGGGAATAGATAACTTATCTAGAGAGAGTATGAAATATGAGAATATAAGAAAGCCTAAGACACAAATCAAAGGAAAACCAACATTGAAGAAGTGGGCATAAGAAAATAGGAGCCTGAGAATGCCAAAGAAAACCCAAAAGTATTATTGAAAACAAAAGTGAATTTGAAGAATATAATGGATTTTTAATTCAAGATTGCAAACCAAGCATTCATATTTATCTCTTTTCCCCCTAGATGCTTCATTAAAATGTGAGCAACGATAACAGCGTTGTAAGCACACAAATATGAACATAGGAATAGAGCCAAGAGAAACCAGTGTATTTTTGAGACACAGAAAGTGAATGAAAGAGTAGTGACTGATTTATGTATTCATTGAGTGAATTTTTTTTCACTTTCATGCATTGGAGAAGGAAATGGCAACCCACTCCAGTGTTCTTGCCTGGAGAATCCCAGGGACGGGAGAGCCTGATGGGCTGCCGTATGGGGTCGCACAGAGTCGGACACAACTGACGTGACTTAGCAGCAGCAGCAGCAGCAGGTGGGGATGTGGAGTTGAATAAGAAAAAAAGGCCCTTTGCAAAGGAATTTTTAGTGGGAATTTAATAATATTCTAATTATGTGTGTTATAGATTTTTTTCCAGTGTGTTTTTCTTTTCACTGAAATTTAAAAATTTTTTGTAAATTGTTAAACTACATTTTTACAGTTGAAGGTGATTTAATCTATGTATAAAGTTTGGGAGCAGTATTTGAAAACAAAAAGAATGTCCATTCTAATAGTTAATTTTCATGTCTTATTAGATATGTAACTGAGCAGTTCCAGCTCAATGCCAATGCTACTTTCAATGTACAATAAATTGGCTTTTCTTTCTTTAATAGAATTGATTGGCAAAGGGTTAATTTTTACTATAAGATATTTTTGTATTTTTTTTCCAATTTAAGGTAGACTATAACATGATAAGCAAACAAACAGGGAAAGCATTAGAATCCAAGAGAGTTTAGAAACATTAGTATCACTGAGAGAGCTTTTATTGATATCCAGGCTTCAACCTTGGAAACTGTGATTTTATTAGCCTGGATTGATGTCTGTGTTGGGTCTCAGACATCAGTATTTTTAAAAAGCTCCCTGATAATTCTAATGTAGAGTCAGAGTTTAGATCCACTGGTTTAGAGTTAGAGTTATCTAGAAACAAGTTAACTGACCAAAAATTTTGCAAAACCCTGCATGCCAGGACTCCAACACAGAGCCATGAGATTACAATCTCTGAGGAAACTTTTAAAAAATATTCACAGGTGATGCTTGATGAATAGCTAGAGTTGAGAACCACACTGATGAACTTAAATTATTTTGTAGAGCTAAAATTTTATATTGATGGCTGCTTAAGGTTCCATTTCTTTATATATATATATGTAAAACTTTTGAGATATTATTTCAGTTTCTACCTTTTCCCCAGTCTTATTTTTTACACACACACATATACTCACTTTCCCCCTGTTTTATTGAGGTGCATGCCTTTCCAGGTTACCTCAAATTATTTCTGGCCTACAGTTTGATATAAACAAAGAGAAATAAAACCACTACATATATCTAGTTCTATATCTAGGATATGACTTTTCACCTTCAACGCTAATGACATTTTGGGCCACTGAAGAATTCTTTGTCGTGTCTGAGCATTGTAGCACATTTCGCAGCATCCCTAGCCTTCCCCACTAGATGCCAGTATCGTGTTCCTAGTTGTGACAACCAAAAATGTCTCTAAACATTGTCAAATGTCCTTTGTGGGGCAGAATCAGCTCAGGTTGAGAACCATTGATTTCAAGATTGATTCCCAGTGTTTGGCCAGAAAAAAACTCAAAGTCTGCAAACACCAAATGCATACAGCACTTACTGTTTTTGGTCCATATCATTTGCTTCTTAATAGCAGCTCTCCATTTAAGCCAATAAAGCTTTCACCTTTCTTCCATGGAAAATTTTGCTTATGTGTTGAAAGTGTTGAAACTGAAGAATATTACCAAACAACTCTGAAATAGCCGTTCTGGTTTTTGTGAACTGAAATCATACAGATTTAAACTGCTTTACACTGGATGTATTTGTAACGATTTCAAAACCGTATCTGTATCTTCATAACATATATGTAATCAAGGCAGAGTTTTCGAAAAAATGAGAATTTTCTTACTATTTAGTGACAAGGGTGATTTCAGGATTTCAGAAGAGAAGGAATTAAGCCTATCAATGACAGACCAAATGTGGCCTCTTGGTGGCACTGTTTATTTTTACAAAAATATACCTGAGCTCCAGAGATGCAACACGATGTATTATGCTTTTCAGAATATGTAGTTTTAAGCTCAGTAAAATAAAGCATTTTCAATACTTTGCAGTTTCCATAGAAAGACTGCCGTCCTGTCACTCTCCCAGGCTGGTTAGCGGCATCCCCACAATTGGTTGGAGGTCAGCTTGGCACTCAAATATGGCTTGTAGGCTGGTGGCAGGGTGTAATTACCAAACAAAAAGACACAGATACAGTATGTCATCCCTGCTAATGACCACAACATTTTCTTGCCTAGTAATCTGTAGCGAAAAGCCACATAAACGATCAGGCTGCATTTAAGTGCAGCACTAAAGAAAAACTTGGTGGCACAAAACTTATTCCAGCCAATTGAGTGGAAATGACAGAGAATAATGCAAAGTTATCTCTGCTAGGGAGATGTGTGTTTGGAATGTCACCAATGGACAGTGCGTGGAGAAGGCCATACTTCCTTACAGACACACTGCAATCTGTGTAAGTATGATCATTTCCTTCAGGACATCTCCAGATTCTACAACGCCTTCAGATCATTTGCTTAGCACGCGTTTAAAGACTTTAGAGGGATTCTTTTCTTGAATTTTTATTTTGTCATTAGAAGTGTCAGTTATCTTCTGTTATTTTGGCATTTTTCTTTCCCCAGAGTAACTACTTAACCATTTTTTCTTAATATTTCTTATATTTCTGTATCTTTCTAACATAGACACATTTGAAAGACAATTTCCTTATTTTTCCTTAGTTACATTTACAAAACATATACTCACAATGACACACACAAAAATTGTTTCCATTTTATCAACAGGCAGTTTATAAAGCAATTTTTTTTCCCTTGTTTCCAATTTAAGCCTCTTTTGGGTGCATAGGTTCTGAATTTCTTATTTATGAAATAATAATCACTTTATAATCACTTCCCAGTATTGAAAAGAGGTTTTGACTTTTGGTAGATGGATTCCAAACATATACTTAAAGTAGCTGCATGATTCCAATGGTACTGACACTGTTTTTTACATCGTACACATTGCTTTTAGCATTGATGACTTGCAGTGGATCACTTATGAACTCCTTTCTGGGATCAAAATTTTTGCATTGTGATTGTCAAGGGTAGATTATAAAATTTGATATAAGCCATTCTTAAAATTTATTTGGCACAAGAATTCCTCAAAAGTTCTTCATTTTTATTTCTTCTTAACACATAACAGTATTGCTAGGATGGGAAACTTGTTTTTGTTGTTTAGTTCCACACAGCATTCCAGAATTAATATAATTATGAGCTTTCCATGATTTGGACTAAACTTGCTTCTTCTTAAAAGACCCCTCCTCCTTCTCCAGAAAAAATGATGAAATATAAGCAAGATAAAGTGCAAAATTAACCCTTCAGAAGTATACAATCATTGAACTAAAATAAATTTTGGTTGCTATTCAGCCTAATACCTTAATTGATAGATGATAAAATTAAAATTAACAGAAGTCTTCACCACATCCAAAATTCTGTTAATTGCAGGTGATAATTAAACTTTTGTTTTGAATTCCATTTGCATAGTATTACCACTGTTCAGCCCGGATGACAGAAGGCTGGCTTCTGTGTTGTGGAGAATATCAAGATGTTCTTATAATTGATGCCAAAAGCTTGGTTATTATTCACACCTTCGTGTCATCTCAGTCTCCTGATTGGATCAACTGCATATGCATTGTTCACTCCATGACAATTCAAGGTAATAGTTAGGTATTCTCTAACACTAGGGACAGCATTTGAAAATATCACCTTCGAATTATTTGTTAAATTATTGGGCAAGAGTTCAGAATGTGTGTTTGTGTTTACCTAAGCCAGATCAAGAGAAACTGAGAACACCCATCCCAGTGGTTCAAATCACTGGAAAGTCAGCAAGAGGTCAAGATGAAGTGGGGAGAGGAGACACTGTGTTGTCATGCCCCAGTTCTGCTTGATACATTCTAAGAGTGACAAGCAGAGGTTTGTTGTGGATTAACCGGACTCTTGGACTTGCTCTGCTGTATTCCTCTAGATAAGAAGAGAATTCAGTTCCTGTAAGGAGGGAAGGCTAGCTCCTTACTTATTTCCAAAACAGGAAGGTGTAATCCGTATTGCCGCCGTGGTGGTTTGCAACATGGATCGGCTTTCAGTGGTGCTCTCCTTTTACATGGAATGACTTTGAAATTTTAAGACAAATTTAGAATGTGACCTAAAATGGTTATTCTTTTATTTTTTAAAAAATTTAGTATTTTCTACATATGTAGCCTTGGATAATCCTTAAATGACTATGAAATGATCTTCAGGGCAACCGGTTATAACAGTGATCAGTTTACATGTGGTGTTTGTTGTTTTTACAGAAGATTCTCTCTTGGCCGTATCAGTAGCTGGTGAGCTCAAAGTATGGGATATTTCTTCATCTATCAACAGCATTCAGGTTGGCTTGTGAATTTATCCTTTATTCTTCCAATTCAAGCATATGTATTGAAATTTTTAAAATTAGAAGTACTTCTGTGTACTTTTCCCTATCTCTTTTCCAAGCTGTGGGCATTGGTAACAATTGGATGGTATCTCTCCTAACCTTTTTTCCATATGTATACACACGTTTTTATCTACACACACATGCACGCATGCACACACACATACACATACACACACATTGATTTTAATTGAAAAAATCCATCATAGAGGAATATTTCTCTGTCCCTTGCAACAGAAGACTCCCTTTCTTCTGTCTGTGTGTGAGCAGTGGCAGTGGCAGAGCGGTTACTACGAATGACTGAGGGTAACATAGACTGCGAGTCCAGTCTGTTCACCTGCTCTCTGGCATCAGGCTACAAGTTGAGGTGATGAACGAAACAGCAGTCACAGTATTTGTGCTCCTGACAGAATTCTGTCAGCTGCCTCATGCTCTGGGCTATCCTTCAGAATTTCTTAGCTGGGAAATTCCATAGCATGGGAATTGTGTTGGTATCCTGAGACCAACACATACCCAGCAGCATCAGAAACATTAAGAACATAGTATTCTAAGTATTCTGTGCTGATCACCTTTTGTCTTTTCAAAATATTTTGTTTTTCTACTTTAGCAATTAAGATACTTCAAAAGTTTTTAACAAATTGTTTTTACTTTTCATGGTTTTATCTTTCTGCTACATCTAAAAGTCAATGTTATTCATATCTTTACATTTTCAGTATCCTACAGTATATTCCCCAAAAGCATGTTTATTGAATTATTGTATATAATGAATGCTTGAATTCAACTGGGTTTCCTCTTTATGGTTTCCTTTGCAAAGTAGCTTCTTAGTTCAGAAAACTCAAAAGAAAAATTGGCTGCTTTTTTATAATAATAGTGTGATCTACTTCAGGTGTACAGGGGAGGAGTCTTTTCATGCAGTTTGATATAAATTACCTACAACTAGTACTAATGTAATTTTATTCCTTTTGAAGGAAAAGCAAGATGTTTATGAAAAAGAATCCAAATTTCTTGATTCCCTGAACTGCCGAGCAATACGATTTTGCACATATACAGAGAGACTTCTACTGGTGGTATTTTCTAAATGTTGGAAGGTATTATTAAATAACATAATAAACACAAATGTAATTTGATTTTTATCTTGTTTAGTGGAAAAATTAGAAGAATATATTTTAAATATGATACAAACATTTTACAATATTGTTATGACAACAGTGAATTACTTGTCTTTTATGACCGACTTTTATCAGTTTTCCTTCCCCAAATTGGGTCATTTTGCTTTCCGGGATATTGTATATATAAAGTACATCTTAATTTTATGAATAACAAAATATTATAATAATGAGCATTTATCTCAGATTAAAGAATGATGCCTACACTTTAGTATTAAAAAGAAAGCTAATATTTTCTGTACATACATTGGTCTGACTTTTAGATCTTTTTTCTTTTCCTGCTTTGTCATTAAATTTGTTTTTAGGGATTCCTTTCTTGTGACTATATTCACCAACATCTCCAAGAGGAAATGAAAGCTAAGTTACTATCATTTGACAGCATCCTCTTTTTCTCTGATATTTCATATACTTGGCTCAGTTAACAAAACTACATTGTCTTACTTAAAGGCCTATAATATATTTCTGAAGTAAAATGTAAAGTACATGGCCTAACATGTACTTTAGGATTTCTACTGTATTAACTTTTTTGTGTGTAATAAATTTTTCAAATGTTCATGTTTGACTATCCATATGGAAAAAATGAAATTATATAGGAAATTTGGGATGTTTTGGTCTCTGTGCTTAATGATTTTGGTCTCTGTACTTATGAAGCACTTTCTGGAAGGTTTCTGTCAGATAGATAGTTTATCCACTGAAACCTACCTAGGGTAAATGTGAAAAAATAAGCACTAATGAAGTATTATCTTGGTCTATGAGTGCATTGTGGCTTGTTACTAATATTTAATTGGTTGTTGTTTTAACACTGTCATCTAAATAGTCTTGATAAGCATACTTTATCTTTCTCCTTGGTAGATTAGATTAGAAGCTTTTGTTAACAAGCATCATTCATTCTGTATTTTAGGTTTATGATTATTGTGATTTTTCCCTTCTTTGGACTGAAGTTAGTGGGAGTGGGCAGTTCTTTGCTGGTGGAGAAGTGCTTGCTGCTCACAGAATCATCATCTGGACAGAAGATGGTCACAGTTATATCTATCAGCTGCTGAACAGGTGGGCTCAGATGGAAACGGCATACAAAACATTCAGGTAGAAAATGAACTTTGGGAGGTTTATTATGGAAAAATCCCCGCATGCTGCCCATGATCAAAAACCAGAACAAAACAACTTTGGCACTAGAAGATTTACTCTGGGCTTGGTAGGCTTTAGCCTTTGTATAAAACAGCAGGGGATGAAGGAATGAGATTAACCATGTATAACTTGTACAGCTGGTGCTGGGTTTTCAAAAAGTCACTTGTAATTATTAACCCAACAATTTCTAACTAGAGTTTAGAAACCTGAATGGTACCATCCGGCTTTTGAAAGTGGGAGGGGAAAATACTGAATAAAGAACCCCAAAGTTCTAAACTTTGCTTTTTATATTTTGCTATGCAGTGGGCTTTCAAAAAGCATATACCCTGCTGATGGAACACTGCTTAAAGAGACCATTTATCCTCATTTACTGTGCTCTACTTCTGTGCAGGAAAATAAGGTAATGCAGGAAGAGAGTGACTGCATCAAAGCTGTTTCAGATAAGTGTTACTTTGTCTGTAACAGAGTCTGGCTTGAAAAAATTGAATTGAAGCATCACATTAAGTTGTTAATGAGAAAATTAAATCTAACTGTTAATGGTTACTGAAATCTTTGCCTTTAAGAAATCTATTTTTAAGTCTGATTAACTAAACAATACATACTTATTATAGAAAAATGATAAATGTTAAAAAAGGGAGAAATTAAAAGTTCTAATTTTATCACTATAAATATTCACTATAAGTTTTTTATTTTATGTATTTACTTATTTTAATTGGAAAATGTTCAAATATTTGAAAGGCTATAAGAATAGTACATAATCACATACCCTTTACCTAGATTCAATAGTCATCAACATTTGCCATATTTATTTCTTCTCTCTCTCATTCTCTTTCTTTCTCTTGCTGTCTGCATATATACACACACACACACACGCGCGTCCACACGCGCACACGCACACACACACACGTTTTCCACTAACCCTTTTGATAGATATTTTGATACAAAGTTATTAACATTTTGATGCATCTACTTTAATTTTTAAATTTTATCAAATGGCTCATATCCTGATTTTTTTTTTTACTTAACTGTATATTGAGATCATTCTTACATGCATTTAGCTATTCTTCTGTATAAAGTTTCTTGTTAAATAAAATTATGGTTCTTGGCAAAGAGTTGAGGATGTAATTGTGAGCTTTTACTCGACTAAATTATATCTTTGACACTCTATGAAGCCTGAAAATTTAAGCAGCTATTTTACTTTAGTAGTGTCAATGAAAGTTGTTTTTTTTTAACCTACTGGATTTCAGTTCAGTTCAGTCACACAGTCGTGTCTCACTCTTTGCGACCCCATGGACTGTAGCATGCCAGGCCTCCCTGTCCATCACCAACTCCTGGAGTATACTCAAATTCATGTCCATTGAGTTGGTGATGCCATCCAACTATCTCATCCTCTGTCGTCCCCTTCTCCTCCTGCCCTCTATCTTTCCCAGCATCAGGGTCTTTTCAAATGAGTCAGCTCTTCGCATCAAATGGCCAAACTATTGGAGTTTCAGCTTCAGCATCAGGTCTTCCAATGAATATTCAGGACTAATTTCCTTTAAGATGGACTGGTTGGATCTCTTTGCAGTCCAAGGGACTCTCAAGAGTCTTCTCCAACACCACAGTTCAAAAGCATCAATTCTTTGGCACTCAGCCTTCTTTATGGTCCAACTCTCACATCCATACATGACTACTGGAAAAACCATAGCCTTGACTAGATGGACCTTTGTTGGTAAAGTGATGTCTCTGCTTTTTAATATGCTGTCTAGGTTTGTCATAACTTTTCTTCCAAGGACCAAGTGTCTTTTAATTTCATGGCTGCAGTCAACATCTGCAGTGATTTTGGAGCCCCCAAAAATATTCCTACTGGATTTAGTCATCAGTTAATTCTCCAAAAGGTATTTCATGGAGAATGGAGGAGTTCTGAATTATTGATGTGTCAGCCAAGGAAGTATGTTACTTTTTACAGTCTCGGTTTGCTTAAGCAGGCAGCATAGTTGTTGCAAATCCTATAGTTCAGTATTATCTCTTTAACATATCTGTGAGGTTTTGTTGCAAAAACTTAATTAAGTAGTGTCAACTGAAAATTAAAACTCCAAGTGCCATTAGGGCACAGGCAAACTTTAGAGTTATGGTGTGGAGCCCTGTTTCTAAAGGAATTTGTGGGTTGCAGTAGAGCCTTGTTTTGCTGTTGATCACAAAAGCAGTATTGTGGCTTGCTTAAAAAGGCATTTTAAGTTATTTTTTAAAGGGCTTTCCCATTCTTCCTTTTTAGTTCCTGAATGCATTTTTACATATCACTAGGCTATGCTAAGTCACTTCAGTCATATCCGACTCTGTGTGACCCCATAGACGGCAGCCCACCAGGCTCCCCTGTCCCTGAGATTCTCTAGGCAAGAACACTGGAGTGGGTTGCCATTTCCTTCTTCAGTGCATGAAAGTGAAAAGTGAAAGTGAAGTTGCTCAGTCGTGTCCGACTCTTAGCGACCCCATGGACTGCAGCCTACCAGGCTCCTCCATCCATGGGATTTTCCAGGCAAGAGTACTGGAGTGAGGTGCCATTGCCTTCTCCGTTACATAGCACACTTTGCCCTAAAAGCTAGATATGAGAAATGTCCTTTAAGAGCTTCTGCTCTACTGCAGGTATCAATGCTATGCATAACTATGAAGAAAAATAAAAACAATTACAAATTAACTTTAAAAAATACTAATTTTAGAGGAAGCTGCCTTTCTTTATGTCTCAAAATGTGAAGACACAGATTTGTGAGTCTTCTATTGATATATAATTTTTATTTAGACAACCACAGCTGTTTTAATATCTTACAAGTACTTGTTTCAGTATCTTAAAAGTACCTGAAAGCTAATGAAAATGAATAGCATAATCTGAAACTAAAAGAAGCTGGTCTACTTAGACTGTTAATTGCCCTTTATCTAGCCACGAAACTAAATTCAGTTTCTCCCTATTCAAAACATCACCAATATTCACTAAATATAAGACTTCTTAGTGCCTCCTACAGTAACAAGGTAATAAGGCATTTTTGTGGTGTAGGGAGCTGAGGTTAATGGATACAATGGAAATAGGGAATTATGCTCTATAAACATGTTTTTTGGAGTGATGCCATAGAATTTGAATCTGCTTGTTTGACAATAGCATGTTCTCATGGGACACCAGGGGCTTATCTGCTGATGGAGTTGTAGTAGCAAGAATAAGGACTCATCTTTTATTCCAACAGCTTTATGAGAGCCTCCCTAGCTTCAAATCATAGCTGATGATCATAGAAGACTATAGCAGGGATCCTGACTGCTGAGATGAGGAACTGGGCTTTCCAAGGTCTTAGCTGTGGAGTAAGACTGCAGTGTTGAGGTGGAAGTAGATAGGATAGAAACAGCCTGAAGATTGCAGATAAGGAATTTGGGAGCATGAACTAAGAGTAATGACAATGACAATGATGATAGGTAACTTTTTTTTTTTTGAGTCTTTATTATTGTTAAACACACATGGTCTTATGTACATGCATTTCCACCATGACCCCATTTTGAAACTGATGCTCAGAGAGGTTAATTCCCAAGATTTGAACCTAGGCAATTTGGTTCCAGAGTCTGGGAATGGACTTTGGAGTGAATTTCTCATTTATTCTGAGAATGGATATTAAGAATGGTTTCTATTTATTGTGCATGTGTTCTAAGTCGCTTCCATTGTGTCCAACTCTTTGCGATGCTATGGACTGTAGCCCACTAGGCTCATCTGTCTGTGGGATTCTCCAGGCAAGAATTCTGGAGTAGATTGCCATACCCTCCTCCATGGGAACTTCCTGACCCAGGGATCAAACCTGTGTCTCTTCTGACTCCTGCATTGGCAGAAGGGTTCTTTACCACTAGCACCACCATTCTAAGTACTTACCGTTATCAACTCATTAATCCTGACAGTATTCTATGTAGTAGGTGCTTTTATTTATTAGCCTTCTTTCACAGTTAGGGGAAAAAGAGATACAGGAAGGTTAAGTAAATTGTCTAAATGAAGTAATTGGCTCTTGTAATAGAGTTTGCTGCTGCTGCTGCTAAGTCACTTCAGTCGTGTCCGACTCTGTGTGACCCCACAGACGGCAGCCCACCAGGCTCCCCCGTCCCTGGGATTCTCCAGGCAAGAACACTGGAGTGGGTTGCCATTTCCTTCTCCAATGCGTGAAAGCGAAAAGTGAAAGTAAGTGGCTCAGTCGTGTTGGACTCTGTGTGACCCCATAGACGGCAGCCCACCAGGCTCCCCCGTCCCTGGGATTCTCCAGGCAAAAACCCTGGAGTGGGTTGCCATTTCCTTCTCCAGTGCATGAAAGTGAAAAGTGAAAGTGAAGTCGCTCAGTCGTGTCCAACACTCAGGGATCCCATGGACTGCAGCCCACCAGGCTCCTTCATCCATGGGATTTTCCAGGCAGGAGTACTGGATTGGGGTGCCATTGCCTTCTCCGGTAATAGAGTTTAGTATGAGCTAAAACCAGGATTTGAATCCAGGTATTTATCCCAAGAGAATTCACTGTTAATGACTATTTTATTACCTCTTGGAGGATAGGCACTTCTTGTGATGAGAATCACATGGTAAGGGGCTCTGAGGGAGTTTTCAGCTGAACTCAAGAGGTAACTACTAGAAAGGAGGAGATTTGAGGCATCAAGGAGTGGGTATGAGCAAGTGAGTAGCAGCAGTACAGAAGTGAGGGTAGCGGGGATAAGAGCAGTCTGGGGAGAATGGGCTAGTGGGGCAGCACATTTTGCTTTGAGGGGATATGCCACCACCAATTTGAGTAACTGCTCAGCCTCTCTGCAGCTTCATTTTCATATCAAAATCATGAGAAAATTGAGCTAGTCAATTTTAAGGTTCCCAAAGTTTGAGAGAGTTTGAGAGGCCAATAATCAAACTGTACCAACACCATTTCTAACACAAAATTGATGGCCTTGAGAAGTATAAGACTCCAAAGTGCCTTCTGAATCTTAAAAAAAAAAGATTTAGGGAACTTACTTCATTGAAACTGTTTTTCTTCAATGCTCTTATTTCTTGAGACTTTAGAGGATTACATATCTTGGTCTTGAATTACTTTTTTTATTCTCTTCCCATCTTAGTTTCTTTATCTCTATAAGAGAAATAATAATGTTTATTTACTCTGTAGCTTTGCTGTAAGGATTAAATGTAGTGATATTTTGGCCCTTAATATTCTCTAGAAATACATTATAGAATTTTTTCACTGAAATATCTATCTGAGCCTTCAAACATGTGTTTTCTGACAAGAAACTATCAGTTTCTTAGACTTTTTTATTTCTAGCACCAGCACTTGGCTTTCTTTTCAGGGTGCCTTTTATTTGTACATGAAAAGAGGGTTTTGTTTTCATTTTTCTAATCACTTAATCATTTTGACCCATTGTGCATAATCTCTACATACATGTCTGCTCAAGGAACATCTATACTGCAGTGAGGTACTGGGAAGATTCAAGGCCCATTCACTAGTGAAAGCATATTTGATGCCCAATATTCATTCTGTGTCTCAACAAAATTATCTTCATACACATAAATATATAATGTATATATTTATGTAAATTATAGCATGTATTTATACTAATATCATAGTATATATTATATATATATATACATACATACATATATATATATATATATATATAAGTTATGGATTCATTTTCTTTTGGGGCCAGTTGGGGCTAATTTGAAATCAAATATGTTATATATGAAAAATAGTCAACAAAAATTAGAAAGCACATTAATACCACAAAATTACCATACAAATATTAGTTGTTGCTATTTTAAGTGACAGTTGGAACTGAAGGAGCAGAAAGAAATCAACCTCCTCAGTGCACAGTAGACCACTGTCATTATCACATGGGCTTTTGAGTCATAATTACTAGACTGAAAAGCCCACTGCTATCGATACCACCTTAGATAAATTAACCTCTTCCGTCTTTGATTATTCATCTGTAAAATGAGGATAGTAATAGTACCAACTTCACAGGATTATTTAACTTGGATACATGCAAAGCCCCTAACAGTATGTGTAATATTCACACAGAACATGTTCAATAAATGTTAGCTATTCTTATTAATGCTCTGAAATCTAGCTGATGACTTTGCTTCTTATTTTATAAAAATGTTTTTTGTTTTGTCTTGAGTAAGAGACTATTTTCCTAAATTTACTTGAAACTTTGAAACAGTGGGAATAAATGGAAATAATTTAGTTCATCCATGAAGCCTTATTCTTTCATTTAAAAGCACTGGCTGCCATTATATAGAGCTTTTTTTGAAAGATTTTTTTTTTTACATAACTGTTCACTTTTTTAGTTGGACCAGAGCCTTCCTTTTGTTATGGGCTACATAAATGAAAGGAAAGAACCTTTTTATAAGATACTTTTCTCTGGAGAAGTCTCTGGAAGAATTACTTTGTGGCACATCCCTGATGTTCCTGTGTCCAAGTTTGATGGTTCTCCTAGAGGTAAGACAAGTTCTATTTCTAATCACCTGTCTTTTAAGAAATACTTTACAATTAATCTGGTGCTTTTTTTTTCAAGTTAAGTAATAGGAGGCTACAAACAAGAAGACGTTCTCATGCACCACTATGCATTAGATACTAACATAAATATAGGCATAAACATGATGCTTAGAGATCTTATTCAGTAGTGTGGCCACTGTAATTCAAATTAACACCAGCTTACTGTGAGTGATGTTTTATTGAATTGAAATGAATGTTGACAATATGAATACAGGGTAGACTGATAGATCTCATTCGTATTTTTGAATTTGTCATTTCCATATCCTGTATTCCTTTTCAACTAATTTCTCTATTCGAAAGAGTTTCTCAGTTCTTTTTCAGTTGACTTAAGTCTAAAAATGAATCCACTAATACACATCTATTCTTCTGAGGCTCCTTAAGGGAGAGAGAACCAATAAAAAAGCATTTGGAGTGAAAACAATGCATAGCAGGAGAACTTTCTGCCTATAGCACACTATTAGGATGGCAAAAGAGCCTCTATGTGCCCCAAGGTATGGTGCCTTGATAATATTTTCTATATCTGTGATGAATTTATAAACCAAATTTTTTCCTTTTGTGTGTTTTCTTCTTAGAGATACCAATAACTACCACTTGGACCCTTCAAGATAATTTTGATAAGCATTCTACCACATCACAAACTATTAGTGACTACTTCTCTGGGTTTAAAGATGAGAATGAAACTGTGGTTGTCACTTCATCAGAGTATGTTCCAAGTCTTGATAAACTAATATGTGGCTGTGAAGATGGGACAATTTTCATTACACAGGCTTTGAATGCTGCCAAAGCAGGACTTCTAGAAGGCGATTCTTTACTAAAAGGTCTTGAATTTTATTTGACCCTATTTATTTAATTTACCTAAGCTTCAACTAATAAGCTGTACTAAGAAGATTGCTGAAGCTTAAAAAATTGTAGGCATTTGCTAGTAAATTTGTGCATGTTTTAATTCTAAAGTAAAACACATAAAGGTTTTTTAAAAAGTCAAATAGAAGACTGTATGATGAGAAATAAATTTCTCTCCTTATTTGATCTTCCAGGAAGATCACCAAAGACAAGTGCTAATAAGTTTCTTTATACCCTTTCTAAAATTTCCTATGCATATATAAGCATATTACAAGATAGCGGTATACATTCTTTTAGTTGTATTATAAAAATGAAACCACAGTCTACATATTTTACTAAAATATTCTTAAATCTTAATAAAATATTTTGGAGCACATTCTTTATGACTTCATTTTAAATGATTAATAATAATTGAATTTTAATTAGAAAAATCTTCTATGATGTGTGTTTAAGATTTTTTTCTAGCCTTTGGCTACTATAGACAATGCAAAATTAACTCTCTTTGCACATATATGTGGGTATATGTATAGAATTATTTTCCAGTAGAATTACTAGATCAACCTTTTTGTATATTTTTAAATTTTTAAATATTTGATATGTATTTTTATGCATTTTTTGTATATTTTTAAATATTTGAAAATATATCTTAAAATGTTTTCAAACATTTTATGTTGGAAACATATAATATACACATGTGATATACACATCAATATACATGTGTATCCACTAACACATATATATATAAAAATGCCTTTTTCCTCAAACCTTAGCCAAACTTCTATTCAACTTTTTAACATTTGCCAATCAGGAAAAAGTGGTATCTTCCTATTTTCATTTTTCATTTTTGTGTCAATGAAATATAAATATGTTTTTATATACCTTTGTGCATTACAACAGCAAAAATCTATTAAGTAAAGACCATTATTCAGAAAGTTGTCTTATGTAAAAGAATGAAATATAGAGGTGACTGAGATTTGGAGTTGTGTAGATAAATTTGTTTGAGGAGGGCATGGCAACCCACTCCAATATTCTTGCCTGGAGTATCCCCGAGGACAGAGAAGCCTGGCGGGCTTCCATGGGGTCACAAAAGAGTCAGATAGAACTTAGCGACTAAACAACAATGACAACAGTGTACTTATTGCTCTGTGTCTCAATGGCTGATGCTAAAAGTTAGTAAAAAAGCTTAAGACCTTAGCATATTTTATCTCGGCTGATTTATCTTATCCAGAAAAAAAGCAGACACCTACATTAGACTGGTAGCATTTGAATTAATATTCATCTTGGTTTGTTAGTGGATATAGAATACAGAGGTGTCTGATGGAATAGAAGAAGTAATAATGATTCTTTGGGACCCAGTGTAAATAAAAAGAGATTGTGGTCTGTGGTCCTCTCTAATTTTTTTGAGTTTAGCCAATAATGAAGGAAGAAGAAGGGTGGAAACTATCAGGAAGTTTGTGTTCTACTATAGCTATGGTATGAAATACCCAGGTTTTCATACCCAGGTTTTCCTACCAAGTGCCAATGCTAAGAAATTATGTACATTATTTTATTTCACATAGTTGTCTTGTGTGAAGTAAGGGCTATTTTGTCGTACTGTTTCAGATGCAGTACCTGTGGCTTAGAGGGAAAAAGCAAGTTGTCCATGGTGACATATCTAGTAACCGACAGACCCAGAAAAATAAAACCAGATTTGTTTAATAGCAAAACTATGCTCTTAAACATTATGCTGTGTTTCTTCACACTCGCATTCAAGTCACTTAACCCTTCTGAGCCTCAGATGCCTTATCAGTAAAATGAAGTGGTAGAACTAGGTAATCTGTAATATCTTCTGAAGCAAAAATACTTCTGTGAAACTTTGGTTTTCTTTTATACTAGATGTGATTGTGTTGTTTTAAAGGACAGCAGAAATGTTCTGAGATTACTTTTGTAGACACAGAAGGTATGAACTGTCACTCTTTTATGACAGAGTTTGCTATTTCTTGGCACTGGAACTGGTAACTTGCTCACATCCTTGAAGAACTAGTAGACTTTGAACACCCAGCTTCAGTACTCTATCAAAAGCATGACCTAGCTTGTAGTGAGGCACTTGCCTTTTGAAATAATCCAAGGGTTGTTCTCGTCAGGTGGCCGAAGTATTGGAGCTTCAGCTTCAGCATCAGTCCTTCCAATGAATATTCAGGTTTGATTTCCTTTAGGATTAACTGGTTGATCTCCTAGCTATCCAAAGGACTCTCAAAAGTCTTCTCCAGGACCACAGTTCAAAAACATCAATTCTTCAGCCTTCTTTTTGGTCCAATGGAGAAGACCCTGATGCTGGGAAAGATTGAGGGCAGGCGGAGAAGGAAGCGACAAAGGATGAGATGGTTAGACAGCATCATGACTCAATGGATGTGAGTTTGGGCAAACTCTGGGAAATGGTGAAGAACAGGGAAGCCTCGTGTGCTGCAGTCCATGGGGCTGCAAAGAGTAGGACACAACTTAGCAATTAAACAACAACAAAGGGTTGTTTATTAATTTCCTTAGTCAACTGCCTTCTTCTAATTATGTGCAGTTTTCTTACACTAAAAATTTATAAAAGAAAATCTCAGGACTATTTCTTGAACAAAAGTAACTTTCTTTTATTATTTGGTGTTTGGTTGTTTTCCAGGTTCCCTTCCTCAGAAAGTTCTCAAAGGTCATCACCACAGTGTTACTTCCTTGCTTTACCCACATGGTCTCTCTTCAAAATTAGACCAAAGTTGGCTGGTATCTGGGGACCAAGACTCATGGGTCATCTTGTGGAATATCTTTACTGAAGAAATTTTGCATAAATTCTTTTTGCAAGCTGGCCTGGTAACAAGTCTTTTGATGTCCCCAGAGAATTTCAAAGTAAGTTAAGATGAAGAGTGAAACGTAACACATAAACTTAAGTTATATAACATTGCAGAACATTTAAAAGCTCTAAGGAAAAATATCTCGTAGTTCCACGGAAAAGAAAAAATACCCATAATACAACTGGGTGATTTTTATGAATTTCTTTTCTTATTTGTTATGAATTCTATTATTTTTACAGCTTATACAGATAATGCGGCTCTAAAGCAAAAGTCTCATCAATTCTTGCCTTTACAAAAGTCAGTTAACTCTCTTTAACTTACACTTACTTACCCTTTTTCCCCTAGTTCTACATCTTAATTTTTAATGAAATTATCTTTTCTTTTTAAATAAAAAGTAATGGACACTGAGGGCTTCCCAGATGGTGCTAGTGGTAAAGAACCCACCACCCAGTGTAGGAATATGAGAGACTCAGGTTCCATCTATGAGTTGGGAACATTCCCAGGAGGAAGGCATGGCAACCCTCTCCAGTATTTTTGCCTGAAGGATCCCATGGACAGAGGAACCTGGTGTGTTACAGTCTATAGGGTCACAAAGAGTCAGACACAACTGAAGCGACTTAGCATGCATGCACTCAATGGACAATCAATGGAAAAATAAATATATAGGAATTGTAAATTAAAATTAACTTTTGCCTTTAACAATTTAATAATAAAAATGATCATTACATTTTCTTTTTCTTAAATAGATTTTTATTTGCTCTTTTGTTTATTTAACAAATATTTTCAACATTGAACTTTCTCAAATTTATGAGCGTCTACCTTATGCTGAGGAAAGGAAATATTTTCAGATATAATCTTCTTATGCAATGTCAGCTTAAATTCAGCCTTCATAAAGCTGATATCTTTGATAAAATATGAACAAACATGTTTTGAGTTCTTTGAGTTTATGTTAATTGACTGACTTGTAAAAATTATTTCTCCACAATAATATTATGAAAAATCAGCTCCAGAGTAAAACCAGAGATAACTTGCACTATATTTTTGTAGTAAGAAAAAAATAAAGCAGTATTTCAGGAACAGAAATGATTAAACAAAATAGTAAAACAAAGTTAAGTAAGCCCTACAACCCCTTCCCCCGCAAAAAAAAAACCAGCTGTCTGGTGGTTTGAGATACCTTGATATGTCTTTTATTCCTGAAGTTCTTCCTTTTTTAAAAAAATATATATTTTCCTTTAGACTCCAGGATAGTAGTCCAAATCAGTTTCAAGAGCTCCAAAGATCAGGACACATTCAAAGCCAAATAAAAGGGGAGTTTACTGAAAGGACATAAAAGGCAATCCTTAGGCATCCAAGACAAAATACTACAGAACCAACAAGGACCTCATGTAAAGCGTATGGAACTCTGCTCAATGTTATGTGGCAGTCTGGATGGGAGGGGAGTTTAGGGGAGAAACCGCGCCTCCTCCTGGGCGCATGCTCAGTCGTGTCCGACTCTTTATGACCTCATGGACTGTAGCTCGCTAGGCTTCTCCGTCCATGGGGATTCTCCAGGCAAGAATACTGGAGTGCGTTGCCATGCCCTCCTCCATAATCGGCTATACTCCAATACAGAATAAAAAGTTTAAAAACAAAAACACTACAGCAGAATCTGCAGTGGAACTTGAACTCAAATTCAGAAACAAAGGTTACTCTTAGAATCCCCTGCCCCAGTATGGTCTGCTTTTCTGTGATTACTCCTTTATCTTGCCGCTTCCTATGACTTCTTTTAGCTTTACAACTTCAAATGACTAGAAAAGAGAATTCACTTGGCCTAGTAGGGGTCTACTGTTTACTCGAGCCATAGAATCTGTGTTCACATGTTATTTTCTTGTGTTATATGTGTGTGTGAATTTCCTGAAGTACATTGGGCTGTCTGTTCTAGAAGCTGTGGGTTGGGCAGGTTCTCCACGAGGTAATAGTTGGGCAACAGTGCCATCTGCCCCTTTCTACAAGTCCAGCCTCCCCGTATATCACCTGTCATTTTTGATTTCCCCCCTCCTCAGAATTTCTGCAGGCTCCTTTAAAAAGGAGAGGAGAAATTTATTATTAGGAAAAATAACACATCCCCCAGTGCTCCACTGAGAGAGGTCAGTGATTTGCACTGGCAGATTCTCAAAGGGATGTCAACTGATGCTTTTAACATAGCAGCCAGAAGTCTGGCCAGGTGCCTTAGGGAAAGTAGGAGCATCCGTATCGCAAAATGGTTAGAGAAGATAAAAAGAGAGCGCAGACAAAATGCCCACTCCTCCTCCTTCGCACACTCCAGCCATCCCCACTGTGGGCTGATCAGTGCATGGCCCTCGTGGTGAGGCACAGAGCTGCCCTGTAAACTTCTGGGTGAGCCTCGGCAGCACCCAGCAAGAATGGTGTTTGTCCTAAACTATGCTCAAGGTAACCACATGCTGATGTTTTTAAAAGTATCTTAAGAATTTTTGTCCTGTGACACTATTTTTGGTCCTCGTGTCTCTGAAGCTGTACATTCAGCTGGAACTATCTAATGCTTACCTCTTTTAGATTGTGTCTACACTGAGTTTCCTGTTTGGATTAGAATTTGTATAGTTCTGGGAACAGCACCAAATCACATTTTGAGCCTGTAAGTGGAAAATACCAGCTCATGATACCCTTGGGCCTAAGCTTGTGTCTACAAATAGCTTCTTTTTGTGGCAACAAATTAGTTCTGGGGTTTATTTTATTCTGCATTATTTCCGACGTCTGCCTCACTGCCTGAATCTGCTGAGTGATGGTCAAGTCCTTCATTTATCTTATGAGTAGATCTGGCCTGGAATTCTCCTCTTGCCGTGTGTCTTTTGACCTTCCTGATATGTCTTTGAATTTAAAATCTACTTGGTGTGCAAAGCCCCTCTGTGCAGTGTTATGTGGAGAGGTGCTATAGAAAGCAGATCCGTCATTTGGTAAATGGGGTTTTAACAGAAACTCATGTTACTAAGGGGGAAATCAGGTTTAATTTTAAAGAAAGCATTTGACTATTTACTTACAAAGAATCCTGGATTTTCTTTTTTCCACAGCTACGAAGTTATCAGGTAATCTGCTGTGTGTGCAGTGACCACTCTGTGGCTCTTCTTCACCTGGAGGGGCGGAGGTGCCTCCTGAGTGCCCGGAAGCACCTTTTCCCTGTGAGGATGATAAAGTGGCATCCCGTTGAGAATTTTCTGGTTGTTGGATGTGCAGATGACTCTGTTTACATCTGGGAAATTGAAACAGGTATATTGAAATTACACCTTTTTTTATCCTTTACGTATGTATGCATCAAAGCATTTGGCTGGCTGGAAAGTTCCAGAAAATACATGCGAATCCCTCACTTCCTTTTACCTTTGGTTGAGCTACACTTAAAGGCTTCGTTTGCAGGCATGTATGGAAAATAAACACCATGGCCCAAGTCAGACCCTGACCCACTGGTGATTAGCTGACGGAGCAGTGCACAGGACTGAGCCGGATATTTCTGGAAGCTATAAATAAATACATAAGTTATCTACTTTAATTATTAACAAGAGGGAAATTTAGTGTCCTACTATTAGTCTCAAATTATCATTGAATTCTGCCTTCTTCAGCATACTCACCATCTCAGCAACATTTTGAGCTAATTGATGATCAGTAATAATGGAATATAATTAATTACAAAACTCCAAAAAGTTGAGTCAGGGAAACTGAAAACTGAGTGGTTCAATTGAACTTTTGATGTCATAGCATAGAGAATATATAGTTTTAAGTTTTAAGTTTTTTTTTAAAAAGTTTTACTCTATAACTCTTAAGTTGAGAGCAACACATTTCAGGCAAATGCTGGGAACAAATCAAATACGGTGAAGTAATTAATGAATGTGAGTCAAGGGAGTGCACTGGAGAGTACATTTCACTGAAACCATTGCATGATTCGTATTGATTAATCCGTGGTGGTTTTATGTTGGGTGTTATTAACAGACTGGATAGTTTATAATGTTATGGTTTAGAGCCATACTTCACCAAAATAATTGCTATTTTCTTTATATTTGACGTTCATGTGTTAATGATGATGACACACAGAGGATGCTACATAATATCACCTTACATTTGTCCTGCTTTGCAGCTTTGATGGGCTTTCATGCTCATTTCCCATTAGACTATCACAATTTCTAGGGTACATAGAAGAGGTATTTTTCCTCACTGTATCCATGAGGAATCTATAGGTCTGATTTGTAAATGTGTGAGATTACACACTAGCAAGTGGTGAGCCAATATGAGGCTCCCCATTGTTCTTTGCACATATTCACAGAACTAGAAGAGCTTTAGAATTCTTAGGTAATCTATCAACTAAGTGGTGTTTGAGTATAATGGATAAAATGGGTTCTAATGCCTGGGCTTGCCTCCAGGACCTGCTAATGAAGAACTTATTACCTTGGACAAATAACTGGGCTTCACTGCATGTCAATTTCCTCATCTATGAAATGGGAGTAATAGTACTTATCTTCCCTTACATTAACGAATACCTAAAATGCTTGTAAACAGTGCCAAGTCTTAAGTAAGAGTTAACTATTTTAAATATTATCAAAAAAATGTTGCAAAATCTTGACTTTTGCTTGTGAAATCTGAATCTGTAAAACATATACCCTGACAAACATGTGCAACTACATTGTTTTTTAATGGTTACAATAGTATTTATTTAATTTTTTTATATTGGAGTATAGTTGATATAATAATGTGTTAGTTTCAGGTGTATAACAAAGTGGTTAAGTTGTATATATACATGCATCCATTCTTTTTCAAATTCTTTTCCCAATTAGGTTGTTACAGAATAATGAGCAGAGTTTCCTGTCCTATACAGTAGGTCCCTGTTGGTTATCCATTTTTTAAAAAGTACAACTGCATTGTTTTTAATTTTGAAATTTTAAATACTTGCTAATCAAACATATTTTCTCTTAGAAAACAGAGTCTAGGAAGAATTTTTAAAAATCTGCGTATTCATAAGTGTTTATGGTTCCATTGCCCCACCAGGATACCTTTCAAGCTATGCAACTTTTTATTTATTTCTTTTTGATGGGACAGGCAGTAACGAAGGGAAGAAAACCCACTAGTAGTTCTTGAAACCATATTTATTCCAACATTGTATTTTAATATTTCTTTTTATGCTCCCCAAATATATAATCAAATGTAGAACAGTTGAAGAATAGAGAGAAACATAAAAAATGGAATCCTATCCCACTCCCTAAAGATAGCTGCTCCTAATATTTTGATCTACTTTCTATCAGACATCTTTCTATGTCAATAAACAGATGTCTGTATTGTATTTCAGTCATGGCCCTGGCCAGAAACTGAATTCAACCCAGGTGGGTAAAATGAAGAGACTGTAATGAAAGGACTCTATAGAGGGATGTGGATAGGGATTAGGGAACAGACAAGGAATGGACATTGAGGCCGTTACCTGGACACTAGCAGTATCAGGAAGCTCGTACCATCTCTAGGGCTGAAGTGAATGATGAGAAAATAGTAGTACTGGAACTCAATTCAAGCTGAAGCCAAAGAGGCGTGATTACTCCCTGGGGTCATAGAGCTGCCTGGGTTTTGCTGGTGGCACTGGTGGTAAAGAACTGCCAGACAATGCAGGAGATGTAAGAGATGCAGGTTCGATCTTTGGATTGGGAAGATTCCCTGGAGAAGGGGATGCCAACCCCCTCCAGTGTTCTTCCCTGGAGAAACCCATGGACAGAGGAGCCTGGCAGGCTACAGTCCATAGGGTTGCAAAGAGTCAGACATGACTGAAGTGACCTAGCTCGCATGCATAGCACTCCCACCAGAAATTCAGTACTGAAACAAAGAGAGCTGGAGGAAATTCTCTTCTCTTTCCTTTTGCAGTCACCTTCATTAGTTTAATCCAACTGAAAGTCAGACAGGAAGGGCAGTTTTAGAAATCGGCCAAGGGCACAGAGCAAGACACAGAAGGGTATCGGAAGGATGGAGTGGGTTGACAAATGAACAATAATTGACATAGTGGCCATTATGGATATGCCATACTTTAACTCAGGAATCTCCTACAGTTGGTTATTTATATTTTTTTTCCTATAAAAAAGCTTGTTTTAAAATGGCCATATAAACTGATATGTGCACATTTAGTGCTCGATTAACTTATAGGCTATTTGTTCCAAATGAAATTATGAGGCTATTTATCTCTTGCTAATCTGCAGTAATAGTTTATGAACTACCATAACTCATCTTAAGCTTATAACTCGTGAAAATTTGTCACCTATAATTATATCAGTGCCTTCATATTTGTGATGTGACTTTTTACTTTTTCAAAGCCTCTTCGGGTTGATAATCTTATTTGAGCCCCACAACACTCTGGAGACAGCTGACAGCTGAATTCCTTACCACACTCATTCCTTATGAATAAGTCTATGCTGTTCCTTTTAGTGTGTGTCTGGTATTGGCTTTGTTTTGAGCTGCCTCTAACCTCAGCAATTCCAATTTTGTTGAGAATTTAATGAACTACTTTTTCTTTCTCACACTGCATTTCATCTAGCTAATATACTTCCAATATGTTTATTACTTGATACTTGATACTTATATTATCCTTTTCCTGTAAAGGTAGGAAAATCCAGGATCAGGAAGACTTTCCATTTACAGTTTCATAACGTTAGGGGAGAAAAGTACCAGCTAGGACCAAAACAATTAGGCTGAAAAATGGTCTATGAGGGTCTAGAATATGCTTGTTCACTGACAGGCCTAGCACATGAATGAATGGATGAACCAACCTAAGTGTTCTTGGACTTCAATAGATTGAGTACAAATGAGTTCATCTTACCATTGGCCAGTTGTGGTGGCTCTTAGATCCTGGCTGCCCAACTGTAGATAGATCCTTAGCTTTCTCCTCCAAGTCTTCCCTAGGGGTTTTGAAATTCACAGCACATGCCTCACTTCCTTTTGTAGAAGTCTGTATATTTTCTACACCAGCCAACTTTTCTTATTTTTATCCCTTTAGTTGTGCAAAAACTTCATTCTATGTGTGAACAGACCTATTCTCTGCTCCATTTCTCAAGCACTCTGCCTCTTCTGAATACATGGAGAAGGAATAAATTGACACTCAGGCATTTATCAGATCTTTCAGCACTAGAGCAACTCCAGAGAGCCCTAGAAAGAAAAATAGGAGGTGTCAGTGGGATACGGATTTGGGGGAAAGATACCTAGAAGTAAAAGGCAAAGGAAAGGGAGTAAAACCAAAATTCCCTGCACCACAAGCCCAGGGGTGGGGTATAGATTAGGCCCTGTGTCACCTGACTCCAGTTGTGGAGGACAGGGTATGAGACTAGTTCTTCACAGATACTTTATAACAATCTATTCTCACTGTATTCATGAGATGTATTTATTCGCTGATTTATTCTCTCCGGTAGAATGCACAGGCATATTCTAGAGCCATGTACCACCCATGCCTATCTTATCTTGAAATCGTCAGAGGTATATCTTTTCAGTGACAGGTGGCATAGTCAGATATGTAACAGGGAAAAGTGTGGGATCATAGGTGGGCATGCTTGTCTCATGGGAGAAGCAAACAATCAGAGCAGAGTATTTATGCAGCAGTGGGGGCCCTTGTCTTCTGGATAAAAGTACAGCGCTGCCAGGTTGGGAGTGATGAGGGCATCCAGTTTTGCTTATTGATCTGCTGGATGTCCCATGATGTTTAGGCCTGATTAGGAAGGGAAAAAATTGGAGATGTCATTTTGATTAATATTTGAGCTCTCACATTGTGTTTGGCACTGACAACTCTGGGCAGTTTTGTCACTCTCATTGCTATGAGATACAATAGGGATAATGTAATACTGATTTTTTTTCTCCCTAAAATACACACCAGAAATAAATCTCAGCTGCAAGTTCATTTTTCTTTTAAGAATTGAATTTACATTAATTCTGAGGACTTTTCTGTTTATAGCAATGGATTTACATAATAGAAAACTTGTGTAATGAATTTGTGTTATTAAATGTAAATATTATGATTATTATCGAAGGTCTTCTGTTAAGCTTATGGCCTGTGTTAAGAAATATGCTATATTAAACAACTGAATGTTTTTGTGTGTGGGAAAGATAAAGTCATATTTGCTTGAAAGTAAAACATTTATTGATAAGATAGGTCAAGAAAACTTTATCTGTAAAGGGTTGGGCAGTTAATATTCTAAGCTTTCTGATTCATATGGTCTCTGTTGCAGCTACTGAACTCTGCCGTCATATGTAGCACAGAGGCCATTGATAATACATAAAGAAGTGGGGGGGACTGTGTTCCAATAAACCTTTATTTACAAAAGTAGATGACAGGCTGAATTTGCCTTACAGTGGCAGTTTGGAGAAATGTCTGTTTATGTCCTTTGCCACTTGGTGGGATTTTGTTTGCTTTCTTTCTGTTTTTCCATATTTCTGATTTATTTGTAATGACAAGGGTTGCTTGTGTAATAATGAATGAAAGAATCAGGATAAAGGCTGGATGTGGCTGCACAGAGGCCTCTTTGGAACCCTTTGAAGGCAAAGCCACTAGTTCTTTTAAAGATCATTATTTTCACAACTCATTCTGAAGCAGTTTATAATTTTAATTCATCATATTTCACCAACTCTGTATGGTTAAACCCATTTTGCTAAGGAGGAAATGGAACACAGAGAACTTTTGAGTCTGAAGCTCCCCAGGCTGAGTGTTGGGCACTTGAGCTGTGGTGTGTTTGTCTTTTGTTCTCGTGTGTTCTTCACTGTACTGTACAGCAGAAGCACCTTCTGCAGATGGAGGTCAGCTTTCTGAGGCTGTCAAGCAGAGGATTAGATAAGAAAAACTCAGAAGAAAAGAAGTGGCTACCAGGAAACCCACCAATGATCTCCTGAAGGAGAGGAATTCTGGCTATCTTTCAGTGCCTGGCTCTCAATTTACACACAGTTCTAACAGCCCTGGTCATCTGATTTCTCAGATGACAGATTAGAAATAGCAAATTGCAAGTGGGGAGACTGTTAGTGGCAGGAACTCTGATAGCAGAAGTGATAGCTGACAGGAGGGCAGGAGAAGCACACGTAGGAGTCACTGCTCAGGGCAGTCTTTCTTGTGCTGCTGGGAAGACGGTCATCCAAAAAAAAAAAAAAATATGCTGAAATCATTTCCCTTGTTCAGGAAGCTCTTAGGTATGCTTGCACAGTTTATGGTCAACTGCCAGTCCCCTCCTGTGACTCCTGCTGGGAGCTAGGCTTTCTCTTTCCCAGGCACTGGCTTCAGGAAGAATATCTAAAGGTATTATATCCAAGGTGGATTCCAAACCTGAGGACATCTCAAGAACAGTTTGGGGCCTGGGGTTCAAGACCAGTGAGTGGGTAGAGCTGAGAGTCCCTGTGAATCTGTTTTTGTTAGTTTCTTCTTATGTCTTCTCAGTAATGTGAGCTGTGTGACCTTGAGCAGGAAGCTTTACTCTGGCAGCATGGCCTGAGGATCCAGCCTCTAGTTATGACTTGGTTTCTGTGGGAAAACACACTTTGAGTTTTAAAACCGTCTTATAAACAGACAATGGGAACAAAGCCTATGAATATGAAATTAAGGAAGTAAGGAAGAAGACAATGCATTTCAGAGTTATTTTTACCACAGGTGTTAAATTTCCTCTCTCTTAATTTCTTAGTGAAATTAGTAGCAGCTAGCTATAAAAGTATCCATCTACTATGATGCCATATAAATGATACATTTGTTCTTCCGTGGTTTCAAAGTACAAGAAGAAAAGAAAATTTTTAAACTAAAACTCTTAAGAAAGATAAGATGAGGTTTGTCAAGTAATAGTTAATAGGACATATTTTTAGAAAACAACCAATGTTTAATCTACTATAGATCTGAGTTTGCTTTAGTTATTTTGGATGAGGCTATATAGATATATGTAAAACACAGTTTCCCAGATATAGGTAGTCATATTTTCCCTAACACAATAGAATCATGTGTCTAAATTCCTACTTTGCCACTCCAGAATATCACACAAGGTCACTACCTGGAGAAATAATTTTCCAGTCCAAAAGTTTTAGTTGGTTTTCTTCTTTTGTAGTATATAGTATATTTAGTTGATGTTAGCTGCTAAGTCGTGTCCAAATCTTTTGCTACCCCATGGACTATAGCCCACCAGCCTCTTCTGTCCATGGAGTTTCCCAGGCAAGAAATACTGAAGTGGGTTGCCATTTCTGTCTCCAGGGGATCTTCCCAACCCAAGGATCAAACCTGCGTCTCCAGTACTGGCAGGTGGATTCTTTACCACTGAGCTACCAGGGGAACCCTACTATATTTAGTATATAGTATATAAAATAAAGCTTTCCTTGTGGCTCAGCTGGTAAAGAATCTGCCTGCAATGTGGGAGACCTGGGTTTGATCCTAAAAATTTACAATTCCACTAGTTACCAACTATAGCATTCTGAGGGGCAGTGTTGCTCGGTTTTCTCATCAAGGTCACCCCTTTGTAGATAAGAGGTAAAGTTATGTTGTGCCAACTGCCTTGTCAGCACAACCAGAGTATGACTTTCATTATTTGCATTTTAAGGGTAGGTTTTGGGTATGCAGCATCCGGCAGGCAGTAGTCTCTCCGATATGTCATTTTCTCAGAGCCACATTATTTTGTTGTGCTATATTACAGATGGAACCCTCTTGGGATGATTGTTTTTGGAAAAGAAAAATAGGATACGTTAAAGTACAGGGTGGGCTTTTTTCCTATATCACCTTTTCCAAGCCCTTTTCTTCTTTATTACAACAATTACTGATGTTATTACTCAACATGTATTTTTAGTTTCCTGCCTATTTTGGGGGGAATCTTTATTTCTTCTTTCTTGGTTCTATTTATCACAGCTACACTATAATTTGAGATTTTTATTCAGGTAGTATTGTGTGCAAGAGTGTGCAATTTCTTATGTACATGCTTGTGCATATGGACTTTGTCAGGACTTTAGCTACTAAATAGTTGCACATTTGTCAAAATTCAACATCTTGAGTAGAAATTAGTGTCTATGAGCCCTGAGATTCGTACTGCTTAGTTTGAATCTTGTTCTACTCTTTCCAATTCTTATTATCCCAATCAACTTTTAACTCCTCAAAAACTTACCATCTCTTAATGGTAGTTAACACTGAATAAACATTAAGTATTACTTATGATAAATCCTTCATGTATTACTGTACTATTTTATACAGAAAGTTTCTCTGTTTCTCCTTCTTTATCTTCCTATCACCACTCTAGTTTAGCTCAACAGTTATATCTTATTCTGATGAAGGGCATACCACTCTGAAGGGATACTAGAATTTTCACACATGGTCTTCCAATAAAATCATGAAAAGTTCATCCCTTTGAAACAATTTGAAAAAATAGAGGACAACATACAGGCACATAGTTTATGGATTACACTAAAGGCTTGAAAGTGCTACAAGTATTCTAAGCTGTTAACTGAAGGCAGGGTAAAGGCAAGTTAGTGTAGAGGAGAGTTTTGCTATTTGTTCTCATAGCAAATATAATTTTGTATCTAAAATTTAAGGGTTAACATATGCCCTCTTCAATAGCCTAAAACACCCAAAAGGACAAGAACTGTGTCTGTCAATGTTCACTGTTCTGTTCTAGGAACAGCATAGCACTTGACACATGGGACAAAATTAGCAAATATCTGTCGAGTTTTATTAAAATGTTTAAAAATATTTTGCTTCTGTATACAATATGCTGTGGGCTTCCTAAGTGGCTCAGTACTAAAGAATCTGCCTGCCAAGCAGGAGATCTGAGTTTGATCCCTGGGTCAGGAAGGTTCTCTGGAGAAAGAAATGGCAACCCACTCCAATATTTCTTTCCTGGCAAATCCCATGGACAGAGGAGCCTGGCAGACTATAGTCCATGGGGTCGCAAAGAGCTGGACACAACTTAGAGACTAAACAACAGCAGCATCAACATGCTGCTAAACAGCCAATGGATCCCTGAATAAAAAGTGCCTGAAGGTATTATAAGCACTTTTATTTTCAGAGAGAAAGTTAAAAAGATACCTAGAGATAAATGAAAATGAAAACATGATGATCCAGAAACCTATGGGATGCAGCAAAAGCAGCTGTAAGAGGGAAGTACAGCCTTACAAGTTTACCTCAGCAAAGAAAAAACCTCACATGAATAACCTAAACTCACGCCAGGATGAGGTAGAGACAGAGGAGCAACAGCTCAGAGTTAGTAGAAGGCAAGAAATCGTAAAGATCAGAGAAAATATAAAATAGGGACTAAAAAAAATAGAAAAGATAAGTGAAACTAAAAGCTGGTTCTTTGAAATGATAAACCACCAATATTCATAGCAGCATTATTTACAACTGCCAAGCAACCTAAGTGTCCATTAACAGATAAATGGAGAAATAAGAGGTGGTATATATATACAAAATGGAATACTACTTGGCCATAAAAAGAATGGAATTTTGCCATTTGCAACAACATTGATAGAATTAGGGGCTTCCCTAATGGCTCAGTGATAAAGACTCCACCTGCCAATGCAGGAGACACAGATTGGATCTCTAGTTTGGGAAGGTCCCATGGAGAAGGAAATGGCAACCCACCCCAGTATCCTTGCCTGAAAAATCCCATGGACAGGGGAGCCTGGTGGGCTGCAGTCCATGTGGTTGCAAAGAGCTGGACACAACTTAGTGACTGAGCAGGTAGGCATGGATCAACTTAGAGGATATTATACCAAGTGAAATAAGTTAGAGAAAGAAAAATATTGTATGGTTATTCCACACATGTGGAATCTAAAAGAAACAGACTCATAGCTATAGTGAACAAACTAGTAGTTACCAGTGGGGAGAGAGAAGGATGGAGGGGCAACATAGGGATTGAGAATTATGAGATACAAACTATTATGTATAAAATAAGCTAATGGATTTATTGCTCAACACAGGGCCTATAGCCAATATTTTATAATAACTTGATATAAATGAAGTATAATCTTTAAATATTGTGAGTTACTATACTGTACACCTGTAACTTATATATTGATAATATTGTATATCAACTATACCTCAGTAAAAAGGCAAAAAAAAAAAAATCTATGGCTAGTAAAAAAGAATTCTGAAGAAATTTGGATAAGATAGATTTAAAAACTCTTCTGGGAAAAATTTTAAAGTGTAGCTTCTTTAAGCATTATTTTTCCATATGACTCATTATTCACTCCTAATGTATGAAACTAACGTTACTGCCTTATATTTAGAGGCAGAAAATTCTGCCACTTTTAGTTTGTGCACTTTCTGGCAAATCACAAATTGATCAGTCTTAGTTTCCTCATGGTAATGATGATAATACAATGTTGTAGAAGAGATGGGATAAGTTAATGTATGTAAGAATACTGGCTTTATTTTTATTAATTAACCACTCATGTATGTGCATATTGCACATACATATATTTGTATATTACATATATATCTATATATCTATTCCTATCGCTTTATCTACACACACCACACACACACATATATACACACATACCACATGGTTGCATTAATAAAAAAGTAACTGGAGCAACAAAAGAAAAGTAAATTGGAACTCATAAAAATTAAAAACTTTTGTCCCTCTAAGGACATTATGAAGTATGTGAAAAGACAGCCTACAGAATGGTAAAACTTATTTGCAAATCATATATCTCATAAATGTTTAATATCCAGAATGTATAAAGAATTTTTACAATACAACAAAAAGATAAAAGATCAAGTTTTAAAAGGACAAAGACTTGAATAGGTATTCCTTCAAATAAGATATGCAAATTGTGAAAAAGCATATGGAAAGATTACCAATATGTTAGCCATCAGGGAAATGGAAATCAAAATCACAATGAAATATCACACTACATTCACATTTATAATCAAAAAATGAAAAATAACAAATCTGCCAAGGGTACAGAGACATAGGAAACTTCATTGCCTTTATTGTTTCCCTTATTACTTGCTATCTTTCAAGGTTTTAAGTAAAGAAAATACTTGCAATAATCAATTTTAGCTTATTCCTGCAGTCTGATTACATTTTGGATCAAGTGCAGGCTGGATATGTTAGTTCCAAATCTGCATTTAATGTTCTCAGGGGCTATTCTATAGCAAGAGAGAGGAACACATCAGGAATGTTGCTCTGTGGCTCTTCCTTAACTTGGCCCCTTTGGCAAGCATTTTATATGAATGCTTGGAACATTAGTGGGTTTCACAGCTGCCAAGTTTGGTGAAATAAACCCAAAGGAGCCATCTGCCCCTCCCCATGCTGCCTTCTTTCAATTCCCTAACAACTTCTCAGTAGCCAGCTGCCACGGAAACGATTGGAAAAACAAGACTCAGTGGACTGTAATGATTGTTATTCTCTGGGAAAGTAGGTTCTCTGATTTGGCTGAGAGATAAAGGATATTGAATGCACTTGATTCATCTGGGGCATCAATAATATCCAACTTCTACCATTAACTTACTTGTTAGGATTTGATAGGAAAGGTCTTTTGTGTTTCCAGGGTTGAATCTGGTGAAAACAAATCTAAAGGTCAAGTCCTTGTCTTCGGTGGTGGGCAGGAAATTTGACTATGGGAATGCTGTCAGATTTTATCTTGTGTGATATAAAAAATGTTGGCTGCTAATCTCAGCCTTTTCAAAAGTATTGGACTTTTGGCCTATCATTTTTTCCCTTTCACATTCAACTGCAGGTAGATTCCATCCACTCTAGGCCAAAGAGTCAGAGAAATAGGAACGCCACTGAGGAACCCAGGGTGTCATCTTACGGTTTGTCCTTTGAGGGGATAGCAAACTGTTTCACTAACTTCAGTTAAAGGAATTGTACTGTATGCTGATAGATCAACATTGAGAACCAGGAAAAGAACTGGAGTAAGAAGGCTTGACAAGACAATTTACTTTTCATTCATGATTTGCACTGAATTTGGTTATCATACTTTCCTTACTTCCAGAAGTGTCAACTGTAAGTCTAGTTAGGATTAACACATTGTACATGTTTCTTATTTTATGTCATTTATCTTTAAAACACATTCTACGTTTGGTCTGTTAATGAGACTATCCCTCATCAATGATTTTACAAAGCAAGTTGTGCTTTTCTTAATACTGAGTTTAAAAGAATCTTTAATACATCATAATCTAATAATATATAAATAAACAGCAAAACTGGGAGTTTGGAATCAGATGACTTAGTTTATCTGCACAGATACAAGGAAAGGTCAAATGTATGATCCAATATCCAATACTATAGAAAACTGAGCACCCTACCAACTTATATGAGAAAATATCTTTTTCACTAGTTCTGGCCTCCTGTGTGTGGGTTCAGTAGCTCAGTCCTATTCAACTCTTTGCAGCCCCTTAGACTGTAGACTGCCAGGCTCTTTTGTCGAATCTTATTTTACATTTCCAGAATACTGGAGCGGATTGCCCATTTCCTACTCCAGGGGATCTTCCTGACCTAAGGATCAAGCCCTTATCACTTGTGTCTCCTGCAGTACCACCTGGGAAGTCCCTCTGGCCTACTAGCTATCAATTATTTTGAATAGAGGTCTCCATTCTTCTAGTCACAATTTAAAATCTAAAAGCTCTGAAAACAATTTTTTAATTAGTTTGTGGTAAGGCAACAAAATCAAACCTTAATTAACATGTTATTTATTTCACAAAGTGCAAGTATTCTTTTTTTTTTAGATACATGGCATGTTTTATTACTGTCTGCTCTTCCATACTCTGCTATAGCTGTTATACAATATACATTTGTGCATTAGCTTCTCTCTGCAAAATCTGAAAAATTCTGAGTTCTAAAACACTATGGTCTAAACATTTTGAATAAGGAATTGTATTATCTCTTTCTGTCATTCTCCCCAAAGCAATTGATGCATGCTTGCATGCAAAGTCGCTTCAGTTGTGTCCGACTCTTTGCAACACTATGGACTGTAGCCTGCCAGGATCCTCTGTCCATGTGATTCTCCAGGCAAGAATACTGGAGTGGGTTGCCATGCTCTCCTCCAGGAGATTTTCCTAACCCAGGGATCGAACCCACATTTCTTACATCTGTCAGCATAGGCAGGCAGGTTCTTTACCACGAGCGCCACAAAGTAATTGATGTTTTCCACAAAATGCCATGTGTTTTGTTGCCTCCCATTTATTTAACACATTTTAATCTGGCTCTGCCTCCACTGTTTTAATGTAACTTTTCTTGACGTTACCTCGATGATGGCAGGTACTTGTCTGCAGTCACTGCCATTTGAGTCCTTCTCTTTTCTCTCTCCATCCTCAGCCTCACATTAATCTGCCTTCTCTTGATGGCCAAGAGCCCCTTTTTCCCAGCTATTTCTGTATGCTCTCTCTCTATTGTTTCCTGGACCTGTTCTCAGTGTCCTTCTCTTTTTGTTTGCATTTTCCTTGGGCAATCTCACCAATGCAGATGCTTTTTTGTGTATGGTGAGATATACATAACATAAATTTTACCATTTGAATTATTCTGAAGTACATTTACATTGTTGTACAGCCATCATCGCCATCTTGGGAACATTTTCATCTTCCCCAAATGAAACCCATAAAAAATAAGTCCTCATTCTCCCCTCCCCGCAGCCCTTTGTACTTTCTGTCACTATGAATTTGAATTTGACTACTTTAGGTACCTTATATACGTGGATTCGCACAGTATTCGTCCTTTTATGACTGGCTTACTTCACTTAGCATAATGCCCCCAAGATTCATCCGTGTTGTAGCATGTATCGGAATATCCTCTTTTTAAGGCTGAATAATGCTTCCTTAATGTTTTCTAATTCAGAACTGGGTAGGACAAAAGTTGATGCCAGAAAGCTTATCTATATTCTGTGAGATTCCTTCCACTGTATAAGGTGTATCCAACTACATACAAATCACCTAGAGGAAGTGGCAGCAGATTATAAATTATAGAAACAGTGATGCTGGTGAGAAGAATAGGATAAAATGCTCTGGCTAAAGAATAAGGAAAAGGAAATGGTTCTATAGAGTTAAGAACCCACCGAAAAACACTATTAACTTATCTCAGTAATTCCAAAGGGCATTACTGCTTCTTAACCTCAAGACTGTCAACAGTGTCTAGTGATGAACTTGGATCATCTGAAAGATAAGCTACATTCTGCATTTATTTTGTAAGTCTCCAGTAAATCATGGAATTATGTAGTATACTTCAGAAGTAGAAAAATATTTAAAAACAAGATACTTTAAGGCCAGATGGATTTGAATCTTCATCATCTCTTACATGACCTGTTGAAGACTTTCCTGACTACCTCACCAGTCAAACACTTTCTTCAATTGTCTTCTCCTTATTTAGTTTAAACTTAGCCCCGAAGATGCCATTCCTCATGGTCTGTGGTGGAAATGTAACACCACTCCTAGGCATTCTTCTTGCCTTTCCTAGCTTTTAGTCAAAATACCTTCCCTAACCACTTCCTCAACCACAGGACACACAAATACCCTGAAACTTATCCTTTTTCAACCTCAGTTTTGTGTACCTTCCTGCATTAAGAATTAAATAAGATGTGTATTAAGTGCTAAGCAAAGCTGAAAATATACTCAATTAATGATAGCTAATGGCAATTTTAATGAAGATGATAAGGAGAAAAAATATATTTTATGTATAGTTCCTTCTGAAATAATTGAGAGCTTTAAAAGGCATTGTTTTAAAAGATTTTTTAAAAATATGAACCATTTAAAAAGTCTTATTGAATTTGTTACAATATTGCTTCTGTTTTATGTTTTGGTTTTTGGGCCATGAGGCATATGGGATCCCAGCTCCCTGACCAAGGTTCAAACCCTCACACCCTGCCCTGGATGGCAAAGCCCCAAACACTGAACCGTCAGGAAAGTCCCAGGCAATTTTTGAGGTGTATATTAAAGCTCAATCTCACCTATTTAGTGAATCTCTTCATGGTTCCTAATACTCAGAGAATGAGGGTAGAAGGGAGTTATTAAAAAGTATGAAATGTCTAGCCAGGCTTCACGGTTGTTTTTATGACTTTACACAGTTATGTATTTAGTTATTTATTTTGCTTAAGAAGCAGACTTCCACTTGTAAGATAGTGGAAACAACAACAACAAAATCTGAAATCTAAATCTGTCTGAAGTAAAAGTACGGCCACAAGTACTACTTGCATTAGTTCCCTGCTGCCGCGTAAGAGATCACCGTGGATTCAGCAACTTGAAACAACACCCATTCATTAACTCACAGTTCTGTAAGTCCAGGTTCAACCAGGTTCTCTGCTTAGGCTTGAGGTTGCATTAGTTCCCTGCTGCCGCGTAAGAGATCACCGTAGATTTAGCAACTTGAAACAACACCCATTCACTAACTCTCAGTTCTCTAAGTCCAGGTGAGCTCAACCAGGTTCTCTGCTTAGACTTGAATTCAAGGTTCAGCCAACTGGACTGTGAACTGGAGGCTTTTAGGAAGAATTCCATTCTATGCTCATTCAGTCCTGGGCAAATTTTAGTTCTTTGTGGTTACAGGTCTGAGGTTCTTTGCTAGCTGTAGGTGCTGTTACTCCTCCAGGCCACTCCCTGATTCTTCTTCCTGGTTTCCTCTATCTTCAAAGTCATCACTGGATGCTTGGGGCTGGTGCACTGGGACGACCCAGAGGGATGGTATGAGGAGGGAGGAGGGAGGAGGGTTCAGGATGGGGAACACATGTATACCTGTGGCGGATTCATTTTGATATTTGGCAAAACTAATACAATTTGTAAAGTTTAAAAATAAAATAAAATTAAAAAAAAAAAACAACACTAGCAGGTCATGGATATACTTCAAAGCCTTTAGATATAAATTTGACTAATTAGAATAATATTCTAGCTAGAAGAAAAATTCTAAAGAATTCTAAAGTTTGAAAGTTGCATCTACCGTATTTTCTTAAACTATGCCTCAGATTCAGTGTACAACCAGTTGTTTTTTATATGTTTTGTATTTGCTACAGCAAAATTGCTGCAATAAGTGTCTTTAATATACACTCTTAGAGAAAAAAAAATCTTGTAATGACTTATAATGGAAAAGAATCTTAAAAAAAAAAAAATCACTTTGCTGTACACCTGAAACTAAAACACTGTAAATCAACTGTATTCCAAAAACATTTTTTAAAATAAACAGAAAAGTTATCTAAAAAATAAAGTCAGATGGTTCTAGTAAATGAGAATTAATATAACCTCTAGCCCAAATTTTCCCTAAATCTCCTACATACCTATAGGCTTCTCAGACATCCTACGGTACAGACACCATCAGTTCAGAGAACTAAAGCCAGAGGGAATGGAAACTCATTTCTTGCAAATGTGTTTGGCCAAAGAGAACATGACAAAAAAAAATTACTCTAAGTTGTACAACTGCCATCCTACAAATATTTTGTTTGTGTGTTTTTGCTGAGCATTGAAGATGGCTTCTTGTTTATTGGTCTTCTCAGGCACACCACATGGGGCCAGCCTTAAAGTTTCAATGGCATAATTTTGAAATATAGAGATGGAGGATCATGCTCCTAGTAAAATAAGAGCAAAACTTTAAAAAAAAAAATGACACTTTGCTTCCTTCTTATGCTTTTAAATCTCTCTGATGTACCCCTCTCCTATCAGCTGGAGAAAAATTGCTATTCGGCCTGGCCCACTTGAATAATCTCCCTATTTTAAGGTCTGCAAATTAGAAACTTTAATTATATATGCAGTGTTACTTTTTGCCATGTAACAACATAATCACTGAAGTGCTGTAATTGTATTCACAAGGGAAAGATTCACTTAAGGATGAGGTTATTGGGGATTATTCGTAGAATTCTACCTGTCATATTGGTGTTCAGTTAGGATAGTGTTTGGAATGGAAGAACGAAGAGATAGGAGAAGCTTTTTGTGTAGCTGGGTACAAAAACATGATATGAAATTGTATAAGTGGAGGCACGGTGTGCGGAACTGTAGTGAAGGTACACTGAGAATTGGTGCTGACATGCCTGTTGGAGGTTTGGTCACCCAGTCTTTGCCTGAGGGAAACCATTGCCATATACCAGGGAGAAATTGATTGCAATTAAAAAGTTTCTGTCCTCCAATGACCATCATGTCCCTCAAACAAAAAAGTGACTTTCCCTGTGACTCCACCCTCACCCAACCAACATCTTATTCAAGAGACTATTTCCTGATTTTTCCTTATCCAATACTCTATTTTTCCCTGCAAAATTCCAGATCAACTTAGTAAGATATTTACCTAACTAAATTAATTGACAACAGAAGTGAATAAATGATAGAGTCAAATCTCTAGGAATATTGTATCCTCTAAGTAAAATAATCTTCAACCAAGAAAATGAGGGAAAAAAGACTATTTTTGAAATATTTTAAAAGTAAAAAAATAAGCATACCTTGTATAAAAGAATAAAAAATACAGGTTGAATGACATTTTGCAATACTTATAAGCAGTACAATTTTAATGTTTTGTTTATAACAGGTAATTTTAAACTTAAATATATTCTTTGTATCATTATATAGAAATACTTTTCCATAAATATTCACTTCTTAAATTGGTTTTAAAATTATATGAAGTCTTAGAATGAGGTTAAAAATTAAAATTTAGTCATAGTAGTTTCCATGATGTTAGCACATGTTTAAAAAGGAGGAATATTTGATAAGTAAATACATTTTCCAAAAAACTCTACCTTCAAATTTGTTTAAAATTAGTGTATTATTTGTAATCCTTATATATGTCAGCAACTTCAAACCTCAATGTATTTTTATTCTTTTTTTCTTTCACCCTACCCCCACTCTCACCCCTTTATTCTGTTTTTCTAGAGGTCAACGGTCAGAATTAGATGTGAGGGTTGAGGTGGCCCAGCTGATAAATCCCAGTGTTGCTCTGAATGTGCTAGAGGCAGTGGCAGAGCTGGGGTTAAGGTCGTGGTGGTCAGAGACTTTGTGAAAATGTATTCTATATACCCTTAAGGTATAGAAGGTTGATGTGAAGCCAATCATGAGTTTATCATATTAAGACTTCTGTATAGAATAAAATGAGTCACATCCTTGGCAATCTATTTTACAGCTGAATTTATTCATATACATCTAGGAGTGGAGGTGCATGCCTTTATGCCTAATTTAATGTTTTCAGATCCATTTCCTATCCTCACCCTTCCCTTATTTTCTAGTTAGCTAAGTTTGATACCTCCTGGGTCCCCTATCCCTGGTCAGAACCCCCATCAGTTATACATTTTCTGGAGTAAGATGCAGTAACTGTGAAATGGTTTTGTTAGGAAGAGGGCACCAGGTCGATCTCCATGCACTTCTGTGAACAAAGCAATGAACTTCACGTGTAACTGAAGATAAATGGTAAATCTCACAACAGACCCAGTGGTCAAATGCCTTGATACGTGGAATTTGATTATAGCTGTCAATAAGCTGTTTTGTTGAAACCTGATTTTATTAATTTGACTACTAAATGTGGTAGTGAGGCCATTATTCCAGCCTGTTCTCTTCTGGAGACAGTCAATTTGAAGTATAACTGCCCTCTTAATTACTGCCTGATATTGTGATGTAGTCAGTTAGAAAATGCCTACCTGATGTAGAAAAAGGACCTAAGTCTATAATGTGTCCACTCACATGTTCTCACTATTAAGCTTTAGTCATATAAGTATAATTTATATCAATTGCTAATCACAAGATAGGAATTATTTACCAAATTCTGATTTTTCACAATTCCACAATAAGCACAATATTTAATTGATAAAATTTTTGATTAAACAAATTGTTTAAAATTTGTTGGTTTACAATATATGTGATATTAGTGTGCTGGGAAGATTTTATGTTTCTGTAATAATGCTATTTTTATACTGTTCTTCTGAGGCAAAACACCATAAGTTATAATAAATTATCTACTATCTCAATTTTATTTACAAAATTTTGAGTAAGCAAAATATTTACGTAAAATGTGGTTAAAAACTAACCCATCTGAGTATTGTTTTTGAATCTTAATTTACTCACTGTTTGCAAATGTATTCATCACGTAACTATGTTTTGTTTTGAAACCATTTCTGACGGTTTTGAGATTATAGGTATTGGTTTTCTTATAGACTTAGCTGACCTAGTTGTTAAATTGTAGAACAAAGTTTATCTGGCTTGGGTTTTTAAATATGTAATTTAAAGCTATTCATTAATTGGTAGCAGGCTATGATAATTTTGTTGATTTTAGAAAACACATATTAGTGGGAGTTGAAAAATGTTTAAATAGAAGATAACAAATATTTAAAATATGGGAAGATTATAAGAGAAATAAAATCAAGGGAGCAATCTCTGCTTCTTTGGAAGGGAATCAAAGTGTAGAATATTACTTCTCCTTCCTTTTCTTTATGTAGATATTCAAGTCTATGACATATAAGGGATATTTTATCATCTGAATGTATTCTCTTTATCCTCTGCCATGTTCTGTCACTATTGAAGGCAGCATCCTTCCTGGTACACGTCTTGATTTAAAATAGATTGATACTTCAGAATGAGATTTCATTACAGGCATATTATAAAGGTATTATTTGCCCTATTTAAAAACAGAACTAAACAAAAAAACTATAATGCCCTATAAATATTGACAATCCCAATGCGCTTAAAATATGACTGTATTCTTACAACATACTGATTTACAACAATTTCTGAATTTTCTTTCTTTCCTTTCCTCTTTGTGTGTAGAAAACTGCTAAAGGTTTTATACTGGTCTCTTGACAAATCTTATTCCATACTCTCTTGAAGATGAAAATGACATTATTTCATTGGGATTTAATCCTCACTCATCTGCTGATAATGCTTAAGCCTTTGTCTCTCTGCTCTGATCACTATCTGGAACTGCATATGTTAACTCTGCATGTCTGCTTGAATGGAAGCAGAAACAACTCTGCTGCACTATCCAGGCCATTTAGGCAGCAAGCAATGGGCTACTCCACAGGTCAAGTTAAAATATGCCATTCAGAGACTCACTTGTGTTTCCAGTTCCAGATTCTTGGAATCAGGAAAGACTTGGCCACATTGCTGAGACCTGGTTCAGGCAGCAGGCATGTAAATGCTGCTTTTCCCAGTGTTAGTTCCTCCTGGACTCCAGGGTTGATGTTTACAAAGGGGTATAATTTGGTGTTTTTTTTCTGTCACACTGAGACCATGGCATGCTCTGATGCTTTCATAGCCACCTCCTTCCACTGCTACAAAAAAAAAACAGTAAAATTTGGTTTATTCATTCACTGAGCAAGCACATGTTGAACTCTGCTTTCCAAAAAGAATTTAGCACTTGGTAGGGAGAAAACCCTGAATTTAACTAGCAAATAAAATATACCAATTACAAATGTGTTAAGATCTACAAAATAAAGAAGCTGAGATAGAAAAAACAATGCATCAGAGGAGAATTTACTTTAGAAGAGCCTCTCTGAAGAAGTGAGGCTTTAAGCTACTACTTAAGGAGAAAGATGGAGCTAGCTGGAAAGAATTTATTTTCAAAGATCTCCCACCCCACATTGGCAATCATAAATTCATTCTCTTGTCTTTGAGTCTGTTGGGGGGAGGGATAGTTAGCAGTTTGGGATAGACCCATACACACTGCTATATTTAAAGTGGATAACCAGCAAGATCCTCTTTTATCTTATAGCACATGGAACTCTAGTCAATGCTATGTGGCAGCCTGGATGGGAGGGGAGTTTGGAGAATGGATACATGTACATGTATGGCTGAGTCCTTTTGCTGTTCACCTGAAACTATCACAATGTTTTTAATTGGCTATACCACAATACAAAATAAAAAGTTTAAAAACAAAGAACTGTTTTTTAAACAAACAAAAAAAAGATCTAATTTGTAAACAAGGAGAGGATGACATGGGAGGAAGCTGGGGCAAGAATATGACTTGTGGGTCAAGGAGTTTGGATTTAATCCCAAGTGTAGCCACCGTGAAAAATCATTAGCCACATTACTGATGTCATATAATCCACTAAGAAGTATTTATCCAGCCTTTAATTTAGGCCAGACTCCAGCCTGGTTTACTGAGGAGGATTAAAAAGTAAGGCAAATGTATAATCCTACTCTGATTTTGATTATAATCTACCCTGAGAGGCAAGGAGGAGTTTTGAGTTTCAGGTAGGAGGCAGAGGAGACCACACTGCTCTTATGCCTAGTGAGCTCAGGCCTGGAGTCAGGCAGATCCTAGAGCCACAGAGCTGAATAGGTTTGTTAAACTCCTCGCAAGGGGCTGGGTAAGAACCCACGGACATCAGAGGAAGACTGTCAGATAGCGCAGCACCCACTGTGTGCCAGAACCCACCCTAAGACGTTCTACATATCTACTCAATCTAATCCCCTGTGAGGTAAGAATGATTAAGATCCCCATTGCACAGATGAGGAAACTGAGGCACGGAAATGTAAAATGACTCACCCAAGACCACACAACACGAAAGGGTAAAACCAGGATTCAAGTGAATGGCAGGCTGGTGCTGAGTCTGCTCTTATTGATCATGCAGTGATGTCTCAGGACTGTAAGCTTTGGCAGATAGAGAGGACATCAGCTAGACACACAGTTCCAAAGGGGGCCACAGAGAAAGTTTTGGTGTAAAATGTAATTAATGATGTTACACATTTGGTGAAACTGTAATTAAAGATGTTGTGCAGTGTTTTCATTAAGTGATGAAAGCAGGCTATACATGTGGAAATATTGTCAATATGAACCTAGGCTCTGCAAAGAGGCTCAGCTGTTTCTTGTGTTTCTGTGCACTGGCTTCTTCTTTTTTTTCAAAATTTTATTTTATTTTTTAACTTTACAATATTGTATTGGTTTTGCCATATAGCAACAAAAATCCGCCTCAGGTATACACGTGTTCCCCATCCTAAACCCTCTTCCCTCCTCCCTCCCCATACCATCCTTCTGGGTCGTCCCAGTGCACCAGCCCCAAGCATCCAGTATTGTGCATCGAACCTGGACTGGTGACTCGTTTCATGTATGATATTATACATGTTTCAATGCCATTCTCCCAAATCATCCCACCTTCTCCCTCTCGCACAGAGTCCAAAAGACTGTTCTATACATCAGTGTCTCTTTTGCTGTCTCGTACACAGGGTTATTGTTACCATCTTTCTAAATTCCATATATATGCGTTAGTATACTGTATTGGTGTTTTTCTTTCTGTTTTACTTCACTCTGTATAATAGGCTCCAGTTTCATCCACCTCATTAGAACTGATTCAAATGTATTCTTTTTAATGGCTGAGTAATACTCGATTGTGTATATGTACCACAGCTTTCTTATCCATTCATCTGCTGATGGACATCTAGGTTGCTTCCATGTCCTGGCTATTATAAACAGTGCTGCGAACATTGGGGTACACGTGTCTCTTTCAATTCTGGTTTCCTCAGTGTGTATGCCCAGCAGTGGGACTGCTGGGTCATAAGGCAGTTCTATTTCCAGTTTTTTAAGGAATCTCCACACTGTTCTCCATAGTGGCTGTACTAGTTTGCATTCCCACCAACAGTGTAAGAGGGTTCCCTTTTCTCCACACCCTCTCCAGCATTTATTGCTTTGTAGACTTTTGGATCGCAGCCATTCTGACTGGCGTGAAATGGTACCTCATAGTGGTTTTGATTTGCATTTCTCTGATAATGAGTGATGTTGAGCATCTTTTCATGTGTTTGTTAGCCATCTGTATGTCTTCTTTGGAGAAATGTCTATTTAGTTCTTTGGCCAATTTTTTGATAGGGTCATTTATTTTTCTGGAATTGAGCTGTAGGAGTTGCTTGTATATTTTTGACATTAGTTGTTTGCCAGTTGCTTAATTTGCTATTATTTTCTCCCATTCTGAAGGCTGTCTTTTCACCTTGCTTATAGTTTCCTTTGTTGGTGCACTGGCTTCTTGAGGAATACGTAATTTTGGATCAGTGATAACTGCCTGGAATACTGGCCAGGACCCTCTTTTCATTTTCTGTTAGCATGTTAATTGTTCTAAGCTCTCTTGTGATTGTTTCCATTCTCTAATGTACTGTTGTATAGTTAGGGTTAAAACAAATTGTATAAAAACTCATTAAAGACTAAGCAATAGGGGAAAAATGTAAGATATTTATGAAAGGTATTCTATACAATGAATATTTTATGAGGGGTAGATTTTATGGTATTTTTTACACATCTACTTTGAAGGAAGAAGTGGTATTGTGACTTTCAATAATATTTAACTCACATGTGTCCCTACATCATATTCAGATGGACCCAAATGAAGATTCAGTTCAGTTCAGTTCAGTTCAGTTGCTCAGTCGTGTCCGACTCTTTGTGACCCCATGAATCGCAGCACGCCAGGCCTCCCTGTCCATCACCAACTCCCGGAGTTCACTCAGACTCACGTCCATCGAGTCAGTGATGCCATCCAGCCATCTCATCCTCTGTCGTCCCCTTCTCCTCCTGCCCCCAATCCCTCCCAGCATTAGAGTCTTTTCCAATGAGTCAACTCTTCACGTGAGGTGGCCAAAGTACTGAAGTTTCAGCTTTAGCATCATTCCTTCCAAAGAAACCCCAGGGCTGATCTCCTTCAGAATGGACTGATTGGATCTCCTTGCAGTCCAAGGGACTCTCAAGAGTCTTCTCAACACCACAGTTCAGAAGCATCAATTCTTTGGTGCTCAGCCTTCTTCACAGTCCAATTCTCACATCCATACATGACCACTGGAAAAACCATAACCTTGACTAGATGGACCTTCATTGGCAAAGTAATGTCTTTGCTTTTGAATATGCTATCTAGGTTGGTCATAACTTTCCTTCCAAGGAGTAAGTGTTTTTTAATTCCATAGCTACAGTCATCATCTGCAGTGATTTTGGAGCCCCAAAAAATAAAGTCTGACACTCTTTCCCCATCTATTTGCCATGAAGTGATGGGACCAGATGCCATGATTAGGTGTGAGTTAAATCATATTCTTGAGGTAGTACAGTGCAAAAGGAAAAAGTCCTAATTATCATTGAGTTCACTTTGGAGAAGGGAATGGCTACCCATTCTAGTAGTCTTGCCTAGAGAATTTCATGGACAGAGGAGCCTGATGGGTCAAAGAGTTGGACACAACTCAGAAACTAACCCTTTCACTTTTTTTTTTTTTTCACTTTGAAAAAGAAAGGTTCCTCTGAAATTGGAAGTTGAATTAAGCAGTTTCATAAGCCTTCAGTTTCTGATACTTCAGGCAGTAGTGACTATTCTGTTCTTGCCAGAGGCAGCTTATTAGAGTTGAACAGCCATCCTGTGTTCATAGGAGGGAGCCATGCCCTCCCTCCTATACTTTAACAATTTAAGTGTATCCCTGAAGTTATGTAAATCCCATAATTTCAGGAATAAATTGAAAGGAACATTCTGCATCAGAAGTGATTTATCCATGATATACTGCTGTTATTGTTCAGTCACTAAGGTCGTGTCCGACTCTTTGAGATCTGACTGTACCAGGTCAGACTTCCCTGTCCTCCACTATCCTCTGGAGTTTGCTCATATTCGTGTCTATTGAGTTGGTGATGCTGTCTAACCATCTCATTCTCTGTTGCCCTCTTCTCCTTTTGCCTTCAGTCTTTTCCAGAATCAGGGTCTTTTCCAATGAGTCAACTCTTGGCCTCAGGTGGCCAAAGTATCGGAGCTTCAGCTTCAGCATCAGTCCTTCCAATGAATATTCAGGCTTGATTTCCTTTAAGATTGCTGGTTTGATCTCCTTGAAGTCCAGTGGACTCTCAAGAGTCTTCTCCAACACCACAGTTCAAAAGCATCAATTCTTCAGTGCTCAGATTTCTTTATGATCCAGCTCTCACATCTGTATATGACTGCTGTAAAAATCATAGCTTTGACTTTGACTATACACACCTTTTTGGGAAAAAATGATGTCTCTGTTTTGTAATACACTGTCTAGGTTTGTCATAGCTTTCCTTCCAAGGAGCAAGCATCTTTTTATTTCATGGCTGCAGTCACCATCCACAGTGATTTTGGAGCCCAAGAAAATAAAATCTGTCACTGCTTCCACTTTTTCCCCTTCTATCTGCCATGAAGTGATGAGGCCAGATGCCCTGATCTTAGTTTTTAAAGTTGAGTTTCAAGCCAGCTTTTTTCACTCTCCTCTTTCGCCATCATGATACATTAATCAAGATGTAATCAGGAGAGAGAAATGACATAGTAATTTGAACAGAGATCATGTAACATAAAACATTAGTAACCACCATAAAGAATTTCAGTGGGAGGAACAGGTTAATAAGAACTAAAGAAAACTCTAAAGAATATAGGAAAAGTAGATTTAAGGAGCCGTCATTACTCTGCAGATGAGACAGCTGCCCAAGGAAACACTTGCCCCACCCCCAAGGCTATGATCCTGACTTTGCTGGAGGAGGTCACAGCTGAGGTCACTGGATGGTAGAGGAGCTGCTGTGGTGTGGTGTAACTTGCCAGAAATATGCCCACTTTTAGACTAGGGAAAGCAGTTCACAGGCAGATGCCTCGCTGGAGGCACTCTGTTATAAAACCAGGCAGAGACTGTGCCAAGTGAAGCTGCTATCTACTGGCTCACATGCACTGCAGGAGCCTGGTTCTGGGGAAGAAGCCACCCAGGCTGCCCCCAATCAGAGAAGAAAAACCCTTTCTTCTACTAGGTCCTTACAGCACCCTTTTATCTACAAAGGTTAACACTGCACCAGCTATTAAAGGAAAAATATTTTAAAAACCCATATCCATTTTCAGAGCAGACAATAAAGTATGAATTTAGAACGAAGAGTCAAATTGGTAACTGGAATACATGGGAATCCTTGTCTTTCCACTGTCAGGACTTTGATGAAAGTTTTTGTTCTGAACTTATTAGAAAATCAGCTTATAATTTTCAGAATGCAGTTTATGGGTTCTGATATATTAAGGTCTTTAATCCATTTTGAGTTTATTTTTGTGTATGGTGTTAAGTAGTGTTCTAATTTCATTCTTTAATGTGTAGCTGTCCAGTTTTCCCAGCACTGCTTACTGAAGAGACTCTTTTTCCCGTTCCTTTGTCATAGATTAATTGACTATACGTGCATGGGTATACTTCGGATTCTCTATTATGCTCCACTGATCTATGTTTCTGTTTTTTGTGCCAGGAACATACAGTTTTGGTTACTGTAGTTTTATACTATAGCCTGAATTTAGGGGGGCATGATTCCTCCTGCTCTATTCTTCTTTCTCAAGATTGTTTTGACTATGTTTAGATTCTTCTGTATTTCCATGCAAATTTTAAGATTATTTGTTCTAGTTCTGTGAAAAATGTCATTCATATTTTGATAGGGATTACATTGAATCTGTAGATTGCCTTGAGGAGTATAGTCATTTTAACAATATTCTTTCAATCCAAGAAAAAGGTATATGTTTCTATTTAGATCATCTTCAATTATTTTTTATCAGTGTCTTACAGTTTTATAAATATAGATCTTTTACCTCTTGAGGTAGGTTTATTCCTAAGTATCTTATTCTTTTTGATATGATGATAAATGAGATTGCTTCCTTTATTTCTCTTTCTGGCAGTTCATTGTTACTGTATAGAAATGCAACAGATTTCTGTATATTAATTTTGTATCCTGCAAGTTTATTGAATTCATTGATGAGCTCTTGTAGTTTTCTGGCGGCATCTTTAGAATTTTTTATGTATACGATCTCATCATTTGTAAACAGTGACAGTTTATTTCTTTCTTTCCTTAGGATTTCTATTTTTTTCCTCTTATGCTATGCCTAGGACTCTGACATAAATCATAGCAATACTGATTTTGGATCTGTCTCCTAAAGCAAGGAAAATAAAAGCAAAAATAAACAAATGCAACCTAATTAAACTTAACATCTTTTACAGCAAAGGAGACCATAAACAGACAAAAAGACAACTTACTGAATGGGAGAAAGTATTTGCAAATAATATGACTGAAAAGGGGTTAACAGCCAACATATATAAACAGCTCATAAAGTCAACATTAAAAAATAGGTTAAAAAAATAGTCAAAGAACAGAGTAGACATTTTCCCAAAGACATGTAGATGGCCATACACGTGAAAAGATTTTTCAACACTGCTAATCATCAGGGAAATGCAAATCAAAACCACAGTGAGATATAGCCTCACACTTGTCAGAATGCCTGTCATCAAAAAAGACCACAAGTAACAAATGTTGGCAAGGATCTGGAGAAAAGGGAACATTTGTGAACTGATGCTGGAAATGTAAATTGATGCAGTGACTGTAGAAAATGGTATGAAGTTTCTTAAAAAGCTAAATAGAGAACTACCATGCATGAGTGCTCAGTCACTTCAGTCATGTCTGCCTCTTTGCAACCCCATGGCCTGCAGCCTGCCAGGCTCCTCTGTCCATGGGTTTCTCCAGGCAAGAACACTGGAGTGGGTAGCCATTTCCTTCTCCAATGCATGAAAGTGAAAGTGAAGTCGCTCAGTCATGTCCGACTCTTCGAAACCCCATGGACTGCAGCCTACCAGGCTCCTCTGTCCATGGGATTTTCCAGGCAAGAGTCCTGGAGTGGGGTGCCATTGCCTTCTCCACAGAACTACCATATGACCCAACAATTCCACTCCTGGGCATATATCTGAGAAAAACAAAATCACTAATTTGAAAAGATACATGCTCCTCGATGTCTATAACAGCTTTATTAACTGTCGGTATACGGAAGCAACCTAAATGTCCATCAACAGATGAAAGGATAAAGAAAATGTGGCATATACATACAATAGAATACTACTCCAGCCATAAAAAAGAGTGAAATTTTGCCATTTGCAACAACATGGATGGACTTGGAGGGTACTATGCTAGGTGAAATAAGTCAGACAGAGAAAAACAAATACTGCATGATATCACTTAGGTAGAATCTAAAAAACACAACGAACTAGTAAATATAATAAAAAAGAAGCAAACTCACAGATACAGAGAACAAACTAGTGGTTACCACGGGGGACAGGTTAGGAGAAAGAGGCAATATAGGTGTAGGGGATTAAGAGGTACAAACTATTAGGTATAAAATAAGTTACAAGTATATATTGTACAACCCAGGGAACATATCAATATTTTATAATAACTATAAATTGAGTATAATCTTGAAAAAATGGTGAATCACTATATTGTACACCTGTAACTTATAAAATATCATATACCAACTGTACTTCAATTAAAAAGGAAAAAGAGAGAGTAGATATGCCTTAAAGAATGTCATTATAATTAAGCAAATACATTGTTTACAGCCATTTGAGAATTAAAAGACAATTTGTCTCTGGTAACTTTCGAAGAAATCAACTCACTCTAACCACTCTCCTGACCACATTTGTGCTTCTGACTACTTCTTTGAAACAAAATAATCTAATCATCCTGCATGCTAAGTCCCTTCAGTCATGTCCGACTCTGTGTGACCCTATGAACTGTAACCTGCCATGCTCCTCTGTCCGTGGGATTCTTCTGGCAGGAATACTGGAGTGGGTTGGCAGACCCTTCTCCAGGTGATCTTCCCCACCCAGGGATCAAACCTGCGTCTCTTACATTACATCTCCTGCTTTGGCAGGTGGGTTCTTTACCACTAGCGCCACCTGGGAAGCTCCTAATCATCTTGTATATTTAATAATTAGTCCAAGTGGGAACTACTGCTCACAAAATTAATTGCTCCATATTTGTTAGAGTGGAAGGTTTTTAGTTTGGAGTGGAAAGAACTTATGTGTTACTTTACATATTATAACAAGTTAATTTTCAGTTGTTCCTTGCCTCTGCACTAGCATTAGATTCTCCGTAACTCCAGGGGGAGCAGGCTTGAGTCATTCTTTTTTACTCCATATTATAGTTTGAGTAGTCACAGAAAACTTAGGAGAAAAAAATATCCATGGTGACATCATATTCAAAGAGACTCCTCCACAAAGATAGTGCATTTTAGATGTTTCAGCTACAAGTTCTGGAATGCAGTTATTTTTAGAAAGTAATAATAGCTGTAGTAATAACTGTTATCTTTGGTTTGAGAAACTCTTCTTATTGTCATCCTTAACAGAAAAGATTTTCTTGGTGTTGCTGCCTGCTTTACTTGAAGGTGTATCTATCTTGATGGAAAAGGAAAGTTTAGAGAAATAACATTTGTAAGATTTATATGTTAAAGACATTAATTTATTAATGAAGAAATGTTGTAATGAAAAGATATCATGGTTAAAAGACCAGAGACTAAATTTCTGCCTAATATTTTAACATAATAGCTATTAATGATTCAGAATCCAAAGCACTAACTCAAGGTAGTTTATTGCTGAAAAGGAAAGATATCAGAAGAGAGAAAGAGAAATGAGTAAGGTGTGAATAGTCATAATCTTCAACTCCACCTATGTATTCTAAAGACATAGGGGTATAGAAGCATTATTTCTATTTTCTTATTTTAATTACTTTAAATTTATTTTTTCTTAATACTATCAATAAGAATGATCTTTTTCTGTCTTACCAAATATTATTGTACGACTGCGTCTTTCTTCATTGGTAGGAAAGGAATAATAATTAAAATTTTGTGTTTAGAGTCTATGTAAAGTTAATTTTCCTTCACCAGTTTACTTAATAGGATATAGAGTACATATTTAATATAGTATGAGTAATAAAATGAACTCATAACTGATATGAGACAGTGGTCATGATTAATTGATATTTATCGAGATTTCACTGAGTGTTATGACAATGTATTTTATAAAAACACTGTGAATTCTTTTCTGACACTTTTGTTCACTTTATACTTGTTTCTTTTAACTTTAAACTCCACTTGTCAATACCTTGAAATTCTGAAACTATAAGAATGGCAGAGAAGAGGGCAAAATAATTTTTTTTCTATCCTAATAGAATAAGAAATAAAAGCCAAAATGTATAACAGCAACAGTATCAGCAATACCACCACTGGCCAGAAAACCCTAGCGAGGCCTGAACTGCTGAAGATGAAGGCATCAGCCATCTGCGTTCTTATTCCCCCTATTCACTTAAATGCTGTATTACCAAAAGAAACATTTTAAGGTTGGGAACCCAAGCAAAGCATTGTGAATTCTCTGTTGTTTGTGAGTTGGAACGCTAGGGGACAGCACTAAAATATTCCATGGTTGTTTGGTATTGATCACTTGCATACTGTATAATAAGTAGGAGATTTTACTGTTAATGACTATTGAATGCTCTGTTGATTTCAGTGGACGAAAGAGCACAAAGAGGAATATGAGTATCTCAAGTCTATAATTTTAGCCTTTATAAAATGATGGTTTGATAATTTAGAGGAAGCTCCAGGCTGTCCTTTGGTTGCAAGGAGATAGTAAGGCATGATAACTGAAAGAATTGTGATTTTTCTGTTAAGAGTGGTTTCGTCTTTTCATTCTTTGGGGGTAAATATTTTGCATAAATTTTTATTTCTAATCTTGTTTTTCAGGCACTTTGGAAAGACATGAAACGGGAGAAAGAGCGAAGATTATTCTTAACTGTTGTGATGATTCACAGCTTCCAAAGCCTGAATCTATACTTCCAGTGGCCTCAGAGACACATAAGCACAAAAGTGTAGAACAAAGGTCCTCCAGCTTGTCCCAGTTTGGGCCAATACCTTGCACTGGTCTGCAGGTGGAGTCTTCATGTAAGGTAAGTTCAAATCAAGCTGCTGCTCACAGTAAACATTACCAACCCCAAGTAAGAAGTAATGTGCTTTCATCAGCACATTAAAAATCAGCACAAAGATAACAACTCAGAGATGATTGTATCTACTAGACATGCCTTCCAAGCAGTCTTGGGTAGATTGGGATAAGTTTTTGGGTGATTATTATTTTTAAATGAGTATAGGTGATGGACAGGGGGGCCTGGCATGCTGCGACTCATGGGGTCACAAAGAGTCGGACACGACTGAGCGACTGATCTTATTTGATCTGATAGCATTCTTTTTTTGATGAAAACATGTTCTGGCTTATCAATATTGAGCCAATTTTATATGAATTCTTGAATTCTAGATGGTTTTTAATGAAAGGGGGGCGGAAACCTATATTTTGTGGTCTGGTTCCTTTTTTTTTTCCCACAACTCCATCATTGTTTGTGGAGTTTGAGTTTCACACAAACTCCATCATTGTGTAATAAATAAGGCTTAGAATTCTGACATGCTAATGATCCTAGAGATGCTAAGTGTATCAAAAGAAATCAAACAATGATCTAATTTTTCTGATGCCTTTTTGTTTTTATTTGTGATAAGCAAATTAAGAAGAGGTCAAATACCTAAGTGGAAAAAAAATATATATATATATGTAGTGAGAGGATGTGTCCTCTTTAACAAACATGGCTGCTAAACTGTGCCTCAAAGCTGCAGGGGTGGGGGTGGAGGCACCAGCATCTGAGCATCACCTTTTTAGGTTTGAAGACTAGGTTTAGATTTTATCAGTGAGGTCAGTGTTTGTCAATCTTTTGAGAACTGACTCACACTAACCAAACACCCAAGAAGTGAATACGTAAACTAGAATGACAGTTATTTAATTTACAATGATAAATATGGTTGCAGTTCATTGCTCAGCACAGTCTCACTGTAGCAAAGCTACATAGCGTAGGGGAGAAAGGAGAAGTGGAATTTTAAGAGGATTCCTTGATGGGCTTCAAGTCAGAGCCCTGAGCTCTGAAAAGCTAATGCAATTGTTGCTGTCACCCTATCACGGTACTTTCTCTATTGGTCAAGGCTGGCATTCACTGAAAATTTTCTAAATTTTGATTTCCCTCTTTAAGACTCCACTCCATTTAGGCCACCTACTTCTATGCTTTCTCCTGCAGGTGTTAAAACCAGCGATTTGGCTGCAGCTTTTTTTTTTTTTTTTCATTTCTTTTTTCTTGAGTATAATTGTTTTCAGATTTTCCAAATCTGTTTTTCATGTTCTTATTTAAAGAAATCATGGGGTTTTTGTTTGCTTTGTGGCCCTGTGTAGAAAGTGGGACCTTATTTCCCTGACCAGAGATCCAGCCTGTGCCCCCTGCAGTGGAAGCTCAGAGCCTTAACCACTAGACTCCCAAGGAATTCCCAAGGAGTCATGTTTTATATGGACAATTATATCAATATACTAATATTTTTAACATTCATAACTGAAATTGAAAGTGATAGGGTCTTAGTCTCTCCTAAGTGGGAGATTGAACCACACTTCTATTACGTATTTTAAGACGGAGGTAATCAAAGCCCAGTGAGTAAGACCATCAGACTGCCATGTATTCCATCTTAATGTGACTTGTTGCTTTTTGTTCACAATAGAATCTGTATCTTATAGTGGAAATTATATGCCAGAACAGTAGATGGGAACTTGGATATGTCTCTTGACTCATGCATGCCAGGTGCCTAGGATCTGCAGGAGTACATCTCATTTATCAAGTGCCTATTTTACTAATTCAATTCCCAGAAGGTAAACTGATTGCTATTTCATTCAGTTTCTTGGAGGACTTCAGAGCTACCTTTTAGGTGGTGATAACAGTATATATTTCTTTATGTAATTTTGTTTCTGTCTTTTGACTCCAAAAAGTAATAAAATCCTAGGGTCTTATTTTCCTACTCTTAGGTTGATTCCAACTTTATTTCCTAGCTGCTACCCTTTACCTGGATGACTATAATCCCCAGTTTTTACTCTCAACAGAGCTGGAGAATTGAATTAGACAGGACTATCACCTCCTTTGTTCTATATGCTATACTTTTATTATTGAGCTTACTGTTAAATAGAGCTATTTTTATTTGTGCTTCTTGTAAGTTATAGCTTCTCCAATTATGTACTTCATATCTTCATCTCATCCTCTTAGATTTAAGCCTTTAAGACTGTTTTATCTTAATTTGGGGGGGGGGGGCGCTGCATCAGTCTTAGTTGCGGCATGCAGGATCTTCAGTTATAGCATGCGAACTCTCAGTTGCAGCAAATGGGATCTAGTTCCCTGACCAGAGATCGAATTCCCCTACTTTGAGAGTGTGGAGTCTTAGCCACAGGGCCACAAGGGAAGTCTCTATCTTAATCTTTTATTGATAAATTTGATAAGCATAAAATTTCAAGAATGCTTATAAATTCCCCATCCTCCTTTTTGTTAATATAATAAAATGTTTTATTAGTTTTCAAAAGAAAAAAAGTCAGATTTAAAGATAGGAATTAAATCACACTCATTTCAGAGCTGGGGAAAAAGACAATAAGTCTGAAATTTAGAAATACGTAGGGTAACTCTATGTTTCAGAATTTTTTGATATAGACTTCAGTGAGAAACAACTGAAATATTTTCAAATGGTACCATGAATTGTTTAAATGGAAGAACAACATGTAATATTTGACATTTATTAGGATTCTGTATTCGCTTTTCCTTCTTGCATTTGAAGAGTGCATATAGATTTAGGGAAAGGTTTTAAAGAGAACAACAAATACAATAAAACATTTTAAAAATGGGTCCAATTTGACATGCTAGAGGAGTCGATTACGTGCAGCTAGATAAAGAAAAATCTTTGCGGGTAGGAGAGGGCCAGAGTCTTAAAGGATTTAAAGGAATACAATATCATATTAGTGATGGGGAACTGCTTTTCTCAGATTCAGCTGAGGATAAAATAAGATAGAAACTGTTTAAATTGCAGTAGGAGGAATTTAGCTTTAAGGTAGAAAATAAACAACCTTACTAAAATCATCTCTACATGGCAGAACTCTGTTACCTCATCAGATTTTAATGAGGGAAGTCCTTTTTTGTCTATTAGTTGGTTGGTTGGTTTAAAATTTTTTTTTTCTGTACTTCTTGTCTGTAAAATGAGTGAAAAAATAATCAGGATTTTTGAACTGCCACAATTTAGACTGATTGTAATATCCTGGAAATGTCTTAAAAAAAAAAAAAAACTGATTTTCTGTAGAACGGGTCCCCAAAAGCTCCAACTGGTTGCTTACTTAAAGTTACAAGGTTTACTATGGCAGTCATTAACCATATATAGCTATTGAGCATTTGAAATTTGGCTAGCACCATTTGTTAAAATGATATTTTGGATATGTAGGCTTAAATAAAATATGTTAATTAAAATCAATTTCACCTGTTTCCTTTTATTTTTTTCAATATGGCTACTAGGCATTTTAAAATTACACATGTAGTTTGCATTTTATTTATGTTGAAATATTTAGGGACAAATGTTGAACTAGACCAGGAATAAGCAAACTTGTTTGTAAAGGACCAGATGGTAAATATTTTAGGCCTTATAGGCCATATTTTTGCTATTTGAACGATTTAACTCAGTTCTTGCAGCAGAGAAGCCACCATACACAATTCTTAAACAAATGAATGTGGCTGTGTTTAGATAAAACTTTATTTACAAAAACAGGCAGTGGACCAGATTTGATACTCACTCTCCATTATTTGCCAATTTCTGATCTAGTCAGCCCTCTCTAGACTTGGAAATCATGAGGTACTTGGAGGAGTACTGGCAAAACAGCAATACCTACCATCTCCTTAGATATCTAAATTTTTAATGAAGCAACTTATCCCAGCTTCTTCTCCACTATGAGAAATATAATTCAAAAGACCTTGTATCACTCTGTTCCCTGATGGCATTAATGGAATTCATGTGTTTGAAAATCTGCCCTTTGTAGAAAACAAATGTGTGCATTATACTTTCTAATCCAAGTGAGATTTTTTAAAATAAAATTTTCTTTAAATAATGCATTTAAATATGCATCATTATCTAAATATATAAAATTGGTTATAAATCATCCATTTATAAGTATTCCAATTAAGCTTTTGAGAAATATGTTTGGATTTTTTTAATCTTTAGTTGACTTTAGGGTGATGCCTGTTTGGTGACATTTGCTGAAAAATCTTATTAGAGCTTTATCTTGCTACCTCCTGTAAAACACAGATGGTGTACTGGTAGGCCCCCAGTAGAGAACTGGATCCCAGTACTACTTATTATTTTAATAGAATGGAACATTAGTTCTTCTACATTTTATGACACAGAAACATAATCAAAATGGAACTGGAGTTGTTTCTTGATGGTGGAATTTGAAATTTTCTCCTGAAAATGTATGTGTATCAATATGAAATAATAATTCATTGTGGCAATATTACATGTTGCAGGTTAATTCTGTTTTCACTAAACTATCTATAATATACTATCAAAATTGTTATTATAAAAAAAAAAAAATATTTATTTTAAAATAAGTGTGTTATATAAGTATAAATCCTCAGTATAGAATGATAATCTTCACATTTTGATTAGTAATTTTTAGTATATTCTTTTTAATATAATAAGCAGCATATGGCTATTTTTTTCTAATGTAGATAATATTTTGCATCAATTTTATATAATTTTAAAAGGAAACAGATTTTTATTACTGTACATATAAGCCCTGCATGAAAACATAGGAATTTATCTATAAACATTGAATTAAGATTTTTGTTTTGAAGAGTTTGGTTTAGTGAATCCCAACTTAAAACTTAATGCCTAAATGATATCACCATTCCTGGTGAGATAGAATAAAGAGAAACAATAGAGGAGAAATATAGGCCATTTGCTTTTTGAACACATGTGAGGTGATGCAAGTCTTTAACAGAGTATAGCCATTTCTCATAAGCATTTTATATAATAATTTTAACTATCAAGTCAAAAAATGTCTGTAACGTGATTTTTTGTAGTTGTTTTATGAAGGATATCTCCTTTCTCACTTTGTGGCATGAGTTTAAGCACTTTTGATAGAAAGTTCCCTCAATGTTGAGGAAAACTCTGAAAAGCATATCACAGCTTTGTTCCAAAACTAATTCAGGAGGTCTCAGAGTCTCTATGAAAAGTCGGAGCGGCACTATTAAAATGAGTCCAGCTGTCTGCCTCGCATGCAGAAGCAACCCTGGATTTCCTCACAGGACTTCAAAGCCTTGCTTGTATCTAAACATTTGTTGGCCATGTAAATCAAGGCACAAAAGGAAAATGCTGCTATTTCACGGTGCGCGGCTGGTCTGAGTCCGGCATTGTGCTGCACGTGCCGGTGGGGAGTGCCAGGAACAGAAGGGCACAGTTCTGACTGTGTGACAAATGTAGTTAACACCAGATCCATATTAATGTTGTCAAGTTCCCTTGATGTATTTAAACAGATTTTAATTATTTTCAGCGTCCAAAGGCCTGAAATATATAGCCTAATAGTTCTTCAAAGAAAGCTTACTTAATGTGTGAATGTAAAACCTCTCATAAAAATGAAACTTTTATATTAGCCATAGTCATTGACATAGGTTATTCATCAAGTCAGCAATTTGTGTGGCAAAGTGCCATTTGAATAGTGTATTGTTAGGCTACTTATGGTCCACTTGACAAGGGCTCTTGCTGTAAATAGTGCAATTTGACTCCAGCTGTTAAAGAGTGGCTTTGACAGCAGCCAAATAGAATGGAGATGCCTTACTGCACTGCTGAAAAATCAATATTGGGTTCTTGTTCATGGTAACCTGTTCTTTTCTCTTCTGTAGATTTATAAACGACTATCAAGGGTTTATAAGTGGAAGTTTAAATATTATTTTAAATGCAATTCTCTTTGAGTTTCAAATTAAGGTGTGATAAATGGTTACAAGTACAGAGTTTTAGGATATTATTTCCACCCTCTGGTTCATGTTTAGTCACAATTACAGTTAAGTTGAATTTGGATTCTCCAGCTACAGTAGAAAAGAATTAGTGTAAAACATGGGCTCAAAATTGTGTGCCTATTGTATATTGCCAGTGCAATTATTTCTTCTTTTTTATTTTCTTATCAATTTATCTTTGGTATCCTCCCATCTTCTCTGTGTGTGTACCTTTTTGTATAGATGGCAGGGTTCTTTGTGGCTGTGCCCATAGCAACACCCACAGATGTTGACAGCAGTAATGTCCCCTGTGTTGTTGAAGATTTCCCTAAAGCAGAGTCTTGCTGGTTTTGAAGATTTTTCTAGCGGTTTTCAGCAATACAGGGTTGCTATGATACCTGACTGGCAGTAATAGATATTGAATCTGTTAATTACAGTAACCACACACAAGGACTTTTTTCATTCGGTTTTTCTGCTGTTGCTAGCTGTTATATTTAAGATACAGAAGAGGAAGTGAAATTATATACTCAAGATGAGAATAAATTTCAAGAGTTTACTTTGAATCCTGATATTTAGTTTTAAAAATGTCCTGGTATAAAAACCCTTCAGCTGACTGATGCAGATATAGTTTACTTAAATTGAAAATATAATTTATTTAGATAATTACTAGTTTTGACTGAATTTGATTTTGAACTTTTATTGTTTACTTGAGATGTCATTAAGTTTTCATCTAAGGTGTGCTAAGCAGGATTTGAAAAAGCTATCATTTTTAACATGAAAAAAGCTGGTATAATGAATACTTTTTCAATTGCCTCTTTCAGTGAAAGCTGTTAAAATAGTTGTCTTCCTATTACTAACCAGCTCTGCATTTATTCAATTTGCGACTGAGATAGCAACTGAAAATTCATAAAGCTGATAATATAATTGTGTACTAAGACCTTTAACGCTGATTCAAGGTCAATGTTACTGTTTTTGTAATTGCTGATAGGCAGTTCTCATTTCTTCCAGAGGAAGGGTTGGTTCTGCTTTGATTTTACAAATTGTTATCTCTTCTGTTAATTCTAAAGTAAACCTTTTCACTAAATAAATGTTTATGTTATTCTTTAGTACTAGATTTAACCTAGATATACCTCAGTAGCTTTTCCCACACCTCATAATATTAATCAACCCTGTTAGAAACATGGAAATCTAGGATTATAACTTTCTTCTTGAATTAAATATTCCAATTTTAGTCATCATTTAACTTGTGGGTGAGGATTCTAGCTTAGAAACTTGAATAAAAGTTAAACATAGCAGGCATTTTTATTTTGCATTTGGATTAATCTAGGGACAGAGTAGCATAATTTAGTAAAGCATGTCTTTAAATTTGTCTCCATTACCATCAGTAGTTTTATGGACATATTTTAGGAAGTATGAATTATGTAATAATATACACACCATATTACACACCCATAACCATTTAGAGACCTTTTGTTTCTCTCTCATTTCTTCTGTTCTTTCCTACTTTTCTTTCTTCAGTTGCAATTGAAAAACAAAACCCTGTGGCTTTCCAAAGTTGTTAAGGCCAGCTTCTTGTAGGATCTAAAGATAGACCTAGTCAACTTACTGCAAGAGGCCTGAATCTCCTGGGATGAAAAGTCACTTTAATGGATTTGGATGTTCTGTTATTGAGCATATTTGCTGGTTAGAATGTGATAGTAAATGTTACCCCTTTACAGAAGCTTGGTAACCAAGTCACTGTCTGACATCAGGAATATTCTTTGTTTATATCCCATTTTTGATGATACCTTGAAGGGTAAAAAAATGAAGTTTGTAGAAATTCAGATTTTGAGTTAACTAAAAGGGTTAATGGCTTATAACAAGAAAGAAAACAAAGATAATAAAAATTTTCTTTTTGAAAGTTGTGATCATATCACTTACTGACTGAGAGTACCAACTGGACCCATTTAAAGGAATCCCAACAGGGGCACTACTTCTGTACCAATGACTTATATCGAAACTGGCCCTTAAGAGAGCAACAAATGCAAAAATGTAACATGAAGCAATTTTCATAAAATTTTCATAAAATAAAAGCATCTATTCTCACAGAATATTTCCCCTAAGTTGCTAAAAAAAAATGTATTAAGACTAGCTTTATTCATTTGACCTTAAAGCGTGAAATTATTAAAAAATATATCCAGCTAATATTCTCATCCATTTTTCTGAACTGGGTTTTGATAGTGACATCCTGAACGTACAACTAGTTCTCTGTATCTTCATATGGTATTCATGGCAATAAATACAAATAATGACATAAATTATGTTATTTGTAATTTTTTACATATTATGAAGTTCATAATACTCTGGAAATAGTTGTTTTATCATAAGTCGAAATTTCCTGCCTAAGCTTTCAGTCCATGTACGATTATCCTTACCAGATATTTTTTAAAGGGTCATAAGAGGCTGCTTGGTAACAAGGCCTTTCTTATACACATGTTTAACTTCATGCACATCCAAATAAAACTAAAATTTTATTATTATTTTTTTTGTTTTCACATAATATCTGGGACATGATAGTTTTTATTTTTTATAACAATTGTTTCAGTTCAGTTCAGTCACTCAGTCATGTCCGACTCTCTGCGATCCCATGAGTCGCAGCACGTCAGGCCTCCCTGTCCATCACCAACTCCCAGAGTCCACCCAAACCCATGTCCATTGAGTCGGTGATGCCATCCAACCATCTCATCCTCTGTTGTCCCCTTCTCCTCCTGCCCTCAATCTTTCCCAGCATCACGGTCTTTTTAAATGAGTCAGCTCTTCGCATCAGGTGGCCAAAGTATTGGAGTTTCAGCTTCAACGTCATTCCTTCCAATGAACATCCAGGATTGATCTCCTTTAGAATGGACTGGTTGGATCTCCCTGTAGTCTAAGGGACTCTCAAGAGTCTTCTCCAACACCACAGTTCAAAAGCATCAATTCTTTGGTGCTCAGCTTTCTTTATAGTCCAACTCTCACATCCATACATGACCACTGGAAAAACCATAGCCTTGACTAGACGGACCTTTGTTGACAAAGTAATGTCTCTGCTTTTTAATATGCTGTCTAGGTTGGTCATAACTTTCCTTCCAAGGAGTAAGCATCTTTTTTAATTTCATGGCTTCAATCACCATTGGCAGTGATTTTGGAGCCCAGAAACATAAAGTCAGCCACTGTTTCCACTGTTTCCCCATCTATTTCCCATGAAGTGATGGGACCCGATGCCATGATCTTAGTTTTGTTTATTGGAATATAATTGCTTTACAGTGTTACATTTTTATGCCAGAAATCTGTGTGACATTGGCTTCTTTGTTCAGGGTCTTACATGACTAAAATTCAGATGTGGGCTGCAATTACTACATCATCTGAGGCTGAGGTCCTCTTGCAAGCTTATTCAGGTTATTGTCAGAAATTAGTTCTTTGTGGTTATAGGACCGGGGTCCCTGTTTTCTTGTTGGCTGTCAACCTGGGAGGGGGCACACATTCCTTGCCATATAGTCCTTTTCATCTTCAGGACAGCAATGGAAAACTTTTTATGAATGGAATTCATTTAGTACTCTTAAGTCTCTGATTTCACCCTCAGCCACCATCTATAAAAAAGTCTCTGCTTTCAAAAACTCAATGTGATTAACTCACGATAACTAAGATAATTTTCTTATCTTAAGGTCAGCTGATTTGGAACCTTAGTTATATCAGCACAGTTCCTTCATGGCAGTACCTCGATTACCATTTGGTTGAGTAAATGGAAGAAGATATGCTTCAGTATGGTCTAAGAATATTGAGGGCAATCTTACAATTTTACCTATAGATGGAATCATTCTAACTCAGAGTGACTGCTGAATCACTTCTCTCTTCTTCTAGTTCTAGAACATTCCACATCTGATTAAGTTGCTAGCTGTCCTGATTAGCTGTACTGGTACTAATCATTTCTGAAATTTGAATCAAACTCTTGTTTCTCTTTTGGACCTCTTCACCCTGTCTGTTCCTTCAGGGAGTTTCACATGCTGGACACCTGGATGAGCAATCAACACTGGAAAATATCTCCTTTAAAATTTCAGGATGTTTATAAAATTAAAATTGCTAATTATTACTATTCTTTTTTTTGTTTGTTTATTAAATAGTTGTGTTTAATGAAGTAAAATCCAAACTCAGTAACAAGAACACATAATTAAGGAAATGAAGATCCTAATGCTGGCAAAGGGGACACAGCAACAAAAGTCTAGGAAAAGAAACCAGAACAGAAAAAATACCTTTTTTGTTCAATATAAAAATATTTTGATTCAAGTTAAAAATATTTTGATTCAATTTAAAAATTTCCCACTTTTCATATACAATTTTTTTATTTGTGAGTATGTAGATGTGTATTTTAAATTCTAAACTATTGGCAACTTTCTAGCTATGTTGTATTGATGTTGAACTTAATTCCATTACAGTCAGAGAACATACGATTTTGATTTCATTCTTGGAAACTTACTGATATTTGCTCTTTTCTTAGCAAATGTCAGTTTTCTTCTTAAGTTTCTTGAAAAGATTTTGTAATGGGTAGTCTTTGGGTATAAGACTCAATATATTCAGTTAATCAAAATTTTGTTTAAAATACAGATTTATATTCTTGTTGACTTTTTTGGGTCTGTTTGTTCTTTCAGTGAGAAAAGTGAAAAAATTCCCATATTGGTTTTTTTTTTTTTTTTTTTTTTTATTTTTAAACTTTACAATATTGTATTGGTTTTGCCAAATATCGAAATGAATCTGCCACAGGTATACACGTGTTCCTAGCTCCTAAATTGGAGACAATATCTACTCTTAATATACTTTCTAAGTTTTAAATTTGACTTTGATACTTATCTTGGGCTGGAGATTGCACGTATTCTTCAGCTGAATGATTTCCCAATCTGTCAGATACACAATACAGTTTATGAACTGATCTTTGGTCATTCCACCAGCATGACCTTAGATGGGAAGAAAATGGCCTCAGAAGTGGACCTTCCATTATTATTCATCTGACTTGCAATCATCCTTGGAATAAAACCCAAAATTGTAAAGAAAAAGATATTGAAAAACATCAACTATAGATCTAGGACCATAACCTAGATATTTAATCTCTAGCTACTTGGTTTCATTAAAGTAACTCATATTCCCCTACTACTTATCATCTGCCAGAATATTTTCCTTCTGATTCTTTACCTTGAAGTCTAAGCTTCAATGTCACTTTCTCATAAAATAAGTAGCATCCCACTTCCCCTTATTCTCTGTCTCAACATCCTTTTTATTTCATTTTTTATCTTCCTCACTTTCCCAACAGTATAATCTCAAAGGGGACAGTGATCCACCCCTTCTTCACCCTGCATATTTACTTTGTCAGTCGATTGCTTGAAGTCCAAATTGGGTTTTTACCTGTGACTTGATCTTACAGAGGGAAGTGACCTAGTTAAAAAAAAAAAAAATAGTGATATCAAAGAGGTTGTTGAAATACAACTTCTACCCCATCAATATTTAGACACAAGTTTTCAATCAATTCAAAAGTTTGAAAGGCATACTGATATTGAGACCAGTCCAAATCAATTCAATACTTTATAAGAAAAAATGTGTTAAAACTGGTGATGAAATTTAGGATATTTAGCATACTAGGGAGGAACGGTCCACTATAAGTAAGATAGGTAAACTGATATAGACTCAGAAAAGGAAGATTAAAAGGCAATGTGGTTTCTTGCACTAGAAAAGTTTCTATTATTGCCTTAAATTCAGACTCCTTTTTCTTGTAACAAAGTTATCTAAAATAAGCACTCAAAAATAGCCTGAGGATTGTACTGTATATCATGAGCCCTCTGCTTCCCTCAAATAATTACTTTACTAAGACCTCCCCTTGATACAAAACCCCCGAAGCCAGCAACAATCTAATCAACAGATTTGTAATAACTTTTAGAAATGTAAGTGTAATAAATATGAAGAGGCCTGATTTATGTTTCATTTCCCAGATGCAAAGTCTCTGGCACAATCCTCCATCCCTCAAGTGGCAAATATCACTTCCTACTTTCATAGATCATTTGAAATGTGCTGAACCTCTCATCAGGTTGGTGAAGAGAGGGCTGATTCTACCCATGATGTGTATGACAGTAAATGCTTTGAGTAACTCCTTACTGTGGGAATGTAGGGTAGCATGCTGTGTTAAAGGTCCTGGAGATGCCAACCCTCATGGAATTTGCTCTTCTTTCTTGTAAGATTTTTTCTTCCTCCAGGAAGAAGATGTCTTGGTAATGGCAGGAAGGCCAGTGCCCCTCCACGTGGCTGTCCTGCTAATTCCACTCTGCATGTATCTCTCCCTGCCTAATCCCACTTACAGAGATGCTCTTCTCTCCACCTTGTTAAATCCTACCCATACTACAATATATGCATGCTATTAAACATGCATTGGCTAATTAAACACTTGTAAGTTAATTATGGATCGCCTAGCTATTTTACAAGCATACATAGAACTCATCTTCTCAGCTAGATCTTGTGCACGTGTGCTAAGTCACTTCATCATGTCTGATTCTTTGTGAACCAATGGACTATAGCTCCCCAGGCTCCTCTGTCCATGGGGTTCTCCGGGAAAGAACACTGGAGTGGGTTGCCATACTTTCCTCCAGGGGATCTTTCTGACCTAGGGTTTGAACCTGCGTCTCCTGCGGCTCTTGCACTGCAAGTGGATTCTTTACTGCTGAGCTACCAGGGAATATCCAACTAGATCTTAAGCTACTTGAAAGAAAAGCCATGTCTGTATGTTATGTAAGTTTTATAGTGTGAAATGCAGAACAGAGTCCTTTTTGTTCATTCAGCAAATATACAATGAACACCTACTATGTGCCAGACACTCTTCTTTTTTAATTTTTTTTAATTTTATAGTTCTGTGGGTTTGGACAAATTTATCTGTCATCACAGTCACAATATAGACCCCTTCCATCACACTCAGAATTTCCCCCATGGCTCTTCAGAGTCCACTCCTTCTCCTTGTCAGACATTCTTCTTGATACTAGAGATTTCAACTTTGTTGAAATACTAGACATATTTCTAGTAGGAGTTAGACTATAATTTTTAAAAGAAGAACAAGGATGTTAGATAGTGATGAAGGCTTTGTGGAGAATTAACATCAGACAGTGTGATGGACAGTGCTTGGGGATTTATTCCAGGCTGAGTGATTAGGGAAGGTCACAGGAGGAAGTAGCATTTATATTGCATTTATATTGTCTGAATGGCAAGATGGGGCCAGCCATGTGGCTAGCAGAGGGGACAGTTTTCTAGGCAAAGCAAACAGCTATTGCAAAAGATCTAATTAGGAATGAGCTTGATGTCGGAAATGAAGTCAAGAAAACAAGTGTGACTGGAGAGGTGGATCAGAGAATTAGAAGTTAGTGTTAGAGAGTAAGGTAGGGGCAGACGCTGTTGGATGCTCTAATCCAAAGTACAGAGTTTGAGTTTCTGCTGGATGTGGTAATCCCAAGTGCAGAGTTTGAGTTCTACTTTAGTAAGGGGGGGCAGTTTCATGGTTTATCTTCAAAGGAATGATGTAGTCGGATTTATGTTTTGAAAAGATCACTTTGGTTGCTGTGTGGATAAATGGATTAGAGGAAAGGGAGTGTCAGAAAGAAGATGCTACTGCATAGCTGCTACAAGAAAACTGTTAGTCGGTGCTGAGTTTTTTAACATCAAATTAATAAAAGCTGTGATGCAATACACATGCTTTAATAGACCTACATCCCAAAGTACTACTAGAACCCTATAATGGTGAGACCCATACTGTTCACAGAACGAACATAGAAAGTCATGCTGGTTCTAAATCTTGATGCATGAGTCAGATTTTACTGGGGGAAACAGTAAGTCCAAAGGCTCAGAATACAAAGATGAATGGTGAGTAGGGGAATGATGGGAAGTTGATATACTTGGAGACTGAGTATATAGGGGAACAGTAGAAGTTGAGTGTCTTATAGCCTTTTGGGGAAATAAGAAGGCTTTGTACCTGACACTGGACTTCTGAGAGCAACTTATATTTGTAGTGGAAAATCACAGAGGTGGCATAAGAACATCCAATGCAATCTTAATAAAGGGTCCTTTCTTAGAATATAACTTAACCTGAATCAAAGAGACTTAACACCTTAAATTTGGAAAGACCCTGATGCTGGGAGGGATTGGAGGCAGGAGGAGAAGGGGATGACAGAGGATGAGATGGCTGGACGGCGTCCCCAACTTGATGGACATGATTTGAGAGAACTCCGGGAGTTGGTGATGGACAGGGAGGCCTGGCGTGCTGTGATTCATGGGGTCGCAAAGAGTCAGAGGCATGACTGAGAGACTGAACTGAACTGAACTGAACACCTTAAATTGCCTGTTTTATCTTTACATTGTGGTTTTGTCTAAAAAAAATTTTGTATACACTTAAAATTCTTGTTCATTTAGAATAGGCCAGGAATTGTCAGACATTTCTGTCAAGGTTCAGATATAAGTATTTTTAGCTTTATGAGCCATATAGTCTCTATTACAACTACTCAACTTTGTCTTTGTAATACCAAAACGTCCACTGGCAATACATAAAAAAGTGGGCATTTGTATGGTTTAGTGATATTTTATTCATAAAAATGGCAATATTTGGTCTTCTGGCCATTGTTTTCTAACCTCTGCAGTAGGGAATGGAGAAGGCAATGGCACCCCACTCCAGTACTCTTGCCTGGAAAATCCCATGGACGGAGGAGCTGGTAGGCTGCAGTCCATGGGGTTGCGAGGAGTCAGACACGACTGAGCGACTTCACTTTCACGCATTGGAAAAGGAAACGGCAACCCACTCCAGTGTTCTTGCCTGGAGAATCCCAGGGATGGCGGAGCCTGGTGGGCTGCCGTCTATGGGGTCGCACAGAGTCGGACACGACTGAAGCGAATTAGCAGCAGCAGCAGCAGTAGGGAATACTGTGATTAGATTCTATTACTCAGTTCAGTTCAGTTCAGTTCAGTCGCTTATTCTATTATAATCGAGTGTAATAAGCCACAAGAAGTGGAAGCTTTCCACTGGAAAGTATTGTTTTTGGTCATCATTAACAGATAATCTTGTAATCTCTTCTCTTCACTAAAATTTATAACTGTTTGCACTCAATTTTGGAGCTCTGATTTGTGAAGTCTATTTTGGCTTTTTGGACATTTTTGTCTTATTTCTCCAACTTCTTACTTCTTGAAGGTAGTCTCCAAACTTGATTTGTCAATTATCAGCTATATGGTAATTTATTGTGTGTAGTTAATTGAAATAATGCATGTCCTTGCTTAGGCATTTCATTAACTTTACATTTTACACTATGTGAGGGTATTCTCTACGTATTGGTTTCAATTTAATAGGTATGCCTTAAAATGAATTGACTTAAATATTTGGTGGCCATACAGAGACATATATCCAAAATACTTGTTTGGCTGATTATTCTTTATATAAATATATATAAGAATCATTCCAGAGAAAAGAACATTTTTTCCCCCTTTTATCTATTTAGTGGTAAACCCATTCTAAGTTATTTTCAGCTGATCCTTTCTGACCTTTTGGGCAATTATAAGCTTATTAATATGATGTTTGGAAAGCATCAGTATGATACCACTGATTTAAAAGTCATAGGTGGGAACCAAAAGTGTTTGGAGTAAGTCAAATTAGTATATCTACAGCCTATCTCTTTAGTTAGTTTTCATCTCTTAGGGGTATGACTGAAGAGTAATTTAGCAACATATGCTTGTTATCTTAGTTGATAATTATATATAGAAAGAGATTTAAAGATTGAAGGAAACAGTTACTATTCAAAGAGAGCGTATGAGACTTTATCTTCTGTGCTATGTATAAAATAGCTTTTAAATGAAATTACTTTGAGTTTGATGTTACTACTTTTCTTCTATTAGTTTCATTGAATTGTTTATAGGATGTTGAGTAGACTACATATGAAAAGCAAAAGCAATATAGTAAATTCTGCTTTTATAAAGGTAAGGATGGTTTTCAAATGTCTCATGTTTTTCTTACTCATTAAAAAAAATCTCAAAATGTATATCAATATCTTTAGTTTCATCTGTAATTCAGAATTTGGGGTCTGAGTTAACATTTCATATTCTGCATTATTATGATTTTTACAATAGTGAAACATTTCTTTTCCTGAGATCTAGCCAAATTTATTCGCATTCTGATGGCATCTTTACCATTGCCTTGTACCAAGATAAGATACTCTTTTCTATAGATTCTCTAATATTTATGAAACCCTACATTTAAGAGGAATATTTTGGCTTCAGTAGAAACTCAGATAAGTTTATCAGCAAAATCTCTTAATTATTCCTAAATTTAAAAATGTATATACTTAGCTTGGGCTCTTCTAGAAAAATATCATAGATGCTGTGGCTTGTAAACAACAGAAATTTATTTCTCATTGTTTTAGAGGCTGGTGAGATTAAGGTACTCCCAAACTGGACTGGTAAAGGCCCTCTTCCTGGTTGCATATGGCTGTCTTTTCATTGAACTCTCATATGGCAGAGATGGCAATGGCACCCCACTCCAGTACTCTTGCCTGGAAAATCCCATGGATGGAGGAGCCTGGTAGGCTGCAGTCCATGGGGTCACTAGGAGTCGGACATGACTGAGCAACTTCACTTTCACTTTTCACTTTCATGCAATGGAGAAGGAAATGGCAACCCACTCCAGTGTTCTTGCCTGGAGAATCCCAGGGACGGGGGAGCCTGGTGGGCTGCGGTCTCTGGGGTCGCACAGAGTCGGACATGACTGAAGCAACTTAGCAACAGCAGTAGCAGCATGGTGGAAAGAAAGCAAGCTAGATCTTTGAACTCTTCTTATAATCTCATAACCTCATCATCTCCCAAACCTCATCGTGTCCCATAGTCCTCATTTACATCTCCAAAGTCCCAAAGTCCTCATCTCCAAATACCATCATATGGAGATTACAATTTCAACCTATGGGTTGGGGTTGGGGGTGGGGTCCTGACACACTTTCAGTCCACAGCATTTGGTTATGTGAATTATTTTCCACAATTCCTATTTGTCCACCCTTCAACTTGCCATTTTTTCCTTAACTCTCTCGGAGCTTTTGCCCCTAGTTGATTTCTGTCACATGGGTATTTCATTGCCTAGAAAGAAGATTGTATTGTACATTTGTTCTCAGAATTATTTATAAAACCCTAAATCTTTAAAGCTGCTATTGATTTTGTCCCTTTTTAGAAACTGAGACACATCTCTGGTTGTGGTTCTTTTTTGTTGCTACTGCTGCTGCTGTTAAGTCGCTTCAGTTGTGTCTGACTCTGTGCGACCCCATAGACGGCAGCCCACCATGCTTCCCCGTCCCTCCCTGGGATTCTCTAGGCAAGAACACTGGAGTGGGTTGCCATTTCCTTCTCCAATGCATGAAAGTGAAAAGTGAAAGTGAAGTCACTCAGTCGTGTCCAACTCTCAGCGACCCCATGGACCGCAGCCCACCAGGATCCTCCATCCATGGGATTTTCCAGGCAAAAGTACTGGAGTGGGAGAAGGATGCATTTGCCCCTAAACTTTGTTTCTAGTATGTTAGCCAATTCCCAGTCCTAGATGCCCTGGAATATTCCTTCTAACCCGTTGGTAATTTTGTTTACTTTCTTCTTTCCTTTTCTCTATCTCTCCTCTCACTAAACTACTTAATTCTCCAAAAGTGGTGTGTGGTTTATTTAACTCTAACTCAGTTATGTCTCTTGTTTTGCTCTTGCCCACAAGCAAATCTGTTTGCCTTACAGAAATTAAGTGGATTGCTGAGAGACTATTTTGGATACACCATATAAGATTCTAGTAGCATAAATCTTATAAGAACAAAATATAGAAATAAAAAGTTTTGAAAAATTGAGTAGTATTCTTACAATTGAGACTTCGGTTAGTTTTTCTTTGTTTACTACAAATCAGAACTTTTCAAGAATCAGAACTAAATAAATTGAACCTGCAGGTTTAAAAAAAAGGTATCTTTTTTAAAGTCATTTAAAAAATAGACAGTTATAATTGTGATTTGTAGAACAACAGTCATATTTCAAAAGTAATAAGAAATATAGATTAAAAAAAAATAAAAAGCATACTTGTTGTCATATTCCTTAGAGACCAGGTGACTTTACAGCCAGGATCACTCTGACAATCCTGGTATATGCCTATTGTTCCAATGTAATAATTAACAGTGCACTATTTCACTCTCAAAAGTTGCCTGGTTTGAACAATAAATTATATGGTCACTTTACTTAAAGGAGACTAGCCTTTAGTTCACGGGAATAAAAAATACATCTTCTTTAGGTTAAAATTTTCAAAATATTCAAATAACCATGATGATATACTAACATAAACAAGTTAATAAAATATAAAACTGATGCTTAATCATTTTCCTTTTAAATCCAGATATGTAAAACTATGTAAAAATATTATACTCTGCTAGTAGGTGAATAATATAGTTTAAGAGAAAATTTAAGTCTAAGAGCAATTAAAATCTTTACTTTTACTTTATTCAACACTTAAAATCTTATTTTTTAGTATATGTTATAACTTTCTTTTGCATCATTAATTTTTTTAAAAAAAGCAATATTATTATTGAACAGTAATGAAAAGTAAACCCTGCATTTTTAAATGGTCTGTTATAGTAATCATGTAACCAAGTAAGCCTCAGCCATGCTTTACAAAATTCTATTCCTCACGCTAAAAAACAAAACCTACAATTAAAAAAGAAGCAAGCATGTCAATTAGCCAGAGTTAGAGTATGTTCTTTAAAACTGGAGATTTTGTTGGATATACTAACAATATTTTACACTCATAAACCAGTCTGAAGCCTGAAACACAATTTCATTTATCTTTATATTCTGAGCTTTATAGTGTCACAGAAAGTGTCCATCTGTTCAGCTCAGATTGCTTCAAATAGTGAGTGGTCAGAAAGACTTAGATGATAAAGGTCAAAGGAGCCTCTTGACCCTGTGATACTTGCCAAAGCAATTGGAGCATCGGGACTGATATACCGTTAGATACAGTTTGCTAAAGTAGGCTCTTCTTTAATTGGTAATGATAGCAAGAATACACAGTAAAGTCATTGCTGAAAGAAAACAAAAAGTATCCAATATAGTAATTTATTACCAGTCAGTGGGTTTCCTGCACCAGGTTGTTTTACCCCTGCAGTGGTGAGAGAAAGCAAAAAGGTACTCTAACACTTAGCTGAAAATGGATGCCCTGCTGATACCCAGGATGTGTGGTGGCCCCATGATTGCCCGTGCCATTAGCTTGGTAATGTCATCTCTATTGTAAACTCAGCTCCCCATGTTCTTACTGTGCCTCAGCTGCAGATTGAAGCTTTCTCCTTTGTTTTCTATTTGTGCTGCCAATCATGCTGCTCTCTACCGACCCTTTGGAGGGAGACTGTTTTTACTACTAACTGTCTCCAGCAACCTAGAGCTCAATGGATCTGAAAATGAATGGCTGGCACTTTCGTTTACACATTGTTTGATTTATGCGTTATTGTGCTATTTGTTCATTCCTATTGTTCCACCAATGGTTTTCCTATCTTTGTAAGATATATATTTTTTGTAACTAGTATATCCCTACCTGTTTGTAGTTTTCTATGAAATTAAGTCATTTGTTAAAAATGTTGAAATGTATTTGGTACAATATGAGCAAAGTCTTTGTAGATCTTTTTCATTTAGTCAATCAATAAAAAAATCCTTTTAAAAATAGTTATTGGTTTCTGTCAATGAAGGAAAAATTCCCATGGAGAAGTATAAATGAGCTCTTTTCAACATCAGGGTTTTTATCCGGAAAAATATCTTAAGATCAACATTAGAGCACTGAAAAAGGATAGATTAAAGAACAGATTTTGCTTATTGCAAGCACAAAGATGGTAAAATTAGTTTTCCTTCATATTTCTAATTGTATATGGGAGATGCAGATTGCATTTTTTAAATTTTTGCCTGTGTTTGCTTTAAAATAGCACAAACTTTATAGACTGAGTAAAAATCAGTAAGCATATGGATTCTCTTACCTTCCTCAAATACTGGAGTTTCTTCAAGGTATGCTTCATTTTGTAACTGACAGATACCCCATTTTCCTCAAATCATAATAGAAATTCATTCCTGAAATAATTATACAGAAAGCAGTATTAGCATTTACAATTAAACACAAAACACAAACCTGATTTTATTTTTATAACTAAGGATCTGGGTAGTGTATTAATATTAAAAGCCTGTTACTGGGTGTGGTTTTAATGGATAAAGTAGTCCTTCATACATTTGGTTTTATAGATAAAATTAAATGACATGTTATTATAATTGTCTGTGGAAATGTTTTTTTTTTTAATTAAAATCTAAACATTTTAGGTTCAGTTATGGAAATTGGTAAATTGTTGAAAAGGGTAAATTTTTCTTTTTCTGCACACGGACACATGTTTCAGCTTTTAATTTTATAAACATTATCAAGGATTATTCTAGACCAAAACTAGATATGTGAGGAGCTAGAAAGCTCCAGAGCAGATACAGCCTCTACTCCACCAGTGCTTTCATTTTGACCAGGTTTTCAGCCCTATATTTGATTACTGCAAAGGCAGTTTGGTTGGAAGCACGTCCCAAGCCAGCTCCCATCTATTTTAGAAACCACAGCACTTTGTGCTTCAAAACATCTATGGAGTTTATTATGCTTTCAAGGACAAATAGAGAAAGGCATTTCAGAAAGAGAAAAAATGTTCCTAGTAACGCATTTCTGCACTGCAAGGGATTGTTTGACTTGCAGAGTAAAAGCCTTCTACTCAATAAATTTGAGTTATTATTACAATTAATTAATTGGTTAATTAATCTGTTTCTGGTATAGAGACCAGGCAACTCATTATACCCCATGTCATAAATATGCATAAACCAAAGAATCTGTAAGTCAATAAATATCTGCCTTGGCTCTTAGTCTATTTTTTAGACTGAATAATTCTAAAGTGAAAATGATGTGAAAGTGTTTGAGCACTGAATAAATGCTAATTTACTGTTACATTTATTAGCTATTCTTTCACTTTTTTCTCTAACTGTATTTTCTTAGAAACATCCAAAGGGCAAGGTGGCAGGCAGAAGAGGAGCTCACTCATCAGGCATGTGTGTCTTGTTAGGAAAATGACTGGTGTCTTAGGAAAGAGTGAACCAATGTGGGACTCCCCATCGACTAATGGAAACCTATAGTTTAAGAAAGGTAGCACAGTTCCCAGAATAAGCTGACTTTCAATAGTAAGCAGCCTTCAGAGACAAGAATGTAGATAGGTAAAATAGCATTTAAGTTGTGCTTTCCATGAAATTTTTATGTGGTTATGTGTATTAAATCAGTTAAAGGAGATGGCATGCCTTGATGTATTTGAGGGGGAAAATGTAAAAGCATTTTCTTTTCCTGGATATCATGTCAGTAATATATACAGTAACTTGACTTTTCAGGTATGGTGTATGTTGTAATTTAAGGCTTTTCAAAATACAATGTAGCAGTATTGGTTTTCACGTATCACTAATGGATCCAGGGTGAATTTTAGGAAATGAGTGCTTGACAGTACAGAGAGGACCCTGACATTTATGAATAGTAAAGAAACTTCTCTCATTCTTCAAACCACAGCCCTGTGTTAGCATCTATTATAATGATACTTTTCATGTATTTCTTTCTAGACTTAAAATAAAGACATGTAAGCTTGTATGAATGTGTATAAATTTCTTTGTCACACAGAAATGAGATAATTTTCTAGATTCTCATTCCACAAGTTGTTTTTGTTAAGTCAAAAATATTTGGTGGACATTCTTCTGTATCAGTATATACACATCTACCCTGATTAGATTTTTTAAAGTTTCCAATAAATACTATTTTAGTTTTCTCTTTCAGAAAACCTTCATGGGGAAAACTCTTTGGGACTATATGTTAATATGCAATCATTACTGGGTTCACTATTATTTTGTGTACTTGAAATTAATGTATAGATCAAATTTAAATGACAGGGATCATTTAAAAGAGAGGTGATTATTCACATAAGTTGACTTAGGAAAATCATTCTAATTTATCCAATATTAAAAAATCTATGGATCAAATTATTTTTAAATAAAAAAGCAATAATAATGCTAATTTAATTTTCAATAATCTACCATCCCTACTATTATTCAGCTTTTTTTCCTGGCAGTTTTAGCAAATGCCAAATCATAAAAAGAAATTTAAATGGATTAGAATAGAAAAAATTACTTTTATTCAAATATAGTAATAGTGAATATGCTATATTTGAAAAAATGAATATAACAGAAACCTAATAAAACACAAAATAAAATTAAGCATAGCAGTGCCCAAAATAAAACTTATATTCTAACACAAAAAACACTAGTTGGAAAATAAAATGAATATAAAAATTTTCATTCACAATAGCAATAAACAATAGAAAATAAATAGGGATAAATTTAATAATAAATATGCAAGACCCATATGAAAACACATTCCAAAAATTACTAAAAGACATGAAAAATATCTTTATTTAGTAACATAATATAATCCCAGATGGAAAGCACCGTATTTTAAAGATTTCAGTAGTTGCAAATCTGTACGTTTAATAAAAATAACTCGCAAAATCTCCCTGGTGGGTTTTTGGGAACTTCATGATTTAATTACAAAATTCATCTGGAAAAATAAACATATAAAATGAGCTAAAGAAAGTTAAAAAAAACAAAGAAGACTCTTTTTTCTCAAATAGTAAACAGTATCATCTATCTATCCATCTATCTGTAGTTTAACATTAGAGTAGTTCAAGAACAGACAAACAGGTAAATGGAAAAGAAAAAAGGGTTCAGGAATGAGGATTATATAAATCATAATTTACTCTTTGTAAAATATGGCACTTTAAAATCATAGAGGAAATTTAATAAGTTTTTTTTGTATAATTGAGAGTAATTTCTGGGAAAAATATAAAATTATATCCTACTCTCTACCTTTAACAAAAATAAACTTCAAATGAATAAAAGTTTTAAACATAGGAAGCTAGGTTACTAGAAGGAAATATATTTTTAGTAATTGTGAAGGGTCTAAGAGTGGGAAAATTCCCAAAAGATATGTGAATAATTACAGTTTTACTATTTAAATATTAAAAACCATATTTCAAAAACGCCAAAGAGCTATACATTTAAAGCCTAATGATACTTGAAAAATATGTGTAATATATTCAACAGAGGATTAATATCATTACATACAAAGGAGCTCATACCAGTTGATAAGGAAAAGATAAAGAGTAAAATAAGAAATGGGGCAAATATTGACACTTAAATCACAGAAAAATGTACAAATAGCCATTAAACTTTTCTCACTAAAGACATAAATGTATATTTTTATATTCAGATTAGCAATTTCTACAAAAAGTGATGAACTCTGTAATTATGACAAAATAATTTATACATACTCATTTTCTGTTGAAGTATGTTTTGAAACAACCTTGCTGGAGCACTGTCTGACAATTTAATCAACATTTTAAAGGCATATATTTTTTCACCCTGAAATTCTATTTCAAAGAATTTTTATAAGAACCTAAAAAGTGTTCCATGATTTTAGACACAGTTATATTCAGAGAAGGCATAGAAAATGGTGATTTTCATTTGTAACCTATGGAGAAATGACTTAGGGAACAATTTGTCCTTTTTCAAAAACCCTGAATTCTGCATCAGTAAGATTTTGTGGAGTCAGAGTTCAAAGTCAGGGCAATGACATCCAAGTACACCAGGACCTAAGAGTGGGGGCACCCTAACTGAACTCTGGGTGGACAGGAACCCACACACTGGAAGCAACCTGTTAGGAAGCAGGTTGACTCTTGACTGACCCTGTAATTAGGTGCTTAAATGGGAGAATGTTGTGAGGCACTTATTTTTCACTTAGGCGACAGTTTCTTAAGTGAATTCTTCGGGTCACAAAGAGGTTAGAGATGGGCTTTCGGAAATGTGCAGGACTAACACCTGAGAGCTGAATCCCAAGTTACCAGAAACAAAGGCATACCTAATTATTTTTTTAAATGTGCTGGTTTTTATTTTGTTAATTTTCAAAAAGACCTGGAATAACATATTAATCATTACGTTTTGGTTACTAGAGGGAAAATATCTTGAAATAAGTATATACATGACTCAACTGACCTGGCCCAGTGAAGTCTTCTGTAAAAGGTCTCATGTTTTTTGAGCACTTAAAATTTTTTTTTTAACTTTTTATTTTGTATTGGGGTATAGCTGATTAACAATGTTGTAACAGTTTCAGGTGAATAGTATAGGGACTTAGCCATACATATACATGTATCCATTCTCCCTCCAAACTCCCCTCCCATCCTGACTGCCACATAACATGGAGCAGAGTTCCATGTGCTATAAGTAGGTCTTTGTTGTAGGTCTTTGTTGATTATCCATTTTAAAAATAACAATGTGTACATGTCCATTCCAAACTCCCTAACTATCCCTTCCCCACTATGAACTCTTAACAGAACAAATTCCTGGTGGTATCATGCACCGAGGTTGAGGGACACTTAGTCTTTTAGAGATTGGAGTGGGTAAAAATAATGGTACTTATACATATGATGACAACAAAAGGTAAATGCTGAAAAAGAAATAAAAATGTAATAAAAGAAATCCCAAAAAAGGCAAGATTACAACTGGAAGAAATTAGAAAAGATTTGTGTAGGAAAATCTTGGGAAAATGAGATTTCAAAAGCAGTAGAATTTCTGTAGATGAGTGTTAGGACATTCTCAGCATGAGATGAGACACAAAAGCAGAGGGAAAAAATAAATAAATAAAAGGGGAAGGCTATTTACTCACAGCAGAAGAATCAGGCAGCCAAGCACAGCCTGGGTGCATGAGACTGCGACGTGCGTGATTCAAGGACCACGGGTCTTGCTCACCACTGAGTCTTCCACATATGGCACAGCACCTGGCATGGAGTAGTTGCTTACCAAACATCTGATAGATGAATAAATGAATGAATCATTAATAAAATGTGAAGAAGGGAACATGGTATAAGAAACATTAAAGAGAGGACTTCAGAAGGAAAGCATAATAAACCAGATTTAAGCCTGGTTTATTGGGAGACTGTTGGTCCCAGGATTGTCAAGAAACAGAGTTCTTAGTGAGGAGGCCCGACTGCAGCAGCCATGGTTTCATATGCCTGTTTTGGAGCACAAATCAGACCTTCCTGTTACTTGAAAGCTAAAAATAATTCTGACTTTTTAGTATGTTTCACTATAACTTGGTGAAACATGTGTACCAAAGAAAAAATGTGATTCAGTTCAGTTCAGTTCAGTCGCTCAGTCTTGTCTGACTCTTTGCAACCCCATGAATTATAGCACACCAGGCCTCCCTGTCCATCACCAACTCCCGGAGTTCACTCAAACTCACGTCCATCAAGTCAGTGATGCCATCCAGCCATCTCATCCTCTGTCGTCCCCTTCTCCTCCTGCCCCCAATCCCTCCCAGCATCAGAGTCTTTTCCAATGAGTCAACTCTTCGCATGAGGTGGCCAAAGTACTAGAGTTTCAGCTTTAGCATCATTCCTTCCAAAGAAACCCCAGGGTTGATCTCCTTCAGAATGGACTGGTTGGATCTCCTTGCAGTCCAAGGGACTCTCAAGAGTCTTCTCCAACACCACAGTTGAAAAGCAACTCTTGGTGCTCAGCCTTCTTCACAGTCCAACTCTCACACCCATACATGACCACAGGAAAAACCATAGCCTTGACTAGACGAACCTTTGTTGGCAAAGTAATGTCTCTGCTTTTCAATATGCTATCTAGGTTGGTCATAACTTTCCTTCCAAGGAGTAAGCGTCTTTTAATTAATTTCATGGCTGCAGTCACCATCTGCAGTGATTTTGGAGCCCAAAAAATTAAAGTCTGACACTGTTTCCACTGTTTCCCCATCTATTTTCCATGAAGTGATGGGACCAGATGCCATGATCTTCGTTTTCTGAATGTTGAGCTTTAAGCCAACTTTTTCACTCTCCACTTTCATTTTCAAGAGGCTTTTGAGTTCCTCTTCACTTTCTGCCATAAGGGTGGTGTCATCTGCATATCTGAGGTTATTGATATTTCTCCCGGAAATCCTGATTCCAGCTTGTGTTTCTTCCAGTCCAGCGTTTCTCATGATGTACTCTGCATATAAGTTAAATAAGCAGGGTGACAATATACAGCCTTGACGTACTCCTTTCCCTATTTGGAACCAGTCTGTTGTTCCATGTCCAGTTCTAACTGTTGCTTTCTGACCTGCATACAGATTTCTCAAGAGGCAGGTCAGGTGGTCTGGTATTCCCATCTCTTTCAGAATTTTCCACAGTTTCTTGTGATCCACACAGTCAAAGGCTTTGGCATAGTCAATAAAGCAGAAATAGATGTTTTTCTGGAACTCTCTTGCTTTTTCCATGATCCAGCGGATGTTGGCAATTTGATCTCTGGTTCCTCTGCCTTTTCTAAAACCAGCTTGAACATCAGGAGGTTCACGGTTCATGTATTGCTGAAGCCTGGCTTGGAGAATTTTGAGCGTTACTTTACTAGCATGTGAGATGAGTGCAATTGTGCGGTAGTTGAGCATTCCTTGGCATTGCCTTTCTTGGGGATTGGAATGAAAACTGACCTTTTCCAGTCCTGTGGCCACTGCTGGCTTTTCCAAATTGGCTGGCATTTTGAGTGCAGCACTTTCACAGCATCATCTTTCAGGATTTGAAATAGCTCAACTGGAATTCCATCACCTCCACTAGCTTTGTTCATAGTGATACTTTCTAAGGCCCACTTGACTTCACATTCCAGGATGTCTGGCTCTATCTAGGTCAGTGATCATACCATCGTGATTATCTGGGTCGTGAAGAATTTTTTGTACAGTTCTTCTGTGTATTCTTGCCACCTCTTCTTAATATCTTCTGCTTCTGTTAGGTCCATATCATTTCTTTTTTTTTTTTTTTTTGTTAGGTCCATATCATTTCTGTCCTTTATCGAGCCCATCTTTGCATGAAATGTTCCCTTGGTATCTCTAATTTTGAAGAGATCTCTAGTCTTTCCCATTCTGTTGTTTTCCTCTATTTCTTTGCATTGATCGCTGAGGAAGGCTTTCTTATCTCTCCTTGCTATTCTTTGGAAGTCTGCATTCAGATGCTTATATCTTTCCTTTTCTCCTTTGCTTTCCGCTTCTCTTCTTTTCACAGCTATTTGTAAGCCCTCCTCAGACAGCCATTTTACTTTTTTGCATTTTTTTTCCATGGGGATGGTCTTGATCCCTGTCTCTTGTACAATGTCATGAACCTCCATCCATAGTTCATCAGGCACTCTATCTATCAGATCTAGGCCCTTAAATTTATTTCTCACTTCCACTGTATAATCATAAGGGATTTGATTTAGGTCATAGCTGAATGGTCTAGTGACTTTCCCTACTTTCTTCAATTTAATTCTGAGTTTGGTAATAAGGAGTTCATGATCTGAGCCACAGTCAGCTCCCGGTCTTGTTTTTGTTGACTGTATAGAGCTTCTCCATCTTCAGCTGCAAAGAATATAATCAATCTGATTTTGGTGTTGACCATCTGGTGATGTCCATGTAGAGAGTCTTCTCTTGTGTTGTTGGAAGAGGGTGTTTGTTATGACTAGTGCATTTTCTTGGCAAAACTCTATTAGTCTTTGCCCTGCTTCATTCTGTATTCCAAGGCCAAATTTGCCTGTTACTCCAGGTGTTTCTTGACTTCCTACTTTTGCATTTCAGTCCCCTATAATGAAAAGGACATCTTTTTTGGGTGTTAGTTCTAAAAGGTCTTGTAGGTCTTCATAGGACTGTTCAACTTCAGCTTCTTCAGCGTTACTGGTTGGGGCATAGACTTGGATTACTGTGATATTGAATGGTTTGCCTTGGAAACGAACAGAGATCATTCTGACATTTTTGAGATTGCACCCAATTACTGTGTTTCAGACACTTTTATTGACCATGATGGCTACTCCATTTCTTCTGAGGGATTCCTACCCACAGTAATAGATATAATGGTCATCTGAGTTAAATTCACCCATTCCAGTCCATTTTAGTTTGCTGATTCCTAGAATGTCGACATTCACTCTTGCCATCTCTTGTTAGGAAGAAGTATAAAATCCTTGGGTTTCCCTGGTGGCTCAGCAGTAAAGAATCTGCCTGCCAATGTAGGAGACCTGGGTTTGATCCATGAGTCAGGAACATCTCCTGGAGAGGGGAATGGCAACCCACTCCAGTATTCTTGCCTGAGAATTCCATGGACAGAGGAGCCTGGCAGGCTACAGTCCATGGGGTCATAAAATAGTTGGACAAGACTTAGCAACAACATAAAATCCTTGTTACAAACCTAGACGGATATTTTATCTATTTAAGTTGTTGTTCAGTTGCTAAGTTGTGTCCAACTCTTTGTGACCTTATGGACTGCAGGCTCCCCTGTCCTTCTCTATCTCCCAGAGTTTGCTCAGATTTATATCCATTGAGTCAGTGATGCTATCTAATCATCACATCCTCTGCCATCCACTCCTCCTATTGCCTTCACTCTTTCCCTAGCATCAAGGTCTTTTCCAATGAGCTGGTCTTCAGATCAGGTGGCCAAAGTATTGAAACTTCAGTTTCACCATCAGTACTTCCAGTAAATATTCAGGGTTGATTTCCTTTAGGATTAACTGATCTGGTCTTACTGCAGTCCAAGGGACTCGCAAGAGTCTTCTCCAGCACCGCAGTTCGAAAGCATCTTCGGTGCTTAACTTTCTTTACGATCCTACTCTCACATCCAAGAGGTTGGGGCTTCCCTGATAGCTCAGTTGGTAAAGAATCCACCTGCAATGCAGGAGATCCCGGTTTGATTCCTGGGTTAGGAAGATCCACTGGAGAAGAGTTAGGCTACCCACTCCAGTGTTCTTGGGCTTTCCTTGTGGCTCAGCTGGTAAAGAATCTGCCTGCAATGCAGAAGACCTGGATTTGATCCCTGGAATGGGATGATCCCTCGGAGAAGGGAAAGGCTACCCACTCCAGTATTCTGGCCTGGAGAATTCCATGGACTGTGTAGTCCATGGGGTCACAGAGTCAGGCACCACAGAGTGAGTTTCATTTTCACTCACATCTGAACATGACTACCATTGCTTTGACTATATGGACTTTTGTTGGCAAAGCGATGTCTCTGCTTTTAATATGCTGTCTAGCTTTGCCGTAGCTTTCCTTTCAAGGGGCAAGCGTTTTTTAATTTCATGGCTGCAGTCACCATCTGCAGTGATTTTGGAGCCCAAGGAAGTAAAATCTGTCACTGCTTCCACTTTTCCCCCTTCTATTTGCCTTAAAGTGATGAGACCAGATGCCGTAATCTTAGTTCTTTGAATGTGGAGTTTTAAACTAGCATTTTCACCCTGGTCAAGAGGCTCTTTAGTTCCTCTTCACTTTCTGCTATTATGTAGAAGAATCGCAGAAAGCAGAACAAAAGAGGAGGATTAGTCAAGTTACAAAAGAAAGGGAGAAAAAGGCTTGACTGGGAGTCTCTGCATGCCAACCTAGTAGAGTTGGACTTAATTGTACCAGCGTATTGGAACTTGTGAGAACTACTTTTTTTATAGTAATATGTTCAAAGCACAATTTTTTCTAAACCTAGATTATTCTGATAGTGCTGTGCAGGATGAGTTTGAGTTAGGCAACTAGTAAAGATGTTCTATGAAACGCAATATGAAAATAAAGGTCCCTAGACTCAAATGGTGAAAAGGTGGAAGGAAAGAAATGTTATGTAGATCCATCTCAGATGTACATGTTACATCTGAGATTTTAATTTCTCTTCAACTACAAGATCATTTATCCCATATAAAGCCAGTATGGATGCAGCAAAATAAAAAAATGTAATATTGATACATACTACAACATGAGTGAATCTCAAGAGCATCAAGCTCAAGTGAAAGAAGCCAGATGCAAAAGTCCACATACTGAATGATTTCATTTCTATAAAATATCTAGAAAAGGAAACTGTTGTTGACAGAAAGTGTATTAATGGTCACCTGGGAGAGTGGATAGGAATGGGAGTGGCAGCAAATGGTCACAAAGGAGGTGATGAAAATGATTTAAAACTGAGTTGTATTGATGACTGCACAACTCTAAATTTACTAAAACCTCTGAATTGAACACTTATGGCAGATGAATTTTATGGTATTGCATACAAATGGCACTTCAATAAAGGTATTAAGAAAAAAAATCAAAAGTGATTGTTAAAGCATGAGCTTGAAGTTAAAATCATTTGGGTCTGAGTCTTGGCTCTACCAGTTGTTACCTGTATTCATTTTGGATGAAAACACAAATCCACTTCTCAATAGCCTCATCTGTCAGAGGTTACAAAAACCTGTGCCATTACTGTCTTTTAAGGGTTTATGACTAAGTTTATCTTAAATTTAGTCCTGGGCATAATAAGCTCACATGGTAGACTCTAAATTTATAATTATCAAATGAAGAATATTATACTGTTCACTTAAAATTATTTGATCTCAAAGATGCATTTTTTATAAAATGTATAATCTTATTGATAATGTTTGTGATTTGTAAGTTATAGAAAATGTGGTAACAGATCCAATTACGAGAATCTATTCCTTCAGTTTTAATTTTATGTTTTAAAGTTTCAGTGTAGTTAGTTTGGACATTCAGTTTAAATGTATATCTTTTTAATTTAAAAGATGATCTTGCATTTGCTATTATAATCACTTATATTGTAACTAATTGTGTTTTGGTATGGTAGATCAGGTTATGATTGAATTTTACAAACATTTTCAGCTTAATTTCTATAACTCCATGTGGATGGTGAAATGATTTAACTGAGATGTTGACATAGAAAATTTTCACCTTTATTGACAAAAAGTGTGATTAGAAGTTGAATGATATACCACTTTGCTCAAGGCTTTAATAAGTTTTATACAGACTAAGTAATAGTAGAGTGTAACTTAAAGCCAGGCCACATCAGTGGATGCATTGAAGCACTACAAGAAAAACAAGCAAGCAGCCCAAATATAAGGATGAATTGCATTCCCAAAGTTTATAAATTGGTTTGCTCAAAGATCTGATTGCATTTTCCTGGAGAAACATTGAAAACAAGGACTTTAAAGCTACTTGGTTTCCAGGCCAGCTCTCTAAAGCTCCTTTAGCTCATGGTGTTAAAGATGTATATTATTAATAGCAGCATTTCAAGTTCTACCAAGTTGAGCTTTTTAGTGATTTTGTAAGACAATGTATTTCAAATTCTTACCGAAAGAAAACTGGAATTCCAATGCTTTCCTATATGCATGAATGTAGGGTTATAGACGGTTAGGTAAAATGGTTCCTCAGTTCAGTTCAGTCGCCCAGTCGTGTCCAACTCTTTGCGACCCCATGAATCGCAGCACGCCAGGCCTCCCTGTCCATCACCAACTCCCAGAGTTCACTGAGACTCACGTCCATCGAGTCAGTGATGCCATCCAACCATCTCATCCTCTGTCGTCCCCTTCTCCTCCTGCCCCCAATCCCTCCCAGCATCAGCGTCTTTTCCAATGAGTCAACTCTTTGCATGAGGTGGCCAAAGTATTGGAGTTTCAGCTTTAGCATCATTCCTTCCAAAGAAATCCCAGGGCTGATCTCCTTCAGAATGGACTGGTTGGATCTCCTTGCAGTCCAAGGGACTCTCAGGAGTCTTCTCCAACACCACAGTTCAAAACCATCAATTCTTCGATGCTCAGCTTTCTGGGCACTATTAAATTATCGTTTTCATAAATGAGGGGTCTACCTAGGTTTGCTGTGTAAGGTGAATTTCTCTGAGTTGAAATACACTCTTATGATATATTTCACAGGCTGTTCCCATACTTATTCATGATAGTTTTCTAATATGTCTCTCCTGTATTTTAAATACAATTATTGCATTTTCTTAATATTTCTAACAAATTCTTTCTCATTTATTCATTTTATTTTACTTCCTTCCTTTCATATTTCTTTGTTCATTTTTGTGAATACTATTCTCTGATTTTTTTTTCAGTCCATTCTAAAGTATTGATTTCATCTGGAGTAAATATATGCATTGGTGCTTATTTTTTAGCTGTCTTTCTATTTGATTTCCAGTGTTTTAGAATTTTGGTTTATAGCCTCATTTCTAGAGGACTTTTATTCTCTTGGTTTTTTTTTTTTTTTTAGTGTATTTTATTTTCCTCTCTCTCTCTCTGTATATATATGGAGCTAATATTCCCTATTAGTTTTACTGTTGTCTCTGTCTACCTTTTGCAAGGTTCTCAGTCCAGGATGAAGTCTGAACTATACTGATCAGATCAGATCAGTCGCTCAGTCGTGTCCGACTCTTTGCGACCCCATAGAAAGCAAGCTTGTGCCTTGATTTATTTACAAGTTAAAATTGTTCTAGGCTAGGTATCTTCCATTGATGTTAAACTCAGGGGCTGAACTCTGAAGCCCTGCAGTCTGCTTAAAGATCTGTTGCTTAAAAGGCCTGTAACTTTACCTCCACTGAGCACTTTGTCTTTCTGTCCCATTTTGATCCTCAAAGATGTTTATTTTGTTTTTGAGCTTGTCTAAACCTTTTAGAATTTCTTTTATAAAAATATGTCATTATTGGTATCTATTTGGAAGAAATAACTCTGTCCAAAGTCTAAACTTTGCCATCTTGACTAGGTGTCAACTTATCCAAAACCTCTAGGATTTGTTAGTTTGTCACAAAACGAAAGTAGCTATCTGAAATTTTTAGTAGCAAAGAGGTAGGCAACTAGTAGCTTCTTTTGTATCCATTCATCATATTCTCTGCTTTTGTGGCATGAGTTTTAGGTCATAAATTCATCTACATTTTAGATTTATTTCTCAGAAAATTTGCTATTTCAAGAAATTGTTACCTTTTCTGTAAAATTTATCACATTGGTTAATCATGTAATTTCTCAGTGATAGTGTTCAGTGCTCAGATACCACATTTTCCCCCATCATCTGTACCATCCTTATTTGAAAAAACTTCCATTATCACAAATCTTTTGATATGGACATTTTCCCTTGAGTATAGATACATTTTCTAGAATTCTTAATATATTTCATCCCAGAATTAACTAGAAATGCATCAACTGGGATTTCTCTCTTTTGTTTATTTAAATAGGAAAAATTCAGAAACTTACAGAGTAACCAGAGTGTAGAATCCTTGTATATTTTTATGAGTTTTTTTTTTTTTCCCTGATCTGCTACATGCCTTCATCCATACCTAGTTATCCAGGAGTTGTTAGAGTGACTCATCATTATAGGGTCATTCAGATGTCATGGAGGAAGAAAACTTTCCCTTACCCTTCTAGATTCTTCTGGCTGGCCTATGAATTAAATTGACATGAGCCAGATTAATGGGAGAAAGTAAAAATTAATTTTGTAATTACAGGAATCCCAGACATGAGAGGGTCAGAGACAGGAAGGGAAAATGAGGTACATATGCCATCCTGAGTTAAGGAGGAGGATAGGAGTCTGGAGCTTTCAAGGACAGGAAGGTCATTCACAGGATGATAAGAAGAGCACATGAGTGGTAATTAGATGTTTGCCCTGCCATAGAGATGGGGCCCACTTAGATAAAATCTATCTCTGGTAATAACTTTTTTTCTGGGAAAATCCCCAATTTAAATTCTTCTAGTTAAGAGAGAGAAAAAGGTTTCTCTTGAACCCTCAGGGTCTGGATAACCTTTACCTCAAAATAATCCTCCCACAAAAGTGATACATTTTGTAGATGCTCATTCTGAACCCTTATGCTGTGCTGTGTTTAGTCGCTCAGTCATGTCCCACTCTTTGGGACCCCATGGACCATAGCCAGCCAGGCTCCTCTGTCCATGGGATTCTCCAGGCAAGAATATTGTAGTGAGCTGCCATACCCTCCTCCAGGGGATCTCCCTGACTCAGGGATCAAACCCAGGTTTCATGCATTGCTGCTGCTGCTGCTGCTGCTGCTGAGTCACTTCAGTCGTGTCCGACTCTGTGTGACCCCATAGACGGCAGCCCACCAGGCACCCCCGTCTTTGGGATTCTCCAGGCAAGAACACTGGAGTAGGTTGCCATTTACTTCTCCAATGCATGAAAGTGAAAAATGAAAGTGAAGTTGCTTAATCGTGTCCGACTCAGAGACCCCATGGACTGCAGCCTACCAGGCTCCTCCATCCATGGGATTTTCCAGGCAATAGGCAGATTATTTCTGAGCCACCAGGGAAGCCCAACAATACAAATTACTAAAGTTTCTTTTCTTATGGAATCTATTTTACATGCACAGTTCCTCATTTTTTACAAAACTTATAAAATTGTGAAATGAAAATGATAAGCCTAGGAAAGAATTGAAGAAAAAAAAAGGATAAGCAAATACCATAGTTCCTGTGATTGGAATGCATAAAGTAGAATGTAGCTTACCAGTGATCAGGCAGACTGTCACTGGGTTGATCTGCTGAGTTAGCTGTTAACAGGAGTAAAAACAGAGTTTTAACTAAAAAAAAAGTAAAATTATTAAAATGTGATTTATATTATATTTAATATGTTTAGATTATAATTGTATTCTATACCAATTCTTTAAATTTATGTTATGATTACAATTATATACTAATTATTTAACTAATTATATAACTAATTATTTAAAATTTGTTTTGTGTATTTTTAAATAAATTGCATGTTAAATAATATGTTACCTTTTACTTCATGTTTGAATTTCACATTGAATAATAGTTATTTTAAAAAGTGTTTAAAAGATAATCAGGTGATTATCTTTTATTATCAGTAGATAGCAAGACTATCTACTATGTGATTTTGAGACTCTTTTCTAATAAGAATGTATATTAAGACTTCGGTCTCACTATTCAACTCAAAACAAATGAAAATCATAAGAATTTTAGACAGAAAATAAAATACAATGGTTATGCTAAGGCAAAAAAAAAAAAAAAGATAATCAGGTGTTTGACAGGCCTATCTTAGTTACAAGATTTGTCATTTGAAGCATCTAAATTAGTTTTGTCTTCTTCAGTTCTTAACTGGTCTTTGCTAGATTTTTATTAGTTAATGACACTGGGTCTGACTCAGATAGTTCTGATATCCCTGTCTGGATTTAGTATAATACTCCATTTTAAATAATATTTGCTATTTACTTTACAATCGGATTGTATTATTTGATAATCAGTCAGAGCCTGACTAAAGGATATTAGAAATGGAGAAGTGTTTGGGTTCTAATTTTCTAAGTGATCAGCTCATCGGTAACTATTTTCATATAATGATGATTTCCTTATACATTTCAATGAATATGGTGTTTCATAAAAGGAATGTGTAGCTAATCTGGACCCTTTGTATATCTTAGAAATAATAAATAAGACTATTTCATTTTTTTAAAAATTAAGTTGATAATATCATCTGAAGAAAAAAACAGAAAAAAAAGACAAGAATCCTGACTTGGCTATTTACCAAACAGGTAACTTTGAACAAGTCACTTTACTTCTCTGTCCCTCATTTTCCTTTGTGTAAGGGGAAGGGGTCAGATTAGATCATTTCTAAATTCTTCTTGCTCTAATGAAACTAAGTATTTAAAATATGTTTTCTCACTTAGTATTTAAATATTTGTATTCAGTATTATTGTGCAAAAGCATAAGAGTGAGCATTTGAACATGATTTTAAGCATCAGTTTTACCAAATATATTTCTAGTTGTTATAGGTTGGGCAGGTCAGATTCTTTTATAACAAACTCAGTGGGGGATCCAATATGTTTTCAGGAAAAAGTTTTATCAGAACATGTTGTTAGACAGTGCATTTCTACCTTCAAAGACAGGGTGTAAAAACAACCTTCTTTAACAGTTTTGTCTTTCTGACTCAGACAGAAAAGGAAAAGGCACAAGCTGAACACAGTAGGATGAAGAAAAAAATAAATGGACTTTTATTAATAAAGATGTTAGATTTATACCTTCACAACTATTACATTTCTTTTCCTTCCAAACTTTTGGGTTTCTTCTTTTTCTTTCTTTTCATTTTTGTTTTCTTTTTTCTATGTACACTGGGTTGTTAAGGGTTTGAATTTTGTGCTGTTGACTTCAGTTTTACTTGTCATTTATTCTGAGTTCTTACTGCTTGTAGAAGAATAATTTTTGCCCGCTGGCCATCTGGGATTCTACTTGCAGACTTTCTGACTCAGTAGCTTTTCCCCAAATCTGTGTACTTCAGACAAAGAGCTCAGCTCTCTGTGCCTCTTTCTTCTCCCCACCTGCTGTTCAGAGCATTCACATGTAGATGTACCACCACCATTCCACTCCCCTGCTTCACAAAGTTCAGAGGTTGGAATGGACCATTGTCCTCGAGTGCCACCCTCTTGCTGTCCTGATTGCAAACCACACCTCCTGTCTTGCCTCAACCTGAACTTCAGAGAGTAAGACTAAATGTGGTGTGATCTTGGGGAAAATACCAGCACCTTCTTATGCTTGCAAAGCCTGGACAGCACAGTTTGAGAAATTACTGCCAAGCAATCAGAGAGCATTCTATAAATAACATGTGAACTAATAACTTAAAATTTGTATTTAGCCCTCACCTTGCAGTGACTTAGACTGAATGAAATACTTCTGTATTTGATTACTTGTTCTAGACTTTTTATTGTAACAAGATGGGTAAATGTTTCTAAACACTCCTGTTGTAATGATGTTTACATATGCTTTATCATTCTAAATATTTATATTTTTATACAACATCATTCAGTTATGATTTACTGTTACTGTAGGTTACTGTTAATAGAATTCTTGTCTGAGGAATATATTTTATATAGGTAACATATAAAGAAGTTTAAGAAATACCGTTACCTTTACTACACATTACTAAATATTGTATATGCCCAATTTATGATATATTAAAGCTCAGGAATTACTGTTATAGGTATTCATTGTCATTCTATGTTACTTATGCCCCCCAAATTGGTAAATATTATTTTTTAAGTCCTTTGGTGACATGACTTTAAAAATATACTATTTCTTTGAAGATTTTAAAATGTTAAAACAATGATGACAAGCTAGAATTATAATATTTAATCATTTTAGTACATTCAGATATAGCAGTGGTTTATATATCGTCCAATGGACTTATTTTCAAATGGAAATCAACTTTTTTGTATGCTAAATAAATTTGGAACATTTATGATTTAAAAATACTATAAAGTATCCAGTTGCTCTTGAGACTTAAGGTGATCATATTTAGGGACAGACATTTAGGATTTTTGTTTACAGCGGGCCTGGTGTGGCAGCATGGATCACAAAATATTGCCAGAAACATTGCTATGATTTTGACTGTCGCAGTAACTGAGGAAGTCTAGATGTTGTGATCAGAGAAGATTATAGCTTTGGGGAAGTAGAAGTGTACACAAGGACAGAACCCTGTCTTCAACCTACTTCATTACCCCTAATTCAAAAGAAACCATGGCTATAGTTTGTGAATAGGTGACTTCCTTGCATTATAGCCATTCAGGGGTCATAAGTGTTCTTTGAATAAATTTGAAACTCAACAGAGCTTGCAGGGCTTCAGTGTAATCTGGCTCCTGTCCTGTTGGGCTCATTCTACATTCCCATATTCTACTCTGGAGCCAAACTAAAACCTTCACAGGGCATACTCCCTGCACACCTCATTCCTCTTTCAGCCATCGCTCTAGGGGGGTTCTCATTCTCTTCCTTTGGCCTGAAATACCTGGCCTCCCACTTTCCTTCAGATCATTTCTCCTTAACTTCTCATGTCTCAGTTTGGTGTCGCTTCTGCTGAGACTCTTACTGGTATTCTTCAGGCTGAGGTGTCTTTTTCAGCCCTTTATAGTTTCCTATATTTTTTCCTTATTCTTCCCTTATCCAAGCCACGTGGTTATTGCTTGGCACGTGTCTCTGTCCCCTCTGCGGGTAAAGATTGTGAGCTGCATCCGTGGAGATGCTAGGTCTCGCTCTGTATTCGGTAGATAATGCCTCACACCAAGTTCTATAGAGTAGGCATTCAGCAAGGACCTCTTGAGTTACTGCTGAATGAAAGAAAACCAGGATAAGCCCAAAAGATGGAATCTGGAGTGGTACCCTTCAGGAACATGAAGTAGCATCTCAATTAGGGGAGATGATACTGAATAGTTTTAAGATTCTTGATACATATTACCACAATGTTTTTGAAAAAGGTTAAAGACATCTAGATCTTTCAAAGTTCAGCTTGAAATGAGCACTCAACAGTTTGGGGTACTCTACTTTCTGTTTGTTACAAATTTGTGAAAACTTTAATTGAAGGGATTGAAACCAGTATAGTGTATGAAATTTGACACTTATTTGCTTTTTATTGAGACAAGTTGTTTAAAAAGTATTTCCCTCTGTGATATTTTTATCTTCTTTTATCATTTTTTCTCCTGAGATGAATATTTTATTAATTTTTGTGAGTTCTGTATATATCTATAATATTAACCTTGGTTGTTTATGTTGAGTTGGTTTTCTTAGCTTTAAAGTTTAATTCGATTAATGTACTTTTGGGGGGGAAGCATATATTAAAAACCTTTAGAATGCCATATTTATTATTAACATTTTCTTTGGCAATCTATATTGCTTTTTTAAAAGAGCTCTTGTTTACTATAGTAAAATATACATTTTTGTAGGAGTTTTTAAAACAGGAGACATAAGAAATCTCTGCAATTTTGTAAATCAAATTGTACTTTTCAGATATAGATATTTTCTGTCAACAATATATGTGAATTTCTTGCTGTGACATTTTACATTTTACAACAAACTCTTTTTAATATCTATGTAATGTTTTAATGTGTGCATATACCATCATGTTTTAGCCAAATCTCTATTATGGGATGTTTAAGTTATTTTCAGCTTATTGATATAGAAAATTCTACAATGAACATTTTTTATATAATTTTGTACATCTTTATGCTTTTCCCCTTAGGATAAATTATTTGTGAAAGAAATTCTGTGTATAATAGTTTAAGGTTGTTGATAGATTTTGCTGTCTTCCATGAAAGAGATACCAGTTTACATACATCATATAGTGTGTGACAGTCCCCTTTTTTTGTTCCATTTTTGAAGCTGAATATTTTAACTTTTAGTACTCTTTACAAACCCCTTTTCTATTTGTGGACAAATAGCCTGCACATCAGTACTGATTAATTCTCTAAAAATAGTGGATAAAATATTTTACAATTAATCCTTAAAAATAATACATAGCTCAGTTAAAATGAAATTTAAGGAAACTTTTCAAGGTAAAAAAACAAGGTGAAATCACAAATCTAGACAGATAGAGGGAAAGCTGAAAGACATCTGCTAATTTCTGGGGTCTCTCAGCTTGGATTTTAACCACTCTATAGGTAATTAAGAGCTTCTCTGGTGGCTCAGACAGTAAGGCATCTGCCTACAATGTGGGAGACCCGGGTTCAATCACTGGGTTGGGAAGATCTCCTGGAGAAGGAAATGGCAACCCACTCCAGTATTCTTGCCTGGAAAATCCCATGGATGGAGGAACCTGGTAGGCTACAGTCCATGGGGTCGCAAAGAGTCGGACACGACTGAGTGACTTGACACTCACACATAGGTAATTAAAGGGAGTGTCCAGGTCCAGTATATTGATAGGAATTTGGGTTGGAGACCTTTGCACAAGTTCATTTTTCTCTTAGAGCTGTATGTGCAGTAAAAAAAAAAAAATATATATATATTCCGCAAAAGAAGACAATATATTTCTTTGTTGGGTTTAGCCAAGATGGATGGGGGAAAGCAGTTTTGCCTGAGAATTGCTAACCATAACCTGAACTTCACACAGGTTCAGGGTTAGGATTCACATTGCAAGGAGTGAAAAAAGTCTTAAGCTGACATTTTTATTTAAATAGGGGCCTGCTGGTGGTACCTCTGAGTATCTGGCAGTCAAAAACACAACTCCTCTCTAGAAGAATGCATCTTTTACCCATGTCTCAAAGGATTATCACTGATAATGTTTCAAACATACACATACTTAGAAACATACACATACTTACAAAACACATAAGGAAATAGGAAAGCATGAACAAAATAAGAGTCATATTCAACAAAGATCTTAAAAATTGTAATTATAGTTACAGCATGCAAAGAAAATAAGTATGTTTTAAAAAATAAAGAGTTTAGAAACATAAGGAAGAACTAACAAACTATAAAATGATGAATTTGTCAAATAGAACTTGTAGAAATGAAAAAGGTAAAAATCAAAATTAGAAACTCAATGGGTAAATTAAATGGCACAGTAGAGACAGGTGAGAAGAAAACTAGCTTATCAGAAGGGAAGTTCTTAAGTCACTGCCAGCATGTGGCAGAGAGACAAAGAGACAAAAAACATGAAAGGGGATTGAGTGACAAATATTAATAACTAATCAGAGTTTCATAAGGGACACAGAGAGAAAATATTCAAAAAGACAAATCTGAGAACTTCACAAGATTAATGAAAGATAGGAATATTCAGATACAGTGTAAGACTGGGGCAAAATATCCACACCAGAAGAATCTCAGTGATTCTGTGTTTCCACACAGAATATTAAAGACAATAAGATCTGAAAAGCAGAGAGAGAAAGGCCAGATGGAGTGACAGACTACATCAGTTGCCTATGTGACATCTCAACAGCATCAAAGCAAGCCAGAAGACTGCGGAATAACGCCTTAAAATGCTATGAGAAAATAAGTTTAAATAGTATACTCCGTGAAACTATCTCCTGAGAAAAACATTATTTCACCGAGAGGATCAACAAATTCAAAGTTGATTCCCTGAAAAGAAAAATTAAAATGGACAAACTTTTAGCAAGAAAGAAACAAAAGCAAAAAAAATAACATCAGAAATTAAAAGGGACCCATAGTTATAGGTGTTTTGGAACGTTTAAAAATTGTAAGTGAAAAATATAAACATCATTTTGAACAGTTACAAAACTATCAAAGGAAATTAAGCACTGTCTGAATAAGTGGGAGATATAATTTGGAGTTTGAAAGAATAGAAGACCATAGGAAGAACAGGATAGAAGAAACTACCCAATCAGCTCTTAAAGTCTTTTTGTAAAGCTATTATACAGTGGAGTATTGTGCAGTCATCGATAAATTGCTTAATGTCCCAGGAAATAGAGATCAGTGGGAAAAAGACACATTCATAAATAATATCAAAATAATTGGATGTCAAAATTTTAAAAAAACATGAAAATCATTTCCAATTGCAAATCAAACACAAATATGAAAGAAGAAAGTATTAAAGAATTTAAAAGTTCTGTGCAACTTTAAATTTGGGGAAAAATAGGTAAATAATTTTATATTCTCTGGATAGGGAAAGTTTTCATTTTTCTTTTTAAAGAATACCCCCAAAATATAATTTTTAAATAAATATTTCACAAATTTGATAGTATTAAAATAAGAATTCAATATTCATCTGAAAACATTATTAAAAGTAATGAAATGATAAACCACAAATAGAGAAAAGGGGCTATGGTTTTTCCAGTGGTCATGTATGGATGTGAGAGTTGGACTATGAAGAAAGCTGAGCACCAAAGAATTGATGCTTTTGAACTATGGTGTTGGAGAAGACTCTTGAGTCCCTTGGACTGCAAGGAGATCCAACCAGTCCATCCTAAAGGAGATCAGTCCCGGATGTTCATTGGAAGGATAGATGTTGAGGCTGAAGCTCCAATACTTTGGCCACCAGATGCAAAGAGCTGACTCACTTGAAAAGACCCTGATGCTGGGAAACATTGAGGGCAAGAGGAAAAGGGGACGACAGAGGATGAGATGGTTGGATGGCATCACCAACTCAATGGACATGGGTTTGGGTGGACTCCAGGAGTTGGTGATGGACAGGGAGGCCTGGTGTGCTGTGGTTCATGGGGTCACAAAGAGTGGGTCATGACTAAACAGACTGACTGACTGATTTGGACCAAATAACCAACAGATTACTACCAGAATGAATATATAAACCTGAAAGTCAATAAAAGACAAAAGAACGTTTATAGAAGTCATAGGTAGACACTTTGTAGAACAAATGTGAAAGGCCAATGAAATATTGCAATGATAGTTAATGGTAATAATTAAAAATAAAAATTAAAACTAGAAGAAATAACAACTTATATCCCCATATTGACAAAAATGAGATCCTGTGTTAGTAAGGATGTAGAACATGGAAGAACACCCCACTCCAGTACTCTTGCCTGGAAAATCCCATGGATGGAGGAGCCTGGTGGGCTGCAGTCCATGGGGTCATTGAGGGTCGGACACGACTGAGCAACTTCACTTTCACTTTTCCCTTTCATGTATTGGAGAAGGAAATGGCAACCCACTCCAGTGTTCTTGCCTGGAGAATCCCAGGGATGGGGGAGCCTGGTGGGCTGCCGTCTATGGGGTCGCACAGAGTCGGACGCGACTGAAGCGACGCAGCAGCAGCAGTACAGTTGAATGAAAGTATAACAGTTATTTAGTTTTAAGTCCTTACTGTTTAAAATAATGTATAAGGAAGAATTTGCAAGGTAAAAAGGACTTAGTGACTATTTCAACTAATAATAAGTTGATAGTGTATTGTCATGAATGACAAGTCACTGACTCTGTATGACCCCATATACTGTATCCCGCCAGGCTCCTCTATCCATGGGATTCTCCAGGCAAGAATACTGGAGTGGGTTGCCATTTCCTTCTCCAGGGGATCCTGCTGACCCAGGATCAAATCCAAGCCTCCTGTCTTCTGCATTGCAGGCAGATTCTTTACCCACTGAGCCATCAGGGAAGGTTGCTTCTAGTTTGGGGCAATTATGAATAATGATGCTGATTAGGTTTGTCCATGTTTGTTGGTATAAGACATTAATAATCTTAAAAAACTAAATGCATGGTTTATACATTATTTGTATGTATTAAACATTACAAAATAAAATAAAATAATGTAAGACAGACTTTTTGCTAAATTAATAGGTAGTGAATGATATTTTTATTCTAATTTTACTTTTTGATTACCATTGGTGGTAAGCATTTTTTATATTTTAATTTGAATGTTATTATTTGTCAATTGATATTGATGTTATGTGACCATTTTTCAATCTGTATACTATTCTTTTGCATTTGCAAAGAAAAAAAGTGCTATTTAAGTTTGTCCCCATTTTGGTTTTTTAAAAAATTTTAATGGTTTTTAAAATATCATTTTTTATATTTTTAAATTAAATATATAGTCACAAAAAATTTCAAAAAACTAAACCAGAAAAACAAACAAAACCCCTAAAGTATAAATAAACATCATTTTAACCCCCTTTTTCCAATTAACTGTTGTCAGCATTTTGGTAACTATCCCTGTTCCTTGTGACTGTATACACATGTATGTTTATATTAATATATACACATATTTATATATTTATGTATTATAGCAATCTTTAAAACTATCTATATAGCTGTACACACATGGTTTAACAAAAAAGATTTTTTTATGCCTAACAGAATACATTTTCCCCAATAAATTTATTTGTACACCATCATTTAAAAATATTTGATTTCTTTGTTCATGGTTTATTCAACAAACATTTATCAAGCCCTTAATAATGGTGTATAGTGGCATTATTTTATTGGCATTGAGAACAAAGGGATGCACAAAGCTCCTGCAGGGGTGGAAACTGAATGATATTTGGGAAAATATACAGTAAACAAGTATTTCATATAAGGCAATAATTAGTACTATGAAGGAAAAAATGCAAGGAAGAGGATAGAGACACGGGGTACTCAAGGAAGACCTCTTAAATAAGCTGGAACAAAACTGAATTGTGGGAGCCCACTGTGCTAGTATTTAGGGCAAAATCATCTCAGAGAAAATACAAATGCAAGTCCACAAAGCAAATCTTTAAAATTAAAAAAAAAAATTGATACTAGTTAACATTTTAGATTACTTATAATTACTAAATATTATAAACAAATTTGGAGAAACCATTTTTCTTAAAAGACTTCCTCAGTTCTTGCAAGTGTTCTAACTTTTCTGCTCCTTAATTTTCATACCCACTTTTCCCCTCTTGTATGTTTTCATGGTTATAGTGATAAGAAGATACATAAGTGTATCTGAAAGGAAGTTAATCTGATGCCATCTAACTCTTTAGGCTTAATTCATATTTCTTCAGGGGAAAAAATAAGTTTCAGAGAAACAAAAGTTTGCAAAATAATTAGAATATAGAATGTTAATTTGGAGAGGAATATTTATAGCTAAGACAAAAAACTGTAATGACTTGCCTTTAATTGTACTGCTACTTAATAATTTCTTTTTATGCCATTTTAATATCATGGAAACTTTAATAAAATCACTTAAAAAATAAGAACTTTGACATACATTTTAAAAATCTCCCTCAGGTTGCTGATGCCAAGTCTTTCTCGGGACCTTTTAATGTCTTGCTTGTGAAGACAAAATGGAGTAACATTGGCTTTCATATACTTCTTTTTGATCTGGAAAGCCTTCTTGAACTTTTGCTGCCGACTCCAATCCGTGATGTTGACCCTTCCAATTCATTCTACTGCAGTGAGATTCTGAGAAGAGCCAAAAGTACAGTAGAGAAGACAACACTGACACTGAAAAGAAATAAAACTGTCTGTGGTCCTCTCTCTACGGAGGTACATGCCAAGCCTGTTGGTGAAAGCCCAGCCCAAGGAGATAACGCCATCAAATTATCAGAAGAAAATGATGGCGTTAAAAAGCAGAAGAAAATAAAGAACTTCAAAAAGATGCACCCTAAGCAGTCAAGAAAAGTCGATGCCAACCTCACAATAGACACAGCTAAATTGCTCCTATCTTGCCTTCTGCCATGGGGAGTGGATAAAGAATTAGATAATCTCTGCATTAAGCATCTCAATATTTTAAAGCTTCAGGGTCCTGTTTCTTTAGGACTTGCTGCAAATGAAGATCACTTTTCATTGATGCTGCCAGGTTGGGATTTATACAATACTGAAATGAAAAAAGACTATTCAAAAGTGAATTTATTTTCTAGAAAAGTTTTGGACTTGTCAGATAAATACACTTCCACTTTTCCAAATCACTCTGGGATGCCAAAAGGACTGGAAAATAATTCTGATTCTTTGCAAGAGTCAAACACTATAGTTTATTTATTGAGCAAACTATTTTTAGTTAACAAGTTAGTTAACATGCCCTTAGAACTGGCATATGGAATGGACAGGTAAGACATACCTAGAGATTTTGACTTTTCTTATTTAGGATATTAAAAAATTATTATTATTTGTTAAATTTAGCTCTCTAGCCTCCCTTGTTTCTCCTTTTCTTTCTTCCTTCTTTCCTATAAGGAAGGAAGGAAAGAAGGAAAGAAAGAGTAAATAAGCAACATCTTCTTTAGCTCAAAACACATTTAAGAAAATCTTCCATTTAATTCTTTGAGATTGGAAAAATATTTGGACAATAAATCTGTATATTTTAAAATTGATTCATCCAGCAAATATCCACTGGTCTCATAATATGTTCCAGAAAATTCACAGTACTGGATGCTGAATGGTTCAACAGATAGGTAGATAGATAAACAGATTCACACACATTTGAAATCCATTATACTTGCTGTGAATTAACTATGAACAAAAAGCATTAAAGTAAATGCCTCTGATGATATATTTTATATATCATTAGGAAAGGAAAAATTTGAAAAATTCATACCTCAAATCCCACCATTTAATTTGTACTCTGGCATATTAATATAGAAGGGGTTACCATCAATTCATTTATAGAAAGTATGGTTTAGTAACAATAGCTATTATTTTGGGGGGGTTTAATATCTACTAGTCACCATGTAAGCCACATGATTTCACCGGCCACTTGATTTCATTCCATGTGCACAGCAAAGCTAGGGTGTAGGTGCAAGTACTTTGCTTAATGTATAGATCGGATATTGAGACTTATGAAGAGAAAGTACCAACCCCAAGATTAATTCAGAGCCTTGCAAGCTGATTTGAGGCCGGGTGTCAGTCTAATTCCAGAGCCTGATTGCTAACCTTGACCCTGTATTTACCTTCTCCCATGCTAAAATTCAATATAGTTTTTCATAGTCTGATGTTAGAAGATTTTATTTGATTCACCAAGTGCTTAATGAATATGTCCTTAGCACTAGCTTACAGAGGAAACATAAATAAATTTTTTATTTGGGTAGGAACTCTTTCAAATGATGAAATAATGCATATGAAGTAAGTAGAAAACACTTAAAAGAACAAGGAGAAACATTTGTAGTATAGGTAAGTATTGTAGATGATCAGAGGGAAGAGAATAATTAGTGTGAGATGAAACCATCTGAAAGCCTTTGGAGAAGATGTACTGTTTGAACTGCTCATTACATGGTAGTAAACGGTCCTTGACATTTCTCTTCTTTGGTAAGAGCTCAGTTCAACAAATCTGTGCCAGGTACTATATAATAGACTTCCTACCTTCAGTGAACCTACAGTCTGGTAGCAAGTCCATATGGATTACATAGATTCAGTGTTAAGCTTCCTTCCATTTCAATGCTTCTATGCTATAGGGTTTTTCCATTTTCTGTTTGGTGGCCATAATAATGAGAAAGCAGAGACTGGTAAATTTCCATGATTCCTATACTTAAGTTACCTCTATTTTTTTCTTTTGTTCATTATAATATATTTATACATAATATATAACTTCATGTTTATAACATATATATATGTAATATGTGTATTTTAATTTCAGTTAGGCTCCTTTCACTTTTCTTTCTATTAATAAGAAAATTAAATAACACCTAATGTATGATAAAAAAATTATAGTCAGCCGATTCTAAAGACCTGAGAACAAATCCCAGTTTTGTGGTTAAAGTAGTGTGGCTTTGGACTGGTCACTTAGCCCCTTTGGGCTTTGCTTTCCTCATTTACAAAATGAAGTGAATAGAATAGGTGATGGTTAAGATTTCTTCCGGAGAAGGCAATGGCACCCCACTCCAGTACTCTTGCCTGGAAAATCCCATGGATGGAGGAGCCTGGTAGGCTGCAGTCCATGGGGTCGCTAGGAGTCGGACACGACTGAGCGACTTCACTTTCACTTTCACTTTCATGCATTGGAGAAGGAAATGGCAACCCACTCTGGTGTTCTTACCTGGAGAATCCCAGGGACCAGGGAGCCTGGTGGGCTGCCGTCTCTGGGGTCACACAGAGTTGGACACGACTGAAGCGACTTAGCAGCAGCAACATCAAGATTTCTTCAATTCTAAAAACAAATTCTATTTGTTAGCCTAATCGTGACCAGACAGAGCAGATGAGGGACTTAGTTACTATCACCAGAGGTTTTCATTCTGAGCTTGTTCCTGATGCTGAATACAGGATGTGGAGGATGTGTCTGGAGCCCTTCAGGGAAGATTAAGGGCTTTCAGCATGCTATCCATTAAAAGGCCTTAAAATCATTGCCACATGTTAGTTAATTCTTTACAAAATTCTTCATTAAAATAAATTATTGAATGAAGGTGTCAGGATTAGAGACTGCTTCCCTAAATAAGCCACATCAGATTTGATCTGCTTTTGGGAACTATGTGTCATATTTAAGGAAATCAAAATACTGTGTATTGAATTTTTCACAGTAAATCTTTCCAATAAATGTGGCCATTTTGCTCACATTTCACTGTGGTCAGGAAGGTGAAGAAATCTTTGCATGCTTAACAACTGAGTGCATGATTTAACTAAATTTTAAGCAAAGAGCTATTTGCCTTTAAGAATATCCATGGATAGTATCTGAAATTTTCCCCCATTGAATCACTGGACTAGGATAAAGACTGCCTTCATCAAGTCCTGATGGTATCTGGGGATAATTCTTTGGCAGATATGAACATATTAGGATTCAAAAATTTATTGCATTAGCCAAAATCACATGACTTAAAGTAGCAATGGCTTTCCAGTAAAAGTGGATCACAAAATAATTCTGAATAAACCAAGATTCACAATTCAATTGAGATTAGGCTTTTAGGTAATTCAAAGTGGGGAAATAAGATTCACCAAAGAGAATAATGTAAAATACATTGCTAAAAATAATGTGTTCAATTCCCAAATTTGTTAAAGTGGTCATGCAGTCAGTCATATCTTCAATTTGTTTCTCAAAATATGTTTATACATATTTAACAATATCTTTTAAATTTTTCCTCAACAGTGCTTTCAAAATCGAATCTGTGCATAATAAGATGAAAAGTCCTGGAAATGATATTCTGAATATTTCAAGCTTCTACAGTTACTTACGAAATGGTAAAGTAGTTACAGATATAGTCGAATTATTTTTCTATGAAATAAAAGTGCCATAACTGGATAGTATCCTACAGTTTAGAATGAGAAGGGTGCATGTTTACTACTTGGTTTAGTCTATGTTTCACATGGTTATAGTTTTATATTCTGTCTATATATATGAAATTTCATTATTAGAACAAGTATCTTATAAGATGTAATGTAATGGATTTTTCAAATGATCTGTGAAATGCCTAAAATTCTGAAGCTTTTCAGCAAGAAAACACTTAATATTAAATAAAGGTCCCATATGATTTATAAGAAAGCTTCCTATATCAATATCTTTATTACCATATAAGTATTATATTAAGTAGTTTTACAGCTTTACAGTTTTACAGCTATTTCAGAAATTTGTCTTTGAATTTTCCTGGGTAACAATCTTGGTGTTAAGATTTTATTTTGATGCCAAATGGCTAATTTATCTCCCAAACCTCCTCATCCAATTTTTTGACATCTCAAGTGAAGTGGCTCAGTTGTGTCCGACTCTCTGCGACCCCATGGACTGTAGCCTGCCAGGCTCCTCTGTCCATGGGATTTTCCAGGCAAGAATATTGGAGTGGGTTGCCATTTCCTTCTCCAGGGGATCTTCCCAACCCAGGGATCAAACCCAGGTCTCCCACATTGTAGGCAGATGCTTTTACCGTCTGAGCTACCAGGGAAGTCTCCTTTGACATCTCAGTTCAGTTCAGTTCAGTTAAGTTGCTCAGTTGTGTCCGACTCTTTGCGACCCCATGAGTCGCAGCACACCAGGCCTCCCTGTCCATCACCAACTCCCGGAGTTCACCCAGACTCACGTCCATCGAGTCAGTGATGCCATCCAGTCATCTCATCTTCTGTCGTCCCCTTCTCCTCCTGCCCCCAATCCCTCCCAGCATCAGAGTCTTTTCCAATGAGTCAACTCTTCGCATGAGTAGCCAAAGTACTGGAGTTTCAGCTTTAGCATCATTCCTTCCAAAGAAATCCCAGGGCTGATCTCCTTTAGAATGGACTGGTTGGATCTCCTTGCAGTCCAAGGGACTCTCAAGAGTCTTCTCTAGCACCACAGTTCAAAAGCATCAATTCTATCTTTCCAGCTATTCAGGCCAAGAACTTTAATGCCATTTTGACTTTCTCCTTTTCCTCATACTCCACATCCAAACTTTTAGTAATCATTTTGGTTCTATCTTCAGAACATATCCCAGATTCTGACTGCTTCTCTCTATTATTCTGCCAAATGCCTGGTGTGAGACTTCATCCCCTCTTGCCTGGATACAGAAGGCTCCTAACTACCCTCTGCTGTTCTTGACTCCTGCACTCTATTCCCAACCAAATATCCAGAATGGTCTATTTGAAACTAAGTCAGAACCTCATGTGTGTTAGTTGCTCAGTCATGTCTGACTCTTTGTGACCCCATGGACTGAGCCTGCCAGGCTCCTCTGTCCATTGGATTCTCCAGGCAAGAATACTGGAATGGGTAGTCATTCCTTTTTCCAGGAGATCTTCCAGAACCAGGAATCAAACCCAGGTCTATCTGCACTGCAGGTGGATTCTTCACTGTCTGAGCCACTAGGGAAGCCCTCATGCTACTACTTAACACTTTTCAGCGGCTTCTGTTTCACTCTGAATAAAAGCTACAGTCCTTACGATAGCTCATGAGGCCCTGTATAACCTGGCTGCTCTACCTATGTCTTCACACACGCCTCCATCTGACCTCATCTCTTTGTATTCATCCCTAGCTTCACTACTTCCAGCAAGGCTGCCTTTTTAACTCTTTCCAGAACATGTCAGGCAGGGTTAAGTCTTTGCACTGAGTGTCCCCTCCTCCTGGAAGACCCTTTCTCCAGATTCCGTATAAGTCAACCTGCTGTTCCCCACCTCTATTCTCTATCCTTCAATTCATCCTCAAATGCCATCTTATCAATGCAGGCACCCTCCATTCTCCCTAGCATACTCTACCCCTTTCCCTGTTTGACCATAACCCTTTTCAACATCTGACATGCTGTATATAATTTTTTCATTTGCCACCTACCTCCTGCCACTCAAATGTAGGCTCCAGGGAGGTTATTAAATAATTTTTTTTTTGATCAGCTTTATTCACTGCTGTGCTGCCAGTTCCCAGAACAATGCTTGGAAGGAATTAAGCAAATACTTTTGGATTGAGGATGAATAAAAAATAGAACAATGGTTTTGGAGATAAACCACTGAGGTTCTAGATCCAGTTCTGCCACTTACTACTTATGTAGCTTTAAGTGTATCTTCTACTCCTTTAAAAGCCATAGTTACTGGATTTGGAAAATAAGAATAAGATTCCAGATTTGATGTGCTTTTTACTTCTAAAGTTGTGTAGCATATGATTAATACATTGGGATGGCCTGAATAACAGTTGCACAGTGGCCCTCTCAGGGCTTTTGAATAGAATATTCATTCAGAATATTTTAAAATGAGAGTTTATTAATAGTCTCCAATTATTAAGTCGCTAGTATGTCCAAGGAGAAGGCAATGGCACCCCACTCCAGTACTCTTGCCTGGAAAATCCCATGGATGGAGGAGCCTGGTGGGCTGCAGTCCATGGGGTTGCTGAGAGTTGGACATGACTGAGCGACTTCACTTTGACTTTTCACTTTCATGCATTGGAGAAGGAAATGGCAACCCACTCCAATGTTCTTGCCTGGAGAATCCCAGGGATGGGGGAGCCTGGTGGGCTGCCATCTATGGGGTCACACAGAGTCAGACACTACTGCAGTGACTTAGCAGCAGTATGTCCAAAGAATTAAGTCCACAAACTTTACATGTATTATGTCAACTAATATAGAAATAACACTGCACAATAGGAGGATCTATCTCTGTTTAATCCTTAGGGAAATTGGGGATCAGAGAAGTTAGATGACTCATGCATAGTCAACCAGCTAACAAGCTGAAGGACTAGGATTCCAGTCCATCTCCATCTAATTCCAACTTCCTTGCTCTTTCTATGTCAGGCCATTTCTCACATTTATGATTATAAGTTATGTTTCCTCTATAGGACCTAGTCTGGATTGCCTGCCTTTGCCTGAAGTAGTAGTCATTATTAGGGTTATTTACTCTAATTTTTATTTTTTATAACGCTGGGAAAGAGATTATAATTTAAGGTATAATATAAGTGGTTTCTGGGCTTCCTTGGTGGCTCAGTGGTAAACAACTCATCTGCCAATGCAAGAGATGTGGGTTCAATCCCTGGGTTGGGAAGATCCTCTGGAGAAGGAAATGGCAACCCACTCCAGTATTCTTTCCTGGAGAATCCCATGGACATGTGAGGCTACAGTCCATAGGGTTGCAAAAGAATCAGACATGGCTTAGCAACAAAATAAAAACAGTAAGTGGCCTCTGCTGAGACCCAGGTATTTGCTAACCAGAACCAAGGAGGCCTCAGCTTTTCCTATGATTGTCCCAACCAAAGCAGCCTGAGCAACTAGGGTTATTAGCAAACAATCTCCCTGATGTTGAGAGGTGGCATTTATAGCATTTAAAATTAAGTTAGGTACAGAAGAAACATGGTTTTATGTTTTAATAATTGGCAGATGGAAGGTTAAAGAAAGGAGAGATTCACTTCATGCTATTAATCTATAAAGTCCAAGCCTAAGGAATAAAATAGTACTCTGAGGTGCTCATTCTGAAGGACTGAGCCACTTCCATCATCAGAAATGATGGCTAAGTAATATTGGTAAGCCTGAGATGTTTTCTTTTTATCTTTCCCCTGAAGTTATAATTAATTCTTTAACTCATTGACATTGCCAAGAAGAGTTGGCTCTCATTTCCATCTCATATTAAAGTTTTAACATCACATTAAAGTGCACTATGAAGTACCCTATGATGCCAGTAAGTAGTTACAGTTGAGACCAATACTTAACTTTGATGGTGCAATCACAAGGTCAACCAAATGAAAGAGGGAGAAAGGAAATAGATAAAAAGAAAATACTCCTTTACCTGCTCTGCTCATGAAGAAATGAAAGATAACAACTTCAAACTCATAGTGCTCTGTCATGCTCACATGTTTTATATACTGTTCTTGGCCATTTCCAATTTATATCATAGGTTCCATAGGAAAAAATGATATTAATAATGAGTCAGAAGTTTCTTATCTATTTCTTTTATGTCCCCAGTTTATATCAATACCTTCTATTAATCTCCCTTGCCCACTAATGTGAGATATGCACACACACACATACATGTCTATTAATATATAAAATGGTAGTTCAATGAAAAGCATCTTAGACTAAAACTAATTTAGTTGATCCAGGGTTTCAAACATACATTAATACATTAATTTAAATAGACAATTATAGCAATTTTCCCTCCAGTGCAGGATTGCATCACTCTTCCTTATCTCACTCCTGGATCTGGCACCTAGATAATATACTTTAGCCATCAGAAAGCCTTAATTCATTGATTTTTTCATTTGGATGATAATATGTCCATTTTCAATTAATGAAAAGGCACTTATTAAGTGCTTTTTTGTGTAGGGAACTGTTGGACACTCTGTGGATCAATTTAAATAAACTAAGCCATAGCTCACCCTTAAAATTTCACGCTGAACATTAGGGCAAATAGATAGAAAGGACATTCAAGAGGGCAAATTTAAAAGAAACGATACATAACAAAACGAGTCAAATTAAAACATAAGTGCTATACCTATTGATCAGAGTAGTATAGCTGGGTAAGGACAAATCAAAGGAAGTTTTTTATAGGGCTTTCTGTGTGATAGATACTGATTCATGGCAAGGTGGAATTTCAGGAACTACTTGTGTGAGGAAGGAGTTGTGAAATTCAGTAATCTGTTTTGAGGAAAATGTTAGTCATTGCATTTTGGTGGCAAAAAGGTACAGAAAATGGGTTTAAGGTATAAAGATGAGTTTGATTTGATGTGAATGTGTATTAGGATAATTATTAGAAATACATATATGTTAATTAATGTTTCTTGACTCTGGCTATATAGGAAAATCATCTAAGGTACTTTTAAAAAGTATTAATACCTACCCCATTCTCACCCTAGGACCTATTAGACCAAAATCACTGGAAGATTGATTTTTGTGGGGGGAAAAAAGGCTCCCAAGTGATTTCAGTGTGCAGTCAGGGTTGAAGATCATTGGGCTGCTTCCATGTTTAATACTCTCAAGATACAAATGTGTTCTATATATTTTTAGGTAAGAGTGAATCTCATCTACCTGAAGCTGACGTTTCACTTTTGAAGCTAATTTCCTGTTGGAGAGACCAGTCTGTTCAGGTATGATAACAGTTCATTTCGTGAAGTTATTGGAAGAGTTCCTTGCTGCTACATTTCCTTCATATTCCCCTCTACCTGAGAATATACATAAGTAGGTACTCTTGTGTTTTCTTCCAGGATATTTCATTTAATAGGACTGATACAGAGATTAACAATGAGGGAAAAGTGGAAAAGAACATGCAGGGATGCACCGAGTTAGGGGCATGAACAGAGGGGGCTGATGAAGAGGTGTTTACTTTAGTGCCCACTGAGGCAAGCGTTTATTATTTGATTTCAATATTAGATGGAAAGGTCCCTAGGCTTGTGAATCTGATAGGTATGATTAGAGATCATTTTTCTATCCTTTTCATTTGTGAGCTGATTTAGAGACCTCGTTTACTCAATGTCCAATTTAAGTCTTTTCCTTATTTCAAGGATTGTTTGTGTATGTGTGGATAGCTTTGTACATAATACAATAAATATCTGTGCATTGATTAGATGAATATTAACTGGAACTTTATTCTTCATGGGCTAAATAAATGTCACATTTGCAAGACAAGCATAGCAATAATGCCAATTACAAATGGTTATTTTTGGTTACAAGAAAACAAAGAAAGTCGATTCAGAACAGACTGTGGGGGTTGATACCATGAAACCAAATAACACAGTTGGGATGGTCATTAAAGCCATGGCCTACATGATTTGCCCCCAGCCTGACCTCTTTCCTCATCATTCTCCCCCGTCCTCACTAGCCACACTGATCTGCTTATTATATCCAGAACTCACGAAGCTCATTTCCACCTCAGGACCTTACTGTTCTCTCGGACTAGAATTCTCATTTTTTCCCATTCATCCTTTGGATCTTTGCGTAAAAGCCAATTTCTCAGGGAAGTCTTCCCTGATCATTCCATCTAATATTGTCACTGTACCCTGTCTCTCCCCACTGCTCCAGTCACTGTCACAGTATCCATTTTTATTTTCTTTGTTAGGCTTGCTTTTAATGGAGATTTTACCATTTGTTTTTTGCTTGCTTATTTTCTGTCTTTTCACTGTTACAGAAGCTTGCTGAGAGCAGGGACTTTGCCTGTCTCACTCACTGCTTTCACTAATGCACAGAAAAGCAGAAGTGACAGCAGCCAGTTAATAAATATTTAGTGAATGTCTGAATAGCTATGAAAAAGCCTCTGTGTTAATCAAATAAACATCAGTATATGTTCACTTTACCAGCAGATTTGCTAGCACCGTGAAAGAGTCTCTATTAAAGACGGAATTCTTTTTTCCCCAGTAGCCAAAGAATTTCTCAGTGGAGAAAACAATTCTTAGGGAAAAAAGAATTCAGCAGAACATTTATTCTGAATTGCTCCAATTAAAGATCTTTTGTAGTTGTCCGTTTGACCATCAAATAAATTTTAATGTAGTTTGGACATATTTGGACTAATGGACCTTAAGGTTCTATGATTCTATGACCTTGTTAAAATGCTGGCAGCAGGACAAATATTACCAGAGCATTTATTACTCACTCTGTATGAAGTTTAAGCTTCAAAGTTCTCTCATTTCTGCCACTAACCTGATAAATGATTCTGGAAGATAGGTTTAACTTGTTGATTATTTATTTTCCTCATGTGTAAAGTAAAAATGAGACTTCCCAGGTGACGCTAGAGGTAAAGCATCCGCCTGTCAATGTAGGAAATGTAAGAGATTCAGGTTCGATCTCTGGGTTGGGAAGATCCCCTGGAGAAGAAAATGGTGACCCACTCCAGTATTCTTGCCTGGGAAATCCTATGGACAGAGGGTCCTGGCAGGCTACAGTCCATGAGGTCGCAAAGAGTTGGACATGACTGAGCATCTGAGCACAGGACAGATACTATAGAAATGAGAATTCCTGGGTCCTTCAGGAAAAACAGAGGCTGTTGCAAATATACATATAAATGCTTCAATAACCAATCCTCAAATTCCTTATAAAGGTGTTCATTTAAGCAGTTAAACATGTTAATTTGAATCTGCTTTTTAATGTATTTTAAGAATACTGGCAATGGTAATGATTTTGTAAAACAGAGCGAAATCCTACTTCAGAAATTGAAGGGGGTATTTTTAAGCAAATAAGTAAGGACAAGTTAATTTTGCAGATGAAAGAGTTTGCAGATTGTCTCTTTTGTTTCTTACACATGAAATATGCCCGACATAGAAATAAATGCTGGAGAAGCAACAGCGAGTTTTGGGGTTGCTAACTTGCACATTTCTGAAGCAACACTGAAGTTCTTTGAATTTTATACTCTAACACTGGTAGGAGAAACCATGAAATCCAGGCCACCAGAGAGAAGTATTGTTTTTCAAGGAAATGATGAAAAGACATGAAAGGCTAGTGTGAGTCTGACTTGGGAAAATGCTTTTATACCAGAAAGTCTGGACATTGAAACCATATGCAGGCCACAGGGGCTCTTATGAGTCTTCATAATGCTCTGTACTATTTTACAATACTTTGCTGTTTCAAGGTGTTAGCAGAAAACCATTAAAAAAATTTAGCTTGCTATGGCACCCGACTCCAGTACTCTTGCCTGGAAAATCTCATGGACTGAGGAGCCTGGTAGGCTGCAGTCCATGGGGTCGCTAAGAGTCGGACACGACTGAGCGACTTCACTTTCACTTTTCACTTTCATGCATTGGAGAAGGAAATGGCAACCCACTCCAGTGTTCTTGCCTGGAGAATCCCAGGGATGGGGGAGCCTGGTGGGCTGCCGTCTATGGGGTCGCACATAGTCGGACACGACTGAAGCGACAGCAGTAGCAGTAGTAGTAGTATGGCACAGTAATACTTCCAGCTAATAAGTATGGTCCAGATGTGGCTCTCTTTTCTCAGTCAATGGATTTTCAAACTTCATTTTAAATCTGCACCTTCTTTTATAAATTGTAATGCTTCATGTATCTATCTTTCAGGAAAAACTATATATGCATTTGGGAGACAGCTTTATTGCATTGTGCTTTCAATTCTGGTTCATTATTATCATTACAAAGTTATATAATATCTATAGATTTTATATTTGTTGGGAAAAATTCTATGTATACTACCTATCTACAAAAATTATCTACTGTATTTACATGCTAGAGAGACTTAAGTATCGATAGTCAGAAACTATCATTAAATTTTACCTTCTATCATGTATAGTTTTAAAGTACACAAAATCTATTTCAACTCTATTTGCATGATTTTAGTGTTCAGTATTAGTTTGCAGAAGGAAATGGCAACCCACTCCAATGTTCTTGCCTGGAGAATCCCAGAGATGGGGGAGCCTGGTGGGAGGCCATCTGTGGGGTCACACAGAATCGGACACGACTGAAGCGATTTAGCAGCAGTAACAGCAGCAGTGTTCAGTGTATAACAGATACCATAGCATTATTATATGCTTATATAAATTGTACCATGTCTCTGAGTATTGATCTCACACTGAGCACAAAATGCATATTTTGAGTTTGCTTCCAACTGGGTACGTGCCATTCTGTATTCACTTTTTAAGTTCTGTGGCTCCGATTGTCCTGCTCATTGCAGTAAATATGTTTTATCCTGCTGTTTCTACTTCATCTTGTTTTTTAATGATACTCATATTAATTATTCCTGCAGTACATATTTATAGTGACATAGATGTTAAAAAATTACAAAATTTAACAATTATAAAATATGGTCAATCTAATAATTAGACATATTAACTGAAGTTCCATAAATCTCTGTATATTTTTAAGAAAGAATATTGATCCAGGTTGTTATAGAATATTATATCTGGTAGATAGAGGACATGCTAAATCACAGTCGTGAGAGGGCATCCATAATCCTATGGGAGCGTATGGCCAATCTGCCCATTCCGAGGGACAGACCATAGTCTGGATGTACTACAGGTCCAAGGATATCCTCCAATATCTTCCTGATTTTTATATGTAGAAACAGAAGCAAGTTCCATACAGCTTACTGTGATTGAAAGCTCTCATCTTAGCCTCTCTCAGCATCACATATTGTTGTTTGGGGGTTTTGGTTTTTTTTTTAATTGAAGGCTTTACAGAATTTTGTTGTTTTCTGTCAAATAGCAACATGAGTCAGCCATAGGTATACATGTGTCCCCTAAAGTCCCAGAGAAGTACATAACTTGTCAAAAGTTGCATTTGTAATAACTGTCATAGTCAGATCAGAAACTTGGACCTTCTCATTTCAGATTGAGATCTCTTTCTCTTTATACCACACCACTCATATCTTGGAGGCAGTGCTATCAAATAAAATGTGTGATAAAATTAAAATGACGTAAATTCAATGGTGTAAAATTATCCATGAATAATTAATACAGGTTTTCCCCTCATAATATCTATATGATAAGTGTGGTTTACTTATTGTGATCTAAAATAGTATGTTAGTAGATATCATAGCTAATAGTTAATATATGCTTCAGCATATGGTAGATATTAATAAGCATGAGTCATCAGTACCATAATGTGTAGAATTTTATGTTGTATTCATGGTATGCAACAGCATTCACAGTGTTGAATATCTCATCACATAATATGCATGAGTAAGGATTATGTACCTTTATTGTAACAGGCAGTACTACAATGTTAATAGATCCGGTGTGCAGTAGTAAAATCACATCATTCATGAGCCTTTTTGCCACAACCCAACCAAGCATCTGAATGGCCAAGAATAGGGGGATGATCAGTGATCAGGAAACTACTCTGATACTTTCTGGATGTTCCCTATATTTAAAACTCTAGAATAGAGTTTAGAATAGAGTTTCTTCTGCCCCTGCTGTTTACTGAGCATCTACCATCAGCATAAACTCTCTGAGTGTCCCTAGAGCCTAAAAGTCTCACAAGATTGCTATTTTGTTTAGTTGCTAAGTCATGTCTGACTCTCTGTGACACTGTGGACTGTACCACGCCAGGCTTCCCTGTCTTTCACTATTTCCCAGACCTTGCTCAAATTCATGTCCATTGAGTCAGTGATGTTATCCAACCATCCTCTGTCTCCCCCTTCTCCTCCCACCTTCAATCTTTCCCGGCATCAGGGTCTTTTCCAATGAGTCAGCTCTTCACATCAGATGGCCAAAGTATTAGAGTTTCCGGTTCAGCGTCACTCCTTCCAATGAATATTCAGGGTTGATTTCCTTTAAGATTGATATCCTTGCTGTCCAAGGGACTCTTAAAGAGTCTTCTCCAGCACCACAATTTGAAAGCATTAGTTCTTCAGCATTCAGCCTTCTTTATGGTCCAACTGTCACATCTGTATACAACTACTGGAAACACCATAGCTTTGACTCTACAGACTTTGTCGTCAGAGTGATGTATCTGCTTTTTAACATGCTGTCTAGTTTTGTCATAGCTTTCCTTCCACAGAGCAAGTGTCTTTTAATTTCATGACTGCGGTTACTGTCTGCTGTAATTTTGGAGCCCAAGAAGATAAAATCTGTCACTTTTGCCACTTTGTTCCCATCTATTTGTCATGAGTGATGAGACCGAATGGCATGATCTTAGTTTTTTTGAATGTTAAGTTTTAAGCCCACTTTTTCACTCTTCTCTTTGACCCTCATTAAGACGTTCTTTAGTTCCTCTTTGCTTTCTGCCATTGGAGTGGTATCATCTGCGTATCTGAGATTGTTTATATTTCTTGATTCTAGCTTATGATTCATCCAGCCTGGCATTTCACATGATATACTCTGCATGTAAGTTAAATAAGCAGGGTGACAATATACAACGTTGGCATATATATGTTCCTTTTCCAATTTTGAACCAGTTTGTTGTTCCATGCCCGGTTCTAACTGTTGCTTCTTGACCTGCACACTGGGTTCTCAGGAGACAGGTACAATACCAATCCACTTTACCACCACTGGATACCTCATGATAAATATCCCCCTTCCCTCTCCCCTCAACTGTGGTTCTTGACTGTCTATGTACAATAACTGGAAGGCAGGCTTTGCAGCGTTTTAAGCCATGTGAAACTATTTACACATATACACGGTTTAGTGAGATTTATTATTAAAGTTTTGTCTTTAATTTTCTGTATTTTTTAAATCAAGTGTGTTTAGTTAAATTGTACTAGGCATTCAGAAACTAAACTTGTCTTTAAGAACAATGTGATATATTCAAATTTTGTTTCCTGGTGAAAATGAAAATATTTTATGAGAAAGAATGGAGAATTTCTTTAAATTTTCCTTTTTTAATCTCTTGAGTTTTTTTTTAAAAGAACAGTATGATGACTTGGATGCTAGTTTCCAGTAGCTGCACTTCAGTTGTTTCTGATAGTAATTCTGGTGGAATGGAGCATTACAATTTATGTGAGGCGTTCAAATCAAAATTCCAGGCTTGGGGGTTTATATAAGACCCCGAGCATTTGGGAACCCTAAAAATAATTCAATTTAAAAAATAAATTTTACAGGTAACTGAAGCAATACAAGCTGTTCTTTTGGCAGAAGTTCAGAAGCACATGAAGACTTTAAGAAAGACACCAGTCAACAGTGAACCAGAGTCTGTGGCAAAGAATGGTGACTATGAGATGATGCAGATGCTGCCAAAGATTGAATGGGCCAAGGACCCTGAGTTACAGTGTACTACAGACACTTTTCCTCTGCAAAGTAAGTGCAAAATTTATTGGCAATCTCTTTCATCAGAACTTTTTCTACTCCTCAGAGCATATTGAGAATATGAGTTCACAATAAATCATTTCTGCAAAAGCCAAGCTAAGGGCCCTGTTTCTGACCTATTCTGCTATCAATTTCCTCATAATTGTCAAGTTTCTAATTCTAAATTATAATTAATAAATATTTTACAAAACAAAATTTATGTTCTTTATTTAAGTGTTTTAAAGTTAAGACAGTAAAAATGAAAACAGAAGTAACAATAATAGCTTAATGGGACATATATTATAAGAATACTCTGATAATAATGGGTCCTAAATTTGTGTTCATTTGATAACATGATAATAGCCATGTGCTGTTTTTCGGGGTGGGGCGGATAAGAAATGAAATAGAAACTAAAAGTAAACTGTTTTATAGTTGGACCACTTGATTCATTCTGTAATAGATTTATTTTATCACTGTAACTTTATAATCACAGTGTTTATGCTTTTGACTAGAAAGTGAATCTAAATTTCTGCTGAATAATGTTATCTGACTTTTTAGCCTGTTATCTGTGACTTAAAAGTGAAAATTAAAAAATAGTAAAATCAAGCAAAACTTTGATTTTCAACTTTGTTAGTAAGCTTTTGATGAAAAAATAAACATATAATATTATTATATATATTTCTCAGGAAAACATGTTACAAGTTTACGTGTTTCAGATTGTTAAAAAATTTTAGATACTTCTTTTAGCTCTTTAAAAGAGATTTTATTTGGGACTCAGAAATGTTGCTATATTTAAAATGTTAAATCTTAAAACAGGTATTATTCTTTAAAATGTATTATATTTATTTCTTCTTATTATTTTTATAAGATTACTGATTAGAGAGCACTATGCAGTGAAAGAGGATATGTAGCAGAAAAAGGCTTTTTCAAAGAAGGCCAAAGATCAAAATAGATGGACTATTTCCTAGTACCAAGAAAGTCACTGAGGCTGGTAAATTCAGATAGTAATTTGTTAAAACTCAGTGGTGATTTCAAGTCACTTGTTTTTTTGTTGTAAAGAAATTAGCTTTAATTATCTGGCAAATTTACTCGCTTTAAGGCCTTCCTGTTTGTTCATGTCACATAATTGTATTTGTATTACACCTTTCAAACAAGAAGTAGAAAAATTCCTTTTTAAATTAATTGCACTGACTACGTTTGTGTTCTTGATTCAGCTAGTGTCATTCATCACGTGTTAATTCTCACTTGGTGGTATTTCTGTTACTTATCCCTAGTGTCTAATTTATCCATTGGCCCATAAGCCTCATTTCTGGTTGAGATATTCTTGGCAGGCTATCAAGGTGAAATTTTTATGAGTTTTGCCATCACATGGCTTACTCATTATTTGAAGTTTCATCAGATTGGGCTCTCTGGTGAACCTTCATAATTGAGAATTATTGAGAATTATTAATTCTATGGAACTGAATCTTACTGTGACTAAAGAATCTGGATCTTAATAAATATTATCTATCTTTATCATTATTGAGTGATCCTTTAGAAAATTTAGGATTAGCTTGTGATAAGAATTGGAACACAAAAATAATAAAACTACTTGATATATGTTGGTGGATTAAATTTAGAATATTTTATTTAAAATAAGTATAATATTTTCACAAATAAGTGTATATTCTCCTGGGAAACAGTCCTTATACGAAAATATTAACTCTAATTGCAAGTATATAGGAAGCAAATAACAAGCATTGAAGAGGAAAATTTGCAAGCAATATTATATTGGATACTAACATTGCCATTTTTCCTCTTTTGGAAAAAATAAACAAAACTAATTTTAAAACTATTCAGAGGAGCTAATAATTACAGGAAAAGCTTTAGATCTTTTACTAGTGGTATACACTGCACTACTTGATGAAATTTTAAAAAATAAATAACTAAAAAGCTATTTTATTTATCTCAGATATCCTGATTCAAAGGTTAAGAGGATGATGTAGGTGGTATTCACCAAATATGATTATACCTCAAATTTTATAGGCAGATTTACTTAGCTTTAGTGTGACTGCAACATATCATTTTATCAAATGTTCTTATGATAAATGGTTTATATTATTTAATTTTATCAGGTCCTTGCTCATTTTTCCTCTATGAGTTTCCCATTCCCCCTACTTGTTTTTGTTTGTTTTTCTATTTTCATTTATTCTTTCTTGGTTCCTTGATTTCTTGCACTTTATTTGTAAATCATTTCAAAAGTAACAGATGAATTTTTTGTATAGATACTCATAAACTTCTTTTATGTTGGGTATAGTATGTTTGGCTTATTAGTGCTGTGGTAATATGACAATAATATTAATATATCATAAGGAACAATAATATTAACAGCAACAGTTATTGTACTCTTACTATGTTCTAACAGCTGAAAAGAACTACTATCTGAGGAAGAGAGATTTCCATGGTGCTACCTAGGCTTTTCCTGACTTAAGCCTCTATAAATATTTAGGTTAACATACTAATTATGTATCTTTCTCATGCACATAGAAATAAATAGTACCTGGAAAAAAGTTCATCACCATACTGGGTATCTTGAATGTCTCTAGTAGTGTATCTCTTGCACTTTGAGACATGCTTCCTATTATTATTTCATTTTTTAAATGAATAAACTGGACTTAAAGAAGGTATATGACTTGTCTAAAGTCACCAAATTACTAAAAACAAGGAAACAGTTCCAGATATTCTCTTAAACACTCATTTTATCCAATAAGCTGCATTTTCCACACTTGCAGCATGAAGGAAATTTGCTCTAAATCAGCTTGATCTGAAAATTGAATAATTTATTGAGTGGTTTTCTTAGATTTTTATTCCTCTCTCATAAATCATACTTTCTATTAACAAAGAAAATGCAGAATGTTCAATCGTTGTCATCACAGCCCTCATAAAGAAAATCACCAGGTTTCTTGAAAGGTTTGTACATGAGATGGAAATCAGCAAAGTGAGAACTGAAGCACAATGTGTGTTTGCACCTTATAATTTTGTATCTTATTTTTCAGTGTTTTCACTTGTTACATTTCACAGCTTGTATTTTATTTGAGGTCTTAATATTTGTGGATCAGTATTTTATAGGAGATCTGTGAATTTTATCTGAGTTTACAGTTTTATAACGATCACACTGCGATCTACTTGAATCTCTTTAATAAGAAATTGTATAATAGCACTCACATTTGAGGTTAAGATTTACTACTTTAAAAAACAACAATATTTTCTATTATTAAAATGCTTTAGAAAGCTATTTCCCTTCACTTTTTAAACGCAAGTACTCTGAATTGTTTCATTAAATAAATTGGTTGAAATAGAAATGGAGGCTTTGTAGATAAAACTGTCACCGTAGAATTACTGGCTGAATTTAAATTCATGTTAAACTGTGTGGTTGTGAAGATGATACATCAAATAAGGGTATTGCAAATAATCTTTATTATGTGCATCATTTTCAAAGTCTTATCTGCAAAGTTAAATAATGAAAATGTGCTCTTTAAATAAAACCATTATTTTGTAGTAAATCAAGGTATATTTAACAGAAAAGTTTTGTGATCCTGGTGGCCATCAGTAGAAAAACTGGCACAGGACAGTTTTCATCTGCTTGTTGAATGTCTCAGAAGGAAATCTGTGTAGTTGTAGAAAGGCTTTGAAATATAGTATCTGACTACCTCATAGGGAAATTCTTTCCTGATATTGTTAGTTATGGTAAATACATCTTCCTTTTCCTTTGAGGCCTTCAGGCTGAGAAGGCCAATGCATTCTTAAAGGCACAGAAGTAATTTAGAAAAAATCTGTGTAAGGCAAGTGAGCAAGGAGCAGAGAAGTAATGGGGGATCATCGTAGAATGCCTTTTGTGTATCAGACTGAGGTCTTAAGCTTTCTCTCTGAAATGGGAAAACAGACAATGGGCACATATTTTAATGGGATCTCACTGCCTAAAGTTCAGGGCCATGAGCAGAAGCTGGGAGACCAGTTGGAAGGCCTTATAATGCTAATCCAAATGATGGCAGCTTGGAACAAATATGGTGGCTTGGTTGGAGAAGGTGAGAAGTGATCAGATTTTGAATGTATATAAAGGTGCTGTGCTCAATTGCTCAGTCATGTCTGACTCTTTGCAACCTCCTAGACTGTAGCCCGCCAGGCCTCCAGGCTCCTCTGTCCATGGGATTTTCCAGGCAAGATTACTGAAGTGGGTTGCCAAAGTATTTGCTGATGAAATGGATATGGAGGAGTGAGATAATCAAAATCTATACTTGCATTTTTTCCAACAAAAGTATCCTTGATCCATAGATTGACCTTGGTAAGCTGATTTGATTCCTATGTTGGGTAGTGCAGTATCCCACAGGATATTCTGGGTAGAGAATGGAAGATTCACTTCCCAGAAGGCTGCCTCTCCTATGTTCAGTTTCAAGTGTCCCTGCTCAGATGACCTACAGATTTTATTTTCTAGCATTAACTAAAGTAACTCTCAGAAAATGAGCAAAAGTTTCTAGCCAAGAAACTAAGATTGAAGATAATTCTAATAATGCAATCTTAAGCAAAAAAGCACTGTTGTGTGTGTATGTGTGTGTTAATGTTCTCCTTTTGAAATTCTTATTTTCGTGTATATTTTAGAATGGACTTAATGTTGATATACTAATAGGATGTATATTATTTATAAAAAACATACATATACTGGTGATGCATGCATCAGAGTTCTTTGTATTTTCTGCAAGAAAGTATCCCAACCGTAGCCTTTGGGTGGACTCAGAAGGCAGATATGATAAGCTTTTGGTTATGAAGGGATGGTAACTTGATATTCTGTACTGCATACTGTGCTAGCTCCAAAACTTTGAATACATCTTTATGCATCACTCCTCTATGCCTCTGTGTACTGATCCATGAATTGGTGGTACACAGAGAACAAATTGGAAATCCCCAGTCGAAGACCATAGTGTATCAGATGCTATGGGTGAGTTTGCAGGAACACATCACAGCAGTACCTAACCCAGATTTGAGGTCAAGAAGACTTCTTTGAAGAAGAGATGCCTAATGCAAGACTTGAAAGATGAACATAATTTAGCCAAGCAAAAAAAGCTGGAGTAGGAGAAGGCAGCTGTTTCAAAGACCACTGAAGACACTTACGCCCTTTTCTTTCTCCCCAGAATTATCTGATCCATACATGCATAAATGTGGAACCTGAACATTAGAGAGAAACCCATACATCCTTAATTTCTTCTCTGGAGAGCATGTGCCCTTTTTGAATCTCATTGTGCCAATGCCTTCCTCTCCTAATTAAAGTGAAAGTGAAGTCACTCAGTCATGTCCGACTCTTTGCGATTCCATGGACTATAGCCTACTAGGCTCCTTCATCCATGGGATTTTCCAGGCAAGAATACTGGAGTGGGTTGCCATTTCCTTCCCCAGAAGATCTTCCTGACCCAGGGATTGAACCTGGGTCTCCTGCATTTTAGGCAGACGCTTTACCATCTGAGCCACCAGGGAATTCTCAGTCGTCTAGAATAGCAATGATAGTGATAGTGATGATAATACTAACATCTAACACTGATGTGGCTTAGTATGTTCTAAGTGCCTCATGTACCTTAAATCATTTGATTCAGGCAACAGTCTATGGGGATAGGTAGTATTGTTATTACCATTTTATTGATGAGAAAATAGATACAGAGAAGTAACTTTCCCAGTCTTTTCCGAACAAGCAACAGAACCAAGAGTTAAACCCAGGCATCAGAATCTGGGTTCTTCATTATTCTCCGGCATTGCTTTCCAATTAAACACTATTTTCCTTTACTATTTCTTAATTCATCAATATTTACCATGTGTCTCCTATATGACAGTTACAGAGATAGGTATTGCCCAGGTCGAGGATCACAAGGCTGCAGAACCACAAACATTTGGTATAACAACAGAGGAAATGCTCTCTTGAATCAATTAATGAGCAAATATCAAATCACTAATTTCTAATAACATTTGGATGAGACACACTATAAGCTATTTCACAAAAGATGCACTTAACATTAAATAGCTTTGTTTGGAATATACATTTACATAAGTTTTAGTGGTTACAAATTAGAAGGTTTTATGGTTGGGAACTGGAAATGCCAACTGGTAAATAGTAGATATGAAAAAGATTTGGCATATACATATTAGTCAAAAGGTTGGCAGTATGGGGAAAGAGGAAATATAAATTTTCATTTTTATAGATTAATTCAAATTATATAACAATCATATTTAAATATCAAGATATTCATGTTGAATGATGAGGAATTTGCATATGATAAGCAAATAATTTAGTACCTGGGGTACATTGCATACCTTTCAAAAAACACTGTTGCCATTTGGGTTTAACATATGTTCTGTCTTATATTTTGCTTCTTGCAAAATAGATGGAGAATTTTTATCATTTCCCTTTCTCCCTATATAAATCCTGAACTTCTCCACCGCTTCTTCCCTCTCTGAATCATCTTTAAGATTGCATCGCCTCAGAAAGACTGATAGAGTTCACTGCTCTTTTTACCAAAGTAGTTTCATCTTTCACAGAGATTGAGATTGATGATTTTCATCTTGGCATATGAAGAACTAGAGTGTTGCATCATCCTTTTTCCTCATGAGCAATCAGAATGCCAACCTGGCCCAGCTGCGTAGAGACAGTAGCATCAAGAAATTGGGTTAAATATTTCCTTGGTGACAGTTGTGTGGGCACCAATTTATCGATTGCTGTCTGCATGCCCATTTAAATTTATTGACAAAGGAAAAGTGATCTAGATTCTGTCCCTGAAATCAATGTATTTCACACTATTGTTCTCCAAACTGAGACTGGCTCCCAACACTGACCTCTCAAGGATGGGGTCGGGTCTATTTATCTTTTTTCCTCCCATCACCTGGGAGGGTCCTTCACCTAGTAGCTGGTAATAAGTGATTATTGAGAGGATGGATGAATGGATGGACCACAGGGTAGCTCGTACTAAAGATTCAGCCAATTTCTAATTAGTAATAGAAAAAGAAGACAAGAAAACTCAGCTGATTGCTTTCCTGTAGCGGCCAGATATAGCCTGAATACACACATGAACACAGAAAGCTCACAAAAAAATTAAAAATAGACACATGAATGAATCTCACTTGTAACCATTCCAAAGCTTCTTTCCTAATGGTTGATTATTTAGCTCTTCATTACTCATTTTGTCATGACCTGGTTTCAATCTGATGTTTTTAGAGAGCCTGGTGACTTGCTTGAAACTCGTCTTCTTATTCTTCATTCAGCTACAGCTTCTCTGTGGAAGTATTTAAGGAGCTGCTGTGTCAGACACTATTTCTTCAGTGTTCGGATTCATGTCCTGGGTTCTGACTCATCTGTCTCTTCTTGAATTTCTGGTTCATTTGTGATCTCTTGTAGCCAACAGCTCCAATACTACTACGCTAGAGTTCTGCATACAACCTGACTCATTTGGGTCAGCCTCCTCCCTGTTGACTCCATTTCTACTTCTGAGCTTGGCACCTTGTGTGATATTAGTTTCTACCTTAAATGCAATGACATTAGTCAATATGCATATGCATTTCTAGTTCTGGAAACAATTTTGATACAACTAAATTCCTTGAGAGAAAAAGCAGGGATTTAGTCAGTTTTGTATTCTCAGCAGAGAGTACAGTGTCTTGCACACGGCAAGGCAACTGTTAGAGAAATGGTGGTTGAAGGAAAAATTATCCGTATGTTCTTATGTCATTCAGTTCAGTTGCTCAGTTGTGTTCAGCTCTTTGAGACCCCATGGACTGCAGCACGCCAGACTTCCTTGTCCATCACCAACTCCCAGAGCTTGCTTTCCATTAAGTCGGTTATGCCATCCAACCATCTAATCCTCTGTTGTCCCCTTCTCCTCCTGTATTCAATCTTTCCCAGCATTAGGGTCTTTGCCGATGAGTCAGTTATTCGCTTTCTGTATAGGCCAACTCTCACATCCATACATGACTACTAGAAAAACCATAGCCTTGATTAGACGGACCTTTGTTGGCAAAGGATTGTCTCTGCTTTTTAATATGCTCTCTAGGCTGGTCATAGCTTTTCTTCCAAAGAGCATGCGTCTTTTAATTTCATTGCTGCAGTCACCATCTGCAGTGATTTCGGAGCCCAAGAAAATAAAGTCTGTCTCATGTCATTGGAATATCCCATTCCATCAGAATGTCATTCATCTTGGTGGCAGCGTCCTTATTTTACTATTTTAACAATATATGTGTCCAATTTTCAGCCATAGAACAATTTTAATAACTTGTAAACATCTCTTATTAACCATTTATTATGTCTAAGGTTCAGTGTAAGGTACTACAAATCTTTTATTAGGTCATGTCATACATTGCTTGTATATCCTTCTAAATAGTCTATATCATCTGGCACCCTAATTTCTTGTTTATTCCCCTTTCTTTCCCACCTCTCTGAACTCCTTGAGGGCAAAAGTTGGAATTTATTAGTCTTGTGCTTCTAGCAGGTAATGTCCTATGTGGCTCATGACGGGTGCTCCTTAAAGTGTGCTGCCTACATAAGTGGAGGAATGATAAATGACAGCGCCAGACATGTATCAAAGAACTGTGCTGTAAGAATGGAAGAAATGCGAGAAAATATGCTAATTGTCATAGGTAGGACGGGAATAGGAAAGGTCATTATAGGGACAGTGATGGTTTTCTTCTAAAATGTCAATCTGGAGGCATTTTTTTTTAATTTATTTTTCTTAGTTCAGGGGCAAACTAAATATCTGTCTAGAGAGCTACAAGGAAAAATTAATGCCAACAGATGTTTGAAGGCAAAAAACAAGGCAACCCAGGAGAATAAGCCACAAGAAATGAAGACAGCTAATTCAAAGAAGAGTTGTTACTTTTTTTTTCCTTTTACCTGATATAGATGATCATGGGCCCTTTATTCATATCTATGCAGGAATGCCTGTCATCGAGCCAAGCAGCCCTGCTAATCTGGGGCAATATAAAAGTTCCCCTTAGTAACTGAATATACATAAGAATACGGTAACTGTGAACAATCTTCCAGCCTTTAGTCAGAATGAAGTTGGTCTTAAATTTTAGAAACTTTTAGTGTGGTGTTTCTCAACTCTTTTCAGTTCTAGAATGGACTGAAATATTGTTAACAATTTCTAATACTCCCTTTCTAATTCTAAAATGAAGTTCATAAGTAATAAAACCTACCTCACAAATAATTTATACACAATTTAAAGGGTTCATAATAAAAATATGTCAATAGGTAAAAGCTTGGGCATGACCATACTAAAAGATATAATAAAATGCTGATTGGGAGATATTTCATTGCTGAAATGACAGCTGCAAATGCAGGCCTGCACAGGCATGGTGGTGCTGTTGGTGACATTGGTGTCCAAATGGATTTGGGTTAGTATCCTTCCTAGAAAACTGAAGGTACAGTCAAATCCTTGAAAGATCCTTATGTGTAAAAGAAAGTTAGTTACTGGACTCAAGAAATTATAAGCAGGGCTTTCCTTTCCGTGAACGTACAGTGGAAAACTTGAAAGCCATGTGAAACATCAGGATAATTTTTTCATTGTGAAGGACCATCCTGAACACTGCAAGACATCTGCCTTTTCTTATTCCTGCCCACTAAATGCCAGTAAGTATTTTCACCTTTCCAAAATCATTGGGGAAAGCAAAGGTCCCTTGCCTCAGCAGTTTCCAAAGTCTTCCTCCAGGGGGCAGTACCAACCCTGCTGACAACCAAAGCCTTCAGAAAGGGATTCCATACATTCTGATGCCTTTCTTTGTTTCTGTCCTTTCCTCTTTTGAAAATGCAAAGGGAGATAATGGAATTAAGAACCTCCAACTAACTTAAGAAGTTCTTTCCTTAGCTCCTCTGTGTGTGCTCCTTTCTTTGCACTCCATCCATGTTTTTTCTTCACTGGTCATAGTTCTTCCAAGGACATGTAACAAATCATCAGATTGCAGTTCCGTCTCCTTCATTAGATACAGAATTTCTTACTCTATCCTTTCACTTCTGTCTTTGTGTCCTCAAAGCCTGGCAGTGGATCTGGCATAGAATCAATGTTGTTGGCTGATTAAATGAAGAAGGCATGCTACTGAGTACTAAGCATTCTCCAAGGAAGTCATTTTTAAAAAGTCCAAAATTTATAATTGAAATTAAATGATTATTTTACAGTACAGAATAAACATAGCACATCTTAAAATTAAAAATTAGGTAACCTATCTCCTAATAGGTCAATTGAACAAAACTGGAAATGAGAATGATGGATGGAAAGTGATACACAGGTTCATTTAAATGCTGGGAACATAATTCCAAAAGTTTGGCTTCAGATCAGATCAATTGCTCAGTCATGTCCGACTCTTTGCAACCCCATGAATAGCAGCACGCCAGGCCTCCCTGTCCATCACCAACTCCCGGAGTTCACTCAGACTCACGTCCATCGAGTCAGTGATGCCATCCAACCATCTCATCCTCTGTCGTCCCCTTCTCCTCCTGCCCCCAATCCCTCCCAGCATCAGAGTCTTTTCCAATGAGTCAACTCTTCGCATGAGGTGGCCAAAGTACTGGAGTTTCAGCTTTAGCATCATTCCTTCCAAAGAAATCCCAGGGCTGATCTCCTTCAGAATGGACTGGTTGGATCTCCTTGCAGTCCAAGGGACTCTCAAGAGTCTTCTCCAACACCACAGTTCAAAAGCATCAATTCTTTGGCGCTCAGCCTTCTTCACAGTCCAACTCTCACATCCATACATGACCACAGGAAAAACCATAGCCTTGACTAGACGAATCTTTGTTGGCAAAGTAATGTCTCTGCTTTTGAATATGCTATCTAGGTTGGTCATAACTTTCCTTCCAAGGAGTAAGCGTCTTTTAATTAATTTCATGGCTGCAGTCACCATCTGCAGTGATTTTGGAGCCCAAAAAAATAAAGTCTGACACTGTTTCCACTGTTTCCCCATCTATTTGCCATGAAGTGATGGGACCGGATGCCATGATCTTTGTTTTCTGAATGTTGAGCTTTAAGCCAAATTTTTCACTCTCCACTTTCACTTTCATCAAGAGGCTTTTGAGTTCCTCTTCACTTTCTGCCATAAGGGTGGTGTCATCTGCATATCTGAGGTTATTGATATTTCTCCTGGCAATCTTGATTCCAGCCTGTGTTTCTTCCAGTCCAGCGTTTCTCATGATGTACTCTGCCTATAAGTTAAATAAACAGGGTGACAATATACAGCCTTGACGTACTCCTTTTCCTATTTGGAACCAGTCTGTTGTTCCATGTCCAGTTCTAACTGTTACTTCCTGACCTGCATACAAATTTCTCAAGAGGCAGATCAGGTGGTCTGGTATTCCCATCTCTTTCAGAATTTTCCACATATCTTATCTTTTTTATATTAATTTTTATTGGAGTATAGCTGTTTTATGATGTTGTGTTAGTTTCTGCTGTATAGCAGAGTGAATCAAAGTGAATCAGCTGTATGTATACATATATCCCCTCTTTTTTGGATTTCCTTCCCATTTATTTAGGTCACAACAGAGCAATGAGTAGAGTTTTCTGGGCTATACAGTAGGTTCTCACTAGTTCTCTATTTTATGCATAGTAGTGTATATATGTCAATCCCAATATCCCCATTCATCCTACCCTACATTCCCCCAATATCCATACATCCATTCTCTACACCTGTGTCTCCATTTCTCCTTTGCAAATAAGTACATCTGTATCTTTTTTTTTTTTTTAGATTCCACATATAAGTGATATTGATACATCTTATCTTTAAAATCCAATATCCCATTGGTACTTAAAGTATATTATAGTATTTTCTGAGAAATTTATAACACCATGAAAATAGACAAAGTGTATCCCTTGGCATCTGAAAATAGACAAAGTGTATCCCTTGGCATCTGCACAAGAATAGGGAATAACCAGTCTGATCAGTCATCCATCTGGTAGGTCCATACATCCATCTATTCACTCTACCTCTTTGAATATGTTATAGGTTAGATACTCTGTTTCCCAAGCTATCTACCAGGAATTTGAGAAGAATATGATGTGATTTCTATTTCCAAAAGGCCGAGTCCTATGAACATACAAGGCCACAGTGTGGTGTAAGATAGAAAGCTCACACTGTTGTGGAAGCATGGAGAGCCACCATTTGCCTTGGGGTGATTTTTAGAGGCTTCACACAGAAGTAAATATTCATGTTTGCTTTGGAGGATAATGGTGTGGCAGCCATGGAAAGATGCACTTTTTAGATCACTCTACATGAGAGGACGATTTGCCCAGATGTGAGGAGTATGGCCAACTGCCCGCTGTTGGTGCATCCAGGATTCATCCCTGAATTGGAGCAAAGATCATAGTCTTTCTGGGACAACGACTGAGGACAATGGTGGTACAAGGGCCTAGCTATTTCCCATTCAGACAAACCTCCTCTAGTGACCAGTTATGTCCTGGAGTTTCCACTGGGTTGATAAAGATTGAAGCATTTGTGTAGTAACCAGAGAGCTCCGTACCCAACTCTGTTTTTGCCCTTTTTCTTTCACGCATGTTACTCTCTAGTAAGCCTTTTGCGTTTCTAACTCCATCCTTATATGTGCTTTTGGGAGGACCCAACTGCCTCCAGTGGGAAAGAGTTTGGTGTAAGAAGGGTAGTTCAGGCAAAAGGAGTAACATGAGGACAGACACAGAGGTATACAATGTGGCCTGGTCAGTGAATAGGGATAAATTTGATGTGGGTAGGGAGTAGGAAATGAGGATGCTTCAGTCTAGATCCAGAAGGTGAGACACCCAGAATGTAAAGGATCTGGCAATGGACTTTTTCTTGAAAGAAAAGGAGAGCCATTATAAACTATTTTAAGAGAAGCGAGGCATTTCCAGTACAAAGTAGACAGTGAATAGAGCAGGAGATGCAAAGAATCCTTGTGTCCAAATTTTGTCAGTCTCTCTGTTTAGTATTTATTTGCAAAGCAATACTTCTTTTTCTTACATTTTCAAATCACTTCTTCATAAAACTAGATTATTTAGATGGAACATAGTGCTTCATGTCTCACATAAAGAAAGAAAGTATGCCTGCATTATATAGAGGAGAGAAATTTTATAAATAACAGTGAATGTCCTTTAGGATCATCAGAATCCAGGTCATATTAGTGACACCTTCAACGTTGGTGTTGTTCTTGGGGCTAATTTGAAGTTGTTTCTCTTCCTTTATATTTGCTCACTATCTGAATCCCCCACCCTTTCTGAGTCAGTTCTTAAATGTTTTCCAACTTGTATTTGTAAAATACTTGGTCAATTTCTCATCTTTTTTGGGCTGCATTTGGATCATTTACCATTTATAGACAAGTTTGGATTTCACCATTGATTTTTTTTTCCCTTTTTCTGTGTATAGATTTATGTAGACATTATTGACTTCGTTTACCAACATTCTTAACTGAAACATTATGACCAGGCTTATTAAGTGTTTGCTATTAGATACTTTCTAGGAATGGGATATATTATTTCTCTTTACCACATTAAAAAAATTGATTTAAAGAATAGAATTTAGCAAAGCAAGGTAACTTTGAAATGTGCTTTTGTGTGTATTTATATTAATATCCAGTGAATAATTTCAAAGGTTAAACTTGATGATCCATCTCTTCAAGCTATCTACTTAAGTCTAGAGTCATTACATCACCTGCTTCCTTTATGCCATTGATTTATGTTTCTTTCAAACTGCTGAGATTGGGCAGTATCATTTATTTTTATATGACATACTCTGCACTATGAAACAGAGTTTCAGAAGGTAATGGTAGAAATACCTGTAATGCAATATAGAATTGCCTACTCACCTGAGTGATTCAGTAACATATCCATTAACGTTTGTCTGGAGTTCTCATAATACTGAAAGAGAATGAAAGGTTTTAATCAGTCTTTTTTTGTAGCAAATAAGTCAGGGCAATTTCCACGTAAGAATAGTATTCAGATACCATAATGTGTTTGTGTTTAATGTTGAGAAACGCAAAAGAGTTTTTAGAATTTTCTTAAGCCTCTCCTATTTTAAATTCTCCAGATTAGCTAAAGTCTATTCATAATGTACTGTGAAGAAATATTTGTTTCAGGAATGCCAAAATATGTATTTGACCCCTATTTTCAGAAACTAAAAGAAAAAAAAGTGGATTATTTTCAAATAAAGTGAGCTTTTGCCCAGTTCAGTGGAAGGAAAATTCAGGCATGAAAGACTTAAATATTTTGCTATGTTTATATGACTTGTTAGAAAATGGTCTTAGACTAAATTGCATGTCCTGTTTGTTAATCTCAGATTCTTTTCTGTAAGTCACACTGATGGGGCATCGTGTACAGGAAGGAATTTACAAAAGAGTAAGCTCATTTATTTATGCAAATTGATGTGTTTCCCTCTAGCTATATCCCTAGGAGGATATTGCCATTTTTATGTTTCCAGTGGCTCATTTTAAAGGAAAATACTTTACATATTTTTAAAAATGAGTTAAATTTTTCTACTGTTAATGGAAATCCACTGTTATGGTATTCATATTATAAAAACCAACTCAGTCAAAAATACAGTTTGATGAATGTAGCATCTTTATAAATTGAAGATAGTGATTTCATTTCTTCCATAGTAAATTTGCTTTAAATATTGGTTTATTATATATATTCACTTGTATTACAAATATTTCCAGTAAGCAAACACAAATCATTTTTATATTTAGCATTTAAAATGTATCTTAACTCAAACATTAAATCATCTATTAAATATTCAATTAAAGTGGGTTTTGATCCATTTTTAAAAATTAGTGGTCAGGTATTCGGGGAAACAAGCTTGCAAGATATTTCTAAAACACATTCACTTCATTTCTTGTTCTGTATATTTTGTCAGAGAATGCCTTAATGTAACAGAAATCAGATTTGGTGTATATTTTTACACCAAATCAAATTGTACAGGCGCCACCCTCAGCTTTTTCCAAAACATTATAAAGGATAAGATTCCACCATGATATAGCTTAAGAAACAAGTACAGCCCTGGAAGAAGCCCATACATGGAAAGTAAAGCTAAAGGAGGATATGTTTTACCGGAAAAACCGCATGTCTTACAACAAACACCATTACAGAACTGGATTTAAAAAATAAGTTTACTTAGCTGAATTCTATCTTTTTCTGGAATCTGTATGTAAGGCATATATGCTGTTTTTAGTTATTTCTACAAATATAAATCATACATATAAAAGGTACTGAAAAATGTAAGAATGAAACTGCAATATAGTAGTGACTAATGATATAAAGCACTTAGATGCTTCAGTTATAACAACTACATGAAGAGGGTGAAGGCATCATAAGTCATTTTATTTATCACAATTGGCAGGTTTCCCTCCTTAGTTGTATTGAATATAGTCTCACATTCCCTGTCTGCTCCCTGCCCAATCCTCAATTTCCCAAATTCACACACACATACAGAAGTCGCTCAGTCGTGTCCGACTCTTTGCGACCCCATGGATTGTAGCCCACCAGGCTTCTCGGTCCATGGGATTTTCCAGGCTGAATACTGGAGTGGGTTGCCGTTTCCTTCTCCAGGGGATCGTCCTGACCCAGGGATCGAACCCGGGTCTCCCGCATTGTAGGCAGACGCTTTACCGTCTGAGCTACCAGGGAAGTCCATCAAAAACACAGGAGAGTAGTAGTAAGTTTCAAAAGGATGTCAGTTGAGATCTTTTATAGATGAAATCTACTTCCTAGAAGTCAACTCGCCAATTATATGGACAGCTGGAGGCAAGAGGCTGCAAAAAAAGGTCCAACTGGAAAATATCTCGGGTACCCAATTAGATCCAGTTATTCTGCGTCTGTAGATTTAAAATGATCATCATCCACGGTGGAATAGATATGTCCCTCGTTGCTTAGAAAATCCACAGCTAGCTTGATTGAGGCTACGGACATGTGTTGGAGTTGGTTCTTGAGATCCTGAAAGTTCAATCCTTCAGGTCTTGGGCAAGCCTTGATCAAATTCAGCACCTGGTTCTGGGCCACAGTGAGGCCATTTGCTGGTATGAAGTTATTCCCACCGAAGTTCCCAGCTTCACCCATTCCTGGATTGCTGATAGGTGCTCTACCTGCTGAAGGCTGGCTGTTCGACTTGCTCAGCATCATGTGTGCATTGACTACTTCCAGAATATGTGTGGTGAACTCATTCATATCCTCCAGGGGCATGATCTTAAAGACTACCAGGCTTATCTATTCTTTTAATGGGCGTCAGTAATCCAAAATTATTCATTCCTTTTATCAAATCAGAAATGAAAAGTCAAGTAAACCTTCATAGGCTTTTTTAGAACACAGGTTCTGAAATTTTCCATTTCTGATTGCTAGAAGAAAGAGCTGTGATTTGCTACTGTATACATAGTTGCTTAAATATCAGACCGTTACTATAAGATGCTTTCTATGCCATAAAGTGAGCTAGATTATTTTCTCTGTCATATGGGATCTTCTGTGTGTGTGCTCAGTAGCTTCAGTCCTGTCTGACTCTTGGCAACCCCATGGATTGTAGCCCGCCAGGCTCCTTTGTTCATGGGATTCTCTAGGCAAGAATACTGGAGTGGGTTGCCATGCCATCCTCCAGGAGATCTCCCTGACCCAGGGATAGAACCCACAACTCCTGCATCTCCTGCATTGCAGGCAGATTCTTTACCCACTGAGCCACGTGGGAAGCCCATGGGATCTTCTATATAGTCATAATTGAGAATTTACAAAATATTAGAAAAACAAAGCCAAGTTTCACCAATAACTTCCATCTCATGTATAAAGCATAAACATCTCTAAAGATTTTTACCAATGACTAGCTTCTTTTTGTTAACAAATGATCTAAACTGGTGTTTTAAAAGTTTCATAAGTATCTGAATCTTTTGTAAAACTGAAACAACCTGTCAAATTCTATGAATTATGAGATATGAAATTAATACATATGGGTGACAGTCATATAAACCTTTGGTCTCATACTTTAGTATATCAGTTTGGATATACTGTAGTGAAAAAATTATGATTCATGTTAGTAAGCAGAATAGCACTTCAACAGCACTTGTTTGTATAATTTTACATGAGTGAAACTGTCTGCTACTAACAGTAAAACATATACATGCAACCTCTTTGATCAATGATACATTCATAAATTTAAAGATAAATCAGAAATTAATCTTAGATCTGCACAGAAATAGCTATTTGGCAGCATAAATCAATGTTTATTGTTTCCAAGTTTATTAAAAATTAGTACAAAATTTTGCCTTTTAAAATTACAGTTCTTTACCAATAACTATGATGTATATTTTAAAGAGAAAAATTGAACCAGACAGTTATGAATTCCTTCTGAAAAAGGGCTGAAGTTCCATGGAAGGCAAAGTAGAAACCACTGGACTGGGTCATGTGGAGAAGAGCTGTATCATTCTTCCTGTCCATCCCTGTGCCTACTAAAAAAACTGGAGTACTATAACAAATATCCTAATTACCCCAGTTTCATTTTTTTCAATGGACTTTTTAGTTGTATGCTTTATTTTTAAAAAGACACCAATCTTATAATTTGAATAAGATGAGCTATTGTCTGGCTGACTCCTTTATAAAACTGAAGCTATAAAATTGTATACCATGTCACCAAGAATGCAGCTTATACTTCCCAGTGCCTCAGTTTAGTGCCAGCTGGTGCCAAACAAGCTGCTGACTTGCACAGAGAGGAATTCCAGGAAGTCGTCGGAGCGGGCCATTTTCCAATAATGCTCCCTGGCATGGACTCAGTTTAGAGCTTTTTTACAAATGGCTATTACACTGAGATCATGATGAGATTTCCTAGAAGTACACGCAATGCTTTTCACTGAAGTTTACTAATTCAAAACTTTTTGTGAAAACAAAGATTTCCCCCTGAATTCTTAATGTCATATAACCATATGTCAGTACATTTGAGTGTGCCTTTAAGATATGAAAGTGCTTAGATCTCTTAGAGACAGGTTTTTTAAAAATTAAATTATTATTTTCTCTTCACATCATTTTACTTTAGATATTTGGCTTAAGTTACATTGAATTTCTATGTCTTTTTTTCAAGATATTGAATAGCACAGGAGTACTAAAGTATTGATGATCTCTATTAATTCTGTCAATCATCAACAGTCACTGAGAGCTTGTGGTTGGCAAATGTTGCAGTAAGTACTCTAGACATGTGGGCAGCTGTCTTGAGCAATCTCAGATTAGATGGACCTATCAGAGTCTGCCATAGGACCTGCCACTAGAAGAATTGAAAGCACATAATAAATTTCTTCAGTGATACATGTGATCACCATGTTAACAGGGTGAAATTTGGATGAAGAGAAATCACGGAGTCCTCAGTTCTCCCTTGAATATAGACTGACTCTAGCTATTGGCTCCCATTCCTTGATCTTTCTGCTATAGGCATATCCTGATTTTTGAATATCCTTATCAGGGATAATGCTGCTTCCTTCATAGCTCAGTTGATAAAGAGTCTGCCTGCAATGCAGGAGACCTGGGTTCGATTCCTGGGTTGGAAAGATCTTCTGGAGTAGGAAATGGCAGCCCACTCCAGAATTCTTGCCTGGAGAATCTCATGGACAGAAGAGCCTGGCAGGCTACACTCTATGGGGTCCCGACACGACTGAGCAAGTAAGCACAACAACAACAATGGGTGATAAAGACAGAGATGTTAGAGATCAGTATTTGTTGTTAAGTTGTTCAGTCATGTCCAACTCTTTGCGACCCCTTGGACTACAGCACGCCAGGCCTTCCTGTCCTTCACCATCTCCCAGAGTCTGCTCAAACTCATGTCTATATTGAGTCAGTGATTCCATCCAACCATCTCATCCTCTGTCATCCCCTTCTCCTCCTGCCTTCAATCTTTCCCATCATCAGGGCCTTTTCTAATGAGTCAGCTCTTGGCATCAGGTGGCCAAAGTATTAGAGTTTTAGTATCAGCATCAGTTCTTCCAAAGAATATTCAGGATTGATTTCCTTTAGTATTGACTAGTTTGATCTCCTTGCTGTCCAAGGGACTCTCAAGAGTCTTCTCCAACACCACAGTTCAAAAGCATCAGTTCTTCAGCACTTAGCCTTCTTTATGGTCCAACTCTCACATCCATACATGATCACTGGAAAAACCATAGCTTGACGATATGGACATTTGTCGGCAAAGTAATATCTCTGCTTTCTAATATGCTGTCTAGGTTTGAAATAGCTTTCCTTCTAAAGTGAAGTCGTTCAGTCATGTCCAACTCTTTGCACCCCATGGACTGTAGCCTATCAGGGTCCTCTGTCCATGGGATTCTCCAGGCAAGAATACTAGAGTGGGTTGCCATTTCCTTCTCCAGGGGTTCTTCCCAACCCAGGGATCTAACCTGGGTCTCCTGCATTGTAGGCGGGCGCTTTATCGTCTGAGCCACCAGGGAAGCCCAGGTTTGAAATAGCTTTCCTTCTAAAGGAGCAGGTATCTCTTAGTTTCATGTTTATAGTCACAATCTGCAGTGATTTTGGAACCCAAGAAAATAAAGTCTGTCATTGTTTCCATTGTTTCCCCATCTATTTGCCATGAAGTGATGGGCTGGATGCCATGATCTTAGTTTTTTGAATGTTGAGTTTTAAGCCAGCTTTTTCACTCTCCTCTTTCACCTTCATCAAGAGGCTCTTTAGTTCCTCCTCACTTTCTGCCATAAGGGTGGTGTCATCTGCATATCTGAGGTTATTGATATTTCTCCCAGCAATCTTGATTCCAGCTTGTGCTTCATCCATAGTACTTAGCGTATAAGTGATATAGATAGTAGGACTCATAGGACCTTTGAGTCAAGATCATTTTGAGATCATTGAGTCTAAGCCCTTTGTTTTTCTGCCTAAGAACCTGAAGCTCAGAGAAGCTCAGATATAATAGCTAGTTAAGGATTGAGACTGTATTCAAATTTCTTTTCAATATTTGCTGATTTTTTTAATTGCCTGATGGTCCCCATTTAGGAAGGATCTCTCTCTTTTTCTCTGGTTGTTCTTACTTGCCAGTAAGCTTAATGCTTTCTCCTGTGACAGATCAACCACGTACAAAAAGATATGGAAATCAGTTTGCATACCTATAAGTCCCACTTGATGTGATTAGAGCCTCTAGGTCTTGATGAAACTTAAAAGCAAGGTGCTTTTCTTCATTTTCCCCCTTGTAGGCTTCCATCATATTCTAGCAAGACTACTAACTAACTCAGTTCAATATATTATTAGAGCAATCAGTCCTAGAGGTAGTTACCTTTCACAGCTAAAGTGATTTATAAAAACAGATTTGTTCAAATCAACTCTCACATTAAGACCTTTCAGAAGTGCAATATTCTCTAGTTTTTTTGTTTTGTTTTGTTTTGTTTTAGGATCAACTAAACAATTAGAATCATAAGATAATCATGCACCTTACCTGGCACCTCTTGACTCAGAAGGACAGAGATCATGAACGACAACTTGCTTGCTTACTGACAGCAGCAGTCCAGTAGCTCAGTTCTGAACAGCCTTGTATGTCCCATAGCAAGTCCATAGGCACTGGTTTGCCAGGTCCAATCACAAGGACACCCAAAGCTATGACAGTGAGTTTTTTTTATAGTTCATTTATAATTTTTCCTAGTCCATATATGATTTACCAATGAGAAGTCATTTTTACTATCAGTAATGTCACCTTGAGATATAGTTGACATTCTGCTTTTATCAAGTTACCAAGAATCCAACTAAAGTTAGCCAAAAATCAGATTCTTATGGAGAAAAGGTTTTTTTGGTTTGTTTTTGCTTGTTTGTTTTCTTTAAGTACACATGACTTCCCTTTTCTCTTAGGATAAAGTACATATTATTTAAATGACTCACAAGAATCATTTTCAGGTGGCCACTAGATTCCTCTCTAGTCTCATCTTGACCCCTGCTACCCACCTTTAACCCTATAATTCAGTCAAGTCAGACTCTTTCAGTTCCTTTAAAGGACCTATTACTACTTGGCTCTCAAACCTCACGCATGCTATTTTATCACCCATTTATTTATTTAAAAATTTTTAGTGCCTTCAGTGAGCCAAGCAGTGGGCAAATCCCCTGAGGATACAACAAGGAAAAGGCATTCTTGTAGAATCTCCAGCCCCTGCCTGAAAACCCTTCCCCATTCCCACCACTGCTTAATGTTCATGTCCCAAACTGAATGTTACGTCTTCGAGGATTTCCTCTCTGCTCCCCACAAACAGGTTAGGTGTCCTACTCTATACTTCTTCTGTTACAATACTGATCACCCTGTATTGTCATTGCCTGGTTTCTTGTCTACTCCCCCATGAGACTGTGAGCTCCATGATGGGAAAGGAATACGTCTAACTTGCTCACAGTTATATCTTCAATGCTTAGGTCACTGCCAGGTACCCTGAGGATTCTCAATAAATATTTGATAGACAGATAGTTCTAGGAATTCCAAGAAGTTTAGAACTACAATATCCTTAAAACCACAGATAATTTGTTTCTAAAGTGAAAATTTCAGGCCCTGTTATAGGTAATAAAGAAGATATTTGGAAGTATATATCCACCAGAATCTATGATATAAATGGAATTGTTTATTTTTTAATTATACTAATAAATAAAAGAGCAAAGCAATAATATACAACTGGAGTGAATGAATTTTAAAATATTGATGACCAAGAATCAAATCACTTGAATAAAAACAAACGGTTATAACTGGGATATTCCCAGTTACCTGAAACCTAAAGCCAATGCTGACATTAATGAATAAATAAAGGGAGTAGGGAGAAGAGTCAGTAAGGACTCAGAAACAAATCTAGGATTCTTATTCTCACTTAATGTAGCTTTTGAAGTTTGGCCTGGAACTAAAGCAAAGAAATCAGTTCCCATTAAGATATCATATACAGATGCATCTGTGAGGCTAAATATCCTTTCCTGGAACCATTTTTCCTGGGATTTATCACATGAGTGCCAATATAAAGCAGTGCTAAGTCACACAGTAGAATATACCTCCAACCAGTGTTTCAAAAGGTGCAAAAAAATGCTCTTAAATATGACACTTTTTAGTATCAGCCATCTATAAAATTAAAGAACATGACATTGAGCCATCTCAGAAGCCATGTCTTTGATTGACTGAGATAATGTGGTCTAAGACATTATTTTCTCATGGTCTGAGAGCACAGGGATAGAATTTGGAATAGTGTAGGTAAATGGATAATTAACATACCCATTTAGGCTTTTTCTCTCAAATATCAAATATCTTAAATGAGCTTTGGAAAGGTTCTGGATCACATTCAATTTGCAATCAAATTCCCTTAATAAGATTTTACAGTGCAGAAATTCTTTCTTGCTGATTAAAATGAGAGTCATAATTTTGAGTCAGGTACTGACCAAACTTCTTATATAAGGAGAGACAGCACGCTGGAACCGAGTCATGAACAGCCTGAGTGCTTACAAGTAGCATGCGAGTGTATTTGAAGGAGCAAGAGATCTTTTCAAGCTCAGATGCATAGTAGTTACATCTACAGGCAGTCCAGTTTTAAAGTTTTACAGCAAAGGTTCATACTGGTCCCCTGTGGGTGCTTTCTGTTTGATTTGCACAGTAGTTCATGGGGAAAAAACTTAATTGCCACCATTTATAAACCAGAAGCTTTCATAAAATATTCTGAATTTCTGGCTTCTCATGAAAAATAGAAAGAGATGTCACACTGAGTTGTCATTTTAGTGCAACAAGAGTAGCAGTGGTTATATCAGACCACCTTTTCAGAGTGAGTATTTACTCTCCAGGTCATTGAAGTGCCCACCAAACTTGCTCTATTTAATTTTCATTAGGTTCTTACAGGAACCAAGGTTTTAACTTGCTCAACACCGTGACAAGGTAACTTTAGCTTGAAAAATTCTCTGTGTGTTTATTTGTAAGGCTGAGAGAGGAAGGAAAGATTTACCTTCAAACATTTACCTAATAAGGTATATAGATATCAAACATTTACCTAATAAGTAATAAGCACTGCACATGTTATACACGAAAAGGAGTACCTTATGGTGAGTCCTTTGCTTAGGGCCATGGTAGTGGCAGCTTTGAACCCACCTGCTTATGGAGAGCTAAGAGAAGCTAAGGAACTGGAGGCACTATACTTCTCTTTTCTGAACATTCTTAAAATTTAATTTCAAAATGTTCATCTTACTATCAACTCCAGGGATCTGTGAAGAGAAAAAATTCTGCTAACAATGGGGATTCCTTTCAAGTGTGTTTATCTTGGGATATGTGGGGAGGCAGGCACTGACTGATTTGCCCCCACTCAAAATGTCTCCCCACATGTACCAAGGTATTCTTATTCAGGGTCTTCTCTGGTAACTCAGATGGTAAAGAATCTGCCTGCAATGCAGGAGACCCAGGTTCAATTCCTGGGTGAGAAAGATCCCCTGGTGAAGGAAATGGCCACTCATTCAAGTATTCTTGCCTGGGAAATCCTATGGACAGGGGAGCCTGGTGAGCTCCAGTCCACAGGTTTGCAAAGAGTTGGACACAGCTGAGTGACTAACACTTTCACTTATAGAACCCTTATTCTTTGAGGTATAGTCCTTGGTACACAGTCTAGAGAAGGTTAGACCTCTGGTGAGCTGGAAATAGAGCAATGTCTTAAGGAGTTTGATTGTAGTACAATCTCATGGGTAAGTGGAACAGGTTCAAAGTCGGAGTGAGACCAGTTTGTGAATTGTGCTAGATGCTAGGAAGTTTTTAGGTTTATAATTTAGATATTTCTTACTATCGTAGATGGTTTAAAGATTGAAGGGGCTAAAGCTGTGAGACCAGTTGTCTCAATCGGCTTCAGAGACATTTTCTTAACAATTTTGCAGAAGTTGTTGGCTGTCAGTTCTTCCCTCTGAGATAGCTGAATGAGTTAAGTGATTGCATAGGCTTAACATCAGCATTTAAATAAATATCTGTGTATATGAATATTGACAGCAGTTATTGAAATGTACAGGTTAATAGTAATCCACTTACAGGCACTAATATTCAAGTTCAGATTTTTAATATTTTGCCATTTTAATAGCAGCCTCCAAATTCTGTGTGGTTTGCACATATGTCTAATTTAATTTTGGCAAGAATTTTGTGAGCTAGGAATTATTTATCTTCATGTTACAGGTGAGAAAACTGAGTTCAGACTCTCTCCCAAGATATATGACCTGTTTGCACTGAAAAACAACACACAAGTTCAGATTGTTCCTTTCAAATATCAACGTTTTAAGACTTTTAAAACCTAGGTTGATTTTTATACCTGGTAATAAAGTTGTGTTAGGGGATATACAGGGTTACTACATTTCAAAATGAGGATGTTTATATTAGTAATTAAAACTTTATTTGCAAAACAATCATGGTTTTATTTCAGTGACAGAGCACACAGCATATAGTATTGATTATAGACTAATACATAAAGTGTCAGTACCCAGATATAAAGCATCTCCTTGGCATATTGTGGAAACTGGCCATGAATCACTTCCCATGAATATCAAAGATTAAGTACACATTTACACATAAAAGTACATGCTCACTTGGCAGTTTTCAAATACAATTAGCAATGATTCTCCTGTTGAATTTGGAACGTATGATATGTTAGCACTCACTTGAAAAAATCCACTACTAATTTTCCTATATTGCTTTTTGAAATATGTATCAAAGCATAACATATAAATTATATATGCACATATAAATTATTTAAAAAATGTATGTGTGTGTATATATTGTATCTGACTTTGAAGTGAGGGATTGATGTGTGAATTATTTTAATTCTACCATCTCTACCATTATGAATACCTATACACCCTTTCCCTTTCCTATACCCCACTCCTTTCTATGTCTGAGCACAGAGGAAATGAATGGAATGCATCCCTTGGAAATTCTGTGTTCATGTTTTATAGAAGAAATAATAGGAAGAAAAGAAAGTCTGGGTTTTACATCATTTCTTATATAAAACCAATATTTTACAGTAGAAATTACATCAATATAATAAAAGAAACATCTTTTCAAGGAAAATATATGAATACTAATGCATTCTGTTTGATAGAAATTTAAATACAATTAAATGCATTAAAAACAGTCATTTAGAATATCTAAAAGACTTTAAAAGTATATCATTTTTTCTCTCCTGAGCTATGTATCTTACATAATTCTCTATATTATTTCTGAAATGTGGTACCTCTTATAGTTGAAGAACATAAGCTTAATGAGAGTAAAGATTTTTTCTGTATTATTAACCCTGTTTCCTTAGTACCTAAGTTAATGCTTGCCAGTATGAGACTGTAAGTATTTATTGAACAAATGTGAATCTAAGTTAAAGACAGTTATCAGTTGTACAAATAATGAGTGTCATTGCTTATGCATGAACTTAGCCAGGTGTAGAAGGCATTCCTTCTTTCAATTCTCACCTTCATTGAATTATTTGCAGTAGCAGCATTACTTGCAGCTACATATTACATGTTTTATAGAAGAAATATCTCTAGCTGAATCTATAGCTAAATATCACAGTGAATCCAAACTGATTGGATTTTAACTGTGACTTAATATATCTTCAGAATCATTGCACTGTGATATGGAACTGAAACAAAGTACTGCCTTAGATGCAGAAGACTGCGTGTCACATCAACTGATATATGGATATATGACTAAGACAGAATAAATGCATAATCTTTCATAAGAGATCATTATATTTTCAATCGGGATATTCTCGCAACTGAGTCATGGATTATAAAGGACTAAGAGGTTTCCAGCTGAGGTGTAAGAGGATCTACTAACTATCCTGGGATACGTCATTCAATTAAATAAATAGAAAATAACAAAACTAAGATATTAATGGACAGAAAATACAAATGAACAGCTGATGTCAAAATTAATAAAGGAGTTAAAATTACAAAAAAAAGAATAATGAAAAGTAGTTCATCAAATGACATTGTTCAGAAAGGCAGTGACCAAAGTAATCAGAAAAATTCTAGCCTTTGAATACACATGGTATTAGATGCCAACATCATTAGGATATTGAAAAAGAAAGGGTTATGTATGGTATGAGTAGGTGTATACAATTGTGAATTGATACAAAATGTGGAATATTAATGTGGAATTAATTTGGTCTAAAAACTTACAAAATGTATAACACATTTAAAATTGGTGATGTCTTGGAATCAATAAAATACAAACACACATACACACATATATACATACACATTTTGGAGAATGTCTTGGACCAAATGATGTACTCAGCAAAACAGGCAAAGGAACCAGAGATGAAATTGCCAATATCCATTGGATCATAGAAAAATTAAAGAATTCCAGAAAAACATCTACGTCTGCTTTATTGACTATGCCAAAGCCTTTGATTGTGTGGATCACAGCAAACTATGGAAAATTCTTCAGGAGATGAGAATAACAGACCACCTGACCTGCCTCCTGAGAAATTTGTATGCTGGTCAAGAAGCAACAGTTAGAACTTGACATGGAGCAATAGACTGGCTCCAAATTGGGAAAGGGGTGTGTCAAGGCTGTATATTGTCACCCTGCTTATTTAACTTATATGCAGAGTACATCATGCAAAATTCCGGGCTGGATGAAACACAAGCTGGAATCAAGATTGCTGGGAGAAATATCAGTAACCTCAGATATGCAGATGATGCCACCCTTATGGCAGAAAGTGAAGAGGAACTGAAGAGCCTCTTGATGAAAGTGAAAGATGAGAGTGAAAAAGTTGCCTTAAAACTCAACATTCAAAAAACTAAGAGCAGGGCATCTGGTCCCATCACTTCATGGCAAATAGATGGGGAACCAATGGAAATAGTGACAGACTTTATTTTCCTAGGCTCCAAAGTCACTGCAGATGGTGACTGCAGCCATGAAATTAAAAGACGCTTGCTCCTTGGGAAAACAACTATGACCAACTTAGACAGCATATTAAAAAACAGAGATATTACTTTGCTGACAAAGGTCCATCCAGTCAGAACTATGGTTTTTCCAGTAGTCGTGTATGGATGTGAGACTTGAACTATAAAGAAAGCTGAGCACCAAAGAATGGATGCTTTTGAACTATGGTGTTGGAGAAGACTTTTGAGAGTCCCTTGGACTGCGAGTAGATCAAACTAGTCAATCTTATAGGAAATCAGTTCTGAATATTTATTGGAAGGACTGATGCTGAAGCTGAAACTCCAATGCTATGGCCACCTGATGCGAAGAGCTGGCTCATTGGAAATAACCCTGATCCTGGGAAAGGATTAAGGCAGGAGGAGAAGGGACAACAGAGGATGAGATGGTTGGATGGCATCACCAACTCGATGGACATGAGTTAGAGCAAGCTCTGGGAGTTGGTGATGGACAGGGAAGCCTGGCATGCTGCAGTCCATGGGGATGCAAGGAGTCAGACATGACTCCGTTACTAAACTGACTGATTGACTGAACTGAGCAGGAAAGGGATGAAGTTAAGTCAATTGATGTTTGAATGTCACCGGAAAATGATAGAGTTTCTTAGACGATACTGGCTGTCAGAATTGGTTGGCACTGATTGAAATCTATGACCATCAGAGCATCTCTCCAATGTGAGAGAAAATGTATCACCTCCATCTCCTCTAAACCTTAACTTTAAAGGCACTGGTACTCAATATAGCATCATAAAGTACTTTCCTTTATTTGGATTTCCCTGGTAGCTCGTATGGTAAAGAATCTGCCTCCAATGCAGTAGACCCAGGTCTACTGCAAAACATTTAATTTTGAGGAAGTTCAGTGTATCGATATTTTTTCTTTTATGGATTGTGCTTTTGGAGTCAAATCTAACAATTCTTTACCTAGATATATCCTGGAAATCCTCTCCTATTTTCAAAGTAATAAGTTTTTTTCTAACTCTTAAGCTCTCCGTGTGAGTGTACAAGATCGTAAGAAGAAAGAAAAAAGAGGGTATGTACCTCCAAAAGCATATTGTTCTGGGTGAAAAACCAGCTCACTTCTACTGAGTTTTTAAGCATGAATCACCTTTATATACCTTTCATTGAAGACCACAAAGACATGTACTTTAAATGTTATTGTTTTTACAATCATTTTTTCACCACTAATGCAAAGATAACAGAAATAAAAATCAAAAAACATACAACACAATGCAAATTATATCCCTTCACTCACATAGACACCCTGGGTGGGCATGATGAATGAGGTCATTGTTCTTGTGACAGCAAATCTGGGTACTGTGAAAGGAGAGGCTTAATTAAGGCTACAGCAACCATAACTATTTAAAGAAGGAGGTTCATATCTTGTGGTACTCACATTCTATATTTGATCATGTGGATGCAAATAAATGCCTCATAGCCTAATGGAATTCCTGACATATGGAATTCTCATGACTTGAAGGGGTGATTCAGAGTGTAACTATTATGATGATATTTAATATGCGTTTTAGCCAATAGACACACTCTTCAATAGTATTACAGTAGACATCTCTCAGAGTGCCTGTTTAGTCGATGCTTCCTCTCACAGCCTCACCCATGTGCTCTCAGAGAACCTGTACATACAGTGCAGATGCATGAGCAACTGGTCATGTAACTCTGTGACCCTGGTCATCTCTACCCGACCAATGCGTAGAGACCTTGGACAAAATAAGATTTCTATCCCAGAAACTGGAAACTGGGAATGTTGTGGCCCAATGCAGTTTCTGTTTGATGTCAATCAGAATGATCATATGAAGACAGAGATGAGCTGGCTACAGTAATTCAAAGAATAGAAAGCCTGTATTCAGAGAGAGACAAAGAAGGATGATCACATATGCAGAAAGGAATATACCGTAAGTCCTGAAAAGAGGAAAGAAAGCTTTGGCCTTGTATGTTTCAATAAACTACTTACTTTGATTAAATAACTACGAATTCTTCCAATTTTCTTAATTACCCTAAGATACATTGGTAAGTTAAATATTATTTTACAATTTAAGTATATCATAATTAAAATTTCCCCTATACATTTTTCTAATAAACTCTGAAAGACATTGGATATTTGCATGTGCCAGTAATATATTTTGAGTTATATATGCTTATAATAAAGATTGTACTGATGGAAGCTAGGTGCCCAACTCCTGGGAAATAATAACCCTCATGTGGAATTTTGTGATATTTGAGTGAGATGATGTACAGTCCCTGCTAGAGAAGTTTAGTAGTGCTTTTGAGCAGGAACTGATGAAGGACTTTAAAAACATGAGGTGGAAGAATGACTAAAGATATTCTTTGCCTCAAAAAATAAAATATTAGCATCAATTCAGTTCAGTTGCTCAGTTGTGTCCGACTTCTTGCAACCCCATGGACTGCAGCATGCCAGGCTTCGCTGTCCATCAGCAACTCATCACTTGCTCTAACTCATGTCCATCGAGTCAGTGATGCCATCCAACCATCTCATCCTCTGTCATCCCCTTCTTCTCCTGCCTTCATCCTTTCCCAGGATCAGGGTCTTTTCCAATGAGCCAGCTCTTCACATCAGGTGGCCAAAATATTGGAGTTTCAGCTTCAGCATCAGTCCTTCCAATAAATATTCAGGACTGATTTCCTATAAGATTGACTGGTTTGATCTCCTCGCAGTACAAGGGACTCTGAAGAGTCTTCTACAACAGCACAATTCAAAAGCATCCATTCTTTGGCACTCAGCTTTCTTTAAAGTTCAAGTCTCACATCCATACATGACTACTGGAAAAACCATAGCTCTGACTAGATGGACATTTGTCAGCAAAGTAATGTCTCTGTTTTTTAATATGCTGTCTAGGTTGGTCATAGCTTTTTTTTTCCAAGGAGCAAGCATCTTTTAAATTCATGGCTGCGGTCACCATCTGCAGTGACTTTGGAGCCTAGGAAAATAAAGTCTGTCACTATTTCCATTGGTTCCCCATCTATTTGCCATGAAGTGATGGGACCAGATGCCCTGATCTTAGTTTTTAGAATGTTGAGTTTTAAGGCAACTTTTTCACTCTCATCTTTCACTTTCATCAAGAGGCTCTTCAGTTCCTCTTCATTTTCTGCCATAAGGGTGGTGTCATCTGCATATCTGAGGTTACTGATATTTCTCCCAGCAATCTTGATTCCAGCTTGTGTTTCATCCAGCCTGGAATGTTGCATGATGTACTCTGCATATAAGTTAAATAAGCAGGGTGACAATATACAGCCTTGACATACCCCTTTCCCAATTTGGAACCAGTCTGTTGTTCCATGTCAAATTCTAACTGTTGCTTCTTGACCAGCATACAAATTTCTCAGGATGCAGGTCAGGTGGTCTGTTATTCCCATCTCCTGAAGAATCTTCCATAGTTTGCTGTGATCCACACAGTCAAAGGCTTTGGCATAGTCAATAAAGCAGACGTAGATGTTTTTTTGGAATTCTTTTTCTTTTTCTATGATCCAATGGATGTTGGCAATTTCATCTCTGGTTCCTCTGCCTTTTCTAAATCCAGCTTGAACATCTGGAAGTTCACGGTTCACGTACTACTGAAGCCTGGCTTGGAGAATTTTGAGCATTACTTTGCTAGCATCTGCTGCTAAGCTAAGTCGCTTCAGTCGTGTCTGACCCTGTGTGACTCCATAGATGGCAGCCCACCAGGCTCCTCGTCCCTGGGATTCTCCAGGCAAGAACACTGGAGTGGGCTGCCATTTCCTTCTCCAATGCATGAAAGTGAAAAGTGAAAGTGAAGTCGCTCAGTCGTGTCTGACTCTTAGCGACCCTGTGGACTGCAGCCCACCAGGCTCCTCCGTCCATGGGATTTTCCAGGCAAGAGTACTGGAGTGGGGTTCCATTGCCTTCTCTGTGCTAGCATCTGAGATGAGTGCACTTGTGTGGTAGTTTGAACATTCTTTGGCATTGCCCTTATGGGAGCTATGATTAGTGACTACCTTAGTGAAAAGGGGGAAGACTATTGGGATTTTTCCAGAAGCCAGAGCAAAGGCTATTGCTAGACATATAAAGAGATTTGTGTACAGCATTTAAGAAAAAATATTCAAATTCTTAAATCTGTTGAATGATATAATAAGCTGCCTCATCAGGTAGTGAGTTCCTTGTAATTTTTGCTATTGTTTAAATAGTGGTGATCAAGTCAGAGTCACTGTTTTGGGTATGAAATTGGTTAGAAAAGTTCTATTTTCCATTTCACAAAAACTGATTTCACTATTTGAACATCTTAAAGATCTGTACAAAAAAACAAAAAGCTATAATGCTTATGAGCTGCTCTTTTAAGATGCTATTCTTTGTTCTAGGGTTTCAGCACCAAAATGAATGAATGAATGAATGTGTAAATGAATAATAAATAAGCTGAGATTTCCACATGCATACACATAGGCGTGATTCACATATCAAATGATAATGAATTATTTTGCATTTGTTATAAATAACCCACCTAGTTAAAAAAATTAGGTATCAGTTGACTAATATTTAGAAATTAAGTAGAGTTTATTGAAAGAAAATAAACAGGAGAAAAAAATGCCTAAAACTAAAGCTTGATTTCAAACATCTTAACTGATCAATAATTTTCTTTTTTTATTTAAGGTGACTGAGTTTGTTATGTTCAGGATAGTGAGCAATTGATGTTGAAGATAAAACTTGATATAATGGAGGAATACTGAATTTACAGTTTTTCCAATAAAGCTCATAAATAATTATTTCAGTGTTTTTTCCATTAATAAAGTATAAAATCTGGCCTAATATCTTAAAATATTTATTAAAAATTTAGCTATAGTTTGACTTAAGTATTAATAGTATGCATTAAATATAGAATTGTTTTTTGCAGAATATTTTAATAATATTACAATTTTGTTTACATAATTTTCGGGGGTTCTCTTCCTGTAAAGATCAGCCTAAACACCTACAAATGTGTTTAATTTCTATATTTCAGTCCAATCATAAATTTTCAGCTTTGGTATATTCAGAAGTGAAATGTGATTTGCTAATATAGAAGATAGTGTTTGTAATTTACAAAATGGGTTTTATAACCTGTTAACCAAGAAAGCTGAGTGCCAAAGAATTGATGCTTTTGAACTGTGGTGTTGGAGAAGACTCTTGAGAGTCCCTTGGACTGCAAGGAGATCCAACCAGTCCATTCTGAAGGAGATCAGTCCTGGGTGTTCTTTGGAAGGACTGATGCTAAAGCTGAAACTCCAATACTTTGGCCACCTCATGCGAAGAGTTGACTCATTGGAAAAGACCCTGATGCTGGGAGGGATTGGGGGTAGGAGGAGAAGGGGACGACAGAGGATGAGATGGCTGGATGGCATCACCAACTCGATGGAGGTGAGTTTGAGTGAACTCCGGGAGTTTGTGATGGACAGGGAGGCCTGGCATGCTGCAATTCATGGGGTTACAAAGAGTCAGACACGACTGAGTGACTGAACTGAACTGAACTGAAACAAGAAAATCAGTTCCATCTCTCCAGTTCATGCCACCCACTAGATATGCTACATAGATTGTTCAGCTACTTTCAGAGAATATACCCCTTTTGAAAAGAGCTCTGTTTTTTTTACTTAGGAGAGAGTTAGGGAGAGCAGGCAGGTTGGAACTTCTTGAGACTAAATCCATCAATTGAGTGACAGTGCCTACATATTCTTCCCTTCAAACATATCGTATGAACTGCATATTACACAATCCAGGCAGTCTCAGAAAATCTATACTCATTTCTCGATTCCAAATGTGAAGGTCCCCCTTAAACCTAGAGGACTCCTGGAAGGATTTACAGGGGAAATATAACGAGACTGATTTTCTAACACGTGTTGGACACATAGCACACATAAACCTTCGGGTAGTCCTCTGCAGATTTATACGAGGTGGTACAGGAGAATTCTCCCAGCCATTGAGTGTGACTCTCCTGCTTCTGAGTTATGTCAGGTACATAGGAATCACTCCCAGACACTCTCCCAGGACTACAGCCTTTGGCTTTAAATCCTCAATTTGACACTTTTCTGCATGGTTATTAGAGCTTTAAAGAAATGTATCTGGACTCTCAGCCAGCTTAGAGAAAGCAATTTTCCTTTGGACTATCACCTCCATAAGATGGTACTGGTGGGGTGTGTTAGTAACCTATTCTTCCCCTGTATTTAGGAAATATTTCATGAACATTATTTTCTTAATATGTGAGACAGTTTAGAAATAAAGGGGAAACGAGTATCAATAATTTATTTGTAAAATAATTCCAAGTGGTTTTATTTAGTGTTTGGTTTTTTTGTTTGTTTGTTTGTTTGTTTGTTTGACTTGGGGCTAATATTTTCTTTTGATTTTTTTTTTCTTTCCTTTCTTCTTATCTCTTGGTTCATTCTTAGTCTCTTTCAAGTTGTCCTTATCTTTGGCCTGTTTGTTAATCTTGCTCCTGGGGTGAGCTCATCCTTTCTGGTGACTTCCAAGCACAGTGACTATATTCTGACAATGTCCCCATCTGCATCTCCAGACCAGACCAAGTTCCTGCTTCTGAGATAGTAGAGACATCCTTGACCTGACCTCCCACTGGCACCTCAAAGTAAAAATCAAATTTACTCCCTACCCTATCCCTTGCTTTCCAAGTCTTTGCAAACAGTGCTGATCTGTTATTTTCCTTTATGTTCTGCATACACTTGCCAAATTTTGTCAGTTCTACCTCTTTTATAAATCCCAAATGCATCCAATATTCTCCATTCCAAACAGAATATTATCATTGTTAAAAGTACTTGCTTTGAACTAACACTTGCCTGGATTTTCGTTTTGTACTACTTGCAGAAACACAGACTTATGAGCCTCAGCTTTGTTTTGTTTTTCATCTGAAATCCAAAATAACAATACCTATCCAACGGTGTTGTCATAAGTAATAAATTAGATAATGCAGTTTACATGCCCAGCACAGAGTCTGGCATATAATTAATGCTCAATAAACGTCTTTATCTTTCCACATGATAGATACTGAGTTATCTGTTCTAGGCTAACTGCTGCAAAGCTTTCTATACCCTTCTTGCTTCAGGTCTTACCCATTTTAATATGTTCATCTTCCACATTGCAGTGGTGGTGTATTCTTGAAGATATAAGTTGAATCAAGTCATTTCTCCTCTTAAGCCCCTTGATTTACTTCATAGAATTTTTAAAATAACAGTCAAAATTCTTCTTGAAGAGAAGGAAAACAGTCCTCTCTTACTTTGCAAATGAGACTGCACATTAGTACAGCCCCATGGAGAACTATTTGGCACAATCTGCCAACATGTTAATGCAAATGCCCCTTGATTCCAGAATTCTGTCTTCTTGGAATTTAGCATAGATAAATATATTAGAAATTACTTAGGTACAAGTTTATTCTTTACAGCATTATTTATAAGAGTAGAAGGTTAGAAACAAGCTAATTGTTAATCAGCAGGTGAATGGTCAAATAAATCGTGGTGTAGCTATAAATTGGAATACTATATGCAGTGTTTACAACTGATAAGATGTGGCCAAATCTCCAAATTATGTTATGTCAAAAAGCAAGGTTCAAAACTATGCATAATACACCTTATTCTTTAATTTTATTGGCACAGAGTGTTAGGAATATATATTGATACCAATACAATATTGTATATGTATTCAGTATCTATGGAAAGACACACAAGAAACCATTCATAAAATTTTCTTTCCAGAAAGAGAAATGAGTAGTTTCTCCAGTAGAGAAACGAGTAGAAATGAGTAGTAGGGAAAAAGACAGAAGGAAAACTTTTCATTGTATATCCTCGAACACATTTTGTTCTGTGTACATGTATTCAAAAAAATGAATGATTAAAACTAGAAACATGCATCCTTCATGATAGGTTCCTTCCAACTTCTTCAAAAGCTGCCTAAGCTCCCCACGTGCTCTCTTTCTCATGCAGTTTCCTTTCTGGGAACATCTTCCCCTCTCGTCCCTCCATTGTGCCTAATTATGCCAATTAAGTTTTGATTTCTCCACCTCATTTCCCAAAACCTTTTCTGGGCTGTTAAGATTGACTTAAATGTTTTTCCTACATACCTCAAAGCACTCAGCAGTTACTTCTAACACTTGGAAAATTCTGTAAGACTGTTGGCTATCCGAGTACATGTTAAAAAGGTGTGTTTTGAGCCCAGCGCTAGATCTGTTGGTTCAGAATCTAGACTTGTGGACCCCTGGAATTTTCATTTTTCATAAGTGCCTTCTTTGTTTTTCAGGGCAGTAAGTTTTCTATTGTACTTAACCTGCTCTCTAGTCTGTCTCCTTCCACTAGGTTGTCAGCAGGACTTGTATCTTCATGATTTTGTGCACCTAGCAGAGAGGTTTGAAAACAGGGGTGTTCAGTAAATATTGAAAGAATGCCATCCTCCTGAATAGGTCTTTGTCTAGACCAGCAAATATCATTCTTATAATACCAAATATAGATACGGATGGTAAACTTATCTTAAGTATACAATCTCAGACACAGAACCTGGAGTCAAAACCAGGCCTATTTCCTTTGTCAATCTTTTGGGCTGTGTAGTTGAGCTGGGAATAATTTTTTTAAGTTAAATTTTAAATTCTAGTTATTTTAATTTTAGTAAAGAATGCATAAGAAATACATAATATACAGCATGTCTACCAGGTAATTTGCAAGATATCTTTAGACAATTCTAGATATGAGAGCATAGTATACAGCTAAGAAATTTAGATAAACATTTTCACAAATTTAATTTTTAATGTAAAAATTTAAATTATGAAGAAGTTGACATTTCAGGTTTATTTTCATAATAATATATAACTACTCCCCGTATGTATTTTACTCCCCCCAAAATAATTATTGTATTAGACAATCGTAGCCATGCCACAATGATAGCCATTAGACACCTGGTTTATTAAACTCTATTGCAGATAAAGGTGCCAGAAATAAATTAATGACTGTTATAACAGCTGGGCTTTCTTGCTTACAAGAAAAATACCTTGACATATTTTTTGACTCTGTGATTGGTCTACATATCAAGGATATAAATTAATCTTCAGAAGATCCTAAAGAATATCTTCCCTGGACACTTCACTTATACATCAAGTTGGCCATGTTAGCAATCTAATCACAAACCTGTAATTCAGTGGACAACAATTTCTTATTGTGAACAGCATAGCAGCTTTTACTATCATTTAGGTCAGCCCAAGATTGCTGATGCACCGTATGTTTCAGGCCAGGGATGATGGATGGCTAGCTCTGATGCCCATCCCTAAGTGATTGGAAAGATTGAAGACACACAGCTCACTTCGGCTTGCTTACTATTACATCAAGTAATCAGTGTGATAGGCAAGCCTGTGCTCTCTATGTCATGCAGCCAACTTTATGCAGGAACATTATTTCACATTAAAAAAAAAAAAACTTAAGAATTGTATCCAGATGACATTCCCATTACTAGATCAAACAGCTCCACCTCACACCTGAGTGTTAATGAATATTTTATCAATACTTTGTTATAAGAGGTAGATCTTGCTTTTCTTTATTTTAATAGCTCAAATAACATATATGTGTCACTGAAGTTATAAGTGAAAGATACCAATTTGTTTCCTTTAAACTTTACTCAGGTCAGAAAAAAAGAGGCTGTTAAGATAATTTCATATTTTTTATGCCTAATTTCCAATTTAATAAATTAGACTGCTTGTTAACTTTAAATTTTAAAGTTCTAAAGATTTGTCTTTGCTGGAATGAATCTATGTAAATAGAGTTTTCTGAAACCCCTCTTGTGTGGAAAATGTTTTCTGAAAGTGATGAAGAAAAACCAAATGTATATTTTAAATTGTCAATTTTGCACTAAGGGCATAAATCACTGAGATAAATTTAACAATATTCCCTTGCTTTTTATTGTTTCAGACACTATAATTTATAACTTCAAGCAAAACATCTCATGGATTAATTAAATGTATCTTGCTATGATTTAAGTAACTTAGAGAACACAAAGCATAGAAGACCTTAAAATTGTTCATAATTGCTCATTTACTTTCTAAGCAATGTCATGATGTAAGTTTCTTTCACTTTTAGAATGCTTGCATTGCCTGCCATCACAGACCAAGTCTAATTTCAGCTTTGTAGAGAAAAGAATGCTGAGGTCCATTTATCTCTTGGGAAGGGCTCGCAGTAGGGGTTAGGAAATCACTTCTTGCTTGATGTTTTATTTTATTATCAATTCTAATTAACATAGTTTATATATCATTACCCTCTGTCCTTTCTTACCTATTTTTATTTATATGTACCCTTTTCTATTTACATAAATGATTTGAGGAAGCTCATAATGAAGACAAGTAACATAATAAGATCCATTACAATTAATGCAGCCTAGTGATCCTTAAAGCATTGTCCAGCAGCATCAGCATCACTTGGGACTTCCCTAGAAATAAAAAGTATTGGTGGCCCCAAACAAAGCTTACTGAATCAGCAGCCTGTGTTCTAACAGTCTCACCAAATGATTCTAACTCATGCTAAAATCTGAGGCCCACTTATCTTCTAGGGTCTGTTAAAGGTAAGAATCAAAAATTGCAGGGTGTGTGTGTGTGTGTGTGTGTCTCAGGAAGAGAGGTGACAATTAAGAGAAGACTATTTTATAGGTTGAGAAAAGCTGCAAGAGTTAAATACACAAAGAGGTTTACGAACGTAAGCTTTGTAGTCAGAGACAGGTATTTGGATTCCTGAGTGTTCTGCTACTAATGAGCTATCTGACCTTGACCCATTTGTTCAACTCCTCCTACTCTTCGTTTCCTTACACGTAAAATAGGCAAATAGCATTGCTTTCAGAGCTAAGTAAAAACGATGTATAAGAAAAGCTTACTGCAGTGAGATATATGAGATATTATGAGATATATGAGAGTAATATACATGAGATATATGTATATTACTTTTTAATTTACTGTTTGTTGCCCTTAAAAATGATAATAAATACTATAATATACACCATTTGCAACAGCATGGGTGGACCTTGAGGGTATTATGCCAAGTGAAATAAGACAGAGAAAGACAAATACTGTTTAATATTGATTATAATCGGATTCTTAAAAGAAAGTCAGACTCAGAGTAGAAAAGTGGTTGCCAGGGCCTGGGGCATGTTGAGGGGAGAGGGAGCACTTGGTAGAAGGTAAAAGCTTTCAGTTATAAGATGCTGCTAAGTCGCTTCAGTCATGTCCAACTCTGTGAAACCCCATAGACGGCAGCCCACCAGGCTCCCCCGTCCCTGGGATTCTCCAGGCAAGAACACTGGAGTGGGTTGCCATTTCCTTCTCCAATGCATAAAAGTGAAAAGTCAAAGTGAAGTCGCTCAGTCGTGTCTGACTCTTAGCAACCCCATGGACTGCAGCCAACCAGACCCCTCCATCCATGGGATTTTCCAGGCAAGAGTACTGGAGTGGGGTGCCATGGCCTTCTCTGAGTTATAAGAGGAGTAATGTCTGAATAGAGCATGGTGACTATAGTGATAACACTGCATTGTATAATTGAAATTTGCTAAGGCAGTAGAAGTCAGTAGAACTTAAATGTTCTCACTAAAAAAAATATAAAAACAAAAAGATAAATATGTGAGGTGATGGATGAGTTAATTAACCAGATGGTGGAAATCTTTTCACAGTGGATAGGAATATCAAATCACCACAATGTACACTTTAAATATCCTTCATTTTTGTCAATTATACCTCAATAAGGCTGAAATGGAAAGAAAACATAATTTACCTGAGAAGATTCATGTGATTACTTGAGCTTCCTGGTAGCTACTGTAAAACAATGAACACAACAGGATATATAGCTTTTGACTGGAATGGTGGAGCTTTGAAAAAAATACCAGTGCTTCGACCTTCCTGTCAGAAATGCTGATTAATAATTGGTCTATAGTGGAACCCTGGCATCTCTGTTTTTTTTAGATATCCTCAGGTAAACCTAAAATGCAGACAGGATTGAGAACTACCATATTAAAGCAGCACTTTTTCAAGAATGATTGTGCATTCAAATCACCCAAGGAACTTGTTAAAATGCATAGTTCTTACTTTTGTGGGTTAAGGGCCAAGATAGTCTAAGAATTCAGCAGGTACTCTGATTAATAAGGAATTTAGGTATTGGGAAATATGCAGATACCTAGGTAGAACCAACCATTTTTTCCCATTCAGCTTTAAGAGAAAACACTAGAGCCAGAATGCAGCCAAACATGTACTTGTTTTATGTGGAGAAATACTCACATTGCTGATAGCCTTACGCAAAGTAAAGCCACTTTATACTTTGATTATGTTTTATACTTACTTTGATTTATATTTTTATATTTAGGATATGAATTTGGTTCTGGAAAGAGTAATAGCTTTCAGTATCTTCAGGAAAGCTTCTCAGGAAATTTAAAGATAGGGTACATTTTTTTTTTTTACAATTTTTACAAAATTCCTAATTTTCTGGAAAGGAAGAGATCTAATATTAGGTTTTGGTTACACACTTAAGTTTTAGAAATAATATATCCTTATCAGAATTAATTTCGGATGAAGTCTTTTTTGTTTAATGTGCTATATCATTTTATGCATTTGTTAAAGAAAGAAGTTCAGGTGCTCTGAACAGTGCCATTTATGATACTCAAAATCAAATAATATAACTCTAAAATGTCAGTAAAGGGATAGAAGATTTATAATGTTTTAATCTCACATAAAAGAATATGGTAATAATATCTTTAGAGAGGGAACTCTTATTTGAGAATGATGTTTAAAGAAATAGTGCAGAAGAATATTACCTTTTATAATGATTCTAGAGCAAGTCTCTCCTCACTCATTCAATCTCTCTCTCTCTCCGTCCCTCCCTCTCTTTTTCTCTGTCTCTCTCTGGAGGACATATAAATAAGAATAATTCTAAAAGAATGTAGAATGACTATTTTGACATTAAGAAGTTTAGCTGACAAGAGATGAAGAAAGCTAGAGATAAAGCACAGGTGAAAATAATAAATACAACATCTTGATTCTTTGGGGAAACTATCATCTTGTAAATTAGGGTCATGGTACTGAACATCCTTGATTGCAACTCTGGAGTTATAGCATGTGTATGAAGAAGGCAGTGGGTCAGCATGGGGAGCCTACCTTAACATTCTTTGTCTATTAACTTTGGCTAAAAGAGTTGCTGGTAAGGACAGGTAAAGTATTGGAGCTTTTAATCAGTGCGGTCTTTTGTACTTTATAGTAAGCCTTTTTAAAAACGTAAAAATGGCAGACTGTATGTTAAATGCGATGGCTGGTTGGCCAAGTCAACCGTGTGCATCAGAAAGTGGCAGAATATGGAGCAAGGTGCAACCTCAATCTGAGCCATAATAAAGTAGCTGTTCATCTGTGGTCGGAGAGCACCATGAAAGACCTTGAGTTCCTTCACTTTATTTTGCAGAAAGCCATCGGACAGCTTTGCATCATCTAGCTCTATCAATCAAGGACCTCAACCGCTGCTTGCTGCTGAAAGCTTTCCTGTTTGGCTCTGTTTTTTCACAGACAGCTCAATAACTTGTCTGTGGAGCTGTGATAAATGTGCCATGTGCTTCTAAACTGTCTCTTTAACACTGGACTGCATTTCAACTTATAATGCTTGTGACTAATTGCTTGTATCAAAGCCTTTTTATTTATTTGTAATGATTATCCAATAGGCTTATCATTTATGTTTCTCACTTCTCTTTATGAAGTGGTTTTATTTTAAAGTTGCACACAGCCAGCTGTCAGCTAACTTCTAAAGTAGCAGCTCTTGCTCAATGAATAAGCTGTCAAGTTAAGAAAACATAATTGGCAAACCCTAGTATATAACCTGGAGAAGGCAATGGCACCCCACTCCAGTACTCTTGCCTGGAAAATACCATGGACGGAGGAGCCTGGTTGGCTGCAGTCCATGAGGTCGCTAAGAGTCAGACACGACTGAGCAACTTCACTTTGACTTTTCACTTTTATGCATTGGAGAAGGAAATGGCAACCCACTCCAGTGTTCTTGCCTGGAGAATCCCTGGGACGGGGGAGCCTGGTGGGCTGCCGTCTATGGGGTCGCACAGAGTCAGACACGACTGAAGGGACTTAGCAGCACCAACAGCAGCAGCAGCAGCATGTAACCAGAACAAGTACAAACTCCTAATGATTTTTCTTCTCTTTTTGTGATTGCTGTATATCAGCTATAGTTTTAAACACCAACTTTATGGCTGCCTACTGTGGCTGTCGGAACAAAAATTTCTTGTGTAAGAACAGTAGTCAGGATCACAAAACCTTCTTATTTGGGCACAATTGCCAGTTTCTGCTAAGGAGGCCCAGAATAGAGCTATTATGGTAAATGAATAACTTCTCACTTTGAAAGAAGGTGGTTTTTTCAGATCAGGTTGGAGGTCAGTGACAGGGCAAGGAAAGGAAGCTCATATTGCAGCTGTCTGCAAATGAGCTTTTCCTACAGATACTGTAAGGAAAAATAAGAGCCTATTGGGGAGGCTGATCTTTACCTAATCTCTAAAAGCATATTTTAAAAAGAAAGGAAAACCTGTGTGTTTCTTCTTAAATTTTCACCGTAGTTTAAAAAATGCATGCATTTGTCATCATTAAAGGTCGTTCATATTGGGAGTGAAAAGTATTTCTTTTTTTAGTCCTTGGCTAAAAGAAAAAGGAAATAGCATGACATAGTCCACGTCCTTCAATCCTTAAAATGTGCTAACATTCAAGAAGAAAAAATATACTAAATTATAAGTAAATATCTATTTAAGGTTGCTATAGCTTTTTGGCTATATTTCTGTTGGCTAAATGTTTGATTTTATTCAGACATTGATAAATGGAAGTGATAACTGCTTATCTGCATGCCTGCAGAGAGAGTCTAACTCTCCAAGAAAGTGGATTTAATAAAAATTATACATGTTTTAAGTATACAAATACAGTAATGTAAAAAAAGTAGAATGCCCAGTTTTTAAAAGGCAAGAAAAAAGTCTCATTAAGAGACTTTTATTCTGAAGTCATTTTCTTGCCTCACATTAAAAAAAAAAAAAATCCTATCATAGAAATGAAATCAAAAGGCATGTGACATTTACTACAGTGAATCAGAATATGCTAGCTTTATACATTGGCTCAGTTGGAGGAAGAAGCTGCACATAAAATCAAGAAGCCATCTACATAAGGTTTTGGAATGCATTATAAGATCCTCTCTTATACAGGAACATAGTGGGTAGACTCTAACTTTTCTGAATTTATAAATTAGGAAATCAATTCAACATTGCATTAAACATACTTTAATGGAATCTTGAATTGCTAAATCATCATTTTGAGAAGTAATCAAATAATCCTGTTCTTCCTTCACTTCACCCTAAGTCATTTCCCTAAGGATCAAAGATAGACAGTAGTATCTATGGAATAATACTTACTGAGGTTTCAGTTGTCTAATGAAATTTGATACATAGAATTTGCTTATAGCCATTCTTTTTCAGAATTTGGTTTTGCTTTTTTTTTAAAAAAAAAAAATTCAGGAATATCTTATTCTATTCTTCTAACTTGGTTTGGCTTGAATAGTTGGTGTATGCTGGAGCAATTACAAAAAATTGCTAGGTGATAGGAAGAGAGAATCTGGAGTTAAATATGTCATGGATAATGTTCAAAATATGGATAATTAAGGATATAACATTATAGGATAATTGTTTGCTATTAATAGTTGGTAAAACATTAAAATTAAAATTGATGTCCATGATAAATTGCTAATATAGACTGAGGGGTAGATTTCAGAACACATCTATGGTAGAAGTGGAGCAGTGTCAATCAGTATCTCTGGAAAGATAATGGATTGGGCTCTTGGCCTGAGCTCTGCCCACTTCTTCATAGTTTTACCATTGCTACTATTTCATCATCATTAAGGGAAGATGTCAGTTTTACTCACGATTCTATATAATCCAGGTACAATAGGGAAGATTCTGGAAGCATTTTCTTTCTTCAGGTTTATATACCAGGGATGTCTATTTTGTTTAAGTCAGTCTCAACAAAGACCTTGAAGTTCATGCAAAATAAATTTACATATAGTGCTTCCTACTTGAGACACTCTTATTAAAGGCATCAGTCAACTTGTTTCTCCAAGATTATCTGATAGGTCAGAAAAACTCAGTGAACGATGCAACAATGTGGCTTCATCCATGGAACCATGGAAAACAGGGAAGAACTCGCTAATGTTAGAAAACTAAGTACACTACACTGTAAGTGTTCATCTTGCCCTGACTCGTGTGTGGCAGTCCCTCGTGGCATCTAAGCTCTCTGGATAGCCTGATAATCTAAAAGTTAATGAAGTAAATTACCTTTTAAACTGTAGTTTCTTATTCTGGCTGAGGCAACCTTGGCATTATCCATTGGTTAATTGTTGAAGTTAGATTTCTACTGTTAATAAATTTTTTGTTCCTGTTTTCTTTTTGACCTGTTGAGAGTGAAACTTCTTTTCCTTGTTGCTCTAATAACCTCAATTTCTTCAGGTTGTTACGTGGGTTTAGTATACATGTATGTTTTTATTGTATATATTGTATTGGCATATATTATACGACATTAGTCAGTAACTTTTCTACATGTGCTTAGTATATTTTACACCAATAACTTATTTTTTCCAAAGGCCTGATTTATGTATGTTTTGAACCATGTTGTAGAATATCGATAACAATCTATCTTTTTTGTCTTATTTTAGATGGCTTGTTTGGCCTGCTATTGTGAATCAAATCCGGTCAAGATATTGCATTTTGAATCATCAGAAAATATTCTCTATGATTTCCCAAAGCAATTATATTTATTCTTTGAACTTTTATCTGGATAGACAGTTTACTGGGCTGGGTTCATCAGATAATTGCCCGCTAGGTGCCGAGACAGGCTTCTTCACGTGGGTGATTTGGGTGATGTAGGTGACAGTTGATAAGTCAGTTCCATCCATCCATGTACAGGAACACTGCTGAATGTCACCCTTGCTGATTTCCAGACCCTAATGCTTCTAGAAACACATGTGAACTCTATGAAGCAATGGATTAGGAAAAAAAGTGACTTCTTTGTATAAAAATAATAAATAAGAAAAAACGAAATGGGAGTCTGAATCCTTAGTTCTAAAGCAGTTTTCTATCTTATGGTTTTTTCCTATGCTGAAAAGTTTAAATGGTTTTATCATCTTAACCCATATTCTCATACAAATGTTAATTTAGTCACCGTTATTAATTAACTACTAGTAAAATGTTTTCTTCAAGAGATGGATATTGTATAAGCCTCACTTATACACTGCCTCTTCATTATGCCTTTGTGAAACATCTAACTGGCAAGTAAAGGAGAGCATTATTATTTGTTTTCTCCATAGAGAAATGCTAGAATATATTCTGATCCATTTGTCTTTAAAAAGTATTTAAAAATGTAGTGTACATTTTGATTTTGAAATAGTGTATTATAGTGAAAGATATCAGAGTAACAATAGAGAAACAGAGATTGAAGCTTCAGTTCATTTCTCTATTTGTTAAAGATAATTACCTCATTCATTTTGTCTTCCTTTTTTTGTAAGATTAAAATAATAGCCCTTTTTTGAAGGAGTACTGTAAGACTTTTAGGTAATGGGTGTAAAACCCTTTGTGTTTTTTGCAAAGTAATACCATCACAAAGGGATGGAAAACAGTTTTTTAAATTGCAAACTATGGATCCAGAAAAATTATCAAATAAGCGGTCTGAATGTAAAACAAATAAACTAAGCCTCGCTTTAACTTATTTGCTTTGTGGGTGATAGGGTGGGAGTGTGGGAAGGTTGAGAAGAATATGAAATATTAGATGGTTTTTAGTTACATTAACATGGATTAGAAAACTACACAGAATACCACAAATGAGAAATGTATTTAGTGAACTGTGAATTAGAGAGAGAATAAAAGCGGAAAGTAGTGAATGAGCCAAAAATGGAAAAGCAAATACACATCCAAAAAGACAGTGATTAAAATGTAATAGAATCACAGCCCCTACTTGCGAAATTTTAATGTATTAGAGCTAAAACCTCCAACTATATCTTGCCTTTTATTAATTACAGGAATAAATCAGGATATTATCTTTAATCTGCTTTATTGCCCTGATAGGAATCCCTGGTGGCTCAGTGGTAAAGAATACATCTGCAGTGCTGGAGACGTGGGTTTGGAAGGGAAGGGAAGTCAGGGAAGATCCCCTGGGTAGGGAAGATTCCCTGGAGAAGGAAATGGCAACCCACTTCAGTACTCTTGCCTGGGAAATCCCATGGACAGAGGAGCCTGGCAGGCTATAGTCCATGGGTTTGCAAGAGTCGGACATGACTTAGTGACTAAACCACGACCATTGCCCACGTAAAATTAAGTCTATGGCCAGAGGTTCCTTACCCCTGCTCTTGATGTTTAATGCGGAATTCTTTTCACTTTCACCAGTGAAAAGAAACTACCAAGCTCTCTTTAGTAGTTCAAAATCTACCAACAAAGCCATTTTGGACCAGATTTGTTTTACAGTTTTGCCAGATGAAAACAAATTTAATTATCATCTTGTTAACCTGGCTTTACTTTGCTTTGTTTTTGAGTAGGTGGATTGGACCATTTGCTTCCTTCCTGCCCTGCACCCCCACCCCTAATGGTTCCTTTGGTGTATAACCTCAGATCCCTATTTTTCTGTTTCTGCCCCGCCACAACCGACCTTTCGCATCTTTCCCCAGCTCTCTCTACTGTTCTTTCCTCTGTGTCTCTATCTTTCTCTCACACATTGCTTTCCCCTCTGTCTGTGTCTGCACTCAAATCTCTGTGTCAATATGCAGTTTCCTTACTTTTCTGGCATTTTTCTTTTCTGTCATAATTGGCGTCACAGTATGGAAAAAGGAGAAAACCTCAGGACTTGGTAGTAAAAGTCATCTAGTATTAACCCTGCTATTCTTTATGACTTCATCTCAAGTCAGTCCCTTAGTATCTTCACATCAGTTTTCTAAACTCCCAAACAAAAAATCTAATATCTGCCCTATATCTAGTGGTATGATGGAAAGAGCTACCACCAGGTCATGAGAGTCAACTGTGTACATCTCTTCTTGATTGCATGATTAGTGACATCACTTGGTACCTTGAAATTGGTTATGGTGGGAGTATCACACCATGAAAATGAGCAAATGGTTCAAGTTAGTGTTTTGTTTGTTTGTTTTCAAGAGCAGATTGTTAACCATTTATCAGCACACAGCTGCAAATATTTCACATGAGGGTGTAGTGAGGCTAAAATGAAAAGAAATGTGAAGTGACTTAATGAGACAAAGAGGTGCTTCCCAATACTTACCAGATGTCATTTTATTCTTCTCAAGCCTGTCAACTCATTTCCTTTCCTTCCTGTATAACAATCCAGCTGGTATATGCCTATATAGAAGCATTGTTTCATATTATTAATTAGAATATATCCTCACCATAAATTTAGATCATGTGCTTTTACTTTAGAAAATTTGCAGCTTTGCAAAAAGTTCAATATGCACGAGAAAATATTTTCACATAACAAGGATGCCTGTGAAGACCTTGCATACCGAAAGTGTTCAATATGTATTTATTCAGTTGAATCAAGTTGAATAAGCTTGATATCAATTGAATAATAACTAGCTTTGGCTACCATTTGCCTTTTAATTTTCAGCACATATTGGGAATTGTGATGAATTTATATAAGGTCTTCTTCAAATCCTCCAATAATAATTTATTTCTCCCTAATTTATAGTAAATAACAAAAAATGGCTTAAACACTTCCTACTCACCGGTGTTGTGTTACTGTGAGGGGAGATAATGTTATTTTACTAAGTGGCCCTTCTGCAATTCACAAATTGGCAAGAGTTTAATATGAAGAGTGAAGAAGAATATCATTTTCAGTTGAAAGCTGAAAGGGGAGCTAGTAAGAAAAATGTAATTAGCTAAACTGGAACCTGACCAGACCCCTGACATTTTTTTGTTTAAAAGAATATGAAGTAAACACAAATTAAATGCACTATGAATGTTCTTAAAGAGGTCAAAACAAGGACATATTAAAGGATATTTACTAGAATAATGCAAGCATTTACCAAGCTGACTTTATAAGAACTGATTTTTCCCAAAAGCAGTGCTGAAACAATTTAAACATTAAAGTCATAGGACAGATAGTTTAGTTTAAAGCCATATTTCTGTTTTTATTTGTGTTGAAACTTTAAAATTTCTAGATTAGATCACTATGTCATTCGAGTAAGCTTAAACATTTTAACTAATTACTATATCAATAATATCTATATAGCTTAATACTGTGTACATCTCAATCCTTTATCCAAAAATGAGGACTCTTTGCAGTAAAATGAAGGACAAAAGTCACATCTTTAGAGATGAGTAGGCTCACTCCTATATTCAGAAACTTCTTTTGAAATCACCTTACTGTAATACAAATAAATAGAGCAAAAGCAACTTTTTTTTCCTAGTACTAAAATAACAAATAAAATCAGAATTAGGAGAAAAAAATTAGCCATTGCTTAGGTTTCTACTAAATTTTACACCTACATAGAAGCCATAAAAACCAAGAAAGACAATAGAAATATTTCTATAAATATCTCTTTCCATAACACAGCAGCTTTAGAAACCTTTTCTCCCTCTCATGCTACATAACATGAAAATACTGTAGCACCTACAGCCTGCGCTGAGGCAGCTCATTAGCTGAGCTGTCTGTGTGTGTCTGTCTGCCATCAGCATCTGGTGAAAGGGGAAACACTGACCCTGCCAGATCTGGGTCATGAGGTCAACAGGTCTCATTTATTATTCAAAATTGCTTTCTGACCTTTTATCTACTAGGTCAAAGGATGTTGTATTCTAGTTGGTTGAATTTTTTAATGATGAAGCCACTATCCTGCCAGATAATAAAATTATTTCTCCCTTCTATGGGATTATGATATTCTCTTCACCTATCTGAAAATGTAATATTCTGAATCGTTGGCTGTGGAAATATCCTCAAAAGGAAGTCATTAGTTTCTATTTTTCCTTTTTTTATAAGATATCTAGAGATTTAAATGATATTGACTGTTGACAGTGGTTGTAGTCATTTTTGTGGCTGTGATTCGAACCTCTCATTCTGCACTTGGAATTCCACCACTTCCTGTGGCGCTCCTGTACTCCACAGACAGTAACATGCACCATGCTGACCCTCCCTGAGTTTGAGGAATCATACTATATATTTCCAAAACAAAAGAGGGTGAAATCAAATGTCATTAGATTTTTACTGGTTAACATTTGTTTCGGGAAGAGAAGTAAGTGGCAGACAGATGTGCAGCTTGTCTTCCAACTCAGAGGATGTTTGGGAGCATTTTATATTGCACTGGTTCTTTATCATTCAATAAGAAGAGTTTTCTAAACCAGTTCATTACTTTCTGTGTCTCATAATGCACAGGAAAGAGAAGCAGCTTAAAACCCACTCAGAGAATAGATTTGAAAATATTTGAACATCTAGTTCTATACTATAAAATTAAATATAAACATTTAGCAAGCAATTTTGCAGAAAACTGAGATTCCTTTAATAGATTGTTTAGTTGTGCAGATAGACAATGTTCCTAAAGAGTGATTTTTATCTTTTGTAAAACAAAAAGTCAAAGGTCACATTGGTGCTGCCCTTGGAGCAGACATATGAGATCTGACCATGTGCTTTGTGACACAGTGTATGATGAATAACGCTGACAAGCTAGTAAACAAGTATTGGAGAATACGTGGCATTCATGAGCCCAGTGAAGGCTCATGTAATATACTATACAGATAAAGTTACAACTCTAACTTTGGCATCATTATGAAATTACTTGCTATGACTCTGTGTATTTACACATAATACTGTGCATACACACAAACATAGAGATAGATGTAGAACAATTCATTTGGGGATAGTCTAAAAATGTCAGGTGACACTTATGGGGCATTCCAAGCAACCACACTCTGTCCTTTCTCTCAATATACTCAGCAGCAGATGGTCAAGAGGTTACTTCACTTCCTCCCTTCCCCACCCTGACCTCAAGGACTGTGACATTAAATGGAGAGCAACTGACAGGTCAGAAGCTTCCTGCCCAGCAGATTGTATGTGTGTGTATGTCTGTGTGTGTGTTTCTAGTCTGTCTTCTTCCATATCTGAATTAACACCCTATATTTATTTTTTTACCACTCCATTCACTGGTACCTTTCATTAGCAGAATCCTCTTCAAGGGAGTTGCCACCTCTGGTTTCCTTTCTTTGACCAGATATCTATGGTTTGAATCCTAAAGTAATGGTTTTATATGATAACTCTATGATTCATAAATGGGGTTCTGATTTTTTAGTTTGATATGTATATAGCATCATAATTGTGCATTTGTACAGGGAAACAAAGTTTATGGTAAATTTATGTCCAGTTATACCCTTGGAAGGGAGATAGGACTTTCTGCCTATACTTGTCTCTGTACTTTGTACATAGTTGCTTAAAGGCACTTACTTTCCCCAGAGAAGATGCTGGAAAGAGGAAGAGGGAGAGTGGTTTTGATCTGGTCTCCCTTCTAAGCTATTTTTCTAACACAGCAGTCAGAATGATCTTTCAAAAAGGTAAATCTAATCCTACTACTCCCTGCATAAATTATTTTGATGTCTTCTCATTGCATTTAGAATATGACACAAAATCCTTAATGAGTTCTATTAGGCTTATGGTTTGATCCCTCTGTCTCTCCAGTTTCAGTCCTTGCCAGTTACTTTCCCATTTTCTGTGTTTCAAGCATGCTGGACTTCTGCCAGTCCCCAGACTGGGCCGAGCTGCTTCCTGCCTCAGGAATTTCAAAAACTTTTGTAAGGTGCTCATTCAACTGTTTTCCATACACTGTTTTCCATCACCCACTCTTCACCTAAATTCTATACTTATTCAGATCTTACTTTATAGTTTGCCTCCTTAAACAGTTTTTCTCTGGCCTCCAACCTTCTTTATGTTTACTTCATTTCCATTCTCATAGCAACCTGTGATTTTCTTTCAGATCACTTATTTTCATGTGTAATTAGTAATTACTTTCACATGTAATTAGTAATTATACTTTTTATGTTTATATAGCTACTGTATGTCTGCTAGTAAGATTCTCAGCTTTACACATCACCAGGAATGTGCTCTTGTCAAAAATGACCTCTCCTTTCTTTTTCAGTCTGTGTCCTCCATATTTTTAAAAATCTCTTCAAATAAGAAGGAAATGGCAACCCACTTCAGTATTCTTGCCGGGGAAATTCCATGGACAGAGGAGCCTGGCAGGCTACAGTCCATAGGGTTGCAAAGAGTTGGACACAGCAACTAAACAACGGCTATATATTTATATATATGGCAAAAGCAAACCTTCTGAGAATTGACTTAATAATTTTTGACATCTTAATTTTTCAGCAGAATCTACCCACTGCATTCTAGTTCAATCAAGAAACAAAATGGTCTTGCCATTCCCCTTGCCACATTTTCCAAAAGCATTCTGTAATCATCCAACATGATGTTTATCACATGCAGTGGTAATTCCTTGTTCACTCTCTTCCCTGTTAAACTGTAGATCTATGAGGACTTGGTTTATTGTTTTCTCCTCCCAGAACCTTGAATAGTATCTGATTTACTAAGGTTCCACAAATGTATAAACTGTTCAATTAATAATATACTGAGTAAATAAAATGTTAAGTGAAATAAAATTCCTAAAAATAATATTGCCCATACCTAACTTCCACATAACCTGCTTGTACCTAGATGTGTGTGTTCTGTATACTCAAGGCACAGCTGTTGGTTCTCTTTCTCCCCTAAGTTTCCCCAGATTGTTTTTAGAGCTTCTTGCCTGTCATTCTGAACCTTCCCTGTGTTGGTAGTAAGAAGATGAACACACAACTGTAAGCACTATTTGCACTGCTCTCCATATGCTAATCTCTCTGTGTTGATTTTGAATTCTAAAAATGTCTTCGGTAATTGCCTATGACTTACAAATCCCTTCTACCAAATGGCTCTTCCATTTTTAAGTACCCAGAACTGACTTTTTAAAAAAATCTTATAACCAGTTATAAACTACTGAACAATATGTAACTTTTTACAATCAAGCTATACATTTCCCCCCCAAAAAGCACAGTGGGTGACGTGATCGTAAAATGATTAGCATTCAGTACAGACAGTTCCCTCGGTGTGTACTTTTTTACCTCACCCCAATTCCCATTGCCTTTATAAATTAGTAAATGGAGCTTATCAAAGATTAATGTCTTGCTTTCTCTTTTTGGTGACTCTCTCTCCTCAAAATCACTTCCTTTGAAGTCAGCTGAAATTCTGCACATGGTCCAGATGCACATCAGGGATTCTAAGCCTGGTGTGTGATGGAAACAAAGCACACTGCCCGGTAGAGCTCAAGTCCTCACATAAGGCCTTCTCTGCTTATCCATGGCAAGAAGGTGGCACTGGCCATTTCTCTTCTAAGTCGTGTCCCACTCTTGCAACTGAACCACCATCATATTCCTGAGCTTTCTTCCAAATGTCCTTTGGTGAGGTATTTCTCTTATGTTAGGCTTCCCAAATAGAGAAATGGCCAAAACCACCTTCTTGCCACGGGGTAAGCAGAGAAGGCCGTACGTGAGGACTTGCGCTCTACAGTGCTGTGTGCTTAGTTTCCATCACACACCAGGCTTAGAATTCCTGATGTGCATCTGGACCATGTGCAGAATTTCAGCTGACTTCAAGGAAAGTGATTTTGAGGAGAGAGAGTTAGTCACCAAAAAGAGAAAGAAAGACAGTAATGAATGAGTTGATGAATACCTTGTGATCAACTTTATACTTGCCAGTTTTCACTGGGTAAGGTGGCCTCAGATTAAGTATAGATTCATATAGCAGACAAATCCAAACGGTCAATTACAAAAAAAGTCATACAGTTTACCATATCAGCCTCGTGAAATCGGTGACATTGTCTTTTTTTGCAGCCCAACATTCATTGCTGCCATGAAAGGACCCCATTTCTTTTGTGCATTTCTGCAAAGACAATAAATTCAATTGTCCTCCCATTTCAGATGCCATAGGCATGCTTGGAGCGCCTACCACTAGATCAATTCCTCTATCATTCCCACAGAGTGGCCAAGAGGTGGGCAAGTGCCATTAACTCAACCAATCAATTAATCTTCTGAGTCTCAGAACTATAAGCTGAGTGGGGCACAGGCAGAAGAAGTGGGTTAAATCCATTCATTCCAGGAGCAGAATTCAACAGAGACCAATGAAGTTCTTGCTGCAATGAAATTTTGGACATTCTTTGTTCTGTCTGCTCTGGATCTGGGTTTCCAGCCTGCCCCTTTACCCTACGGTTAGTATCCTAGGAAATGATCAATGTTTAGTGCTTAGACCACTGAAACCTGAGTAGAGATTACCACTGAAATACAGAGACTGATCACCACTATGTACCCAACACCTCATATAGGACTTGGCACTCAGTTAGCACTCATTCTATATGGAATGAATAGTATGATAATAGTAATGCTTCAATTATTCTGCAATATTAGAGCATGAACTATTCCTGTAACTCCATTCTAGCAGAAATCAATTGTAGACATTTTAATGAAAATACCCACTCTGTTTCAATTTTATGTTTAAAAAAACTGTATGTATATATATATATATATATATATATATATACAATTGTTTAGTTCCTCATATGATGAATATTATAATCCTCAAGAGGCTGAAGCTATACTGAATATTAACTCCTAAGTTCAGATCTAAGGCCATGTTCTCCCTCTAAAAAAAGCATCTCTATGACTTAATATCCATAATTGTTTTAAAAAATATTATTATATGATAGGACTAGATTTGGAGAATTAAATAATTCTATTATTTAAATTTTTTCCTTATAAGAATAAAATACATCTTGCTGTTTGTCCAAAGCTGCCTTTGTATCTTTTAAGAGTGCTTTAGAGTTTTCCCCATATAAATTTTGAAGATTTCTTTAAAAAAAAATTATTGTAAATAAAACTTTCTTTTAAATTATATCTTCTAACTGGTTTTTATTTGTATATTTTAAAACAATTTGTATATGCATCTGTAGCTCAGCTGGTAAAGAATCCACCTGCAATGTGGGAGACCTGCGTTCAATCCCTGAGTTGGGAAGATCCCCTGGAGAAGATCCCCCTACCCCCTCCAGTATTCTGGCCTGGACAGTTCCAAGGACTGTATAGTCCATGGGGTCACAAAGAGTCGGACACAACTGAGCAACTTTCATACTACTTTACTAAATTCTCTTGTGATTAAGATGGATAGGTGCATGCTCTTTTTAATGGTTTAACCTAATTTTCAAGGGAAAGAGTTGTTTTATTTTTATTATTTGATATGATATTTTATGGTGCTATCCATCCTAGAAACGAGAGAAAAGAGGAGGCTCAGTAGCAAGTAAGTCACTGTTTCAGTGTTTTAGTTTTGTACTCCATCAAGTGACCATCCTCCGGTAATGTTTTTGCCTTAGATGGAACTAAGCTAGATTAGACTTTTAATTTCAATACTGGCATTTTCTCAAAACATATATAAATGGGAACCAGTAAGAAACCTGGCAATCAAGGATTATGGATAAGTAATACTGAAAGATCTGTGAATGGTTTCCCTGAGTTATGAGTATGAGAAACCAGTTTTACTTCTTTCCTTAGAATCACAGATGACTTTGTGTGGAGTTTTATTTGGTTATAGATAACATCAAATGGATACCAAACCCATGTGTTCCCTTAAACTATAGTTTTAGATGGGCCACTAATATTATCTTCTAGAGTTCTGAAATTTTAAGTGAAGTGCAAGATTATATAGCTATTTAAAATATTTCTTTGATTAGATCTGAGAAATCTTAGGTATTACTAGATATGTATGTGTGTTAGTCGCTCAGTCGTGTCCAACTCTTTGCAACCCCATGGACTGTAGCCTGACAGGCTCCTTTGTCCATGGGATTCTCCAGGTAAGAATACTGGAGTGGGTAGCCATTCCCTTCTCCAGGGGATCTCCCTATCCAGGGATCAAATCTGGTTCTCCTGCACTGCAGGTAGATTCTTTACAATCTGAGCCACCAGGGAAGCCCATATAGATAGTAAAATAAAGTACCTTGAATTGAAGGCTAAGCATCTTATTGCCATTTATAGACAGTTCTAGGCAAGGACATATATAATAATAGTAATAATACTGGATTTATTTACCTTTTGCTTTCTAGCCATTAGTCTATAATCTACATTGCAAGATTTAGCTCATTTAATTGTAACAACAATCCCATGCATTTGGTAGAATTATCACTGTTAATCATTATTACTATTATTACTATTTTGTAGATGAGGGAACTGAGACAGAAAGATTAAGTAACTTGACTACAGTTATCCAGTTTGTGGATGAGCCAGAATTTTATTTAAATTGTCTACTTTAATAGCATATGGATAAATTCCTATAATAATAAACTACTTGTATTTCAGTTGTGAAAGCTTTTTCTTTTTTAAAGCAAAGTCCTAAAACTAAATAGTGATCTTAAAGGTTGAAAAAAACACTGATAAGAAACTAGTCAATTACAAAAGAAAAGCAATGTATGTAATCTAATCATACTATATTTTTCAATTAAATCATCACTCTTAGAAGTAGAATCCCTGTATTGCCAAGTACAATCCTTGCCAAATATCCAGACACAATCATGGGCTTTAAGGATTACAAGTCACATAATAAAGGATAATGACCTAAAATTAAGCACAGCAATATAGAAAGCTTGGACTGCCATGCTCTGTATAAGTCAGCAATCTGTTAGTTTAATGTGAGATTAAGGAGCTGTGTAAACCACAATTATGCTGCTTTTCATTAAGAAAAAATGTGATAATGGTGTTCTATAAAATTCTTCCTTCTATTTACTTCTGTTTAATTGGATTGGGGGCTGCTTAAACATCTTTGAATTGGAGCTTATAAGAAGATGATCCCAGCTGTTTTTCAAAGCTTAAGGCAGCAGGCGGACAACATGATCATGTCAAGGCTCATGCAAAAGCCTTAATCCTACTTTTTTTTCATCAACTAGCTACTGCAGCCCAGTGTTTAACCTTCTAAGTACTAAATATGCTTTGTCACTGCTTTGGTAGATTTGTCGCTGAATTGTTGTTGTTTAATGCTGTTAGCTTGCCTGCCATTAAAAGATCTTCTCATTTCCCTCTGCCTTTGGACATTGACCATGTTATCATTAGAATTCTCAGTATGCAGTTGATGTAAATGCTGCTGATGTAAAACAAACATAAAAACCTTGAATTATATTGAATTATATATATAAACATATATTTATATATATGCTTTTAAAAAACCTTTGTTTTGATTCATTAAAAGAAAAATGGCAGAGTGTGAATTCTGAGATAACCCATACCGTTAGTCACTTTACATTCTGCATGTAAAAAAAAATACACACAAATACATATAATAGAGAATATTGACTTGTTCATTCGTACATTTATCCAGTCATTTATTGATTTGACAAATATCAAGCCCTTTCACGTCTTTCCACAAGTTCTATAGTAGATATGGGAGAGCAAGGCTCAAGATGGTAACTAACTAGTTTCACAATCATAACATCTCAGCCAGATCTTTGGATCATTGTTGGAAGTAACTAAAATAATTTAGAGACTCTTTTTTACTTTTTTTTCTCTAGCTGAATTTTGCCTAGTCCAAACATCCAGCATCTTTAACCTTAGAACTATCAGTTGTAGTTTTACCTAGATCAGCAATATCAGAGTAGTTAAAGAGTAAAGGTTAAATTGTCAAATTAGCTTTCCCTACAGCTACACAGGCTACTTGGATGGTGATGCACTTTCTTTTCTCTTTTCCTTTGGAGGATGAGTTGTAAAGGAAAGAGGGAGTGGCTCTCTGATGTGTCCCAGTGGCAGTGAGCAGCCAGCAGAAAAGCAGATGCAGTTAATGCTCAGCTGCTCAGACCAGTCAAGCAAACTACCAAGTCCCAGCTGTGCCTCTTGATGTTTTCTGATTGCACCTACTCCTCAATCTGTGAACTGTTTTCTGGACTCAGATTCATCAAGCGCCGCTGCTTTAAAAACGCATGCAGGCAGGCATCCTAGGATATGCCATTATAAGCTGCTGCCAGGGGATCTTCCAAGAGATAAATGGAATCTGTGTGAAGTAAATTAGTGTGAACCAGTCAATCTGAGTGTCAGCCTTGAGCCACTTCCATGGATAACTAGCTGGCTGACTGCAGTCCAGGGTCTTTTGCCATAAGTAAGTTGGGATCCCTAAGACTCTGTTCCACAGGATGTGGGGACATTGGGGGACTGCTTATTCTTGGAAGAAAGTCAGTTTGATCAGTGTTTTATATTTGTCAATGAAAAGGACTTGTAAAGTATTTTTGTTCAGCTCCCTACTCTGGCTGTATTGAATATCTCCAAGTTGGACAACTCCTTCCCTGTAGGAAATATGACAGAAATGCCCTGGAAAGAACCACTTCCTCCTCGCTTAAGCTGCCATTCTCACCCAACCATTATGGTTGGTCTGAGCCTCCTAAAATCTTTAGGGTTTTAAAACTAAGTAATAACCATCATTTGGCAATGTGTTTAATACAAATCTCCTCTCCCTTTTTGTTTTTTGAAGAATAAATCTGTGTGATCTTTAATTCATGAAGGAAGGGGAAATTCTATGCAAAGCCTGACGACTGTGGTTCCCTGTAGATACCCAGTGTGGAAAATCAAATTTTGGCCATTAGGGGAGGTAGGAGAAGCCCCTCAATAGCAATAGAATGAGAAAGCCATTTAAAATACTTAAACATTCCATGAAAATAATTCAGAGATGAAAAAGCATGTGAACCAATAGAACAGTAAGAATTATGTAATATGATTAAATGGTAAGTGTAAATGGTTCTATTATGTAAAAATCATGTTTCCATAATTCAGTATTTCTTTAGAGATCATAGTCTGTTCTTACATTAAGATCATAAGAATTCATTTTATCTAGTTAAATTATGACAAATCATCTTTATTTCTTTTTCCTTTATTACATTAATAAAAATTTTTATCACCTCCCTCTCTGTAGAATGAAATATCAATGAGATGGTTACACACAGAATAAAAATGTGTAAAATAGAATGAGAATAATTTTAGGTCTCATATTTGGGGGAAATGGTTAAGAGTATTTCTACCCACATCTCCAGGAAAGCAGTTTGTAAAAAGAAAATAAAAAAGTCTATCTTGGAATAGGAACTGGGGCAAAATAATAATTGTTTAACTATTCAATAATAAGTATTTTCTATTTCTGATCACCTTTTCTGAACTTATGCGCTTGAAAGGCAGTTTTTGCGTATTTTATGTGAAGGTACCACTATTATGGTGTCCGTGGAGACACATTTTATATATAAGAAACATTTCAGTATATAGAGTGTGTCTGTGGATGTTAGATGGCATGAATCATAGTAAAGATCAAACCAAATGCTTTAAAAATTGAGTGACCCTTTCCTTGAACTAATGAAACAAAAATGGGATGTCCTGTGAGAACAAAATTTGTTTTATGCCTGTACATTGAGTTCAGAGGAAGGAAGTCCCTAGGGGAAATTTAACTTTATGATTTATGAGGGTAAGGAAAAGAAAGTGGAAATCAGTGCATTTTCTGTTGTCGGGCAGGCATAGTATTTTGCAATGTATGATTCTTATTTTATGAAGTTCCTTGAAGGGAATGAAAGTGAGTGTTGTATAAATGATGCTATGGCCTAGAGATCTTGCTTAACATGGCCCACCATTGTCTACATAACCTCATCACTGCTGAGAAAGCAGACTTCTTAGCCATTGCTGTCCATAAGTAAGCTGTCCCATGATCATCATGTTTGTGAAGCAAGCGTGTGCCTGTGTGCTAAGTTGCTTCAGTCATGTCCGATTCTTTGCGACTCTATGGATTGTAACCCCCCAGGCTCCTCTGTCCATGTGATTCTCCAAGCAAGAATGCCTGGAGTGTGTTGCCATTCCCTTTTCCAGGGGATCTTCCCAACCTAGGGATCGAACTTACATCTCGTTATGCCTCCTGCATTGGCAGGTGGATTCTTTACCACCAGAGCCACCTGGGAAGCATACTAATTATAAATTTCCAACAGCCAGAGATAAGCTAAGAATTACAGACGTGGACACACTAGGTCAGCCCTATGGTTCTTCTAGCCCAGTCTTCTGATTGCAGCACCAGAGGTTCTGTTCTGGAGAAGCAAAGTTGCCTTGATGGCATCAGCCTCAAAATAGCAGGATGTGTCTGAAATAGCTGGCTTCCCTATTAATGTAGACCAGTGAGGTAGTCAGACGAGAGAACCAAAGAATGGGATAAGAAGAATAACACAGGCCAATAAAATGCTAGGAAACACAGAAGAGGGGAGAAAAACTGATGTTAATTTTAGGTTGTTGAAGACTAAATGAGAGACAGAATTTGAGCTGAGTTTTTAATAAGGGGGAGTTTTGGGCAAGCAGAGAACTAGAGCTTGGTGTGAGAGAGGATATCTCAAGGTGGGAACCTAAACAAAGCACCAATGTAGAAAATAAATGGCACATCCAGGAGACAGTGAGCCCTGTCCAGCTGTAGTGTATAATATCAAAGTCTAAGGTGGGGGCAGAATCTAGTGAGAAGCCTCTAAACATGAGTTGAGACTGTGTCCTAAAAGTCCTTGCCAATCCATGGCTCCAGAATTTCCCATTGCTGACTGAATAGAGACGATTACAGACTTTTTACATAGAAGCTACATGACCAGACCATGGCCTTAGGGACATGACTTGTTTCAGTTTAAAGAATTACTGCAGGGAGAGACACTTCTTATCAAGCTATAAAAATACAGGCGTGATGGAGAGTAGGGTGGGAGTATAAGCTTCTTGAAGAGTTGGAGGAACTGGAGGTGAGTAACAGTGGTGGTAGATATAGAGAGTTTCTTGGCAATTTTACAAATATTGGTCACTTTCTTCTTCAGATTTACTTCCTTTCTGGAGTCCTTGTTGTTGTTGTTCAGTTGCTAAGTCATGTCTGATTTTTTTTGACCCCCATGGACTGCAGCATGCCAGGCTTCCCTATCCTTCACTATCTCCTGGAGTTTGCTCAGACTCATGTTCCTTGAGTTGGTGATGCCATCGAACCATCTCATCCTCTGTCACTCCCTTCTCCTCCTGGAGTCTCAGTCTTCCTAATTTCTTCTTGAGATATTTTGATAGTACATAAATTCTCCTGCCCTCAACTTGCTCCCGGACCTTTGGTTGGCCTCTTAAATTCCACTATGTCCTAGACTGGCTGTAGTCACTGGAGATACATGCAGGGTTCCAGGTGCAGAAGCCCCCTGGGTTTGTTAGTTGGTTTTCTTATGGTTAGTTTATCATGTTGATCATTCCCTTCCTAAAATGTCAGGCTTATATTAGCTATTTGTTCACATTTGTAGTTTGACCTAATGTCCTTAGGGGTTTCCCTGGTGGCTCAGTGGCAAAGAGTCCACCTGGCAATGCAGAAGACACAGGTTTGATCCCTGGGTCGGGAAGATCCCCTGGAGGAGGAAATGGCAACGCACTCCAGTATTCTTGCCTGGGAAATCCCATGGACAGAGGAGCCTGGCTGGATACAGTCCATAGGGTCCCAAAGAGTTGGACATGAGCAACTGAGTGACCAAATAACAGCAACAATGTCCTTAGTCATAACATATGATAGCTCAGTCATGTTCTTGTTACATATATTTTGGATCATGTTTTTATTTTGAATGTTTTCCAGAATTTTGTACTGAAATGTGTATGTAGCATGTATTACCAATGATTCAACCTTACCATTGTTATCTATAATTAATCTAATCAACCTAACATTTTATAATTCAGGAACCTTTAGCTTCGCCTGTAGTTCTGAAGGTTTTACCACATATTCTTCAAAATAATTTGTAACAACCTATTAAGAGAAATGTTTTACACTAATCAGGACATTCGTTTATACTTTCTTATCTAGAAATATCTGCTTGTCTCTAAGCTTTTGTTTCCTGTTTCTTAGTTCTGTAATTTTAGCATCTCTTTTATATCAAACCTAGTTTTCCAAAAGTCTCATTAGATTATATTTGCTGATTTCCTTTTACCCACTGCATGTTTGCTATTTAAAACTTTGCTTCTTTAGGTGTGTTTCCTTTATCCTTTATTTATAGACGGAAATAGCTTGTCTGGTATCAAAATGAGACTCTCTACTACTTGCTGCTGCTGCTGCTAAGTCGCTTCAGTCATGCCCGACTCTTAGCGACCCCATGGAGGGGTCGACCCTACCAGGCTCCTCCATCCATGGGATTTTCCAGGCAAGAGTACTGGAGTGGGTTGCCATTGCCTTCTCCAAACTCTACTACTTACCAAAGTTATATTTGTATTCTATTGTATTATAACCATCTTTTGGAGATACTAGTACAAATACTGAGTGTTATGCAGTGACACAGCCTGAGGATTTGAAAAGGCAACTTTCCATTATTTATCCCCCAGCAAAATTAATATTTTTAAATGCATGGCTCCACTTTATGTGCCTGACATAAGAGGCAGTCAGTGCCAATGGACCGCTTATATTTTCTATGTCTGGTGTGAGTAGATGTGGGAGAAGAGTAATGGTTGCTACTGACTATATTATAATACAGTGGTAAAGCACATTATTATCATCCATACATGACTTCAATTCAATTTCAATAAGTTCTCTAGTACATACACTAACATGCCATTTTGATGTCATTCAAATAAAAATAAATCACATTCAGAGTACCAAGCCTAATGATACAAAATATGGTAACTCAGACCTTTTCTTCCTTGCATCCTTCTTAATGTTGACAAAGAATCAGAAAATGAAGGCATAGTCTAGATAATTTGATTTCCTTATTTTCCATTTCCTACCTAGGAGATGAAAGAGCTCTGACACTTGACTAACCATCTGAGACAAGCATTTTCCCTTGAGACAGAGACAGCTATCAGCTGGGAATTTGAGACTGCCTGCCAATCGTTTTCTCCATGCTGATGGTGTCTTTTTAGGTTCAGCCTATGGAAAGGTTGCTGCTCTTACAAATTCCAGTGGTAGTGCCATTTGACAGTTTCTTCTCCCACTGATTCTAGAGAAAAATATTTTGGTATTTTTCCTTATGGATAACTGTAGACTTTGTTCTGGTTTAAATTGCCCTATGCTGTGAATCCTTATCTTAAGTTCATATATAAATCATGTTTATCTCTAGTCTCAAATGCTAGCATGAGGCTCTTTTGATTGAAGGGTCTCTTTTGTTTTCCTGACCTTCTTCTAAATTTTCAAATGCAAGCTGGGAAGTGTACTACAAATTCCTCTTAGAATTCTCCCTTTACTGACTGTTCTTCAATTTATCAATATATGGGAGGGAATCCATTTGTTTTCTTCTTTGAAATTTATTCCTGCTTTCAATTTCTTGAATTTCTGAACAGTAAAAATGCACAGGGTTTTGTCCTTATAAGAAAAGTCAAATGACTTTTACAAAATCTAAACTGCATGAATAGTGTAAGAGTTAATTTCTAGACTTTCTTAGAGCTATTCCATCACCTGTACATCCTTTCAGTGATGAAGGGGTCCTTTCAAATAAGATGTTGCTGAGTCCCTTTGTCTTAAATAATTATCTCTATGGTTTACTGTATAAAGCTGAAATTGAGCTTGCTGATTTGACCAGTTTATTTCCTGCATTAAGAAATTACCTTTACCAAATTTTAGATAAATACAAAAATAATAATATGTAATATTTCCCTAGATTATTTCCACTCTGAATTTACTCAGTATTGACCAGGGACCAAAGCTGTAGAAATTATTTTTGATTTGATGATAAAAAAGAAAAAAGTGCTTACTCATCCACTCACCACTTTTCTCCCTGGAACACTCCTTGCCAAGGAAAAGGTACTCTAAAGGACACATAAAGAACTCCAGACAAACTTCTCATAGGTAACTCTAGGAACTGCCTTAGAGGGTGAGGAAATGCAACAGAAATAGGAGAGAAGTTTGCATTGTTCCTGGTTCTTTCCTTTTCTATTTCCCAAACTACACATTTCCTTCTTCATACTTTCCCCATCCTGCATCCAAATGTCTCTACAGTCTGTTTCAGCTGAGAGTTTAAACAATTTGATTAGAGTTGGTTTTCATGCTAGGCTTGACTAAGACAAATCACTTCATGGGCTTCAGTTTTACATAAAAAAAGAATAAAAAAAAATTGGGTTCTCTTGATTCTCCCCTTAGAGATTTGACAGGAGGAGAAGACTATTCCACAGGAGCACCACATCTCTATAACCATATGCATTCAAACAACTATTGAGAACCTCTTCATGTTTGGAGTCCTGAAGCCAAGTCTTCAGAGGAGGCTTATGCCATTTCAGCCTAACCCAGTCCAGACCTAACTTCCACACCAGGGTTTTTTCCACTGCAGTTTTGCTTCTTGCAATTATTTCATGGATCCAATTAATTTAGTTTAGGTTGATTCATCTTGTGCTGAAGTTCATATTTGCCAGATTGTTTGAGAGATATAACTTATTTTTTTAAAGTTTGGTTTTAAAGATTTGTTTTACACCATTGGCAAACATCTGATAGATGCTTCTGTGCCAAGGTGTCACTGTGTTTGTTCTCAGGAATAGCCATACTGCAGCCTCAGTTCTTGAAGAAGGAAATGGCAACCCACTTCAGTATTCTTGACCGGAGAATCCCATGGATGGACGAACCTTGCAGGGTACAGTCCATGGGGTTGCAAGAGTTGGACATGACTTAGCGACTAAACCACTACCACCATCAGGCTCAGTTCTGGCTTCGTCATCTTTCAATAGGGCCCCCTCACCCTGGCATTACAGTCATCCAAGCATCTCTCTGAAGTTGCCCTGATTTCCTCTGTCCCTCAGTCAGATGAAATCACTTATAGGAAAATAGCAATTTTAACTCAGAAAGGGCCTCAAAAGCCTTCATTATTTCTAAGATTACTCTAGTAGTCACTTATACTCTTTGTATCCTATTCAGTGATATACTCAGTGGTCAGTTGGTCTTGGATTCTTAACTGGCAAAATATTCAGGTCTCAGGACAGGAATATGTCAAGGAAGTTGTCCAGTCCAATTCTCTCACTTTATTAGTGAAAGCACCAGAGTCCAGGTAAGTGAAAGGACAAGATCAAGGTCATACTATTAGGAACAGAAGTGGAATGAAAAATATATTTTCTGGGTCCTATTAATTAAGCTTTTTGCCAGTACAACATGCCCCCCACCCCCACCCTGGGGAACTAAGAAGTTCATCTCTGTAAGGAAGTCGTTGGTATTCATCTTTGCTTCAATTAAAACATATATTTTGGTTCAGTTAAGTGGCTCAGTCACGTCCAGATCTTTGTGACCCCATGGACTGCAGTGCACCAGGCTTCCCTGTCCATCACCAATTTCTTATATTTGGGTAATAAAGAAATGAGGAATTTTATTTTACCCAATGCCTGACCTTAAGAGTTTTCCCTTCAACTACAGGTGAAATTAGTTATTGCTTTTTTAATTCTTAAAAATTCCTGTTAGCAGTTTTACTCAGTAATTTCATAAATGGTTCAAGTATCTGTCTTGTATCTTGCATTAGGCTAGATGTACTTTCTTATTTATCAGCCTTACCAAAGCAGCCTATTGCTCAAACTTCCTGGATAACAGGAAAACTTTTATATCTTAGAGGAATAAACATTATTTTAAAAGATGAAGTAACCAACTAATACTACTTTCTCATCCCCATTTATCTTCCGTCAAATTAGACACCTAGTTATACACCTCACTGTAGAGACTGGCTAGAGACAACAATTTTTTCCCTTGGATAGTAAATAATTTGATCTTCTGTGTTTATGTATTATATGTATCCCAAAATATCTCATGCTTAAAGCAATTCACACTAGAAATTATCACCAAGAAAATAATATTCTGTGTCAGATTATACTTGCAGAAAGATAATAAAACACATAAATCTAATCTTAACTCATTTTGCTGAACTTGTCCATAAAAGTTATTTCTTAGTTATAAAGCAGCACTAGATATTTTATTTATTTCTAGGCATTAGTATATGTTTGTTTGTTTTTTTCCCAGTCTCCAGTCTACACTGAACACAAAGTAAGCCTGAGGTCTGATGCAGGATGTAGCTGTTGCTATTTAAATATAATCAGGAGGTCCTATCACTTGTTTATCTCAGTAGATACTCTTTAAGTAGGGGTAATATGTACATAGCTCTTTAGCTACATATGTTTTTCTGATAAGACATCTGTCCAGAGAGAATCACTCTGTGAACTGAATCTGTGGTCTGTTCAAATGATATCTTCTTTGTTTCCAACCTTAGTGTTATCACTTACAGTCTTTTCACTGATTATCCCTCCTTCTAATTTAAAACCTATTGCAGTTTTCTTGTGATCAGTCAGGGTTGCACTAGTGAGTGTTTAATTCTACTTGAACTTATTGTAGTTTTTCTTTCTTAACCTACAGAAAGATTTTTAAAATTTATTCACAGTGATTTCTTATTATTGAGAAGACATCTAAATTATCAGCAAAGGAAGTGATCAATTCTTGGCCACCACATTGAGCTGGTAGATTGTAACTCAGGTCTTTGACTTCTTTTCCACTACTCATTCCTAATTGAGCAGAGTTTTAGTCTTTCGTGACCTCTGCAACCTGCGCATTATTTTTATGCCTTTGAATAAGATGCAAATAAGATTTTTGTCTGAGTTTTATCTGCTACTATAATGGTTTATTCTACTCCATTGACCAGCATTTCAAACTGTTATATTTTTGTTAATGATTTTCATATCACTATCTCCAGTACTTCCCCAAACTCCATACATATACCAGATGGGATTTATTTTTCAATCACTTATAAGTCATCATATTGAAAACATTATTTGCATTACAAATTTTATTCACACTGTGATTGATATGGATTTTTAACAAAGGCTCTGTATATACTACAGTCCTGGCCCAGCATGCAAGAATCAACTACTGTTTGTGGAGATGATGGAGATTCTTCCCAGTGGTCATTCTCTCACTATGAATGGGGAGGATGTTTCTTGAAGTTGTTTGTTGCCTTGACCTAGCCATCTTCAAATTTTAATGAATATTTGCATTTCTGCAAATGATGAGAAAAGGCAGGAAGGAATTTTTACACATTAACTGAAACCAAAATAGAGAACAGAGAGAGGTAAAGGAGCATACCATAGTGGCTAAGACAGTGAAGAATTTGCCTGCAATGCAAGAGAACTGGGTTCGATCTCTGGGTTCGATCCCTGGGTTGGAAAGATACCCTGGAGAAGGAAATGGCGACCCACTCCAGTGTTCTTGCCTGGAGAATCCATGGACAGTGGAGTTACAGTCTATGGAGTCAAAAAGAGTTGTATATGACTGAATGACTAATACTTTGATTTTTCAAAAGAGCATAACCACTGCTGACCCTGTCGCCATATTTGTCTCGGTAAATTCTTCTATAGAGTCCTTGTCATAAAATTTTCCGTGCTTTTCCATTATATGTTCTTAAGTGTAATTTAAAACCTACTTATTTTGTATTGTCTACAGTTGAACCATTTATTTCTTTAGGAATTTCTTTAACACTAATAATTAAGCACACCATAGTCAAAGGCATCTTTACCAAGTACATGGACTTTCTCCCCTATCTAGCTTCCAAAGGTACTACAAAGATATTTAGAACACCAGCCTTGTAGTTGTCAATATTTTGAGGTGTGTGATGAGTAAATGGAACACCTTACATCTTTCAGTGGTAGAACTGTCAAAGAGTGTTTATCTTTCTTGCCTCTCACCCCCCAAATGTAGACTATTTCAGAATGCATTACAGAGGAAATAAACAGTTGATTTTAAGTTAAGGATGAGCCTAGCAACCATTTGCACTATATTGATGTCAAAAGTACCTCTCTGCCAAGCTCTAAAATGCATCTTCAAAAACTACTGAAAATATCCAAGAACTTTAGTGATGAGCTACAAATGGACTTTGGTATTGATAAACAAAAGTCAATATGTATAGTGAAAGGACAACTTACTGTGATAAATGGGCCCACCATCGTAAAGATCAAATTATCGACTATCTACGGCAAGGAGAAACCTGTCTATAGCTAACTTCTACAGGTGAGAGGAATTCAGGGAAAGCTCAAAGCAACGTGTAAGGAGAATTCATTAAAAATACATACAAAAGTAGGCAGCAATACTCTGTTAAATATATCTGTGACACCAGGCTACTGTATTTCTTTGGCCAGGCTTGAGTTCACATCTTTTCCTTTTGCAGAGAACAGCCTCCTTTTGGGCTACTCATATTACTTCTCAATGAGATTTAATTCAAATTTCACTTCCTAACACACCCTATTGCAGGCGAATCACCTCTGCATTCCTTAAAAACCATGTTACTCTTGGAATATTCTCTCTAATGCTCCTATTAGTTAGTTTCTATTGTAACTCAACTATATCACAAGTTGTATGTGGGCACCTTAGAAATGCCTCACTTTTTCATCCCCTCACATGATCTAGCACAGAGCTCTACCCTGTGCCTGATAATCACCAGATCAACATTTTTTTTATTTCATCATTTTTGAAATTATTCACTAGAGAAGCCTAGGCCACACATCATGTCAGAGTTAAATGACGAAATATCACACATCACAAGAAACACCCAAAAGAATAATTGCAAACACTGGCCTATCAAAAAAAAAAAAAATTGGAATGGCAGTCATTAACCTCTTCAATGTCTATTGTTCCCAATTGATAGAATGTAAGAATTTCTTCCACAGTGAGTTTAACCGGATACTCTATAAGCTACCCAATAAAAACTAAAGGGCAAATCTTGTACCATCTCTCCAATTTGGAAGCAAAAATGCAATTAAGCCAAACATCTAATGAACAACCCTTTCTACTCTATTACTCTATTCTACTACTCTACTCCCCCCGCCACAAACAACACCCTCCAAAATCTTTCTGGAGACAAAAATACCTGCAAAGGTACCTTATAGTGTGAGTTAAATAAAGTTCATGCAGCTAAAACTATTGATACATCTAACTTTCCTGTTTATTGAAAGATCTGGAATGTCAGTTCATCCTGGGACTACTTTATTGCCACTAAATCTGGTGGTAGGCATGGACTTTGTTGTTCTAATACCATGCTCTCTTCAGCTGTTTGAGGCCCCTGTATCTAGAAGAGCGTTTTGGAGGAATGATTAGATAAATGAATAGATGCAAGTTTTAGATGAAAGAATAATGTGTGGGATGACAAGTATGATATGTTTACCCAAGTAAACACAGATGCTGCTTCATTTTCTGTCAGTTTTATGGTTAATTCCCCATTATAAATACCAACAGAAGTATCTCAGAAAATTAACAAGATATATAAATATAAAAAAAATCAAGAAAGTAAACCAGAAAATTTTGACCAATGTAATAGTATTCTGCAACTTTGATGCATTTAATTATTCCACTTAAACATTTCAAAAAAATCTATGGATTCAGAAGTAAACTGAAGTATGATCCAAACTGAGGAAAACTAAAAGCAGTGACAGCAAAATAACTACACGGGCCATACACGCTACTTAGCTCTCCTTCCAAGTCATGGACTAACCCAACACCACCATACACGCTACTTAGCTCTCCTTCCAAGTCATGGACTAACCCAACACCACCATACACGCTACTTAGCTCTCCTTCCAAGTCATGGACTAACCCAACACCACCATACACGCTACTTAGCTCTCCTTCCAAGTCATGGACTAGCCCAACACCACCACTTTGTACATATACATCTTTCATCTCAAGTGGGCCTAAACAAGAAGCTGAACAGGTCAAGCTGAAGATACAGCATATATACTCTTGAATCAGAAGGACATCCAGTATGGTACCTCTGCTTCATTCATTTGTTTATCTATTTACTCATCACACAAATCCTTAAGAATACTTTCCATAGCCTAGGGCATACACAGGTGAACAAAACAGACGTGGTACCTACTTCCATGTTTGTTTTCAGAGAACTCAAAATGAAAAGTTGTGCATATTTATTCAAAATCAGATATAGTTTTTCTCATATTTTATTCCCAAATAAAAAGTGAATTCTAATTCTGTGCTTGCCCTTCCATACAACAAAGCGGCATTATTGGTATTCTGAGAGGGTGGGTGAAACTGGAGAGGATATTTAGAACAGAAACATGTCACTGGTCTCCTTTAAATGTGTGTTTATGGGTTTCAGGTTATGGGCACCACTGCTATGCACAGTCCATGAAAACAAGACAGGAGTCTGGGAAGTGTGAGCTCTCCTAAGGCTACTTTGGCCCTCAGGCAGCCCTCTGCATCACTTATTGAATGTGTGAAGTAACACAAGCTCTAGCCTCTGCATTTGCTCCCTCATCTCCTAAGGGAGGCTTACAAACAGCAGCCAGCCCACTGCCCTGGGCCAACAGATTATTTCTTGTTAAATATCTATGCTAAAGATATATATAAACATATTATGACATAAATATATATTTCCTCTATTGCATTTATGGCTTATAAATAATATGTTGTGTGTGTTATCAGGACCTGAGGAGACAGTGGTAATTTTCACCAAAGAAATCTGTGACAGACAAAAGTCCTACTGCTTGGCTTTAGATGAGTATGACATAATTTATATTATTTAAGGCTTGCTTTGTTTTGTTATTCAGAGTGTCTTCATGAAGACCACATCTGCTTTTCCTGATTAAGTGATTCCTTGAAGAAATATAATAGGGAAATATGTTACTTGTAGAAAAATGTGGAAACTTAAGCCTGTGCTTCTCTAACAGAGCTAGTAGTTGTAATGTGTTTATAGGAAATTTTATATTCCTATTTTCGCTTTTGTTTCTGTGCATAATTCCTACTCAGAAAATATCTCATTGTAGTTGTGTGAAGACCTGCCATTCAAAAGACCACCTCTCCTTATTATCATTTGCAATGTATTTATCCTATCTTTTAAAATTTATTTTTATAGGGATTTTTTTATTTGTGTTTGGAACCATCATTTTTAATTTGATGAAAGAAAACCAAAATGCATGAAAAGTGTTCATCCACTGTGATTTGTGTGACAAAAAGAACCACTGCACCAGGACAGAGCTGGTCCTGTTGCTGTTAATTGACTATACTCTTTTAGATTTATGCATTAAAAATATGCTTTCTGTTTCGAAGAGATCACTTTGTTACTTTGTAGCTTTTAAGCTGATGCTACGAACTTATTTTTCTTCTAAGATAAAGTCTCATCTATAGATTTTCAACTAATTACACGTCTGCCAATACGTACTTAGAGGATACATTTTATTTCAATTTATTATTTGTGTTTATGTAGTGTGTCCCTGGAAATATCTGTGGAAATGAAAGGAAATGTTTAATGGTGTTTATTACTACTTTCTCATTGCCCTTTTTCTCTTTCTTTGCTCTCTCTCTTTTTTAATAGCTCCAGTCAGTTCGGTCAAGCATGACAGCAACTCAAACTCGGCAAACTTCCAAGACACCGAGGACATGCCTGACAGATGTGTCTTGGAAGAGTCTGAGAGTCCAGGTGAAAGCCATTTAAAAATAGTCAAGTATAAATGATAAATTTGACACAGCTTTGGGGTCCTTGGAAGGGGGTGGGGGGAGAGGACATTGTAATGCTGTTTTCTTTTAGCAGCTGCACTGTCAAATTAATGGTCACCTCCAGGGGTCACAGTGTGGAGCTGTTATCTTTTCCTCTTTCATCAAGAATTCAGTTGGAGGAAGTACAAAGGCTTTATGACTGAGAAGGGAAGCTGACACTATTAGTTCATTATCATCAATTTTAGGCTAAACTGGTTAATAGAGGCAGAGGTTGGAAACTTGAGAAATAGCAACATTTTAAAATATTTCAAATGATGGGATCAAGAGGAAGTGGAGAATTAGGGAGAAAAGAGAAAGCATTCAATAAAATTTACCCTCTGTCCAGGTTACTGATGTTTGTATTTTCTTTATAGAAAGAATAGACAGAAATGTACTGGAAGGATATGTCCAAGAAAACTTAAGCATGAGTTTTTCTTTCTGTTTTGTTTTGAAGCCTGCCTAGTCTTAACAATGAATTAATTAAAAGGGGAAACAAAAAACTTAAGAGAGTTGAAAGACAATTCCTGGCTCACTACAAAACCATTAAATGCTAGAAGATGCCTTATTACCATGAGCGATTTAACTATCTTCCCTCCCTGAACATTTTTCTTTGCTGTTTTCTCTGGCTGCTGTGTACCCTCTACCCTCTCGCATCTTTGTGTGCTGATCCATGTATCAGATTTTTGATTCATCCTCTCTGTGGTCTGTCAGCTTAGTTAAGAGATTTCCAAATCTTGTAGCCTTCGCTGACAGGGGGCAGCTGCAAACAGTCCCCTGATCCTTCCCCGAGGAGAGCTACTGAGATTTAATTTTCAGTGAAAGGTGCAGCCTGCAATCTATGTCAGGTCCCCTAAGTCATCTTGGAACCCCAGTTGGCCCAGTGGCAATGGCTTGTATTTCCGTCTCCTCCACTACACCAAGATTCCTCAAAAGACGGACTGCTGCTGTGTGTCTGTTCTCAGCCACACTTCTGCCTCAGCATCCATGGACTGAGAAATGGCGTCTTTAGCAATGACAGAAATTTTTCATCAGCACAACAGCCCCACCCACTGCCTTATAGATGTGTCCCACGTGAAAAGGGAGAGAGTAGTGGTAGCATTTTAAAATTACTTTTAGTTCTGACTACAATTGTCTGATTTTGACTAGGTTTTTAAACTGTGTTAATCAACAGTTTTCTATCAATCACCTTATCAGGCAGTTAAATCCATGAGTGAAGTTTTTACTGAAGTGTTCATTGGGTTTTTTTTGCAAGAATAGATCAGCTTTATGCTGTTTTAAAAGTAGAATAAATTTCGATTGTCCCTCAGTATGAGTGTAATTGTGGTGATATTCAAATATAGCACAGTCTATCTGATTGGCATAAACAAAAGGATATATCAAAAAAGAAAGATCAATTAGAAAACAGAAGTGTTGATAAAGAATCTTAACTTAAAAAGTGAGTACCATTCTATACATTGGACATCATTAAACTGGTAATAAAGAATGAATTACTCTGGCTTTTTCTTCTGTCCATTCCTGCATTTTAAGACATCTAGCCTTATAGGCCTAGAAACCTCTGGAGAGTTCACTACTGGTCTCACTGCCTTCCACTGAGAATTTGTGGCTTGGTTGTCATGGAGACATCGTATTTCTCCAAGAATTGCTCATATTGATCCGTGGCCGGGCGTAAATGGCCAAGCGAGTGTGAGGAATAAAGGGGGCTGGGCAGTCCTATAAAATGACCAGGGCTTGTGGGGTGGAAATAAGCTCATAGCAAACACTTAGGTAAAAAGAAAGAAGCAGTTTTATTTTGTTTCAAGGTTTCTTTCTGCACTTTGGGCCATTGTCTTCCTTCTCTATGAACTGAAAGAAACTTGTTAGTCACTTGTCATGTCAGATCCTTGGTGCTTGTCCTGACACAGCTGTCAGCCTCGCAGCTCTGTGCAGTTCAGGGACACACAACAAAGAGGCAGAGGCATGAATTATTTATTGCTCCTCGTGTGGATAAAATTCTGTGATAAGAAATTAAGACACTTCTGACAGAGATGCTTGTTTAGTAAGAAAGATTTTGATGATAGAGTGCATTTCCTTGAAGTATGAGCATTTGAGAAACAAAATTCTTAAAACTGAACATGAAGGGAGATTTGTGAAATTGGTGGCATGGTGGGACTTCCCTTGAACCATGAAAATATGACTGGCCACTTCTCAACGTCCAAAAATCAACTTCAAAATATCAAGTCATTCAAATGTAGAGCTCCAAAAGTATAAACATTACTTTGGTGGTCTAGTGACCTCTATTTACCATGTACAGGTGGTGTTGCTCTGGAAAGCATGTTAAACCACCTTTGTTAGAAGAAAAAAATAAAATTTGGGATCTTTAAGTGGTAAGGTTTGAGAAGATGTCCTCGAAACAGTAGAAGTGCTTTGGTAGCTAAGCTTATAACTGCATTATTATATTCATTATTTCTTGTATGGAAAGAAGCATATTTAAATCTGAATGAGCTAATCTTACCATTTTCACCTGGAATATTTCACTTAAAATTATTTTTAGCACTTTCATATGTATGCAAATCCCCTAGTTACAAAGGTGGATGTGATCAGTCTTTTGCCTTTAATGGATATTGACCTTACATGGCTTTATTTATGCAATTCTAAATAACTAATATATTTATTACATCATTTTTAATGAATATGCCAGTTGTTCAAACAGCATCCAGAAAGTGAAAACAAAATCATTTTTATACTCAAGCACAGTTCAAGAGTATCGCATCATATATTGTTCTCTCCAAGTAAAGTCTTTTCTTGGCAAATCCTCTAAAACATTATTTTACTGAAACTTACATAGCTTTATATTGCTCCTATCAACTAGTTTGCATCTGCAAGGAATAAGAAACTTACAGTGCAGAGAAACTAATTTTTTTTTAATGAAGTTGAAATTTTTAAACTGTTGATGGAGCATTTAAAAATGCCAGTAATAAAATCAAATTTTTAGAATTTATATAAAACAGTAAGATTGACTTTGTGAATTATCTTTGAACAAAATGGATTTTAATTCAGTATGTAGATTATTTTTTCGTTGACATCACTGCTTCACCAGCTGGGATGACCCATTTATAAATGGGCTGGAGCTTGCATATAGGTCACAATTTAGATGCCTGGTGGAGTGGTCATTCACCTCCTCTAGAGGGCTCTACCTTATTCATCATGCCATTGTGATCTCTTTATTGGTTCAAGTTGAATACCCAGGTGAGTGCCTGCAGTCCATTAAGGTTGGGCAAAGCAGCTTTAGACCACAGCATTCTTGTTACTCTGACCCTGCCAGTGAACCTGGAGGTCTTGTCTGATAGGTTAAAGTCTCCCTCAGCAGTGTCTTTTCTTTGGAATAATTCATTAGCAAAGACTTTTGACTCACAGGTGAATCCCAGATTGAAGTTTCTGGCTTAGACTCTGTGAAGTCTACTGGCTTCTTCACCAGCATATATACATTCCTGGAACCTGTGGGAATAACTTTGATGTCTAGTAATAGAAGCACTGAGACAACATGTGAACTTACAGCTCCCTTTTTTGTGTTTTTAGGGCCATTAGGCTTTCTTTCTTTGGTTCTTTAAGCCCTGGTCACTTCTGAATCTGAAAGATGTTATCACAAAAATAGTTCAGTTTAGTATTTTGTTGGCTAACTTCTTATTAACTGTTTAATGCACAGTGATTGTATATAGTCCAATCCCTGATCTCCAGAATATTAAAAAAAACATGTTCTTGGCCCCTTATCTTAAAAAATATGGTGTGAGGTTCACAAATTTTATACAAGTGTTAATGAGAAACCTTGAGCTTTTATCAGCTTATTGGCTTGGAAAACTAAGCATTTTACTTACTAGTGCACCAGGGATAGTGCACTTAAATGTGGCTTCAGCTGAAAATAATAGTGACAAAGAAGGGTTTGGAAGTACAAAAAAAATGCATTTGCAGATAAGCATTTTTATGTCATTCTGAAGTAGTTTATAATCAGTATGCATTCTGCTATTAACAGAACATTTTAGTGGTTTTTATATAGCACGTTATGTGTGTATATCTACATACATCATTGTTAATCAATATTATATTTGCATGAATCTGATGAATAAAACTAGGTTTCTTACTGTTTCGTAGAGGATACTACATTGTGAAAAGCGAAGCTTTTTTTTTTTTTTTTATACTATTCTGGCTCATGAATCACCAGCAAAAATCAGGTAACAGAAAGTAGGACAGATTCAGGAGTGGAGTGTTGGAGATGGCTGATGATGATGCATGAAGCAGAAAAAATGTAGAATGTGTGAGCAGCCCATCAGTCATAGCCTTCAAGAACACACTTCTCATGACTAGTGCTAAAAAAAATGTTCTAGAAGAAGTAAGAACAATTTCAGTGGTAAAAACATGTAAGCTCTATCTTCCAGTTGTGTGTAACAACATCAATATTTTAAATAATTTACCAAAAGGGAAAAAGCATTAATCTAATAATTTTTAAAGGATATAAAATTCTGGGCATATATATGTAATACATATATAATACAATATTGAATATTGGTTTACCTAAAGTAAATAATCAGCTTTTTGAGTTTTTGCCAATAGGAATGGGAGTTACTATGATTGGTCACATTATTAATATAAATGTGTTTAGAAGTAGTTAACTGAGGCACAATGCTCTAGTCAAATTAATTTAATCAAGTGATTTTTTTTTTTTTAGCCTGCACTCTGAGAAATACATTCTCTTTAAGAATGCTATAGCTCAAACCATATTTCAACTGATATTTATACCATTTTGTCCTAAAACTGCCATGGTGAGCTTCTCCAAGAACAATTCAACTGCTTGAAATTTATGGAAATGTATTAATTTCAAACTCACTTTATCTTGTTGACAACTGCTGATCTTCCTCAGTGATTAAAAAAATATTAATAAGATGTGCAATTAAAATAGTTACCTGAGGCTTGGCTTATAAGAATTTCTTTATTATATTAATATTTTATTTATATAGAGAAATAAATGTAGAAATTACGAGTAATTGCTTTCTTCTTTCCTTCTTCCCTTTCTTGCTTTATATTTTTCTTCATATTCTCCCTCCTTTCATCCTCCTTTCTCTTCCACCCTTCCTCTTACCCTTCTTTTCTCCTTCCCTTTCTGCATTTCACCATATAACCCAAGATAATCTGTTTTCTTTCCAGGTAAACGAAAGCATCATTTATGGATAGAAAAGGTGTGCTCCTGCAAGCTGTGCTAATTGTAACCTCATCGGTAGGAACTGGATTTGGACAAATTAAGAAAACCCAAACATGCCATTTGTTTATCATTGTATATATAAGCTATGTTATTATTAGTCTAGTTATTAATTTGTGGTAGATTTGCCAGTACTTTGTTCAGAGTCATTACTGATCAAAAATATTCAAATTCCTCTAGTTTTAAGAAATCATTGTCATTTTGTGATTCCAACAAGTAGAGCAGCCCACAGACACAAATTTAATACCACTTTAGATTTTTCTTCCAGTTTACAGTTCCTGAATTATATAATCCCATTTGCTTTTAAACAATATAACAAACAATGCTTTTAAATTTAATGTTGCTTAAATGTACTTACTCTAAAACTTTACCAAATTTGTTTGATTTGTTAGGTGAGGGCATTTATGTTTTAGTAGATGCTTTAATTTGAATCAATCATCCTATAGTAAATCTCATCTTTAAGCATGAAATGTTGTCAACAAAGTAGCCAATTCCATTTAGTCATCAATTAGCCCAAATAAGTGATACACAGTATAACAGAGACCAATCTTGTGCAGTCAAGTTAATTTAGACTTCTAATGACATAGAGGCTAATGTCTTTAGCTAAAGGTTGATTTTGTTGGCCATATAGATGTGAGCTAGGGAAGGGGAAACTACTGATAACACATCACGATTGATCCTTATTAAGTATAAACTCTGGTAGTTCTATTCCCAGAAAGAAGCTTGACTTTCTATTCCCAGAAAGAAGCAGGAATTCTCAAACTAAAATATGTGAAGCAATATAAACAGGAACAGACATAGAGTGCTGATCTATTAAGGCCTTCAGTGATCTGATTTATTTGCTGTGATTTATATTGTATAATTCCTGAATTTATAGAAAATCACAAAGAAGATTATTAGTGTGCACACGAGTACAAATATTGACTAATCCATAGAAAAATGGAATTAATATGTTAAATATATGATACATATCTTTATATATCTATCTAATAGGGAAATTCTAGTCACTTCAACAAACATTTTTTGGGCACCAGCATCAGATTCTGTGCAAGGGAGGATGCAAAGAGCAAGGTATAGGGGGAGATTAAAGAATAGAACTATAAAATTGAAATAGTGTGGTCTCTGCCCTTAAGGACCTTACAATTAATTACTGACCTAAGTGAATATACCAGAACTAGACATCAGGTGACTGTGACTTTTTAAAAATAGATAAAAATATGTGTTGTTGTTGTTGTTGTTGTTGTTTTTTTTTGCCCTAAAAGATGATATTACTTGGAATTACTTTTGAGTTTTATTTCAGTAACATATTGTTAAATGAATAATGATGGAAAACTATCATCCTTTGAAAAAATTATATATATGTATGTACTTTCCTCAACCTCTGAGAATTGTCAAAAGCCACTTAGAACAAATTTCAAAATAAAAGGAAGGTAGTAAGCTAAGCAATAGAACAGTTTCTTGCATGCTGTGTACTGGTTCTGAAAGCCATTACAAGGAGTACTCCCTAAAATATTTTTAATGATAGTAATATCAAATAAAGATATATCTTCTCAAAAGGGCAATTTTAGTAGTTGTAACCATTAAATATGCTTATTAAAAATAAACTTCTTTGTTTTTATAGCAATGTTCTATTATTCTTTTTTCAAAGAAGAATAAAAATAAGTTTAAATAGTTGCCATATTAAGCATTTTTTCAGGTCCAAGGAAATCAATATTGAACCCTTGATAAATGTTTTATTATGTCACTAGCTATAGGAAATTAGAAGTAGCATAACTCTGGCATCACTAAAAGATATTTTAAAGATTTTGTTGGTATCACATTTTATAGTTGCTAAAATTTAAAAATTCCTATCAAATGACTCCTTAAAATTTCCTTCTATTAATATGAATTCTGGAAACAACACCATTAAATATAAAAACTTTTAATTCCTAAAAATGAGAATTTTAGAGATAGACACTTAAATAACATTCCCTAATATCCATGTGCAAGTGTATCTATGATACAGATCCATTAGTCTGTTTAAAAATAATGATATTGACTTATGTTCAATATGTTTCAGGAATTTCTGTTGCAAAGAGAATTTGAAATAGTAAATTGCCACACAATTAAATAGAACACTCATAGGGTACCACAGCTAGAAACTCAAAACTGATTACCTCTTATCTAAGTGTTTATCCTTTTGTACATCCAGTCTTAGGTAACAATGCAGTAATTATATTAGCAAAAGAAACTGTTTGTATTTAGAGTCTTCCTTGTTACTGTAATTAATAAATCATTTGAAAATTACACTGAGTTTCTTTTCTGGTAATAATCTTGATGACGCTTATAATTATATATTTTCTTCCATGGAATTCATATTTTCAAATTTGCAAGCCGGGATCTGTTATGCATTGTGGAGTCACTATGTGGCTATACTGCATAAGGGAAGAATCTAGGTTTACATGTCAAGATTTCACTGCCATGTGTCCAGGCAGTGTGTCCCTGCTCTGCTTCTCAGAGCCTCGCTTCCCCGATTCATGTGGAGAACTCCCTCACAGGGCTCGTCCAGAGGCCCTCCATGAGGTGGTTTATGGAAAGCAATCTGAACACTGTAAAACAGCTCAAATATATGGTAAAATTTACAGCATTATAAACATAGAATGGTGGCCTCAGGCCTGAAATATTCTGTTGCTATTTTAGAAACTAAGTCAAGACTACGTCGAACATCTCACTATTAGAAAAATGCTGCTGCTGCTCCTGCTAAGTCGCTTCAGTCGTGTCCGACTCTGTGCGACCCCATAGACGGCAGCCCACCAGGCTTCCCCATCCCTGGGGTTCTCCAGGCAAGAACACTGGAGTGGGCTGCCATTTCCTTCTCCAATGCATGAAAGTGAAAAATGCTAGGGAATATTTTACTAAGTATTAACATTCTATCTCAAGGTAGTATTTGAGTTATTTTTTACTTCCTTCCTTGTACATTTTCTTCTAGTGAGATGTATTTAAAAGCCTTTTATAATTATTCATATGAACTTTTTAGAAAAGATATACTTTCTCTTCAATCTTTGGAGGGCACATTATAATAATTGAACTTTTAAAATTTAAGTTTTATACCAGATGTTTTAAATGAAGGCTCAGAATGTATTAATTCCAATTGACTTTAAAGTCTTATTTTCATAGACTGGACTCATTCATGTAGTTTTAAAATTTCTATATTGCATACATTTTTATTACACAGTTATTTAAATGTAGTACTATATATCCTTTGGTTCTCCACAAAATGCCCTTTTACATGTAAAATGCTCAGTTGCGTCTAATCTCATATGGAAGTCATTGCTTTGTAAACATGTACTTAGTTAGCAATGTAAAATACTTTCAAAATTGTGAAAATTAATTCAAAATTAATTTGAATTAATTTTAAAAAGTTGCCAAGTTAAAACTTTGTTAAGTAGATATCTTTCTGATGAAATTACATGGCTTCATGTTCAGTGGTCCCCAGACCACTTCACACTGATTTCATCAACAAAGACCCTACAGATAGCATGTATGGTAAAACTGTAAACTGGAAATTAACAGATATTCCAGTAAGAGCATGCCACGGGAAACTCTTATTCAACTGTGACCCTTGAAGACAGCATGTGTCATTTCATGTCACTGGCAGGGCAGGGACTATAGTGAGCTCTGTCCTGGCACCCCTCTTTCACTTCTCTCACCCTCATCAGACCTTTGCAGATCCCAACTTTATTGAAGATTTCAGTGTCAAGCTTTTTGCATTATTTTGATTTTTATAAATATTCCATTGAAATACATTTATCTTGATTACTGGGATTTCTTTGGAAGGAATGATGCTGAAGCTGAAACTCCAGTACTTTGGCCACCTCATGTGAAGAGTTGACTCATTGGAAAAGACTCTGATGCTGGGAGGGATTGGGGGCAGGAGGAGAAGGAGACGACAGAGGGTGAGATGGCTGGATGGCATCACTGACTCGATGGATGTGAGTCTGAGTGAACTCCGGGAGTTGGTGATGGACACGGAGGCCTGGCGTGCTGCGATTCATGCGGTTGCAAAGAGTCGGACACGACTGAGTGATTGAACTGAACTGAACTGAATTTTTTGTTGTTTTCTAGTCTTAGACTCTATTCATTAAGTCTAGGATAAATAACTTTTATCCCAGAAAGTATATTGCAGGTAAATAGATTGTGACAACTCCATCATCATGCACATGACTATAAGCATGCAAATAGTAAGATATACTTTTTTAATACTATATGAAAACCAAAGTCACAGACCATTGAAAATGCTTTAAATGGCTTATTTCTATCAGTATACAGGGGGAAATGTTGAGCACAAATGGTGCTTCCTTTTGACATTGCTTCCCCAAACGCCTTTTTCAATTCCACAAACCATGTTTTCTCATTATCTTTTTAGGGAACCTTTCTGTCTTCAACATGTTACTAACTGTAAACGTAGCAGTGATCTTTTAATTCAAGGATACAATGTTTTTAACACTGAAGATAATTAGTACGTGTTTAGTAAACACTATGCCTAAATCTGGAAAGTGCCAAGTGCCAGCAAAACGCCAATATTTATAACATGATGTAATAGCAATAATTGCTTGGTACTTGGTTACAAAACCTATCATTTATTCACTTAGCAATTATTTTAATTGCAATTATCTGTAAAGTCATCAATCGGCTTTTCAATCTTACATGTGTATTTTCCAGGGAGAAGGTGTTTTCACATAGCCTCAGTCACTGAGCATCATAGTCTCAGATGATGCCATCCAAGATAAAAAGAAGATCTATGACATGTTCTTCATATCACAAATTTCCTTTAGACTTTTAAAGAGATAGTTCTGCAGTGACAACTGCATTTCCTATCAGAAATAACCTTTCCTATCTATATTTAAAGATTTCTTACATTTATGTTATTTCCATTTGCATCAATTTATAGTTATAGTGGGCTTCCCTGGTGGCTTAGATGGTAAATAAACTGCCTGCAATGCAGGAGACCCAGGTTCAGTCCCTGGGTTGGGAAGTTCCCTGGAAAAGGAAATTGCAGCCTACTCCAGTATTCTCCCTTGGAAAATCCCATGGACAGAGGAGCCTGGTAGTCTACAGTCCATGGGGTTGCAAATAGTTGGACACAACAGAGCAACTAACACTTTCACTTCCATAGTTATAACGGGTCTTCTGAGGTGGCTCAGTGGTAAAGAATCTCCCTGTCAATGCAGGAGACCCAGGTTAGGTCCCTGGGTTAGGAAGATCCCTTGGAGAAGGAAATGGCAACCTACTCCAGTCTTCTTGCCTGGAAAATCCCATGGACAGAGGAGCCTGGCAGTATATAGTCCATAGGATCGCAGAGTCAGACACAACTGAGCATGCACCATGAACATGGTAGCTACAATCAACTGAGGAGACATTTTACTTATTTCTTCCTTTTGTATTTTAGAGCTTGTGTGATTAGGGAGAGAAAACTATCAGACAGTAAGATTGGGAGCCTTCATCCTCTACCTAAGACAGTCATAGTCACAGGGCTCAAGTTGCGCTTTGGATTGTTTTGATATTAAGGAAGATTTCATTGGATCAGCCTTTATTCCATACAACTGGTGTATTCCCACCAATCTAAACCAAGCGATTTGCTCCAATTTCTGTAAGAATTTGAGATACAAAGTGAGATCAAAATAGTATATACTATCACTTCAGTTGTGATTGGGATAGTCAAATAAAGAAACAAATTTGGGGATTTCTAAAGTATGTTTTCATAGCAAGTATACTACGGCTGATGCATGTCTGGAAATGGGTTAGGTTTTGTTTGTAGTCTTCCTGCCATGTAGGTGGCAGCAACACTCAAGGCTAGAAATTTTCTTTCACATTCTCTGAGCTCTAGACCAAAGCATATATTTACTAAAAATCTTTGTGGAAGAGAAAAGGTTTAAAGTGTACAGGCAAATTTCTCTATGTCTTCACATATCTCTAACATACTATTTTAAGGTTGTGCTAAAGCTGTTCACATCGTGTGAAAACATTCATCATTTCCCTTAATACAGAAGTCATAGTCTACTCTCGTACATGCTGGTAGTATTAGGTTTCTGTTTCTTTATTTACTAGGATCTTCCTTCTTTACCTTCTCTCAGGCTAAAGCCTTTCTTTGAAGAAAAAGGAAGAAAACACTGCTTTATTCCACTACTACCTTTATTCTTTAAGCTGGGAAATGGTGAAAGTCTGTCCCTTTATTCTTTGCAATATCTAAGGAGTCAAAGTATTTAGTAAATGTGGAGAGATTTTCCTTCCATTATCCAAATGAAGCCATTTTCTCTGACTGTCCTAACTAGAGGTGACTGCATTCCAGTTAGTTCTATGTGCAAATCAAATGAAGGCTCTGAGCAGAGAGGCCCAGAGCACCTAGATTGAGGCCAGAAGACAAAAAGAAAGTGTTGAGCCATTGCATAGATGGGGGGCAGGGTCACTCCCTTGCAAAAGCAGGTGGCTCCTGCACCCAGGCATAAGTGAAACCAGGAGGACCACCTTTATGTAAATAAGTGGGCCCTCCTTTAGTATCAGAAACTGAAGAGAAGTGAGCTTTTCTTTAATTCCTGGCATTTTGCTAGAACTAGGACATGTGATAGTAAGCACAGGTAGCTTTTGTGAGGGATTCTTCAGAGTGTTCTTTTTGTACGTGGTTGGTCAACGTGCCCAATAGCAAGCAAATATACACCATTCCAGGCACAGGTGAAGCAAAAGGTGAGGAGTGGTTTCTACATTTGGTATCTTTTAACCTGGTTTTCACTATTCCTTGTTTCTTTTGTTCTTCATGTTCTTGATCACTTTCCTCAAATATCTATGTAGTTAATACAGGTATTTTGCATTGCAGCAGGCATTGCACATAGATGCTTTAGTACTAGCATTGCATCTCACTCCATCACTTTCTTACTATCTGGCATGACAAAAGTAGTTTCATATACCTTGAACCTCAATTTTCTCATCTATATATTGGGAGTAATAATTCTAGTCTCTCAGCTACCATATGTATATACAGTATTACTTAATATAATAGTATAAATAATTGAAATTACTACACATACCAAAAAATGCCTGCTTTTAAATCTCAACTACAGCCAAGCATCATGGCACTCCAGTGCTTGAGTAAGTGCTTTAACTCAGATTGGGGAGAACATTTTGGCATAAACAAGCTAAATAGTTTGTTTTCATAAAAGTCTTTTCTTTTAAAATGTTTCATGTTAACTGAGTACTCCCAGGATAAAGGACTAGTTTCAAAGTTTTCAACAGTTTTTTTAAAGGTCAAGACTGTCCCCAGGTTCATGGGTGATACTTGTTGTTCAGTCGCTCAGTTGTGTCCTACTCTTTGAGTCCCCATGGACTACAGCATACTAGGCCTCCCTGTCCTTCACCATTTCCTGGAGTCTGCTCAAATTCAAGTCCATTGAGTCAGTGATGCCATCCAATCATCTCATCCTTTTTAAAATATTCCCCCAAAGTAAAAGATAAAAGCTCTCAAACACATTCATTATGAGCCCAGCATTACTCTGGTAACCAGGACCTGAAAACAATAATGTTCAATTTGTTGGGTAATAATAGTAAATAGTTTTTCTTCTGGCTTCTGAAAGACAATCCTCTGGGAATGTTTTATGTCAGAATAGGACAGGCCATGGTCCATCTAAGCCTATACAAAATGATAGCTAGCTTCCCTCCTGACTTCTATCAGTCTTCATATTATCAGATGACTCTAACAGCCATGATTCTATAGCTTTATATGAGTGTGATGAATGAGACCAAACCAAAACACATATGTACTTTTAAAGCAGTATCCTAAAACTTAAAAAGCAGATAAATTTCCGAAAGATTTTGTAAAACAAAACCGTGTATATTGAATTTTGCCTTCCCATTGAGGATGGTATATAATAGAAAAGTTTTCCTTTTAGGAACAATATGCAAATAGATGAGCTGAGCAGTAAATCTGAGTCAACGAAGGGCTAAAGTGGGAAGTTGACCATGACATCAGGAATATTAAACAACAACATAATTGGGAAGACATGCTCATCCTTGTTTTTCCTTTGAGAAAGCTTGGTGGAATTTCTCATGAGAGTTCTCGCTTCTGTCCCTTTCTTTCCCTTAAATGGAAAAAAAGGGTATGGATTACTAACAGTAATGATTGGCAATAAAAATAACAACTATAATAAGATGATTATATCTACTACTGCAGGCAGGAATCCCTCAGAAGAAATGGCGTGACCATCATGGTCAACAAAAGAGTCCAAAATGCAGTACTTGGATGCAATCTCAAAAACGACAGAATGATCTCTGTTCGTTTCCAAGGCAAACCATTCAATATCACAGTAATCCAAGTCTATGCCCCAACCAGTAATGCTGAAGAAGCTGAAGTTGAACGGTTCTATGAAGACCTACAAGACCTCATAGAACTAACACCCAAAAAAGATGTCTTTTTCATTATAGGGGACTGGAATGCAAAAGTAGGAAGTCAAGAAACACCTGGAGTAACAGGCAAATTTGGCCTTGGAATACAGAATGAAGCAGGGCAAAGACTAATAGAGTTTTGCCAAGAAAATGCACTGGTCATAACAAACACCTTCTTCCAACAACACAAGAGAAGACTCTATACATAGACATCACCAGATGGTCAACACCGAAATCAGATTGATTATATTCTTTGCAGCCAAAGATGGAGAAGCTCTATACAGTCAGCAAAAACAAGACCAGGAGCTGACTGTGGCTCAGACCATGAACTCCTTATTGCCAAATTCAGACTTAAGTTGAAGAAAGTAGGGAAAACCACTAGACCATTCAGGTATGACCTAAATCAAACCCCTTATGATTATACAGTGGAAGTGAGAAATAGATTTAAGGGCCTAAATTTGACAGATAGAGTGCCTGATGAACTATGGAATGAGGTTCATGACATTGTACAGGAGACAGGGATCAAGACCATCCCCATGGAAAAGAAATGCAAAAAAGCAAAATGGCTGCCTGGGGAGGCCTTACAAATAGCTGTGAAAAGAAGAGAAGAGAAAAGCAAAGGAGAAAAGGAAAGATATAAACATCTGAATGCAGAGTTCCAAAGAATAGCAAGAAGAGATAAGAAAGCCTTCTTCAGCGATCAATGCAAAGAAATAGAGGAAAACAACAGAATGGGAAAGACTAGGGATCTCTTCAAGGAAATCAGAGATACCAAAGGAACATTTCATGCAAAGATGAGCTCGATAAAGGACAGAAATGGTATGGACCTAACAGAAGCAGAAGATATTAAGAAGAGATGGCAAGAATACACAGAAGAACTGTACAAAAAAGATCTTCACCACCCAGATAATCATGATGGTGTGATCACTGACCTCGAGCCAGACATCCTGGAATGTGAAGTCAAGTGGGCCTTAGAAAGCATCACTACGAACAAAGCTAGTGGAGGTGATGAAATTCCAGTTGAGCTATTCCAAATCCTGAAAGACAATGCTGTGAAAGTGCTGCACTCAATATGCCAGCAAATTTGGAAAACTCAGCAGTGGCCACAGGACTGGAAAAGGTCAGTTTTCATTCCAATCCCAAAGAAAGGCAATGCCAAAGAATTCTCAAACTACCACACAATTGCACTCATCTCACACACTAGTAAAGTAATGTTCAAAATTCTCCAAGCCAGGCTTCAGCAATATGTGAACCGTGAACTTCCTGATGTTCAAGCTGGTTTTAGAAAAGGCAGAGGAACCAGAGATCAAATTGCCAACATCCACTGGATCATGGAAAAAGCAAGAGAGTTCCAGAAAAACATCTACTTCTGCTTTATTGACTATGCCAAAGCCTTTGACTGTGTGGATCACAAGAAACTGTGGAAAATTCTGAAAGAGATGGGAATACCAGACCACCTGATCTGCCTCTTGAGAAATTTGTATGCAGGTCAGGAAGCAACAGTTAGAACTGGACATGGAACAACAGACTGGTTCCAAAGAGGAAAAGGAGTTCATCAAGGCTGTATATTGTCACCCTGTTTATTTAACTTATAGGCAGAGTACATCATGAGAAATGCTGGACTGGAAGAAACACAAGCTGGAATCAAGATTGCCGGGAGAAATATCAATAACCTCAGATATGCAGATGACACCACCCTTATGGCAGAAAGTGAAGAGGAATTCAAAAGCCTCTTGATGAAAGTGAAAGTGGAGAGTGAAAAAGTTGGCTTAAAGCTCAACATTCAGAAAACGAATATCATGACATCCGGTCCCACCACTTCATGGGAAATAGAGGGGAAACAGTGGAAACAGTGTCAGACTTTATTTTCTAGGCTCCAAAATCACTGCAGATGGTGACTGCAGCCATGAAATTAAAAGACACTTACTCCTTGGAAGGAACGTTATGACCAACCTAGATAGCATATTCAAAAGCAGAGACATTACTTTGCCAACAAAGGTCCGTCTAGTCAAGGTGGACTGTGGTCATGTATGGATGTGAGAGTTGGACCGTGAAGAAGGCTGAGCGCCGAAGAATTGATGCTTTTGAACTGTGGTGTTGGAGAAGACTCTTGAGAATCCCTTGGACTGCAAGGAGATTCAACCAGTCCATTCTGAAGGAGATCAGCCCTGGGATTCCTTTGGAAGGAATGATGCTAAAGCTGAAACTCCAGTACTTTGGCCACCTCATGCGAAGAGTTGACTCATTGGAAAAGACTCTGATGCTGGGAGGGATTGGGGCAGGAGGAGAAGGGGACGACAGAGGATGAGATGGCTGGATGGCATCACTGACTCGATGGACGTGAGTCTGAGTGAACTCCGGGAGTTGGTGATGGACACGGAGGCCAGGCGTGCTGTGATTCATGGGGTCGCAAAGAGTCGGACAGGACTGAGCGACTGATCTGATCTGATCTGAGAGGGAGTTTTGATTAAAGTGGCAAACTTAAGACACACGTTTACCTCCACCCTCTCCTGAAGCCCCACTGAAATAATGTTTAAAAGACATAATTTCAGAGGAAAATGAGAGACTGTGAAAAGGAGTAACCAAAATAAAGTAAAAATTTTTAAATTGAAAAGTAAAAAATGCTACAGGGGATGATGACAAAAAGTGCGTTGACTGGTGTTGCAGAGTTCCTTAAAGTCTCAGAAATTAGAGTCAACTGTTACCTCTAAAAGTGAAAGTACAGGCATGGCTGAAAGCGGAAAACCAAAGAAATAGTTAATATCTTTAATTCCCATCCTGCTTCTCTCCCTGCCCATGCTTGGAGGTTCCCTCCCTGAACAGGGTGATCAAGAGGGATTCTAGACTCAGAACACTAAACCTAACTGATAGCAGGAACAACATCTTGGAAAGGAGGGATGGATAAAACTCTGCACATTTATGGCCACATCCCAACTGCAACTCCTTTCTTCTCTGTTCCCAAAAGGTGGATAACCATTTTTATTAACCCTGGAAAAGAGACCGATGAATTTGTTTCTGATAAAGTAACAAGCCTAAGGCCAATAAGCATATAAAAAGATACTCAACATCAATAATCATTAGGGAAAATGAGATACCACTGGACACACATTATGGATGGCTACTATATAAAAAAAAAAAAAAGCCAGGTAGTGACAAGTGCTGGTGAGCACGTCCAGAAACTGCAACTTTTATGCACTGTTGGTGGGAATGTAACATGGTGCAACTGCTGTAGAAAGCAATACAGTGGTGCTGCCCAAAATGCAGAATAGAGTCATCATATAATCCAACAATTCCACTTCTGGGTTTATAGCCAAAAGAATATCTGAAAGCAGGATCACAAAGAGATGTTTGTACAATTGTGTTCATAGCAGTATTATTCACAACAGAAAAGGGTGGAAGGAATCCAAGTTATTTTATCCATTGATAGATGAATGAAAGAATGAAATGTGAGTTATATATAAATCAACCTTAAAAATTCTGACACATGCTACAGCCTTAAAAATTCTGCTACAGTAAAACCTTGAAGACATTAAGTAAAATAAGCCAGATACAAAATGACAAATACTATATGATTTCACTTATGTGAGGAACCCAAAGTAGTCAAATTCATAGAGACAGAAATGATGGTTACCTGGAGGAGGAAGGAAAGTATAAAGGGAAAAATGAATTATTGTTTAATAGGTATAAAGTTTCAGTTTTGCAAGATGAAAGAGTTCTGGAAACTGGTTGCACAGCAATGTATATGTATCTAACACTACTGATCTTTACTGTACTGTACAATTAAAAACAGTTAAAACGGTAAATTTTATGTTATATATGCTTTACCACAATTAAAAATTTGAAAAACAACCTGAGAAAAAAAAGATTTACAGATATGGCCCATTCAGGCTGCTCCAGTGAAACATCAAGAGCCAGATAACGCAGGGTGAAGCTGGGCACTCTAGCCTGCCCAGGAACACAAAATACTTTTGTAACTCACTAGTTGGAAAGCTAAACATCACCAGCCATATGAAGAAAGCTTTCAATATGAAAGACAGAGACCAAAACAAACAAATATAAAAAAGACAGCAAAAGCAGGCTATATAGGGTATTACAGGAGAATCCTCAAACATCTATAATTAATATAATCAAAAAGATAAGTATCTTTAAGAAACAAAAGTAGGAGGCTAGGAAAAGGAACATTCAGGAAGTTAACAATATGTGATGACATTCATATATTCATTTCAACATTTAAAAAAAAATTACTATGTGCAAGGCACTGTTACAGCCATTGAGAATACAGCAGTAAGCAAAACATACAAACACACATTGAATCATTAGCAATGTTTTTCCCCCCTTAAAAAGCCTGGAAGATGTAATTAATGAAATCTCCCAGAAAATAGAAAATAAGAGAGATAATAAGAAATGTAAAGATTGGTTCAATGAAAGGAGGTCAAATATTAATAATAATAATGAGAGTTCTGAAAAGAGTAAACAGAGAAATCAGAGGGAAGCAAATTATCTAAAATGAAATCAAGCAAATTTTCCAGATATGATGAAAACAAATTCCAGATTAAAAGAATCCACAGTGTGCTCTACAAAATTTATGAAAAAGCTCCACACAAACATTCTAGTGAAAATTCACAGCACTAAACACAGAGGTGATCCTTAAAACTTTTAAAAAGAGAACTTTTGTCCTGTGTGAACAATATGGGAGCAGAATAGCATTAGACTTCTCAACTGGACTTCAGGATGCTAGATAAAAATGAAGCAAAGACTTAAATATCACAGTGAGAACCATTTCCATTCTGGAATTCTTTACTTAGCCAGTATATTGTTTCCATGTACCTTTCCTCATAAAATTACTGGGGATGTGATCCACCTTCAAGAGGACGTAAGTTGAGAAAGAGCCGTGTATACAACATAGGAAAGAAGGAAATTCCCCAGGAGACCATGAAGGTAGACTTCGTGTCTACTGCTGTCTGCAAGCCTGGAAAACAGCTGGGTCTGTTGTAGCAGAAAGTAAAGGGTTCTAGTAGGGAGAACAACAAAACTGGTAGATTACTGATAGGTCTGACTATACTGAGAAAGATCTCAGGGTTCTGTCAAGGGGCTTGGTAATGGATTAGTGACAGGTATTGCGTAGGACAGAAAACTAAGCAAATGAAAAGAGAGAGAGAGAAATGTAATCATAGTGGATAATGTAGTTCAACTGTGAACATTCGCGTAATAATTATTACATAGTAATCATTACTGTAACAAAAAAGATAATATAACTATCAGGAGGATGAAGGGATTGTATGAAGGAAGTGGGAAGTGGAGGAAAGGTAAATGATAAGCAGTCACTAAAATTGATAAATACAAATAATCTGAAATAATGGATATACTACCACGTTACACATTTTGTTAAAGCAAGTGTTGGTATATTGAATTAATTTACAATTAAATTACAATTTTTCAAATTAATTTACAAATACAGTTATCTGGAATCTTTGAATGTCCCTCAGCTGCTTGCCCTGCATGTGTCCTAACTTTGTATCTCTCTGGTTATTTAGGACCATAGCTCAAAGAATTACCCAGGTTGTATGGTTCCTCTGGACTCCACAGTGATGTCACGTTTGATGCTGTCCTACCACAGCCAGCTGTAACCAGCGTGCAGAGTGATCCAGCAGGAGTGACCTTCAGGCAGGGGATTTTCCTAAACATCTGGCCACAGATGTTAATGATCCTCCTTTGTAGCATGGTTAATGAGTGTAATGCTTGATTAATGAGTATGGGATAGTGAAACCAAATAGCTGAAAAGGATATTGAGAATGTAGTTATTCACAAGATGTTTTTTGAAATCTAAGTGTATTGGTCAGAAATATTTTATGCCTACATAGGTATCCAGTGGACTAGAAGGTTACCTATATGCATGCTTCTCAAAAGTTTATCAAAGTATTCTCAGAAAAAAAAGAAAAATATTACACAAAATATCCTCAAAGAAGCACACTATAAACGTGAAATTTCTCTGGCATCTTGAAATTTATCTTTAAAAAGCCATTTAAATTTGGCATCCACGTATATTTACATTTGTTAAATATGTAAAATTTTACTTTTAAGTAAAATTGATTTTTGTTGAGGTACAATTATGCAATATTATATTAATTTCTGGTGTACAAATGGTGATTCAATATTTGTATACACTGTAAAATGCTGCTGCTACTGCTGCTGCTAAGTCGCTTCAGTCGTGTCCGACTCTGTGCAACCCAATAGATGGTAGCCCACTAGGCTTCTCTGTCCCTAGGATTCTCCAGGCAAGAATACTGGAGTGGGTTGCCATTTCCTTCTCCAAAGCACTAAAGTGAAAAGTGAAAGTGAAGTCGCTCAGTCATGCCCGACTCTTCTCGACCCCGTGGACTGCAGCCTACTAGGCTCCTCCATCCATGGGATTTTCCAGGCAAGAGTGCTAGAGTGGGGTGCCATTGCCTTCTCCGACACTGTAAAATCATTACCATATTAAGTCTAGTTACGGTCACCTTACAAATTTAATACAATATTCTTGACCTTATTTCCCATGTTGCACATTATATTCCCATGACTTATTTTATAACTGGAAATTTATATTTCTTAATCCTGTTTACCCATTTTCATCTCCCCTCAAATGCCCTCCCTGTTATGGCAACCACCAACCTGTTCTTTGAATCTGGGGTTTTGTTTTGTTTTGATTGTTTTCTTTTCTTTAGATTCCACATATAAGTAAAATGATGAAGTATTTGTCTTTCTGCTTTCTTTTTTTTAACTTAGCATAACATCCTCAAGATCTGTCCACATTGTTGCAAATGGCAAAATTTCATTCCTTTTTTATGACTGAACCATATTTCATCATGTATACATACCATGTCTTCTTTATCCAATTACTTGTTTATGTACACTTGTGTTGTTTCTAAGTCTTGGCTATTGTAAATGTGCAGTGAACCCAGGCATGCGTATTTATTTTCAAATGAGTGTTTTCCTTTTCTCGTTGGATCATGTGGCAGCTCTATTTTTAATGTTTTGAGGACTCTCCATACTGTTTTCCATAGTGGTTGCAGCAATTTACATTTCCGCCAACAGTGCTGGGGGATTCCCTTTTCTCCACATTCTTACCAACACTTGTTATTTCTTATCTTTTAGATAAAAGTCAGTCTGACAGACATAAGGTGATATCTCACTGTGATTTTGATGTGCATTTCCCTAATGACTGGTGATACTGAGCATCTTTTCCTGTATCTGTTGTCCATCAGTATGCCTTCCTTGGAAAAATGCCTATTCAAATCCTCAGGGAAAAAATCCTTTGAAAACTTTGAATTGGTGGTTTTTGCTAGAGTTGCATAAATTTTTTATATATTTAGGATATTAACCTTATATCAAATATGTGATTTTCAAATATCTTCTCCCATTATGTAAGTTGTCTTTTCATGGCAGAGTGTCATGGAGTGTCCCAACTGCCCAAGTGCATAGACTTTAACTAGAGAGCAGTTCAACGCTGCCACTGTTTCTGTTTACACACTCCTGCCAGGGAGCACGAAAGTGCTTCAGCTACCTGCCCTGTCTAACCACTGGAATAAAATAATGCCTGACCTGATGATTCTCCTACATCCATTTTAGAATGGTCAGGGAATGGTGCTTTGGGTGGGTGGAGGCGGGGCACATCCAAGCTTGTAGCCTATACCATCAGGTTGGGTTGAAGGTGCAATGATGAAATTTGCCAGAGCCTCTATCACCAGGGAGAATTCTGACAATACCCACCTCTCTAGCCAATGCTTTTAGGTAAGCAAATGAATCTGCTTCCATATAGTCTAGGCTCCTTTCAAACAAGTGGTTTTCCCACTGGGTCTCAGGCTAAGTGAGACCTCATGCAAGCCTTTGAAGACTGGAATCTCAGTTTTCTTCAGCATTCAGGTCCCTCAGATCAGCCCTGTTGCTTTTCTAAGCCAGATGTTTTGGGGGCTTGTCTCTTCACTGCAGATCCTGGGGTTGGGGTGCCTGATGTAGAATATTAACCCTTCTCTCCTCCAGGTGAGATTCCTTCCCCATGTTTTGAGACACCAGGGGTGAGTCTTGATGTGATCCTTTATCCCATTTTGAAGAGAGCAGTTCATCTAGTTCTCAGATTCTTTTCAGAGGAAAATAATCCATATATAGCTGTAGATCTGGTGTGTCTCTGGGGGGAAATGACCTCAGGATGAGTTCCTATGATGTCATGTTAGACTCCTCATAAAATTTTAATAACTCACATTTACTGAACATTTTGGGGTGTGCTATGCTTAGTACTTTCGGAGAAGGTAATGGCACCCCACTCCAGTACTCTTGCCTGGAAAATCCCATGGATGGAGGAGCCAGGTAGGCTGCAGTCCATGGGGTCACAAAGAGTCGGACACGACTGAAGTGACTTAGCAGCAGCAGCAGCAGCAGCAGCATGCTTACAAATAATTTCTTTTCTTTGCATAGTATACATCAAAGATAAACTCATATATCAATTCTATACAATGGGGAAAGAAAAAGAAAGCATTAATTTGTAGACAAAAATTTTATAGTTGAACAGAATCTGTAAGATAATTGTATCTATTAATTGAAACTAATTGCTGGAGTTTCTAATTTTTATTTTATTCAATTTAGTTAAACTAAAACAAAACAAAAAATAGTTCACCCATTAACCATTTCTTACTTAATCTTAACAGCCATTTAAAGAGATAGTTTCTATCCTCATTTTATAGATAAGAAAAGCATGAATCTGTTTTATCTACTTCCATTCATTATGGCAGAAACAAATAAAATCAACAGCAAGAATGTCACCACTTTTAAAAAATAATGATAAGCAAATAACTGATCTGATTTAAAAAAAGAAACAGTATCATTATCCAAGCATTAATACTGTAAATATCTCTGTGCCCTTAATAGAGGATCACCTTGGAAGCAGTGGTTTGGGCTCCACTGGTAATAATTTTACTAGCTAGGCTCCCAAAGCACACATAGATGGGATTTATTGAGAGTCTGCTGTGTGCCAATCACTTGGCTAGCTCTGCGTGTGATAGTTTACTCTCAAACACAGCTCTCTGAAGCAGCTATTATTTTCATCCCTATTTTACAGATTACAAAATACAACACTTGAGAGGGTAAGTAATTTGCTTAAAACTACCCAACTAACCTCAGATATGCAGATGACACAACCCTTATGACAGAAAGTGAAGAGGAACTCAAAAGCCTCTTGATGAAAGTGAAAGTGGAGAGTGAAAAAGTTGGCTTAAAGTTCAACATTCAGAAAACGAAGATCATGGCATCTGGTCCCATCACTTCATGGGAAATAGATGGGGAAACAGTGTCAGACTTTATTTTGGGGGGCTCCAAATTCACTGCAGATGGTGACTGCAGCCATGAAATTAAAAAACGCTTACTCCTTGGAAGGAAAGTTATGACCAACCTAGATAGCATATTCAAAAGCAGAGACATCACTTTGCCAACAAAGGTTTGTCTAGTCAAGGCTATGGTTTTTCCTGTGGTCATGTATGGATGTGAGAGTTGGACTGTGAAGAAAGCTGAGCACCGAAGAATTGATGCTTTTGAACTGTGGTGTTGAAGAAGACTCTTGAGAGTCCCTTGGACTGCAAGGAGATCCAACCAGTCCATTCTAAAGGAGATCAGTCCTGGGTGTTCTTTGGAAGGAATGATGCTAAAGCTGAAACTCCAGTACTTTGGCCACCTCATGCATAGAGCTGACTCATTGGAAAAGACTCTGATACTGGGAGGGATTGGGAGCAGGAGGAGAAGGGGATGACAGAGGATGAGATGGCTGGATGGCATCGCTGACTCAATGGACATGAGTCTCAGTGAACTCCGGGAGTTGGTGATGGACAGGGAGGCCTGGCGTGCTGCAATTCATGGGGTCACAAAGAGTCGGACACAACTGAGCGACTGAACTGAACTGAACTGAATGAATCATAGGACCAGTCTTGCAGGCTCAGACAGTTGGATTCAGAACTTGTGTTTCTCACAATTATTTTAAATTGCTGACCTTCTTCACCATTTTTTTTTTTGTCCTCATCTTTGATAATGCAAGAGCTAAAGTTAATGGTCATTTTCAACTGAACTGAACTGAATTCTTTACTTGGTGGTGGCTGTCCTGTGAATTGTAAGATTTATTTAGTAGCATCTCTAGACTCAGATCCTGGTAAAGTTATGACATCCAAAAATGCCTCCGGACATTGCTTACTGTTTCCTGGGGGGAGACAAAATTGCCCCCAGTTAAGAAACATTCATCTAAGGTAAAATTCTTCCTACATAAATTCCTAAACAAAAGTTTATAATGTGTTACGTTTTATTTATGTCAGAATAACACCTTTAATCTGACTTTAACATAAAGCTTACTCAGATTAAATTTACATCTACTAAGAGAGTAAGAGAAAGTAAACACACTATATTTTTCTTCTTTTTTTCAACACTTAACTACTTTCTCTAAATTTTATATCCCAAGCCTCTAAGTTGTATTTCCCTCATAGACATCAAGTACCAAATGCAAAAATTCACTTGCAAAACCATCATCTCCTTCTAAACATCCTACAGGAACCTCAAAAAAAAGTGTCCCACCCTGAACTCATTCTCTGTTTCCACAAATCTCCTCTTTGTTCCTCACTCCAAGGATAAAATTGGTTTCCAAATATTTTTTATTTGATTTCTTGAATGGCTCTCAAATCTGACCTTTGGCATCCCCATTGTCCCTTCCTCAGTTCATAGGCATTTCCCATTAAAATTGTCACAGGAGCTCCTGACTGGTCCTTCTGCCTCCAGGCCATTGTCCACACTATTGCCCCAGTTAACTCTCTAAAACACAAATCGCATTCTTTCATTCCTTTGAAATTATTCCAAACACCTTAGCTAGTCTTTCAAAGACCTTCATAAAGTAACACTTGCTTTCTTCCATTTTATAATAATACATTAGTGAGGATTACATTTGCTCTTAGAATAACAGCACCAAAACAACCTGAGCTAGAAATTAAATAAAACATATTATGTAGTCTACCGTATTCAAGTAATGGTTTGTGCACAGTGTAATGCTTGGTGTTTACGTGCCTTTATTAGGAAAGTTATGAACTTCTTCTGTACACACTCTTAGGTATGCCCAAAACTCAACCTATTTTCTCTATGGTAAGTTTCTTCATTTGTGTCTGACTCTTTGAAACCCTACAGGCTATAGCCCACCAGGCTCCTCTGTCCATGGGGATTCTCCAGGCAAGAATATTGGACTTGGTTGCCATGCCTTGCTCCAGGAGATCTTCCCGACCCAGGGATCGAACCCACATCTCATGTCTCCTGCATCAGCAGGTGGATTCTTTAATACTAGCACCAACTGGGAAGCCCTATTTTCTCCATAAATGAATCTAATTTCTATTTTAGACTTTTCCCTTTATTTTTCCACTTTTTCTTACATATTGCTTCTAAATTTTGAGGGCTTAAGTAGGTCAGATAGTTTTTAGGGCAAAGTATGACATTTTCTTGACCCAGATAACGACAATGGTGTGATCACTCACCTAGAGCAGATATCCTGGAAGGCGAAGTCAAGTGGGCCTTAGGAAGCACCACTACGAACAAAGCTAGTGAAGGTGATGGAATTCCAGCTGAGCTATTTCCAGTCCTCAAAGATGATGCTATGAAAGTGCTGCACTCAATATGCTAACAAATTTGGAAAACTCAGCAGCAGCCACAGGACTGGAAAAGGTCAGTTTTCATTCCAATCCCAAAGAAGGCAATGCCAAAGAATGTTCAAACTACCACACAATTGCACTCATCTCACATGCTATCAAAGTAATGCTCAAAATTCTCCAAGCAAGGCTTCAACAGTACATGAACCATGAACCGTGAACTTCCAGATATTCGAGCTGGATTTACAAAAGCCAGAGGAACCAGAGATCAAATTGCTAACAACTGTTGGATAATAGAAAAAGCAAGAGAATTCCAGCAAAACATTTACTTCTGCTTTATTGATTATGCCAAAGCTTTTGATTGTGTAGATCACAACAAACTGTGGAAAATTATTCAAGAGATGAAAATACCAGATCACCTGACCTGCCTCCTAAGAAATATGTATGCAGGTTAAGAAGCAACATTAGAACCAGGCATGGAACTACAGACTTGTCCCAAATTGGGAAAAGAGTACGTCAAGGCTGTATATTGTCACCCTGCTTATTTAACTTAATTACAGAGTGCATCATGTGAAATGCCAGGCTGGATGAAGCACGAGCTGAAATCAAGATTGCCAGGAGAAATATCAATAACCTCAGATTCACAGATGACACTTCCCTTATGGCAGAAAGTGAAGAACTAAAGAGCCTCTTGATGACGGTGAAAGAGGAGAGTGAAAAAACTGGCTTAAAACTCAACATTCAGAAAACTAAGGTCATGGCATCCGACCCATCTCTTCATGGCAAATAGATGGGGAAACAATGGAAACAATGACAGACTTTATTTTCTTGGGCTCCAAAATCCCTGCAGATTGTGACTATAGCCATGAAATTAAGAGACACTTGCTCCTTTATAAGGAAAGTTATTTCAAACCTAGGCAGCAAATTAAAAAGCAGAGACATTACTTTGCCAACAAAGTCCAGTCTAGTCAAAGCTATGGTTTTTCCAGTAGTCATGTAATGAATATCAGAGTTGGACTATAAAGAAAGCTGAACACTGAAGAATTGATGCTTTTGAACTGTGGTTTTGGAGAAGACTTTTGAGAGTCCGTTGAACTGCCAGGAGATCAAACCAGTCAATCCTAAAGGAAATCAATCCTGAATATTCATTGGAAGGACTGATGCTGAAGCTGAAACCCAATACTTGGGCCACCTGATGAGAAGTGACTCACTGGAAAAGACCCTGATGCTGAGAAAGATTGAAGGCAGGAGGAGAAGGGGATGACAAAGGATGCGATGTCTGGATGGCATCACTGACTTGATGGACATGAGTTTGAGCAAGCTCTGGGAGTTGGTGATGGACAGGGAAGCCTGGCGTGCTGCAGTCCATGGAATCACAAAGAGTTGGACATGACTGGGCAACTGAATTGAACTGAAGACATTTTTGAGGATCAAAGGAATTGCTATTTAACAGTTATGCATGAGGCAGCCAGTATAAATGAGGAATATTCCAGGTAAATGGAGATATATGATCACTTTTGACTTAAGTAATATTAGTCTAGTAATAGAGGGGTGTGAGTGTTTAGAATGTTCAGTCATCATCTCTCCATGCTGGCTGTTTAGATTTTATATCCAGATACACAGTGTTCAGGAGGAAAAAAAATGTTCTGCCTCACTCTATCTGGTTTTTGGGCATCTGTCCATTTATATCTCAGCTGCTTTTGCTCTCTTTTTTTTTAACAATAGACATCTCTGATCTGGCTTATTTTCAGGTCCCCTCTAAGCCCTACTGAAAGTGAAAGTTGCTCAGTCATATCCGACTCTTTTCGACCCCATGGACTATACAGTCCATGGATTTCTCCAGGCCAGAATAGCGGAGTGGGTAGTCCTTCCTTTCTCCACGGGATCTTCCCAACCCAGGGATCGAACCCAGGTCTCCCACACTGCAGGCGGATTCTTTACCACCTGAGCCACAAAGGAAACCCTGCTGACGTGGACAGAAAAGATTCAGATGTATTGCTCTTCACTGGAACATGATTATGGGTATCTCTGACATTTCTACTCAACCATGTCTATGTCATGCTACATTCTGTGGTATTCTGTGAACATGCAGTCCTCCTGACTTCCACCCAGAAAACAGCTCTCCACAGTTCTTGAATGCTAAATTCTCTCAAGTTTTTATTCCCTGACTGACCCCTAACTAGGATGCAGATTATGCATGAGACATAGGATTGCTTTTTAGGAATCCATCTGTGTCTGCATTATTTGCTGTCTGCTCTTTTCCCTTCCCATGTAATCTTCATCTCTTCCACAATGAGAGAGCCTGATGTATCTATTTTCTTAGATTTGTTATTTGTGACATAAATATTTTACCCTGGTATTATAGGGCTAAGGATTTTTAAATGCAAAAGCTTATTGAAACTTAAAAGTATTTTCTTTGCTCAGGTGTCTTGTCATCTTTCCCCTAAGACAATGAATGCTGCTAACAATAGAGTGAAAAGCAAAAGTTATTGGAAATTCTAAAAAGCAATACAACTCAAATCTTTGACAAGTATAAAAGCATACTCAATTTTTTCATCTACTAAAGGCAAATTAATTCTAGATTAGAAGAAAAGAATATGGGAACTGTGATGGCTAATTTTTTATGTCAACTCAGCTAGGCAATGGTGGCAGTTATTTGGTCAAATATCAGTCTAGGTCTTGCTGTGAAGGTATTTTTTGTTGTTGTTCAGTAGCTCAGTCACATCTGACTCTTTGTGACCCCACTGATTGCAGCACACCAGGCTTCCCTGTCCTTCACTATCTCCTGGAGTTTGCTCAAATTCATGTTCATTGAGTTGGTGATGGTATCTAACCATAATCACTGGAGGAGGGAATGGCAAACCACTCCAGTATTCTTGCCATGAGAATCCCATGAACAGTATGACAAGGTATTTTTTAGATATGATCAATTTTGGAAGACTCTAAGTAAAGCTGATTAATGTGGGTGAGTGCCATTTAATCATTGACGGCTTTAAGAAAAAAGTCAGGTTTCCCAAAGTAGAAGGAATTCTCCTTAAAACTGCAAAATAGAAACACTGGGTACCAGCCTGCTACCCTACCATACAAACTTCAGACTTTTCAGAATCAACTCCCACAATTTCATGAGCCAATTTCTTAAATCTCTCTGTCTCCATCTCTATATATCTTATTGGTTCTGTTCTGCTGCTGCTGCTGCTAAATCGCTTCAGTCCTGTCCGACTCTGTGCGACCCCATAGACAGTAGCCCACCAGGCTTCCCCGTCACCCGGATTCTCCAGGCAAGAACACTGGAGTGGGTCGCCATTTCCTTTTCCAATGCATGAACGTGAAAAGTGAAAGTGAAGTCATTCAGTTGTGTCTGACTCTTAGCGACCCCTAACTAGTACCAGAGTAAAAATGAAGTTTTATTGAATTCTATACATCAGTATACCTGAATTTTTATAATAGCGCATGGTGATCAGCAAACTTTTCAATGCTGATAAAGAGAGTTAATGAAGTCTGTAGAAATCTGTCTTGGTAGGACTTAAAGAGTACAGGGTGATTCATAGTGTCAAAAATCTGCTAAAATATAAAGGAGAAAAAAACTTTTCAAGAAAGCTTCTGTGGGCAGTCACTGCAAGTAGACTGGCTAGGTCTAATTAAAAATTAAATGCTAAAAATAGGCAAAATGAGGGGAGATATCACTAATTCTAAGACTTGAGCACACAAGGAGAAGAGAAGAGCCCAAGTTAGAAAGAGCTGCCAAGTTTCAATTTCTCAATTATTTGGCTTGAGAATGGGGCTATCAATCTGAAAATCATTGCTTTTCCCCCTGCCAAGAAGGAGGGCCTGAGACACTGATGGTAAAAGGGCTAGATTTTTCCTTGCAGTAACAGTGAGAATTCCATAGGGTACCACTATTTGTTTGGTTGAACAATAGCTGATGAAGAAGAGTTCAATGATATGAGTTTAAAGTTATGGTCACATCACTCTAGTGGCTTCTTACAGAAACTTGAAAGACAGAAAGCTAATGGACATAAGCTAATGGACACAGCTGGGTACCACAATTGGCCGAGCCAAGGAATTCAGGGTCCAGATGATTGTCCTAAAGGTAGATTTCAAAATTAAATGAAAACCTGAAGATGTGCCATTACACGGTATCTTCTACCAATAAAATATTCATGTTTCCAATGATAATGGCTGCACTGTCAGAAGATGACAGCATTTACATTACAGGTTTTAAAAGAAAAATATTACACACTAGTAATTTTTTTAACTTCTTGTTGTCTAACTTTACTTACGGTTCCCCCATGGAAATTCTTTCCTTGCTGTTTGTTGACCTTGACTATAATGAGAAAAATAGTCATCTTTCTACTTTAAAACCTTGTCAGCAAATATTTTCCTGTCTTGTTCTAGGCCAGCAAAATATGAACAAAGTATATCAATAACAAGGCCATTTACACTGCTATTCTGACTATTATAAACAATAGCTATCATTTCTAAGCTGCTCAACAGTGAGTCTACACCAATAAGTGGAAACATTTTTTGTAAGTGCTGTATAATAATATTTGACACGTATATAGCACCTTTTATCTGTAAGAATCCTGAAGTGCTCTGTGGAGTATCCTGGGATCACTTCATCTACTAAAGACACACAACAATCTCAGGAGTACTAAGTGGCAACCCTTCCCTCCATGTAACATTCCACAGTACTGTTATTCTTGCGGAGAGGGCAAAAGGAAACACGCTTTACTCTTCTATTGAGCCTCTCCTGAAATCATCTGGCTTCCACTTTAGTTTCATGTATACAGTCATGGCCCCAGAAGGTAAACTCTTCTATTTCTTCCTTTTCTGCTTCCATGGGAAGCATACTGATCATACTGTGCCTTTTATTTATAACTAAACTGCCCTTTACAAATAAACTGTGCCCTTTATTTATAAAAGAATTTGTGGAAATTAATTAAAACCCAATATTAGTAGAAATGTCTCTGAACTTGAACCACTTTTAAAAATTAAAGTTCAGTTGATTTACAAATGCTGTGTTATTTTCTGGTGTACAGCAAAGTGATTCAGTTATACATCTATATATATTCTTTTTCAGATTCTTTTCCATTATCAGTTATTACAAGATATTTAATACAGTTCCCTGTGCTATACAGTAAGACATCGGTGCTTATCTATATGGTAGTGTCTATCTTTTCATCCCAAATCCCTAGTTTATCCTTCCCACCCTCTTCTTTGGTAACTAAGTTTGCTTTCTATGTCTGAGTCTGTTTCTGTTTTGTAAATAAGTTCATTTGTATCACTGCTTTAGATTCCAAATACAAGTGATATATGGTATTTGTCTTTCTCTGTCTGATTTACTTCACTTAGTATGATAATCTCTAGGTCCATGTCACTGCAAATGGCATTATTTCATTCTTTTCATTGAATTGTATACCTATTCATCTGCCATTGGACACTTAGGTTGCTTCCAAGTCTTAGCTATTGTAAACATTGGGGTGCATGTATCTTCTCAGATTAGGGCTTTCATCTTTTCTGTATAAAAGAGAGGGATTGATGGATCATATAGTAACTCTATTTTTAGTTATCTAAGGAACCGTCATTCTGTTCTCCATAGTGACTGCACCAATTTACATTCCCACAGGCAGTGTAGGAGAGTTCCCTTTCCTCCACATCCTCTGCAGAATTTATTATTTGTAGACTTTTTGATGATGGCCATTCTGGCTAGTGTGAGGTGAAACCTCATTGCAGTTTTGATTTTCATTTCTAATAATTAGCAATGTGCAGAATCTTGTACCTTTTGATCATCCATATGTCTTCATTGGAGAAGGCAATGGCACCCCACTCCAGTACTCTTGCCTTGAAAATCCCATGGGCGGAGCAGCCTGGTAGGCTGCAGTCCATGGGGTCGCTAAGAGTCGGACACGACTGAGCGACTTCACTTTCACTTTTCACTTTTATGCATTGGAGAAGGAAATGGCAACCCACTCCAGTGTTCTTGCCTGGAGAATCCCAGGACGGGGGAGCCTGGAGGGCTGCCCTCTATGGGGTCACACAGAGTTGGATACGACTGAAGTGACTTAGCAGCAGCAGCAGCAGCAAGTCTTCTAAATAGAGAAACATCTACTTAAATCTGTCCATTTTTGTTTGGGTTGCTTGTCTATTTGTTTGATACTGAGTTGTATGAGTTGTTGGTATATTTTGGAAATCAATCCTTTGTTGGCCACCTCACTTGCAAACATATTGTTCCATGCCATAGGTTATCTTTCTTATGTCACGGTTTCCTTTTTGTGTGTGTAAAAGCTTCTACGTTTGATTAGGTCCTATTTATTTATTTTTGCTTTCATTTCTATAGGCTTTGGAGATTGAACTAAAAAAATATCACTATGATTTATGTCAGAAAATGTTTTGCTTATGTTGAAGCATTTTTGATACCCCTTTTGCTACTTTCTAGCTGTAGATTTGGGGCAGGTTTCTTAATTTCTTTCAGATTCATTTTTGAAAATGGAGATGCTACTATCTAGTCCAAAACGAGCTTATTAATTTACAATGTCTAGTAGAGTAGTCAGGACAGTGTAGGCACAAAATGAAAGTGTTTTTCTTCATTTATACAATATATGTCTTTAGGAAACAGTAAGTCTGTTGATTAAATCAAGGTTTGGGAGTTATGGAGTGAGGGCTCTAATAGACAAGTTAACTTTAGTAATGGAGTCATGCATTTGATTTAATTATTTTTGGGTGTGTCAAGTCACTTGATGCCTCCAATTAGCCCTGTCTACTAAAAGGAAAAAAATAATAACCCCTACTCTTCTTACTAAAGATGTAGGATAAATTGAATAGTGTTTGTAGTACAGCTCTGCTTGCATAGAAAATGGTGCTGTGTAAAGATAATACAACATTACTATGGTTGTAATATTGACCAAACCCAAGTTAGAAGTTAATGAGTGTAAGGAAAAGATTTATAGAGTATATATTAAAGTAAACATATGAAAATCAGTACAAATGCTATCTTAAAATGACCCTTGTCATTCCCCACTCTTCCCTGTAAAGTTCAGAGAAATATAGAAAACCAATAGAGGGTGAGCCACCTGGTTTTTCTCGACTATATAAGATATTCATTTAGCAAATATTTATTAACTCATTCTTCAAAGTATGGCAATATTTCATTTTCAGATCAAACAAAAAGATATTCAGTTTTACTAGTATTCCTCAGTATCTACAATGGGTAAAGTGCTATGCTTAGTCTCAGTACTAACAAGCTAGAAAGATGGAAAAAAACTTCATCCTCCAAGAAGGTATCCATAGCTATTTCATACAAGGTATGACATAATTGCAGCTCTGGAATTGGCAAATTGTTTAGAAAACAGTTCCACCAATTACTCTGAATTCTCTGTTTCCTCATACGTAATGCATAGAGACATTTTAAGCATGCAGTTAAGTGTACGTGAGAAAGTGCTTTCCACAGGACCTGTTGTGTGGTATTTGCCCAGTATATATTAACTTTAAATATGGTAAAATTATTATTATTTACTAGTAATAGGGAGTATAGTGAATTTAGAACTGTGACAACTTGGAGTGAGTTTGCCCTCCGAGAACATTTTGTCACAGTTGTTGTTCAGTCACTAAGTCCTGTCTGACTCTTTGCGACCTTTGGTGATATCTTAAGATACTTTGGTTGTCAAACTTGGTAGGATGGAATAGGGAAGGAGGGAGAGTATCTGATGGGTGGAGAGAGGTCAGGGGTGCTGTTAAACATTCTTCTCTAAATGGAGCAACCCCTCACAACAAAGAATAATCCAGGCTAAAATGTTACCAGCTCCAATGTACAGAAACCCTGATTTATTAGAGGAAAGTATCATATCTATCTATTATCTACCATCTACCAACGTTTCCGTTCATCCATCAATAAAATTGGTTTTGATCAACTGAATTAATTTAGTTGCTATTAGTTTGATTGAAAAAACCCAAAAGCTACATTTCTAAGGTGAACTTCAGAGTAGGTGTGAATCATAGAGGGTGAGAACAGAACATAGTTTCCAGAAAAAAATATTGGTACTGTTGGTGAGCAAAAGCTGAAGTCCATTACTATTAAAACACTAAACATAGGGACTCTCTGGTGGTCCCGGGGCTAAGGCTCCATGCTCCCATGGAGCCCAAGGGGGCCCGGGTTATCCCTGGTCAGGGAACTAAATCCCATATGCCACAACTAAAGATCCAGCATGCTGCAATGAAGATCAGTGATACTGTGGGCTGGAACTAAGACCTGGCATAGCCTAAATAAATAGATAAATATTTTTTTAAAAGAACTAAACATAGAAACCATGGTATCGCTGTTGAAAATGTTAAAAATATTAGTGATACTTGCTACTCTGTCAATGAAGGGAGAATAGGGAAAAAGAAAAGAAAAAAAAAACAGTCAAAACAGAGGCTACTAAGGCCAATGAAGCGCACATGAGAGTGACATGTTTCAAACCCAGCCTCCAGAACCTGCTGCTTAACTAAAGGGAAAATGAGACAATCTGAAGTACCATAGAAATAATTTCTGGTCAGTCTCCTGGGGGAACCAGCCTTCTATTCAAGTAAATAACTCTTTTATGATACAGAGAGTGAGAAGGATGTAACAGTACAATCAGTCCACGGGGCAGATAGTAGGTAGAGAGGCTAAGACACCTGGTAGCTGAATGTCTGGTCTTGGGAGGGCAGGAAAGAGAAGCAGCCAGAAGCCAAAGGGAGCACAGCAGTGTCTAACCTGGAAAGGAGTGAATGCACAGGGAGGGCAGGATCCCTGGATTGTGTTTTATGTAACTGCAGTGAAGAAAGTTGCAGAAAAGAAAAGGAATTGTACTAGGGTAAGGAGTGTTGAGCAAAAGGGGAAACAACCTATCTGAGAAAGATTTGTAGCCAGAGCCCAGAGCTCTAGTAATATCAAACACTGACACTGAATTAATATAGAGAAACTTCCTAAGTGCAGTTAGAATACAGAGAATAGGAAGCATCATCCCAACTGTCTGAGACAGCAGGACAGAGACTTTGAAATATTCTAACTTGTCTATGGGGTCGCACAGAGTCGGACACGACTGAAATGACTTAGCAGCAGCAGCTCAGAGACAACCCATTCACTGTGCTTTTGGCAGAGTTGATAGTAAAGCTTAGCAGGTTTGATTATAAATAGTTTTCATATTCACATTTCACAAGATTATTCAATGTAGCAAATATGAGCCTCCACTATAACCTTAGATACAGGTCCCAGTATTTACTTTAGAGTCAGGGTCTAGTGAAATGGGGTACAGTATTGGTGGTGGCATAGAGGAGGGCTAGGGAGACAGGCATAAGTAATTTATTAAACTTCAAGGGAAATGAAGCAAATATTTTCTAAAGAAAGAAAAATTAAATTCTACTGGGGGAAGTGTGAAAAGTATTACAAAGGAGGTGACATTTGAACTAAACTTTTATTCTCCCATGTGATGAAGACAATCTAAAGCAAATCTGGTTTTGATTACAGCTTAGTCTTAGCACTTTAACAAGTTAGTAAGTACAATGTGAATGGAGCCTAAATTCACAATCTGGGACTTAGAAAAAAATTCAGAAGAGAGAGAAATTGTTAGTATAACATAAAGGTACCCAAATCTGGACAAGTCTGGCAATTATCCTGATTGATTCTATATTAAGAGAAGAAAATGTCAGGCTAAGGAGTTATTACAGAAATGGGTATAGATGGGCAAGCATGGACTTTCTTCATTAGGGTGTAGCTCGCCACTTAGATCCCTATTAGAAGACAGCAGAGAAGCTATTGGCAGGGCCTCTAGTAGCAACTAGGGTAAGGGAAAAGATAAAAAAATCTGTACAAAGGATCTGCAATTTTGTAACTTGAGGCCACTTAATTTAGAGGCAAATAAAACTTTTATGCCTAAAAATCTTATTCCATTTTATAAGTTATTAATTAATGCTCACAAGTAAAGACTCTGAGTCATAGCAGAAGGTTTAAATATTGGGCAGTAATTCCTATTTAAATGCTAAGGTAATATATATTTTAGACATATAGGTAAAAGATTTTTGTGGCGCTTGAAAGTTGCTAGTCCATCCTAACAACAAGTAAAAAACCGAACAGACTGAAAAATCAACAACTTTTCTTGTATCCATAAGAGAGGGAAGAAATCAGGGCAAACCTCTGAGATTGGAGAAATAGACAGGCAAATGCAGGGAGTCACAGCTGACCAGAGCAGAAACTCAGGAGTGGAAACTGCCAGGAGAACCTGTACCGGGCAGAAAAACTTGAACTATAATTGACGAATTGCTGGAGGCTCAGTATGGATGATTCTGAGAGTTAAAAACTCTAGGGGGGACCCAGTCATGGTGCATGGCCCACAATATTGTCAGATTTACCTCTAGGAGATTGCCCAGATTCCCACAGTGTATCAGAGAGATTCCCTCATGGCTCTGGCAGGGAGAGGGGAAAAAGGAATCATATTTAAATACACCAGAGCATTCTATTCTCTAAGAAGCCCTGCTCCTAGAAGAAAGAAATTTACCAGAGCCTAGTCTGCTGGATCATTATGAGAGCCTAACTGACCTGGGGGAAAAAAATTCCACAACTCTAGCCCACTTTAGCCATCCTGTCCCACTTAAGGTGGGAAAATAAAAAACAAACAAAACTGAGACCTACCTGTGAAGTTCACAGCCCAGAGACACAGGCTCATTTAAAGACTCATACCTAATCATAAGACTAAAGAATGCCTTCCTATCACCACAACTCACCATTACATTGATAAAGGCCTATTTACAGGGATTCCTTTGACCTGGTACATCATGTTCAGTTATCAAAACAATTACAAGTCATATCAAAAGGAAAAAAGCACAGTTTGAAGAGACAGAGCAAGCATCAGAATCAGACATGGCAGAAATATCGAAATTATCAGACCAGGAATTTAAAACAACTGTGATTAATATGCTAAGGACTCTAATAAAGTAGATAGCATGCAAGAACAGATGGGTAATATAAGCAGAGAGATGGAAATTCTAACAAAGAACCAAAGTGGGGGGAAAAAAAGCTAGAGATAATAAAACCACTGTAGCAGAACTGAACAATGCCTTTGATGGGCTTATTAGTAGACTGGACATGACTGAAAACAAGAATATCTGAGCTAGGGAATATATCAATAGAATCGTTGAAAACTGAAAAGCAAAGAAAACAAATAGTGAGAAAAAAAAAAAAAAAAACCAGAATAGAATATCCAAGGGCTAACTAAAGGTAAAACATATGTGTAATGAAAATACCAGAAGGAGAAGAAGAAAGATTGAAAGGTCCCCATATGGCATATAAGACTCTCAGGTTTGCTCTTCCATAGATCATTGTCTATGTACTTTCTTTTTTTTTTTTTTTTTTTTTGTTTTGGCAAATCTCTACTCATTTTTAACATTTTGCTCTGGACAGGTTCTCTCCCATTCCTCTTCTCTTCCCTAGTCACTTCGGTCCTGTCTGATTTTTTGCAGCCCTATGGACAACAGCCCACCAGGTTCCTCTGTCCATGGGAGTCTCCAGGCAACAATGCTGGAGACTTCTTCAGGGGATCCCCTTCTTCAGGGGATCTTCCCAACCCAGGGATCTAGCCTGGGTCTCTTATATATCTCCTGCATTGGCAGGCGGGTTCTTTATCACTAGCGCCACCTGGGAAGCCCCCTCTCCTCCCTTTACTGGTCTATATTTCTCAGTCACCAACCATATCACACTGTGTGTGTGTGTGTGTGTGTGTGTGTGTGTGTGTGTGTGTTTCCTTCCCCTTGCCTGCCTTCCTGGAGGGAAACAGTGCATCTTAGCTGCCAATGTTTGGCACAGGGTAGGTAGTCACTGTTTATTGAGCCAGTGGATGGGTGCAGTAGAAAATATGCTATGGTCTCTCAGCTCCACACCTACCCTTTTTTACCTTGCTTTGCCTCTGCCTAAAGCAGAGGATGCAAGCTATCTTCCAGAGGCTCATTGTTAGGTGTGTCCAATAGGGGGCACCAGAGAGAAACTGCAAGGCTTCTGCGGGGAATGGGGGCTTGTTCCACACTTTCTGTGGGTCTCCTGTTCCTGACTGCAGCATTCCAGAAAATGTTTGCATGTTCTGTAGCAGCAGCTGTATCTTGGCAGTTTTCCCCTCTCTTTGAAATACCAGAAGCACAACATCCCTCAAAACCCACAGCACCAGCCCAGCAGTTTTCCCTCTTCAGAGACCTGACTTTCAGCTCAAGAGTCTCTTCCACCAGTCCTCCAAGTTGGAACAATTGTAACCTCTTCCCTTGGTGTCTTCAACCCAAGGCTTGAAGCTGAAGTTGCTACTTCCTAACACCTCAAGAGTTCCCTTTTGCCTTTTCAGTTTTCAAAACCTAATTACAAGTCTTTATATCAAATTCTTTCTGCTAAGACAGCTAATGTGGCTCTGCCTCTTGCCTGGAGCTAAGTGAAGCTGCAGTGTGCCCACCTTCAGCAAATCCATACCTGTTCTGGGTGTGACCCTGGAGTGGATTTCTGCTCATTGTTGGCTGCACAGATGCATCCTGGGACAAGTCTCTCAGGTTCTATACCAAAATCTTCCATGTATTAAATAAGCTAGCAGTGTCTCTACATGGGTCTCAGTGGAAAGGAAGGACCAGCTTTCAGCAGTTCTAGGCATGGCTTTTTTCCCTGCCTTCTGCTATTTTGCTCCACTCTCCATCTCAAAGGACCCACACTCATTTTGTTTTCATTCAAGAGCCCAAAGTACCCTCTGTCCTCACCCAGTCTAACCAAGAGCCTTTCAGGTACCCTATAATCACAAAATCTTTATATTTTTTGAGAAATTTCTCTCATATGTATCAAGCATTATGGAGGGACACTGATAATATTCAGATCAGATCAGATCAGATCAGTCTCTCAGTCGTGTCCGACTGATAATATTACCTAGCATTTAGTAAGTATTTATCATAAAACTCAAAGATTCTCTTTTCATCCTCAAAACAATCATATTTTATAGAAGAGGAAACTAAGACCTAGACAGGTACAAGGATTTGCTCCGAGTCATGAACAAAACCAAGGCTTCCAGGTGGCAGACAGGTAAAGAATCCTGCCATTGCAGAAGATGTGGGCAACATGTGTTCAATCCCTGGGTCAGGAAGATCCCTGGAGGAGGAAATGGCAACTGGCTCCAGTATTCTTGCCAGGAGAATTCCATGGACAGAGGGGCCTGGCAGGCTACAGTCTGTGGGGTTACAAAGAATTGGAAAAGACTGAGCGACGAGCACTCACACACACATGAACAAAACCAAGATTTGGCCCCAGGATGATTGACCTTTTGCTTCCTTAATGACCATTAGAACAACATTAACTGGGGAATATTTCAGCTGTTTTTCAAATGATGATGGGGCTGAGGTCTTAACTAGGATTATGTTTGGTGTATGTATGTGTGATAGTGTATATTAGCTCTAGATTTTAAAGGGCATAAATATTTAGAATTTGGGGAAGAAAATCAACTGTGAGGCTTTTCTGTAGCACACTGTAAAACCTCAGGTCAAAAATGGGGGAAGGGAGGCATGTCATAGAAAAAATATATATAACTGCCCATTTCTCTTGGCAGTACTTGGATGATTGCTGGCTTCTTGGCATTAATCATCTGTCAGAAATTACCTTCTCCACACCTGACACCCCTACCTTGACAATTTTTGCCTCCTTGCTCATGAGTGATGGGATGATGGTTAGGCCCTATCCATCATACATTTTGATCAGACTGTCATCCCTGGTGACTCAAATCTCCTGCCTGGGACTAGGCCCCAAAGATGTCAGCCCCAAAGTGAAATCTTGTGATGGTTGGGTAGATGGTTCTGGGAGCCAGATTGATGGCGATCAGGGTTTGCTGTATGTCAGCTCCAAGTTGCCTGCTGTGACACATGAGTTGTGTGCTCATATAAAAGTACAGCCAGAGACCAAGATGGCTCAGGCCTACCTCTTTAGCATAAGAATGAGTCTAATTGGATAGGTGCTCAGCTGTGCTACATCTGGGTCTAGGCTGGGTCAGGGAAGGACAGAATTCTAAACTAGTAAGAAGGCAAAGTTTCTATGTTATCTTAACAAATGACTCAGACACCTATGGATGCCAACTTGGAAATGAGAGAATAAGAAATGTAAGAGAAGATTTCTAGGGGTCTGAAGAACAAAGAACCCTGAAGCAAAAAGATTGGGAAAGTAAAATCACGAAGATTTAAAAGTGAACTCAGATTTTAGGAGAAATAATAGTTTATAGTTAACATTATATACTCTGGATAATTAGTTATTCAAGGTCAGTAAAATCTTTCTCTAATGGGGATGCTCAAAGGTCTTTTTAAAAAAACATTTATAAGTGCCCCGATCTTTTATCAGCATTAGATACTACTGATAACCCTCCTTCTTGAAATGTTCCTCTCCTCTTCATCATCTACTACTTAATGAACTAGACCCACCTTACCTTTTCCTGTCCTAAATCCTTATCAGGTCATTCTTACTTAAATTTATTTTGTACCTTTGTTTTATATTGTATCACTCATGTACTATATTCTCATACTATACTTTACTGAGTATGTTTTATTAGAACAGCAGATTGTATAAATCTGTTATCTGCATGTAAAGTTAGTTGTGTTTGTGTCATCTTTCTCCCAGTTGATAAGGAGGCCTTTGAGATTAGGGTTATATCGTAGCCATTTGGGATACCCTGCTGCTGCTGCTGCTGCTAAGTTGCTTCAGTCGTGTCCGACTCTGCGACCCCATAGACGGCAGCCCACCAGGCTCCTCCGTCCCTGGGATTCTCCAGGCAAGAACACTGGAGTGGGTTGCCATTTCCTTCTCTAATGCATGAAAGTGAAAAGTGAAAGTGAAGTCGCTCAGTCGTGTCCAACTCCTAGCGACCCCATGGACTGCAGCGCACCAGGTTCCTCCGTCCATGGGATTTTCCAGGCAAGAGTACTGGAGTGGGGTGCCATTGCCTTCTCCATGGGATACCCTAGTACTTAGCAATAGTGTATGCTCTGGGAATGTTTATTGTTGTTGTTCAGTCACTTAGTCATGTCCAACTCTTTGTGACCCCAATGACTGAAGCACGCCAGGCTTCCCTGTCCATCACCAACTCCTGGAGCTTGTTCAAACTCACGTCCATCAAGTCGGTGATGCCATCCAACCATCTCATCCTCTATTGTCCCATTCTCCTTCTGCCTTTTATCTTTTCCCACATCAGCCTCAGGGTCTTTCCCAGTAAGTCAGCTGTTTGCATCAGATGGCCAAATTATTGGAGTTTCAGCTTCATAATCAGTCCTTCCAATGAATATTCAGGGTTGATTTCCTTTTGGATTGACTGGTTTGGTCTCCTTCCAGACCAACAGACTCTCAAGGGAATGTTTATTGATTGGAGATAGTTATGTGCCAAGGACAAAGTCCTCTGATAAAACCTAGCACGGAGCTAGGTACCTAGATTTTAAGTAAGAGGTTATGGACAGATACAGGTAGAGATTGATGTCTTGTATAGGACTGTGATAGCAAGCTTCTGCAGGACACATTCTCCACCTCTGTCTAGATACACAGATGCCATTGCTATGCTCGAGGCCACAGAATGCAGCAAACTGAAAACATTTCTTGGGTCTCTCTCAATGAATTCTGCAGTTGAAATGGTATTGGTTGCCAATGCCATTTATAAGAGCCAATAATAATACAAGAGCTTGATCTTGACAGCAGAAAAGTGTGTGAACTTTCCAAGTGTGCTGTGTTCACTGTAATTTTGAGTAAATTCCACTCTTTTTTCTTTACTCTTTCTACTTCAAACTGTCTCGTTTAGAGAATAATTTCTTTGGAATATTGCCCAGATTCTTGTTTTAGTTCCTAGAGCTGTCCTTAACCTAAGTGCATCTTTTTTTTTTTTTTTACTTTTCCAGTGCTTACCAACAATCTCTTGTTGATTCATTCTGTTCACTCCCTCACTCATGCATTCATTCAATGTTTATTAAACACTGGCTCTTGCCTCTGACTCTCCTAGTTTTATTCTTTACTAGCTATGTGACTTTGGCCTTCTCTGTGACTCAATTTGTTTCTCTATAAAACAGGGATAATAACAGTGCCTGCATTATATGGTTATTATGTAGATTAAGTAGTCGTGTACATGTGTGTTTTGTGTATGTTATGTAACACTTAGAGTAATACCTCCACAGTCTAAGGATTCATTATTTTTATCTTCAGAGAGCTGCACCAAACACACTGGGAAGAAAATTCTAAGTCTCCAGAGCATCTTTTTCCCTCCTTTGAATCAAAAATGTATGTGAACAACATATTAATATTCCTCAAATGCAATTTGTATCACAAGGCTTTCCTCACAAAGCTTCTCCAGCAGCAAAGGGAGGAAAACCTTAAGGTGGAGAGCTGCCTACTGTGAAAATCCAGAGAGTTCAGCACAAACGTGGTTTCCATGGAACATTTGCTCATTTATTGATCTGGCAAACTGTCCATGTCAGATAATTCACAAGTTCCTCTGTCTGTAATTGTGATTCCTTGCCAGGTTATAGGAATAGAAAACCTGAGGTGCAGAAGGCTGCAAAGAGACAAAATGAAACATCCAAAAAATGAGCAGATGTTGAAGCCAGCATTCCCCAAACTCAGTCCTGATGTATCCTTAGAGTATTATGTAAGGAAAGAGGATCCCGTGGGCAAAATATTTGGGAAACCTTAAATTTAGCACATTAGCATTCCCAATACTACTGCCTTCTATTCCAGGTTTTGAATCATCTCTTGTGGTGCTATAAGCTCTCCTTGGACGCTCTGCCTCTCACTTTCCTTCCCCTTCTAGTCCAAACTTTGTACTCTTGCCAGAAGAATCTTTCTAAGATACAGACCTGACCACACCACTCTGTTGGTAGTTCTGTTGGTACTGTTGGTAGTTCCCCATTACCTATTGCATATAACATGACTCACAAAGCTCTACAGGATATGGGTCTCAAACTATATTTCCAAGCTCCCTCTCCAAACAGACCCTGCTGTCTCTGCTTGGAATGACATTTTCATATTCATATGTGCAAGCTCATTTAATCTTCATGGCAGTACTATGACATATATACTATATGACCCCATTTAACAGTTGAGAAAGCTGAGGTGAAGAACTGTTAAATAATTTTCAGAGGTTACACATGTTATAAAGTCATTTATTTTAAATACAGACAGACTAGCTCTGAACCAGTGCCTTTAAGTCGCAGGCTTCCCTGCATCTGGGAAGTTGACAGAGATCTATTCCTATTGATCTAGCTCAAGTTAAGCTTCTTTCTAATCAAATAGACTCTATTCCTCTTCCCAGAAGAATGAATAAATGACCCTATTATATTTTCTTCCACCAAGTATATATTTTTGCATACACATTATAATTTCTTAGCATCTTCAACTGCAATCCTTATTTAGCTATGCACCTCACAGTACTGTGAGTTCCTTATGAATAGAGAGTTTTTACAAATATCCTGACATCCATCCTTTATCCCTAATGGCCAGGCACAACACGTGGTGTGTGTTAGGCACTTAAATCTTTATGATGGTGAATTAAAATGAATCTGCTTGAAGGAAATGGGAAGCCATGCTGATGGCCTGGTTATGGTTTCTGTCCAACAGTTCCCATGCACACAACTGATAAATGCAAACCCCTTGTCAAAAATGACAGTGTCTGCTAAGCTATGTGTTGCAAGCAAGTGTTTCTGAACTATAATTGTCACAGCAGGGTTTAGAAATGGAACTCAAAAGTCCTTTTTTTTTTTTTTTGGCTGCATGTGGGATCTTAGTTCCCTGACCAGGAGTTGACCCTGCATTGGAAGCATGGGGTCTTAACTACCAGACCACCAGGGAAGTCCTCAAAGTACTTTTGAGAGAGAGTCCACCTAAGTCAAGAACTCCTCCCCCTGAAATGGCCTTGGAAAAATCAGTTTGGCTTCCTGTCTGTGATTTCTTGGTCACTTTTAACAGATGTAGGCATACTTGGTATGGACAGCAGCTCTTCCATAGTCCTTTCAATATTAGAATCCATCCTAAGCCCCTTGATCTGGCTCCCACTCAGTGTTTCATGTCACAGGAAGAGCTCTCCAACAGTCCAGAGTGTACAATTCATCCACACATTTGATATCTATTGAGTACCTCTTATGCAGTGGGCTTTGCATTCAGGCCAAGGGCACAGAAGTGGACAAGACACAGCTATTGTCCTAAAATAAGCTCACAGTTTTATAGAAGGTCGGCAAAGAAGTCAATATTCTGGTATGTCACATTATGGAGCCATGTAACAGGCTGTTTTGAGAACAGGAAGGGGCCTCTTACTCTGTGGGGATTGACAGGCTGTCAACGTAGCTTTGCAGGAGAGGTGACATTTGGATTGGGATTTGGAAGTGCTAGGAGTTAATCAGAAAAGAGGGAGACTCAACTTCACTGTTAACTCTACCCCCAACATATCTCTTGAGTGCATCCACTATCATTCCTTTTCTGGTCTTCCAGAATAGCCTCCTAAGTCACTATTGCAACTACTTTCTGTCTTGTCTTTCTCTAATTCATTCATCACACAGATGCCAGATCAATCTGTTAAAACCATAAACTGAGCCATATCACAACTTTGCTTGAATACAACCAATAACCTCTAATTACACTTGGAATAAAACTCCTTACTGTGGGCTATCGGCTCTGCTTCATCTGAAATCTAGCTACTTCCTCATCCTCATGTCAAGCTGTGTGTCTCCCACCCTATCTTCAGCTACACTGGACTTTATTCAGTTCAGCAAACCTGAGAAAGTCGTTCATCCTTTAGAACTTCGTATATTGTTTCTTCTGTCTCAAAGTCTTTACCCTGGGTCTTTACCTGGCACATTCTAAATGTCACCACCTCATCCTTTCATCCCCTTTCCCTTTTAACTTCTATATCAACACTCTGGGGTTTATCCCCATTCTTACCACCTATCACAACCTATAATCATTTTATTTATGTTTATTTGCTTATTTTTGGTGGGGGAGAGAGTGCTATTTTTTTAGAGCATAAATTTTATGAGGTCTTGGATCCTATTACTTTGCTTATTGTTTATTCTTCAGTTCAGTTCAGTCGCTCAGTCGTGTCTGACTCTGCGACCCCATGAATCGCAGCATGCCAGGCCTCCCTGTCCGTCACCAACTCCCGGAGTTTACCCAAACTCATGTTTACTCTTAGCCCTTGGCATAGTGTCTGCCACGCAGTATATGACCCCAAATTTTATTGAATGAGTAAAGAAAGGCATGGAGGCTTGCAGACACAGAGTACTTAGGATCTATGCTAATTAATTATACTATATCTGTGGTGATGGATGGAGGCATGAGTGTCAGGACGTGAGACTGAAAGAGGCAGCAAAGATTAGATTGCGGAGTATCTTGTATGCCATTTGGAGTGATGGGAACGTCATCCTAGAATGATGGGAAACTGCTGAAGAATGGTAAATGCCAGTGTCTTGGCACATAATGAAGTTTTAGTGCTTTGTTCAAGGTCATCTATGTAAGAAAACATGACCTTGGGAACAAAGAATGCTCAGTAGTTGCCGGGTCTCTGCCCTGTATATATCTGCAGGATGTTGAAAAGAAATTCTACTTTCTACCACTGGCCTAAATACAGCAATTATTTCCTATTTCTTATTAATTGTTAAAGATATTATTGCTTTTTCCTTCTTTCTATGCAGGTCAACTTTGGGAAAGGAAGTAAATAGGGCTATTTCTGATCTTATTTTTTAAATGTGCAAAAATTTAAGGGAAAGTGTGACCACTGTACACCATTCTTTGCCTCCATTCCCATTTGAACCATAAGAAAAATGTATATATAATTTATCATTTTCACACACTTACAAACCCTTTCCATATTTTTATTATCAAAACACTCTAAAGTGTACAAAATGCACATGATATAATAAAGGTTTTGTGTTGCTTTCTAAACCAATTCTATTGCAAAAGAACCAAACAGGCCATGTCCCAAGATACATCTGAGTACGTGGATTGGGATAATATGCAATATATTCTGGATTCTCCCTCTGCCAACCCACAGTTATTTGACCAATGGCAGTTTTTCATTATTTGAACTTAAAATATCCTTTTGATTAATTTATACAAATTTCAATTTTATTTAGGAAAGGTATTTGATTTGAGTATTTTCTAGGAAAAGCAATATATTGAATCTGATAAAACATATTTTTACTGGACAATATTTATCAAATGTAAATTATAAGAATCATACATTAATGACCTGATATAAGTTCCGTTATATTACTGAAGTGTAACTGCTATAGAGTAATTGAATTATGCAATCTAAAACCCAAATTTTCTATCATATATTTATCTAATTCCTGACAATGAATTATATATTTTTTCCTTTTGCCTTTTATCCCATTTTAAAAGAATTATCATAGCTTCATTTTCTATCAGTTCTAACATAATTGAATTCCAAAGTATTAAATAAGATTTGATTTTTAGTTTTCCTTAGCTACAGTTTTTATACCTGAAACATCTCTAATACAGTTGCATTTCCATCAGAATCTAAACAGTCCCAGAGAGTATCTATAAACATTCATCCACCTTCTCCCAACCTGGTCCTTAATGCGAGAACTTATGGTGATTGTCTGGGACAATTTATTTTCAGGAGACTATCTAGATGTGTTTTCTGGAGCAGCACAACATAGCTTTGCCCTTGATTGTCTTATCAGCTTTCCAGCTGAATACAAGACAAAGTAAACCCTCTTATAAGAAAAACTGGAAAAATTCAGGATCAAAATATATGACTCCATCTATTTGCATATATTTTGAGTCCAAATATATGTTAGACTTTGTGTATGTGTTAGTCGCTCAGGCGTGTCCAACTCTTTGCAACCCCATGGACTGTAGCCCTCCAGGCTCATCCGTCCACGGAATTCTCCAGGCATGAATACAGGAGTGGGTTGCCATTTCCTTATCCAGGGGATCTTCCCAACCCAGGAATCAATCCTGGGTCTCCTGCTTTGCAGGGGGATGTTTACTGCCTGAGCTACTAGGGAGGCCCATGTTAGACTTCCTAGGAGGTTTAATATATGAATCTGCCAGGCTTGGGATTCTTTTGCTTTCAGTGTTACAAATTTCTGAGTGAAATTTGGACATTTCTGCTACAGTGAATATTTGGACTGAGCAACTGAACTGAACTGAACTGAAAGAGGCTCCCACAAGGTAACTTCCTGCGTTTCCATTGAAAATGCATATGCTCTTCACTCTGGAAGAGGCTGAAAGTCTACAACTGGGCAAGTGGGAGAGGGCAGACTTCACTTTCCACTAGCATTTTTAAAAAACAAACATGTTATTATCAAGTAACTCTGATATTCCACTTTCAGATAAAACTGAAATTGAGCTCTAAAAACCTCTATTGAAAAATACCAAATTTTAGAAAAGAATTCATGTTTAAATAAGGTGGCAGAGTGAATGGTAAAGGACCTACCTGCAATGCAGGAGCCTCAGGAGCCGTGAGTTGGGAAGATCTTCTGGAGAAGGAAATGGCAACCCACTCCAGTATTCTTGCCTGGAAAACCCCATGGACAAAAGAGCCAGGCAGGCTACAGTGCACAGGGTCGCAAAGAGTCAGAACCCGTGTGACTTAGTGACTAAACAACAACCAGACTTTCTAGTTTTCCATTAATTCCTCCTAGGTGAGGAGGGTTAAAGTGTGTGTACAGAATTTGAGTGGAATATCTAGCCCATCTCCCTCTCCAGTCATAACTACGATTCATTTCCCCAACATCATTGTATTTCATATCCCATAAACAGAGTATGCACTCTCCTACTGGCAACTTGTTACAGGCTCCACAACACGTATTAATAATGAAAATATATTTCTTACATTTAATACATCTTAAAAAACTGAATATTTCGATTATTTTAAAAAGATGATGCAATGTTTCATTGAATATGAATATTTATAATAAAATTGAAAAATACATACTTCACATCAAAGACAGTACCATATGGCTTTGGGAAAAAGAGACATTAAGAAGTTTGGCTGCCTTGAGAAAAGGAGTCAATCAATTTTGATAAAGCATTTTGGGAAGCAGGAGGTTTTATAAATTTCCCATTATAAATAAAACTTTCTTGCTATTTGCTATTTAGTTACTAAGTCTTGTCTGATTCTTTTCAACCCCATGGACTGTAGCCTGCCAGGTTCCTCTGTCCATGAGATTTCCCAAGCAAGAATACTTGAATGGGTTGCCATTTCCTTCTCCAGGAGATCTTCCTAACCCAGAGATCAAGCCTGTCTCTCCTGCTTGGCAGGCCAGTTCTTTACTACTGAGCCACCTGGGAAGCCATAAAACTCTCTTAAATGGACCCAAATACTTAGTTACCACTGAAAAAAATATTGTTGATTTTTTTTTTAGTTTTCATAATCAGTATATAGAATTTTTCTTTTAAAATAATGATTGCTTTTAATTCTATTTTAGAGCCACTTGCAAGTCTTGGTCAATTAAATAAGCTCTGCTAGGAGCTGTAGAAGGCAATAGCACTCCACTGCAGTACTCTTGCCTGGAAAATCCCATGGACGGAGGATCCTGGCAGGCTGCAGTCCATGGGGTTGCTAAGAGTCGGAAATGACTGAGCAACTTCACTTTCGTGCATTGGAGAAAGAAATGGCAATCCACTCCAGTCTTCTTGCCTGGAGAATCCCAGGGACAGGGGAGCCTGATGTGCTGCTGTCTATTCGGTCGCACAGAGTCGGACACAACTGAATCGACTTAGCAGCAGCAGCAGGAGCTGTATTCCTGCAAGGGTAGCGTGTGGCAAATGGCTACCTAGATGAATGCTATGAGAGAGGCCAGTGCTGGGCCTTTTCTGCTGGCCTCTCCACGTTCACTCTGTAGCCTTCTTTACTATCTTGTATACTGTGGGATTGACCCACGTGGGCAGAATCAATAGACGTCTTCACCTACTGGCTTCCAGCTGGCTCTGTCAATGAGAGGAACTACTAATAGGTGACGGAAAGAAGGAGAAAATGAGGATGAGGGAGGTTTTCCTCAGCTCCATCTTTGCGAGGCCATAGTGGGTTGACTAGTCTCTCTACCAGGGGCCTAGCTCCAAGTAGTCATTCTTTTCTTACATGCCCCTCAGTGGGTTTTTGAAACTGTTCTTTCCTCTTGCTTCTTCAGGATAACTGCACCAACTAGTATTAGACTCTAGGTTTTGTACAGTTTATTTTCCTAAAGTCTGTTCATATCTTTGAAAACATTTACTATATTATACTCAACTCAATTACGAGCTTAGAGTGTGCTATTTATTTCTTGCTGATAAAAAGACTAGAAGTGCTCATAAAATAGCATCGGAATCTTCAGAGAAATGTGGCAGACTTAAGGTCCTTTTGCAAAAAATGTCTTATGTATATATATGTATGTGTGTGTATATATATATATATACACATAGCATCTCCCATTATCCACACCCCCCACCAGAGTGATACTGTGTTTTCTATAAAAACTATGATAGATATATGCCATTATACATTTACCCAAACCCACAGAATGTATGACACTGAGAGTGAACTCTAATATAGACTATGGACTATGGGTGATAATGATGTGTCAGTGCAGGCTTGTCAGCTGTGACAAATGTACCCCTCTAGTAGGAGATAATGGGAGAGGCTCTGCATGTATGGCAGGGAGGATATAAGGGACATTTCTGTACCTTCTTAATTTTGCTGTGAACCTAAAATTGCCCAACAAATATAAAGTCTTTAAAAATAAAAACTGACAAACTTCAATTTCAGGAGTTTATAAAAAATTCAAGGATGTCTGTATCTTCACTGTGGAATAAGTTCTTTCTGTCTAAATAAGGAAGAACTGAGAATATACCCAAAGGAATATCCAGAACCAATTAAGTTCTCTTTGGCAGAGGTCAAGAAAGCTAGTTTAGATGGTCTGAAAACAAGAGAGAAGCTCTGCTCTGGATTCTTTGCCCCAGTTCCTAGCAGAAGAGAGAATCTGCAGGAAAAATTGTCTGAAACGTTATTTTCTTAAATCCCCTTCTAACGCTTTAACACCTGCCGTGATAGCTCTGCCAAAGCATAGCTCAGCCTTAGAGTGCACATTTCTGGTACCCTGGAACTCCCTACCTCCTGAGGCAACTCACTCCAATGTGAACTGAGCTAATAACTCAGAATGTTCTTCCTTCCATGGGTCCTCAATCTGCCTCCCTGTGGCTTCCCCCCACTGACCCAGTTCAGCCCTGTTGGGCAGCACAGAGCCTAATCTGTCTTTCCCCCTGACAGCCTTCACAAATATAAAGATAGAAATCATGTTCTCCCTACATTTTTTCATCCTCAGGCCCAAATCCCTAGTTCCTAGTGGTAAAGATGCAATCGTCTGAATACATATGATATTTGTTTTACCAAAGTTCTGAAAGAAAGTGGTATATGATCAGTATCTGACCAGCATAGAATGGTGCTACCTCTTGTACAGTCCAAATACTGTATTTCTATCAAAGAAGCTTCAGAGTATATTCTTTTTAAGCCAGCCGTGTAACACTGTTAAATGCCAAGGGTGGGAAGGCATGGTTTTCAACAAGATGGGTTAACCAATTTCGGAAGAAGTTTTATAATATACTTATTGTAAAAATTGTAGGTATTGTAACACTGTAGGTATACCTACAATATACCTAGACATGCAGAGTGAGCTTCCCTGGTGGCTCAGATGGTAAAGAATCTACCTGCAATGCAGACCTGGGCTCTATCCCTGGGTTATGAAGATCCCCTGGAAGAGGGAAAGGCTACCCACTCCAGTATCCTGGCCTGGAGAATTCCCTGGAATTCTTTCCTGGAGAAGTCCATGGGGTAACAAAGAGTCAGACACGACTGAGTGACTTTTACATTCATAAGATGCAGATTCTGTCCTCAAGAAGTTTATTACGTCCTCAGATTTTAAGACTAAACTTACATAAAATATACAGAAAACAAACCAGTGTCATACCATGTTGTATTAACCATAATTTTAAAAGAAGCTGAGAAAACAGAGAAAAATCTGTGTGCTGAAGTGATTGGTAAAGGATTCTTGTATCCCCTAGGGGCAAAGCAAGATACTGAATGGTAAATATAATTTATATGGGGGGAAGAAAAGTAAGGGCATCATGAATGAAAGGTGGTACCAAGAGGAAGAGTGTGTTCATGGCCCAGTGAGCAGTTTCACCTATCAAGCTGGAAAGTAAAACATAGAAAATCAGTAAGTAAGGTAAGGACTAAAAGAAAATATGGTGGAACTTTTGTAGATTCCAGAACAATGGAGTGACAGGTGTTTGCACTTAGAAAGTACATGGAATTCAAGACTGTTCATAGTCTGGCCCAATCTTCATCACTTCTTTGTTCCCATCCAAATATTTAAGATACAAATATTACTTGACATTATAAATATTCCATGAATTTTGATGATTCTCTGTTTTTACTTCTCTACTTTCCTCCTGACTTCCTATTCATTCTTCAAGGCTCCTCTTGAAATTCTACTATCTGTGTCTTTATTAGCAGCTATTTATTGAGCATACACTATAATGCATTAGGTATGTGGCACTAGGATTTTTTTAAAGGATGTGGATATAGATGGATATAGATGTAGGTATAAATCAGAGAGAGAGAGAGAGAGAGAAAGAGAGGGAAAGAGAGAGAGAGAGAGACAGAATAAAGTCCTAGGCTTGGAATTGACACAACATGACTTCCAATGTATTCTTTTGGTCAAAGCAAGTCACAAGTCCCCATCAGGGGAAACAGGCTCCACCTTTTGATGGGAGGCATAACGTAAGTGTTCTGGATTAGGAAGAATTCTTGGTGGCCATCTTTGTAGAAAACCTCTGAACACCACTGATAGATCAAGGTAACCTAATACAGAATTGACAATCAGATTTAGCCACACAGAGGTCAGAGGAGATCCTGTCTAAAATATTTCAGTTAAGTAGTTGGGGCAAAAGCTTGAGTGGGATGGGTACAAGAAATAAAGGGAAGAAAGGAATCAAAAACATCAAGGAAACGAGAGCAGAGAAGTTATGCAATAGATGGAAAAGACATATGGCAAAAGACCAAGAAAGTGTCAGGCTTTTTTAAGACGAGAAAAATAAAAACATATTTATTTGCTGATGGAAATAATCAAGTAAGTTGGAAAATTTTGACCATAAAGAAGATTAAAAGGGTAATTGTAGTCAACTCTTTGACAAGACAGGAAAGGATGAAGCATCATGCACAAGTGGATGATTTTGACTTAGCCAGGGGCAAGGACAGTTCAGATGGAGTAACAGGAAGGAATATGGGGAATAGGGATTCAAATGCAAATAGGTGGATACAAGAGAAGCAGAAATTCTATGCTGATTGCTTTCAGTTCAGTTCAGTTCAGTCGCTCATTCGTGTCCGATTCTTTTCGACCCCATGAATCGCAGCTCGCCAGGCCTCCTTGTCCATCACCAACTCCTGAGTTCACTCAGACTCAAGTCCATCGAGTCAGTGATGCCATCCAGCCATCTCATCCTCTGTCGTCCCCTTCTCCTCCTGCCCCCAATCCCTCCCAGCATCAGAGTCTTTTCCAATGAGTCAACTCTTCACATGAGGTGGCCAAAGTACTGGAGTTTCAGCTTTAGCATCATTCCTTCCAAAGAACACCCAGGGCTGATCTTCAGAATGGACTGGTTGGATCTCCTTGCAGTCCAAGGGACTCTCAAGAGTCTTCTCCAACACCACAGTTCAAAAGCAGCAATCTTCGGAGCTCAGCCTTCTTCACAGTCCAAGTCTCACATCCATACATGACCAAGGAAAAACCATAGCCTTGACTAGACAGACCTTTGTTGGCAAAGTAATGTCTCTGCTTTTGAATATGCTATCTAGGTTGGTCATAACTTTCCTTCCAAGGAGTAAGCATCTTTTAATTTCATGGCTGCAGTCACCATCTACAGTGATTTTGGAGCCCAAAAAAATAAAGTCTGACACTGTTTCCACTGTTTCCCCATCTATTCGCCATGAAGTGATGGGACCAGATGCCATGATCTTCGTTTTCTGAATGTTGAGCTTTAAGCCAACTTTTTCACTCTCCATTTTCACTTTCATCAAGAGGCTTTTAAGTTCCTCTTCACTTTCTGCCATAAGGGTGGTGTCATCTGCATATCTGAGGTTATTGATATTTCTCCCGGCAATCTTGATTCCAGCTTGTGTTTCTTCCAGCCCAGCATTTCTCATGATGCACTCTGCATATAAGTTAAATAAGCAGGATGACAATACACAGACTTGACGTACTCCTTTTCCTATTTGGAACCAGTCTGTTGTTCCATGTCCAGTTCTAACTGTTGCTTCCTGACCTGCATACAGATTTCTCAAGAGGCAGATCAGGTGGTCTGGTATTCCCATCTCTTTCAGAATTTTCCACAGTTTATTGTGATTGCTTTACCTCCTCGATAAAACAGGATGCGAGTTAACATTAGTAGTGTCAGGAGTGGAAAGGTTTTTGAAGCTTTTAGGAAAGAGGAGGAGGCATGAAGCAGTCACAAAGGAGGGAAGTAATGTACTAAGAATGCATAGAAGTATTGCTAAAGGTCTATATCAACTTAAAGAACAAATTTAAAGTGAAATCAGACAGTCTGAATTTGTGTTTCCCAAAAGTTTCCATTTTATGCATGTAACCACAGAGTAAGAGGAGGATTGGATTTAACCAGAGATAGGGATTTGTAGTGGAGAAGGCAATGGCACCCCATTCCGGTACTCTTGCCTGGAAAATCCCATGGACGGAGGAGCCTGGTAGGCTGCAGTCCATGGGGTCGCTCAGAGTCGGACATGACTGAGCGACTTCACTTTCACTTTTCACTTTCATGCATTGCAGAAGGAAATGGCAACCCGCTCCAGTGTTCTTGCCTGGAGAATCCCAGGGATGGCGGAGCCTGATGGGCTGCTGTCTATGGGGTCACACAGAGTTGGACACGACTGAAGCGACTTAGCAGCAGCAGCAGCAGGGATTTGTAGAGGAGTGGGATAAAGGAAGAGTTAGACAAAAGAAACTGGAATGTTATTTTTTTCACTGGACTGTGAGTTCCAGCCTGGGAAAGACTGTAACACTTCTGTGGCTTTAGCCATTGAACACAATGCCTGGCACATAATGGCCACTTTAAAAAAGAGAAAAAATTATAAAAATATGAATTGTATCAGATAGAGTTCAGAAACATCTAAGAATCTAACCAAGGTGTATTCCTCTTTCCAGATGGTGCTTATAAAGTAGCTCAAAATACAAATTTATGTCTGCATACACATTTGGTTTTGACCTCCGTTCTTCAGATTTTCAGTCTGCACTGGAACTTGAAGCCACCTGACTACTGATTTCAATTTTACTGGTTGGTACAACTTGGAAAAGGAAAACTCTAAATGCTTTAGACCAATTCCCTAAAATATTGCTTTCCTTGAAGCATCTGTTACCTGCTGTCCTTTTTGTGGGCATTCCTTCTTGTGGCAGTTTTTCAGGTAATTGATGTTGCCATTTCAGATGAAGATGAAATTTGGGGTGGCAGCTCTGGACTGCTTCACTGGCTGTGATCAGTTGGCTCTCAGTTTACCAATTTGTGTTCCACTGAGTTGAACAGTAAAAATCTTTGGTAGTTTACCTGAAAGGCTATGAAGATGACTTATGGGACACAGCACACAATATTTCTTTTCTGTACTTTATCTAGACAAATAAGTGCTTATAACTCTGGATTCAGGGAAGACCGTTTATTCTTCAGAACTGACATCCCATTAAAAATAAAGTAAGCATCAGGATTCGTCCCCTAAGATTCCATCAAGTCTTTTGCCATGAATGTCTGCATGTTTTTCCGTCAGCTGCTGACACACAAAATGCATTTTTCATGGGAGATAATATCACGTTACTCTCTTCTTTCCCTCTCTGTATGTGCCACTATTTCCCTACCACTTCCTTTAAAAAAAAATCAAGCCATGGATTTAAAAAATAATAATAAAGGAATAAGAAACAAAAGCTCTTGTGGAGTACCAGTGGTGGCAGAGACAAGCTGAGCAATGTCACAGCCACGTTAGGGCCCAAGAAGTGAGAGGGGAGGGGAGGAGCAAAACACTACAGTGCTAAGTGCACTTTACTGGAATGGGCCGATTTTTACTCATTTCTTACTGATCAGATCAACCTTTTAGCCATCACTTATGCCAAGTGAAATCAGACAAAAAAGAATGTATTTAGCCAAGTAATTATAATGCAGTGTGACAAAGCCCTGGATTGCCGGAGAAAAAGAGAATTTGGAAGCCAATGACTTGTCCCAGCCAAAACCTGGGAGACAGAATGGCTGTTACAGATCTGGATTTCATCTGAAGTCACCTGAAATCTATCCTCTTATTTCTTTCAGGTATTTTAGCAGTAAATAGAAGGTTCCATTATTCATAAGTCAGAATGCAGGGCTGTTGTGATTTCAACAAAAGAAGCCCTTCAGAATTTTGTATTTTGGTGGAAAATTGGTGCCTATTTCCATCATCCTTCAGAGTCCACACTGTCAGACTCCAAAGCCAATGAGGTAATATTCAGTTCAGTTCAGTCGCTCAGTTGTGTCAGACTCTTTGCGACCCCATGAGTCACAGCACGCCAGGTCTCCCTGTCCATCACCAACTCCCGGAGTTCACTCAGACTCACGTCCATCAAGTCGGTGACACCATCCAGCCATCTCATCCTCTGTTGTCCCCTTCTCCTCCTGCCCCCAATTCCCCCCAGCATCAGAGTCTTTTCCAATGAGTCAACTCTTCGCATGAGGTGGCCAAATGTTACTGTGATACATAATTCTATATGTCACTTTGATTGGGCTAAGGGATGCCTATATAGCTGGTAAAGAAAGCATTATTTCTGGGTACATCTGAGAATGTTTCCAGAAGAAGTTAGCTTTTATTTTATTTTACTTTATTTTAAGGAGTTAGCTTTTAAATTCATGAACTGAGTAAAGCAGATGGCCTTATCCAATGCTGGCAGGCATGATCCAATCCACTGAACACTCGAATAGAACAAAAAGGTAGAGAGATGGCGAATTTACTTTCTTTTTGAGGTAGGATGTCACTGTCCTTCTGTTTCCTGGTTTTAAGGACTTGGGACTCAGACTGAATACATCACTGGCTTTCCTGATTTTCCAGTTTGTAAACAGCAGATGGTGGGATTTCCCAGCCTCCATAATCATGTAAGTCAATTCCTATATATATGCATACTTACTTATTTACTATAAATTCTTCTATAAATATATGTTTATATACATATTGGAGAAGGCAATGGCACCCCACTCCAGTACTCTTGCCTGGAAAATCCCATGGATGGAGGAGCCTGGTAGGCTGCAGTCCATGGGGTCGCTGAGAGTTGGACACAACTGAGCGACTTCCCTTTCACCTTTCACTTTCATGCATTGGAGAAGGAAATGGCAACCCACTCCAGTGTTCTTGCCTGGAGAATCCCAGGGATGGGGGAGCCTGGTGGGCTGCTGTCTATGGGGTCGCACAGAGTCGGACACGACTGAAGCGACTTAGCAACATATATATATGTGTATATAATATAGGGGCTTCCCTGATGGCTCAACAGGTGAAGAATCTGCCTGCAATGCATGAGATGCAGGAGGTACAGGTTCGACCCTGGGTTGGGAAGATCTTCTGGAGAAGGAAATGGCAACCCACACCAGTATTCTTGCCTGAAAAATCTCATGAACAGAGGAGCCTGGTGGGTTACAGTCCAAAGGGTCACAAAGAGTCAGACATGAGTGAGTGACTAAGCACACACATACATATTTCTGTTTCTCTGCAGATCCCTGACTAATATAATTGTTTATTATCCAGAAGTGATTGGCAACTGAGAAGCAATTGGTATTGAGTTCAGAAGGCAACCAACAATGGGTGTAATATCATAAACAACACTAAGTTCATACTGTGTAGCAGATACTTCACTGAGCCCTGGAGATATGATGAATATAATTAGGCACAGACCTCAATGACCGTACAGGAGGTAAAACTGGCATGCATCATTCCTTTCTCTGAGCTTCAGTTTCCTCATTTGTTAACATGGAAATAACCACATCTTAGTAGGTCAGTGTTAAGATTAAATTATTTAACATATGTGAATTCTCCAAGTGCAGAGAAACTACTCAATTAAATGCAGGATCTGAGCATGTCCGTGGCTTTCCTGGGGGTTCAGTTGGTAAAGAATACACCTGCAATGTGGGAAACCTGGTCTTGATCCCAGGGTTGGGAAGATCCCCTAGAGGAGGGCATGGCAACCCACTCCTGTATTCTTGCCTGGAGAAGAGGAGGACAGAGGAGCCTGGTGGGCTACAGTCCATGGACAGAGGAGCCTGGTGGGCTACAGTCCATGGGGTCGCAGAGTCAGACATGACTGAGCGACTAAGCACACACTCATGCACAAGCATGTTTGAAATCAAAGATGAGCTATCAGAGTTTTGGGAGACAAATATGAGCTCACTAATAACAGAAATCTAGTATCAAACTCATGTTCCTATATTCCTTATTATGAGTTTAAGAGAAAAAACATTGTTCAAATATACGCTTGAATTTAGCTCCCACTTTGATTTACCTTTCCCACAGAGCTGTTGGTACACAAGATCCAAGTGATAGAATGCCCTTAATGCTCATTTTTTGTCACCTGAGGGTATAGTCAGTTTCTAAGCATCCCAACCCTGCATGGTTCTACCTAGAAAACCAGATGGATGGCATGGGAAGATGAAAGAGCCATTCAATCAATGCATTCTCATAAGTTTAGCCACAGTCTCCTCATCATGACACTTTCCAGAAACTCGTCACAACAATTTCAAACATCTTTTCCTCAGCCCTTACACAAAGCCAAGCTCACAGCAGGCTATGAAGAAATTAACAATAGGACAAAGACATTTTAAAAAGAAAGTCTGTGAAAGGTGGCTAAGAGAAAAGGAGGTTCAGGTTTCCTTGTATAGACAAAATATTTTAATTTCCCCAAACTGCTAAGTAATTCTATTATGGGAAATTGTCTATCATTTCCCTCCTTTAGGTTTCTTTAAAACAAACAAATAACAACAACAAAATAAAAACCCTTCCTTAAACTGAATTAGAGACATTCTCCACAAAACCTTGCTTCTGTGCATCTCTTCTCCAGACTGGGTTCCCCAGGTAGAGTTGTTTCCCAACACCCAGGAAGCTGTGACAGGCCTCAGCCTGCCATGGGACCTCAGGGCACAGGAGGAGACTCCTGTGTGGGCTGGGTCCCCTGGAGAAGTCCTGGAGCCTTCAGGACTTGGCCAGGCACTAAGGCTGAGGTATGGGCTGCAGTTGGGCAGTATGGCATAGTATACAACAAAAGTGGACCGGGCTTTTAAGTCAGGGGCCACCAACAAGTGTAGGAGAGGTTAGAAAATTTCTTTAAATTCTTGAAACTTCATCTTACACAACCCATAGAATGGGGAGAATATTGCCTACCTCCTATAGAGCAGAACAAGAAAACACATACAAGTAGCAAGCATGAACAATTACTGGGAAAATAGACAAATCTTAATGTTAGACTGATTAATCTCCACTCCCAAATTCATACACTGAAGCCTTAACCCTCAATGTGACTACATTTGGAGATAAAGCTTTTAGGAGTAATTAAGGTTAAACAAGGGAGAAGGCAATGGCACCCCACTCCAGTACTGTTGCCCAGAAAATCCCATGGATGGAGGAACCTGGGAGGCTGCAGTCCATGAGGTCGCTAAGAGTCAGACACGACTGAGCGACTTCATTTTCACTTTCCACTTCCATGCATTGGAGAAGGAAATGGCAACCCACTCCAGTGTTCTTGCCTGGGGAATCCCATGGATGGAGAAGCCTGGAAGGCTGCAGTCCATGGGGTCACACAGAGTTGGGCACGACTGAAGCAACTTAGCAGCAGGAGCAGCAGCAGCAAGGTTAAACAAAATCATAAAGGTAATGTCCTAATCCAATAAAATTGGTTGCTTTATAAGAAGAGGAAAAAACACTTGCCATAAGATCTATTGTCTTAGCAAAGTGTTAAGTACAAAATACAATATTGTAAGCTACAGGCAGTAGACTGACAGTAGATCTCTAGGACTTATCTTGCATAACTAAAACCTGTACCCTTTGACTGATACTTCCCTCTTTCTTCCTCCTCCCAGTCCCTGGCAACCACCATTCCACTCTCTGCTCCTAGGAGTTTGACTATTTTAGTTGTGTTGTTATTAAATAATAATAATAATAACAAATAAAGAGGACAGGAGGAAACTTTTGAAGGTGATGAATATATTTATGACACAGATTAAGGTGATGGCTTCATAGATACATAATTCTCTCCAAACTGAAGTTGTATATGTTACACACGCTTATGCATAGCTTTTTGTATGTCAGCCATATACAATAAAATGGTTTCAGAAAAAGAAGAGGGGCTTCCCTGGTGGTTCAGTGGTAAAGAATCTGCCTACCAACACAAGAGACACAGGTTCAATCCCTGATGTGGGAAGATTCCACATGCCGTGGAGCAGCTAAGCCCATGCTCCACAAATAATGAGCCTGTGCTCTAGAGCTCAGAAGCTGCAGCTACTGAGTCCACATGCCTTAGAGCCATGCTCTCCAATAAGAGAAGCCACCTCAATGAGAAACCCAAGCACCAAAACTAGAGAGTAGCCCCTGCTCACTGCACCTAGAGAAAAACCTGTACAGCAACAAAATCCAGCACAGCCAAAAATAAATAAAGTTAAAAGAAAAAGAGAGATATCTCTTCTTATTACTGCACGTGCACTAAGAAAAGAGTATACGAGGATATCTGTAAGTCAGAAAGAGGGCCATCAATAGAATGTGACATACTGGCACCCTGACCTCAGGCTTCCAGTCTCCAGGACTATGAGAAATAAATATCTGTCATTTAAGTCACCTAGTTCATGGTAATATTATAGAGCTATAATCTTACAATTGCTGACTCCTCACTGCCACTCTCCCCAAAAACATCATCCTGAAATTCTGCTTCTTCAGTTCTTGCAACTAGTGTAATGCAGTAGTTAAGAGCATGTACTAGTTGTGTGACCTTGGGCAATATGTTTAACTCCCCACGCCTCAGTTATCCTATCTGTGAAAGTGGGTTAATCATAATACCAACCTCAAGGGGTTGTTATAAGGATGAAATCAGTTCATGAATATTAAGAGTCAATGGCAGACAATAATAGTTGGTTGTCACTACTGAATTTAAATCCCTTAAGAGCAGGAATGTTCATCTATTTTGTTTCCTGATGTACCTCAAGCACCTGGAACTGTGTCTAGCATATAGTCACAATAAGTATTTCTGGAATGATTGACTAAATGGCCCTCTCCTGTTTCTAGCTGGATTTCCAAACCCTCTATCATGGTGATACTCAAGCTTTCTAATTTTCCTTTTACTCTATAACCAGTCATGCTGACCAAATAAAATTTTTTGGTCTAAGTTCTGCATTTTCACATTTCATTTTCTTCCTCCAGCTGTTTCTCCTACCTGAAAAGTTCCTGTCTTTAAGACTATCTCAAACTGCATCCATGTCAGTGAATGCTTATTGAATTTAATAAACCACCAAACTTCCAGAAGGTGCCCCACCTTCCCTGCATTCCACCTCTTATAAAGGAGCATATGCAACCTTCTCCCTGTCACACACTCACACATACACACAGTCTCAAACACACAATCCTAAAGGCTCTTTGGGAAACAGGAAGTGGGATTCTCAGACCCTAAGAGCCCTCTCTGTCTTCAAATTGAAACTTCCTATAAGCCTGATTTGGATTCCTTGAGCATCTCCTCAAAATATTCCCCAGGGAGAACTACCTTATCAGGAAATAACAGAGATATCTAGACAGGTTATCATACATTGTAATTCACTGTCCCTTCATTTGGGGAGAACTTTTCCAATACCATTTGAAATAACCATAGGAGAGACATAAAGTGTTGTAAAATTAGGACTGATCAATCCTCAGAGCACTAGAGGCAGTGCTCACAGATGAAGGGGGTGCTCCCAACACCTTCCTTCTTTCTTCTTCCTCCTCTGCACAGATAAGCTCATGACTGCCTGTCCCATCTTCAGAATATGAGTAGCACTCTTTCTACTCCCAAAGTCATCAGTTCAGTTCAGTTCAGTTCAGTTCAGTTGCTCAGTGGTGTCCAACTCTTTGTGACCCCATGAACCGCAGCATGCCAGGCCTCTCTGTCCATCACCAACTCCCAGAGCTTACCCAAACTCATGTCCATTGAGTCAGTGATGCCATCCAACCATCTCATCCTCTGTTGTCCCCTTTTCCTGCCCTCAATCTTTCCCAGCATCAGGGTCTTTTCAAATGAGTCATTTCTTCACATCAGGTGGCCAAAGTATTGGAGTTGCTGCTTCAACATCAGTCCTTCCAATGAACACCCAGGACTGATTGCCTTTAGGATGGACTGGTTGGATCTCCTTGCAGTCCAAGGGACTCTCAAGAGTCTTCTCCAGCACCACAGTTCAAAAGCATCAATTCTTCAGTGCTCAGCTTTATAGTCCAACTCTCACATCCATGCATGACTACTGGAAAAACCATAGCCTTGACTAGATGGACCTTTGTTGGCAACATAATGTCTCTGCTTTTTACTATGCTGTCTAGGTTGGTCATAACTTTCCTTCCAAGGAGTAAGCATTTTTTAATTTCATGGGTGCAATCACCATCTGCAGTGATTTTGGAGCCCAAAAAAGTAAAGTCAGCTACTGTTTCCACTGTTTCCCCATCTATTTGCCATGAAGTGATGGGACCAGATGCCATGATCTTAGTTTTCTGAATGTTGAGCTTTAAGCCAACTTTTTCACTCTCCTCTTTCACTTTCATCAAGAGGCTCTTTAGTTCTTCTTCACTTTCTGCCATAAGGGTGGTGTCATCTGCATGTCTGAGGTTATTAATATTTCTCCTGGCAACCTTGATTCCAGCTTGAGCTTCTTCCAGCCTAGCGTTTCTCATGATGTACTCTGCATATAGGTTAAATAAGCAGGGTGACAATGTAAGTCATAAGAAACTATGTTAAAGTTTCATGAAGAAAGAACAAGAAAACAGAGACCAGATATATGTGAGAGGCTTTGTTTCCTATAGCAGCTTAGTCTTTCACAGAATTTGGATGGAAAGCCTTTTTATGAGTCTGATATACTTTCATCTTCCTCTCTCTCCTGGCTCTTCCGCTTCCTACCACCATCCCTCATGATCCATTTCCTGGTACATCAGTTTTGTTTGGTCAAATCATGAACCTGCTTACACAAACAGAAGTTGGAGGATAAGCAGGACTTTGTTCTTCTGGGGAGCTTAGAGGCTCTCCTTGTCAGTGACCCCCGAGGAAGAATGATGTCATCCTTTGGTTCTTAGAGACTTTTTAGCCATCACAGTTGTGAAAGGGTGCATTCTGAGGACATGAGTTCCACCTGCTGGTGTTATCCACACCTTTTCACCTTGGTAAATGGATTGGAGTACAGCTTAATCACATCCAAAGACCTGAGGCTATGACTATGAAGTCATCCCAGTTCCTTCTCTAGCCCTATCTCTGTTTTGTCTTTTTTATCTCTGCATTAATTATTGCCTTGACTAGGAATTTAATGAGTATCCTAATTAAACCATCTGAAAATTTTTTTTTTCCTGGACAAAATATTCAGACCAACACTCAGAGATGAACATCATGCATACTTAGGAGCATTACAACAAGGCGAACCTACATTGATCTCATATATTCTAGTATACAAGGCACTTTCTTACCTATTATTTCAGATTATACTCTTAATAGCTAACCTCATGAGAAAAGCCTGTGGACTATAATTAGCTCTTTTACAAATAAAGAGTCTGAGACAGGTTTTTAAGTGATTTTGGCTTATAAATGGCATAAACAAATGCTCTGTTGAATAAATGGAGGGAAGGGGCTATTAGAAGAGGAGAAAGGAGAAGTAAATGACACCCCTAGAAGAAGTGCATGGTACATCAGACCAAAGTCAGGGTCTGATTTACCTTATAAGGATCAGACTGATTTAATTAACATGTAAAGACTTTTGAATGAAATAACCTCTACAGTCAGCTTTCTGATATCTCTCAGTCTTTTGATAGTGTGTTCCTATCACACCAACACACTGCAGCTGGAAAAATCTAATCTGATCATATTATATCACAGCATTTCATCTCATCTCATATGTCATATCATGTCATCTCATCATCTCATCTCATCTCATACGTCATGTCATCATATCCTATCACATCATTTCTCCTGTGTAAAATCTTTCAATGGCTTTTCATTGCTCTTAGGATAAACTCCAATGATCTTTAATGAGGGCTTGAATGATCCTGTCCCGTAAGGTCTGTTTCTGCTTTATCTTACCTCCCCATCCATCTTCACTCTCCAATTCAGTCACAACTTCATTTCCTCAAGTACTATTTTCTCCTCCTTTACAGCCAAGCTCAACTGCCACTTCATCAGGTAAGTATTCCTGGAACTCCTGACTAGAGCAAACAACTTTACTATAGGTTTATATAGACCCATGTACCTCTCCTTGAAGACCTTAATAATTTTATATTTAGTTGTGTGATTAGTTGATTAATGTCTCATTTATCATCTACATGTAGAGATAGAGGTGGCTGGTAAAGCTCTCTGTTGTGTCCTAGGTACCTGCCACCACACCTGGCAGGTAAATTAATCCTCATTAAAATTTAGTTTAATAGAAAGCTATGATGAGATGGATGAGATGGATGGCATCACCAACTCAATGGACATGAGTCTTAGCAAACTCTGGGAGATAGTGATGAACAGGGAAATCTGTGTGCTGCAGCCCATGGGGTCACAAAGAGTCGGACATGACTTACCAACTGAAGAACAATAAATATACCAAAGATAAAATGGACAGTGAGTAAACACAACCCATTTCTGGGTTTGTTGAAAATTCTGGGAATAATTTCAGTCTGAAAGAACAACTGAGAAATTCTTATGTAAATACTTCCTCCTTTTCATTTTCATTGGGAATGATCATTTCCCTCTCCCTACCCCTTTTCCCATCAAGTAATAGCATTATCTTTTTAAAACAAAAATTAAAGAGTAGTGGAAAATAATTCTGTAGCAGGAAGTTCTTGATGGTCAGAAACGCTGATCAAGTGGCTACCGGTGAGTGGGGCTAGAGTCAGTCATTTTAATACAGGACAGTGGAGACCTCAAAGGGGATGGGATGTGAGCCTCTGTCTGAGGAAATGACCACCTTCCCCTATCACTTTCCCAGCTCTTTGTTAAGAGCCTTACTTGAACTTGAAATGTAAGTTAGTCCCTCAGTTTTTTTTTTTTTGACTCTTTGCAACGCTATGGACTGTAGCCCATCAGGCTCTTCTGTTCATGGAATTCTCAAGGCAAGAATATTGGAGTGGGTAGCCATTCTCTTCTCCAGGGGATCTTCCCAACCCAGGGATTGAAACCGGGTCTCCAGCATTACTGGCAGATTCTTTACCTGTCTGAGCCACTGGCAGATTCTTTACCTGTCTGAGCCGCTGGCAGATTCTTTACCTGTCTTTTCCACTTATTTACATGGAAAAAAGGTTTGCAACTGATGCACCCCACTTCCCCAACATTCTCAGCATGAGCTATGGGGTTTCCTGATGAAAGGGTTTGTTCATACAGACCTCAGTGTGTCTGATTTTCAAATAAATCACTGAAAGGAACATTTTTTAAAAACCAGCTCTGACCAAAAGAAAAGTACTGAGAGAAAAGAGTAAAAAGGTAAAAAAGTCAAAGCAAATAAGAGGTAATCATCAAGAAACCATAGGTCTGTCTAGTCAAGGCTATGGTTTTTCCAGTGGTCATGTATGCATGTGAGAGTTGGACTGTGAAGAAAGCTGAGTGCCAAAGAATTGATGCTTTTGAACTGTGGTATTGGAGAAGACACTTGAGAGTCCCTTGGACTGCAAGGAGATCCAACCAGTCCATCCTAAAGGAGATCAGTCCTGGGTGTTCATTGGAAGGACTGATGCTGAAGCTGAAACTCCAATACTTTGGCCGTGTCATGCGAAGAGTTGACTCATTGGAAAAGACTCTGATGCTGGGAGGGATTGGGGGCAGGAGGAGAAGGGGACGACAGAGGATGAGATGGCTGGAAGGCATCAACGACTCGATGGACATGAGTTTGAGTGAACTCCAGGAGTTGGTGATGGACAGGGAGGCCTGGTGTGCTGCGATTCATGGGGTCGCAAAGAGTCGGACACGACTGGGTGACTGAACTGAACTGAACTGATCAAGAAACCATGTTAAACAGAGTGGTATTTCCTGAAGCAAATGGAACCCACTCCAGTAGTATTGCCTGGAAAACCCCAAGGCCAGAGAACAGTCAGAAAGGACTTTGCAATTGAACAACAACAAAACCTCTTAAAGCAGAAATGAATGTATATTTTCCTTCTGTTAGACTGCTTCAGAGACAGAAATATAGCTTAGCAGATTAAGCCAGCATTTATGCAATGATCTTTATGTCATTTACTCTTGGTGGGGGGACAGGCAGATGGAAAAGACTTGAAATTGGCTAGTTTGGGGCTTTTGTTGGTTAATACCAACACATTTGTGTTAGGAATCAGGAAAGGATTTAGCTCTCCACTTGATCTGTGCACGTGCCTGAGGGGCAGTGAAGTTTTGAAGGAAACAAACCAATGGAGGATTTGTTTCGCTCCATCAGTTTGGACCTAAGAATCTAAGAAGACGCTTGTAGCACTGTCTTCCCTCTTAGCAGATTTTTTGCTCTGAATCATCTCAACATGTAAAGCCCTGACACCTAGGATATCCTGAGGGGGAATGCAAGAAAGAAGGATGTAATTGTGCCAATTCATCTGGCCAGGAGACTGAGGGCACAATGTCCTTTGGGCAGAATAAATTGTTATTTTGGGACCTTGTGTTGATCATTTTGGCAGTAGTATCCTGGAGGGACAAATCCCGAGTTGCAGAAAGATGTTTGGGTGCCTGGGGCAGGAAGGCAATTAGTTATAAGGCTCTTCTTTTTACCTAGCCATATTCACAGAGTGAATACCCATTAAAGGCCCAATTTAATGAAGGGTAGCTGATATACATCTTACAGCCTAATTTTAAAAACATATGATGTTATTTCATTAATTTGTCATGTGCATAAATAAAAATAATTGCATTTTACAACTTGCAGTATTTAACACATAGCAAAATGCTGAAAAGAAAAATGCACATATACTTTCTGCAGAAGCTAAATGTCTGATGACATTGAAATTCTGGTTCTCTCTGCCCCTCTATTCCTTTACTAATACTGGATTAAAACAAAACCACAACAACAACTTAGTATGTTCTAAGGAGAACATTTTCTTTGGTTCTATTTTTATAAGGCAATCTGGGCTTTATTTTCAATTACCCTTGGAATGCACCCTTGAATTTCTGGTTGCCATCCACCATCACTGTAGAATTAAGTGCAGTTTTCAGATTTAAAGAGCTAAGAAATTTGCAAGGTAAACTCTTTCAACTCTGAAAACAATGAAACAAATATACCACCAACAAAATATACTTGAAGAGATTTTCTGTTCTGAAAGCTCTAATTCATTGTTCTAAATCTTTCACAATCGTGTGATCTATACAAAAAATGTATATGTGTGTGAACTATACAAAAAAAGATCTTCACGACCCAGATAATCACGATGGTGTGATCACTCACATAGAGACAGACATCCTGGAACGTGAAGTCAAATAGGCCTTAGGAAGTATCACTACGAACAAAGCTAGTGGAGGTGATGGAATGCCAGTTGAGCTATTTCAGATCCTAAAAGATGATGCTGTGAAAGTGCTGCACTCAATATGCCAGCAAATTTGGAAAACAGCACTGGCCACAGGACTGGAAAAGGTCAGTTTTCATTCCAATCCCAAAGAAAGGTAATTTCAAAGAATGCTCAAACTACCACACAATTACACTCATCTCATACTCCAGTAAACTAATGCTCAAAATTCTCCAAGCCAGGCTTCAGCAATATGTGAACCATGAACTTTCAGATGTTCAAGCCGGATTTAGAAAAGGCAGAGGGACCAGAGATCAAATTGCCAACATCCGTTGGATCATAGAAAAAGCAAGAGAGTTCCAGAAAAACATCTATTTCTGCTTTATTGACTATGCCAAAGCCTTTGACTGTGTGCATCACAATAAACTGGAAAATTCTGAAAGAGATGGGAATACCAGACCACCTGACCTGCCACTTGAGAACCTGTATGCAGGTCAGGAAGCAACAGTTAGAACCGGACATGGAACAACAGACTGGTTCCAAATAGGAGAAGGAGTATGTCAAGGCTGTATATTATCACCCTACTTATTTAACTTATATGCAGAGTACATTATGAGAAACGCTGGGCTGGAAGAACACAAGCTGGAATCAAGATTGCCAGGAGAAATGTCAATAACCTCAGACATGCAGATGACACTGCCCTTATGGCAGAAAGTGAAGAAGAACTAAAGAGCCTCTTGATGAAAGTGAAAGAAGAGATTGAAAAAGTTGGCTTAAAGCTCAACATTCAGAAAACAAAGATCATGGCATCTGGTCCCATCACTTCATGGCAAATAGATGGGGAAACGTGGAAACAGTGCTGACTTGACTTTTTTGGGCTCCAAAATCACTGCAGATGGTGACTGCAGCCATGAAATTAAAAGACGCTCACTCCTTGGAAGGAAAGTTATGACCAACCTAGACAGCGTATTAAAAAGCAGAAACATTACTTTGTCAACAAAGGTCCTTTAGTCAAGGCTATGGTTTTTCCAGTAGTCATGCATGGATGTGAGAGTTGGACTATAAAGAAAGCTGAGTGATGAAGAATTGATGCTTTTGAACTGTGGTGTTGGAGAAGACTCTTGAGAGTCCCTTGGACTGCAAGAAGATCTAACCAGTCCATTCTAAAGGAGATCAGTCCTGGGTGTTCATTGGAAGGACTGATGTTGAAGCTGCAACTCCAATACTTTGGCTACCTGATGTGAAGAGCTGACTCATTTGAAAAGACCCTAATGTTGGGAAAGATTGAAGGCAGGAGGAGAAGGGGATGACAGAAGATGAGATTGTTAGATGGCATCACCGATTCAATGGACATGAGTTTGGGTAAACTCTGAGAGTTGGTGATGGACAGGGAGGCCTGGCGTGCTGCTGTTCACGGGGTCACAAAGACTCGGACACGACTGAGAGACTGAACTGAACTGAACTGAAATCTTTCAGACAACTCCAATTACCCCTTATTCTCCAGAAGAAACTCACTGCAGTTCTGCTTAAGTTCTGGTCATCAAACCTGGCCTAGAGGTGAAAGACTGTGGAGACAGCAGCAGTTCAAAGGACTTGCGTTAGGGCTGAATGGCAATGTTTGGGCCATCAGATTCACTAAAAGGAAGTGTGCAGACTGGGCCATTAGGACTTTGCAACTTTCCTTTGCCAGGTAATGACATTTTCTCTTCTTAAAGACTGTGGCCTCCCAGCTTATGTTTCTCTCCTCTTCCTCCTTTACCTCCTCTACCTCTTTCCTCCCACCTCCCCCTCCTCCTCCTCTCACCTTCCTCCAATTAAGAGAATAGAGGATCCACTATGAGAGAGGTGGCTATGGGGGCTCTGGACCGGATGGGCTTTATACAAACGCAAAGCACCCAGGTGACTAGGGAAGGAGAAAGATGAAAGAAGTTTCTGCCCTCATAGAACCTGGAGAAATGCTACCACAAAAAGAATGAAAGTGACTACAGGACGATGAGAGATTTATTTTTTGTGTGTTTTTGTACATACTTTTCATGTGTAGTCAACTAAAGTAAATAATATTTGTCTCACATTTTCCATTATATAATAGCTATCTTTTTCTATTTTCATTTAGAAAATGTGTGTCCTTCCTGGTTGGCATAAGCTGCTTAATGCAATCTCTTTCATCTGTGTTGATATTGACCTTTCACCTGAGATACCTTCCTCCTTGTGTGACCCATTCCATGTGTCATTAGAGCATCTCAGTAGTTAAATTTTTACATGATGGAGAATGCATCATTGAAGAGCAAACATTTTTGAGATTTTTTTGGATCTGTTTTAAAACAGCAGCTTGGATATTATCAGATTCATATGTTTACACTGTGCTGTGTCCCATGCAACTTGTAAATATTTGATAAATGTTACCTTTAATTTCTGATAACATTATGAAAGTGTTAAGAAATGTTATGGCCGATAACCTCTTTCTGAGCCTAAGATTCACATTTACCAAGGAGAGTTATTGATTGACTAAAGCAAAATGATTTTGTTTTTAGGGAAACAAAGTCTCTCAGAGACCACATTCAAACTTTCCCTTCATTTAATTGTACCTTTTCCAAGGACAGAGATAAGATTTTTCTTTCCTCTGGTTCTCAAGCAGGTCAACCTGGGTCTACCAAGACCAAATATTTATGGACATATGTGAGTATGCAGTTTCCTAATGACAAATGTGTGATAATATGTCAGAATGAAAGATTTTTGAGACAGTAATGTTGACTGTCTGAGTGGGGCATTTACTTAAGCTGTGTTGCTGGGAAGCAAGTACCTGGCCTTCAGTCAAAAAGCATTTTCTAATGAATGAGTTCACATTTTGAAGTATAAACTCCATGATCAGGACATCCACGTACAAAGGCATTGTCCTGTGCAGAAAGAATTGGTGATTTTCACAAAAGCCTGAGAAAACGTTCTTTCAAGTCTGTGTTTCACAGTGGATAAAACTTTGCTAATTTAAATTAATAAATAATCATCAAATAATAAACTAAATTTTGAAAGGAAAATGTTTAAAAAAAAACAATTTGCTGTCCCATGCCTTGCTAAGTGACTTCAGTCATGTCCAACTCTTTGTGACCCTATGTACTGTAGCATGCCAGGCTCCTTTGTCCATAGGATTCTCCAGGCAAGAATATTGGAGTGGATGTCATGTCCTCCTCCAAGGGATTTTCCCAACCCATGGCTCTCTCTCTCTTTTTCAAAAGATTTATTTATTTACTTATTTGGCAGTATCAAGCCTTAGGTGGAGCATTTGAATGCTTAGTTTTGCATGTGGGACTGAGTTCCCCAATTAGGGATCAAATCCAGCCCCGCCCCCGCATTGGGAGCACTGAGTCTTAGCCCCTGGGCCACCAGAGAAGTCCCAAACCCATGTCTCACGTCTCCTGCATTGGCAGTTAGGTTCTTTACCACTAGAGCCACCTGGGAAGCCCTAAAAGTCCACATACCACACTATACGATTCTATTAATATAAAGTACAAAGACATAAAAATGTATTTTATGCTATTAGAATACAAGATATTTGCTTCCCTGGGGGAAGTGACTAGAAGGAACCTGATGCAGAGATTTTATGGTGCTGGTAAGATTCTGTTTCCTAATCTGTATATTGTTTACATAAATGTGTCCAGTTTGTGAAAACTCACTGAGCTTTACAGTTATGTATACATGTGCATGACAAAATTTTTCACTTTAAATTTTCATATATATTTAATAAAAAACATACACACATACTGAAGTCTGCATATGTCTTGGTAGCTTTTAGTTCTGTTTTTCTTTAAGGAAAAATATATTTTCTTTTAAGTTCAAATGGGTCTTCTAAGTAAACATACTTGCATTCTTACTGAAGTTGGAATGTGCACATTTTACACATATATTTTGAAGGAATCTCTTATTATATCCAACATAGTTTGTGTGTAACTTTTCATAAAAGTGAAAACTTACTCTCACTGCATCACTAAGCTCTGAGCTGCCCGATGCAGGGGGCATGTCCTGTTTATACCCTCGAAGCTTGGTGTATGGTAGGTAATCAATAATTATTGAATCAAATAGATCAGGCAGAACAGGATCCCTAATATTCCTTCACCCTGACCCCCAGTCCCTTCAGTCTCTCTCCAATTCACACTTCACAGAGAGTTAAAGCATAACCACTTCTGCTGTGACCAGTAACATGAGTGGCAGGAATCTAGCCTCAAATCAGGAGATATTGCACAAGAGCCAGGAAGTACTCAAGGACAAGAACTGAGTAACTTCATCAGCAGTAGGTAAACATCAGTGAGCACAATGGCCATGCTAAACAGAACAAGCTCAAAGTGCAGTGTCATGGCCAGCTGTCTCCTTTCACTGGAATGTTCACAGGTGCTCCTTAGGGACCTACCTTGCAGGAATGATTGAAATGATTTTATTTTCTGGATGATTTTGTGATTGCAAAGGGGGGTTAAAGATGCATTGTCCCTGCTTTCTTTCCAAGGATAATTAATGTTGATTAAGGTCCTGTGCTATATGTATCTTATTTTATCCCTCACAATAACACTGGAAAGACGGACTATCATTATCTCTATTGAATAATGACCTCATTGAGGAGTTGTAAAGTTAAAGATCTTGCTCAGGGCCACTTAGCCAATGAGTAGCACTTTGGGCTTGGGAACTAAGTCTCCCCCCTGCATGGCTTGTTGTTGTTTAGTTGCTAAGTTATGTCTGACTCTTTGCTATACCCCAGGTACTGTAGCCACAAGGCTCTTCTATCCATGGGATTTCCCACGCAAGAATATTGCAGTGGGTTGCCATGTCTGTCTCCAGGGGATCTTCCTGACCCAGAGATTGAACCCACATCTCCTTTTTGGCAGGAGGGTTCTTTACCACTGAGCCACTGGGGCTGGTGATGCCAAATAGGTTTCCTCTCTAGAGCTAAGCCTGGTCAATGAGCAGTGGCTACCTGGGGTTAGTTCTGTGCTGAAGTGAAGTCACTGCAGAGCTCAACAGGGAAAAAGGTTGATACAGATTAGCCATGCTGCTTCTTTGCTATCCCTATGCTCTACTCTTCCCACAACACACTGCTTTTATGTTCCTGGGGATCCACAAGTAGATAATCATCATAAGCCTTGTTATTAAGTCTCCTTATTGCAAAATTCAGACTTAAATTGAAGAAAGTAGGGAAAAACATTAGGCCATTCAGGTATGACCTAAATAAAATTCCTTACGATTATACAGTGAAGTGAAGTGAAAGTCACTCAACCATGTCCAACTCTTTGCAACCCCATGGACTACACAGTCCATGGAATTCTCCAGGCCAGAATATTGGAGTGGGTAGCCTTTCCGATTTCCAGGGGATCTTCCCATCCCAAGGATCTAATACAGGTCTCCCTCATTGCAGGCAGATTCTTTACCAGCTGAACCACAAGGGAAGCCCAAGAATACTGGAGTGGGTAGCCTATCCCTTCTCCAGCAGATCTTCCTGACCGAGGAATTGAACTGGGGTCTCCTGCATTGCCAGCAGATTCTTTATGAACTGAGCTATCAGGGAAGCCCATGATTATAAGTGGAAGTAACAAGTAGATTCAAAGGATTAGATCTGATAGACTACCTGAAGAACTACGGACAGAGGTTTGTAACATTGTACTGGAGGCAGTGATCAAAACCATCCCTAAGAAAAATAAATGCAAAAAGGCAAAATGGTTGTCTGAGGAGACCTTACAAATAGCTGAGAAAAGAAGAGAAGTGAAAGGCAAAGGAGTAAAGGAAAGATACACCCATCTGAATGCAGAATTCCAAAGAATAGCAAGGAGAGATAAGAAAGCCTTCCTCAGTGATCAGTGCAAAGAAATAGAGGAAAACAATACAATAGGAAAGACTAGAGATCTCTTCAAGAAAATCAGAGATACAAGGGAACATTTCATGCAAAGATGGGCTTGATAAAGGACAGAAATGGTATGGACCTAACAGAAGCAGAAGATATTAAGAAGAGGTGGCAAGAATATACAGAAGAACTATACAAAAAAGATCTTCATGACCCAGATAACCATGATGGTGTAATCACTCACCTAGAGCCAGACATCCTGGAATGTGAAGTCAAGTGGCCTGAGGAAGCATCACTATGCACAAAGGTAGTGGTGGTGATGGAATTCCAGTTGAGCTATTTCAAATCCTAAAAGATGATGCTGTGAAAGTGCTGCACTCAGTATGCCAGCAAATTTGGAAAACTCAGCAGTGGCCACAAGACTGGAAAAGGTCAGTTTTCATTCCAATCCCAAAGAAAGGCAATGCCAAAGAATGCTGAAACTACTGCCTAATTGTACTCATCTCACATGCTAGCAAAGTAATCTTCAAAATTTTCCAAGCTAGGCTTGGAACTATGAACGTGAACTGAGAACTTCCTGATATTCAAGCTGGATTTAGAAAAGGCAGAGGAACCAGAGATCAAATTGTCAACATCCACTGGATCATAGAAAAAGCAAGAGAATTCCTAAAGAATATCTACTTCTGCTTCATTGAATATGCTAAAGACTTTGAGTATGTGGATTACAACAAACTGGGAAAATTCTTAAAGAGATAGGAATTCTAGACCAATTTACCTTACCTGCCTCCTGAGAAACCTGCATGCAGGTCAAGAAGCAATAGTTAGAACTGGACATGGAACAACAGACTGGTTCCAATTAGGAAAGGAGTATGTCAAGGCTGTATATTGTCACCCTGCTTATTTAACTTTTATGCAGAGTATATCACACGAAATGCCAGGCTGGATGAAGCACAAGCTGGAATCAAAATTGCTGGGAGAAATATCAATAACCTCAGATACGCAGATGGCACTACCATTATGGCAGAAAGTGAAGAAGAACTAAAGAGCCTTTTGATGAAGGTGAAAGAAGAGAGTGAAAAAGCTGGCTTAAAACTCAACATTCAAAATACGAAGTATCCAGTCCCATCACTTCTTGGCAAATAGATGGGGAAACGATGGAAACAGTGACAGACTTTATTTATTGGGGCTCCAAAATCACTGCAAATTGTGACTGCAGCCATGAAATTAAAAGACACTTGCTCCTTGGAAGAAAAGCTATCACCAACCTAGACAGCATACCAAAAAGCAGAGCCATTACTTTGCCAAAAAAGGTCCATCTAGTCACAGCTATGGTTTTTCCAGTAGTCACGTACAGATGTGAAAGTTGGGCCATAAGGAAGGATGAGCTCCAAAGAATTAATACTTTTGAACTGTGGTGTTACAGAAGACTCTTGAGAGTCCCTTGGACTGCAAGGAGATCCAACCAGTCCATCCTAAAGGAATTCAATCCTGAATATTCATTGGAAGGACTGATGCTGAAGCTAAAGCTTCAATACTTTGGCCACCTGATGTGAAGAGCTGACACATTAGTAAACACTCTGATGCTGGGAAAGATTGAAGGCAGGAAGAGAAGGGGATGACAGAGGATGAGATGGTTGGACATGAGTTTGAGCAAGCTCTGGGAGATGGTGAAGGACAAGGAAGCTTACCATGCTGCAGTCCACGCGGTCACAAAGAGTCGGACACAACTGAGCTACTGAACAACAACAAAGCCTTGTTATGCTTTTCACTCTGCAAGGCACAGACATGATGAACCACAACCAAATAAGTCAGCTTTACATTTTGCATGATCCAAAGAAACTGCATCCGTTCCACAACCAAGTAGGAGATATAAAGGTTCATAATGTTTCTCAGTTCAGTTCAGTTCAGTCACTCAGTTGTGTCTGACTCTTTGAAACCCCATGGACTGCAGCACGCCAGGCCTCCCTGTCTATCACCAACTCCCGAAGTTTACTCAAACTCATGTCCATTGAGTCGGTAATGCCATCCAAGCATCTCATCCTCCATGGTCCCCATGGTGTTTCTACTTAAGTCTTAATTTCACATAAGGAGACTTTAAAATCACTAAAGTAAACATAGACTGAAATTATTCTTAATATCAATTCACTTAAACTAAAAAGAAATTATGTACCTACACTATTTTGTAAAATTTTGAAGCAGACTAAGACAATGAAAAGGGAACCAGATTGGAGTCAGAACTATCAGGTCCAGGTTTCAACTTGACCCCTTGCTGGTTCTGCAACCCTAGGCTAATCACTCCAATGTTTGTATTTTGGAGTCATACCTGGGTTTTAATCCTGGCCATGACATTCACAAGTACTATGACATTATGCAGTTTGCCATTTTCCCCAAAGCTTCATTTTCTCATTTTTCAAAGGTGGACATCAATAGCTACCTCATTTGGTTGTTACAAAATTCACAGAAGTGTTGCATGTTAACTGCTTGGCATAGTCTTTGCAACACTGATGTCCTTAACAAATGCCAGCTGTCATCATCATTGCTTAACACCCAGTTTCCTCATCTATAAACTTGGCTGTGAAATGAATGTCTCTATTTCTCACAAAGTCCAATGGAAAGTTCAGGCTCTATAAAAACATACCATGTTATTTATTATTACGTTATTCACACTTCAAAGAGCATCTAATATATTAATGAAATAGGACCAAAGAAGAGAATAACAAATAATAATGTATAAAAGACATGTGCAAAACAAGTGAGAAATAATAGATGGGTATGGGAAAAATCTTGAAAGAATTAAAACAGTTCCAACTGAAAAGCTTAACATATAGATTTTGAAGGAAGAGAAAGGCATGCCTGGTCATAGAGCACAGAAAAGGAACTTAAGTCTCATTCTCTTGGAAAGAATATCCTGTTCCAATTCAGAAGCATTGATATCAAGTTCTAACTCTGACATTTCTTAACCTTAACTTTTCTGAAACTCAGATTTTCTCACCCTTTCAGAATGGGGAAAATGAGAGCATTGGCCTTTCTAAGGACTGAGAATAAAATTAGATCATGCATGTGAACTGGCTTTGAAGAACTGAAAAACAGTAAAGACACACAAAATTGTTTTTAGTTGACGGCACAAGAGGAAGCCAAAACAAGATTATGGTAAGTGAACTTCCTAGGGTGTAATGTTTGAGGATGTACTCAGCATGACTCTGAGAGCATGCCTCTTTAGATTTTAAACCCCAGTTTCCTCATTTGCTTCACCCTCATTTCAGGTTTGGGGCAAGCCAAACAGACAGCAAGCAGGTCTCTCGAAACGGAGTAAAGACATGAAGATAAATAAAGAGATATGAGGGCATAGTAGTAAATTCAACTAATAATATGCTTATAAAGTACCAAATGATTAGTCTGGATCCAGTGAGACAGTAGAGCAACCTCAGATTTTGGAGAAGGGATGTAGATTGTGTTAGGTTGTGTTTTCATGGCTTGAGAGTGTATGTAGCAGTTCAGTCAGTATCTGAAATGTATGACAGATCTATAGTAGGGGTCAGTATTACTTTTTTTTTATTATGGGTTTTGGAAGATAATAGAATTATATATAACATTGTATGTCAACTATTGGAGAAGGCAATGGCACCCCACTCCAGTACTCTTGCCTGGAAAATCCCAGGGATGGGGGAGCCTGGTAGGCTGCAGTCCATGGGGTCTCGAAGAGTTGGACACGACTGAACGACTTCACTTTCACTTTTCACTTTCATGCATTGGAGAAGGAAATGGCAACCCACTCCAGTGTTCTTGCCTGGAGAATCCCAGGGATGGGGGAGCCTGGTGGGCTGCAGTCTATGGGGTCGCACAGAGTCGGACACGACTGAAGCGACTTAGCAGCAGCAGCAGCAAGTCAACTATTAAAATTATGAATTGATGACTATCACCCTGCATTTAGAAGAATTAATGCATGCCCTTGTACTTTACTCTGTTAAGAGAAGTATGGTGGGGATTTCTAGGTAATATGTCAGACTGACACTTGCCATCAGTTCAGATTGACTGCTAAAAAAGGGAAACAGCCTTTGGATAAGCTGGCATTTTCAGCACAACTATTCTTGAAACATAGAACCACTTGTATATAATTTTTGAAGCAAAGTTCATCTGAAGCTTATAGGATGTCAATATTTAGACTTGTGTGTCTAGATATCTAATGGCAGAAGTCTTAATTTTGTTCTGTTGTGGGTTGAGAAAGACCTTATAGAGTCATGGAAGATCAGAGACCTAGGACTTTATTTTGACCTATAATGGGAAAGTTTTTTACATTATATCTAAACTTAGTCAATTAATAATGACTGCCAGGAGCAGTATCAAATGAAGGATTCCAAGGCCTCAGCTAGGATCAGCAGGAAAAAGTCCAGTTGATTAGCAATGTCTGTTTTGCATAGATGAGGGTGGTGTATGTGCTATATAGAGTCCCCTGATCTAGTTCAACCCTTTTGTTTTACAGTTAATAAAACGAAGAGGAAAACTGAATCAGTCACACGCATGATCCGTGAATCAATCAAGACTCAAACTTAGGTTATCCAATTAAATGCCCTTCTTTCCCCATCTCCTTCTTAAATAAGTCACAGAACATTTTTGTTTGCTTATAGTTATCTGTGCTTTACATTTTGGTGCATAAGAGAAGATTCAGCATCTCAGGGTAATCCTTTCCTTCAGGATATTTCCCTCCAGCTTAAAACACATCTTTTCTAGGCTACTCAATCAGAAATACAGCATAATGGGAGCCTTTGCTGAATATGAAGCAGATTCCTAGAAAACAAGTGGGCATTGATTTATTTTTATTGATGTGCTTTTACTAACTGACAGAAAGTGTTCTTTGAACACCTCTCTCCCAACCATTCCACTCCAATAACCCACTGAGTTTGATCATTTCCAACACATGGTCCATCCTGCTGTCTGGAGAGCTGAGAGTTTTACCAGCCACAGTGCTAAGTGCGCCAACAGGCACCTAAGTCTAGCCCATTAGAAGCTGTGTTTTCCTGATGCAGGACTTGCATACTGACCCCAAGATAACCCACTCATTGTGGGACGTGCGAATGGGAAATGGATTGAGATATGGATACATTGGCTGACTCTTAGCCTTTGGAAAAAAAAAAAGGTTTAGCTAGAAATAAACTTGCAGATGAACTATTCACATAACCCCTGTATAAACGCAGTTTTGGGGAATAAGGTACAAAATAAGTGGGAAAAAAATATCAGCTATTTTTTATTTTTTTCCCTTAGAGTACAGATGTTATCTACTTACAAATCATTGAACACCAGGCATTGCCTATAATCTCCACATTCTATGTCACTTTCTCTGCAAAAATCAGTAGCATAGAGGCTTACAATATTTGGAAGACTGAGCTGGGAAGCATGGGGAGTATTGCTGTTAGGAGAAGAGTGAAATGACCTCTGGGCTAGAAACAGCCCATTCAGTCCTTTTATTCCCATTTTCCATTTAAACACTGGACAAATGTAGTATTAACAAATTCTAATAATTCTGAAAAAAGTATCTTTTTTAAAAATAATGCTCCTGCCCACCAGACAGAGTTTCTCAGAGTTTATTTCTGCTTAGTTTGCTTTGTATTTTACTGATATAATATCCAAATCACTATCAATTAGAAAAGAAGGGAAAACATATTTCACCCATAACGTCACCATCCAGCAAACTAAAGTACTTTTTTGGTACATTCTCCTGAGCATGTATGTCTGCATAGCTATACCTTCTTCATGTTGTTATTTTTTACTTAAATCCATAAGTTTTTTCACATTTCTTTGTCTTATTTTTTTTCCAGAGCCAGTATTTTTAACAGCTCCAAAATATTTTACCAAGTGTATATGCCATAGTTTATCCTTTTAAAATCCTTTATTGCTAGAAATACAGGTTATTTTCAATTCTAAATAATACTTCTATGAACGTCTTTATGTAGACACATGGCTACAATATCTCTGAGATCCCCTTAACTTGTATTTTATTGCTTTTTCCTCTCATTCTCATTTCTCTCTCTCATTTTCATTCCAAACCAAGCACTTGGATTTTGGTGGTTTTGTTGGTTTACAAATGGTTAAATTACTTAAAATATTTAAAGTTTTGTAAAAATCTTGTCTGTCATTTTCTTGGTTATGGTCTTGGCCTGAGTTAAGGTGGTTTTAGCTTTCCATATTCACATGAGGAGCCAAATTTCCTATAAAGAGAGAGTGTTTTGATCCTCTTAGAAGGGCCTCAGTGACATTCTAGGTACACAACACTTCTTTGTGCTGGTGGCCACAGCAGGGACATCACTTGCGAAGCCTGCCTAAAATAAAAATGGCACTTTTATGGTTGTAGATGTGTTTGTCCAAAGAACATTTAATCACTCTGAAGGTTTTTTCCCCTTACAGCGAGCAGCATTTTGTAACTGTAGAGTTCTGCTAATGCATACTTCTGCCGGGAAGCTTCCCAGGGTGGGGCACAAAAGATGCTAAGTGGCAGGGGGCGATGGGAAGAAAGCCATTAACACTCCAGCAGCGAGGTCAGATTTGATGTTTCCTTTTGTTTGCAGGATCCAAATTAAGAAGCCGCTTCTGTACTTTCCCTGTTGCCTCCCACCTAAACATACTCTTGGGTCATCTCACTCTGGTCACATCTTTTGACAATTAGCCACCCATTAACAGGATGATTGAAAAGAAGCCAGAGTGGTTTACACATAAAGTGCTTACTCTTTTCCAGGAAGAACACATATCTCTACAGTTTCATTAATGCTTCGGCCGATTAGTACACAAAATAAAATACGTAGACTCTACAAAGCACAGCAAAGGAAAGAAAACGGGTTGGGAAGGAAGAAAATTAAAAAACAAAAATACCCTTAGAGATTTTTCTTATTCTTTTTTTTTTTCTTTTTGCAAACCTGCTTTAAAAAGGGGGGGGAGGGATGTTATCTTGCTTCTATCTTTTTCTGCCTTTAAAGTCAGTATTACCAACCATTTTACTTGTACTTTACTATTATTATCTGAGTGATGGCTGTGACATGTTGATCATATATGGCAGTGAGAAAATTGATTTCCCTCAACAGAAATGCTTCCAATTTTCCCAGGGCCATAATTTTATGTGCACAACAAAATAAAAGGGTCATTTTCCTTAAGATGAGGGGAATTGAAATCTTTGATAAAAGCTATGGTAAATGTTGTACTTTTGATTGTGGAAACTGCAGTTTTCACAAATATCTGGCCTGTCTGATTTGAGGGTGTGGGTTGGGGGCAGGGGAGAGGGATTTGAAGGCAAAGAATTGCTGTTATTTTTTTTTAAGAGCTGAATTTATTTAAGAAAGCCCCGTAAGTCCACAGCTTCACTCTAAGTGCTCATATTCCCTTTAAAGGGAAGTTACAGGGTTGCTGCTTTGAGCTACGTGCCAACAAGCAAGGGGACCAAAAGCAGCCAGTCACACAGATGGGACCTTCTCAAAGAATGAACACCTGTGTGGCCCGCGGTTCAGAGTGAGCCTGTCACAAGATGTATTCATAAACTCATCAATGTTATTTTGCAAGCCAAAGACATTTCATACCTAGGAAGGCAAAGGGTGGGAGGATTCAGGGACAAATTGATGTAGCATAAGCATAGGAAGAATAAAAACAGAGGCTGTTTCCTAACTGTGTCCTAATGCCACTTTGTTTGGTTAGCAGGCTTTACTCAATCTGATGGAAACTGATTTCCAAGTAGCTGATGGAGCAACACTTACCAACAAATATTTAGAATTAGAGACCTTTGCTTCACTCTGAATCTACATGTAGGGTTAAACTGTAAGCTTTCCAGCCAAATAGCCAAGTATTTTTATTTGACATTTGATTTGCCAACAAGATTTTTATATAATGACTATCAACAGATGAGAGAAGATTTCAAAAATATCTTGGTTTTAAACAGCAATCTTCTTGAACTAGAAGAATTCTATCCTCTTTTACATTTTCTATGTAGACTAAAATAAACAAATAGAGCTTTTAAAATCAGAAGTATTTTCATGATGGGGTTTTTTATGACTATGAATAATATTCATTTGTTAGAAAGCAAAATTCACAATTCATTATAAATCTGGGAGCACATCCTTCTGGAAAAAATTAAGAGTAGCAAAAGTATAAGAAAAATCTCAGCAATCTTTCTCAAAGAGTATATTGTAAGGAAAATAGTCTTGATGTCTCTTGATTTTTTTCTTCCAGACATTCTTCTAACTCTATGAAAGTAAAATCTGAAATTTCTGGGATTTACATCCTGAAATATTTATTCTGCATGTGCTTTCATAAATCTTTTAATCAAATCAAGTGAGATGAGTTCATGTTGATAAAAAATTTGAAGTTTCAGCAAAAAGGTTGTATGTTTTCTTTTCAAAGTTATGGGTTAAAGCTTGAGTCAATAAGCAATAGGCTAGGGGCCAAATGTTGTTGTCACCTATTTTAGTATAGCCCCACCTGCAAAGAATGGTTTTTACATTTTTTTTAATTATTGAAAAAGTCTTTAAAAATAATACTTTGTGACATAAAAATCATATCAAATTCAGATTTCAGTGTTGACCATAAATTAAAATTTATCAGAATGCACATTTATTTCACACAGTCTCTGGCTGCTTTCATACTACAATGGGGAAGCTTAAAAGTTGCAACAGACCATATATATGACCTCCAAAACCTAAGGTATTAATATTTACTATCTGAATCTCCAACTTAGGCACTCCTTTACCTACTGGGGAAAGTTATTAGATGATTATTCCAAAGCACTGTGCATGAGTTACTGTATAAACACACCAATAAATAGTCCTTTTGTATAGGCATAAACTTTACTTTTTGATAAAGTTTGATAGGTGTGAAGCCATTACAAAATCGTCCCTTCCCAACTCACAATTTGGACAGAAATCTATTGATCTTACTTATATCTGCAGTATCAATGTTTTGGTGTTACTGAGGGATCAATCTTGAAAAGTTAAGTGAGACATTTTTAGGAGATCCTTCAGAAAGTAGAAACTTTTAGAGTACTTAGGAAAGTTAGCACCTGGAAAAAAACCTAAGTTCTTACACTTTGCTGGCGAACAGCATTTATGCACCTCTATTTAGAGGTATGGGCTTCCCTGGTGGCTCAGTGGTAAAGAATATGCCTGCCAATGCTGCAAAAGTGGGTTCAGTTCCTGGGTTGGGAAGATTCCCTGAAGAAGGAAATGGCAACCCATTCCAGTATTTTTGCCTGGGAAATCCAACAGACAGAAGGAGCCTGGCAGACTATAGTCCATGGGATCACATGGAGTCAGACAAGATTAACAACTGAACAACAATATTCAGAGGTACAGGTAATGAAGAAAGAAAACTCACTTCATTTCCTCAGAGCTGTGCTCTTTGAGTGTCCCATTCTTTTTGGTGAGATTTAGACGGCAATTATAAGTGGGTCTGAAGACACTGGCCCAGGCAGGATGAGTGACAAGCCATAAATAAATAATGCTTATTTGAATCTGTGGTCCCACCTCTTAAATGTGAAAAGATCTCTGCATTGAGAATAGTAACAATGAATTAGAGTAACTTGCCTGCTCATTAACATGTGGTCTGATCTAGGTAAATCAATTTGGAGGATGTCAATGTATTTAATCCTTCCCAAGGGTGAGTTGTGGCTTTTTCCAATTTGTTGACCTTACAATGCCCAGAAGAGTTTTCTCACCTCCTCTCCAGCCTGCCTCAGATATTAAGTGTATCTGTGCTGAACCAGGAATGTGACAGATTCTTTGCATTTATTCTGGCAAAAGCAGTGGATTAGTGCATGCTGGAATGCCAAGGAAGATTCAGGTGTTTGTATAGAAAATACATCACTCCCACTGAAAACACCCATTCTTAGAATAGTGGTGCTTTCCCTCGCTTATATGGAATCAGCCTCCTTACTCAAATTGCACTCCTTAAAGGGTCAGCATCTGAGAAATCACAGAGCATGTTTCTTTAGGATGGAAAGATTAAAAACTACACTGTAATCTGGGAGGCCACATGGTTTTTTAGGATCTGTACAGTGCCCTGAATTTGGTTCAGTGAGTATGTGATTTGCATGCATGGTCACATCTCTGGATCAAAACCTTTTAGACAGTCATGCACATCTACTCAGCCTTGGCCCCCACCTCAGGATGAGAACATAATGGCTGCAATAACTAGTAGGGTTGGCACTCCTGGGCCTTTCTTCCCTTGCCTGGCTGTGCCTTGCCCACCAGTAAAGTGTTTACAAACCGAATTTCCTCAAATCAGTGCTCCAAGATATGTTAATAGGTGCTCCATGGGGAAAAAAAACTACCTCATGGAAAAATAAGTTTGGGAAGTTCTGGGTTAAATAATGTAAAAAACCCCAACAAAACCTATACTGTTTCTCAGAGCCTTTGATTTGGCTATATATATGAAGTATGTAAAAGAATAATATTATGTGCATTTCCCCAAATTATTTGTCCTGAAATTCAATCAACAATTAGACTTCAGTGGTACAAAATTTGGGAAATGCTGAATTAAAGAAAGTGAGAATGTCTTCTCTAACTAGTGAGCAGAAATTACTGCAACTAATAGAAGCAGACAATGTAAGTGGTAGAATGGATCTTACTTATTTTCTAACAACAACAACAAAAAAACCCAACAACTCTCAAACTATAGGCAATTCTAAAGCCTGAGAGACTTAATAGTTATTGTATATTCATGTGCTCACACATCTTACACATGTATATACTAAACTATTTCAAAAACACGTAAATTGTAAACTGTATTTTACAGTTCTAGTAAATTCATAAGAGCTTTTTTGTCATCTACCAACCATCAGCACACCTATCACATGCAAGTCTTGGGATATTTTGCAGAGAAAACGGGGTTCCTCTACATGGAAAGGCTTAGAGTCTCTTCATTCAATATACAAGGAGACTGACATTAGTCTTATATTATATAATAAGACTTATTCCCTTCAAGTTTCTTAGTTGTCTTCATTCTCCTTGTGATTGGACAAAGTCTTTGAATTAGTGTTTTTTATAACAGCTGGGAACATAGTGGTCTATAGAGGTGATTAACAGCCACTCTGCAGGCAGATTGTGTGTCAGTCTGATCAAGGAACAAATTAAGTTGGTTTCTGGCTTCTCTGATGGCAAATAGGGTTGTTGATAGAGGTGGAGTTGGTGTATTTCAGGAATCACACAGACATCTGTGTCAAGATGCTTGAGGCAGAGCAAGATGCATAGAAAATTCTTGGGTGGTTTCCATCACTTCATGGGAAATAGATGGAGAAACAGTGTAAACAGTGTCAGACTTTATTTTTCTGGGATCCAAAATCACTGCAGATGGTGATTGCAGCCATGAAATTAAAAGACGCTTACTCCTTGGAAGGAAAGTTATGACCAACCTAGACAGCATATTCAAAAGCAGAGACATTACTTTGCCAACAAAGGTCTGCCTAGTCAAGGCTATGGTTTTTCCTGTGGTCATGTATGGATGTGAGAGTTGGCCTGTGAAGAAGGCTGAGCCCCAAAGAATTGATGCTTTTGAAATGTGGTGTTGGAGAAGACTCTTGAGAGTCCATTGGACTGCAAGGAGATCCAACCAGTCCATTCTGAAAGAGATCAGCCCTGGGATTGCTTTAGAAGGAATGATGCTAAAGCTGAAACTCCAGTACTTTGGCCACCTCATGTGAAGAGTTGACTCATTGGAAAAGACTCTGATGCTGGGAGGGATTGGGGGCAAGAGGAGAAGGGGACGACAGAGGATGAGATGGCTGGATGGCATCACCAACTCGATGAACATGAGTCTGAGTGAAGTCCAGGAGTTGGTGATGGGCAAGGAGACCTAGTGTGCTGCGATTCATGGGGTCACGGAGAGCCGGACACGACTTAGTGACTGAACTGAACTGAACTGGGATGACTTAAGACATGACCAATGATGAATGGACAGATGAAGGGAATTTTCCATTATACACCACATTCATGAACAAGTGTGTGTCAAATAGAGGTCATGAAAAGAAGCATATTTACTAATGTGAATAAACAAAATGAACCATCTAGCAAATATGCATAAAGATGCTACTTAATCTAGATGTGAAAGTTTAGCTCCGTTTAGGAGAGATATAAGCCTCAAATTAATAAAGATAATAAAAGGGAGAAAGAATATTTAGGAACACGAATCTATATTTAGTTAATTTGTCACTTCCGTAAAAATTACTGATTGTCTGTGTCATGCATTGAAGCTTCTAGACTGAAAAAGGACAGCAGCCAGTTCCTTAAGTTTATGAACTGGTCAGAGAGATAACTCAAGAAACATTTGCAGTAGAGTGTGACAAGCGCTAGAACAGATATAAGTACAGGTTGCTCCATTGAAAAGGAGTCTTTCTCAATGATGAGATGAGGAGGAAGGATGGGAAATAAAGCAAGGCTTTTCAGAAAAAGTAATAGGCTTGCTAAGATCTGAAGGATGTGTGGTGTCATCAGATAAGTAAAGGAGTGAAACAGAGTTATTGCTAGAAAGAACAGCAGGTAGAAAAGCTTAGAGGTGACACTGACAGCCAAATTAGTTTGGAAAACTGAAAGCAGTTCAGGACAACCTTTTAGGTTGAGTGTGTATAGGATGGTAGCAGAAGAGAGATGGCACGTGGCAGGGACACCAGGTGAAGCCACCTGGATAAACAGCAGTCAACCATTAAGAATATGCTAAAATAAACTATATTACAAAGGCAATGGGAAATTCTTGAAGAATTTTAAGTAGAGGAGAAACTTGATCAAAAATATATTTAAGAACAACCAACCTAACCTGACAAGAATTGAATTTAGTAGGTATAAGAAAATCTGTGGAGAGAAACTATTCAAGATTAGCAGTATATCCAGAGGGATATTCATTTAAGGTAGTGATGGTGGGGCTGGAGCGAAAAGGACAGATTTCAGAGATAGCGGTGAACTCAACAGGAGTTTATAGTGATTTACTGGATGCATAAATGGGGTTGCAGAGGTAGAATTAAAGATGGGACCCAGGTATCTTCTTGGCCTCATGTGCTGATGGCACTGCCATGTCCTGAGCGAGACATCATGAGAGCAAGAATATGTGTCTCCTTCAGGGTGGGGTATGGTGGGGCTACACAATACATTCTGGCATTTTTATCTTTAATTTTTAACTCAATTGTTTAAAGTATATTTTAACACAGGATTTCAGAGGAGAAATTCCAAGTGATGAGAAGTCCCAGGGTGCACCCTCGGGAACGAATGGCTGAAGTGGAGGTGAAGGTTACTGGAATAGAAGTGATCAAGGAATGGATTGGCTAGAACAGATTGTTCTTAACAATTCTCAAATCCCCCAAGATAACAACAGAGCTTGCTTTAGAGATCCAAGTAATCAATCCAAGTTTAAAGTCTTCAATAAATGAGGGGGAAGTTACCATGCTACTACAAGAAGTCAAGAGTGATATGGCCAAATATTATGAGTAGTCTGTAAGGATGAGGGATTTTTACACAAAGGTAGAAGCATAATGTTTGGCCAGCCAGATGTTTTGGAGAGTGAGATACTTGAGATGTAAGAAAAATAAAGGCACCTTCTTGATGAAATTTCAAGGATGTTGGTATCCTCAGGAAAGAGCATATCAATTAAAGCCAGCAGTTTAGGGATGTATTTGTAGAAAGCCTGAGACCATAGAGGGTTTGTGTGCAACATAACAGGAAATCCTGAGAACACAGTGGAAGATTTGAAAAGAGGATCAATGGATGTTTAGGTCCACAGAGGAAGCATAGAGCTATCTGGGGATGAGAGTCTGGGGAAAATGGATGAACAAAAGGAGGAGTCTAAGGCAAGGACCAGGATAATGGAATGGTGATGAATAATTGGTTTAGGGCATTAGTAGATTCTTAAAGCTGCTATAACAAATTACCAGAAATGTAACAGCTTAGAACAATACAAATGCATTATCTTACAGTTCTGGGGATCAGAAATCCAAAAATAGGATTGATAGGGTAAAAATTTATGTGTCAGCAGGGCTGCATTTCTTCTAGAAGCTCCAGGGGAGAATCCATCCCTTGCTTTTTCCAGATTCTAGAGGCTTGCCCTCATTCCCTGGCTTGTGGTTCCCTTCCAGGAATATTGTTCCACCATCTGCTTCCACCATCACATATCCTCCTCTGATTCTTCTGCCTTTCTCTTTCCCATATAAAAATATTTGTGCTTATAGGTGCACCCAGTTAATCTAGGATACTTTCCATCTCAAATTCTTTTTATTTTTTTTAAATTATTTACTTATTTATTTATGGCTGCACTGGGTCTTCCTTGCTGCATGCAGGCTTTCTTTAGTTGCAGTGAGCAGGGGCTACTCTTCATTGTAGTGTGCAGGCTTCTCATTGTGGTGACTTCTCTTGTCATGGAGCACAAGTTTAGGCACATGGGCTTTAGTGACCTGCTGCCTATGGAATCTTCCTGGACCAGGAATTGAACCCGTGTGCCCTGCATTGGCAGATGGATATTTCTTCACTGTACCACTAGGGAAGCCCTCAAATTCTTAATTATGTTTGCAAAATTCTTTTGCCATGTGACCAACACATTCACAGGTTATCAGAATGAGGACGTGGACATCTTTGAGGAGCTGTGATTCTGCCAACCACAGGGGCCACAAAGTGTGCTGGCGAGGGGATGAATGAAGTTGGAAACAGCGGAACAGACTCAGGGCTCTCATCGGGGATTGACCGAGTTAGGAATGACTGATTTTGAAAGAATTCTGATATAGATCAGGTTGTTGATGAAAGAATCATGTGGATCTCAGAATCCCACCACAACCTGAAAACAACAGTGGACTCCAAAACTTATCAGCAGAGAACTGAACTGAGAGGGTGAGCATTCGGAGCTTCTGGCAACCACGGGATGATCACATCAATTTCCTTAGACGAGGTTGAAAATGAGGTATGTTCATTGCATTTATTTATCAAATATTTAGTTAGCCTATATGTAGCTACAGATACAGGATAAAAATAATAAAGTAGTTTTTATGAGACTGATGTACTGCTAAGGAGGCAGATGAAAGAATAGTTTTTAAAAAGAGCTTTGCTAGCTAGGGAAGGAGGTAAGGCATGAACAAAGAAGAGAGTCAGAGTGATGTAGAGACTGTTGCCAGGATACCAAGGAAATGCTTCAACTAATAAGCTTCTTTTTCTTTGAATCATTCTTTACATCTTGCTGCTGCTGCTGCTGCTAAGTCGCTTCGGTCGTGTCCGACTCTGTGCAACCCCATGGATGGCAGCCCACCAGGGATCTTACCAGTCACTAAATCCCATGTTTGTTCCTTACAAAATTCTTGCAAATACATTATTTTTGTCTCAGTTTGCCTTCTACCACATCAATCCACATTGCCCTAAACTTCACATTTTAATTTTTCTAAGAAATGGAAAAATTAGAACAAAACTATTCGTGGGGGAGAAATGATGGGTTAGATTTGGTATATGCTCGTCTTAAGAAAAATGCAGGATAAGAGATATAGGACAAGTTTGGTGAGTCAGATTTGAAAGTCATCTATATGACAATAGTACTGAAATCCAAGACTGAATAAGTACTTTCAGGGTGAGATTTGGGAGAAATAAGGGCTGATAATCAAGAACTGAGGTCCATACATGAGGAGAGAAAAATCAGAGAGGTGGGAGAGAGCCACGAGAGAAACATAAGGGCACCATTTGTTACAGAAACTTTTGTAACAGGGGTCAAATGGAGTGTCACTAGTGTTTAAAAGCTGAAAAGAGAAGAGATAAGCCAAGGACATGCCTTGGATTTAGCAAGAAGGAGAGCATTATAACCTTGAAAAAAAATTATGGCAAATAATTGAGGATCTCAGGTAAGAGAAAAGTTTAGTTTCTTTGAAAGTGGTGGTATTATATAAACAAATCTTGATTTAGTCCAGGAAACTTTAATATAATACCACAGGCAGAGTAACTTATAAACAAGAGAAAATTTATCTCTCTTATCACAGTTCAAGAGGCTGTATGTTCAAGATTAAGTACCACCATAGTTAGGTGAGAACCCTCTTCTGGGTTGCAGACTTCTCACAGTGTCCTCACACGGTCAAAGGGGTGAGTGATTTCTGTAGGGTCTCTTTTATAAGAACACTAATCCCATTCATGAATGTTCTACGCTTTCAAAGGCCCCACCTCTTGGGGGGATTAAAATTCAACATATGACTTTTGGGGGATACAAACAGACAATCAGATCAGATCAGTCACTCATTGTGTCCGACTCTTTGCGACCCCATGAATCGCAGCATGCCAGGCCTCCCTGTCCATCACCAATTCCCTGAGTTCACTCAGACTCACGTCCATTGAGTCAATAATGCCATCCAGCCATCTCATCCTGTCATCCCCTTCTCCTCTTGCCCCCAATCCCTCCCAGCATCAGAGTCTTTTCCAATGAGTCAACTCTTCGCATGAGGTGGCCAAAGTACTGGAGTTTCAGCTTTAGCATCATTCCTTCCAAAGAAATCCCAGGGCTGATCTCCTTCAGAATGGACTGGTTGGATCTCCTTGCAGTCCAAGGGACTCTCAAGAGTCTTCTCCAACACCACAGGTCAAAAGCATCAATTCTTTGGGGCTCAGCCTTCTTCACAGTCCAACTCTCACATCCATACATGACCACAGGAAAAACCATAGCCTTGACTAGACGAACCTTTGTTGGCAAAGTAATGTCTCTGCTTTTGAATATGCTATCTAGGTTGGTCATAACTTTCCTTCCAAGGAGTAAGCGTCTTTTAATTTCATGGCTGCAGTCACCATCTGCAGTGATTTTGGAGCCCAGAAAAATAAAGTCTGACACTGTTTCCACTGTTTCCCCATCTATTTTCCATGAAGTGATGGGACCAGATGCCATGATCTTCGTTTTCTGAATGTTGAGCTTTAAGCCAACTTTTTCACTCTCCACTTTCACTTTCATCAAGAGGCTTTTGAGTTCCTCTTCACTTTCTGCCATAAGGGTGGTGTCATCTGCATATCTGAGGTTATTGATATTTCTCCTGGCAATCTTGATTCCAGCTTGTGTTTCTTCCAGTCCAGCGTTTCTCATGATGTACTCTGCATATAAGTTAAATAAACAAGGTGACAATATACAGCCTTGACATACTCCTTTTCCTATTTGGAACCAGTCTGTTGTTCCATGTCCAGTTCTAACTGTTGCTTCCTGACCTGCATACAAATTTCTCAAGAGGCAGATCAGGTGGTCTGGTATTCCCATATCTTTCACAATTTTCCACAGTTTATTGTGATCCACACAGTCAAAGGCTTTGGCATAGTCAATAAAGCAGAAATAGATGCCTTTCTGGAACTCTCTTGCTTTTTCGATGATCCAGCGGATGTTGGCAATTTGATCTCTGGTTTCTCTGCCTTTTCTAAAACCAGCTTGAACATCAGGAAGTTCACGGTTCACATATTGCTGAAGCCTGGCTTGGAGAATTTTGAGCATTACCTGACTAGTGTGTGAGATGAGTGCAATTGTGTGGTAGTTTGAGCATTCTTTGGCATTGCCTTTCTTAGGGATTGGAATGAAAACTGACCTTTTCCAGTCCTGTGGCCACTGCTGAGTTTTCCAAATTTGCTGGCATATTGACAATAGCAACCTCAACATGGTCCACACTGATAAATAAACTTATTTGTGTGATATGATTACACATGCTATGAAGTGACAAGTGATTGGAAGCCATGGAGCTTTCTACTTAGGTAAGAAGCAGATTAAAGGGAATTTTCAACCTATTTTTTCCCCCATTAGACAGAAAGAGCACTTGAAGAAGGGATGTATTTTAATAACAGAATAAGAAGGAAAAAAAAAATGGAAGTATCTGAATCCAGGTCCTAGTTATAGGTTCAGAGATCAAAAGTGGAAGGATATTTTGGCCATGGTTTTTTTTTCTGTGTGAACCAGCCACAATGGTGATCCCAACATATTGTTGAGTCTCTTGCTTAGGAAATTAGTCATCGTGTGAACCTCAGCACTGTGATGGGAAGTTGAGTAGGGTACAGCATCATCATAGGGGAACTCAGGAACCTGGCCTTGCTTGGCCTGACTTGATACTTGGATACAAAGATCTTACAGGTATATTGATATTTCAGGGTCAGACAGAGTTAAGTTTCTGGATTCATTTAATATTTCCCTAGATTTTAGCTTATTGAAGAATATCAGGATGAAGGAGCTCTTAAGGAAACTTTCTTAATCTAAATCCCCCCATCACTGCCTTTAGCATCAGTGAGAGTGGCTGATGTGCTGCCTGCAGTGGAGGCCCTAAAGAACAAGCCTGAGGCAGAGGAGAAGGATAACATTAAACAAGAAGCCTAATTTCTAGAGACAACATGTTGAATAAGAAAAGTGTGGCTCACTGAGTTGAAAGATGCACAGAAAGCATTCTGATACATTAGTAATGATAACCAGGCAACTGGAAATTGCGGTTTACGCGGGCTGGCTTGTCCAAAGTAGATGATATCCTTGAATGGACAGATGCTTAGGTGTTACCAGGATACAGATAGAGAACAGGCCTGAGTGAATGGGGCATGAAAATGGCCTATTCCATCTTATAAAATATAAATCCATTCCAGAGAACATTCCTTCCGACTTGAACATCAACTGGTCTGTGACAGAGTAATTGAAGGGGAGGAAGGAAGCTGTAACTTTGCAGGAGCAATGGTTTTATTCATATAAAACTAGTCTTAATTTTAGAATTTTAAATATTATTTTAGAAAAAAATTTGTGCCCATACAAATCCATGTCTTTCACCTTCTCTCTTCCCTACCATCTACATTTTTATCTATGTTATCTTGTACAAGAAATTATACAGCATTGTGTGTGGTTAAACACTTTCACATAGTATCAAAACCCATCTCTTTTACATGCTAGCTTCAGAACTTTGTCACAAGTTACCCAAACTCTCTAAGCCTGAGTTAATTCATCTGTAAAATGACACTAATAATAGTGTCTCCTTTAAGAGTTGTTATGATTACAATGACATAATGTGAATGAAGTGCTTAGCACAGGGCCTGGGACACAATAAGCATTCAATAAATAGTTGTTATTATTATTTTATTAGCTAACATCACAGTACACTAGGGGAAAAAAATGAACCAAAATTACAGCCCTAGGCTCTAATTCTCAATGAGTCACTTCTAGCTCTTTGATTCCCATCTTTTAAATGGGAATGATATCTATGTCAAGAGATGATCTAGGCTTGTTCTTTGAATTAACAGAATCATGAATATCTGTATATTGTAAAAGGTTTTTAAGTGTAAGGTAAGGAAAAGAAATAAAATTTTAGCACAATAGCTCTGCCTTTACTTCCAAAACTAGCATACGGGCAAATAAATACAAAGTTGGGACCTTATATAGCTGCCATCACTTACCCAATATAAACATAAAGGCTGTTATTCTACCAGATTTTCAAACTAGTTGAATGGGTCTGTTTTAGGTCAGTCTTAGATTTAAAAAAAAAAAAAAGTTGAAATTTCATTTTATTTGTCTATTGATAATATGATAAAGTTCCATGGATATTTTAAAATACCTACTATGTACTATGCATAATATAGTAGTAAAAGTTAGATACAGAGAGTTAGGAGCCTTGAATTGGACTTGTAATAAATTGCAGTGACATTGACCTTATAATGTACATGTTTCCATCAAGTCACCTATTAAAAGACTATTACAATACTTATCTACTATGCAAAGGAACTATAAATTGGTATGAATGTTAAGCCTCTCTCAGAAAAAACACTATCTAAGCAAAAGCCTCACCATCATGTCATCCCTGGATTTGATGCCCCTGGTTAATAGATGCAAAGTATAAACCACTGAATTATTCATTTGCCCTTACAGTTCTGCCCCAGAACAAAGTATGCTGGAAGCCAGCCCAGTGAAGGGCAACAGAAAAAGTGCCTGGTTTTGAAAAACTGATGAAAAGAGGATGTGATAAGAGATGACAAACCGACCCAGAGTAATATATTCTGATTCTGTGTCCGCTGACACAGCCCCTGCCATTGGTTAGGAGCCAATCCAATGTTTTAACAAAAACTGATTGATTGAGAATGATAAAGAAAGGACCCCACAGGAAGCACAAAGACAAACCACTTCATGGAAAGATGACCTGACCGAAGGTAAGCAATCCATTTCAAATCCTAAAAGATGATGCTTTTAAAGTGCTGCACTCAATATGCCAGCAAATTTGGAAAACTCAGCAGTGGCCACAGGACTGAAAAAGGTCAGTTTTCATTCCAATCCCTAAGAAAGTCAATGCCAAAGAATGCTCAAACTACAGCACAACTGCACTCATCTCACACGCTAGTCAAGTAATGCTCAAAATTCTCCAAGCCAGGTTTCAACAGTACATGAACCATGAAATTCCAGATATTCAAGCTGGATTTAGAAAAGGCAGAGGAACCACAGATCAAATTGCCGACATCCATTAGATCATAAAAAAAGCAAGAGAGTTCCAGAAAAACATCTACTTCTGCTTTATTGAATATGCTAAAGCCTTTGATTGTGTGGATCACAACAAACTGGAAAATTCTGAAAGAGATGGGAATACCAGACCACCTAATCTGCTTCCTGAGAAATCTATATGCAGGTCAAGAAGCAACACTTAGAACTGGACATGGACCAACAGACTGGTTTCAAATAGGGAAAGAAGCATGTCAAGGCTGTATATTGCCACTGGCTTATATAACATATGCAGAGTACATCATGTGAAATGCCAGGCTGGATAAAGCACAAGCTGGAATCAAGATTGCCTGGAGAAATATCAACAACCTCAGATATGCAGATGACACTACCCTTATGGCAGAAAGTGAAGAAGAACTAAAGAGCCTCCTGATGAAAGTGAAAGAGGAGAGTGAAAAAGTTGGCTTAAAGCTCAACATTCAGAAAACTAAGATCATGGCATCTGGTCCCATCACTTCATGGTAAACAGATAGAGAAACAATGGAAACAGTGACAGACTTTATCTTTTGGGGCTCCAAAATCCCTGAAGATGCTGATTGCAGCCATGAAATTAAAAGACACTCGCACCTTGGAAGAAAAGCTATGACCAAACTAGACAGAATATTAAAAAGTAGAGATATTACTTTGCCAACAAAGGTCCATCTTGTCAAAGCTATGGTTTTTCCAGTAGTCTTGTATGGATGTGAGAGTTGGACTATAAAGAAAGCTGAGCACTGAAGAATTGATGCTTTTGAAGTATGGTGTTGGAGAAGACTCTTGAGAGTCACTTGGACTGCAAGGAGATCCAACCAGTCAATCCTAAGGAAATAAGTCCTGAATATTCATTGGAAGGACTGATGCTGAAGTTGAAACTCCAATACTGTGGCCACCTGGTATGAAGAGTTTACTCATTGGAAAAGACCCAGATGCTGGGAAAGATTGAAGGCAGGAAGAGAAGGGGATGACAGAATGAGATGGTTAGATGGCATCACCAAGTCGATGGACATGAGTTTGAGCAAGCTCCAGGAGTTGGTGATGGACAGGGAAGCCTGGTGTGATGCACTCTGTGGGGTCGCAAAAAGTCGGACACAACTGAGCGGCTAACCTGAACTGAAGCGATCTATGTGTGGGATAGAGTTCAAGAGAGGATTCAGCTTTGTTTACAAAAGTCTCTGCTGTGTGAAAGAAAGTTCTAAACACAATAAACAACACTGATACATCACTTTACATTTTATAAAGCCTTTTCACGCACACAATCACATTTAACTCTTACTGATCCAAAGACTCACAGCTTTTTGCATGTGCCTGCCTTCTGGATCAGCACAAGGTATACTCCTTTTATCTGTGTGCTCTCGGGTTCATTCTGATTAGTCCTTCCTCACCAACCTGGACAGTATGCCTGTGCACTCTGGCTGAGGTCATGGCCTTTTGTTCTTGTTAGTAGACGTGGTCCTAATATTTGGACATAGGCTGTCCTAGTTGGCCCCTGCTGTTTATCAATACATGCATTTCTCCTGTCCCTTTCCTTATGTCATAGGGTTATACAATTCCATTTTCTGAAATCTTTACATCATGTGGGTTCGATTGACTTTTTCATATTGTCATACAATCTGAGTGCTAGTCATTCGGTCTCAGTGTGAATGGCCCCAGTGAAAGGAAGTCCCCTGATTTGCAAGGCAGTCCATTCCAGTAAATTGCATTTCCCTAAATCACCACAAGGATGCCTTCCATCCTACTTGCTCTGCTTACAGGGAGATTTTGAGGCTTCTCTCAGAGACTGAAGCCTACGGTTTCTCCACTCAAATCTGGACAGAGTTTGGGACTGTTCCAACCAATAGAGTGCAGCAGAGTGACACTGTGACTTATGAGGCCATCTCTCAAAAGATGACAGCTTCTAGCTAGCCCACTCTGGGATGTTTCTCCTAAGAAAGTCAGCCAACATGCTATGTGGAAGCCCAAGCTCACCATAGAAAGAGACTGAAAGCCCCATCTAAAGAGCAACTGAGGACTTCCTATCAAATATCCACCAAATATCACCTGTGAGTGAGTGACACTTTGGATGATTCCAGTCCCCAGCAATTTGATGCAAATTGCTTAGAGCCACCTTATTTGATGCAAAGTGGAGCAGAAATGAGCTATCTGTCCATGCAGACTTATGTCTCTTCATAACTGCATGAGGCTTAATATCAAGAGGATCAGTGCTCTAGGAGCACTGGAAAAGCCTCTTCCTCATTAGGGCTTGATTTAGACAAAGAGATCCTGGACTTCAAGCTGAGGCTTTAATAGGTTGACAGGGAGATGTATATTTCACTTGTGTGAGGATATGAATTGTTGTGGCCAGAAGGCAGATTGTGACAAGTGTCACAATCTACCAGCAATGCTACCCATTCCATTTATATGATGGAATGTTACAATATGATGTTGAGGCTTCTCCCACTGAGACGTGAGGACTACATTCTCTCCTCTTGAATTTGGGCAGGGGCTTCTGTCTGCTTCAACAAATAGCAAAAGGTAGAGGGGGTGCTACATGGCTTCCAAGGCTAGATCTTTGGGGGATGCCCATGCACTCCACTCTGATAAGACCTGCTGTCATCCTGTGAGAAAGCCCAAATTAGCCCAGGTGGAGAGGATGCCTGGAGAGGAACTGAGGTCCCAGCCAACATCCAGTTCAAGTGAAAGGACTTCCAGATGATCCAAGATGCACAATGATACAACATGTGAAACAGTGGAGCTACATAACACTAAACAGTGTTTGAATTATAGTTCAGTTCAGTTGCTCAGTTGAGTCTGACTCTTTGCAACCCCATGGACTGCAGCATGCCAGGCCTCCCTGTCTATCACCAACTCCCCAAGCTTGCTCAAACTTATGTCCATCGAGTCAGTGATGCCATCCAACCATCTCATCCTCTGTCATCCCCTTCTCCTCCTGCCTTCAATCTTTCCCAGCATCAGGGTCTTTTCAAATGAGTTACTTTGAACCAGGTGGCCACAGTATTGGAGTTTCAGCTTCATCATCAGTCCTTCCAATGAATATTCATGGTAGATTTCCTTTAGGATTGACTGTTTGATCTCCTTGCTGTCCAAGGAACTCTCAAGAGTCTCCTCCAACACCATACTTTAAAAGCATCAATTATTCAGTGCTCAGATTTCTTTATAGTTCAACTCTCATATCCATACATGACTACTGGAAAAACCATAGCTTTAACTAGATGGACCTTTGTCAGCAAAATAATGTCTGCTTTTTAATATGCTGTCTAAGTTGTTCATAGTTTTTCTTCCAAGGAGCAAGCATCTTTTAATTTCATGGCTGCAGTCACCATCTGCAGTGATTTTGGAGCCCAATAAAACAAAGTCTGTCACTGTTTCCATTGTTTCTCCATCTGTTTGCCATGAAGTGATGGGACTGGATAACATGATCTTAGTTTTCTGAATGTTGAGTTTTAAGCCAGCTTTTGCACTCTCTTCTTTCACTTTCATCAAGAGACTCTTTAGTTCCTTTTGGCTTTCTGCCATAAGGGGGGTGTCATCCACATACCTGAGGTTGTTGATATTTCTCCCAGCAATCTTGATTGTGCTTCATCCAGTTCAGCATTTTGCAATATGTACTCTGAATATAAGAAATAGATGGGGAAACAGTGGAAACAGTGTCAGACTTTATTTTTCTGGGCTCCAAAATCACTGCAGATGGTGACTGCAGCCATGAAATTAAAAGACGCTTACTCCTTGGAAGGAAAGTTATGACCAACCTAGATAGCATATTGAAAAGCAGAGACATTACTTTGCCAACAAAGGTCTGTCTAGTCAAGGCTATGGTTTTTCCTGTGGTCATGTATGGATGTGAGAGTTGGACTGTGAAGAAGGCTGAGTGCTGAAGAATTGATGCTTTTGAACTGTGGTGTTGGAAAAGACTCTTGAGAGTCCCTTGGACTGCAGGGAGATCCAACCAGTCCATTCTGAAGGAGATCAGCCCTGGGATTTCTTTGGAAGGAATGATGCTGAAGCTGAAACTCCAGTACTTTGGCCACCTCATGTGAAGAGCTGACTCATTGGAAAAGACTCTGATGCTGGGAGGGATTGGGGGCAGGAGGAGAAGGGGACGACAGAGGATGAGATGGCTGGATGGCATCACTGACTCGATGGACTTGAGTCTGAGTGAACTCCAGGAGTTGGTGATGGACAGGGAGGCCTGGCGTGCTGCGGTTCATGGGGTCGCAAAGAGTCGGACACGACTGAGCAACTGAACTGAACTGACAATATACAGCCTTGACATATTCCTTTCCCAATTTTGAACCAGTCCATTGTTCCGTGTCTGGTTCTATCTGTTGCTTCTTGAGCTTATAGAGATTTCTCAGGAGGCAGGCATGGTGCTGTGGTATTCCCATTTCTTTAAGAATTTTCCACAGTCTGTTGTGATCCACACAGTCAAAGGCTTTGGCACAGTCAATAAAGCAGAAGTAGATGTTCTTCAGCAGTTCTGTTGCTTTTTCTATGATCCAATGGATGTTTGCAATTTGATCTCTTGTTCCTCTGCCTTTTCTAAATCCAGCTTGAACATCTGGAAGTTCATGGTTCATGTACTGTTGAAGCCTGACTTGGAGAATTTTGAGTTTTACTCTGTTCGCATGTGAGATGAGTGCAATTGTGCAGTAGTTTGAACATTCTTTGGCATTGCCCTTCTTTGGGATTGGAATGAAAACTGACCTTTTCCAGTCCTGTGGCCACTGCTGAGTTTTCTAAAATTGCTGGCATATTGAGTCCAGCACTTTAACAGCATCATCTTCTAGGATTTGAAATAGCTCAGCTGGAATTCCGTCACCTCCACTAGCTTTGTTCACAGTGATGCTTCCTAAGGCCCACTTGGCTTCACACTCCAGGATTTCTGGCTCTAGGTGAGTGATCACACCATCATCATTTTCTAGGTCATAAAAATATTTTTTGTATAGTTCTTCTGTGTATTTTAGCCACCTCTTCTTAATATCTTCTGCTTTTGTTAGGTCCATATCATTTCTGTTCTTTATTGTGCCCATCTTTGCATGAAATGTTACCTTGGTATCTCTAATTTTCTTGAAGAGAGTTCTAGTCTTCCCCAGTCTGTTGTTTTCCTCTATTTCTTTGCATTGATCACTTAGAAAGGCTTTCTTATCTCTCCTTGCTATTCTTTGAAACTCTGCATTCAGATGGGTATATCTTTCCTTTTCTCCTTTGCCTTTCACTTCTATTCTTTTCTCAGCTATTTGTAAGGGCTCCTCAGGCAATCATTTTGCCTTTTTGTATTTCTTTTTCTTGGGGATGGTTTTGATCACCGTTTCCTGTACAATGTTATGAACCTCTGTCCATAGTTCTTCAGGCACTCTATCTATTAGAGCTAATCTCTTGAATCTATTTGTCACTTCCACTGTATAATTGTAAGGGATTTGATTTAGGTCATACCTGAATGGTCAAGTGATTTTCCTTACTTTCTACAACTTAAGTCTGAATTTTGCAGTAAGGAGTTCATGATCTTAGCCACAGTCATCTCCTTCTTGTTTTTTGCTGCCTGTATAGAGGTTCTTCATCTTTAGTTGCAAAGAATATGATCAATCTGATTTCATTATTGACCATCTGGTGATGTCCATGTGTAGAGTCATTGCTTGTGTTGTTGGAACTGTGTTGTTGGAAGTGGGTATTTGCTATGACCAGTGAGTTCTCTTGGCAAAACTCTGTTAGCCTTTACCCTGCTTCATTTTGTTCTAAGCCCAAATTTGCCTGTTACTCCAGGTATCTCTTGACTTCCTACTTTTGCATTCTTGTCCACTATGATGAAAAGGACATCTTTTTTTGGTGTTAGTTCTAGAAGATCTTATAAGTCTTCATAGAACTGTTCAACTTCAGCTTTTTTGGCATTAGTGGCAGGGGCATAGACTTGGATTATTGTGATGTTGAATGGTTTGCCTTGGAAATGAACAGAGATCATTCTGTTGTTTTTGAGACTCTCCCAAGTACTGCATTTCAGACACTCTTTTTGACCATGAGGGCTACTCCATTCCTTCTAAGGGATACTTGCCCACAGTAGTAGATATAACAGTCATCTGAGTTAAATTCACCCATTTCAGTCCATTTTAGTTCGCTGATTCCTAGAATGTCGACGTTCACTCTTGCCATCTCCTGCTTGACCACTTCCAATTTACCTTGATTCATGGACCTAACATTCCAGGTTCCTATGCAATATTGTTCTTAAAAGCATTGGACTTTACTTCCATCACCAGTCACATTCACAACTGGGCTTTGTTTTTGCTTTGGCTCAGGCTCTTCATTCTGGTGGGCTGCCATCTATGTGGTCGCCCAGAGTCAGACACGACTGAAGCGACACAGCAGCAGCAGCTTCATTCTTTCTGGAGCTATTTCTCCACTCTTCTCAAGTAGCATATTGGGCACCTCCTGACCTGGGAAGTTCATCTTTCAGTCTCACATCTTTTTGCCTTTTCATTCTGTTCATGGGGTTCTCAAGGCAAAAATGATGAATTGGCTTGCCATTCCCTTCACCAGTGGACCACGTTTTGTCAGAACTCTCCACCATGACCCGTCCGTCTTGGGTGGCCCTACACAGCATGGCTCATAGTTTCAAATTGTAGACTCATGAACAAATAAATTCTTTTTATGTTTTGAGCCACTGATTTTAGAGCTAAGAGCATTTAATTGCCAGAACAGAGGTAACTCCCTCTATGGGAGGGCAGAATCCTACTTTAGGAATGCTGCTGCTGCTGCTGCTGCTGCTAAGTCACTTCAGTTGTGTCCAACTCTGTGTGACCCCATAGATGGCAGCCCACTAGGCTCCCCCGTCCCTGGGATTCTCCAGGCAAGAACACTGGAGTGGGTTGCCATTTCCTTCTCCAATGCATGAAAGTGAAAAGTGAAAGTGAAGTCGCTCAGTCGTGTCTGACTCTTCTCGACCCCATGGACTGCAGCCTACCAGGCTCCTCTGTCCATGGGATTTTCCAGGCAAGAGTACTGGAGTGGCTCCGACTTTAGGAATAGAGCCCTGTATTAGGATAGGACACTTTATTGTAGTAGAATTTTTAACATGGAGAAGGCAATGGCACCCCACTCCAGTATTCTTGCCTGGAGAATCCCAGGGACAGAGGAGCCTAGTGGGCTGCCGTCTATGGGGTCGCACAGAGTCAGACACAACTGAAGGACTTAGCAGCAGCAGCAGCAGCAGCCGGGGGTAAAATCTTGTAGATCTCTAAAATGGGACACAGCCTTACGTGAAGGTTAAGCCTTACATTGAGAGGCAGAAATGCAAAATTCCTGTACCCCTTACTGGAAGACCTTGGGCCTGACATCTAAATATCTCAAGATCTTAGGTGCTTCATCTGAAAAACTGACATAGTAAACTTCTTCACCTAAGAGAGGATACTTTTGAGGTTATTTTGGATCCTGCTATAGATTTTATGACTTTCCATTGCCACTTATTCAACCAAAATATTCTTTGTGACCTGCCATTGTGATCAAAATTGAGATATACTATCATACTTTCAAACTGAAAACCTCCACTTAGATATGGAGTTAGAAAACATAGCAGCAGAGTATTAAAAAAAAAAAAGAAACCTCATCCCTTTCCTTTTTATGTCTTCTAAACCACTACTTCACCCATCCTCACCCAATCCCTGTTCATATATATTGATAGATCTTTAATTGAGGCTGTTCATATAAGATAAGAGCAAATGTGATTCTTTTAGCACTTCCATAGAAAATAAAGTATATGTGTGTATTTCCCTTTTAAAATTTAAGACCTAGCAAAATGCAGGATTCACTCTTCTGTTTTGCATTTAGTCCCTGTGCTATAAAGAAAACATCCTAATTTTCTAGAGTTCTTGCAAATAATATCCTTTGGCAGCAAGGACATACATTCTCAAGTACAAGGCAATATCTCAATAAACTAATTTTCCATCCGAAGAGTTAAACTGTGATGTTGTTTTGTCTAAGATCTCTGATATAATTGAAAGACAGGAAATTGAGTAAGTGGTTTGTCAAATATGAACAAAAGGATACCTCTTCTGAATACAACCCTGTTCCTAAATTCTGAAACAAAACTACCAAACATTATAGAATTACTGGGCTGGACTGAAAGTGCTTCTGCTGTTGTTCCTGAATAAGGGGTTGAGATAAGGATGTGCCTTATCATATACTGAGTTTACTCTCTAAATAAAAGAGACCCGATTCTCTGGGCTATGCAGCTTCATATTTATAAAATGAAAGTGGCACCCACATTCCAGATGAAAAGGGACTCTTGCGGCTGTCTCTCCCTCCTTCTGACCCAACCTCCCTTCTTCTCACATTTTTTTTACACCCTTAACTGTCTCCTCCAAAGACAGATCTTTAAGATGTTTTTTCCCCTAAATTGATCATTTTGATGTCAGGTCATTTTGGAACCAGTGATTAGTAAATATGATAAATTACCAGTAGCAGGTTTGCTTTTGTAGGTTTGAAGTTTTGATGCATTAGTTATTCCCACCCAGGAAAATTATAACACTGAACAACATAAACTTCTAAATCTCCAGATAGAAAACTAGTTTGTTAGGAATATTGCTTTGTATTTGAAAATGGAGGTCCTCTATACCAACAAGATCTAAATTTGTAATATTATTGGCATCTGCTATTTTAAAATATTTTCAAGTGTTTTTTCCTCAGTCTATTTCACTGAGCCCAGAGACATTCCTGAAAGTTTAAATCAAGTTGATTTTTACTATTCTGTGTTCCATAAAAATTTCAATGCATAGGCACTAAAGATTGTGTCCTTCTATTTGAGGTAGGTGCATGATAAACGATAATTTCTTAGAGGTTTGCTCCAGAATTGGAAGGTTTGTTCTCTCTTTGTCCTCATCTATTTGGGCTCCCTCTGAAAGAGTCTTCAGACAATGAAGTTAACAAACAGCACATAAAGCAAATGCCCAGATATTTATATTCCTAGGCTGTTGTTTACACAAAATTTCCAGTGTTTGTGATTATGGGTGTCCCTCCCTAGGATGTGAAAGATTGGGGTAGGCTTGTTTACATGAATTTCTCTCTGGGAATACACATGGCTTCACATTAGAAGCAGCAGGAGGATTTTCAAGGGAGAGAATTTCAGGATAGTGTACAGAATCAGAGCCGGGGGTCGTGACCTTGCCTATTGATCCAGCCTCTCTAATTTCCACAGCTTGCTGAGGCTTGTTCTTCCAGCCTGCTGGTGTACATTAGAGCAGAAATCCATAACATGGCCATGTTCATCCAAGCACAGGAAGAAACTAAATTAAATGTTAAAAAACAATCTGAGGCTAGAGTTGGAGACAATTCATCATGATCCTAGACGCCAGGCAGGTGGGATGACCAAGGATTCCTCAGCCAATAGACCCCCAAACAGAATATGGAAAGGCCTTGGTGCCTCATTTGTCAGGGACACAGCAGGAAGTCTGAAAATGCATGAAGGTCAGCTCTTTTGGCTGCAACATATTTTTCCTCAAAATGAGATATTACACATCTGAAAAGTGTAACTGAGGTAAATTAGCAGAAGGAATTGGGAGAAATGAATGGGGTTCCTTATGAAATGTATATTTGGGCAGTGTTTGGGAAATTCTCAAAGCTAAGATGCTCCTGTTCTGGCCTCGAATTTTCATCCCTGTGTATTCCCCAGGCTGGCTGGTTAGATTTATATTGTATGAACAAGAATGTCTCATCGGAGTCACAACCTTTCTTCTGGGTGACGGAGATTCAAAACAATAGCACCTCTGGCACCTCAAAATAAAGTCAGTGTGTTAAGGTAAAGGACGCGAGACACCCTGAGTTCCAAAACATCTGGATGATGCACTGCATTGTTCACTTTTCATCTGGATGTTTCACCTCAAGTAGACAGAGCTGAAGGCAGCGCTGCTTGAGGCATATTGGACAATGCTGAAACTGCCCTTTTCTGCTTCTTCCCCTGATCTCATTTATATTGGACATGGGGCTCATGCCATTTATTTGCCATTTACTTATTGATTAATCTAAAATGTTTAACCTGAAGGAGGCATCACAAATGGCAGGTTGTTCTGCTGGGAGCTGCCTCAAATGCTGGGATGCATTCCTCAAAAGGCATTATCCAGGTACAATCCCATTCTAATGAACAGGATATAGCCCAGAAGGGCCTTGTTTAGGGAAAGGCCCATTTGGGTAGTGGCAAGAATGCAAAAGGATGACTTAAAGGTTGACAGAATTGTGTTAAATAATAACAACACTCCAGTAGAACACACCCAGGCAAGCCTAATGTATGCAGCACCCCATAAGCCTACAAAGGAAAAAATATTCTGCAGTTGTACTTTAAGGCTAAAGTTCTATGTGTATGCTAATATCTCATTGGGCTATAACTAGAGGGTTTTTTTTTGAGAAGAGGTGACCCTCTCAAAATGACAACGGAGGAAGTATAGAGATACCTGAATCTGTTAGCAAATCAAGATGGAGCTAAAAGGGGCGGTGAGGAAATGGAGGTTCCAGGGCAGGAAATGACCCCACTCCAAAACGCACACACACACACTGGGATTCATGACACAGTGAGTACATCATTTTCTGCAGTGCCGTGGCCAGAGTCTGCACCCTGTATGCAAAAGTCTGCAGTCTGTCACCTGTCTCTATCTGTCTGGACCTTGGACATATGAAATTAGCTCTCTGTACTGTGGTTTTCTCATCAATAAACTGGTGATAATAATAGCATTCGATTAGTTTCATGACAATTAAATGAGATAACGTATCCACAAATGTTTCATCAGTAAGGCACACAGTAAACACTCAACAGATACAGTTATTTTTCTCAGCTCTCTTTCCCTCTTAGGCGTCTAGCCCTGCTTAGCTTTTATTTACGGATTCATTGTAAGTGAACACATCCATACAGGAAAGCACTCAAATCTTAAGTCTAGAGTATGATGAATCTTCATAAAGCAAACACATACCCCTACCCAGATAAAGAAATAGAACTTTCCCAGGACTCCAGGAACCTCTCCACTCATAACTCCTCCAACAAACATAACTAATTTCTCTAATTTTGCCTGTTTTCAGCTTTATATAAAAAGAATCATGCCACATTTATTCTTTTCTACCTGGTTTCTCCTCCTCAGTACTGTTTGTTAGCTCCGCTACTTACTGTAACAGAAATTTGTTAACCTCATTACTGAGATACTGCACTGTATTGCTGCTTTATAAAATCACCAAACACTAATGTTTGGTTTCTAAACAGTTGGCAGGAATGTGAAAACTAATTTGTTAAATAATATAGAGTACCAAAGTTGGACATTGGTTACTTTAATTTTTTGTTTAAATTAGAGATCATTCTCAGTTATACATAAAGGCACTTCATTCTTAATCATCTGCACAGTGAAATGGAGGGGAAAAAAGGTTGCCGCAGCTGGCATCACACTTAATCCACAGCCAACAAAGCACTGATTCACCATCAAGAGAAACTGACAAATTGTTGTACTACCCTGAGCTGTGTCACATCTGGACACACCAAGGTGAGTACTTGGATGAACAGCATCCAGTAAGATGTCATCAAAATGAATGATTGTGAACCACTGAGCAAGTCGAATCTTTGTTTTCCAAATGGAAAAACTAAGTCCCAGAGGAAATAAAATTTTCCCCCCAGGATCATACTGCCTGTGAATAAGAAAGTTATGGCTGAAAGGAAAGAAAGAACAAGAATAGAGAAGCTGGGATGTTGGTTGGAGCAAAAGCATAGCTACTGGAACAAGTCCATCTTGAATCAAGCCTCTGAGCTCAGTTTGTTCTGCATGAGAACCACTCAGCTTGCAGCTCATGAATTCTTCTAACAGCACAAACTGTTCCAGAGCCTGTTGTTTTTTGCAATTTCAGAGCATAGTGGAGTCCTTCCTATAGTTAAAAGAAAAATATTCTATACTCTGAAGACTATAAATATCAGTTGCTCCATAATACACTTTGAATTTTCAAAAGAAAATTTGATATCTGGTCAAACAAAGCAGTTTTCTACCTATGAGAATGTTATGTGATGACAGCACCAATGTTTGTCACCTCCATGGTAAATAAGATGTTATCATTTCTTCAAGCATATAAAGTTGATTTCGATGGTCAAGTTTAACTCAGCAGGTGCATTAAAAAGTGGACAGTCAAGAGAAATGCACAGAGCCCACCGGGAATCAGAAAAGGTAGTTCTGAGCCTGCATTTATTAGGAACATGTCCTCTATCAGGAAAGACTAAGCACAAACTACAAATGGGAGAGTCTGGTTCCTTTGCGTCTGTTTCTCACCCTCCAAAATCTGATTATACTTCCCTGGAACCAAAAGGCCAAATTGGAAAAGCGTATTTTGTCAAAAGTATACACACACACACACACACACACACACACACACACACACATATGTATATATGACCAACATAATACGTTTAGCTTTTGTTTTCCACGTAGAAAAATAATTTATGTATTTGCACATCAATGCTTTTAAATGTTTTTACTTTGTATGTTTCTGTTTTCATGCTTTCTGTACTTATTCTGCACACAGTTTACAAAGATTTCCTTCTCTCACACAAAATGGCTTTTTG